>NW_024063538.1:8918333-11829166 GCF_006381635.1 Hibiscus syriacus | reverse complement strand
ACATTGGTGCAACTTCCCCCATCAATAATAATGAAACACACTTTGTTGTTTACATGACATCTAGTGTGGAAAATGTTCTCTATTTGGTTATCCTCCATAGACTGAATATTCAAGTCTCTTTTCACTACAAAAATTTGTCCTAAAACTTGAGACATTGTTAGTAAATAAACAAAAATAAATCACAAAATCTCACAAGTTTCACTACAAAGAAAAGATATGATCACTCTACTCAACACTTGTGTTTACTCTCGGGAATATAACTTGGCTTTTAACAATACCCCTTCTGATCTCACTCACTCAATAGCCTTTTTCCCACTCAATTTCTCTTGCTAAGTCCTTTGAAAAACTTACTCAAGATTAGAACAAGTTAATTCTTTCCTTGTGTGCGTCGGCTGCAAATAGGTTAGGGTAGAAAGAATAGAAGAAATAGAAAGGTAAAAGAAAGGATTTAAAGGTATTAAAAGATAAAAATGGTTGAAGACAAGGAAAATGAAAGGATAGAAAAGGAAGAGGTGACTTACAATTCAAGAAACAACACTTACTGCAACCTTTCTCAAGAAACAATAAGGTTATCTTCTCTTAGTGTAGATAGGCCTCTTTGATGTACTTTGTAATGATAGAGCACTTTCCTTAGCTTGCTTTCTCTTTTTGAATTTCTTCTTTTTCTTTTTTTCTTTTCTGATTATTTTCTTCTTTTTTTCTTCTTTTTGTACTCCAATTTGTTGAAGGAGTCTTTTTCTCTTTTGAATTTCTTTTTGCTTTGCACGCCAATGACACTTTTATTGTCAATCTGACTATGCTCTGATTACCGCTTGATGTAAGGCGGATCTACACGCTTTGGGAGAAGAGAGTAGATAGCCTTATTGTGTCCCGATCTAGGATTGACAAGTACTGATGTCCTTGAATTTATAAGTTTGGGCTGCAAAATAAGATAAGAAAATATGATTAATAATGGACTTAATAAAGGGTAATAATATAAGTAATGAAAGGAAAGAATAAGAATGAAATGAAAATAAAGAAATGATAGAGATGGTTGCGTAATTGATGGAAGAGATGGATGATGTTGATGATGAAATGGAAATGGTGGTGATGTTCTATCTCAAACACGCCAAAGGATATGACTAAAGGATATGACTTTTCAAGAGCCAAAAGGTGCGACTATTGAAGAGCAAAGAATGGTAACTCTTCATCCAAAGGACGTGATCCATCAAAAATCAAGAGTCATGCCTATTGAAATCCAAAGGGAAATTATTTTTCATCCAAAGGGCGTGACTTATGATGACATCACCATTCCAAGAGTCACCACCTTTCATGAATCAATGCATCTATCTATGAAAAGGGGCATGATTTTTGGAATACAAAAGGGCACCAACGTTCAAAGCCAAATGTATTAAATAGGCATGAACTTTGAACCTACATTTTTCAGTAAATATTTCTTAACTTTAATTTTGTTTGATCACATTCATACAAATGAAAGTTTTCTTTCTTTTCAGACCAAGAACTTACAAGGCATTCTTTCAAAACATATAAACCTTTTCATAAGAGTACTTATCGAATGGAATGACTCAAGGAAAAGAATATCTTTCGATTTGAGGACAAATCGATTAAAAGAAAGGGAGGATGATGTGATCCAATTCAGCGTCATGGATATTCCACCCTTACAAGGGAAGAGACTTTCTAACTTTAAACATATATATGCTTATTTCAAATATTTTAATATAGTTATTTTCATCTACATATATTATATCTATAGTTATTATGAAGATAACTTATCCATTAATATGTGAAATATAAGTTATCATAATATATTATAGTTCACATTCTTATATAATACATTATATAAGTTCATTTACTTGGTTTATTTCTTTATGTTATGCATGTAGGAACATTCGGCCAACACTTGGGAGCTGCATTAGAGCTAAATAGAGCATGGAAAAGCAAGGACACTTATATGGGAAAGATTAGGAGAGCATAAAGAGCAAATTGGTGAAACGTTATTTTGAGACAGTGAGCTCATATATGGATTTAGCTGAAGATTTGAGCTACAAGATGACCTCATTTCAGCTGGGGAGCTGCACCATCATCATCATCGCTTAGGACACTTCAAATATGTCCTAAGTCAAAATTTGTGAAATCGTACCTTTTCACGAATAGTTACCAACTCAAGAGGTACCTTTTCACAAGGAGCTGCCATAATGTTCACCATGCTACAAGTCGCCTATGGCCAGCTCACCTTTAGCTCATTCATACCATAAGTAGCTCAAACATGAAGGTACACATTTCTCAAACATTGTGACCTTTCATGAATGATGCTGCCCATGAAGATGCCTTTAATTCCAAGAGCATACTGATGAAGATATTGTAATCATTGGAGGTTTAAATCACCAACGAACATGATATAAAGCTCCATGCCTATTCGGCCACACACATGCTATGCACATAAGAGCATTTGGCGCCAACATGAGGAGGCACATCACCATTAAGCCAAAGAGAAGCATTGGCGCCAAGATGAACAAGCATCACCATTTGGCCAAGGGAGATGCCTTCCCATCCTTTAGCCGAATCATCAATTCCCTTTATGAAGGGTTAGCCAAACCATCACAAGCCCAAAGGACTCAATCATTCATTTTAAGCATTATGTACTTTCATTAAAAGTCATGTATCAACCGAATAGCTATATAACCATTCGGCCAAGCCTTCTCATTTCCTATAAATAGATTGGCTTGCCATCATTTGTAATCATCTCATCTCTTATGTAAAATATACTCTTGTGAATTATTTCTCTTCAAAGTTCTTTGTGAACTTTATCGATTAAACAAGTATAGTTCCTATACTTGTGGCGTCATTCCTTCCATCTTGATTCTTAAATTCCTACATTAATATCTAGTGGGTTGAAGACACTATCACCACCCCTCAAGTAAGTTTGTGAAGACTGGGATTGTGCTTCATAGCATAGTTTCCTCTTTGGCGTGTTTAAGATACAACATCACCACCATTGCCATTTCATCATCAACCATCATCAACATCCTTCATCAAGACCATCATCAATTCCATAATTCCGTATCCATCTCTATTCTTATTCTTTCATTTCATTACTTATATTATTATTCCCTTTATTAAGTCCATCATTAATCATATTTCCTTTCTTATTTTGTGCAGCCCAAGCTTATAAATTCAAGGACATTAGTACTTGTCAATCCTAGATCGGGACACAATAAGGCTATCTACATCTCTCTATCAAAGCGTGTAGATCACCTTACATCTTTTGAAGTTGAACAAAATGTTGGAGTTAAAAATGATGAACGGAGAGTGGATGCAGAAACCGTTAAAGTTGAAAAGAATGAATTTGGAGGAAAAGATGAGAGTGAAGAACAATTTTTATCTAACCTTACTTCTTCTCCTATTCTCTCTTTTGTTTTGCAGGATAATTCAAGATACATATGTTTTCAAGGAGATGATTAAAAAATCATGGCTTTTGGAAAACCAAAAGATGTGACTTTTGAAGAAACAATAGTCATGACTTTTGGTGATTCACAAAACATGTCTCTTGATATTTTAAAGGTTATGCCATTTGAAGTTCCAAAAGAAACATCACTTGAAGTGACAAGAGTTGTGATCGTTGACATTCCAAGTACATTGCCAATCCATAAAAGAATTCAGCAACCAACTCCCATTAAAGATCCACCCTGGTTTGATATTTCCTTTCATCCTGTCAATAGTTTTTCATTTACATGTTTTGATTTATTTTGCAGCAATTCAATTCATATATATGGTATTATCTTATCACTTGGTGATGCCAAGGTCATTCGAGAATGCCTATGGATGAAACAAAAGATCAAGGATGATTATTCTAACCCTGTAATTGAAGATTTTTTCTTTAATTTTTCGAATGTTCCAAGGGACACAACTTGTCTAATTGGGAGGCTAGGGGACATGACCTTCAAAGAGCCAAGAGATGCAAGGCAAAGGGAGACATTTTATCATCCAAAGGACGTGACTTATGAGGATTCTAGGAACATTTCCATTCCAAGAGTTATAACCTTTCATGATTCAATGAATACACCTATTGGAGGACCAAGGAACATGACTTTCAGGGACATAATCGTTCAAAGCAACATATCTTGTGATTCAAAAGACATCACTTTTGGCCATCCAAAAGATGTGAACAGGGAGTATACCTTTAACTTTCTAATGATTAATATTTCCCTTACTTATAAAAGTCTTCTTTCTTTTTAGGACAAGGAGGTTCAAAGTACTTATTCAAGATTCATGACCTTTCACAAGGATCCTTTCATAGATCTTTTCAAAAGGAAATGTCTTGAACAATTTGCTATTGAATGGATACATTTTGAAGTCAAATCAGCAACATTTGAATGGAAAGACACTAAGGAGAAGTCACATTACGATTTGAGGACAAATCGCCTAAAAGTAGGGGAGGATGATATGATCATGTCTAGCACCAACTTTCTTCATGACACACTCACATCATTGAAGATTCATCAAGCTCAATATAAGGGAGTTCTACCTTAACTTATATTATATTTACTCATTTATGCACTATATATTATTATGAGCATACATTTGCATCTTAAACTATGCTTGAATAATCATATGTTATCATTCACTTGCATACTATATGATTTTTATGCATAACATATGTTTCGACATCTTTACTTAGCTTTATATTATGTTTACATATGTTTTAGACTCATTTATTATGTTTGCATATCACTTAGATAACATGGCAGCATGTATTCATTCATTTATTAGCTCATGTCGTGTTATTCTAGCTCATGATATGTTTACATTACCTCACTAGCCTTAAATCCATGTTTCTTTAGCTCATTTTCATGTATGCATCTCTTTTCTAGCTCATACATGTTTTCTTAAGCTCATGAACATCCTATGCCTTCTATCTATCTTATATACATGTTATCTTAGCTTCTAGATGATCATTCATAGCTTATATCATTCAAACACCTCACAGGATCATACATTTTACCTTACATGAGCTCACACGTTGCTTACTTGATTTGTTTGTTGATTCGTATAGGTGAAACACAAAGTAAGGGATATTATGGTAGCTTGGTTAGCTAAAAGGACAAGCATAGCAGCTCAGACTAGCTCATGAATGTTATGGTAGCTCATTTCATCATTTAAGGAGCTTCAACTTAGCTGGAGGAGCTAGCATGTAGCTGAACTTAACTGGAGGAGAGCTTTGGACCAAATTACTAAAAAGTGGACTAAAGGTAGCTGGAAGTAGCTGAGGAGCTGAGAAGACCAAATCTAACTAGCTTGAGTTCATCAAGCTATAACTCACCTACTTAGCTAACAAGATACTCACCTAGCTTACCTTGAAGCTAGTTCATCTCTAGGCTGCCCATGGACTTCAAGACATCATCCAATGGTTGAAACCTCACCAAAGCATTGCAAGACGACCCATGTGCATTCATGTAGGCTGCCATGTGCATCATTCAAGAATGTACACTCCATGTGACATCAAATAGGCGCCAAAACACCAAGGAATGCTTCCTATTCGGCCAAAGACTCCTTCATCTCCATTTTGGCGCCCAAATGACTTCCAAAAGCATTCAAATCATCCTTAGGGCCGAACCAACAAGTAACCATTCGGCCAAGAGCATGTATCTTCATTTAAATCATGTATTTTCATCAAAAATCATGTATTTTCAAAGGGGTTTCAACCTTGGCCGAACCATCATATATCTCTTCGGCCTAAACCCTTTGAAAACTATAAATAGGCTTTGGCATTTCATTTGTAAGGCATCTCATCTCATATATAAAAATTACTCTTGTGAGTTATTTCTCTTCAAAGTTCTTTGTGAACTTTATCGATTAAATAAGTATAGTTCATATACATGTGGCGTCATTCCTTCCATCCTGATTACAAAATTCCTAGGTTGATATCTAGTGGGTTGAAGACACTATCACCACCCCTCAAGCAAGTTTGTGAAGAGTGAGATTGTTCTTCATAGCATAGTTTCCTCTTTGGCGTGTTTGAGATACAAAATCACCACCATTGCCATTTCGTTATCATCCATCATCAACATCCTTCATCAAAACCATCATCAGTTCCATAATTCCGCAACCATCTCTATCATTTCTTTATTTCTATTAATTTCTTATCTTTATTATTTCACTTATTCTTCCTTTATTAATCATATTCCTTTTCTTAACTTTGTTGCATCCAAGCTTATAATTCAAGGGCATCAGTACTTGTCAATCCTAGATCGGGACACAATAAGGCTATCTACTCCCTTCCACCAAAGCCTGTAGATCTCCTTACATCAGTAATATAAGATATAAATATATAAATATGTGGTTCATATATTATATTATATGTTAACACAAAACATAGTATATAATCTATTATTTGGGGATGTATTTCTAAATGTTTCAAAGGTTTTAATACATTTGGTTGTAAGAGCTTCCCTGAAAAGTTTGGCTCTTGATCGAGTGATTGGTCTATGTGGCATTACTTCCAAATCTTTTGAAGATGGCGTTGGTGTGCTCACATCATGCCCCCTTCTTTTAGGCGATTTGTCCCCAAATCATCATCATCCTTAATTAGAGATAGATCTGTTATATTGAAGGTGGCACTTACATTGTATTCTCCGGGAAGATCCAATTTGTATGCATTGACATTAATCTTCTCAATAATCTGAAAGGGACCATCCCCTCTTGGTAACAACTTAGACTTCCTTTTAGTTGGAAACCTTTCCTTACACAAATGCAACCATACCCAATCTCCAACTTCCAAATGGAGTGGTTTGCGTCTCTTATTGGCTTGTTGTTCGTACTGTTTTGTTCTTCTCTCAATATTATGTAGAATCTGTTCATGTAACTTCTTGATGAACTCGGCATTATTCTTACCATCCTTGTTAACCAATTGTTCTTGAGGTAGAGAAAGAAGATCCAAAGGAGTTAAGGAATTGAATCCATACTCTACCTCAAATGGTGAAGTTTTTATGGCTGAATGAACTGACTGATTATAAGAAAATTCCACATGTGGAAGGCATTCTTCCCAAGTCTTTATATTCTTCTTGATGATGGCTCTCAACAGTGTTGATAATACTCTATTGACAACCTGATATAGTTCAACCTAGCCTCACCTGGATGGATGGTGAAGTTAAGGTTGTACATTTGATTGTTTTGATCTAGGAAAGTAACAAGGATCTTGTACAAACAAGAAAGCTCAAAAAAATAGTTAAATGAAAGTAATGAAATGGAAAGATAAATATGGTAGCGGATATATATATATATATATATATATATATATATATAAGTTGGTGATATGTTTAAAGGAAATGATGAAGTATGGTAATAGAAGTAGAATAAAGGTGATGGATATGAATATGAAAGGTAGTATCTCAAAGAAGAACCAATGTTAAAGAACAAAGACCCAGACTTTATATTGCTTCTTTAAGGGGTGGTAAACAAGGATTTTGACCCACTATCTATAAAGAGATAGGAACCATAAATATCAGGATGAAATAGATAGGGGTGATGCCACAAGAATAAGCTTGATAAATCAATAAAGTTCACTTAAGAACTAAAGAGAGAAACTCTCATAAATATTTGATTAAACAAATCAATTGGTTCTTACAAATGAAATGGAAAGCTATTTATAGGCCTGAGAGATGTCTAGGATGCACATACAAGATTTAATGATTGAACATTCATGGATGAATGTTCATCCCTTAGGAAATATAATGGACGGTCAATGGTGAATGTATGATGAATTAATGAATAAATCTTCATGAATGTACCTTCATGGCTGAATCCTTCCTCCCATATGTGAACATGTTTGATTTGTCTTCTATGAATGAATGTTCATGAATGTATCTTGGCTGAAATTATTCTCCCCTTGTGTGAACTTGACTATTTGGCTTCTTGCATAAATATGCATGAATGGATGAACTTAAAAGCCTTTGAACGAAACGTTGCACCTTCAAAAAAAATGTTCTGATTCATTTTAATACTCTTTTCTCGTCCATACATGTCTCCATTAATGCCTCTCATGCATAAATCCTTTAAAGGAGATGAATGGTTGCAAATCCCGTACTTATTTCCAGTCTGCACTGTCTTCAGTAATCTGGGCATATTCCGAGGTTCCAAAATCATATTGATATGATTCAAACTTCGTTAGAAAGCTAAGAGATATGGGATTAAATGTTAAGCAGACTTCATCAACCAAAGATGCTTGGAACATGTTTAAAAGTGGCGATCAATATGAGTGTCGTGAACTGTCCAATGGATTGCCTTGAATGTACCTTGCACTAAATACAAAATGTATATAAGTTACAATGCTCAATTTCATGAATAAATAATAAGTACCAATCTAATGTAACACATGATTCCATGGCTAATATAATAATACAGTTTATATGATAACATAAGTAAGGAATGTGTAACATATGCATGAAACAAACTAATTAAAGATGTGACATGCATGAATTTCATATAGAATGCAAACATAGGACAATATATTAATATTCAAGTATAGTTTAGAATGTAAAAGCATGCTTATAACAAATATAAAGCATAAATGAGTAAATAAGTAATAAAATATGGAAGAACTCCCTTAGAATCATCTTGGAAGAACTTCAAAGTTGTGAGCATGTTTTGTTTGAACTTGGTGGTCAGTAGGATCCCATCATCCCCCCTCCTTTAAGGTGATTTGTCCCCAAATCGATGCTTGGTACATAAGGGAACAACTTTGATCTTCGTTTGAATGGAAATTCTTTCATTCTCATCTTGCATCGTTTTCTTTGCTAAAAATGCTTCACATGTTCAAGTCTTTGCTTTTGAATCAACAATCTAAAAAATATAACAAAGTTAGAAGTAGATAATTTAGAATCAAAGGAAATGAAAAGATTAAATTCATGAATGAATGTGTTTGGACTCTTAACGTTCTCCATGGTTAGGTTCATTGAATCTTCCCCTTTATAAGGTTCATTCGATCTTGAGTTTGAGGTGAATGTACTTTGAAGGTTAATGAACATGTTCTTTATAATTTCAAGTGACACATATTTTGGAATTTCAAAAGAAATGATGCTTGAATCAGCTTGAATATCCCTTGGAATAACCAGCAAATTCAAAGAACAAATAGAAGAAGAAAATTGATCAGTATAAAGAAAAACTTCATTCTCCTCACATTCTTTTCTCTCATGCTCATGTTTTTCAACACATCCATCTTCACTATCATCTTCAATTACTCTAATGGCTTTCTCATGAAAAATCACACTCTCATTTTCAACTCCAAATGTCTTGTTTTCTCACGATGTTATTCTTTGATTTGTGCATGTTTAACTCTGCCATATCTTTTAACCACAACCTCACTTGGAATCTTTTCATTTTCTCTTCCACATGTACTTCCCCCTTTGCTCCCAAATTCAATCTTTTCAACTTTTTTATTTTCGACTCCAACATTTCTCACATCAATTTTCTCATTTTCATTCTTATCTCCCTCCACTGTTATTTGTTTCTCACGTGAAACTTCTCTTTCAACTTTCTTCATGGCTTTAGTTTTATTCCATTCTTCTATACATGATTTAATGATAACTTCGTATTCATGGACTTGATTTGGGCACATTGGAGCCAACACGATCTTTCTCCCTTGGTGTTTGAATGAATATTTATTTGAGAACCCATCATACAATACTCGTTTATCAAACTACCACGGATGTTCGAGGAGAAGATGGCTTGAATTCATGGAAACAACATCACACAAGACCTCATCTTTATATCTCCCAATTGAAAATGACACAAGTACTTGCTCTATGACTTCTAACTTTTCATCTTCATTTAGTAAGATGTTAGGGTAATGTATATAAAAGGTTGTGTTAGGTCTAGTAGTCGTTTCGAAGACACACATAATATTCAGCCGTTGTTCTCAAAAATAGTTTTGGGGAAAACAAATATTTCTCTTCATCGGGTGAACTAAGTAGTGGTCGAGACGTGATTTCGTGGAGGCTTACGATTCGAACCGATTGACACCCCCACCATCCACTGCTATCCTTGTTTTGTTTCAAGGAACCCGCTGTAAGTATTCACATCTCTACCTCCCGATTTCGGTTTTACGTACTTGGATCGCTGGTGAGACCGTCGAGTTTTGTTTCTGCTGCGCCGTGGGGTGCACCGACGGTCCCAACATTTAGTGTCATAACAAAGGAAATATAAATTATATATCATGATCATAATGTAAAATAAGAATGAGTTATAGAAAATCCCCATTTTAATCTTGTGGAATATTGGAGATGCAGGGATGAATATGGTGCTGAATTGGGTCACATCATCCCCCTTCTTTTGAGCGATTTGTCCTAAAATCGGAAGGTGACTTCTCCCTAATGTCCTTCCATCCAATAGTTATTGTTTCGTTATCAAGAATTATCTCCCCAATAGGAACTTTTTCAATACATTCCTCTTTGATAAGATATCTCTCTAAAGGCCCTTCTTTGGATAGTAACATACCAACATGCACCATTTTGAAAAGATTCTTTTCATAAATCATGTCCTTTCAATAAGTGTTGTGAACGGTCATGTCCTGAAAAGAATGAAAACTCTCATAAGTAAAGGAATGAATAATAATAAATAAATGAATAATGTACTCCATGTTTATATCCTTTGGATGGTCAAAAGTCATATCTTTTAAAGGCATATTACCTTGAATAATCATATCTATTGACATCCCAAAAGATGTGTTCATTGGTTCTCCAAAAGTCAAGTCAATTGACTTATGAAGAGTCACACCATGATTGTGCTTGCTACGTTGGTACAACTTCCGCCATCTATGATCATAAAACATACCTTATAATTCACATGGCATCGGGTGTGAAAGATATTTTCTCTTTGTACATTGTTCTCTGCCACTTGTGTACTAAAACTTCTTTTAATCACCAGAATTTCTCATTCAACGGGAGCCTCAATTTCCGCTTATTCTTTGGCATCTTCTTGTGTTTCTTATTATTCTTCAGGCTCAGACTCAATGTCATTGTTCCCAAGTAGAAGCATTGTATTTCCGTTGTTTATTTTATTCGGTTGTTGTCTTTGTTCACTTGTTGGGCCTCGTAAGATTCTGCTTGCTTTTTGCTAGTAGGAGTGGATTTGTTTTAAATTGTTTTGACCCTATTTTGAAAGTGTAGGCATGACATTATGAGATGTATGCCTTCTCCATAGTTGTCTGTCTATCTTCATCACCATTTGCACCATTTCATCTATTTCAATGTAATGGTATAACTCTAATGTGTTGTCAATTTGTGGATTAAGTCCCGCAAGAAATCTAGCCATGGTTTTTTCACGATCTTTCTCAATGTTGACCTAGATCATTGCTACTTCCATTTCTTTTTAGTAGTCATTCACACTCCAATGGCGTTGTCTAAGATTCTATAATTTCTGAAACAAATCTTGGTGATAATGAATAATAATAAAGTGTTTTCGCATTATACCTTTCATTTCATGCCAAGTTGAGATTGATCTTTCACCATTCATTCTTCTTCTTATGGTAACTTGATCCCACCATATCAAATCATAATCTATGAATTCAATGGCTTCTAATCTTACTTTCTTTAATTCTGAGTAGTTATGACAACTAAAAACATGTTCCACTTTGTTTTCCCAATCAAGATAGGCTTCAAGATTTGTTTTCCCTTTAAATTAAGGAATTTTAATCTTGATGTCACTCATGTTTTCATCAACATTAGCACACCTAGGTCCTTGTAATGTTGCTTGTTATTCCTCATCATAATTATCTAGAATGTCATGTTCTTAGAGAGGTTGTTTTCTCCTAGGAGCACAATTGTTTTTAGCTTACTATTGACCTTTTCATTGATCCATATTTTCATGAAGTGCTTCAAATTCTTCGTGAAACATTCACATCATTTTCCCAATTTAACGCTTGTATTTGTAAGTTTGGTTGACTTGTATTTTTTCTGGGAGGACTTTGAGACACTGTTAGTAATAATAATAAATAAATAAAATCCTTACCAGCACACTAACAAAGCCTCACAATCTTCACTCAAAAAAAAAGATAAGAGATCACTCCACTCAACACTTGTGTTTACACTCGGGAATATATCTTGGATTTTATAAATTCCCCTTCTGATCTCACTCACTCAAATTGCCTTATACCACTCAATCTCTCTTGTTATGTTCTTTGAAGAACTAACTCAAGATTATGGTAAGCAAACATTTAACTTGTGTCTCACTGCAATAACTTGATTAGGGAAAAAATGAAATAGAATACAATGAAGACAAAGGTAAATAAAAGAAAGAAGAATGGATTAGAAATGAAGAAAAAGGTTTGAATAAGAAAGAAAAGAAAAGAGAAAGGGTGAATTACAAACCAAGAACAATACTTACAACCTTTTCCTTTTGAGAAATAATATTGTTATATATTCAGTAAGGTTGATAATAGGCCTAAACTGAAAATTTATATTTTTTTCTTTTGTATCCTTTGAATTGATGAAGGGTATTTTCTTTCTTTTTGCACTTTTTTTTATTTTTTATTTACTTTTGATGTTGCACGCCAAAATTAACTTGTTAATCATTTCCAGCTATGCTCTGATTACCGCTTGATGTAAGTATATATATGCCCTCAATGAAGAAGATGATAGATAGCCTTATTGTTGTCCCGATCTCGAAAATTATAGCAAATATATCTCTAGATTTGATAAATATGGCTGCAAAATAACAAGGATAAGAAAGTTGATTAGTAAGGATGATAATGATGGAAATAAATAGAAAATGAAATTGAATTAAAGATGAAGAAAATGATTAGAGTTGCTGCGGAAGATGTATGGAAATGGTGACCTTCAAAAGATGTTATTGTTGAAGATGGCCTTGATGTAATGGTATGCTCGGTAATGAAGGATGATGAGGATGACTAGATGTTTAAGTGAAAGATAATGAAGATGGTGGACGAAAATGGAAATAGTATCTTAGATAAGTTAAAGAATAAATTATACTATAAAGAGTATAGCCCTGAACTTTGCAAACTCGAATAAGGGGTAGTGTTTAGGACTTAAACCCACTAGTTAGGCAAACTAGGAATTATAAGTATCAAGTGAAAGAAATGATGCCACGAGTAAAAGAATTATATTTGCTTAATCAATATAGTTCTTAAAAGAACTTGAAGAGAGATTTATCACAAAATAAGTTTTATGTGTCAAATGTGTGTTTACAAATGAATTAAGCCTCTCTATTTATAGGAGTTGAGAGGGCTAGCCGAATAGATATGTGCACATTCGGCTAAGTATATGTCTTAATGAAAATGCATGACTATTAAAATGAATGAACAAGTGTCTTGGTCTTCATGTTGGTTTGGCTACTCCTACATGAATGTGCATGATGTTTCGGTTGGAGTGAATGCATATTTCCCTTGGCTGAATGGTTAGGTGATGATTCATCTTGGCGCCAATGGCTTAGGCGTGTCCTCTTGGTGTGGCCAAATAGTTATAAGGGTTACCTCATGTCTCTTCGATTTTTAAACTCCTTTTAACTACAAAAACCTCACCAACGTGTCCCTAGGTGTCATGACACTTCAATGGACAATAACTTTCATGAAAGGTTACTTTTATTGGAAGGAAACCTTTCATGATTTGAGCTACTTTCCACGTGAATGAGTTGAAGGAGAGATGGCCATAGGTGAGTTGCATTTAGGTGAGTCATTTGATAGCTCCTTGTGAAAAGTCATCTCCTGGAAATGTGCCTATTCTCGAAAAGGTACGATTTATGAAAATTTTAACTTTACCCATATGTGAAGTATTATGAATGGGAATGTTGATGGTGCAGCTCCCCACTTGAAATTAAGTCATCTTCTAGCTCAAATCTTCAGCTCAATCCAACTATGAGCTCACTTCTCACCAGAAAACTTTTCACCAATTGTTCTTTATGCTCTCTTGAGTGTTCCTATATGAGTTTCCTTGATTTAGCCTTCATCATTTAGCTCAAATCAACTCCCTTATGTGTGTACAAATATACTTTCATTCAATAACAAAGAAATTAAGTATATGAAATATTATAAAATAGAAATGTGTATAATATAAGTATGTAGATTATAATTATAATAATAACTTCATGCATCACATAATAATGAGAGAAATATTATTATCGTAGCTATATAAGTAATATATAACTATATATATAAAGATAGCAGTGTCATAACAAAGGAAATATAAATTATATATCATGATCATATTGTAAAATAAGAATGAATTATAGAAAATCCACCTTTTAATCTTGTGAAAGGTTGGAGATGCAAGGATGAATATGGTGATCAATTGGGTCACACCATACCTTATGGAGTCCTTAAGCTGAAGTGAGCTAACTTAAGCTGCTTTAAATACATAGTGAGCTGGTGTAAGCTGCCATAGGTCAATTGATCATTCATTGAGCTGACATATGGCTTCTAAATGTCCAATACTCCTACAAAGACAAAGAAAATAATAGAATGATTTATGAAATGATATGAAATGAATGATATGCATATGATAATCTAGATATAAGCTAATAATGAGCTATGATAAGGTTCAAATGAATTAACATAAGACGTGTAAACGTAATATGAGTTGAGATATGATGAAATAACATATAAAATGTTAAGTAAATATGTGTAGAGCCTGTTCAAAGGTAAAAAAGGAATTATAAATAATATATATCAATATAAAGATCATGTTTAACATAATATAAACTAATTATAAGATAAGATGTATCATAAGAAGTATGGACCTAATAATATGACATAAAATAAATATGCTAAATATGCTTAGATATGTATATAATTTATGAATAAAGAAATGTAAGAAGAAGATGATGAAAACTCCATATTCCTTGTAGAAATCTATACTTGAAGAAAGAATCGTAAATAGTATAAGGTGTAGAGGTATGATCATATCAAAATGAGTAGAGTTACATGAATTTTTTTCGTGCATCATTCACTATAAGAAAGTGATGTAAGGTACTCCTTCCTTAAATTGATTATGGATCCAGGAAGGAAGCAAAACAGCCTGCATAAGTGAATGGCTCAAATAGATGGCTTGGTAGTTGATGTAAAGGAGAAATGGAGGGCTATTTATATTATGAAGTTGATAAAAGAAGTAGGTTGACATGGCTATGGTATGGTTTATGAAAGAAAGGATGGTTGGTGATGATAGTATCTTAAAAAGACCAAGAAAAAACCAGTGCTACAATGAGCAAAGACCCAACCTTACAAATCTCTCTAAGGGATGATAACAAAGGACTTAGACCCTATCTATAAGGAGATAGGAACCACAAGTATAAAGGGAATAGAGGTTGACGCCACAAGTAAGAACTTACTTGATAAGTTGAAAGTTATAAGGACTTGAGAAAAGAGAATAATCTCACTTTAAATTATAAGAAATGTGTGTTTAAAAATGAATAGGACTAGCCTATTTATAGAAATGAAAGGGACATGGCCGAATGGATACATGGTGATTCGACCAACCCTTGTGTCCCCCTAAAATAACATAATTAATTAATTACATGCATGAATGAAAGGTTATAATGATTTGTCTGAATGGAGAGGGCATGTCTCTTGGTCGAATAGTGCTTGAACCCCTTCAAGTTGGCGCCTAAATGAAGCATAAGAAGCCTTGGACGAATGGTTGGCTTGTTTGGTGTTTGGCGCGCCTAGGAATAGTCCACACGCTTGGCACATGGTTTTTGGTCACAAGGTGTGCACATGGTTTTCTAAGAGGATTACGATATAGCTTAGGCATGTGATGAAAGACCAAACAAGTGCAGCATCCTTGGGCGTGAATTGAGCTACCGTCAAGCTTGCAATTATATAGCTAGCTAGCAATGCATGGGCTGGTGGTGAAGGATATTCTTAACCATGAACTCCTAATCTCTTTAGAATCACTTTCAACTACATTCATCTGGTCACTTGGTCAAGTTTATCAACTTAGCTTCAAATAGTCCACCTAGCTGAGTTTAGTTAGCCTTGAGCTCCTCCAGCTGACTTGAGCTTCCCATTGTGTTCCATGAGCTGCCATGATGTTTGTGAGCTAATTGTAAGCTGCATATGGATTCCAAATACTCCAACAAACTGCCCCAATGTCTTCCATGCTTCCATGTACCTATATGTGAAAACAAAATAAGGTAAATCAAAGGCATTGAGCTTGTACGATCCAATTATCTTGCTACCGTGTATGAATATGATATTGTGAACTATGAATGCATGACATGAGCTAAGTACATAATGATATAACTTATGTAAGCTAATGTATAAGACTTAGGAGCTAAAATGAATGATTAAGCATGATGCCAATTCATGAATGTATTGAATCATACTTAAGTTAATGCAAAAACTAATATAACATATTTAACATGCTTGAAATAACATTGAGCATCAATTAACATAAAAAATGTGGATATGCTAAGTTACTTTACCCATTAGATCTCGTAATTAACAACCTTAGCATGATATGCATAATTATTTCATATATGATCAGAATAATATAAAGAAAGTAAAGCATTTAGATGTTTAAGAATAGTCCCTTTGCATATGGTGAGAATGTGCTTGCATCAGAAAGGTAAAGAAAACATCATTAGTGATGCTTTATCAAGGAGGTATGTACTTCTTAATACCCTGAATTATAAACTCATTGGGTTTTCTTTCATTAAATAACAATATGCTGGTGACCTTGATTTTGGATAAAGGTACAAGTTGTGTGAAATAAGGGCTCAGAATAAATATTACCGACATGGTGGCTTTCTTTCTAAAGAAAGCAGACTTTACATTCCACAATGATTCATTTGAGAATTGTTGACCATTGAAGCACATGAAGGAGGACTTATGGGGCACTTTGGCTTTGAAAAGAGACTAAGTACTTTGAAAGAGCATATCTTTTGGCCAAAAATGAAAAGGGATGTTGAAAGGGTATGTGAAAGGTGCCTTGTGTGAAAGAGAGCCAAATCAAAAGTCATGCTTCGTGGATTATACATGCCCCTTCCCATACCAAGCACACCATGGGTAGACATTTCCATAGACTCGTGTTGGATTACCTCGAACAAGGATAGGGAGAGATTTCATCTTTATGGTAGTTGATCGATTCTCAAAGATGGTTCATTTCATACCATACCACAAATTCGATGATATTATATATGTTCCAATTATATTCTTCAAAGATGTGGTAAGATTGCATGTAATACCTCGACTATGGTTTCTGATAGAGATGTCAAGTTCTTAAGACATTTTTAGAGAATGCTTTGGAGAAAAGTGGGAACAAGATTGCTTTTCTCTACAACGTGCCACCCACAGACTGACGACCAAACCAAGGTGGTGAATAGAGTCTTTTCTACCTTATTAAGATCAATCATTCAAAAGAATATCAAGACATAGGAAGACTGCTTACAACTCATGGAATTTTCCTACACCCAATCAGTGCACTCTTCCATAAAGTATTTATCATTTGAGGTAATGTATAGATTTAACCCTTTAACTCTCTTAGATTTACTTCCTTTTCCTTATGATCAGGTGATAAACAAAGATAGAAAGGAGAAGGTCGAGTATGTGAGGAAACTACTCCAGCAAGTTTAAGATAACATTGAGAAAAAAACTCGACTATTTAAATATCATGCTACCAAAGAAAGAAAGAAGGTTACATTTGAAGTGGGAGTTAGGCATGGGTACATTTCAGAAATGAAATGTTTCCAAACCAGTGCAAAAATAAGCTTATGTCCAGAGGAGATGGTCCTTTCCATATTATGGATAAAATGAATGACAATGCCTCTAAATTGAACCTTCTCGATGACTATGGCAATGTAAGTGCTTCATTCAATGATTCAGACCTCTCAGTATATGAAGACAGTGATAATTTAAGAACAAATCGCATCAAAGAAAGGGGAATGATTTGAGCACGGCCACACATGTGGTAGAACAACTACTACAAGGACCTATCACTCGTTTAAGGGCCAAGCAGTTCAAGGAAGTTCTCTCACTCAATTGTCTTGATGCTTTTGAATCTTTTGAAAAGTTGCCACCCAATCAAGACAAATTATATAACATGTTACAAGTTGAAACATAGCATTTTATAGCCTCACATACCCATACTTAGTTTTAGTAATACATATTGCATGTTTTAACTTCATTCATAGCTTAAACACAATGTTTATAACATTTTCATAGTTTATGCATACCTTATATTATTATTATGATAGCTCATGCATTCATCCTTAGCTTATCTTAGCCCATTTGCATGAATCATCTTGTATTTGGATTGATTCTAGCTTACACATCACTTATTTGATTGTTTTCTTATTTTACATAGGTAAACACATTGGTAAGGCATCATATGGCAACTTGGTCAAGCTTAAAGACAAGTGTGGTATCTCAAAAATAACTTAGAGAATGAATTCCAAGCTTACATAACTCAAATGAGCTAATTAGAGCTTAAAGGCTAGTTAAAAGAGCGTAGAATGAGCTGAAGGCATCTGAAGGGTAGCCAAGGACTTGGTAGTTGACCTGAGGACTAAAAATAACTCGAGTGTAGTTGAGATGGTAGCTGAGTAGCTAGAGTGTCACTAGCTAGCTAGCTTGAGGGTACCTAGCTCCAACTCATCTAGCTACCTACATGACACCTACCTAAGTCACTTAAGCAAACAATGAGCACCGTAGAAGCAACCTACACTTACCTTAGGCATGGAGAATTAAGTGCACCAAAGCTTACCATACAACTTAAGGCGTGGAGACCATGAACAAGGAAAGAGGTTGTTTAAAGTATCCATTTAGCATGTGCAACTCATGTGCACATAAGTAGACGCCAAATACCAAAAGGTTCACACCATTCAACCAAGCATTTCTTCCCCTCCATTTAGGTGCCAATTTGAAGAGTCACAAACACTATTCAGCTAAGCACCATGTCCCTCCATGTAAACTTAACAGAAAAAATTATCCAATGCCTTTGTATTCCATTAGTTATGACTTTATATAAAGGAAAAAGGGTTGGCTGAAACACCATGTAACCATTTAGCCATGTCCCTTCAATTCCTATAAATAGCTTAGGTATTTCATTTTTAAACAACAATCCTTTGATCAATACAATTCCTTTAAGAGTTTTACTCATTTATCTCCTTTGTGACTTTATCGACTTATCAAGTAGTATGATGTAGGTTGAGGCACACTTCAACGGACTTTGAAACAGTGACAACTTAATTGTATGATCTAGGAAGTAAACTGATGTGATCCTGATCAACATCCACTTTTTCAATTATTTGATCAGACCATGGAATATCATTAAGGCTAACTCTAAGGGAGTTCTACCTTACTTCATTTTTTTACTTATATATCAATTTATTTTCTATAAGGAGTTTCAAGAAGACATGGAAAGTATGTTTACATCAAGATTAGGACGTGAGGAAGGATGAATAATAAGGGAGGATTACTTTACTTTTCTTGTGAATGAATTTGTGTGGAAATTTAAAAGTTTGCATAACATTAATTTATTTTAATAAGAGTGTTGTTCATTAAATCATTCATTGCATTTAAACATGTAGTTCATTTAGTTATGCATTTATTTAACTAAGTAGTTCATTGATTAAACTAGTTCATTAATTAAACTACTTCATTCGTCATACTAGTTCATTCAAGATTACAAGTTCAATCAATAAAGTTAGTTCATCATTCAAACTAGTTCATTTATAAAACTAAGTCTTAATTGTTTCATGCATGTTTTCAATTAAAGATTGAATAAAGTTCACCTTTGTGTCTAGGTGCATGAGGGAAGTTTAACAGTTTCATCATGTGCAAGAATATCAGTAAAAATGTCTTAAAATTCTGTATACGACATGCGTTTGGTTCCAAAGATGAATTGGGTAATATTCACCTCTCTTTTATTTTTCCAACACCTTTTGAATCACCTCAATCCGATAGCAGGATCTTGAGATATGATCAAATTATTGAAGACAGTGCAGGCTAGAATTTTCATTATACAATGATAATTTAGACGAGTTTGAGCCTAAGAAGAGTCCTTTCATCTTTTACCAAGAGACAAGCAATTGATGGAATATTAATTCACCAATTCAAGGCATTCAAGGTTGATGTTATCACCCATTGAAGGCCATTCACGTTCAAGCAAGGGGACATGCAATAACCAACATTCAAACTTTGCATTTAAAGCCTTTATCATCTTTTACAGGCTGAACATATTTTACAAGGGAACAAACAATGAAGGATGATTTTATTTCATTTAATCACCAAATTAAGTGATAAAATCAGTAAGAAATTTTAAGAGTTAAACTGATTTGGACATATAGGATGTCCACATTCATCTTATGACTTCATTTATCCTCTTTTCTTTTATTTACAAGCAAAGCAAGATAACCCAAGAGTCACCCCTCCTTTTTTGATGAATTTAAGGCTAAAATTATATCAAATTAAAGCTTAATTCAACCATTTTAAATCTACATGGCCAACCATCAAAGGTAAGAAGAATGACAAGTCATTTAATTGAATTCAATTACATTTAAGTGATTGCTTTATGTTAATTATAAAAACTTTTCATATGGTGCCTATCAACACTATAAATAGGCACATCTATGGCATTTGTACTAAGTACTTTTTGCATAATAAACTCTTTGAAAGGTTGATTTCATTCTATTTCTTAGATTAGAACTTTATCACCTTCAAGATAGTCTTGTAGTCTTCATCCATTTCCTTTTGTTATAGTGTTGGCTCCTATCTCATCTATAGCTAGTGGGTCGTGTTCCATATCCTACCACTTCGTTTCCACCTTAAATATATTGTTGGTTCCTAACTCTTATATAGTTAGAGGGTCACAATCCATTCCCTTTTGAAGTTATTCTTATTAAACTCCAACTCCCTACCATATTCACCAAAAGTTTCATTATTTATTTTCACTTAACAACATCCATCACAATTCCTAAGCTACTAAACCATTTCCACACATCTTTCATCCTATACATATTTCATCCTATCATTTCCATTTACTACTTATATATTTATATTTTAAAATGTTATTTGCATAATTTCATATTACATTCAAAGTATTATGGATTTCTTACTAGAATCACGATCGGACATTCATATACATGAGTCAAAACTCATAATCAAGAGTATATTATTTGGTATTAGAGCGAGATGATTCAGTAAGCATATAGTTTTCTCTCTCCCAGGTTAGTTAACAAAAATTTGAAAAAACAAAAAAGAAAAGAGAAAAATCATAAAGAGGGATGGAGTAATTTGTTTCTTCTTTTTAAAAATATATCTATATACAATACATCATTTCTTATTGATGAATTATAATTACTTTACCTATTTTCACTAATTCTTTCTTTTGTAGCCATTTTCCTTTTTATTCATCATTCTCCTACTAAGCCACAATATTTTAATTCGAAGTCCACTAACTCTTGTAAGCCTTGAGGAAGTTCCCAAAAAGAATTAAAATTAAAACACGAGTGGTAAAAGGCAAGAGTGAACATCAAGGGTAAAAGCCATCAAGTGTGAAACACGAGTCGGAGTGATTTTTCTTAGAGTGTTTGGTAATGTTTTTTATATGTGATATTATTTCTTTTTATTACTAATTTTGTCTCATAATTTGGGAGACAATTATCAAGTTTTAGATGACAATGTACTTAAATTACAACGCAAACAATGGTTCATGAGTTATCTAGATTGTAGGGGGAAAAAATGAGAACCATTTCAAGATAAAGAAAAGTTGTAAAGCACGTTCCGGGTTTAATCTTTAACTCGAGTCAAAGACCAAGAAATGATGATGTAGTTTCTCAATCGAAGGAGTACATGTCAAAAGAGAGGACTATTCCAACTAAATGCAACTTACATCTAGATTTTAGATGCTATCGTTGCTTGGGAAAAGCGTACAAACCTAGTCAATGTCCAAATCGGAGTGATATAAAGCCTAAAGGCATTTATAAAGTTGTCACCAATTGTAAACCAAGAAAATAAATCAATGTAGAGGCTATTGAACAAGTTAACCCAAGCCAATATGAGAGCAAAGTTACAACCGCTGTAGATCCGACAGATGAGATATCTTTGGAGACAATTAAGTCTGATCTTCTTTTAATTTGTACCACCAGAATTAGAATTGTTCCTAGTGCAAGCAAAGGTGGAAATGTGTTTACATCTTAGGAAGAATCCAACTTCAATGAGAAAAGCAACATAGAGTCTTCCACCGAAGGATATTCCTCAACAGGTCAATCAACAACCATTTGCAACGTCAATGATGATCATGTTTGTTGTGTACCCCAAGGAAAAGGCGAAGATGCTTCAAGAGTTGTTCTTGAAACTCATAATCGAGATCATATCATAAACAAGTACCTGCTACAAGTGAATGGCTTCAAATAGAATGTTAAGGAAATAAATGTAAAGTTTTAAGGTAGGTTTGAGTTAATATAGTGAATACGCAAGATGGTTAAGTATTTAGGCTAAGGTAATGGCTATGAAAGAATGAATAAGTTTATGAATTGTATCTTGAATAGACCAAGGAAGAACCAATGTTATAAAAGATTAGAGACCCAACCTTACAAATCTATTCAAGGGGTGGTAGAAAAGAACTTGGACCCACTATCAATAGAAGAAATATGAACCATAAGTTTTTAAGAAAAATAAAAGGGTTTGATGCCACAAGTGTTACCTCTTGAAAAGTCGATAAAGTCTTTAGAAAGACTAAGTAAAAAGAGAATAATTCTCACAAGTATATTTGATTAAAAAGGTTCCTTTATAATGAAATATGATAATCTACTTATTCTAGATAAAAGGAAACAAGGTCGTTAACTAGATGACTTTTCGACCAATGTATCATTTGAAATAAAAAAGCATAATTGATTAAATATGTGTATAATGAAAGAAGTTAATTTTTTAGCCAAAAGGTGAAGGAACGTATCTTAGCTGAATAAAGCTTATGACTCTTCCTCTTGGTGCAAAGCTAGTTAGTTATCAAGACTTGGCTAAATAGATAGATGGCTTCTCATTTTGGCACCTAATTAGTGCACATGCTAGGCACATGGCTAGGGTGGCACACATATTACACATGGAGTCTCCATTGGTCCCTTTGTCAGGTCTCGACCATAGGATGATATTTGAAGTCTTTTGGTAGCCTAGAGGTGAATCAGCTTCAAGGTAAGATATGTGAGTGTCTTATCAGCTAACTAGGTGAGCTTTAACTTGATGAACTCAATATAGCTAGCTTTGGTCTTCTAAGCTCCTCAACTACTCTCCCAGCTACATCTAGTTACCTTTAGTCCACTTTTATCAACTTTAGTCCATATGGTTTCCTCAGCTAATTTAACTCCATGGTAGCTCCTCCAACTAAAGTGAGCTTCTATTTGATCTCCACAAGTTGCCATAGATTTTGTGAACTTTTGTGTGAGCTGCCAAGCTTTACAAAATACTCCACCAAGATACCATAGGTTGTGCCTTCCCATGATGTACCTATATAAATAAATAAACTAAGGTAATATGAAGGAAATGAGCTGGAATGAAACAAAAAACATGCTACTGTGAATGCATAAGAACTTGTGAGCTATAAATGCATGCCATGAACTAATTTTAAGATGATGTAATATTAATGAGCCAATATATAAGCCTAGGAGCTGAATTAACATTCAATGAGATAAGAAAATTAAGATTAACATGATGTCATATTATAAATGCAATGTATTTAAATTAAATGAATGCAAAACAATAATAAACTAAGCAAACATGTGATATATCATTATGCAGCATATAATGACTAAGTAGTATAGTTTCCATATGAATGAAGATGAATGATTATGGAATAGATTAAGTATAACTTACATACATATATGACATATATATCAAAGTATTCACGTAAATAAATAATGAAACAAAAAGAAAGAATAATAAGAACGACTCTGATACACGCACGATCGAGACCAACTTTCCATGAACATTCTTCATTGCTATTTCTAAGGAAGTTCTTCCTTACCTTATCTTATATTATATCATTTATACATTCTATTTTATTATAATCATGCACTCACATGTTAGTATAAATTATCATATCATTCATATCATTCTATTCTTAGTTTATCATCTCTTTCATATCATTAAAATATATGCTATGATTACATATCATTTCTTAGGATATTATTATTAAATGTGTCCATTTTTCATTTATTATAAATGCCATGTTATATGATATTCATGCATATAACATATAGTCCACATCTTTATATTATATTATTAAGTTGATGTGATCCTGTATAAAACCAACTTTCTTCATGACATACTCACATCATTGAAGATCCATCAAGCTCAATATAAGGGAGTTCTACCTTACTTTATCTTATATTTACTCATTTATGTACTATATATTACTATGAGCATACATTTACATATTACACTATATTTGAATTATCATAACATGTGCATTTATTCATTATGTCTTATGGTTTGCATCATTGATTGATATTCATGCATATAATTTATAGTTATAATAATAATATTCATTCATTATCATATGATGCATGGGTTATTATTATAACCTATAGTCCACATCTTTATATTTAATACTACTTTAAATACTTAGCTTATGTTACGATCCAAACTAGCTACAAGTTTCTCCTTAACTTGATCACACCAAGGATATTATTCAAAGATGATTCTAAGGGAGTTCTTCCTTACTTTATCCTTTATTATCTTTTATATTTATCACTTAATGTTATGAGCATGCTTTTTCTCCTTAAACTATGCTTGAATAATCAAATGTTATCAATCACTTGCATACTATATGATTTTCATGCATAACATATGTTTCCACATCTTTACTTAGCTTTATATTATGTTTACATTTGTTTTAGATTCATTTATTATGTTTGCATATCATTTACATATCATGGAAGCATTTATTCTTCATTCATTAACTCATGTCATGTTATTCTAGCTAATGTTATGTTTACATTAGCTCACTAGCTTTAAATCCATGTTTATTTAGCTCATTTGCATGCATGAATCTATTTTCTAGCTCATATATGTTTTCTTAAAGGTCATGAATGTCCTATGCCTTTTATTTAGCTTATATACATGTTATCTTAGCTTTTAGATGACCATTCATAGCTCATATCACTCAAACACCTCACGACATCATGTATTTTACCGTAAATGAGCTTACACGTTGCTTACTTTATTTGTTTGTTGATTCCTATAGGTTAAGTACAAAGAAAGGCATATTATGGTAGCACATGAACTTTATGGCAGCTCATTTCCTCACTTAAGGAGCTTCAACTTAGCTGGAGGAGAGCTTTGGACCAAATTACTAAAAAGTGGACTAAAGGTAGCTGAAGATCATAGAAGACCAAAGGTAACTAGCTTGAGCTCACCAAGCTATAGCTCACCTAGTTAGCTACCAAGACACTCACCTAGTTTACCATGAAGCTAGTTCATCTCTAGGCTACCCAAGGACTTCAAGACATGATCCTATGGTTGTAACCCCACCAAATCATTGCAATAAGACCCATGTGCATTAAAGTAGACTGCCATATGCATCATTCAAGCATGTTCACTCCTGTGACATCATATAGGCGCCAAAACACCAATGGATGCTTTCTATTCGGCCAAACACTCCTTTCTCTTCATTTTGGCATCAAATAACATCCAAATGCATTCAAAACATCCTTAGGTCCTAACCAACACCTTATCATTCGTCCAAGAGCATGTATCTTTATTAAAAATCATGTATTTTAAAAGGGGTTTCAACCTTAGCCGAACCATCATGTGTCTATTCAGCGTAAACCCTTTCAAAACTATAAATAGGCTATTGCATTTTATTTGTAAACAACCCTTTGATTATATAGAACTCTTTCTGAGAATTCTCTCTTGCAAGTTCTTTAAGAACTTTATCGATTAAGCAAACTTTTCTAAGTTTGTGGCGTTATTCCTTTCCTTTAATAATTTAAGTTCCTAGTTTCCATAACTAGATGGTTCTAGTACTATCACACTATCCTTTACTTAAGTTTATAAAGAACGGGGTTAAGCTTTCTATAGTTTTTCTTCTTATTTAACTTATTTAATATACTATGTTCATCTTTTCCATCTTCCATCAATTTCACGACTACACCATCCTAATTTCCATCACCATTTCATCACCATAGAAACATACTTCATTCATCTTCACGGAAAACGTCCATTATCATCATTGGGGGTCGAATCATCTTCCATTTAAAGGATATTTCTACATCACTTCCACAGTATACTTTGATAACATTTATTTTCCTTTATTTCTTTATGAATTCATTTCTTTTAATTATTTCTTATTCCATTAAGTCATTTCTTTCTATAATTTGTGCATATTACTTATAATTGAAGTTTGGCATTTGGTGTCTCTCCTAGATCGGGAAACAACAAGGCTACCATCTTCTCCCTTATTGAAGAAGCTCGGATAACCTTACATAATGTGGTATTAAGAGCTTAATTGGATTGACATACAAAGTAATTCAACAAAAAGAAAAAGAAAGAATAACTCCTACATTAAATAAGGAGTACAAAATAAAAAGCAAAAGAAAGAAGAAACTCAAAGCAAAATTCCTTCAAATAAAAGTTACAATTATATTCAAAAGGAAGCACATTACAATCTGCCCAACATCAAACTTGAAGGAGGTATCCTTGTTGTTTCTTGTGAGGGAAGATAGTAAGTGTTGTAACTTAGGTTGTAAGTTATCTTCATTTTTCTTTTTACTTCATTACCTTTTCTTTCATCATTTCCTATTTTATCCTACCTTTACCATATCCATTTATATACCAACCATTTCTTTTAGCCACAAACAAAGAAAACTTGCTCAATCTTGAGTTATTCTTTAAAGGACGTAACAAGAGAGAATTGAGAGGAAAAAGGCAAAGAGAGGGTGAGAATAGAAGGAGATCAGAAAAAGCCAAGAAACATATCCCTGAGTGGAAACATGAGCGTGAGTGGAGTAAAATCTGAATTTTCTTTGGAGTGACCTAGTGAGGCTTTGTGAGCATGCTGGTAAGGTTTTCAATTTCTTTTTATTTCACTAACCATGTCACAAGAGTTGCTTGATTTTTATACAGCTTTAAGACAATTGTTTGTCATTAAAAAGGCTTTAAGCATTCAAATCATAGAGGATACGCAAAGAACTAACATATTTCACACTCGTTGCCTTGTAAATGATAAAGTGTGTCTTGTAGCTATTGACGGAGGAAGTTGTACAAACATTGCAAGCACATACATGGTGAACAAATTGGGGCTTTCAACGATTAAACATTCCAGCCCATATGAATTGCAATGGCTGAACGACGAGAAAGAGTTGAAGATCACTAAACATGTACTAGTACCATTCTTAATCGTAAGGTATAAAAATGAGATTCTATGTGATGTGGTATCTATGAGTATAAGTCATTTACTTTTGGGAGGCCATGGAAATTTGACAAACGTGTTGTCTATGATGGATTCACAAATTACTACACATTTATCCACAATGAAAGAAAAGTCACATTGACTCAATTATCTCATAACCGGGTGAATGAAGATCAAACTCATTTAAAAAGGAGTATTGAAGCAATGAAAGAGTAACATAAATATAATACAATTAAAGAATAATGTTTGTAGGAAAATTCAAATGAAGAAAATCATTTTGAATTTGAACAAACCGTTGAAGTTGCAAATGAGAGAATTGGAAAAATGAATTTGGAGATAAGATGAATGATGAACAACTGATTTTATCTAACAATACTTTTTCTCCTATTCTTGATTTTCTTTGATGAATGATAATGAAAAGACTTCAAGGGATGATCCAATCATGTTGCCAATCATAAATCTTATCAAAGAACAACCATGTTAGCCATATTAAGTAAGGACTGCATCTTCTTATAGTAGTCTTCAACTGCACTTCTACCTTGTCGAAGTTGGTGTAGTCGTAGTTTAACTTTTCGTGCATAATGTGTTGGTAGGAATGGCTTCTTCATGGTTTGTTTGAGGTCCTTCCAAGAAGTGATTATTGGAATTTGGAAGTTCTGGATCTTTTTCCTTGTTTGCATCCACCAAGTTCGAGCATATCCTTTGAATTGCAAGGTGATGAGGGGAACTTGTTTAGCTTGGGGGCAGTAATGGTATACGAACACGAGATCAACTTTTCCTTCCCAATCGATGTACTTGTTCGGATCGTTGTCTCCTTTGAAATACGGGATCATGAACATTGGTTTTGTAAAGAGTTCGAGTGCTTGGAATAGTGGTTGTTCTCGCTTGGGTACCAAAAGTTCAACATTGTTTGGTCTTGGATTCTGGTTTGGTAGATCCAATTATGGTTCTTTTCATTCTCTCATGGTTTCATCAAATCTTTCAACTTCAGTCGTGTGTCGGGCAAGTGCAGCTAAGATAGCCATAAGTGTCTTGTTGTTATTGTCACCCATCTTGATTTCATAACACTCAAAAGAAAATTTTAATGTAAAATAAGAAATAAAAGGAAGAAAATTCAACAAAGCAAGAAACCTCACAAGTCACTCCAAAAAAGTAACACAACGAGAGGCATGTAAGCCGATCTTGTACTCTTCAAAACTCACTTTACCAAGTAGTATTCCACAGTTCATATCAGACTTTAGTTACTAGCAAAGGCGATAAGAAAAACTTTAAAGTTCTAAGAGGCCAAACAAAGGTTAGACTCCAAGAGAACGAGAATGCAAAGAAGGAAGAACTATACAAACTCTTTAGTCCTACTAACACAAGGAAGATAATGTGTTAGATAATGCAAAAGAAAAATAACAAGGAAAAACAAAAGAACATAAAGCGCTAAGAGTCAAAGAAAAAGGAACCAAACCAGAAACCTAGAAAACGATAGGTCAACTTGAGCAACAATTTTGAGGCGGTTATCGGTGCCCAAAAGTTTTGTAAAAATTCTTGAATGTCTTTCAATGCTTTGAGAAACCACCTGTAAAATTTCAGAACCAAATATCTTCAGTAGTATCCAGTAGACTCTGTTGAACGGTGAGTCCTCAAACAATCTATTTTTTGTGATCGCTTTGTTCGAAGGTGTTATTGATCTCCAAAAATTCTGATTTGTTAATGATCTTCAAAATACAAAGTTTCAATCTGGAAATTTTGCACCACGAAATTCCTCTTATAGAATTCTCAAGAAATACGACAAGATTATAGACTGAATCTGTCGATGTAACTTGAATGATGTATTTGAAGGCTCTAATAAACTCCGATTGGGGTGAATTTTGGACTGGAGATTACTCTTCGGATGAATATGTGATATGGAGAAAATCAGCCCTAAATTTACTCTTTTGCATATATTTTTTCAATTTTTGTGAATTGAAACGATGAATCTTTTGCGAACTAGCTCTGTTGGGGTACCTTGACGGTTTTGTGTTCAAGAACAAGCAAGATTGATGGTTTCATTCAAAGAACTGGCCCAAATCTGTTACCAATTGATAGGAAAGCGGTGGTGGGTTAATGAACGTTGCTCTTGCTGAAGAATGAAATCTAGAAAGGTCTAGACTCGATGAAGAACAATAAGCAATGAATAGGGAAGATGGTGACAATAGCTAGGGTTTAATTTAGGTACTGGAAACAAGGTAAGAAACAAGATTAAAACAGGATAAACAAAATATAAAGGAATTGAAAATAAAGTAAAATAACCAAGAAATCAAGAGCTATCCCTTATGAAAGTGAACGGTAAAGATGATTGATGTCGTGGATGAATATGTGAAAATCGATGGATAATGTCCTATCTAGCCCTCCTAGTCACAATGAAAAGGCAAACACGATAATATAGCTCTAACCAACCCTCCTAGTCACAATGAAAAGGCAAATTGGAGTGTGAAGATTAATTTCCCTCACAAGAACATGAAAGAACTCCATGAGAAGAAGCTTCGAAGGAACAAGGCAATCAGCACATACAAAAATGAACTCTCATTGTATTATTAATCAAATAAATCTTATTTACAAAGTTTAATGAAGCCTCCTTTATATAGGGTTTGAGTTCTAAAGGTCCTAAATAACTAATGAATAAAATAATAATAAACTAAACATGTCTTAACTCTAATTCCTAATAAAATAATAATAACTAAAAATAATGTTTTAACTCATCCTTAATTCCTAATAAAATAATAAATCTAATCCTGAAAGATAATGAATCATCCTATATTAAATTATATTACAAATAATCAATATAAATATTGAAAATTCGTAATATTTACAAAATCACGTATTAATCTCGTATAGGAATTTCTGTGTGCGTTGTCTTCACTAAAATGAATGCATCTTGAGTTACTAATATCAGATGGATACGATTCAAGAACCGTTTGAAAGATAAGAGAGATATAGTTGTATCTCCACAAGAAATGTTGACCAAATAAGATCAGCATTCCATTCAAAAAGTCGTCGCAAGTCTACTGCTGTTATGGTATACTTTTCCAAGGTTTGGAGGAGTGGATCATTTGGATGAGTTATTATTTCTTCCCTTGATGTGAGCCTTGTGATGCATGTATCATCCTCCCTTTCTTTAAAAAGATTCAACCTCGAATCTGAAACATTAAAGGGAGCAACATTAGAATAGTTTATTAATTCATTCACATTATGCTTACCGAATAGATATGCTTTGAATCTTCGAGACATTGTTCTTCTAATCGGTTTGAGTAGAAACTTTAGTCCAAAGAAGCATGCATTATGGACCCTAGTGCATGTATCAGAGCTGCACCATCATAACCCACACACAATACTTCAACTAAGGCCTAAGTCAATTTTTGTGAAATCGTGCCTTTTGTGAATAGTTACCATTCCAAAAGGTGCCTCTTCACAAGGAGTTATCAAATGACACCTAAATACAACTCACCTATGGCCATATCACCTTCACCTCATACACGTGGGGAGTAGCTCAAATGATGAAAGGTTATCTTTCACACAACATGACATTTAATGACAAGTTGTTATCCATTGGATGCCATGACATCTAGGTACACGTTGGTAAGTTTGTTGTAGCTAAATGAAGCCTAAATTGCGGATAGATATGAGGAAACCCCTAAAACTATTCATCCACACCATGGGACACACCTAGAACATGCACAAGACTTGGTGACAAAGTGAAGCAGTACATAACCATTCGACCAAGGGAAATGCACCTTCATTTCAGTTGAATAGTCATGCACAGTCATTAAGGAGTAGCAAAACCAAAACAAGGCCAAGTATGCAAAATATTTAGTCCTACTAACACAAGGAATATAATATTTTATATAATGCAATAGAAAAATAACAAGGAAAAACAAAAGAACCTAAAGCACTAAGAGTCAAAGAAAAAGGAACCAAACCAGAAACCTAGAAAATGCTAGATCAACTTGAGCAACAATTTTGTGGCGGTTACCAGTGTCCAAAAGTTTTGTAAAAATTCTTGAATGTCTTTCAATGCTTTGAGAAAGCACCTGTAAAATTTTAGAACCAAATACCTTCAGTAGTATCCAGTAGACTCTGTTGAACGGTGGTCCTCAAACAATCTATTTTTTTGTGATCGCTTTGTTAGAAGGTGTTATTGATCTCCAAAAATTATGATTTTTTAATGATCTTCAATATACGAAGTTTCAATCAAAAACTTTTCACCACAAAATTCCTCTTGTAGAATTTTCAAGAAATTCAACAAGATTATAGATTTAATCTGCCGATGTAACTTGAATGATGTATTTGAAGGCTCTAATGAACTTCGATTGGGGTGAATTTTGGATTGGAGATTAATCCTAGGATGAATATGTGATATGGAGACAATCAGCCCTAAATTTATTCTTTTTCAATTTTTTTCAATTTTTGTGACTTGAAACAATGAATCTTTTGCGAACTAGCTCTGTTGGGGTACCTTTTGACAGTTTTGTGTGCAAAAACAAGCAAGATTGCTGGTTTCGTTCAAAGAACTGGCCCAAATCTGTTACCAATTGATAGGAAAGCGGTGGTGGGTTAATGAACGTTGCTCTTGCTGAAGAATGAAATCTAGAAAGCTCTAGACTCGATGAAGAACAATAAGCAATGAATAGGGAAGATGGTGACAATAGCTAGGGTTTAATTTAGGTGCTGGAAACAAGGTAAGAAACAAGATTAAAACAGGATAAACAAAATATAAAGGAATTGAAAATAAAGTAAAATAACCAAGAAATCAAGAGATATCCCTTATGAAAGTGAACGGTAAAGATGATTGATGTCGTGGATGAATATGTGAAAATCGATGGATAATGTCCTATCTAGCCCTCCTAGTCACAATGAAAAGGCAAACACGATAATATAGCTCTAACCAACCCTCCTAGTCACAATGAAAAGGCAAATTGGAGTGTGAAGATTAATCTCCCTCACAAGAACTTGAAAGAACTCCAAGAGAAGAAGTTTCGAAGGCACAAGGCAATCGGCACATGCAAAAATGAACTCTCATTGTATTATCAATCAAAGAAATCTTATTTAAAAAGTTTAATGAAGCCTCCTTTATATAGGGGCTGAGTTCTAAAGGTCCTAAATAACTAATGAATAAAATAATAATAAACTAAACATGTCTTAACTCTAATTCCTAATAAAATAATAATAACTAAAAATAATGTTTTAACTCATCCTTAATTCCTAATAAAATAATAAATCTAATCCTGAAAGATAATGAATCATCCTATATTAAATTATATTACAAATAATCAATATAAATATTGAAAATTCTTAATATTTACAAAATCACGTATTAATCTCGTATAGGAATTTCTGTGTGCGTTGTCTTCACTAAAATGAATGCATCTTGAGTTACTAATATCGGATGGATACGATTCAAGAACCGTTTGAAAGATAAGAGAGATATAGTTGTATCTCCACAAGAAATGTTGACCAAATAAGATCAGCATTCCATTCAAAAAGTCGTCGCAAGTCTACTGCTGTTATGGTATACTTTTCCAAGGTTTGGAGGAGTGGATCATTTGGATGAGTTATTATTTCTTCCCTTGATGTGAGCCTTGTGATGCATGTATCATCCTCCCTTTCTTTAAAAAGATTCAACCTCGAATCTGAAACATTAAAGGGAGCAACATTAGAATAGTTTATTAATTCATTCACATTATGCTTACCGAATAGATATGCTTTGAATCTTCGAGACATTGTTCTTCTAATCGGTTTGAGTAGAAACTTTAGTCCAAAGAAGCATGCATTATGGACCCTAGTGCATGTATCAGAGCTGCACCATCATAACCAGCACACACAATACTTCAACTAAGGCCTAAGTCAATTTTTGTGAAATCGTGCCTTTTGTGAATAGTTACCATTCCAAAAGGTGCCTCTTCACAAGGAGTTATCAAATGACACCTAAATACAACTCACCTATGGCCATATCACCTTCACCTCATACACGTGGGGAGTAGCTCAAATGATGAAAGGTTATCTTTCACACAACATGACATTTAATGACAAGTTGTTATCCATTGGATGCCATGACATCTAGGTACACGTTGGTAAGTTTGTTGTAGCTAAATGAAGCCTAAATTGCGGATAGATATGAGGAAACCCCTAAAACTATTCATCCACACCATGGGACACACCTAGAACATGCACAAGACTTGGTGACAAAGTGAAGCAGTACATAACCATTCGACCAAGGGAAATGCACCTTCATTTCAGTTGAATAGTCATGCACAGTCATTAAGGAGTAGCAAAACCAAAACAAGGCCAAGTATGCAAAATATTTAGTCCTACTAACACAAGGAATATAATATTTTATATAATGCAATAGAAAAATAACAAGGAAAAACAAAAGAACCTAAAGCACTAAGAGTCAAAGAAAAAGGAACCAAACCAGAAACCTAGAAAATGCTAGATCAACTTGAGCAACAATTTTGTGGCGGTTACCAGTGTCCAAAAGTTTTGTAAAAATTCTTGAATGTCTTTCAATGCTTTGAGAAAGCACCTGTAAAATTTTAGAACCAAATACCTTCAGTAGTATCCAGTAGACTCTGTTGAACGGTGGTCCTCAAACAATCTATTTTTTTGTGATCGCTTTGTTAGAAGGTGTTATTGATCTCCAAAAATTATGATTTTTTAATGATCTTCAATATACGAAGTTTCAATCAAAACTTTTCACCACAAAATTCCTCTTGTAGAATTTTCAAGAAATTCAACAAGATTATAGATTTAATCTGCCGATGTAACTTGAATGATGTATTTGAAGGCTCTAATGAACTTCGATTGGGGTGAATTTTGGATTGGAGATTAATCCTAGGATGAATATGTGATATGGAGACAATCAGCCCTAAATTTATTCTTTTTCAATTTTTTTCAATTTTTGTGACTTGAAACAATGAATCTTTTGCGAACTAGCTCTGTTGGGGTACCTTTTGACAGTTTTGTGTGCAAAAACAAGCAAGATTGCTGGTTTCGTTCAAAGAACTGGCCCAAATCTGTTACCAATTGATAGGAAAGCGGTGGTGGGTTAATGAACGTTGCTCTTGCTGAAGAATGAAATCTAGAAAGCTCTAGACTCGATGAAGAACAATAAGCAATGAATAGGGAAGATGGTGACAATAGCTAGGGTTTAATTTAGGTGCTGGAAACAAGGTAAGAAACAAGATTAAAACAGGATAAACAAAATATAAAGGAATTGAAAATAAAGTAAAATAACCAAGAAATCAAGAGATATCCCTTATGAAAGTGAACGGTAAAGATGATTGATGTCGTGGATGAATATGTGAAAATCGATGGATAATGTCCTATCTAGCCCTCCTAGTCACAATGAAAAGGCAAACACGATAATATAGCTCTAACCAACCCTCCTAGTCACAATGAAAAGGCAAATTGGAGTGTGAAGATTAATCTCCCTCACAAGAACTTGAAAGAACTCCAAGAGAAGAAGTTTCGAAGGCACAAGGCAATCGGCACATGCAAAAATGAACTCTCATTGTATTATCAATCAAAGAAATCTTATTTAAAAAGTTTAATGAAGCCTCCTTTATATAGGGGCTGAGTTCTAAAGGTCCTAAATAACTAATGAATAAAATAATAATAAACTAAACATGACTTAACTATAACTCCTAATAAAATAATAATAACTAAAAATAATGTTTTAACTCATCCTTAATTCCTAATAAAATAATAAATCTAATCCTAAAAGATAATGAATCATCCTATATTAAATTATATTACAAATAATCAATATAAATATTCAAAATTCTTAATATTTACAAAATCACGTATTAATCTCGTATACGAATTTCTGCATGCGTTATCTTCACTAAAATGAACGTATCTTGAGTTACTGATATCGGATGGATACGATTGAAGAACTGTTGGAATGATAAGAGATAGAAAGTTGTATCTCCATAAGAAATATTAACAAATAAGATCAGGATCACATTCAAAAAGTTGTCGTAAGTCTGCTGCTGTTATTGTCTTCTTTTCCAAGGTTTGGAGGTGTGGATCATTTGGATGAGTTATTACTTCTTCCTTAGATGTGAGCCTTGTGATTCATGTATCATCCTCCCTTTCTTTAAAAATATTCAACCTCGAATCTAAAACATTAAAGGGAGCAACATTAGAATAGTTTATTAATTCATTCACATTATGCTTACCGAATAGATATGCTTACCGAATAGATATGCTTTGAATCTTCGAGACATTGTTATTCTAATTGGTTCGAGTAGAAATATTAGTCCAAAGAAGCATTTATTATGGACCCTGGTTCATGTATCAGAGCTGCACCATCACAACCACCACACACAGTACTTCAATTAAGGCCTAGGTCAATTTTTGTTAAATCGTGCCTTTTGTGAATAGTTACCATTCCAAAAGGTTCCTCTTCACAAGGAGCTATCAAATTACACCTAAATACAACTCACCTATGGTCATCTCACCTTCACCTCATACACGTGGGGAGTAGCTCAAATGATTAAAGGTTACATTTCACACAACGTGACCTTTCATGACAAGTTGTTATCCATTGGATGCCATGACATCTAGGTGCACGTTGGTGAGTTTGTTGTAGCTAAATGAAGCCTAAATTGCGAAGAGACATGAGGCAACCCCTACAACTATTCATCCACACCATGGGACACACCTAGAACATGCACAAGACTTGGCGCCAAATTAAAGTAGCTGATAACCATTCGACCAAGGGAAATGTAACTCCATTTCAGTCGAATAGTCATGCACATTAATTAAGTAGTAGCAAAACAAAACAAGGCCAAAGAACATCCCCCTTCGTCCAAAGCATCATACACTTTCACTTAAATCATGTATCTAGCCGAATAGACATCTATTTATTCGGCCATCCCTTTCAAAATCTATAAATAGGGAGGCTTAGTTCATTTGTAGGACACACCGTTTGAATATTTAGAACTCATTTGTGAGAATTCTCTTTGCATGTTCTTTAATAACTTTATCGATTAGGAAAACTTTTCTAAGTCTTTGGCGTCATTCCTTCCTTTGATACTTTGAGTTCCTACTCTCCAAAACTATAACGTTCAAGTCTGAACATACCATCCCTTAAGTGAGTTTATAGAGAATGGGGATAAGCTTTCTATAGCTTTTTTTCTTCATTGGCTTATTTAAAATACTACATTCATCATTCTATTTGCCACCACCTTCACGTCTATACCATCACCATTCCCATTATCATTTCATCACCATTGAAGCATTATTCACTCATCATCAAGGCAATAGTCCATCATGTTCAATGGAGGCTAAGTTTATCTTCTATTTGAAGGATACTTCTACATCACTTCCCTAGCCGACTTTGATAACAATTCTTTCACCTTTATTTCTTTATCATTATATTTCCTATCTTTATTTCATTATTCCATTAACCATTTGTTTCATTACTTTATGCAGATTTCTTATAATTCAAGTGTGGCATTTGGTGTCATTCCTAGATCAAGAAATAATAAGGCTGCCATCTTTTTCATCATTAAAGAAGTGTGGATAGCCTTACATCAAGTGGTAATCAGAGCTTTGTTGGATTGACATTCAGTGTTGTAAAAAAAACAAAGAAGAAAATCAAAACCAAAAGAAATAACTCCTACATCAAATATGAGTACAAAAATAAAGAAGGAATTCAAATAAATTTCCAGCAAAAGAATAGTTGAAGAAAAGTTATAATTCACGTTTAAAAGGAGGCAACCTTGTTGTTTCTGGTAAAGGAAGATAATAAGTGTTACATCTTGGGTTGTAAGTCAACTTCATCTTTCTCTTTACTTCGAACATCACCTTTAATTTCATTACTACCTATTCATTACCTTTTATTTCTTTTCTTTTCTTATTCTATCTTTACCATTACATATCCTTTCCATGCTAACCATCTTGTAGCCGACACACCAAACAAAGAAAACTTGTTCGATCTTTAGTTAGTTATCTAAAGGACCCAAGAAGAGAGAATTGAGAGGGAAAATGCAACAGAGAGGGTGAGAACAGAAGGGGATCAAAAAAAATCCAAAAAACATATCCCCGAGTGCAAACACGAGCGTGAATGGAGTGAAATCTAAATTTTCTTTGTAGTGACCAAGTGAGGCTTTGTAAGCGTGTTGGTAAGGTTTTTAATTTTCTTTATTTCTACTAACAATGTCTTGTGAACTTTAATCTTTCCAAACATTAGAGGACGAATAGCAAAGAACAAAAACATTTCATACTCGTTCCCATGTAAATGGTAATGTGTGACTTGTAATTATTGACAGAGTAAGTTGTACAAACATTGCAAACACATACATGGTGAACAAATTGGGACTCAAGATAACCAAGCATCCAATCTCCTATGTATTGTAATAGTTGAACAACGAAGAAGAATTAAAGGTCACGGAGCAAGTAATTCTACCAGTGTCAATTGGAAGATACAAAAATGAGATTCTATGCGATGTGGTGCCTATGAATACAAGTCATTTGCTGTTTGGACTACCATGGAAATATGACAAGCGAGCCACCCATGACGAATTCACCAATCAGTTCTAATTTACATTTGAAAGGAAGAATATTATATTGGAATCTTTATTGCAAACAAAGTGCTTCAAGATGAAATCCTTCTATGGAGAAGCATTGAAGCAATGAAAGAGAAACTTTAAGGAGAACGTTTGGAAGAAAGTTTGAATGAAGTAATACATTTTAAAATTGAACAAAACATTGAAAATAATGAGAATCAAAGAGTGGATGAAGAAGACATTGGAGTTAAAAAATGAGAGAGTTGAAAATGATGAATTTGGAGACAAAAAGAATGATGAACAACCGATTTTATCTAACGATTCTTTTTCTCATATTCTTGATTTTTCATTAATGCATGATAATGGAAAGACATCAAGGTATGATCCAATCATGTTTCCAATCATAAACACTATCAAACAACAACCATGTCTTGATAAAGAAGTTTCAAATGATGAACCAATATAATTGTCCATCAAGAACAAACGTTCACTTCCATTCATAAGCATTAATGAATTTATTTTCTCTACTCTTTTAGAATTGATTTTCTTTTCTAATAATCTGATTGTCGTTATAGGAAATGAAACAAGACATAAGTTTGAGAAAGAGTTCCACCATAAGATGAGAGGAAATAAAGAATATGATTCAATTTTTTTGCTACCATGCCTAGTTCTTTAATGGTTGTTTCTATTTAATCAAAGGTGATCATTTGGAAAGATACAAAGGAAAAAGTACATGATGTTTTCAACCATCACCAAAGATAAGTTAAAGGAATAAGTGCCTTTTCCAATAGACATAATGTTTCGAGCCAAGTAATAGTTCAAATGACAAGTCCCTTCACCAATGAATATGATGTTTTGAATCGAGGCAGAGTTCAAAAGACACATCGCTACATCAAACGACATGTTGGTTTAGTGCCTTTACGAATGGGCATGATGTTTCGAAACAATACAAAGGAGTTTACGTGATCTACCTACTTGAAGGATTTCAAAGGTTAAGACTCTTCACCAACCATCATGATGATTTAAAGTAAGAAGACAAAGAATTATATACCTTCTCCAAATGATGTGTTGTTACAAGCAAAAAGATTATTGAAAAGACATGCTTCATCAATGAAGGATATGATATTTCCAATGGACATGAAGGAGGCCTCTAAGAGATGCAAGTCTTTACATAGAGATATGTTGAATCAAAGCAACACAAACGAGATGGAACAATTGGGTTGAACATTTCATAGGGAACATATTCTCAAGGAGAACATAATGATTCAATCATCCCTATATTAAGAAGGTCTTCAATGCAAAGCTACTTCAATTTGAGGAGAATCGCCTAACAAAAGGGGTTTATGTGATCTTGTCTAGCACCAACTTTCTTCATGACATACATCATTGAAGATCCATCAAGGTCAGTCTAAGGGAGTTCTACCTTAATTTATATTATATTTACTCATTTATGCACTATATATTACTATGACCATACATTTGCATATTAGACCGATGTAAGGCGATTCTACACGCTTTGATGGAAGTGAGTAGATAGCCTTGTTGTGTTTCGATCTAGGATTGTCAAGTACTGATGTCCTTGAATTATAAGTTTGGGTTGCAATAAAGATAATAAAGTAATATGATTAATGTTAGAATAATATATGGACTAATAAGATAAATAATGAAATGAAAGAAAAGGAATAGAGATGGATGTGAATTGATGGTCTTAATGGATGATGTTGATGATGAAATGGAGATGGTGGTGATGTCGTATCTCAAACATGTCAAAGAGGAAACAATGATATGAAGCACAATCATGATCTTTACAAACTTGCTTGAGGGGTGGTGATAGTGTCTTCAACCCACTAGATATTAATCTAGGAATTTAAGAATCAAAATGGAAGGTTTGACGCCACAAGTATATGAATTATACTTGCTTAATCGATAAAGTTCACAAAGAACTTTGAAGAGAAATTAACTCACAAGAGTTTGTTTAATATATGAGATGAGATGAGTACAAATGGAGGCAAGCCTCTCAATTTATAGGAAATGAGAGGACTTGGGCGAATGGTTATATAGGGATTCGGCTGGTACATGTCTCTTAATAAAAGTACATAATTAATTGAAAACGAGATATGTCATTTAAGCTTGGTATTAGCTCGGCTAACCCTTCCTGAAGGGCCTTGATGTTTCGGTCAAAGGGTGGGGAGACATCTCCCTTAGTCTAATGGTGCATGTTTGTTCATCTTGGCACCATAGTTACCTCCCTTGTCTGAATGATTATGTGCCTCCTCATGTTTGGCGCCAAAGCTCTCATGTGCAAGGCATGTGATGTGGCCGAATAGTCATGTAGCTTTATATCATGTCCATTGATGTTTTAGACCTCCAATAGTTTCGATCTCTTCACCAACGTGCTCCTTGGTGAAAGTGTATCTTAATGGGTAGCATCATTCATGAAAGGTCATGATGTTTGGGAAAGGTAACCCTTCATGTTTGAGCTAGTTCTGGTGTGAATGAGCTGGAGGTGAGCTATCCATAGGTGAGTTGTAACATGGTGATCCTTAGGGGAGCACCTTATGAAAAGGTACCTCTTGAGGTGGTAACTATTCGTGAAAAAGTACGGTTTCAAAAATTTTAACTAGGGACATATTTGAAGTGTTCTAAGTGGTGATGATGATGGTACAGCTCCCCAGCTGAATTGAAGTCATCTTGCAACTCAAATCTTCAGCTCAATCCAGATATGAGCTCACGGGTCTCCAGATAACTTTTCACCAATGGTTCCATAAGCTCTCCTAAACGTCCCCATGTACGTTTCCTTGCTCTTTCATGCTCCATTTAGCTCCAATTTAGCTCCCAAGTGTTGGTCGAATATGTCTACATGCATAACATAAGGAAATAAACTAATTATATAAACTTATATAATATGTATAATATAAAGATGTGGACTATAGGTTATTTAATATTCAATATGTAACATATTAAACAACCTATTATCTAATGGTTCTTCCTCATTAAAAGATTTAAAAGCATGAATGCACTTATGAGAAAGTAGTTCCCTTAATTGTTTTTCCCTTGCACGAGTGATAGGTCCTTTAGGTATGACGTCATGATCCAATTGTGTAGTTATGATCACATCATAGACTATATTTGAATTACCATAACATGTGCATTCATTCATTATGTCCTATGGTTTGCACCATTGATTGATATCAATGCATATAAACTATAGTTATAATAATAATATTCATTCATTATCATATGATGCATGAGTTATTATTATAACCTATAGTCCACATCTTTATATTTAATATTTATTACGTTAAATACTTAGCTAATATTGTGTTTTCTTTTGAAGGTACATAGGCTGCCACATGATGGGAGCTGACTTAAGCTAGCAATGGAATCCAAAAGCTATAGCAACATGACTAGGACAACTCCGGGCCAGCTCAAGATAATTTTGGAGAAAAGTTGTCAACTATACTCTGAGCTCATACATGACTTCAGTTGGACTTTTGAGCTAGCTAGGCATCTTAATTCAGCTATAAAGTTGCACCATCACCACCACCACACATAGTACTTCAAATAAGGATTAAGTTAATTTTGTGAAATCATGCCCTTTCGTGAATAGTTACCATTCCAAGAGGTGCCTCTTCACAAGGAGCTGTCAAATGACTCACCTATGTCCAACTCACCTTTAGCTCATACACGTGAGGAGTAGCTCAAATGATGAAAGGTTACCTTCCACACAACATGACCTTTCATGATAAGTTGCTGCCCATTGGATGCCATGACAACTAGGTGCACGTTGGTGAGCTTGTTGCAGCTAAATGAAGCCTAAATTCCGAAGATACATGAGGTAGCCCCTACAACTATTCGACCACACTAGGGGCCACACCTAGAACACGCCTAGAACATGCGCAAGACTTGGCGCAAAAGTGAAGTAGCACATAACCATTCGGCCAAGGGATATGAACCTTCATTTCAGTCGAGTAGTCATACACATTCATGAAGGAGTAGCAGAAACAACACAAGACCAAGGGATATTCCTATTCTTCCAAATCATCATGCACTTTTACTTTTATCATGTATCAAGCCAAACAAGCATCTATTTATTCAACCAACCCTTCTAAAATCTATAAATATGGAGGCTTAGTTTATATGTAAGACACATCATTTGAATATATAAAATTCATTTGGGAGAATTCTCTTTGCAAGTTCTTTAAGAACTTTATCTATTAAGCCAACTTTTCTAAGTTTGTGGCATCATTCCTCCCTTTGATACTTTGAGTTCCTAGTCTTCATAACTAGAGGGTTCAAGTCTGAACATACCACCCCTTAAGTGAGTTTATAGAGAACGGGGGTAAACTCTCTATAAGCTTTTATTCTTTGGCTTATTTTAGATACTACCTTCATCATTCCATTTTCCATCATCTTCATGCCTATTCCATCACCACTCCCATTATCATTTCATTACCATTAAAGCATCCTTCACTCATCATCAAGGCAACCGTCCATCAACACTATTGGAGGCGAAGTTGATCTTCCATTTGAAAGATACTTCTACATCACTTTCGCAACCAACTTTGATAATAATTATTTCACATTTATTTCTTTATCATTCCATTTCCTTTCTTTATTTCATTATTCCATTAACCATTTCTTTCATTACTTTGTGCAGAATTCTTATATTTCAAGTGTGGCATTTGGTGTCATTCATAGATCAGGAAACAACAAGGCTGCCATCTCCTTCATCATTGAAGAAATGTGGATAACCTTACATTATAAGTACTTAGGTTAATTTTAATATAAAGTTTTTGTGTTTCTTATAGGTTCCAACGTATACAACAAATTGGGAGCTAAATTTGAGCTTAACTAAGGACAAAGAGCTAGCAAAACTTACATAGGATTACTCAGGATAGATGAATAACAAATGATGAAAAGTTGTATATTGTCAACCATTACCAAGTAGCTCATAGTTGGATTAAGCTGAAGTTTTGAGTTAGAAAAATACTTCAATTAAGCTTGGGACTTCAATAAACATCATCTATTGCCAAAGGACATCAATTTTGTGAAAAGTCATTTTTTCTCAAATCGTACCTTTTTGCGAATAGGTGCCTTTTTGGGTCATGCCTTTTCATGAGGAGCTACCAAATGAATCAACTCACCATGGAGTATCAACAACCATCTTATCATCAACTCACTTACCTTGTAACATACCTTTTCTTGAAGAGGTGTCGTCCAAACATCATGTCCTTTCGAGAAAGTTTTTACCGCGAAAGGACACCATTGAAGGGAGGTGTGCATTGGTGAAGTTATTTCAGCCAAAATATGCTTAAATCATGAAGAGGAACGAGGGACATCAAGGAAACTATTTGGCCAAAGCTTGAGAAGTCACCAAGATGAACGACATTGTGAACAAGCATCTTATTATTCATCAAGAGTGGGTGACAACATGAACCAACACCAAGACAACCATTCAAAGCATTATAACCCTTTGTAAAGTTATTATACGTAGCCGAAACATCACCTTACTATTCGGTCACACTTTTGCGAACCTATAAATAGGCTTTCTCATTTCATTTGTACTATACAACTTAATATGATGTGATCCTGTCTAGCTCAAACTTTCTCCATGACATGATCACACCTTAGATATTATTCAAATCTAGTTCTAAGGGAGTTCTTCCTTACTTTATCCTTTATTATCTTCTATATGTATCACTTAATGTTATAATCATGCTTTTTCTCCTTAAACTATGCTTGAATAATCATATGTTATTATTCACTTGCATACTATATGATTTTCATGCATAACATGTGTTTTCACATCTTTACTTGGCTTCATATTATGTTTACATATGTTTTAGATTCATTTATTATGTTTACATATCATTAACATATCATGGCAGCATGTATTCACTCATTCATTAACTCATGTCATGTTATTCTAGCTCATGTTATGTTTACATTAGCTCACTGACTTTAAATCCAAGTTTCTTTAGCTCATTTACATGCATGCATCTATTTTCTAGCTCATATATGTTTTCTTAAAGGTCATGAACGTCTTCTGCCTTCTATCTAGCTTATATACAGGTTATCTTAGCTTTTAGACGATCATTAATAGCTCATATCAGTCAAACACTTCACGGCAACATGCATTTTACCTTAAATGAGCTCACACATTTCTTGCTTTTATTTGTTTGTTGATTCCTATAGGTGAAACACAAAGCAATGCATATTATGGTAGCTTGGTTAGCTAAAAGGACAAGCATATCAGCTTACACTATCTTATGAACGTTATGGCAACTCATTTCATCACTTAAGGAGCTTCAACTTAGCTAGAGGAGCTAGCATGTAGCTAAACTTGGCTGGAGGAGAGCTTTGGACTAAATTGTTGGAAAGTGGACTAAAGGTAGCTGGAAGTAGCTGGGAGAGTACCTGAGGAGCTAAGAAGACCAAAGCTAACTAGCTTGAGTTCATCAAGTTATAGCTCACCTAGTTAGCTACCAAGACACTCACCTAGCTTACCTTGAAGCTAGTTCATCTCTAGGTTGCCCGAGGACTTCAAGACATCAACCTATTGTTGCAACCTTACCAAATCATTACAAGAAGACCCATGTGCATTCAAGTAGGTTGCAATGTGCATCATTCAAGCATGTGCACTCCATGTGACATCATATAGGCGCCAAAACACCAGGGGATGCTTCATATTCGGCCAAAGACTCATTCCTCCTCCTTTTGACACCAAATAACATCTAAATGTATTCACAACATCCTTAGGGCCGAACCAACACCGTACCATTCGGCCAAAAGCATGTATCTTCATTAAAATCATGTATTTACAAAGGGATTTCAACCATAGTCGAACCATCATGTGTCTATTCGGCCTAAACCCTTTGAAAACTATAAATAGACTATTGTATTTCATTTGTAAAAAAACCCTTTTTTATTAATTTAAACTCTTTGTGTGATTTTTTCTCTTGATAATCAAAGTGCTGCAACAAAATAAAAAAAAGAAAAAAACTCCTACATCGAATAAGGAGTACAAAAAGGAAAGAAAAAGAAAGAAGGAATTCAAATCAAAGATTTAGCAAAGAAAAGTTGCAATTACACTCAAAAGGGAGCACATTACAATCTGCCCAACATCAAACTTGAAGGAGCTATCCTTGTTGTTTCTTGTGAAGGAAGATAGTAAGTGTTACATCTTGGATTGTAAGTTAGCTTCAATACCTTTTATTTCATCATTTCCTATTCATTACCTTATCTCTTCTTACCAATGCTATCTTACATTTTCCATGTCCATTTCTATACCATAACCATTTCATTTAGCCGATGCACAAACAAATAAACTTGCTCAATCTTGAGTAAGTTCTCTAAAGGATCAACAAAAAAAATTGAGAGGAAAAAGGAAATCGAGAGGGTGAGAACAAAAGGGGTCTGAAAAAGCCAAGAAACATATCCTCGAGTGCAAACACGAGCGTGAGTGGAGTGAAATCTGAATTTTCTTTGGAGTGACCAAGTGAGGCTTGTGAGTGTGCTGGTAAGGTTTTAATTTTTTTATTTTATACTAACAATGTCTTGTGATCTTCCATCTTTCCAAACATTGGAGAATGAACAACAAATAACACACACATTTCACACTCATTGCCATGTAAATGGTAAAGTGTGTCTTGTTGTTATTGACGGAGGAAGTTGAACAAACATTGCAAGAACATACATGGTGAACAAATTGGGGCTCATGAGAATTAAACATTCCAACCCATATGGCTTGCAATGGTTGAACGATGAGGAAGAGTTGAAGGTCACTAAACAAGAACTTGTGCCATTTTCACTTAGAAGGTACAAAGAACAGATCCTATGTGTTGTGGTACCTATGAATACGAGTCATTTACTTTTGGGGAGACCATGGTAATTTGACAAGAGGGTTATACATGATGGTTTCACAAGCCATTATTCATTATACCACAATAAAAGAAAAGTCATATTGACTCCATTATCTCCTAGCCAATTGAATGAAGATCAAAATCATTAAAAAGGAGCTTTGAAGCAATGAAAGAGCAACTTAAAGACAAGCAACATGAAGAAGATGTTGTAGTTAAAAATGAGAGAGTTGAAAAGGATGGATTTAGAGATAAACAAGAGAATGAAGAACAAATTTTAACTAACCTTACTCTTTCATCTATTTTTCCTATTGATTTACAAGATAATCCAAGAGATGTATCTTTGAGAGGAGATGATTCAAGAATCATGACTTTTGGAGGACTAAAAGATGTGACCTTTAAAGAACCAATAAGCGTGACTCTTAATGTTTCAAAGGTTATACCATTTGAAGTTTCAAAAGAAACATCACTTGAAGTGCCAAGAGTTGTGTTCGTTGATATTCCAAGTGCAATGCCAATCCTGAAAAGAATTCAACAACCAACTCCTATTAAATATTCACCTTGGTTTGATGTTTCCATTCATGTTGTTAATAATTTCTTATAATTAAACTTTTATTTATTTTGCAGGAATTTGAGTTATGTATATGGTATTATCCTACCAAACGTTAATGACAAGATTGTTTGTCATTATAAGCTTGATTGGTGCGTTGAACTCAAGCATTTCAAGAAGTTTCAAAGGTTAAGACTCTCCACAAACCATCATGATAATTCAAAGAGTGGAGATGAAGAGTTACATACTATTTTTAAAGAACATGATGTGTCGGATCAAAGAGTGATACAAGAAACAAGATCTATCATCAAAGGACACATTGCAAATGCCTATTCCAACAAAGACATTTTCTTTGAATTGCATGATATTCCAAATGATGCAATTGGTCAAATGGAGGAACCAAGAGGCGTGATCCATGGAAGCTGAAGAGAATTATCTTTTCAAGTGCTAAAAACTATAATTTTTCATGATTCAATGGACATGACTTTTGAACCAAATAATATGTCTTTTAGGGTACCAAGATATATGATCATAGAAGATAATATGTTTTCAAAAGACATAACTTTTGGTTATCCAAAACATGAGAACAGGGAGTACAACATTCACTTACTCATAATTAATAATTCTCTTACTTATGAAAGTTTCTTCTCTTTTCAGGTCATCGACATTCAAGGAAATTATTCAAGGGATATAGCTTTTGATAAGAATCCTTTTCATAAAGATGACCAACGGAGGCAAAACAACAACGATTGCATGGGTGTACAATTTGGAGAAGTCACCTATCGATTCGAGGACAAATCGCCTAATAAAAGGGGAGGATGATGTGATATTGTCTAGCTCCAACTTTCTCTATGACTTGATCACACCATGGATGTTATTCAAAGCTGGTTCTAAGGGAGTTCTTCCTTACTTTATCCTTTATTACCTTCTATATGTATCACTTAATGTTATAAGCATGTTTTTTTATCCTTAAACTATGCTTGAATAATCATATGTTATCATTCACTTGCATACTATATGATTTTCATGCATGACATATGTTTCCACATCTTTACTTAGCTTCATATTATGTTTACATATGTTTTAGATTCATTTATTATGCTTACATATCATTAACATATCATAACAACATGTATTCAGTCATTCACTAACTAATGTCAGGTTATTCTAGCTCATGTTATGTTTACATTAGCTCACTGACTTTAAATCCATGTTTCTTTAGCTCATTTGCATGAATGTATATATTTTCCAGCTAATATATGTTTTCTTAAAGGTCATGAACGCCCTATTCCTTCTATCTAGCTTATACACATGTTATCTTAGATTTTAGACGATCATTCAAAGCTCATATGAGTTAAACACTTCACGGCATCATGTATTTTACCTTAAATGAGTTTACACATTTATTACTTTTATTTGTTTTTTTATTACTATAAGTGAAACACAAAGCAAGGCATATTATGGTAGCTTGGTTAGCTAAAAGGATAATCATAGTAGCTCACACTAGCTTATGAACGTTATGGCAACTCATTTCATCACTTAAGGAGCTTCAACTTAGCTGAAGGAGCTAGCATGTAGCTAAACTTGGCTGGAGGAGAGCTTTGGACCAAATTGTTGAAAAGTGGACTAAAGGTAGCTGGAGACTAGCAGAGGAGCTGAGAAGACCAAAGCTAACTAGCTTGAGTTCATCAAGTTATAGCTCACCTAGTTAGCTACCAAGACACTCACCTAGTTTACCTTGAAGCTAGTTCATCTATAGGCTGTCCAAGGACTTTAAGACATCATCCTATGGTTGTAACCTCACCAAAGCAATACAAGAAGACCCATGTGCATTGAAGTAGGCTGTCATGTGCATCATTCAAGCATGTATACTCCATGTGACATAATATGGGCGCTAAAACACCAAGGGATGCTTCCTATTCAGCCAAAGACTCATTCCTCTTAATTTTGGTGCCAAATAACTTCCAAATGCATTCACAATATCCTTAGGGCTGAACTAACACCTTACCATTCCGCCAAGAACATGAATTTTCATTAAAATCATGTATTTTCAAAGGGGTTTCAACCATAACCGAACCATCATGTTTTTATTCAGCCTAAACCCTTTGAAAACTATAAATAGGCTATTGCATTTCATTTGTAAAAAAAACCCTTTTTGATTAATATAAACTCTTTATGAGATTTTTTTCTCTTGCAAGTTCTTTAAGAACTTTATCAACTGAGCAAACTTTCTAAGTCTGTGGCGTAAATCCCTTTCCTATATACTTTAAGTTCCAAGTTTTCATAACTAGAGGGTTCATGTCCTATCATACCATCCCTTGCTTAAGTTTATAAAGAATGGGGATAAACTTCCTATAGTTTTTCTTCTTGTTTGGCTTATTTAAGATACTATCCTTAACCATCACCATCACCATCATCTTCACGCCAACACCATCACCATTCCATTACCATTTCATCATCATTGAAGTCTTTCTTCACTCATCATTGAAGCAACGTCCAACAGTATCATTGGAGGCCAATTCATGATCCATTAATGGATACTTCTTCATCATTTTCGTAGCCCACTTTGATAACCATTCTATTCCTTTATTTATTCTTTAATTTATTTCTTTTATTTAATTATTATTCCATTAATCATTTATTTCATTACTTTGTGCATAATACTTATAATTCAAGTGTAACATTTGGTGTCTCTCCTAGATCGAGAAACAACATGACTGTCAACTTCTCCATCAGTGAAGAAGCTTGGATAGCCTTACATCAAGTGTTATTCAGAGCTTAGTTGGATTGACAAAAGAAAAAGAAAAAAACTCATACATGAAATAAAGAGTACAAAAAACAAAATAAAAAGCAAAAATGAATTCAAATCAAAGTTCCAGCAAAGAAAAGTTGAAGAAAAGTTACAATTATACTCAAAAGTAAGCACATTACAATCTGCCCAACATCAAACTTGAAGGAGGTATCCTTGTTGTTTATTGTGAAGGACGATAGTAAGTGTTACAACTTGGTTTGTAAGTTATCTCTGTTACCTTTTATTTCATCATTTCCTATTCATTACCTTATCTCTTCTTACCAATTCTATCTTACCTTTACCATATCCATTTCTATACCATAACCATTTCATTTAGCAGATGCAAAACAAATAAACTTGGTCAATCTTGAGTTAGTTCTCTAAATGACCCAACGAGAGAAAATTGAGATGGTGATAACAGAAGGGGGTCCGTAAAAGCCAAGAAACACGAGCGTGAGTGGAGTGAAATCTGAATTTTCTTTGGAGTGACCAAGTGAGGCTTGCGAGTGCGCTGATAAGGTTTTAATTTTTTTTAAATTTATTTTAACAATGTCTTGTGATATTCTATTTTTCCAAACATTGGAGGATGAAAAGAAAAGAAAAAACACATTTCACACTCGTTGCTATGTAAATGGTAAAGTGTGTCTTGTAGCTATTGACAGAGGAAGTTGTACAAACATTGCAAGCACATACATGGTGAACAAATTGGAGCTCACGAAAATTAAACATTCCAGCCCATATGATTTGAAATGGTTAAACGACGAGGAAGAGTTGAAGGTCACTAAACAAGTACTTGTGACATTTTCACTTGGAAAGTACAAAGAATAGATCATATGTGTTGTGGTGCCTATGAATATGAGTCATTTACTTTAGGGGAGACCATGGTAATTTGACAAGAGGGTTGTACATGATGGTTTAACAAACCATTATTCATTATACCACAATAAAAGAAAAGTCATCTTGACTCCATTATCTCCTAGCAAAGTGAATAAAGATCAAAATCATTTGAAAAGGAGCTTTGAAGAAATGAAAGAACAACTTAAAGACAAGTAACTTTAAGAAGATGTTGGAGTTAAAAATGAGAGAGTTTAAAAGGATAAATTTTGAGATAAACAGGAGAATGAATAATAGATTTGAACTAACCTTACTCTTTCATTTCTTATTCCTATTGATTTATCGGATAATCCAAGAGATGTAACATTCTTCATGACTTGATCACACCATGGATGTTATTCAAAGCTTGTTCTAAGGGAGTTCTTCCTTACTTTATACTTTATTATCTTCTATATGTATCACTTAATGTTATAAGCATGCTTTTGCTCCTTAAACTATGCTTGAATAATCATATGTTATCATTCACTTGCATACTATATGATTTTCATGCATAACATATGTTTCCACATCTTTACTTAGCTTCATATTGTGTTTAAATATGTTTTAGATTCATTTATTATGTTTACATATCATTAGCATATCACAGTAGCATGTATTCATTCATTCATTAACTCATGTCATATTATTATAGCTCATGTTATGTTTACATTAGCTCACTAACTTTAAATCCATTTTTCTTTAGCTCATATATGTTTTCTTAAACATTAGCTTTTCTAACTTTAATCCATTTTTCTTTAGCTCTTCAATGAATCTTAAAGGTCATGAATTTCTTCAATAGCTTCAATCTACTTAGCTTCATGTTATCTTAGCTTCTAGAGCTAAAAGGACAATCATAGTAGCTCACACTAGCTTATGAATGTTATGGCAACTCATTTAATCACTTAAGCAGCTTCAACTTAGCTGGATGAGCTAGCATGTAGCTGAACTTGGCTGGAGGAGAGCTTTGGACTAAATTGTTGAAAAGGGGACTAAAGGTAGCTGGAAGTAGCTGGGAGACTAGCTGAGGAGTTGAGAAGACCAAATCTAACTAGTTTGAGTTAATCAAGCTATAGCTCACCTAGTTAGCTACCAAGACACTCACCTAGCATACCTTGAAGCTAGTTCATCTCTAGGCTGCCCAAGGACTTCAAGACATCATCATATGGTTCCAACCTCACCAAAGCATTACAAGAATACCCATGTGCATTCAAGTAGGCTGTTATGTGCATCATTGAAGCATGTGCACTCCATGTGACATTATATGTGCACTCGTCCAAGACAAGAAAAAGAAGGCCAAACCAGCAGCAGATTTGTGATGACTTTTTGAATGGGATTTTGATCTTATTTGGTTAACATGTCTTCTGTAGATACAACCGAATATCTCTTATCTTTCGAACAGTTCTTAAATCGTATCAATTCGATATCGGGAACTCAAGATACGTTTATTTTAGTGAAGACAGTGCATGCAGAAATTCCTATACGAGATTAATGAAATGATAAAGATAACAAATGAAATGAAATAAATAAAGGATAGAGATTGCTACAGAATTGATGGTCTTGATGGATGAAGAAGATGGTGTTGATGATGAAATGGAGATGGTGTTGTTTTTGTATCTCAAACACACCAAAGAAGAAATAATGCTAAGGAGCACAATCCCGGTCTTCACAAACTTGTTTGAGGGGTGGTGATAGTGTCTTCAACCCACTAGATATTAATCTAGTAATTTAGAAATCAGGATGGAAGGAATGATGCCACAAGTATAGGAATTATACTTGTTTAATCGATAAAGTTCACAAAGTACTTTGAAGAGAAATAACTCACAAGAGCACCTTTTATATATCAGATGAGATGATTACAAATGATGGCAAGCCATTCTATTTATAGGAAATGAGAGGGCTTGGTCGAATTGTTACATAGCTATTCGGTTGATACATGACTTTTAATAAAAGTACATAATGCTTAAAATGAATGATTGAGTCCTTGGGGCTTGTGATGGTTCGGCTAACCCTTCATAAAGGGACTTGATGATTCGACTAAGGATGGGAAGACATCTCCCTTGGCCGAATGGTGATTTATCTCTCCTCATGTTAGCACCAAAAGCTCTCATGTGTATGGCATGTGTGTGGCCAAATAGGCATGGAGCTTTACATCATGTTCCTTAGTGTTTTAAGCCTCCATTGGTTGCAATTTCTTCACCAGCATGCTCTTAGATGAAAAGGCATATTCATGGGCAACATCATTCATGAAAGGTCAAAATGTTTGGGAAAGGTAACCCTTCATGTTTGAGCTACTTAGGGTGTGAATGAGCTGGAGGTGAGCTGGCCATAGGTGACTTGTAGCATGGTGAACGTTGTGGCAGCTCCTTGTGAAAAGGTACCTCTTGAGGTGGAAACTATTTGCGAAAAATGATTGATTTTGCAAATTTTGAGTTAGGACATATTTGAAGTGTCCTGAGTGGTGATGATGTTGGTGCAGCTCCCCAGCTGAATTGAAGTCATCTTGCAGCTCAAATCTTCAGCTCAATCTAGCTATGAGCTCACGGGTCACCGGATAACTTCTCACCAATAGTTCCTTATGCTCTCCTAAACGTCCCTATGTAAGTTTCCTTGCTGTTACATGCTCCATTTAGCTCTATTGTACCTCCAAAGTTATGACCGAATGTACCTATACACATAACATAAAGAATTAAGTTCAGTATATGAACTTATATAATGTAATAAGGATGTGCATAATATAAAGATGTGAACTATAGGTTATAATAATAACTCATACATCATATGATAATCATGAATATTATTATAACTATAGATTATATGCATTAATATCAATCAATGATGCAAACCATGAATGCACATGTTATGATAAGACTAATATGCAAATGTATACTCATAATAATATATAATGCATAAATGAGTAAATATAATATAAAGTAAGGTAGAACTCCCTTATATTGAGCTTGATGGATCTTCAATGATGTGAGTATGTTATGGAGAAAGTTGGTGCTAGACAGGATCACATCATAACATGTCACGTGAATATGCTTATCTTATTCTGAACTATGGTTGAATATTATATGATGTCATAAATTTGTATAATATATTATAGTCATGCATGACTTATTAATTCACATCTTCACATAGCTCATTCATTGCATATGCTTTCATAGTTAGCTCATTTGCATTCATAACATAGGTGGAAACATGCATTCATAATTCTCCTAGCTCAATTCCTATCTATCTATTTGTTTACATATTTTGTCTAGGCATATTGGATGCTAAGAAGACTAAAGGCAACTGAAGTATTGGTTGGACAGTTCACGTCAATCAGATTGACCACCAATTTTGAACATGATCCAAGCATCTTTGGGTGATGAAGTCTTTGTTATAGTATGCCCAAAGACCAATCCTATGATGATTGTAATAATACATTTATTTACCATTTTTATTGAATAAAAGCATTACCAATATTATTTTCAGGTTATATGTCTGTGTTTATTAATAAATTCCATATAATAACATTATTAAAAATACATAGTCAAGTATTATTATGGGAATGGATTATAATAATACGCTTAAGACTAACATGTTATTGATTGATGACAAGGAGTTGTCATTGACATAGAGATGTCATAATTGATACATGATTATATTGTTAGAGATTAATGTATTAGATTGACCCATCACGAGCATATGCCTTGGATTATTATGTAACGATCATAACATTGCTCATGGTGATGACTATATGTATGATCCTCAGACTTGAGATCAATGTCATCCCAACATATATTGTTGTATGTTTTGATACAGTTAAACATGCTCCGTAACTAGTTACACTATAAAGACTGATATTGAATATATCTTGATATATGTAATGGATTGTATATAGTTAAGATAGGATTTGTCCTTCCTACATAATAGGAAATATATCACAGGCCACTTGATTGAGTAAGACTAGAAATGTATGGCCATGCTCGAATAAGTTGATATGTGATATCACAAATTATTCGTTAATTATAGTATACTCTAGATATCAATAAACAATAGATGGGCTATACAGGTGTGACTATTCTAAGACTTGTGCCTATTTTAGATATAAAGGACAAAAGGATGTAATACATAAAACAGTTAATGACGAAGATGATATGTTGAATCATAATTTCTTGTAACTTATGTGACAATGATATATTGCTAGATGTCACTCATTCTATGTAATATTAGAATTATTCTAATAATTTCTACTAACATTACAATAACCTACAGGGTCACACCCTAGGATTGAAATAAGCAAAGATGTATAATTTGTTGTATGCTACTAAAATATATATAGAGTTAAGATATGTATATTTGATATACATATGATTTTAATTACCTCTAATATAGTAAGTAAGCATTAAAAGAATGTAATTTAGATTATAACTCTTTTAAATGATATACAATTCGGAATAATTAAATAAATTTATAAATAAACATTAATGATTGTAATTCAGATTATAAGTCTTTAATGTATATTTAATTTGAATTAATTAAATAATATTTTATTTATTAATTTGAAATAAATTTAAAAACCTTAAGATGTTAGGGTAATTGATATATTTAAATGTGGTAAGGTACAGTAGCCGTTTTACTTCAGCAGTTTTTCTCAAAAACCGATTTTGGGAAAAGAAAATTTTGCTCTTAATCGGGTGAACTAAGTAGAGGCTGAGACGTGTTTTTGTGGAGGTTTACGATTCGAACCGTTCGTGATCACCACTTCTCGTTGTTGTCTTTGTTGTTTTTCAAGGAACCCATTGTAAATATTCACATCATTTCCTCCTGATTTCGGTTTTATGTACTTAGATCGCTGGTGATACCATCGAGTTTTGTTTTCGTTGCGCCAAGGGGTGCACCGATGAGCCCAACAGTCTTCTTAACATTTAATCCCCTATCTCTTATCTTTCCAACTCACTTTGAATCACATCAATCTAATATTGAGAGCTTAAGATATGCCCATATTACTAAAGATAATGTAGGGCTATAAATAAATATGGGATTTGCAACCATTCATATCCTTCAAAGGACTTAAGCATGAGAGGCACTAAAGGAAACATGAAAATATTAAAATGAATCAGCACATTTTTTAGAAGGTACAAGGATTCATTCAAAGGCTTTAAAGTCCATCCATCCATTCATATTCATTCAAGAAGTCGAATAGTCATGTTCACACAAGGGGGAAGAATTTCAATCAAGATACATTCATGAACATTTATCCACAGAATACAAATCAACAAATTCACACAAGGAGGGATAAATTCAGCCAAAGGATGTATTGTATTAAAAGATGAACATCCATTCATCAAATTCATTCATCTAAGCCATGCTTTGTGTGTACTTAAATGATGAACAGTCATCCATGAATGTTCACTCATTAAAGCTTGTACGTGCATCCTAAGAATCCTTAGGCCTATAAATAGTTTAGCTTTCAATTTATAATTAAAGCAATTTACTTTGTTTAATCAAATATTTGTGAGAGTTTCTCACATTAGATCTTAAATGAACTTTATCGACTTTTAAAGCTTATGTTTGTGGTGTCACCCCTATTTATTTCACCCTGATACATTTGGTTCCTATCCCTTTATAGATAGTGGGTCAAAGTCCTTGTTTACCACCCCTTAAAGAAACAATATAAAGTTTGGGTCTTTGTTCTTTAACATTGGTTCTTCTTTGAGTCTTCTATGAGATACTACCTTTCATCATTATCTCCATCACCTTCATTCTACTTCCATTACTTTATCATTTCCTTTAAACATATCACCAACTTATGTATATATTTTGCTGTCATATTTATCTTTCCATTTCTTTACTTCCATTTAACCATTTTCTTGTTATTTTCCTATATCGAAACAATCAAAGGTACAACCTTGATTTCACCTTCCATCAAAGTACGGCTAGGTTGAATTATATCACACTCCTTGATGTTATTTCGAAACAACATCCTCTTTTGATAATTGTTGCGTCATTTTCTTCAAAGGTTGTGTAACACCCTCAAATGGTGGTGATTTTTCGAAACAATACATCTTTTCAATTGGAAAGAAATTACGATTGGTGAATAGATTAATATTGACATATATATCACCAATACTCACCAGTTTCTTCCTTAATGATTCAACATTTTTCTACATGTGAAGCTGGTCATTCTGGACTTGTTTGATGTCAACGGCTTTAATGTGATATTCCTCCCCTTATGTTTGAATAAATATTCATTGGTGTTTCACTCAACCCTCGTGTTTCACTCGGGATAAACTTTTAATGGCTCTTTTCTATCTCTTCTTCTGATCTCACATGCTCAATATGCCTTTTATACTCTTTCCCTCATAATCAGTTCTTTTATAAACTAATTTTGATCTTTCAGAATCTGTCAAGTGTGTTAGCTAAATGAAACAACAACGGTTAATGTAAATTGGAAAATAATGAAAGGAAGGGCTAAAATTCAAAGGAAACTAATAAAGAATTGATGAAAAAAATTAGTAAACTTACTACAAAAAAAATTAGTAAATTTACTACAAAGAAATTCTTACAACGAGACTGTCACTGAAACAATCAAATATGTTGCATTTTGGGTTGAGTCAAAGCATTTCTATATTGAATAACAAAAGATCATTAAACTTTTCTTCATCTTTTTTTTTCTCAAAATCATAAACTTTTCTTTTCTTTTCTTGCAATATTCGGAAATTATTTTAATTTTTGGATTTTTTTTCTTTTTTGTACTTTCAAAGATGAATTTGTTACTTGGTTCAAACTTTTGCTCTGATACCACATTATATAAGGTAACCTATTGAATGAGGACCTCTTCGATTGTAATGGATCTAAAATGAAGTAAACAATTCATTTGCATCAAACATACTAAAACTAAGGATGATGTTGTTGTTTGTACGGTTAAGGTTATGGATGAAAACATTGAATAATGGATGAAGCAATGTTGAAGAAAAAAAGGAATTTTGTTGCTAGAAATTTAGAAAGATGAAAGGTGGAAGATGAATGCTTGGTGAAGATGACAATGCTGAGAGAAGAAATGTGAAATTTTGGTTAACAAAAAAAGGACAATGAATAACCTATACTAAAAAGTATAAACCTGAACCTTATACATTAAATGTTCAAAGGACTTGGATCCGTTAGATAGCAATCTAAAAACCCGAAGTATCACAAGCTTGACACGACAATAACATACTTGAAATGTCAAGAAACAGTTCTAAAAAGAACAAAAGTTACAAAATATATAGATAAAGGAGAGATATGGCCAACCATCACTTGTGGCTTCAAAATAATCAAGTTTGATTTTAAAACTCAAATGAAAAACCACCATGTAACTTCCTTGTACTGTCGCTCATTTGTGTGGTTGATTTTGAATGATTTTAACACATTTTGCATGTGTTAAATGAGTGGATAAGGAGGTTAAAAACTGGCCATGCATGGAGGGAATGGTTGAGAATTCAAACAATTACACATGTGCACAATGTCACACATGTCGTGCACTCTTGGATAAGTATACAATGCTCCACATGCTGCTAACATGCTTGTAGGACACTCTCACACACATAGGAAACCTTTTGGAATTGAGCTAGTAGAGTTGAACGGAGCTAAGGTAAGCTGAATTCAGCTAGATGAAAGTGTAGTGAGTTGATTAGCTGGGAGGAACTGCATACACTCATTTGAGCTTCTGAGCTAGGATTAAGACCTTAAGTTACTGCCCTTTATTGTTCCTATATGAAAAAACATAATAACATCCATCAAAATAGGATAAAATTATTGTAAACTTACTAATAATATGAAAATACCATACAACCACACTTATGAGCTATAAAACTAATTGAAAACATAAATTAATATATAAAATTCACACAGTCATATACCTAATGAAACTAATGCAAATGTATATAATTACTTAGTATGACAAAGGTGGTGTTACACATCAGTATATAACATATTGAAAAGTTTAGTTTCTAAGGCATAAACATTATGGAATAATTCACAAATTTCTAAACACTTAAGAGAAAGAACTTCCCTGAAATGCTTTACCTTAGAATGTGTGATAGGTCTTATTGGTATGACCTCCGGATCAGTTTCATTTGCTAGCATAGATGTGCTCATATCATTCCCCTTTTTGAAAAAGATTTGACCTTAAATCTGCATAAACATCGTAAGGGGGTAAATTAGAAATGTTAAATGTAACACTTACATTGAATTCACCCGGTGAGTCCAACTTGTATGCGTTATCGTTTACTTTCTCCAACATTTGAAATGGACCATCTCGTCGTGGTAACAACTTAGAACGTCGTTGGACTGGAAAACGTTCCTTTCAGAAATGAACCCAAACCCAATCTCCAACATTGAAGGTAACTCACTTACGACCTTTATTTTCTTGCTTATCTTACTGCTGAGTCCTTCACTCTAGATTTTGCTTAACCTGTTGATGCAACGTTTTCACATAATATACCTTAGATTTTTTGTCCCTGTTCATAACCTGTTCTTGAGGCAATGGTAACAAATCCATAGGAGCAAAATGATTAAAGCATAAACAATCTCAAATGGTGAAAATTTAGTAGCAGAATGAACAAAATGGTTATAGGCAAACTCAACATGCGATAAATAATCTTCCCATGTCGTAATGTTATTTTTAATTATGTAACACAATAAAGTAGATAAAAATCGATTTACAATCTTAATTTGTCCATCAGTTTGAGGATGACAAATAGTGAAAAACATCAGTTTCATCCCCAATTTACACAAAAGAGTCCACCAAAAATGACTCAAAAAGTAAACATCCCTGACAGAAACAATAGGAATAGGATTTCCATGTAAACGAACAAATCTCCTTGAAAAACAAGTTGGTCACATTAGTAGTATCATCAGTCTTATGACACGCAATGAAATGTGCCATCTTTGAAAACCTGTTAACCATAACAAAGATATTATCTCTATATGTCCTAGTTGGCAATTCCAACAGAAAATCAATCGAGATATCCAACCAAGGAGAATGAGGAATGGGTAAAGGCAAATACATACCATGTAGTAGAATCTTCGATTTTGCTTTCTTACATGTCACACAATGTTCATATATTCTTTCAATGTTCCTACACATCTTAGGCCATAATAGATGCTCCTTCATAATGTGCAACGTCGTACTGACTCCAGAATGTCCCATAAGTCCACCTTCATGTGATTCTCGAACAAGGACTTCTCGAATTGACCATTGAGGAATGTAGATTCTTCCTTCTTTGAAAAGATAGCCATCATGTCGATAGAACTTCACATTTGCACCTTTTTCACATGACATATATCTTTCTCCAAAATCAGGGTCAGTGGCATATAAATCTTTAATATAAGCAAAACCAATCAAGTGAGACTCCAAACAATTCATAAGTACATACGTATGAGACAAGGCATCATCTGCAACATTGTCTTTACTATTTTTATATCGAATGACATATGGAAAAGACTCTAAAAATTCAACCCACTTAGCATGACTTCTATTCAACTTACGTTGACACGTAATGTGATTTAAAGCCTCATGATCGATGTGAATGACAAATTCTTTTGGCAAATGATAGTATTTCCACGTCTCAAGTGCTCGAACTAATGCATACATCTCCTTATCATAAACTGGATAATCTAAAGTAGCACCACTCAATTTCTCACTGAAATATGTAATAGGTCACTTTTCCTTTGACAAGACTACTCCAATTCCTATACCTAAAGCATCACACTCAATCTCTAACATTTTATCAAAATTAGGCAAGGCTAACACTGGTTCCTTAGTGAAACAACCCTTTATTTTTAGAAAGGTTTCGTCTTGTTCATTACCCCAATCGAAGACAAAATTCTTCTTTATAATCCCAATTAAGGGCATGGTAATGGAACTGAAGTTAGGCATAAACCGACGATAAAAACTAGCTAAACTACTAAAAGATCTAACTTGACTTAACGATGTCTAACTTGCCTTCACTTTTTCAGGATCGACTTCTACACCCTGGGCACTAACAATGAAACCAAAAAAGGTAAGCTTGTCAGTACAAAATACACATTTCTGTAAATTACCGAACAACCTTTCTTTTCTCAATGTACCAAGAACATTTCTCAAATGTTCCTCGTGTTCCTACAATGACTTGTTGTAGATAGAATGTCATCAAAATACACAACATAATGTTTTCCAACATAAGGTTGCAAAACATGATTCATTAGCCTCATTAACGTACTAGGTGCATTAGTTAAACCAAAAGGCATCACTAACCAAGAACAACCTTCTCGAATTCAAATCTGATGATACCCACTCTTTAAATCCACCTTTGAGATGATACTCGCACCACATAACTAATCAAGCATATCATCAAGACGAGGAGTAGGATGTCGATGTTTGATAGTAATCTGATTCACAGCTCGACAATCGAAACAATTCTCCACGTTCTATCCTTCTTTGGCATCAACAACACTGGTACAACACACGGTCTCAAGCTCTCTTGAATTAACCCTTCTCCATCAACTTAGTGATTTACTTTTGAATTTCTTTCGTTTATTCAGGATTACTTTGATATACTGGCATATTTGTAATAGTGGCTCTTGAAATAAAGTCAATACGATGCTCAATGCCCTGAATAGGTTAGAATCCATTTGGTGTCTCATCCGAAAATATATCCTCAAATTCCTGCAAAAAAGATGCAATAGACACAGCCAAATCAATGGGAATTTTAACCAATAAGCTATGATCTTAATACATTAAAATAAGTAAAGATTGCTGAGAGCAAATACATTTTCTGATTTATTTTCTACTTGTGTACACGCTCATATTTTTCTTCCCTTTTGGTTCTTCACTATTATTTTTCAAACGAAGTTGATCTTCTTTCACTTGATTTGGTGTCAAAGGTGCTAAAGTGATTTTCTTACCTGTATTAATAAAATAATATATATTTGTGAAACCATCATGCATCACCTTTTTATCAAACTGCCACGGACGACCCAACAACAAATGAGTAGAATCCATTGACACACATCACACGACACTTTATCCGTCTACCTTCCAATGGTAAATGGTACAAGAACTTGTTTAGTGACCTTTAACTTCCACCATAATTCAACCACTGTAGCTTGTATGGATTGGGGTGCTTTGTTGTTTTCCGTCCTAACTTGTCAACCATAATAATACTTGCAACGTTAGTACAACTACCACTATCAATAATCACAACACAAACCTTGTCATTTACAAGACATCTTGATGTAAGGCTATTCAAGCTTCTTCAATGATGGAGAAGTTGGCAGCCTTGTTGTTTCCCGATAAATGAGAGACACCAAATGACATACTTGAATTAATAAGCAATCTGCACAAATAAAGGGAAAAATGATTAATGAAATAAGAAATGAATGAAAGGAATGGAAAAAAGGATTAGAGATGTTATCAAAGGTGGGCTATGGAAGTGTTGAAGAAATATCCTTCAATGGATCATGAATTCGGCCTCCAAATGATTTTGTTGGATGCTTGCCTTGATGTTGAATGAAAGATGTCTTTATGGTGATGGAATGGAATAGGAAATGGTAATGTTTTAGGCGTGAAGGTGGTGAAAGATGGTGATGGTTTAAGTAGTATCTTAAATAAGCCAAAGAAGAAGAAAAGCTATAGAAAGCTTATCCCCGTTCTCTATAAACTTAAGTACGAGATGGTATGTTGGGACTTGAACCCTCTAGTTATAAGAACTAAGAACTCAAAGTATCAATGGAAGGGGTTGACACCACAAACTTAGAAAGTTTGCTTAATCGATATAGTTCTTAAAGAACTTGAATAGAGAATTTCTCACAAAGAGTTTATATTAATCAAGGGTTGAGTTACAAATAAAATTCCAAAGCCTATTTATAGGCTTGCAAGGGTTTGACCGAATAAATACATGCCTATTTGGCTAGATACATTTCTTTAAATGAAATTGTATGATGTTTTGATGAATGGAGATATCCTTGGCCGAATGGTCTCCTTGTTGGGTCATCTTGGCACCAATTTGGATAGTCTTCTTGCTTTGGCCGAATAGATAGAAATCCCTTCCCTTTGGCACCCAATTGATCCACACTCATGGTACATGGGTGGGCTGGTTATGAGGCACTCACATGGGGTCATAAGATGCTTACTATGTGGGTTTGTCCATGGAATGAAGATAGGCAACAATCTATGTGTGACTTGGCTTCCAACGTGTACCTGTGTGACATGGCATCCAATGGGTAGCAACTTGTCATGAAAGGTCACATTGTGTGTAAGATAACCTTTCATTAATTGAGCTACTTCCCATGTGTATGAGCTGAAGATGAGCTAGCCATAGATGAAGGACATGTAGGTGAGTCTTAGGACAACTCCTCATTAAAAAAACACCTCTTGGAATGAGAACTATTCATGAAAAGGTACGTTTCCACAAAAATTAACCTAGACCATATTTGAAGTACTCTGTGTGGTGGTGATGATGGTGCAACTCTCCAGCTGAAATGAGATCTCTAGCTAGCTCAAGTCAGCTATGAGCTAGGAGGGTAGCTGGCAACTTTATCCCAAAATGTTATTGAGTTGTCCTGGAGTTGTCCTAGTCAAGTTTCCATAGCTCTTGGACTCCAATATAATTTTGAAGTTAGCTCCCATCATGTGGCCGTCTATGCACCTACAAAAGAAAGAATAATATTGGCTAAGTAACATAAGAAATAAATATATAAATATGTGGTTCATAATAGTAACTTCATACAATACATAATATCATCATCATAGCTATAAATGTAATGTTTGTAAACTATTATTATAAATATGGTATAAAGAAAGAATAAGTTAAAGAAAATCCCTCTTTGATTATTGTGAAAGGTTGGAGATGCAAGGACATTCATGATGCTCATTTAGATCACATCAGCTCTCCCTTCTTTAAAGCAATTTGTCCTCAAATCTTAAGGTGGTTTCTCTTTAACGCTCCTTCATCCCACAGTTGATGTTTTGTCAAAAATGGGGATCTCTTCAATAGGCACTTGTGCGAGATATGTCCCTGTCATTTTGTTGTAAAAGTTTAGGTTCCTTGACAATCCAAAAGTGATGTCCCATAGATTTCCAATCGGCATGTTCATTGAATCCTCATGAGTCACGTCCATTGGTCCTCCTAAGGTCATATCTTTTGAATGAAAAATTGTGTCCTTTTGCTGCTCAATAGACACATCCTTTGGATTTTCAAATGTCACGTCTCCTAATCCTTTATTTTGACAAATAATGTCTCTTTGTACATCCTACAAGTCAAAGAAAAATTATGCATTTTCAAAGTTAGAATAATCATCTTTAACCTTGCGTTCTGTCAATTGGAATTCTCGTATCAAGAACTTTGAAGAATAAACACTTGTCTTTAGTTCAATTTCCTCCATGCTTGATGATTCGTTTTCTTTCCTTATAGCCTCAACCCTTTGCTTCATTTTGATTTGATCATGCTGAACTTGTTTTGGCATTAAAGGAGTAAGGATAATCATCTTCCCTCTATGGTTGAATGAATATTGATTGGTAAAACAATTATGGATAGTTCTTTTATCGTATTGCCATGGCCTTCCAAGAAGTAAATGGCTAGCGTGTATAGGAACAACATCACATATAATCTCGTCATTATATTTTCTAATTGAAAAAGGAACTATCACCTGTTTGTTAACGTTGAGTTCCCCTAGATCATTGAGCAACTGTAGCTTATAGGGACACGAGTGCTTCATCATTTTCAAGCCAAGTTTTTCTTCAATGATTGTGTTGGCCACGTTAGTTGATTTGATCACGCCCACTTCAGATCTGGAAGTCATGCCACAAGGTCCCATTACTAGGTCAAGGGCCAAACAATTCAGGGAAGTACTCCTAACTAAGTGTCTTGTAGCTTTTGATTCATTTGACAACTTAACACCCTCCTCTGTTAAGTTATATAATGTTTTAATAGTTAAAGAATGACTTAGTATGAACACATCATGCACATTGTTATTTGAAAATGTTAAAACATGTTAGAATAGTCCTACAATCATATTAAGCATGATTCATCATATTTATATAATGGTAGCATACTTATCATTCATTTTATCAGCTCATATGCATATATTTTAGATCTTAGGCATTATACATTAGTTCACACATATTATATGATGATACATTTAGCTCATGACATTCAATCATAGCTCACATTACCATAATCATGCATAACAACAAGGTATTTACCTGATATCAGCTGAATGCCATAGACTTACCTTGTTTCCATGCACATGTAGGTACATTGGAACATGAAACACGTTGAGGTAGCTTGGTGGTTTATTTGGACATCATATACAACTCATAAAGTACATAGCAACTCGTGGAACTCTAAAGAAAGCTCAACTCAGTTAGAGGAGCTCAAGGCTAGCTAATCTTAGCTAGTTTGACTATTTAAAGCCAAATTGCTAAAAGTGTCATCAAGTGTAGGTGAATGTAGTTGAATGTGTCATTATGAAGCATGCAAGGTCTCATCTATAAAGTTCATTCACAAACAGCCCCTTCCTTTCTAGCTAGCTACACTGTCAAGCAAGCTTGGAGGAAGGCACATACACACCCAAGAAGAAGCACATGACCAGCCTTTATCCTATGCACAAGGCTGCACCACAAGGCTCCCTAGAATGCCCATGTGCATTCCATATGACCAGCCCCCATGTACCTTGCATGTGGTCTCATTTAGGCGCCAAGATAGAGAGCCATCTAACCATTCGACCAAGCATCATTTCCTCTCCAATTTGGCACCAACTTGAAGGGATACTAGAGCTATTTGGGCAAGGGTTATTACCCTTCATTTAGACCGAACCATTATATATTTTATCATTTAAATTATGACTTTATAGGGAGACACAAGGGCTGGCCAAACCACCATGTATCTATTCAGCCATGCCTCTCCAAAACCTATAAATTGGCCATCATATTTCATTTGTAAGCAGACCTTTTTTATTAATTAAAGTGAGATTATTCTATTTGCTTAAGTCCTTTTGACTTTTATCGACTTATCAAGTATTTTATTACTTGTGGCGTCAACCCCTTCCCTTTGTTACTTGTGGTTCCTATCTCCATTATAGATAGTGGGTCCAAGTCCTTACTACCACCCCTTAAAGAAGTAATATAAAGTATGGGTCTTTGCTCTCTATAGCATTGGTTCTTTTTTTAGTCTTCTTTAAGATACTACCATCACAACCATTCCATTGTTTCATCAACCTAACCATAGCCATAAATCCTTCCGCTACCATCTCTCTTATCATAAATAGCCTACCTATTTACCTTTACATCTACCACCAAACCATCTATTTTAGCCATTCACTTATGCAGGTTGTTTTTCTTCCTTCTTAGATCCACAATCAATTGAAGATGTAGAATTACCTTACATCAAGCGGTAATCAAAGCTTTGGTGGAAGAAGCAACGTGCAACAACAACAACAACAAAAAACCCAAAAGAAGTGCAAGTGAAAGAAAATAAAAATTAGCAAAGCAATTGAAGCACTCCAAAAGAAGAAAAGTCGAGCATTCAAGAAGAAGAAAAGAAGTAAAGAAAAGTTGAAAGCACACAACAACAATTATCATCACCAAGCAATTCAAGTTGTGAAGTGACTTTGTGTAAGTAACCCCTTTTATTTTCTTCTTTCTATTTCTAATCCATCCTTTTCATTATATTTTGTTTTCCATTCCTACTAACCCTTTTACAGGCGACGCACAACAAGTAAAATTTTTTTGATACGGTCTTGAGTAAAGTCATTTAGAACTTGGGATAAAGAGAATCGAGAGGAAAAGGCTTAAGAGTGTGAAAGATCAGAAGAGGACAAGTAAAAACCTTGAAGTCCTAGAGTGCAAACACGAGCGGATTGAGTGACATTCAAGTTTTTTCTTGGAGTGACTCATGAGGCTTTGTGAGAGTATTATCTGGTAAGGTCTTATACACATTTCCTTTTGCTTATTTGCTAACATGTCTCTTCCATCCAACATCTTTGTAGTCAAAAGGACTTTGAACATTCAAAATCAAGAAGATGAACAGAGAGAAAATATTTTCCATACAGAATGTCACGTGGGAGATAAAGTTTGTGTGGTGATCATTGATGGAGGAAGTTGTACAAATGTAGAAGATACTCACATGGTGAAAAAGTTGGGTCTAAAGATATCCAAGCATCCTCATCCTTGCAAACTTCATTGGCTTAATGATGTGGGTAAAGCCAATGTAACCAAACAAGTTATTGTCCCTTTCTCAATTGGAAGGTACAATGATGAAGTCCTTTGTGACGTGGTGCCCATGAGTGTAAGCCATCTTATATTAGGACATCCATGGCAGTTTGACAAAAAGCCTACCCATGATGGATTTTCCAACAAATATTCTTTCCAACATAAAGGAAAGAAAATCATATTGGAGCCCTTGCGTCCAAGTCAAGTTCATGAATGTCAAGTGACCCTTAAGTTGCGTATAGAAGAGTGTGAGAAGGAAAATAAGGCCAAAGAAAGTCATACTAATAAGATGAACATATACGTTAGTAGAGGAGATGTTTGGAAGCACTTATCAACCAAGAAGGCTATACTTATACTTATGTATAAGGAAAGTTTTCTACTTACTATCCCTCGTGAAGGCTTGCCTTTTTTCTGTTTCTAATCTTTTATAGGAATTTGAAGATATGTTCCCTGAAGAAATTCAAGATGGATTAATAGAGGAATTGAACATCAAATTGATTTCATTCCTAGAGCCACCATTCCTAATAGACCAACATACAGGAGCAATCCCGAGGAAACGAAGGAATTAAAAAGACAAGTCAATGAACTCCTAGACAAAGGTTATATTCGGGAAAGTTTAAGTACTTGTGTTGTACTAGTTTTGTTGGTGGCAAAGAAATATGGAACTTGGAGAATATGCGTGGATTGTAGGGATGTGAACTATATCACTATCAAATATAGGCACCCTATACCTCAGTTGGATGATGTGCTTGATGAACTTAGTGGAGCCAACATCTTCTACAAAATTGACTTGAAAAGTGGCTACCATCAGATTAGAATGAAGAAAGGTGACGAGTGGAAAACAACATTCAAGACTAAACAAGGTTTGTATGAATGGTTAGTCATGCCTTTTGGCTTGACTAATGCCCCTGATACCTTTATGCGTCTAATAAACCATGTCCGTCGGCCTTACATTGGTAAGTTTTGTGTTATTTATTTTTATGATATATTGATATAAAATAAGTCCTTAAGTGAGCATGTTGAACATTTACGGTCTATTCTTAGCACTTTGAGAGATGAGCACTTATACGCTAATCTCAAGAAGTGTGCTTTTTGTACTGACCAAGTTACTTTCTTAGACTTCATTGTAAGTTCACAGGGATTAACAGTGGATCCAGAGAAGATTAAGGCAATACAAGAATGGCCAAAACCTGTCAACGTCAGTCAAGTTTGAAGTTTCCATGGATTAGCCAGTTTTTACAGAACGTTTACACCAAACTTTAGTTTTATTGTTGCCTCCTTAACTCGGATTATTAAGAATAATTCAAACTTTTCTTGGGGAAAAGAACAAGATGAAGCATTCAACGAACTTAATGATTGTTTGACCAAGGCTCCACTATTAGCGTTGCCAAACTTTTATAAGACATTTAAAGTTGAATGTGATGCCTCCGAAATTAGGATTGGTGCGGTTTTGAGTCAAGAAGGAAAGCCAATTGCCTACTTTAGTGTAAAACTAAATGGTGCAACCTTGAACTATCCAACATATGACAAAGAAATGTATGCACTCATTCGGGCCTTGGAGACTTGGTAGAACTACTTATTGCCAAAGGAATTTGTTATACACACTAGCCATGAAACATTAAAGCATATCAAGGCACAACATAAACTCAACAAGAGACATGCCAAATGGGTCGAATTCCTTGAGTCATTTCCCAGTCATCCACTATAAGAAAGGAAAGGATAATATTGTAGCAGATGCTCTTTCACGCAGGTATATTTTACTTAACACTTTGGATTCCAAACTCCTTGGTTTTTCATTCATTAAGGAACATTATACTACTGATTTGGACTTTGGAGAAAGGTATAAGTTATGTGAAACAGGTGCTCATGAAAAATATTATCAGCATGATGGATATCTTTTCAAGGAAGTGAGACTTTGTATTCTCCAAGGTTCCATGAGAGAAGTGCTAACCAAAGAAGCACATGAAGGAGGACTTATTGGACACTTTGGCATTGAGAATATATTTAGCATCTTGAAAGAACACCTCTTTTGGCCAAAGATGAAAAGGTATGTTGAAAAAGTATGAGAAAGGTGATTAGCGTGTAAAAAGGCAAAATCAAGAGTCATGCCTCATGGATTATGCATGTCTTTGCCGATACCAACCATGTCATGGGTAGATATCTCTATGGATTTTGTTTTGGGTTTACCTAGAACCAAAAGTGGAAAAGATTCAATATATGTGGTGGTTGACCGATTTTCCAAGATGGTTCATTTTATACCATACAACAAGACCGATGATTCTATTCATATTGCAAACTTATTCTTCAAATAAGTGGTATGGTTACATAGACTTCCTCAGACCATTGTATCGGATAGAGATGTCAAATTCTTGATGGAGGACTTTGCGGAGTAAAGTTGGCACAAAACTACTCTTATCTACTACATGTCATCCCCAAACAGATGGACAAACTGAAGTGGTCAATATAGTTTTGTCAACATTACTTAGATCCATCATCAAAAAGAACATCAAGACTTGGGAAGAATGCCTACCACACGTGGAGTTTGCATACAACCCAATAATTAATTCAGCAACCAAATATTGTCCATTTGAGGTAGTGTATGGTTTTAATCCTTTAACTCCTTTGGACTTACTTCCTTTATGTTGTGATCAAATAGTGAACAAAGATGGAAAGGAGAAGGCAAAATTTGTTAAAAGACTCCATCAACAAGTCGAGGACAATATTGAAAGGCGAACTAGACAATATGAACATAAAGCAAACAAGGGAAGGAAGAAGGTAACTTTTAAAGTAGGAGATTGGGTTTGGGTACACTTTAGAAAGGGAAGGTTCCCAATCAAAGGAAGTCCAAACTATTACCTCGAGGAGATGGCCCATTTCAGATTATGGAAAAGATAAATGAAAATGCATATAACTAGAGTTGCCCAATGAGTTTGGTGGTGTTAGTATTTCATTCAATATTTCATACTTATCACCTTTTGAGGATAGAAGCAATTTAGGGACAAATTGTTTAAAAGAAGGGGATTATGTGATAACCCCCACTTCAGATCTGGAAGTAATGCCACAAGGTCCCATTACTAGGTCAAGGGCCAAACAATTCAGGGAAATACTTCTAACTAAGTGTCTTGAAGCTTTTAATTCATTTGACAACTTAACACCCTCCTACGTTAAGTTATATAATGTTTTAATAGTTAAAGAATGACTTAGTATGAAAACATCATGCACATTCTTATTTTAATATGTTAAAACATGTTAGAATAGTCATAGAATCATATTAAGCATGATTCATCACATTTATATAATCGCAACATACTTATCATTCATTTTATCAGCTCATATGCAGTCATTTTAGCTCTTAGGATTTATACATTAGTTCACACATATTATATGATGATGCATTTAGCTCATGACATTCAATCATAGCTCACATTACCATAATCATGCATGACAACAAGGTATTTAGCTTATATCAGCTCAATGCCATGGACTTACCTTGTTTTCTTGCACATGTAGGTACATTGGAGCATGAAACATGTTTAGGTAGCTTGTTGGATTATTTGGACATCATATATAGCTCACAAATTACATGGAATCCATGGAACACTATGGAAAACTCAACTCAGCTAGAGGAGCTCAAGACTAGCTAATCTCAGCTAGTTAGACTATTTAAAGCCAAGTTGCTAAAAGTGAGATCAAGTGTAGCTGAATGTATCTGAATGTGTTGTTATGAAGCTTGCAAGGTCTCAGCCAGGAAGCTCATTCACAAACAGTCCCTTGCTTGCTAGCCAGTTACGCTCTCAAGCAAGCTTGTAGGAAGACACATGCACGTACAAGAAGAACCACATGACCAACCTTTATCCTATGCACAAGGCTGCACCACAAGTCTCCCTAGAACACCCATGTGCGTGCCATATGCCTAGCCCCCTTATGCATTGCATGTTGTCTCATTTAGGCACCAAGATGAATAGCCATCTAACCATTTGACCAAACATAATTTCCTCTCCCATTTGGCGCCAACTTGAAGGGATACAAGAGCTATTCGACCAAGGGTTATTACACTTCATTTAGACCGAACCATCATCTCTTTTAGCATTTAAATTATGAATTTATAGGGAGACACAAAGGCTGGCCAAACCACCATGTATCTATTCGGCCATGCCCCTCCAAAACCTGTAAATAGCCCATCATATTTCATTTGTAAGCATACCTTTTTGATTAATTAAAGTGATATTACTCTCTTTGCTTAGGTCCTTGTGACTTTTATCGACTTATCAAGTATTTTAATACTTGTGGCATCAACCCCTTCCCTTTGATACTTGTGGTTCATATCTCCATATAGAGAGTAGGTCCAAGTCCTTACTACCATCCCTTAAAAAAGCAATATAAGGTCTGGGTCTTTGCTCTCTATAGTATTGGTTCTTCTTTGAGTCTTATTTAAGATACTACCATCACAACCATTCCATTGTTTCATCAACCTAACCATAGCCATAAATCCTTCCGCTACGATCTCTCTTATCATAAATAACCTACTTATTCACCTTTACATCTGCCACCAACCCATCTATTTGAGCCATTTTATTTTTCTTCCTTTCTAGATCCACAATCAACTGAAGAGGTAGAATTACCTTACATCATAAGTAAAACTTCCACCATCTATAATAATAAAACATACATTTTCATTCACATGGCATCGGGTATGAAAAATATTTTCTTGTTGTGTATTCCGTGACTTGAATGGTTAAAATTCTTTTTATTATTAGAGCTTCTCCTCTTTCAACGGGATTTGCAATGGTTATTTGTTCATTGACTTCAGTTGGTGCCTCTTCTTCTTCTTCAGATTCAGATTTGATTTCACCATTTCCAAGTAAGAGTATGGTTTTATGGTCAGGACATTATGTAGATATGTGGCCCCTCCCAAGAAATTTAAAACACCTAATGCCTATCGAATGTTCAGTGGTTTATTTTCCTCTGTTGGGGTCTTTACTTACTTGCTGAGTCTTTGAAGATTTGACTTGTTCTTTGACAGAGGAAGGAGTAGGCTTCTTTATGTTGTTTGGACTCCATTTTGATGGTGTGGGTGCAACATTACGGGATGTATGCCTCCTCTTCAGTTGCCTTTCTATATTCATTGCCATTTACACCATCTCATCTATTTCAATGTAATGGTACAACTCCAACGTATTGGCAATTTCTGGATTAAGTCCGGGAATGAATCTAGCCATATTTGTTTCACGATCCTCTTCAATGTTGACTCGTATCATTGCCACTTCTATCTCTTTATAGTAATCCTCCATATTTTCTAGTCCTGCTTGAGATTCTGTAACTTTTAAAACAAGCCTCGGTGATAATGAATAGGAATGAATCATTTCCGCATTATACCTTTCATTTCATGCCAAGTTAAGACCGGTCGTTCTCCATTCCTCCTTTTTTAAGGGTAAGTTGATCCTACCATATTAAAAGCATAGTCTATGAATTATATGGCTGTTAATCTCACTTTCTTTACCTTGGAATAGTTGTGCAACCTAAAAACATGTTCCACCTTGCTTTCCCATTCAAGATAGGCTTCAGTATTAGTCTTTACTTGGAATTGAGGAATTTGAATCTTGATATTACTCAGGTTGTCATCAACAATAACACATCTAGGGCCTTGGAATGCTGCTTGATCTCTGTCATCAATTTTTTCCTTAACATCTTCTTCTAGAGGTGGTTGTTGTTATCTCCAAGGAACTCCATTATTCTGGGCTAGTGGTAGATCATGACGTTGATCAATCTTTTCATGAAGAGCATCAAAATCATCACAAAACATTCGCATCATTTCGACAATGAGTGCTTATATTTAGAAGTTCGGTTGTTCTGCATTTCCTCTGGGACTTTGAGATTTGGTTAGTGAAATAAAAATAAATGAAAAAACCTTACCAATACGCTCACAAAAGCCTCACTTGGTCACTCTAAAGTAAATTCAGATTTCACTCCACTCACAATCGCGTTTGCACTCGGGGATATATTATTGGCTTTTTCTGATCCTCTTCTGATGTCACCCTCTCATTTTCCTTTTTCCGCTCAATTCTCTCTTATGAGTCCTTTAGAGAACTAACTCAAGATTATGCAAGTTTCTTTGTTTGTTGCATCGGCTATAGGAAATGGTCAAGGTATAGAAATGCATATGGTAAAAGTAGGATATAATGGGTAATAAAATATAAGGTAATGAATAGGGAAATATAAAATCAAAGGAAATAAAATAAAGAAAATGATGAAGATAACTTACAACCCAAGTTGCAACAATTACTATATTCCTTAACAAAAAATAAAAAGGATACCTCATTCAAGTTTGATGTTGTGCAGATTGTAATGTGTTTCCTTTTGAATGAATTGCAACTTTTCTTTACTTTTTCTTTTGCTGGAATTTTGCTTTTGAATTCCTTTTTTTTTTCTTTTTTTGCACTCCAAATTTGATGTAGAAGTCTTTTATTTTTGTTTTTCTTCTTTTTTTTGTTGTAGCAATTTGATATTCAATCTGACTAAGCTCTAAATACCGCTTGATGTAAGGCTATCCAAGATTTTTCAATGATGGAGAAGTTTGCAACCTTGTTGTTTCCCAATCTAGGAAAGACACCAAATGCCATACTTGAATTAATAAGCAATCTGCAAAAATAAAGGAAATAAAGATTAATGGAATAAGAAATGAATAAAAGAAATAAAATGAAGGATTATAGATGTTATCAAAGGTAGGCTACAAAGTGTTGAAGAAATATCCTTTAATGGATCATGAATTTGACCACCAAATGATGTTGCTGGATGCTTGCCTTGATGATGAATGAAGGATGTCTTTATGGTGATGGAATGGAATAAAAAATGATGATGTTGTAGGCGTGAAGGTGATGGAAGATAGTGATGGATTAAGTAGTATATTAATTAAGCCAAAAAAGAAGACAAGCTATAGAAAGCTTATCCCCGTTCTCTATAAACTTAAGTAAGGGGTGGTATGTTGGGACTTGAACCCTCTAAATATAAGAAATAGGAACTCAAAGTATCAATGGAAGGGGTTGATGCCACAAACTTATAAAGTTTGCTTAATCGATATAGTTCTTAAAGAACTTAAAGAGAGAATTTATCACAAAGAGTTTATATTAATCAAGGGTTGAGTTACAAATGAAATGACAAAGCGTAATTATAGGATTGCAAGGGTTTGGTCAAATAAATACAAGCATATTCGGCTAGATACATGTCTTTAAAATGAAAGTGTATGATGTTTTGATGAATGAAGATGTCCTTGGATGAATGATCTCCTTGTTGATTCATCTTGGCGCCAATTTGGATAGTCACCTTGCTTTGGCCGGATAGATACAAGTCCCTTCACTTTGGCACCCAATTGATCCACACGTATGGAACATGGATGGGTTGGTCATAAGGCACTCACATGGGGTCATAAGATGCTTACTATGTGGGCTTGTCCATGGAATGAAGATAGGAATCAATCTATGCATAATTTGGCTTCCAACGTGTACCTATGTGACATGGCATCCAATAGGTAGCAACTTGCCATGAAAGGTCACATTGTAAGGTACCTTTCATTAAATGAGCTACTTCCCATGTGTATGAGCTGAAGATGAGCTAGCCATAGATGAAGGACATGTAGGTGAGTCTTAGGATAGGTCTTTGGAAAAAGGCACCTCTTGGAATGGAAACTATTCACGAAAAGGTATGATTCCACAAAAATTGACCTAGACCATATTTAAAATACTTTGTGTGTTGATGATGATGGTGTAACTCTCCAACTGAAATGAGATCTCTAGCTAGCTCAAAAGTCCAGCTAAAGTCAGCTATGAGCTCGGAGGGTAGCTGACAACTTTGTCCAAAAATGTTCTTGAGTTGTCCTGGAGTTGTCCTAGTCAAGTTTCCATAGCTCTTGGACTCCAATGCAAGCTTTAAGTTAGCTCCCATCATATGGCCATATATGCACCTACAAAAGAAAGCATGATATTAGCTAAGTAATATAAGAAATAAACATATAAATTTGTGGTTCATAATAATAACTTCATACAATACATAATATCATCATCATAGCTATAAATGTAATGTATGTAAACTATTATTATAACTATGGTATAAATAAATAATAAGTTAGAGAAAATCCCCTTTGATTATTGTGAAAGGTTGGAGATGCAAGGACATTCATGATGTTGATTTGGATTACATCACATCTTGTATGAAAGATGTTCTCTCGTTGATGTTCATCTTGAATCGGTTGTGCATTCGAACTTCTCTTAACCACAAGTACTTCACCTGTTGCACATGTATTACTAGGTCGTCATCATCATCACCATCCACTAAAGGGGTTTCTTGCTCATCATTTTTATATTCTGAATTTATATCCCCATTCACACGCATCAACATTGTCTTTCGGTTAGGACACTGATTTACAACATGCCCTCTACCAAGGCATTTGAAGCATTGGATGACTATTATGTTTTCTGGTTGCATATAATGCTTTCCACGTCCAACTTTAATAACGGGAGGCTTTAGACTACTCGATTATATTCTTTTCTTAATCTTAAGCGGTGCTTGCTTCCTGTCATTGTTAGCAGTGAATAATGTATTAGATAAAACTTTATAATGAGTATTACCTCGATAAGAAGATTTCCTACGTTGATGCCTTTCAATTTTGATCGCCATATGCACCATGTTATCCAACTCGACATTATCCTATAACTCAATAGCATTAGCAATTTCAAAATTCAAACCTAAAAGAAAATGTCCCAAGTTACTTCACTATATTCCTCGATATTTGCACGCATCATTGCCATTTCCATCTCCTTGATGTAATCATCAACACGTCGATTACCCTATTTCAAGTTTTGTAACTTCTGAAATAAATCACGATGATAAAGAGATTGAACAAACTGCTTTCTCATGACTCGCTTCATTTCTACCCACGTGTTCACTGGACCCTCACCGGTTCTTCATCTACTGAATAACAACTAATCCCACAAAATGATAGCGTAATCAACAAAGTCCATTGCTGCCAAATGAACCTTCTTTTGTTCTGAGAAATCATAGCACTCAAACATGCTCAACTTTACTTTCCCATACCAAATATGCGTTAGGATTTGTTCATCCCTGAAAAGATGGAATTACAACTTTTATGCTACCTAAAATATAATAAAATACAAGCCCTTGTCTCTGATTCAGTCTCGGAGGCTGTTTGATTTCATTTTCATCATTAATCTCTTCATTATGATGTGATTGAGATCCTCCATCGATTTTATCCATTATAGGATCTAAAGGCTCAAGTTCAGCCTTTAACATCATCTGTATCTCACGAGTGATGGCCTATATTTGCAAGTTTGGTGGTTGGTCACCCATATTGCTATCATTAGAACCAGTCATATTTGTAAACATAAGACAACACTAAAATAATTAATGTATATAGGACCTCACAACACACACAAAAAGATTCTCATAATATCACTCCAAAGAAATAAGAATTGGCACTTAATCACTCAACACTTGCGTTTCACTCGGGATAAACTTTTAATGGCTCTTTTCTATCTCCCCTTATGATCTCACAAGCTCAATATACCTTTTCAACTCGTTCCCTCGTAATCAATTATTTTACGAACTAATTTTGATATTTCAAAATATGTCAAGTGTGTCGGCTAAAGGAAACAACAACTATTAACGTAAATTGGAAAATAATGAAAGGAAAAGGCTAAAATTCAAAGGAAACAAATAAATAAGAGATGAAAAAGAAATCAATAAGAATACTTTAAAGAAATGCTAATAATGAGACTGTCAGTGAAACAATCAAAGATGCTGCATTTTGGGTTGAATTAAAGCATTTCAATATTGGAGAACACAAGATCATTGAACTTTTCTTCATCTTTTCTAAAAATCATAAACTTTTCTTTTATTTACTTTTTTTTTAGAATTTTAATTAATTTTTGGATTTTTTTTCTTTTTTTGTACTTTCAAAGATGAATTTATTACTTGGTTCAAATCATTACTCTGATACCACATGATATGAGGCAGCCTACTGAATGAGGATCTCTTCGATTGTAATGGATCTAGAACGAAGTAAGCAATTCTGATATGATCATGTCTAGCACCAACTTTCTTCAAAACTTACTCACATCATTAAAGATCCATCAAAATCAATTGAAGGGAGTTCTACCTTACTTTATCTTATATTTACTCTTTTATGTAGTACATATTATTTTAAGCATACATTTGCATATTATAATATACTTGAATTATCATAACATGTGCATTCCCTCATTATTTCCTATGGTTTGCATCATTTATGGATATTCATGCATATAATCTATAGTTATAATAATAATATTTATTTATTATCATATGATGCAAGAGTTATTATTATAACCTATAGTTCACATCTTTATATTATAAGTTATTTACTTTAAATATTTAGCTTATGATATGTTTTCTTTTATAGGTACATAGGCGGACACATGATGGGAGCTTACTTAAGATAACATTGGTGTCCAAGAGCTATGGAAACATGACTAGGACAACTCCGAGATAGCTCAATATCATTTTAGGACAAAGTTGTCAGCTACACTCTGAGCTCATAACTGACTTGAGTTGAACTTTTGAGCTAGCTAGACAACTAATTTCAACTGGAGAGTTGCACCATCATCACCACCACATAGTTCAAATATGACCTAGGTCAATTTTTTTGAAATCGTGCCTTTTCGCGAATAGTTGCCATTAACTCACCTATGACCAACTCATACACATGGGAAGTAGCTCAAATGATAAAAGGTTACCTTACACACAACGTGACCTTTCATGACAAGTTGCCGCCCATTGGATGGGATTACACCTAGATGCACGTTGGTGAGCTTGTTGTAGCTAAATGGAGCCTAACTTGCGAGGAGACATGAGGCAACCCTTACAACCATTCAGCCACACCCTTAGCACATGCTTATCACATGCATAAGGCTTGGCGCCAAAGTGAATAAGTATATAACCATTCATCCAAGGGAGATGCACTATCAATTCAAACCAAATGGACCTGCATTTATATAAAGAGGTAGGCGAACCAATACATGGCCAAGGGACATCTACATTCTTCCAAGCATCATGCATTTTCATTTAAAGTTATGTACTTGACCAAGTAGGTGTATGATTATTCGGTCAATCCTTCCTAAATCTATAAATAGAAAGGCTTATTTCATTTGTAAACACACATTTTAATTATATAAAACTCTTTGTGAGAATTCTCTCTTGCAAGTTCTTTAAGAACTTTATCGATTAAGAAAACTTTTCTATGTTTGTGGCATTGTTCCTTTCCTTCGACACTTTGAGTTCTTAGTTTCCATAACTAGAGGGTTCAATTCCTAACATACCATACCTTACTTAAGTTTATAGAGAACGAGGTGAAGCTTTCTAAATATTTTCTTCTTTTTTAACTTATTTAAGATACTATCTTCATCTTTTCCATCTTCCTTCATCTTCACGCCAACACCATCACCTTTTCAATTACCCTTTCATCACTATTGAATCATCCATTCATTCATCATTAAGGTAACGACTATCAACACCATTGGTGGCCAAATCCATATTCAATTGAAGGATACTTCTACATCACTTCCACAACCAGCTTTGATAACAATTCTATACCTTCATTTCTTTATCATTTTCATTTCCTTTTCATAGTATCTTATTCTATTAATAATTTCTTTCTATAATTTGTGTATATTCCTTATAAGTTCAAGTGTAGCATTTGGTGTCTCTCATTGATCGGGAAATAACAAGGCTACCATTTTGTCCATCATTGAAGAAGCTTGGATAGCCTTACATCAAGCGGTATTCAGAGCTTAGTTGGATTGATACTCAAAGTGTTGCAACAAAACAAAAAGGAAGAAGAAAAATTCAAAAACAAAAGAAAGAATTCCTACATCAAATAAGGATTACAAAAAGAAAAGCACAAGAGAGAAGGAATTCAAATCAAAGTTCCAGCAAAGAAAAGTTGAAGAAAAAAGTTGTAATTCACATTCAAAAGGAATAACATTACAATCTGCCAACATCAAACTTGAAAGAGGTTTCCTTGTTGTTTCTTGTGAAGAAATATAGTACATGTTGCAACTTGTGTTGTAAGTTATCTTCATATTTTTCTTTTCTTCAAACATCATCTTTTTTTCTTTCAATATTTCATTATTACCTATTAATTACCTTTTCTTTTCTTACCTAATATATCCTACCTTTACCTTATCCATTTCTATATTAACCATTTCCTTTAGCTGACGTAACAAACAAAGAAAACATGCTCGATCTTGAGTTAGTTCTCTAAATGCCCCAACAAGAGAGAATTGAGAGGAAAAAGGCAACAAAGAGGGTAAAAACATAAGGGGGATCCAAAAAAAGCCAAGAAAACATATTCCCGAGTGCTAACACAAGCGTGAGTGGAGTGAAATTTGAATTTTCGTTGGAGTAAACAAGTGAGGATTTGCGAGCGCCGTCTTAATTTTTTTATTAACAATGTCTTGTGATCTTCCATCTTTCCAAACATGGCAGGACGAACAAAAAAGAAAAAACACATTTTACACTCATCTGCATCAAAATTATAAAGTGTGTCTTGTAGCTATTGACAGAGGAAGTTGTACAAACATTGCAAGCACATACATGGTGAACAAATTGGGCTTTCAACTATTAAACATTTCATCAAATATGAATTGCAATGGTTGAACGACAAGGAAGAGTTGAAGGTCACTGAATAAGTACTTGTGCCATTCTCAATCGAAATATACAAAGAAGATATTTTATATGATGTGGTTTCTATGAGTACAAGTCATTTACTTTTAGGGAAACCATGGAAATTTTACAAATGGGTTGTCCATGATGGATTCACAAATCAGTACTCATTCATCCACAATGAAAAAAAAAGTCACATTGGCCCCATTACCTCCTTGCCGAGTGAATGAAGATAAAACTCATTTGAAAAGGAGCATTGAATCAATAAAAAAACAACTTAAAGACAATTCAATTGAAAGATAACGTTTGAAGGAAAATTCAAATGAACAAACTCTTTTTGAAGTTGAACAAAAGAGAGCGGATGCAAAAAATGTTGGAATTGAAAATGAAAGGAATGAATTTGGAAATAAAGAGGAGATTGAAGAATAAATTTTATCTAATATTATTCTTTCTCCTATTTTCCCTTTTGTTTTGCATGACAATTCAAGAGACATGTCTTTTCAAGGAGATGATTGAAGTAACATGGCTTTTGGAGAACTAAAAGATGTGACTTTTGGTGATCCATAAAACTTGTCACTTGAGATTTTAAATGAAGTGTCACTTAAAGTACCAAGAGTTGTAGTAGTTATCATTCCAAATACATTGCACATATTGAGAGGAATTCAGCAACCAATGGAGTTCTCCATCATTAAGCAACCAACGCCCATTAAACATCCACCCTGGTTTGATATTTCCATACATCATGAAATAATTTCTCATTTACTTATTTTGATTTATTTTGCAGCAATTCGATTCATGTCTATGGTATTATCTTATCAATTTATGATGGCAAGGTCATTCTAGAATACCGTTGGACGAGGCAAAAGATCGAGGATGATTATTCTAACCATGAAACTACAAAATTTTTCTTTAATTTACAGGACGATTCAAATGACACAAACTCAATTTGTCAAGGGAAAGATCCAAGAGACGTAACTTATAAATGCTTAACGGACATAACCCTTCAATAACATAAAATTGTGAATTTTCATGATCAAATAGACATGACTTTTAGGATGCCAAGGAACATGATCATTCAAAGCAACATGTCTTCAACATACATGATTTTTAACCATCCATCAAACACCAACAGGAAGTACAATTTTCATTTATTTGTATTCAATTGTCTTTTTACTTATAAGAGTTATCTTTTTTTTCAGGTCATGTACATTCAAAGCACTTTTTCAAAGGACATGACTTATGAAAATAATCTTTTCATAAAGATCCCTATTACATCTATTGGATGGGAGGACACTAAGGAGAAGTCAGCTTTCCATTTGAGGACAAATCGCTTAAAAATCATTGAAGATCCATCAAGCTCAATCTAAGGAAGTTCTACCTTACTTTTTCTTATATTTACTCATTTATGTAGTATGTATTATTTTGAGCATACATTTGAATATTAGACTATACTTTAATTATCATAACATGTGCATTCACTCATTTTTCCTATGGTTTGCATCATTTATGGATATTAATACATATATTCTATATTTATAAAAATAATATTCATTCATTATCGATGCATGAGTTATTATTATAACCTATAGTCCACATATTTATATTACAAGTTATTTACTTTAAATACTTAACTTATGATATGTTTTCTTTTGTAGGTACATAGACGGCCACATGATGGGAGTTAACTTAAGATAACATTGGAGTCCAAGAGCTATGGAAACATGACTAGGGAAACTCCGGGACAGCTCAAGATCATTTTGGGACAAAGTTGTCATCTATACTCTGAGCTCATAGCTGACTTGAGCTAAACTTTTTAGCTAGCTAGACATCTCATTTCAACTGGAGAGTTACACCATCATCACTACCACACAGTTCAAATATGGTCTAGGTCAATTTTTGTGAAATTGTGCCTTTTCACGAATAGTTGCCATTCTAAATGTGCCTTTACACAAGGAGTTGTTCAATGACTCATCTAAATGTAACTCACCTATGACCAGCTCATCTTCAGCTCATACACATGGGAAGTAGCTCAAATGATGAAAGGTTACCTTACACAATGTGACCTTTCATGACAAGTTGCTGCCCATTGGATGCCATGACACCTATATGCATGTTGGTGAGCTTGTTGTAGCTAAATGGATCCTAACTTACGAGGAGACATGAGACAGCCCTTACAACCATTCAGCCACACCCTTAGCACACACCTAGTACATTCTTATGGCTTGGCACCAAAGTGAAGAATCATATAACTATTCTTCCAAGGGAGATGCTCTTTCACTTCAAACCGAATGGACATGCATTTACATGGAGAGGTAGCCGAACCAACACAAGGCCAAAGGACATCTTAATTCATCAAAGCATCATGCCTTTTCATTTAAAGTTATGTACTTAGCCGAATAGGCATATAATTATTCAGCCAACCCTTCCTAAATATATAAATAGGACAGCTTATTTCATTTATAAACACATCTTTCGATTATTTAAAACTCTTTGTGAGAATTCTCTCTTGCAAGTTCTTTAAGAAATTTATCGATTAAGTAAACTTTTCTAAGTTTGTGGCGTCATTCTTTTGATTTGATACTTTCAGTTCCTAGTTTCCATAACTAGAGAGTTCATGTCCTAACGTACCATCCCTTACTTAAGTATATAGAGAACGGGGTTAAGCTTTCTATAGCTTTTCTTCTTCTTTAACTTATTTAAGATACTATTTTCATTATTTCCATCTTCCATCATCTTCACGCCAACACCATCACCATTTCCTTTACCGTTTCGTCTCTATTGAAGCATCCCTTCATTCATCAATATGGTAATGACCATCAACACCATTGGAGGACAAATTCAAATTCTATTGAAGGATACTTCTAAATCACTTACGCATCTAACTTTGATAACGATTATATACCTTCATTTCTTTATCATTTCCATTTTCTTTTCTTAATTTCTTATTCTATTAATCATTTCTTTCTATAATTTGTGTAGATTGCTTATAAGTTCAAGTGTAGCATTTTAGTCTCTCCTAGATCGGGAAACAACAAGGCTGTTATATTCTCCATAATTGAAGAAACTTGGACAACCTTACATCAAATTCCTTTACACCAAACTTACTAAAACTAAGGATGATGTTTTTGTTTGTATGGTTAAGGTTATGGACGAAAATGGTCAATAATGGATGAAGTAATGTTGAAGAAAAGAAGGAATTAGTTTGTTAGAAATTTAGAAATATGAAAGGTGGAAGATGAATGCTTGGTGAAGATGACAATGGTGAATGAAGAAATATGAAATTTTGGTTAACAAACAAAGAAGGAATAACCTGTACTAAAAAGTATAAACCTAAACCTTATACATTCAATGTTTAAAGGACTTAGACCCATTTAGATAGCAATCTAAGAACCCGAAGTATCACAAGCTTGACCCGACAATAACATACTTGAAATATCAAGAAACATTTATAAGAAGAACCAACATTGAGAGAAAATCTCACAATAATTTTTATTCATAAAATGTCTAACCTTTGTACTTACAAAATTACAAAATATATAGATAAAGGAGAGATATGGTCGGCCATCACTTGTGGCTACAAAATAATCAAGTTTGAATTTAAAGCACAAATGAAAAACCACCATGTAACTTCCTTGTGCTGCCGCCCATTTGTGTGGCTGGTTTTGAATGATTTTAACACATTGAGCTAGTGGAGCTGAACGAAGCTAAAGTGAGCTGAATTCAGCTAGCTGAAAGTGTAGTGAGTTGATTTGAGCTGAGATGTGTTGCATACACTCCTATGAGGTTCAATCGAGCTAGGATTAAGACCTTACGTTGTTGCCCTTTATTGTTCCTATACGAAAAACATAATAACATCCATCAAAATAGGGTAAACTTATTGTAAACTTGGTAATAAGCCAAAAATACCATGGGAACACACTTATGAGCTATAAAACTTATTAAAAACATGAAGTAAGTAATATATATATAATGCAGACAGTTATATACCTAATAAAACTAATGCAAATGCATATAATTAATTAGTATAACTAAGGTGGTGTTACACGTCAGTATGTAACATATTCAAAAGCTTAGTTTCTAAGGCATAAGCATTATGGAATGATTCAAAAATTTGTAAACACTTGCAAGAAAGAACTTCCCTGAAATGCTTTGCCTTAAAACGTGAGATAGGACCTGTTGGTAAGTCCTCCGGATCAACTTCCATTGATGGCATAGGTGTGCTTACATCATCTATAGAAGAGATAAGAACCACAAGTATCTAGGAAAAATAGAAGGGTTTGACGCCACAAGTGTTACCACTTGATAAGTCAATAATGTCTTTAGAAATACTAAGTAAAAAAGAGAATAATTATCACAAGTGTATTTTATGAAAAGGGTTTTTTTACAATGAAATATGATAGCCTATGATGTAACGGTGATGTACACTTTATGATTTTATATATAGGAAAGAAGCAAAACAACCTTCAAAGTAAGCGAATGTCTCAAATAGAAAGGTTTGGCAGTTGATGTAAATGGAAGATGGTGGGATGTTTTAAATGAATATGAGAATTGTTTAAGATATGGAAAGCTGAAGGCTTATGAAAGAAGAACAATGGTGATGCTATAGTATATTTAGAAAGACTCTAAGGAGAACCAATGCTAAAAGGCATAGACCCCTCTATAATATGCTTTCTAAAGGGGTGATGAAAAGAACTTGGACCCACTAGATATCAATCTAGCACCACAAATATCAAATGGAAGAAAGGGATGGACGCCACAAGTATAGAGAATACTTGATAAGTCGATAAAAGCCACAAGGACTTGAATAAGAGAGTAATATCACTTGAATTAATAATCAAAAGTTGTGTGTTTACAAATGAAATGAAGTAGACTATTTATAAGGCTTAGAAGGGCCAGTCGAATGGTTACAAGAGGTTTCGGATAGCCTTGTGTATATTGAAAAAATCAGAATTTAATTAATTAAATACATGAATAATTAAGGTGATATTTCATGTAGATTGGAGGGACATATCCCTTGGCCGGATGATGCTTTCAACCCTTCAAAATTGGCACCTAAATGAAGCAACATATGCATTAGCTGAATGGTGAAGTCCCTTTATGCTTGGTGTGCCTAGAGAGCCCACATGCCTTGCATATACCTCTCTGGTCGTATGAGATGCATATGGATTTATATGAAGGTTATGGTGCAACCCTAGCCATATGATGAAGTGTGGTCTTGTGCAGTAGCCTTAGGCATGAAATGGTCTTCCTTCAAGCTTGTGTAAGTGTGTAGCTAGCTAACCAAGTAGGGGTTGGTTGTAAGTAAGCCTTCTAGTCGTGACCTCATAAGCTCCTTAGTATCACTTTCAGCTACCATCAGCTACCCATGTTGTCACTTTCAGCAACATAGCTTCAAATAGTCCATCTAGTGGATTTTAGCTCATCATTAGCTCCTCCAACTGAGTTAAGCTTTCCATTGCCTTTCATGAGCTTCCATTGTCATTATAAGCTAGTTGTGAGCTGGCATAGGATGCCAATCACTCCACCAAGTTGCCATCATATGTATCATCCTTAGATGTACCCATATGAATAAAGAAACTAAAGTAAATCAAAGGAAATAAGCTGGAATAAATGTTAATGTATGTTGTCATGTGTGAATGAGTGCTTGTGAGCTATGGAATGATATCATGAGCTATATATAAGATGTTATGATATTAATGAGCAAATATATATGTCTTTTGAGTTGAATGAAATTGTAATGAGCTAGGAAATGCTGGATTGATATGTTGCCATGTGTCAATGAGTACTTATGAACTATGAAATAATATCATGAGGTAAGTATAAGATGATGTGATATTAATGAGCTAATATATATGGATACAAAGCTAGTGAGCTAATATAAACATAACATGAGCTAAAAAAACATGACATGAGCTAATTAATGAATGAATGAATACATGATGCCATGACATGTAAATGATATGCAAACATAATAAATGAGTCTAAAATATATGTAAAACATAATATAAAGCCAAATAAAGATGTGGAAACATTGTTATGCATGAAAATCATATAGTATGCAATTGAATGATAACATGTGATTATTTCATCAGAGTTTAAGGTGAAAATGCATGCTTATAACATTAAATGATGTATATAAAAGATAATAAAGGATAAAGTAAGGATGAGATCCATTAAAATAAACTTTGAAGAACATCCAAGGTGTGATCAAGTCATAGAGAAAGTTGGAGCTAGTTTGGCTTGTATCATCCCTCTTCTTTTAAAAGATTTGTCCTCAAATCAAACTAGTTTCTCATTAAAGGCATTCTTAATGTAGAAAGGATTGAATTATTATGCTTTACTCCAAAATGTGCTTCAGATGAAATGTTCAACCTCTTAACTTTAATTTTTAAAATAAAAAGAAAAAAAATTATTGAGTTGAATCATCACGTTTGTTGGAAAATGTACAAGTCCCGTGAGATCCTTCTATGGTAACTTCACGTCCTTTGATGGGAGGACACAACTTTTGGGAACCATCACATCTTTTAGCTAAAGGAATCATCCTTTGGACTCCTCCTTTGCTTGAATCTTCGCAATACTTGAAAAGGGCTTCTAACTCTTCCAATGCGCTATTTGATTCATCATGATGGTTGGTGAAGAATCTTGACCTTTGATCTCCTTCAAGTAGGTGGATAAGGTTAAATTTTTTAAGCTTTGTGCTCTTCCAGATGATGGCTTATGAAAAGGTGGATAATGCTTGCTTTACACCCTTGTATTGGTTGAATTTGATGTACCAATCAATCTCAAAAAGAAGAAGGATATTGCCACCATAGATTGATAAGATAACACCATAGACATAAATCTAATTTCTACAAAATAAATCAATTTTAGTAAATAAAAAACTATTGACAAGATGAATGGAAATAGAAAACCAGGGTGGATGTTTAATGTGGATCAGTTGCTGGACGATGGAATTCTCCATTGGTTGTTAAATCTTGTTCAAGATTGGAATTGCACATGGGATGTCAAATAATATATCACTTGAAACTTTAAGTGGTATATCTTTTAGAATTCCAAATGACATAACTGTTGGAACTTCAAAGGACATGTTTCTTGACTCTTCAACTTGAAAAGATATGTCTTTTGAAATACCCTGCAAGGCAAAAGAAATAATAGTAGAAGAAGATTTGTAAGGTAAAAGTTTTCTTCCATTTTGCTTTTCTTCTATACATTCTTTCTTTTCAGATTTGTCAATTTCAAGTTGTCCACTTCTACTTGCAAAACCTATTTTTCAACCTAACATTTTCATCTCCAATTGTTATTGTCTCCTCAAAACGTTCTTCTTCAATGGCATTCTCTTTGATTTGCTTATTTCTCCTCATATCTTCAAAGCTTCTCTACATGACCTTCATTTTCTCCCATTTCTCTATGCGTGATTTGAGAGTGAGTTGGCATTCATGAACTTGATTTAAACTTAATGAAACCAAGGTGATCTTTCTTCTAAGGTGTAGAAGGGAGTACTCATTAGGGAAACCATCATGGATGGCTTTTTTATCGAATTGCCCAGGATTTCATCTTTATACCTTCTAATGGTGACCTTGGCTTCCCCTACATCATTTAACCATTCCAATTTGTAAGGGTGAGGATTCTTGGAAGTCTTTAAGCCTAATTTTTCCACCATGTGAGTGCTTTCTACATTGGTGCAACTTCATCCATCAATGATCACTATACAGACTTTATCTCCCACATGACATTTGGTATGGAAGATATTCTACCTTTTCCATCTTCTTTACTTTGAATGCTTAATGTTCTTTTGAAAACAAGGATGCTAGATGAAAGAGATTTGTTAGTGATAATAATAGAAAGAAATGTGTTGAATGACCTTACCAGAAATGCTCTAAAAACCCTCACTAGTTCACTCCAATGAAACTTGAATGATACTCAATCCGTTCGTGTTTTCACTCTAGGACTTTATGGCTTTTTCTTATTCTCTTATAGACTCCCACGCTCAAGCCTTTTTCCTTTCAATCTCCTTGTCTCAAGTTCTAAGTAAACTTTAATCAAAACTATCTCAAGTACCTTACTTGTTGTGTATCAGCTGTAAATGGTTAGTAGGTAGGGAAAATAAAATATAATATAATAAGGTGGCTTAGAAATAAGAGAGAAAAGAAGAAAGGGTTACTTACAGCACAAGTCACTTTGTAACCTTACTTTATATTATATTTACTTACTTATGCATTATATATTATTATGAGTATACATTTGCATATTAGTCTTATCATAACACGTGCATTCATGGTTTGCATCATTGATTGATATTCATGCATATAATCTATAGTTATAATAATATTCATTCATTATCATATGATGTATGAGTTATTATTATAACCTATAGTTCACATCTTTATAATATGCACATCATTGTTATATTATATAAGTTCATATAATTAACTTAATTTTTTATGTTATGTGTATAGGTATATTCGACCATAACTTGGGAGCTACATTAGAGCTAAATGGAGCATGTAACAACAATGAAACATATATAGGGACGTTTAGGAGAGCATAAGGAACTATTGGTGAGAAGTTCTCCAGAGACCCGTTAGCTCATAGCTGGATTGAGCTGAAGATTTGAGCTGCAAGGTGACTTCAATTCAGCTGGGGAGCTGCACCAACATCATCACCACACATGACACTTCAAATATGTCCTAAGTCAAAATTTGTGAAATCGTTCCTTTTCACGAATGGTTTCCACCTCAAGAGGTACCTTTTCACAAGGAGCTACCATAACGTTTACCATGCTACAAGTCACCTATGGCCAGCTCACCTCCAGCTCATTCGCACCCTAAGTAGCTCAAACATGAATGGTTACCTTTCCCAAACATTGTGACCTTTCATGAATGATGTTGTCCATGAATATGCCTTTTCATCTAAGAGCATGCTGGTGAAGAAATTGCAACCAATGGAGGCTTGAAACACCAAGGAACATGATATAAAGCTCCATGCCTATTCGACCACACACATGCCATGTACATGAGAGCTTTTGGTGCAAACATGAGGAGATACATCACCATTCGACCAAGTGAGATGTCTTCCTATCCTTAGATGAATAATCAAGTCCCTTTATGAAGGGTTAGCCGAACCATCACAAGCCCAAAGGACTCGATCATTCATTTTAAGCATTACGTACGTTCATTAAAAGTCATGTATCAACCGAATAGCTATGTAACCATTCGGCCAAGCCTTCTCATTTCCTATAAATAGAGTGGGTTGCAATCATTTGTAATCATCTCATCTCATATATAAAAATTACTCTTGTGAGTTATTTCTCTTCAAAGTTCTTTGTGAAGTTTATCGATTAAACAAGTATAATTCCTATACTTGTGTCATCATTCATTCCATCATGATTCCTAAATTCCTAGATTTATATCTAGTGGGTTGAAGACACTATCACCACCCCTCAAACAAGTTTGTGAAGACTGGGATTGTGCTCTTTAGCATTATTTCTTATTTGGCGTGTTTGAGATACAACAACAACACCATCTCCATTTCATCATCAACACCATCATCTTCATCCATCAACACCATCAATTCTACAACCATCTCTATCCTTTATTTATTTCATTTCATTCCTTATCTTTATCATTTCATTAATCTTCCTTTATTAGCCATTTTCCTTTTCTTATATATGTTGCAGCTAAGCTTATAGTTCAAGGACATCAGTACTTGTCAATCCTAGATCGGGACACAATAAGGCTTTCTACTCTCTTCTCCTTAAGCGTGTAGATCAGCCTTACATCAAGCGGTAATTAGAGCATAGTTGGATTGACAACAAAAGTGTTTAATGGCATGCAAAGCAAAAAAAATACTTCTTTAACAAAATTGGAGTGCAAAAGGAAAATAAAAGACAAAAAGAAGAAAAAAATTCAGAAAATAAGAAAAGAAAAAGAAAATCAAAAAGAGAATGCAACCCAAGGAAAGTGCTCTACCATTGCAAGTGCATCAAATAGGCCAAACAACACTAAGAGAAGATAACCTTATTGTTTTTTGAGAAAGGTTGAAGTAAGTGTTGTTTCTTGAATTGTAAGTCACCTATTCGTTTTCTATCCTTTCATTTTCATTGTCTTCAACCATTTCTTTCTTTTTAATACTTTAATTCTTTTCTTCTACCTTTTCATTCCTTCTATTCTTTTTACCCTAACCTATTTGCAGCCGACACACACAAGGAAAAGAATTAACTTGTTATAATATTGAGTAAGTTCTTCAAAGGACTTAGCAAGAGAAATTGAGTGGAAAAAGGCTATTGAGAGAGTGAGATCAGAAGAGGAATTGTTAAAAGCCAAGTCATATTCCCGAGAGTAAACATGAGTGTTGAGTGGAGTGATCTTATCATTTATTTTGACTGAAGATTGTGAGGCTTTGAAAGTATGCTGGTAAGGTTTTAATTTTCTTTATTTTATACTAACAATGTCTTATGATCTTCCATCTTTCCAAACATTATAGGACGAATAGCAAATGACAAACACCTTTCACACTCGTTCCCATATAAATGGTAAAGTGTGTCTTGTAGCTATTGAAGGAGGAAGTTGTACAAACATTGCAAGCACATACATGGTGAACAAATTGGAGCTTACAACGATTAAACATTCCAGCCCATATGAATTGCAATGGTTGCATGGCAAGGAAGAATTGAAGGTTACTGAACAAGTACTTGTTCCATTCTCACTTGGAAGTTACAAGCGGGTTGTCCATGATGGTTTCACAAACCGATACTCTTTCTTTCGTAATGAAAGGAAAATCATCTTGACTCCACTATCTCCTAGCCGAGTAAATGAAGATCAAAACACTTTGAAGAAGAACATTGAAACAATGAAAGAACAACTTAAAGACAATGCAACTGTAGAATGTTTGGAGAAATATTTAAATGAACAAAAACATTTTGAAGTTGAACAAAATGATAGAGTTGAAAATGATGAACATAGAGTGGATGCTGAAACCATTGGAATTGAAAAGAATGAATCTGGAGGAAAATATGAGAGTGAAGAACAATTTTTATCTAACCTTACTTCTTCTCCTATTCTCTCGTTTGTTTTGCAGGATAGTTCAAGAAATATATCTTTTCAAGGAGATGATTCAAAAATCATGGCTTTTGGAAAACCAAAAGATGTGAATTTTGAAGAACCAATAGCCATGACTTTTGGGGATTGACAAAACATGTCTCTTGATATTACAAAGGTTTTTCCATTTGAAGCTCCAAAAGAAGCATCACTTGAAGTTCCAAGAGTTGTGTTCGTTGACAATCCAAGTGCATTGCCAATGCATAAAAGAATTCAGCAACCAACTCCCATTAAACATCCACCCTGGCTTGATATTTCTATTCATATTGTCAATAGTTTTTCCTTTACATGTTTTGATTTATTTTGTAGTAATTTGATTCATATGTATGGTATTATCTTATCACTTGGTGATGGCAAGGTCATTTGAGAATGCCTATGGATGAAACGAAAGATCAAGGATGATTATTCTAACCATGAAATTGCAGATTTTTCTTTGATTTTTTGAATGTTCCAAGCGACACAACTTATCAAATTGGGATGCTAGGGGACGTGACCTTCAAAGAGCCAAGAGATGCAAGGCAAAGGGAGACATTTATCATCTAAAGAACTTGACTTATGAGGATTCTAAGGACATTTCCATTCCAAGAGTTATAACCTCTCATGATTCAATGAATACACCTATTGGAGGACCAAGGAACATGACTTTTGGGGACATGCTCATTAAAAGTAACATATCTTATGATTCAAAATACATCACTTTTCGCCATCCAAAAGATGTGAAAAGGGAGTATACCTTTAACTTTCTAATGATTAATATTTCCCTAACTTATAAAAGTCTTATTTCTTTCCAGGACAAGGAGGTTCAAGGTAGTAAGTCAAGGTTCATAACTTTTCACAAGGATCATTTCACAGATCTTTTTGAAAGGGAATGTGTTGAACAAGATGATATTGAATTGATACATTTTGAAAACAAATCAACAACGTTTGAATGGATAATCACTAAGGAGAAGTCACCTTTCGATTCGAGGACAAATCGCCCAAAAGAATGGGAGGGTGATGTGATTCTGTCTAGCAACAACTTTCTCCATAACATACTCACATCATTGAAGATTCATCAAGCTCAAAATAAGGGAGTTCTACCTTACTTTATATTATATTTACTTACTTATGCATTATATATTATTATAAGTATACATTTGCATATTAGTCTTATCATAACATGTGCATTCATGGTTTGTATCATTGATTAATATTCATGCATATAATCTATAGTTATAATAATATTCATTCATTATCATATAATGTATGAGTTATTATTATAACCTATAGTTCACATCTTTATAATATGCACATCTTCATTACATTATATAAGTTCATATATTTATCTTAATTCTTTATGTTATGTGTATAGGTATATTCGGCCATAACTTGGGAGCTACATTAGAGCTAAATGGAGCATGTAACAACAAGGAAACTTACATAGGGACGTTTATTAGACCATAAGGAACCATTGGTGAGAAGTTGTCTGAAGACCCGTGAGCTCATAGCTGGATTGAGCTGAATATTTGAGATGCAAGATGACTTCAATTTAGTTGGGGAGCTGTACCAACATCATCACCAATCAGGACACTTAAAATATGTCATAAGTCAAAATTTGTGAAATCGTACATTTTCACGAATAGTTGCTACCTCAAGAGGTACCTTTTCATAAGGAGCTTCCATAACGTTCACCATGCTACAAGTCACCTATTGCCAACTCACCTCCAGCTCATTCACACCCTAAGTAGCTCAAACATGAAGGGTTACGTTTCCCAAACATTGTGACCTTTCATGAATGATGCTGCCCATGAATATGCCTTTTCATCTAAGAGCATGCTGGTGAAGAAATTGTAACCAATGGAGGCTTAAAACACCAAGGAACATGATATAAAGCTCCATGCCTATTCGGCCACACACATACCATACACATGAGAGCTTTTGGCACCAACATGAGGATATACATCACCATTCAGCCAAGGGAGATGTCTTCCCATCCTTAGCCGAATCATCAAGTCCCTTTATGAAGGGTTAGCCAAACCATCACAAGCCCAAAGGACTCAATCAGTCATTTTAAGCATTATCTACTTTCATTAAAAGTCATGTATTAACCGAATAGTTATGTAACCATTCGGCCAAGCCCTCTCCTTTCCAATATATAGAGTGGCTTGCCATTATTTTTAATCATCTTATCTTATATATAAAAATTACTCTTGTGAGTTATTTATCTTCAAAGTTCTTTGTGAACTTTATCGATTAAACAATTATAATTCCTATACTTGTGGCGTCATTCCTTCCATCCTGATTCCTAAATTCCTATATTAATATCTAGTGGGTTGAAGACACTATCACCACCCCTCAAACAAGTTTGTGAAGACCGGGATTGTGCTCTTTAGCATTATTTCTTCTTTGGCGTGTTTGAGATACAACAACACCGTCTCTATTTCATCATCAACACCATCATCTTCATCCATCAAGACGATCAATTCCGCAACCATCTCTATCATTTATTTATTTCATTTCATTCCTTATCTTTATCATTTCATTAATATTCCTTTATTAATCATTTTCCTTTTTATTATCTATGTTGCAGCTAAGCTTATAATTCAAGGACATCAGTACTTGTCAATCCTAGATCGGGACACAATAAGGCTATCTACTCTCTTCTCCTAAAGCGTGTATACCAACCTTACATCAGTAAGGAGGATGTATCCTTTATGATTATGTATCTAGGAATGAAGCAAAACAACCTGCAAAGTAAGTGAATGGATCAAATATAAAGGTTTTGTAATTGATGTAAATAGAAGATGGTGAGTTATTTTAAATGAACATGGAATTTTTTAAGGTATGAAAATGTGAAGGCTTATGAAAGAAGGATAACGTTGATGTTATAGTATCTTTAGAAAGACTCTAAGCAGAACTAATGCTAAAGAGCACAGACTCATCTCAATATGCTTTCTAACTGGGTGATAAAAAGAACTTGGACCCATTAGATATCAATCGGGGAACCACAAGTATCAAATGAAAGAAAGGGATGGACGCCACAAGTATAAAATACTTGATAAGTCGATAAAAGTCATAAGGACTTGAGAAAAGAGAGTAATCTCACTTGAATTAATAATCAAAAGTTGTGTGTTTACATGTGTCCAAATCATCGTCTCCGGAAGCTGCTGTAACTGCTCCAATAATTGTACTACCTTGGTAGTAATAAAATTATTTTTCCTAATGCACTTCATCATCACAAGTGCACCAGATGTGAATTTTAAAACTCCATCTCTCATAGTGACTACTGAACCTTTAGATTCCAAGGCTCACAAATATATGAGATTTTTCTTCAAACTGGGCACGTATCGGACATCAGTCAGAACTATGGTTGATATATCTTGATTTTTCAATCTAAATGAACCTATCCCAACAGTTTTACAGGCATTGTCATTTCCCATATGAACAACTCCTACATTTAGTTCTATAAAATCAGAGAACCACTCCCGATTGGGGACATATGATAGTTGCAACCCGAATATAATATCAACTCATCTGAATGTAATGACGTTAGAAACCAATGATATGTTAGTCATTGGCATCATGCTCTGCAACAAATTCATCTAGAGTAGATTTTTCTTTCTTTCTTCAGCTTCGAAAAATCTTTCTTCCAATGGTCTTTCTCATGACAAATGACACATTCATCTTTTCCCAGTTCGACTTTGGTCTCCCTCTCCCCTTTGGATTTTGACTTTTCAATCGACCTCTTGCCACCAAGGCCTCTGCTGCTTCGTACTTGTTCTCTTTAGTTTTCTTCCTGAGCTCATAACTATACAAAGCATCAGTTACATCTTTAAGGGTAACATTATCCTTACCATGAAGTAACATATGCCTAAATGAAGCAACATGTGTCTTGGCCGAATGGTGAGGACCCTTGATTCTTTGCACACCTATAGAGCGAACATGCCTTGTACACACCTTGTCGGTCATATGAGATGTACATGGTTCTCTAGTAAGCTTATGGTGACCCCGTGCATACGATGAAGTGTGGTCATGTGCAGCATCCTTAGGCGTGTGATGGTCTTCCTTCAAGCTTGTGTAGGTGTGAAACTATCTAAGCAAGTAGAGGATGATTATGAGTGAGCCATCTAGCCGTGGCCTCCTAAGCTCCTTAGCATCACTTTCAGCTACTCTAAGCTACCCATGTTGTCACTTTCAACAACTTAGCTTCAAATAGTCCATCTACTTAACTTTAGCTCGTCCTTAGCTCCTCTAGTTGAGTTGAGCTTTCCATTACCTTTCATGAGTTTCCATGGTCATTGTGAGCTAGTTGTGAGCTGCCATAGGATGCCAATCACTCCACCAAGCTGTCATCATATGTGCCACCCTTGGATGTACCTATATGAATAAACAAACTAAGGTAAATTAAAGGAAACGAACTGGAATAAATGTTAATACATGTTGTCGTGTGTGAATGAGTCCTTTGTTAGGACCATCGGCGCACCCCATGGGGTAAGGGAAACAAAACTCGATGGTCTCACTAGCGATCCAAGTACAAAAAAATTGAAATCAGGAGAAAGGGATGCAAATACTTACAGCGGGTTCCTTGAAAAACAACAACAGTAAATACTGGTGGTGTAGATCGGCTTGAATAGCAAGCCTCCACGAAATCACATCTCGGCCTCTACTCAGTTCACCCGATTTAGAGCAATCTTTGTTTTCCCCAAAACTATTTTGAGAGAAAACGGCTGAAGGTGTTTTGTGTGTATGTTAAAAATGGTTTCTAGACCTAACACACCCTTTTATATCTATTACCCTAACAACTTAGGGCTTTTAAAGTTATTTCAAATTAATTAATAAAATATTATTTAAATAATTCGATTAAATATACATTAAAGACTTATAATCTAAATTATAATCTTTAATGTTTATTTAAATAACTTATTTAATTATTCTGAGTTATATAAACCAATTTAAAGAGTTGTAATCTAAATTACATTCTTTTAATGCTTACTTATTATATATTCGGGATAATTAAAGTCATTTGTATATCATATATATATATCATAACTCTAGATATATTTTAGTAACATGCAACAAATTGTACATTTTTCCTCATTTCAATCCTAGGGTGTGACCCTGTAGGTTCTTGTAACGTTAGTAGTAATTATTAGAACAATTATAATATTACATACAATGAGTGACATCTAGCAATATATCATTTTAACCTAAGTTACAAGAATTTATGATTCGACATATCATCTTCGTGATTAACTCTTTTATGTATTACATCCTTTTGTCCTTTATATCTAGAATAGGCACAAGTCTTAGAATTGTCACACTTGTATAGCCCATCTATTATTTCCTGATATCTAAAGTAGACTATAATTAACGAATAATTTATGATATCACATATCAACTTGTTCGAGAATGGCCATGTATTTAAATTCTCACTCAATAAAGTGGCATGTGATATACTTCCTATTATGTAGGAAGGACGAATCCTATCTTAACCATATACACCCCACTACATATATCGAGATATATTCAATAACAATCTTTATAGTGCAACCAGTTACGGAACATGTTTAATTGTATCAAAACATACAACAATATATGTTGGGATGACATTGATCTCAAGTATGAGGATCATACATATAGTCATCAACATGAGCAATATTATGACCGTTACATAATAATCCAAGACATATGCTCATGACGGGTCAATCCAATACATTGTTCTCTAACAATATAATCTTGTATCAATTTTGACATCTCTATGTGAATGACAACTCCTTGTCATCAATCAATAACATGTTAGTCTTAAGCGTATTATTATTGTTCATGCCCATAATAATACTTGAATATGGATCTTTAAATAATGTTATTATATGGAATTTATTATCTTTTAGTTTATGTTAAACACAAACATATAATTGAAAAAATAGTGGCAATGCCTTTATTCAATAAAATTGGTAAATAAATGTATTATTACAATCATCATATGATTGGTCTTTGGGCATACTCTAATAATCTCCCACTAGCACTAAGACCAATCACTTACATATCTAATATCGAGTGACTCGGTGTGACGATCATGCCTCTACTGTGTAAGAGGCTTCGTCAAGGGATCAACAATTATGTCATCCGTGTCTACTTTGCATATTTCCACATCTCCTCGATCTATTATCTCTCGAATAAGATGAAAACGCCTAAGAATACGTTTAGATCGTTGATGAGATCTGGGTTCCTTTACTTGTCAATAGCTCTATTATTGTCACAACGGAGTTCTACAACATCTGATATGCTAGGAACAAGCCCTAATTCCATTATGAACATTTTTATCCAAACAACCTCTTTTGCTGCTTCACTGGCTGCAATGTATTCAGCCTCTATTGTAGAATCAGCTACTGTGTCTTGCTTCAAACTTTTCTAGCGCACAACACCTCCGTTAAGACAAAACTCAAAACCCGATTGCGATCGTGAGTCATCATTGTCAGTTTGGAAGCTGGCATCAGTGTAACCTTTTATACAAAGCTCTTCCTCCCCTTCATAGAGAAGAAAACTATCCTTAGTTCTTCTTAAGTACTTAAGGATATTTTTAATTGCAACCCAATGATTTTCAGCAGGGTTCGCTTGATACCGACTCATCATGCTTAAAGCATACGATACATCTGGTTGAGTACATATCATGGAATACATGATAGAACCAATAGCCGAAGCATATGGAATCTTATTCATCCGTTCTCTTTCTTGTGGAGTTGAAGGACACATTTCCTTCGAAAGAGAAATGCCATGTCTCATAGGCAAAAATCGTCTATTGGATTCTTCCATACTGAACCTTTTTAGAACTTTGTCTATATATGTACTTTGAATTAGACATAGAAGTCGTCTTGATCTATCTCTATAGATCTTAACTCCTAAGATATACACTGCCTCACCCAAATATTTCATAGAAAAACAACTACTTAACCAAGTCTTAATAGATTGTAATGTAGGTATATCGTTTCCTATTATGAGTATGTCATATACATACAAGATTAGGAAGGAGACAATGCTACCACTAGCCTTCTTATAAATATAAGGCTCATCTTCATTTCTGATAAAACCAAACTCTTTGATTGAATCATTGAAACGAATATTCCAGCTTCGAGAAGCTTGTTTTAGTCCATAAATAGACCTTTGTAGCTTACAAACCTTTCCGATATTTCCTGGAATGACAAAACCTTCTGGTTGTATCATATATACATCCTCTTCAAGTTTTTCATTAAGGAAGGCAGTTTTGACGTCCATTTGCCAAATTTCATAATCATGGAATGCATCTATTGCGAGCAAGATCCGTATGGACTTAAACATAACTACAAGAGAGAATGTTTCATCATAGTATACACAAAGAACTTGTCAAAAACCTTTAACGACTAATCGGCCCTTGTATGTTTGTACATTACCATCCATGTCGGTTTTCTTCTTGAAAACCCATTTACACCCTATAGGTTTGACCCATTCAGGTAGTTCAATCAAAGTCCATACTTGGTTTACTGACATGGAATCCATCTTAGATCTCATGGATTCAAGCCATTTCTGAGAGTCTGGGCTAGACACTGCCTCTTGATAAGTCTTGGGTTCATCTTGATCCATAAGAAGAACATCTCAATGTGTCGTAACGAGAAATCCAAATCTCGCAGGTGCATGATGTTCTCTTGTAGTTCTACGCAGTGGTTGTGTTTCTAAATCTGTTGAATGCTCCTCAACAACTTGTGAAACATGTTCAACTTCAAGTTCATTTATTTGTTGTTCTTGAACTTCTCCAAGCTCAATATTTCTACCCTTCCCTTTCTTTGAGAGAAATTTTGTTTCTAGAAAAACTCCTGTTCAAGCAACAAACACTTTGTTCTTGTTAGGGTTGAAGAAATAGTATCCCTTAGTTTCTTTAGGATATCCAACAAATATGCACTTATGAGATTTTAGTTCGAGCTTTGTAGACAAATGATGTTTTACATAAGCTTCACAACCCCAAATCTTCATAAAAGACATACTGGGACATTTCCTAGTCCATATCTTATATGGTGTCTTTTGAACCGATTTAGATGAAACACGATTTAGTGTGAAAGCGACTGTTTCAAGTGCATGTCCCCAAAAAGAAGTCAGGAGATAATTATGACTCATCATCAATCGAACCATGTCTAAGAATGTTTGATTACTTCTTTCAGAAACTCCATTCCATTATGGTGTACCAGGTGGTGTAAGTTGCGAGACAATCCCACATTCTTTTAGGAGTTCATCAAACTCTATGCTTAAGTATTCTCCACCTCGATCTGATCAAAGTGCCTTAATACTCTTGCCTAGTTAATTTTGTACTTCATTTTGAAATTCCTTAAACTTTTCAAGGGCTTCAGATTTATGGCGCATAAGATAGATATACCCATACCGACTGAAGTCATCAATGAAAGTAATGAAGTAATGGAATCCACCTCTGGCTTGTGTATTCATTGGTCCACATAGATCACTATGTATTGACCCCAATAAATCACTTGATCACTCACCTTTACTATTAAAAGGAGCTTTAGTCATTTTTCCCAACAAGCAAGATTCACATACATCATATTGTTCAAAAATAAATGAATCTAAGAATCCATATTTATGGAGTTTTGATATGAATTTCTCACTTATATGGCCTAAACGACAATGCCAAAGATAAGTTTGATTCAAGTCATTTATTTTTGATCTCTTAGTATTTATGTTATAAATTGTGTTTTCTTGATCCAAAATATAGAGACCATTAACCAATTGTGTCAAACCATAAAAAACACTATTGAGATAAAAAGAACAACAATTATTCTTAATAATAATCTCAAAGCAAATCTTGTCCAAACAAGAAATAGAAATAATGTTCTTAGTCAAACTAGGCACATAATATCAATCCTCTAAATTTAAATCAAGTCCACTAGGAAATGATAAAACATATGTCCCTATAGCTAATGCATCAAATCTTGCTCTACTTCGCACTCGTAGGTCCATGTCTCCTTTAGCCAGATTCTTTCTCTTTTGCAGTCCCTGTACAGAAGTACAAATATGAGAACCATAACTGTTATCTAATACTCAAGAAGTAGATGTTGACAAATTAACATCAATAACATAAATACATGAAACAAACGTTTCGTTTTCTTTTTCCTTCTTAACCTCTTCAAGGTAAAAAGGGTAGTTTCTCTTCCAGTGTCCGGTCTTATCGCAATGGAAACATTTTTCTTCCTTGCTAACTACCCCTTTGGGTTTCAATGCATTTATCCTTTTTGGTTTGGTTTTACCATTGCCTTTAGACTTTACCACTACCTTTTTCTTTCCCTTTCCTTTAACCTTGTGGACCATCGTAATGGGCTTAGGTTCAACCTTTTTCATGTTACTTTCAGCAGTTCGTAACATGCCAAGTAACTGTGTCAAAGTCTTGTTAATTTCATTCATGTTGAAATTAAGAACAAATTAGCTAAAGCTATCTGGAAACGATTGCAGGATAACATCGGTAGCTAATTCATCTTTGAGAAGAAATCCCAGCTTTTCTAAAGTTTAGATATAGCCCATCATCTTGATGACATGAGCTCCCACAGGAGTTCCCTCTACAATTTTGCATTGAAATATAGCTTTAGAGGTCTCATATCTCTCTTGACGTGTTTGCCCTTCATATATTTCTTTGAGATTTTGAATCATCTCATATGCAACCATGTCCTTATATTGCTTCTGAAGCTCATGAGTCATGGTGGAAAGCATTAGATCTCCAACATATAACATATCATCCATATGTTTCTTGAATTTATCTTTGTTATCTCTTGAAGCATTAGTTGCCGGTTCATCAGGAACAGGTTCCTCAATGATATATTCCTTCCTTTCCTGTTTGAGAACAATTCTCAAATTTCGAAACCAGTTGTTAACTTCCTAAAAAGGCTACTTTTAAAGCCTTTTTCACTTAAGTTATTGTTTGTTTAAAAGCTCAATTTAGTCATTTTAGGATCATGTTGGTGAATATAGTTGCATTTGTGGTGGTTGTGCTATTTTATTTCTTAATGGTGTTGTTTGAGGGAAAGGTGCAGTTTGTTTATGGTGTGCAGGGAATGGCAAGAAAAAGGATTCTTTGGGAAGTAATGCTGTGGCATCACACGTTGTTAAAGCATATTGAAATGCCTTGGCATTTATGGCGTAGAAAAAGTCAAAAAGATATTTCTGCATAAGGACAGCTAGCACTGGACAGCTGTCTCTGCACGTGAAAGACTGCTGTAACCGCCTGCCAGAGCTGCCAAAGGACCACTGCCACTTGGAGGATAAGGTTCATGCACAACATGTGATTCTAGGGGTATGAGGGGTATTTTGCACCCAACAACCTCATCATTACCCCTAGATATTTTTATTATATATGACACCTCATGGGAGAGAAAAAAAAGGGGGGACAAAGAGCACACGCATAGAGCAGGAAAAAATCACATTTTTATTTTCTCTTTTCCTTTCTTCTTCCTTGGGATATTCCTCCATTGATAAAGCTCCAAGGAGTGGCAAGCTAGGCGCCGGAAGGAGATAGCGAGCTAGGTGGTTCGTGGTGGCCGAGAGGAGACCTCCGGTGGCGCGTCGAAGGCTTCTTCTCACTTCTCTTTTGCTGCTATTTTTCTATTAATTTGTGGGTTGTTGAAACAAATATTTTTATGACTTTCTGTTTGGATATTTCGAACCCCAGCATGAACTAACTTATTTGGTGGTGGTTGGTTGAACGATTGTTTAAACTTTATTTTTTAGGGTATATTTAAGTTTATTTTGGGTTCTTTATTTGCTTTGCTTATGAACGCTTCACCATCTAGACTTGTAAGAGGCATGGAAATGTCCATCTCTTAGATGAAGGTTAGGTATTCGGAAGAATCCTAAGCTAAAAACACTTGTAAGTATTCGGAAGAAACGCAAGATAAGATCCTCATAAGCAATGGGTTATGGTATTTTCAAGGGGCTTTGAACCGGCTTAGGAATATTATAACTTAATCCCTTAGATCTCGGAAGAGACTAGGATAGGATTTTAATGACTAAAAAGGGTGTCTTTATCAATAGGGTAGGCTGTCCAACATCGTTGAGTGAGAGCAGATGCCTTGGCATCCTATTCTGTTAGGTTATTTTGAACACCTTAGGAAAGCCCTGTCGAGTAAGTAAAGACAAGATAGCTTAAATATACTTGATAAATAAGTTTAGCAACCTTAGACCAATCCTTACCATTCATTTCATTGGAAGCTTGTGACGTGAGGATTATTTTCTTCTTATTTTATTTATTTTATTTATCTTTTTATTTACTGTTTTTACCCTTTTTCATTGCCTTGACATTTCACCATACTCAATATTAAACATCCATCATTGCCACTGCATTTCCATTTGCTACATCATCACACCATCTATCCATATCCACCAGCATACACATATCCATTACCGTGACATTTGTATATATGAAGACTAACTATACTTAGATAATTTAGTTCGTTGCTTTGGTTAGACTTTCGTAATTTCACCCAATCCCTATGGAGACGATACTCACTCATCATTATATTACTTGAGCGATTGTGTATACTTGCACATTATTTGCGTATATTTTTATAGTACTCACAACACGCGAACAAGTTTTTGGCGCTGTTGCCGGGGATTGGCAGCCTGAAGTTATTTAGTTTTTCCAGAGCATTTTATTTTGTTTTGCATTTTTATTTTTTGTATAGTTTACTTGATATTTTTGTTTTATTTTTCAGGTTTATTTAGTGTATGCCTAGAAGAAATTCTGAAGAGCCTTTGGAACCAATAGAACCTGAGATTAAAAGACTCTTTAGAAGAAGAAGACGTACTCAAGGAAATATGTATCAGATTGGAAACCATGGTATTGGTCAAGATGACGGAAATCAGAATGCCGCGGCATTAAACAATGCTGAACCTGCTATCAGGCCTCGTGATATTCGAGATCATTTAAATCCGATGCTGGATGATCTGAATCCTGGGATTGTGGCACCCGAAATTCAAGCTGCACATTTCGAGCTGAAACCAGTCATGTTCAACATGTTGAATTCCATTGGGCAGTTTGGGGGTATGCCAACTGAAGATTCCAGGCAGCACATTCGTAATTTTCTGGAAGTTTGTGATTCTTTCCGTCAAGAAGGAGTGCATGAGGATTTTCTGAAATTAAAGCTTTTTCCGTATTCATTGCGTGACCGAGCAACAACTTGGTTGAGTTGTGTACCAGCCGGTTCGATGGAATCATGGGCCGATCTTTGCAAGAGTTTCTTATTGAGGTACAACCCACTAAATATGAATACGTAGCTAAAGAATGAAATATCATCTTTTCACCAGGGCGACGACAAATCCATGTATGAGTGTTGGGATCGTTACAAGAGTTTGCTTCGAAAGTGTTCAAATCATGGTTTTCATGATTGGACTCAAGTAGTCATGTTCTATAATGGAGTCAATGCACCCACGAGGATGTTACTGGATGCCTCGGCAAATGGGACATTGCTGGACAAATCACCTACGGAGGCGTTTGCTATCTTGGACAGAATTGGTAACAATGATTATCAATTTCCTTCCTCAAGACTTGGGAGTGGGAGGGGAGCACCTGGAGCATTCGAGTTAGAAGCCAAAGATTCGGTGTCCGCTCAACTCTCTGCTATTACTAATATTTTGAACAACTTACAATGTTCCACTGATGTGAAGGAAGTGAAAACAACTAATCTGGCATATCTGTTATGCCAAGGCAATTATCACGAGAGCGAATGCCCAACCAACCATGAGTTCATCAACTTTGTTGGTAATTACAATCGAGGCAGCAATAATCCTTACTTAAACACTTATAATGCTGGAAGGCGTCAGCATCCCAATTTCTCATGGGGAAATCAAGGAGCCCACAATGCTAATCAACGTACTAGGCAGCAAAATCACAATGAGCCTAAAAGTTACCAAAATGCTATGCCATGGCATAATACTAACAAAGGAGCTTCATCTTCAGCGAGCATAAGTTCCTTAGAAGCTACAATTCAAGAATTCATATCTACTACGAAGACAATGCTGCAAGACCATTCTACTTCAATTAAAAAGCAAGGAGCTTTACTTCATAGTCAAGGCGCCTTACTTCAAAGCCATAGCTCATCTCTGAGAGCTTTGGAAGGTCAAGTTGGTCAGATTGCTACGGCATTGCAAGAGCAACAGCAAGGACGTTTGCTAAGTGATACCGAAGTCACTAAAGGGCCTGGAAAAGAGCACTGCAGTGTGTTAACTCTTAGGAGTGGAACATAAATCAATCGACAAGTCAAGGATAGTGGGCCAAAGCATGATGATTCTAATCCCACTACTGAAGCTGAATTACAAGATGATAGAGTTTCTGAGAAGGACAAGGAGGAGGATTCTGCCAAGGTACCAGATTCAGATGCCAAGGCAAAAGAAAATTCTATTCCTACAGCTAAGGAAGCTAGACCTTCCCCACCCTTCCCGCAAAGATTGAAGAAGCACAATGATGAAGTTCAGTTCAAGAAGTTCGTAGACATACTTGATAAGCTCCATATCAATATACCTCTCTTTGAAGCTGTTGAACAGATGCCGATGTACGCCAAATTTCTGAAGGACATCTGTACCAAGAAGAGGAAAGTAGAGATTGTTGCCACGGCAACAAAATTTTGTTATTCATTGAGTAAGTTACCGCCAAAGAGAAATGATCCGGGCAGCTTCATTATTCCTTGTTCAATTGGAGCTAATTTTGTTGGAAAGGCTTTATGTGATCTTGATTAACGTTTCAACCTAATGCCGAAATCGATATTCTTGAAGCTTGGCATAGGAGATGCAAGACCCACCTCAGTTATTTTATAACTTGCCGACAAATCCCATGTTAAACCTGAAGGGAGAGTCGAGGATGTCATAGTAAGGGTGGACAAGTTTGTGTTTCCAGTCGACTTCTTAATTATGGACTGTGAAGTTGATGCCAAGGCACCAATCATTATGGGAAGACCTTTCCTAGCCACTGGACGTATCTTGATAGACTGTGAAAAAGGTGAACTCTCTATGAGACTGGCTGATCAGTGTGTGACTGTCAATGTTTTTAGAACGCTCAAATATGTTGATGACACTGAAGAATGCCAAGGCATATCTGAATTGAACTCAGTGATTAAAGAAGAGACTAAACATCTTTGCCAGAACAACTTTATTCAGCTAGCAGAAAATAAATATTGGGTGGATGATGAAAGCTTAGTGGAGTCCAACGACTTTCCAATTTTGGAGGAGCAATCTATCTTAGTTCAAGTTAGATCAGGTATGAATTTTAAACCTCTGAATTTTGATGAATTCATTTCTCCTAAGCCTTCATTATTGCATGCACCCAATCTAGAGCTTAAGACTTTGCCAGGGCATCTTAAATATGTTTACTTAGGTAGCGATGAGACTTTACTGGTGATTATTTCCGCTAACCTTTATGCTAACCAAGAGCAAAGTTTGTTAAGTGTTTTGATGCAGCATAAGAAAGTAATTGGTTGGACTATGGCCGATTTGAAAGGCATTAGTCCCACGATATGCATGCACAAGATTCTGCTAGAAGATTGCCACGGCAATTCAATTGAACCACAAAGAAGACTCAACCCTATTATGAAACAAGTGGTGATGAAAGAAATTCTGAAATGGCTTGATGCTAGAGTGATCTACCCTATCTCCAATAGCTCATGGGTGAGCCCTGTCTAATGTGTTCCGAAGAAAGAAGGCACGACGGTGGTTACGAATGAGGATAATGAGCTATTACCCACTCGCACTGTGACCGGATGGAGGATATGTATAGACTATAGAAAACTCAACAAAGCTACGAAGAAGGACCACTTTCCTCTACCTTTCATTGACCAAATGTTGGATTGATTGGCCGGCAAAGCATTCTATTACTTTTTGGATGGATACTCAGGGTACAATCAAATTGCCATCGCACCAGAGGACCAGGAGAAGACTACATTTACTTGTCCGTATTGCACTTTTGCCTTTAGGAGGATGCCTTTTGGACTCTGTAATGCCCCGGTAACGTTTCAGCGTTGTATGCAAGCTATATTTTCAGAGATGGTTGAGGATTTTCTGGAGATCTTCATGGACGACTTTTCTGTTTGTGGGGACGACTTTGAACGATGCCTCGGTAATTTAGCAAAAGTTCTTAAGAGATGCGAGAGGGCTGAGTTGGTCTTAAACTGAGAAAAATGTCACTTCATGGTGACTGAAGGTATTGTATTAGGCCACAAAATTTCATACAAGCGTATTGAGGTGGACAAGGCAAAGATTGAAGTGATTGAAAATTTGCCACCACCAACTTCGGTCAAGGAAATAAGAAGTTTTCTTGGACATGCTGGATTCTATAGAAGGTTTATCAAAGACTTCTCCAAGATTTCTAAACCCTTGTGCACATTGCTTCAACAAAACCAACCCTTTGTGTTTGACGAATTATGCCTCGACGCGTTTACTGTGCTAAAGCGACAACTGATCTCGGCACCCATTGTAGTCCCTCCTGTCTGGACATCACCATTTGAGTTGATGTGTGATGCCAGCGATTATGCCTTAGGAGATATTTTGGGGCAACGCCGAGGTAAAATCTTTCATGTTATTTATTACTCTAGCCACAGTTTTAATGAAGCACAATTGAACTACAGCACCACTGAGAAAGAATTACTTGTCGTAGTATTTGCTTTTGATGAATTTAGACCTTAACTAATAGGCAATAAAGTTATTGTTCACACTGATCATTCGGCTATAAAATACTTAGTGAACAAAAAGGATGCCAAGCCTAGACTTATTAGGTGGATCTTACTTTTGCAAGAATTTAACTTAGAGGTGGTAGATAGAAAAGGAACTGAAAATCAAGTTGCTGATCACTTATCTAGGCTAGAGAACAATTCTAAATGCCATGACACTGTAGATATCCAAGAGGAATTTCCTGATGAGAAAATTTTATATGCCGCGGCAATCCCGTGGTACGCTGACCTTGTTAATTTTCTTGTTAGTGGAATTGCCTTTTGATTTGAATAGTCAGGCTAAAAGAAGTTCAAGCACTATGCAAGGCTATTTTTGGGATGAGCCATATCTGTTCAACATTGTGCCGATCAGCTCATTAGACGATGTACCTGAGGAGTAAAGTGATATTTTGTACCATTGCATTCGGCCCCAAGTGGAGGTTTTGGTGGAGCAAGGACTGCTGCTAAGGTCCTGCATCAGCTTTTACTGGCTAACTTTGTTTAGAGATGCCAAGCATTTTACAAAGGATGTGATCGATGCCAACGGACTGGAAACATATCCAACGACATGAGATGCCGCTAAAATATTTTGGAGATAGAGTTGTTTGATGTGTGGGGCATCGACTTCATGGGACCATTCCCGTCTTCTGAAGGAAATTATATATTTGCTGCTGTGGATTATGTCAAAGTGGGTGGAAGCAATAGCAACATCAAGGAATGACTCCAAGACCGTACTCAAGTTTTGCACAAGTATATTTTCGCTCGGTTTGGAGTACCCGTGCTATCATCAGTGATGAAGGAACCCATTTTGATAACAAGTGATTGCCAAGGTATTGTTGAGATATGGAGTTCGACACAAGATTGCCACGGCATCATCCGCAGACAAATGCCAAGCTGAGATATCTAATCGAGAGATCAAGCAGATTTTAGAGAAATGGTGAACCCAAAGCGAAAGGATTGGTCGCCAAAGTTGGATGAAGCACTTTGGGCGTACAGAAAACATTCAAAACTCCTTTAGGGATGTCACCCTTCAAGTTAGTATGGTAAAGCTTGTCATCTCCCGGTTGAGCTTGACATAAAGCTTATTGGGCTATCAAGCGATTGAATTTCGATCTCAACTAGCTGGGCAGATATTATTAGAACTTAATGAAATGGAAGAGTTTAGAGAACAAGCATATGAGAATGCTCAGATATACAAGGAGAACCAAAAGTGGCATGACCAAAAATGATGCCACGGCATTTTCATGTGGGGCACCAAGTCTACTTTACAACTCCACTTAAACTCTTTCCTGGGAAGCTAAAATCTCGATGGTCAGGGCCATTTGAGGTGCATTATGTCTATCCCCATGGAGCTGTTGACATCAAGAGAATATACAATGGGAAGATCTTCAAGGTCAATGGCCAGCGTCTGAAAGCCTACAATGGAATTCCACCATCGCACAACAAGGACGTGTTACGGCTGCACGATACTGAAGCGTGCCCAGGAGAACCAAAATTCGATGCCTCGGCATTGAATTTATGTCTGTGCATAAAAAAATTTAACATTCAAGTTTTTGTCTTTAGTTTTATTTTATTTTATTTTGTAATTAATTTTTGATCTGATTTGTAGGGACCACATTACTGCAAACCATACAAGGAGCGGTTACCAAGGGGAGGAATGGACAGAGCATTAATTGGAGAGATATTCTTTTGATTTGTTTCTTTTTATTTAATTTAATGTCTGACATTTCTTTTTCTCTTTCCACAGACTTGTCCTATCTCCATCATTAACCTTTTGGCAGTTTTTTTCCTTCCCTATACATGCACAACCCCCCACCCACTAATTCCTCTCTTAACCGTCCTATCACCCCTTTTCCCTCCCAAATTTTTAACTTTTTCTTTTCTCTCTCTTTATTCATTTTTTTCTCTTTCATGTTAACTTTTACTTTTTCTCTCTCTTTTACTCATCTTCTTCCCTTATTCTCTCCATAGCCGAAATACATCCAAGTTTTTAAATCTTTCAAAAGCTTATTCCCTTTTCATTTTTCTTACTTCAAAAACACTGAAAATGGTGCGCTCAAGACCAGCTCCAACCAACACGACCACTTGGCAACAGTTTGAGAACGATGAGGCCAAGGCTCGGTTCCAAAACTTCAAGAACCGAAAACTCTTTTTTGAGTTGGGATTTATTTTTATTGAGGAAACCGATGATGGTTTTGGACCCGATGTTATGGACATCGTGATGCCGTTCAAGTGCCAGAAGTTTGCCTGTCATCCAGGTTCGGTGAACGCCTCATTAGTTAAAGAGTTCTATGCGAACATTTCCAAGCCCAATCAACACTCCATCTTCGTTCGAGGTAAGCAAATCCGTTTTACATCCACTGCTATTAATCGTTATTTTCATTTACAGGAGGTAGTAGATGGCCATGCCATGTTCGAAAAGGAAGCCGATAGCAACACATACGATGGGGTCTTGGAAGACCTTTGTTTTGAAAACACTGAGTGGAATGGACGACAAACGAGTAGATACTCGGTCAACCGAGAACGTCTTCAACCGCGCGCAAAGTTATGGAATCACTTTCTCAAGCATAAACTAATGCCCACTTCCCACAACACTACGGTATCACTTTCACGCTTATTGCTTTTACATTCTATGACAGTATCCCGTCCGATCGATGTGGGTCGTATTATTGTTCAGCAAGTTCATGACTGTTTGGGTAAAAAGGCAAGTGCTTTGGTGTTTCCTAATTTAATTACCACTTTATGTCGTAAGAAAAAGGTTGAGGAAAATGCTTTTGATGAAATTTTACCTGGATTATCGGGCATCACTAGGGCTAGACTTCCATTATTGTTGGGACTTAAAAAATCCCAAGTCTAAAGACCCTGTTCATGAGCAATCTGCAGGTACTACAGAATCAAATACCGAGGCAAGGTTACTTGCTCTCGAGGAAGCTGTGACGCAGACTCAAGCTGAACTGCATGCTTTACACGGTGACATCCGTAATTTCTTTGGATACGTGAAGCATAGAGATGCTATGGTGGAATCGTTGTTTTAAGAAATTATTCCCCCACGGTCAACGGAACTTCCCTGGTTTCCCAGACAAAATTCTATCGGCATTCAATGCTGAGGCATCTCTAGAGCCTGAGCAAGATGCATCGATCCTGTGCACTATTACTCCACTTCTTTCGAGTCCCAGCACCTATCCGAAAGCGCACCCAACGAGGAGCTGCTAGCACCTCCAAAGCACCACCACCACGTAAACATTGAGGTACCTCTCTTGCATCCATTTTCATTTAGTTGCATTTCATTGCATAACATATAGTTTATAGTTAGTTTAGTTCTCTTTAAAGCATTGAGGACAATGCTTCCCTTATGTTTGGGGGAGGTATTGTTCTTGGTAGGTCATATGCATGATAGCATTAGCATAGTATTATGCCATGGCATCAATAAATGGTAGGACAGTTAGATGAAATGTTTTGAGGATACCCGATATGATAATTTTTTAGGCTAAATCTGAATGTAAATGACTGTTGAGAATGATATAACTCACTCTAGGGATTGATGCTTTGTGAAAAATATTTACACTTTGTATGTTTTCTATACTTAGAAAATTTAGGAAATTTTTATGAAGGAACTTTAGTTAGTCTTGGCATTGAAATATAGTATGGTGTTTAAAAGAAAAAACAAACTCCCTTAGAATGAAACTGTGAATAAATGCTTAAGCATAGCTGTAGAGAGACACTCCTCTTTGCCGTGGCAATTCCTGGAACTTTCTTTAATAAATGGAAGCCTTGTGCATATGAGTGAATGAAAGAAGTCACGGGATGACTCTACTGAACTAGCTCGGGGATGGAAGGTATGCTCCCTTTCATCTAGAGTGTGGGAGAGTAGGTGTGATGAGCTGACTCCCTTCGTAATAGCAAAAAAAAAATCAAAGAAAAGGGAGTAAAAATGTGCTTAATGATAAGTAAATGCCTTGACAAAAAGTAGGGGACTTGATTAGAAATTGTCTAAATTCGCTAAGTATAGATTGGATACAATCATGCACACACACTACCACAAAGGATTTTGACCTAGGGAAAAGTACTTGAATTCTTGATAAGTCTAGCATGTTGAAGCCTATCGTTCTGAAGGTTGAAATTCAATTTTGTCCTACTATCTTACTATCGAACTTTGCCATGACATTATGCTTATGTAACTGCTATCCATTGCTTGAGCACAAGCAATAGCTTATGTTTGGGGGTGTGTTAACTTCCTAAAAAGGCTACTTTTAAAGCCTTCACTTAGTTATTGTTTGTTTAAAAGCTCATTTTAGTCATTTTAGGATCATGTAGTTACATAGTTCATTTGTGGTGGTTGTGCTATTTTATTTCTTAATGGTGCTGTTTGAGGGAAAGCTGCAGTTTGTTTATGGTGTGCAGGGAATAGCAAGAAAAATGATTCTTTGGGAAGTAATGCCGCGACGTCACACGTTGCTAAAGCAGATTGAAATGCCTTGGCATTTCTGGCGCAGAAAAAGACAAAAAGATATTTCTGCATAAGGACAGCTGGCACTGGACAACTGTCTCTGCACGTGAAGGACTGCTGTAACCGCCTGCCAGAGCTGCCAAAGGACCACTGCCACTTGGAGGATAAGGTTCATGCACAACATGTGATTCTAGGGGTATGAGGGGTATTTTGCACCCAACAACCTCATCATTACCCCTAGATATTTTTATTATATATGACACCTCATGGGAGAGAAAAAAAAGGGGGGACAGAGAGCACACGCATAGAGCAGAAAAAAATCTCATTTTTATTTTCTCTTTTCCTTTCTTCTTCCTTGGGATATTCCTCCATTGATAAAGCTCCAAGGAGTGGCAAGCTAGGCGCCGGAAGGAGCTAGCGAGCTAGGTGGTTCGTGGTGGACGAGAGGAGACCTCCGGTGGCGCGTCGAAGGCTTCTTCTCACTTCCATTTTACTGCTATTTTTCTATTAATTTGTGGGTTGTTGGAACGAATATTTTCATGACTTTGTGTTTGGATATTTCGAACCCCACCATGAACTAACTTATTTGGTGGTGGTTGGTTGAATGATTGTTTAAACTTTATTTTTTAGGGTATATTTAAGTTTATTTTGGGTTCTTTATTTGCTTTGCTTATGAATGTTTCACCATATAGGCTTGTAAGAGGCATGGAAATGTCCATCTCTTAGATGAAGGTTAGGTATTCGGAAGAATCCTAAGCTAAAAAATACTTGTAAGTATTCGGAAGAAACGCAAGATAAGATCCTCATAAGCAATGGGTTATGGTATTTTCAAGGGGCTTTGAACCGGCTTAGGAATATTATAACTTAATCTCTTAGATCTCGGAAGAGACTAGGATAGGATTTCAACGACTAAAAAGGGTGTCTTTATCAATAGGGTAGGCTGTCCAACATCGTTGAGTGAGAGCAGATGCCTTGGCATCCTATTCTGTTAGGTTCTTTTGAACACCTTAGGAAAGCCCTGTCGAGTAAGTAAATACAAGATAGCTTAAATATACTTGAGAAATAAGTTTAGCAACCTTAGACCAATCCTTACCATTCATTTCATTGGAAGCTTGTCACGTGAGGATTATTTTCTTCTTATTTTATTTATTTTATTTATCTTTTTATTTACTGTTTTTACCATTTTTCATTGCCTTGACATTTCACCATACTCAATATTAAACATCCATCATTGCCACTGCATTTCCATTTGCTACACCATCACACCATCAATCCGCATCCACCAGCATACACATATCCATTGCCGTGACATTTGTATATATCAAGACTAACTATACTTAGATAATTTAGTGCATTGCTTTGGTTAGACTTTCGTAATTTCACCCAATCCCTGTGGAGACGATACTCACTCATCATTATATTACTTGAGCGATTATGTATACTTGCACATTATTTGCGTATATTTTATAGTACTCACAACACGCGAACACTAGTCAAGGAAGTTTATGCCATTAAGTTTATCCTTCTCAAGGAGTGATTGCATTGATAAAGTGTTGTTTGCCATTAAATCTACAACAATGGAAATATTAATGTAAGTAAATTTACCAAATTAATAATTATATATAGGACTTTATTTACAAATTACTCCCACTATTTTATTCAAAGTTAAAAACCCTCTCTATTTTAATTTCAGAAAAAAACAACGATAAATTTTTCTAGTGGGTAAGGATCCATAATACATCAATTTCATAAATAAGCTTTGGCTTTTCTTTTACACTATTGATTATTTAGGTAAGTAACACTTTACTAGTTACATCTCATGTAACTCCTCATTTTGGTGAACAACTTTTGTTCAAGTCATCTAATGACTTATCCAAATATTTAACCTCTAGGTTTATAATCCTATTAGAATAACCTAGCTAAGTTATTACCAATATTTCAACCAGTGAATATCACTTGCTTATTCTTCGTGTTTAACCAAGATAGATTTATGTGCCAATGCTTTGGAAAAACCCACACAATATCGATCGAAGCCTTAACGAGGGTAAATATTGGACGGTTAAGTTAACTTGGATTATAAAGATGGATTTGTGTAATTATCTCATCATTGTTCATTTTAATATTAGGCCCTTATTGATCTCATCAATATTCATTCTTATTTTATCATTTGATGCATTGCATACATAACAAATATAGCCATAAATAAGATGCAATGGTTATAGCCCAAAATAAAAAACTAAGGTGGCCCATCCCAAGCCAATGGAAGAACCAAGAACCCTAAAGCCTAAGACTTCTCTCTAAGTATCTTCTTGCCATTTTTCTGCTCCTTGTGAATCTTCATAGGTTTACAATTTTAAAATAAACTCGTTTTACATAGAGGGAGTAAGATGTTAAGAGAAATACAATAGATATATAGAACGGCACGACTCGCAGACCGTATTTCAATTAAAATAATTATAAAGTGAACAAAGGGCTATAACCATGCATGTAAAAACCATGCAAAACAAACATATCATATATATATATACACAATCTTACGCCTTTTTTCAAAATAAAATTTAATATGGGCCTTCAATTTGTATTGCTGATGAGGGGTCAAGGGGAGATTGACATATTTTTTTTTTGAAAAATAGTACTTACGTTTCTATAGAAAAACCTCACGATTTGATAACATTTATCACTAGAATCGTGCTTTTAGGATTTTCAATCCTGAAGGTTTTCTGCATCAGAACAACCATTGTTCCACTTCCAAACGCGATATGCTATCGCACTCCTACGGATTATCATGTTAACGATTGCAATATGGATTTCGTAAAATCCTTTCAGAAATAAATCGATTGAAAAACATATTAACAAATTAACATATTAATCGTTGCGGTTATCGATTTGAACAATGATATCAACATATTTACCAAATTCGATAAAACTAGAACATCCATCTCATACATATCGCATCAACTAAGAATTTAAACCGAATTCAAATCGTACAAGTGGCTCTGATGCCAGTGTTGGGACCGTCGGCGTACCGCATGGCATAGCAGAAACAAAACTTGACGATCTCACCAGCGATCCAAGTACAAAAAAATTGAAATCAGGAGGAAGGGATACGAATACTTACAGCGGGTTATTGAAAAATAGCAAGAACAACAGTAAATACTGGTGGTGTAGATCTGTTCGAATCGCAATCCTCCACGAAATCACATCTCGGCCTCTACTCAGTTCACCCAATTGAGAGCAATCTTTGTTTTCCCCAAAACTATTTTGAGAGAAAACGGCTGAAGGATTTTTGTGTGTGTTGAAAACGGCTGCTAGACCTAACACACCCTTTTATATCCATTACCCTAACATCTTAGGGTTTTTAATTTATTTTGAATTAATGAATAAAATATTATTTAATTAATTCAATTAAATATACATTAAAGACTTATAATATGAATTATAATCTTTAATGTTTATTTAAATAACTTATTTAATTATTCTGAATTATATAAACCAATTAAAAGAGTTGTAATCTAAATTACATTCTTTTAATGCTTACTTATTATATATTTGGGATAATTAAAATCATATGTATATCAAATATATATATCCTAACTCTAGATATATTTTAGTAACATACAACAAATTGTACATTTTTGCTCATTTCAATCTTAGGGTGTGACCTTGTAGGTTCTTGTAACGTTAGTAGTAATTATTAGAACATTTCTACTATTACATATACAATGAGTGACATCTAGCAATATATCATTGTTACATAAGTTACAAGAATTTATGATTCGACATATCATCTTCGTGAGTAACTCTTTTATGTATTAAATGTTTTTGTCCTTTATATCTAGAATAGGTACAAGTCTTAGAATAGTCACACTTGTATAGCCCATCTATTGTTTCTGGATATCTAGAGTAGACTATAATTAATGACTAATTTCTGATATTACATATCAACTTATTCGAGCATGACCATGCATTTCTAGTCTCACTCAATTAAGTGGCCTGTGATATATTTCCTATTATGTAGGAAGGACAAATCCTATCTTAACCATATACACCCCACTACATATATCGAGATATATTCAATAACAGTCTTTATAGTGCAACCAGTTACGGAGCATGTTTAACTATATCAAAACATACAATAATATATGTTGGGATGACATTGATCTCAAGTATAAGGATCATATATATAGTCATCATCATAAGCAATGTTATGACAGTTACATAATAATTCAAGACATATGCTCATGACTGGTCAATCCAATACATTGTTCTCTAACAATATAATCATGTATCAATTATGACATCTCTAAGTCAATGACAACTCCTTGTCATCAATCAATAACACGTTAGTCTTAAGAGTATTATTATTGTCCATGCCCATAATAATACTTGACTATGGATCTTTTAATAATGTTATTATATGGAATTTATTATCTTTCAATTTATGTTAAACACAAACATATAACTGAAAAAAAATAGTGGCAATGCCTTTATTCAATAAAATCGGTAAATAAATGTATTATTAAAATCATCATATGATTAGTCTTTGGGCATACTCTAACATTTTTGTGAGCTATGGGATGATATCATGAGCTAAATATAAGATGGTATGATATTAGTGAGCTAACATATATGACTTGTGAGTTGAATTAAAGTATAATGAGCTATGAAATGATTGATTAATATGATGCCATGTGTGAATGATTACTTATGAGCTATGAAACAATATCATGAGCTAAGAACAAGATGGTGTGATATTAATGAGCTAATATATGGATGCAAAGCTAGGGAGGAAATGTAAACATAATATGAGCTAAAATAACATGACATGAGGTAATGAATGAATAAATACATACTGTCATGACATGTAAATGATATGCAAACATAATAAATGAATCTAAAATATATGTAAAACATAATATAAAAATAGATAAAGATGTGGAAACATTGTTATGCATAAAAATCATATTGTATGCAAGTGAATGATAACATATGATTATTTAAGCATAGTATAAGGTGCAAATGCATGCTTATAACACTGAATGATGTATATAGAAGATAATAAAGGATAAAGTAATGATGAGCTCCATTAGAATCATATTTGAATAATGTCCAAGGTGTGATCAAGTAATGGAGAAAGTTGGAGCTAGTTTGGATTGTATCAGCCTATTTATACTAGATGAAAGGAAACATGGCCATTAATTATATGACTATTCGACCAATGTATCATTTGAAATAAAAAGACATAATTAATTAAATGCATGTATAATGTTAGGAGTTAATGTTTTCGGCTAAAAGGTGGAGGGTTGTATGTTGGTCGAATAATGATAATGACTCTTCATCTTGGCGCCAAGTTAGTTGGTTATCAAAACTTGGTCGAATAGACAGATGGCTCCTCATTTTGGCCCCTAAGGAATGCACATACAAGGCACATAGCTAGTGTGGCACACGCATTGCACATGGAGTCTCCATTGGTCCCTTGGTCTGATCTCAGCCATAGGATGATATGTGAACTCTTTGGGCAGCCTATAAGTGATTAGCTTTAAGGTAAGCTAGTGTCTTGTTAGCTAACTATGTGAGCTATATCTTAATGAACTAATGTATTGGTGTTGTACCCTTTTGATTGTGGATCTAGGAAGGAAGCAAAATAACCTAAAAATGTAAGTGAATGGCTCAAAGAGAATGGTTTGGTAGTTGATGTAGGTGAATATGGTGCGTTGTTTTATATAAAAATGAAAATGGTTTAAGTGTTTGGAATGTGATGGTTTATGAAATAAAAGTGGTTAAGATAACATAATATCTTATAAGACTATGAATGAACAAATGCTATAGAAGAGCAAAGACTCGATTCTTATAAGTATATATAAGGGGTGGTATAAAGGACTTGGACCCATTAGATAGCAATCTAGGAACCACAAGTATCAAATAGAAAATAAGAGTTGACGCCATAAGTATAAAATACATGATAAGTCGATAAATTCACAAAAGACTTGTAAAAAGAGAGAATAATCTCACCTGTATTGATATCTAAAATATGTTGTTTTTACAATAGAAGTATGCTTGCCTATTTATAAGAAATGAAAGGAAATAAGGCTAAAGGAATGTAATTATTCAGCCATAGTATCTATTGAATTAAAAGGCATAATTAATTAATTAAATCTAATATAAATGGAGATGATGATTTGGCCAAGTCGAAGGGAAAAGTCCCTTGGCGGAATGACTTCCTTGTCTATTCATCCTTGGTGCAATCTTGAAGAGTTAGGGCGCATGGTCGAATGGTTATGTTACTTGGTGCCTTTGACGGTTATCTTGGAAAGGGATATTGCTTGGTGCCTTAGTCCAAATGGTGATGTTACTTCACTTCGCACCTAGACAAGCACACGCCTTGCACATGGATAGAAGTCACACGGTTTGCACAAGGATCCTTAGGATGCTTATGATGTATCCTCAACCATAGGATGATGTTGAGTAGCTTTGGCGTGACATAGCTCCTAATTAAACTTTATTAAACTACTTGTCTTCACTTTCAGCAACTTAGCTTCAAATAGTCCTTCTAGCTGACTTTAGCTCCATCTTAGCTCCTCCAGCTTAAATGAGCTTTCCATTGCATTCCATGAGCTACCATAGCCTTTGTGAGTTAGTTATGAGTTGCCATGGGATGCCAAATACTCTCTTAAGCTACCATATTGTGTGTCATCCTTGAATGTACCTACACGTGTTAAGAATTAAATGATATATAAGTAAAATGAGCTGGAATGAATCAAAATAGTGTTGTCGTGCATGTATTCATACTTATGAGCTAGAATTTAACAAAGTGAGTTGAGTAGACATAGAAGCAATGCTAGTGAGCTAGTTTAAATGCATAAAGAGCTAAATAAACATGCAATGAGTTAAGGAAATTAATAATAACATGCTTCCAAAATATAAATGAATTTCAAATCAAGTTAAATGAATGCAAAGCTAACATAAATCAATAATAAACTAAGTATATAATAACATGCAACATATAATATAAACATGTGAGCTATGGTAGGTTAATTAAAGATAAATATTATAAAGTGAACATGTATAACCAATAGTCTAAACAAAGAATACTTATCATATGATGTTAAAACATGATAATGATAAAGTATGAGTTCATAAGCAGAGTAATAATAAATAAATTATAAAGGAAATAAAGAAATATGAAGCTTACGATAACTCCCTTGGATGTTAAGAAAATGATGGATATGAAGGGTGAAAATGAGCTTGCATCATCCCCTTCTTTAGGGAGATTTGTCCTCAAATAAGTGTCTTTGAAATTTCCAATGTTACATTCCTTCAAAAATCTGGTCTTCAAAATTGAATGTGCTTCATTTGTTTGTTCTTGATCAATCATTTCTTTTGACTAAAAGTTGTGTCCTTTGGTGAATGATTGGTTGATATGAACTCAATTTTGTGTTTCGTGTAATATACGTTGTGGCCGATCGTGATTGTAGTAAGAATTTCGCAGTGATTTTATTGAACACTTAAAATGTACAAACAACGTTATAAGAAGGGATATATATATATATATATAAATATGTGTATGAAAGTAATGAAATGATATAATGAAGTTAAAGTGGATTGTAAACGAGAGAAGTGTGGTGGTGATAATGGTTGAATGAATGTAACAAAAATGGTGAAGGATGTTTGTGGTTGGCGTGGAGAATGATAGTAATTCAAAGGATGGATTGTGATCCTCTAACTATAATGAGTTAGGAACCAACAATATAATAAAGACTGAATCGAAGTGATAGATGGTGGAACATGACCCATTAGATATAGTAGAGCTAGAAACCAACGCTATAACAAGATGAAATGGATGAAGGCTTCAAGACCGACAAGAAACCGATAGAGTTCTAATCCAAGAACTAATGTAACACCCCAAAAATGCATATAGTGACCAAATGAAAATTTTGAAAGTTTGATGGTCAAAGTAGAAAATTTGGAAAAAGTTTAGGGAATTAAGTGATAAGTTCCGAAAAAGAATTTTATTCAATAGATAGATGGTTTACTCTTGAAATTGGAGTTTTATGGAAATCAAATTTTTGGAATTTGAATTTTAGTAAAGAAAAACTAGAAAGGGTTAAAGTCCGATAAAGAATCGGTAATTCCGATCGAATTGGAATTTTATAAAAAATTGAAGGATGTTATAAAATGGTTGGAGATGTTATTTTAATATTTTAGATCTGAGAAATTGGTATGGATATGTGCAATTTTTCAGATTTAATCGAAACAATAGAATTTAGTGACTAAAACACAATTTTTGAAAATTCAAGGGGAATTTCTGAAATGAAAGTCAAATTAATTCATATTTGACTTTGTAATATGATAAGGATCAGATGGTTTGGTTTTATGGTGAATAAGAAGATTCATTAAGGGAAAAAAGGGAATTTCTTATTGAATGGATAAAAAAAAATTCCATTATAATATTATGTTAAGCATGTGCTTTATCAAATTAACATTAGAATAACAATAATGGGGGAACATTTAAGCTTCTTCTTCACCTAAGGGTCGGCACCTTCCAGGTTGCAAGGTAGGTATTTTTTTTTGAATTTTGAAGCAATCTTGTTGAGAGTTAGACTTCGGTGTAGTTAGGAAAATATTATATGTTCAATTCTCTACATTTTGACATGAATATTACTAGGGTTCATGTTCAAGTTTTCTTGAGTTGATGAAGGGGATGTTGATTTCGTGTGTTTTAGGGGTGAAGAGTTAACTTATTTTAAAAAATTGGTTGTATGAATTGATGAAGAACCTAAGAATGAAGTTAAAGAAAACAATTTGGATTTTGAATATGGCAATAGGTTCGAAAATTCACCAGAAATTATATAAAAATAATTGCGAAGTTATTTTTATATATTTGTGTTCATATATCGATATAGTTTTTTTAAACAAACGGGGATCAATTTCAAGGTGTGTACAAAAAGACATTAACTTTTAACCAAGGAAAGGTCATAAAAATCGGACAACATATTATGCAAAACAGATTATGTTGGTCAACTTTGTAAATTCACCATAAATTGTATAGAATGAATTAGAAGGATTTATTTATATGGATAGATTTGTATTGAAGTCTAGAAAGAAACAGAATTGAATTCCAGTGTGTATATCAATATAGAATACTGATTCTTTAAAGGTAGTGTGAATTCTCTGAATATGGAAAATTGATGGGTTGTTGTGTAAGTGTTGTATAATTGATATACTATGCTGGAAAATGTTGTTTTGGAATTGAAATGAATGTTAGATGTGAAAAATGACTATTTTAGAAGTTTGAAAAGGTTTGTGATATAAGTAAAATATCTGTATAGTTAGGGTACTAAAATGTAATTATGCTATTGTAAAAGCATTTGAATGGAAATAATTTCATTGCTGTAATTATTGGTATTAAGAATTTAAGTGGTAAAATGGTGAAGGACCATTTTTTGTAATTGGAAAAGTTGGTTCCAATGTTAAAAAGGAATTATTAATTATTGAGTATTTTTATAGAAATGAGTTTCAAATATAGTATGGAGTAGTTATGGGATATGTTTATGTTAGTAAAATACTATCATATGTATTATTATAAATTTATGATTTATACAAATCATGATTGATTTGCGATTGAAGTAAGTCAAGTATAAAAAGGGTTTATTATGGAACATAGTGAGAATCATATTTTGGATATTTTAAAGTGTCAAGGTGAGTGCAATACATGCATGAAATTATACATGGATGTTTTGTACATCATCAGGAAGACTTGCGATAAGTCGACCTTGTTTATGTTGACATGATATTTGTGTCATTTATTATATATTTGATGTATTCTAAATATGTCAAAGGTTGAAAATAAAATGCATTGATCACTGATTTTTGCATATGATGTTATCATGAACATATATGATTTTTACTATGAATATTATTTTTGGTATGAAATGTCCAATGTTAAATATTGATAATATACTTTGACATAGATGGATCAAATAAAATAGACTGTACGCCCAAGTAAGTCATTGAGGGACAGGGTATAGTTGGCATGCCATAGAGTCCAGTAGTAGACTGCATATTGGGGAATACACTAAAGGATACCTAGTGTATATGGTGGGCACAACCTTATGTGTCATATTCAGGACTATACTTAAGGATACCTAGTACAGATGGTGGACACGACCTTATGTATCATACTCAGGATTGCACTACGGTGCAAGTATTTAACTCGTGTACCCAGGGTCATCAGGGTTGTATATTGGGCTATTATCTATTGTATATGGTTATGGAATAATGGCAAGTGTATTTTTAAAATAAGCTTAAGAGCTTATGGAACAAATGGTACGTATATTGGTAAAATAAGCTTACGAGCTTATGAAATAATGGTAAGTATATTGGTAAAATAAGCTTACGAGCTTATGGAACAAAAGGTAAGTATATTGGTAAAATAAGCTTACGAGCTTATGGATAAATGGTAAGTAGATTGATAAGAAATGTTAAATTATGATGATCATGGTAAAATATTGGATATGCTAGTAACATGATTAAATGGAATTTTGATTTTGACATTGAAAATCATGCATGAATTGTATTGCACTGTTTATTGTTTTAATTGCCTCACTAAGTATATACTTAGCGTGTGATGATTTTTGCGCGTAGGTAAAAAGCTAGTAGTGAATTAAAGAGTTCAAAGTGACATCAAGCATCGATGAGTATATTTCAATATCAGTAAGACATCCTATGATGGAATTTGACTTAGATAGTGGCATGTAATTTGATAATGTTCAATTTGTTTTGCTGAATTAATTTGGAAACAAATTGGTAAATTGATAGTGATGAAAGGTTTATTTTTATGAGTTTTATATGTAATTTTCAGAAGTTACAGTAGCAGTTACTGTAGCAATGAACAATGAGCACGTTTGTTAAAAAATTTCCAATATATTAAAGGGGTACCGATTCCCCTGCTACAGGAACTGATTCCCTCAGTGTACAATGTGATTGTTTACTATTCACTATTCATAAAAAAATCTTTTGAATTAAATTTGTTATAAAGAAACATAATTTGTATGATATGATATTTTTATAATATCAATTATTATTTTAAGAAAATCAATTTCAAATCGACATTTAGAATTGAAATGGTTTTTAGAAATTCAGGTGACATCTATAATCTGTATATGTATAATTATACGGGTTATGGGTGTTACAACTAAAATGAAAGCAACCTTTCAAAGAGTTTAATATGCAAAACGTTCTATGTACAAATGCAATGGAGGTGCCTATTTATAGTGTTGATAGGAACCATATGAAGAGTTTTTACAATTAAAATAAAACAATCACCTCAATGCAATTGAATTCAATTAAATGACTTGTCATTATTCTTATCCTTTGATGTTTGGCCATTTAGATTGAAAATGGATGAATTAGACTTGCTTTGCTTGCAAATAGAAGAAAAGAAGATAAATGAAGTCATAGGATGAATGTTTGTCTCTACAAATTCCTTGCTGATTTTATCACTTAATTTGATGATTAAATGAAATAAAATCAGCCTTCATTTCTTGTTCCTTGGTAGCATGTGAATAGCCTTCAAAGAATGATAAGTAAGACTTGAATATGTGAATTATGAAGGATCGAATGCATTGTCACTCCAAGAATATGAACAACCTCGAAAAGATGAAAAGAATAAATTCTTTAATTGCTTTGAATAAAAGCATTAAGATAACCTTCAATTATTTGTCTCTTGGTATAAGATGAAAGGACTCTTCCTTGGCTCAAACTCATCCAAATAATTCATGCATGAAATTATCGTAATGAAAATTCCAGCCTGCAATTTCTTTGGTAATTCGATCATATCTCAAGCTCCTGATATTGGATTGAGGTAATTCAAAAGGAGTTGGAAAACTAAGAGATATATGAATAATGTCCAATTGTTTTCTGGACCCAAAAATGTCTATATCACATCCAAAATTAGAATACATTTTGATTGATATTCTTGCATCTGTTGAGACTGTTCAGCTTCCCTCTTGCACCTAAACACAAAGATAAACTTTATTCAATCATAACATGTAAATATGCATGGGATAATTAAGAGTTAGTTTGATTAATGAAATAACATTATTCAATGAACTAACTTCATTCAATGAACTAAATGCGTGAATGAAGTAGTTTATTAAATAACTAGATGCATAAATGAACTACTTCCCTAAATGAATTACATGCTTAAATGTAATGCATGCTTTAATGAATAATATACTTATTAAATGCAATGAATGTCATGCAACTAATAAAACTCATGCAAATTCTTGCAGAGAAATATATCATATGATAAGCATATCCTAAGAGGTAAATACAAACATATGATGAAATATAGTGTATAAATGAGCAGGTATAGGATGAAGTAAGGTAGAACTCCCTTTGAACCAAACTTGGTGAACTTCAATGATTTAATCAGATTAAGACCAAAGTTAGGGCTGATTGGGATCACATCATTCCCTTCCTATTTAAAGCGATGTCCCCAAATCGATGATTTCTACAAAAGAAAACAATCTCGACTTCTTTTTAGCTGGGAACTTCTTCATTCTTGTTTTGCGCAAACACCATTCTTTGGAATTAAGTTATTCTCGCTTGTGCACTTCTCCATGTTGTTCATCCGAATAGGTGTATGTTCTTTGACCTCATTTTTTTCCTTTGAATCATCATGAGGGTGGGTGGAAAGTTTTGACCTTTGAACCCCTTCAAGTATGTAGGTTACACCATCTCCTTTAATCTTTGTGCCCTTCCATATGATGGATCTTGAGTACGTGGATAGCCTTTTCTTTGAATCATCTATTTGCAAAATAGAGAGTGGAAATTTCATCTCAATATTGCAAAGAAACATATCCTCGCAACTCAATACATCAATTTCTTGTTTTTGAATCATCCCTCTGAAAAGTAAATGAAAGTTAGAAGTAAATAATTCAATAACAAAAGAAATGGAAAAATCAAACCATGGAGGATGGTTGATGATATTATAGGGCATCGGTTCCTTGGTGATAGAAAACTTCATTGGATCCTCCTTTGAAACATGATTAAAGCATGGATGATGTTTGATCATCATTAAAATTGGCAATGTGTTTGACATGTCTCTTGAAGTGCTCCTATCGTCATCCTGTAACAATGAAAATTCAATAATAGAAGAAGAATGGTTAAGGTTGTTAGTGCAAAATGAAATTTGACTCTCTCTCTCTTTTGCACAAACAATTTCTTTTTCAAACTCATCATTTTCACTCTCATGTTCTTTTTGAATTTCTTTTTAAACGTAACTATTTTTCTCTTTTTCTTCGAAAACCTCGTTTTCCCCTTTTTCACAAACCTCTTTTTCTCCGTTCTCAATGTCTTTCTCAACCTTCGTTTCTTCTTCTTTTTTACAAACACTTTCTTTTTGTAGTTAGTTGTTCTTACAATTGTGTTTCTTTGACAAAATTATCAAAACACACTTGAAGGTGAGCTAGACTTTCTAGATTGAAAAATGCAAAATTCCTTGGCTCACTTCGGGTTGAACTTTTGACAATGCTTCTTGTTAGAAAATTGGGGTCCTCCTTGTAAGATCTTTTATTGCAATTAAGTGTAGAACTAGAAAAGGATTGAGTATCATCTATCCTTTTTAGTTATGTTTTGATCTTCAATGGATGCGTTTTTGAACAACAAGGTCGTTTGATCATTCGCTCCAATTTCTTTGAAATTGGGTCGAGTTGTTTTTGAAACAAACTCATTATGTCTAGTGTCATGGATTGCATTTGCAAGTTTGGTGCACCACCATCATTTTGGTCATCACCTCCTGAAATAGGAGAATTGTCTCTAGAAGTACGAGACATTATTAGTAATAAAAAATGAAAAATAGTCCTCACCAACACAAAATCTCACCAATACACTCCAAAGAAATAAATTAATGTCACTCCACTCGCGTTTCACTTGGGATGTCTTTTACCCATGATGTTCACTCTTGCCTTTAACCACTCTTGCTTTCCTTTAAAGTTCTTGTGGAACTCCCACGAGGTTTACAAGGCCTCTCTTAGACTTCGGCTGAAACAATTGTGGCTTGGTTGGAGAGTAATGTGAGTAAAGAAAGAAATGGCTACAAGAAAAAGAGATGGTAAGTAAAGGTAACAAAATTGAATAATGGAATATAAAGATGAAGTAAATATTTTTTTCTTTAAAGATGATAAGAATTACTCCATCATTCCTTATTTTTGGTAGCATGTTAATGGCCTTCAAAGAATGAAAAGTAAGACTTGAATAGGTGAATTATGAAGGATTGAATGCATTGTCTCTCCAAGAATATGAACAGCCTTGAAAACATGAAAAGAATTAATCCTCGAATTACTTTGAATATAAGCATTAAGATATCCTTCAATTGATTGTCTCTTGGTAGAAGATGAAAATACTCTTCCTTGGCCCAAACCAATCCAAATAATCCATGCATGAAATTCCCGTAATGAAAATTTCAGCCTACAATTTCTTTGGTAATTTGATCATATCTCAAGCTCCCGATATCGGATTGAGGTGATTCAAAAGGCGTTGGAAAGCTAAGAGATAGAGGAATAATTCCCAATTGATTTCTGGACCCAACCATGTATGTATCATTTCTATAATTAGAATACATTCTGACTGATAATCTTGCATCTGTTGAAACAAGGCTAATTGGGATCACATCATTGGTTGCTTCCAATAGGTGTATGTTCGTAAAGATATCAAATAGGTATTTCTTTGGAATATGAATCTCCAACATGTACCTTCTTAGAAGGATCTTTTAAGGACATCCCTTTTGGAATCGATTCTACATGAGAAACGAAAAGATATGGTGTTGTGTTAAATGAATACATACCTTTTGAAGACTTCAGTTGTGGTCCTTGGTGTAAGCATGTGTATTTATGTTCCAAATGCCACAATTCTTCATATAAGTCTCAATCTTTTCATTTACTGATAAAGACTCATCACATCTCATCACGAAAAAGCTTGATTTTGTGACTTGTTCATCTTCAGTCTCTGTAGGGTGTTTATTCTTCCTTAATGCTTCAACACTATTCTTCATTTGCAACTGGTCTCGTTATACCTCTTTAGATGTCATAGGCATTAGGGTGACCTTGCGTCTGTCATGCTTAAATGAATATTGGTTGGTGTATCAATCATGGATGGATCTTTTATCGTACTGCCACGGCCTCCCAAGTAGAATATGAATGACGTGTATAGGGACAATATCACAAAGTGTCTCATCTTTATATTTGCCAACAGAGAACGAAATTAAGACATGCTTGGTGATAGTCAATTCTCCTCATTCATTGAGCCTCTGGAGTTTGTACAGAGTTGGATTCTTCAAATTTGGCAAGCCTAATTTATCCACAATGATAGTGTTGGCGACGCTTGTGCAACTTCCTCCGTTGATAATCATAGTGCATACTTTATCCTTGACATGGCATCTTGTGTGGAATGTGTTTTTTCTTTGCAATTCATCATTGGTTGCTTATGATTGAAGGTATCTTTTCAAGACAAAAATCTCCCCACCAACATCAACTTCATTTTCATCTGACCCCTCTTCAATTATTTCTTCTCGTTCATCTTAATAAAGTGGTTCTTCAGAATATGAAATAATCTCTTAATTATCCAAGAGAATCATAGTGTTTCAATTGGGACATTGACTAGCAATGTGAGCACTTAAAGCATTTGATTTCCCTTGATCTTTATGAAATGTGGACTTGTCTCTTTACCCTTGTTGTATTCCATATTTTGTTTTATTCTGGAACCATCACGATTGTCTTTAATCTGAACTGGAGTTATCCTTTGGGTTATGGTCTCTATTTGGATGTCAAACTAGTGTTGCTATTATTGAGTGACCTTCTTTTAAGTTGTCTTTCAATCTTTATTGTCGTATTAACCATTTATTCAATCTTCACATAATGTTGCAATTAAACAAGGTTAACAATTTCAGGATTTAAACCAGAGAGGAATCTTTCCATTGTTTCTTTTATCTTCATTAACATTGGCTCGAATCATTGTTAACTCCATATCCTCGAAATAATCTTCAACACTCCTTCTTCCTTGCTTGAGATTTTGGAGTTTGTGATAAAGTTTTCAGTGGTAATGTGATAATACAAATCTCTTTCGCATGATGGTTTTCATTTCGTCCCATGTACTGATTGGGCGGTCACCATTTCTTCTTCTTGAACTTACTAATTGATCCCACCAAATAAGAGCATAATCAACAAATTCCATAGTAGTAAGTCTTACATTCTTTTCTCTGAATAGTTGTGGCAATAAAAACTATGTTCAATCTTGATTACCCAATCAAGATATGCTTCATGATCATTTCTTACATAGAATGGATGAATTGTCACTCTGATGTTGTTTAAGTTATCATTTTGATATCTACCTCCTTGATTCATATGAACTTCTCTTATGGGTCCTTGTGAGATTTGATCTACTACAGCCTGTTCATCGACTTTAAATTCTTCTACATGTATTGGATGTGTTGTTCTCCGTTGCCTACGGATGCTTCAATTTGGTATAGTATCTCATGCAACAACTCCAAATCCAACCTCAACATCTATCCATCTCATGCATAATTTCTTGGCATTGCAAATTTTGTACTTCTCTTCTGGGTGACTATCCTGGACTTCGAGACATTGTTAGAGAAAAAAAAAAAAAGTGTTCAAGGACCTTACCAAAGAATGCTCTCACAAAGCCTCATGAGTTCACTCCAAAGAAACTTGAATGAAACTCAATCCACTCGTGTTTGCACTTTAGGACTTCAAGACTATTTTTCTTGTCCTCTTCTGAACTCTAACGCTCAAGTCTTTTTTTCTCCTGGCCTCTTTGTCTCAATGATGTGAGCACATTTATGCCTGGAAAGGACACTGATAGGGAGGCGGTTTCGGGTTAATGAAAGTTCCTCTTGTTGAAGAATAAAAGCTAGAACTCTCTAGACTCGATAAAGAACAATGGGGAATGAATAAGGGAAGGTGGCAATAACAAGTAGGGTTCTTAGGGTTTTTTTTATGTGCTGGAAACAAGGTGAGAAACAAGATTAAACAATATAAAAAAATATAAAAAAATATAAAGAAATTGAAAATAAAGTAAGATAACCAATAAATCAAAAGATCTCTCTTATGAAGGTGAACGGTAAAGATGATTGATGGCGTGGATGGATATGTCAAAAATCAATGGATAATATCCTATCGAGCCCTCCTAGTCGCAATGAAAAGGTAAACACGATAATATGGCTCTAACTAACCCTCCTAGTCACGATGAAAAGGCAAACTGGAGTGTGAAGATTAATCTCCCTCACAAGAATTTGAAAGAACTTCAGGAGAAGAAGCTTCGAAGGCACAAGGTAATCAACACTTGCAAAAAAAAACTCTCGTTGTATTATTAATCAAAGAAATTTAATTAAAAAAGTTGAATGAAACCTCCTTTATATAGGGGCTGAGTTCTAAAGGTCCTAAATAACTAATGAATAAAACAAAAATAAACTAAACATGTTTTAACTCTAATTCCTAATAAAATAATAATAACTAAAGATAATATTTTAACCCAACCTTAATTCTTAATAAAAATAATAAATCTAATCCTAAAAGATAATAAATCATCCTATATTAAATTATATTACAAATAATCAATATAAATATTGAAAATTCGTAATATTTACAAAATAACGTATTTATCTCGTATAGGAATTTCTGCATGTGTTGTCTTCACTAAAATGAAGATATATTAAGTTCCTAATATTAGATTGATGCGATTAAAAAACTGTTGGAAATATAAGAGAAAAATGGTTGTATCTCTAGAAGACACGTTGACCAAATAAGATCAGGATCCCATTCAAAAAGTCATTGCAAGTCTGATACTGTTATGATCTTCTTTTCAAATCTTGGACGAGTGGATCATTTGGAAGAGTTATTACTTCTTCCTTTTATGTGATCCTTATGATGTATGTATCATCCTCTCTTACTTCAAAAAGATTCAACCTCGAATCTAAAACATTAAAGGGATCAACATTAGAATAGTTTAATGATTCATTCACATTGTGCTTACCGAAAAGATATGCTTTGAATCTTCGAGACTTTGTTCTTATAATAGGTTCGAGTAGAAATATTAGTCCAAAGAAGCATGTATTATGAACTCTGGTTCATGTATCATTCTCCCACTCCTCAAAAGGATTCGTCATCGAATCTGAAAATCTAAGAGAAAGAGAATTAGATGTGTTGAAAGTAAAACTTGTAAAATATTTACCAGGATCAATGTGATGTGTCATTATGTGTGTTAGTCAAGGTTTCTTATTTGTAGGAATTGATTTATTGTAGTCCTGAAATTATCTTTTGCATACAAGTCTAGCAATCTATTGTTTAAGTTGAAATTCAATATGGCGCTGACCACTGTTGGCTTTCTATATGATTGCTTCAGATAATTTCTCCATGGTGTTATTCGTGTGTGGAGAGAATGAGTGTTTAAAAACCATGTTAAAGTAATCCCATAACTCTCCTAAGTGTGGTTCATGAATTAAGAATTATTGGGAGGAGATTTGTGGAATGTAGAACCTCTTTAGTTGGCAAGGAAACTCATATACAAGATAAAGCTCATTAAAAGAACTTTTAAAAGTATGGGTAGAAATATAAAAAATATCCGAGTTATTGTGATATACATATTTGATATGTTCAATTCTCGGAATAATAATATGCTTAAGAGTATACCTTCGTGGTAGTGCATCATATACTATGCTTTGTTTACCCTGGTCTTTGGAGCCTCGTAAATCGTGACTCTTCATTGATATGTCATATGGATTAGGGCTTTTAGAAGGCAACCCGTCAAGAGGGTCACCTAGCACTACTCGACAACTCTTGGTGATGGAAGATGTTGCTTTTACTTTCTCATCATTTACATGGATTCCCTGTGCACGAACTATAAAGCATTTGGAGTTGTTCAAGTCATGTGTGGTCATTAAGATGGCGTCACGACTAAGGTTTTCCTCGATATAGTATTTTTATAACAAATCTAACTCTTTGGTTTCTTCGAGATTGTATATTTGACGAGGTATGATGGAACCTTGAATTAGATTGGTTTGGTGTTGTTTTCCTCTTTTCGATGGTAATTCATTAGGTATATCACCTAACACTTCTCGAAAATCCTGTAACAAATATGAAAACACATTAGGAAAATCCTTTTTAATGTTAGAAATCGATACAATTGATTCCCTAAAGTGAACAAAGATGGAAGGTTGTTTGTAAAGAAAGTTCTCTCTCAATTCTTTTGTGCTCACACATAGATTTTGAGTCACTCTTTTCTTCTCACAATTAGGTTCACTCACCTCCCATGGGTCATTATTCTTTTGGCTTTTGTAACTAGTGAACTCTTTTGCTTTTGCCTCTTTCTCAGTTTTATTTTTTTGCTTTCCCTACCTCCTTACAAATTATCATTTGATCTTTAGGGGATGGAAGTGTGTCATTATTTGTTGGTCGTTCTTTCTCCTTATCAGGTTTGTCATCTATTGGATTTTTCAGAGAAGCCGGAGTAGAAGATGAGGAAGGATTTGAAGGATTACTTTGGTAAGAGGATGAAGTACCAAGGTAATGTTCTCTGAATCGGGATCTCATTTGGATTTGTGCTTCGATTGTCATTGCTTTCTTTATGTATCTTCAAGGTTTTCGTACCCATGTAGATTAAGAAGATCAATGATGTTTGAGTTTAAGACGACGACGAATCTTGACACGGTGACCTCTTCTTTGTCGGTTATGTTAGCCCTATTCGGTAAGGACCACATCTCCTTATAGTAGTCTTCAACTGAACTTATACCTTGCCGAAGTCGATGTAGGCGTAGTTTAACTTCTCATTTATAATGTGTCCATAGGAATCACTTCCTTGTGGTTTGTTTAAGGTCGGTCCAAGAAGTGATTGTTGGAATTTGGAAGTTCTGGATATTTTTCCTTGTTTGCATCCACCAAGTTCAAGCATATCCTTCAAATTGCATGGTGATGAGGTGAACTTGCTTAACTTGGGGGAAGTCATGGTATGCAAACATGAGATCAACTTTTCCTTCCCAATCGATGTACCTGTCTGGATCGTTGTCTCCTTTGAAAGACGGGATTGTTAACATTTGTTTTGAAAAGAGTTTGGGTGCTTGGAAACGTGGTTGTTATCGCCTGGGTACCAAAAGTTCAACATTGTTTGGTATTGGATTCTGGTTTGATAGATCTAGTTGTGGTTTTTATCATTCTCTCACGACTTTGGTAAGTTCATCAAATCTTTCAATTTGAGTCATGCAAGGGCAAGTGCGGATAAGATAGTCGTAAGTGTCTTGTTGTTTTTATCGCCCATCCTGAAATCATAACACTCGAAAGAAAATTTTAAAGTAAAATAAAAATAAAACAAAGAAAATTCAACAAAGAAAGAAAATTTAAGAAAGCAAGAAACCTCACAAGTCACTCCAAGAAAGTAACACAGCGAGAGGCAAGTAAGCCGATCTTGTACTCTTTAAAACTTACTTTGCCAAGTAGTTTTTCACAGTTCATATCGGATTTTGATTACTAGCAAAGACGATAAGAAAATTCTAAAAGCTCTAAGATGCCAAAAAAAGGTTAGACTCTAAGAGAACGAGAATGCAAAGAATGAAGAAGTATGCAAACTCTTTAGTCCTACTAACATAAGAAAGATAATGTGTTAGATAATTCAAAAGAACAATAAAAAGGAAAAACAAAAGAACCTAAAGCACTAAGAGTCAAAAAAAAAAAAAGAACCAAACCAGAAACCTAGAAAACGTTGGATCAACTTGAGCAAAAGTTTTTGAGGCGGTTATCGGTGTCCAAAAATTTTGGAAAACTTCTTGAATGTATTTCGATGCGTCGAGAAACTACCTGTAAAATTTCAAAGCCAAATACCTTCAGTATTATCAAGTAGTCTCTATTAAACCGTGAGTCCTCAAGCAATCTGTTTTCCGTTATCGCTATGTTCGAAGGTGTTCTTGATCTCCAAATTTTTTGATTTTTTGTGTGAATGATCTTCAATATATGAAGTTTAAATATGGATATTTTCACCACGAAATTTGATACGTGCATAACCAGGATCAAACTTCATTCATCTATTGAAGCATCCATGAAAACAAAGGGAGTTATTATTACCTTATTCTTTTATTATTCACATGTTGTTTATATTATGTTTGACAAATATACTGTCAAACATATTTATGATATAGCTCATTATAGTCATGCCTTAATCATATATATTCATTTATATGAAATAATTTAGTTATGAATATTGTTGTATGATACAAATCTTTATAATTGATGCACATTGATATTTAAATATTTTAAGCATGTTAAAATATTCTTGCATTCATATAAAGCATGATTGATCACATTTTAAAAATGGCAGCATACTTATTATTCATTTGATTAGCTCATATGCATATTCATTTTAGCTATCAGACCTTATACATTAGCTCACACATATTATATAATGTAATGTTTAGCTCATGACAAGCATTCATAGCTCACAAGACCATGAACATGCACGACAACAAAGTAATTAGCTCATAGAAGCTCAATGTCATTGAATTACCTTGTTTTCTTTACACATGTAGGTACATTGGAGCATTGCACACGTTTGGAGAGCTTGGTGGAGTAGTTGGACGTCATATACAACTCACAAATAGCATGGCAGGTCGTGGAACACTAAGGAAAGCTCAACTCAGCCGGAGAAGCTCAAGGCAAGCTATTCTCAGCTAGTCGGTCTATTTAAAGTTAAGTTGCTAAAGGTGACATCAAGTGTAGCTAAATGTAGCTGAATGAGATGCTATAAGGCTTAGAAGGTCACGGCTAAGGAGCTCATTCACCACCAGCATTCACATCAAAAGCTAGTTAAACACATGATAGCTTGAAGGAAGCTTAAGTCACGCCAAGGTTGCTGCCAAAGCTTGGACTTTATCCTATGCATAAGGAAGCACTACAAGCATCCTAGAGAGCCATGTGCATGACTTGTGACCAGCCACACCATGTGCAAGGTGTGTGACTCCATTTAGGCGCCAAGATGAAGGGCCATCTATCTATTCAACCAAGCATCATTTCCTATCTACTTTGTCGCCAACTTGAAAGGCTTCAAGCGTTATTCGGCCAAGGGACATGCTCCTCCATTTCAACCGATCCAGCACCTATTTATTCATGTTATTTATTAACTAAATCGTGATATTTTAGGAAGGCATAAGGGATGGCTGAACCATCATGTACCTATTCGGCCAAGTCCCTTCAAAAACTATAAATAGGCTTTCCTATTTCATTTGTATACACACCTTTATTATCAGTTACAGTGAGATATTTCTCTATGCTTAAGTCCTTTTGACTTTTATCGACTTACCAAGTAGTTCATTACTTGTGGCATCAACCCCTTTCCCTTTGATACTTATGCTTCATATCTCCATATAGATAGTGGGTCCAAGTCTTTATTACCACCCCTTAAAGAAGCAATATAAAGTATGGGCCTTTGTTCTTTAATATTGGTTATTCTTTGAGACTTTTTAAGATACTATCCTCACAACCATGCCATTATTTCATCAACCTAACCATATCCATAACATCCATCTTCCACTACCATCTCTATTATCATAAATAACCTACCATTTTACACTTACATCTACCACCCAACCCATCTATTTTAGCCATTCACTTATGCAGGTTGTTTTGCTTCCTTCCTAGATCCACAATCAATCAACAAGGTAGTAGTACCTTATATCAAGGGGTAATCAGAGCTTTGGTGGAAGAAGCAGCGTGCAACAACAACAAAAACAAAAATACAAAAAGAAGTTCAAATGAAGTACAAGTGAAAGAAATAAATAATCAGCAAAGAAATTTAAGCACTCAAAAAAAGAAAAATCCAAGCACTCAAAAGGAAAAAGAAAGAAAAGTTGAAGCACTCAACAACAAGTCTCATCACCAAGCCTTTCAAGTAAGCCTTTAGATTGATTGTGGTGATAGAAGTTTGTGAAGTGACTTTGTGTAAGTAACCCCTTTATTCTCTTCTTTCTAATTTTAAGCCACCCTTTTCATTATTATTAGCTTTCCATTCATACTAACCCTTTTGCAGCTGACGCACAATAAGTTAACTTTACTTGATACAGTTTTGAGTAAAGTCCTTTAGAACTTGGGATAAAGAGAATTCAGAGGAAAAAGGCTTAAGCGTGTGAGATCAGAAGAGGACTAGTAAAATCCTTGAAGTCTTACAGTGCAAACACGAGTGGATTGAGTGACATTCAAGTTTTTTTAAAGTGAACTTATGAGGCTTTGTGAGAGAACTATTGGTAAGGTCCTATACATATTTCCTTTTTCCTTATTTGCTATCATACCTCTTCCATCCAACTTCCTTGTAATCAAAAGGTCTTTGAACATTCAAAGTCAATAAGATGAACAAAGAGAGAATATATTCCGTACAAAATGTCAGAAGGGGGATAAGGTTTGTGTGGTGATCATTGATAGAGGAAGTTGTACACATGTAGCACGTACTCACATGGTGGAAAAATTGGGCCAACAGACATCTAAATATCCACATCCCTACAAACTTCAGTGGCTCAATGATGTGGGGGAAGCCAAGGTAACCAAACAAGTTATTGTCCCTTTCTCAATTGGAAGATATAATGATAAAGTTCTTTGTGACGTGGTGCCCATGAGTGCAACCCACATTATATTAGGACATCCTTGGCAATTTGACAAGAAGGCTACTCATGAAGGATTTTCCAATAATTATTCTTTCAAACATAAAGGAAAAAAAATCATATTGGCACCAATGCTTCCAAAACAAGTCCATGAATGCCAACTTACTCATAAGTCACATATAGAGGAGTGGGAGCAAATCAAAGAGAATACCATTGAAGAATAACGTTTTGAGGAGACAAGAACGAATGGAAATGGAACAGTTGAGGTTGAAAAGGATGTTTTTCAAGTAGTGGAGCAAGTTGAAAATGACTAATCTGAAAAGGATGAATGTAGAGAAGAGAAACATAATGGAGAACAAATTCTACCTAACAAATCTTTTTCTACTATTTCTTTTGTCTTGCAGGATATTCCAAGAGACCTATATTTTCAAGTAGAAAATTCTATAAATATGTCTTTTGAAGAAACAATAGTCATGACCTTTGGTGACCCACAAGACATGTCCTTTGACATTTTAAAGGATATACCTCTTGAAGTTCAAAACAAAGTGCCAAATGAAGATCCAAGAATTGTGAATTTTGAAATCTCAAGTGCAATATCAATCTTGAAGAAAATTCAGCAACCAATGGAGAATCTAATCATCAAGCAACTGATGCACATTAAACATCCACCCTGGTTTGCTAGTTCTATTCATTTTGTTATTAGTTTTTCATTTTGTGACTTTGCTTCATTTTGTAGCAATTTTATTTATGTAAATGGTGTTATTCTATCAATTTATGATGTCAATATCATTTGTCATTTTATGTTTGATCGGTACATCAAAATCGTCAAACACAAGAGTGTGAAGCATACCTTGTGCACCTTGTTAAAAGCCATTACCCGGATGGTCACACAGATTGAAAGAGTTTCCCTTATCCACCTACCTGAAGGAGATCAAACGTAAAATTTATTCACCAACAATCATGAGGACTCAAAAACACAAATTGAAGAAATACAATCCTAAGAGTATACAATGCCACCTTTGGAGGAAATTACACCAACGTTGGAACAACGGACACACCTCTTTCCAAAAAGACAAGATGATTCAATGCAATATGAGAAGGAGTCTCAACAGGTATGTTACTCTTCCTTAGAAATTTTGATGTAGGAAATCATTGAAAAAGAGTTGTCTTTAAAAGAAACAATTCTTGAAGAATGTTATTCTAAAAGGGTGTCTATTGGCAATAGTTATTCCAAAGAAATGCCTTTATTTGAATACTTTCCCAAAAGGATGTTTTTTAAAGATGATTATTCATAAAAGAGGACAACATAATTGGATTCATACGTTTTCAAAGAGGTACAACTTGTAAAGGAGAAAGGTGCAATGAATCAAATTGAATGACGAATCAAGGAGGATGAATTTGTTCGTTGTAAAATTCATATCCCAACACAAGTCTTCGATTTAAGGACAAATCACCTTCAAGAAGGGGTGGATGATACATGCATAACCAGGATCAAACTTCATTCATCTATGAAAGCATCCATGAAAATAAAGGGAGTTATCATTACCTTATTCTTTTATTTTTCATATGTTGTTTGCATTATTCAAGGAGGATGAATTTGTCGTTGTAAAATTCATATCCCAACACAAGTCTTCGATTTAAGACAAATCACCTTCAAGAAGGGGTGATACATGCATAACCAGGATCAAACTTCATTCATCTATGAAAGCATCCATGAAAATAAAGGGAGTTATCATTACCTTATTCTTTTATTTTTCATATGTTGTTTGCATTATGCATGACAAATATATTGTCAAACATATTTATGATATAGCTTATTATAGTCATGCTTTAATCATACATATTCATTTATATGAAATAACTTTGTTATGAATGTTGTTGTATGATACACATCTTTATAATTGATGCACATTGATATTTAAATATGTTAAGCACGTTAGAATAGTCTTGCATTCATATTAAGCATGATTCATTACATATAAGAAATGGAAGCATACTTATCATTCATTTTAGCTCTTAGACCTTATACATTAGCTCACACATATTATATGATGATATGTTTAGCTCATGACATGCATTCATAGCTCACAAGACCACGAACATGCACGGCAGTAATGTAATTAGCTCATACAAGCTAAATGCTATTGAATTACCTTATTTTCATTACACATTAAGGTACATTAGAGCATGGCACATGTTTTGATAGCTTAGTGGAGTATTTGGACGTCATATACAGCTCACAAACAACTCACAAATAACATGATATCTTATGGAACACTAAGGAAAGCTCAACTCAGCTGGAGAAGCTCAAGGCCAGCTAATCTTAGCTAGTTGGACTATTTGAAGTTAAGTTGCTAAAGGTGACATCATGTGTAGCAAAATGTAACTGAATGAGATGCTATGAGGCTTTTCATTGCTAAGGAGCTCATTCACCACCAGTATTCACATCAAAAATTAGCTAAACAGATGCTAGCTTGAAGGAAGCTTAAGTCACGCCAAGGTTGATGCCCATGCTTGGACTTTATCCTATTCGTAAGGATGCACCACAAGCATCCTAGAGAGCCATGTGCATGCCTTGTGACTTTCCATGCCACGTGCAAGGCGTGTGACTCGATTTAGTCACAAAGATGAAGGGCCACCTATCCATTCGGCCAAGCATCATTTCCTCTCTATTTTGGCCCCAACTTGAAAGGCTTCAAGTGTTATTCGGCCAAGGGACATGCTCCTCCATTCCAACCTAACCAGCACCTATTTATTCATGTTATTTATGAATTAAATCATGTCATTTTAGGAAGACACAAGGGCTGGCCGAACCATCAAGTTACTATTCAGCCAAGTCCCTTCAAAAACTATAAATAGGCTTTCCTATTCCATTTGTAGATGAACCTTTCTTATCAATTAAAGTGAGATATTTCTCTTTGCTTAAGTCCTTGTGACTTTTATCGACTTATCAAGTAATTCATTATTTGTGGCGTCAACCCCTTTCCCTTTGATACTTATGGTTCCTATCTCGATATAGATAGTGGGTCCAAGTCCTTATTACCACCCCTTATAGAAGCAATATAAAGTCTGGGTCTTTGTTCTTTAACATTGGTTATTCTTTGAGTCTTCTTTAAGATACTATCCTTACAGCCATCCCATTGTTTCATCATCCAAACCATAGCCATAACATTCATTTTCCGTTACCATCTCTATTATCATAAATATCCTACCATTTTATCTTTACATCTACCACCCAAACAATCAATTTCAAGGTGTATAAAAAAAGATATGAATTTTTAACCAAGGAAAGGTCAGAAAAATCGGACAGCAGATTCTGCAAAACAGATTCTGTTAATCAATTTTGAAAATTCACCATAAATTGTATAGAATGAATTAGAAGGATTTCTTTATATGGATATATTCGTATTCGAGTCTAGTTTTCAATGGAATAACCGAAATTGAATTCTAGTGTCTATATCAATACATAATACTGATTCTTTAAAGGTATTATGAGTTGTCTGAATATGGAAAATTGATACATAATACTGTAGCGTATCGATACATAATATTAATTCGATGTTTTGATGCATCGATGCACTGTTCACGTTAGTGTAGCGCACTGATGCACTGTTCACTGTTCACGGGTATTATCCATCACTGTTCACGGTAATGTTCATCCATATTCATAAAAAAATCTTTTGAATTAAATTTGTTATAACAAAATATAAATTATATGATATAATATTTTTATAATATCAATTATTATTTTAATAAAATAAATTTTAAATCTTTTCAGAATTTTAATGTTTTTTAGTAATTCGGGTGACATCTATAATCTGTATAGGTATAATTATACGGGTTATGGGTGTTACATTTATTGGAATCAGAGCTACAGGGTTAGCCCATTCTAGGACTAAACCGAGGTTAATTTGAGTTAAAAAGTGTATACATGGCACTAGGATGTCAAAAGTTACTGATATTTGTATATATACTGTGATGATGTTTATAGGGAGTAAAGTTACTCTTTACTAAAGTATGATGGTTCTGATTATGTTCAGATGTTGGAATTAAAGACAAAGGTAATAAAGTAAAAATACTCGATATGACTTATGTAAAACACCTTAGAAGGGTGGATGTTGTAAAGGATTTTTCTCCATTTTGTGAAAGATATGTCATAGCTTTCAACGAGGTTTTTAAATGGAAGAATCGATTAAAAAGTTTGAACGATTTACAAGAAAAGTTGAATCGGATGAGGATCCAAAGGAGATTTTTGAATATAGCAATGATTATGAGGTTTCTCAAGGTAAGCTTAAATAAGTGAGAAATATTTAAGCAAAGCATTAAATTATTTAAATAATTGTTGATTGAGTAAGAGGAAATGAATAAGTGGTAATAAGTTATCCACTAATAGTTTAAACGAAATTGAGTTTATTGGTGAAACAAATGATTAAGAGTTGGATTGATAATAGATATCAAGTCCATAAAATTGGATAAAGTTACCTTGCGAAGGTAAATATGAGAAAATGGATTGTCTAACTTTCCAAGCTGTAGCAGTTACTGTAGCGTATCGATGCATAATATTAATTCGATGTTTTGATGCATCGATGCACTGTTCACGTTACTGTAGCATATCAATGCACTGTTCATTGTCACGGGTATTGTTCATCAATATTCATAAAAAAATCTTTTCAATTAAATTTGTTATAACAAAATATAAATTATATGATATGATATTTTTATAATATCAATTACTATTTTAAGAAAATAAATATTAAATCGTTTTAGAATTTTAATGTTTTTTATTAATTCGGGTGACATCTATAATCTGTATATGTATAATTATACGAGTTATGGGTGTTACAATCCTAGAGAGCCATGATCCTGCCTTGTGACCAGCCATGCCATGTACAAGGCGTGTGACTCCATATAGGCGCCAAGATGAAGGGCAACCTACCTATTTGGCCAAGCATCATTTCCTCTCCACTTTGGCTCCAACTTGAAAAGATTTAAGAGTTATTCGTCCAAGGGACATGCTCCTCCATTCCAACCGAAGTAGCACCTATTTATTCATGTTATTTATGAATTAAATCATGTCATTTTAGGAAGACACAAGGGCTGGCCGAGCCATCATGTACCTATTCGGCCATGTCCCTTCAAAAACTATAAATAGGCTTTCCTATTTCACTTATAGACACACATTTCTTATCAATTAAAGTGAGATATTTCTCTTTTCTTAAGTCCTTGTGACTTTTATGGACTTATCAAGTAATTCAATAATTGTGGCGTCAACCCCTTTCCCTTTGATGCTACCATCTCTATTATCATAAATAACTTACCATTTCACCTTTACATCTACCATCCAAACCATCTATTTGAGCCATTCACTTATTCAAGTTATTTTTCTTCCTTCCTGCATCCACAATCAATCAACAAGGTAGGAGTACCATACATCAAAATTCCTCCTATGGAATTTTTAAGAAATTCGACAATATAATATACGAAATCTACCTATGAGACTTGAATGATGTATTTGAAGGCTATAATGAACCCTGATTGGGGTGAATTTTATACTGGATATTAATCTTAGGATGAATATGAGATATGGAGAAAATAAGCCCTAAATTCCTTCGTTTACAATTTGGGGTACTTTGGCATTTTTGTGTGCAAGAACAAGAAAGATTGCTTGATGCTTTCCATGAATCAAACCAAATCTAATACCAATTGATAGAGAAGCGGTGGTGGGTTAATGAACGTTGCTCTTGTGGAATAATCAAACCTAGAAAGCTCTAGACTCGATGAAGAACAATGTGGAATGAATAAGGGAATGTGGTGGCAACAAGTAGGGTTCTTAGGGAATGAACAATGTGGAACGTTGCTCTCGTTTACTATGATTTGTTTACGTTGGTCTTCATTAATATGTCATAGTGATTGGGGCTTTCAGGTGGTAACCCGTCCGGAGGCTTACCTAGCACTATTCGACAACTCTTGACGATGGAAGATGGTGTGAGCTAGTCTCGTGTTTCTTTTACTTTCTCATCATTTATATGGATTTCCTGTGCATGAACTATAAAGCAGTTACAGTTTTTCAAGTCATGTTTCGTCATTAAGATGGCATCACGACTAAGGCTTTCCTGAATATAGCCTTTTTATAACAAATCTAACTCTTTGGTTTCTTCGAGATTGTATGTTTGGCGAGGTATGATGGAACCTTGAATTAGATTGGTTTGGTGTTGTTTTCCTCTTTCCGATAGTAATTCATTAGGTGGATCACCTAACACTTCTCGAAAATCTTGTAACAAATATGAAAACACACTAGGCAAATCCTTGTTAATGTTAAAAATCGAAATAATTGATTCGCTAAAGTGAACAAGGACGGAAGATTGTTTGTAACTAAGGTTCTCTCTCAATTCTTTTGTGCTCACACATAGATTTTGAGTCACTCTTTTCTTCTCACAATTAGGTTCACTCACCTTCCATGGGTCATTATTCTTTTAGCTTTTGTAACTAGTGAACTCTTTTGCTTATTGCCTCTTTATCAGCTTTTTCTCACAATTATGTTTACACATGCAAAATATGTTAAATTCATGCAAACGCAGCCACACAAATGGGCGACATCACAAGGGAAGTTATATGGTAGTTTTTATTTTAGTTTTAAATTCAAACTTTAATTATTTTGTATCCAAAAATGATGGTTAGCCATATCTCTTATTTTCTCTATATATTTTGCAACTTTGTAAGTACATAGGGGACATTTTTTAATATTAAAAACTATTGTGAGGTTTTCTCTCAATGCTGGTTCCTCTTAGAACTATTTCTTGACATTTTTGTTATTGTTATGTCAAACTAGTGATACTTCGGGTTCTTAGATTGATATCTAATGGGTCCAAGTCCTTTGAACATTGAATGTATTAGGTTTTGGTTTATACTTTTTAGTATAGGTTCTTCTTTATTTATTAACCAAACCTTCAGATTTATTCTTTTCCACTATTTTCATCTTCACCAATAATATATCTTCACTCTTACACCATTCTAAAATTTCCAGCAACCTAATTCCTTCTTTTCTTCGTGATTTCTTCATCCTTTATTAACCATTTTTGTCCGCAACCTTAACCATAAAACCAGCATCGTCATCTTTTGTTTTAGTAAATTTTTCTGCTAGGGAATTATTTACTTAATTCTAGATCCATTACAATCGAAGGGGTCTTATTTAACAGGTTGCCTTATATAATATGGTATCAGAGTAAAGGTTGAACCAAGTAAGAAATACATCTTTGTAAGTACAAAAAAGTCAGTATTCAAAAAAAAGAGAAAATTTTTAATTTTGAGAAAGGATGAAGAAAAGTGCAATGATCTCGTGTTCTTCAACATTGAAATGCTTTGATTCAACACAAAATGCAACATCTTTGATTGTTTAGGTAAAAGGCTCACTGTAAGTATTTCTTTGTAGTATGTTTACTGATTTTTTTTCATATATTTTTTCTTTGTTTCATGTTAATATTAGACTTTCCTTTCATTGTTTTCCAATTTATGTTAATCGTTTTTTGTTTCCTTTAGCCGACACACTTGATAGATTCTGAAAGTTTGAAACTAGTTCGTAAAAGAACTGATTACGAAGGAACAAGTGGAAAAGGCATATTGAGCGTGTGAGATCAGAAGAGGATATGAAAAAATAACCATTAAAAGTTTCTCCCGAGTGAAACACGATTGTTGAGTGATTGAGTGCCAATTTTGATTTATTTGGAGTGAAATTGTAAGAATCTTTGTGTGTGTGTGCTGTGAGATCATATATACATTAATTTTTTTGTGTTGTCTTATTTTTACTAATATAACAGGTTCTAGTGATAGCAATCCGGATGGCCATCCACCAAGCTTGCAAATGCAGGCCATTACTCGTGAGATACAGAGGATGTTAAGGGATGAACTTGAGCCTTCATACTCTATAATAGATAAAATGGATGGAGGACCCCAATCTTATTATAATAAAGAGATTAATGATGAAAAAATATTATCAGCCTCTGAGAATGAATCATACATAAGGGTGTGTATTTGATGATAATTTGGCTAACATAAAAGTTATAATTCTATCTTTTCAAGGACGAACAGATCTTGATGTGTATTTGGCATTGGAGAGTAAGGTTGAGCATGTTTTTGAGTGTTATAATAACTCATAATAAAAGAAGGTTCATTTGGCAGTGATGGAGTTTGTCGATTATGCTCTTATTTGGTGGGATCAACTGTTGAATAAGAACTGGTTAGGGTTTAGTGAACATGTGGGCTGAAATGAAGCGAATCATGAGGAAACGGTTTGTTCCATCTCATTATCATCGTGATTTATTTCAGAAATTACAAAACCTGAAACAGGGTAATCGAAGTATTGAAGATTACTTCGAGGATATGGAAATGGCCATGATGCGTGCAAATATCAAGAAAGATCAAGAAGCAACTATTTTACATTTTCTTACATGTTTAACTTTTGAAATTGCTAATGTTGTTGAATTGCAACATTATATCAAGTTGGATGACATGGTGCATATGGCGATCAAGATAGAAAAGAAGTAACGTAGAAAATCTTCTAACCAAAGTAATACTCATTCTAAATTTTTCTCTAATCCATTATTCACTCCTAACAATGCCAAAAAGCAAACACCGCTTAAGATTAAGGGAATAGTATAAACGAGTAGTTCGAAACGTCCCGTTGTTAAAGCTGGACATGGAAGGCAATATATGAATCCAGAACGTACAAGAGACATCCAATGCTTTAAATGCCTTGGCAAAGGATATGTTACGAGTTGGTGTCCTAATCGAAGTACAATGTTGATATGTGTGGAGGGGGATATAGAGTCTGAATCCGAAGATTACGAGCAAGAAACCCCTTTAGCGGACGATGATGAAGATGATGTGATGTGATCATATCTAGCATGAACTTTTTTCATGACATACTCACATCATTGAAGATCTATCAAGCTTAATCTAAGGGAGTTCTACCTTATTTTATCTCATATTTACTTATTTATGCACTATATATTATCATGAGCATACATTTGCATATTATACTATACTTGAATTATCATAACATGTGCATTCATTCATTATGTCCTATAGTTTGCATCATTGATTGATATTTATATAATATAATTTATGTACCACATCTTTATATATATATATTTCTCTAAATACATAGCTTATGATATGTTTTCTTTTGTAGGTACATAGGCGGCCACATGATGAGAGCTAACTTAAGATAGCATTGGAGTCCAAGAGCTATGGAAACATGACTAGGACAATTCCGAGACTGCTCAAGATCATTTTGGAACAAAGTTGTCAGCTACACTTTGAGCTCATAGCTGACTTGAGCTGAACTATTGAGCTAGCTAGACATCTCATTTCAACTGGAGAGTTACACGATCACCACCACCACACAGAGTACTTCAAATATGGCCTAGGTCAATTTTTCTGAAATCGTGCCTTTTCGTGAATAATTGTCATTCCAAGAGGTGCCTTTACACAAGGAGTTGTTCAATGACTCATCTAAATGTAACTCACATATGACCAGCTCATACACGTGGGAAATAACTCAAATGATGAAAGGTTACCTTACACACAACATGACCTTTCATGACAAGTTACTGCCCATTGGATGCCATGACACCTATATGTACGTTGGTGATCTTGTTGTAGCTAAATGGAGCTTAACTTGCGAGGCGACATGAGGTATCCCTTACAAACATTCGACCACACCCTTATCACACGCCTAACACATGCCTAAGGCTTGGCGCTAAAGTGAATAAGCACCTAACCATTCAGCCAATGAAGATACATATCCAATTCAAGCCGAATAGTCATGCATTTACATGAAGAAGTAGTCGAACGAACACCAAGGCCAAGGGATATATTCATTTACCTAAACATCATGCACTTTTGATTAAGTTATGAGTCTAGTCGAATAGGCATATAGTTATTTGGCCAGCCCTTCCAAATCCTATAAATATGAAGGCTTATTTCACTTGTAAAAACACCCTTTGATGATATAAAACTCTTTGTGAGAATTCCTCTTGCAAGTTCTTTAAAAACCTTATCAATTAAGCAAACTTTTCTAAGTTTGTGGTGTTATTCATTCTTATGATACTTTGAGTTCCTAGTTTCCATAACTAGAGGGTTCAAGTCCAAACATACCATCCCTTAAATAAGTTTATAGAGAATATGGTTAAGCTTTCTATAGATTTTCTTTTTTAACTTATTTAAGATACTATATTCATCATTTCCATTATCTATCTTCTTTACGCCTAAACCATCCCAATTCCATTATCATTTCATCACCATATAAACAAACTTCATTCATCATCAAGGCAAACGTTCATCATCACCATTGGAGGCCAAATTCATCTTCCATTTGAAGGATACTTCAACATCACTTCCGTAGCCAACTTTGATAACAATTCTATACCTTCATTTCTTTATCATTTCCATTTCCTTTTCATAATTTCTTATTACATTTAATCATTTTGTTCATTACTTTGTGTAGATTACATATAAATTCAAGTGTGGCATTTGGTGTCTCTCCTAGATTGGGAAACAACAAGGTTGGCATCATCTCTGATGTATTCCAAATTAGTAACATAAATGTCCTTGCATATCCAACCTTTCACAATAATCAAAGGGGGATTTTCTCTAACTTATTATTTCTTTATACCATAGTTATAATAATAGTTTACATACATTACATTTATAGTTATGATTATGATATTATGTAATGTATGAAGTTACTATAAACCACATTTATACATTTATATCTTGTATTACTTAGCTTAAATTTTGTTTTCTTTTGTAGGTGCATATTCGACCACAAAAAGGGAGCTCACTTAAAGCTAGCATTGGAGTCCATGAGCTAAGGAAACTTGACTAGGACAACTCAAGAACATTTTGGGACAAAGTTGTCAGTTGACCCCCGAGCTCATAGCTGACTTGAGACAGACTTTCGAGCTAGCTAGAGACCTTATTTCAACTGGATAGTTATACCATCATCACCACCACACTAAGCACTTCAAATATAGTCTTGGTCAATTTTTGTGGGTTCGTACCTTTTCGTGAAGACTTGCCATACCAAGAGTTGTCTTTTAACAAGGAGCTGACCAAAGACTCGCCTACATGTCCTTCATCTATGTCCAACTCATGTTCATCTCATACACATAGGAAGTAGCTCAAATGATGAAAGGTTACCTTCCACAAATGTGACATTTCATAACAAGTTGTTGCCCCATTGATGACATGTCATTTAGACACATGTTGGATGCCAAGTCACGCCTAACTTGCTACTTATCTTCACACCATGGAGGAACCACACCATAAGCATCCTATGCTACCCATGTGAGTGCCTCATGACCAGCTACCCATGTGCCATGCTTGTGGAACAATTGGGCGCCAACGTGAAGGGGCTTCTCCCTATTATGCCAAAGCAAGGTATTTCTTCAAAATTTACGACAAGATGAACCACAATGAGACCATTCAGCCAAGGACATCTCCCTTCATTAAAACATCATGCATTTCCATTTAAAAGTCATGTATCTAGCCGAATGGACGTGTAATTATTTGGCCAAACCCTTGCAAGCCTATAAATAGGCTTCGTCATTCATTTGTAAACTCAACTCTTTTAATATTATAAATCTTGTGAGATTATTCTCTCTTCAAGTTCTTTTTAGAACTATATCGATTAAGCAATCTTTTATAGTTTGTGGCGTCAATCTCTTCCATAGATACTTTGAGTTCTTAGTTCCTATAAATGTTAGAGTATGCCTAAAGACCAATCATATGATGATTGTAATAATACTTTTATTTACCAATTTTATTGAATAAAGGCATTGCCGCTATTATTTTCATTTATATATATGTGTTTAACATAAATTGAAAGATAATAAAGTTCATATAATGACATAATTGTTATTATTAAAAGATCCCTAGTCAAGTATTATTATGGGCATGGACAATAATAATACGCTTAAGACTAACATGTTATTGATTGATGACAATGAGTTGTGATTGACATAGATATGTCAGTATTGATACATGATTATATTATTAGAGAACAATGTATTGGATTGATCGACCATGAGTTGTCTTGGATTATTATCTGACAGTCATAACATTGCTCATGGTGATGACTATATGTATGATTGTCAGACTTGAGATCAATATTATCCCAACATATATTGTTGTATGTTTGATGTAGCTAAACAAGCTCCGTAAATGATTGCTCTATAAAGACTGTTATTGAATATATCTCTATATATGTAGTGGGCGTGTATGATTAAGATAGGATTTGTCCTTCCTACATAATAGGAAATATATCACAAGCCACTTGATTGAGTAAGAGTAGAAATGCATGGCCATGCTCGAATAAGTTGATATGAGATATCATAAACTATTCGTTAATTAAAGTCTACTCTAGATATCAAGAAACATTAGATGGGCTATACAAGTGTGACTATTTCAAGACTTGTGCCTATTATAGATATAAAGGGCATAAGGATGTAATACATAAAAGAGTAATCACCAAGATGATATGTCGAATCATATTTTCTTGTAACTTAGGTGACAATGATATATTGCAAGATGTCACATATTGTATGTAATATTAGAATTGTTCTAATAATTACTGCTAACGTTACAAGAACCTACAAGGTCACACCCTAGGATTGAAACGAGCAAAGATGTACAATTGTTGTACGTTACTAAAATATATATCTAGAGTTAATTAAATATGTGTTTTAATATAAAATCCCTAATATGATTAGGGTAACTTGGATATAAGAGGATCATTAAATTAAAATTAATTAAATATAGATTTAATTAATTTGAAATAATAAAACCCTAATATTATTAGGGTAACTTGGCTATAAAAGAGTGTGTTAGGTCTAGCAGCCATTGAACAACACACACTTAAAAACTTTCAGCTGTTTTCTCTCAAAAGAGTTTTGGGGAAAACAAAGATTGCTCTCGATCGGGTGAACTGAATAGAGGCCGAGACGTGATTTCGTGGAGGCTTAAGATTCGAACCGATCTACACCACTAGTATTCACTGCTGTACTTGTTTTTTTCAAGGAACCCACTATAAGTATTCGCATCTCTTCCTCCCGATTTCAGTTTTTCGTACTTGGATCGCTGGAAAGACCGTCGAGTTTTGTTTTCGCTACGCCATGGGGTGCGCCGACAGTCCCAATAGTGGTATCAGAGCCACTTGTACGATCTGATTTTGGGTTAAATTTTTGGTTGATACGATATGTATTATATACATGTTATAGTTTTATCAATTTCAGTAAATATGTTGATATCATTGTTCAAATCGATACCCACAACGATTAATATGTTAATTTGTTAATATGTTTTTCAATCGATTTGTTGTTGGATGATCTATGGGAGTGCGATAGAAGACGCGTTTAGTAGTGGAACAATTGTTGTTCCGATACAGAAAACCTTCGGGATTGAAAATCCCAACATGTATATATATATATGATATGATTGTTTTGTACGATGTTTGATATGCATGGTTATAGCCCTTGTTCAATTAACAATGGTTTATTTTGAAATACGGTCTGCGAGCCATGCCTTTCTATATCTCTATTGTATTTCTCTTCTCATCTTACTCCTTCATATGTAAAACGAGTTTCTTTTAAAATTGTAAATCTATGAAGATTCCAAAGGAGCAGAAGAATGGCGAAAAGATGCTTAGAGAGTAGTCTTATGCTTTAGGGTTCTTAATTCTCCCATTAGTTTGGGATGGGCCACCTTAGTCATTGGTTTGGGCTATAACCATTGCATCTTATATATTTCTATATTTGTTATGTATGTAATGTATCAAATGATATAATAAGAATAAATATTGATGAGATCAATAAGGGACTAATATTAAAACGAACAATGATGAGATAATTACGTAAATCCCTCTTTATAATCTAAGTTAACTTAACCGTCCAATATTTACCCTCGTTAAGGCTTTGATCGATATTGTGTGGGCTTTGCCAAAACATTGGCACATAAATCTATCTTGGTTAAACGCGAAGAATAAGCAAATGATATTTACCGGTTGAAATATTGGTACTAACTTAGCTAGGTTATTCTAATAAGATTAGAAACCTAGAGGTTAAATATTTGGATAAGTCATGAGATGAGTTGAACAAAAGTTGTTCACCAAAATGAGGAGTTACATTAGATGTAACTAGTCAAGTGTTACTTACCTAAATAATCATTATCCTAAAAGAAAAGCCAAAGCTGATTTAGGAAATTGATGTATTATGGATCCTCACCCACTAGAAAACTTTTCTTTAAATTTTTCCGAAATTAAAACAAAGAGGGCTTTTAATTTTCAATAAAACAGTGGGAGTAATTTGTAAATAAAGTCCTATTTATAAATTTTTAATTCGGTAAATTTACTAACTTTATTATTTCCACTGTTGTAGATTTAATGGAAAATAACACTTTATCACTGCGATCAATCCTTGGAAAGGATAAACATAATGGCATAAACTTCCTTGACTGGTTTCATAATTTGAGAATTCTTCTCAACTTGGAAAGGAAGGAATGTGTCATTGAGGTACCTGTCCTGATGAACCGACAATTAATACTTCAAAAGTTGACAAAGACAAATTCAAGAAACATATGGATGATATGTTTGATGTTGGATGTCTAATGCTTGCCACCATGACTCCTGAGCTTCAAAAGTAACATGAGGACATGGTTGCATATGAGATAATTCAAAATCTCAAAGAAATATATGAAGGGCAAGCACGTCAAGAGAGATATGAGACCTCTAAAGCTCTATTTCAATGCAAAATGACGTAGGGAACTCCTGTAGGAGCTCATGTCATCAAGATGATGGGCTACATCCAAACGTTGGAAAAATTGGGATTTACTCTCAAAGATGAATTAGCTACCGATGTTATCCTGCAATCATTTCCAGATAGCTTTAGCCAATTTGTCCTTAATATCAACATGAATGAAATTAACAAAACTTTGCCACAGTTACTTGGCATGTTACGAACTCCGGAAAGTAACATGAAAAAGGTTAGACCTAAGTCCATTCTGATGGTCCACAAGGACAAAGGAAAGGGAAAGAAAAAGGTAGTGGCAAAGTCTAAGGGAAATGGTAAGACCAAACCAAAAGGGAAATATGCATTGAAACCCAAAGGGGGAGTTAGTAAAGAAGAAAAATGTTTCCATTGCGATAAGACCGGACACTAGAAGAGAAACTGCCATGTTTACCTTGAAGAGGTCAAGAAGGAAAAAGCAAACGGAACGTTTGTTTCAGGTATTTATGTTATTGATGATAATTTGTCAACATCTACTTCTTTGGTATTAGATACAGGTTGTGGTTCTCATATTTGTACTTCTATACAGGGACTGCAAAAGTGAAGGAATCTGGCTAAAGGAGACGTGGACTTACGAGTGGGAAATGGAGCAAGAGTTGTTGCATTATCTATAGGGACATATGTTTTATCTTTGCCTAGTGGACTTGATTTAAATTTAGAGGATTATTATTATGTGCCTAGTTTGACTAAGAACATTATTTCTATCTCTTGTTTGGATAAGATTGGCTTTGAGATTATTATTAAGAATAATAATTGTTGTTCTTTTTATCTCGATAATGTTTTTTATGGTTCGGCATAATTGGTTAATGGTCTCTATATTTTGGATTAAGATAACATCATTTATAACATAAATACTAAGAGATCAAAAACAAATGACTCGAATCAAACTTATCTTTGGCATTGTCGGTTATGCCATATAAGTGAGAAATGCATATCAAAACTCCATAAAGATGGATTCTTAGATTCATTTATTTTCGAACAATATGATGTATGCGAATCTTGCTTGTTAGGAAAAATGACTAATGCTCCTTTTAATAGTAAAGGTGAGCAAGCAAGTGATTTATTGGGGTTAATACATAGTGATGTATGTAGACCACTGAATACACAAGCTAGAGGTGGATTCTATTACTTCATTACTTTTACCGATGACTTCAATCGGTATGGGTATATTTATCTTATGCGCCATAAATCTGAAGCCCTTGAAAAGTTTAAGGAATTTAAAAATGAAGTACAAAATCAACTAGGAAAGAGTATTAAGGTAATTTGATTAGATCGAGGTGGAGAATACTTAAAGCATAGAGTTTGATGAACTCCTAAAAGAATGTGGGATTGTCTCACAGCTTAAACCACCTGGTACACCACAGTGGAATGGAGTTTCTGAAAGAAGGAATCGAACACTGTTAGACATGGTTCAATCGATGATGAGTCATATTGATCTTCTAACTTCTTTTTGGGGACATGCACTTGAAACAACCACTTTCACACTAAATCGGGTTCCATCTAAATCAGTTCAAAAGACACCATACGAGATATGGACTGGGAAACGTCCTAATGGAGTTTTTCTCGAAAGAGAATTTCTCTCAGAGAAAGGGAAGGGTATAAATATTGAACTTGGAGAAGTTAAAGAACAACAAATAAATGAACCTGAATTTGAGCATGTTTCACAAGTTGTTGAGGAGTATTCAACAGATTTAGAAACACAATCATTGGGTAGATCCATAAGAGAACCTCGTGCACCTGAGAAATTAGGATTTCTCGTTACGACAAATGGAGATGTTCTTCTTATAGATCAAGATGAGCCCATGACTTATCAAGAGGCAGTGTCTAGCCCAGACTCTGAGAAATGGTTTGAAGCCATGAGATCTGAGATGGATTACATGTCAGTAAACCAAGTATGAACTTTGGTTGAACCACCTGAAGGGGTCAAACCTATAGGGTGTAAATGGGTTTTCAAGAACAAAACCGACATAGATGGTAATGTATAAACAAAACCTTGAAAGTTTTCCTTTGTACCATCATGTGCCCTATGATGAATATCTAACTCTTCAATGGAATCATCTCCATTGTGGGTGAATAATCTTACCTTTTTGCTTGAAACAACACATTTGATTGAAGATGCATAAGTCCATTGAGATCTCTCTTTGGAAACGTGATGCTTTTTTGGAATATGACTTGTTTTTTGGAATACTCCTTTAAACTTTGTACATTTCCAAATGATGACATTTGGGTTGGTGGATAATGGTCGCTTTATCTCCTCGAATTATTTATCTCAAGTGAAAATAACTCCATAGATCTGAATCATTTCGCTGCAAAATAAACCAAAGTTAGAAAATAAATAAACAATATGAATGAAAATAGAAAACCATGGAGGATGTTTAATGGGTGTTGGTTGCTTGATGATGGAAAACTCAATTGGTTGTTGAATTATCTTCAATAGTTGTAATGTACTTGGAGCCTCAATGGTCATAACTTTTGGCACCTCAAGTGACACATCTTTTTGAACTTCAAGTGGCATAATTGTTGGACCGTCAAATGACATGTCTTGTGGATCACCAAAGGTCACACCTATTAGTTCTTCAAATGACATGTTTCTTGAATCTTCAATTCAAATTGATATGTCTCTTGTATTATCTTGCAAAACAAAAGAAAGAATAAGAGAAATAGTATGGTTAGATTCTTCACTCTCATTTTCTCTTCTACACTCACTTCCCCTTCGTTCCCAAATTCAATCTTTTCAACTTTCTCATTTACAACTCCAACGTTTCTCACATCAATTTTCTCATTTTCATTATGATCTCCCCCACTCTTACTTGTTTCTCATGTGAAACTTCTCTCTCAACTTTCTTCATGGCTTTGGTTTTCTTCTATTCCTCTATACATGATTTAAGAGTGATTTGACATTCCTGAACTTGGTTTGCACCTAATGGAACCAAGGTAATCTTTCATCCATGGTGTCGAAATGAATACTCATTGGAGAATCCATCATGGATGGCCTTCTTGTCAAATTATAATGGTCACCCGAGTAGAAGATGAATTGTACTCATATGCACCACATCACAAAAGACCTCATCTTGGTATTTCCCAATAGAGAATGAAATAATGACTTGTTTAGTGACCTTCAACTCCCCTCTATCATTTAGCCATTGTAACTTGTAAGGGTTTGGATGTTTGTTAGTCTTCAAGCCAAGATTCTCAACCATGTAAGTTCTTGCAATATTTATACAACTTGTCCCATCGATAATTACAAAACACACTTTACCATTTACATGGAAACGAGTGTGAAATGCATTTCTTCTTTATTATTCATACTCCATTGAAAATATGAAAATTGTTAGTGAAATAAAGAATTGAAATGTGTAAAAAGACATTACCAAGAATACTCTCCAAAAACCTCATAGTAACACTCAAAAGAAATTAAAATACACTCTTACACTCGTGTTTGCACTGTATGACTTCCAATTGCTTTTTCTTTGTCCTCTTATGATCTCACTTCGCTCAATACTTTTTGATGTAAGGCTATCCAAGCTTCTTCAATGATGGAGAAGTTACCAGCCTTGTTGTTTCATGATCTAGGAGAGACACCAAATGCTACACTTGAATTATAAGTATTATACACAAAGTAATGAAAGAAATGATTAATAGAATAAGCAATGATTGAAATAAATGAATTGAATGAGAAATAAAGGAATAAAATGGTTATCAAAGTGGGATGCAGAAATGATGAAGAAGTATCCTTCGATGGATCATGAATTGGCCTTCAATGATGTCGATGGATATTACTTCAATAATGAGTGAAGGATGAATTCAATGATGATGAAATGGTAATAGAATGGTGATGGTGTTGGCGTGAAGATGATGGTGATGGTGATGGTTTAGAATAACATCTTAAATAAGCCAAAGAAGAATAAAAGTTATAGAAAGCTTATCACCGTTCTCTATAAACTTAAGTAAGGGGTGGTATGTTGGGACTTGAACCCTATAGTTATAAAAACTATGAACTCAAAGTATCAAGGAAAAGGATTGATGCCACAAACTTAGAAAGTTTGCTTAATCGATAAAGTTCTTAAAGAACTTGCAAGAGAGAAAATCTCACAAAGAGTTTATATTAATCAAAAAAGGTTGTTTACAAATGAAATGCAATGTCCTATTTATAGTTTTCAAAGGGTTTAGGTTGAATAGACACATGATGGTTTGGCTAAATTTGAAACCCCTTTGAAAATACATGATTTTTAATGAAAATACATTATTTTAATGAAGATACATGCTCTTGGTCGAATGGTAAGGTGTTGGTTCGGCCCGAAGGATGTTTTGAATACATTTGGAAGTTATTTAGCGCTAAAATGAAGAGGAAGGAGTCTTTGGCCGAATAGTAAGCCTCATTTGGTGTTTTGGCGCCTATATGATGTCACATGAAGGGAACATGCTTGAACGATGCACATGGGTCTTCTTGCAATGTTTTGGTGAGGTTGCAACTGTATGATGATGTCTTGTAGTCCTTGGGTAGCCTAGAGATGAATTAGCTTCAAGGTAAGCTAGGTGAGTGTCTTGGTAGCTAACTAGGTGAGCTATAGCTTGATGAACTCAAGCTAGTTAGTTTTGGTCTTCTGAGTTCCTCAACTACTATCCCAGTTACTTCCAGCTACCTTTAGTCCACTTTTCAGTAATTTGGTCCAAAGCTCTCCTCCAGCTAAATTCAACTACATCTTAACTCTTCCAACTAAGTTGAAGCTCCTTAAGTGATGAAATGAGTTACTATAACATTCATGTGCTAGTGTTAGCTGCTATGCATGTCCTTTTAGTTAACCAAGCTACCATAATATGCCTTGCTTTGTGTTTCATCTATAGGAATCAACAAACAAATAAAGTAAGCAATGTGTGAGCTCATATAAAGTAAAATGCATGCTTCTGTGAAGTGTTTGAGTGATATGAGCTATGAATGATCATCTAGAATCTAAGATAACATGTATATAAGCTAGATAGAAGGCCTAAGACGTTCATGACCTTTAAGAAAACATATATGAGCTAGACAATAGATGCATGCATGCAAATGACCTAAAGAAACATGGATTTAAAACTAGTGAGCTAATGTAAACATAACATGAGCTAGAATAACTTGATATGAGTTAATGAATGAATGAATACATGTTGCCATGATATGTAAATGATATGCAAGACATAATAAATAAATCTAAAATATATGTAAACATAATATAAAGCTAAGTAAAGATGTGGAAACATATCTTATGCATGAAAATCATATAGTATACAAGTGAATGATAATATATGATTATTCAAGAGTAGTTTAAGGAGCAAAAGAATGCTTATAACATTAAGTGATGCATATAGAAGATGATAAATGATAAAGTAAGGAAGAACTCCCTTAGAACCAGCTTTGAATAATATCCATGGTGTGATTAAGTCATGTACAAAATTGGAGCTAGTTGGGATCGTATCACTTTGCCACTCAAATCTCTCTTGTAGTGTTTTTAAAAGAACTTACTCAAGACTTGGCAAGTTTGTATTTGGGCGTTTGCTTCAAAATTGTTTACGTAGGGAAAAAATATAATGCAATGGTGGCTAGAAATAGGAATAAAAGAAGAAAGGGTTACTTATAAAAACAAGTAACTTAAAACTTTCCCTTCAACAACAATCAAGTATTGAAGCTATGTAGCCCGATTTGATGTTGAAGAAGATGATGTCGTTTGTGCCTTGTACCCTTTAATTGTATTGCTTTCCTTTTGTTTTTCTTTGACCTCCTTGAATGATGATAGAGTCTTTTTTTTCTTTTTTTTTTTTTTGATTCACTTTGAGCTTGTCTTGTTGCACTTTCTTTCTACCACCGAAGCTTTGATTTCGATATGATATATGCTATGGCACACCTTGTTGATGATGAAGATGACAACAACTCAATTGTTGGATCTATGAAAGAAGCAATGAACCTATAATGCAAGATATGCTCAAAATGAGGGTTACAAGATAAGTAGATGTAATGGTGATTAGGTGGGCTAGAAAGATGAAAGTAGAAAGAAAGAATGAAAGTATTGATGGGCTATTTTTTATGATGATGGTTGTGGAGAATAAGAGAAAGAAATGGTGATGGTAGTATCTTAAAGAAGGCTCAAAGAGGAACCTGTGTTAATGAACATAGACCCAAACTTTATATGCTTCTTTAAGGGATGGTAGAATCAGACTTGGACCCACTATTTATAATGGAGATAGGACCACAAGTATCTATGAAAAGAAAGAAGGGTGACACCACAAGCAAAGCTTGATAAGTTGATAAAGTTTCTTAATAACTTGAAGATAGATTAATCTCACAAAAGAAATATAATGATATCCGATTGTGTGTTGCAAATGAATTGAGAAAGCCTATTCATAGGTTAGCAAAGGGTGTGGCCGAATAGTAAGGCAAATTTTCGGCAAGGCATAATAACTTTACAAAGGGTTACAGTGCATTGAATGGTTGTCTTGGTATTGGTTCATGTTGTCGCCCACTCTTAATGAATAATAAGATGCTTGTTCACATTTCCATCCAACTTGGTGACTCTTCGAGCTTTGGCCAAACAAATTCTTTGGTGTCCCTCATGCCTATTCATGATTTAAGAATCTTTTGGCTGAAATAACTTCACTAATGCACTCGTCCCTTCATTGGTGACCTTTCATGGCACCAACTTTCATGAAAGGACATGATGCCTGGATGGCACTTCTTTATGAAAAGATATGTTGTCAGGTTAGTGAGCTAATGATGAGTTGGTTGTTGATGTTTATTTGTGTGTTTATTCAGTTGGAAGCTCCTCATGAAAAGACATGACCTGAAAAGGCACCTCTTTGCGAAAAGGCACGATTTGAGAAAAAATGACTTTTCATAAAATTGATGTCCTTTGGCCATATATTATGACTATTCACGTCCTAACCTGAATTGAAGTATTTTTCTAGCTCAAATCTTTAGCTTAATCCACCTATGAGCTCACTTGGTAATGGTTGGCAACAAATAACTTTTTAGTATTTGTTCTTCATGCTCTCATATGTAATTTTATGTAAGTTTTCCTAGTTCTTTTTCCTTAGTTAAGCTCAAATTCCGGTCCCAAGTTATTGTATATGTTGGAACCTATAAGAAACATAAAAAGCTTATATTAAAATTAACCTAAGTACTTAATAATATAATATAAAGATGTGGACTGTATGTTATATGCATGAATATCATATAACATGGAATTCATAATAAATGATAAATGGAAACAAGTAATAATAATATCCTAAGAATTGATATATAATCATAGCATATTAGAATGATATGAAAGACATGATAAACTAAGCATAAGATGTTATGAATGATATGATAATTTATATTAACATGTGAATGCATGCTTATGATATAATAGGATGTATAAATGATATAATATAAGACAATGTAAGGAATAACTTCCTTAGAAGCAACAATGAAAAATGTCCATGGAAAGTTGATCTCGATCGTGCGTGTATCATCCCCCTTCTTTAAGGTAATTATCCCCAAATCAAAGCTCTTTACCATTGATTACTTCTTTTGTAGAGGACTGAATGAATCTACTCCATTTTGAACGATCAACTCCATTTGTTCAACTTGTGAAGGTTGAGAATGATGATTCTTATAAGTATGATTAGCATAAGGAATGTAGTTTATACGTTGTGTCAAAAGACTCTTCCTATTTACTTATCCCCTTGAATAAGAATATGTCTCTTGAAAACCTCTATTGTTTCCTTTTGAATCATCATGCGTGTTTGGAAAGTCATCACCCTTGGTGATAGGATATAACCCTTGGAAATTTTCCTTTGAACCATCTTGTGCCCTATGATGAATCTCTAACTATCATCTCCTTTGTGGAAAACAATCTTACATTTTTGCTTGAAACAACACATTTGATTAAAAATGCACAAGTCCATTGAGATCCCTCTTTGGAAACGTGATACCTTTTTGGAATAGGACTAGCTTTTTGGATTACTTCTTTAAACTTTGTACCTTTCCAAATGATGACATTTGGTTTTATGGATAATGTTCGCTTCATATCCTCAAATTATTCATCACAAGTGAAAATAACTCCATAGATATGAATCATTTCACTGCAAAATAAAATAAAGTTAGAAAATGAATAAAGAAGATGAATAGAAATAGCAAACTATCGAGGTTGCTTAATGGGTACTTGGTTGCTTGATAATGGAAAACTCAATTGGTTGTTGAATTCTCTTCAAAAGTTGTAATGTACTTGGAGCCTCAATGATCATAACTTTTGGCACTTCAAGTGCCACATCTTTTTTAACATCAAGTGGCATAACTGTTGGACCGTCAAAGGACATGTATTGTGGATCACCAAAGGTCACGCCTATTGGTTCTTCTAATGACATGTTTCTTGAATCTTCAATTCAAAGTGATATGTCTCTTGTATTGTCCTACAAAACAAAATAAAGAATATGGTTAGATAAAATATGTTATTCATTCTCATTTTCTCTTCTACACTCACTTCCCCATTTGCTCCCAAATTCAATCTTTTCAACTTTCTAATTTTCAAATCCAACGTTCTCACGTCAAGTTTCTCATTTTCATTAAGATCTTCCTCTATTCTTACTTGTTTCTCACGTGAAACTTCTCTCTCAACTTTCTTCAAAGCTTTAGTTTTCTTTCATTCTTCTATACGTGATTTAAGAGTGATTTTCCATTCATAAACTTGGTTTGCACCTAATGGAACTAATTCAATCTTTCATCCATGGTGTCAAAATTAATACTTATTTGGGAATCCAACATGGGTGGCCTTCTTGTCAAATTGCCATGGTCGCCCAAGTAGAAGATGACTTGTACTTATATGCACCACATCACAAAGGACCTCATATTGGTATTTCCCCGATTGAGAATGGAATAATGACTTGTTCAGTGACCTTCAGTTTCCATCTATCGTTTAGCCATTGCATCTTGTAAGGGTTCAGATGTTTGGTAGTGTTCATATCCAGTTTTGTTTTACAAATGAAATGAGAAAGCCTATTTATAGGCTAGCAAAGGGTGCGGTCGAATAATAAGGTGATGTTTGGCTAGGCATATTAACTTTTCAAAGGGCTACAATGCTTTGAATTGTTGTCTTGGTTTTAGTTCATGTTGCCACCCACTCTTGATGAATAATAAGATTCTTGTTCATATTGTCGTCCATCTTGGTGACTCTTTAAGCTTTGGCAGATTAGTTTCCTTGGTGTTCATCATTCATCTTAATGATTTAAGCATCTTTTGGATGAAATAACTTCACCAATGCACGCCTCCGTTCAATGATGACCTTTCATGGCAATAACTTTTACGAATGCACATGATGTTTGGATGGAACCTCTTTATGAAAAGGTATGTTGCAAGATGAGTGAGCTGATGATGAGTTGGTTGTTGATGCTCCTTAGTGTTTTGATTCATTTGGTAGATCCTCGTGAAAAGGTATGACCCAAAAAAGGCACCTATTCGCGAAAAGGCACGATTTGAGAAAATGTGACTTTTCACAAAACTGAAGTCTTTTTCTAGATCAAATCTTTAGCTTAATCCAGCTATGAGCTCACTTGGCAATGAATAACTCTTCACTATTTGTTCTTCAAACTCAGTTCTCTCCTGAGTAATCATATGTAAGTTTTCCTTGCTCTTTGTCATTAGTTAAGCTCAAATTCAGCTCCCAAGTTATTGTACACATTGGAACCTATAAGAATCATACAAAGATTATATTAAAATTAACCTAAGTTCTTAAGAATATAATATAAAGATGTGGACTATACGTTTGAATGAATGATATGATAATTTATACTAACATGTGAATGCATGCTCATGATAGAATAAAATGTATAAATGATATAATATAAGATGAGGTAAGGAATAACTCCCCTATAAGCAACAACGAAGAACGTCCATGGAAAATTGGTCTCGATCAGGCGTCTATCAAAGCAAGTCAAGTAAGAATTTCTAGTTGATTGTGGTGATAGAAAGGTTGTAAAGTGACTTTTTTTATGAGTAACCCCTTTTCTTCTTTTCTTTCTTATTTCTTAGCCTCATTATTACATTATATTTCATTTTGCATACCTACTAACCATTTGCAGTCGATGCACAACAAGTAAGATTACTTGATATAGTTTTGAGTAAAGTCCACTTAACACTCGAGACAAATAGACCGAGAGGAAAAGGGATTGAGAATGGGAGACTAAAACATGACAAGTAAAAGTCTTCAAGTCCTAGAGTGAAAACATGAGCGAATTGAGTTTCATTCAAGTTTTCTCTAGAGTGAATCCATGAGGCTTTGTGAGAGCATTTCTAGTAAGGTCCTTTAACAGATTTTATTTTCTTATTTTTTTAACATGTCTCTTCTATCTAGCATTCTTGTAGTTAAAAGAATATTGAACATTCAAAGTCAAGGAGATGAGCAAAGAGAGAATATCTTCCATACCAAATGTCATGTGGAAGAAAAAGTCTGCATAATGATCATTGACGGAGGAAGTTGTACGAATGTAGCAAGCACCCACGTGGTAGAAAAGTTAGGCTAAAGACTTCTAAACATCCTCAGCCCTACAAATTGAAGTGGTTAAATGACGTGGGAGACGCTAATGTTAACAAACAAGTAGTTATTCCTTTCGTTCATAGAATGAAGATACACAACAGCTAGGCATGACTTAGATTCCAACATGCATCTAGGTGTCATGGTCTTCAATGGGTAGCAATTTGTCATGAAATGTCACATTAAGTGTAAGGTAACCTTTCATTATTTGAGCTACTTCCCATGTGTATAAGCTGAAGATGACATGGTCATAGATGAATTACATGAAGATGAGTCATTGAACAACTCCTTGTGAAAAGGCACCTATTGTAATGGAAACTATTCACGAAAAGGTATGTTTCCACAAAACTTGAACTAGGTCATATTTGATGTACTCTGTGTGGTGGTGATGATGGTACAACTCTCCAGCTTAAATGAGATGTCTAGCTAGCTCAAAAGTTCAACTCAAGTCAACTACGAGCTCGAAGGGTAGTAGAGAACTTTGTCCCAAAATGTTCTTTAGCTGTCCTGGAGTTGTCCTAGTCATGTTTCCATAGCTCTTGGACTCCAATGCTAGCTTAAGTTAGCTCCCATCATGCGGTCGCTTATGTACCTACAAAAAGAAAGCATAATATAAGCTAAGTATTCAAAACAATAAACATATAAAGATGTGGTTCATAATGATAACTCCATACATCACATAATTTTATCATCATAAATATAAATGTAATGTATATAAACTATTATTATAATTATTATATAGAGAAAGAACAAGTTAGAGAAAATCCCCCTTTGATTGTGATAAAAGGTTGGAGATGCAAGAAAATCAATGATGCTGAATAGAATCACATCATATATTCTACTTAACACTTTGAATTTTAAACTCCTTGATTTTGCATTTATAAAAGAGCAGTATGTTGCTGACTTGAACTTTGGAGAAAAGTACCAATTGTGTTAACCAAGTGCTCATGACAAATACTACCAACACGATAGATACCTTTTCAAAGATGGGAGACTTTGCATTCCACAAGGTTCCATACGAGAGGTACATACCAAAGAATCACCCAAGGGAGGGCTCATGGGACACTTTGGCATTTAAAAGACACTTAGCATATTGGGAGAACATCTCTTTTGGCCAAAGATGAAAAGAGAGACATTGAAAGGGTGTGTGAAAGGTGGCTAGTGTCTAAAAGAACAAATCAAGAGTTATATCCCATGGATTATACATGTCTCTTCCCATCCCAACTATGACGTGGGTTGACATTTCTATGGAATTTTGTTTTGGGATTAGCAAAGACCAAGGGTGAGAAAGATTCAGTGTATGTGGTGGTCGATAGGTTTTTAAAGATAGCTCACTTTATACCATGCCACAAGACCGATGATGCCATCCATGTTGCAAATTTGTTTTTCAGATAAGTGGTAAGATTATGATGTAAGGCGAATCTACACGCTTTGATGGAAGAGAGTAGATAGCCTTATTGTGTCCCGATCTAGGATTGACAAGTACTGATGTCCTTGAATTATAAGCTTGGGCTGCAAATAAGATAAGAAATAAATATGTTTAGTAATGGAAGGATAAATGGAATAATAAGACAAGAAATGAATTTAAAAGAATGGTATAGAGATGGCTGCAGAATTGATGGTCTTGTTGGATGATGTTGATGGTGTTGATGGTGCAATGGAGATGGTGATGTTGTATCTCAAGCACTACAAAGAGGAAACAATACTAAGAAGCACAATCCCGTTCTTCACAAACTTACTTGAGGGGTGGTGATAGTGTCTTCAACCCACTAGATATCAATCTAGGAATTTTGGAATCAAGATGGAAAGAATGACACCACAAGTATATGAATTAAACTTGCTTAATCGATAAAGTTCTCAAAGAACTTTGAAGATAAATAACTCACAAGAGTATGTTTTATATAATAGTTGAGATGGGTACAAATGAAGACAAGCCACTCTATTTATAGGAAATGAGAGGGCTTGGTCGAATGGTTACAAGTTGTTTCGGCTAGATACATAACTTTATGAAGATACATAATGTTTTAAAATGAAAGATTAAGTCATTTGGGCTTGTGATGGTTCGACTAACCCTTCATAAAGGGGCTTGATGATTCGGCTAAGGACGGGAATACATCTCCCTTGGCCGAATGGGCATGCATGTTCATCTTGGCGCCATTTTCTTCCCTTGGCCGAATGGTGGTGTGTCTCTTCATGTTTGGCGCCAAAGGCTCTCATGTGCATGGCATGTGATGTGGCCGAATAGGCATGGATCCTTTAGCTAATATCTCTTGGTGATTTAAGCTTTCAATTGGTGTGATCTCTTCATCCACGTGTTCCTTGTTGAAAAGGCATCTTCATGGGCAGCATCATTCATGAAAGGTCATAATGTTTGGAAAAGTAACCCTTCATGTTTGAGCTACTTTGGGTGTGAATGAGCTGGTGGTGAGCTGGCCTTAGATGACCTGTAACAATGGTGAACGTTTGGGCAGCTCCTTGTGAAAAGGTACCTCTTGAGGTGGCAACTATTCGCGAAAATGTAAGATTTCACAAATTTTGACTTAGGACATATTTGAAGTGTCCTAAGTGGTGATGATGATGGTGCAACTCCCCAGCTGAAATGAGGTCATCTTGTAGCTCAAATCTTCAGCTCAATCTAGCTATGAGCTCACGGCCTCCGGATAACTTTTCACCAATTGTTCCTTGTGCTCTCCTAATCGATCCCATGTAAGTTTCCTTGTTGTTCCATGCTCCATTTAGCTCCAATGCAGCTCCCAAGTGTTGGCCGAATGTGCCTACATGCGTAACATAAGAAAATAAACTAAGTATATAAACTTGTATATTAAAAAAATGTGACTATAGTATATGATAATAACTTGTATCTCATATATAAATTGATAACTTATTATCGTAATAACTATAGGTATAATATATATATATATATGAAAATAACTATCTTATAACATATGAAATAAGTATCTATAGGTATAAAGATAGAAAGTTTCTTCCCTGGAGAGGTTGGAATAGCCATGGTAAATATGATGCTGAATTGGATCACATCATCCTCCCCTTCTTTTTAATCGATTTGTCCTCAAATCGAATGATCGTCTTTTCCTAGTGTTCTTCCATTCAATCTTTACAAAAAGGTTCATATCCGTTGAAAGACTTGTTTGAAAGTTCTTAACCTGAAAATAAAGAAAACTTTAATTAATATGAATGTGATCAAACAAATTTAATGTTAAGAAATACTTCCTGAATAATGTAGGTTCAAAGTTCATGTCTATTAAAGACATTTGGCTTTGAACGTTAGTGCCCTTTTGTATTCCAAAAATCATGCTCCGTTCCATAGATAGATGCATTGATTCATGAAAGGTGGTGACTCTTGGAATAGTGATCTCCTCATAAGTCACAACCTTTGGATGAAAAATCATTTCCCTTTGGGTTTCAATAGGCATGACTCTTGATTCTTGATGGATCACGTCCTTTGGATGAAGAGTTACCACTCTTTGCTCTTCAATAGTCGCACCCCTTGGCTCTTGAAAGGTCACGTCCTTTAATTTCTCAAATTGATGGATTGTGTCACTTGGATCATCCTACAAATCAAAGGAAATTCATGCATTGTGAATGTTAGAAAAATCTTCATTGACCTTGCGCCTCGTCAGTAAACATATTTGTAACAAGCACTTAGATGTATAAGCACTTGTTTTTGGAATGTTTTATTCCTGGATTAACTTCGATTTTCCTTTCCTCATGGCCTCAATACTTTGTTTCATCTTGATTTGCTAAACTTGGACTTGTTTAGGCGTCAAGGGTGTTAGGATGATCTTCTTTCCTCCATGATTGAATGAATACTGATTGGTAAAACAATCATGAATGGTCCTCCTATCAGATTGCCATGGTCTTCCAAGGAGTAAATAGCTAGCATGCATAGGAACAACATCGCAAATAACCTCGTCCTTGTACTTACCAATTGAAAAAAGAACCATCACCTATTTGTTGACATTAAGTTCACCTCGTTCATTGAGCCATTGTAGTTTGTAGGGATTTGGATGTTTTAACATTTGCAATCCCAATTTCTCCACCATGATGGTACTGGCAACATTAGTACAACTCCCACTGTCTATAATCATGAAACACACCTTTTCATTCACATGGCATCGAGTATGAAAGATGTTTTCCCGTTGTGCGTCATCTTCTACTACTTGGGCATTCAGACTTCTTTTAACCACTAAGGCTTCACCTTCCACAAGAGCACTAATTTCTGTTTATTCCTTAACTTCTGTTGGTGGTGGTGGCACTTATTCTTCTTCATGGTTAGATTCTATCTCACCATTTCCAAGTAGTAACATGGTGTTTCTGTTAGGACATTGTGTGGATATATGTCCCCTCCCAAGATATTTAAAGCAACGAATGTCTCTTGATCGTTCAGGGATCTCTTTTCCTCGATTGTCCTTACCAATTTGGGAAGAATTTGATGATTCAGCCTTCTCTTTGGTAGGAATAGGGGTAGACTTCCTCAAATTGTTGTTTGGACTCCATCTTGAAGATGTAGGCACTGAAGTAGGAGAGATAGGTCTTCTCCGTTTTCTATTTTCATATCCATTTGCACCATTTCATCAAGTTCGATATAATGATACAATTCTAGTGTGTTGGGAATCTCAGGATTGAGTCCAGCTAGAAATCTAGCCATGGTTGCTTCACGATCCTCCTCAATATTGACTCGGATCATTGCCACTTCCATTTCTTTATAATAATCCTCCACACTACGTTGGCCTTGCTTCAAATTCTACAAATTCTGAAACATGTCTCGGTGATAATGAGTAGGAATAAAACGTTTACGCATGATACCTTTCATTTCGAGCCATGTTGAAATTGGTCTCTCTCCATTCCTCCTCCGGGTAATAGTAAGTTGATCCCACCATATCGAAGCATAATCAACAAACTCCATAGCTGCAAATCTTACTTTCTTGAGTTTGGAAAAGTTATGGCAACTAAACACATGTTCTACCTTACTTTCCCATTCAAGATAGGCTTCTGGATCAGTCTTCCCTTGAAATTGAGGAATTTTGATTTTGATGTTGCTCATATTATCATCAACATTGGCACGCCTAGGTCATTGTATCAATGCTGGTTCTTCTTCATCATAAGGATTTGGAACATCATCTTCGGGAAGTGGTTGTTGCCTTCGAGGAGTATCATTGTTTCTGGTTTGTGGTTGATCTTATCTTTGGTCTAGTTTCTCATGGAGAGCATCAAATTCTGTTCGAAACATTCTTATCATTTCTCCAATTAGTGCTTGCATTTGCAAATTGGGTTGACCTGCATTTTCTTTAGGACTTTGAGACATGGTTAGTAAATAAAACAAAAATAAACCTTACCAGCACACTCACAAAGTCTCACAAGTTCACTCTAAAGAAATGATAGGATCACTCCACTCAACACTCGTGTTTACTCTCGGGAATATATATATTTGGCTTTTAACAATTCCCCTTATGATCTCACTCTCTCAATAACCTTTTTCCACTCAATTTCTCTTGCTATGTCCTTTGAAGAACTTACTCAAGATTAAGCAAGTTAATTCATTCCTTGTGTGCGTCGGCTGCAAATATGGTTAGGGTAGAAAGAATAGAAGAAATGGAAAGGTAGAAGAAATGATTCAAAGGTAAAAAAATGAAATGGTTGAAGACAAGGAAAATGAAAGGATAGAAAATGAAGAGGTGACTTACAATTCAAGAAACAACACTTACTGCAACCTTTTCAAGAAATAATCAGGTTATTTTCTCTTAGTGTAGATGGCCTCTATGATGTACTTGTAATGGTATAGCACTTTCCTTGGCTTGCTTTCTTTTTGAATTTTTCTTTTTTTTTCTTTTCTGATTTTTCTCTTCATTTGTCTTTTTCGTTCTTTTTGCACTCCAATTCTGATGAATGAGCCTTTTCTTCATTTTTTCTTTTGCTTTGCACGCCAATGACACTTTTGTTGTCAATCCAACTATGCTCTGATTACCGCTTGATGTAAGGCGAATCTACACGCTTTGATAGAAGAGAGTAGATAGCCTTATTGTGTCCCGATCTAGGATTGACAAGTACTGATGTCCTTGAATTATAAGCTTGGGCTGCAAATAAGATAAGAAATAAATATGTTTAGTAATGGAAGGATAAATGGAATAATAAGACAAGAAATGAATTTAAAAGAATGGTATAGAGATGGCTGCGGAATTGATGGTCTTGTTGGATGATGTTGATGGTGTTGATGGTGCAATGGAGATGGTGATGTTGTATCTCAAGCACGCCAAAGAGGAAATAATACTAAAAAGCACAATCCCATTCTTCACAAACTTACTTGAGGGGTAGTGATAGTGTCTTCAACCCACTAGATATCAATCTAGGAATTTTGGAATCAAGATGGAAAGAATGACGCCACAAGTATATGAATTATACTTGCTTAGTCGATAAAGTTCTCAAAGAACTTTGAAGATAAATAACTCACAAGAGTATGTTTTATATAAGAGTTGAGATGGGTACAAATGAAGACAAGCCACTCTATTTATAGGAAATGAGAGGGCTTGGTCGAATGGTTACAAGTTGTTTCGGCTAGATACATAACTTTATGAAGATACATAATGTTTTAAAATGAAAGATTAAGTCATTTGGGCTTGTGATGGTTCGACTAACCTTTCATAAAGGGGCTTGATGATTTGGCTAAGGATGGGAAGACATCTCTCTTGGCCGAATGGGCATGCATGTTCATCTTGGCACCATTTTCTTCCCTTGGCCGAATGGTGGTGTGTCTCTTCATGTTTGGCGCCAAAGGTTCTCATGTGCATGGCATGTGATGTGGCCGAATAGGCATGGATCCTTTAGCTAATATCTCTTGGTGATTTAAGCTTTCAATTGGTGTGATCTCTTCATCCACGTGTTCCTTGTTGAAAAGGCATCTTCATGGGCAGCATCATTCATGAAAGGTCACAATGTTTGGAAAAGTAACCCTTCATGTTTGAGCTACTTTGGGTGTGAATGAGCTGGTGGTGAGATGGCCTTAGATGACCTGTAACATGGTGAACGTTTGGGCAGCTCCTTGTGAAAAGGTACCTCTTGAGGTGGCAACTATTCGCGAAAATGTAAGATTTCACAAATTTTGACTTAGGATATATTTGAAGTGTCCTAAGTGGTGATGATGATGGTGCAACTCCCCAGCTGAAATGAGGTCATCTTGTAGCTCAAATCTTCAGCTCAATCTAGCTATGAGCTCACGGCCTCCGGATAACTTTTCACCAATTGTTCCTTGTGCTCTCCTAATCGATCCCATGTAAGTTTCCTTGCTGTTACATGCTCCATTTAGCTCCAATGCAGCTCCCAAGTGTTGGCCGAATGTGCCTATATGCGTAACATAAGAAAATAAACTAAGTATATAAACTTGTATATTAAAAAAATGTGACTATAGTATATGATAATAACTTGTATCTCATATATAAATGGATAATTTATTATCATAATAACTATAGGTATAATATATATATATATGAAAATAACTATCTTATAACATATGAAATAAGTATCTATAGGTATAAAGATAGAAAGTTTCTTCCATGTAGAGGTTGGAATAGCCATGGTAAATATGATGATGAATTGGATCACATCAGATTACATTATCTTCCTCGAACCATTGTATCTGACAGGGATGTAAAATTCTTAAGCCATTTTGGAGGACTTTGTGGAGTAAAATTGGCACAAAACTACTCTTTTCTACTACATGACATCCATAAACAGATGGAAAAACTGATGTAGTAAATAGAGTTTTGTCAACACTGCTCAAATCCATCATCAAGAAAAATATCAAGACTTGGGAAGAATGTCTACCAGATGTGGAATTTGCATACAACCGAATCATTCATTCAATAACAAAGTATTCCCTATTTGAGGTAGTGTACGACTTTAACCCTATAACTCATTTAGACTTACTTCCTTTTCCTTATGATCAATTAGCGAGCAAATATGGAAAGAAAAAGGTAGAATTAGTGAAAATACTCCATCAACAAGTTAAGGAAAACATTGAAATAAGAACTCGACAATATGAGCAGTAAGAAAACAATGGAAGGAGAAAGGTAACCTTTGAAGTGGGTGAATTCGATTGGGTTCATTTTAGGAAGGAACGGTTCCCAAATCAAAGGAAGTCCAAATTTCTACCCCGAGGATATGGTCCATTCCAAATTATGGAAAAGATAAACGACAATGCATATAATCTAGAATTACCTGGTGAGTTTGGTGGAGTAAGTGTTTCATTCAATGTATTATATTTGTCACCATTTGAGGATGAAAATGATTTGGGCACAAGTCGCTTAAAAGAAGGGATGATGTGGTTATGCCTACACTAGGCCCATAAGTAATGCCACAAGGACCCATCACTCAATCCAGAGACTAGCAATTCAGGGAAGTACTCTTAACTAAGTGTCTTGAACCACTTGATGCTAAGTTATAAAATGTTCTAATAGCTGAAATTTAACTTAACATTTATACATCTTTATATTACGTGCTACATGATGTTATTCAATTCCTTATTAAGCATATTATTGATTTTATATTAGTTTTACATTCATTTAGATAGGTTTCATTTCATTTATAAATTGGCAACATGTTCATCATTCATTTCTTAGCTCATTTTAATTTAATTCAGCTCAAAAGTCATATACATTATCTCCTTTATATATAAACCTCTTATACTTAGCTCATGATAGTCATCCATAGCTTACAAGCATGTATTCTCTCATGGCAGCATGTATTTGCATTCATTCCATCTCATTCACATCAATTTACCTTGTTTTCTTTGAACCTATAGGTACATGGAGGAATGACACACATTAGAAAAGCTTGTGGGAGTATTTGGCACCCTATGGTAGCTCAAAATCAGCTCACAATCTCCATGACAGCTCATGGAAGATAATGGGAATCTCAACTCAGCTAGATGAGCTAAGGGCTAGCTAAACTCAGGTCGGTGGACTAAATGAAGCTAAGTTACTAAAACTGACCAAATGGGTAGCTGAAGGTAGCTAGGATAGGTTCTTAGGAGACAAGGATGTCTCAGATAGGAGGCTCATTCACAATCAACCCTCAAGCAAGCTTGGAGGAGGAACAATGCACGCCCAAGATGATGCACATTACTAGTTTTCATCTAATGCACACGGCTACACCACAAGGCTCCCTAGAACCCCTACGTGATGCCCATATGACCAGTAAGGTGTGTGTTGTGCATGTGACTTTCAATAGACGCACCAAGCATTCAACCAACATCACCATTCGGCCAAGGACCATACTGTTTCACTTAGGCACCAAATTGAGAAGGCACAAGCACTATTCGACCAAGCATTATGCCCTCTTCAAACCAATCAAACCATCACCTAATTATTTTTTCATATTTTTTTAAATTTTATTTTAATTTTTTCAAATGACACAAGGCTGGACGAAACACCATGTAACCATTCGATCATCCCCCTTCAAAGCCTATAAATAGGCTGCCATATTTTATTTGTAATAAGACATTTTTATACATTTTATTCAATTGATATTTCTCTCTTTTCTCAAGTCTTTGGTGACTTTTATCGACTTGTCCATATTATTATCTAGTGGGTCCAAGTCATTTATACCACCCCTTAAATAGACTTGTAAGGCTGGGTCATTTCTCTCCTATAGCACTAGTTCTTCCTTAGTCTATTAAGATACTGTCCTATCCATTTTCATTGTTTTTTAAGCCAAACGAGTGCCATTACAACAACACTTCTGCAACCAATCTCATATAAAAATAGCCTTCCATTTTCACCTACATCAACTACGAAGCCACTATGTTTGAACCATTCACTTATTTGCAGGTTGTTTTCTTTCCTTCCTAGATCCACAATCAATTGAAGGTACAAGTACCATACATCATTACTGTACCCTTAACCGGGAGTATAAAGAAGAGTTTTATCTTCAATTGGGGTAATAAACAGGAGAAAGCCTTTTTGAAAATAAAGGATTATTTAACTAAGGCACCAAGATTAGCCTTGCATAATTTTGATAAAATGTTCGAGATTGAGTGTGATACTTTAGGTATAGGAATTGAAGCAGTCTTGTCATGTGAAGAGCGACCTATTGCATATCTTAGTGAGAAGTTGAGTGTTGCTACCTTAAACTATCTAGTTTATGATAAAGAGATATATGCATTAGTTCGAGCATTTGAGATGTTGCAGCACTATCTTTTGCCGAAAGAGTTTGTCATTCACACCAATCATGAGGCTTTGAAACACATTATAGGTCACCATAAATTGAATAAAATGCATGCTAAGTGGGTTGAATTTTTAGAGGATTTTTAATATGTCATTTGATATATAAATAGGGTAAAGACAATGTTGCAACATATGCCTTGTCCCGTAGGTATGTACTTATTATTTATTTGGATTCTCATTTGTCTGGTTTTGCTTATATTAAAGATTTATATGCCACTGATGCTAATTTTGGAGAAATATATATGTTATGTAAAAAAGGTCAAGATGAGAAGTTCTATCGACATGATGGATATCTTTTCAAAGAAAGAAGAATCTGTATTCCTTAAGGGTCAATTCGAGAAGTCCTTGTTCAAGAAGCACATAAAGGTGGACTTATGGGACATATGGAGTCACTAAGACGTTGTACATTCTGAAGGAGCATTTATTATGGTCTAAGATGCGTAGGGGCGTTGAAAGAATATGTGAACATTGTGTGACATGTAAGAAAGAAAAATCAAAGGTTCTACCGCACAGTATGTATTTGCCTTTACCCATTCTTGATTCTCCTTGGTTTGATATTTCGATGGATTTTGTATTGGGATTGGATAGAACTAGGACAGGTAGAGATAGTATCTTTGTAGTAGTTGATAGATTTTCAAAGACGGCATTCTTTATTGAGTGTAATAAGAATGATGATGATACTAACGTGGCTAACTTATTTTTTGAAGAGATTGTTTGTTTACATGAAATTCCTAGGTCTATTGTTTTTTATAGGGATTTTAAGTTTTTAAGTCTTTTCTGGATGATAGTAGTTTATTGCATTCCATCATTAAAAATAACATTAAGACATGGGAAGATTGTTTGCCACATGTTGAATTTTCCTATAACCATTTTGTTCATTATGCTACTAAGTTTTCACCATTTGAGATTGTTTATGGTTTTAATCATTTAAAACCTATAGATTTGTTGCCATTAAGTCAAGAAAAGGTTATAAATATGGATAAAGAGTCTAAAGCAGACTACATGAAAAAGTTGCATCAACAAGTTAAGGATAATCTAGAGCAAATGACTCAGCAGTACTAGAAACAAGCAAATAAAGGTCATAAGTGAGTTATATTCGATGTTGGAGATTGGGTTTGGGTTCATTTTCAAAGGGAATGTTTTTCACTCCAACGACATTCTAAGTTGTTACCACGAGGAGATAATCCATTTCAAGTGTTGGAGAAAGTAAATGACAACGCTTACAAGTTAGACTTGCCATGTTAATTCAATATAAGTGCTACATTTAATGTTTCTGATTTATGCCCTTACAATGTTTTTATAGATTTGAGGTCAAATCTTTTTCAAGAAAGGGAGATGATATGAGAAATCTAGGAAAGCAGAGGATGTTGATTCAAAGATCTTACCAATAGGACCTATCACTCGTTCAAAGGTAAAGCATTTCAGGGAAGTTCTTTCTCTTAAGTGTTTATAAGTTTCTGAATAACTCCATAATGTTTTTGCCTTATAAACTAAGCTTTTCAATGTGTTACATACTGATGTGTAACATCACATTAGTTATACTAAGTAATTATACCCATTTGCATTAGTTTCATTAAATATATAAGTATGTGCATTATATATACTAATTAATTTATGTTTTAATAAGTTTTATAGCTCATAAGTGTGTTTACATGGCATTTTTAGCTTATTAATAAGTTTACAATAAGTTTTCCATACTTTGATGGATGTTTTTTCTATTTTCCATATAGGATCAACAAAGGGCAGTAGCTGAAGGTCTTAATCCTAGTTCGGTTAAAGCTCAAAGGAGTATATGCAACTCATATCAACTCAACTCGACTCACTACACTTCAGCTATCTGAATTGAGATCACCTTAACATCGTTCAACTCAACTTCAGCTTCACTTGCTCAACTCCAGCTGACAAGTCCAGAAGCAACTTAAAGATTTCCTACGTGTGGGAGAGTGTCATACAAGCATGTGAGTAGTATGTGGGGTGTTATACACCTATCAAAGAGTGCACATCATGAAATAAGAGTGCACATCATGATATAAGAGGAATCTACACTCTTCAAGAGAATTAATGCCCTTGAATTTTAAGTATGGCTACAACAAAGATGATAAATAAATAATATTATTAATGGTATAAGAAATGGATAAGCAAAAATAAGTAATGAAATAAGGATAAGAAATAGTTGGCTGCGGAATTATAGATGATGATTTTGTGGCCTTCAATAGAAGATGGTTGATGATGTTGAAGTTGTATAGAAGATATAGATGAGAATGTATCTCAAACACGCCAAAGAAGAAGCTATGATAGAGAGAACAACCTCAGTCTTTACAAACTTGCTTGAGGGATAGTAATGGTAACTTTAACCCACTAGGTATAAGATATAGGAATTATAAGAAACAAGGGGAAGGGATGACGCCACAAGTATAGAAATATACTTTCTTAATCGATAAAGTTCTCAAAGAATTTTGAAGAGAGATTTAACTCATAAGAAGTTGTTTTATAATATGAATGAGATGATTACAAATGAAAACAAGCCTCTCAAATTATAGAAAATGAGAGGGCTTGGCCGAGTAGACATCTTATATTTCAGCTAGGTGCATAAGTTAAATGAAAGTACATAATTCTTTAAGTGAAAGGATGAGTCTCTAGGCATGATGATGATTCTGTTATCTCTTCAAAAGGAGTCATGTTGTTTCGGCCATGCATGAATCAATCTCCTTTTGGTTGAATGGAGATATGTTAGTTCATCTTTGCGGAAAAGTTATCTCCCTTGGCCGAATGATGTTGTGATGGTTCACCTTGGCACCATAGTCTTCATGTGCAAGGCATGTGGGTGGTGGCCAAATAAGCATGGTGCTTGCCTTATGTCTCTTTATTATTTAGGCCTCTAATGGATGGAATCTCTTCACCAACATGCACCTTAATGAAAGGGAAGCTTAATAGACAACAACATTCATGAAAGGTCACAATTGTTGGAAAGTAACCTTTCATGTTTGAGCTAGTTATAAGGTTAATGAGCTGGAGATGAGCTGGCCATAGGTGAGTTACAACATGATGAACGTTATGGCATCTTCTTGTGGAAAGCTACCTCTTGGAATGGTAACTATTCGCAAAAATGTACAATTTCACAAAATTTAACTTCGGACATATTTGAAGTGTCCTGAGTGGTGATGATGATGGTGCACCTCCCCAGCTGAATTGAAGCCATCTTGTAGCTAAAATCCTCAGTTAACCCAACAATGAGCTCACTTGTCTCCGGATAACTTTTCAACAAATGTTCCTTATGCTCTCCTAAGCGTCCCCATATGAGTTCACTTGTTGTCACTTTCACCATTTAGCTCAAAATAACTCCCATAGTTGTGGTTGAATGTAACTACACTCAAAACATAGAAAATAAGTTAAGTACATGAACTATATTAATGTGTATATGATAAAGATGTGTACTATAGTATATAATATCTTATGCCTCACATAGTAATGAATAAATTATTATCATTATAGCTATAGATGTAGTGTATAGATATGAATATAACTATGTTATAGAAAACGAAATAAACATCATTGTGTAGAAAAATAGCAAGTTTCTCCTTTTGAAAGGTTGGAAATGCAAAATTAACCATTATAATGAATTGGATCACATCACATCATGTGTAAGATTCTGTACAAGTGTGGAAATCAACAATGGGCATATTTGTAGTTAACTACTCCCTCTATTCATGGCAGGTTATAATTCCCTTATCCACTCTTTTAACACTTGCAAAATGTGTTAAAGTCATGCAAATTCAGCCACACAAATGGGCAACATCACAAGGTGATGTAAGGCTATCCAAGTTTCTTCAATGATGGAGAAGTTGGCAGTCTTGTTGTTTCCCGATCTAGGAGAGACACTAAATGCTACACTTGAATATATATGTAAGCTGCACCAAATAAACAAAAAATTGATTAAAGGAATTGAAAATTAAGAATGGAAATGAAAATAGAAAGAAATGATAGTGATAGAAATGTTAACAAATGTTGGCTGCGGAAGTGTTGTTGATTTGTCCTTCAAATGCAATAGGATTCGCCCTCCAATGGTGATGATGAAAGCTTGCCTTAATGAAGATTGAAGGATGGTTTATGGTGATGGGATAGTGATGGAAGTGAAGATGTTGTAGGAATGAAGTAATGAAAGATGGTGGTGATTTATATAGTATCTTATAACACTAAGAATGAACCAAAGTTGTAGATGAGCAAAGACCTGATTCTTATAAGCCATTATAAGGGATGGTAGCAAGGACTTGAACCCATTAGTTATAGGAACTAGGAACTTGAAGTATCTATGAATGGGATTGACGCCACAAACTTTAGAAGCTTACTTAATCGATATAGTTCTAAAAAGAACTTGAAGAGAGAACAATCTCACAAGATTTATATTATCAAAAGGGTTGAGTTTACAAATGAATGCCAAAGCCTATTTATAGGCTTGCATGGGTTTGGTCGAATAATTACATGTCCATTCGACTAGATACATGACTTTTAAATGGAAATGCATGATGTTTTAATGAAGGGAGATGCCCTTGGACGAATAGTCTCCTTTTTGTTCATCTTGGCACCAATTTTGAAGCAACACCTTGCTTTGGCCGAATAGGGAGAAGCCCCTTCACTTTGGCACCCAATTGTTCCACATGCTTGGCACATGGATGGTTGGTCATTAGGCATTCACATGGGTGGCATAGGATGCTTATGGTGTGGCTCCTCCATGGCGTGATGATAATAAGCAAGTTAGGCGTGACTTGGCATCCAACATGTGTCTAAATGACATGTCATTAATTGGGTATAAACTTTTCATGAAAGGTCATATTTATGGAAGGTAACCTTTCACAATTTGAGCTATTTTCCATGTGTTTGAGCTGAAGATAAGCTGGCTATAGATAATGGACATGTAGGTGAGTATTTGGTCAGCTCATTGTGAAAAGGCACCTCTTGGATTGGCAACTATTCGCGAAAAGGCACGAATCCACAAAAATTAACCTAGACCATCATTGAAGTGCTCTGTGTGGCTGTGATGATGGTGCAACTCTCCAGCTGAAATGAGATGTCTAGCTAGCTCAAAAGTCCAGCTCAAGTCAGCTATGAGCTCGTGGGTCAATTGGCAACTTTGTCCCAAAATGTTCTTGAGTTGTCCCAGAGCGGTCCTAGTCAAGTTTCCTTAACTCATAGAATCCAATGCTAGCTTGAAGTGAGCTCCCTTTATGTTGTCAAATATGTACCTACAAAAGAAAAAAAATTATACTAAGTAATATAAGATATAAATGTATAAATATGTGGGTTATAATAGTAACTTCATACATTACATAATATCATCATCATAACTATAAATGTAATGTATTTAAACTATTATTATAACTTATTTGGATCACATCATCACTCCTTTCTTTAAAGCGATTTGTTCTCAAATCGAATAGTGGTTTCACTTCAATGTTCCTCTATCCCTTAGTTGTTGTTTTGTCAAAAAAGGGGATCTCTTCAATAGGAACTTGATTGATTTATGCCCATGTAAATTTGCTTTGAAACTTTAGGTCCCTTAACATCCCAATAGTGGGGTCCCATAATTTTCCAATAGGCATGATCATTGAGTCCTCATTAGTCACGTCTGTTGGTCCTTCTAAGGTCATGTTCTTTGACTGAAACATTACGTACTTTTGCTTCTCAATAGACACATCTCTTTTTCAAATGGTCACGTTTCCTAAACCTTCACCTTGATGAATGGTGTCTCTTGGTACATCATGCAAGAAAAGATAGAATCTGTATTTTCAAAGTTAGAATCATATTTAACCTTGCATTTTGTCAGTAGGCATTTTCTTATCAAGCACTTTGAAGAATAAGACCTTGTATTTGGATCAGCTTCTTCCATTCTTGTTGGTTTTTTTCCTTTTCTCATAGCCTTAACACTTTGTTTCATTTTGACTTGATCATTCTGAACTTGTTTCGGCGTTAGAGGAGTAAGGATAATCTTATTCCCTCTATGGTTGAAGGAGTATTGATTGGTAAAACAGTCATAGATAGTAATTTTATCGTACTGCCATGGCCTTCCAAGAAGTAGTTGGCTAGCGTGCATAGGGATAACATCGTGCATAACCTCATCCTTGTATTTTCCAATGGAAAAAGGTAATATCACCTGTTTATTGACATTGAGTTCCCCTCGTTCATTAATCCATTGTAGCTTATAGGGATTCGGGTGCTTCATCATTTTCAAGCCAAGCTTTTCCACCATGATTGAGCTGGCCACGTTAGTACAACTTCCACCATTTATAATAGCAAAACATACATTTTCATTCACATGGCATCATGTATGAAAGATGTTTTCTCATTTTGAAATGTCCTCGGTGACTTGAATGTTCAAACTTCTTTTTATTACAAAAGCTTCTCCTCTATCAACGGGATATGCAAGAGTTATTTCTTCATTGACTTCAGTGGGTGCCTCTTCTTTTTCTTCAGATTCGATTTCACTATTTCCAAGAAAGAGCATGGTGTTCCGATTAGGACACTATGTAGATACTTGACCTCTCCCAAGACATTTAAAAAACCTAATGACTCTCAAACGTTCAGTGGTTTTTTTTCCTCGGTTGGGGTCTTTACTTACTTGCTGAGTCTTTGAAGATTCGGCTTGCTCTTTTACAGGAGAAGCAATAGCCTTCTTTATGTTGTTTGGACTCTATTTTGATGGTTCGGGCGCAACATTGCGAGATGTATATATCATCATCAGTTACCTTTCGATATTCATTACCATTTTTACCATCTTATCTATTTCAATATAATGATACAACTCAAAGGTGTTGGTAATTTTAGGATTAAGTCCGACAAGGAATCTAGCCATAGTTTTTTCATGATCCTCCTCAATGTTGACTTGGATCATGGCTATTTCCATCTGTTTGTAGTAGTCCTCCACACTTCTATGGCCTTGCTTGAGATTCTGTAACTTCTGAAAGAAGTATTGATGATAATGAATAGGAATGAATCGTTTCCACATAATACCTTTTATTTCATGCCATGTTGAGATCGGTCGTTCTCCATTCCTCTTTCTGTTAAGAGTAAGTTGATCTCACCATATTAAGACATAGTCTATGAACTCCATGGCTGCTAATCTCACTTTCTTTATCTTGGAATAGTTATGGCAACTAAAAACATATTCCACCGTGCTTTACCACTCGAGATAGGCTTCAGGATCAGTCTTTCCTTGGAATTGAGGAATCTTGATATTGATGTTACTTAAGTTTTCATCAACAATAGCGCGTCTAGGGCCTTGCTTTTTGTTCTCTATCATCAATATTTTCTTGAACATCATCTTCTGGAGGTCTCCATTATTCTGGGTTAGAGGTAGATCCTGACGTTGATCTATCTTTTCATGAAGAGCATCAAACTCTTCACTTAAACATTGGCATCATTTCGCCAATGAGTGTCTGTATTTGTAAGTTTGGTGTTCATGCATTTTATCTCATGCTTTGAGACATAGTTAGTGAAATAAAATAAATTAAAACCTTACCAGCACACTCATAAAATCCTTACTTGATATCTCCAAAGAAAATTAAGATTGCACTCCACTCACACACGTGTTTGCACTCAGGATATGTCCTTGGCTTTTTCTGATCCCCTTCTGATCTCACTCTCTCGTTTACCTTTTACCGCTCAATTCCCTCTTGTGGGTTATTTAAAGAACTCAATTAAGATTAAGCAAGTTTCATTGTTTGTACGTCAGCTTAAAAAGGAAATGGTTATGGTATAGAAATGATAAAGGTAGGAAATAATGGTTAAGAAAGGATAAGGTAGTAAATAAGAAAGAATGAAATAAAAGGAAATGAAATAAAGAGAAAATGAAGATAACTTACAACTCAAGTTGCAACAATTACTATCTTACTTCACAATAAACAACAAGGATACCTCCTTTAAGTTTGATGTTGGGGCAGATTGTAATGTGCATCTCTTTGAGTATACTTTGCAACTTTTTCTTCTCTTTTTATTTTCTTTGAATTTTCTTCTTCTATTTTCTTTCTTTTGCACTCCAAAATTGATGTAGGAGTCTTTTATTTTTTTTTCTTTCTTTTTGTTTTTGTTACAGCACTTGATTGTTAATCCGAGTAATTTCTGAACATTGCTTGATGTAAGGTTATGCAAGCTTATTCAATTATGGAGAAGTTGGCAGCCTTGTTGTTTCCCGATCTAGGAGAGACACCAAATGCTAGACTTGAATATATAAGTAATATGCACCAAATAAAGAAATAAATTCTTAAAGGAATGAAAAGTTATCAAATGTTGGATGCAGAAGTGTTGTTGATTTGTCCTTCAAATTCAATAGGATTTGACCTCCAATCGTGACGATGGACACGTTCCTTAATGAAGCTTGAAGGATGGTTTATGGTGATGGGATTGACATCACAAACTTTAGAACCTTGCTTAATCGATATTGTTCTAAAAATAACTTGAAGAGAGAATAATCTCATAAGATTTATATTATCAAAGGGTTGAGTTTACAAATGAAATATGGGTTTGGCCGAATAATTACATGTCCATTTGGCTAGATACATGACTTTTAAATGGAAATGTATGATGTTTTAATGAAAGGAGATGTCATTGGCAGAATAGTCTCCTTGTGGTTCATCTTGGCACCAATTTTGAAGCAACACCCTGCTTTGGCCGAGTAGGGACAAGCCCATTCATTTTCGTTCCCAATTGTTCCACACACATGGCACATGGGTGGCTGGTATTGAGGCACTCACATGGGTGACATATGAGGCTTATGGTGTGGCCCCTCCATGGTGTGAATATAATCATCAAGTTAGGTGTGACTTGGCATCCAACATGTGTATAAATGACATGTCATCAATTGGGCAGCAACTTGTCATGAATGGTCACATTTGTGGAAGGTAACCTTTCATCATTTGAGCTATTTTCCATGTGTTTGAGCTGAAGATGAGCTGACCATAGATGAAGGACATGTAGGTGAGTCTTTGGTCACCACCTTGTGAATAAACACCTTTTGGATTGGCAACTATTCGCGAAAAGGTACCAATCCAAAAAAAATGACCTAGACCATAATTAAAGTTCTCTGTGTGGTGGTGGTGATGGTGCAACTATCCATCTAAAATAAGATCTCTAGCTAGCTCAAAAGTCCAGCTCAATTCAGTTACGAGCTTGGGGGTCAGCTGGGAACTTTGTCCCAAAATGCTCTTGAGCCATCCCGGAGTTGTCCTAGTCAAGTTTCCTTAGCTCATGGACTCCAATGCTAGCTTGAAGTGAGCTCCCTTTATGTGACCGAATATGCACCTACAAAAGAAAACAAAATTTAAGCTAAGTAATATAAGATATAAATGTATAAATATGTGGTTTATAATAGTAACTTCATACATTACATAATATCATCAACATAACTATAAATGTATTGTATGTAAACTATTATTATAACTATGGTATAAAGAGAGAATATGTTAGAGAAAATACCCTTTTGATTATTATGAAAGGTTAGAGATGCAAGAACATTCGTGTTGCTGATTTGGATCACATCAAAACGGAAATTATATGGTAGTTTTCATTTGAGTTTTAAATTCATACTTTTATTATTTTGTGTCCACAAATGATGGGGACCATATCTAATTTTTTCTCTATATATTTTGCAACTTTGTAAGTATAAAGAGGACATGTTTTTTAATATTGAAAATATTGTGAGGTTTTCACTCATTGATGGTTATTCTTAGAACTATTTCTTGACATTTCATGTATGTTCTTATTGTGTAAAACTTGTTATACTTCTGGTTCTTAGATTGCTATTTAACGGGTCCAAGCCCTTTGAACATTGAATGTATAAGGTTCGAGTTTATACTTTTTTGTATAGGTTCTTCCTTGTTCATTGTTTATTAACCAAACCTTCATATTTATTCTTTTCTACCATTGTCATCTTCACCAACAATATATATTCACTCTTACATCATTCTAAAATTTCCAGTAATCTAATTCCTTATTTTCTTCATCTTTTCTTTATCCTTTATTAATCATTTTCGTCTGTAACCTTATCCATAAAACAACAACACCATCCTTTGTTTTAGTAATTTTTTCTATAAGGGAATTTCTTACTTCGTTATAGATCCATTGCAGTTGAAAGCGGTCTTATTCAACTGGTTGTCTGATATCACTCAAGTTTTAATTAAACTTATTATAAACTATCTCAAGTACCCTTACTTATTGTGCGTCAGCTACAATAGGTTTGTAGGTAGGAAAAAAAATATAATGCAAAAATGTGGCTTAAAAATAGGAAGAAAAGAAGAAATGGGTTACTTACAGCACATGTCACTTTGCAACCTTACTATCACCACAATCAAATATTCAATAATGATTTACTTGATTGACTTGGTGACTTTAAATTGTTTCTATGCTTTTTGAATCTTTTTTGTGATTTTTTTTTTCTTTTCATGATTTTTCTTTTCCTTCGGAGGCTTGAATTTTTTGTCTATTTTAGAGTTTCTTAACTTAACTTTAACTTTCTTTTTATGTTTTTGATGTTTGTTATTGAACGTTGCCTCTTCCACCAAGGCTCTGAATACCGCTTGATGTATGGGTGTTGTACCCTTTTGATTGTGGATCTAGGAAGGAAGCAAAATAACTTGTCAATGTATGCGAATGGCTCAAAGAGAATGGATTGGTAGTTGATGTAGGTGAATATGGTGGTTTCTTTTATATAGAAATAAAAATGGTTTAAGTGTTGGGAAGCTGATGGTTTATGAAATAAAAATGGTTAAGATGATATAGTATATTTTAAGACTAAGAATGAACTAATGCTATAGAAGAGCAAACACCCAATTCTTATGTCTATATAAGGGATGATCGAAAGGACTTGGACCCACAAAATATCAATCTAGGTACCATAAGTATCAAATGGAACGAAAGGGTTGATGCCACATGATATTAACTCGATTATGAGTTTTGAGTCATATACATTGTTGCTCGATCGTGATTCTAGTAAGAGACTTCGTAGTTCTTGAAATGATTCTTAAAGTGCAAAAATAACATTGTGAATATGAGATAAACAAATAAATAATGAAATTGAAAAGGATGTGGATGGATTTGAAGTGGCTTGCAAATAAAAGAAGTGTGGTGGTGATAACAGTTCAATGGATGTAACAAAAATGGTGAAGGATAGTTGTAGTCGGTGAACAGGATGATAGAAATTCAAATGATGGATTGTGACCCATTAGCTATATATAGCTAAGAACCAATTGTATAATATGATGGAATCGAGGTGGAATAGGATGGAACATGACCCACTTTCTATAGGTGAGCTAGGAACCAACGTTATAATAAAATGAAATGGATGAAGGCTTTAAGACTGACAATACACTGATAAAGTTATAATCCAAGAACTAAAATAAAAGTAACCTTGCAAAGAGCTTATTATACAAAAAGTTCTAAGTACAAATTCCATGGCGGTGCCTATTGATAGTGTTCATAGGAACCATATGAAGAGTTTTTCAAATTAAAATAAAATAATCACCTAAATGCAATTGAATTTAATTAAATGGCTTTTCATTCTTCTTATCATTTGATGGTTGACCATGTAGATTGAAAATGGATGAATTAATCTTTATTTGACATAATTCTAGCCTTAAATTCTTCTAAAAAAGAGGGGTGACTCTCTGGCTGCCTTGCTTTCCTTGCAAATGGAAGAAAAGAGGATAAATAAAGTCATAGGATGAATGTGGACATCCTACATGTCCAAATCAGCTTGTCTAATTCCTCACTAATTTAATCACTTAATTTGGTGGTTAAATGAAATAAAATCAGCCTTCATTGCTTATTCCCGTGTAGAATATGATTAACCTCCAAAATATGATAAAGGCCTTGATTGCTAAGTTTTGAATAATGGTTATTGCATGTCCCCTTACTTGAATATGAACGACCTTTAATGGGTGATAACATCAATCTTGAATTCCTTGAATTGGTGAATTAAGATGACCATCATTTGATTGTCTCTTGATAGAAGATGAAAGGACATTCCATTGGCTCAAACTCATCAAAATCATCCTTGAATAAAATTCCCATAATGAAAAATTCAGCTTGCAGTCTTCAGTAAATCGATCATATCCCAAGCTCCCGATATCGGGTGGAGGTGATTCAAAAGGCATTAGAAAGGTATGAGATAGAGGAATAATGTCCAATTTATTTATTGGCCCAAAAATGTATGTATCACATTCATAATTAGAAGACATTCTGACTGATATTCTTGTATTTGTTGAAACCATTCAACTTCTCTCATGCACCTAGACAAAAATTTGAACTTTATTCAATCTTTAATTGAAAACATGCATGAAACAATTAAGAGTTTGTTTAATAAATGAACTAAATTTATTAAATGAACTATATGAATGAATGAAGTCTCTTACTAAAGGATCTAAAGGCACAAATAAACTACTTCCCTAAATGAACTATATGATTTAAATGCAATGCATGCTTAAATGAACAACACACTTATTAAATGTAATGAATGTTATGAAAACTTCAAATTCTCATGGAAATTCATGCATAAGCAACATGAAGTGTTCCTCCCTTATTATTCCTCCTTGTTCACGTCCCAAGCTTGATGTAAACATACTTTCCATGGCTGCTTGGAACTCTTTATCACAAAGGAACTCATAAACAAGTAAAAAGAAGATGAAGTAAGATAGAACTCCCTTATAGTTAGCCCTAATGATCTTCAATGGTGAGATCAAACAATGGAGAAAATGGATGTTGACCAGGATCACATCATTCCCTCCCTCTTTAAAGCGATTTGTCCCCAAATCAGCACTTGCTACGAACGGGAACAATTTTGATCTCCTTTGGGTGGGGAAATTCTTCACTTTTTATTTAAACAAAACCCATTCGCCTGGGTCAAGATATTAATGCTTGTAAACCTTATTTTCATATGTTCACTTGAATATGGACATGTCTTTTGGATCTATCTTTTTGAAACATCATATTATTTGGTAACAAGAGTTGTCTGTTGAACCTTACCTTGATTCAAAACAACACTCCCATTGATGAAGGAACTTGTCCTTTGAACCATTCCTTGGCCTGAAAGGTTACAACTTTTGATTTATGAACGTTTCTCTTTAATTCCTCTCATATTTCGGTGTTGTTCTCTTTCAAAAGGATGTATCCTTTCATTTCCTACAATCAAAACTAGATCAGTAGAAAAGGAAATCATATTTAAATAGATAAGGAAAACAAACCCAAGAATACTCAGAGATAGTGGTTGATGGTTGAGGTTTTTCATGGAAATATGCATCGATTCATGGGATCCTTCCCCATGTTCACTATTCTTTTGGACTCCTTCAAGTGGGTAGGTCATGCCAACTTTAATATTCGTGCCCTTCCACATTATGAACCTTGAATAGATCGATAATTTTTGTTTCATCTCCTTGAATCGATCATCACAAGCAAGATAAATTCAATGAATCAATGTTCTACAAAAAAAATCTAAGTTAGAACATGGAACACCATTAATAAAATGAATGAACATAGAAAATTCATGAAAGTTCATAAATGGAATTTGGCCTTTACATTCTCAAGAATCAGATTTATTGAAACTTCCTTTTTATGAAGTTCTTTGAATGGATAGAGTATATTTGGAATTTCAAGTGATTTAACATTTGAAACTCCAGGTGTCACCCCTTTTGGAACTTCAATGGACATGCTTATTGAATCATCATTTCATAAAGGTATGACTCTTAGATTTTCCTGCAAATTAGAAAAAACAATAGGAGAAGAAGAGTTGTTATGTAAAATATGTTCTCCACTTTCTTTTTCTTGTCTACACTTATTTTCAATTCCAACGTTTTCATCGCCAATTGTTTTTGTCTCATCACATTGTTATTTTTCAATTGAACTCTCTTTATTTTGCTACTTTTCCATCATATCTTCAATACTTCTCTTTAAGAATAATTGATCTTCTTTCACTTGATTTGGCGTTTGGGGTACCAAAGTGATATTTTTGTTGTTTTGTTCCGAAACATACTCGAATGTAATTTCTCCCTTGCTTGTTGCACCTTTGCTCTCGTCTTGTCTCAAATTAACTTCTTCATTCGCCTCTACTTTGATTTCTTATTTTGATTGATGGTTAACAACATCTTTTAGACATGTAGCACTCCGTTTAGGACATTGACTAGGGGCGTGTCCTTTTCCCAAGTAATGATAGCATCTAAAATATGGATGTAAGTCTTCTCATTTGACACGTACTTCCTGAATTGAGAAACTATGTAATCTTTTCTTGGTCTTTGACTTGAGCTATAAATGAAACCCGAAAGGTGCATTACAACATATCTTTCTCATGAAAAGGTTATGATTTCTGTCCTCCACAATCTTGACAACTCATGAACCATTATTTGCGTTTGTAATTTAGGTGCAACACCGTAACTTTTTCTGTCACATTCTCCTCAAACATGAGAATTGTCTCTCGATTGTTGAGGTTTAGTTAGTAAACAACAAGGTTTAAATCCTCACCAATACACTCCAAGGAAAAGTCACTTATACTCTTGTTTCAATCAGGATGGCTTGTACCCTTAATGTGTTATCATGCCTTTTTCTGCTCTTTCTTTTCTTTTCAAGTTCTTTGAGAACTCCCTCAATGTTTCAAGTTGTCTTTTGACCTTTTGGCTGAAACAAGTGTGCCTAGATAGCAATGATAGTGAAAAAAAATTGACTACAAGGAAAAGAGATTGTAAGTAAAGATAACAAAATTGAATAATGAAATATAAAGTTGAAGTAAATATTTTTTTCTTTAAAGATAAAATGCATTACTCCCTCCCTCTTTAAACTTTTTTCTTTCTTTTTTTTCGATTTTCCTTTTTTACTAACCAGGGATATAGCAAATGATACGATACACTTACTGAATCAGCTAGCTCTGATACCAAATGATATGATCTCGATTATGAGTTTTGAGTCATATACGTTGTTATCCGATCGTGATTCTAGTAATAAACTTTGCAGTGCTTGAAATGATTTTGAAAGTGCAAAATTAATGTTGTAAATATGAGATAAACAAATAAAGAATAAAACTTAAAAGGAAGTGGATGGATTTGAAGTGGTTTGCAAATGAAAGAAGTGTGGTGGTGACAACGATTGAATGGATGTAGAGAAAATGATGAAGAATAGTTGTAGTCGGCGAGGAGGATGACAAAAATTCAAATGATGGATTGTGACCTGTTAGCTATATATAGCTAAGAACCAACAATATAATATGATGAAATTGAGGTGGAAGAGGATGGAACGTGGCCCACTAGCTATAGGTGAGCTAGGAACCAACGTTATAATAAAATGTAATGGAGGAAGGCTTCAAGACTGATAAGAAACTGATAGAGTTATAATCCAAGAACTAAAATGAAGCAACCTTTCGAAGAGTTTATTATGCAAAAAGTTCTAAGTATAAATGCCATGGAGGTGCCTATTTATAGTGTTGATAGGCAACATATGAAGAGTTTTTACAATTAAAAAAATAATCACCTAAATGCAATTGAATTCAGTTAAATGACTTTTCATTATTCTTATCTTTTGACGGTTAACCATGTAAAATGAAAATTGATGAATTAAGCTTTAATTTGAGATAATTCTAGCCTTAAATTCGTCCAAAAAGGAGGGGTGACTATTGGGCTGCCTTGCTTTTCTTGCAAATGGAAGAAAAGAGGATAAATGAAGTCATCGGATGAATGTGGACATCCTACATGTCCAAATCAGCTTGCCTCTTCAAATTCCTTGCTAATTTTATCACTTAATTTGGTGGTTAAATGAGATAAAATCATCCTTCATTTCTTGTTCCCTTGTAGGATATGATCAACCTTCAAAAGATAATAAAGGCCTTGAATGCTAAGTTTTGAATGTCGGTTAATGCATGTCCCCTTGCTTGAATGTGAACGGCCTTCAATGGGTGATAACATCAACCTTGAATTCTTTCAGTTGGTGAATTAAGATCGCCATCAATTGCTTGTATCTTGGTATAAGATGAAAGGACTCTTCCTTCGCTCAAACTCATCCAAATCATCCTTACATAAATTCCCGTAATGAAAATTCCAGCCTGCACTGTCTTTAGTAAATCAATCATATCTCAAGCTCCCGATATCGGATTGAGGTGATTCAAGAGGCATTGGAAAACTAAGAGATAGAGGAATAATGCCCAATTGATTTATTGACCCAAAAATGTCTGCACTACATCCAGAATTAGAAGATATTCTGACTGATATTATTGCATATAATGAAACCGTTCAACTTCACTCATGCACCTAGACACAAAGGAGAACTTTATTCAATATTTAATTGAAAACAAGCAATAAGAAATTAAGAGTTACTTTAATAAATGAACTAACTTTATTAAATGAACTAGATACATGAATGAAGTAGCTTACCAAAGGATCTAAAGGCATAAATGAACTACTTCACTAAATGAACTAGATGATACAAATGCAATGCATGCTTAAATGAAAAACACACTTATTAAATAAAATGAATGTTATGCAAAATTCAATTTCTCATTCATAAGCAATGTAAAATGTTCCTCCCATATTATCTCTCCTTGCTCACGTCCCAAGCTTGATGTAACCATACTTTCCATGGCTGATTGGAACTCTTTACCACAAATGAACTCATAAAAAATTAAAAAGAAGATGAAGTAAGATAGAACTCCCTTAGAGTTAGCCCTAATGATCTTCCATGGTATGATCAAACAATGGAGAAAATGGATGCTTACCAAGATCACATCACCACAAGTATAGAGTACTTGATAAGTCGATAAAGTCACAATGAACTTAGAAAAAGAGAATAATCTCATTTGTATTGATATATAAAATATGTTTTTTACAATGGAAGTATGCATGCCTATTTATAAGAAATGAAAGGAAACTAGGCCAAAGGACATGTAATTATTCTACCATAGAACCCATTTAATTAAAAGGCTTAATAAATTAAAGAAATCTAATTTGAATGTAGATAATGTTTTGGCCATGATGAAGGGAAAGATCCCTTGGTCAAATGGCTTCCTTGTCTATTAATCCTTGGAGCCATCTTGAATAGTTATGGCGCTAGGCCGAATGGTGATGTTGCTTGGCACCTTAGGTCAAATGGAGATGTTGCTTCACTTGGTACCTCGACAATAACACGCTTTGAACATGGATGGAAGTCACACAGTTTGCACATAGATCCTTAGAATGCTTATGATGTAGACTCGACCATAGGATGATGTTGAGTAGCTTTGGTGAGACGTAGCTCCTAATTAAGCTTGGTTTAGCTATTTTTCTTCACTTTTAGTAACTTAGCTTCAAATAGTCCTTCTAGTTGACTTTAGATCCATCTTAGCTCCTCCAGCTAAAATGAGCTTTCCATTGCCTTCCATGAGCTGCCATAGCCTTTGTGAGCTAGTTATGTATTTCCATATGATGCAAAATACTCTCCCAAAATACCATTTATGTAGGCTGATATGCCTTTGATTATGGATCTAGTGGAGAGCAAGCACCTGTAAGAATATTGGCTACAAATTAAAGGCTTGGTGGTAAATTAAAGGTGTTAAGTGTAGGTTGCTTTTAGATATATGAATGGATGCAGAAGTGTTATTGAACTGGCAATGTTTTGGACTTCAAACATAAGGGAAATTGTAGGATAGTATCTTAAACAGATAAAGGAAAAACGAATGTTATTAGAGAGCGAAGACCCAACCTTACAAGTCTAATTAAGGGGTGGTAGAATCAGACTTGGACCTAAGTGCCAATGGAAATTTAAGAGGTTGACGCCACAAGCACCTAATTGTCTTGATAAGTCGATAAAAGTTCAAAATAACTTATAAAGAGGATAACCTCACAATAAATTGATTTCAAGCAAAAATGATTGTTTTTAAATTTACAAACTAATGGCTTATTTAAAATTTTCAAAGGGTTGAGGGTGAATGAATACATGATGGTTTGGCTAAGGTTAAAATAGCTTTGAAAATACATGATTTTTAATGTAAATACATGACTTTAATGAAAATGCATGCTCTTGGCTTAATGCTAAGGAGTTGGTTCGGCCTTAAGGATGTTCTGAATGTATTTGGAAGTTACTTGGTGCCAAAATAAAGAGGAATGAGTCTTTGTCTTAATAGGAGGCTTTCCTTGGTGTTTCGGCTGTTATTTGTTGTCACGTGGAATTCACATGCTTGAATAATGCACATGGAAGCCTTCTTGAATGCACATGGGTCTTCATACAATGCTTTGGTGAGGATACAACCATAGGATGATGTCTTTTAAGTCCATGGGCAGCCTAGAGATGAAATAGCTTTAAGGTAAGCTAGGTGGGCGCCTTGGTAGCGAACTAGGTGAGTTATAACTTGATGAACTCAAGCTCGTTAGCTTTGGTCTTCTCAGTTCCTTAACTACTCTCAAGTTACTTCCAGCCACTTTTAGTCCACTTTTCAACAACTTGGTCCAAAGTTCATCCCCAGCTAGGTTCAGCTACATGTTAGCTCCTTTAGGTTAGTAAAGCTCCTTAGGTTATGAAATGAGCTACCATAACGTTCATGAGCATTAGCTTCTATGCTTCCATAATATGTCTTGCTTTGAGCTTCACCTGTAGGAATCAATAAACAAATCAAGAAAGTAATGTGTGAGCTAAATTAAGGTAAAATGCATGTTGTCGTGAGGTGTTTGAGTGACATGATCTATGAATGATCTAGAAGCCAGGATAACATGTATATGAGTTAGATAGAAGCCATAGGATGTTCATGAGCTTTAAAAAACATGTATGAGCTAGAAAAGAGATGCATATGTGCAAATAAGCTAAAGAAATATGGATACAAAGCTAGTGAGCTAATGTAAACATAACCTGAGCTAATGAATGAATGAATACATGCTGCCATTACATATAAATGATATGTAAACATAATAAATGAACCTAAAACATAAGTAAATCAAAATATAAAGCTAGGTAAAGATGTGGAAACATATGTTATGCATGAAAATCATATAGTATGCAAGTGAATAATAACATATGATTATTCAAGCATAGCTTAAGGTAAAAAAAGCATGCTTATAACATTAAATGATGTATATAGAAGATAGTAAAGGATAAAGTAAGGATGAGCTCCCTTAGAATCAACTTTGAAGGATGTCCAAGGTGTGATCTAGACAAGGAGAAAGTTGGATATAGTTTGGATTATATCGTCCCCCTTCTTTTAGGTGATTTGTCCTCAAATCGAAGTAGCTTCTCATTAAAGACCTTCTTGATATAGGAATGATTGAATCCTTATGCTTTCCTCCAATACACGCTTCACATGAAATGTTCAACCTCTTAGCTTCAATTCTTGTAATTTTGCGTCCTTTGATGGGAGGACACAATGTTTGGGAACCACCACATGTCCTTTAAACGGGAGAGACATATCCCTTCATGAACCAACTTGTTCATTTTTCTTTATACTTTGAATCATCACAATGCTTGGAAAGTACGTCTATCTCTTCAATTCCTCCCTTTAATTCATCATGCTTGTTGGAGAAAAGGTTTGCCTCTTTGTTGGAGTCATCACATCCCTTGGTGAAGATAATTATTTTTGAATGACTCCGTGTAACACCCATTTCCTGTACACAAGTCACAAGTGTCACACAACTTTTAAAAACATTTTCTTATTTATAAACCCATAAAAAAATTCAAAACTAAATACAAAACATCTTTAATATAAGGTAAAACATGCGTTGTAAACCATATAATTATCAAAAGAAGCTCTGATTATCCTATAGTTACTGATAAGTCAACCTTGGATTCATGTTCTCTGCTGCACTCCTTACTCTGCTAGTCTTTACTTTTCCCTACGCGTGAAATCAACACATGTTAAGTATTTACTTAGTGAGGCATAATAATGTAATTGAACTAAAACTCATACATAATCATATCATAGATATTGAAATACAAACTAATTCCTATACTTCATAAAAATCAGTTAATCATCTCAATTAAACCCAAGTTTCTTTCATATAGTCGTCAAAACTATCCTGATGTAGGCTGAATCTACACTCTTTAATGAAAATGAGTTGATAGCCTTATTGTGACCCGATCTAGGATTAACAAGTAGTGATTTCCTTAAGTTATATGTTTGTCTGCAACAAAGATAAGAAAGAAAATAGGATTAGTGATGGAATAAGAAATGGATAATTAAGATAATTAATAATGAAATGAAAGAAATGAATAAAGATGGCTGCGAAGTTATAAAGTTGTTGATGGCCTTGAAGGAAGATGTTGATGGTGTTGATGATAAAATGGAGATGGTAGTGATGTTGTATCTCAAGCAGCCAAAGAATAAACTATGATAGGAAACACAATCTCGATCTTCACAAACTTGCTTGAGGGGTGGTGATAGTGTCTTCAACCCACTAGATAGAAATCTAGGAATTTAGTAATCAAGCTGTAAGGTATGATGCCACAAGTGTAAGAAATTATACTTGCTTAATCGATAAAGTTCACAAACAACTTTGAAGAGAGATTAAACTCACAAAAGTTGGTTTATAATATGAGATGAGATGATTACAAATGGTGTCAAGCCTCTCAATTTATAGTAAATGAGAGGTTTTGGCCGAATGGTTACATATTATTTTGGCTAGATACATGTCTATAGGGAAAGTACATAATGCTTTGAGATGAAAGGATGATTCATTTGGTTTGGTCTTAGTTCGACTAACTCTTCATAAAGGTGCTTGATGTGCCTCCTCAGTTTGGTGCCAAAGCTCTCATGTGTAAGGCATGTGGTGTGGCCAAATAAGCATAGAGCTTTGTCTCATGACCCTTGGTGATTTAACTCTCCAATTGATGCAATCTCTTCTCCGACATGCTCCTTGATGAAAGGGAATCTTCATAGGCATCATCATTCATGAAAGGTCACAATATTTGGAAATGTAACCTTTCATGTTTGAGCTAGTTATGAGGTGAATAAGTTGGAGGTGAGCTAGCCATAGGTGAGTTGTAGCATGGTGAACATTATGACAGATCCTTATGAAAAGATACCTCTTGATGTAATAACTATTCGTGAAAATGTACGATTTAACAAAATTTGACTTAGGACATATTTGGAGTGTCATAAGTGGTGATGATGATGGTACAGCTCCCCAACTGAATTGAAGTCATCTTGTAGCTCAAATCTTTAGCTCAATCCAGCTATTAGCTCACATGTCTCTGGATTACTTTTCACCAAATGTTCCATATGCTCTCCTAAACGTCCCCATGTAAGTTTATTTGCATTTGATTTCTCCATTTAGCTCCAAGATAGATCCCAAGTTGTGGCTAAATGTACCTACTTTCAAAACATAAAATCTAAGTTAAGTATATGAATTATTATAAAGTAATAAGGATGTGCATATTATAAAGATGTGAACTATAAGTTATAATAATAACTAATGCAACATATGATAATGAATGAATATTATTATTATAGCTATATATTATATGCATGAATATCAATCAATGATGTAAACCATAAGACATAATGAATGCATGCACATGTTATGATAATTCAAGTATAGTCTTATATGTAAATGTATGCTCATAATAATATATAGTGCATAAATGAGTAACTATAATATAAAATAAGGTAGAACTCCCTTATATTGAGCTTGATGGATCTTAGACGATGTGAGTATATCATAAAGAAAGTTGGTGTTAGACAGGATCACATCATCATCCCCTTCTTTTGGGTGTTTTGTCCTCAAATCGAAAGGTGACTTCTCCAAATTATATGCCCATTCAATCGTTGTTGGTTTGCCTCCATAGGTCATCTTTATGAAAGAATTCTTATCAAAAGTCATATCCCTTGAATAAGTTCCTCGAATGCCCATGATCTGAAAAGAGAAGGGGATATCATAAGGTAGAGAATGATTAATGATAAATAAGTGAAAGAAGTACTCATATTCCATATTTGTTGGATGATCAATAGTCATGTCTTTTGAAGACATATTGTCTTGAATGATCATATCTCTTGGTACCCCAAAAGACATATTGTTTGGTTCCCCAAAAGACATATTGTTTGGTTCTTCAAAAGTCATGTCCATTTATTCATGCAAAGTTATAGTTTTTGGCTCTTGAGAAAATAATCCGCTTAAGATTCTAGGGATCACACCTCTTAGTTCCTCCATTTGACAAATTGTGTCATTTGGAATCTCCTTTAATTCAAAAACAAATCTTTGTTGGAATAGGCATTTGTATTGTGTCATGTGGTGATGGATATTGTTTCTTGTTTCACTCCTTGATCTGACACATCATATTCTTTAAAAAGAATATGTAACTCTTCATATCCGTTCTTTGAATCATCATGATGGTTTGTGGAGAGTCTTAACATTGGAAACTTCTTGAAATGCTTGAGTTCAATGCACCAATCAAGCTTATAACGACAAAGATTCTTGTCATTAACGTTTGGTAGGATAATACCATGTACATAACTGAAATTCCTGCAAAGTAAATCAAAGTTAAAATATAATAAATTATTAACAAGATGAATAGAAACATCAAACCAATGTGGATATTTAATAGGAGTTGGTTGCTGAATTCTTTTCAGGATTGTTAATGCATTTGGAATATTAACGAACACAATTATTGGCACTTCAAGTGACGCTTCTTTTGGAACTTCAATTGGTCTAACCTTTGAAACATTAAGAGTCACGCCTATTGGTTCTTCAAAGGTTACATCTTTTAATCCTCCAAAAGTCATAATTCTTGAATCATCTCCTCTAAAAGATACATCTCTTGGATTATCCTGCAAAACAATAGGAAGAATAGATGAAAAAGTAAGGTTAGTTAAAATATGTTCTTCATTCTCCTGTTTATCTCCAAATTCATCATTCTCAGCTCTCTCATTTTTAACTCCGATGTTTTCTTCAAGTTGTTTGCCTTTACGTTGCTCTTTCATTGTTTCAATGTTCCTTTTCAAATGATTTTGATCTTCATTCACTTGGTTTGGTAAAAGTGGAGTACAGATTAATTTTCTTTCATTGTGAAATAAACAATACCGGTTTGTGAAACTATCATGAATAACCCTTTTATCAAATTGCCAAGGCCTTCCTATGAGTATATGACACGCATTCATTGGAACAACATCACAAAGAACTTGGTCTTTGTATTTCCCAATTGAAAATGAAATGGTGACTTGTTTAGTAACCTTGACTTCTCCTCCATCATTTAACCATTGTAACTTGTATGGTGTAGGATGTTTAATCTTCTTGAGTCCGAGTTTAGCCACCATTAAAGTGCTTGCAACATTGGTACAACTTCCTCCGTCGATTATCATGAAACAAACTTTATTGTTTACATGACAACGATTGTGAAAAATGTTCTCTCTTTGATTATCCTCCATGGATTGAATATTCAAGGATCTTTTTACTACCAAAACTTGTCCTAAAACTTTAGACATTGTTAGTTAACAAATAAAACAAAATAAACCTTACCACTACACTCACAAAGCCTCACAAGTTTTGCTCCAAATAAAAGATAGGATCACTCCACTCAACAATCGTGTTTACTCTTGGGAATATGATTTTGGCTTTGATAATTTCCCTTTTGATCTCGCTCAATTATCCTTTTTCCACTCGATCTCTATTGCTAAGTCCTTTGAAGAACTTCCTCAAGATTAGAACAAGTTATTTCTCTTCTTGTGTGTGTCGGCTGTAAAATAGGTTAGGGTAGAAAGGAAAAGAAGAAATAGAAAAGGTAGAAGAAATGATTCAAGGTAATGAAAAGAAATAAAAGGTTGAAGACAAGGAACAAGAAAGTAAAGAAAGGAAGAGGTGACTTACAACCCAAGAAACAACACTTACTATAACCTTTCACAAGAAACAATAAGGTTATCTTCTCTAGTATAGATATGCCTCCTTGATGTACTTGTAATAGTAGAACACTTTTCCTAGGCCTTGTTTTTCTCTTTCTGTTTGAAATTCGTTTCTGATTTTTCTGATTTTTCTTTTTGTCTTTGAACTCCTTTGTTTGTTGTAGAAGTTTGATTTTTCTTTTGAACTTCTTTTTTTTCTTTTTTCTTTTTATCTTTGCACGCAAATGACACTTTTTTTGTCAATCCAACTATGCTCTAAATACCTCTTGATGTAGGCTGAATCTACACTCTTTAATGGAAGGGAGTAGATAGCCTTATTGTGTCCCGATCTAGGATTGACAAGTACTAATGTCCTTGAGTTATAAGTTTGGTTTCAATAAAGATAAGAGAGGAAATAGGATTAGTGATGGAATAAGAACTGGATAATTAAGATAATTAATGAAATGAAAGAAATGAATAGAGATGACTGCGGAATTATGAAGGTGTTGATGGCCTTGAAGGAAGATGTTGATGGTGTTGATGATGAAATGAAGATGGTAGTGATGTTATATCTCAGGCACGTGAAAGAAGAAACTATGCCAAGAAGCACAATCCCGATCTTCACAAACTTGCTTGAGGGGTGGTGATAGTATCTTCAACCCACTAGATAGAAATATAGGAATTTAGGAATCAAGGTGGAAGGTATGACGCCACAAGTATAAGAAATTATACTTGCTTAATCTATAAAGTTCACAAAAAACATTGAAGAGAGATTAAACTTATAAAAGGTGGTTTATAATATGAGATAAGATGATTACAAATGATGACAAGCCTCTCAATTTATTGGAAATGAGAGGGTTTGGCCGAATGGTTACATATTGTTTTGGCTAGATACATGTCTATAAGGAAAGTACATAATGCTTGAGATGAAAGGATGAGTTCTTTGTCTTGGTGTTAGTTTGGCTAACCCTTCATAAAGGGGCTTGATGTTTCGACAATGATGAGTGAACATCTCCCTTGGTCGATTGATGATGTGCCTCCTCAGTTTGGTGCCAAAGCTCTCATGTGCAAGGCATGTGGTGTGGTCGAATAGGCATAGAGCTTTGTCTCATGTCCCTTGGTGATTTAAGCCTCTAATGGATGCAATCTCTTCACCAACATGCTGCTTGATGAAAGGGCATCTTAATGGGCAACATCATTAATGAAAGGTCAGAATGTTTGGAGAGGTAACCTTTCATGTTTGATCTAGTTCTGAGGTGAATGAGTTGGAGATGAGCTGGGCATAGGTAAGTTGTAGCATGCTGAGCATTATGGCGGCTCCTTGTGAAAAGGTTCCTCTTGAGGTGGCAACTATTCGTGAAAAGATACGATTTCATAAAATTTAACATATGACATATTTTAAGTGTTCTAAGTGGTAATGTCATGATGCAACTCCCCAGGTAAATTGAATCATCTTGTAGCTCAAATCTTCAGCTCAATCCAGCTATGAGCTCATAGGTCTCCGGATAACTTTTCACCAAATGTTCATTATGCTTCTTAAACGTCCCCATATAAGTTTCCTTGCATTTGCTTTCTCCATTTAGTTCCAAGATAGCTCCCAAGTTGTGGCCGAATGTACCTACATTCAAAACATAAAAGCTAAGTTAAGTATATAAATTATTATAAAGTAATAAGGATTGCATTATTATAAAGATGTGAACTATAGGTTATAATAATAACTCATGCATCATATGATATTGAATGAATATTATTATTATAGCTATAGATTATATGAATGAATATTAATCAATGAAACAAGCCATAGGACATAATGAATGAATGCACAAGTTATGATAATTCAAGTATAGTCTAATATGTAAATGTATGCTCATAATAATATATAGTGCATAAATGAGTAAATATAATATAAAGTAAAGTATAACTCTTTTATATTGAGCTTGATGGATCTTAAATGATGTTAGTATGTCATTAAGAAAGTAGGAGCTAAACAGGATCACATCATATCATTAGTATGCCAAGCATACCTATTTATCTATATATTTTTCCCAATTATCTTTTATTTTGCTCCATGTATGTTAAATAAGAAATGTAAAGTACATGAACTTCGCCGAAGTACCAAAATGGTCATTCACCTTTTATGAATACCTTGAGTGACACCTTTTATGCCAATAATGCACCATTATGCATTTTTATTAGTGGCACCTTTTACGCCGATAATGCACCGTTATGTATTTTCATTTATGGCACATTTCATGCCGATAATGCACTGTTATGCATTTTCATTTATGGCATATTTTTATACCAATAATGCCCCGTTATGCGTTTTCATTTATGGAACCTTTTATGCCGATAATGCACCGTTATGCATTTTTATTTATGACACCTTTTATGTAGATTCATAGATTTAAACATTTATTTTTGTAACATCGATAACAAATTGCATAACATTAACATTTATTCATTCATTTTTGAGCAGTTCATACTCTAAAACTTATTCATAATATCATTTGTATATACATTATGAAAATATACCAAAATGATGTAAAACATATATTTAACAAAACATTCGAGGTTGACTCATCGTGAGTCATCCTCCTTTCTTACAAGTACAATAAATGCACTCACCTGATAAGGCTCGCTAGTATGTTGTAATGATGTCCACCTATTCGGCAACTTTATCTTTTCCCATTTTATTGCTTGACTCAGGGGTTTGGTTATGATCTACACAAGCATCGAATTAAGTACCCAACCATAACAGTGTTAGTATACTCTCTAACATTTATACTTTAAATAATAATCAAAAGTACTATTATATTCAATTTCTATCAAAATTCTTCCAATCTTAATTTTTCTATACTCAATAGTATCGGTACCCCTACTATGGTATCGATACTTATACATTATGGTACCGATACTCCCTTTCAGTATCGATACTCCCTTTCAATATCGATACCATTTATGCATTCTGAGTTCTTGAGAATCCATCTCATTCTAAACAATAATTCATTGTAGCTTGGAATGATTAAACAATCCATTTTTGCATATTTACCTTCACAAGGTAACTCTATCCAGTTTTATGGATTTGATATATATTCTCAATCCAACTCATAACATTTGATTCACAAATAACTCAACTTTCTATAAACTTTTAGCGAACAACTTATTACCGCTTATTCATTTCCTCTTACTCAGTCAACAATGATTTAAACAATTTAGTGCCTAGCTTAAATATTTCTCACTTATTTAAGCTTACCTGGAGAAACCTCATAATCATTACTAGATTCAGAAATCTCTTTTGGATCCTTATGCGATTTAACTTTTCCTGTAAATCGTTCAAACTTTTTAATCAATTCTTCCAATTCATAAGCTTCGTTAAAAGCTATGACATATCTTCCACAAAATGGAGAAAAAACCTTTACAACAGCCACCCTTCTAAGGTGTTTTACATAATTCATGTCGGGTCCCTTTTTGGTCGATTTCAATCTCGACTTTCTTTTCAACATTTTCAACTTTCTAACCTTTGCCTTTAATTCCAATATCTGAACATAGTCAGAATCATCATACATTAGTAAAGAATAACTTTACTCCCAACAAGCATCATCACAGTATATATACAACTATCATTAACTTTTCACATTCTAGAGGCATGTATACACTTTTTAACTCAAAACAAACTCGGTTTAGTCCTAGAATTGGCTAAACCTGTAGCTCTGATGCCAATAAGTGTAACACCCATAACCCGTATAATAATACCTATACAGATTATGGATGTTATCCGAATTTCTAAATCCATTTCTAATTTTCTATTGCGATTTAAAATTTGTTTTCTTAAAATGGTAAGTGATATTATAAAAATATCATGTCATAAAAATTAAGTTTTGTTGTAACGAATTTAATTCAAAAGATTTTTTTTAATGAATAGTGAACAGTGGTGATGAACAGTAGGGGAATCGGTTCCCTGTTGTGGGAATCGGTTCCCCAAAATTATTCTCGAAATTTTACTTAAAAACGTGGTTACTGTGCATACTACAGTAACTACTACAGTAACTTCCGAAAATACATATAAATTAATAAAAATTAACCTTTCATCACTATAAAAATTTCCAAAATTTATTCAACAAATAAATTGAACATTTTCAAATTTCACTGATATTGAAATATACCTCTCGATGCTTGATATCATTTTGAACTCTTTATTCCGCTTTTTACATACGCATGAAAAACATCACACGCTAAGTATATACTTAATGAGGCAATTAAAACATTTAATAGTGCAATACAATTAATGCATGATTTATCAATTTCCATAAAATCATTTTACTAACATATCCAATATTTTACCATGATCAAAATAATATAAAATCTCTTACCATTTATCCCATAAGCTCGTAAGCTTATTTTACCAAACTACTTACCATTTAAATTTCATAAGCTCATAAGCTTATTTTATCAATATACTTGACATTATTCATAAGCTTGTAAGCTTATTTGCATACTTACCATTTATTAACCATTAAACTATAACTCATAGCCCATAGTATAACTGTATGAGGAACCCGATATAGGAGTCAAATATTGCACCGAAGTGCTGAGGTCGAGCTTTGCTCACCTAATAATGCACCGTAGTGCTTGTACCGTGTCTTGGGTAGACACTTTGAGGCCTACACTATATGTTTTCTCTAGACACTCTAGTACTTCCTAATATTGCAGCTGGTAGACTCGATGGCATGCCATTAATACCACTGATCCTCAATAACATACTTGGGCATATAGTCAATTTTATTGGATCATCCATGGCAAAGTATATTATCATAATTTTACAATTGAGGAGTTCATACCCAAAAACATTCATGGTAAAATATCACATTTTCCATAATCAATGCATTATAATTTCATACAGTGACATCTCAATGTCATGTCAATTTATAAAAATGACATAATATCATGCTGATATAAGCATGGTCGACTTATCGCAAGTCTTCCTTATGATGTATGAAACATCCATGTATAATTTCATGCATGTATTGCACTCACCTTGACACTTTATATCTTTCAAAATATTTGTGTCTCACTATTGTCCACAATATACCCTTTTTATAGTTAACTTGCTTCAATTGCAAATCAACCATGATCTGTATAAATCACAAATTTATAACAATACATATGTTAGTATTGTACTAACATAAACATGTCCCAAAATAATTCAATAGCATACTTCAAACTCATTTCCACCAAATAATTCAGTACTTATTAATTCCTTTTAACATTAGAAACCACTCTTCCAATTTACTCAAAATGGACTTTTACCATTTTATCACTTAGACTCTTAATAACAAAAATTCCATTATTGAAGGTATTATAAACCAAGTACCCATACAAAGACATAATTAAAATAAACACTCCCAACAATTCAAAATTTGTATTACAATCACCAAACTTTCTAACATTTCCATAATCCGACAACTTGCACCACCTTTAAAGAATCAATATTATGTATTGATATACACACTGGAATTTAATTCATTTTCTTCCGTTAAAAACTATACTCAAATACGAATTTATCCATATAAAGAAATTCTTCTAATTCATTTTGTACAATTTATGGCGAATTTTCAAAGTTTACCAACAGAATCTGTTTTGCAGAATCTGCTGTCCGATTTTTCTGACCTTTCCTTGGTTAAAAATTTATATCTCTTTGTATACACCTTGAAATTGATCCCAGTTTCCTTTAAACGAAACTAGATCAATATAAACACATAATGCATAAAAATAATCTCGAAAGTGTTTTTATATAATTTCAGGTGAATTTTCGAACCTACTGCCAAATTCAAAATCCAAACTGTTTTCTTTAACTTCATTCATAGGTTCTTCATCAATTCTTACAACCAATTCTTTAAAATCACTTAACTCTTCAAAACCCATAAAACACAAGAACCCCTTTTCATCAACTCAAGATGAACTTGAACAACCAACAAGATTATCATGCAATATTGGTACCAAATGATAGCGTTTTTCCCATATAACAATTTCCTATTTTCTGCATACTCAAAATCCTAAGGAAATTGCTTGAAAATGAAATTAAAGCTTGCTCTTACCTTGGAAGAAGCTCACATCTGGTTTTGGAGAAGAAGATGATCAAATTTTGTTGAAATGTAGAGACATCTCATCTTAATCTACCTTAAATTCAACATAAATGAATAAAATATTCATTTAATTGGTACAAGACCAAATCACCCTTAATGAATCTTCTTTATTACCATAAAACCATGACAACTCATCCTTATCATATTTCAAAGTCAAAGCTGAATTATTTTAACAATTAATTCCGAAATTCCCCTTGAATTTTCAAAATTTGCGTTTTAGTCACTAAATTCCACTGTTTCGATTAAATCTAAAAAATTGCACAATTCCAACCCAAATTTCTCTGATCTAAAATATTAACATAATATTTCCAAACATTTTATAACATCCTTCAAACTTTTGTAACATTCCAATTCGATTCGAATTTCTGATTCCTTATCGGCTTTAACCCTTTCTAATTTTTCTTTACTAAAATTCCAAATCCATAAATGTGATTTCTATAAAGCCCACTCTCAAGAGTAAACCATCTATTTATGGAATAAAATTCTTTTTAGGAAATTATCACTTAATTCCCTAAACATTTTTTCCAAATTTTTACTTTAACCATCAAACTTTCTTTTCAACATTTTCAACTTTCTAAACTTTGTCTTTAATTCCAATATCTGAACATACTCAGAATCATCATACATTAGTAAAGAATAACTTTACTCCCAATAAGCATCATCACAGTATATATACAACTATCAGTAACTTTTGACATCCTAGTGGCATGTATACACTTTTTAACTCAAAACAAACTCGGTTTAGTCCTAGAATCGGCTAAACATGTAGCTCTGATGCCAATAAATGTAACACCCATAACCCGTATAATTATACCTATACAGATTATAGATGTTATCCGAATTTCTAAAAGCATTTCCAATTATCTATTGCGATTTAAAATTTATTTTCAAAAAATGGTAAGTGATATTATAAAAATATCATGTCATAAAAATTAAGTTTTGTTGTAACGAATTTAATTCAAAAGATTTTTTTATGAATAGTGAACAGTGGCGATGAACAATAGGGGAATCGATACCCTAAAATCATTCTAGAAATTTTGCTTAAAAACATGGTTACTGTGCATACTACAGTAACTGCTACAGTAACTTCTGAAAATACATATAAATTAATAAAAATTAACCTTTCATCACTATAAAAATTTCCAAAATTTATTCAAAAAATAAATTGAACATTTTCAAATTACATGCCACTATCTAAAATCAATTTCCATCTTAGGATGTCTTACTGATATTGAAATATACCTCTCGATGCTTGATATCACTTTGAACTCTTTATTCTACTTTTTACCTACGCGTGAAAATCATCACACGCTAAGTATATACTTAGTGAGGCAATTAAAACATTTAACAGTGCAATACAATTAATGTATTATTTTCAATTTCAAAAATCAATTTCCATAAAATCATTTTACTAACATATCCAATATTTTACCATGATCAAAATAATATAAAATCTCTTACCATTTATCCCATAAGCTCGTAAGCTTATTTTACCAAACTACTTACCATTTAAATTCCATAAGCTCGTAAGCTTATTTTATCAATATACTTGCCATTATTCATAAGCTCATAAGCTTATTTGCATACTTACCATTTATTAACCATTAAACCATAACTCATAGCCCATAGTATAACTGTATGAGGAACCCGATATAGGAGTCAAATATTGCACCGAAGTGCTGAGGTCGAGCTTTGCTCACCTAATAATGCACCGTAGAGCTTGTACCGTGTCTTGGCTAGACACTTTGAGGCCTGCACTATGTGTCTTCTCTAGACACTCTAGTACTACCTAATACTGTAGCTGCTAGACTCTATGGCATGCCATTAATACCATAGAGTATATAGTCAAGTATGTGTCCTCGATAACATACTTGGGCATATAGTTAATTTTATTTCATCATCCATGGAAAAGTATATTATCATAATTTAACAATGGGGCAGTTCATACCCAAAAACATTCATGGTAAAATATCACAATTTCCATAATCAATGCATTATAATTTCATACAGTGACATCTCAATCTCATGTCAATTTATAAAAGTGACATAATATCATGCTGATACAAACAAGGTCGACTTATCGCAAGTCTTCCTTATGATGTATAAAACATCCATGTATAATTTCATGCATGTATTTCACTTACCTTGACACTTTATATCTTTCAAAATATTTGTGTCTCACTATTGTCCACAATATACCGTTTTTATACTGGTCTTGCTTCAATTGAAAATCAACCATGATCTGTATAAATCACAAATTTATAACAATACATATGTTAGTATTGTACTAACATAAACATGTCCCAAAATAATTCCATAGCATACTGCAAACTCATTTCCACCAAAGAATTTAGTACTTATTAATTCCTTTTAACATTGGAACCCACTTTTCCAATTTACTCAAAATGGCCCTTCACCATTTTATCACTTAGACTCTTAATACCAAAAATTCAAGTATTGAAGGTATTATAAACCAAGTACCCATACAAAGACATAATTAAAATAAACACTCCCAACAATTCAAAATTTGTATTACAATCACTAAACTTTCTAAATTTCCATAATCCGACAACTTGTACCGCTTTTAAAGAATCAATATTATGTATTTCTATACACACTAGAATTTAATTCCTTTTCTTCCGTCGAAAACTAGACTCGAATACTAATCTATCCATATAAATAACTTCTTCTAATTCATTATGTACAATTTATGGTGAATTTTCAAAGTTGACTAACAGAATCTGTTTTGCAGAATCTGCTGTCCAATTTTTCTGACCTTTCCTTGGTTAAAAATTTATATCTCTTTGTATACACCTTGGAATTGATCCCCGTTTGTTTTAAACGAAACTAGATCAATATATAAACATAATACATAAAAATAATCTCCAAAGTGTTTTTATATAATTTCTGGTGAATTTTCGAACCTACTGGCAAATTCAAAATCCAAACTGTTTTCTTTAACTTCATTCTTAGGTTCTTCATCAATTATTACAACCAATTCTTTAAAGTCACTTAACTCTTCAAAACCCATAAAACACAAGAACCCATTTTCATCAACTCAAGATGAACTTGAACAACCAACAAGATTATCATCCAATATTGGTACCAAATGATAGCGTTTTTCCCATACAACAATTTCCTATTTTCTGCATACTCAAAATCCTAAGGAAATTGCTTGAAAATGAAATTAAAGCTTGCTCTTACCTTGGAAGAAGCTCACGTCTGGTTTTGGAGAAGAAGATGAGCAAATTTTGTTGAAATGTAGAGACATCTCATCTTAATCTACCTTAAATTCCACTTAAATGAATAAAATATTCATTTAATTGGGATAAGACCAAATCACCCTTAATGAATCTTCTTAATTACCATAAAACCATGAAAACTCATCCTTATCCTATTTCAAAGTCAAAGCTGAATTATTTTGACTATTAATTCCGAAATTCCACTTGAATTTTTAAAATTTGCGTTTTAGTCACTAAATTCCACTGTTTCGATTAAATCTAAAAAATTGCACAATTCCAACCCAAATTTCTCTAATCTAAAATATTAACATAATATTTCCAAACATTTTATAACATCCTTCAATTGTTTGTAACATTCTTCAAATTTTTGTAACATACATATTCGATTCGAATTTCCAATTCCTTATTGGCTTTAACCCTTTCCAATTTTTCTTTACTAAAATTCCAAATCCATAAATGTGATTTCTATAAAACCCCACTCTCAAGAGTAAACCATCTATTTATGGAATAAAATTCTTTTTAGGAAATTATCACTTAATTCCCTAAACGTTTTTTCCAAAGTTATACTTTGACCATCAAACTTTCAAAATTTGCATTTTGGTCATTATCTAAATTTTTGGGGTATTAAAATTCCCCCCTCCTTAAGAAAATTCGTCCTCGAATTTTAAACTTTCTATGAAAACCATAACTTCTCTTTTATGACGATTGCACTTTCCATTGTAGATTCATAACCCTAATTTAGGGTTCTACGAACTGGTATGACATAAAATCGTCTTATGCAAAAACCTCTTCTGTCAACTTCTTGAATTCTGATTTTTCCTCTTTACTTTGAGAATTTTGTAAAGATCATGCACGTCATTATATTTTGAACTTGTTTAATCAAATTCTTCAATCTGATTTAAAAATATCTACACATTTTCATATCATCCTCTCTATCCCAAGTAACGTCCTCTACATTATGATTTTTCTGAATCACTTTAACTACAGAAGTCATCTTGTTACGCAGTTCTTTGATTTCTCGAGCTAATATCCGAACTGGTTCTTCTTTATAATCAAATCTGGCCGGATCTTAATTTTCTCTGATGCAATAACATGTGAATGATCCAATCAATACTTTCTAAGTATCGAAACATGAAAAACATTGTGTACTTTGTCCAACTCTTAGGCTTTTTTTTTCCTTTGTGTTTTGGGCGCAAAATATTTTTCCAAGGAAATACTTTAAGAAAAACTTCTTTATCACCATCATGGAATTCAATCTCTTTTCGTTTCAAGTATGCATAAGACTTTTGACGATCAAATGCCATTTTAAGATTATCTTGAATTATATGTACTTTATCCTCAACCTCTTTCAATAAATCTGAGCCAACAAGGTTTCGATCTTTTAACTCGAACCCATTCAATGGTGTTCCAAATTTTCTCCCATATAAAACTTTATACGGAGCCATCTTGTTTCTCAATTGATAATTGTTATTGTAGATAAATTCTACTAAAATCAAATATTTTTCTTTTCTCATGATTCATTGGAATCAATCACACATGTACTTAGCATATCTTTTAATATCTAAATAGTATTTTTTTTATAGTCCATTAACCAAAATTCATAGTGACTCTTTACCACTTCCACTCTGGAATAGAAATCAGTTGTAATAATTCCGAAAGCACTTGATTCTCAGCTTTTACTTGTTGACATGTCAAACATGTAACAACAAACTCAGTAATGTTTCTTTTCATACCTGGCCACCAAAATAATTCTTTACATCCTGATACATTTTGTTCCCACTTGTATGCATAGTCAGTAGACTATAATGTGCCTTAGAAAGAATATCTTTCTTCAACTCATCATTATGAGGGATACAAATTCTTCCTCAATAATTTCCATCAAAGTTGACTTTAAAGTCTTTAGTCTCAATGATCATTATTTGTTTTTCTTCTGTTTTTTTTCTTTAGTTTTTTTTCTTCTTATAATATATATTTTTTTAGCTCTTATGCCGTATGCCGAGACAACATGACTAAGAAAATCAACTTCTGATAGCCAAAACTCACTCTTTGACAGTTTATCATATACCTTTTTATCCTAAAGTATTTCGAATACAGTACGAATATAAGCATCATGCTCTATCTTTGTATTCGAGTATACCCGAATATCATCAATATAAACCACCTGAAACTGATTTAAGTAAGGTTGAAATACTCGATTCATCAAAATCCATAAATGTTGCTAAAGCATTTTTCAAACCAAACGACATTACTACAAACTCGTAGTATCTATATCGTTTCCTAAAAACTATCTTTGAAACATCTTCCTCTTTAAAATTTAACTGTTGATATCCCATTCGAATATCAATTTCAATTTTTTTTAAACATTGCTGCTCCTTTTAAGTTGATCCACAAGTCATTCCTTTTAACTTTGTTTAACTATTGAGAATCTATGCATAATCGCATATATTCATTTTTTTTATAACAACACCGGTTCACCCCAAGGTAAAATATTCTATCTAATGCATCCTCAATCTATCAATTCTTGCAATTGGTTCTTTATTCTCTTAACTCAATTGAAACCATTCAATATGAACTCATAGATACAAGATTAATGTCTTGATAACCATCAATATTAAATTCCACCTCTCAATCTGGAGGTAATCCAAATAATAAATCTAAAAAGACATATAGAAATTCCCAAGTTATGGAAATATCATATGATCTTAATTCAGATAATTAAATATCTCTCACCTTAACTACAAAAGCTATGCATCTTTTTTACATCATCTTAATCATAACCATTGTTGATATCACTTTAGTGACGATTTCACTTTTTCATCAATCATTAAATTTTTTTTAATTTCTTCGTATTTTTCTAAATTAATCGCTTCTTGCGACCATTAGCCCATCCTTAATGCAGAGAAAACCAACTCATGATCAAAATGATCTAAAACTCGTTAATGATAATCCCATTGGATTCATCAATAACATAAGCTCTTGAATATTTATTGGACATTTATTATTTGTCATTCTAACTCTTGTATCATGACCGTGACCTATGGGTCTTTCTCTATAATATCACTCGATATCAAGTAGAATTTAATATTTCTATTTTGGAATTCCTTATTTCATTTTTAAGGAAATATGTATAATTTTTCCATATCCAAAATAATATTTTCGAACAATTGAAACATTTTCAATCTCAAATGAAAGTCTTAATGTTCACATCATTCAATAAGAAAACTTGATACATTTGTAGCAATAACTTCATAACAGTTAATACTAAAATCACACTATCAAGCAAATTTATTAATTTTTCCTCTCTCTAGGAATCTGACACTTTTCAAGTTCTTGAGAATCCATATCAATCTAAGCAATAATTCATTGTAGCTTGGAATGATTAAACAATCCATTTTTTTCATATTTACCTTCACAAGGTAACTCAATCCAGTTTTATGGATTTAATATATATTCTCAATCCAACTCATAACCATTTGATTCACAAATAACTCAAATTTCTATAAACTTTTAGCGAACAACTTATTACCGCTTATTCATTTCCTCTTACTCAATCAACAATGATTTAAACAATTTAGTGCTTAGCTTAAGTATTTATCACTTATTTAAGCTTACCTGGAGAAACCTCATAATCATTACTAGATTCAAAAATCTCTTTTGGATCCTTATCTGATTCAACTTTTCTTGTAAATCGTTCAAACTTTTTAATCAATTCTTCCAATTCAGAAGCTTCGTTGAAAGCTATGACATATCTTCCACAAAATGGAGAAAAATCCTTTACAACATCCACCCTTCTAAGGTGTTTTACATAATTCATGTCGGGTCCCTTTTTGGTTGATTTCAATCTTGACTTTCTTTTCAACATTTTCAACTTTCTAAACTTTGTCTTTAATTCCAATATCTGAACATACTCAGAATCATCATACATTAGTAAAGAATAACTTTACTCCCAATAAGCATCATCACAGTATATATACAACTATCAGTAACTTTTGACATCCTAGTGGCATGTATACACTTTTTAACTCAAAACAAACTCGGTTTAGTCCTAGAATCGGCTAAACATGTAGCTCTGATGCCAATAAATGTAACACCCATAACCCGTATAATTATACCTATACAGATTATAGATGTTATCCGAATTTCTAAAAGCATTTCCAATTATCTATTGCGATTTAAAATTTATTTTCAAAAAATGGTAAGTGATATTATAAAAATATCATGTCATAAAAATTAAGTTTTGTTGTAACGAATTTAATTCAAAAGAATTTTTTTATGAATAGTGAACAGTGGCGATGAACAATAGGGGAATCGGTACCCTAAAATCATTCTAGAAATTTTGCTTAAAAACATGGTTACTGTGCATACTACAGTAACTGCTACAGTAACTTCTGAAAATACATATAAATTAATAAAAATTAACCTTTCATCACTATAAAAATTTCCAAAATTTATTCAAAAAATAAATTGAACATTTTCAAATTACATGCCACTATCTAAAATCAATTTCCATCTTAGGATGTCTTACTGATATTGAAATATACCTCTCGATGCTTGATATCACTTTGAACTCTTTATTCTACTTTTTACCTACGCGTGAAAATCATCACACGCTAAGTATATACTTAGTGAGGCAATTAAAACATTTAACAGTGCAATACAATTAATGCATGATTTTTAATTTCAAAAATCAATTTCCATAAAATCATTTTACTAACATATCCAATATTTTACCATGATCAAAATAATATAAAATCTCTTACCATTTATCCCATAAGCTCGTAAGCTTATTTTACCAAACTACTTACCATTTAAATTCCATAAGCTCGTAAGCTTATTTTATCAATATACTTGCCATTATTCATAAGCTCGTAAGCTTATTTTCATACTTACCATTTATTAACCATTAAACCATAACTCATAGCCCATAGTATAACTGTATGAGGAACCCGATATAGGAGTCAAATATTGCACCGAAGTGCTGAGGTCGAGCTTTGCTCACCTAATAATGCACCGTAGTGCTTGTACCATGTCATGGCTAGACACTTTGAGGCATGCACTATGTGTCTTCTCTAGACACTCTAGTACTACCTAATATTGCAGCTGCTAGACTCTATGGCATGCCATTAATACCACTGATCCTCAATAACATACTTGGACATATAGTCAATTTTATTTGATCATCCATGGCAAAGTATATTATCATAATTTAACAATGGGGCAGTTCATACGCTAAAACATTCATGGTAAAATATCACATTTTCCATAATCAATGCATTATAATTTCATACAGTGACATCTCAATGTCATGTCAATTTATAAAAATGACATAATATCATGCTGATATAAACAAGGTCGACTTATCGCAAGTCTTCCTTATGATGTATAAAACATCCATGTATAATTTCATGCATGTATTGCACTCACCTTGACACTTTATATCTTTTAAAATATTTATGCCTCACTATTGTCCACAATATACCATTTTTATACTTGACTTGCTTCAATTGCAAATTAACCATGATCTGTATAAATCACAAATTTATAACAATACATATGTTAGTATTGTGATAACATAAACATGTCCCAAAATAATTCCATAGCATACTTCAAACTCATTTCCACCAAATAATTCAGTACTTATTATTTCCTTTTAAGAATCAATATTTTGTATTGATATACACACTCGAATTTAATTACTTTTATTCCGTTGAAAACTAGACTCGAATACGAATCTATCCATATAAAGAACTTCTACTAATTCATTATGTAAAATTTATGGTGAATTTTCAAAGTTGACTAACAAAATCTGTTTTGTAGAATCTGCTGTCCGATTTTTCTGACCTTTCCTTGGTTAAAAATTCATATCTCTTTGTATGCACCTTGAAATTGATCCCCGTTTATTTTAAACAAAATTAGATAAATATATAAACATAATACATAAAAATAATCTCGAAAGTATTTTTATATAATTTATGGTGAATTGTTGAACCTACTACCAAATTCAAAATCCAAACTGTTTTCTTTAACTTCATTCTTAGGTTCTTCATCAATTCTTACAACCAATTATTTAAAATCACTTAACTCTTCAAAACCCATAAAACACAAGAACCCCTTTTCATCAACTCATGATGAACTTGAACAACCAACAAGATTATCATGCAATATTGGTACCAAATGATAGCGTTTTTCCCATATAACAATTTCCTATTTTCTACATACTCAAAATCATAAGGAAATTGCTTGAAAATGAAATTAAAGCTTTCTCTTACATTGGAAGAAGCTCACGTCTGGTTTTGGAGAAGAAGATTAGCAAATTTTATTGAAATGTAGAGACATCTAATCTTAATTTACCGTAAATTCCACTTAAATGAATAAAATATTCATTTAATTGGGATAATACCAAATCACCCTTAATGAATCTTCTTAATTACCATAAAACCATGACAAGTCATCCTTATCATATTTCAAAGTCAAAGCTGAATTATTTTGACTATTAATTCCAAAATTCCCGTTGAATTTTCAAAATTTACGTTTTAGTCACTAAATTCCACTGTTTCGATTAAATCTAAAAAATTGCACAATTCCAACCCAAATTTCTCTGATCTAAAATATTAACAAAATATTTCCAAACATTTTATAACATCCTTCAAATTTTTGTAACATTCCAATTCGATTCGAATTTCCTATTCCTTATCGGCTTTAACCCTTTCTAATTTTTCGTTACTAAAATTCCAAATCCATAAATGTGATCTCTATAAAACCCCACTCTCAGGAGTAAACCATCTATTTATGGAATAAAATTATTTTTAGGAAATTATCACTTAATTCCCTAAATGTTTTTTCCAAATTTCTACTTTGACCATCAAACTTTCAAAATTTGTATTTTGGTCATTATCTAAATTTTTGGGGTATTACATACAACCCAAGAACAACACTTATTGTACCCTTTCACAAGACACAATAAGGTTATCATCCTTGATGTAGATATGCCTCCCTAGTTGGCTTGAAATGGTAATGCACTTTCCCTGGCTTTGACTTTTTTTTTGCTGGAATTTTCTTTTCTTTCTTTTGAACTTTCTTTTTGTTTTTGCACTGCTTTGTTTGATGTAGGAGCTTTGATTTTCTTTTGAATTCCTTTTTCTTTTGTTTTTGTTTGATGCACGCCAATGGCACTTTTTGTGGCAATCCAACTATGCTATGAATAATGCTTGATTGAAGGCGAATCTAGACCCTTAAAATGAAGTGAATAGACAGCCTTATTGTTGTCCCGATCTGGGAATGACAAAAGCGATGCCCTTGAATTGGAAGTATGGCTGCAACAAATAAATATAAGTAAAATGATTAGTAAGAATATAATGAAATAGATAAGTAATTAAAAATGATAAATAAAATGAATAAAAGACAAGAAAGTATTGGTTGCGGAAGTATATTGAAGATGATGTTCTTGGTGGCCTTCAATGGAATATGGATGATTGACTTGAAGTTGAAAGAATAATAATGGAATATGGAGATGAAATTTGTATCTCAAATGCACCAAATAAGAATCTATGCTAAGGAACACAACCCCAGTATTTATAAACTTGCTTAAGGGGTGGTAATAGTGACTCAAACCCACCATATATGAAATTTAGGAATTAAACGAATCAATATGGAAAGAATGATGCCACAAGTATAGAAACATACTTGCTTAATCGATAAAGTTCTTAAAGATTTTTCAAGATATAATTCTCACAAATGAGTTTTATATATTAAAAAAATGTGTTATAAATGATTATATCATCTCAATTTATAAGAAATGAGAGGTTGGTCGAATAATTAGATGCCAATTAAGCTAAGTAGGTGATTAAATGAAGGTGCATGATGTTTTGGACGAATGGGGGTGTCTCTTGGCCTTGTGTTGGTTCGACTACTATTCATAAAGGTGCACTCGGGAATATATCTTGGCTTTTAATGATTTCCCTTCTGATCTCACTCACTCAGTATGCCTTTTTCTACTATATCTCTCTTGTTAGGTCCTTTTAAATAACTAACTCAGATTAGAATAAATTCTTTATCTATTGTGTACGTCGACTGCAATATAGGTTAATATGGACAAGAAATGAAAAAAATTTGAAAGGATAAAAAATGGTTTAGGGAAATTAAAAAAATGAAATGGTTTAAGAAAAGAAATGAAAGCAAAGAAGGAATGTGTGACTTTCAACCCAAGAACAACACTTACTGTATCCTTTCACAAGACACAATAAGGTTATCTTCCTTGGTGTAGATATGCCTCCCTAATTGTCTTGAAATGGTAATGCACTTTCCCTCGCTTTGACTTTCTTTTTGCTAGAATTTTATTTTCTACCTTTTGAACTTTCCTTTTGTTTTTTAACTCATTTGTTTAATGTAGGAGCTTTGATTTCCTTTTGAACTTCTTTTTTCTTTTGTTTTTATTTGATGCACGACAATGGCACTTTTTGTGTCAATCCAACTATGCTATAAATAATGCTTGATGTAAGGTGAATCTACACCCTTCAAATGAAGGGAATATACAACCTTATTGTTGTCCCGATCTAGGAATAACAAAAGTGATGCCCTTGAATTGGAAGTATGGCTGCAACAAAGAAATATAAGTAAAATGACTAGTAAGGATATAAAGAAATGGATAAGTAATTAAGAATGATAAGTAAAATGATTAGAAGAGAAAAAAGAGTTGGCTGCGGAAGTATATTGAAGATGATGTTGTTGGTCGCCTTCAATGGAATATAGATGATGGTGTTGAAGTTGAAAAAAAAAATAATGAAAGATGGAGATGAATTTGTATCTCAAACACGCCAAAGAATAAGATATGTTAAGGAAGACAACCCCAGTCTTTACAAACTTGTTTGAGGGGTAGTAATGGTGTCTCAAACCCACTAGATATGAAATCTAGGAATTAAAAGAATCAATAAAGAAAGAATGATGCCACAAGTATATAAATATACTTTCTTAATCGATAAAGTTCTTAAAGAACTTGTAAGAGAAAATTCTCAAAAATAAGTTCTATATATTAAAAAAGATGTGTTACAAATGATGGCAGCCTCTCAATTTATAATAAATGAGAGGTTGTTCAAATAATTAGATGCCCATTCACCTAAGTACATGATTAAATGAAGGTGCATGATGCTTTGGACGAATGGGGGTGTCTCTTGGCATTGTGTTGGTTTGACTACTCCTTCATGAAGGTGTATGACTATTCAGCTGAAACGAATGTTCGTCTCCCTTAGATGAATGGTTATGTGCTACTTCAAGTTTGCACCAAGTCTTATGCATGTGCATGGTATCTATGGGCTGGCCAAATGGCCATGTTGTTTGCCTCATACCTCTTCATGATTTAGGCCTCCATTTGATGAGATTTCTTCACCAACGTGCACCTTGATGAAATGGCATCTTAATGGACAACATTATTCACGAAAGGTTATAATTTTTGGAATGTAACCTTTTATGTTTAACCAAGTTCTAAGGTGAATAAGTTGGAGATGAGCTGGCCATAGGTGAGTTGTAACATGGTGAGTGATATGAAAACTCCCTGTGAAAAGACGCCTCCTGGAAAGGAACCTCTTCTCGAAAAGGAACGATTTCTAAAAATTTGACTTGATACATATTTGAAGTATTCTGAATGGTGCAGTTCCCCAGCTGAATTGAAGTCATCTTCTAGCTCGAATCTTCAGCTTAATCTAGCTATGAGCTCACTTGTCTCCGGATAACTTTTCACCAAATGTTCCTTATACTCTCCTGAGTGTCCCTATATGGGTTTCCTTGATGTAGCTTTAATAATTTAGATCAAACCAATTCCCTTAGGTATGGCCGAATGTACCTTCAAAATAAAACATAATATAAGCTAAGTATTTAAAGTAATAAATATTAAATATAAAGATGTGGGATAAGGCTATATAATAATAACTTCATGCATCACATAATATTGACTGAAATGTTATCATTATATCTATAGATGTAATATATGTATATTAATATATCTATGTCATAAATGAGATATGAGTCATGTAATATGAATATAATCATCATAATCTTAGTGCAGGAAAATAATAAGTTAGAGAAAGTCCCCTTTTGAATCTTATAAAAGGTTGGAGATACAAGGACAAATACGATGTTGAATCATTTCACATCATTCCCCTCTTCTTTTAAGAGATTTTTCCTCAATTCGAAAGGTGGCTTCTCCCTAGAATCATTCCATTCAATAGATGTTTCCTTATTGTCAATGGTGATATCTCCAATAGGCACTTGTTTGAGACATGTCCCTTTGAGAATATATATTTATAAAGGTCTTTCTTTGGATAATTTTATACCAACATGTATCTTTATGAAAAGAATTTTCATGCATCATGCCTTTTGTAAAAGTTTTGTGAATTTTCAAGTCCTGAAAAGGATAGAGAATTTCATAAGTAAGATGATGACTAATGATAAATAATTGAAAAGAATACTCCCTGTCTATGTTTGCTAAATGGTCACAAGTCATGTCTTTTGATTACATTGTTTTGAATGATTATGTTCCTTAGCATCCCAAAATTCATGTCCCATGGCTCTCCAATACGCATGTTCATTGAATAATGAATGGTTATAACTCTTGGAATTTGAATAGGAATGCCCTCTGAATCTTCACGAGTCACGTCCTTTGGATCCCTTAAGGTCATATCTTTTGAATGAATAATTGCATCCTTTTGCCTATCATTATACATAAATTTTAGATTTTTAATGTTCACATCTCTTAGTCTTCCAATTTGACAAATTATGTCATTTGAAATGTTCTGTAAATGAAAGAAAAATTTTGCATTTTCAAAGTTAGAATAATCATCTTCGATCTTGCGTATTGTCAATAGACATTATCGTATCAAGTAATTAGATTAGTAAACACTTGTTTTCTCATCATTTTCCACCATTCTTGATGATGTCTTTCCTTTTTTCATGGCCTCAACAATTTGTTTCATTTTGAGTTGATCACTTTGAACTTATCTCGACGTCAAAGGAGTAAGGAAAATCTGTTTTCCTCCATGGTTGAACGAATATTGGTTGGTGAAACAATCATGGATAGTTCTTTTGTCATATTTCCATGGTCTCCCAAGAAGTAGATGGCTAGCATGCATAGGAACTATATCACACATAACCTCATCCTTGTACTTTACAACCGAAAAAGGAACTATCACCTATTTGTTAACATTGAGTTCTCCTTGTTTAATGAGCCATTGTAGCTTATATGGACTCTGATGCTTCAGGGTTTTTAATCCAAGCTTCTCCACCATGATTGTGCTTGATACGTTGGTACAACTTCCGACATTTTTTATCATGAAACAACCTTGTCGTTCACATGGCATCGGGTGTGAAAGATACTTTTTCTTCGTGCATTGTTCTCCGTTACTTGTGTACTCAAATTCTCTTAATTACCAGGATCTCTCCTTCAATGGGAGCCTCAATTTTTGCATACTCATTGGGATCTTATTGGGTCTCTTCTTCTTCTTCAGGCTCGGACTCAATGTCGCCATTTCCATGTAGAAGCATTGTATTCTGGTTGGGGCACTGTGTAGAGACATGTCCCCTCCCAAGACATTTAAAGATTCAAATGTCCCTTGAACGTTCAATTATTTATTTTCCTCGGTTGATGTATTTGTCCAATTGCTAAGCCTTGGAAGATTCTGCCTGCTCTTTGCTAGGAGTAGGAGTAGATTTATTCAAGTTTTTTTGACTCTATTTTGAAGGTGTAGGCATAACATTACGAGATGTGTATTTTCTCCGTAGTTGCCTTTATATCTTCATCGTCATTTACATCATTTCATCTATTTCAATGTAATGGTATAACTCCAAAGTGTTGACAATTTTTGGATTATGCCTGACAAGAAATCTAGACATGGTTGCTTCACGATTATCCTCAATATTGACTCGAATGATTGCCACTTCCATTTTCTTATAGTAGTCCTCCATACTCCGTTGGCCTTGTTTGAGATTATGCAATGTCTGAAACAAATCTCGGTGATAATGAACAAGAATGAAATGTTTTCGCATTATTCCTTTCATTTCATTCCAAGTTGAGATTAGTCTTTCTCCATTCCTCCTTCCACTTATGGTAATTTGATCCCACTATATCAAAGAATAATCTATAAATTTCATGGCCACCAATCTTACTTTCTTTAGTTTTGAATAGTTATGGCAACTAAACACGTGTTCCACCTTGCATTCCCATTCAAGACATGCTTCAGGATCAGTTTTCCCTTGAAATTGAGGAATTTTGATCTTTATGTTACTAATGTTGTCATCATATTAGCACGCTTGGGTCCTTGTATTGCTTGCTCTCATTCACCATAATTGTCTAGAATGTCATCTTCTTGGAGAGGTTGTTGTCTCCTTGTATCACCATTGTTTTAAGCATGTGGTATATCTTAACGTTGATCCATTTTTTCATGAAGTGCATTATTTCTCCAATTAATGCTTGCATTTGCAAGTTTGGTTGACCTGCAATTTCTCTGGATGAACTTTGATCACTCCAAAGAAAAATTCAGATTTCACTCCACTCAAGATCGTGTCTGCACTCGGGAATATATCTTGTTTTTTAATGATTCCCCTTCTAACCTCTCTCACTCACTTAGTATGCCTTTTACACTCTATCTCTCCTATTATGTCCTTTCAAATAACTAACTCAATATGAGAACAAGTTTTTTCTCTATTGTGTGCGTCGGTTGTAATAGAGGTTACTATGGATAGGAAAAGAAACAAATTGAAAGGATAAAAGAAATGGTTTAAGGAAATGTAATGAAAAGAATGAAATGGTTCAAGGAAAGGAATGAAAGCAAAGAATGAATGGGTAACTTTCAACCCAAGATTAACACTTATTGTACCCTTTCACAAGACACAATAAGGTTATCTTCCTTGGTGTAGATATGCCTCCCTATTTGTCTTGAAATGGTAATGAACTTTCCCTCGCTTTGACTTTCTTTTTGCTGGATTTTTTTTCTTCCTTTTGAACATCCTTTTTGTTTTTGCACTCCTTTGTTTGATGTAGAAGTTTTGATTTCCTTTTGAACTTCTTTTTCTTTGGTTTTTTGTTTGATGCACACTAATGGCACTTTTTGTGTCAATCCAACTATGCTCTGAATAACGCTTGATGTAAGGTGAATCTACATCCTTCAAATGAAGTGAATAGACATCCTTATTGTTGTCCCAACCTATGAAGGACAACAGATATGCCCTTGAATTGCAAGTATGGCTGCAACAAGGAAATATAAGTAAAATTATTAGTAAAGATATAATAAAATGGACAAGTAAGAATGATAAATAAAATGAATAAAATGGAATAAAGAGTTGGATGCATAAGTATATTAAAGATGATGTTGTTGGTGAACTTCAATGGAAGATGGATGATAGTGTTGAAATTGAATGAATAATAATGGAAGGTAGAGATAAAATTTGTATCTCGAACACGCCAAAGAATAATCTATGCAAAAGAACACAACCCTGCTCTTTACAAACTTACTTGAGGGGTAGTAATGGTGTCTCAAACCCACAAGATATGAAATCAAGTAATTAAAAGAATCAATATGGAAAGAATGACACCACAAGTATATAAATAAACTTGCTTAATTGATAAAGTTCTTAAAGAACTTGCAAGAGAGAATTCTCACAAATGAGTTTTATATATTAAAAAAGGTGTGTTACAAATGATGGTAGCGTCTCAATTTATTGGAAATGAGAGGTTGGCCAAATAATTAGATGCCCATTCAGCTAAGTATGTGATTAAATGAAGGTGCAAGATGTTTTGGACGAATGGGGTGTATCTTGGTCTTGTGTTGGTTCGGCTAGTCCTTCATGAATGTGTATGACTATTCGGATGAAATGAATATGCTTCTCCCTTGGTCGAATGGTTATGTGACGTTTTACTTTGGCGCCAAGTCTTATGCATGTGCATGGAATGTGGCAGCTGACCGAATGGTCTTTTTTCTTACCTCATACCTCTTCGTGATTTAAGCTTAAATTTGATGAGATTTATTCACCATGTGCACCTTTATGAAATGGCATCTTCTTGGAAAGAAGCATTTACGAAAGTTAGAATTGTTGGAAGGTAACCTTTCATGTTTAAGCTAGTTCAAAGGTCAATGAGCTTGAGGTGAGTTGGCCATAGGTTAGTTGTAACATGGTGAGTGTTATGGCAGCTCCTTGTGAAAAGTCACCTCCTTGAAAGGCACCTCTTCGTGAAAAGGTACATTTTCAAAAAAATTAACTTGACCCATATTTGAAGTATTCTTAATGGTTGTGATGATATTGCAGCTCCCCAGGTGAATTGAGGTCATATTCTAGCTCGAATCTTTAGCTCAACCCAGCTATGAGCTAACTTGTCTCTTGATAACTTTTCACTAAAGGTTCCTTATAATCTCATGAGTGTCCCTATATGAGTTTCCTTACTATAACTTTCATAATTTAGCTCAAACCAGCTCCATTAGGTGTGGCCTAATGTACCTTCAAAAGAAAACACAATATAAGATAAGTATTTAAAGTAATAAATATTAAATATAAAGATATGGGATAACGTTATTTAGTAATAACTTCATGCATCACATAATAATGAATGAAATGTTATAATCATAAATATAGATGTAATTTATGTATATAAATATAGATACCAAAAAAGAGATATAAGTCATGTATTATAAATAAAATCATCATAACCAAAGCATAGGAAAATAATAAGTTAGAGAAAGTCCCCTTTTGAATCTTATGAAAGGTTGGAGATGCAAGGAAAAATATGATGCTAAATTGGTTCACATTAGTATGTGGTTCAGTAAGTTTAGTTTTCTCTCTCATGGGTTAGTGAAAAAAGAAAAAAAGAAAAAATAACAAATTTTGAAGAAGGTGTATTTTTTTATTCTTTGAAAAAAAAAGAATTATGAAGATCTCATATTCATTTCGTATTTTCTTTAGTTATTTTTTTCTTTGCACCTATTCTAACATTTACTTTGTTTCTCGTAGCCACCATTATATAATTCAACCTAGCCTCACTTGGATGGTTGGTGAAGTGAAGGTTGTACCTTTGATTGTTTCGATCGATGAGAGCAACAAGGTCCTGCACAAAACAAAAAAGTTCAAATAAAATGGTTAAATGGAAGTAATGTAATGGAAAGATAAATATGGCAATGGAATATATACATAAGTCGGTGATATGTTTAAAGGAATTGATAAAGTATGGTAATGGAAGTAGAATGAAGGTGATGGAGATAAAGATGAAAGGCAGTATTCAAAGAAGAACGAATGTTAAAGAACAAAGACCCAAACTTTATATTTCTTCTTTCTGGGGTGGTAAACAAATACTTTGACCCACTATCTAAAAATAGATAGGAACCAAAAGTATCAGGGTGAAATAGAAGGGGTGACGCCATAGGCATAAGCTTGATAAGTCGATAAAGTTCACTTAAGAACTAAAGAGAAAACTCTCATAAATATTTGATTAAACAAAGTCAATTGATTTCATTACAAAATGAAAGCTAAACTATTTATAGGCCTAAGGATTCCTAGGTGCACGTACAAGCTTTAATGAGTGAACATTCATGGATGAATGTTCATCCTTTAAGTAGATAAAAAGTATGGCTTAGGTGAATGAATTTGATGAATGAATTTTCATCTTTTAATGCAATGCATCCTTTGTCCGAATTCATCCCTCCTCGTGTGAAATTATTGATTTGTCTTCTATGGACTAATGTTCATGAATGTATCTTGGTTGAAATTCTTCCCCCTTGTGTGAACATGACTATTTGGCTTCATACATGAATATGCATGATTGAATGAACTTAAAAGCCTTTGAATGAATCCTTGCACCTTATCACAAATGTCATGATTAATTTTAATATTTTCTCTTGTCCACGCATGTGTCCATTAATTTCTCCCATGCACAAGTCCTTTGAAGGAGATGAATGGTTGCAAATCCTGCATTTATTTCTAACCCACATTGTCTTCAGTGATATGGGCATATCTCGAGCTCCTGATATCGGATTGACGCAATTAAAATTGATTTGGAAACTTAATAGAGATAGGGGAGTGAATTTTAAGAAGACTTCATCACCCAAAGATTCTTGGAACATGTTCAAAATTGGCAGTCAATCTGACTGACGTGAGTTATCCAACTAATACTTTCGCTGCCTTTAGTCTTCTTAGCATCCAATGTACCTAGACAAAATATGTAAACAATTAATTAGATAGGAATTGAGCTATGAGAATTATGAATACATGCTTTCACCTAAGTTATGAATGCAAATGAGCCAACAATGAATGCATTTGCATATAATGAGTTATGTAAATATGAGAATTAATAAGTCATGCATGAATATGTTATATTATACATATAAATGTGATGTAAGCCTATCCACAACCTTCAATGGATAAGATAATATATAGTCTTATTATATTGTCCCAATCTAGGAAATAATAGCAAGTATTACTCCTGAATTATAAGTATAGCTGCAAATAGGAAAAGATATAAATGAGATTAGAATATGTAAAATAATGAAGATAAGTAAATGGGAATGAAATAAAATAAAGATAGAAATAGAGTTGTCGGAGAAGTTGTTAGTTGAATAGTGGCCTTTAATGGATGTTTATGATGAAGATGGCTTGTTGTTGTTGTATGAACAACAATGGAAGATGGTTGAAAGAATGATAATGGAAGATGATCAATGATAGTATCTTAATTAAGTTAAAGAAGAAATTATACTAAAGAGTATAGCCTCAACCTTTATAAACTTAATAAAGAGGTAGTGAGAAGGACTCAAACCCACTAGATATGTGATATAGGAATTATAAGTGTCAGAGTGAAGTGAATGATGCGAAAAGTATAAAAACTATAATTGTTTAGTCGATATACCTCTTAAAGAACTTTGAAGAGATATCTTACAAATTATGAAGTCTTTCCTATTTATAGGAAATGAAAGGCTTGGCCGAATAGACACCTAAATGTTTTGGCTAGGTACATGTTTATAAGAAAATATATAATGATTAAAGTGAATGAACAAGTCCTTTAGCCTTAATGTTGGTTCGACTACTCCTTCATGACTGTGCATGATGTTTCACCTAGATTGGATGAACATCTCCCTTGGCTGAATGGTCTTGTGATGATTCATTTTGGCATCAAGTATTAAGCATATGCATAGCATGTTCACATGGTGTGGCCAATAGTCATAAGGCTTACCTCATACCTCTTCAAGAATTAAGACTACTTTTGATGAGATATCTTCACCAACGTGTACCTAAGTTTTATGTCATCTTCATAGACAATTTTCACGAAAGGTCATAATGTTTGTAAGGTAACCTTTCATGATTAAGCAAGTTCCAAAGTGATTGAGCTAAAAGTGAACTGCCCATATGTGAGTTCTATCATGATGAGTCTTTTGGCAGCTTCTTGTGAAAAGTCATCTCCTAGAAAGGCAACTCTTCCCAAAAGGATATGATTTGTGAAAATTTGACTTGGCCCATATTTGAAGTACTAAGTCCAGCTCAAGTCTGCTATGAGCTCGGAGTATAGCTGACAATTTTTCTCCAAATTGATCATTAGCTTCCCAGAGTTGTCCTAGTCATGTTCCCATAGCTTTGGAGTTCATTTGCTAGCTTAATTCAGCTTCGAATATGTGGCTTCCTATGTACCTTAACAAAGAAACATAATTTAAGCTAAGTAATTAAAATAATAAGCTTATAATATGAAGATGTGGACTATATAACTTATAATAATAACTCATGCATCATATGATAATGAATAAATATTATTATCGTAACTGCAGATATAACATATATAAATAAATATATCTACGTTATAACAAATGAAATATGATTCATAAATTATGAATATAATCATCATAAACATAAGGTAGAAAAAGAATAAGTTAAAGAAAATTCCCCTTTGAACTTTATGAAAGGTTGTAGATGGAAGGATAAAAATTATACTGATCAAAATGACAACATAGAATATTCAAAGCACAATTAAGAATAAGATAAACATATTCATGTGAAATGTAATGCATAAATAAGTAAATAAGTAATATAATAAGGTAAGACTCTCCTAGAATCAGTAAGGTAGAACATCCATTAAGTGATCATGTGTTAAAGAATTTTGGCCATTGGCATGATCGCATCATCCCCCTTCTTTAGAGTGATTTGTTCTCAAATAGAAGGCCTCTATAATTGATTGATCCATTAGTGTAAGAAAAGATGAATGGAGATCATTATCCCTATTAGGGTATGCATGAATTTCTTTGAATCCTGCAAGTAGGTAAATTACGCCTACTTTAGTCTTTGTACCTTTTCCACATTATGAATCTTGAATAGTTGGATAATGCTCATTTTTTTCCTTGAATTGATGATCAAAAGTAAGAACACTTCCATGTAAATTATTCAATGCACTACAAAATATAATTAAGTTAGAACATGAAACATCATTAACAAAGTGAATGAACGAACAAGATTCATTAAGGCTCATGAATGGAATTTGGTTTGTTGAAATTTCCCTTTCATGAGGTTCATTGGATGATGAATATGAGGTGAATATACTTTGAAGGTTAATGAACATTTTCTTTGGAATTTCAAGTCACATATCTTTTGGAAATTCAAAAGAAATAATGCTTGAATCGTCTTGTATGTCCCTTGTAATAACCTGTAAACTCAAAGAACAAATAGAAGAAAAAAATTGATTAGTGGAAAGCAAAACTTCCTTCTCCTCATATTCTTTTCTCTCATGCTTATGTTTTTTTCTTTTTTTAGTTTTTTGAAATCTCTCTTAAATGATTTTGTCACACAAGGTCTTATTTACAACTCCAAATGTCTTGATTTTATCACAATGTTCTTCTTGCATGACATCAAAGTTTTTCTTAAGTTGTTGTTGACCTTGAAGAACTAGGTGTGACGCCATTGGTACTAACATGCTTATTTTTCTCCCATGGATGAATGAATAATGATTTATTAACCCATCATACAATGTTAGTTTTTTAAACTACCAAGGACGTCTGAGAAGTAAATGGCTTGAATTCATGGAAACAACATCAACACAAGACTTCATATCCATATCTCCCAATTAAAAATGGGACAAGTACTTGCTCTATAACTTCTATCTCTTCATCTCCTTTTAATCATTGTAAAATATATGGACTAGGATGTTTGAACATTGTAAGCCCCAAGTTCTCAACCATGTATTGCTTTTCCAGATTTACACAACTTCCACCATCAATGGTTGCAAGGCATACTTTATCATTCACACGAAAACGAGTATGAAATGTATTCCTGCTTTGTTGTTTGTATTCCATTCAAAAGTTGGGAGAATTGCTAGTGAAAATTTAATAATTGAATAAGATGGATGGACCTTACCAATAATAACTCACAAATCCTCATGATCACTCTAAAAAAATAATGACGCTCTACTCAATGCTCGTGTTTGTACTCTGGAGTATAAATTGCCTTTTGAAATTTCCTTTCTGATCCCACACACTCGTTTATCCTTTTTCCACTCGTTCCTCTCTTGTAAAGTTGTTAAAAGAACTAACTCGAGACCTTTCAAGTGTTGTGGATGTCAATTGAAAAGCTCGTTAGTGTAGAGGGAAAAAATAGAAAGATAGAAAGATTAAATAATGAAGGGTGGTATTAGAAAATGAAGAAAATAGAGAAATATTGACTTACTAAGAAAAGATACTCATCACCTTCCTAGAAGAAACAATCAAACATCTTGAAGGCTTTTTTAGGCTCGGTTGGAATGATGATGTTACTTGTCACTTTTTGAACTTCTTTGCATTTTTCTTTTTTTCTTTTTATTTCTTTAACTTTTCTTCACTTGGAATCCCTTGTTGATGTTGGGATTAGCTTGCTTTCTTTTTGAATTTTTTATTAAATGGTAGGATGTTGTTTTTGCTTGTTCTTGTTGCAATCCACCTTACCTCTAATTATCATATCATATAACTCAACCTAGCCTAACTTGGATAGATGGTGAAGATAAGGTTGTACCTTCAGTTATTTCGATCTAGGAAATCAACAAGGATCCTGGACAAACAAGAAATCTCAAATAAATTGGTTAAATTGAAGTAATGAAATGGAAAGATAAATATAGAAGCAGAATATATACTAAATTGGAGATATGTTTAAAGGAAATTATGAAGTATGGTAATTGAAGTAGAATAAAGGTGCGGGAGATAAAGATGAAAGGTAGTATCTCAAAGAAGACTCAAAGAAGAACCAGCATTAAAGAACAAAGACCCAAACTTTATATTGTTTCTTTAAGGACTTGTAAACAAGGACTTTGACCCACTATAAATAAAGAGATAGGAACCAAAAGTATCAGAGTGAAATATATAAGGGTGACGCCATAAGAATAAGCTTAATAAGTTGATAAAGTTCAGTTAAGAACTAAATATAGAAACTCTTACAAATATTTGATTAAACAAAGTCAATTGCTTTCATTAAAATATGAGCTAGGGGTATCAAGGTGAAATAGATAGGGGTGACGCCAGAAGCATAAGTTTGATAAGTCGATAAAGTTCGCTTAATAACTAAAGAGAGAAACTCTCATAAATATTTAATTAAACAAAGTCAATTGCTTTCATTACAAAATGAAAACTAAACTTTTTATAGGCATAAGGATTCCTAGGATGCACGTACAATTTTTAATGAGAGAATATTCATGGATGAATGTTCATCATTTAACTAGATACAAAGCATGGTTTCGGTGAATAAATTTGAGGGATGGATGTTCATCTTTTAATGTAATGCATCATTTGGTTGAGTTCATCCCTCATTGCGTGAACTTGTTCATTTTCTTCTATGGATGAATGTTCATGAATGTATCTTGACTGAAATTCTTACAAATGTTCTGATTCATTTTAATATTATTTTCTTGTCCATTCATGTCTCCATTAATGCCTCCCATGCATAAGTCCTTTGAAGGAGATGAATGATTGCAAATCCTATATTTTTTTTCCAGCCTGCACTGTTTTAAGTAATCTGGGCATATCTCGAGCTCCCGGTATCGAATTTATGTGATTCAAATTGTTTTGGAAGGATAAAAATAGTGGTTTAAATGTTAAAAATATTTAATCACACAAAGATTCTTGGAACATGTTCTAAATTGGAGATCAATCTGGCTGATGTGAATTATCCAACTAGTACTTAAGTTGTCTTAAGTCTTCTTATCATCCAATGTACCTAGACAAAATATGTGAACAAATAATTAGATAGGAATTGAGCTAGGAGAATTATGAGTGCATGCTGCCACCTATGTTATGAATGCAAATGAGCTAACTATGAATGTATATGCATTGAATAAGCTATGTAAAGATGTGAATTAATAAGTCATGCATGAATATCATATATTACACATATAAATGACAACATATAATATTCAAGCATAGTATGAATAAGATAATCATACTCAAGTGACATGTAATGCATAAATAAGTAAATAAGTAATAAAATAAGGTAAGACTCCATTAGAATCAGCAAGATAGAACATCCATGAAGTGATCATGTGCTGAAGAAGTTTGGTCCTTGGCATTATTGTATCACACCTTATTACCTACACTTATATACCTTTCTTTAACCATTTGTTTTAGCGAAATCCACAACATTCCTTGTCAAGATTTGAGGAAGTTTTGTTAAGGACATAAAAAGAAAGCAATAGTCGTAGGTAAGAGTCCACATTAAGGGTAAATGCTATCCCGAGTGAAATACGAGTAGAGTGTGATTCATTTACTAAAGCCCATACACATGTTGGACTTACTTTTCCACTTGGCTCAATTACGAGAACACGGTCAAAGAAATTCAAAGACAAATTACAATCAACAACTCAAGATTTTGTAATAAAGGGTTTACAAGCCTTCGTGATGAATCAAGAATTTTCTGAAGAAATCCCATATCTTCAAGTTTTCAAGAACATTTGGATCACAAAATGGAAAGTTGTTGTCCCAAGTAGCCCACAAGCCTAAATGATACACGCATGTCTAGGATCCAAGGCAACTTCTTCGAACTTTCCATGCAATGAAGCACATATAGTCATTCTTATTCTTTTTTCTTTTATTTAGTATATATTCACATGGTTACTTTGATATATATATCATATATGTATACATGTTATGTTTAAACTATCCATTAATCATTCATATGAAATTCATATAACTTAGTCATTATTATTGTTGCATAATGATATTTCACATCTTTACTTAGTTATTATTGATTTACATTCATTTTACATACATTTAATATGATTTCATTGCATTCATAATATGGCAACTTGTTATTTATTGTATCTTTAGATCATGAAATGTTAATTCAGTTCCTATGGCTTGTATATTAGCTTATTAGCATTACATCCTTATATACTTAGCTCATGACATGCATTCATAGCTCACAAGTGCTTATACATTCACGAAAGCATACATATTACTTCATTTCAGCTCATTTCATTCATATTTCATTAGTTTGCTTATCCATGTAGGTACATCAAGGGAGGACACATCCTATGGTAGATTGGGAGGGTATTTGATGTTACATGGAAGCTCACAATCAGCTCACAAGGGTTAAGGCAACTCATGGAGACTAAATGAGAGCTTAATTCAGCTAGAGGAGCTAACATGTAGTAAACTCAGCTAATGAAGTCATATGAACCAAATTTTCTAGCTGTCAAATGTAGTTGAAAGTAGCTAAGGGAGTTGCTAAAAGACTTAGAAGGTCACAATTGGTTAGCTTGAACACATCAAGCTATTGTTCATTTAACTAGCTAAACATAACTCGTCTAAAGCCTTTGAATGAATCCTTGCATCATCTCACAAATATTCTGATTCATTTTAATAATAATTTCTCGTCCATGCATGTCTCTATTAATGCCTCCCATGCATAAGTCCTTTGATTGATATGAATGGTTGCAAATCCTATATTTATTTACAACCTACATTGTATTCAGTAATCTAAGCATATCTTGAGATACCGATATTGGATTGATGCAATTAAAAGTGTTTTGGAAAGATATGATATAGGGGATTAAACGTTAAGAAGACTTTATCACACAAATATGCTTGCACCATGTTCAAAATTGGCTATCAATCTGACTGACGTGAATTGTCCAACTAATACTTCAGTTGCCTTTAGTCTTATTAGCATCCAATGTACCCAGACAAAATATGTAAACAAATAATTAGATATGAATTTAGCTTGGAGTATCATGAATGCATGTTGCCGCACAAATAAGTAAATAAATAATAAAATAATGTAAGACTCTATTAGAATCAACAAGGTATAACATCCATGAAGTGATCATGTGTTGAAGAAGTTTGGTCCTTGGCATGATTGCATCATAGTCCATGAACTTCCTTAAGGGACGTGCATTGTATATACTTAAAATGAACATTCATTGATTAATGTTCACTCATTAAGGCTTTGTATTCACACCATGTACCCCTCGACTTATAAATAGCCTTAGTATTTCATTTTTAATCATGTAACTTTGTTCAATGAAATGTTTTGTGAGATTATTCTCTGTTTCATAGTTCTTTTAGAACTTTATCAACTTATCAAGTGAAAATATGTTTGTGGCATCACATATCCTTCTATCCACCCTGATACTTCTGGTTCTTTTGGTTTAATATACATAAAGGGTCAAAGTCCTAAAATACGACCCCTCAAGTTTCTATAAGGTGTGGGGTTAAGCTTTAATATATCTTAGTTTGATATCTTTGTTACTAGAGATACTACCTACATCCTTCACTACCATTTCCATACTTCTTTCTTCAATCTTCATACCACCATTCCACCATACAAATTCTTCTCTAAATCCTTTCAAATGTATCATCTTCTATTCCACTGCCATTTCTATATTTCAACTTATTCACTACATTTAACCTTTTTGTTTTGAGCCTTTTTCTTATTTCAGTAACAATTGATGCCTTCCTAGGTCATACAATAAGTGCAAGTCTTATCTCAACAGGTGGAGTAGGACGTGCCTTGTATCAGAAATGACCTTCAAATTAGTGATAAAGAAAACTTTTAAGGGTGAATTGAAGGCTTGTATGCATGAAGAATTTGAAAAAGCTCTCAAAATGGATGGTAATGATGGACTTTATTCACTTGTCTCTCATGCAAGCATTTTCCTTAATGAAATTATAGCCTGCATCATCTTCAGTAAAATGATCATATATCAGCCTCCTGATATCAGATTGAGATGATTCAAAAGGCGCTGGAAAGATAAGAGATAGATGAATAATATCCAAGTGATTTTAGGACTCAAACACGTCTTTATCATATCCAAAAATCAAAGACACTCATACTATAATTCTTGCATTTGTTGTGACTATTCAACTCCCCTCATGCACCGAGACACAAAAATAGAAAATGTTTAAGCTTGAATATAATAAAAAATAAATATACGAATACATTTAAATAGCTAGTTTAATTAATAAACGAGTTTAAATGAATGAACTAGTTTAATTAGTGAACGAGCTTCATTGAATGAAATAGTAAACTTCAATGAAGTATCTTCATAAAAAACTACATGCTTTAATGAACTCTTGCTCTAATAAAATACATGATTAAATGAAGTAGAATGTTTATTTATTTATGCAACTTAACGTTATGTAAATTTGTTAACACTCATTCAAATTCATGCACAAGTAAAAGATGAAATCCTCCCTTAACTTGGTTGTTCTTCATAAAAAACTACATGCTTTAATGAACTCTTGCTCTAAAAATACATGATTAAATGAAGTAGAATGTTTATTTATTTATGCAACTTAACGTTATGTAAATTTGTTAACACTCATTCAAATTCATGCACAAGTAAAAGATGAAATCCTCCCTTAAACTTGGTTGTTCTTCATCACATCCCAACCTTGAGTATGATGGTGGAGGTTATTCTTTTAGATTAAAAAAGCCTTTTAGAAATGTTAACTTGGCTTAAAATTCCTAGATTAAGCTAGAATAATGGTAAATGCATGGCTAGTCTCAAAGATCACTACTTAAAATGTCCAAGCCTTGCATCAAAGAGAGTCATTCTTATTCTTCTTTCCTTTTGATTCATTGTTTATTTACATGAATACTTTGATATATATGTCATATAAGTGTGCATGCTATACTTAATCTATTCCTTAATCATTCATATCAATTAATATGAAAACTATATTACTTAGTCATGTTATATGCTACATAATGATATATAACATAGTCATATTATATGTTGCATAATGATATATAATTTGTTTACTTAGTTTATTATTATTTTACATTAGATTTGTATTCACTTAATTTAAATCCATTGCATTTATAATATGACAACACATTAATCTTAATTTCCTTAGCTAATTGCATGTTAATTCATTTCCTAAGGCTTATATATTAGCTCATTAATATTACATCATCATATACTTAGCTCATGGCTTACATTCATAGCTCACAAGTGCCTATGCATTCACGGAATCATGCTTTTTGATTCATTCCAATTCATTTCCTTAATTTCACCTTAGTTTGTTTATTTATATAGGTACATTAAGGGAATGAACATCCTATGGAAGCTTGGTGGAGTATTTGGAAATGCATGTCAGCTCACAACAAGCTCACAACATCTATGGCAACTCGTGGAGATCAAATGGAAGCTCACTTTAGTTTAAGAAGCTACCATGGAGGTAAACTCAGCTGAGGAAGCCATATGTACTAAAGTTGCTAAAAGTCGGCTAAAGGTAGTTTAATATAGCTGGGAGTAGTTGAGAAGTTTAGAAGACCTTAGTTAGCTAGGTTGAGTTCATCAAGTTATAGCTCACCTAGTTAGCTAACAAGACACTCACCTAGCTTGGCTTGAAGTTAGATCACCTCTAGGATGCCCAAAGACTTCACATATCATCCTATGGCTGAGACCACACCATAGGACCAATGGAGACTCCATGTGCAATTCATGTGCCACCCTAGCCGTGTCCCTTACATGTGCACTCCTTAGGCGCCACAATGAGGAGCCATCTATCTTTTCGACCAAGGCTTGATAACCAACTAGCTTGGCGCCAAGATGAAGAGTCATAAGAATTACTCGACCAAGATACATCCCTTGACCTTTTGGCCGAAACATTAACTCCTTTCAATATACATGCATTTAATTAAGCCTTTTTTATTTTAAATGATACATTAGCCGAATAGTCATCTAATTAATGGATATGTTTTCCTTTCATCTAGTATAAATACATGTATCCTTATATCTAGTATAAATAGGCTTTCCTATTTCATTATGAAAACAACTATTGTTCATCAAATATACTTGTGATAATTATTCTGTTTTTACTTAGTCTTTCTAAAGACTTGATGTAAGGCGAATCTACACACTTCAAAGGAAGTGGATAGACAATCTTATTGTTGTCCCAATCTAGGAATGATGAAAGCGATGCCCTTGAATTACAAGCATGGCTACAACAAAGAAAGATAATTAAAATTATTATTACAGATATAATGAAATGGATAAGTAATTAAAATGATAAATAAAATGAATAAAAAGGAAGAAAGAGTTGGCTGCGTAAGTATATTGAAGATGAAGTTGTTGGTGGCTTTCAATGGAATATGGATGATGGTGTTGAATTTGAATGAATGATAATGGAAGACGGAGATGAAGTTTGTATCTCAAACACGCCAAAGAATAAGCTATGCTAAGGAACACAACCTTAGTCTTCACAAACTTGCTTGAGGGATGGTAATGGTGTCTTTAACCCACTAGATATGAAACATATGAATTAAAAAAAATCAAATATGGAAGGAGTGACACAACAAGTATAGAAATATACTTGTAATACCCCAAAAATTTAGACAATTACCAAAATAAAAATTTGGAAAGTTTGATAGTTAAAATAGAAAATTGGGAAAAACTTTAGGGAGTTAAGTGATAATTTCCTAAAAGGAATTTTATTCCATAAATAGATAGTTTACTCTTGAGAGTGGGGTTTTATAGAAATCATATTTTTGGATTTGAAATTTTAATAAAGAAAAAATTAGAAAGGGTTAAAGTCCGATAAGGAATCGGTAATTCCGATCGAATTTGAATTTTATAAAAATTTGAAGGATGTTATTAAATGGTCAAAAATATTATTTTAATATTTTGGATTAGAGCAATTTGGTTTGGAAATATGCAATTTTTCAAATTTAATCGAAACAGTGGAATTTAGTGACTAAAACGTAAATTTTGAAAATTCAAAGGGAATTTCAGAATTAAAAACTCAAAATAATTCAGCTTTGACTTTGAAATATAATAAGGATGAGTTGTCATGGTTTTATGGGGAATAATAAGATTCTTTAAGGGTGATTTGGTCTTATCCCAATTAAATGAATTTTATATTCATTTAAAGTTAGTTATAATGTAAATTAAGATGAAATGTTTCCTAAATTTCATCCAAATTTGCTTTCTTCTTCTTCAAACCAGACGTGAGCTTCTTCAAAGAGTGAGAAATCTTGAACTCAATTTTCAAGCAATTTTCTTAGGATTTTGAGTATGTTGAAAATAGAAAATTGTTATATGTGAAAAACTCTATCTTTTGGTACCAATATTGCATGCTATTGTTAGTGTCCAAGTTCATCTTGAGTTGATGAAAGGGGTTGTTGATTTCTTGTGTTTTATAGGATTTGAAGAGTTAAGTGATTTTAAATGATGGGTTGTAAGAATTGAAGAAGAATCTAAGGATGAGGTTTAAGAAAACAGTTTAGATTTGGAGATTTATAGTGGGTTTGAAAATTCACCAGAATTTATATAAAAATACTTTGGAGGTTATTTTTATAAATTGTGTTCTTATATCAATATAATTTTGTTTGAAATAAACAGGGATCAATTTTAAGGTATATACAAAAAGATATGAATTTTTAAGCAAGGAAATGTCAGAAAATTCGGACAGCAGATTCTGCAAAACAGATTCTGTTGATCAACATTGAAAATTCACCATAAATTGTACAGAATGTTAGAAGGAATTCTTTATGCGGATAGATTTATATTCGAGTCTAGTTTTTAACGGAAGATAATTATGCTTTTGTAAAAGCATTTGAATGGAAATAGTTTCAATGCTGTAATTTTTGGTATTAAGAATCCAAGTGATAAAATGGTGAAGGACCATTTTGAGTAAATTGGAAAATTGGGTTCCAATGTTAAAAAGGAATTAATAAGTACTGAATTATTTTGTGGAAATGAGTTTGAAGTATGTTATGGAATTATTTTGGGATATGTTTATGTTAGTACAATACTAACATATATATCATTATGAATTTGTAATTTATACAGATTATGATTGATTTGCGATTGAAGCAAATCAAGAGGGTTTATTGTGGAACAATAATGAGGTTCATATTTTGGCAAATTTATAAAGTGTCAAGGTGAGTGCAATACATGGATGTTTTATACATCATCAGGAAGGCTTGCGATAAGTCAACCTTATTTATATCAGCATGATATATGTTATTTTTATAACTTTAACATGACATTGAAATGTCATGGTATGAAATCAAAAATGCATTGATAATGAAAAATGTGATATTTTACCACGAATGTTTTTGGGTATGAACTGCCCAATGTTAAATATTGATGATATACTTTGCCATGGATGGATCGAATAAAATAGACTATATGCCCAAAGTAAGTCATTGAGGGACAGGGTATAGTTGGGATGCCATAGAGTATAGCAGCTGCAGGTTTATATTAGCACTATAGTGTATAAGGAAACTAAGTGCAGTTTTATGTCCGGATTAACACTATAGCGTAAGCTTAGTGTAGGTGGTGGGCACGACCTTATGTGTATTGTCCGGATTAGCACTATGACGTAAGCTTAGTGTAGGTTTAGCACTACGGTGCAAGTATTTTACTCGAATACCCAAGGTCCTCAAGGTTTAATATTGGGCTATTGGCTATGGATTATGTTATATTGGTTAATAAATGGTAACCATACAAATAAGCTTATGAGCTTACGGAATAATGGCAAGTATATTGGAAAAATAAGCTTACGATCTTATGGAATTTAAATGGTAAGTATTTTGGTAAAATAAGCTTACGAGCTTATGGAATTTAAATGTTAAGTATTTTGGTAAAATAAACTTACGAGCTTATGGGATAAATGGTAAGATATTTTATATTATTTTGATCATGGTAAAATATTGGATATGTTAGTAAAATGATTTTATGAAAATTTGATTTTTGATATTGAAAATCATGCATGAATTGTATTGCACTATTTATTGTTTTAATTGCCTCAGTAAGTTTATACTTAGCGTGTGATGATTTTCACGCGTAGGTAAAAAAGTCGGTAGTGAAATAATGAGTTCAAAGTGACATCAAGCATTGAGGAGTATATTTCAATATCAGTAAGATATCCTATTGTGTAATTTTGATATAGATAGTGGCATGTAATTAATAATATTCAATTTATTTTGTTGAATAAATTTGGAAACATAGATGGAAATTTTATAGGGATTAAAGGTTAATTTTTATAAGTTATATATATGTAATTTTCAGAAATACTATAACAGTTACTGTAGCATGAACAATAACCATGTTTTAAGAAATTTTTTACAGATTGTTAATAGGGTACCGATTCCCCCTATGGGAATCGATTCCCTCACTATTCATCGCACTGTACATTGTTGACTGTTTATTGTTCCCGGGCACTGTTCACTATTTAAAAAAAAATATTTTGAATTAAATTAGTTACTACGAAACATGATTTATATGATATGAAAATTTTATAATATCATTTACCATTTTAAGAAAATAAATTTTAAATCACGGTTTGAATATAAAAAGGTTTTTCAATTTCGGGTGACATCTATAATCTATATAGGTATAATTATACTGTTTATGGGTGTTACATTTATTAGCATCAGAGCTACAGGTTTAGCCGATTCTAGGACTAAACCGAGGTTGTTTTGAGTTAAAAAATGTATACATGCCACTAGGATGTCAAAAAGTTACTGATAGTTGTATATATATTGTGATGATGCTTATAGGGAGTAAAGTTACTCTTTAATAATGTATGATGATTCTAACTATGTTCAGATGTCGGAAATGAAATATAAAGGTAAGAAAATTGAAAAAGTTGAAAAGAAAGTCGAGATATAAAATAGACAAAAAGGGACCCGACATGGCTTATGTAAAACACCATAGAAGGGTGGATGTTGTAAGGGATTCTTTTCCATTTTGTTGAAGATTCTGAATGGAAGAATCGATTAAAAAGTTTGAACAACTTATAAGAAAAGTCGAATCGGACGAGGATCCAAATGAGATTTTTGAATCTAGTGATTATTTTGAGGCTTTTCAAAGTAAGCTTAAATAAGTGAGAAATATTTAAGCTAAGCATTAAATTGTTTAAATCATTGTTGATTTTTGTAAGAGAAATTGAATAAGCGGTAATAAGTTGTCCGCTAAAAGTTTAAAGAAAGCCGAGTTATTAGTGAATCAAATGGTTATGCGTTGGGTTGAGAATAAATATTAAGTTAATAAAATTTGATAGAGTTACCTTGTGAAGGTAAATATGAGGAAATGGATTGTCTAACCTTACATGTTGTAATGAATTATTGTATAGATTGAGATGGATTCTCAAGAACTTGAAAATTTTCAAGTCCATAATGATAAGGAAAAAGGAGTACATTTGTTTACTAGTGTGATTTTAGCATTAACTGCTATGAAGTTATTGCTACAAATTTATCAAGTTTCCTTATTGAACGATGTGAACATTGAAATTTTCATTTGAGATGGAAAATGTTGTAATTGCTCAAGAATAATTTCTATGGATCTGGAAAAGTTATAAATATTTCCTTAAGAATGAAATAAGGAATTCTAAAGTAGAAATGTCCAATTCTACTTAATATTGAGTGATATTATAGCGGAAGACCCATGGGTCATGATACAAGTGTTAGACGGACAAATAGTAAATGTCTGATAAAGATTCAGGAGTATAGGTTAAATGGTGAATCTTATGGGATTATCATTAATGATTTTAGATCATTTTGATCATGAATTTGTTTTCTCTGCATTAAGGTTGGGATAATGGTCGCAAGAAGCGATTAATTTAGAAAAATGCGAAGAAATTAAATTTTTAATGATTGATGAAAAAGTGAAATCGTCACTAAAGTGATATCAACAATGGTTATGATTAAGATGATGTAAAAAGGATGCATAGCTTTTCTAGCTAAGGTGATAGATACTCAAGTAACTGAAGTAAGATCATATGATATTTCCATAACTTGGGAATCTCCATAAGTCTTTTTAGATTTATTATTATGGATTACCTCCAGATTGAGAGGTGGAATTCAATATTAATGGTTATCAAGGCATTGATCTTGTATTTATGGGTTCATATTGAATGATTTCGATTGAGCTAAGAGAATAAAGAACCAATTGCAAGAATTTATAGATTAAGGATGCTTTACACCGAGTAGTTCACATTAGGGTGAACCGGTGTTAATTATATAAAAAAATGGATATGTGTGATTATGCATAAATTATCGATAGTTAAATAAAGTAACTATCAAGAACAAATATCCTATTTTGAGGATTGATGATTTGTCTTATCAGCTTAAAAGGAACAAAAATGTTTTCTAAAATTGAAATTCGAATGGGATATTACGAGTTAATTTTTAAAGAGGAAGGTGTTCCAAAGATAGTTTTCAAATTACGGTATAGACATTACGAGTTCATAGTAATGTTGTTTGGTTTGAAAAATGCTCTGGAAATATTCATAGACTTGATGAATCAAGTATTTAAATTTTATTGGATTAATTTGTGGTGATATATATTGATGACATTCTGGTATACTCGAATATAAAGATATAGCATGATGTTTATCTTGTATTGTACTCAAGATATTTAAGGATAAAAAGTTATATGTTAAATTGTCAAAGTGTGAGTTTTGGCTATCAAAAGTTGTTTTTCTTGGTTATGTTATCTCGACATAAGGTTTAAAAAAAATCAAACAATATTGGAGTGGAAATCTCCAAAGAATGTTCAGAGGTCCGAAGTTTTTGAGACTTGTTGGTTATTATCGAAGGTTTGTGAAAAACTTTTCTATGGTTGTTTTCCTTTGACCAAGCTTTTGCGAAATGATGTTTCATTTGCTTGGACTGAGAAATGTCAAGAGTGTTTTGAAGCTCTAAAGAAAATTTTAACTAAAGCACTAGTGTTGTTACAACCAGAATCGGGCAAAGAGTATGTGGTGTATAGTGATACATCTCATAATGGTTTGGGTTGTGTACTTATGCAAAAAGGTAAAGTAGTAGCAGATGCACTTAGTTAGAAAACTTTTGTAGCTTTGCGAGCTATGGATGTGCGACTATTGTTGAAAGAAAATGGCGTACTAGTGGATGAATTAAAAGTAAAACTGATGTTTTTATATTGGATAAATAGAGCTACAAAATAAAGATAGTAGAATCTTGGAAAAGATTTCACTAGTGGTAAAATAATGAGACTAATGACGTTGAAATCAAATTAGATGAATGTCTGACTATCGAGGAAAAATCTATATTCCATATTATGATGAGTTAAAGAAAAATATTCTTTCTGAGGCAAATTATAGTCCACTGACTATGTATACAAGTGAGAACAAAATGCATCAGGATGTAAAGAGTCATTTTGGTGGCCTGGGTTACCTTTACCATCAAATAAAAAGGATTCCATTTGGGTGATAGTGACCGGTTAATTAAATCAACACATTTCATTTTGATGCATATAGACTATGCATTGGATAAATATACAGAGTTATATATATCAAAGAGGTAGTTCAGCTACATGGAATACTAATATCAATTATATCGGATAGAGATCCAAAGTTCACTTTAAGATTTTGGAAATATTTGCATAAAATTTTGGGTATGCTATTGAATTTCAGTACGATATTTCATCCATAGACGGATGGTAAGTCAAAAAGTACTATTCATATATTAGAAGATATATTGAGTGCATGTGTAATTGATTCCACGGAATCATGGAAAAAAGTATTTGATTTTAGTAGAATTTTCCTACAATAACAATTATTAATTGAGTAACAATATGACTCAGTATGAAATTTTATATGAGAAAAAAAATGTCGAACACCATTGAATTGGTTCAAGTTAAAAGATCGAAATTTTGTTGGCCCAAATTTATTGAAATAGGTTGAAGATAAAGTAAAGATAATCTCAAGATGATATTTGAGCGGCAAAAGTCTTATGCAGACTTGAACGGAAAAGAGATTGAATTTTATATGAAGGTGATAAAGTTCTCTTAAAGTATTTCCTTGGAAAAATAATTTGCGCCCAAAACGCAAAGGAAAAATTGAATCCAAAATTCATTGGACTTTATTAGATATTAAAAAGAGTTAGACTAATGGATTATCAGTTAACATTAACTTTGGGAGTAATTGAGATCCAGAGTTGGAAAAAGTATACAATGTTTTTAATGTGTCGAAGCTTAGAAAGTATCGATTGGATTATTCACATGTCATTGCATCAGAGGAAATTAAGATCTGACCAGATTTGATTTATTAAGAAGAACCGGTTCGGATATTAGTTCGAGAAATTATAGAACAGCATAACAGAATGATTTCCCTAGTCAAAGTGATTTAGCAAAATCATAACGTTGAGGTCGTTGCTTGGGAAAGAGAGGATAATATTAAAAAATAATAACTACACATCTTCATATCATGTTGACGTTTTGGGTTATACATGTTCAAAATCTAATGATTTACATGATCTTTACAAAATTCCCAAAGTAAAGGGGAAAGATCGGAATTCAAGAAGTTGGCAGAAGAGGTTTTCGCATAAGGCAAAAGTATGTTTTACCAGCTCGTATAACCCTAAATTAGGGTTACAAATTTACAATGGAAAGTGTAATCCTTATAAAAGAGGAGTTACGGTTTTCATGGAAAGTTTTAAAATTTGAGGACGAATTTTCTTAAGGAGGGGAGAATTGTAATACCCCAAAAATTTAGACAATGACCAAAATAAAAATTTGGAAAGTTTGATGGTTAAAGTAGAAAATTGGGAAAAAGTTTAGGGAATTTAGTGATAATTTCCTAAAAGGAATTTTATTCCATAAATAGATAGTTTACTCTTGAGAGTGGGGTTATAGAAATCATATTTTTGGATTTGAAATTTTAATAAAGAAAAAATTAGAAAGGGTTAAAGTCCGATAAGGAATCGGTAATTCCGATCGAATTGGAATTTTACAAAAATTTGAAGGATGTTATAAAATGGTTGGAAATATTATTTTAATATTTTGGATTAGAGAAATTTGGTTTAGAAATATGCAAATTTTCAGATTTAATCGAAACAGTGGAATTTAGTGACTAAAACGCAAATTTGGAAAATTCAAGGGGAATTTCAGAATTAAAAAGTCAAAATAATTCAGCTTTGACTTTGAAATATAATAAGGTTGAGTTGTCATGGTTTTATGGTGAATAAGAAGATTCATTAAGGGTGATTTGGTCTTATCCCAATTAAATGAATTTTATATTCATTTAAAGTTAGTTATAATGTAAATTAAGATGATATGTTTCCTAAATTTCATCCAAATTTGCTTTCTTCTTCTTCAAACCAGACGTGGTCTTATTCAAAGGGTGAGAAATCTTGAACTCAATTTTCAAGCAAGTTTCTTAGGATTTGAGTATGTTGAAAATAGAAAATTGTTATGTGTGAAAAACGCTATCTTTTGGTACCAATATTGCATGCTATTGTTAGCGTTCAAGTTCATCTTGAGTTGATTAAAGGGGTTGTTTATTTCTTGTGTTTTATGGTATTTGAAGAGTTAAGTGATTTTAAATAATGGTTTGTAAGAATTGATGAAGAATCTAAGGATGAGGTTTAAGAAAACAGTTTAGATTTGGAGATTTATAGTGGGTTTGAAAATTCACCAGAATTTATATAAAAATAATTTGGAGATTTTTTTTATATATTGTGTTCTTATATCAATATAGTTTTGTTTGAAACAAACGGGGATCAATTTTAAGGTGTATACAAAAAGATATTAATTTTTAACCAAGGAAAGGTCAGAAAATTCGAATAGCAGATTCTGCAAAACAGATTCTGTTGATCAACTTTGAAAATTCACCGTAAATTGTACATAATGAATTAGAAGGGTTTCTTTATATGAATAGATTCGTATTCAAGTATATTTTTTAACGGAATAAATGGAATTGAATTCCAGTGTTTATATCAATACAGAATATTGATTCTTTGAAGGTAGTGCGAATTGTCTGAATATGGAAAATTGATGAGTTGTTGTATAATTGATACACTATGCTGGAAAATGTTGTTTTGGAATTAAAATGAGAGTTAGATGTGATACATGACTGTTTTGGAAGTTTGAAAAGATTTGTGGTTTATTTACAACATTTGTAGAGTTGGGGGTACTTAAAGATAATTATTCTTTTGTAAAAGCATTTGAATGGAAATAGTTTCAATGCTGGAATTTTTGGTATTAAGAATCCAAGTGATAAAATGGTGAAGGACCATTTTGAGTAAATTGGAAAAGTGGGTTCCAATGTTAAAAAGGAATTAATAAGTACTGAATTATTTTGTGGAAATGAGTTTGAAGTATGTTATGGAATTATTTTGGGATATGTTTATGTTAGTACAATACTAACATATATATCATTATGAATTTTTAATTTATACAGATTATGATTGATTTACGATTGAAGCAAATCAAGAGGGTTTATTGTGGAACAATAATGAGGCTCATATTTTGGCAAATTTATAAAGTGTCAAGGTGAGTGCAATACATGCATGAAATTATACATGGATGTTTTATACATCATCAGGAAGACTTGCGATAAGTCGACCTTATTTATATCAGCATGATATATGTTATTTTTATAACTTTGACATGACATTGAAATGTCATGGTATGAAATCAAAATGTATTGATCATGAAAAATGTGATATTTTACCATGAATGTTTTCGGGTATGAACTGCCCAATGTTAAATATTGATGATATACTTTGCCATGGATGGATCGAATAAAATAGACTATATGCCCAAAGTAAGTCATTGAGTGACAGGGTATAGTTGGCATGCCATAGAGTATAGCAGTTGCAGGTTTTTATTAGCACTATACTGTGTAAGGACACTAAGTGCAAGTTTATGTCCGGATTAGTACTATAGCGTAAGCTTTGTGTAAGTAGTGGGCATGACCTTATGTGTATTGTCCGGATTAGCACTATGGCGTAAGCTTAGTGCATGTTTAGCACTACGGTACAGGTATTTTACTCGAATACCCGAGGTCCTCAAGGTTTAATATTGGGCTATTGGCTGTGGATTATGTTTTATTGGTTAATAAATGGTAACCATGCAAATAAGCTTATGAGCTTACGGAATAATGGCAAGTATATTGGAAAAATAAGCTTTCGAGCTTATGGAATTTAAATGGTAAGTATTTTGGTAAAATAAGCTTACGAGCTTATGGAATTTAAATGGTAAGTATTTTGGTAAAATAAACTTACGAGCTTATGGGATAAATGGTAATAGATTTTATATTATTTTGATCATGGTAAAATATTGGATATGTTAGTAAAATGATTTTATGGAAATTTGATTTTTGATATTGAAAATCATGCATGAATTGTATTGCACTATTTATTGTTTTAATTGCCTCACTAAGTTTATACTTAGTGTGTGATGATTTTCACACGTAGGTAAAAAAGTTGGTAGTAAAATAATGAGTTCAAAGTGACATCAAGCATCGAGGAGTATATTTCTATATCAGTAAGATATCCTATTGTGTAATTTTGATATAGATAGTGGCATGTAATTAATAATATTCTGTTATATAAATTTGGAAACATAGATTGAAATTTTATAGGGATAAAAGGTTAATTTTTATAAGTTATATATATGTAATTTTTGGAAATACTATAACAGTTACTGTAGCATGAACAATAACCACGTTTTAAGAAATTTTTTCTAGATTGTTATTAGGGTACCGATTCCCCCACTATTCATTGCATTGTACACTGTTGACTGTTGACTGTTCACTATTTAAAAAATCTTTTGAATTAAATTGGTTACTACGAAACATGATTTATATGATATGAAAATTTTATAATATCATTTACCATTTTAAGAAAAATAAATTTTAAATCAAGGTTTGAATATAAAAAGGTTTTCGAGTTTCGAGTGACATCTATAATCTATATAGGTATAATTATACGGGTTATGGGTGTTACAATACTTGCTTAATCGATAGAGTTCTTAAAGAACTTTTAAGAGATATTATGATGTGATCCTGTCTAGCACCAACTTTCTACATGACATGCTCACATCATTCAAGATCCATCAAGCTCAATCTAAGGGAGTTCTACCTTATTTTATCTTATATTTACTTATTTATTCACTATATATTATTATGAGCATGCATTTGCATATTATATTATATTTGAATTATCATAACATGTGTATTTATTCTATGGTTTGCATCATTGATTGATATTCATACATATAATCTATAGTTATAATAATAATATCCATTCATTATCATATGATGCATGAGTTATTATTATAACCTATTGTCCACATCTTTATATGTTTATACTTAGCTAATATTATGCTTTCTTTTGTAGGTGCATAGGTGACCACATGATGGGAGCTATCTTAAAGCTAGCATTGGAGTCCAATAGCTATGGAAACATGACTAGGACAACTCCGGGATAGCTCAAGAACATTTTGGGATAAAGTTGTCAGCTACCCTCCGAGCTCATAGCCGACATGAGCTGGACTTTTGAGCTAGCTATACACCTCATTTCAGCTGGAGAGTTACACCATCATCAGCACCACACAGAGTACTTCAAATATGGTCTAGGTCAATTTTTTTGGATTCTTACCTTTACGCGAAGAGTTGCCTTTTCACAAGGAGTTATCTTAAGACTCACCTACATGCCCTTCATCTATGGCCAGCTCATCTTCAGCTCATACAGATGGGAAGTAGCTCAAATGATGAAAGGTTATCTTACACAAATGTGACATTTCATAACAAGTTGATGCCCATTGGATGCCATGTCACCTAGATACATGATGGATGCCAAGTCACGGCCAACTTACTGATTATCTTCTTTCCGTGGACGAGCCTACACAACAAGTATCATATTACCCCATGTGAGTGTCTCATGACCAGGCCACCCATGTGCCATACGTGTGGATCATTTAGGTGCCAAAGTGAGGGGACACATACCTATTCGACCAAGCATGAGAAGAAATCAAAATGGGTGGCAAATATGAACAAGCATGGGTGGCAAAATAAACCAACATGTACCTATTTATTCAAAGCATTGTAACCCCATGTAAATACACATAGCCTTGCCAAATCCCACCTAATTATTCGGCCAAACCACTTTCAAGCCTATAAATAGGCTTTCCCATTTCATTTGTACTTAACCGTTTTGATAATATAAACTCCTGTGAGATTATTCTCTCTTCAAGTTATTTTTAGAACTATATCGATTAAGCAAGCTTTCAAAGTTTGTGGCGTCAACCTTTTCCATTGATACATCGAGTTCCTAGTTTCCATAACTTGTGGGTTCAAGTCCTTTCATGCCATCCCTTATTTAAGTTTATAAAGAACGGGGTTAAACTTTCTATAGTTTTGCTTCCTCTTTGGCGTATTTAAGATACTATCTAACCATCACTATCTTCCATTACCTTCACGCCTACAACATTATCATATCCATCACCATTCCATTACCATAAAACAAACCTTTAATCATCATCAAGGAAAGTGTATATCAACATTATTGGAGGTCAAATTTTATGATCATTGAAGGATATTTCTTTAACACTTCCGCAACTAACATTTGATAACATCTCTAATCCTCCATTTCATTTTCATTTTATTTCCTTCATTTATTTCTTTTCCATTTAATCATTTCTTTCTTTATATTGTGCAGATTTCTTATTAATTCAAGTGTAGCATTTGGTGTCTCTCCTATATTGGGAAACAACAAGGCTGCCAACTTCTCCATCATTGAAGAAGCTAGGATAGCCTTACATCAATCGATATTCAGAGCTTAGTCGGATTGACAATCAAAGTGTTGTAACAAAAACAAAAGGAAAGAAAAAATAAAAAGGAAAGAAAAGACTCCTACATCAAATTTGGAGTGCAAAAAGAAATAAAAGAAAAGTGAAGAAAAAGTTTCAAAATACACTCAAAGAGAAGCACATTACAGTCTGCCCCAACATCAAACTTGAAGGAGGTATCCTTATTATTTCTTGTGAAGGAAGATAGTAAGTGTTGCAACTTGAGTTCTAAGTTATCTTCATTTTCTCTTTATTTCATTTCCTTTTCTTTCATCCTTTCTTATTTTCATTACCTTATCTTTTCTTAACCATTATATCCTACTTTTACCATAACCATTTCTCTTTAAGCCGATGTACAAAAAAATAAACGTGCTCAATATTGAGTTAGTTCTTTAAAGGACCCACAAGAGAGAATTGAGCGGTAAAAGGCAAACGAGAAGGTGAGATCAGAAGGGAGATAAGAAAAAACCAAGAAACATATCCCCCGAGTGCAAACACGAGTGTGAGTGGAGTGCAATCTTAATTTTCTTTGGAGAGATCAAGTGAGACTTTTGTGAGCGTGCTGGTAAGGTTTTAATTTATTTTTTATTTCACTAACCATGTCACAAGAATTACTTAATTTCCATACAGTTTCAAGACAAGTGTCTGTCATTAAAAAGGCTTTCAGCACTCAAATTCTAGAAGATGACCAAAGAGAAAACATCTTTCAAACTCGTTGTCATGTAAACAACAAATTTTGTTTCATGATCATCGATGGAGGAAGTTGTACGAATTTTGCAAGTATCCTTATGGTAGAAAAGCTTGGCTTGAAGACCTTTAATAATTCGAATCCATACAAACTTCAATAGTTAAATGACGAAGGATAAGTAAAAGTCACAAAGCAAGTAATCATCCCGTTTTCAATTGGCAAATACCAAGATGAAGTTCTTTGTGATGTTGTACCAATGGATGCTGAACATATTCTTTTGGGAAGACTGTGCCAATTCGACAGACGAGCAATCCATGATGGGTTTACAAATAGATATTATATCACCCATAATGGTAAGAAATTCATTTTGACTCCACTTTCTCCTAGTCAAATGAAAGAAGGCCAAACTCATTTGAGAAAAAACATTGAAGAAATGAAGGAGCAATTTGAAGAAGAACGTTTTTAGGAGACAAGAACAATTGGAAGTTAGAGTTGGAAAAGATGTCTGGTAAGTAGTGGAGCAAACTAAAAGTGGCAAATTTGAAAAGGATGAGTGTAGAGAAGAGAAGCAGAGTGAATTACAAATTTTACCTAACAAATTTTCTTCTACTATTTTTTCCTTTCACGATATTCAAATAGATATATCTTTTGAAGCCGAAGATTCAAGAAATATGTCTTTTGAAAACCCAATAGGTGTGACATTTGGTAATTCACAAGACATGTCCTTTGGCGTTCCAACAGTTGTGCCACTTGAAGTGCCACGAGTTGTGATCATTGAGGCTACAAGTATAATACAACTATTGAAGAGAATTCAACAACCAATGGAGTTTTCCATCATCAAACAACCAACGCCCATTAAACATCCACCTGGTTCGATATTTCCATTCATAATGTTTATTCATTTTCTAATTTTGGTTTATTTTGAAGCAAAATAATACATCTTTATGGAGATATTTTTACTTGTGGTTATCGATATGAGGAGATTAAGCAAATATTATCCACCTACTCAAAAGCCATAATTTGGAAAGGTACGAAGCTTAAAGGAATTGACATCTTCTACCTACTTGAAGGATTACAAAGGAAAAGACTCTTAAAAAACCATCAAGTTGATTCAAGGAGTAAAGATAAAGAGTTACATACCTATTCCAAAGAACGTGATGTTTTGAACCGAAATACATATTCCTACTCCTAGGAATGTGATGCTTCAAATCAACACCAAGAAGAAGTCAAATTGACAAACGTCTTTTCATATAAAGAGATGAATGGGAAGTTTCCTTTAAAGTTATCTATAATTAACATAACCTTTGCTAACCCAGGTTTCGGCAAACAATTTTCTTTCATTTTGCATAATGAATGAATTGGTAACTCTTCAAATGAGGCGACTCTTAAAGAAGATGTTTCCAAAAAGGAACTTGTTGGTAATGTCCATCAAAAGAGAGACCTTCAGAAACTCTTTTCAAAGAAAAATGTTTTGGAGGAATCAACTTCAAAGGAAAGTTTCATGAAGTTGTTTCATTATCCAAGCATGAGGATTTGATCACGCAAACAACATATAAATTTTTAATGAAGAACCCTCTCCATTTGAGGACAAATTGCCTAAAAGAAGGGGGATGATGTGATCTTGTCTAGGACCAACTTTCTACATGACATGATCACATCATTCAAGATCCATCAAGCGCAATCTGAAGGGAGTTTTACCTTATTTTATCTTATTTTGAGTTATTTATTTACTATATATTATTATGAGCATACATTTGTTTATTATACTATACTGGAATTATCATAACTTGTGCATTCATTCTATGGATTGCATCATTAACTGATATTCATACATATAATCTATAGTTATAATAATAATATCCATTCACTATCATATGATGCGTGAGTTATTATTATAACCTATAGTCCACATCATTATATGTTTATACTTAGCTAATATTATGCTTTCTTTTATAGGTGCATAGGCAGCCACGTGATGGGAGCTAAATTAAAGCTAGTATTGGAGTCCAAGAGCCATGGAAACATGAATAGGAAAACTCTGGGACAACTCAACAACATTTTGGGACAAAGTTGCTAGCTACCCTCCGAGCTCATAGCTGACTTGAGCTATACTTTTGATCTAGCTAGAGACCTCATTTCAGCTAGAGAGTTACACCATCACCACCACCCCATAGAGTACTTCAAATATGGTATAGGTTAATTTTTTTGGATTCGTACCTTTTCGTGAAGAGTTGTCATTCCAAGAGGTGCCTTTTCACATGGAGCTGTCCTAAGACTCACCTACATGTCCTTCATCTATGCCAGCTTATCTTCAGCTTATACATATGAGAAATAGCTCAAATGATGAAAGGTTGCCTTACAAAAATGTAACATTTCATAACAAGTTGTTGCTCATTGGATGACATGTCACCTAGACACATGATGGATGCCAAGTCACGCCCAACTTGCTGCTTATCTTCATTCCAGGGACGATCCTACACAACAAGTATCATACGACCCCATGTGAATGTCTCATGATCAGCCCACCCATGTCCCATGTGTTTGGATCATTTAGGCGCCAAAGTGAGGGGACACATACCTATTTGGCCAAGCCTGAGAAGACATTAAAATGGGTGGTAATTATGAACAAGCATGGGGGTAAAATGAACCAACACTTACCTATTTATTCAAAGCATTATAACCCCATGTAAAGGCACATATCCTTTCCGAATCACCACCTAATTATTCAGCTAAACCCCTTTCAAGCCTATAAATAGGCTTTGGTATTTCATTTGTACTTAACCCTTTTGATAATATAAACTCTTGTGAGATTATTCTTTCTTCAAGTTATTTTTAGAGCTATATCGATTAAGCAAGCTTTTAAAGTTTGTGGTGTCAACCTATTCCATTGATACTTCGAGTTCCTAGTTTCCATAACTAGTGGGTTCAAGTCCTTTTATACCATCCCTTATTTAAGTTTATAAAGAACGGGGTTAAACTTTTTATAGTTTTACTTCCTCTTTGTCTTATTTAAGATACTATCTAACCATCACCATCTTCCATCACCTTCATGCCTATAACATCATCATATCTATCACTATTCCATCACCAAAAAACCATCCTTTAATCATCATCAAGGCAAGTGTATAGCAACATCTTTAGAGGTCAAATTTTATAATCATTAAAGGATATTTCTTCAACACTTCCGCAGCCAACATTTGATAACATCTCTAATCCTTCATTTCATTTTCATTTCATTTCATTTCCTTCATTTATTTCTTTTCCATTTAATCATTTCTTTCTTTATATTTTGTAGATTTCTTATTAATTCAAGTGTAGCATTTGGTGTCTCTCCTAGATCGGGAAACAAAAAGGCTGTCAATTTCTCCATCATTGAAGAAACTTGTATAGCCTTACATCATATTAACTCACAAAGAAGTTTTATAATTGAATGAGATGATTAAAAATATTGAAGCCTTTCCTATTTATAAGAAATGAAAGGCTTGGTCGAATAGGCATCTAATGATTCAGCTAAGTACATGAATGTACATAATGCTTTAATGGAAAGAATAAGTCCTCTGAGTATGGTGATGGTTTAGCAAACTCTTCAAAGGAAGCATGATGATTCGACCAATATGCATAGAACCTTCATTAGCTGAATGGTGACATAGTGGTTCATGTTGGCTCCAAAAGCTTTGTGTTCTTGGCATGTGGGTCTGGCCGAATCGTAATGATGATTGCCTCATACCTATTTATGATTTAGCCCTAAATTTGATGAGATCTCTTTACCAACGTGCACCTTGATGAAATGACATCTTTACAGACAACAACATTCACGAAAGGAATGTAACATTTCATGTTTGAGCTACTTCTAAGGTGAATGAACTGGAGATGAGTTGGTAATAGGTGCGTTGTAACATGGTGGTGTTATGGCAGCTCCTTGTGAAAAGTCGTCTATTGGAAAGGTACATCTTCGCGAAAAGGTTTGATTTCTGAAAATTTAACTTGACCCATATTTGAAGTATTCTGAGTGGTGATGTTGATGGTGCAGCTCCCCAGCTGAATTGAAGTCATCTTCTAGCTTGAATCTTCATCTCTACCCAGCTATGAGCTCACTTATCTCTAGATAACGTTTCACTAAGGGTTCATTATGCTCTCCTGAGTGTCACTATATGAGTTCCCCTACTGTAGCTTTCATCATTCTGCTCAAATGAGCTCCCTTAGGTGTGGCCGATTGTCTCTATATTCAATGACATATAAATTAAGTTAAGTATAGGAATTATTACAAAGTAATAATTTGCATTTAGAAATATGTGGGCTAAGGCTATGATAATAACTTCATGCATCACATAATAATGAAAGAAATATTATAGTCATAGCTATAGATGTCATATTTGTAAATAAATATGTCTATGTCATAAATGAGATACAACTCATGTATCATGAATATAAGAATTATATTCATGGTGTACGAAAATAATAGTTTAGAGAAAATCCCCCTTTGAATCTTATGAAAGGTTGGAGATGCAGGGATGAATATGATGCTCGATTGGTTCATATTATCCCTCTATTCTTTTAAGCGATTTGTCCTCAAATCGAAATGTGGGTTTTCCCTATTATAATTCCATCTAATAGATTATGCCTTATTATCAATGGTGATCTCTCCAATAGGCACTTGTTCGAGACATGTCACTTTGAAAATATATATTTGTAAAGGTCTTTCTTTAGATAATTTTATACCAACATGTACCTTTATGAAAAGATTATTTTCATGAGTCATGCCTTTGAAAAACAATTCTCTGTCTATGTTTGTTGGATGGTCACAAGTTATTTATTTTGAAGACATATTGTTTTGAATGATTATGTTCCATGGAATCCCATAAATCATGTTCCATGGTTCTCCAATAGACATGTTCATTGAATCATGTATGGTTATAACTCTCGAAATTTCAATAGGAATGCCTTTTGAATCTTTATGAGTCACGTCCTTTGGTTCTCCTAAGGTCACATATTTTGAATGAATAATTACATCATTTTGTCTCTCATTAGACATATCTCTTGTAATTTTAAAGGTCACGTATCCTAGTCTTCCAATTTGACAAATTATGTCGCTTGGAATTTCTTGCAAGTTAAAGAAAAATTATGCATTTTCAAAGTTAGAATAATCATCTCCGATCTTGCGTATTGTCAATAGGCATTTTCCTATCAAGCATTTAGATGAATAAGCACTATTTTTATCATTTTCCTCTATGCTTGATGACGCCTTTCATTTTCTCATGGCCTCGACGCTTTGTTTCATTTTGAGTTGATCACTCTGAACTTGTCTCGGCTTCAAATGAGTAAGGAAAATCTTCTTTCCTCTATGGTTAAACGAGTATTAGTTGGTGAAACAATCATGGATAGTCTTTTTTTCATATTTCCATGGTATCCCAAGAAGTATATGGCTAGCATGCATAGGAACTACATCACACATAACCTCATCCTTGTACTTTGCAATCAAAAAATGGAACTATCACCTATTTGTTAACGTTTAGTTCTCCTCGTTCATTGAGCCATTGTATATTATACGGATTTGGATGCTTCATAGTTTTTAATCCAAGCTTTGCCACCATGATTGTGCTTGCTACGTTGGTACAACTTCTTCCATCTATTATCATGAAATAAACCTTGCCATTCACATGACATCGGGTGTGAAAGATATTTTCTCTTTGTGTGTGGTCCTCTGTCACTCGTGTGCTCAAACTTCTATTAATCTCCAGTATTTCTTCTTCAATGGTAGCCTTAATTTCTAGTTCTTCATTGTCATCTTCTTATGTTTCTTCTTCAAGCTTGGACTCAATATCACCATTCCCAAGTAGAAGCATTGTATTTTAGTTGGGACATTGTGTACAATCATGCCCCCTCCTATGACATTTAAAGCATCGAATGTCCCTTGAACGTTCAATTGTTTGTTTTCCTCAGTTGTTGTCTTTGTTCACTTGCTGAACCTTGGAAGATTCGGCCTGGTTTTTGCAACGAGTAGGAATAGATTTCTTCAAGTTTTTTTGGCTCTATTTTGAAGGCGTAGGCATAACATTGCCAGATGTATATCTTCTCTGTAGTTGCCTTTCTATCTATACTGCCATTTACACCATTTTATCTATTTTAATGTAATGGTGTAACTCCAAAGTGTTGGCAATTTCTGGATTAAGCCCGGCAAGAAATATAGCCATGGCTGCTTCACGATCCTTCTCAATATTGACTTAGATCATTGCCACTTCCATTTTTTATAGTAGTCATCAACACTCTTTTTGCCTTGTTTGAGATTCTGCAATTTCTTAAACAAATCTCGGTGATAATGAACATGAATGAAACGTTTTCTCATTATACATTTAATTTCATGCCAAGTTGAAATTTATCTTTCTTCATTCTTCCTTATGCTTATAGTAACTTGATCCCACCATACCAAATCATAATCTATGAATTCCATGGCTGCCAATCTTACTTTCTTCGGTTCTGAATAGTTGGGCAACTAAAAATATGTTCCACCTTGATTTCCCATTTAAGATAGTCTTCGAGATCAATTTCCCTTGAAATTGAGGAATTTTGATCATGATGTTAATCATGTTGTCATCAATATTAGTACGTCTGGGTCCTTATTTTGCTTGTTCTCCTTCACCATAATTATATAGAATGTCATCTTCTTTGAGAGGTTGATGTCTCCTTGGAACACAATTGTTTCGAGCTTGTGGTATATCCTAACGTTGATTCATCTTTTCATGAAGTGCATGAAATTCTTCACGAAACATTCACATCATTTCGCCAATTTGTGCTTGAATTTAAAAGCTTGGTTATCCTGCATTTTCTATGAAAGGATATTGAGACATTGTTAGTAAAAAATAATAAATAAACAAAACCTTACCAGCACACTCATAAAGCCTCAATTGGTCACTCCAAAGACATTTAGATTTCACTCCACTCACACTCATGTTTGCACTCGTGAATATATCTTGGCTTTTAATGATTCCCCTTCTAATCTCACTCACTCAAGTATGCCTTTTCCACTATATTTCTCTTGTAAGGTCCTTTTAAAGAACTAACTCAAGATTAAAGCAAGTTCTTTCTCTCTTGTGTGCATCGACTGCAATATATATTAGTATGGATAGGAAAAGAACAAAAAATGGAAAGATAAAAGAAATGGGTTATGGAAATGAAATGAAATGAATGAAATGGTTTAGAAAAATGAATGAAAGCAAATAATGAATGGGTGACTTACAATCGAAGAACAACAATTGCTTGTATCCTTTCATGAGACACAATAAGGTTATCTTCCTTGGTAATATATGCCGCCCTAGTTGTCTTGAAATGGTAATACACTTTCCTTGCCTTTGACTTTCTTTTTGCTGGAATTTTCTTTTCTTCCATTCGAACTTTTTTGTTTTGTTTTTGTACTCCTTTGTTTGATGTGGGAGCTATGATTTCCTTTTAAACTTCTTTTTCTTTTGTTTTTGTTTGTTATACGCCAATGGCACTTTTTGTGTCAATCCATCTATGCTCTGAATACCGCTTGATGTAAGGTGAATCTACACCTTTGAAAGGAATTGGATAGACAAACTTATTATTGTCCCGATCTAAGAATCACAAAAGAAATACCCTTAATTGCAAGCATATCTGCAATAAAAAAAAGAATATAAAAATGATTAGTAAGGTATAATGAAATGGATAAGTAATTAAAATTATAAATAAAATAAATAAAAGGAAAGAAAGAGTTGGTTGTGGAAGTATATTGAAGATGATGTTGCTGGTGGCCTTCAATTGAATATGGATGATGATGATGAAGTAGAATGAATGATAATAGAAGATGGAGATGAAGTTTGTATCTCAAACAGACCAAAGAAAAAGCTATGCTAAGGAACACAACCCTAGTCTTCACAAACTTGCTTAAGAGGTGGTAATGGTGTCTTAGACCCACTAGACATGAAATCTCAGAATTAAAATAATCAAATATGGAAGGAATTATGCCACAGATATAGAAATATACTTTCTTAATCAATAGAGTTTTTAAAGAACTTTAAAGAGATATTAACTCACAAATAAGTTTTATAATTGAATAAGTTGATTACAAATGATGATGCCTTTAAAATTTATAGGAAATGAAAGGCTTGGTCGAATAGCATCTAATGATTCGACTAAGTACATGAATGTACATAATGCTTTAACTGAAAGAATAAGTCATTTGGGAATGGTGATGGTTCGACTAACTCTTCAAAATAGGCATGATGATTTGACCAATATGCATAGAACCTTTCTTGGACGAATGGTCACCTGTTGGTACTAAATATTTCATGTGCATGGCATGTGGGGGCTGGCTGAATGGTCAGGATTCTTACCTCATAACTCTTCGTGATTTAGGCCTCAATTTGATGAGATCTCTTCACCAATGTGCACCTTGATGAAATGACATCCTCATGGACAACAACATTCACGAAAGGTCATAATTGTTGGAAGGTAACCTTTCATGTTTGAGCTAGTTCTAAGGTGAATAAGCTAGAGGAGAGCTAGCCATAGGTGAGTTGTAACATGGTGAGTGCTATGGCAGCTCCTTGAGGAAAGTCACCTCCTCTAAAGGCATCTATTCATGAAAAGGCACGATTTTTTAAAATTTAACTTGACCCATATTTGAAGTATTTTGAGCGGTGATGTTGCTGGTGTGGCTCTCAAGCTGAATTGAAGTCATCTTCTAGCTCAAGTCTTTAGGTCAACCCGGTTATGAGCTCACTTGTCTCATGACAACACCAAGGGTTCCTTATGATATCATGAGTGTCCCTGTATGAGTTCCCTTACTATACCTTTCATCATTCAGCTCAAATTAGCTTCCTTAGGTATGGCCGAATGTATCTATATTCAAAGACATAGAAATTAAGTTTAGGAATTATTATAAAGTAATAATGTGCATATTATAAAGATGTGGGCTAAGTCTATAATAATAACTTCATGCATCACATAATAATGAATGAAATATTATCATCATAGTTATAGATGTAATATATGTATATAAATATATCTATTTCATAAATGAGATATGAGTCATGTATTATGAATATAATCATTATAAACATAGTGTAGTAAAATAATAAATTAGAGTAAATCCCCCTTTGAATCTTATAAAAGGTTGGAGATGCAAGGACGAATATGATGTTGAATAGGTTCACAAGTAGACTTTATCGACTTATCAAGTGATAATACTGGTGGCGTCAAACTCTTCTATTTTTCCTAGATACTTGTGGTTCCTATCTCTTTTATAGATAGTGGGTCCAAGTCCTTTTCTACAACCCCTTGAATAGATTTCTAAGGCTGGGTCTCTGTTATTTTATATCATTGGTTCTTCCATGGTCTATTCAAGATACAATCCATAAACTTATCCATTCTTTTATTGCCATTACCTTAGCCTAAATACTTTACCATCTTCCGCATTCACTATATTATTTGAAGCCTACCTTAAAACCTTACATTTACTTACATTAATCATTCTATTTGAAGCCATTCACTTGCTACGGGTGCTTGTTTACTTCCTATAGCTTGCAATCAAGTTATCGCCTTTTCAGAGTCCATTAATGAATGCCTCAACCGTAAACAAGATCGAGTGTAAAATGTAAATAGAACAGTGAGAACAACAGAGGATTCACAAAAGCCATTTCAAGTCCTAGAGTGTAAACATGAGTGATTGTGTGACATTCTAGTTTCTTTGGAGCGGATTTGTGAGGCTGTGTGAATGAATCATTTGGTAAGGTCCTATACTCTTATTTCATTATTTATTTCACGAACATGTTGCAAGAATCTATTCATTCTACTTTCTATATTGTCCTAGTGGTCAAAAGGACTCTCATCATATAATCTCATAAATATGAACAGAGGGAAAACATATTTCAAACTCATTATCATGTAAATGACAAAGTATGTTTGATGATAATCATCGGGGGAAGTTACACTAATGTAGACATCACACTATTGGTGGAAAATTGGGATTTAAAAACATAAGGCATCCTAATCCTTATAAATTGCAATGGTTTAATGATTTTGGAGAAACAAGAGTCACAATACAAGTGCTTGTTCTATTTTCCATTGGCAAATACAAATATGAAGTCATATGTGACGTTGTACCCATGAACGCAAGCCACGTCTTACCTGGACGATCGTGGCAGTTTGAATAAGGGCTATACATGACGAATTCACCAACAAGTTTTCTTTTCAACATGATGGCAAGAAGATAACATTGGTCCCATTGTCACCAATTTAAGTCCATGAAGATCAAACTCACTTAAAGAAAAACTCCGAACATATTAGGAAAAATAAAAAATCAAAGAAATGTCATTGAACAATAACATTTTGAGGAGACAATAATTGTTGGAGTGAAAAATAAAAGAGAAGTTTTGCATGAGCAACAAGTGGAAAATGAAGATTGGGAAACATTGGAGATTGAGAAACATTTTTTTCCTTTTTTTTCTGTTGACTTGCATGATATTCCAAAAGACATATCTTTTCAAGAGTCAAGAAACATGCACTTTTAAGAACCAGCAGGCATGACCTTTGGTAATCTACAATAAATACCCTTTGACATTCCAATGGTGACGCAACTTAAAGTTCAAAAAGTTGTATAACTTGAAGTGCCAATAGTTTGGATCATGGATACTCCAAGTACATTGAACACATTGAATGGAATTCAACAATCAATGGAATTTTCAATCATTAAGCAACCAACACCCATTAAACATCTACCCTGGTTTGCTATTTCCATTCATCTTGTCAATAGTTTTTCATTTACTAAGTTTGACTTATTTTGCAACAAATTGATTTATCTATATAGTATTATCCGACCAATAATTGATGACATGGTTCTTTATTGATTTAAGATTGATAGGTGCATCGAGCTAAACCATTTCAAGAGTTTTCAAAAGACAAATATTTTCACCGACCGTTGTATATTTTCAAGCGAATAAACATGATGTTTTGAAGAAACACATACCTTGGATCAACAGAAACATATTTCATCCAATGGAAATGACGATTCAATTCAGCATGCAGAGTCACTTTAAAAGGCATGTAATTCAAATTTTTATTCTATACATTAATCAAAATGTGAAGAGTTATCATTAAAACAATTAACTATTGAAGAAGGATTTCTCAAAAAGGTACTTGTTGGCAATATATATATATATTCCAAATAAATACATTTATTGAAAATCTCTTCTAAAAAGGTACTTCAAATGGGTACTTGTTCATCCAAAGATTTAAAAGGCTATATCTATTTGAATTTTACAATGGAGACAAATTTTAAAAGCTATATTTATCATCATTTTAGAGGTTTTTCATATTGTACAAAGAGACATGAAATGAAGACCGTTTTAATTCGTATTATTATGACATTCAAGAGGGTTAAATGGCTTCAAGATGAGTATGGAATAGCAAGATACACTCTACCTTTGGACAATAATGTGTCTATATTCATCAAAGGGTCCACATTCATCCTCTACTTTTTCAAATGAAAGCAAGTCATGGAATTTCAAGAGCCTTCATTCTTTTGGATGAAATTAAGGATACATTCATCATAAATGAAGTCCAAATTCAGCACAATAACACTATATTAACCAACCACTTAAAGAGAAAAGTGGAAACAATGGCATTCATGAGCATTCATCACCATAAAGATAATTATTCTTTCTCTTTGTGTAAGACTCTTTATATGGTGCCTATGAACACTATAAATAGGTACCTTATCTTCATTTGTAACACACAATTTGATATATATTAAACCTCTTTGTGAGTTGCTTTCTTGGTAGTTATTTTGAGAACTTTATCGACTTCAAGTTTGTTCATGTGGCATTCATTCATTACGTTGTTTACAATGTTGGTTCTTAGCTCTTTTATAGCTAAAGAGTCACGTTCCATATCCTACCACTATATTTTCATCATGTTATATTGTTGGTTCCTAACTCTATATAGCTAGTGGGTCTCAATCCATTATCCTTTCATCCTTACAAATTCACAAATTTTCTCAATCATATTTCCATTTCACTTAGACTACAACCCTATCACTTTCTGTACTTCATCACAACGTCATCTCAACATTCACAACATCAATCCATAACACTTCAATTTCTTATCTTATTCAACTTCATTATCAAACATCTCTTTTATTTCTACTTATTATTATATATTTAAGAGTTGTTTTCCGATTATTCGAGTTACAAGTTTCTTCGCCTACTATAATCACGATAGGGCAATGACATATATGAGTCAGACATACAACCGGGATCATTTCATCTTGGGAGAGCATATTGGCTTTGTTCCTTCGAATGAGAGTCTTCAATCAGCTTTAAAAGTCTTAATCCATCAGTTACCTTTCTTCAAGGGTTAACAAAATATCTCTATGTCACATGGTTTTGACTACATAGTTAAGAATTCCTTGTCTCATTATGAACAACCATCTTTTAAGCCATTCACTTATGAATCAACACCTTTTGATACATGCACCACACGCCCAAATGATGGAATTACTTTATCTCAAGGCTCAATTTCCAGAGGACGGGCCAAACTAGTCAAGGATCACATCCAAACGACATTCCAAGCCTTTGTCAGCAAGGGTCTTCAAGCCCACATGAAATTAGAATAGCTCAAGGAGGGAAAACCATTTCTCATTTCCCCCTCATCCATTGTGTTTTCAAGTACCCAAATCATAAATAAAAAAAGAATTAAAGACAATATTAAAATATGTAATAAACTGAAAAGAAATACTTATCCATTTAATGGAGGTGGCCGACTATAGCGTTGTTATAGAAGTTGTTATGGTGATGTGGGTAGTTCGTTGGAAAAAGAAAGTGGTAAGGATGTCTTTTGAACCACCCTAAGCCCATGTAAAGTTACCCAATGTTGCATCTATAAAACCTTGTCTAACTCTTCAATTTAGTAATTATTATTTTTATTTTCTTTTGGATATGCCCCAATAATCCATTGAAATACAACCTTTGATAGCTTACCATCCTTTCTAAGCAAGCCAATCACGCCAAAGCCCTTATCAAGACCTGTCTCCCTTACTTATCACATGATTGGGCACCTATCAAGAGCCCATATCACTTTTTCTTCCCATCATCTTCTAGAAGGGAGATCTAGACCATTCATCAAGTTCAAGACTCCTCTCAAGTAATCTTTCATCTACACCATCGGTTCAATGAGAGATCATTTTTCGTGCAAAGGTTAGAGTTATTTCCCCTTTTATGTACCTACTTACCTTTCTACTAATCGAGCAATGGTTCGACATGACTCTAGCTAGGTGACTTCTCATAGTTTATTATATGCAGGGTTTTGCTCTAAAGGAAAAGGTGCTCTGATTTTACTCTTTGGTGCCCCCTTGTTAGAACCAAAACCTTGATCCTCAACCATTATAGGCTACAATGGAAAAAGTTCAATTCAAGAGGATACATTCTCTTATGCTCATTCAAATAAACATATCAAATAAAGGCATAAGGTATATGTATCTCAGAAGTTACTCACTAGGCCCATACGAGGGAACATATCCTACGAAGGCATCACTTTCAAGCTCACTTAAAAGGGATAAAGATTGGGTAGAGAGCTTATGGAATGTAATTGCACGCGCAGTATGTGATGGGAAACTAACAAAACCTTGGAAAACAAATGTAACACCTAAAACCCGTATAATATACATGTAGATTATCGATATCACATGATTTTCTAAAAACATTTTCCCAATTCCAAAGGTGATTTACAAAATTCTTTTCTTAAATTCGTAATTGGTAACATAAAAATATTATCTCAAATAAAAAATATCATATGATATTCAAAACATATATATGTATATTAAATACATAAACTCAAAATAATAATACTATTTCATCTTATCCATATTTAAAATAGCATAAAACGATTCAGTTTATCCATTACAAACCAATTTCAAAATAATTAAACTGAGCAACTAGGAAAGTGATAAATACATGCCACTACCTAAGTCAAAATCACAACATAGGATGTTTTACTGATATTATAGTATATTCCTTGATGTTTGGAGTGCTCGGTACTATTTACTCTACTCTTGGCTTTTTATCTACGCGTGAAAATTATCACACGCTAAGTATATACTTAGTGAGGTAATTTAAAACAATAAATAATGCAATATAACTTATGCATGAAATTTAATGTCATAAACAAATGCCATAAGATTTCATTACCTGTATGTCCAATATTTTACCATAATCAACATGATATAACTTAATATAAAATTTCTTACCAATATACTTCCCATTTATCTTATAAGCTCGTAAGCTTATTTGCATGTTTATCATTCATTAACCAATAAACCATATCCCAATTTAAACCCTAAGGATCCTGGGTACACGAGTCAAATATATATGCACCGTAGTGCTAACCCGAGTATGCCACAAAAGGTTGTGTCCACCATCTGTACTAGAAATCCTTAAGTACAGTCCTGAATATGACACACAAGGTCATGCCCACCATATAAAATAAGTATTCTTTAGTGTAATCCCGAATATGCAGCCTACTACTGGACTCTATGGCGTGCCAACTATACCCTGTCCCTCAAAGACTAACTTGGGCATATAGTCTATTTTATTTGGTCAATCCATGGCAAAGTATATTATCATAATTTAACATTGGGCAATTCATACCCGAAATAACATTCATGGTAAAATATCACATTATCCATGATCAATGCATTACAATTTCACAATGTGACATATCAATGTCATATCGAAGTTATAAAAATGACATAATATCATGTTGATATAAACAAGGTTGACTTATCGCAAGTCTTCCAGATGATGTATAAAACATCTATGTACATGATGTATAAAACATCTATGTACAATGCCATGCATGTATTGCACTCACCTTGACACTTTATATTTCCAAAAGATGTGCCTCACTACGATCCAAAATAAACCCTTTTATACTTGACTTGTTTCGATCACAAATCAATCACGATCTATATAAATCACAATTTCGTAACAATACATATGTTAATATTGTACTAACATAAACATATACCCAAAACAAAATCCATAATATACTTGAAACTGATTTTCTACCAAAATACTTAACACTTAATAATTCATTTTAACATTGGCACCAACTTTTCCAATTTACACAAAATGGTACTTCACAATTTTATCACTTAGATTCTTAATACCAATATTCCAGCATTGAAATTATTACCATTCAAGTTCTTTTACAAAGGTACAATTACATTTAAGCACCCCCAACTATGCAAATATTGCACTTAAATCACCAATATTTTTAAACTTCCAAAATGGTAATATTTCACATCTTAACACTCATTTCAAATCCAAAACAGTAATTTCCAGCATAGTACATCAACTATTAAACAATTATACAATCATTCACAACTTTTCCAAAATTACTAAATTAGTCCCCCAACTTTTAAAAAATTAGAGAATGGTCCTCAAAAATTTCTAAGGCTTTTAGAATAATTCCTACATCATTTCCATCCCTGATATAATTTTCCATAATTTTCTCACTCAAATAACCCATGGCTGAATACTTTATCCTTTAAAATTATGTTTTCATGATTTTACTCGATTTTGATTCGATTCAAGCATGAAATCAACTTGCAATCAACCTTATAACATCACTACAATCAAATCCCTAATCAAATCTCATAAAAACTCCAAGTTCTATAATTTCTTCATTTGACCACAAATTATAGAATCATTTCTAGGAAGTTTGAACATGTTTTAATCATAAATCAAGCTTGAAAATGAATCCACAACCTCAAAAACATCAAGATTCATCATCAATTTCATGAACCTTAGCATGAACATAAACCCTAAGATTTAGGATCTTTGAAATCAAACAAGTTGAACAAGCATAATTAGTACCAAAAGATAGCGACTTTCGACTAGACCACTTTCATATTTCACGACATAACTTGAAATCCATAGGAAATCGCTTAAAAATGGAAAAAAAATATTTTCCCTTACCTTGGTATAGCTCACGACACTTTGGAGAACAACATGAATAGTTTGGCATGAAACTTTAGATATTTTTCATGCTTATCTACCCTTAATTTACCTTTAATGAATATTAAATTCTTTAAATTAAGAAATTATCAATTTACCCTTAATGAAACTTCATAATTACCATTAAACCAAGACACATAACCGTATCATCTTCCAAAATATGAAACCTCAACCTTATCATCGCCCATAAGTTAAAGATGAACAAATAAGATCTTAGTTTATCGATTTGGCCTTACTTTTTTCCAAAAATCACAATCTTGCTACTTTAATCCAACGGTCCAAATTAAACATGGAATTAAACCCTTAAATCTCAAGATTTGTATTATTTTCCAACATTTAAAAATGTGAAAATAATATTTTAGGTCTAATTTGTCATCCTTCAAATCTTCCTGAATTTTTCTATTCGATCCGATTTACCGAATTTTTCCTCAACTTCCTTGCTTTATAATTTTATTACAAAACTCATATTAACATTATGATTCCAACAGAAACATTATTCTTTAGATAAACTATTTATTTATAGGGACAATTTGTACCTTTTTTAAATTACCATTTTGGTCCATAAACTTTCCAAAGTTTATACTTTGGTAATCAAACTTTAAAATTTTATTATTTGGTCACCCATTAAATCCATTTATGAAATAAAATTATTTTTGAGGAAATTACCACTTAGGTCGTTATACTTTTCTCAATTTTATACTTTGACCAATAAACTTTCAAATTTTTCATTTTGGTCACTATGTAAATTTTGGGGTATTACAACTCTCCCCTTAAATAAAATTCGTCCTCGAAGTCTAAGACTTTATGCTTTTTCCAAAGCACTTTAACTAGAGGAGTCATCTTGCTACGCAGTTATTTGATTTCTCGAGCCAAAAATCTGTATTGGTTTTTCTTAATAAGTCAAATCTGGTCGGATTTCAATTTCCTCCAATGCAATGACATTTTGAAGGATCCGATCAAGCATCGACACATGAAAAACATTGTGTACTTTATCCAACTCTGGAGGTAATGCTAACTGATAAACCATCGGTCCAACTCTTTTTAGGATCTCATAAGGTACAATGTATCTCAGACTTAGTTTTCCTTTGCACCCAAAACGAAAAATCTTTTTCCAATGCGATACTTTAAGAAAAAACTTTATCTCCTTCATGAAATTCAATCTCTTTTCGCTATAATTCTACATAAGACTTCTGTAAATCAGATGTCATCTTAAGATTATCTTGAATTATCTTTACTTTATCCTCAACCTCTTTCGATAAATCTAAGTCAACAAGATTCCAATCTTTTTAACTCGAACCAATTTAATGGTATTCAGAATTTTCTCCCTTATAAAGCTTTATACGAAGCCATCTTGATGCTCGATTGATAGTTGTTCTTGTAGACAAATTCTACTAAAGGTAAATACTTTTCCCATGATCCCTTGAACTCAATCACACATACCATCAGCATATCTTATAATATTTGAATAGTACGCTCTGATTGACCATCCGTATATGGATGATATGGATGAAAGGTCGTACTAAAATTTAATCGAGTACCCAAAACATTATGCAAAGAATTCCAAAATCTCTAAGTAAACCTTGGATCTTTGTCGGATATGATTGTTACTAGTACTCCAAGCAACCAAACCATCTCCCTGAGATACAACTGTGCATATTTATCGAAGGCGTAGTCCATTCGCACCGGAATGAAATGTGTGAACTTAGTTAATCGGTCAACTATCACCCAAATGGTATCCTTCTTATTTGAAGTCAAAGGTAGCCCTGTAACAAAATCCATAGTAGCTCTTTCTCACTTCCACTGTGGAATAGAAATCGGTTAAAACAATCCCGAATGCACTTGATGCTCAACTTTTATTTGTTGACTTGTCAACCATGTAGAAACAAATTCAGAAATGCCTCTTTTCATACCCGGCCACCAAAATCAACCCTTTACATCCACATACATCTTACTCATGCTTAGATGTTAGTCAGTGGACTAAAATATGCCTCAGAAAGAATATATTTCTTTATTTCATCAACATGTGAAATGCAGATTCTTCCTAAGTAAAGGAGACAACCATAATACTTGACTTCAAAGTCTTTAGTCTCATTTTTTTAACAAGTATAATCTTTTCCAAACATCTCTCGTCTTTCCTTTATAGCTCTTTTATCCTATCTAGAAGCATCGTCTTTATCTTTAATTAAGCCAACAGTATGCGATTTTCTTTCAACAACAATCGCACATACATAGCTCACAAAGTTGCAAAAGTTTTTCGACTAAGTGCATTTGCTACAACATTAGCCTTCACTGGCTAATAATCAATGATCAAATCATAGTTCATTAGGAGTTCTATTCATCTCCTCTATCTCAAGTTTTACCTCTTTTTGAGTCAACATGTTCTTCAAACTCTTATAATCCGTGTAGGTGTGACATTACTCACCATACAATTAATGACACAAAATCTATAGAGCAAAAACTACCGTTGCTAACTTAAGATCATGAGTGAAATAATTTCTCTCATGTGTCTTTAGTTATCAGAAAACATATGATACCACGTTACCTTCTTGTATAATTACACAACCAAACCATTGTGAGATGCATCACTATACACCATACACTCTTTGCCAGATTTAGGTTGTACCAGCACTGGTGCTTCCTTTAAAATCTTCTTTAGAGCTTAAAAACTTTCTTGACATTTCTTATTCCAAGAAAATTAAACATCCTTTCTGAAGAGCTTGGACAAATGAGAAGTAACCATCGAAAAGTTTTTCACAAACCTTCGATAATAACCAGCAAGTCCTAAGGAAATTCGAACCTTTGTAACATTCTTTTGGAGGTTTTCACTACACTATTGCTTGAACATTCTTAGGATCAACTCTTATGCCTTCTGCTGAGACAACATAACCAAGAAAAGAAACTTCTGACATCCAAAACTCACCCTTTTACATTTTGGCATTTAACTTTTTATCTTTAAGTATCTCAAGCACAATACAAAGATAAACATCATGCTCTATCTTTTATATTCGTGTATACCAGAGTATCATCAATAAATACAACCACAAACTAATCCAAGTAAAGTTGAAATACTCATTTCATCAAATCCTTGATCTAGCATCTCTTGCTATTGAACATTTATTCTCTTAACTCAATTTCATCCATTTGATATTAAACCATATAAATAGAATCAAAGCCATGAGAACCATAATATCTTGAATTTTACCTCTCGATATGGAGGTAACCGAAATAAATAAATCTAAAAATACATCTGGAAATTCCTGAGTTGTGGGAATATCATACTATCTTGCTTCAAATACTTGAGTATCTATCACCTTAGCTAGAAAAGATATGCATCCTTTTTTACATCATTTTAATAATAATCATTGCTTATATCAAATTAGTGGTAATTTCGCTTTTTCATCAATCACTAAAATTTACAATTTTCTCCGCATCTTTCTAAATTAATCGCTTCTTGCGACCATCAACACCACCTTAGTGCAAAGACTACCAATCCTTGCTCAAAATGATCTAAAACTCATTAAATGATAATTCCATCGGATTCATGAGGAACATAAGCACCTGAACCTTTATCGAACATTTACTATATGTATGACTAACACATGAATCATTACCCATAGATCTTCCCTCATAATAACAATTATTATCCAGTCGAATTGAATATATCTATTTTAGAATTCATTAATCCATTCTTAAGATAATCTGTATAACTTTTTATATCCACAGAATTTATTCTCGAGTAGTTGAAACATTTTGCTTCTCAAATGAAAGTCTAAATGTCCACGTCATTCAATAAGAAAACTTGACAATTTGTAGAAATAAGTTCATAGCATTTAATGCTAAAATCACACTATCCAACAAATTTACTCTTTTTCCTCTCACTACAAACTTGAAACTTTTCAAGTTCTTAAGAATCAATCGCAATCTAAACAATAATTCATTGTATCATGGAATGGGTAGACAATCCATTTTCATAAATGTACCTTCGCAAGGTAACTTTATCAAGTCCATAAAACATAATATATATTCTCAATCAAACTCAAATCATTTAATTCACTAATAACTCAGCTTTCTGTAAACTTTTACCGGAAAACTCATTTACCGGTTACTCATATCAACAATGCTTTAAAAAATTTAATGCTTAACTTAAATATTTATCACTTATTTAAGGTTACCTGAAGGAACCTCAGAGTCATTACTAGATTCATAAATCTCCTCTGGATCCTCATCCAATTCAACTTCTCTTGTGAGTCGTTCAAACTTTTTAATGGATTCTTCCAATTTATAAACTTCGTTAAAAGATGGGACATTTCTTCCACATAATGGAGGAAAATCCTTAGCATCATCCACCCTTCTAAGGTGTTTTACATAAGTCATGTCAGATTATTTTGGGTCGATTTTGATCTAGACCTTTTTTCAACATTTTTGACTTTCTTACCTTCATATTTTGTTTTCGATATCTGAACATAGTCAAAATAGCATAAAACGATTCAGTTTATCCATTACAAACCAGTTTAAAAATAGTTAAACGGAGCACGTATGATATTGATAAATATATGCCACTAACTAAGTCAAAATCACATCATAGGATGTCTTACAAATATTGTAGTATATTCCTTGATGTCTGGAGTGCCCTATACTCTTTACTCTACTCTTGGGTTTTTACCTACGCTTGAAAATCATCACACGCTAAGTATATACTTAGTGAGGTAATTTAAAACAATAAATAGTGCAATACAAGTCATGCATGAAATTTAATGTCATAAACAAATTCCATCAAATCACATTACCTGCATGTCCAATATTTTACCATAATCAACATGACATAACCGAATATAAAATTTCTTACCAATATACTTTCCATTTATCCCATAAGCTTGTAAGCTTATTTGCATGTTTATCATTCATTAACCAATAAACCATAGTCCAGTTTAAACCCTGAGGACCCTGGGTACACGAGTCAGATATATATGCACCGTAGTGCTAACCCGAGTATGACACATAAGGTCGTGTCCACCATTTGTACTAGGTATCATTAAGTACAGTCCCGAATATGAAACATACAGTCGTGCCCATCATATACACTAAGTATCCTTTAGTGTAATCCCGAATATGCAGCCTGCTGCTGGACTCTATGGCATGGCAACTATACTCTGTCCCTCAATGACTTACTTGGGCATATAGTATATTTTATTTGATCCATCCATGGAAATGTATATTATCATGATTTAACATTGGGATGTTCATACCCGAAATAACATTCATGGTAAAATATCATATTATCCATGATCAATGCATTATAATTTCACAATGTGACATATCAATGTCATATCGAAGTTATAAAAATAACATAATATATGCTGATATAAACAAGGTAGACTTATCGCAAGTCTTCCATATGATGTATAAAACATCTATCTACAATGTCATGCATGTATAGCACTTACCTTGACACTTTATATTTCTAAAAGATGTGTCTCATTACGATCCACAATAAACCCTTTTGTACTTAACTTGTTTCGATCACAAATCAATCATGATCTGTATAAATCATAATCTCATAACAATTCATATGTTAGTATTGTACTAACATAAACATATCCCCAAAACAAATTCCATAATATACTTGAAACTCATTTTCTACCAAAATACTTAACACTTAATCATTCATTTTAACATTGGCACCAATTTTTTCAATTTACACAAAATGGTCCTTCAGTATTTTATCACTTAGATTCTTAATACCAACATTACAACATTGAAATTATTACCATTCAAGTTCTTTTACAAAGGTACAATTACATTTAAGCACCCTCAACTATACAAATATTTCACTTAAATCACCAATCTTTTCAAACTTCCAAAATGGTTGTATTTCACATCTAAACACTCATTTCAATTCCAAAACAGTATTTTCCAGCATAATACATCAACTATTAAACAATTATTCAAACATTCACAACTTTTACAAAATTACCAAATTAGTCCCCAACTATTCAAAAATTATAGATTGGTACCCAAATTTTCCATAATTTTCTCACTCAAATAACGCATGGTCGAATACTTTATCCTTTAAAACTATGTTTTCATGATTTTTCTAGATTTTGTTTCGATTCCATGAAATCAACTTCCAATCAACCTTACAATATCACTACAATCAATTCCCTAATGAACTCTCATCAAAACACCAAGTTCTATAATTTCTTCATTTGACCAAAAATTATAGAATCATTTCTAGTAAGTTTGAACATATTTTAATAGTAAATCATGCTTGAAAATGAATCTACAACATCAAAAACATAAAGCTTTATCATCAATTTCATGAACCTTAGCATGAACATAAACCCTAAGATTTGGGATCTTTGAAATCAAGCAAGTTGAGAAAGCATAATTGGTACCAAAAGATAATGTTTTACGACTATATCACTTTCCTATTTCACGACAAAACTTGAAATTCCTAGAAAATGCCTTAAAAATGAAAATATTTTCCCCATACCTTGGTATAACTCACGGCACTTTGGAGAAGAATATGAATACTTTGGCATGAAACTTTAGTTATTTTTCATGCTTATATACCATTAATTTACGTTTAATGAATATTAAATTCATTAAATTAGGAAAATACCAATTTTCCCTTAATGAAACCTCATAATTTCCACTAAACGAAGACACCTAACCTTATCATCTTTCAAAATATGACACCTCAACCTTATCATCTTCCATAAGTCAAAGATGAACAAATAAGATCTTAGTTTACCGATTTGCCCTTACCGTTTTCCAAAAATCACAATCTTGTCACTTTAATCCAACAATCCAAATTAAACAAGAAATTAAACCCTTAAATCTCAAGATTTATATTATTTTCCAAAATTAAAAATGTGAAAAATAATATTTTATGTCTAATTTTTCATCCTTCAAATCTTCCTGAATATTTCTATTCAATCCGATTTACCGAATTTTTCCTCAACTTCCTTGCTTTATAATTTTTTTTACAAAACTCGTATTAACATTTTGATTCCAACAGAAACGTTATTCTTGAGATAAACTATTTATTTACAAGGCCATTTTGTAACTTTTTAAAATTACCATTTTGGTCCCTAAAATTTTCCAAAGTTGATGCTTTGGTCACCAAACTTTAAAAATTTATAATTTGGTTACTCATTAAATCTATTTATGGAATAAAATTATTTTTGGGGAAATTAACACTTAATTCCTTATACTTTTCCCAATTTTTTAATTTTACCAACAAACTTTCAAATTTTTTTATTTTGGTCACTATCTAAATTTTGGAGTACTACAACAAAGACAATAACCAATTCAAATTAAATTCAAGCCTTTTACATGGTCGAAACCAATGAATTCAAACATTAGTACAATTGTTTACAAATAAACTTTATTTAAACAAACAAAAGATAAAAAATTTAAATTAAATCATATTATATCGGAGTAGGGTGATACTAGTCACAACTTTATAGATGTTTAATTAAAAATTTAGAAAAATAAATTGGTTTGGAGTCATCATCGATCTTTGGGTTAGGCAGGTCCAACATCTAGAAAATGTTTTTCAAACTGAATTTTAAGACAAAATCATTTTAAAAGACAAAATTTGTTTGTATTTCACCGAAAAACTCATTTTAAAAAGGGTCAAATAGTTAATTACGCGTGGGTAAGGATGACCACCCCCTCAGCGCCCAATATTGGTACCTAATCGATTAATTCGTTATCTTTGCAACGGAAAATTATTACGAATCTAACATTAATTTAATTAAAGATCTTTGTTTACTAACAAATATTCTATTAATATGGGAATTCTAAAAACAACAATAAAATATTTCATCATTTCCAACTGAAAAGAAATAACCTACCAACGTAAATTGAAATGATTATTTCCCTTGCCAACTAAAACGGTGGAATTTCATATTTTTCTCCTAAAGAATTCCATATTTCATAATAGTCATTTTATTGAGCCAAAGGGTTATGAGAAAAAAGGAAGATATTCCACCATTTCCAATCAAAGAGAAAGAACCTCTCAGTCATGAATTGAGATGATTATTTCTCTCGCCAACTGAAATGAAAGAAATATCAATATTCTTCTAAAAAATCTCACCAGGACAATTATTTAATGAAAAGGCAAATGAGAAAATTAACCAATTAATTCTATCTATAAATCCATGTAGAAAAGAAAAAGAATATTCTACTATTTAAAAAAATCGAGTCAAAAACCTTTAGCACGCATTAAATGACTATTAAATCAAGTCAATAATATTCTCGGTAAGTTTAAATAGGAAAACATTTTCTTTTCTTCCTGATATATTGGTTAATTTTAAGTTTATTAGTTTTATTATAGTTTCTTTTAAAAAATTATTAAATTATTTTAAAACATCGAGATAGGGTATCTAGTTATTTTAAGGCTATCATTCTCTTAGTATTTTAAAAGAATAAAATACTACCACTTGTTTAATTATGCTATTGATTTGTAGTGATGCTTTATGAGGATAATCATACAAATTAATAAAAAGGATTATGAGACTAAGCATACATGCAAACAAACATATTTAATATGAAAAAAATATGAATTATTGATAAAAAGATAGAAATATGATATAGGTTGATTTGCCCTTGATTGTAGATCTAGTGTAGAGCAAGCACCTGCAAGAAGATTGGCTACAAATTGAATGCTTGGTGGTAAATGAAATGTGATAATGGTAGGATGATTTTAGATATATGCGGAAGTGTTGTTGAAATGGCAATGGTTTAGGCTTAGGAAACAAGGGAAAATGGTAGGATTGTATCTTAAATAGACTAAGAACCAGTGCTATAAGAGAGGAAATTCCCAACCTTACATGTCTAATTAATTAGTGGTAGATTGAACTTGGACCCTCTATCTATATTGGAGATAGGAACCACAAGTATCAATGGAAATATAAGAGATTGATTCCACAAACACCTATGTGTCTTGATAAGTCGATAAAAGTTCAAAAGAACTTGTAAAGAAGATAAACTCACAATAAATTGATTTCAAGCAAAAAGGATTGTTCTTAAATGACAAACTAATGGCCTATTTATAGTTTTCAAAGGGTTTAGGTCAAATGGATACATGATGGTTCGGCTAAGGTTGAAATCCCTTTGAAAATACAAGATTTATAATGAAAATCCATGACTTTAATGAAAATACATGCTCTTGGCGAATGATAAGGTGTTGGTTCGGCCCTAAGGATGTTTTGAATGCATTTGGAAGTTTTTTGGTGCCAAAACGAAAAGGAATGATTCTTTGGCCGAATAGGATGTCCCTTGGTGTTTTTGTGCCTATATGATGTCACATAGAGTGAACATATCTGAATGATGCACATGTCAGCCTACTTGAATGCACATGAAACACCATCTCCCGTATACCCTTCCGTACACGAGATACAAATGTCACATCACTTTTAAAACAATTTCATATATAAAAAACCTCATAAATTTTTGTTCCTTTTTATAAAATCATTTTAATTTAATAATAAAAAAACATGCATTAATGTTTCGTAGATAAATAAAAGTGATGTTAAAACATTTCATCATTTTACATAATGGTAAATCAAATACTTTACGAAGGGTTTTTACTAAATCTATTACATGCCAACTAATTACATCAAAATTAGACATGGATGTCGTACTGTTACTGGCGAGGCGATACTTGCTTTGATATACGATTGTCTCCTTACTCAGCTTGTATTAATACATACGCATGAAATTAACACATGCTAAGAAATTTCTTGGCGAGATATAAATAATCATAAGCAAAATTCTAAACACAAGTATATCATGACAATTTTGATGTCCATTAATTCTTTAAAATTCTTTAAATACTCTATAGTTCACACCTATAGTGCCAATACATTCATTTCCCAACCATTCATATAATTTACGTGGGTTGCACACACGATACCAATACAAAAATTAATATAATTTCTTAGTTTTTTTGCACATAAAGTGCCCATACGAAAATCCATAAACTAATTATAAATTTCATAACTTTTTGCACACAAAGTTCCCATAAGGAAATTCACAAACTAACTATGAATTTTAGCTTTTTGCACACAAAGTGCCCATATGATAATTCATAAACTAATTATGAATTTCTTTGTTTTTTTTCACACAAAGTGCCTATACAGAAATTAATAAACTTATTATGAATTTCTTAGTTTTTACACACTTAGTGCCAATTGTTAATCACCTTACATTTATCAATCAAGCATTCATATATGACTACCGTAACATATACGTACATAATAAATGCACTCACTTGGATTACCTCACTATTGTATCCAAAACACAAAGTTGATTACTCAGGTACTTTGTCTTTGCCTTTTGTTTTGCTTGACTCGGAAGCTTGATTTCGATCTACTCAAGCATCCAATAAAGACACATACAATATCAATTGTTAGTATATTTCCTAATAATTATACTTAAACATTACTGAATAATACATATTATTTAATTTCAATAACAATATTAGCCTATTTTAAATTTTCTGGCTTAACAGTATCGATACCCCTACAATGGTATCTATACTTTATTATGATATCGATACCATTTTTGCATTATGTTATCAATTTTATCGATACCTTCCTCATAGTATCGATACCCCCTTTCAGTATCGATACTGCTTGCATCAGTATCGATACCTTTACCCATATTTTCCATTTTTCATGTCAATTCTTACCCAAATTTGGTTAAATTTTCTTATGTTTACACCCAACAATACTATTAAACTCTTCTTTACTTATCCCTACTAACATTCCTTCATTTAGCTTCTTAAAACATCTAAAATCTCCCAAGAACATTCAAATAGAAGGATCACACCACTTCTTTTAACTTGTTATTAAGCCCATCCAATGCTTCTAATATCAAATTTACTACTTTGAAAAGTCAAAACTACTAGTAAACATCAGTTAACACTCATATCTTAACATATCATTTTAAAACCCATTTTCTTAATTCTCTAATATTTTCTCCATGTCATATTTTAATCTTATATAAGCTTTCCTTAAGCTTACATATCACTTAAGGTTGCAAGAACCAACCAGAATCGAAAGGAAACACTAGCTAGATGAAGCCTACCTTAAGCTACGGAGGAGGACACTCAAACACGGGAAGAAGAAGAAGAATAGTAAAATGGCTTTGCATAGTTTTTCACTTTCCCCTTTTTCTTAAATCCCTATATTTAAATGTTTTTTAAATTCATTTCACTCTAAAAGACCAAAATTCCCTTTCTTACTAATTGGTCTTACTTAAGTCATTTTTTATACTTTGCCATTTATTCAATTTAGTCTTCCAAATTTAATTCCTTTTAAAATAATCACTAACCTAGTATTTGGGGTAATACAACACATGGGTCTTCTTGCAATGCTATGGTGAAGTTGCAACCATAGGATGATGTCTTTAAGTCCATGGGCTGCCTAGAGATGAACTAGTTTCAAGGTAAGCTAGGTGAGTGTCTTGGAAGCTATCTATGTGAGTTATAGCTTGATGAACTTAAGCTAGTTAGCTTTGGTATTCTAAACTCCTCAGTTACTCTCCCATCTACTTCTAGCTACCTTTAGTTCACTTTTAAGCAATTTGATCCAAACCTTTCCTCCAGCTAAGTTCAACTACATGCTAGCTTCTCTATCTAAGTTGAAGATTCATAAGTGATGAAATGAGTTGCCGTAACGTTCATGAGCTAGTGTGAGCTGCTATTCTTGTCCTTTTAGCTAACCAATCTACCATAATATGCCTTGCTTTGTGTTTCTCCTATATGAATCAACAAAAAAATCAAGTAAGTAATGTGTGAGCTCATTTAAGTTAAAATGCATTATACCGTGAGGTGTTTGAGTAACATGAGCCATGAATGATCGTATAGAAGGTAAGGTAACATGTATATAAGCTAGATAGAAGGAATAGAACATTCATGAGCTGTAAGAAAACATATTTGATCTACAAAAGAGATGCATACATACAAATGAACTAAAGAAACATGGATGTAAAACTAGTGAGCTAATGTAAACATAACATGATCTAAAATAAAATAACATGAGCTAATTAATTAATGAATACATGTTACCATGATATGTAAATGATATGGAAACATTATACATTAATCTAAAATATATGTAAAACATAATATAAAGCTAAACAAAGATGCAGAAACATATGTTATGCATGAAAAGTATATATTATGCAAGTGAATGATAACATATGATTATTCAAGCATAGATTAAGGACCAAAAGCATGCTTATAACATTAAATGATGCATGTAGAAGATAACAAAGGATAAATTAAGGTAGAAATCCCTTAGAATCAGCTTTGAAAAACATCCATTGTGTGATCAAGTCATGGAGAAAGTAGGCGCTAGTTTGGATCGTATTATCCTCCCTTTCTTTTAGAAAAACACGATTTGTCCTCAAATCTAAGCAGTTTCTCATTAAATACCTTATTAATGTAAGAAGTATTGAATCCTTATGTTCTCATGCAATAGATGATTCACACAAAATGTTCGACCTCTTGGCTTCAATTCTAGTAACTTCATATCCTTTAATGGGAGGACACAATGTTTAGGAACCATCACATGTCCTTTGAACGGGAGAGACATATCCATTTACGAACCAACTTGTTCCTTTTTTCTTTATTATTTGAATCATCAAAATTCTTGGAAAGGACTTTTATCTCTTTAATTCCTCCCTTTAATTCATAATGTTTATTGGTGAAAAGGTTTGTCTCTTGGTTGGAGTCATCATGTCCCTTGATGAATATAATTGTTCTTTGAATGACTTCTTGGTGCTGATTTAAATTATCAGGTCCTTTCACCTTTGTGCCTCTCAAAATGATTACCTTTAAGGTTGATAAGATTTCATCATAAGGGTGAAACAAGTTGTTGCAAAACAAATCAAAGTTAGTAAATGAAAAACTATTAAAAAGATTAATGGAAATAGCAAACCAAGGTGGATGTTTAATGGGCGTTGATTGCTTAATGATGGAAAACTCCATTGGTTGTTGAATTCCCTTCAATATATGCAATGTACTTGGAGTATCAACGATCCCAACTCTTGCCACTTCAAGTGATACATCTTTTTGAACTTCAAGCGGTATGACTGTTGGAACGTCAAATGACATGTCTCGTAGATCACTAAAGGTCACAACTATTGGTTCTTAAAAAGGCATGTTTCTTGAATCTTCAACTTGAAATGACATGTCTCTTGTATTACCCTAGAAATCAAAAGAAAGATTAAGAGAAAGAGTAGGGTTAGATAAACAAAATTCACTCTCATCTTCTTTTCTACACTCACTTTCCCCTTTGCACCCAAATTCAATCTTTTCATCTCTCTCATTTTCAACTCCAATGTTTTTCACATCCATTTTCTCATTTTCATTTTCAGCTTGCTCCACTTTTACTTGTTTCTCATGCAAAACTTCTTTCATGGCATTCTTTTTTGTTTACTTCTTAATGAATTCAATGTTTTTCTTCAGTTGAGGATAGTCTTCATGCACTTGATTTGGAAACATTGGCACTAAGGTGAGCTTCGTTTATCAAACTACCAAGGTCAACCAAAAATAATATGGCTTGAATTCATGGGAACAACATCACACAATACTTCATCTTTGTACATTCCGATTGAGAATGGCACAATTATTTGTTCAGTGACCTTTAACTCTTCTTCGTCGTTCAACCATTGTAACTCGTATGGGCTGGAATGTTTGATCATTGTAAGCCCCATCTATTCTACCATATATGTGCTAGCAAGGTTTGCACAACTTCCACCATAAATGGGTTCAAGACATACTTTACCATTTACATAACAACGAGTATGAAATGCATTCTCTCTTTACTGATTGTACTATTTCTGGGGAAGATGAAAGCTAAAACAAAATTGTTAATAAAAAAATTGAAATGTGAAAAGGACCTTACCAATCAAACTCTCACAAATCCTCTCTTAGACACTCTAGAGAACGAAAATTGTCACTCAACACTCGTGTTTACATTCAAGACCCGTTATGGCTTTTTCTTTGTCCTCTTACCTGCTCACACTCTCAATGTGCCTTTTTCCTCTCATCCTCATTAGTATGTCTTAATAAAACTTTACTCAAGAATTGTCAAGGTCTTGTTACTCTGTATACGTTGGCTGTAATTGGTTACGGTGGTGAAAAAACAAATGTAATGTAAAGGGTGTCTAGAAGAATAAAGAAAAGAAAAGAAATTGTTACTTACTTGCAAAGTCACTCACAACTTCACCTTCACCCCCAATCAAGGTCTTGATGATGTCTTGAACCTTGTTGGTGGTGGTGTTGTTGAAGTTCTTCACTTTGTTTGGCCTTCACTTTTGTTAAATTGAAACTCCTTTTAGTTGATGTTGGAGTCATCTTTTGATGTTGTTTTCTTCAATGGTTGAATGCACCTTTTGTACTTCTTTTTCTTCTTCTCTTTGTAAGGCTTCTTATGCTGCACGTTTCTCTTCACCTAAGGCTCCAAATACCATATGGTATAGGCTGATTTACCCTTGATTGTGGATCTAGTAGAGAGCAAGCACCTACAAGAATATTGCTACAAATTGAAGGCTTGGTGGAAAATGAAATGTGGTAGGATAATTTTAGATATATGAATGGTTGTGGAAGTGTTGTTGAAATGGCAATAATATGGTCTTATGAAACAAGGAGAAATGGTAGGATAGTACCTTGAGTAGAATAAGGAAGAACCAATGTTATAAGTGAGCAAAGACCCAACCTTACAAGTCTAATTAAGGGGTGGTAGAATCGGACTTGAACCTTCTATCTACAATGGAGATAGGAACCATAAGTATCAGTGGAAATATAAGAGATTGACGCCACAAGAACCTAAGTGTCTTGATTAGTCGATAAAAGTTCAAAAGAACTTGTAAAGAGGATAACCTCAAAATAAATTGATTTCAAGCAAAAATAATTATTTTTAAATTAAAAAACTAATGGTCTATTTATAATTTTTAAAGGGTTTAGGCCGAATAGAAACATGATAGTTTGGCTAAGGTTTAAATCCCTTTGAAAATACATGATTTGTAATGAAAATACATGATTGTAATGAAAATACATGCTCGTGGCCGAATGGTAAGATGTTGGTTCATCCCTAAGGATGTTTTGAATACACTTGGAAGTTACTTGGCGCCAAAATGAAGAGGAATGAGTCTTTGGCCGAATAGGAAGCATCCATTAGTGTTTTGATGCCTATATGATGTCACATGGATTCTACATGCTTGTAATGGTTTAGTGAGGTTGCAATTATGTGATGATGTCTTGAAGTCTATGGGTAGCCTAGAGATAAACTAGCTTCAAGGTAAGCTACGTGAGTGTCTTGGTAGCTAACTTAGTAAGCTATAGCTTGATGAACTCAAGCTAGTTAGCTTTAGTCTTCTCAACTCCTCAGCTACTCTCCCAGCTACTTTCAGTAACCTTTTGTCCACTTTTCAGCAATTTGGTCTAAAGCTCTCCTCTAGCTAAGTTTAGCTACATGTTAGCTCATCCAGCTAAGTTGAAGCTCCTTAAGCTACATGTTAGCTCATCCAGCTAAGTTCCCACAGAATGATCCTGAAGCTCAGATTTCTTTGGAGCTTGCTGGTTAATTTTAAATATTAGTGAAGAACTTTTCGATGATAGCTTTGATGCTAACCAAGTTCTAAGGAAAATGTTTCTTTTGTTGGACAAAGAAGGGTCAAGAAAGTTTAAAAATGCTAAAGATAATTTTAATAGAGGCATCAGTGTTTATACAGTTTGAGTTGGGTAAGGATTATGTGGTTTTTACTGAAGCATCTCCTAATGGCTTAGGAAGTGTGCTTATGCAAAAAGGTAAGGTTGTGTCATATGCCTCTATAAAGTTAAAGGCTCAGAAGAGGAATTACCCTACGCATGAGTTAGAATTGGCAACAGTTAAATTTGCCTTAAAATATTTGATGTCATTATATGTAAGGTGAGAGGTGCTCTAGTTGTGCTAATTACAAAAGCCTAAAGTTCTAGTGAACTTAAAAAGAGTTGAACTTGAGACATAAAAGATGGATAACACATTTAAAAGATTACGATGTGATCATTGATATCTTCTAGGAAAGGTCAATGTTGTTGCAGAGGTACCTAGTCAGAAACCTTTTGCAATTTTGTGAGCTATAGATGTATGATTATTATTGAATGAAAATGACACTCTGGGTTGAATTAAAGATAAAACCAAAACTTTTATTATATCAGATAAAAGAATTACAAAGGAAATGAGAAAGTTCTTGATAAGAATTGTATAAGTAGAAAAGGAAGAGATTCAGGAATTTTGAGGTCAGGTTCGACGGATGTTCGTATTATCATGGGGAAAAAATATTTGCTTTTAGCATAATTTTCTTATAATGACAGTTATTAATTGAACATCAAGATGGATGTATACGAAGCTTTATATGTGAGAAAAAGCTGAACACTATTAAATTGGTTTGAGTTAAAATATAGAAATCTAGCTGGCCCTCATTTAATGAAAGAATTAAAATATAAAATGAAAGTTACCCAAGATAATTTTAAGATAGCTTCCGATTGACAAAGGTATTACGCTGATGTAAAGATAAAAGAGATTGAATAACAAGAAGATGATATAGTTTTTCTGAAAGTATCGACTTGGAAGGAAGTATTGTAATTTGGATTGAGTCTGAAAATTTTTAACCCTTATGAGATTTTATCAGTTAACTTTTCCTATTGAAATGGACAAGACAATTCCTCTAGTTGAAATGTTGTGGTGAAAGCATCAATTCCTCAAATTTGAGGATGAATTTTCTTAAGGGGGATAATTTTAATACCTTGAATATCAGGTCAATGACTATATTGAAAGGATTTAAAAGTTTGGGGGATTAAATTGAACAAATGGTAAAGTATAACAAAATGAGTTAGAAATTGTGATTAAGATCAATTAGTAAGAATGAAAGGGTATATTGGTCCTTGAGTGGGAAATGGATTTAAAATCCATTTTAATTACGAATTTAAAGAAGAAAAAGGGGAACGTAAAACCAACATAGTTATCTCCTTTCTTCTTTTTCCCCGTGTAAGAACAAGCCTCCATAGTCAATGGTAATGAGATGGATGAAATGATTTAGAAACTGTGATTAAGATCAATTAGTAAGAATGAAGGGGTATATTGGTCCTTGAGTATTATGGAAGCTTAAGGAAGGGATAAATATGATTTAAACTAGGAGATGGATGAAATGTTTGAGATTTAAGAAAATGGGTTTTTGATGTGATATCGGCTATGCAACTTACATCATTTTCTACAATCCCCTTGAGATCATTTGATCGAGGCAAGTTATTTAAATTCATGAAGATACTAGAAGCTTATTCGAGCTTAATCTGGGAATTTCAAACCAATTTTATATTTTTGAAAGCCTTTTTCAATCCAAAAGAATAATATCCACCATCATACTCAAGGTTGGAACGTGAAGAATGAACAACCAAGTTTAAGGGAGGATTTCATCCTTTTACTTGTGTATGAATTTGCATGAGAATTTAAAAGTTTGCATAACATTCATTTCATTTAATAAGTGTGTTGTTCATTTAAGCATGCATTGCATTTAAATAATCTAGTTCATTTAGGGAAGTAGTTCAGTTATGCGTATTTAGATCATTTAGTTAGCTACTTCATTCATGCACCTAGTTCATTGAATAAAAGTTTATTGAATAATTTTAGTTTATTAATAAAAAAACTCTTAATTATCCATGCATATTTACATGTTATGACTGAATAAAATTTATCTTTGTGTTAGGTGCAAGAGGGAAGCTGAACAGTCTCAACAGATGCAAGAATATCATTTAAAATGTATTCTAATTCTGGATATGATAAATACATTTTTGGATTTACAAACCCATTAGAAATTATTCCTCTATCTATTACCTTTCCAACACCTTTTGAATCACCCTAATTTGATATCGAGAGATTTAGATATGATCGAATTAACAAAGAAAATGAAGGTTGGAATTTTCATTACAGGAATTTCATGCATAGATGATTTGGATGAGTTTGAGCCAAGAAAGAGTACTTTCATCTTCTACTAAGAGACAAGAAACTGATGGCTATCTTAATGCTTCTATTCAAAGTAATTCAATGATGAATTCTTTTCATATTTTCAAGGCTGTTCATATTCTTGGAGAGACAATCCATTCAATCCTTCATAATTCACCTATTCAAGTCTTACTTATCATTCTTTGAAGGCTATTAACGTGCTACCAAGGAACATGAAATGAAGGATGATTTTATTTCATTGAATCACCAAATTAAATGATAAAATCAGCAAGGAATTTGAAGAGACAAGCTGATTTGGACATGTAGGATGTCCACATTCATCCTATGACTTCATTTATCCTCTTTTCTTCCATTTGCAACCAAGGTAAGGCAGCTCAAGAATCACCCCTATTTTTTTGACGAATTTAAGACTATAATTATCTTAAATTAAAGCTTAATTCACCCATTTTCAATCTACATGGCCAACTTTAAAGGATAAGAAGAACGACAAGCCATTTAATAGAATTCAATTGTGTTTAGGTGAGTGTTTTATTTTAATTGAAAAAACTCTTCATATGGTGCCTATCAACACTATAAATAGGCACATCCATGACATTTGTACTTTGAACTTTTTGCATAATAAACTCTTTGAAACGTTGCTTTCATTTTTGTTCTTGGATTACAACTCTATCAGTTTCTTGAAGTCTTCCTCCATTTCAATTTTTATAACGTTGGTTCCTAGCTCACATGTAGCTAGTGGGTCACGTTCCACCCTCTATCACTTCGATTCCATCTTTGTATATTGTTGGTTTCTAGCTCCATATAGTTAGCGGGTCACAATCTATACTTTTCATTTAACATATTTTACCTTCACCATACTTCCATTCTTTCCACACAATAAACTATTATCACCACTACACTTCCCCACTTTCCTTCATTTCATTAAACTCTAACATTCATCACTTTGCCATCACCTTCAAACCACTTTATCATATCCTACAACCTTTCATTTTCAATTTACTTATATCAATTTCTCTCTTGTAACGTTCTTTGTGCATTTTTAGTCTCCAATCAAAGAACTACGAAGTTCTTACTAGAACCACGATTGGCAACATCGTATATGACTCAGAACACATAACCAGGATCATATCATTTTTTGAATGATATGTTAGAATATGAGTTTTACCTAGTATACGAAGCTTTATATGGGAGAAAAGGCTGAACACTATTAAATAGGTTTGAGTTAAAAGATAGAAATCTAGTTTGCCCTTATTTAATGAAAGAATTGGAATATAAAATGAAAGTTACCCAAGATAATCTTAAGATAGCTTTCGATTGACAAAGGAATTACGATGATCTAAAGAAAAAAGAGATTGAATAGCAAGAAGGTGATAAAGTTCTTCCAAAAGTACTGCAGTTTGGATTGAGTCCGAGACGATTCCTATAGTTGAAATGATGTGGTGAAAGTATAAATTCATTAAATTCCATGACAAATTTTCTTAAGGAGGAGAATTGTAATACCCCAAATATCAGGTCAATGACTATATTGAAAGGATTTAAAAGTTTGTAGGATTAAATTGAATAAATGGTAAAGTATAAGAAAATGAGTTAGAAATTGTGAATAAGATAAATTAGTAAGAATGAAAGGGTGTATTGGTCCTTGAGATGAAAATGTATTTAAAATCCATTTTAATTCAGGATTTAAGGAGGAAAAAGGGGATAGTAAAATCAACATAGTTATCCCCTTTCTTCTTCTTCCCCGTGTAAGAACAAGCCTCCATAGCCAAAGGTAAGGCTTAATTTAAACAACCCTTCCTCTTATTTTTGGGTTCTTCTTGGAACTTTGAGTATTATAGAAGCTTAAGGAAATGTTAAATAACATTAAAACCAGGAGATAGATGAAATTTTTTAGATTTAATAAAATGGGTTTTTGATGTGATCTCGGCTATGCAACTTACATCATTTTCTGCAATCTTCCTTAGACCATTTGATCGAGGCAAGTAATTTACATTCAATAAGCTACTAGAAGCTTATTCGAGCTTAAAATGAGAATTTTAAACCAAGTTTAGATTTTTGAAAGACTTTTTCAATTCGAAAAAAGAACCTCCACCATCATACTCAAGGCTGGAACATGACGAATGAAGAACCAAGTTTAAGGGAGGATTTCATCCTTTTACTTGTTCATGAATTTGCATGAGAATTTAAAAGTTTGCATAACATTCATTGCATTTAATAAGTTTGTTGTTCATTTAAGCATGCATTGCATTTAAAGCATCTAGTTCATTTAGGGAAGTAGTTTAGTGATGCTTATTTAGATCATTTAGTTAGCTACTTAATTCATATATCTAGTTCATTGAATAAAGTTAGTTCATTAATCAAACAAACTCTTAATTATCCCATTCATATTTACATGTTATGATTGAATAAAGTTTATCTTTGTGTTTAGGTAGAAGAGGGAAGCTGAACAGTCTCAACAAATGCAAGAATATTAGTCAGAATGTATTCTAATTCTGGATGTGATAAATACATATTTGGATTTACAAACCAATTGGAAATTATTATTCTATCTCTCACCTTTCCAACACCTTTTTAATCACCTCAATCCGATATCGGGAGCTTGAGATATGATCGAATTAACAAAGAAAGTGCAAGCTAAAATTTTCATTACAGTAATTTCAAGCATGGATAATTTGGATGAGTTTGAGCCAAGGAATAGTCCTTTCATTTTCTACCAAGAGACAAGAAACTGAAGGCTATCTTAATGCTTCTATTCAAAGTAATTCAATGATGAATTCTTTTGATCTTTTCAAGGTTGTTCATATTCTTGGATAGAAAATGCATTCAATCCTTCATAATTCACCTATTTAAGTCTTACTTATCATTCTTTGAAGGCTATTAACGTGCTACCAAGGAACAAGAAATGAAGGCTGACTTTATTTCATTTAATCACCAAATTAAGTGGTAAAATCATCAAGGAATTTGAAGATACATTAAGATTTGGACATGTAGGATGTCCACATTCATCTTATGACTTCATTTATCCTCTTTACTTCCATTTGCAACCAAGGCAAGGCAGCCCAAGAGTCACCCCTCTTTTTTGGACGAATTTAAGACTATAATTATCTCAAAATAAAGCTTAATCCATCCATTTTCAATCTACATGGCCAGCCATCAAAGGATAATAAGAATGACAAGACATTTAATTGAATTCAATTGCATTTAGGTGAGTGTTTTATTTTAATTGAAAAAACTCTTCATATGGTGCCTATCAACACTATAAAACGGCACCTCCATGACATTTTTACTTACAACTTTTTGATAGAGTATGACAAAAGACCAATCATATGATGATTATAATAATACTTTTATTTATCGATTTTATTGAATAAAGGCATTGTCGGTATTATTTTTAGTTATATATATGTGTTTAACAAAAACTGGAAGATAATAAAGTCCATAGAATGACATAATTGTTATTATTAAAAGATCCCTAGTCAGGTATTATTATGGACATGGAAAATAATAATACGCTTAAGACTAACATGTTATTGAATGATGAAAATGAGTTGTCATTGATATAGAGATGTCAGAATTGATACATGATTATATTGTTAGAGAACAATGTATTGGATTGACCCACCATGAGCATATGTATTGGATTATTATTTGACAGTCATAACATTGGTCATGGTGATGACTATATGTATGATCCTCAGACTTGAGATCAATACTATCCCAACATATATTGTTGTATGTTTTGATGCAACTAAACAAGCTCCGTAACTAGCTGCTCTATAAATACTGTTATTGAATATATCTTAATATATGTAGTGGGTGTGTATGATTAAGATAGGATTTGTCCTTCCTACATAATAGGAAATATATCACAAGCCACTTGATTGTGTAAGATTAGAAATGCATGGCCAGGCTCGAATAAGTTGATATGAGATATCATAAACTATTCGTTAATTAAAGTCTACTCTAGATATCAAGAAACAATAGATGGGCTATACAAGTGTGACTATTCCAAGGATTGTGCCTATTCTAGATATAAAGGACATAAGGGCGTAATACATAAAAGAGTTAATCATCAAGATGATATGTCGAATCATATTTTCTTGTAACTTAGGTGACAATGATATATTGGTAGATGTCACTAATTATATGTAATAATAGAATTGTTCTAATAATTACTGCTAATGTTACAAGAACCAACAAGGTCACACCCTAGGATTGAAATGAGAAAATATGTACAATTTGTTGTACAATACTAAAATATATCTAGAGTTAACTAAGTATATATTTTAATAATCCTGAATATTTAATTTCAATTAGTTAAATATAAATTTACTTAATTTAAAATAATAAAATCCCTAATATGATTAGGGTAACTTTGATATAAAAGGATTATTAAATTCCTATTAATTAAATATATATTTAATTAATTTGAAATAATAAAAACCCTTATATGATTAGGGTAATTGTCTATAAAAGGGTGTGTTAGGTCTAGGAGCTGTTTTAGAGAACACACACGAAAACCTTCAGCCATTTTCCCTCAAAACGGTTTTGAGGGAAAACAAAATTGCTCTCAATCGGGTGAACTGAGTAGAGGCTGACATGTGATTTCATGGAGGCTTATGATTCGAACTGATCTACACCACCAGTATTTACTGATGTCCGTGTTGTTTTTCAAGGAACCCGCTGTAAGTATTTGCATCTCTTCCTCCCGATTTCAGTTTTTCGTACTTGGATCCCTAGTGAGACCGTCGAGTTTTATTTCTGATGCATCATGGGGTGCGCCAACGGTCCCAACAGTGGCATCAGAGCCACTTGTACAATCTGAATTTGGGTTAAATTTTTTCTTGATGCGATATGTATGAGATGCATGTTCTAGTTTTATCGATTTACGTAAATATGTTGATATCATTGTTTGAATCGATAACCGCAACAATTAATATGTTAATTTATTAATATGTTTTTCAATTGATTTGTTGTTGGATGATATGTGGGAGTGCGATAGCAGATCGCGTTTGGAAGTGGAACAATGGTTGTTCTGATACGGAAAATGTTCGGGATTGAAAATCCCAAAAGCACGATTATGTTGATAATTGTTATCAAATCGTGAAGTTTTTCCATGGAAACGGAAGTATTGTTTTACAAAAAAAGCGAAGGCATAAGAACGTGTATATATATATGATATGTTTGTTTTGCACAGTGTTTGACATACATGGTTATATCCCTTGTTCACGTTATAATGGTTTAATTTGAAATACGGTCTACGAGCCGTGCCTTTCTATATATCTTTTGTATTTCTCTTCTCATCTTACTTCCTCGTTTGTAAAACGAGTTTCTTTTAAAATTGTAAACCTATGAAGATTTACAAGGAGAAGAAGAATGGCAAGAAGATGCCTGGAGAGTAGCCTTAGGCTTTAGGGTTTTTGGTTCTCCTATTGCCTTGGGATGGCCACCTTAGTCATTGTTTTGAGCTATAACCATTGCATCTTATTTATTGCTATATTTGTTATGTATACAATGCATTAAATGATAAAATAAGAATAAATATTGATGAGATCAATAAGGGCTTAATATTAAAATGAACAATGATGAGATAATTACGTAAATCCCTCTTTATAATCTAAATTAACTTAACTGTCCAATATTTACCCTCGTTAAGGCTTTGATCGATATTGTGTGGGCTTTCCCAAAGCATTGACACATAAATCTATCTTGGTTAAATGCGAAGAATAAGCTAGTGATATTCATCGGTTAAAATATTGGTAATAACTTAGCTAGGTTATTCTAATAGGAATAGAAACCTATAGGTTAAATATTTGGATAAGTCATGAGATGTCTTGAACAAAAGTTGTTCACCAAAATGAGGAGTTACATGAGATGTAACTAGCCAAGTGTTACTTACCTCAATAATCACTATCCTAAAGGAAAAGCCAAAGCTGATTTAGGAAATTGATGTATTATGGATCCTCACCCAATAGAAAAATTTTCATTGAATTATTTCGAAAATAAAGCAAAGAGGGTTTTTAATTTTGAATAAAATAGTGGGAGTAATTTGTAAATAAAGTCCTATTTATAAATTTTAATTCGGTAAATTTACTTACTTTAATATTTCCATTATTGTAGATTTAATGGCAAACAATACTTTATCACTGCGATCACTCCTTGAGAAGGATAAACTTAATGGCATAAACTTCCTTTACTGGTTTCGTAATTTGAGAATTGTTCTCAAATAGGAAAGAAAGGAATATATCATTAAGGAACCTGTTCCTGATGAACCAACAACTAATGCTTCAAAAGCTGACAAAGATAAATTCAAGAAATGTATGGATGATATGTTAGATGTTGGATGTCTAATGCTTGCCACCATGACTCCTGAGCTTCAGAAGTAACATGAGGACATGATTGCATATGAGATGATTCAAAATCTCAAAGAAATATGTGAAGGGCAAGCATGTAAAGAGAGATATAAGACCTCTAAAGCTCTATTTCAATGCAAAATAGAAAAGGGAACTCTTGTAGGAGCTCATGTCATCAAGATGATGGGCTACATCCAAACGTTAAAAAAGTTGAGATTTCCACTCAAAGATGAATTGGCTACCGATGTTATCTTGCAATCGTTTCCAGACAGCTTTAGCTAATTTGTCCTTAATTTCAACATGAATGAAATTAATAAGACTTTTCCACAATTACTTGGCATGTTACGAACTGCTAAAAGTAACATGAAAAAGTTTGGACCTAAGCACATTCTGATGGTCCACAAGGAAAAAGGAAAGGGAAAGAAAAAGGTAGTGTCAAAGTCTAAGGGCAATGGTAAGATCAAACCAAAAAAATGCATTGAAAAGCAAAGGGGGAGTTAGCAAAGAATGAAAACTTTTCCATTGCGATAAGACCAGACACTGGAAGAGAAACTACCCTGTTTACCTTGAAGAGGTCAAGAAGGCAAAAGCAGACGGAACGTTTGTTTCAGGTATTTATGTTATTGATGTTAATTTTCCAACATCTACTTATTGGGTATTAGATATCGGTTGTGGTTCTCATATTTGTACTTCTGTACACTGACTATAAAAGAGAAGGAATCTGGCTAAAGGAGACGTGGACCTAAGAGTAGGAAATGGAGCAAGAGCTACATTAGCTATAGGGATATATGTTTTATCTTTGCCTAGTGGACTTGATTTAAATTTAGAGGATTGTTATTATGTGCTTAGTTTGACTAAGAACATTATTTCTATTTCTCGTTTGGACAATATTGGTTTGAGATTATTATTAAGAATAATTGTTGTTCTTTTTATCTCGATAATGTTTTTTATGGTTCGACATGATTGGTTAATGGTCTCTATATTTTGGATCAAGAAAACACCATTTATAACATAAATACTAAGAGATCAAAAACAAATTACTCGAATCAAACTAATCTTTGGCATTGTCGTTTAGGCCATATAAGTGAGAAATGCATATCAAAACTCCATAAAGATGGATTTTTAGATTCTTTTGTTTTTGAACAATACGATGTATGCGAATCTTGCTTGTTGGGAAAAATTACTAAAGCTCATTTTAATATTAAAGGTGAGCGAGCAAGTGATTTATTGGGGTTAATACATAGTGATGTATGTGGACCAATGAATACACAAGCCAGAGGTGGACTCCATTACTTCATTAGTTTTACTGACAAATTTCAGTCGGTATGGGTATATTTATCTTATGCGCCATAAATATGAAGCCCTTGAAAAGATTTAAGGAATTTAAAAATGAAGTACAAAATCAACTAGACAAGATTATTAAGGCACTTCGATCAGATCAAGGTGGATAATACTTAAGCATAGAGTTTGACGAACTCCTAAAAGAATGTGGGATTGTCTCACAGCTTACACCACCTGGTACACCACAGTGGAATGAAGTCTCTGAAAGAAGAAATCGAACACTGTTAGACATGGTTTGATAGATAATGAGTCATAGTGATCTTCCGACTTCTTTTTGGGGACATGCACTTGAAACAACCTCTTTCACACTAAATCGTGTTCCATCTAAATCGGTTCAAAAGACATCGTATGAGATATGGACTGGGAAACATCCCAATATGTCTTTTATAAAGATTTGGGTTATGAAGCTTATGTAAAACATCAGATGTTTATGAAGCTCGAACCTAAATCGAAGGATAAATTTCTTGTCTATGGAGGGGATGGAGAGCTTTGTATAAAAGGTTATACTGATGCCAGCTTCCAAACTAAAAAGGATGACTCACGATCGTAATCGGGTTTTGTGTTTTGTCTTAATGGAGGTGCTGTGAGCTGGAAAAGTTCGAAGCAAGACATAATAGCTGATTCTACAATAGAGGTTGAATACATTGTAGTCAGTGAAGCAATAAAAGAGGTTGTTTAGATAAATAAGTTTATAATGGAATTAGGGGTTATTCCCATCCTATCAATTGATGTAGAACTCCGTTGAGACAATAATGGAGCCATTGCACAAGCAAAGGAACCCAAATCTCATCAACAATCCAAACATATTCTTATGCACTTTCATCTCATTCGAGAGACCATTGATCGAAGAAATGTGGAAATATGTAGAGTACACACGGATGACAACATTGTTGATCCCTTGACGAAGGCTCTTTCACAGCAGAGGCATGATTGTCACACTGAGTCACTCGGTATTAGATATGTGAGTGATTGGTTTTAGTGCTAATGGGAGATTGTTAGAGTATGCCCAAACACCAATCATATGAAGATTGTAATAATACTTTTATTTAACAATTTTATTGAATAAAGGCATTACCGCTATTATTTTCAGTTATATATATGTGTTTACCATAAACTAGAAGATAATAAAGTCCAAATAATGACATAATTGTTATTATTAAAAGATCCATAGTCAAGTATCATTATGGGCATTGAAAATAATAATACGCTTAAGACTAACATGTTACTAATTGATGACAGCGAGTTGTCATTGACATATAGATGTCAGAATTGATACATGGTTATATTGTTAGAGAACAATGTATTGGATTTACCAACCATGAGCATATGTATTGGATTATTATGTGACAGTCATAACATTGCTAATGGTGATGCCTATATGTATGATCCTCAGACTTGAGATAAATACTATCCCAACATATATTGTTGTATGTTTTGATGCAGCTAAACAACCTCCGAAAATGGTTGCTCTATAAACACTGTTATTGAATATATCTCAATATATGTAGTGGGTATGTATGATTAAGATGTGAATTGTCCTTCCTATATAATAGGGAATATATCACAGGCCACTTGATTGAGTAAGACTAGAAACACATGGCCATGCTCAAATAAGTTGATATGAGATATCATAAATTATTCGTTAATTAAAGTCTACTCTAGATATCAAGAAACAATAGATGGGCAATATAAGTGTGACTATTCCAAGACTTGTGCCTATTCTAGATACAAAGGACATAAGGATGTAATACATAAAAGAGTTAATCACCAAGATGATATGTCGAATCATATTTTCTTGTAACTTAGGTGACAATGATATATTGGTAGATGCCACTCATTGTATGTAATATTGTATTGTTCTAATAATTACTGCTAACGTTACAAGAACTTACAAGGTCACACCCTAGGATTCAAATGAGAAAAGATGTACAATTTATTGTACATTACTAAAATATATCTAGATTTAATTAAGTATTTGTTTTAATAATCCCGAATATTTAATTTAATTAATTAAATATAGAGTTAATTAATTTGAAATAATAAAATCCCTAATATGATTAGGGTAACTTGGATATAAAAGGATTATTAAATTCTAATTAATTAAATATAGATTTAATTAATTTGAAATAATAAAAACCCTAATATGATTAGGGTAACTTAGCTATAAAAAGGTGTGTTAGGTCTAGCAGACGTTTTAGAGAACACACATAAAAACCTTCAGCCATTTTCTCTCAAAACGGTTTTGGGGGAAAACAAAATTGCTCTCAATCGGGTGAACTGAGTAGAGGCTGAGACGTGATTTCGTGGAGGCTTACGATTCGAACCGATCTACACCACCAGTTTTTACTGCTTTCCGTGCTGTATTTCTTGGAGCCCGCTGTAAGTATTTGCATTTCTTTCTCCCGATTTCAGTTTTTCATACTTGGATCGCTGATGAGACCGTCGAGTTTTATTTCCGCTACGCCATGGCGTACGCCGACGGTCCAAACACTTTTTTCATAATAAACTCTTTGAAAGGTTCCTTTCATTTTATTTATTGGATTACAACTCTATAGGTTTCTTAAAGCTTTCCTTAATTTCATTTTTTTATAATGTTTGTTCCTAGCTCACATATAGCTAGTGGGTCATGTTCCACCCTCTATAAATTCGATTTCATCTTTGTATATTGTTGGTTTCTAGCTCCATATAGCTAGCGGGTCACAATCCGTACTTTTTATTTAACATCTTTTACCTTCACCATACTTCCATTATTTCCAAACTATAAATTATTTCACCACTACATTTTCCCCACTTTCCTTCAGTTCATTAAACCACAACAATCATCACTCTTCCATCACCTTCAAACCACTTTATTGTAACCTATAACCTTTCATTTTCAATTTACTTATATCAATTTGTCTCTTGTAATGTTGTTTGTGCATTTTCAGTCTCCAATCAAAGCACTGTGAAGTTCTTACTAGAACCAAAATCGGGAAACATCGTATATGACTTAGAACACATAACCAGGATCATATCAATTTTTTAATAATATGTTAGAATATGAGTTTTTACTAGTATACGAAGCTTTATATGGGAGAAAAGGCTGAACACTATTAAATTGGTTTGAGTTAAAAGATAGAAATCTAGTTGGCCCTGATTTAATGAAAAAATTGGAATATAAAATGAAAGTTACCCAAGATAACCTTAAGATAGCTTCCGATTGAAAAAGGTATTACAATGATCTAAAGAGAAAAGAGATTGAATAGGAAGAAGGTGATAAAGCTTTTCCGAAAGTATTTCATTGGAATAAAATATTGCAGTTTAGATTGAGTCCGAGAATTTTTTATCCTTATGAGATTTTATCAGTTAGCTTTGCCTATTGAAATTTACAAGACGATTCGTCTAGTTGAAAGGATTTAAAAGGGGGAGAATTGTAATACCCCAAATATTATGTCAATGACTATATTGAAAGGATTTAAAGGTTTGGAGGATCAAATTGAATAAATGGTAAAGTATAAAAATGATTTAGAAATTGTGATTAAGATCAATTAGTAATAATGACATGGTAAATTGGTCCTTGAGATGAAAATGGATTTAAAATCCATTTTAATTAGGGATTTAAGGAAGAAAAAGGGGAAAGTAAAACCAACATAGTTATCTCCTTTCTTATTCTTCCCCGTGTAAGAACAATCCTCCATAACCAAAGGTAAGGCTTAATTTAACCAGCTCTTCCTCTTATTTTTGGGTTATTCTTGGAACTTCGAGTATTATATAAGCTTAAGGAAGGGTTAAATAAGATTAAAACTAGGAGATGGATGAAATTTTTTAGATTTAATAAAATGTGTTTTTGATGTGATCTCAGCTATGCAACTTACATCATTTTCTGCAATCTCCTTGAGACTATTTGATCGAGGTAACTTATTTACATTCAATAAGCTACTAAAAGCTTATTAAAGCTTAATCTGGGAATTTCAAACCAAGTTTATATTTTCAAAAGCCTTTTTCAATCCAGGAAAAGAACCTCCACCATCATACTCAAGGCTTGAACGTGAAGAATGAACAACCAAGTTTAAGGGAGGATTTCATCCTTTTACTTGTGCATGAATTTGCATGAGAATTTAAAAGTTTGCATAACATTCATTGCATTTAATAAGTGTTTTTTTCATTTAAGCATGCATTACATTTAAATCATCTAGTTCATTTAGGGAAGTAGTTATGTTATGCATATTTAGATCATGTAGTTAGCTAGTTCATTCATGCATCTAGTTCATTGAATAAAGTTAGTTGATTGAATAATTTTAGTTCATTAATCAAACTAAATCTTAATTATCCCATGCATATTTACATGTTATGATTGAATAAAGTTTATCTTTGTGTTTAGGTGCAAGAGGGAAGTTGAACAGTCTCAACAGATGCAAGAATATCGTCATAATGTATTCTAATTCTGGATGTGACGAAGAAATTTTTGGATTTAGAAACTAATTGGAAATTATTCCTCTATCTCTTACCTTTCCAATACATTTTCAATCACCTCAATCCGATATCGGGAGCTTGAGATATGATTGAATTAACAAAGAAAGTGCAGGCTGGAATTTTCATTCTTGGAATTTCATGCATGGATGATTTGGATGAGTTTGAGCCAAGGAAGAGTCCTTTCATCTTCTACCAATAGATAAGAAATTGAAGTCTATCTTAATGCTTCTATTCAAAGCAATTCAAGGATGAATTCTTTTCATCTTTTCAAGGTTGTTCATATTCTTGGAGAGACAATCCATTTAATCCTTCATAATTCACCTATTTAAGTCTTACTTATCATTCTTTGAAGGCTATCCATGTGCTACCAAGGAATAAGAAATGAAGGCTGATTTTATTTCATTTAATCACCAAATTAAGTGATTAAATCAGTAAGGAATTTGAAGAGACGAGCTGATTTGGACATGTAGGATGTCTACATTCATCCTATGACTTAATTTATCCTCTTTTCTTACATTTGCAAGCAATGCAAGGCAGCCCAAGAGTCACCCCTTCTTTTTGGACGAATTTAAGACTAGAATTATCTCAAATTAAAGCTTAATTAATCTATTTTAAATCTACATTGACAATCATCAAAGGATAATAAGAATGACAAGCCACTTAATTGAATTCAATTACATTTAGGTGACTGATTTATTTTAAATGTAAAAACTCTTCATATGGTGCATATCAACACTATAAAAAGGCACCTCCATGACATTTGTACTTAGAACTTTTTTCATAATAAACTCTTTGAAAGATTGATTTCATTTTAGTTCTTGGAATAGAACTCTATCGGTTTTTTGAAGCCTTCCTCCATTTCATTTTTTATAATGTTGGTTCCTAGCTCATATATAGCTAGTGGGTCACGCTCAACCCTCTATCAATTCGATTCTATCTTTGTATATTGTTGGTTTCTAGCTCCATATAGCTACCAGGTCAAAATCCATACTTTTTATTTAACATCTTTTACCTTCACCATACTTCCCTTCTTTCCATACTATAAATTATTATCACCAATACACTTTCCCCACTTTCCTTCATTTCATTAAACCACAACAATCATCACCCTTCCATAACCTTCAAACCACTTTATCATAACCTACAACCTTTCATTTTCAATTTACTTATACCAATTTGTCTCTTGTAACGTTTTTTGTGTATTTTCAGTCTCCAATCAAAGCGCTGGGAAGTTCTTTCTATAATCATGATCATGCAACATCGTATATGACTCAGAACATATAACCGGGATCATAACAGTTTTTGAATGATATGTTAGAATATGAGTTTTTACTGATGTTTACTAGTATTTTGACTTGTCAAAGAAGTAAATAAGAGATAAAAAGCATTGTATGGGATTAAGAACATGTTAGAAAAAGTGGTATGATTCTTTGGTAGAATTGTTCTTTGGAAAGTTTAGATGTTACAAGAAGCTAAATGAAGGGAAGTTAGTTGGGATAAATGAATAAGAGTTTTGTAGTATAGTTGGAGGTAAAAATAAGGGAAATTGACTAAATTTGGATAAAACTTGAGCTGAAAATGGAAAATCAGGGTAAGAGTATCGGTACTAGAATAACAGTATCGATACTACAGGCTTAAATATGGGAAAAATATGAGGAACAATAACAATACTGATGCAATTAGTATCGATACTAATGTGGGTATGAATACTATGAGAAAGGTATTGATACCATGGGTTTCAGAATGTCAAAATGGCATCGATATAGAAAGGGGGTATCGGTACCATAGTATAGAAGTATCGATACCATGTAGGGGTACTGATACTATTCAACCTAGAATTTAATGATAGGCTGAAATTGTTATAGAAACCTACATAATAGTACTTGTGAGTAATATTAACGTATAAATTCTAAATGCTAGAGAATATACTAACATTTGGCATGGTATGTGTCTTTAATGGAAGTTTGAATAGATCATAACCAAACTCTCGAGTCAAGTAAGAACAAGGGAAAAGATAAAGTTGCCAAGTAGCTGGACATCCTTAAAGCATCAACCCAAGCATACCAGGTGAGTGCATTTATTATGTGCTTATATGTTTTTCTAGTCATAGATTCACGTTGGTTAACACATATATTGTAATTGCCTTATGGGAACTGCGTGTGCAACTTAAAAAATTCATAATAAGTTTATGAGTTTCTATATTGGCATTATGTGTGCAACCCCACATAATTCATAATAAGTTTTGAATTACCGTACTGGCAATACGTGTGCAAACTATACAGTTCATAATGAATTGAAAGAGTTAATTAACATTATGAATAATTATTAGATTAGAAACTATTTTAAACAAAAAGATTAAATGCCTAGTTGTGCATTTGACAAAAAGGTGCAAATAATGCCAGTTAGACGAAAGGTTAAATGCCTTTGGGATAATAAATGAAATGAATAACGGTGCATTATCGACATGAAAGGATGCCATAAATAAAATGCATAACAGTGCATTATCGGCATAAATGGATGCTATAAATGAAATCCATAACGGTGCATTATCGACATGAAAGAATGCCATAAATGAAATGCATAATGGTGTATTATCGACATGACAGGATGCCATAAATAAAATGCATAACGGTGCATTATCGGCTTGAAAGGATGCCATAAATGAAATGCATAACGATGCATTATCAACATGAAAGGATGCCATAAGTGAAATGCATAATGATGCATTATCGGCATTTAAGGATGCCATAATTGAAATGCATAACGGTGCATTATCGACATGAAAGGGTACCATAAATAAAATACATAACGGTGCATTATCAGCATGAAAGGATGCCATAAATGAAATGCAGAACGATGAATTATCGGCATGAAAGGATGCCATAAATGAAATGCATAACAGTGCATTATCGGCATTAAAGGATGCCATAAATGAAATGCATAACGTGCAGTATCGGCATGAAAGGATGCCATAAATGAAAAGAAAAGTATAATTACTCAAGAGAAAATGGGAAAAAGAAAAATATAAAGAAAGATAGGTATTCTAGGCATACTAAGAATGATTATGATAATAGTGTGAATAAAAATATTTTTAAATGAGGAGGATCTATATAATCCTTAGGGAGTATAAGATTTAGTGCGAAACTAAATAACGATGATATACTTATGTATACATTAATGTTTCTTACAATATCATGTCTCACTAATTAAATACTTAAAGTGTATTACATTCACGCGTAGGCAAAAGCAGTTGCCGCAACAATCATCAATTAAGGTTGACTCGTCCGTAACAATAGGACAATTTGGTTTATTCTAAAAAATTTAGTTGGCATGTAATTAAAGTACTAAAAATGCTCTGAAAAGTATTTAAGTAGAACCTTGTAGAAGATTAAAATGAATGTGTTGTTTTATATTAAAAATGTTGTGTTTTAAAATCTGTAAACATAATTTTACAACCTTTATAAACAAGTATATGGATTCTAAAAGCAACGTGACATAAGTATCTTGTGTACGGAAATGTATACGGTAAATGGGTGTTACACAACTAGTAATATCAAAATAAACATCTAGAGATGTCATACTGTTACTGATGAGGCAATCCTTTATAGATGATATCAGCTGCACTCCTCACTGTTACTCGTATACTAAACCTACACGTGAAAATAATCACACGCTAAGTATTCACTTAGTGAGGCATAATAAAACAAATAAATCATTTTAAAAACATGAGCAAACCATTAGAAGATCAAAATACGATTTATCATATAAAATACATAAAAACATAAAAATTGATTTGATAAGCCATGTTTCCGTCAAATAATATTCGAAACAATATTCAATATGCCCAGCACACCTATCAATCGATATATTCAAAAGTATTCATTTATAGCCCAATAATATGATTATGTAGTGAAAACAACATTATACTAATATAACGAAATGGTAATTCAAAAATACATTATGAATATCATGGATGCACATAGAGAGCCGAAGTACACAAAGTACTAATACGAAAATGCAACATATGCATTAAACAAAATCGATCGATAACCATCATACACAAAGTATGTCAAAATCCACCTATGACTCTCAATGCACATACAATAGGCCTTTAAATCAAATTCCTATATTAAACATAATAGTAGAAAAGTTCATCCATCTATTTTTGGGCAGTTCATACACTAACTTTTTTCTTAAAAATCATTTTCATAAAATTTATGAAAATATTTCAAAATACGGTAAAACATGCATTTGTAAAAGCATTCAATGCTGACTCATCACAAGTCATCCTCATATCATATAAGCATATAAATAAATGCACTCACCTGGTATGCCTTACTATCGAAATTCGATTATTCTTGAACTTTTTCCTTGTCCTTCACTTTGCTCGTATCACGAGTTTGATCACAACCTACACAACCATCCATAATCACACATACAAATAAAAAATACATTGTTAGAATCCTTACTAACATTTTTTACAAAAATAATAATTCTCAAAAGTACTATTATTTTCGAATTCTTTTAAAATCCATCTTAACTTTTCTTTTTTATTCACAACGGGCCCCTGTCATAAATTCTTCAATTCAATCCCAATAAATTTCAAGTATTTAATTTACATCCCAATATTTCAACAATACCATAATTACCACTTAAGCCACTAACTTTCTCAATATTCACCAATTTGGACTAAAACATTGCCAACTTTCCAAAATGGCTTAATTTCACATTCTAACTTCAATTTAAGCCCTCAAACTGTAATTTTCAGTAATGTACATCAATTATTGTGTAATTACACAATCAACCCATAACTTTTCAAAATTATTAAATAGTTCCCTTAACTTTTTAAAAATAACAAAATGACCCAACACTTTTCTAAGGCTTGCAGAACCTTCCAAATATCATTTGTAATCAATGCGAATTTTTCCACAATTTTCACAACTTATTTCCTCATGGTCGAATGATTTAGGTTGTAAATCTCATATTTTCACTTAATTCAAGCATGAAACCAACCTCTATTCAACATTTCAAGACCTCTAAAATCAAACCCCTAACTTAATTTTATCAAAATGCATCTTTCCCCTAAATCTAGGGTTTGGTCGAATTCAACATAGGCTTATATACCCATGTGCAAGTGATTTTAATCAATAATCCTGCATATATGTGATTCTACAACATCAAAAACATCAAAATCCTTCATCAATTCCATAAAACCTAACGTGAACATAAGCCCTAGAATTTGGGATCTTTAAACAAAACCAAATTTTTAAGCAATAAAGGAACCAAATAATAGCGCTTTTTGAATAGAATAATTTTCTATTTCACGACATGATCCAAAATACAAAAGAAATTGCTCAAAAATGAAAATGAAAATTTATCTTACTTTGATCATGGGGAGAACGAAATGGAGCTAAAAAATGTCCAAAGTTTCATGAAATCTTCATTTAATTTCATGTTAATTTAACCTTTATTTAAGTTTAAATGAATAATATATTCATTTATTGAGAAATGTCCATTTTGCCATTAATGAAACTTGATAATTACCATCCAACCAATCCAAACCAATCTTATCATCTTCCAAAAGGAAACTATGAACAAATTATTTCACCCTTTACCAATTTGTCCATGCAACTTTCCAAAAATTACAATCTTGCCACTTTAATCCAACGGTCTAAAATAAAACGGAAATAAAACTTCAAATGCAATGATCCATATTATTTTCCATCATTTTAACATGTGGAATTAATATTTTAAGCCTAATTTATCATCCTTTAATTTTTCCCAAAATTCCTATTCGATTCGATTTACCGATTTCTTACCGGACTTTAACCATTTATAGTTTTCAACATAATTTTTGGATCAAGAATATGGTTTCAATAAAACCCCAATCTCAAGAGTAAACTATCCATTTATGGAATAAAAATTATTTTTTATAAAATTATCACTTAGGTCCCTAAACATTTCCTAATTTTATACTTTGGTTACTAAACTTTCAAAACTTATATTTTGGTCACTAGCTAAAATTTGGGATATTACAACTCTCCCCCTTAAGAAAATTTGTCCTATAATTTTAGTACATACCTGATGTGAAGAGGTGCAGACACTGTCTTTTCATGTCCTCTTCTCTTTCCCCACTCGCTTACTCGATTTTATGATCCTGCCAAAGAACTTTGACCAAAAGAATCATCTAGTTCTGCAGTTCTTTGATTTCTCAATACAAAATCTCAATTGGTTCCTCTTCATAGGTCAAATTCTGAGAGAATCTTTATTTCCTCTGGGGTGATAATATGTAACGGATCTGATAGATACTTCCTGAGCATCGACACATGAAAACATTATAGATCTTGTCCATTTCGGGAGCCAATGTTAACTGATAAGCCACTTATCCGACTATTTTCATAATCTCATAAGGTCCAATAAATCTCAGACTAATCTTTTCTTTGCGTCCAAACCGCAATACTTTCTTACAAGGCGATACCTTAAGAAATACTTTATCACCCACTTGATATTCAATATGTTTTCGATTTAGGACTGTATAAGACTTTTGTCAATCGGAATATATCTTAAGATTATTTTGGACAACTTTCACTTTATCTTCAATTTATTTCATCAAGTCAATGCCAAGTATATCTCGATCTTTTAGCTCGAACCAATTTAATGGTGCTTGGCACTTCCTCTCATATAAGGCTTCATATTGAGCCATATTGAAACTCGATTGATAGTTGTTGTTATAAGCAAATTCTTCTAAAGGTAAATTCTTTAATAATGGTCCCTTGAATTTGATCACACACGCCCTTAGCATATCCCCCAATATCTGAATAGCCTGTTCTGACTAACCATCCATTTGCGAGTGATACACTGTACTGAAATTCAATCGAGTACCCAAGGCCTCATGCAAGGAATTCAAAAATCTTGAAGTTAACATTGGATCTCTTCCTGATACTATTGACACATGCACTCTATGCATCTGATCTATCACTTTTATGTACAACTTAACATATTTATCCATCGAGAAATTTGTCTGAATTGGAATAAAGTGAGTTGTCTTGGTCAATCTATCAACAATAACCCATATTGAGTCTTTCTTGTTGGATGTCAAAGGTATCCATGTACCAAAGTCCATAGTGACTTGTTTCCCTTTCCATTCAGGAATTGAGACCGTTTGCAATAATCTAGAAGGTACTTAATGTTCAGCTTTCACCTATTAGCATATCAGGCACTATGCCATAATTTTCATGATAGCTTTTTTCATACCAGGCCACCTATATTCACTCTCTATGTCCCTATACATCTTATTTTTGTTTGGATGCATATGCAATGAACTATAATGTGCCTCGGAGAGAATATATTTCGTTAGTTATTCATTAATTGGAATGCAAAGTCTTCCATGATAATATAAACCTCCATCAGCCCTGACTTCAAAGTTTTTAGTCTGCCTTTTTTCAACTTATGCAATTTTTACCAAACACTTTTCATCTTTTCCTTGCATCTCTTTTATCTGGTCTAAAAGCATCGACTTTAACTTTAACTCACCAATCAAGACATCTTCTTCCTTTAAAGATAAACTTTAATCCAAAGCTCACGTGCATCAGCCACCACAGTATCCTTTCCTGGATGATAGTAAAAAATCAAATCATAATCCTTTAAAAGCTCTATCCATCTTCTTTGTTTCAGGTTCATCTTTTTTTGAGTCAACAAGTACTTTAGGCTTTTGTGATACATATAAATATAGCACAACTCACCATACAAATAATGGTGCCATATATTTAGAGCAAACACGACTGCTGCCAACTCTAAATAATGCATTAGGTAATTTCTCTCGTGAGTCTTTAACCACCTCAAGGTGTAGGCCACAACTTCACCTTCTTGCATAAGCACGCATCTCAAGTTATTATGGTTGCATCACTAAATAGCACATAATCTTTACCAGACTCATGTTATAGAAGCATTGGTGCCTCCATTAAAATCTTCTTTAGCGTTTCAAAACTCTCTTGGCACTTCTCCGTTGAAACAAAAGGCATATATTTCCTTAAAAATTTGGTTAGCCATGACGCTATCATCGAAAACTTTTTAACAAACCTTCGACAGTAACAAACAAGTCCCAAAAAATGCTAAACTTCTGAGATGTTTTAGGGGTTTTTAATCCACTGTAGTATGAATTTTCTTGAGGTTTACCCTTATGCCATCTGCCAAAACATCATGGCCAAGAAAGGTAACTTTTGTCAACCAGAATTTATATTTCGATAGCTTGACGTACTACTTTTCCTCTCAAAGAATCACCAAAATTTGAATGAAATAAACTAGAACACTCGATTAATCAAATAATCAAATCCATAAATGCTACAAGAGCATTAATTAAACTGAATTGCATAACCACAACTCGTAGTGTCCATACTGCATCCAAAAAGTTGTTTTAGGAATATTCTCTTTTTTAATCTTCAATTGATGGTATCCAGACCGAAGATCAATCTTATAGAACATTGTTATACTTTTTGATTGACCATACAGATCATCAATCCTTAGAAGAGGATACTTATTCTTATTGTCACTTTAATAAACTATCAATAATCTATGCATAACCACATAGATTCACCTTTATTTTTGCAACGGCACAAGTACTCCCCAAGGTGAAACAATCAATCAGATGAAACCTTGATCAAGAATCTCTTATAACTGAGCCTTTAATCCTCTTAACTCGACCATAACCATTCGATATATAACCATAGAAATGGGTTCAATACCCTGATAACCATCAATCTTGAATTCCATCTCACAATCCGGAGGTAACCCTGGTAATTCATCTCAAAAAACATTTAGAAATTCCCGAGCTGTGGGAATATCATACAATCTTACTTCAGATACTTGATCATCTATCACATTAAATAGAAACGCAATACATCTTTATGGCATCATTTTCTTCACAATCATTGTCGATGTCATATTGGCCTGTGATTTTGCTTTTTCACCAATCACTATAATTTCCAAATCCTTCTCATAATTCTGAAATAATCACTTATTGCGACAATCAACCCAACCATAATATGTAGACAACCAACCCATTCCCAATATGATTTTAGATTCATCAAATGATAATTCCTTCAGATTCACTAGGAACATAGCCCCTTGAATCATTACAGGATATTTAATACATTTCTGACTCACACTTGCACCATGACCCATAGGGTTTACCGTTAACATATCACTTGAGATCAAGTCGAATAGAATACCTCTATTTTAAAATTCATTACTACCTTCATGAGGTAATCCGTATAACTTTTTCGGATCCAAGGAAAATATGCTCGAGCAGTTGAAACATTTTCGATCTCAACTATGAAAGTCAATCTATCCACATCATTCATTAAGAACGCTTGAAAACTTTGTAGCGTTAACTTCATAGCAGTTAATGCTAAAATCACACTAGTAAACAAATTTACTTGTTTTCCTACCACTACAAACTCGAAACTTTTCAAGTTCTTGAGAATCAACTGCAATCTAAGCGATAATTCATTGTAGCATGGAAGGGGGTAGACAATCAATTCCACAAATTTACCTTCACATGGTAACTCTATCAAGTCCGTAAAACTTAAAATATACTCTCATTCAAACTCATTTTAAAACCTTTAGAATGATAACATAATTTTCATCTAATTTACTAATAACTCAGCTTTCTTTAAACTTTTAGCGGACAACTTAGTTACCGCTTACTTATTTCCTCTAACTCAAATCAAAATTTCTTTAAGTAACATAATGCTTAATTTAAATATTCCTCAAATATTTAAGCTTAACTGTAGAAATATCATAGTCATCAATAGATTCAATAATCTCCTCTGGATCCTCATCCGATTCAACTTCTCTTGTAATCCATTTAAACTTTTTAATGGATTCCTCTAATGCAATAACTTCATTAAATGTTGGGACATCTCTTCCACGTAATGGAGGAAAATCCCTTATAGCTCCATCTCCTATAAGGTGTAATACAAAAGTAATGTCTGATTCTTTTGGGTTGATTTCAATCTCGACCTTCCTTTCATCAATATCAACTTTTTTATCTTTATCCTTAGTTTCCGACATCTAACCCAACACACATATTAACAACTTAAGTTAGTGAGGAGTGTCATCAATCATATCACATTGACACCATATCAATAACTTTAACATTCTAGTGGCATGTACATATATTTTACATAAAATACACTCATTTTTTTTTATCAAGAATCGGCTAAACATGTAGTTTTGATACCAATAAATGTAACACCCATTTCCTAGATACTTCCACGTACACGAGTCACATATGTCACATGACTTTTAAGACATTTTTGTACTTGAAAAACCAATAAAATTTTGTTTCATTAAATAAACGGTTTGATAATATAGTTCATAGAACGTTCTTCAAATACATATATATACAATAATGTTTAAAATCCATAAAATAGTAGTTTAAGTTCAAACGTAAAATAATACTACAATTAAATACCAAGTATCTTATCAGGGCATCACAACATATCTAGCAATCCTTAAGAAATGATATCAACTGCACTCCTCACTCTTATTCGTACACGATACATACGCGTGAAAATAATCACACGCTAAGTATTCACTTAGTGAGGCATAATAAAACAAATAAGTCAGTTTAAAAACATGAGTAAACCATTTTAAGATCAAAATACATTTTATCGTATAAAATATATAAATGTATAAAAATCGTATAAAATACATAAATGTATAAAAACTGACTTGATAAGCCAAGTTTTTATAAAATAACATCCGAAACAATATTTAGTATGCCCAACATACTTATCGATCAATATATTCAAAAGTATTCAATTATAGCCTAATGTATGTCAAATGAGAATGCAAGGTACATGAGTTGCACATAAGTGCTAAACAAAAGTATATGTTCTGTCGTCACAGCAACACTATACTAATATAACGAAATCGTAATTTACAAACTCATTATGAATACCATGGATGCAGACATAGTGTCGAAAGTACACAAAGTACAAATACAAAAAAGCAACATATGCATTAAACAAAATCGATCGATAACCATCGTACACAATGTAAGTCGAAATGCACCTACGACTCTCAATGCACATATAATAGGCCTTTAAATTAAATTCTTATATTAAACATTTATTCTGAAACATTGATACCTATTAAAACAATATAAAAGTTCATACATCTATTTTTGGGCAGTTCATACCCTAAAGTTATTCTTGAAAATCATTTTCATAAACATTATGAAAATATTTCAAAATACGGTAAAACATGCTTTTAAAAAAACATTCGACGCTGACCCATCGCAAGTCATCCTCATACCATATAATTACATAATAAATACACTCACCTGGTATGCCTCACTATTATGCCTTACTATTAAAATTCGATTATTCTTGAACTTTTTCCTTGCATTTCGCTTTGTTCGTATCCTGAATTTGATTACTATCTACACAAGCATCCATAATAACACATAAAAATATAAAATACAATGTTAGTATCCTTACTAACATTTTTACAAATAATACTCAAAAGTACTATTATTTTCAAAATCTTTTGAAATTAATCTTAACTTTTCCTTTTTATTCTTAATGGGCCCTTTTCATAAATTATTCAATTCAAGCCCAAATAAGCACAATAAATTTCCAGTATTTAATTTACATCCCAATATCTCAACAATACCATAATTATCATTTAAGCCACTAACTTTCTCAATATTCACCATTTTGTACTTAAACTTTGCCAACTTTCCAAAATGGCTTAATTTCACATTCTAACTTCAATTTTAGCCCTCAAATAATAATATAAATTGATTAATTACACAATTAGGCCATAACTTTTAAAAATTACCAAGGTCCATCAATTAAAAAATGACCCAAAAAATTATTAAGGCTTATAGAACCATCCATATATCATTTCTAATCCATGGGAATTTTTCCACATTTTTTCCCAACTTATTTCCTCATGGTTGAATGCTTTAGGGGTGTAAATCTCATGATTTTCACTTGATTCAAGCATAAAACCAAAATACATCGTTCCCCTAAATTTAAGGTTTGGCATGTACAAGTGATTTTAATCAATAATCTTGCTTGAATATGATCCCACAACCTCAAAAACATCAAAATTCTTCATCAATTCCATAAATCCTAATGTGAACATAAACCTTATAATTTAGGATATTTGAACACAAACCAGATTAGCAAGCAATAAAGGTACCAAATAATAGCATTTTTTGAATAAAACCCTTAACTTGATTTCATTAAAATACATATATCCCCTAAATTAGGGTTTGGTCGAATTAAACATAGGCTTATATAGCCATGTACAAGTGATTTGGCAATTTTTTGAATAGAACAACCTCAAAAAATCAAAACCCTTCATCAATTCCATAAACTCTAGAATTTGGGATCTTTGAACACAAACCAAATTAGCAAGCCATAAAGGTACCAAATAATAGCGTTTTTCAAATACAACAACTTTCTATTTCACTACATGATCCAAAATCCAAAGAAATTGCTCAAAGATGAAAAATAAAATTTCTCTTACCTTGTTCATGGGGAGCACGAAATGGAACTAAAAAATGGCCTAAGATTCATGAAATTTTAATGCAATTTCATGTTAATTTAATCTTTATTTAAGTTTAAATGAATAAAATATTCATTTAATGAGAAATGTCCATTTTGCCATTACTGAAAATTGATAATTACCATTCAACCAAGCCACATCAACCTTATCATATTCCAAAAGTCAAATATGAACCAATTATTTCACCTTTACCATTTTGTCCATGCAAATTTCCAAAAATTACAATCTTGCCACTTTAATTAAACAATTTAAAATAAACACAAAAATAAATCTTCAAATCCAATGATTCATATTATTTTCCATTATTTTAACATATGCAAAAAATATTTTTAAGCTTAATTTATCATACTTAAATTTTCCCAAAATTTCTATTCGATTTGATTTACCGATTTCTTACCAAACTCTAACCATTTCTAGTTTTCAACATAAATTCCGGATCAAGAATCTGATTTCTATAAAACCTCACTCTCAAGAGTAAACTATTCATTTTTGGAATAAAAACTATTTTATAAAATTACCACTTAGGTCCCTAAACTTTTCCTAATTTTATACTTTGATCACTAAACTTTCAAAACATAAAGTCACTAACCAAATTTGGGTATTACGCCTTCTCTTTGTTGAGAAACATTCTTTCCACAAATGAACCCAAACCCAATCTCCTACCTCAAAGCTAAGCTTATTTCGTCCCTTATTAGACTATCGTTCATACTGTTTTGTTATCCTCTCTATGTTTTCTCAAACCTTCTCATGCAATTTCTTAATAAACTCAGCTTTGTCCTTGCCTTCCTTGATAACATTATTTTATTGTGGAAGAGAAAGAAGATCAATGCATTTATGGGTTGAATCCATGTACCGCTTCGAAGGGTGAAATCTTTGTTTCCGAGTGAACCGTTCTATTGTAAGTGAGTTTAACATGTGGCAGACATTTTTCACAGGCTTTAAGGTTTTTCTTGATGATAGACCTTAACAAGCTTGCCAAAACCGTATTTCCATCTTCTGTTTGTCTGTCTGTTTGTGGATGGCATGTCATATTGAACATTTAATTAGTCACAATATTGCTCTACAAGGTCCTCTAGAACTTGAGATCTCTGTTTGGCACTATTTTCCTTGAAATGTCGTACAACCTTACCCCTTCCTTGAAAATAGATTGTCCACATCAGTCGCATCATCAGTCTTTTGATAGGGTATGAAGTGTGCCATTCTAGAGAAGTGATCAACTACCACAAATATGGAGTCTCGTCTATTCTTCATTTTTTGTAATCCCATCACAAAATCTATTGAAATATCTTCATGGTGTCTTCTAAATTGGGAGTGGCTTATTTAATCCATGGGACATTGCTTTGGATTTGTCCTTTTTGTATACGATGAATATTTCACACATTTTTTCAAAATCTTTATTCATTTTAGGACAAAAAAGATTCTCCTTAAATTATCCAATGTTTTCCCATATCCAAAGTGACCCATAAGTCCTCTTTCGTGTGCTCCACAAAATGATCTTTAAAGAATGCAAAGTTTCCCTTCTTTAAAGAGATAAACTTCATGCTTAAAGTATTTCACATCTGTATCTTTCTCGCACAACTAATATAGTTCTCCAATGTCTTGGTCAGTTGCATAAAAATCTTTAATGAAAGAAAAACCAAGTAACTTTGAATCTAAGTTATTAAGAAGTTTATACCTCTGAGAGAATGCATCTGCCACTATATTATCTTTTCCCTTCTTGTAGTGGATGATGTATGGAAATGACTCCAAATACTATACTGACTTAGAATGCCGCTTGTTGAGTTTATGTTGACCCTTGATATGTTTCAAAGCTTCATGATCCATATGCACCACAAATTACGTTGGCCATAAGTAATGTTGTGAAGTTTAAAGTGCTCGAATAACTGACTACATTTCTTTATCATACGTTGGATAGTTCAAGGAAGAATCACTTAACTTTTCACTAAAATAGGCATTGGTTGTCCTTCTTGGGATAATACAATATTAATCTCGATCCCATATGCATCACATTATACTTCAAAAGTTTTTTTAAAGTTTGGTAATGCAAACAACGGGGCCTTGGTCAAGCATTCCTTAACTTCAATGAAAACTTCTTCTTGTTCCTTACCCCAAGTAAAAGTTAAAGTCTTTTTAAAGATCACATTTAAGGGGATGAGAATGGAACTCAAATTGGGTATGACTAGTTGGTAAAAACTTGCAATACCATGGAAACTTATCATTTGGCTTATTTTGGTAGGTCTTCTCCACTCCTAAATTGCTTTAACCTTTTCAGGATCCACTTCTAAACCCTGCAAACATAAAATGACCTAAGAAAATAAAGTTTATCAGTGCAAAAAACACATTTCTAGAGGTTACCATATAACTTTTTCGTTTAGATATTTTCGAGCAAAGATCCTAAATGTTGCACATGTGATTCATTAACCTTATAAAGGTGTTGGGTGCGTTTGTTAAGCTAATAGACATCACCATCCATTCAGACAATCCTTGTTTTTTTAACGCGGTCTTCCATTAATCTTCTTCACACATTCAAATTTGGTGATATCCACTATTGCGATAAACTTTCGAGAATATGGTGGCACCACTCAATTCATCTACCATGTCACAAAGCCTTGATATTAGATATCGATGTTTGATGGTGATATGGTTTATTACTCAGGAATCTACACACATCCTCCATGTTCTGTCATTCTTAGGCACAAGCAAAATCGAAACGACACATGGACTTAAACTTTCTCGGATGTAATATCTTTGTTTCATTAGGATTACTTCTATAGGTTGGGAGATTTGGAATGTTTGCTCCATTTATAAAATCAATTTGGTGTTCTATTCCTCGAATGGGTGGCAATCCGCTAGGAATTTCTTCAGGAAACGGTTCTTTAAATTCCTAAAATAGAGAAGTAGAGGAAGGAAAACTAATAGATTGGTTATTTAGAAGAAAATTTTCTTTTTACATGAATACAATGAGAGCCTTGTGAGATTGGAGGTGTTCCCGAACTTTTTTTCCTTCGGCAAAAATGGTCATTTTCTCGTGTTCTTTCTTAATTGCCTTGGTTTCTTCAATGCTTCTCTTCGCATGGTTTTGTTATTCCTTCACTTTTCTAGTGGTAAGGGCAACCATAATGATCTTCATGTTTTGTGGAAGAAATAATATTGATTTGTGTAACTGACATGTACCGCTCCCTTGTCATATTGAAAAGGTTTGCCTAATAGTATATGTCCAACATTCATTGACACAACGTCGTAAAGGACTTCGTATTGGTATTTTCAAATTGAAAATGGAACGACTACTTGCTTTGTGACATTTTTCTCTCCTCATTCATTCAAACTTTATAACTTGTAAGGAATTGGATATTGGGTAGTCTTTAATCCAATCTTCTCAATCATGTACGTATTACAGTGTTGTACAATTCCCTACGTCGATAACCATGACACAAACTTTGTTGTTAACGTGACAAGTGTGGAAAATGTTTTCCCTTTTTACTTCATTCATGGTTTGGTAATTAAATGTTCTTTTAGTGACAATACCTTGTTCTGTATTAGAAAGATTAACCGAAGGTTCTGAAGAGATGGTTAGTTAAATAGTTAAAAATAAACCTTGCAACTATATTCAACAAAACCTCACAAGTTAACTCCAGAGAAATTTTGATTTCACTCCACACAACTCTCGTATTTGCACTCAAGAATATGAATTTTGGCTTTCAACAATTCCCTTTTTGTTCTCACACACTATTTGACACCTTTTTCCACTTGATCCCTCTTGTTGAGTCCTTCTATAACTAATTCACAATCAAACAAGTCTCCAATCCTGTATATGTTGTCTAAAATATTAGCTAATGTAGAAAGAAGAAAAAGGTTAATAAGAAGAAAGCCTTGAGAAACAAACAAAATGAAAAATTGAAAGAATTTGGAAACTTACAATCCAAACACTTCCAACCTTCAATCGTGAGAAAACAACAATTATCTATTCAGAATGGTTTTTGATGGTCGGAGTGTCTTCAAGGTTATCTTATTCACTTTTGAAAATTTTCATATTTTTTTCTTTTGAACTTCTTCTCTAAATGTTGTAGGAGCCTTCTTTTATTTTTTCTTTGAACTATTTGTTTTATGTTGTTGCAACTTCAATGGGACTTATTGTCAATCCACCAATAGCTCTAAATACCGCTCAATGTAAGATCACCTACACTCCTCCAATGTTAAAGAAGAATAGAAATCCTTGTTGTTTGTCCGATCTATGATAGACAACAAGTATAGCCCCAGAATTTGAAGTATAACAGCAAAAAAGATAAATAAGATGGATTAAGATAGTTAATAATGAAAAAAATGGGTAATAAGTACCAGAAAATAAGGAATTAGTTCCGCTATCTATAAAGAGATAGGAACCTAAAGTATCAAGGTGAATAGAATGATTTCACAAGTTTAAAAAGCTTTCTCAATCGATATAGTTCTCAAATAACTTAAAAGAGAGACAAAATCACAAAAGGTATTTTATTGAAAGATGTATATCTTGCAAATTCAAATTTTAGACTATTTATATATGCCTAAGTGCATAGAATGGATACAACATAATTAAATGAGTGAATGTTCATCATGTTTCTAAGCACATTGTATGCCAATGTGAACTCCATCTAAACTTTGAATTTGAATAAATATTCATGCATTAATTATTGTTCATCCATGGCTGAATACATCTCCCTTTGGTGGCTTATTGTTTACGCAAATGCATCTCACTTGGTGCCTTCAAATACAAGCCAATTTTTCCCTCTTGGAGAAGAATGGTTCGAATCCCTTGGTAGCTTCATGGTCACGCATAAATAGATGAAATAGAAAATGATTAGATACATTCCCGTTCCATGTATGAATGTCACCAGTTCCTCCCCTTTGTGTAGCAACCATTCAACTTCATACATGCATTAGACTTGGTGGATGAACTTGCAATCAATGGGACTATCTCCATTGAATGGGAACGAGTTCATTAGCTTCCTTTGATGAATGTGCATGCCAACTTCAAGATTCCTGGCTCCCAAGTTCATTCACACCATTTATGAAGGAAATGAAGCATCATATCTCTTCACTTAGCTTAAGATGAGTATAAATAGACTTGTAGGTAGATGGCTTGTAATGTACCTTCAAAATAAAAAAATTATAAGCTCTCAAAAGATATGTTATATAATGAAATGAAAATGATCATACTCAACAGAAGTAAATATGCATGGAAATCAAACATAGTAAATATGTAAATTATAGGATAAAAATGAATGCTAAAAATAAAGATGTGAACATACATTATATCAATAGTCAACATGTAACATGTTATATAACTTGTTTCTTAAAGGATTTTCTTCAATAAAGGTATTTAAAATATAATAACAGTTAGAAGTAAGAGCTTCCCTGAATGACTTAGCCTTGGCATGAGTGATGGTTCCTTGTGGAATGATTTCATGATCAGGTGGTGTTGGCATGATCACATCAAGATCGTTGGATATGCAGAAATAATATGATATAATTTATGCAATCCATGGTACAGAACGAAAAATACGCTTGATTGAGTCTGAAATTCAAAAAAACCCTTCAAACTTCGGCCTCAAAAAAAGAGTTTGGATCTCTTCGCTCTAATATTTGGGATCTCTTTAAAAAAGAATAGACGAAATAACATCAGAAATGTAGGGTCCATTGGGTCAGAGAAGGTGACAAGAAAACACGATTTTTCCAAAATTTGGCATCTGTGAACAGAAGACACAATTGGATTCACACAATGTGGATTCACGGAAAGCATGAGGAAGAAGAAAAGAGGATATATGAGTGTATATGGAACCATTTTTGTTTGGCATATAATTTGAACCCCATAAGATGTTTGAAAGTGTTCAATTACAAGGTCAATACCATAAAGGTAATTGATTGTCAGTAGTTAAAAAGGGAATTTGAAGAATCAGAAGTTTGGGATGTTGTGAAATGTTTGGATAACAAAATAGTGCCCGGGAATGATGGTTTTGACATGGAATTCCTTGAGAAATATAGGAATGAATTTAAATCATACATCAAGAAACTGCTTAGAGAGTTTTGAGACAGTAAGAAGTGGGATCACAATCTAAATCATTCCTTTATTACCTTGATCTTGAAAGTTTACTCTACACAAAATATAAATGAATATCTCCCAATGAGTCTTATTGGTTGTATATACAAATTAATCGCAAAAATGTTTGTAAATAGATTGGATACCATTTTGAATGAAATCATTGGGAAAACTAGTTTGCCTTTATCAAAGGTCGATAAATTTTGGATCGTGATCTAGTTGCTAATAAAAGTGTGGTTGTATAAAGAGAAGAGGGTTAAAGGGTGTAATCTTTAAAGTAGATTTCGAAAAAGCATATGATTGTGTAGACTGGTCTTTTCTAGAACTCATGATAGATAAGCTAGGCTTTGGGTGCATTGTATAGGTTAGATTGGGCCATTCATATCTTCCACTTTAATTTTAGTTCTTGTGAATCAATCTCTGACGGATAGATTCATAATTAAATGGGAACTCAGGCAAGTATACCATTTGTCCCCTCTCATATCCAATATTGTTCTTGAGGGACTGAGCTCAATTATCTTTAAAGTGATTTCACTTGGTTTCTTTGATAGAGTTTCTATAAGTAATGAAAGCTTAAAGATATCCTGATAAAGTATATCATACACCACTTAATGAGGTAAGACTTGTACTTTGATTGTTGGAATAATGAGAAAAAAAGTGTTTATGCAATAGAAAATGCAAGATGAAATATAGAAATGGCAATGGAATAAAGATGAAGATGACAATATTTTAAAGGATATGAAGAAGGTATGGATACATGATGATGTAAGAAAGAAGTATGTTAATATTGGTGAAGAATTAAGATAATATCACAAGTATCAAGGAATCAAACTAAGATATATTAAAGCTTAACCCTAAAGCTTGTAGATATCTTGAGGGGTGGTGTTTAAGGACTTTAACCCACTAGATGTAATGACCTATGAACTAGAAGTATCAAGGTGGAATAGAGATAGTGACACCACAAGCACAAGAGCACTTGATACTATTCTTTTTTCTTGTGAAAGTTAATTGGTTCCACCAAACTAATGCATAATCAATAAACATCATGGTTTCCAACCTTACATTCTTTTGCTCAAAATAATTATGGCATTCAAACACATGCTCTACTTTGGCTTCCCAATCCAAATATGCTTCTGGATCAATTATGCCTTGGAATGTGGAATAGGAACCCGAATATTGTTTAAATTATTATAAAAGATTATTCATCTTTCATTGCCTCTTTGAACACTCCTCCAGGATCCTTGAGAATTTACTTCAGCCATTTCATCATTGAATTCATCTTGCTCTTCTTGTCGTAATGGTCTCCTTGGAATTTGCCCTACAAATTCTTAAATTCGATCCAATCTTTCATGATAGTTTCAAGTTCTAGTCTCATAATTCTCATCATTTATTGAATAAGTGCTAATTGTTGCAACTTTGGAGCATCTCCTTGACCTAAAATTTGAGACGTGGTTAAAAAATAAAGAAAGAAATGTGATTACGGACCTTATAAAAAATCACACAAATAAACTAATAATGCACTAAAGAAAGAAATAAGAAGTTGACACTTAGTTCCCTCGTGTTGCTCTCAGGGCACAATGTCTTTTTTCACTCCTCTTCTAATCTCTCCCTTTCAATTTCCTTTTTTCATTCTTCCTCTTTGTGCAAAAGTCCTACAAGAACTTAAGACTTTTTCAAGTCTTGGTCTAAGATAGTGTCAATTACAAATGGTTAGGGGTTAGGATAAGTAAAAAAGTGAGAAAGGTGGCTACAAATAAGAAAGTAAAGAATGAAAGGGGTTACTTACAAGCAAGCAATTACAACCTTCACTTTCACCAGAATCAAAGGTCTTGATGACTTGCCTATCATGCTGCACATTTTCTTATGTTGCAGTGATTTACCATTGCTTTTCTTTCTCTTTTGATGGTATTTTCTTTGTACTTGAACCCTTTTGTTGTTTATTTGGAGCCTTTAACTTTGATTTTCTTCACTTTTGCCTAATTTGCACCATGCTTGTTCCACTTTATATTTCTTTTTGTTTTGTATTTTGTTTTATTATTTTCTTCTTTTTTTATTGTAGGGCTTCTTGTTTGCACGTTGGCTCTTCACCCAAGGCTCTGAATACCGCTTAATTTAAGGTTACCCTACCTCTGATTATGGATCTAGTGCATGAGAAAGTAATTGTAGGAAGATAGGCTCAAATAGTTGGATGGATGGTCCGTGTATAGGTGAAATGATGGCCCGTTTGAATGATGAATAAAAGAGTATGGTTACGAAAGTAGTTTAGGTATAGTGATGGGCATATAAATGAAAGGGAAGAAAGATGGATAGTATATTCAAGAACGAGTAAGAAACTAGGCTATAAGAAACATAAAACCAATTCTTAAACATTGAACAAGGGGATAGCAAGGTACTTTGACCTCTTTGATATTTTGAATCAAAGCGACCAAGAGTATAAATGAAGGAGGGGTTGATGCCACAAGATCACAAAAATCTTTATAAGTCGATATAAGTTCTATAGAACTCGAGAATCGAGGATAACCTCACAATATATTGAATTGATAAATGAAGTGATGCTTTACAAATGAGAAGCACTAGCAATTTTTAGTTTGTGAAGGGACATGGTCCAAAAGTAAGGTGATGGTTCGGCTAGGAGCCTTTGCGAAAGGATACAATGCTTTGTATGATTAAACATGTCCTTATACTAATGAAGAGTAAGTGTTGGTTCAGCTAAGGCATGTATGAATGGTTACAATGCTTTAAAGTTAAAGAAACATGTCTTTAGGCCTCAAAGAATAGTGTTGGTTCAGCCTTGATAAAGAGAAATCCCACTAGGCTGAATGGTGGTGATTCTTCATTCATGTGGTGCCTAAACAAGTGGTGTTGGAGTTCTTAGCCGAATGGTGTTGTGACATTTCATTATGGTGCCCAAATGTGTGGTTAGGAAGGCTTGGCCGAATGATGTTGTAACCTTTCATCTTGGTGACCAAATCTGTGGTTAGGAAGGCTTGGCCAAATGGTTGCATTGCTTGGTAGATCATTCCTTCATTTGAATTCAAAAGAACTAACATGAATTTTAAATGAAGGCACATGACCCTTTGTTCTTATGTTGTGCATCCATACTTGTAGAATGCATCCTCATCACATGGCTTGTATATGAATAGATAACATAGGCAACTTGCAAGCAAGCTAGCAACTTAGTAAGCTAGCTAGTATGTAAGTAGCTTAGCTAGGTCCATGACAGAGAAGCAGCAGCGGATGATGTGAACGTTGCTCTCATCGATGAAACAAACCTAAAAAGGCTCTAAACTAAATAAAGAAACAAATGTCTTTTAATGGAGGTTATGCATGTGTTTGTCATATTACGGTTTTAGGAAGACTTTAGTTGCTAGAAAATAGACAAAATAAATAAGAATAAGACAATAAAAATAAAGGTAATGAAATCTAAGAATAATTAAGACATGAAAAACAACGGTAATAAATTAGGGCATAAACAAAGCATATAATAAACTTATCTTCCCATGTAGTAGGCGTCCATTATGCTTCGGTTTGATCTTGATGAATAAAGGCTGGTTAGAAAGAGGATGATGAGATAAGAGTGATGGTGAAGATGGATTTGAAATTGGATGTTCGGAATAAGAGAAAACCCACAATTGAAAATTTACCCTGGTAGGTTTGAGAGTTAATGCAAACCTAGTTATTTGGATTAAGTTGGCATGAATGATGAATGTTGTTGAAGATGAAGATGGAATGTGGAATAGATAAATGGATATGTCCTATCGAATTGTACTAGTCGCAATGAAAAGGTAAACTCGATAATACGACACTAACCATCCATCTTGATCACAATGAAAATGCAAACCGGAGTGTGAAGATCTCTCTCTCAAGAATTCGGAAAAACTAAAGATGATGATGCTTCGAAGGCACAAGGCAATCAACTATTTCAAAAATTATCTCTTGTTGTATTGTATATTAAAGGCGAAGAGTTAATGTTTACAATGAGGGGGAAGGCCTCCTTATATAGTGTTTGGACAATCCTCGCAGTATCATGACTAACTAATAAAATAACAATAAAATAAATTGTTTTCACTCTCTCTTAATTCATAATAAAATAATAAATCTAATCCTAAAAGATAATGCATTATCCTATATGAAATTATATTACAAATAGTCAATAAAAATATTGAAATTTCGTAATATTTAAAAAATCTCATATTAATCCCATATATGAATTTCTACATGTACTGTCTTCACTAAAATGGCCATATCTTGAGTTCCCGATATCAGATTGATGTAATTCAAGAATTTTTGGAAAGACAAGATATAGGAAGTCTTAAATATAAAAGAATGTCGACCAAATAACACCATTAACGAATTCAAAAAGAAGTCTTAAGTTTACTTATTTGTTAGTCTTCTTTTCCAAGGCTTGGTCGTGTGAATACATTGGAAGTGTTATTCCAACTTGATGTGAGCCTTGTGATGCATGTATCATCCTCCCTCTCTTCCAAAGGATTCAACCTCAAATCTATAATATTAAAGGAAGAAACATTAGAGCCTTCTATCAATTCACTCACATTATACTTATCGAGTAGATATGCTTTTAATATTCAAGACTTTATCTTTCTAATAGGTTCAAGTATAAACATTAGTCCAAAGAAGCATGTGATGTCATTGTTATGGACTCTAGTACATGTATCAAAACCTAATGTCACTCTAGCTGCTTGTAGTCCTCCAACTAGTGTCCAGCTACCTCCTAGGGTCCTTGAGCTAAAGTGAGGTAACTTAAGCTGCTTTAAATCCTTAGTGGAATGATGTAAGCTGCCATAGGTCAGTGGAGCTTTGATTGAGCTATATAAGGCTTCTAAACATCTAATACTCCTACAAAAACAAAGAAAACAATAGAATGAGTTGTGAAATTATATGAAATGAACAATATGCATATGATAATCTAAATATAAGGTAATAATGAGTTAGGACAAGGTTCAAATGCATATAATGAATTAAAATAAGATGTGTAAACATAACACGAGATGAGATATGATGCGATAACAGAGAAAATATTAAGTAAAGATGTGTAAAGCATGATCAAAGCTAAGTAAGGGATTCTAAATCATATATATCAATATAAAGATCATGCTTAAAACTAATTATAAGATAAGATGTATCATAAGAAGTATGAACATAATAATGTGGCATATAATAGATATACAAAACATGCTTAGATATGTATATAAGTTATGAATAAAGAAATGTAAGAAGAAGATGATCAAAACTCCATGGTCCTTATAGAAATCTACACTTGAAGAAAGAATCATTAATAGTAAAAGGTATTGAGGTATGATCACATCAGAGTTGGTGTAACAAACCTACTTGAAGGAGTTCAAAGAACATATGCCTATTCGGATGAACAACATGGAAGAGAGGTGCTGAAGTGAACGAAACTTATTCCCAAAGAATGGTGATTGTGCAAAACAAGAATAAAGAAGTTCCCTACTAAACGAAAGTCAATATTATTTCCTTTTATAACAAGTGTCAATTTGGGGAAAAAAAGGTTCAAATATAGAGGGAATGATGTGATCCTAATCAGCCCCAACTTTTTTTTAATCTGATCAAATCATTGAAGTTCACTAAGGTTGATTTTAAGGGAGGTCTACCTTAATTTATCCACTACTTGTTCATTTATGCACTATATCTTATCATAGGTTTGTATTTGCCAATTAGGATATGCTTATCATCTGATATCAATCATTACATGATTTTTACTAGTGCATGAATTTGCATGACTTTTATTAGTTGCATGACATTAAATTGTATGATTAAATTAGCATGCTACTTCTTTCAAGCATGCTCATCATTCAATAAAGCTAGTTCACTAATTAAACTAGTTAATTCATTAAACTAGTACATTAATTAAATTAGATTATTTTATGTTTTGCATGGCATGCTTATATTTGTTCACTCTTAGCATTAACATTTGCTTGTTTTGTGTCTAGGTGTAAGTGGAAAGATGAACAATCACAATATATGAAACAATTTCAGTCAGTTTGTTTTCCATTTTTGGATTCAATAAAGATATTTTTCGTTCCTTAAATCAACTGGAAATTATTACTCTGTCTCTTAGCTTTACAATACCTTTTGAATCACCTAAATCGGATATCAAGAGTTTGAGATTTGATCGTTTTACTGAAGATAGTCCAAGTTGGAATTTCAGTACGGGAATTACATGCTATGAAGGCTTGAACATTCAAATGATTCTCCAAAATCATTCCTTCAAGTGCATGGACAAATTCGATGAGCTTGAACCAAGAAAGTAACCTGTCAAATTGAATAGGTCATTCATATTCTACAAGAGACATACAATGAAGGCATTCTTGATTCCTATTATTATGACATTCAAGAGGGTTAGATGGCTTGAAAATGAGCATGGAATAGCAAGAGACAATCCCTTTTTGGAAAATAATGTGCCTACATTCATCAAAGTGTCCAAATTCATCCTCCCTTTGGATGTAATTAAGTATATATTCAGCCTAAATTAAATCCAAAATCATCATAAGGCCCTAGAATATTCAGCCACCTAAAGAAAGAAGAGAAAACAATGCATTACTAAGCATTCATCACCATAAAGATGAGCATTCATTCTCTTTCTGTAAGACTCTTCATATGTTGTCTATTAACACTATAAATAGACACCTTTTCTCCATTTCTAACACATAATTTGATTAATATAGTTCCTCTATTGAGAGTTTTTTTTTTGTAGTTATTTTGAGAACATTATCAGCTTCAAGATTGTTCTTGTGGCATTCCTCCATTCCATTTGTTAATATTGTTGGTTCCTAGCTCCTTATAGCTAGAGGGTCACAATCCATACCCTACAACTTCTATTACATTCACTTATATTATTGGTTCCTAGTTCTACATAACTAATGGATCATAATCCGCCTTATCCTTACATTACTTTCCATGCCTACACCATTTACAACCTTCACCGTCTTTCTTCCATAAACATCAATTCTTATCATTTCCATTACCTCATCCTAAAACCATAACATCTTTCTTACCACCATATCATTTTCTTATTTACTTATATTCTATTCAAGTATGTATTTCGTGAATGAGTCGATTACTTACTAGAATCACGATTGGGCAACTATGTATACGACTCCGAACATCAAACTGGGATCATATCAATAAGTATAAGAAATAATTTAATTGCATTCAGCCTTCAAACACAAAAGTGTGAAATAAATCTTGGGTTTGGCATAACATTGTAAAGCCAAATAGTCCTTCTTTAGCGGATTCTAATTTGTTTGTCTGAAATACATATTTTAGGGTGGGACATGGTTGTTTCGTAGAGTTTTTGTCATATAAATGGGAGAATTGGTCGAGTTTGAAGAGTATTTTTCAAGGGTATTGGTTTTAGCAGTTAAGAAAGTTTGAAAGGATGTGTATTTTGACTAATAAGTTGATGGGAGTCGACAACGAGATATGGAGTTGAGAAGATCTCGCTTTGATTAGGAGGTCGACATTTAGAAGAAAACAAATCTACAAACTCTTGATGGATGTCACCTTAGTATCTTCCCCTCGAACTGCTTGAGATGGTCGTTACTCATCTTCAGGCCATTTCAAAACAAAGGATATTATAAAACATAATGGCAGTAATCAAATTGTACTTTATTCGTGGAAAGATTTTTCATCGGGATTTGTTCCATATAATATTGAACTCTTTGTGTGGAAAGTATTGATAAACAATGTCCCTACAAAAGTTTGAATTAACTAAAAGGGGCATTTCCCTGTCGGAGAACTTATGTGTTTTATGTGGTAAGGAATTTGAAAATATCTATCACCAATTTTTTCATGTGAATGCTCTTGGCATATTTGGTGTAATTGGAATGGATTTTGGGGTGTTAATTGTTCTTTTTAATAATGGTTGGGGTTTTTTCGAGTCATGGTTGGGTTGTTGCTCGTTTAGGAAAATTAAAATTATATGGAAAATGACGTTTTTGATATTCTTTGGGTTTTTAATCTTCCGGAATGGAATTATTTTCAAAAATGAAAAGTGGTAAGGAAACAAGGTAATTGATTTTGTGTGGCTATATTTGGTCACTCCTAATGTCATGTGATTCGAACTGTCCCCGTAGCATCTTGGTTCCCTCGGATAAAGAGGTGTTGAAATTTAATTTGGATGACTTGGATGCTGGGAATTTTGATTGGACTGGGATAGGTCAGGTCTGTAACACTCATAACCCGTATCTATGAACCAATAAGAGTAATAGATGTCACATCAAAAATTTAAAACATTTCTTTAATTGAACTGAGTAAAAAATTTGTTTTACTCAAACATCTCCAGTTTCCTAACTTTAACAATTATTATAAAATAATTATTCAGATAAAAATCGTAATATAATATTTTTGGTTACCAATTCAAAACCAGTGTCAAGCATCGATAGACAATTATGTTTTGTTTCTTAAAATAAATACAACTCTCCACCACGTATGATTTAAAACCCAAATTAATTTGTTTGCTAAGCATATTTTAATATGTTAATATTTATTGATACTATTAATTATATTTAATACTAAATATTTTTAAAAAATACTAACATTTCATTCTAGTATACATCTCAGCTAGAACTTTTAGAACACAATAAGATGTCATCATTGTTACATGTAAATAATTCCTTGGTGATTGATGTCAAGATTAGCTCCTTGCTCATTTTCTTCTTTTTCCTACACGTGAAAATCATCAGACACTAAGTATACACTTAGAGAGGAAATCATATAAATATTCAAATCAATGTAACATAAAATATAAATGAGTAATAATAATCAATGCAATGTGATCACTTTACCTGCATTCCAACCATGTTATCATAATTTAACATGATATAACTGGGTATAAAGCTTCTGACCAATATACTTGACATTTATCCCATAAGCTCATAAGCTTATTTGCATGTTTATCATTTATTAACCAATAAACCATAGCCCAAAGTATAGCCATATGAGGACCCTGGTATAGGAGTCAAATAATGCACCGTATTGTTGAGGTCGAGCCTTGCTCACCTAATAATACACCTTAGTGTTCAGGTCGAGCCTTGCCCACCTTATACATCATAGTGTTTTGTATCGTGTGTCTTCACTAAACACTTTGAGGCATGCACTATGTCCCTTCTATAGACACTCTAGTGCTACCTAATATGCAACTTCTAGACTCTATGGCATTCCATTAATACCACTGACTCTCAATAACATACTTGGCCATATAGTCTATTTTTATTTGATCCATCCATGGCAAAGTGTTTCAATACCATTTAACCTTTGGGCAATTCATACCCGAAATATCATTCATGATAAATATCATATATGTTCATGATAAACATCGTATGTAATAAATAGTGATCAATGCATTCTATATTCACCTTTAACATATTAGAATATATCAATTATATAATAAATGCCATAAATATCATGATAATATATTTAAAGTAGACTTATCGTAAGTTATAACCAATGATGTATAAAACCTCCGTGTATAATGTTATACATGCATTGCACTATTTTTTACATTATATAAAAGTCAAAATATAAGACTCACTAAGCTTTAACTTGATCATTTGCTTCTAATTTGGTTAAATCCCAAAATTTGTCATAATTTCATATCCATAAAGTTTGCACTCTCTTTAAAGAAATATTATTTCGTTTATACCACTAGAAACTAGACTCAAATACGAATCTATCCATATAAGGAACTCCTACTAGTTCAATTTGTACAGTTTATGGTGAATTTTCAAAGTTGACCGATAGAATCTATTTTGAGCAGAATCTGCTGCCCCGTTTTCGGACCTATCCTCGGTTAAAAATTCATATCTTTTTACAAATACATCGAAATCCATTGCTGTTTTCTCTAAACAAAACTAAACTTTTAAAGTAATCTAATGGTATAAAAATCAATCTATAATCATTTTTTTAGAATTTATGGAGATTTTCTAAACTTACTCTCTAGAACATAAATTCTAATCATATTTCACCAAATTGCATTTTCAACTTGTTCACTAATTCTATTAGCTCAGAAAATGCACATATATTCATGCATCACAAATCACATAACATTTTAGGAGTCACTTTTTACCATAGTAACTCCGTCACTGACTAATCGCAAACTAATGTTTGTATCATAACATAAGTACAAATTAAATTTGCACTCACCTGGTGTCCTTAGCTTCCAAACATCCTTAAAATTTCCCATTTCATCCTTAAGCTTCTCCTTAGATTTAATAATATTTGATCTTGATTTCAAGCACTCAATCTAAATGAACATCATTACCAAGCATATACAAATTCAAACCAAAGATTAGAGTCTTACTAACATAGGCATACTTTGGAAAATAAATTCCTAACATAATTTATGATACTTATTCGATACAATTTCCATGTCACAACATAAATGTTGACCTTAATACTTCTAATTGACCACTCAAGTTCCTTTTTATCCCAACTTCACATAACATTTTCACATAAGCTCCCAACATTTTCATGTTTGTGATTTAAACCTCAACTTTTACAAGGTTACCAAAATAATTCAATTTCACATCCTAACTTAAATTTCAACACTCTAACATTAATTTCAAGCATATTCCATAAAACATTGAACAATTACACAATATCCATAACTTTACCAAAATTGTTGATTTGGTCCCTAAGTTTTTAAATATTTCAAAATGGTCCCCAAAATTTTCTAAGACTTGTAGAATACTTCCTACATCATTTACAGTCCCTACATAATTTTTCTATAATTTTTTCATCCTCTATAGTCAAGGTTGAATGCTTTGTATGATCAATATTAGGGTTTTTGTGATTTTACTCGATTTTGATTTAATTCAAGCGTGGAATCAACTTCAATTCAACCTTATAAAATCTATACAATAAACACCCTAACTTATTATCATCAAAACTCATCTTTCCCCCAATATCAAGGTTAGGTTGAAACTTCATATGTTCATATGACCATTTACAAGTGATTTTAATCATAAATCATAATTGGAAATTATACTACAACCTCAATAACATCAAAATCCTTCATCAATTCCATAACCCCTAATGTGAACATAAACACTGGAATTTGTAATCTTTTAACACAAACCAAATTAGCAAATGATAATGGTACCAAATGATTACGTTTTTTGAATAGAAAAATTTTCTATTTCATGTCATGATTGAAAATCCAAAGGAAATTGCTTAAAAATGATAAATAAAAGTTCTCTTACTTTTTTCATGGGGAGCACAAAATTGTGGCTGAAAATGGATAAGTTTTCAGGAAATTTCTAATGTTCATGTTAATTTAACATTTATTTAAGCTTAAATGAATAAAATATCCATTTAATGAGAAATGTCTATTTTTCCATTAATGAAACTTGATATTTACAATAATACAAGCCACAAAACCTTATCATATTTCCAAAAGTTAAAGATGAACAAAATATTTTACCCTTTTCCAATTTTACTAAGCAACTTTCCAAAATTTGCAATCTTGACACTTTGATCAAACAGTCCAAATTAAACATAGAAATAAATATTCAAATCCAATGATTCATATTATTTTACATCATTTTAACTTTTGGAATAATATTTATAAGCTTAATTTATCATCCTTCATATTTTCTCAAAATTTATATTCGATCTGATTTACTGATTTTTTACCAGACCTTAACAATTTCTAGTTTTTAACACAATTTCCATATCAAAAATCTGATTTCAATAAAACCTCATTCTCAAGATTAAACTATCCATTTATGGAATAAAAATTCTTATTGGGAAAATACAATTTCAGTCCCTAAATGTTTTTGAATTTTATACTTCGGCCACTAAACTTTCAAAACTTATACTTTGGTCTTAACCAAAATTTTGGGGTATTACAATTCTCCCCTTAAGAAAACTCATACTCGAATTTTGAATACATACTTGATGTACACAGAAAAGGATATTGCTTTTCATATCTTGTTCTTCTTATTCTTATTCTTTTTTATAGTAGGTCCAATAAATCTCGGACTCAACTTTCCTTTGCGCTCGAACCATAATATTTTTCCCAAGGTGGTAATTTTTGAAATACTTATTTATCACCTTCCTTGTATTCAACCTCTTTTCTTTTCAAGTATGCGCAAGAATTTATCGATCAATAACTATATTGAGGTTATCTGAAATGATATTTTTCCAATACAAGGTTCATTGTAACTCATTCATATTCCTACTAATGGATAGAAATCGGTTACAATAATTTAGGAGGCACTTGATACTTTACTTTAACTCACTAACATGTCATCCATTTAGAAACAAGCTTGATGACAACTCTTTTAATACATGCTTATAAAATCTTTCCTCAATAATATAAACATTCATCAAACTTAACCTTAAAGTCTTTAGTTTCCCCTTTTTCAGCTTGTTTTATCTTTGACAAGCACGACATTTTTCATCTTTTCTCTGAAAATCCTTTGTTCAATCTAGCAACGTAGGCTTTAAATTAATTATATAATGAAAACACCATCTTTCTTTAAAGTCAATCACGTATCCAAAACTCTCATAATAGAAATGTCTTTCGACTTTATCATATCAGCCGCCACATTAGCCTTTCCTATGTGCAGTTGATAAGCACGTCATCATTATTTAAGGAATTCCATTCATTTCCTTTCATTTCACTCCTTTGAGTTAACACATACTTTAGACATTTGAGATTCGTATATATATAGCGTCACTCACCATGTAGATAGTGGTGTTATATCAACAAAATAAACACAACTATTACCAACTTGAGATCGTGAGTTAGATAATTTCTTTCATGATTCTATAGTTGCTTTAAAATATAAACCAAAACTTTTCCACTTGTACGAACACACATCTGAAACCATTATGAGACGCTTTACTATAATTAATATAATCTTTTCCAGATTCTAGTTATATTGACCTTGGAGATTATGTCATTATTCTTGTTAACATCTCAAAGTTTTCTTAGCACTTAACAATCCAAATGAATAATACATCTTTCCTCAATAGCTTGGTCAGAAGGAATATAATCATCGGAAAGTTATTTATGAACCTTCGATAGTAAACAACAAATCCCACGAAACTTTGAAATTCGGAAACATTCGTTGGAATTTGTCATTCAACTATATCTCATGCTTCCTTGATATAAATATTCTTATCACATTAGCTGGATCCACATAGACAAGGAATACAACCTTAAACAACCATCATTTACACTTGGTCAACTTAGCATGCAATTTTTCTCCCGAATAGTTGGAAGAGCTATACAAAAATAGACATGGAGTTCTTCCCTGGTCTTACAATAGATCACAATAACATAAATGAACAATACCACCAATTAATCCAATTATAACTAAAATACCCAGTTTTCCAATCCATAAGTGTCGCAAAACATTCGTTAAACCAAACGACATTATCATAAACTCGTACTGTTTATATCAAATTTTGAAAATTGTCCTAGGAAGATATTCTGGCTCATCTTTTCCTAATAGTATCTCGATAGTAGATCCGACTTGGGAGACATCAATGCACCTTTTTAACTAAGAAAAAGATTATCAATCCTCCAAAGATGATACTTGTTCTTTTTTTACCTTATTTAACAGACGAAAATCCTTACATAATTTCATAGACTCGTATATCTTTTTTACAATAACACTAGTGCATCCCAGATTACTCGCTTAATCTTGTAAATTCTTGTTCTTAACAATTATACCAACCATGCCTTTAATTCTCTTAGTTCAGTTGAAGCCATTCGATACGAATATAGAAATAAACATAATACTTAAAAACATCTCTATTTTACTTTCTACATCTCAATGTAGAGGAAATTCAGGTAACTATTGCAGATACAAAGTTGGTATATCTTCCAACTTAACTATTAAAGTTTGAGTATCCACCTCATCCACTAAGAAGGCTTAACAACCTTATAGCAATAATTTCATAATAGTTACTGCCAAAATCCCAATAGGGAATAGGTTTACTCTCTTTCCTTACCACTAATATCTTGAAACTTTTTGAATTATTTAAAATCAATCGCTTTAAGCGATAATTCATCATGAAATGGTAAGGGAAATCAATCCATTTTTTAAAATTCTCTTTGCAAGGTAATTCTATCAAATCCATTAAAATTAACACTTTGAATCCTTACTAGACGGTTACTATCTACAAGTACTACTCACCCTCACCTTCAAGCCTAATGGGCTAGGCGCACACATCACTTAACATCAATTCTATCAGAATGTTTCATTCTTTAATCCATACCATACTTATGCATGAACAAGGGGTTTTCTTAAACTTACATTGACACTTCCTATTGTGCCAAAGCATCAACTTCTTTAGACAAAATAGCATAATGATGTTTAACATCATTACTATCACTATTAGCTTATTTTTGAACCTTCTGCTCGATCATGTTCTTCAAACCCTCGAATGCACACATTTTTTTCATACACTATATTTATTCACATTTAAAAAATATTATTTTGTATTAATATACACCTTTAAAATTTATTCCATTTACACCAATGTAAACTATACTAAAATATGAATTTTTCCATATAAGGTAATCCTTCTATTTCAATTTGTACAATTTATGGTGAATTTTCAAAGTTGATCAACATAATCTGTTTTGAGAAGAATCTACTGCCTCGTTTTATGACATATTTTCGGTTAAAAATTCATATCTTTTTGTATATACCTTAAAATTAGCTTTTGTTTCTTCTAAAAAAATTAAACTGGTATACTAATCAAACGGAATAAAATTCATTCTCTAATAATTTTTTTAGAATCTAGGGAGATTTTCTAAACTTACTCTCTATAACATAAATTCTAAGTAGATTTCACTAAATTGCTTTTTCAACTTGTTCACTAATTCTATTAGCTCACTAAATGCACAAATATACATGTATCACAAATCACATAACATTTTAGGAGTCACTTCTTATTATAGTAACTCTGTTACATACTCATCGCAAGCCAATGTTTGTTCGATAACTTAAGTACAAATTAAATTTGCACTCACCTAGTGTCCTTATCTTGTAAACTTCCATAGAATTTCTCATTTCATCCTTAAGCCTCCCCTTAACTTTAATAATATTTGATATTGATTTATAGCACTCAATCTAAATGAACATCATTACCAAACATATACAATTCAAACCAAATATTAGAATCTTACTAACATATGCATACTTTGGAAAATAAATTCCTAACAAATTTTTCGATGCTTATTCGATACAATTTCCATGTCACAACATAAATGTTGACCTTAATACTTCTAATTGACCACACAAGTTCCTTTTTATCCAAAATTCACATAACATTTTCACTAAAGCTCCCAACCTTTCCATATTTGTGATTTAAACCTTAACTTTTACAAGGTTTCCATACTAATCCAATTTCACATCCTAACTTCAATTTCAACACTCAAACATTAATTTCCATCATATTAAATTAAACAAAGAACAATTATACAACAATCCACAACTTATCATAATTTATTGATATGGTCCCCAACTTTTCAAAAATTACATAATGGTCTCTTAATTTTTCTAAGGCTTGTAGAATACTCCCTACATAATTTCCAACCCCTACATAAATTTTCCATAATTTTTCTCATCCTCTATAGTCAAGGCCAAATGCTTTGTATGTTAAAGATTATGGTATTCATGATTTCACTATATTTTAATTCGATTCAAGCATGAAATCAACTTCAATTCAACCTTATAAAATCTCTACAATCAAAACCCTAACTTAATCTCATCAAAGCACATCTTTCTCCCAAGATTAGGTTTAGGCCTAAATTTCATAGGTTTACATGATCATGTACAAGTGATTTTAATCATAAATCATGTTTGGAAATGATTCTACAACCTCAATAACATCAAAATCCTTCATCAATTCCATAAACCCTAGAATTTGGGATCTTTTAACACAAACCAAATTAGTAAACAATAATGGTACCAAATGATAGCGTTTGTCAAATAGAACAAATTTCCATTTCACGGCATGATCCAAAATCCAAAGGAAATTGCTCAAAAATGTAAAAAAAATCTCTTACCTTGATCATGGGGAGCACGAAATGTTGGTTGAAAATGGCTAAGTTCTCATGAAATTTCTAATGAATTTCATGTTAATTTAACCTTATTTAAACTTAAATGAATAAAATATTCATTTAATGAGAAATGACCATTTTGCCATTAATGAAACATGATATTTACTATAATACAAATCCACATAACCTTATCCTCTTTTGAAAGTCAAAGATGAAAAAAATATTTTACCCTTTTCCAATTTTACCAAGCAACATTCAAAAAATTATAATTTTGACAATTTGATCAAACATTCCAAATTAAACATGGAACTAAATCTTCAAATCCAACGATCCATATTATTTTCCATCATTTTAACATGTGGAAATAATATTTTTAAGCTTAATTTATCATCTTTTAAATTTTCTCAAAATTTATATTCTATCTGATTTACCGAAATTTGACCCAACTTTATCATCTTCCTAGTTTTTAACACAATTTCCATATCAAAAATATGATTTTAACATAAACCCACTCTCAAGATTAAAAAATCCATTTATGGATTAAAAATTCATTTTAGGAAAATTACCATTTTGGTCCTTAATCTTTTCTAAATTATATATTTTGGCCATGAAACTTTCAAAATTTACATTTTGGTCACTACCCAAAATTTTGGGGTGTTATAGGGTCCTTATAAACCATATTGGGAAATTACTTATTAAATGTTCTAGATCCATTGGCTACTCAGGTCATTTGTCTACACAACTAGTATCCCTAAGAGAATCTTACATGTTGTTTATCATTTTTTTCCTCTGCTGCAAGGACCGAATTATCCTTGAATCAAATGTAGAGTTGATGTCTAATAGATCAATAACTTATTTTTGGTGTCGATGACTTTTAAGGATCTGGTTGAATCTTGTGTTGAAGTAATATCAAGATGTATATGTGTACTCAACCTAACTGGTAGAGAAAGAAACATACTTGCTGACACATTAGCAAATAAATGGGATAATAGATGTTGCGATCTATTAGCGTTTTGTCGAGGGAAGATGCAGGTGGACCATTGTTTCCTTACGGAGAGGAGGTGGTGCTTTCCTTCCTGTTCGTCGACAGAGTCTTTGATATGCTCCAGTTGTTCGTCGTGGAACAAATGATGAGGTCAAAGAATGTTCACCCCTATTTTGAGGTGAATGTTTTTTTTGTTACCTGGGTAGTGTTAGTAGGAAAATGTGTTTTGTGGGTGCTTAACTCATTTTTTTGTGTGTTAGTAACTTCGATTATTATATTGATATTGATAAGGTGTGTTCTTTTACATTTATTTAGGATTATAGAGGTTTTTTAATGATTTCCTTATCAATGTTTTACTTTTCTTACTCCATAATAATAAGTCTTACTTTTGAAAAAAATATAAACAATTGTTAAAAATTTATTAATATAAGGAAGAAACTTAACTATTACATAAATTATAATAAGAATTAGTATAAATTTAAACTTAATACTAAAATATAATTTTTATATGCTATATGTCGCAACAGTCTTTTGGGTGATCTCGAGTTCGTGTTTCGACTTGGATCATGTGATTGAGTCATCACGATCCTTTTCACCTTTAAATTATCATTTTATCAGATCTATATTTTACCGTTGATTTATCAGATTCGGAAGTCGTTTGCAATCGAGGAATGATGAACACACTCAAGTTATCCTTTCGGTACCATTTAATTATTTGGTTGTCTTAAATGCAAAAATTGAAATTGAAATATGATTTTTAGTTTTTGATCCATATTACTTAACTTGACAAACTTTTTAATCGATTTCCTTAAAAGAATACAGTTTATGTTAGAAAAAATAAAGTAAAAATAATAATAATAACTAAATACTACAAAACATAAAAAGCTAGAGTCAATGTATTTATTTAGTTTTAACATGGTAAATAAAATTAAATTTTTTTAAAAAAGGACTAAATTGCATTAAAATGGAAATTTTAGGGTGAAATTACAAGTTTATTGACCAAAACAAATTACATATAAAGGGTCCAAATGGTGTTGAAATAATTTAAAAAGTCTTAATTACAAACAGGCCCTCCTTAAAATAGCCCCAAGTTTTTTTATTTTCTCATTTCTCTATTTCCCTCCAAAAAATACTCTCTCAACTGCTCTAAAAATTACCCTTCCCCCTCACCTAGATTTTAGCCAAGACTCTACCGGCCACCACATCTTCGCCTCTCTGATCGCCACCCATGGTGGTCGAAGACACACTAAAGTCCCCATTCCAAAGTTCTATCTTCCCCAAGCCTAGATCTCGCCACCGAACACACACGAAAAGACCCTTTTGGCCTAGATCTGACATAACAAATTCAATTTTTCCCTCTCTCGGTGATGCCTCTTCGGTTCTCCGATGACAATCGGCTTCTCAGGAAATGGCTCATCCTCCAAGAAGCTTTCCGACAAAGAAAAAAAATAAGCATTTGTACTATTTCTCATTTTTCTTTTTAATGGTTTTTAGTACTCTTTTTGAATAATCTCTCATGCCTCTCTTAATTTGGTGCAGGGGCTTAAATAGCCATAGGGAGAGTGGTTTACTTGCGAAAATCGACAACCTCAATACTAAATCGATGCAATTAAAAGCTTGGGGGAAAGGTTATTTCCCTTTTGTCTTGATTCTGACTTGTTTCAATTTGCATGTCAATGATCTTTTCCTTTTTTCCTCTTGGTTGCTTTCTTTGATTTCAGATTTATTGTAGTTTATATTATTTGATTCTGATTTAGGTTGCTTTTGGAAAGATGTTTCTTTACTTGTCAAAACTATTATGGAAATGAGTTTTTTTATCAACGCGTGGTCTTCAGGCATCGTTAATCAGTTGTTCAGTGACCTTTGATTCCTCTTGATGCATTTCTGGCTATTGGATCAAAGGGACTGATCTCACAACCCTCGTGCGGTTGCGCATGTTAATATATTTCTTTAGATATTTAAAACCATTAATATGCTTTGATCTTGGGCATTGATCTTATTTTGATCTAGTGGGTATGGATGATGTGGAGCATGGGTTCAGTATAAAACCATGATGCTCTAGGGCTCATCTGATAGGTTAAGTTGATGGACCCTGAATGGGCTAGTAGTTTACTCACTTAGTCAGTCGAGCATGTTTGCTGAGCCTCATAAACTTGGACCTCAACCTTGGACTTTTGTTTTAGATTCCTCTTGGCCCTAAGCTTGGGCCTTTGGATTGGAACTAGACCCTTTTAATTGGACCTAAGATATAAACAATAATAATACTAATACTAATAATATACCTACTATATATATATTTAAATATATAATACACCTTTTTAAAAAATACTATATATGTGTATGTATATATATATATATATATTAATACACAATATTATAATATTATAAAATGATTAAAACTCTAAATAACATCCAAGAAGAAAATAGGTTCTGCAACTACCTCTCTTTGTCTACTATACCCTTTTTTGTCTATTATCGTGTAACAAAAATAGGACACTTATAAAAAGACAGATTTTCATTTTTTTCCAAAATTGATTAATTTTGAAAGAAATCTTTCTCCTCTAATGTTGAGACATTTAGCTTTTTCTTTGAAAATGAGTCCAACTTTGGGTAGCTCCCCTCTACGGGTAAAATCAAGTGAAGATTTGTTTCCTCGATCTTTTGATGTTCTTCGGTCAATGTCCTTATTATGAAGTTAAGATCTATCTCAAATTGATAGATGATTGTTCTTTAAGTTGAATATCCTCTGTCGTGAACTTGAAAGTTGACTTAAAGACTTGTGAACCCTCTAAGGGTTAATCTGACCTTGGACACAACTCCTCGATGTTGAGTTAAGGTATGGTGTTGTTGACTCATCCTTTGTGAGTTAAGTCAAGGTTGATTCTTCTTTAAGTTTTATATCCTTCGTCTTGAAGTTCAAATCTAACTCAAAACCTACCGTCAAATGGCCCCTCGTTGTTGAGTTAAGCTATGTTGTAGTTGACTCCTCAATTACGAGTTAAGTCAGTCCTGTATGACTTGAGTTTGATATCCTTCATCGTGAAGTTGAAATTTAACTCAAAATCTATGTTGGGAAGTAGCTCTTGGTTGTTGAGTTAAGCTAACTAGTAGTCGATCATTGGGTATTACTTTAGTATAATATCCTTCATTGTGAAGTTGAAATCCGACTTTTAAGGCATTGGTTAGAAAATAGCTCCTCGTTGTTGAGTTAAGCTATGTTACATATGGCTTCTCCATCTTGAGTCAAGTCGATATTGGGCATCTGTTTGAGCTTAATATCATTCGTCATGACGTTGAATTGGCTCAAACATTTGTTAAACTTCTATAGGCCTAATTGATTTGAAAATATCTCCTTCCCATTGAGATAAGAAAAGTTATGGACAACTCATCCATTGCGAGTTAAATCAATCATAGGTGTATTTTGAGTTAAATATCCTCTGTCAAGAAGTTGAAATTATCTCAAACAATCTGCAAAATTATATGTGTGTATGTAATGTCATGAATGTAATATGATGTGAGTACGGTTATGAGCATTGCTAGGTTATTTGAAACCTTTTTGAGACCCTTCGATAGAGGAAAAATAATCATGTGTGGGGGAAATCAAGAAGTTCATCCGAGCTTAGTCTATGGTGTTCAAGGAAAGATTGAAGTCTTGAAAGCATATTTCAATCCGAAGGAAGAACCTCCACCATCATCGAAAACCATCAAGGCTAATTCTAAGGGAGTTCTTCCTTATCCATCTTTTACATGTGCATTAATTTTCATGTCTTAAATTTGCAAGAATAAATAAGCGTGCTACTTCATTTAAAATCTTCTACTTCACTTAGCACATAGTTCTTTAAAGTATGTAGTTCATTCAAGCAATGTACATCATTTAAAGCTTGCATGGAGTGTTTATTTAATCATGAACATTTGCTATAATTATATATAGGTGCATGAAGAGAAATGAACAGACACATAAAATGCAAGAGTATCAGTCATATTGTCTTCCATTTATGGATATGATACATACGTCTTTGGATCCTGAAGTCAATTGGATATTATTCCTTTATCTCTTAGCTTTCCAACGCCTTTTGAATCACCTCAATCTAATATCGGGAGCTTAAGATATGATCATTTTACCAAATACAGTGCAGGTTGGAGTTTCATTACGGGAATTGCATGCAAGGAAGGTTTTAACATTAAAAGGACTCTCCAAATTCACTTATTCACGTGCATGGACGACAATTATACATTCATTCTTCCAACATGCATTCATGGGTTGCATTAAGAGATATTAAGTCCTTTTTTCCATCAATTTTCGTGGGTATTCAAATTCTACAAGGGAGACATGCAATCATACCTTCTTTATCATCCTTTTTGTGAGGCCTTTCAACTTCTTCAAATAGACATACATTGAAGACCCACTTTATTCTTATCATCAAGTCACTCAAGAGGGATAAATGGCATGCATATGAGCATGGAACTCCAAGAGACTCTTCCTTGGACACATAAGATGTCTACATACATCAAGGTGTCCAAATTCATCCTCCATTCTTTTATAAGTGAGCAAGCCAATGAAGGGCAAGATTCATTCCTTCTTTGGAAGAAATTGTGGCCACATTCAGCCCAAAATATGTCCAAATTCATCCTAATTGACTTAAAATATTCAGCCACTTAAGGAGAAAGAAGAAACAAAGCATTCACGAGCATTCATCACCGTTAGGATGAAGCATTCATATTCATTTGTAAGACTCTTCATATTCATCCTATGAACAATATAAATAAGCTTCATCCTTGCGTTGTAAAACACATAATTTTATGAATATAAATCATCTTTTAATAGTTTCTTTCCTTTTAGTTCTTGTTAAGAACTTTATTGGCTTCAAGTTGATCTTGTGGCATTCATTCATTTCCTTTATTTATATTTTTCGTTCTTAGCTCTTTATAGCTAGAGGGTCACAATCCATATCCTACCACTTCAATTCCATTTACTTATATTGATGGTTCCTAGTTCCTTATAATCAGTTGGTCAGAATCCACCAATTATCAATCCTAAATATCCCATGCGTATATCATCCATCACCTTCAATATCTTTCCTTTCATATAGTCACAACTTCCATCACCTTCCACAACTCATCTTATTCACAAAAACCATCATATTTTCACTTCTTTGTTCATCTTTTCTTATGTCTTTTGTCATTTTACAAGTTTCAGTTTCAGTTTGTAAACATTCAAGTTCCATACTTACTAAAATCACGATTGGGCAAATATCGCATATAAGTCGGTAACCATTCAACTGGGATCTGATGATTTGGCATCAGAGCTACGATTGATTTAATAAGTTGTTAGTTTATCTCTCATGAGTTTCCAAAAGCAATAAATTTTAAAAAAAGGGAAAAATAAAAAAGAAATGATTTTATTTCATATTATCTAAAAACATAAAAAAACAAAATACTAAAGGTTTGTGATCATTATTATTATTTTAGTCATATTGTCATTTCCCTTTGTTTTCACTTGTTCATCTTACTATTTTCAACCTGCCCTACTCTATATATATATCTTTCATATCTTTTCTAACCAATTTGTTTCAGCCAAATTCCCATGATTTCTTGTTGAGACTACAGGAAGTTACATTGCGACTTGAAAAGAGAGAAAGAGTGGTAAAAGTCAAGAGTGCACAACAAGGGTTAAATCCATCTCGAGTGAAACACAAGTGAGAATGATCTTTTTCTTTGGAGTGTATTCGTGAGATTTTCGTGTTGGTGAGGTTTATTTTCATTCTACAAAAGAAAACATATGAGAATTTTCATAAAATTCTCAATTTCAAGATTTTAATCAAGAGTTGAGGTGTTTAATCAAAAAGAATCTGAACCCAATATCAAAGAAGTTGGATCGAATAATCAAAAGAGGTTCTTATTCAGAAACACTTCCACTAAAGGTTAAAATGCAAGTAAAAAGGAAAGATGACACTCAATCCTTTTCTAATTCTACATCCAATTAGAGTGAAAGATATTACAAGGAGGATTCCAATTTTCAATCAAGAAGCAATGTTAGAAGTTCAACATGGAGTGAGCCAAGAAATTTTACATCTCGCAGTCCAAAAAATCTTTCTCACCTTCAAGAGTGTTTTGACAATCTTGTCAAAGAAACACAATTGTAATAACAACTAGAAAAAAGAAAATGTTTGCAAAAATGAAAAAAAAATAAGAGTTGAAATAGACATTTGACAACAAAGAAAAGATTTTAGCAGCAAAAGAAAAAAAATAGTGAAATTGAAAGTGAAAATGTGGATGTAAGACAAGTTGGAGTTGAAATTGCACAAGGTGAAAGGAAGAGTATGAGAATGAAAAAAATATTCAAAAAGAGGATGAAAATGAAAATAAAGAATGTCGAAGAGAAGAAAAGAATGAAATTTCATCTTACACTAACCTTTCTTTTCCTCATAGTCTTGGATTATCATTATAGAATCATGAAAAGGCTTCAAACGACGTTCCAAACTCATCACCAATTATTGAGATAATCAAACACCAACCATGCCTAGATTATGTTTCAAAAGAAGATCAAGTGAAGTTTGTCATCGTCAAAGACATCAAGCAGCAACCACCAATCAAGATCATCAAGCATCCTCCATGGTTTGCTATTTTCATTTCATTTGTTATCAAATTATCTACTTCTAACCTTCACTTATTTTACATTTAGATGATTCAAATTCAAATTAATTGACATGCCGCTATGAGGAGGTCAAAAATAATTCTCCATTTATGGAAAAGACTTCTTTTTGTTTGGCGATGATGAACATTTTCCATGTGATGTTTGTAATTCGGAGATAAACTTTTCTCAAGGGCAATGAACTTAATTGGATTACTCCACCAATGTCCATTTTTTTTGGGCTTGACAAGTATGATCATTCTCTTAATAGAAATTACAATTCGAGGAAAAATTGCCTCAAAGAATGAGGGAATGATATAAGCACATTTATGACGATACATGCATCACAAGGCTCACATCAAAGGAAGATGAACTAACGCTTCCAATTGACTCTCATGATCAAGTATTGGAAAAGAACAATAACATATCAGTAGACTTGCGACCACTTTTTGAATTGGATTATGATATTATTTGGTCAACATGTCTTATGGAGATTCGACTGGCTATCTCTTATATTTCCAACAGTTCTTTAATCGTATCAATCTAATATCGGGAACTCAAGATATGATCATTTTAAAGAAGACAGTGTATGCAAAAATCCCTCTATGTGATTATATGGGATTTAATAATTAATTACAATTTTACCTTATTTTCATCTTTGGAATAGTTTATGTTAAGGTTATAATGGTAATTTTCTTGTAATGACAAAGCGCTAGTAGCCCCCATCTTTTTCTCCAAACCCCCACCTTCCAGTAGATCAATATGGACCATTCATCGCATCCGATCTTAATTCCATTTTTCACCATCTTATTCATCTTTTCATCCTCTTTTCAATGAGCATTCATCCATCAAAATCCATCAACTACATCATTGGGCCACACCTTCAAAAGGGAAGATTCATTATTCCTTTATTACATGTTTTATTATTTGTTCTTATTTATTACCTTTGTTCCTATTGTCTTTATTATTCTTAATCTTATTACCATTGTTTTTATTGGCTTAATCACATATTCTTTGTCTATTTTACAGCAACTAAACTCCATTCAAAACCCTAATCTTGCAGTCCATACCAAAATACCCAATCAAGACCATTCGTTTCTTTATCGAGTCTAGAACTTTTCTATGTTTGTTCCCTCGATAAGAACATACCTAATCTTGCCGCCCATACCAACATACCCAATCAAGACCAAGCTCCAATCGCTGAAGTACCCCAAATGATCTAGTGCACGAAAAATCATCATTTGCAGGTTCTTTGTGCATTCTTTTAATTTAGTTTTTGATTCTTTCTTGTTTGTTTGTTGTTTTTATTCATCAAGAGGAAAAAAATGAAAACATAAAAAAAATTAAAAAGAATCCAGAAAAAGAAAAAGAAGACATTTGGAGCTGATTGTTTTCAAGATCATACCTCATACAAAGAAGGTTCAACATTCCAAAATTTAGCCATATCAGAGTTTATTCATTCCCTCAAATCGTCATTCAAGTTTTTTTGATAGATTTCTGTTGGCCCAGTATCAGATTTTTTTGTAACTTCCAGAAGAAAATTTGTGCTGAAAAGTTCCATATAACAACTAGACTCATTGAGGAACATCCAAAAATGAAAAGTAGAATTTTTGGAGATAGAAAACACCCTAAAAATGTTTCTCAAGTTTATCCAACGTTATAGGTTCTATTCCGGGTTTGTAATTTTCCATAATTTTTTCTTTGACTCCTATTGCTTCTAGGTTCTCTTGTTTTATCTTTTCTTGTTCCTTTACACCATCTAACATATTTTCCTTGTGTTGGTAGGATTCAAAGAGTTTGCATGTTCACTTGGAGTCTATCTTTTCTTGGCCTCTGTGAACTCCTAAGATTTCTTATCTAATTTTGTTATTGATAAAACACTGATATGAACATCGAAAGACTCTTGGAGAGGAAAAGTTTTAAATAGTACAATATCGACTTTCTTACATCTCGTTGTGTTGCTTCCTTGGAGTGACTTGTGAGGTTTTTCTAGTTTTTCTTCTATTTTTCAACTTTAAATTTTTCTTTGAGTGTTGTTATTCTCAGGATGGAAAACGAAGTAAACATCAACCAAACTGTTCAAGCTTTTTTGTTGTCAATAGAAGCCATGAGAGAACAATTTATTGAACTCAACAACATGTTGTGACAACAACAACTACTACATATCAATCCACCGAGATAACTCAATGACATCTGATGGTTCCCAGACGTGCCACACCAAGGTTTCAAATGCCAAAAAATTTCACAAATCCAAAATTCACAATTCAATATTTCAATGGAGAATATGATCTGGAAGGATACGTTGATTGGGAAGGAAAATATGGTCTCATGTTCTCATACCACGAATGTCCTGTAGAAGAGCAGGTAGCACTCATAACCATGGAGTTCACAGGATATGCTCACACATGGTGGATGTAGACATGAAGAGCAATTCAATATCAGTGAATCCAGAATATTGTCTCGTGAGAACTATTAAAGAATAATATATGAAGTCGTTTTCTTCCAAAAAACTACACAAGAGAAGTGAAAAAACAACTTCACCAACTTCGATAAGGAATAAATTTAGTTTAAGACTACTATAAGGAGATGTAGTCCTTTTTTAACAAAGCAAACATAAATGAAGATGAAGAAGATATAGTCTCAAGAATTGTTAGCGGTTTAAACATAAACATAAATGATTTTCTTGAGATACATGAATATGTAAACCTTGAAGAAACATTGAAGAGAGACAAAACAATCAAAGCACAACTTCAAAGGAAATTCCATATCCTAGAAAACTACCAAGGTACTACACATTCTTCCTTTGGTAATTCATCCAAACCCTCTTCATCTTCTACCCCTTCTTCTTTCACAAATAAACATGGGATGAAAGCCCAAGGTGACTCAAAAAGATATGGTTAAAAACACTAAAAGTCCCACAATACAAAAACCTCTTACTACAAATGCAAAGGTTATGCCATACCAGTTAAGATTGTTTGAATACGAGAACAATGATAATCTGAGACGAGAATGGTGAATTAATGGATACAGAAACAGATTGTCTTGAGGATTTGGAATACAATGTGCCAAATTACTCAAACAATGATGAATTTAAGCAAATTACATGGTTGTAAGGTAAAATTTGAGTATACAAACAGTTGATGACTTGGATATTCAATGAACAAACATCTTTAACACAAGATGTCAAATTAATGAGAAAGTTTACTCGTTGATCATTGATAATTGAATCTGTGTCAATGCGACCAATAGTTACTTGGTAGACACACTTTACTTGCCTTGTCAAAGACATCCAAAGCCATATTGTTTACAGTGGCTCACTGAGAGTGTCTAGCTGAAGGTCATGAAATAATGCATAGTTAGTTTAAAATTGGGCAAGTATTGTGATGATGTTTGGTGTGATGTACTTCCAATGTAAACATCTCACATCCTTTTGGGACGACCATGGCAATATGACAATGACATCAGTTACTATGGTAAAGAAAACAAATTCTCCATCATCATCAAATGTAAGCCTTACATGCTCAATCCAATGCATCCAAAGGACATTATGCAATATCAAAACATAATTCGTGAGGATATTGGGAATTTAAAGAAAAAGGGAAAACAAAATAAGGCCATAACACATAAAAGAAAAAAGAATGACCCATGGGAGGTGAGTGATCATATTTTTGAGAAAAAAAAATGACTCAAAAAATATATGTGAGCATAAAAGTATTGATGGTGAACCTCCCTGGAAAAAAACCCTTGCATCCTTGATCGCTTTAAGGAAATAATGGTTTTGATTTCTAACATTAACAAGGATTTATCTATTTTGTTTATTTCTGTATTACCCCAAATATCAAGTCAGTAACTATATTGAAAGGATTTAAAATTTGGAGGATTAAATTGAATAAATGGTAATGTATAAGAAAACGATTTAAAAATTATTTTTAAGACCAATTAGTAAGAATAGAGGAAAGAAAGGGGTATTTCGACCCTTTAAAGGGAAATAAATTTAAAATTTATTTTAATTATGGTACTAAAGTAAGTGGAAAAGGGGAAAGTGAAAAATACACTAAGTTATATTCTCTTCTTCTTTCTCGTGTAAGTGTTCTCCTCCATATCCAAAGTTAAGGCTTCATCTAACTAGATTTTCCTTTCGTTTTTCTATTGTTCTTGAAACATTGAGTGTTATAGAGGCTTAAGGAATGGTTAAATAGGATTAAAACTAAGAGATAGATGAATTATTCAAGATTGAAGAAAATTGGTTTTTGAATTATATGTTGAAATATGAGTTTTTATTGAGGTTTACTAGTATAATTGACTTGTCAAAGAAGTAAATAAGAGATTAAATGTTTTGAGAAGCTAAATGAAGGAAAATTAGTTGGGTTAAGTGATGTTAAGTTTAAGGGTATTGTTTGAGGTAAAAGTAAGGGAATATGATCAAATTTGGGTAAAAATCGAGCTAAAAATGGAAAATTTGTGGTAGGGTATCAGTCCTGGAAGAATAGTACCAACACTATATGTTTAAATTTAAAGAATTACGATTAACAATATCGATATTGATGCAATTTGTATCGATATTGATGCAATTAGTATCGATACTGATGTGGGTAACGATACTAAGATAAATGTATCGATACCATGGATTCCACAATGCATAAATGGTATCGATATTGAAAGGGAGTATCGGTACCATAGTATAGAAGTATCGATACCATGGTAGGGGTACCAATACTATTGAGCCTGAAATTGTAAGTTAGCCTAAATTTGTAATAGAAATTGAAAATAATAGTACTTTTGAGTACTATTAAAGTATAAATGTTAGGGAATATAGTAACATTGGTATTATATGTGTCTTTTAATGGATGCTTGTGCCGATCATAACCACGCTCCTAAGTCTAACAAGAAAAAGGGAAAAGATAAAGTTGTTGAATAGTCAGACATCATTATAACTTATTAGCAAGGCTTATCAGGTGAGTGCATTTATTGTATTTATATGAGATGAGGAATACTCACAATGAGTCAACTTAGAATGTTTTTATTTAATGTATGTTTTACAGTATTTAATATACTTTCATTATATGTATGGAAATGATATTATGAATAAGTTTTAGAATTTGAATTTCTCTAAAATGAATGAACAAATGAAAATGCATAACGGTGCATTATCAACATGAAAGGATGCCACAAATGAAAATGCATAACGGTGCATTATGGGCATGAAAGGATGCCACGAATGAAAATACATAACAGTGCATTATCATCATGAAAGGATGCCACAAATGAAAATTCATAACGGTGTATTATCAGCATGAAAGGATGCCACAAATGAAAATGCATAACGGTGCATTAACGGCATAAAAGGTTCCACTTATGTATTTATAAAAGATGAATGACCATTTTTGGCACTTCGGTGCAATACATGTACATCACTTTCTCATTTAACATTCATAGAGCAAATAAAGAATAATTGGGGAAAATATATAGAAAGATAGGTATGTTGGCCATATTAAGAATAATTTTGATCATTGTATGAAAGAAATTTTGTTTAACTGAGATGGATTTATATGATCCTTATGAAGTCTGTGATTTAGTTCGTAATTAAATAGCCATGATATACTTATGTGTAAATTGAAGTTTCTTTACAATATTATGTCTCATTATGTAAATACATAATGTGTGTTGATTTTATGTTTAGGTAAAAACAAATACTAGCCAAGTAAGGGTGCAGTAGCAACTATTACCAATCTAAGGTTTACTCTCATCAGTAACAGTAGGTGAATCATGTTTATTTTGAAAATTAGATGGCATGTAATCAACTTTAAGAAAAATGCTATTGAATGCATTTAAAGTGATAATTTTTGGTAGTATGTTTTAACGAATGTTTTATTTTTATACTAAAATGTTTTGTTTTAATTTTGAAACAAAATATTATGGGTTTTACAAATGAGTAAATGTTTTTTAAAGCCATGTGACACCTATGACTTTGGTACGAAAACGTATACGGTGAAATGGGTGTTACATTTATTGTTATTAGAGCTACAGGTTTTGCCAATTCTCGACCAAAACTGGTTTTATTTGAAATTAGCAAAAGGGATTACATGTCATTAAGATTGTTAAGGTTATTGATAAGGTGTCATTAGAGTGTGATTGATGACTCTCCTTATTAACTGTAGTGTTATTACTTTATATGTCATAATAAATGTCAAAAAAATTGAACTCGCAAAGAGCGGGGAACAAGAAATTAGAGAACGAAATAGTAGCAAAAGTTACGAGGCTAACAGTGAACAGTCGATTCCATCTAAAAATGCTAGTGTACCTGCACATAAGGGGTTACTGGTGCCTGAGTTTGGAGCTTTTATGCGAGATCTCGACACCATATTGAGTTTGTTTCAACCTCCTCCACCTCCCCCTACTCCTCCAACACCAAGGATGTTAATCCCAAAAGAGCTGAAGAGTATGGAAGCTCCTGAGTTCCGGGGAGAAGAGTATGAGGGTCATATGGAGGTAGATTTATTTCTAAATGATGTTATGGTAATACTTGAAAGTATTCACTGCTCAGATTCAAAAAAGTTGGGTGGAGTTGTATCTTTACTTATAGGATCAGATCGAGTATGGTGGACAAATATTACAATGTATGCACCACCGGAACAAATGAACTGATAATTTCTAGAGAATTTCAATAACAATTATGTGGGTGAGCAGTTTTGACGGGCAACATGAGTTCGAGGTTGTGTACAATAAGCTGAGTCGTTTTGCTACTGAAGTAGTTTCAAATGACAATGCTCAACGTGATTGGTTCATAGAAGGTTTGAGGCCATAGTTTAAAGAGATGATGTTGGCTTTAAACTTGTCTAGTTTGCAAGAAGTCATAAACCGAGCCAAGGATATTGAAAGAGCTCAAAAGGAGACCTTATCAGTGGAGAAGAGTTTTTAGACGGGGAAAATAGTTGGAATACCTTCAACTCCCCATCATGCTAAGGAAGGAAAGGGCTCGAGTTCCATATATATTGATAGAGATGGTTTTGCGCAGTTTCACAAAAACTAAACAATCCCAGTCTTTTTCTACTAGCTCAGGTAGAGCATTTGGGGAAAGGAATCCATGTTAAACATGCGGTAAATTGCATCGTGGAGTATGCAAACTTCTTAGTGGAGATTATTTCCAATGTGGTGAGACTGGTCACTTTGCCCAAAACTGTCCTAAAAAATATGGGGACAATTCAATGCAATTTGATTGATATGCGACAGCCTCTAATAGAAGTAAATGAATAGGTAGATATAGAAGATAATCTGAATTAATGCAACAACAAGAGACTCGAGGAGTCACCAGAATTTACAACATTAAGACTAATAAGGATCGGGATAACCCAGAGATCATAGCAGGTACATTCCATCTTTTTGATGAGCATGTATTTGTTTTAGTTGACCCTGGTTCACACACTCATACATTAGTACAGAGTTGGTTAGAGCTAGAGGAATTCCTTTAGAACCAATTGTTCATGAGATGATAGCGATAAACCTTACGGGCAACAGTGCGAGAGTAACTCAGGTATTTAGAAAATACCGATAAAGATTCAATGGACTATGTTTTCGATAAACTTAATGGAGTTACCTTTTGATGAGTTTGAAATCATTTTGGCCATAGATTGATTGTCTCCACATCATGGATGGGTCGATTATCGCAAGAAGCGATTATTTCTAAAAGATGTGGAAGGCTAAGAAATCATAGTGATCTGCGAAAAAGTGAAATCACCATCCAATGTGATATCAGCCATGATTGCAAGGAAAATGATGTAAAAAGGGTGTATAACCTTCCTAGCTAATGTGATACACACTCGAGAACCGGAAGTGAGATTGAATGATATCCCAAAAGTTAAAGAATTTTCATAGGCCTTTTAAGAAGAATTATCTAGTTTACCTCTAAACTAGGAATTAAAATTCAAGATTGAGGTTTACTCGGGTACCGAACCTGTTTCTATGGCTCCATATAGGATGGATTCGATGGAGTTAAGAGAACTAAAAGCCAACTGCAAGAACTACTCGATAAAGGATTTATCAAACCCAATGTTTCTCATTGGGCAGCACATGTGATATTTCTAAAAATGAAGGATGAGTTTATACAATTATGCATCGACTACCGTCAGTTAAATAAAGTAACGACAAAGAATAAGTATGCTCTTCTGAGGATTGATGATCTATTCGATTAATTTAAAGGCATAATGGTGTTCTTTAAGATAGACCTTAGGTCACGGTACCACCAATTAAAGATAAAAGAGGATGATATTTCAATGACAACTTTTCGGACTCGATATGGACACTATGAATTTGTGGTGATGCCAATTAGATTAACTAATGCTTTTGTAGCATTTATGAACTTTATGAACCGAGCATTCCAGCCTTACTTGGATCAATTCATTGTGGTATTTATAGACGATATTTTGGTGTATTCCAAATCAATAGAGGAACATGATGCCCATTTTCAAGTGGTTCTTCAGACACTTCGAGAAAAGAAGTTGTATACCAAATTGTCCAAGTGTGAATTTTGTTAAGTTGAGACTGCTTTCCTTGGTCATATAGTCTTCGCATAGGCATAAGAGTAGATCCTAAAATGATTCAAGATTTAGTGGATTGGCAAACCCCAAAGAATGTGTTTCTGAAGTTTGAAGTTTCTTGTGGCTTGCTGGTTATTATAGACGGTTCGTGAAGAACTTCTCATTGTTAGATTTTCCACTAATTAAGTTGTTATGGAAAGATGTTTCTTTTGTTTGGACGGAGAAATGCCAAGAAAGTTTTGAAATGTTAAAGAGAATAGTGACAAAGGCCCTAGTGCTCGTACAACTTAAGTCGGTAAAGATTATGTAGTCTTTAGTGATGCATCTCATAATGGGTTGGGATGTGTACTCATGCAAGATGGAAAAATTGTGGCTTATGCCTCAATAGAGTTTAATAATCAAGAGAAAAATTACCCGACACACGATTTGGAATTGGCAGTGATCATGTTTGCCTTGAAATTTTGGCGTGATTATTTGTATGGTGAGCAGTGCCATATTTATACATATCACAAGAGTCTAAAGTACTTGTTGACTCAGAAAGAACTGAATTTGAGATATAAAAGATGGATTGAGCTTTTAAAAAACTATGATTTGATCATTGATTATCATCCCGAAAAGGTTAATGTGGTAGCAGATGCACTTAGCCGAAAGACATTTGCCTATTTACGGCTTTGGATGTGCGGATGGCTTTAAAGGAAGATGGTGCCTTGATTGTTGAACTTATGTTAAAACTGATTCTTTTGGATTGGGTAAAAGAGTCGCAAGGTTGAGATGAGAAATGCTTGGCAGAAATGGCACAAGTAGAAAAAGAAGTGGTCAAAGACTTCGAAATGAAGCCTGATTGATGTTTATATTATTGTGGAAGACTTTGTATTCATGATAATGAGGAATTAAAGAAATATTTTTTTGAGGCACATTGTAGTCCTTTGACGATAAGATGTATCAGGATTTAAAGAGTCGTTATTGGTGGTCTGGCATGAAAAACTGTATCAGAGTTTGTTGCAAGATGTTTGACATGTCAGCAAGTGAAAGCTGAACATCAAGTGTCATCTGGATTGTTACAACTGATATACATACCTGAGTGGAAATGGGAACGAGTTACAATGGATTTTGTTTTGGGGCTACCTTTGTCACCAGGTAAAAAAGACTCGATATGGATAATTGTAGACAAATTCTAAAAAGATCTTAGATGGATAATTGTATGTCAAAGAGATAGTTTAGTTGCATGGAGTGCCTATATCGATAGTATTCGATCGATACCCAAGGTTTACTTCAAGAATTTAGAAGTCCTTATAAGAGGCATTGGGTAGTCGCTTAAATTTCAGCACTACTTTTTATCCTCAAACAGTTGGGCAATCAGAGTGAATTGTTGAAATATTAGAGAATATGATAAGGGCATGTGTGATTGAGTTTAAAGGATCATGGGAAAGGTACTTTAGCGTAATTTGCTTAAAATAACAGTTATTAATTGATTATTAAGATGGCCCCATATGAAGCTTTGTATGGGAGAAAGTGCAGAACACCATTAAGTTGGTTTGAACTAAAAGATCGAGACCTAGTTGGTTTGCATTTAATGAAAGAAATGGAGGAGAAAGTGAAAGTTATCCAGGATAATCTAAAGATAGCCTCCGATCGACAAAAGTCTTATGCAGATTTGAAAACAAAAGAAATTGAATTTCAAGTGGGAGACAAGGTATTTCTGAAAGAGTCACCTTGGAAGAAAGTATTACGGTTTGGAGGCAAAGGAAAGTTGAGTCCGAGATTTATTGGACCTTATGAGATTTTAAAAAGGGTCGGACCAGTAGCTTATCAGCTAGCTTTGCCTCCGGATATGGATAAGATCCACAATGTCTTTCATGTGTCGATGCTCAACAAGTGCTGATCAGATCCATCCCATATTATCACATTAGAGGAGATAAAGATCCGACCATATCTGACTTACGAGGATGAACCAATGCGAATCTTAGCTCGAGAAAGCAAAAAATTGCGTAACAAGAAGATTCCTCTAGTTAAAATAGTTTGGCAAAACCATCAGGTAAAAGAAGCTACTTGGAAAACAATGAGGACATAAGGAAGGAGTTTCCATATCTCTTTGTATCAGGTATTTCTTTAAATTCGGGGATGATTTTTCTTATAGGGAGAATTGTAAGACCCCAAATATTAGGTCAGTGACTATTGAAAGGATTTAAAATTTGGTGGATTAAATTGAATAAATGGTAAAGTATAAGAAAATGATTTAGAAAATGTGTTTAAGACCAGTTAGTAAAAATGAAGGAATGAAAGGGGTATTTTGGCCCTTTAAAGGGAAATAAATTTTAAATTCATTTTAATTAGGGTATTAAAGTAAGAGAAAAACGGGAAAATGAAAAATACAATAAGCTATCTTCTCTTCTTCTTTCCCATGTAAGTGCTCTCCTCTGTACCCAAAGTTAAGGCTTCATCTAACTAGCTTTTCCTTTTGTTTTTGGATTGTTCTTGAAACCTTGAGTGTTATAGATGCTTAAGGAATGGTTAAATAGAGTTAAAACTCATAGATTGATGAATTATTTGAGATTGAAGAAAATTGGTTTTTGAATGATATGTTGAAATATGTGTTTTTATTGAGGTTTACTAGTATAATTGGCTTGTCAAAGAAGTAAATAAGAGATTAGAAGCCTTGGATATGATTTAAAACATATATGAAAAAGTATTATGATTCTTGGTTTGGGATGTTCCTTGGAGAAATTAGATATTATGAAAAGCTAAATCGAGGAAAATTAGTTGGGTTAAGTGATATTAGTTGGGTTAAGTGATATTAACCGATACTATTGAACCTGTAATTGTAAGATAGGCTGAAATTGTAATAGAAATTGAAAATAATAATACTTTTGATTACTATTAAAGTATAAATGGTAGGGAATATACTAACATTGGTATGGTATGTGTCTTTAATGGATGCTTGTGTAGATCATAACAAAGCTCCTGAGTCTTGCAATAAAAAGGGAAAAGATAAATTTGTCGAATAGTTGGACATCATTATAGCTTATTAGCAAGGGTTATCAGGTGAGTGCATTTATTGTATTATATGAAATGGGGAAGACTCACAATGAGTCAACTTTAAATGTTTTGATTTAATGTATGTTATACAATATTTAATATACTTTCATTATGTATATGGAAATGATATTATGAATAAGTTTTAGAGTTTGAACTGCTCTAAAATGAATGAACAAATGAAAATGCATAACGGTGCATTATCGGCATGAAATGATGCCATAAATGAAAATACATTAAGGTGCATTATTGACATGAAAGGATGTCACAAATGAAAATGCATAACGGTGCATTATCAGCATGAAAGGATTCCACAAATGAAAATGCATAACGATGCATTATCGGCATGAAAAGATACCACAAATGAAAATGCACAACGGTGCATTATCGGTATAAAAGGTGCCGCTATGGTATTTATAAAAGACGAATGACCATTTTTGTACTTACATGCAATACATATACATTACTTTCTTATTTAACATACATAGGGCAAATAAATAATAATTGGGAAAAAAATACAGAAAGATAGGTATGATGGTCATACTAAGAATTATTTCGATGATTGTATGAAAGAAATTTGGTTTAACTGAGACGGATTTATCTGATCCTAATGAAGTATACGATTTAGTTCATAATTAAATAGACATGATATAATTATGTATAAATTGCAGTTTCTTTAAAATATTATGTCTCACTAATTAAGTAATTAACGTGTGTTGATTTCACTCGTAGGTAAAAGTAAAGACTAGCTGAGTAAGGGGTGCAGTAGCAGCTATCATCAATCTAAGGTTGACTCTTATCGGTAACAGTATGATAATCATGCTTATTTTAACAATTAGTTGGCATGTAATCGACTTTAAGAAAAATGCTATGGAATGTATTTAAAGTGATAATTTTTGGTACTATGTTTCAACGAATGTTTTATTTTTATACTAAAATGTTTTGTTTTAATTTCGGAACAAAATTTTTATGGGTTTTACAAATGAGTGAATGTTTTTTTAAAAGTCAGGTGCTGCCTATGACTTGTGTACGGAAATATTTACGGGAAATGGGTGTTACAATTTGTCTCTTACAGGATTTTCAAGAAGTGTTAGGTGATCCACCTAACGGGTTACCGCTGAAAAGAGGGAAACAACACCAAATTGATATAATTCAAGGTTCTATCATACCCCAACGAAAAAACAATCTTGAAGGACCCAAAGAATTATATTTGCTGCAAAAAGGCTAATTCCAAGAAAGCCTTAGTCATTGTACCATCTCAATAACGACACACGAATTAAACCACTCCACATGTAAGTACATTGTTATCTATGTTGATGATATTCTTATCGACTCCTTTTCTTTTAACCAGGTTCAAATATTTGAAGCTTGTAAAATTGACATACTTTAGAAAAAGGTTATCATCTATAGTAACCATAAATTCTTTTAGAGGTTAAAAGACTGAGATGGGTATTCGTTTCAATTGACCCAGCTATGTAGTCCAAAAAGCTCCTCACAAGAGTCATTATTTCCTGAACCACTCATCGAGGACTTTATTGAATACTTTCATGAACTACATGACAAGATTTTTAAACACTCTTTCTGGCCACACAAGAGTAAAACCATGGAAAGAACATATAAAGAAATCATGAAGAAAACCAAGAGTGGATGGTGTGATGTTGATTTTTAAGAATTGTGTTCAAAAGAGGATTTTAAGAGAACAGGAATTTGATTCCATCAAGGAAGAAACCTCTACTAAAGCGCATAAAGACACATAACATTGATCAAAATTTGAGGTCAAATCCTTTTCAAGAGATGGAGGATGATACATGCATTATAATACTCACATCAAAAGAAGATGGACAAGCGCTTCCATTGGACTCAAACGATTAAGCCTTGGAAAAGAAGAATAACATATCATCAGAATTGAGAATACATTTTGAATGGGATTCTGATACTATGTGGTCAACATTTCTTCTGGAGATTCAATCGTGTCTCTCTTATCTTTCCAATAGTTCTTGAATCGTATCAATCTGATATCCGAAACTCAATATATGACAATTTTAGTGAAGATAGTGCGTGCAGAAATCCCTATACGGGATTTTATAATTAATTACGAATTTACCTTTTTTTCATATTAGGAATAGTTTAAGTTAAGTTTATAAGGGTAATGTTTTTTTAATGACAAGACCCTAGCAGCCCCCATCATGTAATACCCAAAAAATTTAGATAATGACCAAAATATAAATTTTGAAAGTTTGATGGTCAAAGTACAAAATTTAGGAACATTTTAAGGAATTAAGTTTTAATTTTCCCTAAAAGAATTTTATTCCATAAATGGATTTATTTAGTGACCAAATTATAATTTGGTAAAGTTTGGTGACCAAAGTATAAACTTTGAAAAGTTTAAGGACCAAAGTATAAACTTTGAAAAGTTTAAGGACCAAAATGTAATTTTTTAAAAATTAAAAATGGGTCACAAAAATGAAAAAATAATATTTAATGGTTTAATTTCATGTTTAACTTTAATTGTTTGATTGAAGTGACTGAATTATAAATTTTTGAAATTGCAAGGGCAAAATAGTAAAGTGGAAAACTAATTTGTTCATCTTTAACTATTAAAAGATAACAAGGCTGATATTTATCAGATTTTGAAGATGATAAGGATATGTATCTTGGTTTAATGGTGATTATGAAGTTTTATTAAGGGTAAATTGGTATTTTCCAAGTTAATGAATTAAATATTATTTTAAAAGATGATAAGAATGATATTAATCAAAAATATCATGACAATGTTCATCTTCTTCAGCATCTTCACGTGAGTTCTTCCAAGGTAAGGAAAAATATTTTATTTTCCATTTTTGAGTCGATTCATTTGGAATCTGGTTTATGCCGTGAAATAGGAAAATGATCTACGCGAAAAACGCTATCATTTGGTACAAGTATTTCTTTATAATCTTGCAAGATTTCAAAGATCCCAAATCTAAGGGTTTATGTTCATGATAGAATTCATAAAATTGATGATAAATCTTGATGATTTAGAGGTTGTAGATTCGTTTTCAAGCTTGATTTGTGGTTGAAACATGTTCAATCTTTCTATAGATTTTTATGTAAAAATTTGGCTAAATTATAAGTTGGAGAACTTTGTGTTGTGATGAAAGTTGATTAGGGATTTGATAGTAGAGATGTTAAAAGGTTGATTTAAAGTTGATTTCATGCTTGAATCGAATCAAAATCGAGTAAAATCATGAGAACGTAGTTTTAAAAGGATAAAGTATTGATCATGACGTATCTAAGTGATAAAATGGTGAAGAACCATTTTATGTAATTGGAAAAGTTGATGTCATTGATAAAAATAATTATTAAGTGTTAAAGATTTGGTAGAAAATGACTTCCAAGTATATTATGGAATTGTTATGGGATGTGTTTATGTTAGTACAATACTAACATAAGTATTGTTATGAATTTGTGATTTTATACAGATTGTGATTTAAGTGTGATTGAAGCAAATCAAGTATAAAAGAGTTATTGTGGATCGAGTGAGGCATACGTATTGTGGATAATATAAAGTGTCAAGGTGAGTGCAATACATGCATGATATGGTATATAGATGTTTTACACATCGTGTACATAGATGCTTTATACATCATCTGGAAGACTTGCGATAAGTCGGCCTTGTTTTATAAACATGAGATTTGATATGGAAGTTATTTTGGGTATGAACTGCACTGATGTTTATACAAGGTTATACATTTCCATGGATGATTTAATTGATGAATATATGCCCAAATATGTTATTGAGGTTTAGTGGTATTAATGGCATGCCACAGAGTCTAGCATCTGCAGAATTAAGTAGTACTATATTGTCAAATAAGATACATAGTACAAGTCAGGCGGGAAAAACCCGACCTCAGCACTACGGTTCATTATTAGGTGAGCAATGCTCGACCTCAAGACTTTTGTGCAATATTTGACTCCTATACTGGGTTCCTCATAGATTGTGAATTGTGGGCAATATTTATGGATAAAAAATGATTTTGATTATATTATGTTGTTTTGATTTTGACATGGAAATTCATGCATGAACTGTGTTGCACTCTTTATTATAGTAATTGCCTCACTAAGTATATACTTAGCGTGTGATGATTTTCTCGCGTAGGTAAAAAGCCAGTAGTGGAATAAAGAGTTGAAGGCGACATCTAGCATCAAGATGTATATGTCTATATCAATAAGACATTCTAAGATGTAATGTTGACTTTATTAGTGGCATGTAATTATTAATGTTTTATTTGTTTTGTTAAACAAATTTAGAAACAAATGGTAATTTTATGAGTTTTTATATATAATGTTGAAATTACAGTAGCAGTTATTGTAGCAGTGAATAGTAATGAACAGTAACCATGTTTGTTAAAAAAATTCCAATATGTTAAAGGGGTACCGATTCCCTTCTATGGGTACCGATTTCCTCACTGTTCACTATTCACTATTCACGATTCTATTCATAAAAAAAATCTTTTGAATTAAATTTTTATAACGAAACTGAAATTATATGATATGATATTTTTATAATATCAGTTATCATTTAAAGAAAATAAATTTTAAATCGCTTATGAATTTTAAAATGTTTTTAGAAACTCGGGTGACATCTATAATCTGTATAGGTATAAATGTACGAGTTATGGCTGTATACATGCCACTAGGATGTCAAAAGTTACTGATAATTATATATATATTGTGATGATGCTTATTAGGAGTAAAGTTACTCTTTACTAAAGTACGATGATTTTGACTATGTTCATATGTCAGATCATAAAGAATCGAGTAGGGTAGGCGAGCATGTTACTCCTATTCAGAGTGGGAATAAGGAGGTGAATCAGAATCCACCCAATGCTCAGCCGAATATAAAGTCGTCTAATATGAATTAACATGATATTTCTGTTCAAGATTGGGGGTTATTTTTACAAGCCCTAGACACCATTATTAACCGTCAAACCACAATGTCAATTCCGAAAGAACTGAGGAAGATGAGAGCACCTGAATTTCTAGGTGATTCGAATGCTAATCCGATGGTTGCTGACTTTTGGTTGAATGATGTCAAGAATATGCTCAACATGATTCCTTGTGATGATCAAGGAAAGTTGGAAGGTGGTATGTCTCTACTGATGGAGCAAGCCAGTGTGTGGTGGAATACAATTATCGCACAAATTTCCACTGATCAGATCACATGCGAATTCTTTCTGAGGGAATTCAAGGAAAAGTATATTGGGGACGTGTTTGTCAATGAGATGATACAACAGTTTCTAAACTTAAAATAATCTGGCAGAACAGTTTACGGTATGAATGCGAGTTTCACAAGCTGAGTCGATTTGCTTCAGAGTTTATTCCGACTAAGATATCTATAATTGATAGATTTGTTTCTGGATTGGATTCTCAATATAAGAGAATTTTGGTTTCTCATCATTTTACTGCTTTTCATGAAGCAGTTAACAGTGTTAATGCTATGGAAAAAGTTAACCTTGATGGTCTAGAAGTGAAGAAAGTACATACAAATAAAAGGTTTGGAAATTCCTACTCTGCACAATTTTTCAAACGTAACAAGAGTCAATAACAAAAAATTTATGCTTCTTCAGCAACTACGGGCAGAAAGGGTTTTGTTGGAGGAAAGTCTAAGAAGACCCATGCAGCTTCAGCAGATACTAAAGGTTTAAAATTTCGTCCTGAACTAAAAGGTGAGTTTTATGGAAAGAATCATTAGGGTCAATGCCGACTCATGTAGGGGAAATGTTATCATTGCAAACAAGTTGAACATTAATGTCCAGAATTATATCCAGATCAGTCAGTAACGACACCGCAACAAGGTGGAAGTAAAAGGGTAACAAATCTGGTACATATTAGACTGCATCTAATCGTGAAGGCATAACTACTGCAAGAGTATATCACATCAAGACTGATGATGATAGAGATGTTCCTGAGATTATAGTAGGTACCTTTTATCTCTTTGATGAACCTGTTTGCGTATTGATTTATCCCAGTTCTACATACTCGTATATTAGTACAAAACTGATAAGATATAGGGGAATCTTTTTAGAATCTATTTCTAGTATTATTATGGCAATTAATCCGTTGGGCCATAGTGCAAAGATTAGTCGTATTTATAATAAATGTCCAATAAAGATACAGGGAGTAGAATTTCCTGCAAACCTATTAAAATTGCCTTTCGAGGAATTCGGGATAATATTAGGCATGGATTGGCTATCTTCGTACTATGCTTGAGTAGATTGTCATTTGAAGAGATTGTTTTTAAAAGATACAATGGGTTCAAAGATAATATTTGTTGGAGAAAAGGTGAATCCCTTATCCAATGTGATTTCAGCCTTTACTACTAAGAAACTGTTGTCAGAAGGGTGTCAAGCAATTTTAGCAATTGTATTGGATACCAGAACTGCTGAAGTTAAGTTGGACGGTATTCCAACTGTACGAGAGTATCCAGAGGTGTTTCCGGATGAGCTACCTGGATTACCTCCAGACAAAGAGGTGGAGTTTGGGATTGATGTATTTTCTGGTACAACACCTATTTCGATGGCTCCTTATCGAATGGCTCCAACAGAGTTAAAGAGAATTAAAGGCTCAATTGCAAGAGCTATTGGATCGAGGATTTATAAGATTGATTATTTCACCTTGGGGTGCAGTGGTGTTTTTCGTGAAAAAGAAAGATGGGTCAATGCGTTTGTGCATAAATTATCGACAGATGAACAAGGTTACTATAAAGAACAATTATCCTCTTCCGAGGATTGATGACTTGTTTGATCAACTTAAGGGAGCAAGTGTATTCTCTAAGATTGATCTTAGATCGGGATATCACCAGCTAAAGATTAAAGATGAAGGTGTTTCAAAGAAAACTTTCAGAACACGGTATGGACACTACAAGTTCGTAGTAATGCCGTTTGGGTTGACAAATGCTCCAGCAACATTCATGGATTTGATGAATCGAGTTTTTCAACTTTATTTAGATTAAATTGTGGTGGTCTTTATTGATGATATTCTAGTATACTCGAAAACAAATATAGAACATGATTCTCATCTTTGTACAATGCTCGAAATACTTAAGGATAAAAAGTTATATGCCAAACTGTCAAAGTGTGAGTTTTGGCTATCAGAAGTTGCTTTTCTTGGTCATGTTGTCTCAGCAGAAGGCATAACAGTTTATCCAAATAAATTTCAAGCAATATTGGAGTGGAAACCTCCAATGAATGTTACAGAGGTCCGAAGTTTTTTTGGACTTGCTGGTTATTATCGAAGGTTTGTGAAAAAAATTTTGATGATTGTTTCTCCTTTGACCAATCTTTTGCGAAAGGATGTTTTATTTGCTTGGACTGAGAAATGTCAAGAGAGTTTTGAAGCTCTAAAGAAGATTTTAACAGAAGCACCAATGTTGGTACAACCAGAATCGGGTAAAGAATATGTGGTTTATAGTGATGCATCTCATAATGGTTTGGGTTGTGTACTTATGCAAGAAGATAAGGTGGTAGCCTATGCTTCTCAAAAATTAAAGACACATGAAAGAAATTATCCTACTCATGATCTGGAGTTAGCAGCGATTGTTTTTTCTCTAAAGATTTGGTGTCATTATTTGTATGGTGAGAGATGTCACATCTACACGGATCATAAAAGTTTGAAATATCTTATAACTCAAAAAGAGTTCAATTTGAGACAGAGAAGATGGATAGAACTTTTAAAGGACTATTATTTGATCATTGATTATCATAGGGGTAAAGCAAATGTTGTAGCAGATGCACTTGGTCGGAAAACTTTTGCAGCTTTGCGAGCTATGGATGTGCGACTATTGTTGAAAGAAAATGGTGCACTATTGGCTGAATTAAAAATAAAGTCGATGCTTTTAAATCGGATAAAAGAACTATAGAAGAAACATGGCAGATGCTTCGAAAAGATTTCATTAGTTGAAAAAGGTGAGACTAAAGACTTTAAAGTCAAGTCATATGGATGCCTGTATTATCGAGTAAGAATCTATATTCCATATGATGATGAGTTAAAGAAATATATTCTTTTTGAGGAACATTATAGTCTATTGACTATGTATCCAGGTGGAAGCAAAATGTATCATGATGTAAAGAGTAGATTTTGGTGGCCGGGTATGAAAAGAGCCATTTCTGAGTTTGTTGCTACATGTCTGACGTGTCAGTGAGTGAAAGCTGAACATCAGGTGCCTTCGAGATTGTTACAACCAATTTTTATTCCAAAATGGAAGTGGGAGAGAGTTACTATGGATTTTCTTACAGGGCTACCATTGACATCAAATAAGAAGGATTTCATTTGGGTGATAGTTGATCGGTTAACTAAATCGACACATTTCATTCCTATGCAAATGGACTACGCCTTGGATAAATATGCAGAGTTGTATATCAAGCATATAGTTCGGTTACATGGAGTGCCAGTATCAATCATATCTAACAAGGATCCAAGGTTTACTTCAAGATTTTGGAATTCTTTGCATAAAGCTTTGGGTACTCAATTGAATTTCAGTACGACATTTCATCCACAGACGGATGATCAGTATGAGCGTACTATCCAGACATTGGAGGATATGCTGAGGGCATGTGTGATTGAGTTCAAGGGATCATGGAAAAGTATTTTCCTTTAGCATAATTTGCCTACAACAACAGCTATCAAACGAGCATCAAGATGGCTCCGTATGAAGCTTTATATGGAGAAAATGTCGAACACCATTAAATTGGTTCAAGTTAAAAGATCAAAATCCTGTTGGTCCTAATTTATTGAAAGAGTTTGTGGATAAAGTAAAAATAATTCAAGATAATCTCATGGTGGAATTTCATCGGCAAAAGTCTTATACAGATTTGAAACGAAAATAGATTGAATTTCAAGAAAGTGATAAAGTTTTTCTTAAAGTATCGCCTTGGAAAAAGATTTTTCGTTTTGGGCGCACAGGGAAAGTAATTCCAAGATTCATTGGTCCTTATGAGCTCTTAATATGTGTCGGACCGGTGGCTTATCAGTTAGCATTACCTCCAGAGTTGGACAAAGTACATAATGTTTTTCATGTGTCAATGCTTAGAAAGTATCGATCAGATCCTTCACATGTCATTACATCAGAGGAAATTGAAATCCAACCAGATTTGACTTATGAGGAAGGACCAGTTTGGATCTTAGCTCGAGAAATTAAAGAACTGCGTAACATGACGATTCCTCTAGTCAAAGTACTTTGTCAAAATCATAAAGTTGAGGACGCTACTTGGGAAAGAGAAGGAGATATGAGAAAGCAGTTTACACACCACTTCATATAAGGTACGTCTTAAAATTCGAGGACAAATTTTATTTAAGGGGGAAGAATTATAATACCTCAAAAATTTAGATAAGATCAAAATGTAATTTTTGAAGGTTTGATGGTCAAAGTAGAAAATTTGGGAAAATTTTAAAGAATTAAGTGTTAATTTTCCCCAAAAAAATTTATTCCTTAAATGGACTTATTTAGTGACCAAATTATAATTTAGTAAAGCTTGGTGACCAAAGTATAAAGTTTAAAAAGGTTATGGACCAAAATGCAATTTTGGAAAATTACAAATGGGCCACGAAAATAAGAAAATAAATATATTATTTTCACATTTTTAAAATGTTGGAAAATAATATTTAATGGTTTAATTTCATGTTTAACTTGAATTGTTTGATTAAAGTGATTGAATTGTAATTTTTGGAAATTGCAAGGGCAAAACGATAAAGTGGAAAACTAGTTTGTTCATTTTAACTCTTAAAAGATAACAAGGTTGATATTTATCTAATTTTGAAGATGATAAGGATATGTATCTTGGTTTAATGGTGATTATGAAGTTTTATTAAGGGTAAATTGGTATTTTCCAAGTTAATGAATTAAATATTATTTTAAAAGATGATAAGCATGATATTAATCAAAAATATCATGCCAATGTTCATCTTCTTCAGCATCTTCACGTAAGTTCTTCCAAGGTAAGGAAAAATATTTTATTTTCCATTTTTGAGTCGATTCCTTTGGAATCCGGTTTATGTTGTGAAATAGGAAAATGATCTACGCGAAAAACGCTATCATTTGGTACAAGTATTTCTTTATAATCTTGCTAGATTTCAAAGATCCCAAATCTAAGGGTTTATGTTCATGATAGAATTCATGAAATTGATGATAAATCTTTATGATTTAGAGGTTGTAGATTTGTTTTCAAGCTTGATTTGTGGTTGAAACATGTTCAATCTTTCTAGAGATTTTTATGTAAAATTTGGCTAAATTATAAGTTAGAGAACTTTGTGTTTTGTTGAAAGTTGATTAGGGATTTGATAGTAGATATGTTAAAAGGTTGATTTAAAGTTGATTTCATGCTTGAATCGAATCAAAATCGAGCAAAATCATGAGAACGTAGTTTTAATGATAAAGTATTGATCATGATGTATATAAGTGATAAAATGGTGAAGAACCATTTTATGTAATTGGAAAAGTTGATGTCATTGATAAAAGGAATTATTAAGTGTTAAATATTTGGTAGAAAATGTGTTCCAAGTATATTATGGAATTGTTATGGGATGTGTTTATGTTAGTATAATACTAACATAAGTATTGTTATGAATTTATGATTTTATACAGATTGTGATTTAAGTGTGATTGAAGCAAATCAAGTATAAAAGAGTTATTGTGGATCGTAGTGAGGCATACGTATTGTGGATTATATAAAGTGTCAAGGTGAGTGCAATACATGCATGATATGGTACATAGATGTTTTACACATCGTGTACATTGATGCTTTAGACATCATCTGGAAGACTTGCGATAAGTCAACCTTGTTTTATCAACATGAGATTTGATATGGAAGTTATTTTGGGTATGAACTGCCTTGATGTTTATACATGGTTATACATTTCCATGGATGGTTTAATTGATGAATACATGCCCAAATATGTTATTGAGGTTCAGTGGTATTAATGGCATGTCACAGACTCTAGCAGCTGCAGAATTAAGTAGTACTATAATGTCAAATAAGATACAAAGTACAAGTCAGGCGGAAAAAACTCGACCTCAGAACTACGGTGCATTATTAGGTGAGCAATGCTCGGCCTCAGCACATTTGTGCAATATTTGACTCCTATACTGGGTTCCTCATAGATTGTGAATTATGGGCATTATTTTTGGATAAAAAATTATTTTGATTTTGTCATGGAAATTCATGCATGAACTGTGTTGCACTGTCTATTATAGTAATTGACTCACTAAGTATTTACTTAGCTTGTGATGATTTTAACGCGTAGCTAAAAAGCCAGTAGTGGAATAAAGATTTCAAGGCGACATCTAGTATCACGAAGTATATTTCTATATCAGTAAGACATCCTAAGATGTAATGTTGACTTTATTAGTGGCATGTAATTATTCTTGTTTTATTTGTTTTGTTAAACAAATTTAGAAGCAAATGGTAATTTTATGAGTTTTTATATATAATGGTGAAATTACTGTAGCAGCGAATAGTAATGAATAGTAACCATGTTTGTTAAAAAATGTCCAGTATATTAAAGGGTGTCGATTCCCTACTATGGGTATCGATTCCCTCACTGTCCAGTAGTTACTATTCATGGTACTATTCATAAAAAAATCTTTTGAATTAAATTGTTATAACGAAACTGAAATTATATGATATGATATTTTTATAATATCAGTTACAATTTTAAAGAAAATAAATTTTAAATCGCTTATGAATTATAAATGAGTTTAGAAATTCGGGTGACATCTATAACCTGTATAGATATAAATGTACGAGTTATGGGTGTTACACATCATATTCTCCAAGCCTCTGCCTTTCAAAAGCTCAATCTGAACCATTCATCACATTCTATCTTAATTTTGTTTTCATCATCTTCTTTATATTTTCATCCTCTTTCCAACGAGCATTCATCCATCAAAGTCCAACAACTACATCATTGGGCACCACCTTCAAAAGGGAAGATTCATTGTTTCCTTTATTACATGTTTTATTCCTTGTTATTGTTTTTTACCTTTGTTCCTCTTGTCTTTATTCTTTTTAATCTTATTACCTTTTTTTTACTATCTTAATCTCATCTTTTTTTCCTATTTTACTCCCTTCAAAACCCTAATCTTATCGCCCATACCAACACACCCAATCAAGACCATTCATTTCTTCATCAAGTCCAAAACTTTCCTAGGTTTGTTCCCTCTATGAGAGGAATGCTCACATTATCCGTTGTCGCTTCTCTATCATATAAGCATTGTTAGGTTCTTTGAAACCTTTTTGAGACTCTTTGATAGAGGTAAATTAATCATGTATGGGGAATATCAAGAAGTTTACCAGAGCTTAGTTTATGGTGTTCAAGGAAAGATTGAAGTCTTGAAAGCATATTTCAACCCGAAAGAAGAACCTCCACCATCATCGAAGACTTCAATGCCAATTCTAAGGGAGTTCTTCCTTATCCATCTTTTACTTGTGCATGAAATTGCATGAGTATTAATCATTTGTATATCTTAAATTTGCAAGAATAAATAAGCATGATACTTCAATCAAAAACATGTACTTCATTTAGCACATAGTTTATTTAAGCATTAAGTTCATTCAAGTATGTTAGCTTATTTAAGAATATTGATACCTTTTTCATTTAAATCTTGCATTGAATGTTTATTTATTAATTTTATTTAATCATGAACATTTGCTACAATTATGTCTAGGTGCATAAAGGGAGATGAACAATCACATAAAATGCAAGAATATCACTCATTATTTTTTCTTGTTTATGGATGTGATACGGAAGTGTTTGGATCCTAAAATTGATTGTATATTATACCTTTATCTCTTATATTTCCAACGCCTTTTGAATCACCTCAATTTGATATCGGGAGCTTGAGATATGATCATTTCTACCGAAGACAGTGCGGGTTGGAATTTCATTATGAAATTGCATGCATTGAAGGCTTTAACATTCAAATGACTCTCTAAATTCACTCATTCAAGTAAATGGACGTCCATTATACATTTATTCATCCAACATGTATTCATGGGTTTTATTAAGAGCTATTAAGTCATTCTTTATCATCAAGGTGTCCAAATTCATCCTTATTTCTTTCATAAGTGAGCAATCCAATGAAGTGCAATAGCCTTTCCCCCTTTGGACGAAATGGTGACTATATTCAGACCAAAATATGTCCAAATTCATCCTAATTATTCTAGAATATTCAACCGCTTAAGGAGAAAGAGAAAACAAAGCATTCATAAGCATTCATCGCCATTAACATGAAGCATTTATCTTCATTTGTAAGACTCTTCATATTCAGTGTATGAACACTATAAATAGGCTTTATTATTACATTGTAAAACACACAATTTTATGAATATAAATCCTTTTTTGAGAGTTGATTTCTTTTTAGTTATTGTTAAGAACTTTATCGGCTTCAAATTGATCTTGTGGCATTCATCCATTTCCTTTATTTATGTTGTTGGTTCCTAGCTCTTTATAGCTAGAGGGTCACAATTCATATCCTACCACTTCGATTCCATTTACTTATTTTGATGGTTCTTAGTTCCTTATAACTAGTGGGTAACAATCAGCCAACAATCAATCCTAAACATCCAATGCCTATATCATCCATTACCTTTAACATCTTTCCTTTAATATAATCACAACTTTCATTACATTCCATAACTCATCCAATTCACAACAACCATCATATTATCACTTATTTATTCATCTTTACTTGTATTTCTTATATCATTTTTCAAGTTTCAATTTTATATTGAAACATTCAAGTTCTATCCGTTACTAGAATCACGACCGGGCAAACATTGTACATGAGTCTGTAACCACACAACCAGGATCATATCATAATGTCCTTAGGTATACCTAAAATGCAAATGTATTAATTTTTGGCATTCTTATTTTTAAATAGAAGTGTCAAATTTCTTCTATCAATCTTGATCTTCACCTATGTTTCTTGCAGCCGATCTTGCCCCACAACCGATGTAATCATTATGAATCAAATGACATTACTTCCCATAAAATAATTTGATCATTTATCTCGACTCAGAAACCTTCTACTATTAGTTAGATAGACTGACTTCTATATTTGCATCCCGAGACGCTCGCTGTCAAATGCCTTAGACACTCCTTGTACGTTCTCAAGTAGCTTGCATGAAACCTTCGCACAAAAATTAATCTCTATTTTAAAGGTTTGACGTGATCATTTTATGCTCATCATAACCATAAAGGTTTCCATTCAGATGTAGTATCTTCAAGTTCAACTTGGAAGTAAGTCTCCCCCTTTGTCATGTGTAAAACTCCTTATAATCACCTTAACATTATGAAGTCCACTTTTTATGATGGGTTGCACGATATTTTTTTGTTGAATATGATTTTGAGTGGAACCATATGGGCATAAACATTGATGGAAGGGATAGAGAGTCTATAGATGCCTCATAGCATTTTGAGTTCTTGAGTCAATTTTCGAGAAAGTGTGTCTTGTTTAAAAAATGTATTTTCTTCAAAGTATTAAAAAGTTCAATGTATATATTTTTATCAAAATTATGACAAAAATTGAAGCAATATATCAGTTTACTAAATATCAAATAAATAAATAACACATTTTGATTTCAAGAATTATAGATAGCCCTTTGACAAATGCCAAGATCAAAAGGTTGATATAGGAAAACAATGTAATTCACTTCAGTTTTGTGTTCTCTTTTTTAGTTTTCCTCGTCAAGATGGTCCTTAAGAACATTTTTGAATGCCCCATAATTATGGCATGACCTTCAAATAGGATGTGGACATAATAGTGGAACTAATATATTTCATTGCTAGATTTCTTAGAGTGCACTATTGTTTTAGTTCTCATGAACCTTCCATTTGTTCAAGTTTCATAAACTCTTTTAGCAAAGAAAATGCAAAAATATCGATCTAAAACTAAAAATTCTTGAGTGCTTTTGTGTAGTTGACTATAATATATGTTTCTTAACTCCCTTAGTCCACCTTCCATCGAAACTCATTCTCAATTCAAACTTTAGGGTAGCATTCTTTAAATTACATGTCATTAAATTTTATGTTCTTATATTTGCTTTGATTTTTTGGGTGATTCATCTCCACAGAAAGTCATTAGTATCATGATCTGAATGTAATCATATTCATAAAGTAAGGGCTCTCGACATGGCCCATTACTTTAGTGGAATACTTATAATTAGAGGATTCAAATGTCAGAAAGTCTTTGACTTGACAACTTGAATGTGAGTTACTTAATAAAACTTGAACATTACCTCCAGAGCTATTTTAGACAATACCTCTAAAGATTAACAACTTATTAGTTTCAACGAAGTTCCCCTATCAATGTTAAAATTAGGTTGCAATAATAACAAATTATTTCCATGAGTTTTTTATTCCATGATCTCTTAAGCTAATCAAGAAGAATATGTTATAGTCTGAGTGTCCTTTAAAGTCAAGAAATTTCACCTTTAGAAATGACCTAAGATAAATTCATCTATTATACCATTCCATTTGTGAAGATTGTATACCGTCAGTGAACGTTGCCAATAGTTATGGAAACTAATCAGTCTTGCAATGTCGTGCATCAAAGATACCCCAACTTGTCCGCTTTCACATTTACATGAGCATTTGATAACTTCATTGTGTGGGGAAAATGTTACCTTCGTTTGTTTCTTGGGTAAAGGGAATTTTATCTTGTCAATAATCAAAAGGTTATAACCTCAATTCTCAAATGTACATTTTGTTGTATTTGATATTAACTGAATTTCAAAAATGCTCCATTGCTCATATTTATTTATGATTTAAAATGTTCATATATATAAAAAATAAATTAAAACAAAAAATATTATTCTTTAGGTGACAAAACCCTATGGTAGGTTGGCGATGATCTATTTTTTATCTCAATCCAAGTTGTAGCCGTTCAATTTGCACCCCATTTCTTGATTAATTCTAGAGTTATCACTCCGCTAGCAAAGTGCTTCTCTATTTCCTCCATGAGTGATATACATTTTCTACTAGGATATCGGATGCCCCCATGTAAAAATCACATGTGTTCTTTAGATCATAGCCGTAGGCTGAACGACTAGTCAACACTCTCAAAGGTTTAGGAGTGAGGTATCCACCTTTGATCAAATGTGGAAGTAACTTTAAAATATGCACTTGAAACATCTTGAGGGTCGTATTTGGTGAAGACATTTTGTTAATCTTTTACTTTGGAAGATGTTAAGTTTTATGTGGCTTGGTATGAATGTAATTATCAAGTTTTATTAATGGTAAAATTGTCATTTCCCATTAAATGAATTTTAAATTCATTTAAGCTTAATAAATGGAAAATGTATATGAAATTAACAATAAATTTCATCTTCAAAGTCAGCCATGGATGAGAACTTCACAATGTATGGAGAAAAAAATTATTTTTCATTTTTGAGTAATTTCCTTTGGTTTTTGGATTAAGACGTGAATTAGAAAATTGTTCTATTCGAAGAGCTCTATCATTTGGTACCATTATTGCATGCTAATCATGCTTGATGTTTAGTTACCAAATTTTAGGGTTTATGTGTGTAATACTTAAAATTTTGGTTAGTGATTAAAATGTAAATTTTGAAAGTTTGGTGGCCAAGCTAGAAAATTGGGAAAGTTTAAGGACATAAGTGGTAATTTTCCAAAAATAATTTTTATTCCATAAATTGATTTCGTTAGTGACCAAATTATAAATTTTGAAAGTTAAGTGGTTAAAGTATAAACTTTGGAAAAGTTTAAGGACTAAAGTGTAATTTTAAAAAGTTTTGTAATATTGACATGTAAATGAATAGTTTACCCCCAAGAATTACATTTATGTGGGAACAAATTTTTCGTACGGATTTGGTATTAAAAGCTATAAAGTGATAAAATCCGATAAAAATTCGATAAATCAAATTGAATAGAAAATTTGGAAAATTTGAAGGAGATAACAACAACAACAACAACAAAACCCAATTCCCATATGCAATGGGGTAAGGGGGAGGTAGGGTAGTAGGCTGCCTCCAATGCCAGGTTGAGAGTAGCTTCCGTGGAAGACCTCCGGCAGTCAGAAAATTAAAAATATAGATAAAATGCAATGCATGTATAAATAAATACAAAAATACATAGTTGAACAGTAATCATATGCAATTATTAATATCATTAATATCATATGCGCGTCTGTAATGGGCAGTAATCCCTGCAAAAAAAATTTAAAAAAAATCCCTGCGAAAAAATCTCTGTATATAGACAGAAACGTAAGACCTGACTAAAATTAAAAGTGGAGAGAATGATACACAGAAGTCAAACGATAGCAAGCCCAGTTCTAAGACTTCATAAATACCAATAACAGAAACGAATAAAAAGTAGGAGTCATGGAAATTACTACAAAGGCATTAAAAGAAGACAGAGATGATACACCTTAGAGATGTGACCCACACTACTCGAATATCCTAGTCTTTAGTCTCCATACTTTCCTATCAGAGGTCATGTCCTCGGTAAGGGCTAAATCCATCAAATCAGATCTCAAGCAGTCTTCCCACTTCCGCCTTGGTCGTACTCTCCTTCTGGCACCGTCGACTGTAATCGACTCTACCCACCTGACCGCATCTGATGGTAGTCGCCTAAGGACATGCCCAAACCACCGTAGTCTTCCTTCCCTCAATTTTTCGGAAACAGGCACCACCCCCAAGGACATCCTAATAGCAGAGTTTGTTGTCATATCCCACAGAGTCCTACCGCATGTCCATCGAAGCATTCTTATTTCTACGGCCTCTATCCTCCTTACATGATCCTTCTTGGTTGCCCAACATTCTGATCCATACAACAGCGCTGGTCTTATTGTCATTCTATAAAATTTTCCCTTAAGTTTTAGAGGCACCTTCTTGTCACACAAAACTCCAGTAGCGGCCCTCCACTTTAGCCATCCCGCCTTTATACGGTGTGTAACGTCATCATCTACACCCCCATCTTCATGTATCATAGACCCTAGGTACTTGAAACAATTCTTTGAGGGTGAACGTGTCCTTCTATGCATACTTCTACATCTTCTTCGTTTTGGTCCCTACTGAAGTTTGAACATAAATACTGTGTCTTATCAATATTGATCCTTAAACCTTTTTCTTCCAAAGCAGTCTTCCAAGTAGCTAGTCTACTATTCAACTCAGATTTTGTTTTAGCAACTAGGACAATGTCGTCAGCGAAAAGAATACACCATGGTACACCGTCTGGTGTCGCACAATAAATGTCGTCCATAATCAAGGCAAAGATGTAAGGGCTAAGAGCTAACCCCTGGTGGAGTTCAATTTCCACCGGGAATGCCTCGGTGTCGCCAACTGTAGTCCTGACGTATGTAGTAGATCTACAATACATATCACGAATCGCCCGGATATAAATAGTTGGGATCCGTCTCGTTTCCAAAGTCTTCCAGATCGTATCGCGGGGAACGCTATCATAAGCCTTCTCAAGGTCAATGAACGCCATGTGAAGATCTCTAGACTTTTCCCTATATTTCTCTATAAGTCGTCGAAGTAGATGAATCGCCTCCGTGGTAGACCTGCCTGGCATAAAGCCAAATTGGTTTTCCGAAACCCTAGTAATTTGTCTCAACCTAGCCTCTATCACCCTTTCCCATAGCTTCATGGTATGGCTGAGTAGTTTAATACCTCTGTAGTTACCACAACGTTGGGGATCTCCTTTATTCTTATAGATTGGTATCACCGTGGACTCTCTCCACTCCTCTGGCATCTTGGCAGTCTCTAAAATAATATTAAAGATATTGGTCAACCACTTAACTCCCTCTTTTCCTAGGGCCAACCACACAGTGATAGGAATTTGATCAGGACCGACAGCTTTGTCCCTTCCCATCTTTCTAAGAGCCATTTTGACTTCCTCAAACCCAATCCTACTTGTAGGGCAGTCATTGGCCGAAGTATGATGGTCGGATGACCCATCAACGGTACTGTCTCTATAGGGAGAGGCACCGTCATTAAATAAGCCAAAGAAGTAACTACCCCAAACCCTCTTAATATCATGATCTTTCACTATAAGAACACCATTGCTGTCCTTAATAAATCTAATGCTACCTAGATCCTTTTTCCTATTCTCCCTAGATTTTGCAAGCCTAAAGATACCGTTTTGTCCTTCCTTGGTGTCTCCCAAATCCTAGGGTTTGTGTTCAGATTTGGATTCATTAAATTGATGGTGAATCTTGATGTTTTTGAGGTTGTAGATTCATTTTCAAGCTTGTCTGATGATTAGAACATGTTCAATTTTCCTAGAAATGTTTCTTTGATATTTGACCAATTTATAAATTGGGAAACTTTGTGTTTTTGATGGAATTTGATTAGGGCTTTAATTGTAGAGATGATGTAAGGTTGGATGGAAGTTGATTTCATACTTTAATCGAATCAAAACCGAGCAAAATCATGAAAACCTAGTTTTGGAACTTTAAACCATTCGCCCTTGGTCTTAAAGGATAAGTAAAATTCTGCAAAATTATGTCAGGGATGGAAATGATGTAGGAAGTATTATATAAGCTTTAGAAAAATTTTGGGGATTATTCTATAATTTTTGAAAAGTTATGGGACCTAATCAATAATTTTGGAAAAGTTGTGGATGTTGTGTAATTGTTCAAAATTTGATGTACTATGCTAGAAAATTAATGTTTGAGAGTTAAAATTGGTATTAGAATGTGAAATTAGATTATTTTGGAAAGCTTGTAAAAGTTGAAGTTTAAATCACAAATATGGAAAGTTTGAGTGCTCAAGTGAAAATGTTATGTGAATTTCGATTAAAGGGAACTTGAGTTGTCAATTAGAAGTATTGAGGTCAATATTTATGTTGTGACATGGAAATTGTATCGAATAAGCATCGGAAGCTTTATTAAGAATTTATTTTCCAAAGTATGCCTATGTTAGTAAGATTCTAACATTTGGTCTAACTTTGTATATGTTTGGTAATGATGTTAATGGAGATTGAGTGCTTGAATCAAGATCAAATATAATTAAAGCTAAAGAGAAGCTTAAAGATGAAATGGCCATTTCTAAGGAATGTTGCAAGCTAAGGACACCAGGTGAGTGCAAATTTAATTTGAACTTATGTTATCGAACAAACATTGGCTTGCGATGAGCCAGTGACGGAGTTAATATGGTAAGGAGTGACTCCTATGTTATTTGTGATGCATGCATATATGTGCATTTGGTGAGATAATAAAATTAGTGAACAAGCTAAAAATGCAAATTGGTGAAATCTGTATAGAATTTATGTTATGGACAGTAAGTTTAGAAAATCACCATAAATTCTAAAAAATGATTAAAGGATGAATTTTATACTGTAGGATTATTATATCAGTTTAGTTTTGTTTAGAATAAACGAAAACATATTTCAAGGTGTATACAAAAAGATGCCAATTTTTAACCGATGATAGGTCAGAAAATGGGGCAGCAGATTATGCTCAAAACAGATTCTGTAGGTCAACTTTGAATATTCACCATAAATTGTACAAATTGAACTACAATGAGTTCCTTATATGAATATATATTTAATTGAGTATAGTTTCCATTTGTATAAACGGGATATTTTTTAAAGGTTTATATTAAAACATAATAATGTTTCTTTAAAGGTAGTTCAAACTGTCAGGATATGAAATTATGTGAAATTTTGGTTTTAACCCAATTAGAAGAAAATGATCTAGTTAAAGCTTAGCGAGTCTTACATTTTGACTTTTATAAAATGTCAAAGTGAGTGCAATACATACATAACATTATACATGGATGTTTTATACATCATTAGGTAGGACTTGCGATAACTCTACCTTGTTTATATTGACATGATATTTATATCATTTATCATATATTTGACATATTCTAAATATGTCAAAGGTTGACTATAAAATGCATTGATCACTAATCGTTACATATGATGTTATCATTTACATATATAATATTTATCATGGATGATATTTCGGGTATAAACTGCTCAATGTTAAATTATGATAATATATGTTGCCATGGATGGATTAAATAAAATAGATTATATGCCCAAGTAAGTCATTGAGGGACAGGGTATAGTTGGCATGCCATAGAGTGAGTTGCATAAAAATTTAGCACTTCGATGCATATGGTGGGCACGACCTTATGTGTAGCACTTCGGTGCATATTGTGGGCACAACCTTATGTGTAGCACTTCATTGCATATGGTAGGCATGACCTTATGTGTAGCACTTCGGTGCATATGGTGGGAACGCCATTATGTGTAAGCACTACGGTGCATATATTTGACTCGAATACTCAGGGTCTTCATAGGTTTATATTTGAACTATGGTTTATTGGTTAATAAATGGTAAACATGTAAATAAGCTTACGAGCTTATGGGATAAATGGTAAGTATATTGGTAAGAAACTTGATATCCGATTATATCATGTTAATATATGGTAACTTGGTTAGAATATAGGTAAAGTGGTCATATGCCATTGAATATCGTTATTCATTTAAAATTACTTGTTGTATTACTTTAAATATTATACGATTGCCTCACTAAGTGTATACCTAGCGTGTGATGATTTTCACGCGTAGGAAAAAGGAGGAAAAGGAGTAAGGAGCTGAGCTTGGCATTAATCACCAAGGAATTATTTACAGGTAACAATGATGACATCTTAATGTGTTCTTAAAATGGTTAGTATTAAATATAATTAATACTATAAATAAATATTATGACTTTTCTCTGAATAATTATTTTATAATAATTGTTTAAGTTATGAAACCTAAGATGCTTGAATGAAACAAAATTTTACTCAGTTTAAATAAAGAAATATTTTGAATTTTTGATGTGGCATATGTAACTCGTATTGGTTTGCGCATATGGTTTATTGGTGTTATAATGTACATGTTAGGGTTTTATTATTTGATGAAGTATTTTGAGGTTATTGATGTTGTAGAATCATTTCCAAGCTTGATTGATGATTAAAGCCATCTGGATATGCTTATATTGAATTCGACCTACACCCTATGATGGGGAAGTTGTGATTTGATTAAATTATGTTAGTGGTTTGATTGTAGAAGCCTTGAAGTATTGTTTAGATGTGGACTCCACGCTTGAATCAGAGTATGAACCATGAAATTGGAAGCTCTAAAGTTTCATCCCTAAGGAATAAATTAGGGAAAATAATGGAAAATTTTCCCTCAGCATAGAAATGATATTTGTAAGGTTCTACAAGCTTCAAAAAAGTTTTGGGCCAACTTGTAATTTTTTGAAAGTTGGGAGACCTATTCGATAACTATGGAAAATTATGGGATCAAAGTGTAATTGTTCAATTGTTAATAGACTATGCTATAAATTAATGTTAGAGTATTAAATTGATGTTATAATGTGAAATTGGATTATTTTAGAAAGTTGGAAAAGTTGAGGTTCAAATCACAAATATGGAAAAGTTGGGAACTTAAGTGAAAATGTTATGTGAAGTTTGGATAAAAAGAAACTTGAATATTCAATTGGAAATGATAAGGTCAACATTTATGTTGTGACATAGAATTTGTATCGAATGAGCATCGGAAGATTTTTAGGAATTTTATTTTCTAATGTGTGCCTATGTTTGTAAGATTCTAACATGTGGGATGAATTGAGCATGTTTTATTAATGGGGTTCATTTAGATTATGATTTCAATCAATATCAAACAATATTCAAACTAAGGAGGAGCTTAAGGATGAAATTTTAACTTCTAAAGAAGGTTGCAAGTTAATGGCACTAGGTGAGTGCATATTTCATTTGAACTTATGTTATCGAATAAACATTTGCTTGCGACGAGTTAGTGATGGAGTTCCTATGGTAAGAAGTGGCTCCTAATGTTATGTGACTTTGTGATTTATGAATATATGTGCATTTGGTGAGTTAATAGAACTAATGAATAAGATGAAAACGCAAATGGGTGAAATTTGCCTACATTTGTGATTTGAACAATAAGTTTAGAAAATCATCATAAATTCTATAAAAATGATTAGATAACTTTTTGTATATTGTTGGATTTTTATATCAGTCTTTTGTTTATAAATTAAACAAATGTTAATTTTCAGGTGTATAAAAAAAGATATGGATTTTTAACTGAGGATAGGTCAAAAAACATGGTAGCAGATTCTGCTCAAAACAACTTCTATAAGTCAACTTTCAAATTTCATTATAAATTGTACAAATTGACCTAGAAGGAGTGCCTTATATGGTTGGATTTTTATTTGATTCTATTTTGCAGTGGTATAAACATAATAATATTTCTTTAAAGGTAGTGAAAATTACCAGAACATGAATTTGTGATAAATTTTGGGATTGAACCAAATTGAGAGCAAAGGACCAAGTTAAACTTAGTGAGGCTTATATTTTGACTTGTATACAATGTCAAAGTGAGTGAAATGCATGCATAACATTACAAATGGATGTTTTATACATCATCGGGTAGGACTTGCGATAAGTCTACCTTGTTTATATTAGCATGATATTTATGTCATTTATCATATATTTAACATATTCTAAATGTGTCAAAGTTTGAATATAAAATGAATTGATCACTGGCTATTATATATGATGTTTATTACAAATCTTATTTCAGGTATGAACTGCCCAATGTTAAAATTACAATGGTATACATTGTCATAGATGGAATAAAATAGACCAAATGCCCAAGTAAGTCATTGAGGGACATGGTATAGTTGGAATGTCATAGAGTCCAGCAACAGGCTACATATTCGAGATTCCACTGAAGTATAACTAATGCACATGGTGGGCACGACCTTATGTTTCATACTCAGGTTAGCACTACGGTGCATACATTTGACTCGTGTACCAGGGTCCTCAAGGTTTAAAATGGGCTATGGTTTATTGGTTAATAAATAATGAATAGGTGAATAAGCTTATGAGTTTTTGGAATGAATGACAATTATATTGGTAAGAAATTTTATATTTGTTTTATATCATGTTAATATATTGAAACATGGTTGAAATGCAGGTAAAGTGATCATAAGGCATTGAATATTGTTACTCATTCTCATTTATGTTTTACATTGCCTTGAATATTTCTATGAATGCCTCACTAAGTGTATACTTAGCATGTGATGATTTTCATGTCTAGGTAAAAGAAATCGAGAAGCATAAGGAGTTGAGCTTGGCATCAATCACCAAGGAATATTTACAGGTAACAGAAAAGACATCCTATTGTATTCCAAAATTTTCTAGCTGGCATGTATACGAGAATGAAATATCTACAAATTGTTAATATAGTTAGTATTAAGTATAATTAATAGTATGAATAAATATTATGATATTAAGCCATGTTTTAAATTTTAATTAAATTTTAAATTAGACATTTTTAGACAGTTGTATTTTATTTTATGAAATAGAGCACAACTACCTATCACTGCTTAAAATCAGATTTGATTTAGAAATTGAAATATTATATTTTTAATTGTGCATGTTTTGTAAATGAAGTTCATTTAGATTATGATTGAAATCAAGATCAAACAATATTAAAGATAAGGAGGTGATCAATGGTTAAATGTGAGTTTCTAAGGAAGGTTGGAAGTTAATGACACTAGGTGAGTGCATATTTAATTTGTATTTATACTACGAATAAGCATTGGTTTGCGATGAGCCAATGATGGAGTTGCTATGATAAGAAGTGACTTCTAATGTTATGTGACTTTGTAATTTATGCATATATGTGCCTTTGGTGACCTTATTTTTATACTGTTGGATTCATATATCAATCTAGTCTTTTTAAAACAAACGGATGTTGATTTTGAGGTGTATACAAAATGATATGGATTTTTATCCAATGATAGGTCAGAAAATAGGGCAACATATTCTTCTCAAAACAACTTCTGTAAGTCAACTTTGAAAATTAATTATAAATTGTACAAATTGAACTAGAAGAACTGCCTTATATGGTTGGATTCATGTTCAAGTCTAGTCTCTAGTGGTATAAACAAAGTAATTTTTAGGTGTGTATATTAATATAGAGTAATATTGCTTTAAAGGTAGTGCAAACTTCCAGAACATGAAATTGTGATAAATTTTGGGATCAAACCAAATTAAGAGAAAAATACCAAGTTAAAGGTTATTGAGGCTTATATTTTGACTTGTATATAATATCAAAGTGAGTGAAATACATGCATAACATTATACATGGATGTTTTATACATCATTAAGTGGGAATTGCGATAAGTATACATTGTTTATGTTGGTATGATATTTATGTCATTTATCATATATTTGACATATTCTAAATGTGTCAAAGGTTGAATATAAAATGCATTGATCAATTGCTATTATATATGATGTTTATTACAAATCTTATTTCGGGTATGAACTGCCGAATGTTAAAATTATAAAGATATACATTGCCATAAATGGAATAAAATATACCAAATGCCCAAGTAAGTCATTGAGAGACAAGGTATAGTTGGCATGCCATAAAGTCCAGCAACAAGTTGCATATTCGAGACAGCACTAAATTATAACTAGTGCAAACCGTGGGCACGACTTTGTATGTCATACTCGGGTTAGCACTACGGTGCATACATTTGACTCGTGTACCAGGGTCCTCAAGGTTTAAAATGGGCTATGGTTTATTAGTTAATAAATAATGAGCAGTTGAATAAGCTTCTGAGCTTATGGAATTAATGGCAAGTATATTGGTAAGAAATTTTATATTCGGTTTGTACCATGTTAATATGTTGAAACATGGTTGAAAAGCCGGTAAAGTGATCATAATGCATTGAATATTGATCATTCTCATTTATGTGTCGTATTGCCTTGAATATTTCTTTGAATGCCTCACTAAGTGTATATTTAGTGTGTGATGATTTTCAGGCACATGTAAAAGAAATCGAGAAGTATAAGGAGCTGAGCTTTGCATCAATCACCAAGGAATATTTACATGTAACAGAAATGACATCCTATCATGTTATACAATTTTCTAGTTGACATGTATACGAGAACGAAATATCTGTAAATTGTTAATATAGCCAGTATTAAATATAATTAATAGTATGAATAAATATTATGATATTAAGTCATTTTTAAATATTAATTGAATTTGAAATTAGACATTTTTATTTATTTTAAGAAACATAGCAGAATTACTTGTCACTGCCTAAAATCATATTTGATTTAGAAATTGAAATATTATATTTTTTATTTTCCATTTTTAATTATTTTATAATAAATGTTAAAATTTGAAAGTTTTAAGGAAACAAAATTTTACCCATTTCGATTAAGAAATGTTTTGAATATTTGATGTGACATATTTAACTCTTAATATTACACATTTACGGGTTAAGGGTGTTACACCAACGGTACCGACGGTGATAGCCACGGAGATCAGAACGATGATAAAACTAAGCAAAACCATTAAAGGCTAAAAGAGAGAGAAATATATAAAAGAGAAACAGTTTCAAAATCAAAATGGGGAAGAACCAACACAAAACTATTTTTGGTTTTTAACATAATAACCTTGGTCTAATTGTAGTAGATATCCCTATAGTTTTAGAACACTCACGCAAAGACACTGATATTTTATATGTTTAAAATTTAATCCCATTTTTTGGGAGTGGCACATATTCATAGAAACAATCATGCGAATAAATAAAACACTTCTGCCTACTCAAGAACACACAAAAATACCATAGACATATCCAAACTCAAAAGACCGACATAGACAATGAGCAACAAAACCTATGTACACAACAACCTCATAAACTAGTAAACCACTAACTAGACTCTATCTTGCAAATTAATAAACACGTGAATCACAAGAAAAACATAATCATCTTGATATTTTAAATAAATCAGTCTACACAAAAGAGGTCACTTTGGCGACATTATGTTTCAACTAATCTATTGAAATATTAGACATAGCCATAATATGAATTAATTTGATTTAAAAAATATATATTCTAATAACCAAATATTAAAATTGAAAACCTGAATTGTATATATAAATATATTACATAAATATTGTCAACCAATCAATTTATCTTTTTAAATTAAAAGATAACCAAAATAATAATAAATTTGAATACACTTAAACCTTATCTCAAGATATCAAGTATTCCATTAATATTTTATTTTTAGACAAAATATTCACCTTAAGTGATATATGATGCGGTAACCAAACACTGATAATAAGAACGTGTCAAGCAAAAATCAATCTTTGGGTTGATTTATTACTCGCACATGAAACCGAATAATTATCACATGCTTATTGTCAAAGTTTTACATGTGATTATGTCAATTATTAATCTTCCTTTGGAATGATTAGTACTAACATATCCTAAGTTAAAATGCATATAGTTCTTCATATTTAAAATAAAATATTTTCCTTAACTAAGACCACTTTAACGACTTATTGCTTTAATTAAGTCAACTCAAAATAAATATTTATAACACCCATTTACCATATAAGTTTCCATACACAAGTCATAGGTGTCACATGACTTTTAAAAAAATTCACCCATTTGTAAAACACGTAAAAAAATTAAAATTTAAACTAAACCATTTTAGTACCATCGTAAAACAGATGTTGAAATATACTACCTAAATTTCCACTTTACATACTTTTCAGAGCATTTTTCTTAATTTTGATTACATGCCAACAATGTTCAAAATAAAAATGATTGTCCTACCGTTACTGATGAGAGTCAACCTTATATTTATGATAGCTACTACTGCACCCCATATCCAACTAGTCTTTGCTTTTACCTACGCGTGAAATCAACATACATTAAGTATTTAGCTAGTGAGACATAATATTATAAAAAACTGAAATTTATACATACGTATCACATGACTAATAAATGATGAATTAAATCACATATTCCAAAAGGATCAAATAAATCATTCTCACTTCAACCAATTTTCTTTTATACACTTATCAAATTTATTCTTTGTAGGTCCAGCCTACCTATCATTATGTATATTCTTCCCACTTATTCTTTTAGTCCTTTATCTTTTACAATTATCATGAGTGGCACCTTATACATCATTCATATATCATTATATATTTTCATATGTGGCATCCTTTCATATCAATAGCATGAGTAAACAATTAGTCCTTCATCCAACTTACATTATTGTCATCTTTCTGCCAAATAAACCATTAGACATTTAGTGTTTTACCCAAAGGTATTTAACCTTTCATCTAACTGGCATGATTGACACCTTTCTGCCAAAGGCACAATTAGGCTTTTAGTCTTTTACTCAAAGGTATTTAACCTTTCATCTAACTGGCATGGTTGACACCTTTCTGTCAAATACACAACTAGGGCATTAATCTTTTATTTTAGAACATATCATAATCTAATAATTATTCATATTATCAATTAACTATTTAATTTCATTATAAATTATATAGTTTACAACTGTAGTGCCAAAATAGTCATTCCCAAACATTACTATAAATTACATGGGTTGCACCCCCACTACCAATACGAAAATTCATAAACTTATTAAGAATTTCTTAGTTTTTGAACTAATTCGTATCATCCATCAGGATTAGATAAGTCCCTATTATTGAAACAAAACTTCTTTCATACTATTATCATAAACATCCTTAGTATATCCAACATATCTTTCTTCCATATACATTTTTCTTTTTATTTTTCTTTAGTAATTATTCGTTAATTTCATTTATGGAATCCTTTCATGCCTTAATGCATCCTTTCATGTATTTCATTTATGGCATCCTTTCATGCCTTAATGCATCCTTTCATGACTTAACTCATCCTTTCATGCCTTAATGCATCCTTCATGCATTTCATTTATGGCATCCTTTTATGCCTTAATGCATCCTTTCATACATTTCATTTATAGCGTGCTTTCATGCCATAATGCATCCTTTCATGCATTTCATTTATGACATTCTTTCATGCCTTAATGCATCATTTCATGCATTTTATTTATGGATTCATTTCAAAACAGTTCATACTCAAAAACTCATTCATAATATCATTTCCATACATATAATGATAACATATTAAATACTATAAAACATACATTAACTTAAAACGTTCTAATTTGAATCATTGTGAATATTATTTATCTCAAATAATTACAATCAATGTACTCACCTGGCTTGCCTCGTGATTATATGCAAAACGTAAATCTGATTACTCAGCTACTTCGCTTTTATCTTTCGTTTTGCTTGACTCGGCAGTTTGATTTCGATCTACTCAAGCATCCATTAAAGATACGTACAATATCAAATGTTAGTATATTTCCTAACATTTATACTTTCATAATATTCACAAGTACTATTATTTACATTTCTAAAACAATTTCAACCTATCTTATAGTTTCAGGCTCAATAGTATGATACCCCTACCATGGTCTCAATACTTCTATACTATAGTACATATACCTTTCTCTCAGTATCGATACTACTACACTATGGTACCGATACTCCTTTTCAGTATCGATACCATTATGAGATTTAGTTATCAATTGTATCAATACTTTCCTTTGTAGTATCGATACCCATTGGTATTGATACCACTTTCATCGGTACCGATAATGTTCGTCATATTTTTACCCATTTAAACCTATAGTGTCGGTATTATTCTATTAGTACCGATACCCTTACCCATATTTTCCATTTTTTAGCCCGATTTTTACCCAAATTTGGTACAATTTCCATAGGTTTTCACCCAACAATACTATTAAACTATTATTTACTTATCCTTACTAACTTTCCATCATTTAGCTTCTTAAAACATCTAAAATATCCCAAGAACATTTCAATCTAAGAATTACACCACTTTTTCTAACATGTTTTTACTTATATCTAAAGCTTCAAATCTCTTATTTACATCTTTAACAAGTCAAATATACTAATAAACATCATTAAAAACTCATATTCCAATATATCCTTCAAAAAGCCATTTTTCTCTAATCTCTAATAACTCATCCATATCCTAGTTTTAACCTCATTCAACCATTCCTTAAGCGTACATATCACTTAAGGTTATAATAACAAACCATAATCGAAAGGAAAAACTAATTAAATGAGATTTACCTTTTGCTATGGAGAAGAGTACCACCTATGGAAAGAATAAGAAAATGAGTAATTAACTTTCCTTTCCTCTTTTCCCCTATTAAATCCCTAATAAGGATATGTATTTTAAATTCATTTTATTCCAAATGATCATAATGCCCTTTTAATCATCCATTGTTACAATTTAGTCTAAACCACTATTCCAAATCATTTCTCATCTTTTATCATTCAATCAAATAAATCCTCATATTTTAAATATTTTCAATAAAGTCACTGACTTGATATTTGGGGTATTACAATTCTCCCCCATAAGAAAATTTTTCCTCAAATTTAAAGACTTTATGTTTTTACCACAACACTTTAACTAGAGTAATCGTTTTGTTACACGGTTTCTAGATTTCTCGAGTCCATGTCTGCATTGGTTCTTTTTCATACATCAAATTGATCAAATCTCTATTTTCCCTAATATAAGAACATGTGATGTATCTGATCAATAATTAATAAGCAACGACACTTGAAAAACATAATTGGTCTTGTCAATTTCGAGAGACAAAGCTAACGAATAAACTCTAATAGGGTTAAATAAATTATCAGACTTAGCCCAAACCTCAATACTCCCTTCCAAGGTGATACTTTTAGAAAAACTTTATCACCTTCTTGCTATATAATCTCTTTTCTCTTTAGATCAACATAATACTTTTGTTAATCAGAAGCTATATTAAATTTATCTTGGGTGACTTTCATTTTATAATCCATTTCTTTCATTAATTCAGGGCCAACTAGATTTAGATCTTATAACTCAAACCAATTTATTGGTGTTTAACCTTTTCTTTCATATAAAGCTTCGTATACAGTAATCTTGATGTTCGCTTAATAACTGCTATTGCGAGCAACTTCTTCTAAAAGAAAATATTTTCCCCTTGATCCATTTTCCCTTCATGAATCGAGATTGATTGAAACAATTTAAAAGATACTTGATGTTCAGTTTTTCCTCTAATAGTACGTCAGACATTTTACTAAAATTTTCGTGATGGCTCTTTTCAAACTAGGCCACCTAAACGACTCTTTAAATCTTGGTACCTCTTGTTTCCACCTGAATGCATAGTCAACGGACTTAATGGCTCAACAAGAATATCTTTATAAATTATCAATCATTAGGAATACCAAGTTTCCCATGATAATACGAACATCCGTCGAACCTGACCTCAAAAGTCCCTAATCTCTTCATTTTCTACTTATACAATTCTTATTAAGAAATTTTAATATTTTCTTTGTAATTATATTACTAGTTCTAATAAAACATCAGTGTAATCTTTAATTCATCCCACAATACAATTTTCATTCAACGCTAATTGTACATCCATAGTTCGTAAAACTGCAAAAGGTTATGTCCATCTTTTTTGTCTCTGGTTCATTATCTTCAATTCCACAAGTATTTTAGACTTTTGTAATTTGCACAACTATAGCACCGCTCGCTATACAGATAATGACGTCAAATCTTTTAAGGCAACTCGACTACTGCCGACTTTAAATAATGCATAGATAATTCCTCTATTGAGTCTTTAACCTTATCGAGGCATATGCCACAACCATACCTTTTTTCATAAGCACACTTCCTAAACTGTTGATAGATGCATTAGTAAAAACCACATAATCCTTACCCAACTCAAGCTTTATAAACACAGATGTCTCTATTACAGTCATCTTTAGCATTTTAAAACTCTATTGACCCTTCTTCGTTCTAGAAATGACATATCTTTCTTTAAAAACTTGGTTAGCAACAAAACTAACGTTGAAAAGTTTTTTTTACTAACCTTTGATAGTAATCATCAAGCCCTCAAAGAAATCCAAACTTCAGGATCATTCTTTGGGAGTTTCGAATTACTACAATATGAGTTTTTGTTGGGATCTCTTTTGATATCTTATGTTAAAACAAACTGGCCAAAGAAAACCATCTCTGCTAACTAGAATTTCACATTGGTATAGTTTGGCATAAAAGTTCTTCTCTCGAATAGTCTTATTTAACTTTCAAAATCTATGCATAACAGCATAAGTTTATCTTTTTTATGCTAATAACACAAATACTTTCCAAGATAAAATACTCGGACTAATAAAATTTTGATCAATCCACTCTTATAATTGAGCTCCTAATTTTCTAGGCTTATTTATGTCATTTGATACAAAATCAGAGAAACATGTTCAATACTTTAATAACCATCAACTTTGAATTCCACCTCTCGATCTGAAGGTAACCCCATGAATTTATCTTAAAAGACATCTATAAATTCCCAATTTGGTGAAATTATATATATATTTAAGGCATCATTTTCTTCACAATCATTATCGATATCACCTTGAGCAATGATTCACTTTATCACCAAAAACTATAATTTCCATCAGGTTCACCTAGAACATAGCCCTGGAATCTTTATAAAGTTTTATTGCTTGTCCAACTCACACTTGCATTATGACCCACTACAGTTTACCACTATCATCTCATTCGAGATTAAGTAGAATAGAATACTTTTATATAAGTATTAAATAGGTAGAAAATCATTTTCACAAATTACCATCTACAAATAACTTTGTTAGGTCCATTAAAATTAACATTTATTCTTAACAACCTTATAATCAGTTGATCCACTAATAACTCCTCTTTCTATAAGCTTTAACAGTCAATGTATTTACCGCTTACTCATTTTCTCTTACTCCAATTAACAATACTTTAAACAATTTAATGCTTCACTTAAGTATTCCTCAATTATTTAAGCTTACATGAAGAAACCTCAGAATCATCTCTATATTCAGAAATCTCATCTAGATCCTCATCCGATTCAACTTCTCCTTAGTCAATTTTGATATGGACCTTCTTTTCAATATCATGTACTTTCTTACCTTTGTCCTTCATTTCTGACATCTATTAGGACATACCTAATAATAACACTAAAGTTAATAAGAGTTACATCAATCACACTCTAATTGACACGATATCAGAAACTTTGACAATCCTAAAGGCATGTAATCCTTTTTCTCAATCCATTTAAACTTGGTTTTGACCGAGAATCGGCTAAACCTATAGCTCTGTTACCAATAAATGTAACACCCATTTACCGTATAAGTTTTCATACACAAGTCAAAGGTGTCACATGACTTTTAAAAACATTCACCCATTTGTAAAACTCGTAAAAGTTTTTTTTTTTGAAATTTAAACTAAAACATTTTAGTACCACCATAAAAAATTCACCCATTTGTAAAACTCGTAAAAGTTTTTTTTTTGAAATTTAAACTAAAACATTTTAGTACCACCATAAAACAGTTGTTGAAATATACTACAAAATTTTCCACTTTACATATTTTTGAGAGCATTTTTCTTAATTTTGATTACATGCCAACAAAGTTCAAAATAAAAATGATTGTCCAGTCATTACTGATGAGAGTCAACCTTATATTTATGATAGTTGCTACTGCACCACGTATCCAACTAGTCTTTGCTTTTACCTACATGTAAAATCAACACACGTTAAGTATTTAGTTAGTGAGACATAATATTATAAAGAACTGGAATTTATACATACGTATCTCATGACGAATTAAATCGCATATTTCACAAGGATCAAATAAATACTTCTCAATTCAACCAAGTTTCTTTTATACACTCATCGAATTTATTCTTAGTAGGTCCAGACTAACTATCCTTTTGTATATTCTTCCCAATTATTCTTTTAGTCCTTTGTCTTTTATAATTATCATGAGTGACACCATATACACCATTATTATATCGTTATATATATTCATTTGTGGGATCCTTTCATATCAATTAGCACGAGTAAGCAATCAGTCCTTCATCCAACTTGCATTATTGGCATCTTTCTGCCAAATACACAATTACACATTTATTCTTTTACCCAAAGGTATTTAACCTTTCATCTAACTGGCATGATTGACACTTTTCTACCAAAAGCACAATTAGGCTTTTACTCTTTTACTCAAAGGTATTTAACCTTTCATCTAACTAGCATGATTGACACATTTATGTCAAATACACAGCTAGGCCATTAATCTTTTATTTTAGAACATATCATACTCTAATAATTATTCATATTATCAATTAACTATTTAATTTCATTATAAATTCTATAGTTTACAACTGTAGTGCCAAAACAGTCATTCCCCAAACATTACTATAATTTATATGGGTTGCACCCCACTACCAATACAAAAATTCATAAACTTATTACAAAATTCTTGGTTTTTAAACTAATTCGTATCATCCATCAGGATTAGATAAGTCTCTATTATTGAAATCAAACTTCTTTTATACTATTATCATAAACATCCATAGTATGTCCAACATACCTTACTTTCTGATACATTTTTCTTTTTTTTTTCTTTAGTAATTATTCATTAATTTCGTTTATGGAATCCTTTCATGCCATAATGCATCCTTTCATGCATTTCATTTATGGCATCCTTTCATCCCTTAATGCATCCTTTTATGCATTTCATTTATGGATTCATTTTAGAGTAGTTGATACTCAAAAACTCATTCATAATAACCTTTCCATACATATAACAATAACATATTAAATACTATAAAACATACATTAACTTAAAATGTTCTAATTTGAATCATTGTGAATCTTATTCATCTCAAATAATTACAATCAATGTACTCACCTGGCTTGCCTCGTGATTATATGCAAAACGTAAATCTGATTACTCAGCTACTTCGCTTTTATCTTTCGTTTTGCTTGACTCGGAGTTTGATTTCGATCTACTCAAGCATCCATTAAAGATACATACAATTTCAAATGTTAGTATATTTCCTAACATTTATACTTTAATAATATTCACAAGTACAATTATTTACATTTCTAAAACAATTTCAACCCATCTTATAGTTCCAGGCTCAATAGTATCGATACCCCTACCATGGCCTCAATACTTCTATACTATAGTACATATACCTTTCTCTTAGTATCGATACAACTACACTATGGTACCGATACTCCTTTTCAGTATCGATACCATTTTGAGATTCATTTATCAATTGTATCAATACTTTCCTTTGTAGTATCGATACCCATCAGTATTGATACCACTTGCATCGGTACCGATAATGTTCGTCATATTTCTACCCATTTAAACCTACAGTATCGGTATTGTTCTATTAGTACCGATACTCTTACCCATATTTTCCATTTTTAGCCTGCTTTTTACCCAAATTTGGTCAAATTTCCTTAGGTTTTCACCCAACAATACTATTAAACTCTTATTTACTTATCATTACTAACTTTCCATCATTTAGCTTCTTAAAACATCTAAAATATCCCAAGAACATTTCAATCTAAGAATTACACCACTTTTTCTAACATGTTTTTACTCATATCTAAAGCTTCAAATCTCTTATTTGCATCTTTGACAAGTCAAATATACTAATAAACATCATTAAAAACTCATATTCCAATATATCCTTCAAAAAGCCATTATCTCTAATCTCTAATAACTCATCCATATCCTAGTTTTAACCTCATTCAATCATTCCTTAAGCTTACATGTCACTTAAGGTTATAATAACAAATCATAATCGAAAGGAAAAACTAATTAAATGAAATTTACCTTTTGCTATGTAGAAGAGTACCACCTATGGGAAGAATAAGAAAATGAGTAATTAACTTTCCTTTCCTCTTTTCCCCTATTAAATCCCTAATAAGGATATGTATTTTAAATTCATTTTATTCCAAATGATCATAATGCCCTTTTAATCATCCATTGTTACAATTTAGTCTAAACTACTATTCCAAATCATTTCTCATCTTTTATCATTTAATCAAATAAATCCTCATATTTTAAATATTTTCAATAAAGTCACTGACCTGATATTTGGGGTATTACAATTCTCCCCCTTAAGAAAATTTGTCCTCAAATTTAAAGACTTTATGCTTTTACCACAGCACTTTAACTAGAGTAATCGTTTTGTTACAAGGTTTCTAGATTTCTCGAGTCCAGTTCTGCATTGGTTCTTTTTCATACATCAAATATAATCAAATCTCTATTTACCCTAATATAAGAACATGTGATGTATCTGATCAGTAATTAATAAGCAACGACACTTGAAAAACATTATAGGTCTTGTCAATTTCGAGAGACAAAGCTAACGGATAAACTCTAATAGGGTTAAATAAATTATCGAACTCGGCCCAAACCTCAATACTTCCTTCCAATGTGATACTTTTAGAAAAACTTTATCACCTTCTTGTTATTTAATCTCTTTTCTCTTTAGATCAACATAATACTTTTGTTAATCATAAGCTATATTAAATTTATCTTGGGTGACTTTCATTTTATAATCCATTTCTTTCATTAATTAAGGGCCAACTAGATTTAGATCTTATAACTCAAACCAATTTATTGGTGTTTAACATTTTCTTTCATATAAAGCTTCGTATACAACAATCTTGATGTTCGCTTAATAACTGTTATTGCGAGCAACTTCTTCTAAAAGAAAATATTTTCCCCTTGATCCATTTTCCCTTCAAGAATCGAGATTGATCGAAACAATTTAAAAGATACTTGATGTTCAGCTCTTCCTATAATAGTACGTCAAACATTTTACTAAAATTTCCGTGATGGCTCTTTTCAAACTAGGCCACCCAAACGACTCTTTAAATCTTGGTACCTCTTATTTTCACTTGAATGCATAGTCAACGGACTTAATGCCTCAACAAGAATATCTTTATAAATTCTTAATCATCAGGAATACCAAGTTTCCCACGATAATACGAACATCCATCGAACCTGACCTCAAAAGTCCCTAATCTCTTTATTTTCTACTTATACAATTCTTATTAAGAAATTTTAATATTTTCTTTCTAATTATATTATTAGTTCTAATAAAACATCAGTGTCATCTTTAATTCATCCCATAATACAATTTTCATTGAACGCTAATTGTACATCCATAGTTAGCAAAACTGCAAAAGGTTATGTCCATCTTTTCTGTCTCTGGTTCATTATCTTCAATTCCACAAGTATTTTATACTTTTGTAATTTGCACAACTATAGCACCGCTCGCTATACTGATAATGACGTCAAATCTTTTAAGGTAACTCGACTACTGTCGACTTTAAACTATGTGTATATAATTCCTCTTGTGAGTCTTTAACCTTATCAAGGCATATGCCACAACCTTACATTTTTTCATAAGCACACTTCCTAAACTGTTGATAGATGCATTAGTAAAAACCACATAATCCTTACCGAACTCAAGCTGTACAAACACTGATGTCTCTATTACAGTCATCTTTAGCATTTTAAAACTCTATTGACCCTTATTCGTTCTACAAATGACATATCTTTCTTCAAAAACTTGGTTAGCAGTAAAACTAACGTTGTAAAGTTTTTTTTACTAACCTTTGATAGTAATCATCAAGCTCTCAAAGAAATCCAAACTTCAGGATCATTCTTTGGGAGTTTCCAATTACTACAGCATGAGTTTTTGTTGGGATCTCTTCTTATATCTTATGTTAAAACAAACTGGCCAAAGAAAGCCATCTCTGCTAACTAGAATTTCACATTGGTATAGTTTGGCATAAAAGTTCTTCTCTTGAATAGTCTTATTTAACTGTCAAAATCTATGCATAACAGCATAAGTTTATCTTTCTTTTTGCTAATAACACAAATACTTTCCAAGATGAAATACTCGGACTAATAAAATTTTGATCAATCCACTCTTATAATTGAGCTCCTATTTTCTTGGCTTATTTATGTCCTTTGATACAAGATCAGAGAAACATGTTCAATACTTTAATAACCATCAACTTTGAATTCCACCTCTCGATCTGAAGGTTACCCCATGAATTTATCTTAAAAGACATATATAAATTCCCAATTTGGTGAAATTATATATATATATATATATATATATATATATGACATCATTTTCTTCACAATCATTATCGATATCACCTTGAGCAATGATTTACGTTCTCACCAAAAACTATAATTTCCATCAGGTTCACCTGGAATATAGCCCTGGAATCTTTATAAAGTTTTATTCCTTGTCCAACTCACACTTGCATTATGACCCACTACAGTTTACCACTATCATCTCATTCGAGATTAAGTTGAATATAATACTTTTATATAAGTATTAAATAGGTAGAAAATCATTTTCACAAATTACCATCTACAAATAACTTTGTTAGGTCCATAAAACTTATCATTTATTCTTAACCTTATATTCAGTTAATCCACTAATAACTCATCATTCTATAAGCTTTTAACACTCAATGTATTTACCGCTTACTAATTTCCCCTTACTCCAATTAACAATACTTTAAACAATTTAATGCTTCACTTAAGTATTCCTAAATTATTTAAGCTTACATGAAGAAACCTCAGAATCATCTCTATATTCAGAAATCTCATCTAGATCCTCATCCGATTCAACTTCTCTTTGGTCGATTTTGATATGGACCTTCTTTTCAATATCATCTAATTTTTTACCTTTGTCCTTCATTTATGACATCTATTAGGGCATACCTAATAATAACACTAAAGTTAATAAGTGTTACATCAATCACACTCTAATTGACACCATATCAGTAACTTTGACAATCCTAAAGGCATGTAATCCTTTTTCTCAATCCATTTAAACTTGGTTTCGGCTGAGAATCGGCTAAATCTATAGCTCTGTTACCAATAAATGTAACACCCATTTACCGTATAAATTTTCATATACAAGTCATAGGTGTTACTTGACTTTTAAAAACATTCACCCATTTGTAAAACTCGTAAAAGTTTTTTTTTAAATTTAAACTAAAACATTTTAGTACCATCATAAAACAGTTGTTGAAATATACTACAAAATTTTCCACTTTACATATTTTCAAGAGAATTTTTCTTAATTTTGATTACATGCCAACAATGTTCAAAATAAAAATGATTGTCCTATCATTACTGATGAGAGTCAACCTTATATTTATGATAGTTGCTACTGCACCACGTATCCAACTAGTCTTTGCTTTTACCTGCATGTAAAATCAACACATGTTAAGTATTTAGTTAGTGAGACATAATATTATAAAGAACTGGAATTTATACATACATATCTCATGACGAATTAAATCGTATATTTCACAAGGATCAAATAAATACTTCTCAATTCAACCAATTTTCTTTTATACACTCATCGAATTTATTCTTAGAAGGTCCAGCCTACCTATCCTTTCGTATATTCTTCCCAATTATTCTTTTAGTCCTTTGTCTTTTATAATTATCATGAGTGGATCCTTATACAACATTATTATATCGTTATATATTTTCATACGTGGCATCCTTTCATATCAATTAGCACGAGTAAGCAATTAGTCCTTCATCCAACTTGCATTATTGGCATCTTTCTGCCAAATACACAATTACACATTTATTCTTTTACCCAAAGGTATTTAACCTTTCATCTAACTAACATTATTGACACCTTTATGCCAAAAGCACAATTAGGCTTTTACTCTTTTACTCAAAGGTATTTAACCTTTCATCTAACTAGGATGATTTACACATTTATGTCAAATAACAGCTAGGCCATTAATCTTTTATTTTAGAACATATCATACTCTAATAATTATTCATATTATCAATTAACTATTTAATTTCATTATAAATTCTATAGTTTACAACTGTAGTGCCAAAACAGTCATTCCCCAAACATTACTATAATTTATATAGGTTGCACCCCACTACCAATACAAAATTTCATAAACTTATTACGAATTTCTTAGTTTTTGAACTAATTTGTATCATCCATCAGTATTAGATAAGTCTCTATTATTGAAACCAAACTTCTTTCATACTATTATCATAAACATCCATAGTATGTCCAACATACCTTTCTTTCTTAAACATTTTTCTTTTTCTTTCTTTAGTAATTATTCGTTAATTTCTTTTATGGCATCCTTTCATGCCTTAATGCATCCTTTCATGCATTTCATTTATGGCATCCTTTCATCCCTTAATGCATCCTTTTATGCATTTCATTTATGGATTCGTTTTAGAGCAGTTGATACTCAAAAACTCATTCATAATAACTTTTCCATACATATAACAATAACATATTAAATACTATAAAACATACATTAACTTAAAACGTTCTAATTTGAATCATTGCGAATCTTATTCATCTCAAATAATTACAATCAATGTATTCACCTGGCTTGCCTCGTGATTATATCCAGAACGTAAATTTGATTACTCAGGTACTTCTCTTTTACCTTTCGTTTTTCTAGACTCGGGAGTTTGATTTTGATTAATATACTTACAATATCGAATGTTAGTATATTTCCTAACATTTATACTTTAATAATATTCACAAGTACTATTATTTACATTTCTATAACAATTTCAACCTATATTATAGTTTCAGACTCAATAGTATCGATACCCCTACCATGCTATCGATACTTCTATACTATGGTACCGATACATGTCTCTCTGTATATGTAATACCCCAAAAATTCAGATAATGACCAAAATGTAAATTTTGAAAGTTTTATGGTCAAAGTAAAAAAATTGGGAAAAGTTTAAGGAATTAAGTGATACTTTCCTAAAAAGAATTTTATTCTATAAATAGATAATTTGATCATTTACTCTTAAGAGTGGGGTTATATAGAAATTATATTGTTGGATTTGGAATTTAGTAAAGAAAAGTTAGAAAGGGTTAAAGCCGATAAGGAATTGGTAATTTGGATCGAATTGGAATTTTACAAAAATTTGAAGGATGTTATAAAAATGGTTGGAAATATTATTTTAATATTTTGGATCAGAGAAATTTGGTTTGGAAATGTGCAATTTTTCATATTTAATCGAAATAGTGGAATTTAGTGATTAAAATGCAAGATTTGAAGAATTTAGGGGAAATTTTAGAAATACAAGTCAAAATAATTCATCTTTGACTTTGAAAAATGATAAGGATGAGGTGTATAGGTTTTATAGTGAATATGGAGATTTATTAATGGAATTTCCTATGGATTTGAATAAAAATTCCATTATGTTATATTATGCCATGTGATGGATTATTTAATATTAGACTATCAATAATGGTGGAGCATTTTCAGCTTATTCCTCATCCAAGTTGCCGTGGGTTTTCTCCTAAGGTAAGAGAAAGCTTCAATTTAATTTTCAAGCAATTTACTTAGGATTTTGAGTAAGTTGTAAATAGAAAATTGTTATATGCGAAAAATGATATCATTTGGTACCAATATTTCATGATAATATTGTTCGTGTGCAAGGATCCCAAATTCTATAGTTTGTGTTCATAAAAGGGATCATGAAATTGATGACGGATCTTGATGTTTGTGATGTAGTTGATTCATATTCAAGCATGTATGATGATTAGAACATATTTAATCTTTCTATAACTTGTTCTTTAAGTTTTGGCCATGGATTGTTTGAGTTAGAAAAGTTATGGAAAATTTATATATGGGTTGGAAATGATGAAGGAAGTATTTTACAAATCTTAGAAAAATTCGAGGACCATTTTGTAAATTTTGAAAAAAATTGGAGATCAATTCGTAAATTCTGGAAAATTAAGGGGTTGTTGTATAAATGTTGTATAATGGATGTACTATGATGAAAATTGTTGATTGGGAATTTTAATGAGTGTTATATGTGAAAAATGACTATTTTGGAAGTTTGAAAAGATTTGTGATTTAAGTATAATATTTGTATAGTTGTGGTACTTAAATGTAATTATGCCTTTGTAAAAGCATTTGAATGGAAATAAATTCAATGCTGGAATTATTGGTTTTAAGAATGTAAGTGATAAAATGGTGAAGGACCATTTTGTGTAAATTGGAAAAGTTGGTTCCAATGTTAAAAGGAATTATTAAGAGATAAGTATTTTGATAGATAATGAGTTTCAAATATATTATGGAGCTATTTTGGGATATGTTTATGTTAGTACAAAACTAACATATGAATTGTTATGAATTTGTGAATTATACAAATCGTGATTGATTTGTGATCGAAGCAAGTCAAATAGAAAAGGGTTTATTGTGGACAATAGTGAGGCACATATATATTTGGAAATTTTTAAAGTGTCAAGGTGAGTGCAATACATGCATAAAATTATACATGGATGTCTTATACATCATCAGGAAGACTTGCGATAAGTCAACCTTGTTTATATCAGTATGATATTATGTCATATTTTTATAAATTGACATGACATTGATATGTCATGGTATGAAATTATAATGCATTGATTATGGAAAATGTGATATTTTTCCATGAAAATTATTTTGGGTATGAACTGCCCCATTGTTAAATTATGATAATATACTTTAGCATGGATGGATCAAATAAAATTGACTATATGCCCAAGTATGTTATTGAGGATCAGTTGTATTAATGGCATGCCATAGAGTCTAGCAGCTGGATATTAGGTAGCACTAGAGTGTCTAGAGAAGGCACATAGTGCAGGCCTCAAAATGTCTAGTGAAGACACGGTACAAAACACTACGGTGTACTAGGTGGGTAAATCTCGACCTCAGCACTACAAGGCATTATTCGGTGAGCAAAGCTCGACCTCAGCACTTCGGTTTAATATTTGACTCATATATCGGGCTCCTCATACAGTTATACTTTGGGTTATGCTTTATTGGTTAATAAATGGTAAGCATGCAAATAAGCTTATAAGCTTATGGAATAATGGCAAGTATATTGGTAATATAAGCTTATGAGCTTAGAGGGTAAATGGTAAGAAATTTTATATTATTTTGATCATGGTAAAATATTTTACATGTATTTAACATGTTCTAATGGCATTTGTTTTATATAGTGAAATTTATGCATGAATTATATTGCACTGTTTATTGTTTTAATTTCCTCACTAAGTATATACTTAGCGTGTGATGATTTTCACGCGTATGTAAAAAGCCAGTAGTGGAATAAAGAGTTCAAGAGACTTAAAACATTGAAGCGTATATTTCAATATCAATAAGACATCCTAAGATGTAATGTTGACTTTATTAGTGGCATTTTATTATTAATGTTTTATTTGCTTTGTTGAACAAATTTGGAAACCAAATGGAAATTTTATCATTTTTGTATATAATGTTGAAATTACTGTAGCAGTTACTGTAGTAATGAATAGTAACCACGTTTTAAGAAAATTTCCAAAATACTTAAGGGGTACCGATTCCCTACTACAGGAACCGATACCCTCACTGTTCACTATTCACTATTCATAAAAAAATATTTTGAATTAAACGGTTATAAAGAAACATAATTTATATGATGTGATATTTTAATAATATCAGTTATCATTTTAAGAAAACAAATTTTAAATCGCTTTTGAATTGTAAAATGGATTTAGAAATTCGTGTGACATCTATAATCTGTATAGGTATAATTATACGGGTTATGGGTGTTACAATATCGATACTACTACACTATGGTACTGATACTCCCTTTCAGTATCGATACCATTTTGACATTTTGTTATCCATGGTATCGATACTTTCCTTTGTAGTATCGATACCCCATCAGTATCGATTCCACTTGCATGAGTACCGATATTTTTTGTCACATTTCTACCCATTTAAGCCTATAGTATCGGTATTGTTCTATCAGTACCGATACCTTTACCCAGATTTTCCATTTTCAGCCCGATTCTTACCCAAATTTGGTCAAATTTCCTTAGGTTTACACCCAACAATACTATTAATCTCTTCTTTATTTATCCTTACTAACTTTCCTTCATTTAGCTTCTTAAAACATCTAAAATCTCCCAAGAACATTTCAATCTAAAAATCACACCAACTTTTCTAACATGTTTTTACTCATATCTAAAGCTTCTAATCTCTTATTTACTTCTTTGACAAGTCAAATATACTAATAAACATCATTAAAAATTCATATTCCAACATATCCTTCAAAAAAACTCATTTTCTCTAATCTCTAATAACACATCCATCTCCTAGTTTTAACCTCATTTAACCTACCTTAAGCTTACATATCACTTAAGGTTGTAATAACAAACCATAATCGGAAGGAAAAACTAATTAAATGAGATTTACCTTTTGCTATGGAGAAGAGTACCACCCACGGGTAGAAGAAGAAGATGAGTAATTAACTTCCCTTTCTCTTTTCCCCTATTAAACCCCTAATAAGGATATGTATTTAAATTTATTTTATTCCAAATGACCAAAATGCTCTTTTCATCATCCATTGTTACAATCTAGTCTAAACCACTATTCCAAATCATTTTTCATCTTTTTATCATTTAATCAAATAAACCCTCATATTTTAAATCTTTTCAATAAAGTTACTGACCTGATATTTAAGATATTACAATATTAGTATTTAAATTTAATATTTATATAACAATCAAACGTCAAAATTAAAATTTTTGATTGCACCACAGTATCTGAAATAACCCAAATTAAGGTTACATAAATGGTTCTATAAAAAATCGGAAACTCAAGTCTTTGATTGTTTCTAAAGAATTCCTTAAGCATGCATTTAATTCATAACTTCATAAATCATCAAAAAATAAACTGAATTTAAATCAATATTTAACCAAAAGTATAGGTCAAAGTACATACTAATGAATTAAAAGTTTTCCAAAGATTAAAAATTAATAATAATATTTTTTAATCAAACTAAATCAAATATATCAATGCCAAATATATATTCAATAATCTATAATAGTAAAAAAACAAAACTGAATTTTCTAATCACGTCATGGTTTCTAAAGTAACTTATAATAAGGTTGTCTAAAAGACGTTATTAGAAATCGAAAACTTAAATCTTTGACTATTTCTCAAGAATTTCTTAATATTTAACATATTAAACAAAAATATGATATATTTTAAAAATATATCAGCAATTACACTAAACCACCACTGCAACAATAATGCAATTATCCCCAAAAAAAATAATAAGCATGCACCTTAAACTGAATCAAAAAAACAATTGAATTACTATTATGCGATTAGAAAAATAATAATTGGAAAACAATCTCTAGTCCCATAATTTGATATCAACTGTAATTAAAAAAACAAATCACTTATAATTGCATAAGAGTAGAAAGTATACTTTCAATCTAATAAACACTTCATCCAAAATTGAATTTCAATTGTCGTGACATGAACCACAACTATTTCTTGAAATTGTTAAGTACCGAATTGAAAACCTTAATCCATTATTTATGAATATGTGGTTATGAATATGAACTGAAATTCAATATAAAATCAATTTGATCACAATATGCGATAATTACCAATCCACGAACATAACATTAGAATAATTTATCACATCATGGAACTAAAAATTTGAATCCATTATAATCTGGACTATCGAAATTGAAAGAAGAATCTTAAAATATGAGTAATATCAAAATTTTAAATGATTACAAATAAAAAATCTTCACGATGAATTAATCTAAAAGTAGTATAAAATTAATTCATTCTCAATGATTCAACATGATCTTGTGATGATATCACTTGTTAGAACTAAAATCATAATAAATATGATAAACAACCAGGATCTAATCATGTCAAATCATCAAGAATAAAATAATAGATGTGAAAGCGTATTTGAATTAATTGATAGGTTAAAATCCTTGAATCTTTCTTTGATTGTGATCTTTCAAGAAGATAGAATTCCATTGAGTATAAACTCTTTGACGGAGATAAGAGTAAATACGAGAATATCTATTTCTTGGAGACCATAACCCCTTTATATAGCTTATAGTTATTGTTTGTACTTATAACTACGCCCCTCGTTGAATTATAAATACAACTTTAATAGTATCTACATTTTTATTTACATAACACTTTTAATACTTTATGACTTTATAACATAATTGGTCACTTAATTTATGTCATATTTTATGATAACAATTTACATTATAAATATGTGCTCATTATTATGGATTTTATCCAACATCTGTCAAATCCCAAAAATACACCTCAACAACAAAACCCATACTAACTCAGTCCAAACACTAAACATAATGCAACAATCTCAATAAAATCAAAACTCAATGAACCATACACCACCACCTGAATACTCAACCCAACAACAAAGCACGCAACTCTCACATTAACTTTAACTTATAACATTAGTAACAATTACATATTTTCCAAATGATATATAATCGAGTATTCACAATCCTTTAACAACTCAATAATTGATACAAGCACACCCTACTCCACTTGGTGAGGTAAGACTTGCACTTTGATTGTAGGACCTATGAAGGCAACAAGTGTTCCTGAAATAAGAACACTTAAAAGAAAATGGTTAAGTATGAATGAATAAGTTGGTAAGATAAAAACGGCAGCGGAGATGGTGATAAGTTTGGAAGGATTTAGAGAAGTATTTGTATGGTGGAATGATGATATGGTTATGGTTGATTTTATGAAAGAAAATTAAAGATGATGGATAGTATCTTAGAAAGACCAAGGAAGAACCAGTGCTACAATGAGCAAAAACCCATCCTTACAAATCTCTCTAAGGGGTGGTAGAGAGGACTTGGACCCACTATCTATAAATAGATAGGAACCACAAGTATCAAGGTGGATAGAACATAGGTGACGCTACAAGCGCAAGAGCACTTGACAAGTCGATATAGTTCTTAAAGAACTAGAAAGAGAGAAAATCTGACAAGTTTTGATTAAAAAAAGTTCGTTCCTTTACAAAATGAAAGCTAAACTATTTATAGGCCTAAGTATGTCTAGGATGCACATACATGATTTAATGATTGAACATTCAAGGATGAATGTTCATCCCTTAGGGAAATACTATGTACGGTCAATGGTGAATGTATGATGAATTAAATGAATAAATCTTCATAAATGTATCTTAATGGCTGAATCCTTCCTCCCATGTGTGAACATGTTGATTTGTCTTCTATTGACGAATGTTCATGAATGTATCATGGCTGAAATTCTTCCCCTTGTATGAACATGACTATTTAGCTTCTTGCATGAATATGCATGAATGGATGAACTTAAAATCCTTTGAATGAACCCTTGTACCTTCTCAAAAATGTGTTGATTCATTTTAATATTCCTTTCTCATCCATGCATATATCCATTAATGCCTCTCATGCATAAATCCTTTAAAGGATTGAATGGTTGCAAATCTCGTATTTATTTCCAGCCTGCACTATCTTCAGTAATCTGGTCATATCTTAAGCTCCCAATATTGTAATGATACAATTCAAAGTGTGTTAGAAAGATACGAGATAGGGGATTAAATGTTAAGAATACTTCATCACACAAAGATGCTTGTAACATGTTCAAAAGTGGAGATCAATCTGACTGACGTACACTGTCCATTGGACTGCCTTGAATGTACCTTGCACTAAATACAAAATGTATATAAGTTACAATGCTCAAGGTAAAGAATAAGTAATCAGTAACATTATAATGTAATACATGACTCCATGGCTAATATAATTATGTAATTGATATGATAACATAAGTAAGGAATGTTTAACATATGCATGAAACAAGCTAATTAAATATGTGACATGCATGAATATCATATAAGCTGCAAACATAGGATAATATATGAATATTCAAGCATAGTTTAGAATTTCAAAGAATGTTTATATTGTTAGAGTATGCCCAAAGACCAATCATATGATGATTGTAATAATACTTTTATTTATCGATTTTATTGAATAAAGGCATTGCCACTATTATTTTCACCTATATATATGTGTTTAACATAAACTGGAAGATAATAAAGTCCATATAATGACATAATTATTATTATTAAAAGATCCCTAGTCAAGTATTATTATGGGCATGGTCAATAATAATACGCTTAAGACTAACATGTTATTGATTGATGACAACGAGTTGTCATTGACATAGAGATGTCAGAATTGATACATTATTATATTGTTAAAGAACTATGTATTGGATTGTCCCACCATGAGCATATGTCTTGGATTATTATGTGACAGTCATAACATTGCTCATGGTGATGACTATATGTATGATCCTTAGACTTGAGATCAATAATATCCCAACATATATTGTTGTATGTTTTGATGCAGCTAAACAAGCTCCGTAACTGGTTGCTCTATAAAGACTGTTATTGAATAAATCTCAATATATGTAGTGGGTGTGTATGATTAAGATAGGATTTGTCCTTACAACATAATAGGAAATATATCACAGGCCACTTGATTGAGTAAGACTAGACACGCATGGCCATGCTCGAATAAGTTGATATGAGATATCATAAACTATTCGTTAATCAAAGTCTACTCTAGATATCAAGAAACAATAGATGGGCTATACAAGTGTAACTATTCCAAGACTTGTGCCTATTCTAGATATAAAGAACATAAGGATGTAATACATAAAAGAGTTAATCACCAAGATAATATGTCGAATCATCTTTTCTTGTAACTTATGTGACAATGATATATTGCTAAATGTCACTCATTGTATGTAATATTAGAATTGCTCCAATAATTACTTCTAGCGTTACAATAACCTACAGGGTCACACCCTAGGATTGAAACGAGCAAAAATGTCCAATTTATGGTACGTTACTAAAATATATTTAGAGTTAATTAAGTATATGTTTTAATAATCCTGAATATTTTATTTCAATTAATTAAATATAGATTTAAATAATTTGAAATAATAAAATCCCTAATATGATTAGGGTAACTTTGACATAAAAGGATTATTAAATTCCAATTAATTAAATATAAATTTAATTAATTTGAAATAATAAAAAACCTAATATGATTAGGGTAACTTGGTTATAAAAGGGTGTGTTAGGTCTAGCAGTCGTTTTAGAGAACACACACAAAAACCTTCAGCCATTTTCTCTCAAAACGGTTTTGGGTAAAACAAAATTGCTCTCAATCGGGTGAACTGAGTAGAGGCTGAGACGTGATTTTGTGGAGGCTTACGATTCGAACCGATCTACACCACCAGTATTCACTGCTGTCCTTGCTATTTTTCAATGAACCCGCTGTAAGTATTCGCGTCTCTTCCTCCCGATTTCAGTTTTTCGTAATTGGATTGCCAGTGAGACCATCGAGTTTTGTTTCTGCTGCGCCATGAGGTGCGCCGAAAGTCCCAACAGTGGCATCAGAGCCACTTGTATGATCTGAATTTGGGTTAAGTTTTTGGTTGATGCAATATGTATGAGATGCATGTTCTAGTTTTATCGATTTCGGTAAATATACTGATATCATTGTTTGAATCGATAACTGAAACTATTAATATGTAAATTTGTTAATATGTTTTTCAATTGATTTGTTGCTGGATGATCTGTGGGAGTGCGATAGCAGATCGCGTTTAGAAGTAGAACAATGGTTTTTCCAATGTAGAAACCCTTCGGGATTGAAAATCCCAAAAGCACGATTCTGTTGATAATTGTTATTAAATCATGAAGTTTTTCCATGGAAACAGAAGTTCTGTTTTTCAAAAAAATCCCTTGACCCTCATCAGCAGTACAAATTGAAGGCCCATATTAATTTTTTTTTAACAAAGGCATAAGAACGCGTATATATATATATATATATATATATATATATATATATATATATATATATATATATATATATATATATATATATATATATATATATATATATATATATATATATATATATATATGATATGTTTGTTTTGCACGTTGTTTGACATGCATGGTTATAGCCCTTATTCACTTTATAATGGTTTAATTTGAAATACGGTCTACGAGCCGTGCCTTTCTATATCTCTTTTGTATTTCTCTTCTCATCTTACCCCCTCGTATGTAATACGAGTTTCTTTTAAAATTGTAAACCTATGAAGATTCACAAGGAGCGGAAGAATGGCGAGAAGATGACTAGAGAGCAGTCTTAGGATTTAGGGTTCTTGGTTCTCCCATTGGCTTGGGATGGGCCACCTTAGTCATTGTTTTGGGCTATAACCATTGCATCTTATTTATTACTATATTTGTTGTATACAATGCATCAAATGATAAAATAAGAATAAATATTGATGAGATCAATAAGGGTCCAATATTAAAACGAACAATGATGAGATAATTACGCAAATCCCTCTTTATAATCTAAGTTAACTTAACAGTCTAATATTTACCCTCGTTAAGGCTTTGATCGATATTGTGTGGGCTTTGCCAAAGCATTGGCACATAAATCTATCATGGTTAAACGCGAAGAATAAGCAAGTGATATTCACCGGTTTAATTATTGGTAATAAATTATCTAGGTTATTCTAATAGGATTAGAAACCTAGAGGTTAAATATTTGGATAAGTCATAAGATGACTTGAACAAAAGTTGTTCACAAAAATGAGGAGTTACATGAGATGTAACTAGTCAAGTGTTACTTACCTAAATAATCATTATCTTAAAAGAAAAGCCAAAGGTGATTTAGGAAATTGATGTATTATGGATCCTCACCCACTACAAAAAAATTTCGTTGAACTTTTCCGAAATTAAAACAAAGAGGGTTTTTAATTTTGAATAAAATAGTGGAAGTAATTTGTAAACAAAGTCCTATTTATAAATTTTAATTCGATAAATTTACTTACTTTAATATTTCCATTATATTAGATTTAATGGAAAACAACACTTTATCACTACGATCACTCCTTGAGAAGGATAAACTTAATGGCATAAACTTTCTTGACTGGTTTTGTAATTTGAGAATTGTTCTCAAACAGGAAAAGAATGAATATGTCATTGAGGAACCTGTTCCTGATGAACCGACAGCTAATGCTTCAAAAGCTGACAAAGACAAATTCAAGAAACATATGGATGATATGTTAGATGTTGAATGTCTAGTGCTTGCCACCATGACTCCTGAGCTTCAGAAGCAATATGAGGACATGGTTGCATATGAGATGATTCAAAATCTCAAAGAAATATATGAAGGTTAAGCACGTCAAGAGAGATATGAGACCTCTAAATCTTTATTTCACTGCAAAATGGTAGAGGGAACTCCTGTAGGAGCTCATGTCATCAAGATGATGGGCTACATCCAAACGTTGGAAAAACTGGGATTTCCTCTCAAAGATGAATTGGCTACCGATGTTATCCTGCAATCATTGCCAGATAGCTTTAGCCAATTTGTCCTTAATTTCAACATGAATGAAATTAACAAGACTTTTCCACAGTTACTTGGCATGTTACGAACTGCTGAAAGTAACATGAAAGAGGTTGGACCTAAGCCCATTCTGATGGTCCACAAGGAAAAAGGAAAGGGAAAGAAAAAGGTAGTGGCAAAGTCTAATGGCAATGGTAAGACCAAAAGGGAAAAATGCATTGAAACCCAAAGGGGGGTTAGCAAAGAAGGAAAATGTTTCCATTGCGATAAGACGAGACACTAGAAGAGAAACTGTCCTGTTTACCTTGAAGAGGTCAAGAAGGCAAAAGCAAACGAAACTTTTGTTTTAGGTATTTATGTTATTGATGTTAATTTGTCAACATCTACTTCTTGGGTATTATATACCGGTTGTAGTTCTCATATTTTTACTTCTGTATAGGGACTGCAAAAGAGAAGGAATCTGGAAAAAGGAGACATGGACCTACGAGTGGGAAATAGAGCAAGAGTTATTGAATTAGCTATAGTGATATATGTTTTATCTTTTTCGAGTGGACTTGATTTAAATTTAGAGGACTGTTATTATGTGCCTAGTTTGACTAAGAACATTATTTCTATTTCTTGTTTGGACAAGATTGGTTTTGAGATTATTATTAAGAATAATTGTTGTTCTTTTTATCTCGAAAGTGTTTTTTATGGTTCGCCACAATTGGTTAATGGTCTCTATATTTTGGATCAAGAAAACACCATTTATAACATAAATACTAATAGATCAAAAACAAATGACTCGAATCAAACTTATCTTTGGCATTGTCATTTAGGCCATTTAAGTGAGAAACGCATATCAAAACTCCATAAAGATGGATTCTTAGATTCATTTGTTTTCGAACAATATGATGTATGCGAATCTTGCTTGTTGGGAAAAATGACTAATGCACCTTTTAATAGTAAAGGTGACGAGCAAGTGATTTATTGGGGTTAATACATAGTGATGTATGTGGACCAATGAATACACAAGAAAGAGGTGGATTCCATTACTTCATTACTTTTACGATGACTTCAGTCGGTATAGGTATATTTATCTTATGCGCCATAGATCTAAAGCCCTTGAAAAGTGTAAGGAATTTAAAAATGAAGTACAAAATCAACTAGGCAAGAGTATTAAGGCACTTCGATCAGATCGAGGAGGAGGATACTTAAGCATAGAGTTTGATGAACTCCTAAAAGAATGTGGGATTGTCTCACATCTTACACCACCTGGTACACCACAGTGGAATGGAGTTTCTGGAAGAATAAGTGGAACACTGTTAGACATGGTTCGATTGATGATGAGTCATAGTGATCTTCTGACTTCTTTTTGGGGACATGCACTTGAAACAGTCGGTTTTACACTAAATCATGTTCCATCTAAATCAGTTCAAAAGACACCATACGAGATATGGACTGGGAAATGTCCCAATATGTTCTTTATGAAGATTTGGGGTTGTGAAGTTTATATAAAACATCAGATGTCTACAAAGCTCGAACCTAAATCTCATAAGTTTATATTTGTTGGATATCCTAAAGAAACTAAGTGATATTATTTCTTCAACCCAAACGAGAACAAAGTGTTTGTTGCTCTAACAGGAGTTTTTTTTTGTTGCTCGAACAGAAGTTTTTCTCGAAAGAGAATTTCTCTCAAAGAAAGGGAAGGGTAGAAATATTGAACTTGGAGAAGTTCAAGAGCAACAGATAAATGAACCTAAGTTAAGCATTTTTCACAAGTTGTTGAGGAGCATTCAACAGATTTAGAACACAATCACTGCGTAGATCCATAAGAGAACATCGTGCACCTGAGAGATTTGGATTTCTCGTTACGACACATGGAGATGTTCTTCTTATGGATCAAGATGAGCCCAGAACTTATCAAGTGGCAGTGTCTAGCCCAGGCTCCGAGAAATGGCTTGAAGCAATGAGATCTGAGATGGATTCCATGTTAGTATATCAAGTATGGACTTTTGTTGAACCACCTAAAGGGGTCAAACCTATAGGATGTAAATGGGTTTTCAAGAAGAAAATCGACGTAGATGGTAATGTACAAACATACAAGGGGTGATTAGTCGCTAAAGGTTTTCGACAAGTTCATGGTGTAGACTATGACGAAACATTCTCCCCTGTAGCTATGTTTAAGTCTATCCAGATCTTGCTCGCAATAGTTGCATTCTATGATTATGAAATCTGGCAAATGGACATCAAAACTGCCTTCCTTAATGGAAAACTTGAAGATGATGTGTATTTGACACAACCAGAAGGTTTTGTCTTTCTAGGAAATACTGTAAAGGTTTGTAAGCTATAGAGGTCTATTTATGGACTAAAGCAAGCTTCTCGAAGCTAGAATATTTGTTTCAATGATGCAATCAAAAAGTTTGGTTTTATCAGAAATGAAGATAAGCCTTGTGTTTATTAAAAGGCTAGTGGGAGCATTTTTTCTATCCTAATCTTGTATGTAGACGACATACTCATTATAGGAAATGATTTACCTACTTTACAGTCTGTTAAGACTTGGGTGAGGTAGCGTATATCTTAGGAGTTAAGATCTATAGAGATAGATCAATAAGCCTTGTTTATTAAAAGGCTGCTAGTGGGAGCATTTTTTCTATCCTAATCTTGTATGTAGACGACATACTCATTATAGGAAATGATTTACCTACTTTACAGTCTGTTAAGACTTGGGTGAGGTAGCGTATATCTTAGGAGTTAAGATCTATAGAGATAGATCAATAAGACTTCTAGGTCTAAGTCAAAGTACATATATAGACAAAGTGCTGAAAAGATTCAATATGGAAGAATCCAAGAAAGGATTTTTGCCTATGAGACATGGCAGTTCTCTTTCGAAGGAAATGTGTCCTTTAACTCCACAAGAAAGAGAATGGATGAATAAGATTCCATATCCTTCGACTATTGGTTCTATCATGTATGACATGATATGTACTCGACCAGATGTATCGTATGCTTTAAGCATGATGAGTCGGTATCAAGCGAACCCTGGTGAAAATCATTGGGTTGCGGTTAAAAATATCCTTAAGTACTTAAGAATAACTAAGGATAAGTTTCTTGTTTATGGAGTGGGGAAGAGCTTTGTATAAAAGGTTATACTGATGCCAGCTTCCAAACTGACAAGGATGACTCACGATCGCAATCGGGTTTTGTGTTTTGTCTTAATGGAGGTGCTGTGAGCTGGAAAAGTTCGAAGCAAGACACAGTAGCAGATTCTACAACAGAGGCTGAATACATTGCAGCCAGTGAAGCAGCAAAAGAGGTTGTTTGGATCAAGAAGTTTATAATGGAATTAGAGGTTGTTCCAGTATATCAGATGTTGTAGAACTCCGTTGTGACAATAATGGAGCCATTACACAAGCAAAGGAACCCAGATCTCATCAACGGTCCAAACATATTCTTAGTCTCTTTCATCTCATTCGAGAGATCATTGATAGAGGAGATGTGGAAATATGTAGAGTACACACGGATGACAACATTGTTGATCCCTTGACGAAGCCTCTTACACAGCATAGGCATGATCGTCACACTGAGTCACTCGATATTAGATATTTGAGTGATCGGTCTTAGTGCTTGTGGGAGATTGTTAGAGTATGCCCAAAGACCAATCATATGATGATTGTAATAATACTTTAATTTACCGATTTTATTGAATAAAGGTATTGCCGCTATTATTTTCAGTTATATATATGTGTTTAACATAAACTGAAAGATAATAAAGTCCATATAATGACATAATTGTTATTATTAAAAGATCCCTAGTCAAGTATTATTATGGGCATGGACATTAATAATACGCTTAAGACTAACATGTTATTGAATGATGACAATGAGTTATCATTGACATAGAGATGTCAGAATTGATACATGATTATATTGTTAGAGAGCAATGTATTGGATTGACCCACCATGAGCATAAGTCTTGGATTATTATGTGACAGTCATAACATTGCTCATGGTGATGACTATATGTGTGATCCTCAGACTTGAGATCAATACTATCCCAACATATATTGTTGTATGTTTTGATGTAGCTAAACAAGGTCCGTAACTGGTTGCTCTATAAAGAATGTTATTGAATGTATCTCAATATATGTAGTGGGTGTTTATGATTAAGATAGGATTTGCCCTTCCTACATAATAGGAAATATATCACAGGCCACATGATTGAGTAAGACTAGAAACACATGGCCATGGTCGAATAAGTTGATATGAGATATCATAATCTATTCATTAATTAAAGTCTACTATAGATATCAAGAGACAATAAATAGGCTATACAAGTGTGACTATTCCAAGGCTTATGCCTATTTTATATATAAAGGGCATAAGGATGTAATACATAAAAGAGTTAATCACCAAGATGATGTGTCGAATCATATTTTCTTGTAACTTAGGTGACAATGATATATTGCTAGATGTCACTCATTGTATGTAATATTAGAATTTTTCTAATAAATAGTACTAGCGTTACAAGAACCTACAGGGTCACACCCAAGGATTGAAACGAGCAAAGATGTACAATTTGTTGTACGTTACTAAAATATATTTAGAGTTAATTAAGTATATGTTTTAATAATCCCGAATATTTAATTTCAATTAATTAAATATAGTTTTAATTAATTTAAAATAATAAAATCCCTAATATGAATAGGGTAACTTGGACATAAAAGGATTATTAAATTCTAATTAATTAAATATAGATTTAATTAATTTGAAATAATAAAAGCCTAATATGATTAGGGTAACTTGGCTATAAATAGTTGTGTTATATCTAGCAGTCGTTTTAGAGAACACACACAAAAACCTTCAGCCATTTTCTCTCAAAACGGTTTTGGGGAAAACAAAATTGCTCTCAATCGGGTGAACTGAGTAGAGGTCGAGACGTGATTTCGTTGAGGCTTACGATTCGAACCGATCTACACCACCAGTATTCACTGATGTCCTTACTGTTTTTTAAGGAACCCGCTGTAAGTATTCGCATCTCTTCCTCCTGATTTTAGTTTTTCGTACTTGGATCGTTGGTTTCCCTTAGAATTAGCAAGGTAGAACGTCCATGAAGTGATTATGTGTTGAAGAAGTTTGGTCCTTGGTATGATCACATCAATAACAACTAACCCAACACTATACTCTGGATAATTACACTTGTATAACCTCATCCCTCTAAAAAAATTACCATCTAACATTAATACGTAACAAAAAACCCAAAATCGAACATCATCAAAATCCCAAAACCTTCTCAAATCCATTAAAACAACAACAAACTTCAGTCCACTCAAACTAGGTAGATCTTCCGAAGTAAATTCAAAAAAGAACCAACAATGACAGAAATCTCTTCAACAACTTAATGTTAAAACGACCAAACACAACAACTATGAACCTTATTAGCAATCCTCTACAAACTCCAATTCATAACAGCTTAAACCTTAATCAAACTAATCTGGTTACCTTCACCTGTAACATCATACTATTCTTCGAGACCAAAACTCACAATACAAAACTTCATAACTACTTTTGGAATGAACCCAAATAATATCTCAGAAACATGATCATGCTCTTCTCCTACATGAAATTACACAAGAATACCATTGACAACCTAACAACATCTAAGTAATTTACAGACGAAACACTCAACTCATCAAACTCTCAAAACAATAAGAAGATTCACCAAATGAGCGACATTACTAAGAATTCGTAACAATCTTAACGCGACTAAAAGAAATTTAGATTAATTAGATTTTAGATTTAGTTCCTAACTAGTGTACTCAAACTTTAGATTTAATTCCTTAATTTAGAATTCTTTAAGTTTAGTCCCCGAACTTTTAATTTAGGGGAATATTCAGTTTGACCCTCGTCTTAATGCCCGAGGGTCCATTTCGATTATTCGACTCAATAATTGGTTAAAATCAATTAGGATTAATATTAGATCCTCTATTTTAGGCTTAATTTCACTTTAGTTCTTTTAATTTAGAGGAATATTCGATTTGGTCCTAGTCTTAATGCTTGAGGGTCCATTTTGATTATTTGAATCAATAATTGGTTAAAATCAATTTTGGACTAATATTAGAGCCTACATATTTAGGTTTAGTGCTCTAGGTCCTTTAAATTTCATAATTAGTAAGAGGGAAGCCTTAATTAATTTACCTAGAATAATTAGGTCCAAAAATAAGGTAATGTTCATTTATTAGAGAGTTGATAGTTTATCTTCTGCATAAGGGATAACTACTGTTAATTCCTGAAGTAAATCAATATCATTTTCAAAACCCTGCACCATGATTTCAAAATCTTCTAGGCAATTTTTGTTTATTGGGATCGATAATTGGTAAACCAACATTTTTTTTCAAAACATGCATTTATAATGAATTTTAAATTAAATAAAATTGCGAACTCAAAACTTCTAATTTATAAAGATAGGGTAATCGACTAGGTATCAATTTTTGCGTGATGTGGGGGTGCTAATCCTTCCCCACACATAACTGACTCCTGAACTCGATTTCTAATTTCGTAGAACAAAATTTGGTTTTATAAAATAAAATGTTTTATTAAAATTAAATGATTTTAGGTGTTCCAATCGCGCCTTAAAATGGTTAGTGACGACTCTCATCTTTTCCCATCCTTTCAAAAAAAAACTGCATCATCGTAACTAATTGACTTTTCCACCATGAAGGGTTGATTGTGACAGTAGGGATGTAAGCTATTAAGCTCAGTGTGTCTCTAAAGTACAATCGGATAAACAAGCTAAGAATAAAAACAAATTCACAGTTCAAGTCATAATATTCATAGTCCGAATGAAATACAAGCGTAAATCCACCTATACGCCTTACACACCATCCGAAGAGTAGGTTCCTCGAAAACACTCTAACTACAACACACCATCCGAAGTAGGGTCCACCACAAAAGCAAAAAACACTGAATCTGAAGTTAAATTTATCCCATTGAATGAATGCACTGAACATCCCTTATCAATCTCGGCCCAATATGACATGACATCATGATATACATATTTAAATTCTAATTTGATATGAATATAAAATATTTACATAAATTTCAAAATTTCAAATGCATAGCTTAAATTCTTAGTCCGGTAAATCAACATGCATCATGTAACATTTTCTGAAATTGGCATGATAACATATATCACATAAATATTATTCGAAGCACAAGTTAGTTAACAAATGTCACATCAAATATGTTCGTAATCAACAAAAAAATTTCAGTCAATCTAATAATTCACAAACAAAATATAGCACCCGGTAAAGACACACCATGACAAAATAACTGTAATGATGATCGATGATTCCCACGGTCAACTTTATCAATGGGTCGAACCGAATCATTTCCTACAAAATAATTAACTAATAATCTACTATTCTAATTTAATATCTAAATCATATCAAAACTAACAAATGATTAATACTCACGATCAGTCGTCACAACACTAATTGATTCAAAATGAGTCGGTAATGGTGGAGGCAGTAATTAGGGTTCCAAGTCAAAGTCCTCTACAAAAATACGACCATTTGTTTTAATCCACAATTGCACAATTTTCGAATAATGCAAAATTAAAATGACACTTAAAAATAAATCTGATTCAAACCAAAGGGAATTCGGTAGCAAGGTATCGGTTTGATTGAAGGTAATCGCTAACAAAAAATAGGGCTGTCGATTTAGCTACGACCGGACTGCCAATGACGAGTCCCAAGGATAACAACCCGGTTAACTGACGACACTCACGGTCACTTAGCTGAGGCCTAAAATGGCTGAAAAATGATGATAGTGGCCGACCGGGCTGTGAAGGCATGACACGGACCTACCAGACCGGTCCGACGAAGGCATTCTCACCTTAATCCTCAAATAGCCGTGAACGACCGAATTCTGCCAAAAATATGGCAGTGTCTTGATTTTAAGCTTACTGAAACCTTGAACGATGATGGTACGATGAAGTAGAGGAATAAAAGACAAGAAGGGCAGTCCAATGACACCCCAACAACATTGTTCGTCCAACGAAGATGACGTAAGAAAGGGAAAGCTGCGATTTAAAGAGATGAGGCAGCAACGTTCCTTGAAAGAAAAAAATAAAAGGAAAAAAGGAACACTAGTCGCGCGATGGGATTTTTAAAAGAACTGTTTTCAAATAAAAATGGGACAATTGCATCACGAGTCTCTCAACTTCTTAGGGCTTCCAATACAGTTTTCAACTTTTAATTTAATTGCAATTTGGTCACCAAAATCAAATTAGGGATTTGGTAATAAATTCCCAAATTCTAGGGTTTATAATTTGTGACAAATTTGGGGTTTTACAATTCTCCCCTCCTTAAAGAAAAATTATGACCTCGAAATTTATCAAAATGTAAATAGAGTGAATTAAGAAGATATCATCATTTTCGTTTGACTCATCTTGATCCTCATATCTCTGAGTAGCATAAACCAGCTTAGGTTGCTTCACTGTAGATTTAACTGAACTTCTTCTTAGAGTCGATCCATCCTTACTAGTTGAACCAAACCTATAGGACTATCTTGTTTTATACCACTAGTCGGTGTCTAAATTAACCTTAATCTTAATCGGTCGTTAATCAAGAACTCCTATAATTTAACATAATAAACTATCGAAAAAAGGCAATGTCCTAAAATCAAAGTTTATACTCTGAGTTTCTGAATTAAAACATTTATTTACTCTTTTAAAATAGAAAAAAGAAAAAAAATATGAATAAAATTATCATTTTAATCCAAAAATATTTGTATGCATGCAAAAATCATTTCAGGTTAAAATTTTGCTAGTGAGCTCCACAGTCTAAGGGTTGAACGGAGATCTAATACTACTAAATGTAACCTCATTCACCCTACCTAAAAGAAATAGGTCGGATCTAGAGAGTCCAATTGAAATATTTTTCCCTTAAGGAAATCGTGTTTGATTTAAACATTAAAAATTATCATTTAAAAAATTTCATACTTTATTAATATCAAATACTAAAAATTTTCTAAAGTAATAAAATAAATAGATATCAGTAAATGCATGTTTAAGCAGTTTAGAAAATAATAACAGTAATGTATGAAGTCCCTTTTAAAAATATAATAATGTCAAAATATAACAAAAGTTAGATAATGGAAAACTAGAATAAAATTCATAATGAAATTAATAATTCATCTGAAAATAATAACAAAATCCTTTAAGTACCAAATCACCTAATTATGAGTATCTAAAATAAAAATTGTAGAGTGTAAGTTTTAAGCTTAATGTGCGTCTAAAGTGCAATCAGACAAACAAGTTCAAAACACAAACATATTCACAATCCGAGTAATAATATTCATAGTCATAATGAAGTGCAAATGTAAATGCACCCAATACGCCTTGCACATCATCTGAATAATAGATTACCTCAAACTACTATAACTACAATACACTATCTGAAGTGGGGTCAAACATAAAAGCAGAGGCCTTTGAATCCAAAGTGACATTCACCCCATCAAGTGAATGCACTAAACTTCCCCTCTCCATCCAAACCCAGTATGACATGGCATCATGTTATACATATATGAATTTTGAGCTGATCTGAATGTAAAATATTTACATAAATTTTAAATTTCCAAATGCATAGCAAGTTTTCGAGTTCGACAAATCAACATGCATCATATAACATTTTTCAAAATTGGCATAATAGTATATATCACATAAATATTATTCGAAGCATATGCTAGTTAACAAGTATCACATCACAATCATGTTCGTAATCAATAGAAAAATTGTCAGCCAATCATATAATTCACAAACAAAATATAGCATCAGGTAGAGATACAGCTCGATAAAATATCTATAACGACGAACGATACTTCCCACGATCAGCTCTATTAATTGGTCCAACTGAATCATTTCCCACAAAATAATTAACAAATAATTTATTATTCTAATTTAAAATTAGAATCATATATATACTAAATAATCGATTAATATTCATGGTCAGTCCTCACAATAAAAGTCAGTTTAGAGTGAGTCAGTAATGGCGAAGGAGATGATAATTATAGCTCCGAGTCAAAGTCCCCTATAAAAATATGATCGTTCATATTACTCCCCAAAAACAAAATTTTTGAATAGTGCAACATTAAAATGACACTAAAAAATAAATCTGATTTAAACCAAAGGGAATCGGACATCAAAGTACCCATTTAATTAAGGGTAAACAGTTACAGAAAATAGGGTTATGGTTTATCTACGACTAGACTATCGACAAAATGTCCTAACGATAATAACTCGGCTAACCGACGACATTCATGGTCAATTAGTCGAGGCCTAAAATGACTAAAAAAGATGGTAGTGTCCATCCATGGCCAGCGAAGGCGTGACACCACCCTACCAGACTGGTCTAATGAAGGCACACTCACCCCGATGATACATACACCACACGTCCAAAAGCTAAGGAAAATAGGCTTACTCTTCCACTATACCCAATCATAAGGGGACGGGCAAAGCTACTCAAAGATAAACTCCAGACTGCATTCCAAACCTTCATCAGCAAGGGCTTACACGTCCAAATAGAGATTAAAGAGTTCAAGGAAGGAAACCCATCCCTCCTTCCTCCCACATCTTGGATCACCACAACCCAAGTTATTTCCAGACCCAATTACAAAACCTTTGAAGAAATGACAAGAAATGAGCTTAAACCACCTTAGAAGACAAAGACCTTGTAAAGTTACCTAGAGTAAGTCTATAAAGTATAAGATAACTCATTATATTAGTGTTTGAGTTATTTGTTTTATTTTATTAGGGTAAGAGTAAATGGGTAATTGATTGTAAACCCTTGATAGCTAATCATCGTCTACCTTGCTTATCATACCATGTCGTCTATCATAAGCCTTGACAGCTTATTAATCTTCCTCACCTTACTTATCATAAGCATGACCTCCTATCACCATTACTTTTCAAGCTACGTCGTTTATCCTCTTCTAGAAGACTCATTCAGACCGTTCATCAAGCTACATGGATTCAAGTATGCTTGCTTTCATCAACATCATCGGATCAAAACCACATCAAAGGCTCACAATCAAGTTGTTCCTTTCATATGGATTTATGATAGTTTTATTATTATTATATGCTTTAATTATGTTACAACAAGGATTCTCAAAACCTATATAAAGGATGATCCTCCCACCATTGTATCATAAATTTATCTTTTAAATACAATACAATAGAGATCATTTTTGTAAGATCTGATTACCTTATGCCTTCTTAGCTTTTTACCTTTTAGTTCTCTTGAGTTCTTTGAGAGAAAGATCTTCACACTCTGATTTTCCTTTTCATATTGATTAGGAGAGTTTGTTTGATTCGAATATCGAGTTTGCCTTTTTATTTGAACTTGGAGATTTCGATAGGATAATTATAAATCATTTATCATCATACATAACATCATCTTCATCATCTACTATCCATTACGCAATCCTCTTCCATCTCTAGGGTTTGCTTTAAGTTCATACATGCCGAGGGAAATTTTCAAATCGATTATTCCATCAATCTGACTATCTGATTTCAAATCCTTCTTCATTATTATGAACCTTAAATTTTTATATTTCCAACGAATATTTACTTTTCAAAATCAAAGATACCTCTCAACCGTCCACATCAATAGCTAAGTTCAATCTTTCATTACATATTTTGTATTTTATTGTTCTTTCACTACCCCCTTGTTTTAGCCTTGTCTTTATTCTATTCATCTCTTTTATTACTCTTGTTTTCATTGTCTTAATATTTGTTTCTTTATATTAAATTCCATTAAAGAAAGCCCTTGTCTGAACCTAGTTGTCGCCCACCCTATTCATTCACATCCTCTCATTTTTTTCATCAAGTCTAGAGCTTTCTAGGTTTGCCTCAACTTGAGCAACATTCGTAGCCATTTCTCTATCAATTGGTATCAAATTTGGGATGATTCTTGGAAAGAATCAAAGCAATTTGACTTGTTCTTTAATTATCACCTGTCGAAGTACCACAACGGAGCAAGTTCGTACAAGTTTATTGTTTTTTAGGTTCTTTTTTTATTTTTTTCAATTTAGTTTCAATATCTTCTTGTTAGTTTGTTGATTATCATCAAAAAGAAAAGAAAAAGGTAAAAAATTAAAAGAAAATACAAAAAATAAAACTCACAAATGAAGTAATTTAGAGCTGATTTTTACAAGTACATTCCTCATCCTAAGAGCAATCTCCATTCCAAAATTCAGACCAATCATACTTCATTCTAATCAGAATTTTCGAAGATCAGCAGCCCTTAAAAAATGTTGCTCAAGTTGATCCAATGTTTTAACTTTTCGGGTTTGAGTTTTCCAATTTCTTTGATTCTTATTGCTTTAGTTTTATTTGTATAACCACTTATTTGTTCTTCTACATTATCTAACATATTCTTCTTCTTGTGTTAGTAGGATTAAAAGAGTTTGTATACTTCTTCTTCCTTGCATTCTTGGTCACTTGGAGTCATACCTTTGTTTGACCTCTTAGAGCTTTCTAAGTTTCTTTTTCCACTTTATTAGTAATTGAACTCCAATACGAACATTGAAAGACTTCTTGGAGAAGAGAGTTTTAAAGGGTAAAATATCATCTTTCTTACCTCTCATTGTGTTACTTTCTTAGAGGGATTTCTGAGGTTTCTTATTTTCTTTTCTTTTTTCCACTTTAGTTTTTTCTATGAGTGTTATGAACTTTAGGATGGCAAAAGAAGAAGCTCTCAACAAGAAATCATTGGTCTCTTAAACGCTATACAACTACAAACAAACATACTCATCAGAATTCAATAATGGTTTAATGAACTCAATCTAACCTTCATGAAATAACAACAACAACAACCACCACCCATTGATTATCCGAGACAAGCTGATGAAAACCATCCAAACAATCTAGTGGTATCGAGACGTACACAATTGAGGTTTCAAATGCCAGAACTTTTTGTTAAACCAAAGTTCACAATCTCATCGTTCAAAGGAGATTACAACCCAAACGACTATATTAACTGGGAAGGAAAAGTTTATCTCATGTTTTCGTATTATGATTGTCCAATACAAGACATGTATCGCTCATCACTATAGAATTTTTGGGATATGCTCACACTTGGTGGATGTAAACTAGAAAAGAGACTCAAGACCACTGAATTCTAGACATCACATCTTGGGCAGCACTAAAACTCTTTATGAGAAATCATTTTCTTTCGACACACTACACTAGGAAGTAAAAGAACGACTACACCAACTTTGACAAGGAAGAAGTTTAGTCGTAAACAACTACAAGGATATGCAATTCTAATGAACCAGATAAACATCAATGAAGAAGAAGAAGACACAATGTCAAGATTTCTTGTCGGCTTAAACATGGACATTGTCGATCTTTTTTACTTGTATGATTATGAAAGTCTTGAAGATACATTAAAGAAAGTGATAACGATCGAAACATAACTTCAAAGAAAATTATGCATCTGAGAAAATTACCAAGGTACCTCATCTTCTTACCAATGTAATTCATCTACTCCACTTCATCTTCTACTCCATCTTCTATCATTAATAAGAATTCGAGGGATAAAAATCCTAACGTGGCTAATAAAGACATGACCGAAAACCTTAAAAGTCCTTAATGAGAGATACATATGATTTAAATGCAAATGATATGGTCATGTCAGTCACTATTTTTCGAATTTGAAAAACAAGATAATCCGAGAGGAAAGTACTGTTGGTATGAATAAGACATAGATTATTTTGATAATACGAAAAATATGCATTGATGGATTCGAATAGTTATGGTTTTAACGGATTATGCTTTGTAGTTAGGAAAAATCTAAGTATACAAGTAGTCAATAATTCAAATATACAACGAACAAACATCTTCCACACGAGATGTTAGATAAAAGATAAGACATATTCCTTAATCATAAAAAATGCAAGTTATGTTATTGTGATAAGTAGTTATGTGGTGGATACACTTAACATTTCTTGTCAACGACATCCGAAGCCATATTGCTTACAGTGGCTCAACGAGAATGCTAAGCTGAAGGTCACAAAACAATGCCTTGTTAACCGAACATAGCTATATGAAAATGATGTCACTTACTATGATGTACTTCCCATACAAGCATATATCATTCTTCTAGGACGACTGTAGCCATATGACAATGATGTCACTTACTATGGTAAGGAGAACAAGTACTCCCTGATCATCTATAACAATCGTTATAATCTTAGGCTAATACATCCAAAAGGCATTCTACATTATAAAAATAAGTTGTGAGGAGGTTGGGAACTAAAAAAACAAAATGAAAAGAGATCAAGCCCATAATAGCCAAAAACATGACCCACGAGAGGTAAGTGAATCCACTTATGAGGAAAAAGTGTCAAAAAACATTTTTGCTAACACAAAAGACATAAGAGAAACCTTTTCCCACAACAATCCCTGCATCCTCATACGCTTTAAAGACGCCATATTTTCGATTTCTACTAACCTCACAGGTTTGCCTAGTGTGTTTGTTTCTCGTTTACAGGATTTCACATATGTCTTGAGAAACCCACTAGATGGTTTACCACCTAAAAAGGAATAAAACATCAAATTGATTTCATTCTAGGTTCATTGATTCTTAACCGACCTGCATATCGATGTAATCCCGATAAGACAAAAGAGTTGGAACGACATGTGGAAACATTGCTATAGGAAGGTCACATCCGTGAAAGTCTTAGACCTTGTGTAGTTCCAGTCATCCTCGTACGAAAGAAAGATGGCACATTCTAAATATGTGTAGATTATAGAACAATCAACATAATAACAATCAAATATAGCCATCCCATTCCATGCATAGGTGATATGTTACATGGGCTTCATGGATCATGCATCTTCACAAAGATAGACTTGAAGATCGATTACCATCAAATCCGAATGAAAGAATGTGATGAATGAAAGACAACTTTGAAGATGAAGTTCAGACTATATGAATGGCTCGTCATGCCTTTAGACTCACAAACGCACTAAGCACATTTATGAAGTTAATGAACCATGTTCTAAAAGATTTCTTAAGTAAGTATATTGTTGTTTACTTTGATGACATCCTTATCTAACTGTCATGTCTGACATATTTTTTTCGTACTCGAAGTTCTACAACGAGAATACTTATTTGCTATTATGGACAAGTGTGTGTTTCATAGTGATAAGATTATATTTTTAGGCTTTAAGTAAGTGCACAGAGAATTTATGTAGATGAAGAAAATGTGAAGGAAATTTAAGAATGGCACATGCCATCTTCCATCACTAAGGTAAAATTCTTCCATGTCTTAGAAAGCTTCTATCGCTATTTTGTCAATGATTTTTCCACCATTGATGCCTCATTGACGGAAATAATCAAGAAGATGATTGAATTCAAATGGGTCCACAATAACAAGAGGTATTTGAAATACACAAATATAACTTATGTTCGACACCTATTCTCTATCTTCTCGATTTTTCTAACACTTTTGAGCTAGAATGTGATGCTTCAGGTATAGGCATAGGTACAGTACTCATGCAGGAAAAAACCTATCGCTTACTTTAGCGAGAAATTAAAAGTTGCACAACTAAATTACTCCATCTAAGACAAAGAACTACTAGAACTCATCCGTGCACTCGAAGTGTGGCACACTATCTTCTTCCTAAAGAGTTAGTCATGCATACGAACCATGAATCATTAAAGTGGTTAACCGATCAAGGTAACATAAGAAAACGACATGCTCGATGGGTTTAATTTATTGAATTTCCCCTTATGTAATCAAGTATAAACAAGGGAAAGATAACATTGTAGCTAATGCATTGCCCTGAAGGTACACACTCATTACATAAATGCATGCAACTATTCTAGGTTTCGAGCACATTGAAGAACTTATTATGACCTATATTTTTCTGAGATTTACAACCATTGTTCAAAAGGTTCTTTTAACAAGTTTTATCTTGTAGATGAATTTCTTTTTTGAATGAACATATTGTGCATATCATAAGGCTCACTATGAGAATTTCTAGTCCATGAATCACATTCAAGAGGACTGATGGGACACTTCAGTGTAAACATGACAATTGACATGGTCATGGAACACTTCTTTTGGACGCACATAACGAAAATCATGGAAAAGCTATGTGCTTCATGCATCACATGCAAACAAGCCAAATCCAATATAAACCCTAACCGTTTGTAAACTACTCTACCAATTTATTCCTCACCTTGGATTTATTTATCTATGGATTTATTATGAGCTTCCCTCAAACCAAGAAAGGGTGAAATATTATCTTTGTGGTTGTAGACAGGCTCTTAAGGATGGCACACTTCATCCCATGCCATAAAATAGTGGATGCAACACACATTGGTGATATATTCTTCTGAGAGATAATGAGACTTCATGGCATTTCTCGCACTATTGTGTTTGATCGAGACACAAAGTTCATAAGCCACTTTTGGAAGGTATTATGGGGTAAGATAGGAATAAAAATTCTATACTCAACTACTTTTCACCCTAAAATAGATGGACAAAACAATGTAATAAACTAGATTCTAAGTTCTTTACTTAGAATAGTGGTAGGTGAAAAAATTGAAAAATAACCAAAAAACGATGAATCTTTGCGAACTAGCTCTGTTGGTGTACTTTGACGGGTGATGCTTGAAGAATAAGTCAAATTAATTTGATTATTCCTAAGAATAATCAAAAATATAATAACAATTGATATAGAAGTGGTAGTGGATGATTGTAAGTTACTCTTATTGAGATATCAAACCTACAAAGCTCTAGATTCGATCAAAGAAGGAAGAATAAGTCAAATTATTTGATTATTCCTAAGAATAATCAAAAATATATACAATTGATATAGAAGTGGTAGTGGATGATTGTAAGTTACTCTTATTGAGATATCAAACCTACAAAGCTCTAGATTCGATCAAAGAAGATAAAGATTAAATTGATATGGGCAGCAGCAAAGGATATTGGTATTTAAATTAGGGATATTGGAAATTGAGACTAGGAAACAAGGATTAAGACAATAAAAACTAGGATAATAAAGAGTTAGATAAAATAAAGACAAGATTAAACAATGGTAATGAAAGAGCAAAAGAACAAAACATGTAATGGAAAAATTAAACTTAACCAATAGACGTAGGTGGCTGAATGATTGATTATTCTTATATTTTGATGAATGGATGCTCATTAGAAATATATATATAATTAAAGATCGTAACGGTGAAGATAGAATTGAGATCATATGGTCGAATTAGTAGGAAAATTAAACTAAAATTTTACCCACGATAGATTTGATGTTAACAAAAACCCTAGAATGGGTATGATGGTGGCGTGAAGGTGGTGAAGAAAGAAATAATATGATGATAGAAGATGATAATGAAGGATAAGTGTCCTATCAAACCCTCCTATACGCAATGAAAAGATAAACTCGATAATATGAAAAGGCAAATCAGAGTGTGAAGATATCTCTCTCAAGAACTCAAAAGAACTAAAAAAAGCTTCGAAGGTACAAGGCAATCCTCTTTAGCAAAAATGATCTATTTTGTATTGAATAAAAGAAGAAAATTTGATGATTATAATGGTAGGAGGAGCCTATTTTATATAGGGTTTGAGGAGTCCTCATTATAACATGAATGAAACATAAAATAATCATAAAAACTATCCTAAATCTTTGTGTAACACACATCTCTCATATACCTTTCCGTACACGAGATACGGATGTCACATCACTTTTAAAATATTTTTTTCATTTGAAAACCCGTAAATATTTGTTTCAATTTCTAAACAACCTCAAAGTATGATATTCATAGAAGCAAAATATTAAAACTATCAATTTAAATACATTACAACATATTCAATTTAGCTCCATTACATGCCAACTAAGTTTTCAAAAGGAATAAGATTGTTCTAACGTTACTGACGGTTCAACCTTAATTGATGTGGTGATCCACAACATTTTCTTGGGTCTTGCAGTTGGACCCAGAAGTAATTTGGGTTGTTGTGATCCAAGTTGATGTGGGAGGAAGGATGAGTCTGATTCCATCCCTAAACTCTTCAAGCTACATGTGGCTGTGTTGGACTTTATTAACGAAGGATTTGACTACATTCTAGAGCTTATCTTTGAGTAGCTTGGTCCGTCCTCTTGTGATTGGGCCTAGTGGCAAGGTAAGCCCATCCTTTGGGCGTATGGTGCATGTATCACCTAGTAACATGGCGGGACGTTATTGGATGGATTTTACCAGCATATAGAGTGTGCAATACTTTTATTTGATAGGAAGCCGTGAAAAGATCATTAAATTAATTAATTTCTTCAATCCTGTCAAAAAGAAGTTGGAAACTTTCATGGACAAGAAATGATACATGCACTAGAGTCTATAATGATGACAACTCATTCTTCTTTCAACTTTTGTTTCTACTCGAACCTATTAGAATAACAAAGTCTCGAAGATTCAAAGCATATCTAATCGGTAATTATAATGTGAGTGAATTCTTAAAAGGCTCTAATGTTTATGATATGGTATTTGTTTGATGTCCCGAGTCATATACATAGTTCCCAGTCGTGATTCTAGTAAGAAACCCGATAGTGATAGCTTGAACTATAAAATGGCATAGATATAAGCATAAAAAGTAAATGATAATAAATAATAATTGAAATAATGGGATGAAAAGATTGAGTAAGTTGTTTGAGGGCGATGGAAGAGTGATGGTTGTTGTGGTTTAATTATAATGAAAGTAGATGGTGAAGTATGAATGACGTTGTTGTGGCAAGTGGTGTTGTCGTGGCAAATGTTTTAAGGATAAAACGGATTGTGTACTTTTTTTATTAGGCATTATTCTTCCATTTTATGAATTTTGCATCTTTCATTTGTTTTTGCAGGTTCCCAAGGTGAAATTGTGCTCATGGCAAAGAATATAATATAGATGACCCCTTCAGTTAGAACATGTAAGTATTGTTTTCTCTTGTTTCTTTCCGGATACGACTTGATTAATTTGTATGGCTATTAAACCGAGTATATGAATATATATTACTTCATATTGTTTAGAATATTTACAAGATTTATTTTTAATATAATTATAACACATGAAAAAAATCAAATATTGTCAACATTTGTAACGTGAATTTCGTTTGACCTAGTTCAAAAACATCTCAGTATGATGAAGAACTAAATTAGAAGGAAAAATAGGAATTTGTAGTGGATGCAAAAGCCTATGAGGCAGTGTTCATGTATAATTATGATTCTAGAACTTGATATACCTTTGTAAAATCCTCTTGTAATTTCTTTTTAAAAGTCTTCTCCTTTGCATGTAAGTTTTATTTTAATTTCTTTTACGTAAATCATAAGAGTTAATGACAATGAAAATAGGGAAACATTTTTTCTAATGAAAGAAGTTAAAATATTAATCACGAAAAATGTTAAGAAAATACATAAAATGATAGAACTACTAGTTTTATGCTGGTGAATCTCACCTTTAATACATGAGTCAAAAACGAAACATTTAAATTGGACAGTTTTGTTTTTGAACATGGGAAACATTCATTCCATTAGAGAAAAAGGTGGGGTATAAAGTCACACAGCAAATTGTTTGCCCGAATGAAACCCAGAAGTACACAAGGCAAAAGTAAAAACCCAGAAGAAATCAAGAACCAAGACATAGAAAACAAGCAAAGAAACAAAGTAACCATAAACGGAAAGATACAAGCACAGCAAGCTGCCTACACCGGATCCATCAAGACGATAGTTGTAATCGACGAACAATGAATGTGAGCATCTAAGGTATCAAACTCAGAAAGTGGGCATCTACCATCAAATCATAGTCTCTTCACCGGTGCATTTATTCAAATTGGATGTCATAGTTGCCTTGATGAACCATCTAAGTCCAGGGAACAGGACCATGAATCAAAGAAGACTCAAGGGAGTTCTCCCCCCCAGAAGGAAGAGAAGAGAGAGCTGACCTCACTAAACAAAGATTAAGGAAAACAGCAGTGATTGTCGTTGACCTGCCACATAGTAAGAGAGGCTGCTTATTTTGTCGGAGAAGAGAGAACACGGTTAAATGATGGGCTGGAAAAAAAGGTGCTGCAGAGAACTGGGAAAAAACTGGCAAAGGGCAACTTTAGCCGCAAGAGGCTCACTCGTAGACAATGGCTTTGGCTCCTGGACAATGCTTGGTGAAGCTTTCTGCACAACCTTCAACATTAGCGAAGAATTAAATCTTGATCGATCATGTCCTGCATTTCTAGATTCCATTAATATGTATGCAATGCATGTATGTATGTATCATAATGATATAGTAGCACTGAGGCCACTTGATTGTGGATCTAGGAAGGAAGCAAATAACATTCCCAGTAGGTAAACGGTCACATAACTAATGAAATGAGTACAGTAAACAATTTACAATGCCATATAATTTCATATCTCAAAGAAGCAACCAGAAGGACAGTATATCTTGACAGGAAAGCAACACCCCAAAACAGGGAGTTAAAAACTGTTCGTAATAAAACAATCATACCATACAACACTTTTAAAACTTTCCAAAGCCAACAACTTCAAAATCGAAGCACTCAAATTATAACTTCAAAAGATTGTCATCGTCAGTGGGTCAGAAACTTAAGCTTTGGGTGTGCACTGCATCCGGTTCCAAATCGACAGGTCCATGTTGCAAATCCCTTGAAAACTTGACCTCTCCAATACTCTGTTGGAAAATGTATTAGTACATCAACCAGTTCACGGTTTACGACAATTTGTATAGTTGAGCATTTAATAATGAATTCTCTCATCACTTTCAAGTGCAGGCCCTCAATTCCCTTGAGGGCTGCTTCATAGTTCTTGACATGAGAGGTATTTCTAGCAGACATTGTCTGCTTAGGGTAAACAGGTTCAACAGGACTTCTCTGCCGACTTGAACATTTTTGCAATGCTCCAGGGCTAGCAAGGTTGCGTGAGAACATTGTGGGTTGACCTCACTACCAGCAAAAGCATCACGACTGCAAGAAACAGCAACTTGCGTCGAAGAAGATCCACCCGACTGCCCCACAAACTTGGTCCAAGTAAAATCCGAGTTAGTTGGTACTTCAGAATAAAAATATAAATTGGTAATAGGCTACTTCATCGGATCAGTTTCTACCAAATATACATTGCTAATAGAATTATATAGTATCTGAAGCATATCCATCTTTCCGTTTGAGGCTCGCTAATATTCATCAAACAGTGATATATATGCTCACAATCATAAAATAAAAGATTGCCAGACTCTTTTAGTGCTTACAGGATCATTTGCAAATGTACTCTTCTGTTTTGCATAATTTTCAGAGTTCATCAAGGGTCCTGATATTCTCCGTTTTGGATGACACAGCAGATGCTCGCAAGTCCTCCCCAGCTACATGCAAGAGATGTAAATGGCATAATTCCAATAGAAACTAGATTTTTAAACAGATGAGAGATTCCATTTTTTTCTTAAATATCAAAGAGAACTTTGAAAAAACAGAGAAGGTATAGCATTCTATGCAATGCAAACTTTGCATGCGCAAGTAAACACACTCGAATAACAAAAATTTAAAACATAGATAGTAAAGATTAGAGCTATTTATGAAAATTTTCAATCATATGAAAGGAGCACCAATTACCTTCGAGTCTGTCAACATTGGCAATAGCATGGGGCATGGGAGAAGTTGTTCCAGTACCAAGGCCCTAACAAAGACAAGCATTACAAAGATGAATTCCACAAGGATTACTTGTCATAACCATTTTTGAAAACAATTATATTTAAAAAACAATTATGAGTTTATTTGAAAAATTGAGATTTTGAATCGGAGTGACCATCGACCTTTAGGTTATGTAGGTCGAATGCCTAAAAACACATTTTAAAACAAATTTTAAAAAAAATCATTTTAAAGACATAAATCGGTCTATGTTACCAAAGATTTATTCTTAAAGGTTCGTGAATCGATTATGCGTGGGGAAAGATAAGCACCCAAACAGCGCCAGAAATTGGTACTTAGTCGCTTATATATTGGCGTAAATGGTGGAAATTATAAATTCGAATATAAAAATTAAATTACGATACATTTATTGAGTATTGATTAATTTTATTCTGAATCAGTTATTAAAGAAAATTATTTGACTTGACAAGAAATATCAAGATTTGCAATCCTCCATCGGGAAAGCTATCTCACTTATTTCTTATATGTAAAAGAATATTTCATCTTTGAATTATTTAAAATATTAAAATAAATCAAATTTTACATAAATAATTTATAATTCACTTTTTTGAAGACATACATCGTTAATACTAAAATTAAATAAAACATAATAAAAATTAAAAATAAAGTATTATAAAAATAAAATAAAATAAAATTATTACTATCATTTTAATAAATACATAAAAAAGGCTCGCATTTTCCAAGTTCGTACTTCATTTGAATGTCGTATTGGATTATACTATTTCGATCAAGCAGTGCTTTCCATGCCCATTCTACAAATAAGTGTTCTTGAAAATATTCGAGTAAAAGGAGTTTGATGAAAACTAAATACGAATTGAAATATATATATATATAAAGAACAAAATATCCGTCATAAATAGAGCTAACGGCATTTATTTAATATAAAACATATACAACCATAATATACTAGTAATGCTACTCACATGTAAAAATATGTATACATATATACATAAAGGACTAGAATAAAAAACAAGGAAATATTACGGATCATATTACAAACAACAGAAAATAGGCCTATTTGGTGATTCAAATGTTCAAAATGGTATTAACAAAGACTTGAAGGACCAAACCACAATACCAAAAAACAAGAGCCACAATCGAACATATTAAACAATAAAGATACTGGAAACAAAAATAAGCCATAAATAATATTAAGGACTAAAATAAACTAAATCAAATACATGGAAGGGTAAATAACAATTCTACCTAAAGGCATTCATACAAAACAGTGACCAAAACAAAATATTTGTAAACCTTAGAGTCATATTCAAATTAGAGTCAGATTAAAATTAGAGCAAACATGATACAATCTATAAACTGGTGACTTAAATGTGAACATCGAAAGCTTAAAATTCAAAACAAAATAACACAACATTTCATTCAATGATCAAAAGGCCAGGGTACAAAGTCAGAAGGACTAAAACCTATATTATCCCAAGAGCGAAAATACAACCCTACCCCCTTTCGAAACTATGTCGTTTCACATATGGTATATATGATTAAAATCGAACCCAAGCAGGCCATTCCCCTCTCATTTGCCTCATTTCTGTTTTTATCCCAATGGAGAGAGAGAAAATGCTCTCAACTCTCCTCTACTCCTCTCTTCATTTCGCCGTCGTGCGGAAAGATCTGAAGGCCACGGCCAGCGTACGTTGGCAGTGATAACTTGGGAAACCGAACAAAAAAAAACCTTTTTGCTATCTTCCCTCTTTCTCCTCTAAAACCCAACTCTTCGAACACCCAAAACCCAAAAATCAACCCCCGTTCAAAACCCTAAAAATCTAAGAAAAACAAAAAGCTTTACCTTCGGTGGTGAGTTTCTTAGTTCCGGTGAGGCTACCGACGGTCGAATCTCCCTAAAAGGCATGTTTTTTTCTCTCTAGTTCAAAAGTTTTTTTCTTTTCTCATTTCACTTTTTTCTGGTTTTGTTCGAATCCCTCTTCTCTTTTTTTTTTGTTTTTCGAAGCCTCATCTTCTCTTTTTGGTTTCTCTTTTTATCTTGCATGTGACGGTTGATGATGACTTTGTTGTTACCGAGAAGATAGGGTATAAGTGCCCTATTTTGGCTCGTGACAGGGCCTCGATTTTCTCAGAATTTTTTGTACAAATATGTTTTTATATTTATTTTTCTCCACTAACTGTTTTTCTTTCCCTTGATTGATTTGTGATATCTGGCTGAAATAACAGTGATGTCAGAGGCTCAGATGATGGTGACGGCTGGAGCTGGGCATAGCTTGCGTTGAGCGGTGGTAGATGATATATTAGGGTAAACCCTAATCTAGGATTAATCTGGATCGTTGGATGGGTCCAGATCCTATGGTTGTAGATTAAAAGCACTTATGGGGTTACAAAACCCTAGTTAAGGATGCATGCAGGCTGTTGATCTCCATCCTAATCTGACGGCTGAGATTACGCAACGTCTGGAGAAGGGATAAGAAACCCTAACCGAGTTTCAGGTTAGGCTTATTTCCTGGGCTTAGGGCTTTGTAATTTAGGCTCCACTAGGCCTACAAAATGTAAATTAGAATAAAATAATAATAAGAAATATTAATAATAAGAAATATTAATTAATAATAATTAATATGCAAAATTAATTTTGGACAAAATTAGGTGTTTACAGCTACCCCTCTTTGTCCATTGTCGTATGACGAGAATGGGACAAAGAACAAAGACACTAATTTTTTCCTGCCATGAAATTCAGTTCGCATTTGGAAATTGAATTTGTCTGAGGATGACAATGTTCCTTCGCGTTGAGGTTGTCTTAGTCATATTTTTACAGATCGATTTGACCTGATTTCTTCGTGATGAGGATGTTTAGTCGCGTTCGAGTGATGTCACATCTGAGGCAATATTGTTCATTCGCGATGAGGAAATCTAACTGCCTCGAAGTATTTTGTCATTGACACCGGCATTGCTCCTTCGTGTTGAGGAGAACTAATCATTCCTCGGTGTCGAATTTGATGATGACATTGCTCCTTCTTGTTGAGGATATCTAGTCATATTTTGAAAGTTTGATTTGACATAGTTCCTTCTTGCTGAGGACGATTAATCATTCTTAAAAATGAGAATTTGAAGACAATGTTGTTGCTTTTTCCTAAGGAAATCTAATTGTCCGAAGATATTTTGATTTTGAAAAAGACATTGCTTATTCATGGAGAGCTTATCGTTGCCAGGGGTCGAATTTAATGATGACATTACTTATTCTCGTTGAGGAGGTCTAGTCATAATTACCACTGATTGATCCGAGATTAATCTTGAAAACCTATTCAAAAGGGTTATTTGCTATGATTTCATGTTTGCAATATGTCCTAAAGATGATCTAAATGCAAGTTAACATGACATTTCGAATGATTATGCACATCTTGATCCTGGCATTTAGGACCTCATATGTTCTTTGATCGCGACAAGCGAGATTTTGTCTTTTCCATTGTCTGGGGTTATTTTCTTAACCTCTTGTTAAATTTTGCTAGATTAGGTTTCTTTGATCTACCTCTTGAGAAAGCTTATCTTATATGGTTGGCTCTTTGGCCACTGATTGGCTTTCTTTTTGAGAAAATTTTATTTGAATGGCATATCATTTTGTGATATTTCAATTGGGACTTCTTTGGTCTTTTTGCTATGGAAAGGTAGAGTTAGGCTAAAACCAAATTCTTTGATTTAGACGCTCTCCTTTTTTCAATGATCTACTTAATGATTTAGGGAAGTGTATCTTTGCATGTGCTTCCTGGTAAATACATGTTTTGAAACTCCCATACTCTAACACTTTTCGGTGTAAGGCGTAATAATTGATACTATTATTGATCAGTATTTTGATGCTTATATAAAGGAATAATGAGGAAAATTTTAAACAATTTCATTAAAAAGAGGTAAGAGAAAGTACAATATTTCAGGACAAGAAATAAACAAACGTTACAGAAAGAATAGAGGTTGAATACAGTCAATAACAACTGTTGAGTCCTTCTATTTCCTCGCCCCAACTCTTTCTTGAAAGTTAACATGTGTCTAGAAGATTTAGATCATACTAAGGATGGCTAAGTATGAGAGCCTCTCCCTTAATTGTTAGCCTTCCGAGTGAATATGCCATTTTAATCTTGAACATTCGAGTCGTCCACTGTGGATTTTCAACTCGAATCCTCATTTGGTTTCAATACGCCCATTTTGGGTTTTCGTCTTGAACCTTTCTTTATTTTATTAATATTCATTTTTTCTTCTTTTTCTTTTTCTTTTTTCTTTTTCTTTTTTATTTTCTTTTTTCTTTTTTTTTTCTAGGTGTAATATCACTTAACTGAATCAGAATTCATAGGGTTAAGCAATTCTTCTCCTTCCATTTCAGTCAAAACCAAAGCTCCTCCTGAGAAAGCCTTTTTCACAACATAAGGGCCTTCCCAATTTGGCATCCACTTCCCTCGAAAGTATTTTTACATAGGGAGGATTTTTTTTCAACACTAAATCTCCTTTGTGAAATTCTCGAGGTTTGACATTCTTATCATAAGCTCGTACCATCTTTTTTTGATACATCTGGACATGGCAGATAGCCCTTAGTCTTTTCTTTTCAATCAAATTCAACTGATCAAACCTATTCTGAATCCAATCAGCCTCGTTTAGTTTCAACTCCATCAATACTCTCAGAGAAGGGATTTCTACCTCAACAAGCAAAACTGCTTCCATCCCATATACCAGATAGAATGGTGTTGCCCCAGTTGATGTGCGAAAAAAAAGCAGTGCAAAAGGTAATTTCTCGTGTCAGTCTCTATACGTTTCATTTGTTTTCGTGATGATATTCTTGATATTTTTATTTGTTTATTCCACTGTCCTGTTCATTTTCATGCGATAAGGAGCCGATTTGTGATGCAAACTTCCTTTATTAAATCATTGTTCAAATTCAACGTATTATTTGTAATAATCCTTTCTGGTGTTCCATATCTACAAATGATTTCTCTTTTTAGGAATTTGCAAACTGCTCCTTTTATGACATTAGTGTACGAGGCAGCTTTGACCCATTTGGTAAAGTAATCTATCACCACTAAGATGAAACGATCTCCATTTGAAGCCTTTGGTGAAATTGCCGTAATGAAATCGATGCCCCACGTTAAAAATGGCCATGGTGTGGTCATTACATTGAGTGGTGAGGAAGGAACATGCATATGATTACCATGAATCTGACATTTGTAACATTTTTGAGCAAAGTTGATGCAATCTCCTTCCATGGTTGACTACTAGTATCCAAACCTCATGATTTGTTTAGCCATTGTGAAGCCATTAGCATGTGTTCCGCAAATCCCTTCTTGGACTTCTTCAAGTATTTTCTTGGCCTCAATCTTATCCAAACATCTTAAAAGCACCTGATCTTTTCCCTTTTTATAAAAGATATCCCCGTCAAGGACATACCCTATAGCCAGTCTTCTTAACGTTCTTTTGTCATTTTCAGTTGCTTTGGCAGGGTAAGCTTGATATTTGATATACTGTAAAATATCATAATACCATGGGAGATCATCATCTTCTTCTTCTTCAATATTGCAATAATGAACTGACATTTTTCTTATACTCATTCAAATAGGCATCATTCGAGCCTGATCATTAGCCTTGAACATGGAAGACAACGTAGCCAAGGCATCCACCATTTGATTTTGTTCTCGGGGAAGATAAGAAAGAATAATCTCTTCTAACTCCATTATCAAATACATCACTAGATTCTTTTATTCTATCAGCTTGAAGTCTCAAGTCATCCATTCTCTGCAAAGTTGGTAAAAAACTAGAGCAGAATCACCAAATACTTCCAGGATTTTAATTTTGCGCTCAATTGCAACTCGAATACCTAGGATACATGCTTCACATTCTGCCATATTGTTTATGTATTCAAAGGCGAGCCGACTAGTAAAAGGATAATAATCTCCTTCAGGTGATACTAGTATTTCCCCAATTCCATGTCCCACAACATTTGAGGCACCATCAAAATTCATTTTCCATACTTCATACCTCAGAGTCTCTGCTTCTTCAACAACAAATATGTGCATTAAGTTCTCTTTTAGAAATTCAAATTTTACTAGCTTATAGTCTTCCAATGCTCTGCTTGCTAGAAAATCAACTATGGCGCTTCATTTCACAATTGTTTGAGTCATGTAGATTATGTTAAACTTGGACAACAACATTTGTCATATGGCCATTCTTCTGTTTATAATTGATGACTTCATCATGTACTTTAATGGATCCAGCCTTGATATCATCCAAGTGGTGTGATATAGCAAATATTGTCTCAGCCTCTTAGTAGTCCATACCAAAATACAACACAACTTCTAGATCGTGGAATATTGCATCTCACAGTTAGTGAATTTCTTACTGAGGTAGTAAATGGCTCGATCTCTTCTCCAAATTTCATCATGTTGTTCCAATACACATCCCATTAACTTCTCAAAGGCAATCAAGTATAAGATCAATGGTTTATCTGGTATTGGTGGTATTAGGACCGGAGCGTTTGTCAAGTTACTCTTGATTTTATCAAAACATTCTTGACAGCTATCATCCCATATTCCATGATTTTGTTTTCTCAGTAATTAGATGATTGGTTCACATTTCTCGGTTAACTGAGAGATGAATCTGGAAATATAGTTCAACCTTCCTAAAAATCCTCGTACTTTTTTTGTGTTCTATGGGGTAGTAGTTCCAAGATTGCTTTGACTTTATTGGGATCTATTTTTATCCCTTTTTCACTTACTACGAACCCCAACAGCTTCCCTAAATTATCTCCAAAAGTGCATTTGGTTGGGTTAAGTTTTAGCTGGTATTTTCTCAACCTTATAAATAGTTTTTAAGACCTTCACATGTTCTTCTCCCGTTTGTGACTTGGTAATCATATCATCCACGTATACTTCTATCTCTTTATGCTTTATATTGTGGAAAAAAGTAACCATGGCTCGTTGATATGTTGCCCCGACATTCTTTAGTCCAAAGGGCATTACCTTGTAACAAAATGTGCTCCACATTGTCATAAACTTTGTATTTTCTATGTCAGTGGGGTCCATCTTGATTTGGTTGTACCTGGAGAAACCATCCATGAAGGAGAAAAGACGATGAGTAGTTGTATTGTCGACTAGGGTGTAAATGTGTGGGAGCAGGAAATTATTTTTAAGGCTCGCTAGGTTAAGATCTTGATAACCTTACCATCTTTCTTCGGAACTGGCACTATGTTTGCTACCCATTCAGGGTATTTTGCTACTTGTAAGAAACCGACATCAAATTGTTTTTTCATCTCTTCCTTTATTTTTAACAACATATATGGCCTCATCCTTCGAAGCTTTTTGTTGCACAGGCTTGCATTTTGGCTTTATTGACAACTTGTGTATCACAATGTCGGTATCTAATCCTGTCATATCCTGATAATAAGAGGTAAACATATTTTTGCAATCTTGTAGAAGGTTTATTAGATCCTTTCTGGTTTTTAGTGAGAGCGAAGTACCGATTTTGACCTCCTTTATGTCCTCTTCTGTCCCCAAATTTATTATCTCAGTTTACTCTTTATGGGGTAAAATTTACTTGTCTTTTTATTCTATTATTCTAATAAGTTTAGGGTTCAACTCACATTCCTCATCATCCTTATAACCCTGAGATTCTTTTAGACACATTTCATTTTTAAAATCAATTTATGGTTCAGAAATATCATTATTCGAAAAATTGATATCTTGAGACATGCGAATGAAAAATGAGTATATTCGGTCGTGGACAAGAATTTATTTGATATCTATCAAAAGAATATTTATAAATAAATAATAAAGAATTAAAGAATTGAATAATATATTTTTTATGGAGAGAATAAAGAAAAAAATATCATTTCATTAAAGCAATGACGAATAACAATTTGTCTTTTACAAAAGCCTTATTATATTCGAGTGAAAAAGAGACATGTTTGTTATTATGCATTAGTTTGAAGAGTGTATATAGAATACGGGGAGTTCTTCAACAGTGTAATTATTCAAAATGTAACCAGGAAGACATGGACGAATCGATGCTAATGAGCATTCTTCAGTATAATCATTTGTGATGGCATTGATGCTAAGACGTCCCATTAAATCTTCAATCACTTTCGTTTCTTCACAGTCTCATGGTTTCTTTAGTGTATCAATGAAAAATCCTCCAGATGCAAAAGTCTTGGAGAGTGGTGGTATGATAGTGGGTCCCCAAACAACATCTTCGCATTGTGCTATTGCCTTCATCCTTTCCATAAGCTTTTGTGCATCCTTGACCTATCATTTTAGGTTGGTTTATATCCAAGGCTAAAATAATTTCTTTTGGGAACTGGAACCAAACCCTCCGTGATGCCTTGCAGCTTTTTGCCTTAACATTTTCCAATTTTTGCTCATCGAGCTAACGTCTCCTTCAATTGCATTTTTGTGTTTTTTGACTGCTGCGGAGTGGGAATTCTTTTTCCTTTAGGAATTAAAGTGGCTTTGACAAATTCCAAAGATTGGAATGATGGCTCTAATGCATTCTCATCTACCCCTATGTAAGGTGCATCATTAGTGATAAAAGCAATGGTATCTTCTTCTGCCTTGATGGTCACTAGAGCTCCATCAATGATGAACCGCAACTTTTGGTGGAGGAAAGAAAGAACTGCCCCAGCCATGTGAATCCATACTCTCCTGAGCAAGCAATTGTAACTCGAATGGATTTCTATTACCACAAAATTTACTTAGAATGTCGTAGGGCCAACTTTGAGATAGATCATCATTTTTCCCATTATTTTTTGCTTTGTTCCGTCAAATGACCGTACGATGTTACCATAAACCCTCATTTGGGTGATATCTACTGAAAGTCTATTTAGAGTGGAAAATGGCATTACATTTAGGCTCAATCCATTGTCAATTAATACCATAAAGATGATGACCCCCTTCCAGTGGGCAGTAATGTGCAAAGCCTTACATCTACCCTTACCTTCCTCAGGTATCTCGTCATCATAAAAATAAATGAAGTTGTCTGTATTAATGTGATTTATCATACTGTCCACACACTCCACCGGTATATCCTTTCCAATAAAAGATTCATTCAGAACCTTTATAATGTATTTCGATATACCTCAAAATGTAACAGAAGAGATAACATCGAAATCCATGTCGAAGTTTTATGGAGTTACTCCACAATATTGTACTCGTTGTGTTTTAAAAACTTCAGAAATTTCTAAGCTTCCTCGATCTTAACAGGTTCATTTACTTTATCCCTATGATCGTTGATTATCACAACTCTTTCTTTTTTTAGCTTTTCCAGGGGTATATCACCTCCCACTTCTGGTGAAAAATCCAACTTCATCAACCTCCTCTTCCTGGTTCTCTAGAGTATTGATTTGACACGTATATTTCCAAGGGACACTCTTATTTCTTTTATAGGGAAAAGGTGTTAATGTCTTGGTCACCACTTTATATGTTATACTTCCCCTGCTTATTTAATAGTTTGGTTTTTATATGACCAGGATAGGTTTCTTTAATTTTCCTTCGACTCCTCCTAAACTTTGTTCAGAAGCGCAAATATATCCTTTATTCTTGATTGTCCATTCCTCGAAGAATTGTAATTCATGTTTTTGACAATTTTGTGCACTCGGTATCGAAACTGGTCACCCAGTACCGAGACTTCTCTTGCTAGGTATCGATACTACTAGCATAGTATCGATACTTCTTCAATAGGATCAATATTGTTCTTAATGGTACCGATACTCCTTGAATGTGTATTGATATCCCTATATGGGTATCGATACCTCCTATCGAGTTTAGGCTTTAAAATCCCTAAAATTTCATCATTTGGCCAAAACCCCTAAGACAAAAACTCTCACCACCGTTCACTCTCTACTCAAAATCTCCACACTACTTTAAATCCAACATCTACAAGTTGGAATTCAACAGTTCTTCAACTTATAATCCTACCAATATCATCAAAATCGTGCAAATAACGCCACATTCCATCTTAATTCGATTTTCAAGGTAATATTTTCTAAAACACTATTTTATTAATTTTTAAACTTATGACTAGTTTTAGTTAGTTCTAGTTCAAATTAGTGATTGGGCATTTCATAAATTATAATTTTACACTATAATCTACAAGTAATTTTATCAAAAACACATTTTTTTTAATTTTCAAAATTTTTGAAATAAAAAAATGTTTTTGTTTTAGTTAGTGTTTTTTATTTAATTATATTGTTTTCATGAAAACTATACATATTATAATTTTCCAAACTTAGTTTTCAAAAATTGCCCATTAGACACTAGTATTATAGAACCTTGAATATTGAGGACTTATATTAAGTTTTGGGATTAATTGTGTTGCATACATATGTTGCTTAATTGCAGGTATACCATCCCATTCTGAGTTCTTGAACCATGTCTCAATCTCATAAACTTCCTAGGTCTAGTCGATCAAACCAACCATAAAACCCACCTCCAAATCCAAATCCAAATCCAAACAAACCTGAAATGACCATTCTTAACTCTTGCTTTAACAAACCTAACCGTAGGGGTCTCTACACTAGGTACATTGACCATTTCTAGTCATATCATATTAGGGAAGAACGTATCCCATCTCTTAAGGCTATGGTTGAAATGAAATTTAAATACCTCCCTATCCTCAAATCTTTGAAATTCGATAACCTTTTTAAGGTAAAACTAGTTTTCTATCGGCAACTTGTTCGTATTTTCTATTCAAATGTTGTGTGTGTACAAAATGAGTCTCAACCTGAAATTGAAAGTATTCTTTCCTACCTCTTGGGGCAATACATTAATATAGACTCGGACTATATAGCTAGTGTATTTGAACTAGATAACCGAGGGTTAGATAATGAGAGAGATTTAGTATCGTCTCCTTATGAAGTCAAGTCTAGTGCGAGTGTTTTAGAGTACCAAGAACATTTTCTTCATCTTATCATCTCTTGGTGGTTTAGACCATCCTAAAGAAAACTCCACGCTTAGAGCTCTTGACTTATGGTGGATACATTGTATCCAACATAATAAGAAAATAAATCCCCCTCAAATTATCTTTGGGGAAGTAGTAGACACCGTAAACAATATTCCTTCAAAGCGAGTAGAAATGTTAGTTTATGGTTGCCTACTTAGTAATATATTTATAAAAGTCGGTCTTAAGGTAGACTTAGATGTATCAATCCCACTAACCTCCGAAATCAACTTCACATCTCTTCAAAAATCGGGATGGACTGGATACAAAGATCAGTAGGTTCGCTCAACAAAGAAAACTCCTGGTGCTAGCACTTCATGATCTGCTCTGACTCTGGCTCCGCCTCAAGAGCTTGAAGATCTCTTACAGGATGTCGACGATCCCGTAAATCAGCCCGATGACGAGCCAGCCAGGCAAGAGAGTCTGATGCCTTCATACTTTTGATCTTTCATGGAGACATTTGACTTAAGGTTTCCATCCTTAGAGTCCCAACTCACGGCTCAACATTTAGAGTAACAAAGGGAAACCCGAGCTCGCTTTGACAAACTCAATGCTAGGGTCGATGTGCTTACACGAGATGTGGCTTCTATGCGAGCACATTTTTCTCCTCCTGATCCACCGATGGATGACTGACCTTGTCTTGCTAGTTTTCTTAGTTTGATCTTTGAACCTTACATTGTTTTAAACATTTTGATGGATTTATGTGTTTTGGATATTTGGTTGTTTGGATATTTGTGTGTTTTGGATGTTTGATTTTGAATGATTTTTATTTTGAACTTAATTGAATGTTTATTTCTTTAGTTCATGCACCTTTTACATATTAGAAATATTACGACCAATTCCTATTGCATATTTGTTTTATGAATATTAACTATATGGACTAATATTTCTCTTGGCTTGATCTTAGCAGCTTAAACTATACATCAATTTCGCTATTTTGTTTAAAATTTATAGAGTCTTTTTTATTTAACAAAAAGGTGGAGAATATAGTAAGGGGGAGTAGTAATAAATTTTTCAAAGTGATTTTTCAAAAAGAAAATCTTAAAATTTCGAAAATGTTTTGTTATATCAAAAAATGGGAGATTATTGAAACATTTTGATATTTCGATATAACAAATAAAGTGTTAATTAATTTTAAGATTTTATATTTGATTTAAATACTATATTCGATTAAATTTTTTGAATATTTCAAATATTACTAAAAGTTTTCAAATATCAATTTTTATTCCTTACTGAATGAAAAATTGTGATTTATACTTTAAGTATATTTGAAACAATTTTTACAAAGTATTTCGAACTTAATTTAGCCTACATCCATTCAATATTCATTTTGCTTTCAAGAACACCATTTGTGCTCAATTGTATTCATTCTTGAGTGTTCTTTCTTTGTTCTAGAATTGTGCAAATATCTTACCTTGTGAGGTTTTTCTGTAAGTTTGCAAAGTTTGTAATTTTCTCTTTGAGAAGAGATTGTCTCAAGAATTTGGGGTATAATTATTAAGGGAGTTGTAAGGTTACTCTTTGTCCTCAAAAGAAATACAAATTAGTGAATTTATGGAAAATCCTTAGTGTGGATAGCTAAGGTAGTGGACGTAGACTATGGTTGAGAAAGTCGAACCACTCTAAATCGCTGTGCAAATCTTTTCAATTTTCTGTCAAAGCTTCCACCAAAATTTTAATTACCAATTCACCCCCTCTTGGCTATTTCATCCAATCGATTAACTCAACACCAATCAATGTAGCCATCCAGATCATAAGCTCCTTTGAAAGATGAAATTGTGAATTTCAGTTTAGCTAAAAGTTTCGGCATTTGAAGTCGAGGTTGTGCATGTCTAGGTTATATTTGTTCAACTCGTGTTATTTCTCTTGGTGGATTATCAGCATTCAGATTTACTTGTTGTTGTATTTCCATGGTAAGATCGGCCATTTGTGTTTGTATTGTCATTGTTTGTTGTTGTGAAGCAGTAAACATTATCGTTTGTTGTTGAATAGCTATCATGAAGGCTTCTATGGCCTCAGCAATGTCTTCATTTTTTACCATCTTGAAAAGTCACAACACTAAAAAAGAACAATGTGTAAAATGGTAAAAGAATAATCAAGGAAACAAGAAACCTCACAATTCACTCCAAGGAAATAACACACCAAGGGGCAAGTTAATTGATCTTTTACTCTTTAAAACTCTCTTAGAAAGAAGTCTCACAATGTTCGTATCGAAGTTCAATCTCTAACAAAGATGAAAACAACTTAGTATCTCTAAGAAATCAAAGAAGGCTATGACTCCAATTGAACAATAATGCAAGGAAGAAGAAGTATGCAAACTCTTTTAATCCTTGATACATGCATCACAAGGCTCACATCAAAGGAAGAAGTAATAACTCTTCCAAATGATCCACTCGTCCAAGCATTGGAAAAGAAGACCAGAACAATAGCAGAATTGAGACGACTTTTTGAATGGGATCCTGATCTTATTTGGTCAACATATCTTCTGGACATACAACTGTCTGTCTCTTATCTTTTCAACGGTTTTTGAATCGCATCAATCCGATATCGGGAACTCAATATATGACCATTTTACTGAAGATGGTGCATGCAGGAAATCCTATACGGGATTAATACGTTATTTTGTAAATATTACGAATTTTCAATATTTATATTGATTATTTGTAATATAATTTAATATAGGATGATTAATTATCTTTTAGGATCAGATTTATTATTTTATTAGGAATTAAGGTTGGGTTAAAACAATATTTTTAGTTATTATTATTTTATTAGGAATTAGAGTTAAAACATGTTTAGTTTATTATTATTTTATTCTTTAGTTATTTAAGACCTTTAGAATTCAGCCCCTATATAAAGGAGGCTTCATTCAACTTTGTAATTCAGATTTCTTTGATCAATAATACAACGAGAGTTTATTTTTGCAAGTGTTGATTGCCTTGTGCCTTCGAAGCTTCTTCTCCTAGAGTTCTTTCAAGTTCTTGTGAGGGAGATTAATCTTCACACTCCAATTTGCCTTTTCATCACGACTAGGAGGGTTGGTTAGAGCCATTTATCGTGTTTGCCTTTTCATTGCAACTAGGAGGGCTCGATAGGACACTTATCCATCTATTATCCACAAATCCATTCGCACCATCAATCATCTTTACCGTTCACCTTCATAAGGGAGATCTTCTGATTTCTTTATTATCTTATTTCATCTTCCATTTATTTATCTTTTGTTTATTTTATTCTAATCTTATTGCCTTGATTCCAGCACATAAAAGAAACCCTAAAGAATCCTAGCTGCTGCCGCCACCTTCCCCTATTCATCCCTTTTGTTCTTCATTGAGTCTAGAGCTTTCTAGGTTTGATTCTTCAACAAGAGCAACGTTCATCAATCCGCCACCGCTTCCCTATCAATTGGTATCAGATTTGGGCCGATTCTTGGAAAGAAACAAGCAATCTTGCTTGTTATTGCACACAAAACCGTCAAGGTACCCCAACGGAGCTAGTTCACAAAAGATTCAGCGTTTCAGGTTCTTTTAATTTAATTTTAATTTAGATTTAAATCTTTCTTGTTAGTTTGCTATTTTTTTCAAAAAAACAAAAAAAGGCAAATAAACAACAACAAAAAAGCCAAAATTTCAAAAAATTACAAACAAAGGTATTTAGGGCTGATTTTATCCATATATCATATTCATTCTAAGATTAATCCCCAGTCCAAATTTTACCCCAATCGGAGTTCATTGGAGCCTTCAAATACATCATTCAAAATTCATCGGCAGATTCGGTTTAGAATCTTGTCGAATTTCTTGAAAATTTTACAGGAGGAATTTCTTGGTGAAAATTTCCAGATTGAAAATTCATATATTTAAGATCATTCAAACAAAAAATAAGAATTTTTGGAGATCAACAACACCTTCAAACATAGCGATCAAGAAAAACAGATTGTTTGAGGACTCACCATTCAACAGAGTCTACTGGATACTACTGAAGGTATTTGGTTCTGAAATTTTACAGGTGGTTTCTTGACGCATCAAAAGACATTCAAGAATTTTTACAGAATATTTTGACACCAGTAACCCCCTCAAAAACGTTTATCAAATTGATCCAGCGTTTTCCAGGTTTCTGGGTTGGTTCTTTTTTTTCTTTGACTCTTAGTGCTTTAGGTTCTTTTGTTTTTCCTTGTTATTGTTCTTTTGCATTATCTAACACATTATCTTCATTGTGTTAGTAGGACTAAAGAGTTTGCATACTTCTTCCTTCTTTGCATTCTCGTTCTCTTGGAGTCTAACCCTTGTTTGGGCTCTTAGAACTTTTAGGTTTTTCTTATCGCCTTTGCTAGTAATCAAACTCCGATACGAACTGAGGAAGACTACTTGGTAAAGTGAGTTTTAAAGAGTACAAGATCGGCTTACTTGCCTCTCGTTGTGTTACTTTTTTTGGAGTGACTTGTGAGGTTTCTTGCTTTGTTGAATTTTCTTTCTTTTATTTTTATTTTACTTTAAAATTTTCTTTTGAGTGTTATGATTTCAGGATGGGCGACAATAACAACAAGACACTTATGGCTATCTTAGCCACACTTTCCCGACTCACGACTCAAGTTGAAAGAATTGATGAAACCGTGAGAAAACGACAAGAACCACAACTGGATCTACCAAACCAAAATCCAAGACCAAACAATGTTGAACTTTTGGTACCCAGGCGAGAACAACCACGTTTCCAAGAACCCGAACTCTTAGCAAAACCAAAGTTCACGATCCCGTCTTTCAAAGGAGACAACGATCCAGATAGGTACATCGATTGGGAAGGAAAAGTTGATCTCATGTTCGCATACCATGATTGCCCCCAAGCTAAACAAGTTCACCTCATCACCATGCAATTCGAAGGATATGCTCGAACTTGGTGGATGCAAACAAGGAAAAAGATCCAGAGCGATTCCTACCGACACATTATACACGAGAAGTTAAACTACGACTACACCAACTTTGACAAGGTAGAAGTTCAGTTGAAGACTACTACAAGGAGATGCAGTCCTTACTCAATAGGGCTAACATAACCGAAAAAGAAGAGGTAACAGTGTCAAGATTCATCGTCGGCAAACATCACTGATCTTCTTGATCTCCATGAGTACGAAAACCTCGAAGATACACTAAAGAAAGCAATGACAATCGAAACACAAATACAAAGGAGATTCCGATTCAGAGAATATTACCAAGGTATTTCATCCTCTTACCAAGGTAATCCTTCAAATCCTTCCTCATCTTCTACTCCATCTTCTCTGAAAAAGCCAAGAGATGACAAACCTGACAAGGAGAAAGAACGACCAGCAAAGAATGACACACTTCCAACCCCTAAAGATCAAATGATAATTTGTGAGGAGGTAGAGAAAGTAAAAAAAGAAAAAGCTGAGAAAGAGGCAAAAAAAAAAGAGGTCACTAGTTTCAAAAACCAAAAGAATAATGACCCATGGGAGGTGAGTGAACCTAATTGTGAGAAGAAAAGAGTGACTCAAAATCTATGTGTGAGCACAAAAGAATTGAGAGAGAACCTTCTTTACAAATAACCTTCCATCCTTGTTCACTTTAGGGAATCAATTGTTTCGATTTCTAACATTAACAAGGATTTGCCTAGTGTGTTTTCATCTTTGTTACAGGATTTTTGAGAAGTGTTAGGTGATCCACCTAACGAATTACCACCGAAAAGAGGAAAACAACACCAAACCAATCTAATTCAAGGTTGCATCATACCTCGTCAAACATACAATCTCGAAGAAACCAAAGAGTTAGATTTGTTACAAAAAGGCTACATCCAGGAAAGCCTTAGTCGTGACGCCATCTTAATGACGAAACATGACTTGAACAACTCCACATGCTTATAGTTCATGCACAGAGAATCCATGTAAATGATGAGAAAGTAAAAGCAACACGAGACTGGACCACACCATCTTCCATCGCCAAGAGTTGTCGAATAGTGCTAGGTGACCCTCCTGACAGGTTACCACCTGAAAGCCCTAATCACTATGCCATATCAATTAAGAGTCACGATTTACGGGAGTCCAAAGACCGAGGTAAGCAAAACACAATAGACGATGCACTACCACGAAGGTATACTCTTACCTATCAAACGCATACTACTATTCCGAGAATTGAACATATCAAAGATGTATATCACAATAACTCGGATATTTCTGATAATTCTACCCATACTTTTAAAAGTGCTTCTAATGAGATTTATCTTGTATATGAGTTTCCTTGCCAACTAAACAGGTTTTACAGTCCACAAATCTCCTCCCGAGAATTCTTAATTCATGAACCACACTTAGGAGACTTAAGGGATTACTTTAACAAACCAGTTGACATGGTTTTTAAACACTCATTCTTGCCACACAAGAATAAAACCATGGAGAAATTATCTGAAGCAATCATACAGAAAGCCAACAGAGGTCGACGCCATGTTGAATTTCAACCAAAACATCATATTACAAGACTTGTATGCAAAAGAGGATTTCAAGACTACAAGAAATCAGTTCCTATAAAGAAGAAACCTCGACTAAAACGCATAAATACATATCACATTGATCCTGGTAAATGTTTCACAAGTTTTCCGTTCAACACATCTAATTCTCTTTCTTTTGGATTTTTAGATTCGAGGACGAATCCTTTTGAGGAGTGGGGGAATGATACATGCACCAGATTCCAGAATACATGCTTCTTTAGACTAATGTTTCTACTCGAACCTATTAGAAGAACAAAGTCTAGAAGATTCAAAGCATATCTATTCGGTAAGAATAATGTGAATGAATCATTAAACGGTTCTAATGTTGCTCCCTTTAATGTTTCAGATTCGAGGTCGAATCTTTTTGAAGAAAGGGAGGATGATACATGCATCACAAGGCTCACATCAAAGGAAGAAGTAATAACTCTTCCAAATGATCCACTCGTCCAAGCATTGGAAAAGAAGACCAGAACAATAGCAGACTTGAGACGACTTTTTGAATGGGATCCTGATCTTATTTGGTCAACATGTCTTCTGTACATACAACTGTCTGTCTCTTATATTTTCAACGGTTCTTGAATCGCATCAATCCGATATCGGGAACTCAAGATATGACCATTTTACTGAAGATGGTGCATGCAGCAAATCCTATACGGGATTAATACGTTATTTTGTAAATATTACGAATTTTCAATATTTATATTGATTATTTGTAATATAATTTAATATAGGATGATTAATTATCTTTTAGGATCAGATTTATTATTTTATTAGGAATTAAGGTTGGGTTAAAACAATATTTTTAGTTATTATTATTTTATTAGGAATTAGAGTTAAAACATGTTTAGTTTATTATTATTTTATTCTTTAGTTATTTAGGACCTTTAGAATTCAGCCCCTATATAAAGGAGGCTTCATTCAACTTTGTAATTCAGATTTCTTTGATCAATAATACAACGAGAGTTTGTTTTTGCAAGTGCTGATTGCCTTGTGCCTTCGAAGCTTCTTCTCCTGGAGTTCTTTCAAGTTCTTGTGAGGGAGATTAATCTTCACACTCCAATTTGCCTTTTCATCACGACTAGGAGGGTTGGTTAGAGCCATTTATCGTGTTTTCCTTTTCATTGCGACTAGGAGGGATCGATAGGACACTTATCCATCTATTATCCATAAATCCATTCGCACCATCAATCATCTTTACCGTTCACCTTCATAAGGGAGATCTTCTGATTTCTTTATTATCTTATTTCCTCTTCCGTTTATTTATCTTTTGTTTATTTTATTCTAATCTTATTGCCTTGATTCCAGCACATAAAAGAAACCCTAAAGAATCCTAGCTGCTGCCGCCACCTTCCCATATTCATCCCCTTTGTTCTTCATCGAGTCTAGAGCTTTCTAGGTTTGATTCTTCAACAAGAGCAACGTTCATCAATCCGCCACCTCTTCCCTATCAATCCTACTAACACAAGAAGAGAATGTGTTAGACAATGTAAAGGAACATATATTGGTAAAATAAAAGAAGAATAAAAAAAAGGTTTGAAAAACCGAACACGAAAAATGCAGGATCAACTTGAGTAACATTTAAAAGGGGGCTTCCAATGTCCAAAAAAATCTGAAATTTTTTGGAAGTCTTTCTTTGAGCTTATAATCAGCCTATAAATTTTTAGCCCAAAATATCGTCAGTAATATCTTGTATAAATTCTTGAACTGAGGGAACTTAAATCTTCCAAATGAATTGGAACGACGTTTTTGAGGGGTCTATTGATTTCCAATTGACTTGAATTGTTTTTTGGGAACCACTCTTGGGATGAGTAATGTACCTGTAAAAAATTAGTCTCAAATTCCTTCGTTTGGTTTTTATGAAATTTTTTATTTTTTGTTTTGTTTTTTTAACAAAAAGAGTAAACTAATAAGAAGAAATTGTGACAAAATTAAAAAAATGCAAAAAAGAACCTGAAAATGATCAATTGTTGCAAACTAGCTCCGTTGGGGTACCTTGGCATTTTTGTGTGCAAAAACAAGCAAGATTTCTTGATTCTTGCCAAGAATTGGCCTAAATCTAATACCAATAGATAAAGAATGGCAGCAGAGCTATGAACGTTGCTCGTCATTGAAGAATCAAACCTAGAAAGATCTAGACTCAGTCAAAGAATGAAGGGGAAAGAGATGGAGGGGCAGTGGCAATTAAGATTTTTAGGGTTTGCTGGAAATTGAATAAGAATAATAAGAGTAAAATAATAAAGATAAAATAAAGGGAAAATAATAATAATAATAATAATAATAATAATAATATAATATGAATAACTTAGCCAAGTTAGGGTTTTGTTGGTGATGAACGAGAATGGTGATTCGATGATGATGATAATAATGATGATGATGATTTATACATAGTTGTCCTACGAACCCTCCTAGCCGTAATTGACTAGGCAAACTCGATAGTCGACTCTAACCATCCCCCCTAATCGCAATGAGAAGGCAAACCGAAGTGTGAAGATCTCCCTCACGAAGAACTTGAAAGAACTTAATGGTGAAGAATGCTACGAAGGCACAAGGAAATCAGAACTTGCAAAAATGAACTCTCGTTGTATTATATTCAAGAAAATATGTGATTACAATGGTGGGAGGAGCCTCCTTTATATAGGGTGAGAAGTCCTTGTTGTAACATGACTAATGAATAAAAGATAATGTTTTGAGTCTATCATAATTCCTAATAAAATAATAATAAACTATGAATAATATTTTAACTTCATCTTAATTCTAAATAAAATAATTAATCTAATTCTAAAAGATAATGCATTTACATTATATTACAAATAATTAATAAAATATTAAAAATTTGTAATATTTAGAAATTGATACTTTAAGGGATTTTAAAAATATGTTCAGAATTGTCTCTAATTATGTCATTAATTGATCTTGAAGTTATGTCAACTTGAGTTGTTAAGATCCAAATAGATGTAGTAGGAATGAGTAATAAATTTCCTTCGTTGAATTCTTCAATTTCTATGTGAGCATGAAGTCTCTTGCTAACAAATATTTGAACCAAGCTTGTCTTTCAGAAGTTTAGATTTGTCCCGTGTGATTTGACCAATTGAAAGAGTTAATCTATCTTCTTTTGTCCTATTATGTGTCGTGCATGTATCACACTCTCTCTGTATATAATTTGGATATAATTTAGATAGCAAATTGTAGGGAAACTTCAGCCAATAACATTGGAAGTCGTGTCCTGAAAACTATGAAATAGTAAGATAAGATTTTATTTTTAAAAAAATAAAAGTAAAAGCACACGTGGAGGAAGAGAAGAGGGTGGCGAAAAATCCAATAAACCCTAAATAGTAAATAGAAAAGGTTAGGGCCATCTATCAGTAGCCCAACCAAAAAATTTCACCTTTGATCTACATTCATCTTTCCTCTATTTTCTCTCTCTAAAATTAAAATAATATTTTTTCTATTATTTTTAAAGATTTAAATAAAATAATATTTTATCTAAAGAGCTTTTTCCAATCTAACTTGATCAAAATATAATCTCTCTGTATTGATACTCAAATTGACCTTAAATTCGATTAGACTTGTAAGGTGTACATATTTTTAATTTTTATTAAATAAAACATAGATTTAATTAAAAAATATAGAAGAAGAAATATTATAATAATTATTTATAAATATATAAAGATTGATTATATTATTATTTTTAAGATTAATAAAATATTTTTTATTTCAAATTTGAATTCAATCTAATTATATCTTTAGAAAAATTTGATTCGAATTCAAATTTCAAGAAAGAAAAGATTGTATAGAAACAGGTTGGATCGAAGTTCGTTGGATTTGGATTTTCATTTGTAATTCTAATAATTAAATATTAGTTCAATTAATTTTTTTTTTTTTGAAGGTTTTGAATACGACTAGATTTTAATCTAATTGTATTTGATTTTAAAGTTCTTAAAGATATTTTTGAAAAATAAAATAATGTTTCTTTAAATAAGATTAGAGTTTGAATTTTTTATTTTAATATTATAAATAAAACAAATTAAATTTAAAAAATCATAATAAATTTTAATAGTAAAATTAATATATCAATAAAATAAATAGAGATATTAAATATTAACGAGATCAATTCAAATTGTAACTAATAAACAACGAGATGTTAAAGGAGTTGGATTTGATATATCTTGTATATGTATAAAATATTCGCATGAGACTCGACCAGTAAAATTAAATGTTATAAAGATCTATATAGATCAATCAGGATAAAATTTTAAAAACGGACGAGTATGCTTGTAAATGAACTGAACGTTCAGTGAACCGTTCATGAATCATGCGGCGGAAAATTCGTTTATGTTCGTTTATTTATTAAATGAACGAACATGAACAAGATTTTGCGTTAGTTTAATTAAATAAACGAACATGAACAAAGGGTTCGTTCGTTCATTTATGTTAGTGAACGTTTGATTATATGTTCGTTTATGTTCATTCATTTATGTTCATTTATGTTCGAACAGAGGGCAAGTTGAATATGTTTCGAAGATTATTGAAGTTGTTTGGATTTCAAGAAGATTGTTTTGTTAAACAAATTAACTTTAAGACTTTATTACGTTCATATAGTTTATTTATGATTTATGTATGTTTTTTTCGTATTCGAATAAATTAACTCTAAAGTTTCAGGTTATATTAATGAATTTTAAGTTGTTATTCTTGTTGTTTACTTTTTTTACATTCATTTATTGTGTTCGAATAAGTTTGTTTTTTGTGTTTGTGTTATTCGTTTATGCTTGTTTTTGTGTTAGTTTATGTTCATTTATTATGTTCGTTCGTTTGTGTTCGTTTATGTTCGTTTATCATTTAAATAAACGAACATGAACAAGTTATATTCCTTAATGAACGAACATGAACAAAAAAAATTTTGTTCGTTTATGTTCGTTTATTTATTTAATGAACGAACATGAACATACCTCCATTCGTATGCATTCGGTCTGTTTACATACAGTAATAAAAAATAGAGATATTAAATAAAAAAATATTCTACAACTAAACCTAAACTTTGTCCCTCTCTCTCTCTCTTCGGTCACCAACCTGATTTTCCATATCCTTTTACGTGGCAAATCCTGCATTGGAGTTATTTACTTTCACATGTATTTTCTCTATTTATTTAATTGCTACCAGACAATTGCTTGATGCTTTTCTCTTTGGGTTAATTACTTCATAGATGAATTATACTCAATTTTCTGTTTTATATATAATGATTAAAAATTCTCAATTTCATACATAATATTTTTTATCGTTAATGAGTTCACTCATTTTCGTCACAGAAGATGATGTGACACTTTAAATGAGTGCCACGTGGTATTCCCGTCACCCATTTACGAAGTTCCACGTGACATTTTGTTAAGGGTTTCACGTCATATTTCGTGACAAAAATGAGTAAACATATTAACAATATATATAAAACTAAGAATTGGGTATACTAATGGAGTAATTAACCTTTTTTTCTTTCTCCCTTCCAAACATTCATCATAATTTTTTTATTTAATATTTTAATAAGGGTTAATTTTATCCAGGTCCCCAAATTGGGTTCAATTTTAAATTAAACTCTAAATTTTAAAATATTGTAATTGGATCCTTAAACTAATATATCATTTTAATTAGGCCCTTTCACTAATCTAATAATCAACTTTAACATTAAATATGGTTAAACATGTCACATCTAAACTTGACATCAAGTGTTAAAAATGTGAAAGATGGTAATTGAATCATGGATGTGAATGTGATAGTTAGGCTCGTAAGTTGTTTAACTCCAAATAAAGTTCTAACTAGATTTAGACATTCTTTAATCAAGCTATTCAACGTGTCGAATTTAAGTATTTTAATACTAGAGTAGTTTTAGAACTTTTTGTTTTAAAAATAGTTCAGCTCAAATGAGCCATCAAGTTTAGCTCGAGCTTTGATATTAGTTTCCAATCGAGTCAGCCCGAGCTTCTCACTATTCAAACTCATCTTGACTAAGATTGATTCGAATCCAGCCCAAAGCTAGATTGAAAGAAGTATCTGATTGGAAAATATTTTATTTCGAGGATTCAAAATGAAACAAATCAAAAACTATGGAAGGGTTTAAATTCAACTACAGCTTAAGAAGGTCGGGTGCAATTAACCCTTAAACAATTCCAAGTCTCGGGATATTTCAACTTTTTCGAGAATTTTTTTATTATTATTTTGTCATGAGCTTACGTGCAGATTCTTTGTGCTAGTTTAATTCGTTTCTCTAACATTATGTAATGTTCCTTTGTCGAGTAATAAGGACAGGTGTGCTCCTTCATCATGTTCTTCTCTATTCTGTGTCATCCATCATTATTCCTTTCTTCTCTCCCTTTTCATTTTATTTTCCAAAATTTTTTTAGCTTGATTTTCTGATATATTTCAGTGTTTCAAATCATCAAGCAAATTCCCTTTTGTTCCGGTTTGATATGAATTGCCTTAGATCCAGGGAACGGATTCTGGGTTTGTGTTTTTGTCCGGTATTTTGTTCTGAATTATTCTTTTTGCATGTTCACATGTGCTTCTAGTTCTATGCCCACCATTTGTTTGATGAAAAGAAGAGTCCAGATATATGAAAGGTGTATTTAGTCTCTAGGGACATCCCAAGCTTCACTTTCATCGACCTTCCCTTGTATCATTACACCTTTTTTTTCGGATTTTCCGATACTTTTCCAAGTTGCATTCGATCGAAAAAGAAGGGGATAAAGTAGTTTTGAGCTGCTTGTTGAAGGTGAAACGAGGATCATGGAGGTATCCGCAGCAATTGCTGGTCCTTGTGCTGTTTCGTTAGGCGATGTGGTTCTTAGTAATGGCTGCAAGCTCATTGCGGAGAAGTCGAGCTTGTTATCGCCCTAAGGAACCGAGTCGGATCGAGGCGATAACGGAGTTGTTTCGTCCGATAGTTGTATTTCTAGAGAATATAATCATGAAGGAAGCGAGGTTGAGAAAATTTCAGCTTTAGAGGTTAATTCCGATAGAATTTCATCAACTAGTGATGTTCAAGATGTGAAGACAGCTGCAGTTGGTTGTGCCGGGGATGATGACAAGAAGTCCAACGAGTCCGATAAGATATCGTCGGACTCGATTCTCGAGGTGCCTCAACAAAAGAAGATAAGGAAAACTGAAATCGGGTGTTTGTTTGAATTAGGGAACATACCCCTATGGGGATTTACATCCATTTGTGGTAGGAGACCAGAAATGGAAGATGCTGTTGGTGCCATACCGCGATTTTTGCGAGTCCCTAGTCGAATGCTGAAGGCCGAAAGCGTAGCTAAGGGAACGCATCGTGGTTTAAATGATCTAACGGCTCATTTCTATGGTGTGTACGATGGACATGGAGGGTGTCAGGTATGGTTCACGACCTTATATTCTGTGTTTTTGCTAATTTGGTTTGTCTAAACGAGATTATTTCGATGCATAGGTTGCAAACTATTGCCGTGAACGTATGCATTTGGCTTTAGCCGAGGAGATAGAGATGGGAAAATCATGCATTCAAGAGGGAAATGTCGAGCAAGACTGGCAGGAACAATGGAGGAAAGCATTCTCCAATTGTTTCATCAAAGTCGATGTTGAGATTGGAGGGGTTCGTAAAGGTGAGAACGATACCGATAACGAGCGTATTGCCCCCGAAACCGTCGGCTCTACTGCTGTAGTCGCAGTAGTTAGTCCAGCACATATAATTGTTGCCAATTGCGGCGATTCGAGGGCAGTTCTCTACCGTGGAAAACAGCCTGTGCCGCTGTCTGTAGACCACAAAGTAAGACTTACCTATTTCGAGTTTTCTTTCCACTGGACATGCAAATTTCAAAGACACTGTTGTTTATATTGAGCCTTTTACAGCCTGATAGAGAAGATGAACACGCAAGGATAGAAGCTGCGGGAGGGAAAGTCATACAATGGAATGGATCTCGTGTTTTCGGTGTTCTAGCAATGTCGAGGTCCATCGGTATGTGTTTATACTGCTTACCATCTTAGGACATATATTAGCCTTTTGCTGTGTCGGCTGTATGTGTAATTCCGGATCCTTTGATCAGGCGACAGATACTTGAAACCATGGATAATTCCAGATCCGGAAGTGATGTGCGTACCTCGAGCCAAAGAAGACGAGTGTCTTATCCTAGCCAGTGATGGCTTATGGGATGTCATGAGTAGTGAGGAAGCTTGTGAAGTTGCTCGAAACGAATCCTCCTAGGGCATAAAAAGCACGGGGACAAATTAACCGCAGAAAGGAGGGACGGAGTTGACCTGGCTGCTCAATCTGCTGCGGATTACCTCTCGAAGCTTGCTCTTAGTAAAGGAAGCAAAGACAATATTACGGTCGTTGTCTTGGACCTAAAAGCACAGAGAAAGTTCAAGAAGAAAACCTGACAGCAAGGGTACCTAAAAAGCTTTCTTTGTATTGTTTTAAAGTATCTTTGTACACTGCATCATGCAATATACTCAATTAACTTGTTCATTTTACTGCCATCATTAATAGCTACCACAACTGGTTCGGTCAAAATAACCCAACTCTCTTTTGGATTTAGCTCCGTTTTCTAAATTTAACATTTAAGTGTTGAGAAATTATCCCTTCAAATGAAATGCATAGAGGAGCCGAGTCGATCGGAATATAATACCATGATTTGATGGCTTACATTTTGCAAACACACAACATTGTCTTTCAGTTATGGAATATTAATACACAGCAATTAGTTGTAACTCACCACTGCGATCTGATATTTGAGTTCACTGGCAGGAAATTTTCTCTATTTTTTTATGCCTAACTTCGGGCCTTGTCATCGTAACAGCTGCTCGAATAAGTCCCAAACGACAATACGGGTCTTCCATGGTTCTAAAACTTCGGTTTTTGGTTGACATGTTCTTTGTGGATACGTTCGGCCTGAAGGCTGGACTCTACCAAAAAGAAGCTAACTGTTGGTTTCACTTAAAAAGGTTTCAATACAATACAAGCATGAATAGCTCATATCGTTTTAGCATTAGAACTTTAATTACAAAACTGGAGTTCTGAAGTAGTGGATAGTAGTCCCATATAAGAGAACTGTACCACTAAACCTAAAGCATAGACATACTGCAGAAGTTCTAAAGCGGTGTAAGCGGCGATCCGGCATTGTAGAAGTAAGAAGAGAGGTTGACGTCCAAGTCATCATACATGTTCAAGAAAGGAAACGCCTGCATTCACATTCAAACATCCAATAAGCAATGTTTAATAGATATTTAATCAAATTCTTACTGGTTGAAACAATGGTGCGATAGCGGAATCTGGATGTTTCGATACCAGCAATTCGTGTGCCGACTTTCTTTCCTTCGGGTCCTTCTGTACGCTGCCATGGATAAAAGAACCCAAGGCAGGGCTATGTAAACTCATATGATCAATGAAAATGTTTGAACTTATTACAGCACTCGATGACTAGATACTAAGCAAGTGTATCGAGTAGTAAAAAGTAATCTTACCATGCAGAAATGAACGAGCAAAACTTAGAAGAATATTGATCTGAAGGTGCACAAGGTGGCGGTTGTTGAACAATTTGTTCCATGAGCTCAAAAAAATTCGTCCATCCTTCAGCCTGGTCCGGCGGGGAATATGGGAACTGACCAGTCGCACATTCGAGCAACACTAGCCCCAAGCTCCAATGTCACTTTTATTGCCGTAATTGCTACCACTAATTCTCTCAGGCTACAACAGAAGCAAATAGGAAACAAACTATAATGAAACTCACCTTAACGACTGAAAAGAATCAATATTCCGGCACGGTAAATTACTTACCGACATATAGTTGTATGTTCCGACAAAAGTGCTAGCTAATCCGGAGGTGTTCGTCATTATCGCACTAACACCGAAGTCTGTAATCTTAACTTCTCCTCTATGATTTATTAACAAGTTAGACGGCTTTAAGTCCCGGTGGATGATGTGTTTTTCATGATGAAGATATATCAGACCCTTGACCACCTGCATTAACAAGAGCAATCACAAAAAGCATATACCATAAACATCTGCTACGTAGTATAATGAATTCGAAATCTCTAATGTACCGACCTGCTTACAAATTGCCGCGAGATACGGTTCGGGAACGGATTTAACCTTCTTCAAGAAATCCGCTAGGGATCCACCATCCATATACTCGAAGATGATCGAAATGACACCGTTGTTAAAGAAAGACTTATAACAAACGACGACGTTCGGACACTGAGATGACTGGTTTATTTTCAGTTCCTTTGCGATCTGCTTGCGTGCCGACTCCTCGATGTTCATTTGAATAACCTGGTAACGATGGAACAACAATAATATCTACTTTAGAATAATTGCTATCTATCAAAGCAAGAAAGGTTAGAAATGCTTCATTAATTAATAGTGTAACCGAATTCGGTACCGACTGAGCTAAGATTTCGTCGGAAAAATATATAAAGTGTTATTAAGCTTGGCATTTAGACATATACCTTCAATGCGAAAAACTGCTCCGTCCATTTGTGTTGGACCAGTTGCACAATTCCACCATTACCTTTGCCAATAACTTTAATCACATCAAAATCTTCTAAATTCAACTGATCTTCATTTTCAGTTTCTGATGGCTTAATAAGCTGAGGCTAAAATCAATGGAAAATTTTAAAACAAATCTAGAAACAGGAAAATCTAACAAATCAAGCTTATAAATTAAAGAAGAAGAAAAATCAAAGAATCTAAACAATGAATTTTAAAAAATGAAAAATCATACAAGTGCAGGATCGGATTGAGAGATGATTCGAACACCTTACTTGTTGACGAAGAGATCACCGTCTTTGAACGTACCGCTTTGAGTACTGCCATAAAAGATTAAATTACCAGAATCAAACTTTCAAATAAAACTGAAAAAAAATAAAGGACGTAATGAGAAAATTATGATTACAGAAAATTTTCGAAGTAGGTCTCAGCTGGAGGAGGAAGAGAGAGGTTCAAATTAGGGTTTAAAATTCCCTTTCCTTTCTTCATCATTTCTCTTTCTTTTTTGCTGTTTGTTAGCAGAGTAATTGAGAATTAATCTTCCTTTCTTATAAGGATCTTAGATTTTACACAGAGTGAGAAACAATATTAATTTTCTTTTAAAGAAAAAATAAAATTATTAAAAGGATTGGAGATTGTTTCCATGGTTGATGCTTTGACGAAGGAGACCAGTCTTCACCAGAACATAAGCCACGAGGAAGATAACTTGACTCCATTTTCTCTCTTACTTTTCTTGAACTTACCCGCGCCTTTTTCCGGCGATTTTCCCTATATGTGATCGGTAATATTATCGATCTAACACCGATTAGATTATATTTTTTGATCTAACACCTTTAGCAGTAAAGCGCGCTCCCTGCATCGAATTATACGATGATTTGGTGCCATGTGATGTATAGTGCGCCCCTGCACCGCGCTATACGGTGAGCTGGCGCCACGTGAGTATAGCGCGGCCCCTGAAGCGCGCTATACATGTATATCTGACACGTGGGGTATAGCGTGGTGCAGGGGTCGCGCTATACCCCTAACTACCGACCCTTCCTACCTATAAATACCACCATTTTCAATCAATTTGATCACACCAAATTCTCTCAAATTCTTTAAATTTCTCTCAAATACTCTCTTTTTAAGATATATTTTATAATATTTTACTATTATATTTTTACTTTATTTAATATTTTACTAATATAATTCTTTTACAGATATATAATGGAAGGCAGTCTACTTCGCTCGAATGGAAATCATATATCTCTACACTTTGTTGATACAGTAACATTTTAACATTTTAATTTAATTTAATTTATTAGTAATATTTAGTTATTTATTTAATTCATTATTATTATATTAATAATTAAATATCTCGACACTTTGCTGATACGGTAACATTTTAACGTTTTAATTTAATTTAAATTATTATTAATAATTAGTTGATTCATTTAATGCATGATTATTATATTAAGAATTAATTTTTGTAATTATTTATTTTTAGGAGAAGGACCGTGTATTAGATCCTTTTATTAGGAATCTTAAGTTAGTGATACCGAGTCGTGTCTTGCCGTATTTAGTAGAGGCTAGATTCGGTTACATAGGTAGATATCAGGGTCACTGTAAGATAGAGTCAGACCTGATTTCTGCCTTAGTAGAGCGGTGGAGGCCAGAGACCCACACATTTCATCTTCCGTGCGGAGAGTGCACGATCACGCTTGAGGATGTTTCTATGCACCTGGGGCTTTCGGTGAATGGAGATGTGATATCGAGGATAGCTTCCGGTTCTTGGACTGGTTTGTGTCGGGATAGTCTAGGACATGTCCCGGAAAATTTTATCGGAGGTAGGATACTGTTAAATTGGTTAGATGCCAATTTTCGGGAGTTGAGCGCAGACGCCTCTGAGGATGAGGTTAAGATGTATGCACGAGCATGCATACTGCAGCTGATAGGAGGGTTGCTGATGCCGGACAAATCGCGCAACCTAGTTCACTGCATGTGGTTGCGACATCTTAGCGACTTTCGTCTCGCCGGATTATTCAGTTGGGGCTCGGCAGTTTTGGCTTTGCTGTACAGGGAGATGTGTGGAGCCACTGACTACAGGCGTAATGCTATCGGCGGATGTCTCCTGCTGCTGCAGTCTTGGGCATGGTATCGATTGCCCTTTTTATGTCCCCTTGTGAAGAACCCATTCGTATTTCCACTACTTCTGAGGTAATTATAAAACTGATTTTGTATATTAATAATTTTATACAGCGTATAACAAATTTTTTTCCCTTGAATAGGTGGTCTACTGATAGGAAAAATCATTAGGAGCTACCTGATGATTTAGAAAAGATTAGGGTGCTAATCGATCAGAAGGCTGGCACACAGGTATGAATTTTAATGTTTAAAAATCGATTTTAGATTATAGTTATATAATTAGATTATTATTTTGATAAAAAATATATATTATTTGTTTTAGTTTGAATGGGTGCCATATTCTACTGATGATGTGAGGGCGGTGATCCCACCTGAGTTGAGGGGTCCATTAGATGTTTGGATGGCGATGGTCCCTCTGATCTGTTATGCGACCGTCGAGTGGTACTCCACTGATCGCGTGCTTCGGCAGTTTGGTTGTTTTCAACCAATTCTGGAAGCACCTCGCAATATGGATGAGTTACATAGCTTAGATAGACGCGGCAAGACAGATACAGATTGGCTGGTGAGGCATCATGAGTTGGTCGTGTTGTGGGAGGATCGACATCAGCGCCTTCCACGTAGAGAGCCCATTTTTACTGACTTCTTGATGTATGCTGAGGATTATTATGAGTGGTTCAACAGTAACGGGAAACCGTTTCTACTTCCCGAGGATGCACGAGGGCAGACCTTTCCACGACGTTGACAGAGACATTCACCGACACAGCATCATCGTCCCCCGACTCGTGGACGGAGAGTAGGTGCTTCCGGTTCATCCTCAGTTGCACCAGCAGGACCTTCCCAGCAGATGCCGCAGCCATATACGATGCCGCCATCGCCTTTCCATTACCAGATGTTGCCGCCGCGGCCTTCACCCGGTTTTATGACCCCGCCACCGCCACCGTCACAGATGACCCCTCCTAGAGGCTATTATGGGTCTATATTTGTAGACCCGACTTGGGGTTCATATGCTGGATATTTGGCGGGTTCAGCCTCATCACCCATGGCCGCAACACAGACACCGCCTCCTTTACAGTTTCCACACTCAGCGATGTTTGGGTTTTATAACTTTTCCCAGTTTTCGCAGGCCGGTGGGATAGTCAGTCATACACCTCCAGGGTCCTTATTCAAAGGGATTTGCAGATGAATGCCTTCCCCTTGAACTGGACGCGATGTTGCCATACGGATTGTTCGTCGACCTACCTTGGTACATATCGTAAGGAGTTACGGATGAATGTCTCCCCATTATGGCATTAAAATCATTACACATTACTGTCGTCGGGCTGTCAACTTGTTCAGTCAGCCCATAGTGGGAGCTTAATGATTGACCCCGAACAATACGCACTTGAACAAAATGTGCATACATCTCAATAGCGGCGTCTGAATAATTACTTTGAGCTTCAACCATCATTTCAACATCATCATTGTTCGAAAGTTCGAACGATGTATAAGTTAATGGCAACAATGATGTTGGAAATCTATACTGCAACAACGACACTCTTCTACTACTTCCAACATGAATCTTCCTCGAAATCTTCGTTATATGCTCCTCAAGAGTTATGTTTCTCTTGAATGATATTTTAACACGCTCATTTGATACGAAAACAACGCTGGTTTCATCTTCTCGAATTTCACCATCATAATAAACAATAGCTGAAAGTCGCGCCATTATTTGAGTTTAAAAGTGCGGTACTATTATATCTGGAAAAAAAATGAAACAAACCTGATTTAATAAATTATATATGAACGAACATATAACACAATAAAATTTTTACACATCAACGTAAATAAATTAAATAATATAATTTAATATTATTACATGCACCGCAAAACTATTTCGACGTATGCTCCCGCTTTCCAATTTTACAAACACAAAAATTAATTGAAAATAATTAGTATAATATTTTTTTCAAATAATCATAATAAACAATAAATAAAAAAATTATAACAAATTTACCTTATAACGAAAAATCGCACGAATTTCTAAATAAAATATGAGAAGATTGCCAGAATTATTGACTCATTGACGGAATTGTTGTATTAATTTATAAGTTAAGAGGAAAGATGTGAGAAATTAACCGGCGGAGAATGGTATTTATAGCGAGGAAAGTTATACAAAACGCGGTACCTGCCCCGCGCTATATAAAATTATGTCAGGAGTACGTGGCTCCAGCTCACCGTATAGCGCGGTGCAGAGGGCGCGCTATACCCCACGTGGTGCCAAATCATCGTATAGCACGGTGTAGGGGGTGCGCTTTACTGCTAAGGGTGTTAGATCAGGAAATATAGTCTGACCGGATTTAGATCGATAATATTAACGGTCACCGGTGATATATCGGGAAAATCGCCCATTTTTCCTTTTTCTTCTCTTTCCTTTTCTTCAAATTATTATAAATAATAATATTTATATAAAAGTTTAGTGATTTTAATTATAATTAAAATTATCTTGAATATACTTTACCTTCAATTTTATATATGGAGAGTAAAGAGCTAAAGAAAAATTTTCAAATATGATTTTATTAATATATTTAAGAATAAAAAGTTTTTATATGATTAGCATAGATGTGGCATACATGTTATTTGGATCAGGTTCACTTCGAGTTTTTTCGGTTCGGATAATTTCGGTTTAGATTTAATTCGGATCAGGTTTGGGTTGGATCAAGTCATTTCGGGTTTCGGTTTTATTCGGGTCTATAGTAAGTTGGGTCAGGTCCGGGTCGATCGGGTCATTTTCAGGTTTCAATTTTATTCAGGTCTATAGTAAGTCGGGTATGGTCAATATTGGATCGGTTGATTTCGGGTCGGATCAAATTGAATCGGTTGATTTTCAGGTCAGTTCAATATTCGATAGATTATTTTAGATTTGGGTCAAGTTTGGATATTCAGGTCAATTTCGGTTGAGTTGGGTGAAGTCAAATCAAGTATATATAGAACTACTGATACCTTTTTGTAAAAAATATCGGGTTTGGGTAAATTAAATTCGAGTTAATTTTGATTCATGTTATTTTCGATTCGGATGCTTTCGGTTCAGGTTGCTTTAGGTTCGGGTTATTTTCGGTTTGGTTAAATTCGGGTCAGTTTCGATTCGGTTCTGGTTACTTTCAGTTTGGCTAAAATTTGGGTCAATTTAGGTTCGATTCGATTTTTTCGGATTTCAAGTCAAATTTGGGTCATCTTATTCGGATCTATTTCGAGTCTCGATTTTAGTAATCGAGTTCGGGTCAAATTTGTCAGGTCTATATTAGTATTTATATCATGCATAAATTATCTATTTATTTCAGATATTTTATTTTGATCGTTATTAGTTCTTTTTATATTTTACATTTTATAAAATTTTAATCTTGTTCTGAACAATAGGTATAAAATTTGTTAAATTAAATTCTACTTATGTTATATTTAATTTATATATATTCTTCATGTTTCTCTATTTTAGAATTTGAGAGTCATTGATCCATAATTAAAAGCACAGCTAATTTGATTTTGGGATACAATTAAAAGGATATAAAAGTATTTAAGTCTTTAATTTGCTAGAATTTTAACATATATAAATATATAATCTATGTGAGTAAAACAAGTAAATTAATGGTTGAATTATTGAAAAAAATAAAATCGTATAAAATTACTAAAGTGTGTCAAACTACTTAACATTAGTTTTATATTCGAGTAAGTAGACATTTCTATGTCTGCGTGAGGTTTCAACGGTGTTGGTAGAGGTTCACTATTTTTGAGTATTTAGGTTTGATTCATGTAACACCCAATATAAGGGTCAAATTATTAGTTTTTGAAAATTTATAGATAGATTTAGAAAGTGAGGGATTCAGGGATCCAGTTCTGAATTTTTCCATTTTTCTTGGACAGAGAAAAATAAACCCTCTTTCTCGGTGAAATCCCTAAAACCCGAATTATTCCCCCGATTTTCCCCCCAATTGAACAACCTTTTCGTCGGCCCGATTCTCCACCGTCCAACTATCCTAGCCTGCGCCGCTACCCCATTCGACTCCCCATCAGCCGGCGACCAAAGCCTGCACCTTATCGCGCCGTGAAACGCCTCCCTCCGCGGTGAATCGAAACTCGAATTCATGTCGAGAAATCTACTCTGAAGTTCGTTTTTTTGTGATTTCTGGTCACACCGACGGTCCGTTCACCTCACCACCACCATAGAAAGATTCCTCAGCTCCGTGTGATCAAAACCCGACCGGTGGGTGAGGTTGTCGTCGCCGTTTTCGTCCGATCACCGACGTGGGTAAACTCTCCGAACTTATTTCGATTTTTTATGTTGTTTGGCTGAAATTTGATATGTTTTGGGTTTAATTTGGCATGTGATTGGACAGGGAGTAATCGGTCGACCGCCGCGACCCCTGTAGCCGCCACACGCGCCTCCACGCGCCGGCAGTGCACGTGGACTTACTCTGTCTGCTCTGGAAATGTTCTAGAATCGGTCCAATCGGTCTGGTTCGGTCTGAACCGGCCCAACCCGACCCGAATCGATCAACTCGATTTCAGCAGAACTGACCCGTCTGCCTAACCCGAACCTCTTTGACCCGACCCGTTGACTTTGGTCAGAGTTGACCGTTGACTGGTCAGACCATTGACTTTGACTGGTCTGACCGTTGACTTTGACAGAAAAAGTTAAATTTTTAGAAAAGCCCTATTTTATGTTTTTCGACGTCCTGAGTCCGAATCTGAAATCCGTTTTGACAAATTCTCACCAGGTAAGTCGTTTCTCAGAGATTTACCTTCGGACTCAATATGGTCTCTAAATTATGTTCAGTTTCTAACGTAAATTCGGTTGCTTTGTATCCGAGGAATTATTGGACGTTGAATTCAAGTTCGAGAGTGATAGAATGGAGTTTAAATGGTTGATCGATAAGCATGAAAACTGAGGTAATACTCTACTACCTTTTGTATGCTTTTCGGGACTCATGGATAGATGGTAAATGCATGATTGGAATGATTGGTCCATTAAATGTATTTAACTATCATCGGACTCAGACATAAATTGGAATAAAGACAGAATATTATATAAGACTCAGACGGTTTGAAAAATAGAAATTGGTAGACCGATCGAAAACAAATATAAGTTCAATGATATAATCAACCAATCAATTTCGGGATTCGTAAACTATGGTTAATCTAATTAAAGGTTAAATGTCAGGAATTATGTGGATAAGAAATTATCTAAAATAGCCCTATATGGTAAAATTATGAAAATGCCCTTGTATTGTAAAAGACCAAGACTTCCCCGAATGGTGAAAAATAACTCTAAAAATATATATTTGGCCAATTATCAGAAAACTGTATATGATCGAATCGAAAAGAATTACTGAAATGCCCTCGAGCTTCGTAATAATTATAGTAACCTCCACTGATCAAAGGAACAAATACCCTGAACTCTAAAGGAACTAGAATACTTGAAGCCTAACATATAAGAAAAAATGTCACTGACAGATTGGAATGAAATGACGATGATACACTTATAGTGTAAAGAGCTCAATGGATGGCTATGATAATGGAGATGACCTGAGAACTCATATCTTGAACCTTGGAATCATCGATTTAAATTTCGAATCTATACTGGAATTACGAAATTTCTCCTGAAGTGTAAAATGACCTAAAGTATTTCCAAGCCCTGAAATGACTAATGCCCTCAAGCTCTGAAATAAATAATTCATCCTCGAATACCAAATGACCTAAAAATTCTATTTTCTGATATAACAACCATAGACTGAATTATTGAAGGTACTTTACACGTCTGAATTTCATAAAATGACTAATTATATGGTCAAGTTGAATGGATTGGAAGAACTTTATGTATTTGAATTTCAGAAAAGATTGAATTACTATGAAAATTTCAAAGTGATCGAAATAGACTTAACTGCTAAATGACCTAAATACCTTCAAAGACCTAGAATTAATGAATGATTCAGACAAGTCTTGAAGCATTGATAAACTTGTATGTTGTACCGACCTCAAGGGTTTTAAACCCCAGATCAAGCAAGTCGACATTTATTGATACCATTGCATTACAGAAAAAAAATACCACTAGAATATATACCCATCTCCTCAAGAACTGATCAAGGAAGATTCTAATATTGATCAGATCAGCTGGTGCAGTCAGTAATAAAAAGTGAATAATAATGAAGTATTTCAGTCCGAATGATCAACAAGTATTACAGTGTTGGGATCTTTAGTTCAATTAGACTCAAAATCCTGATAATTTAATACATAACATGGATACCCCTTATTACTTGGGTAATGGAATCACTCTTAGTAAATCTAAATTTATATTTATATTGTATAAAGGTTCCTGAACACCTTCCTAATTCCCTTGAATCATAGCGGGATTCTAAAGTATCAACTTTAAATGTCTGTTTTGATCCATTACTAATCAATCCCTTTCAATAGGACCTCGTTCTTGGAATCCGATCAAATTACATAAGTTTCATGTTTTCCCGATAACTATTAAGTGCTTCTAAAAAATACTTGGATACTCTAGTGTGTTCCCCATGTACTACATGATTGTTTTATATGTTTTGAAATGATTTTACTGAAATTTATTGATTTACTGGCTTATGAACCATGGCTAAATGGTATATGTTCTCCGATTATGGTTTTCACCAAAAAATATGAATTGTTCCTGATTTATGGAATCATGGAATTTATTGATTTATGAACTATAGTTTCCTGTTTTCACTGGTTACTGCTTGAATTGTTTTATTGGGACATTATCTGGGTAGGCTAAAGGTTCAGCTTTGATCAAGCTGGTAAATCCTTACAGACCTAAGGTCACCCTTGGTAGGCCCTAAGGCCCCGAGAAACTTTCTTGGGTAGGCCCTCAGACCCCAAGGCACTCCCTTGGGTTAATCATAGGACTATATATGGTGTACATGTGGAGGATAATTATATGGTTTATTTCATTGACAGGTTTACGAGATTTTACTGGATCACGATCCAGATATTACGGTTTACTGTTAAAATTGATTTCTACTAGATTTATATGGGTAGAATTCTGGAGTATGGAGGTTTATCCCTGATCCAGCTGGTAAATCCTTACTGCCCTACAGTGATCTTGGGTAGGCTCTCGGCCCTAAGGCATTCCCTTAGGGTGACTCACTTTGTTGTGTGGTTAGGGTAAGCCCTTATGGATGCAGTTCTGGGGAACTGCATAACGGTGTTCGGTTGGAGGGTTCTACTAAGGTTTTGAAAACATGTTTTAAATTGTCATTGTTTAAAAAAAGATCTATATCTTTTCATTGGTTTTGGTTGGAACACACTAGACACCCTATTCCAATCTCCTGAAAACATTATACTTTGAATGTTTTCTATGAATTGAGATTTTCATGGCTTTTACTCGATGATCTACCAGTGAAACCCCATCTTATCCCAAAAACATATATATGTCTGATTCAATAAGGAAATTTTATTATTCTACATTTATATGCATGTCATGTAGCATCAATAGGTAGTTCTGTATTACTGAGCTTCCCAAAGCTCACTCTTTGACTCACCATTTCATGTTCGAAGGTTCAAACCATTGCAACTATCGACATCTGTAAGGGAGTTCCACCGGCGTTGCTTACGGAGCATGGTGCATGTGATTAGGGGGCATGTAGGTTGTATTTTGTTTTATATACGAGTCTGAAAATCTGTTTTATTTCTAAATACTGGTAAATTTTTACTTTTGTATTTATAAATTGATTTTATGATTTTACATGTTTTAATAAAAAGTTTTAATTTTTCCGAGATTTTTACGATGGGTCGCTCTGGTGGCCCTAATGTGACATCTCAGATCAGATCGGGCCATTTGCATCGGTCTGATGGGGTTACATTCACTACAAGATTTTTGTTTGAGAAAATAAAGTATAATCAATAATAAAAATAAAGATAAAATGAAAATAAATCAAAATTTAAAGATCTAAATATATATTTATTCTTATATTTTTAAATAAAAAAGTAGAGGGTAGTGCCCCCAATTTCCTACATAACTCCGTCACTAGCCCTACCTAAATTAATATTATGGTAAATAAATGGTCCCGACCATAGAGTGATGCTTTGTTAAGTTCTTCGACTATTAAAAATTATGAAATAGTCTCTTGACTATAGAATATTGCTTTTTTGAGTCCTATGGTCATTAAAAGTTACAAAATAGTCACTCTACTATTCATATATTTCAAACCCATGATTTTCTATTTAAAAGTTTATGGCAGTCTGAGTTAGACGTTAACTTATTGACTGCAATAAAATAAATTATGAGCTTGAAATCTCAAATGACTATCATATTTCAGTCAACAAGTTAATATTCAGTTCAGACTGTCATCAATTTTTAACAAAAAATGATGAGTTTTGGAACATATGAATAGTCGAGTGATATTTTTGTAACTTTTAATAGTAGCTGGACTCAATAAAGAAACATCCTATAGTCGGGGGATCATTTTATAAATTTTAATAGTTGAAGGATTCAACAAAGTGACACCCTATAGTTGAATGATCATTTGTGTAAAATATCCTTTAAATTATTTCCATTTTTTATCATTTGTTTTACATTTTATGGGTTTGAAAATATTTCTTTCAATAATGTTATTTTTAAAATTCGAACATGAATTTTTCTTGTAGAGAATATAATCGCTACAATTAATATTGTACTAATATTGAATCGATATTAAGTACTTTAAGTTTGGTTTCAATAAAAAATAAGGTAAACTATACCAATGATCATTGAATTATTTACTTCTTTTACATTTACCATCGATCTTTTAATTTTATCAATTAGACCACTTAATTATTTAAGTATTGTTAATTAAATTAATTGTTATTAATATTTTACGGAAGTACTGATGTGATAGGTAAAAAAAATTATATATTTATATATTTGATCCTCCTTATTTATACATTGAATTAATTTGATCATATTTTAATTTAACTAAATAAACCTAATTTTCAATTAGATTTTGACACATATCACCACCTAATTAAACTTTTTTATACTAATTAGTTTAATTTATTTTCCTCGGATAAAAAGATGATTCATATCACCTTCTCATTGCATGAAAATAATCGAACATAGGAAAGATGCAAAGGTGGACCGAACACAGGCGCTTTGGGTGAGATACACGCGGCTCAACAACCACTGGACAAACACATTCTTGGAATCTAGATACAACATTTACATTATATATTATTTTGATTAGTGACAGTAACGAAACTAGGATTCAAACTTGAGAAGATTTAAGATAGATTTTAACATGCCTTAACCATTAAACTAATTATAATATTTAGTAAAAAACTACATCTTTTTCCATATATCTTTATTTTACTTAATGGTAGAAAAATAAACGTTTTAAATAATTAAAAAAAATCAAGTTTTAGATAAAATAAAGAAAAAAATTATTTTTATTAAAAATGATATACATAACATTTAAAAAACTTGTACCATTTATTTTTTTTTTAAATATTTTATAGAATCGTATCTAAAAAGTTTATGATATATTTTAAAAGTTTAAATGAATTATTTCAAAATACATAACAACTAATAACACTAATGCATAAAATATTTCAAAATACATAAAATTCATATAATTATATGAAATATTTTGAAGAAAAATAAAGGTACAAGTTTTATTTTTAAAAAATGTTACGTGTATATTTATTAATAAAATTAATTTTTATTATTTAAAAATTAATTTTTGAAAGATATATATATATATATATATATATATATATATATATATATATATATATATATATATATATATATATATATATATATATATATATATATATATATATATATATATATATGTTGTTAGGATTCACGGAAGCTCGATTGACAACCTAAAAATGTACAAGGGGTGAATTGGCAAAAATTGTTTAGGGAGTAAAGAGAAAGAAAAGATAGAAAATTTTGCATAATGATTTATAGTGGTTCGACTTCTCAAATAAGTCTACCTCCACTACCTTAGCTCCTCACTAAGGATTTTCCAACAAATCCACTAATTTGTTCTTTCTTTTTAAAGGATCAAGAGTAACCTTTACAAACTCCCTAGTTTTTCACTTGACTAAACTAGAACCAATCCCCTTTACAAAAGGTAAAAAGAAGTAAACAACAAAACCTCTTAAAGGTAGGGTGTTTACAAAATTAAAGCTCACAACAACAAAATATTTACAAGAGAATAGGAATAAAGAGTGAAAAGTTCTTCTCTTGTGTTTGATTGCTTGGATAGGTGTTCTAACCCTTCTTCAAGTGTCTTGAACTTGTATTTATATGTTGGAATGAAGTTGTGGCCGTTTCTAGCCGTTGGGAGTATTTTAGAGCCGTTGGGGATGTTTTTCTCTGCAAAACAAAACTGCCCAGAACAGAGGGTATCTGTACTCCTATAGGGAGTATCGGTACTTCCTTTATATTTTTAAATGAAACTAGCTGTTAACTAGTCCTTGGGCCTGACGATATCGATACTACTATGTAAAGTAGTATCGGTACCCCTTTGGGGTATCAGTATCATTTTTGCATTCTGAAATTTGAGCAATACTGGTAGTATTCGATACTACCTAGAGAGTATCGATACTTATCTTACCTTGGGTATCTGTACCATATGAACAATATTGGTACTGTTCATATAGTATCGATACTGTAAGAATAGTATCGGTACTTTTGTACGTGAAACACTATTTTGTACTCAAATTCACTTTTAATGGACTTTGAATTATTTTTGAAAACTTTGAATAAATTCAATTCAAGTCCAAAAATATTTTGCCTTAAATTGTTATATCAAAATATAGTTCAATAATCTCCCCCGTTTTGATATAACAAAACATTTGAAAATTTGTTTTCGGTAAAACCCCCCTTAATAAAATATTTATTGAAAAAGATACCAAATGTTGGAAAATGTATGAAAATGTTCAGCTCCCCCTTTTTCATTAAGAAATTGAATTTTTCAAACCCATATTTCTCCCCCTTTTTGGTATATAAAAAATAATCCAACTTTAAAGTTCTAAAAATAACATTAGAGAGTAAGTGATAAACTTAACATTAAAACATTTGAAAAATAAAAGCTCCCCCTCAAAAAGTGCATTCTAAACAAAAATTTGAATTTAAAGGCTTGGCACTTAAGCAATATTGAATTTCAACAAAGAATAACAAACATGTTAATAGCACATGAAATTCAATATATCCAAGTCTAAAATACTTGATGCAATACCAAATGTTGAAATTAAGTGCATATGCATAAAACCTTCCAAAAATGTTATGCATTTGAAATTTTTTGATATCAATTATTAGAGAGATATCATTTTCATTTTTAAATTAAATGCATTAACATTTAAATTTAGGTCAAAAACTTAAAAAATTAAAATCAAAGCTTTTGGAAAATTGATATAAATTATTTGAGAGATATGATTAACATTTAAACCCAATTTTGACCAAAATTCATTATGATGAACTAAAAATTATAAAAAATCATTAAATCTTTAAAGTGTTCATCATAACACCTTTTTAACATACATGAGATATAAAACATAAAATCATTTAAAATCAAAACTCATGCATGCTTAAATCAAAATGAGCAACCAAATAATCAAAAACAAAAGTATTATGCTTAGAGGTTACTCATTCCTTTTCAAGTGTGGCTAGAGCATTTAAGTATCGTCACTTTCATCACCATTGATCACACACACCTACAAGAGACATTTAAGTTGATTTTGGTATCCATATTGCTTTGGATCCTTTAACGTTAGTTTCAATGCCCCTTGTTCCCTTATGAACCCATACTTGTCTAATTTTAAAAGACTTTCTTTTCTTTATAGGACAAGCATCTTCCATGTGACCATGGAAATGGCAATGTGATAACCGTCACTTTGCTATCAAAATAATTCCGACTTCTTAATAATTAGAAAGGGAAAGTAGTATAGAGAAGCAGGGTCGATACTACAAGGACTGTGGAGTTTCTGATTTAGTGAAACTCTTTATTGATTTAGAAGAAGATAGAATTCCAGATAAAGATTAGAAGATATAATAAAATAAATAAATAATTATAAAAAGGGAAAATAATAAAATAATAAATAAAGATAATGCTAATGATAAAAAAGGGGTTTTAATATTGTTTAAAGAAATAAAATATAAAGATTAAATAATCAATTAAATAAATAAAATAGATTGAGATGAAGAATAATTATGGTAAGAACAGCCTCAGACTTCAGCTTTGCCTCAAATTCCTCGGATCATCGAAATAGATCTTTACTTCAAGATTCACGTCGGCTACTTATCTAGAAGAACAATTCCTTGTGACTATGCTTTGTATACCAAATATCCAAGTACACTCTTAAATTCCGGTTTATGAGTTGATCTAAGCAACAACAATGTTGTAGATCTTAAAATGTTGAAGTTTGAAAAGCTTCCCACTCGGATTATGTTGTTTCAACAATAACTAATTTCAATCTCAGTTTCCTTTTAGCAAATAATTTTGCTAAGTGTGTTCACAGGAAGTCGAATGTGCTTCAATAAGCCAATCCTTCTTCCAACGTTAACCATAACAACATCCAGACCAATGCCGACTTTTGGTTTTGAAAATCATTTTGATTTGAAAATAAGCCTAGAAAACATAGAGAAAAATACGAAGCGATTTAAGTGCCTTACAATTCTCACGTTTGGAATCGAGCCTCGCTTTACCTTCGACTTAAAAGAAAATTAGCTAAGTGTAGACACTAAGTTATTGTCTCATTTTTATTTTTTTTATTATTATATTATTAATATTAATAAATAATTTTATTACAAATCAAGCCCGAATACAAAGCAAATTGGGAGCCCATTTACAACATGACCCGGAGGCCCGATTACAAGTTTGGAGGCCCAATCTTGTTACAAAACTCGATGCCCATTTACAAGAACTCTGAGGTCCAGACCCGGAAGTTCAACCCGGTCCAGACAACCTGATCTAGATCCGATCTAGACAACTCAATCCAGGCCCAGACCCGAGAAGCCCAACCCAGTCCATGCCCAGATGACGCAAACCCGATTAGGGTTTTTATCATATTCCCCAGCCGCCAGCTCTTTTCCACCATTGGATCTGGAGAGATCCAATGATCCAGATGCCTCCAATAATAAACCCTAGGGTTTTATTATACCCTAGGGTCTACACCGGTCGCCGCCTCTAAGGGCTCGACCCATCCACTGCCACGACTCCGCCGCCTCAACCGAAGCCTCCAGAAGAAGCAAGGATGTCGTACACCAAAGGGAGCATCGATGAGGCTTATAAAAGCCATCAACCATCTGCAAAGAAAAAAATACGGAAAGCAAGCAACACACCAACAACAGCAAAATCGAAAGAAAATGAAGGAAAAAAATACTTACTACACGTCGTGGGAGAACCCAAATATCGAAGGTAAAAAGCCTAGATCTACGAAATTTGGTAGGGTTTTAGGCTAAAAAACTTTCGGATTTGGGTTTAGAAAAACAAGGGCTTCATTTTGGGTATTTTTGTAAAATCTGGCCACTATGGACAGTGGTCGGCGACATCGATTGGCGTCGGAGCACGGTGGCCGGATTCCCTCATGTGAGGGAATCCTAGAAAGAAAGGAGAGCTTCTCTCTCTTTAGAGAGAGAAGAAAAATGGAAAAATGAGAGAGTTTGGCCCTTTAGAGCCGGTTAAAGGGTATTTATACCCTCACCAAAACTACGTCGTTTTGGTGAGGGGTGTTTGTGTAAATTCAAGCATGGGTAAACTATGTCCGCAGTCCCTCTAATTTTGTAAACTTCCATTTTAATCACTATTATCAGGTTTCTAAGTATTTTAATTTTGTCATTGCATTTTATTTTATTTATAATTTAGTCTCTGCTAGTATTTATAAACATTTAAGGTAAAATACCATATTTAGTCCCTTAGGTTTTAATAATTGATATTTTAATCAGCTATTAATAATTAAGGCTAAATTACACTATTAGTACCTAGATTTTTGTGATGATTCGAATTAGGGCCATTAACTTTGATATTTTACGATTTAATCCTTGATATTTTAATAATTTTCATTTTTAACCATAAGTTTTATTACGTTTTAATTTAATCCTATAGTTTTTATTTTGGTCATTATTAATTATTAATTATTTTATTTTATTTTATTTTTATTATTACCCTTTAAATTTCAATATGTTTAATTTAGTGTTTTAATTATTATTCTTTATTTTTTTTATCATATGAATATATATACATGAAAGACCCATATGTATAATTTGACCAATTTTATAATTTAATAAAAAGATAATATTTATTTATTTTTAAATATTAAGAAATGACTGTCTTAAAGTAACTAGATGTCTTATTTTGATATTTTAAAATAAATAAATGCCTTGCATATAAAAACTTGAAAAATCAAGTATACCTATTTTAGTCGAATCAAGTTATTTTAATTATAATATCGAGTTCTTGGGATGAAATATCATATTCTTATTATTTCAGTTGAAAAGAGAAATATTCGTCCTAAAATAATTTAGGGATTAGTCTTTCTTTAATTGGAAATATTGGAATATTTTATATTTTTCCTTAAAATTATGCGATTAAATCTCAAATAATAGGATTATAAATTAAATTTATATTTGAAATCTTAGATTTTCACTAATAGAAACAATTTATAATTGACGGGTACCAATTTTAGGCATTGTGGGGTGCTAATCCTTCCCCAACGTAACCGACCACGAATCCCTTTTTATTACTTAAAATAATGAATTTTTGGTTATACGCAGACAGATTTATCTTTTAACTAATGTTTTCTTAAAAACTCTTTTAAAATATTATTTTTAGGTATTCGACTTACCTAACCCAAAAGGTCGATGGCGACTCCAAAATGTTTCAATAAAACCATTTATTCACATGCTTTTCCGCCAAGGAAATTCGTGCCCGGGTGAAAACCGATTACGACAGCTTGGTGACTCTATTGGGGCATAAGCTGGTCAAGCCTAAATCAATTATATATTATCTCTATAGTTAGAAATTGAGAATTGATATTTATTTAATTTATGATCCTATTGATTTCTTTCAATTCTTTATCCTTTATTATTTTTATATCCTTATATCCTAATGTTTTTATTTGATTGATTTTCAGATATTAGGATTCAATTTTTGTGTAATGTTTTGTCAAATGTTTGAGAATTTCTCCTCACACACAACCCATGCATTGGATAACATAAGCTTTATACTCGAGCTTTTCCCTTTTAAGTGGGAGTGAAAGCGACGTCTGCGTGAGAATTTATTCTCCATATCAGACCTATCAAGTAGCTTTCGGGGTTCATATACCCAATATCTTCATGAGGATTTATTCTCCGTGTCAGGCATAGGGAAATGTGCCCTCTCAAATTAAACTCAATCCGAAAGTCTGTAATAGACCAAGATTAAGGGTTTGGCAGCCCAAAGGGGCACCAACAAGGACAATTTGAGTACCTTTACTCCTAGAACCGAAACCCTGTATATAATAAACCGTAGAAATTCACCTGATCTAAGACTATGCTGAAACTCTATCCGTAAATACTCAAATAGGTGTACACAAAGAAGAAATAAAATCTAATTTTCGTCTTTTAATTTATTTGATTTTTTTCTAAATAAATGCATGCGAACTAGAAATCATGCAGTTAGGTTTATTTTTCCAAACAAAGCATGTAACTAGAAAGCATGAGGTTAAGATATACAGTTACTATGATAGATATAATCTTTTCTTTCTATTAATTGGTACTAACCATTTTATTTATTTTTTCTTATTTTTATTAATTTTGTAGATACATTTTATTTTGCTCTAACTTGTTTATATTTATTTCTTTTACTTGCATTGCATGATCATGACATGATTATAAGGTATTTATTCAAGAGTTGTTATCAAAATAAAAGGTTTTCATATATTGACAAAGATTTTTATGATCAAATAAACTATGACGCAGCCAAGGAATGACATCCTGAGGGAACTCTAAGAATAGAAGAGAACTTTCTACCTAAAGATCGTATGCCCGTTGAAAAGCAAAAGGAGATACAAGAAAAAAGAGAGCAAATGTCCAAGATGATGGGTATAATATCTGTTTTGGCCAAAGGAAAAGAGACTCATGCTCAAAAAGAGAGAGCTCAATGAATATAATCCTACAATCTCAGATATGCAAGGAACTTATGATCCTAACCAATTTGAGAAATTACATACAGTCATCATTCATATTCATAAGTTGTCTGAAAATATCCAGGAAATGGTGACAACTGTAAAAGCTCCCAGAAATGAGAAGAAATCATGCAATATGTAATCGTCGAGGTTTTGTCTGCTCCCGACATCGAAAACTCATGTTCAATCTAAGATAAAAGATGGTTCTCATTTTGATGCTATCCCTATATCATATAAGGAGTTATACGAGAAGCTACTTGAAGTGAGAGAAGCGGCTCCACAATATGTGAAACTGTGGCAACCTCCGTATCCAAATTGGTATGACATCATGTTCATTGTGAATATCATGCCGGAGCTCAAGGACATTCCATAAAGAATTGCATTTCCTTCAAACATCGAGTCCAATGTCTTTTAGATCATGGAATCTTAGAGTTTATGATAAATGATCGACCTAGTTTGGTAATTGAAGGTCCTGCTAGATTAATACCAAAAGTGTTCAAAGGTAAGATTATCAGTAGGGGTGTCCAGAAGGAAGAAGACTTGCTGATGTACGAGGCTCAAATAAGTCATTTAAAGAATAAAAACAATAAATTGAGTACAAAAATGAAAACCATGCGTGAGGATTTCCAAAAGATCAGTCAAGCCTTTCAAAAATATTGGCATAGGAAACACCCCAGAAGAATGTACAACAGGGGTCATTAAATTGAAAAATGATGTCGAGCAATGGAAAATAAATGTCAAGATACATGAAGGTCAAGCCAAGAAGTTTTCTCATGATTTACGAGTTGCAAAAGAAATGTGCAATACAACCACAATCAATTTAGAAAATATCAAGCTGAAAATCAAATGTTAAGTAGGGTCATAGCCAACATGGAAGCCTCATATCAGATCCATCAGCGTGGGATTGATACTGAATTAAAAGCCATTAGAGCCAAGAACAAAACATTGATGAAGATGGTAGATGATTATGGAGATCTTGTACAATAACTTCTTGAACACAAAGGTTCTCTTATAAGGGAGAATGAGCAACATTGTCTACAACTCCGAGAGATGGCATGTAAGATACAGGAAAAAGACAATGTCATGAAAGAAGCTGCTGCCCAAGCAAACAATGTGGCTCATTAGCTGGTATACTTAGCTGGATTTACAAGGGAATTGAAGCAGATTGACAACTCAACCCTTGAGCATGAATAGAAATTAACTTGGATTTTTAAGGAGATAGATAAGTTAGGAGTGAAAGTTATCCCTTATATGTAAAGTTTTGTTTGATGTATCGAAACTTTTGTGTTCAACGAAAACTATTTTAAGATGATCACTCTTGATTAACACCTTTTTCATACATGAATTTACATTGCACAATTTGTATTCTTATTTTTGCATTTCTGCATTTCTTCATTTTTTGCATTTTCATTTTACATTCACATCTTTGCATTTGCATTCACATCTTTGCATTTTTATGTTTGTATTTACATTTTCATTTTTGCATTTGCATTGTTAAATTTGTAGTTTCAATCTTACATCATGCATTTTGTTTCAACCTATTTTACATGCATTAAATTATGAAAACATGGGAATAATTCGTGGAGGATTCCATGACAGAATTTTCGAAATCAAACTGGAGCTAACTGGGTCTTCCTAGAGAAGGATCAGAGCCATGAATGAGATTTTAGCAAGGGGTGGTAGAATCGAGAAACTCCAAGAGAAACTCATAAAGACTCAACAAGAGATGATCGATCGAGCAAAAAAGTTCTAGGATGATTCAAAGGAACAAATGACCAAATTAATGGACATAGTGAATGTTGTGATCCATGGAGAGAATCTCATTGTAAAAGAGTTGTATGGGATTATAAATGTTAGTGATGTAGTTGATGCTATGAAAACAAATGACCAGGAACTTGTCACAGAAAGTTGAAATCCAATAAGGCTCCAAAAATTAGATATGATCCAAAAAAGGGACAAAGATCAAGTTGAAGAGAAGCATGGAAGAGGTTCAAGTGCCATTGAAGAGAGCTAAAAAACAAAAAGAAAAGGATACCTCTCATTCCAATTCCAATCTCATATTCAAACTTATTACCTTTTTTTTTAAAGTGACCTTATAACGCCAATTCCTCCAGGGCCTAATACTTATTTACGTACAGATTGGCAAGGCGTCAAAAGATCATGTAGCTATCATTCTGAAGATTTTAGTCACTCTACAGAGAATTGTACGAATATGAAATTAAAAGTTTAATATCTCATCACAGAAGGGTTGTTATACTTTGAAGATGGAAAACCTAAGATCCCAAGAAGCTCAAAGCTTGTCGAGGAAGAGAGATCTTCAAATCATTGTCTCTCTCTTGACAGTGGTTAAAAGTTAAACCTTCAAAGTAAAAATCTAGATGATTATTCATAAGGTTTTCAAGATAATGACAAGGAAAAATTTCTACCCAATTTTTCTTCAGTTTTGTGCATCAAGTTATATCACAAGTTGCTTCATGTCGGGCTAAGCCTTTGTTACTTCCATACCCGAGTTGGTATAATGAGAAAGTTTCTTGTGAATATCATGTTGGAGCCCGAGGACACTCCATCAAGAATTATGGTAATTTCAAATGACGAGTTCAAGACCTTTTGGTTCATGGAATCATAGAAGTGGATGTTAATAATCAGTCTATTTTAATTAAACAATTGGGAATTAAACCCAAAAATGGAGTTGATAGTATCAAAACAAGTAAAGTATATACATCAGAGGATGAGGAAAACAATGTATTTGAGCCAAAGATAAAAGATTCAACTCTCAATACCTCTCTGATTATAAATGATGAAAAAAAAAGAAATGAGAGATAATTCGAGACTGGCCCATATGTTTAAGAATATATGGGGCAGATACAACCCTGAAGAATCCTCAAACACTTATAAAAGATTTTATGTGGACAAGTGAGGCAATGGGCAATTTAGAGAGTCTGGTGAATACTACGCCAATTACAGCTAAAATATTACAAAAAATAATGAATTTTTGGTTATACGCAGACCGGTTTATCTTTTAACTGATGTTTTCTTAAAAACTCTTTTAAAAGATGATTTCTAGGTATTCAACTTATCTAACCCAAAAGGTCGACGATGACTCCAAAATGTTTCAATAAAATCCATTTATTCACATACTTTTTCGCCAAGGAAATTCGTGCCTGGGCGAAAATCAGTTACGACACTAAGCATGACCAAAGGTATACTTAACATATTTGAAAACAAAATTTTAAAAGAAAATAAAGATATATGCAAAAAATAGAGAGAAAACTAGAGAGAAAAAGAAGATTTAATTCTCAGATGTGAGAGAGAAATGTTTCTAGGCTTACCCTGAAAGGGTATTATAGCCTTCAAATTCCTAAAAATAAGATAAACATAATTCTTAAAATAATATCTTAAATCCTAATTAAAACACTTAAAACTATTTAAACTAAAATTCCCAAAACAAAGATAAGATAAAACATAATAAAAATAATATCGTAAATCCTAATTAAAATAATTAAAACTATTTAAACTAAAATTCCTAAAGATAAAATTAAAATAATATCCTAAAGCATGAGTTTAATTCAAATCTGAATAGTAGAAACGTGCGGCTGATCTATTTGTTCTTCTAGAAGCGTTGACTGGACCTTCTAGAAATTGCCACGTCAAACTGTGTCATGCCCAGAGTCGTGTCCATGTCTCCAGCCATGACCAAATAATAAAAAATTTATAGAATGCACCTGTTTTACTACTAATTCTGGAGAGTAAGACCCTGCACAAAAATAAGCATAACACAACCAAATCAACAACAATAAATCCATAAGATCGAAGAATTAATGAGCAAATATTACCGATTCAGAACACTCATCAAATTCCCCCTCACTTATTCAATGCTTGTCCTCAAGCATTCATCAATTAACATATCAAAATCATAAGTTGCCATCTCCAATTTCAATTTATTTCCCAAACTTCCAATCGAACTAAGTCCAAGACATTTGCCGAATTCAAGTTACAATCAAGCAAAGACACAACTAAGAAAATATAAAGTAAGCAAGATATCCCAATTAATTGGCAACTTCAATGAAACATGACTCAATACAACACAAAGATTCACACATTTTTGCTCAAAGTGTTTGGGGTAAGTGAAATCGCTCAAATCGAAACTAACCAAAATATATTACCATAGGCTTGGAATCCAATCAAGACTCTACTATGAAAAATGAACATAATGTAATAATCAACATGTCTTAAACAAGGTGTAACGGGGCTTAGGTTAGGGTAGGGAAAAGGCAAAAAAGAAATGTTTAAAATGCCAAAACAAGATATCAAAATAATTAAGAACAATCCACGAATTAATATGAAGCGCAATGAAAAACAAGCACAAATATAGATGAAAGGCAATTGAAACGATCGATTTTTTCTTTTCTTCGAAGAATGGTTTGTTTTTTCTCTCTTTTTTTGTTGTTGTTCGAAACAGTGAACATCTTTTTTTTTTTTCGCAACAGTGATTTTTTTCATGGAACAAGAGTGATACCAGATCTCAAGTCTAGATAAGGGTGTGAAAAGAGAGGAAAAATAAAAAGAAAAGCTTCGGGTTTAATTATGAGGTGTAAAACAAAGAAAGGGAAATAGGCTCAAATATGGTTCACTAGTGGATATATAAACGGGTAGGCTTTTTGGGAAAAGTGAGTTTATCCTAGGTGCCCCTATCACATTAAAACATTACATTCAACATGTAGTCTCGATATGCATTATGATTACAAGTTCTAGAACATCCTAATTAGTCCAGCACACACAAGTCAAACAATGAGCAAGAAATAAAATGTATACTCGTTAGGCTCAAATCTCACAAGAAAAGTTTATATGCACTGAGTCAAGTTCATCTCTATCGACAAAAGCATGAAATATCAATACTCAATAAAACAATTCATCAGTTATACCAATCACCAATCATGCAAATTAAATTCGATCAAATCATGATCACAATCCAAAAGAAAGAAAGAGTATAAAGTGAAGTTAATAATAGCAACCAACGATCCCAACACATCAATATCAGAATAACTCAATTTCAAACAATCAAACAAGTCAAGGAAAAAATTTGATGACATGCTTATCCTTCCCCCCTCATTTAATCCGTTTTGTCCCAAAACGTATATCGATTTTAAAAACAAAGAGAGGGAAAAGGAATACTCCCCAATCTAGTGGCGACCACGGCCACGGCCATGTCGAGATGAACCCGGGTGAAGGTAAGAAATATTCGATCAGAATTTGAATATGTTCAGAGAAAAATAAAATAAAATAAAGAATTTGATAAAATAAAATAAAATAAATATAATGAAATAAATTTTGCTAAAAATAAAGAGAAATTAAAATGAAAATAAAATGAAATGAAATGGGTTTCCTCCCATCAAGTGCTTTTGTTTAACATCGTTAGCTCGACGACCTGATTTTTCAGACTGTGGGTTCCTCTAAGTTGATTTCTTTGATTAGATCAACCGGAGCGTTTTCATAATACGGCTTCAACCTTTTAGCGTTAACTTTAAATCGAACTCTTGAGTTATCTTCAACTTCAATAGCACCATGAGGAAATATTTGAGTTACTGTAAATGGTTTGAACCATTTTGATCTGAGTTTTCCTGCAAAAAGTTTAAATTTGGAGTTAAATAACAAAACCTTTTGACCAACAGAAAAAAGTTTTAAAAGAAATTCTAATATCGTGAAATTCTTTTGTTTTTTCTTTAAATATCCGAGCACTGTCATAGGCCTTTTTTTGGATTTCTTCAAGCTCTTGAATGTGTAATTTCTAAGCTTCACCAACTGCATCCATGTCCATGTTACACTGTTTAATAGCCTAATAAGCTCGATGTTCTAACTTAACAGGTAAATGGCATGGTTTACCAAAAACAACTGGGTATGGTGACATCCTAATGGGACCTTTATAAGCGATTCGATATGCCCAAAGTGTATCAGTTAATTTTAAACTCCAATCCTTTCGTTCCGGTTTAACAATTTTTCAAGATTTGTTTTAATTTCCCGATTTGATACTTTGGCATGTTCATTTGTTTGTGGATGGTAAGCAGTAACAATTCTTTGAGTTACTCAAATTTCTTCATTAGTGATTCGATTACTCGGTTGATGAAATGAGTTCCTCCATCGCTTATTATAGCTCGTGGCGTGCCAAACCTGGAAAAATAGTATTTTTAAAAAAATTAACTGTAGTTTATAATTATTATTCCAATTGGCCTTAGCTTCCACCCATTTAGAAACATAATCTACAGCTAAAATAATATAGGTATTTCCAATTGACGAAATAAAAGGACCCATATAATCAATTCCCCAAACATCAAAAATTTCATAAACTTATATAGAATTAAGCGTCATTTCATTCCTACGGATTAAATTACCTTTATGTTGACATATTTCACAAGTTTTACAAAATAGATATGAGTCCTAAAAGATGTTAGGCCAAAAGAAACTGCATTCAAGAATTTTATGAGCTATATGTTTTGGCCCAAAATGACCACCACAAGAGTAAGAATGACAAAATTGTAAAATTGAATTTACCTCACTTTTGGCAATACATCGTCTAATTATATGATCTGAGGAGTGCTTCCAAAAATAAAGATCATCCCAGATATAGTATCGAGATTCACACTTTATTCAATTGCTTTCAGCTCTCGGTAAATCTAGTGGTAACTTACCTGTGGCCAAATAATTGACCATATCTGCAAACCACAGAGTTATGCTTTGTGCCACCATCAGTTTTTCTTTAGGAAATTCTTCTCTAAGTGGTGGGTCTGATGTGGAAAGGGGAATTTAACTCAAGTGATCCGCTACAGAGTTTCGCATCCCTTTTTGTCTTTGATTTCCAAGTTAAATTCCTGTAAAAGCATGATCCACCGGATAAGCCTCGGTTTTTCTTCCTTTTTTCTCATCAAATACCTTAAAACTGCATGATCAGAAAAAATAGTAATTTTAATGCCAAGCAAATAAGATCTAAATTTTTATAAAGAAAGAATTATAGCAAAAAGTTATTTTTCTGTAGTTGAATAATTTTTCTGGGTCAAGTCCAAAGTTCAGAACGCATAGACTATGACATGTGGTTCTTTCCCTATTTTTTGGCCGAGAACGACTCCAACGCTAGTATTCGATGCGCCACACATAAGTTCAATGGGGTAATTCCAATCTGGCAGCTAAACAATTGGAGCTGAAATAAGCTTTTCCTTTAATGAATTGAAAGACTCATTGCATTTTGAATCAAAATTAAAGTCTTGATCCTTTTGGAGAAGATTGCATAAAGGTTGTGTTATCTTCCAAAAGTCTTTAATAAACCTGCAGTAAAATCCTGCATGGCCAAGAAAAGAACGAATTTCCCTCATAGTTGTGGGGTAAGGAATTGAGTGTATAATATCTGTTTTAGCTTTATCAATCGTAATCCCTTTAGAGGAAACAATATGACCTAAAATTAATCCTTTATCAACCATAAAATGAAATTTTTCATAGTTTCAAACAAGGTTATATTCTAGGCATCTTTTAAGCACATTAGTTAAATTATCAAGACATTCATTAAAAGAATTACCATAAATTGTTAAGTCATCCATAAAGACTTCGATGCCTTTTTCCACATAGTCGGAAAATATACTTAACATGAATCTTTGGAAGGTGGTCGGCACGTTACAAAGACCAAAGGGCATCCGTCTCTAGGCAAATGTATCGAAGGGACAAGTAAAAGTTATTTTCTCTTTATCCTCGGGTGCAACTGAGATTTGGACAAAAAACCTGAAAAACCATCAAGGCAATAGTAATGAGTTTTCCCAGCTAATCTTTCAATCATTTGGTCTATAAAGGGAAGAGGAAAATGATCTTTTTGAGTAAGAGAGTTCAACTTCCTGTAATCAATACAAATTCGCCATCCATTTTGAACTCTTGTTGGCACTAACTCCTCTTCTTGATTTTCAACCACTGTGACTCCTGTTTTCTTGGAAACCACATGAATCAGACTTACCTAATTACTATATGATATTGGATAGATTACGTCAGCATCAAGGAGTTTATGAATTTCCTTCTTTACTACTTCCATCATCGGTGGATTTAATCGACAATGTCCTTCTCGTAATGGATTTACTCCTTCTTCGACTTTGACCTTGTGCATGCAAGTCGAGGGAATTAATCCTTTAATGTCGGCAATGGCCCATCCTATAGCTTCTTTGTGAGAGCGCATCACCGTTACCAAAGCTTCCTCTTCTCCTTCTGATACTTTACATGAGATGATCACCGTTAAGGTTCTTTTTTTGCCCAAAATGACATATTTTAAATGTTCCGGTAACTACTTCAATTCTATCTCAGGTGCCTGTAAAACAGGCGGTAAAATTTTAATTTTAGAAGAAGGTAAAGATAAATCAAAATTGATTGAATGAATATTTTCAAACTATCTTTCTTCCTCTTCGTGGTAAAGTTCAGGATCCTTGGAAAGATTATAAGAAATATTAGATTCAATATATTCATCAATTAAGGGATCTATAACATCAAAAAATTAATTCTTTCAACACGATCCGGGTATTTCATTGCTTTGTAAACATCAAATTCAACGATCTCACCATCAAATTCCATTGTCAGTATACCACTTCTAACATCGATCTTTGTATGTGCGGTGCTTAGGAAGGGTCGACCTAAAAGTACTTTAGAATAAGTATCCGACCTATCGTGCTCCATGTCAATGACATAGAAATCAGCAGGAAAAAATAATACATCGACCTTCACTAAGACATTTTCCATCACTCCCACTGGATATATCACAGATCGATCAACCAGCTGTATGGTTATTTTTGTCTCCTTCAAAGGCTCGTTAGTAATCATTTTATGTTTAATTTTAAAATTACCTATTTTACAAGGTATAACAAACATACCTTGATCCTTCATATTTGGTGGGAGCTTTCGTTAAAAAATTGCAGAGACATGTTCTCCCAAATTTACCTTTTCGTGCCCCATTAATTTCCTCTTTGTAGTGCAAAGTTCTTTTAAAAATCTAGCATACCTTGGTACTTGTCGAATTACTTCAAGAAGAGGTATATTAACTTGAACTTTTTGGAACACCTCTAAGATCTCCCTTCCTTCAACTCTTTTATCACGCTTTATCAACTTTGATGGGAATGGTGGTGGAGTGATTTCATGAGAAGAATGAGAAGGATGTGCGTCAAATGTACCTTGTATTTCTAAAGGTGGTGTTTCTTCTTGTTCTTCCTAATATGCAACTTTTTATGCTGGAACTTCGGGTGAGATGAGTGTTCCACTTTGGAGTGTGATGGAACTAACATTCTCTCTCAGATTTAACTCTATTTGAGAAGGTAGTCTTCCTTGTGATTTCAATTTTCCCACTGTTTGAGCTAGTCGGCTCACTTGGTTATCCAACTCTTAAAGATATGTCTCGGTTCGAATTTGGAACTTTTCCTGGGATGCAACTAGCTTTTCCTGGGACGTAACCAACTTTTATTATGAAATTGCTAACTTTCCTATGATTTCCTCCAATGATGACTTTTGCATTTGTTGTTGAGGAGGAGGTCTTGGTTGATAAGTTTGCCTTTGATTTACCGTATAGCTGAAGTTTAGGTGCTCTCGCCATCCCGGATTATAAGTATTGCTATATGGGTTGTATGGTCTTTTTGGAGGACCTGGAAAATTTCCTACGGTATTGATTTATGTATTGCCTTCTTATATCATCGGACAATAGTCCGTCGGATGGTTTAACTTTGTACATATCCCACATGCTCTTGTTGCTCTAGACTTTCCTGCAACAAGTGAATTAATTATTTCAGTTAATTTATCTAACTTATTTTCAACGGAAAAATTACTTATCTCGTGAACCCGTCGACTAGGTTTACTTGAAAACTATTGAGAGTTGGCTGCCATGGTTGAAATTAATTCTCTAGCTGTTGTTGGGGTCATGTTGACTAATGCTCCTCCGCTGGCAGCATCTACCATTTTCATTTCCATTGGTAAAAGGCCTTAATAAAAGTATTGAATCGATGTTTGCTCACTTAATCCGTATTATGGACAACGTGCGCAAAGCTTTTTAAATCGTTCCCAATAGTCATAAAGACTTTCTTCACTTTTTTGCTGAATGGAAAGAATGCTTCTTCATAACTCGCTTGCTTTAGCCGCTGAAAAGAACCTATCAAGAAAAATTCGACTCATGTCAGCCCATGAATTAACTGAATTTGGAGGTAAATAAAATAACCAATCTTTATCCAAGTCGGCTAAAGAGAAAGAGAAAGTCCTCAATTTAATTTGATCATCAGTAACTCCCTGTGGTTTCATGCTAGTGCAAACCACGTGAAACTCTAACAAGTGTTTGTGCGGATCTTCATTGGGAAAGTCGTGGAAAGTGAGAAGAAGATGAATAAGTTCTGTCTTTAATTGAAACGGAGTCCCGCCACTCGGAAAATTGATGCATAATGGCGTTTGAGTGACATGAGCTGTGGCTAGCTCTCGGATCGTTTGTTATTCTTCTGCCATTGAGATTTGATCTTTGTTGTATGCGTCTACTTCAGAGTTTGTTTTCGGATTTGATTCTGTTTCTGAAATCTGCTCTTGTTCTTCTTGTCTTTTTGTTTTTTCTCGAAGAGTTTGTGCGTGGATTCTTCGTGCTCGTGCTTCGATATCCGGATCTAGATCTGCTAATTCACTTGGGTTTCTTCTAGTAATAAATCAAAATCTAGAAAAATAAATCTATACTTCTTGTTAGTCCCTGGCAATGACGTTAATTTGATAACCGTCGTTTTGCTATCAAAATAATTTTGGCTTCTTAATAATTAGAAATGGAAAGTAGTATAGAAAAGCAAGGTCGATCCTACAAGGACTGTAGTGTTTCTGATTTAGTGGAACTCTTTCTTGATTTAAAAAAAGATAGAATTCCAGATAAAGATGAGAAGATATAATAAAATAAAATAAATAAATAATTATAAAAAGGGAAAATAATAAATAATAAATAAAGATAATGTTAAAGATAAAAAAGGGGTTTTTAAATTGTTTAAAGAAATAAAAATATAAAGATTATATAATCAATTAAATAAATAAAATAGATTGAGATAAAGAAAACTTCTGGTAAGAACAACCTCGGACTTCAACTTTGCCTCAAATTCCTCGGATCATCGAAATATATCTTTACTTCAAGATTCACGTCGGCTTCTTGTCTACAAGGACAATTCCTTGTGACTATGCTTTGTATACCAAATATCCAAGTGCACTCTTAAATTTCAGTTTCTGAGTTGATCTAAGCAACAACAATGTTGTAGATCTTAAAATGTTAGATTCCAAAAGTTGTCGACTCGGATTATGTTGTTTCAACAATAACTAATTCTGATCTCAGTTTCCTCTTAGCAAACAATTTTGCTAAGTGTGTTCACATGAAGTCGAATGTGCTTCAATAAGCCAATCATTCTTCCAACGTTAACCATAACAACATCCATACCAACGCTAACTTTTGGTTTTGAAAATCGTTTTAATTTGAAAATAAGCCCAGAAAACAAAGAGAAAAATCCGAAGAGATTTAAGTGCCTTACAATTCTCACGTTTGGAATTGAGCCTTCACTTTAGCCTTCGGCTTAAAAGAAAATTAGCTAAGCATGACCAAAGTCATACTTAACATATTTGAAAATAAAACTTTAAAAGAAAATAAAGAGATATGCGAATAAAATAGAGAGAAAGGTAGAGAGAAAAAGAAGATTTAATTCTCAGATGTGAGAGAGATATATTTCTAGGCTTACCCTGAGAGGGTATTTATAGCCTTCAATTTCCTAAAAACAAGCTAAAGATAATTCTTAAAATAATATTTTAAATCCTAATTAAAACACTTAAAGATATTTAAACTAAAATTCCTAAAACAAAGATAAGATAAAATATAATAAAAATAATATACTAAATCCTAATTAAAATACTTAAAACTATTTAAACTAAAATTCCTAAAGATAAATTAAAATAATATCCTAAAACAAGAGTTTAATTCAAATCCGAATTGTAGAAATGTGCGGCTAATATATTCTTTCTTCTAGAAGCACTGACTGGACCTTCTAAAAATTACCACGTCAAATTGTGTCATGTCCATATTCGTGCTCATGTCTCCAGCCGTGACCAAATAATAAAAAAAATTGCAGAATGCGTCCGTTTTACTACTAATTCTGGAGAGTAAGACCTTGCACAAAAATAAGAATAACAAAACCAAATCAGCAGTAATAACTCCATAAGATCAAAGAATAATAAGAAAATATTACCGATTTAGAACACCCATCACAATGTGAGCATTTTGTCATTTTTTAACATAAGGAGTTATTTTTAGAAATTAATTCTTTCTCTTTTGTTAAACTCTCAAACTTAACTTTCAAATCAAAATTTTCTTTTTCTAAATCATTGATTTTGACTTTTGAAAGCTCTAGATCATTTTTCAAAGATTTATTTTGTTTTTCAAAATCAAATTTTGCTTTCAAAACCAAATCTTGCTTTCAAAACCAAATCATTTTCAACTTTAAGTTTTGGAATTGATTTCTTATATTTGGAATTCATGGTCTCAAATTCCAAATGCAACTTATAACTCATAAAAAGAATAAGAATCTAATTCATTTGAGTTAGAAGTTACAATTGAATCTTATTGGATGGTCATGAGGTATAGGTTGGCTACTTCATTTTCATCATTGGAGTTATCTTCATCACTCTAAACTCCACAAATGTCTTTTTCTTGCTTGATCATTTCTTCTTTAGGAGGGGACATTCATACTTGACATGCCCCGTTCTTTGACAATTGAGCACACCGGGAGACTCTTTTTCTTGCTTGATTCATGCTTCACTTTCTTGGAAGTAATGAATCTGTTGAATCTTTTGAAGAGCTTGGCCATCTATTATTCTTCATCATCATCTTCATCCACATCTTCATTTGAGTCTTGATCGCTCTCATTGGTGGATTTGAAGGCAATAACTACCTCATTCTTTGTATTGTTTTGTTTCTCTTCATCTTCTTCTTCTTCCTTCACCATCAACTCATGAGTGAGAAGCGAACCAATCAACTCATCGAGAGTGAGAGACTTTAGATTCTTAGCCTCAATGATCGTCATCTTCTTCGATTGCCAAGACTTTGGAAGAGAGTAGATCATCTTTCTCACAAGCTTATCATTAGGGATTACTTCTCCAAATCTCTTGAGATCGTTGACAATCACAGAAAATCTATCCGTCATAGCTTTGATGTCTTCATCGGGTTTCATCTTGAAATTCTCGTAGCTATGGTTGAGAAGACTTATCTTGGTTCCCCTCACTTCATCAGTTCCTTAATGAGTGACTTGGAGCTTGTCTCATATCTCATTGGCATTGGAACAAGAGGAGACTCTTCCATATTCATTTAGGCTTAATGCACAAAAGAGGATGTGCATAACCTTAGCATTGAGTTGAAACTTCTTCTTCTCTCCTTCACTCCAATCATCCATCTCACCGGGTGGAGAGGAGTAACCCTTCATGATTGAGTTCCAAGCTCCTAGATCATTGGCTTGAATAAAGAGCATCATCATATTCTTCCAATAGACATAGTTTTCTATATTGAAATACAGTGGCTTGTGGACCTGTTGAGAATTTTCAAGATAGTAAGAGCCAGAGGTCGAAGCCATATTTTTGTCAATTGCGTCGAGAATTGGTAGAGCTTCTTCTAGGATCTTCTCAAGGTGGTTAAATCTTCTAATGAGTCAAGCTTTGATACCAATTGTTAGGATTCACGGAAGCTCGATTGACAACCTAAAAATGTATAAGGGGGTGAATTGGCAAAATTTATTTAGAAAGTAAAGAGAGAAAAAATAAAAACTTTTGCACAACGATTTATAGTGGTTTGACTTCTCAACTAAGTCTACCTTCACTACCTTAGCTCCTTACTAAGGATTTTCCAACAAATCCACTATTTTTTCTTTCTTTTTTAAGGATCAAGAGTAACCTTTACAAACTTCATAGTTTTTCGCTTGGCTAAACTAGAACCAATCCCCTGTACAAAAGGTAAAAAGAAGTAAACAATAAAACCTCTTAAAGGCAGGGTCTTTATAAAGAATTAAAGCTCACACCAACAAAATATTTATAAGAGAATAGGAATAAAGAGTGAAAAGCTCTTCTCTTGTGTTTGATTGCTTGGATAGGTGTTCTAACCCTTCTTCAATGGTCTTGAACTTGTATTTATATGTTGGAATGAAATTGTGGCCATTTCTAGCCGTTGTGAGTCTTTTAGAGCCGTTGGGGATGTTTTTCTCTGCAAAACAAAATTGCCCAGAACAGAGGGTATCAATACTCATATAGAGAGTATCGGTACTTCCTTTATATTTTTAAATGAAACTAGTCGTTAACTAGTCGTTGGGCATCGATACTACTATGTAAAGTAGTATCGGTACCCCTTTGGGTATCGGTACCATTTTTGCATTCTGAAATTTGAGCAATGCTGGTAGCATCGATACTACCTAGAGAGTATCGATACTTCTCTTACCTTGGGTATCGGTACCACATGAAAAGTATCGGTACCACATGAATAGTATCAGTATTGTTCATATAGTATCGATAATGTAAGAAAATTATCGATACTTCTTGTACGTGAAACACTATTTTGTGCTCAAATTCACTTTTAATATACTTTGAATTATTTTTAAAAACTTTGAATAAATTCAATTCAACTCCAAAAACATTTTGCCTTAAGTTGTTATATAAAAATATAGTTCAATATATATATAAGAATGTAATAATTCATTAAATATGAGAATTGGTTTATATGTTAAAATCTCTCTTTAATCTTTTGTTGAAATCATTTTTTTAATTATTGTTGCTTCTTCTTTAGTGCCATTAAAGAAAATAAACTATTCCATCCGTCCCATTAAAACTGTCCTATATTGATTTTTGAAAAGTTAATTTTTTTTAAACTTTGACCACAATTATTTTAAAAATTTTAAAAAATTTAAATTTTATAAAATACATATTTGAAAACTATTTGATTGAAAGTTTCTGAAAGTATATTTTTTTCATATTTTTATAAATAATAAATTTTAAATAATTAAGAGACAAAGTAAAAACATTGAACAAAAAAATAGTCAATAAGGAATAGTTTTATTGAGACGGAGGTAGTATAAAATTAATGTTGAATCTCATTACCAAAATGTGGGTTTGTCCCAGTGGTTTGGCCTCATGTCAAACAAACTACATGCCATAGATTTGATTCCTCTTTTCACGCAATTAGGAGGTGACACTTGTCACCTTCTGATTGGAAGAAAAATTAAATTAATTAAAAATTTAAAAACTCTAACAACATGGTGACATGTGTCACAATGTAATTAGACAATTAAATTCATTTAATTAAATTAAAATTAGGATCAAATTGATTGAATGTATGAATAAGGAGGACCAAATGTGTAAATATAAAAATTCTTTTAACTGCCACGTCAAAACTTCTATCAAATATTAACGGCAAGTAACTTGGTTGACAACATTTAAATAGTTAGATGGTTTGATTGACAAAATTAAAAGATAGATGATAAAAGTAAAATAGATAAATAATTAAGTGGTCATCGGTATAATTTACCCTAAAAAATATTATATGATTTGATCTAATACCAATTCATACCCATTGATACAAAATTATAATATTCTAAATTAATTTATTTTTATATAATTGCATCCAAAAATAAAATATAACTAGTTAATTAAAATTTATATATATATATATCATCTAAAATATATAATGTATATGCACAAACTAAGTTACTTCAATAATTTAAGGAATAATTATTATCTTAGATATCATGAGTTTGAACATCAACAATTATAGAATATTTAAACATATATTGTCAATTAACCTAGAGTCTCTAGAACATATAACAACCATTTGTAACCAGAGACAGAGCCACTAAAGGATTGGGAGAGCTATCCTCCCCAAGTCAAAAATTTATTTTTTTACCTTTAATTTATATATAAAATTTAAACATTTATGGAATAATTATGAAATTAGCCTCCAATTTAAAAAATATATACTTTACCTTTATAGTTGAAATTCTGACTCCGTCCCTATTTGTAAATTACTCTAAGATTAAGAAATATAATTTATTTTATTTAGATTATTATAAGACCATAATTGATTTTAATATATTTTTTTTATTTTTTGATGTGATAAGATGAATGGTAGGTGAAGCCTAAAAGAACGTATTTATGGCTATTCACATGTTTGGGGGTCTTATCCTCATATGTAGGAGTTGTAAAGGAAACAAAGCAATACTAATGTGTTAAATTTTGGATTCCGTTTAGTTTTTATTGAATATTTAAAGATTTTATTAAAGATTTTATTTGAATATAATAATAAATATTTTTAAAAAATTATATAAATTTAGAATGAATATAATATAATATATGTACAGAAACTCTCAACCATTAGACAATAAATACTTATATCCCTAACACTTATAATATTTAAATCTAAAATTTCAAAAAATAATAACTTCTTTACTAACGTAGTTAGGTTCCAACTAAAATTAAATAATTTAAAAACAAATATTGTCAAGAATAATGGCAAAGGGGCTTAGCCGACAATAACGGAGTAGGCCCACCCAAGCTATGAAGTTCCGGTTTCCATAAGCCAACGTTGATTACGGCACTTGCAATGATCACAAGGCAGGGAACTGCTCATTTGCTAATCCTTGGACTTTTAACTTTGTAATTTTTGACTCATTCCACAAACCTTTCCATCCCAAAAAAAAAGCGGTTAAATGATTATTTTTTATTTATTTATTATAAATTTGATTTTATTTTTTGTTCTCATGATCATTCTTAAACTCCTTGTTGATGATTGCAGAATTATCTTATTAAAGACCTTTTTGGCTTGGGAACTAGTCCTGTAAACGAACTGAATGTACACGAATGGAGGTATATTCATATTCGTTCATTTAATAAATAAATGAATAAATTTTTTTTTGTTCATGTTCGTTCATTAAGGAATATAGTTTGTTCATGTAAATGATAAACGAATATAAATGAACACAAACGAATGAACATAAACGAACAATACAAACACAAAAACAAACTTATTCGAACACAACAAATGAATGTAAAAAAAGTAAACAACAAGAATAACAATTTAAAATTCATTAATATAACCTGAAACTTTAGAGTTAATTTGTTCGAATACGACAAAAACATACATAAATCATAAATAAGTTATATGAACATAATAAAGTCTCAATGCTAATTTGTTCAACAAAACAATCTTCTTGAAATCCAAACAACTTCAATAATCTTCGTAACATATTCAACTTGCCCTCTGTTCGAACATAAATGAACGAACATATAATCGAACGTAAATGAACGAACGAGCCCTTTGTTCATATTTGTTCATTTAATTAAATGAACGCAAAATTTTGTTCATGTTCTTTCATTTAATAAATAAACGAACATAAACGAACTTCCCGCCGTATTATTCATGAACGATTTGCTGAAGGTTAAGTTCATTTACAAGCCTATTGGGAACTCACACATCCTCTTCCTTAGGTCATGTGAGTGAACAAATTACGAGTTTGTAGAGTTTATATGTACAGTTATAACACTTAAATTTTATTTGAATTTATTTTAAATTGAACTTAATCGAATTAAATATATTTATTTGATTTATTAAATAAAACATAAAATTAAAGAGTTAACTTGCAAAAAAGAAGAAAAGTTATTGTCCAACAAAGAAATTGAAGTCATACATGTACTTTGTAAATGTCTGGTCAAAAATGAATTTTAACACAAAAGACGAATAGAAGAAATAAAAAAAATTATGGACCATATCATAAAATAATCAAATTAATTATCACAATAAAAATTATATCGTTTTAACTTTTTTTTGATGATCCGAATTTTACATATTCAAGTTTGAATTTAACGAAAATTTTCAATAGTTAAAAATCTAAAATTATATTATTTTAATTTTTTATCATTTAAATTTTATTCGTATGTGAAATTCGAATTAAAATTTCTAATTACTTAAATAACACCAACAACTTAAAAATTTAAGGATTTAGTTGTCATTCAAGCGCGGTCCAATTAAGAAAAGCATTTCATTTACAATAATTTTCGCGGTAGCTATCGAATAAAAAGTAAGCAATGCTAAAAGACATGTTTATTTTTTACAAGCAATGATAAGGATAATAGCAAAATAAGACAAGCGGAGAAAATAAAATATATTTTCCCCATAATTTTAGGATTTGGGTAAATGATAAATTTTATCATTAAACTTCTTTTACTCCTAATGTAGTCACTAAAGTTTAAAAAAATTCAATTTACTCATAAAAATTCAATTTTCTTCTATTTTAAGCACTCGATGTAAAATCATAAATAAAATGATGACATGGAAGCCACGTGTGTTCATGTAGAATGTTTTTTATTGATATAAAATCCATACTTCATCCACGTTATTTTCTCTTTTCTATATTTTTACTTAAAATTTAAAAATTTTACAATTTTATCTTTGTGTCACGTTGATGTTGCAAATACCAATATCTGAAATCTTTGCTGAGTACTCAAGATATCAGTGAATTAACTTTATTGTCTTCTACCACTTTACCTAAATCACTTTAAAACTCGTGAAACTCAACACTAAACTCATAACTTATGAAATTCTAAATTATTTTGATCTATAATATACGCCATTCGATCAACATGAAATTAATATATATAAGTCACTACCATCTCTATTTTCTTTCGTTGAGACTTAGTATAAGATCTTTCATTATCAAGAAATCAAGAAATTATTTTTTTTCAAAAAAAGACATATTTGAGTTCATTTTTCTAAAAGAAAAGTGTTTAGTCATAACGTCTCCAATTTTTTGATAGAAAACGAATTAAAAATAATAGAAAATCAAAAGTTTAATGAATAAAGTGGAAATTTTAAAAAGTGATGACCAAAATAGGAATAAAAAGAAAGATGAGTGATGAAATTTATAGTTTATCCTTAAGGTTTCAATGCAAAAGAAAAGACATAAACCAGAAGTCAAATTCTGGCTAATTTTCGAACAGAAGTATAATTTTTCGGCTTTGCTTGTCATCTAAACTACTTCCTCAAAGAATTTTTCTTTTTTCCTTCGATTTACATAAAGAACAATCAACCCAAACTTTCACTCATCCAGCTCATAGTTCTTCACAGGCAAGTTTCTCCCTTTCTCTTTGAATTTCGGATCCGTTTGTTTTAAATTATGTGTTCTGAACCTCTTTTTTAGATCTGCAATCAGTTTTATTGTTCATTTCCTTTTTTTTGTCATTTTTCCTTCTTTATTTTCCAGGAAAGATCAGTTGAGAAATATAAACCTAGTTGGTAGCAGGTATCGATGGTTAATTTCCAGTTTTATTTGAATTCATGAACTCTGTCATAAGATTGATCATAGAAAAGTTCCCCAAAAAGCATTGATTTTGAATTCATGAAATCTGATGGAAAAGAAAATATTTCCTTTTTAGTTCTTAATTTGCTTCTATGCAAGTTTATCTGCTGATATCATAGCTAGTTTGGATCATATAACAAAATTTTCATTGAATTATTTGTTAGATATTGTGACCTGAATTTTGTTTTAGCTCGGTCGAGAAATTTGCAGTGCGGCCCATAGGTTATTTAAAAAAATTGCAAAATTTGCGATGGATGTAGACTCTCAAGTCGAAGGGGGCGGACGGTGAATGTTATTTTATTGGTTGTGTAATCGGGTTGAGAGAGCACATTTAGTGTTTTGTGTGCACCTGGATTTCTCTCTTCTGTCCATGATTTTCCAGATTGTTTCTTTTCTTCTTGTTGTTTTGCTAAAGTACACCTGTAGTTATTCCGTTATTGATCGTTCTTACTATTTGAATTTGAGGTTTTTCATCATCATTCGAAGCAGGGATTTCGCCCGTCAGAGTATACACCTAGGAGTTTTAGCCATCTCCGACACACATGGATCAAAGTAATCAAACTGTTTCTCCATCTTTACTTATCTAACTTCTAATATGCCCTCCTTTTAATTTAGGAACTTATGTTTCTGTGATGCTGTTCGATTATATTTGCTCCTAGAAGTTGTTCTTTTCCATTTCGGAAATATTACACCGTCTTATATAGCCGGTTTCTTTGGTGTCGTATGCTATGTCGGGAATTTATTTTCTTTGGGATGAATCTATAATTAGTTTCCGAACTATAACATGATTAACAATGTCACAGGCACTACTGTGGAAGAATTCGGGAATTCAAGAAACAGCCTCGAGGTTACAAAATCACTCTCTGATAAACATCTTGATCTTTTGAGGCCATCTGCTCGATACTATTCACTATTTAAGGGTAGGGAGTCTGTTAAGCCTTTATTTTTCGTAGATTGCTACGTGTAATTGGTCATTGATAGTGCATCGTATTATTTATACGAATATATACATGAATCAAGACGTAAAGCTGTGATGGTAGGGCAAGCGCCAGATGCAGCTGGTAAAGGCAAGTATACACTTATCAAAGACGAGGAGGACTTCCAAACAGGGGTTTTCGACAAGCCTCTCCCGTGCTTTGGATGCGGTATCGGATGGTTTTCGTGAGTACTTTTTGCAATTCCTCATGTTTCTTCCAGCAGTTTTTTCCATTTCTCATGTCATGTTTCTTACAGCTTCCTGGTAGGATTTTTATGTCCGTTGATGTGGTACTATGCTACATTTATCTATTTCGGGAACCACTACCGTAAAGATCCAAGAGAGAGAGCTGGCCTTGCTGCCTCTGCAATCGCTGTAAGTGCTTCTAGTCTCCGCCTTTCCCTTTCTCCTCTCATAAATAACTTTCGAATTGATCAAACAATCTCCGCCTTTCTCGATGTTTGTTCATACCGGTGTTCCATGGCGACTTTGTTATTGCAGGCAATGGCATGCTCTGTTGTACTGCTGATCATAATAGTTTTTCTTCTGTTTTAAACCCAAATACCCGGAGTTGATGTCTTCTTCGTAACAAGCGTATACATGTTTGAGTTAAAAGGAATCAAATGCTTTGGCTACAATGGAGAAACAAGAGTCAACAGCAGAGCATCGTTGTAAAGACAACAGATTTGAGAAATGTTCCGTTCATAGAAACTATACTTCTGCATTTGATTAATTTGAGGCTATGTTTGTTTGTAGGTAATTTGATGAGTTCCATTAATGAACCAAAGTTTGTTCCATTGTTGATGGTGATGCAAAAATGCTATTTACTTGCAAATTTGAGTTTTTCGAATCAAAGTTCTATCGATAAATAATCGACTTATGAAGTCAAGTTCGTATAATATACTAAATAAACAGATTTAATCGAATGAATGACTAAAACTGACAAGGGAAACCAATTACCGGCGACATTGCCATCCTCCAAAGTCAAAGCACAGAAGCTTCATTAAAGGTTGATTTTTAGCCTTGCAGCAAAAATACAATGTTCGGACAAAATCAACATTAGTGAAAATAAGAATAACGTTCGGCCTTCTAGAAAGCAAACACTTACTCGAGTTTGTCTTTCCACATTGAGTAATTGCAACGTTTTTCATTACCGAACGATACGGATGATGAACGACGAACTTCCTTCACGATGACATTGCCGTTGCCATCAATTTCGTAATAGAAATCCATGCCATCCAAAACCAGGTGATACATTAACTCTTCCGAATCAGCCACTTGTCGGTCTTGGGAATCATCCAAATCCAAAGTACTATTCGAGGCTTCTGCGGTTCCTATTTTTAGGAGATTATTATGAGGTCGGTTTCGTTGAGACACCGAACGAATATCCCAAGAAAGTACTCGGTTGACCAAGCTTTTAAGTTCATCTAGTGAAGAATAGAGGGAGTTCTTCTCCTGTAACAAAAATGTTCTTTTGAATCAACCAAATAGCTTCGTACCGAAAGACGAAGAAGCCTAACCGTCAAACAATAAACAAACAAATTACCCCTTTCGTATTGACCATAACATGGTTCCTACATCATGCTTGATTTAAAATTAGAAAAATCAGCATACTTACCGCTGATAACCAGCAGTTTTCTAGTGAGGACGCTAAATCATCAGAGAAACTGACGGAAGCAACTGACAGCATGCTGTCCACCTGAGCAAAATTTAGGCTTACTTCAGAACAGTATACATAAATATACTGGGAAACTAAAGAACGATAAAAGAGAAAATACCGTGACCCAGTTCGGTACAACTGCTCGTTCAATGCTGTCACAGTATGGAAGATACGGTTTGATGTCCAGCACTAGCTGTTAACAAACGCGAAGCAGGATTTATGTTCATAACTTTCAAGAAAACGTATAACAGGAAAGAAACAGGTAAAGCCAATGATAGCTCCCGGTAATGTTCAGGAAACGAGCTTACTGTTCCGTCAACTAGATCTACACCAGAGAGTAGAAGCACATTTCCTTGTACTGTCTCCACCTTAAATATAGAGTAAATCAGTTTGAAAGTGATCTCTCGCTCGCTCTCTTACATGCATACACATTTTTAAAGAAAATTGCAATACCTTGTTAACCCAAATATCAACCAAAGGATGATCATAGGTAAACAAGCTGTAGCAGCAATAACACATTTGTAAATTACTGTATACCTTTACTACAGTTAGTCCTATAGGACAAGGTCGATGTGGAGATCGTGTAGCGAAAAGTCCCCTCCTTCCTCCTTTCAATCTCGGAACCCTGACCTATTAAAAGTGACCAACCTTCCATAGAAGTTTCAAGATGATAAGAAAGTTTCAGAAATGATAGAAATATATATACATATCAGTATCCTTACTACAGTTCCACAAACCTTGGCCTTAAACTTCGATTTAGATGGATGCTTCCATAACTTCTCCAGATCTGTATTCAAATGATATATATATATAATCCAGCAATGAGAATATTCTTCGAGACCCTCAAGTGATGCTCTATGTTGCACTGATACGGATACGGGGACGGGGACAGGAAACGACAATTTCTAAAATTATAGGGTACGGAGACGGCAAGAGTACGGCATATAAAATAATTTTAAAATTATAAATATAAGTAGCTTAGATCTAGGCATCAAAATTCCATTTATCATATATTCTAACTTCACAGCTTTAAGGATGATTAACCATTATGCTTCAATTGTTGCAGTAACTGAAAATGCATAAAGACATATCAGCTTAGGGTTGTATGTGTGCCTAAACGACGTGTACATAGATAGCTAGGTTGAGCTTCAGCTTCAATAACCTGGAAAAGATTCGGACATTTGGTCAATAGGTTGCAACTTGCAAGTGCTCATCTCTCTGCAGGGTTTATACCGTAATTGTACTGTAAACAATCGTTCACCACCAGAAATTGGTTATAATAGTATCCAATACCCATCGTATTGGGCTTGGTCCCTTATATCCTGAACCGTGGCCCTCCCGGCTCGGACCCACGGTTCCAGCACCGCCATAACCTCCAGTGACACCCCGTCGGAGTCGTGGAACACGAAATGCGATCTGGATCCGAAGAACCAAGCGTTGTAAGCCATCTATTCTCGGATTCTATCGGCGCTTAGATTACCGTACAAAGATGATCCGCAGTGAAGATAATCGCATTGGTATGGCGGCCGGAATTTCGATTCGTTGTAAGATCCGGGTGGTTCTTGTAGAGCTACAAATTTCTCGTATTTTCTCTGGGATTCGTCGTAGTAGGTGTTTATCGTTAGCTTTCCGCCCGTGTTGTCTTGGTTCGGGTTGAACGGGAAGGTGCAGTTCACCTCTGTTGCACGGAACGTCCCCAGCGAGCACCGAAACGTCCCCCGTATCGTTCGGCCGTACCCTACCACCGTGGCACGTCCCCGGTACGTACCTCGGCCGTCCCCGTACTGTTACCGTGCCAAGGACATTTCGGGTACTTGAAACGCCCTTCCTCTGCCGTCCCCGTGCAACATAGGTGATGCTGGTGGAACTCTAGTTGAATCTAAAACCAAACAGGCCTTAGCAAGAGGAACAAGTAGAGGTTGCCAAGGACTCCCATTCCTGCATAAATTATACATGTAACTGTTCTTATCAGAAATCGAAAACTATCACTGACTAGCAAAGATAAAACTAGTAGTAAGCTCAGTGTTATCAAGGCGTGTGCCTAGGCAGAGCTGCACATTGGCACTGGAAAATAGATGTGCTTCAAACCCTATCAAACGAGGACCATTTAATCAGGTGCAGTGACGGAGCCAAACAGACAACGGGAGTGGTCCTGGCCCCTCCCAACTCCAAATTTCAACATCAGTAAAATTAGGCCTTACCGCCCCCTAAATTTTGAGGTTAAATAGTTAATAGGCCTTCGTTTTTTAAAGTTTAGCAATTTGACCCCTCTTGATATTTGATCCTAACTCCGTCCATGATCATATGCATGCTTAGCACGCCAAACTTTATAGATAAACTATATAAGAATTGCATGTTTTATATACACACACAGAAACACATACAAAAACTCACACAGATGCATATTGCTGCTTAACTTGACTTCACTCAGGTCATTTTTCATTCTGTAAAATAAAATTGTTAATTCTTTAACGAAGAACCATTGGGAAATCACCTCGTAGAAAAGCAAGATTGAACGACACCGATCGGAGCCATAGGATACGACGTAGTATCTGAGTTCTCAGACTTGGTTTCTGCTTGTGCTACTACTGCTTTCCTCAATGCCTACAAATATTCTATTTTTTCTCATTCGTATATGACGAAAACAAAAGGAAAACCAGAAAAGAACGATAGAAAATGAAAAGGGAAGAACCTGTTGAGCCCTAATCCGACCTTGTCTTTCAGCAGCACATTTTTCCAAAGCAGAATTGAGGGATACTTGAAGCTCTTTCAGCTTCGAATCAGACTCCGTCGACTTCTTCTTCCATATATAAACTGAAAAGGAGAAGGATCAACAATCACCATAGTTTCGAATTAAATATATAAAGAAGAAGAAGCAAAAGGGTAAGAGAGAGATGATACAGGAGATAGCTGAGGAAGCGGAAAACACTGCAGCAAGTGCCAATGCTAAGATGGCCGGCATGGGGTTTTCACTAAATTGATGCTTTTGTATTTCTCTCTTCTGCTCTTCGATCAAAGTATACCAAGTTTAGGGTTTTAGGTTACAGTTGCTGCTGGAATTGTGTTGGGTTTTACAGAGTTAGGAACAAACAAGTTTCTTTACTTCTTCGTTGCGACAAATATATATATTAGTTCCTAAATTTAATTTAATGTTCAATTTGGCTTTAGTTTTTTTTATCTAATAAGAAACTTATTTTACGAGAATATAAGGATAAACTAATGTTCATGTCATTTTAGTTTTAATTTCGTTCAATTTTTATCATCAAAATTTTAAAAAATATGTTTTGATTACTCACATTTTGTTGATTTATTACAATTTGATATTCCTTGAAAGATATAGAAAAGGAAGAACAGCAAAGAAAACGGTTAAAGTACCATTGTTTATGGGACTATTCAACTCAGTAGTTGGCATCGGAGTGTCCTTCATAATTTTCTTTGTTGTCGTGATGATGATCATGATGATCGTACTTGTGATTATTATTGGTAAAGACGATGAACCTCGCACAGTTGCAGTCGTGACAAGGTTGATCATTCCAGGAACTCCGATTCTGGAAGCAGTCCGCATGGAGTAGAGACGAAAGAATATCAGATCATGCATATTTGGTCATGAAAATGTTCTATATGTGTAATCCAAACCAACATAAACATATTTTTCTTCTGCTTTGAAGTACGTTGATATTTCCTTGAGGTGGCTTTATGAACAAAAACAAACATCAACCGCATTATATTTTCCCTGCAAAAAAAAAAAAGTTTTTTTAACAAAGGGAAAGCTAAAAGGAAATAAAAAACCTTATCTGTTTTAGCAGCGGAGATTCTTTTGGAGATGGGTTTTTCATCTTCATCGTCTCTCTCTTCGATTTTGGGCTTGATTGCTTTGTCTCCACTTCATTTGGAGATGGGTTTTTCATCTTCTGCATCATAAACGAGTTCCCCAAAAGGTTAGGGTTTTCAACAGAAGAAGAAGAAGAGAGTTGACGGAAGGTTAACTGCTATGTCAGCAAAAAACTACCGGAGATAACGGTAGGGACCTTATTAGAAATGAACTAAAAATTTGATGATTGTATTGCAAATTTCAAAAGTTAGGTGACCAAAATGCAATCTCCCAAAACGTTAGGAGACTATTTGTATATTATTTGTAAAATCAATCAGCTAGTGTTATTAATTACTACAAATATGGCAAAATCAATGAAACTGACGGGATTAAAATCCGTTGAAAACGCTCACGACGAGTCAGTTTGGACTGCCACGTGGGTTCCCGCCACCGACAATCGCCCGCTGCTCCTGTTAACCGGTTACTGCCTCGGCGTGTTTGACGTTGACACCAACGCTATGATCACCACTCTCGAAGCTCCTCCGTCCGAGGTTGGCAACTACGATTCGATGCCAAGGTAATACTACATTTTGCTCGACTCTTTCGGAGAAGAAATTTATGAGAATTTGTTATAGCTGCGGGAAATCGATTGATTCATGAACTGTTTGAATTTTTAGAATTTGAAAAGCCACTGATAAAAGGTACTAATGTCAATGTGTTCATCTAAATGAAAGAAATTCAAATTAACAATGGTATCAATGATATAGTTCTCCAATGGCTCAATCATTGTTATCTTGTTGCCTGATTGAATTGAACATTCTTGGTAACCTATGTTACCTGGACTCGGGTGCATGTATCAGACACGAATTCTCGTGTCTAGACTGCGCTTGCGCCCGTGACCGTGTAGCTTATGCTAACAAATCTCTGTGTTGGAAAAGTCAAGAAAATGGGGCTATAAAGGGAGGCTGATTTTTTTCAACAATGGAGAGCACATTTTCAGCAAAGGGGGCACCGACCAATTTTTAATTATAATTGAAATAGGATTAATTATAAGATTAGTCCTTTAGTTTCAACTATAAATACCCTAGCCCATTTAGCTTCAAAATCATCCCAAAAATCTTCCACTTCTCTCTCAAGTGTGTTTTGTAAACACCTGTAAATTTTCTCTTTAGTAAAAGATCTGCAGCAGTCCGAAGACGTAAGCATAATTGGCTGAACTCCGTTATCAATTTTTTGGGTATTATTTTTTCGCTTTTATTTCGCATTCTCACTAATCTTATTATAGGAAAATTACTTGTTACTCATTTATTTCACAACAACTGGTAATCAGAGCTTTTGGTTGTAAGTTTTGTCAATTTTTTGCGGGTTACTATTCATTACGATTCACGTAAATAGTAAATTTCGTGAATAGTGAAATTTTTTCGGTAATACGAATTTATCGACGGAGGTGTTCTAATACACGGTAGTTCGCAAGAATTGTCAAAAATGATCCAAACGAATCCAGATTCGAGTGGGAGCGATGGCTGCAGACGAAGGGAATGTGAAAATTGAAAAGTTCGATGGTGCGGACTTTGGCTTTTGGAAGATGCAGATTGAAGATTTTCTGTACCAGAAAAATCTATATCAACCCCTCTCAGGAAAGCAACCAGAGGGCATGAAGAATGAAGACTGGGCTCTTCTCGACAGACAAGCCATCAGAGTTATCCGACTGACGTTATCCCGTAATGTTGCTTTCAACATAGCGAAGGAAAAGATCACGGCGGGTCTTATGGTGGCTCTCTCCAGTATGTATGAGAAGCTATCAGCCTCAAACAAAGTTTACTTGATGAGATGATTATTCAATTTACGGATGGCGGAAGGGGCATCAACGGCTCAACACCTAAATGAACTCAACACTATCATAACCCAGTTGAGTTCTGTGGAAATTGAATTCGATGATGAAGTTCGAGCTTTAATTCTCTTACCATCTCTACCAGACAGTTGGAATGCTACTGTTACAGCAGTCAGCAGCTCGTCGGGAAACAGTAAATTAAAATTCGACGATGTTCGAGATCTAGTATTGAGTGAAGAAATTCGATGGAGAGAATTGGGTGAAGCATCAACCTCCTCAGCCTTGCACACGGAGTCCAGAGGAAGAACTTCAGAAAGAAATTCAAATCGTGGCAGATCCAAATCCAGAACGGGAAAATCAAGAACAAGAAAGAAAGATTTTACCTGTTATAATTGTGGCAAGAAGGGTCACTTTAAAAGAGACTGTCGAGCACTGAAGAAAGATACCGGTGCATAGGGATCTGCCAACATGACAGAGGAGACAGGTGATGCGATGATTCTAAGCGTCAACAGTCTGACTGAATCATGGATCTTGGATTCAGGGGCATCTTTCCACTCCACCCAATACCGAGAAATCATGGAGAACTATGTCAGTGGTGATTTTGGGAAGGTTCATCTAGCTGATGATGAAACCTTGAAGATCGTCGGAAGAGGAGACATCCGACTAAAGTTGCCAAACCAGACCACCTGGACGTTGAAAGGTGTGAGACATATTCCTGGTCTCAAAAGAAATTTGATTTCTGTTGGACAGCTTGATGAAGAAGGATATAACACAACCTTTTCAGACTGTGAATGGAAGATTACCAAAGTAGCACTCGTCATTGCTCGTGGTAAGAAAACCGGATCTAAAGAATTTAGATGCCGGACTATGCGAGGATTGCATCTTTGGCAAACAAAAGAAAGTCAACTTTGCAAAGATTGGTAAGACACCCAAGGCTGAAAAGTTATAGTTGGTTCATACTGATGTATGAGGACCATCTCCAGTTCCATCTCTTGCAGGCTCACTATATTATGTCACCTTCATCGATGATTCTACAATGAAGGTGTGGGTTTATTTTCTGAAGAAGAAATCAAAAGTCTTTGATACCTTCAGAAAATGGAAGGCCATGGTGGAAAATATGGCTGGTCTAAAAGTCAAGTGGTTGAGGTCTGACAATGGAGGAGAATACAGAAATAGGAGATTCAGAGACTTCTGTACAAACAATAGGATCAAGATGGAGACAACAGTTCCCATGACACCGTAGTAGAATGGCGTAGCAGAGCGCATGAATAGAACTCTGAATGAACATGCCAGAAGCATGAGGATACATGCCGGATTGCCCAAATTTCTATGGGCTGAAGCTATCAACACGGCAGCTTACCTGATCAACCGTGGGCCCTCAGTTCCTTTGGATGGCAGAATACCAGAGGAAGTTTGGAGCAAGAAAGAAATAAACCTTTCACACTTAAGAGTGTTTGATTATATTTCTTATGTACACATAGACTCTGCTGAAAGAAGTAAACTTGATGCTAAGTCCAACAAATGTGCCTTTGTTGGTTACGGCGGTGATGAGTTCGGTTACCAGTTTTGGGACTATGAAAATCGGAAGATCATCAGAAGCAAATATGTCATTTTCAATGAGAATGTGACGTACAAAGACAGGTCAACTGTAGAATCAAGCATCTCCAATACCAAAGCTGAAACAAAGGAATTTGCTGAGTTCGAGGAGATTTCTGGAAATGATGTTCAGATCAGTCCTGAAGCAGTTCAAGAAGAACCAGGCACACCGGAACTAAGACTCTCCTCCAGAATTCCTAAACCAACCCAACGATATTCTCCTTCTTTGCACTACTTGTTGCTGACTAACAATGGTGAACCAGAGTGCTATGATGAAGCAATGCAAGTGGAGGATTCAGTCAAGTGGGAGTCTTCTATGAAAGATGAGATGGACTCACTTATGTCAAATCAGACGTGGGAATTAGCTGAATTACCACCAGGCAAGAAAGCGCTTCATAACAAGTGGATTTACAGGATTAAAGAAGAGCACGATGGGAGCAAACATTACAAAGCGAGATTGGTTGTCAAAGGTTTTCAGCAAAAAGAATGTATTGACTACAATGAAATTTTCTCTCCAGTCGTGAAACTGTCTACTATCAGATTGGTGTTGAAAATTGTAGCTGCAGAAAATCTACATCTTGAGCAGTTAGATGTAAAGACAGCTTTCCTTCATGGTGATTTGGAGGAAGAAATCTATATGAGGCAGCCAGAAGGCTTCATAGAGGCAGGCAAGAAAAACCTGGTATGCAGGTTGAAGAAGAGCTTGTATGGTTTAAAACAAGCTCCTAGACAGTGGTACAAGAAGTTTGACAGCTTCAGTGGTTTTACCAGATGCCAAGCAGATCATTGTTGCTACATCAAGAGGTTCGACAACAGTTTCATTATTTTATTGTTGTATGTTGATAACATGCTCGTTGCAGGCTCAAACATGCAAGAGATTATACACTTGAAGCAAGAATTGTCAAAGCAGTTTGCTATGAAAGATTTGGGCGTTGCAAAGCAGATTCTTGGGATGAGGATCAAGAGAGACACAAAGTTAGGGACTTTGATGTTATCACAGGCTGAGTACATCAACAAAGTACTCTCCAGATTCAACATGCAAGATGTTAAACCAGTAAGTACACCTTTAGGTGTTCATTTCAGACTCTCTAAAGAACAGTCACCAAAGACGGAGGAAGAACGTGCACACATGGTAAAGGTGTCGTATGCCTCAGCAATTGGAAGTCTGATGTATGACATGGTTTGTACTAGACCATATATTTCTCATGCAGTGGGAGCTATTAGTAGGTACATGAATAATCCAGGCAAGGTACACTGGGAAGCTGTCAAATGGATCCTCAGATATCTGCGGGGTACTACAAACAAAGCACTTTGTTTCAAAGGTGGAGATACGATACTGACAGGCTATGTAGATGCTGACTTAGCCGGAAATGTTGATATCAGAAAGAGCACTACAGAGTATGTTTACACTCTAGGAGGTACTGCAGTGAGTTGGGTTTCTCAACTACAGAAGATAGTTGCTCTCTCCACAACTGAAGCAGAATATGTCACTGTTACGGAAGCCAACAAGGAGATAGTTTGGCTCCAAAGTTTCTTGGAAGAGTTAGGCAAGAAACAAGAGAACAATGTATTGTACTGCGATAGTCAAAGTGCTATACATCTAGCAAAGAATCTGTCTTTTCATTCCAGAACGAAGCACATACAAATCATCCCAAACAAGATTAGTCCATTAGCTTCAACTATAAATACCCTAGCCCATTTAGCTTCAAAATCATCCCAAAAATCTTCCACTTCTCTCTCAAGTGTATTTTGTAAACAGCTGTAAATTTTCTCTTTAGTAAAAGATCTGCAGCAGTCTGGAGACGTAAACACAATTGGCTGAACTTCGTTATCAATTTTTCGGGTATTATTTTTCCGCTTTTATTTCGCATTCTCACTAATCTGATTATAGGAAAATTACTTGTTACTCATTTATTTCACAACACTCTGATGCTTCCTTTGCTTGCAGTCTCCATTTATGAATTGGCTGGGATTCTATTGCTAATTTACTAGTATCTTTCAGGTCGCAATCATATTTATAATATCAAGGGTGCGAGCAATTATAACTTATGATTAAGGTGTGATTTTTGTTTTCTTGAATTTGTTTTGATGAACATTCTAACGGTAGCTTCAAAATTAGGGTAAGACACTGTCGCCGGTGGAGGTAGTGCATCGATCAAGTTGTGGGATCCCGCAACGTGGATGCAGACACCCGTTTTTGTCCGGATTATCTTTTTTTAATATTATATTTTAATAATTATTATTATTATTAATTTTAAGTTACATATTTTTACATATATTTTGCAGGCCTCAACCAACAACCCATATACAACATTGACCCATAGCCCACCAGACTTGGGTGACCCAACATTTAACCCAAATAGTTAATCCGATTGGAGATTTGACCCGACCCAAAACCCTAAAACACATTATTTCTAGTAGGTTCCATGCAACCATAAAAAACAAGACAGAGAGAAAGAAAAAGAAGGAGAGAATCAGGGGAGAACCAAAGAGAAACAAAAAGAGCAAATCGAAGAGAAACAAAACAACAAGAAAAAAAAATAAAAAAACCAAATCGAAAAAAAGGAAAACATAGATATCCAAATAGAAACAACAAAAACCAAAAAGAAAAAGAGAGATAGGGAGGATTTTCCTTGATTCCGCCGTGGAAGCCCGACGGTCGCCGTGTTTTCTGTTTCTTTCGAAAGGTAAATGGCAGATCTATAGGGTTAGGGTCATTTTTAGGTTGAGATAACTCGGGATTTAGGTCGAGGGTGTTGAGGTGAAGGTTTTAGGGTGTTCGGTGTCGCGTTGACCGTTGTGTGCCGTTGTGAGCACCGTCGTAGGTGCCAATAGCGGTGGCGAAGTTTCTCTCTTCTGATAAGAGAGTTGAGAGAGTTTTTGAGTTCTCTCTCTCTCCTTTCGTTTTAAAATGAAAACAAATGAAGGGCTGGCATTTTTTTGCATCGTATTGGCCTTAAATATCACGCGCAGAACGATGGGTGGGATAATAGCAGTCTAGGTCCCCCATACTTTGTAACCTTACTTTTAAGCCATTTAATGAAGTTCTGTTTTATTTTATTTTGAGCACTTATGTTTCAATAATTTTATTTTAGTCATTTTCTTACTTATTTTGTTATTATTGTTAATATTTGACTTTGGTTGCAATATTTGTAATTACTTCATTTTAGTCCCTGATTTATTGTTTTGTATATTTTCCTTGGTTTTCAAATTTGGCCTTGATATTTGTAAATCTTTTATTTTAGTCACTATTTGGCATTTAGGTTTAATTATTGTTTAGTCATCCATGTTTCTGGCTATTTTATTTTAGTCCTAAATATTATTTATGGGTTATTTTATGTTTTTGGTCCCTATATTTATTTTAAATTGATCATTGGGACTCTAACTTGTTTATATTTGTTTTTTATCCTTTAAATTTTCCATTAATACCATTTTGGTCCCCAGCATTATAGAATGTGGTTATTTTGTTGTTGTTCGTATGTACTATTTTCTTGTTTACGATTGAATCCTTTACATATATGTATTTGTTTTACATATTTTGTAATTATATGTAAATGAGAAATTTTATTGTGAGGGAAATTTACGAAGACATCTCCCAACTGGAACTTCCTAGTATTAGGGGACACGAATACCCTAAATAAAAGACTCTGTATAGCATGGGGTACATTGTAAATATTCATTTGTTTTCGATGTTCCGTAAATTAAGTTTGAATTACTAATTAGGTGTATATTCATACATAAAATATATTACTATTTTACGTTGTAAAATAGAGGAGTTTTAATTCAAAACATCCTCAAATTTCAACTATAATTAATATTTTTTCCTTTTTTTTTGGAAATAGACATTCAAACGTTGTTACTATAATAAGTTTATAACGACTGCTACTCCATTTGCAAGAGGTAGTCCAATTCAATAATGGATTTTGTAATCAATGTATATGAATTTAAAATTGTATTATTTTATTTAAAATCCTAGTTTGAATTTAATTACCAAAATCCTATTCCAACTATTACTCTGACTATGAAAATATACACGCACACTACTAATTAATCTTCTTTGTATTAACCACATATTTAATCTCAGGATTTTTTCTTCTTCTTCTCCTTCCTTATTATGGCTAGCTTTTTTGGTTGTTATACATTTCTCAATCAATGGCGTCTCATGACTTTAATAGGGATATTCTTTTCCAAATCTTATCGAGAACCGAATTGAAGACGATGAGGAAGTGTTGGATTTTATCCAAAGAATGCAAGGATCTGACCTATGAATCGAGTTTCATGCAGTCACATTCTCAGAGAACAAAAACAATGATTGGATATTTACTCCAAGGTTCAAGAGGAATAAATCGTTTGGATTCGCTCTTCTTGTCGGTAGATAATCCGGATATTGATCGGAAGTTTACTTGGAATTTCCTTGATTTTCTATCTATAAGAGAACCTGTCAAGATTCTAGCTACGTTCGACGAAGGTTTGGTTTTGTGTCGCACAAGACAATTTGGACATGACCAGTTTTATATTTGCAAACTTAGCACACAACAGTCGGAAATCATTTCTAGTCCCAGTCCTATGTATTTTAGGACGAAGATAGGCATATTGGTGCTTGGATCGAAACCTTTACGTTTTAAAATCGTCCGACTCTCCTAAGGCACGCATGACGACTTAGAGCCTACACCGAGATACTCCATGTCTGATGAATACTACGGTTACAAACGACTCCATTACTAGATATTCGATTCGAAGAGTTGGGAATGGAAGCAGTTAGATGATTCGATGTTATCTTACCACGAGATTTTTAGCAACAAGTCGGCTGTTTCCGCATGCGGCAGCTTTAACTGGGTTACGTACCATGTCGAAGGATAAAATAACAATGTATTGTCTTTCGACGAAGGTAGAGAGAGTTTGGAGATGGCTTTGTTTCCCAACTCTCTTTGTCGAAACAGCTGGCATTCGATCAACCTTGCGACCTGCGAAGGGAGTCTCGCCTTGATATGCATCGGTAAAGACCTTAACTCGGTGGATGTATAGGTTTTAAGAGTTTGTTTCCGAAAAATTTGGATGAGAAAACATACGATGAACCTGGGAAGCTTGAATGAAGGAATTAGGCATAGTCATGTGGATTCATTCTACAATGCGGATACTTTATGTTGCGGAAGACGGCTATCGGATAGAGCAAAATCGCAACTGATAATTTGAGAAAATAAAAATGAAGATAAAGAAGACATAAAATTTACGTGGAAAACCCCTAAATAATATAGGGTAAAAACCACGGGCAATGGTAGAAGAATTTCACTATGAGAAAATAGGAATTACAACATCTCTCGATCTACCAAGGAGAAAACAATGATAATTCTCTCTTGATAAAAAGGAGAAAACAACTCTCAAGAAACTCTCTAAATTCTCTCTAATATTGGAAGAAAGCTAGAATGCTTTGGGATGGTTTTGAAGCTAAATGAGCTAGGGTATTTATAGTTGAAACCTAAGGACTAATTTGTAAATACCCTAAAGTTTAGGGATTAAATTTAGTAATTATCCCTTTATTTTTTCAACAATTTGGTTACCTAATTTTGACTACATTAGCCACCCAAAACCATTTTTCAAGCCGCCCCATTATTATTTGTTTACTTTCAACAATCTCCCACTTGAAGATTTGATTGGAACAATCATATCTTCACACCATTCTTTCTACCTTGTACCATCATGTTGCTTACGTTTCTGACAGGCCACAAGAGGATCGACACCAAGTAAATTTATCAACATTGATTGCCTTCGTCATGAAATCTGCTATGTTGTCTTTGGTATGGATCTTCTGTATATCTACCGTCCCTTCTTCCACCTTTTCACGAATGAAATGGTACTGAACTCCTATGTGCTTTGTCCTTGAATGAAATGATGGATTCCTTGCTAGATGCAAGGCGCTTTGACTGTCACAAAATAGAGAGACATACTCTTGATTGTGCCCAAGCTCCTCCAATAACATCTTCAACCAAATTGCTTTTTTACTGGCTTGTGTAGCTGCTACATATTCTGCCTCTATTGTGGATGTAGCCACAACTGACTGCAATTTTAAAACCCAGCTTACAGCTCCACTAGCAACTTTGAACACATACCCTGTAGTAGATTTGTTTTTATCCAAATCCCCTGCATAGTCAGAATCTACATACCCATTGATTAGTAAATTTGATCCTCCGTAACATAATGCAACATTTGAGGTCCCTTTGATGTATCTCAGGATCCTCTTTATTGTATTCCAATGCTCTTTACCTGGATTCACCATGTACCGACTAACCACTCCCACTTCTTGTGCAATGTCTGGTCTTGTGCATATCATAGCGAACATTAAACTTCCCACTACTGATGCATACGGTACTCGAGAATCTTCATCCTCTCTTCTTCACTGCTAGGACTCATACTGGAGGATAATTTGAAGTTAATAGGAAGAGGGGTATAAATTGGCTTACAATCTTGCATGTTGAATCTTGACAAGATCTTCTTCAAGTAATTCTTTTGTGAAAGCCAAATCTTCCTATTACTTATGTCTCGGTGAATTTACATCTCTAGAATCTTGTTTGCTAATCCTAAGTCCTTCATTTCAAATTCCCTAGCCAGTTGTGCCTTCAATTCTTCAATATGATCTTTGTTGGGTCCTGCAACCAACATGTCATCTACATACAACTGCAATATAACAAAATCGTTATCATCAGACCTCTTGAAATAAGCACAAGGGTCTGCATTAAGTCTGTTGTATCCAAGGCACATAATGAAGGAATCAAATATTTTATACCAACACCTTGGCGCCTACTTTAGACCGTACAGAGATTTGTTCAACCTGCAAACCAAGTTCTTCTTTTCTTTTTCTTTAAAACCTTCAGGCTTGAGCATATAAATTTCTTCTTCAAGATTTCCATGAAGAAAAGCTGTTTTAACATCTAGCTTCTCTAGATGTAAGTCCAATGTAGCACACATTGCCAAAACTACTCGAACTGTTGTTAGTCGAACCACATGAGAAAATATTTCATTAAAATCAATACCTTCTTTTTGAGCATATCCTTTGACCACCAGTCTTGCACGATACCTCTCAACTTGATCGTCGCCATTTTGCTTGATTTTGAAGACCCATTTGTTACCAATCGGCTTCCTTCCTTGTGGTAGTGGCACAAGGTCCCATGTATTATTTTTATGAAGGGCTTCAATTTCTTCTTGCATCGCCATCATCCACAGTGAAACATCTGAACTTTTTATTGCCTCCTGGTATGTTGATGGCTCACCGTCCTCTGTTAAAAGGCAGTATGCAACATTTCCTTCTATAACATAATATGAGTGCCAATTGGGACGTTTTCTCACACGATCTGATTGATGAGTTGTTGGAGCTTCATAACTCTCTGGTTCTTGTTCATCATGTGCTGGTTCTGCTTAAGAAAAATCTCCTTGTTCAAATTCCTTTTTCACATGTTTCTGAGTAGTCTCTAACTTTTCAGTGCTATCATCATCTTCTTTTCTTTGTAGTTTATCCTCTACAAAGATAACATCCCTGCTGATGATCACTTTGCGGGCAGTGGGATCCCACAAGCGATACCCCAAGAATTTGCATTTCCTGGATTTTGGATCCAACTTTGAGATTTCTTGAGAGTTTTACATCACGTACACAATACTTCCAAATATATGGAGGTTTGAATAATCAGCTGGTTTACCAGTCCACATCTCCATTGGTGTCTTCAGCTCTATTGCAGTTGATGGAGCTCGATTCACCAAATAACAGGCGGTATTGACTGCTTCTGCCCAGAATGATTTTTCTAGGCCTGTATCCCTCAACATTGCTCTTGTTCTTTCTAACAAGGTTCTGTTCATCCGCTCTGCCACTCCATTTTGTTGAGGAGTGTTTGCCACTGTGAACTGTCTTTTGATGCCTTCTTTCATGCAAAAGTCATCAAATTCTTCTCTTGTGTATTCATCTCCATTATCTGTTCTGAAACACTTGATCTTATTTCCAGAATCAAGTTCCACCCGCGCTTTGAAGATTTTGAAAGTTGAAAACACATCTGACTTCTTCTTAATAGGATACACCCAACATCTCCTAGAGTAGTCATCAATAAATGAGACAAAGTATTTTGCTCCACCTAAGGATGTAACTGGTGCTTGCCATACGTCAGAATGAACTAATTCTAGAACATTTTTGCCTCTAGAATTTGACGTGTTGAATTTCAACCGTTGCTGCTTACTTGTTATGCAATGCTCACACAAAGTAAGTGATACCTTTGTTAAGCCTGGAAGTAGCTTTTGCTCCACAAGAACTTTCATTCCTTGTTCTGACATGTGTCCAAGTTTCTGATGCCATAGCATTGAAGAATCTATCCCTTCAGCATGTACAAGTTTGCAGCCATCTTTTCGCCTTTCAGTACCACAAGTGCTCCACGGAACACCTTCATGATTCCTTTCTGTGTTTTAATCTTGCTTGCATTATTATCCAACAATCCGTAGGAAAATAAATTTTTCTTCAGGCCTTTCACGTGCCGCACATCTCGAACAACTTTGATGTTCCATCGTATATCTTCAATTTGATGGTTCCCACACCAACGATCTCTAAGGCATGATCATTGCAACTATACATAGGTCCTCCTGAGACAGGTTCATAATGATGGAACCATTCTCTTCTTGAGGTCATGTGATATGTTGCTCCCGAATCAATGAGTCATATATCTGCAAATCGTTTTCTTCCTTCCACTGTGGTTGACACTTCACAGCATAGAGCATCTCCATCATCTGAAGTGTTTGCGGTATTGCCATGTGGATTGGAGTTTTTATTTAGACTCCAACAATCCTTCTTTAAGTGACCCTTATTTCCACAGTTGTAGCACTTTAAATTCTTCTTGCTCATCAACTTCGATCTACCATGTTTGTGACTGATGTTTTGGCCACGTTCTGTTGATCTCCCTCTCATCGTTGTCAATGCTTCTGCTTGTTGCAGATTTACTTGTATGTCTTCCTTGTTCTTGCGCCGATTTTCTTCTTGTAGAACAGCAGCTGCAACGTCATCGAAGACTAGACTGGTGACATTATTGTTTGTCAAGTTGATGATGAGTTGATCATATGAATCCGGTAGACTTTGAAGTAGAAGTTCAACACGTTCTTGTTCTCCTATTTTACAGATTAAGGATGTAAGCTGAGAAAATAAAGTGTTCAACGTATTTAAGTGCTCTGTCACTGAAGTAGATTCTGGCATACGGAGAGTGTACAATTTTCTCTTAAGGAAAATTTTATTGTGCAGCGATGTGGCCTCGTACAGTTTGGTGAGATGATCCCATATCTCCTTAGCTGTCTTCTTTTCCTCGATGCTTGACAATACTTCATCTGCTAATGCTAGATGAAAGTTTGCCATAGCATTCCCGTCCATTTCGATCCATTTGTTGTCATCTATGAAATCCACTGGCCTTTCACTGATAGCTGCAGACAACCGTCTTTCCTCAGTATGACCTTCATCTTCAATTTCCACAATGAGAAATTTCTCCCATTGAATTTTTCAATATCAAATTTCGTTGCCATATCTTCTTTTACAGATAGCTCCCACTATTTCACTATCGTGAATAGTTCTCTAGAACCTTCAAAGAATGGGTAATAACTTCTTACTTTCTTATGTTGGAGGATCCACCTTTTGGTGGCAACCACAAAGACAATAAACAGATATTACGCACTCTAATTTGGCTCTGATACCAATTGTTGCGGAAGACGGCTATCGGATAGAGCAAAATCGCAACTGATAATTTGAGAAAATAAAAATAAAGATAAAGAAGACACAAAATTTACGTGGAAAACCCCTAAATAATATAGGGTAAAAACCACGGGCAATGGTAGAAGAATTTCACTATGAGAAAATAGAAATTACAACCTCTCTCGATCTACCAAGGAGAAAACAATGATAATTCTCTCTTGATAAAAAGGAGAAAACAACTCTCAAGAAACTCTCTAAATTCTCTCTAGTATTGGAAGAAAGCTAGAATGCTTTGGGATGATTTTGAAGCTAAATGAGCTAGGGTATTTATAGTTGAAACCTAAGGACTAATTTGTAAATACCTTAAAGTTTAGGGATTAAATTTAGTAATTATCCCTTTATTTTTTCAACAATTTGGTTACCTAATTTTGACTACATTAGCTACCCAAAACCATTTTTCAAGCCGCCCCATTAATATTTGTTTACTTTCAACACTTTATTCATCATCGGATTGTGGACTGCAATTTTTTACAATTTCAAGAGTGGTGAATCTAGAAGCATTCAACTTCCACTCAATTTCCAGATGCCCCACTCCGTATATTTTATTCAATCCGATTCTGAGTTCGTCACGTTGAAACCTTGAAGGAGAAAGTTGAGATTTTTTAAGAATATTTTTGTGAATATTTCATAATTGTTTTCGATTTTAGTTTATCTATATATATAATGTGTCATACGATACGTTTCTTGAGTTTTGCGTGATTTTTGTACGGCAAAACAAAGCCGATAACATGTTTAAGAAATAAATTAAACAAGCAAATTATTTAAATACTAAAGTGATATAACTTCAAGTAATTTTAAGTAACTTTAAGCTTTGAGGTAACCCTTTCAAGAGATTTTTTTTGTTTTTCAATAATGGAAACATAAAACAAATAAATTAAAAAGATTATTTATTTCATTAGATTAAGTAGTACGAAATTCGATATTTTTAAATAATATTTCGATCTTTTAATTGTTATTGCCATCGATGAATGCTTGAAGAAAGCATTTAATGTCCACTTGCACAGCCCTTACATTACACCCACAATGGACACATTCAATACCCTTTTCCCCTGGCTGCTTGCATCTCAAAGCAGCACAACGCTCATAACCTGACTTTTTTCGGTTAGACGACAAATAAACTAGCATGATAAATTTCATGATAATCTAGATAAGTGTATTCGTTATACTTCTTTTTTTCTCCCAAATAAAGATCAAATTCTTTCGTCTATCAATACTTTTGTATTTAATTTAGAAAGAATAAATCGTGATTGACATCCAAAACAATCTCCCTTGTTATACACCAAGAGTATTAGTGTTGTACACATCAAGGGCTTCGATGATGGAGCCTTATTTCTCATGAAGGATCGTCTACAAACTTTTTTAAATGTGATTGGACAATGTGTTGCCATATTAAGATGTCTACATAAGTTTCCGTAGATTTATGTAGACCCATATACTTATGTGCGGAAGGTCTTAAATATCATAGGAATTAACTGTTTTCTTCTTTTTTTTCTCAGCGAAAGTTTTATGAAGAAAAACAAAACACAATAAAATGTGAAAGATACAGAATCACTCAAATCGCCTAAAAACAACAAGACACCTAGAAAGTAAAACGCAGAGTAAAGCAACACAAACGCCTAAACCAAACACAAAAGAAACGACAAACTCATGAATCAGAAAATCATTAGTGCGTAATTACCAAGCATAAAAACGACTAAATTCTTCAAATGCCGAAGAGCGCTAGAGGGAGATAGTCCAAAAATAACCATCAACAAAATCCCAAAGATTCTCCCCTTCAGCATCGAACATAAAGATCAAGGATCAACATGAAAAACGAGAGCATCCTCCCAATACACCTATAATATCAAAACTCCAAAAAGGGTCCAGAACAACATAAACCAGCCAATGCACTGGAGACTCCCGTTTTGCTCGAGGAAAAATCAAACAGCATACTTAAAATCATCTCCCTCTAGCGTTATTGAAAATTGTTATATTTTAGAGTTTAGAGACTTACTCAGATTTGGAATGTTTATGGTGTTTGTTTGAAGATTCAGATGGTGAAAAACATTCTTTCGAGAAGACAAATAACATACCTCGAAATTAGTCTCACCAACGGAGATTAGAGATTTAGAACTTCAGTTCATGGAAAGCCAATCTATGAAGAAAAAAGATGAGTGACGATGATGGTCAAAAGAATTGATGTTTTTTTTTATATAAACATAAAAGAAACAACTATATCATCATACTATTAACGATTTAACAGTTCTGACAAAAAATAATGTTAAAACTGTAGTGTTAAAATTTAAGGGTCCGTTTGGTTTTAGAAAATATATGATATTTTCATTTTTACTTTCTTAGAAATAGAAAACGTTGAAAAAACTTGTTTAATTGTAAAATTGAAAAAAGATTTCTAGAAAATGAAAAAAAAGTGAAAATATGAAAACATTAAAAAAAAGATGTTTTCAATATTTTCTGAAAATTTGAAAAATAAGAAAATATGATATCTAGATTTTTAACTTAATTTACACAAATTTATACCATTCTAACAATAATTTTTTGATTTGATGATATTTGAAACCCTCAAACTTTTGTAGAAAAATCAATATGGTCCCTAAACTTTTTTTACACTCAATGCAATCCTTAAATTAATTTTTTTAATAATTTAATTTTGTAATATTTTTATATTTAATGTATTGAATATCTTAATATTTTTTTATATTTTTAATCTAAATAATTTTTTAAAATTAAATAAGTCCTCAAACTTTTTAAAATAATCAATTAAGTCCTTCTACCACATCATTGTCCCTTGAGTACTATCACAACAATACCATGAACTATCACATTAATATTGTAGGTTGCCATGTAAGTTTATGAATTGTCATATAAGCATCATGACGATCAACATTTGATTCCGCTATTTAAAGGGTTATATTAATATTTGTTCTTCTAAGTTTAATAATCATATTTGGTACAAAATTGCTTATAACAATTTTTTGTGTACTTTTTAAATTTAATTCATGTCAAATATGCTTTAAAATTATATTCTTATTATAAACCAAAATAAATTTTGTGTTATGGAATTTCTTATCAATTTTATTGTTTTATATTTACATAACTCACATGTTAAATTTATGTAATGAATTTTTTAATAATTATAGTTTAATTTAATTATTTAATAACTATTTATTTACTTTTATTTTAAAAAATTAGATAACATACTTTTTACTATTTTAGTTTTGAATAAGTTTTCATTTATTTTAACCAAACATGTTTTCTAATTTTTAAAAATTTGAAAATGAAAACTATTTTCTGAAAGCAAAAATAAAAAATGAAAAATAGAAAATATTTTCTAGAACCAAACAGGCCGTAAGTGTTTTAAAGTTTAGTGACCAAATTGATGTATAAATCAAAGTTTAGTGACCAAATTGATGTATAAATCAAAGTTTAGTGACCAAATTGATGTATAGATTAAAGTTTAGAGACTAATGTTATAATTTCCATTTATAAAAAGCGAACGCGAACTCAAAATGTAGACTAATAAATTTCAAACCGCATCACAAAAAAGATCCTTTAAAGAAAAGGGAAAAAACAAATGAATTTGACATTTGTTACATAGAAAAAAGGAAGAAGAGAGGAGGGCTGATTTCAAAGGGAGTGATCTTTTCAAAGGGCTAATTTCAAAATGTGAATTTATCCAACTATTATTTTGGTAAAATAAGATATTAGATAAATATATGTTATAATATTTGAATTTAATTTTAAGGCTGAATTTCATATCTATTTGTTTTCATTTAATTAATCATCTGAACTTGATTTTTATTCAAATTAGTACATAAATTAGTGCATAAATTTAATTTTTTTTAATCCAAATTGATACTTACAACTTTTAATTAACTTGAACAAGAAAAATTAAATTTTAAATTTCAGTTTAAAACCATAGACTGATTTCAGATATTTAGTTAAACAAAAAAAATATTAAATTGAACATTGAGATCAAGCTCATATATAAAGACTAACAATTTTAAAAGTAATTCATTGCAGAGCAATTGAAAGTTACAAACACTTGATTTTGTTAGGTAAAGCCAATAGTTTAAATTTTGTTGTAAATGAAATAAATTGGATCAAATCCTAATAAGAATCTCCTACACTCAAACTAAGTTAGTCCATATAATACAAATTTATAAATAAAAATAAAGAGTGGGGGTGACCCCTAAAATATTAGAAAGTGACATAATCTAACCAATTTGCTGAGAAACTTTTCTCGATTCCCCACCATGCAAAAGAATTAGTAACTACAACAACAACAAATTTAAATATCAAGCAGGCCTGTTCCTTTTATGACCACGTGATCCCATTGCAGCAGTCGAGTCTTCCTTACATGAACCAGCACCAGCACCAGCCATGGATTCAATGAAGGAACTCGAAAGACCAGCATAGAGATCAGCCACTCTCATTATGTTGCTGTTGAGCTCCCTGATCAGCCGCTCCTCTGAAATGTCTGCACCACTTTGGGTTCCATCCGACCACCACCCCCAACACCGCCATTGCCGAGCCCTGAATACGCCTTGTCCTCCATTTGTATTCGTATGCGTCGGAGCTCTATCAAACTAAAATCATCCCTAAATCCGATAACATAAAAGAAAGAAGAATAAACAAATATAAAAACATGGACCAACCTAAGATTTTATAAGTATAAAAGTAGATCATCAACAAAAAATAGGAAAATACTATAAATTATATGAAATTTTAACACCGCTCTCAACACTCATTAGTTTATTTATATAGTATATGAGAGACAACAACAGTGGAGTGGGAGCCGACAGGATCACATTAAATAAGATGGAAATAATTACTACGAGTAGTTAGAAATTATTTGTTTATTTCATTATTTTTACTATTATTGTTGCAACTATTTTTAGTATTTATTATGAGAAGTGGAAAAAGCAGATCCTATTTCCATAAAAGGGAACCTTCTTTAATGTTACTAGGGAAAATACTCACCTAAAGCACAGAAGTCACAAACGAAAAGAAAATTTCCCAGAAAACTCAAGAAAAAATAACTGATGAGATCGACTGTGGGAAAGACAAAAGTAAATAAAAACCCATCAAAGAAAATATAAAACCCATCAATTAAACTCTAAAAGAAGGAAACATAAACAGAGAATTGATTTTGTTTGATTACTCTTGAAGATGAACAGAAATAATAGTCTTAACTACCTTGAAAATGTTGAAAGTCAGCACCGAAATCGATGCATGTTGAAAAAAAATGAATTAAAAATAGGGCATCGGAAATTAGTTGGTTTTAGTTGAATTTGGACAATAGTAAAATCACAATTTAGTCATTGTACTTTAGTGTATTTACAAGATTAGTCTTTAAGTTTCAACTATAAATACTCTAACTCATTTAGTTTCAAAACCATTCCAAATCATTCTAGCTTTCTCCCAATACTAGAGAATTTAGAGAGTTTCTTGAGAGTTGTTTTCTCCTTTTTATCAAGAGAGAATTATCATTGTTTTCTCCTTGGTAGATCGAGAGAAGTTGTAATTCCTATTTTCTCATAATGAAATTCTTCTACTGTTGCCCCATGGTTTTTACCCTATATTATTTAGGGGTTTTCCACGTAAAATGTGTGCCTTCTTTATCTTCATTTTCATTTTCTCAAATTATCAGTTACGATTTTGCTCTATTCGATAACCGTCTTCCGCAACAATTGGTATCAAAGTCAGATTAGAGTGTGTAATATCTACTTATTGTCTTTGTGGTTGCCACCAAACGGTGGATCCTCCAACATAAGAAAGTAAGAAGGTATTACCCATTCTTTGAAGGTTCCCGAGAACTATTCACGATAGTGAAATAGTGGGAACTATCCGAAATAGAAGCTATGACAACGAAATTTGATATTGAAAAATTCAATGGGAGAAATTTCTCATTGTGGAAATTGAAGGTGAAGGCCATCTTGAGGAAAGATGAATGTCTAGCAGCTATCAGTGAAAGGACGGTAGATTTCATAGATGACAACAAATGGATCGAAATGGATGAGAATGCTATGGAAAACTTTCATCTAGCATTAGCAGATGAAGTATTGTCAAGCATCGAGGAGAAGAAGACAACTAAGGAGATATGTGATCATCTCACCAAACTGTACGATGCCACATCGTTGCACAATAAAATTTTCCTTAAGAGGAAATTGTACACTCTTCGTATGATAGAAACTACTTCAGTGATGGAGCATTTAAACACACTAAACACTTTATTTTCTCAACTTACATCTTTAAGATGTAAAATAGGAGAACAAGAACGTGCTGAACTTCTACTTCAAAGTCTACCAGATTCGTATGATCAACTCATCATCAACTTGACAAACAGTAATGTCACCAGTCTATTCTTCGATGACGCTGCAGCTGTTGTTCTACAAGAAGAAAATCGGCGCAAGAACAAGGAAGACAGACAAGTAAATCTACAACAAACAGAAGTATTGACAATGATGAGAGGAAGATCAACATAACGTGACCAAAGCAGCAGTCACAAACATGGTGGTAGATTGAAGTCGAGGAGCAAGAAGAATTTAAAGTGTTACAACTGTGGAAAAAAGGGTCACTTGAAGAAGGATTGTTGGAGTCTAAATAAAAACTCCAATCCACAAGGCAATACCGCAAACACTTTAGATGATGGAGATGATCTATGCTGTGAAGCGTCAACCACCGTGGAAGGCAGAAAAAGATTTGCAGATATATGGCTCATTGATTCGGGAGCAACATATCACATGACCTCAAGAAGAGAATGGTTCTATCATTATGAACCTGTCTTAGGAGATCTGTGTATAGTTACAATGATCATGCCTTAGAGATCGTTGGCGTGGGAACCATCAAATTGAAGATGTATGATGCAACAATACAAATTGTTTGAGATGTGCGGCACATGAAAGGCCTGAAGAAACGTGATACATGCACCACATGCCCTAAAACTAAGGATGATGAATTTACTATACCACTTGGCCCTATCACACGAGGCCGGACCAAACTTCTTAAAGACAAGCTTCAAAGCGCAGTTCAAGCATTCATCCGGAAGGGTCTAATAGCAACAGATTTGCAACAACTTTTTGAAGGGGATCCAGTTGTTATCCGGTCGACATGTCTTCTGGAGATACAACTGTCTGTCTCTTATATTTCCAACGGTTCTTGAATCGCATCAATCCGATATCGGGAACTCAAGATATGATCATTTTAATGAAGACGGTGCATGCATGAAATCCTATACGAGATTAATACGTTATTTTGTAAATATTACGAATTTTCAATATTTATATTGATTATTTGTAATATAATTTAATATAGGATGATTAATTATCTTTTAGGATCAGATTTATTATTTTATTAGGAATTAAGGTTGGGTTAAAACAATATTTTTAGTTATTATTATTTTATTAGGAATTAGGGCTAAAACATGTTTAGTTTATTAATATTTTATTCTTTAGTTATTTAGGACCTTTAGAATTCAGCCCCTATATAAAGGAGGCTTCATTCAACTTTGTAAATCAGATTTCTTTGATCAATAATACAACAAGAGTTTGTTTTTGCAAGTGCTGATTGCCTTGTACCTTCGAAGCTTCTTCTCCTGGAGTTCTTTCAAGTTCTTGTGAGGGAGATTAATCTTCACACTCCAATTTGCCTTTTCATCGCGACTAGGAGGGTTGGTTAGAGCCATATTATCGTGTTTTCCTTTTCATTGCGACTAGGAGGGCTCGATAGGACATTATCCATCGATTTTCCACATCCATCCACGCCATCAATCATCTTTACCGTTCACTTTCATAAGGGAGATCTTTGATTTATTGGTTATTTTCTCTATTCTTAATTCCTTTATCTTTTGTTTATCTTATTTTAATCTTGTTTCTTTTCTTGTTTCTAGCACTAAAAGAAACCCTAAAGAATCCTAGCTATTGTCGTCACCTTCCTCATTCATTCCTTATTATTCTTCATCGAGTCTAGAGCTTTTCTAGGTTTGATTCTTCAACAAGAGCAACGTTCATCAATCCTCCACCGCTTCCCTATCAATTGGTATCAGATTTGGGCCGATTCTTGGAGAGAAACAAGCAATCTTGCTTGTTCTTGCACACAAAACCGTCAAGGTACCCCAACGGAGCTAATTCACAAACGATTCAGCGTTTCAGGTTCTTTTTATTTAATTTTAATTTAGATTTAAATCCTTCTTGTTAGTTTGCTATTTTTTTTTAAAAAAACAAAAAAAAACAAAAAAAGGCAAAAAAAACAAAAAAACCAAAAAAAAAACCAAAAAAGACAAAATTTCAAAAAAATTGCAAACGAAGGTATTTAGGGCTTATTTTATCCATAAATTATATTAATTCTAATAGTAATCCCCATTCCAAATTTCACCCCAATCGGAGTTCATTGGAGCCTTCAAATACATCATTCAAGTTTTATCGGCAGATTCAGTTTAGAATCTTGTCGAATTTATTGAAAATTTTACAGGAGGAATTTCGTGGTGAAAATTTCTATATTGAAACTTCATATATTTGAGATCATTCACACAAAATATCAGAATTTTTGGAGATCAAGAACAACTTCAAAAAAAGTGATCAAGAAAAATAGATTGTTTGAGGACTCACCGTTCAACAGAGTCTACTGGATACTACTGAAGGTATTTGGTTCTGAACTTTTACAGGTGGTTTCTTGACGCATCAAAAGACATTCAAGAAATTTTTCAGAATTTTTGGACACCGGTAACCCCCTCAAAAACGTTGCTCAAGTTGATCCAGCGTTTTCTAGGTTTTCTGATTTGGTCCCTTTTTCTTTGACTCTTAGTGCTTTAGGTTCTTTTGTTTTTCCTTGTTATTGTTCTTTTTCATTATCTAACACATTATCTTCTTTGTGTTAGTAGGACTAAAGAGTTTTCATACTTCTTCCTTCTTTGCATTCTCGTTCTCTTGGAGTCTAACCTTTGTTTGGTCTCTTAGAGCTTTTAGGTTTTTCTTATCGCCTTTGCTAGTAATCAAACTCCGATACGAACTGTGAAAGACTACTTGGTAAAGTGAGTTTTAAAGAGTACAAGATCGGCTTACTTGCCTCTCATTGTGTTACTTTCTTGGAGTGACTTGTGAGGTTTCTTGCTTTGTTGAATTTATTTTATTTTATTCTACTTTAAAATCTTCTTTTGAGTGTTATAATTGCAGGATGGGCGACAATAACAATGAGACACTTACGGCTATATTAGCCGCACTTGAACGACTCACAACTCAATTTGATAAACTTAACAATGCCTTGAGAGAACGGCAAGAACTACAACTGGATCAACCAAACCAGAATCCAAGGCCAAACAATGCTGAACTTTTGGCCCCCAGGCGAGCACAACCACGTTTTCAAACACCCGAACTCTTTGCAAAACCAAAGTTCACGATCCTGTCTTTTAAAGGAGACTACGACCCAGACAAGTACATCGATTGGGAAGGAAAAGTTGATCTCTTGGAATTCGAAGGATATGCTCACACTTGGTGGATGCAAACAAGGAAAAAGATCGACAACTACCAAATTCAACCAATCACGTCTTGGACCGAACTCAAACATGCCATGAGGAATCGATTTCTACCGACACATTATACACGAGAAGTTAAACAACGACTACACTGACTTCGACAAGGTAGAAGTTCAGTTGAAGATTACTACAAGGAGATGCAGTCCTTACTCAATAGGGCTAACATAACTGAAGAAGAAGAGGACAGCATGTCAAGATTCGTCGTTGGCTTAAACTCAAACATCACTGATCTTCTTGATCTCCATGGGTACGAAAACCTCGAAGATACACTAAAGAAAGCAATGACAATCGAAGCACAAATACAAAGGAGATTCCGATTCAGAGAACATTACCAAGGTACTTCATTCTCTTACCAAGGTAATACTTCAAATCCTTCCTCATCTTCTACTCCATCTTCTCAAAAAAAGTCGAGAGATGACAAACTCGACAAAGAAAAACAACGTTCAGCGAAGAATGAGACACTCCAGCCCCTAAAGACGACACCCGAGCAAGAGACATCAAGTGTTTTAAATACTTAGAAAGAGGCCATATCAGCCGCAATTGTCCAAACACGAGGACCTTAACCATACTAGGTGATGGATCTTAGAATTCTGACTCTGATGACGACCTCGCCGATATTCCAGCACATACCGAAGCCAAAGAAGACAGTGATGACTATGGAAGCGATGAGTACAATGGCACAATCTTGGTGATCCGTCATACATTGAACATCCAAGCATCCGACGAGTCTGACATACAATGTTCCAACATCTTCCACACACGCTACCTAATCAAGGAATAACCATTCTCCATCATCATTGATAATGGTAGTTGTGTCAATGTCATTAGCTCCAATGTTGTTGAATCACACAAACTTCCTTGCCAACGACATCCGACACCTTATTGCTTACAATGGCTTAATGAGAGTGCCGAGATGAAGGTGGTTAAACAATGCCTCGTTAATATCAAGATGGGAAAGTATTGTGACAACGTATGGTGTGATGTAATTCCGATGCAAGCATCCCACATTCTCTTAGGACGACCTTGGCAATACGACAATGACGTCACATATTATGGTCGAAAGAACATTTACACAATTCCAATAAAAGGTAAACCGTTCCGACTTAACCCCCTACCCCCCAAAGAGATTCTCATAGATCAACAACAAATTCTCAAGGAAACAGGGAATTTGAAACAAAAGGCAAAAAAGGTCACAACCGATAAAAGCCAAACAAATGACCCACGGGTGGTGACTGAACCTCAATGTGAAAATAAAAGAGTGTCTCAAAACATTTATGCGAGTGCAAAAGACATGAGAGATACCCTTTTTCAAAATAGGCCGTGCATTCTAGTCCGTTTCAAGGACTCCATTTTATCAACTATCACTAACATCACAGATTTGCCTAGTGTGTTTTCTTCTCTATTACAGGAGTTTCAAGATGTCTTAAGCAACCCACCGGATGGTTTACCACCTACAAGAGGAATCAAACATCAAATCGAATTCATCCCTGGATCAACCATACCAAACCGCCCCGCTTATCGATGCAATCCTGAGGAAACGAAGGAATTAGAACGACAAATAGATTCATTATTACAAAAAGGACACATCCATGAGAGTCTTAGTCCTTGTGCAGTTCCCGTCATTCTAGTTCCAAAGAAAGATGGCACATTCCGAATGTGTGTAGATTGTCGACCTATCAATTGGATAACAATCAAGTATAGGCATCCTATTCCACGCCTAGATGATATGTTGGATGAACTACATGGTGCAAGTATCTTCACTAAAATTGACTTGAAGAGTGGTTACCATCAAATTCGAATGAAAGAAGGTGACGAATGGAAAATAGCATTCAAGACAAAGTTCGGCTTGTATGAATGGCTTGTTATGCCCTTTGGACTCACAAACGCTCCAAGCACCTTCATGAGATTAATGAATCACGTTCTTAAGGAGTTTATAGGTAAATTTGTTGTCGTTTACTTTGATGACATTCTTATATACTCATCTTCTTTTGATTCTCATGTCATTCACGTTCGAATTGTTCTCGAAGTTCTTCGACAAGAACATTTATATGCTAACATGGATAAGTGTGTGTTTTGCAGTGATAAGCTTATGTTTTTAGGCTTTATAGTTAGTGTACATGTAGATAAAGAGAAGGTCAAGGCAATTCAAGAATGGCCCACGCCTACTTCCATCACCGAGGTAAGATCTTTTCATGGTTTGGCAAGTTTCTACCGTCGCTTTGTCAAAGATTTCTCAACCATTGCTGCACCATTAACCGAGATCATCAAAAAGTCAGTTGAATTCAAATGGGGACCACTACAATAAAAAGCTTTTGAACTTCTTAAAGATAAGTTATGTTCTGCCCCTATTCTTCGTCTTCCCAATTTTTCTAACACCTTTGAGCTAGAATGTGATGCTTCAGGCATAGGCATTGGTGCCGTCCTCATGCAAGAAAGACAACCTATCGCTTACTTTAGTGAGAAGTTAAAAGGTGCACAATTGAACTACTCTACCTACGACAAGGAACTTCTTGCACTCGTCCAAGCACTCGAAGTGTGGCAACACTATCTTCTCCCTAAAGAGTTTGTCATTCATACGGACCATGAATCACTCAAATGGTTAAATGGACAAGGTAAGTTAAACAAACGACATGCTCGATGGGTTGAGTTCATTGAATCTTTCCCTTACATCATCAAATACAAACAAGGGAAAGATAACATCGTAGCTGATGCATTATCCCGACGATACACACTTATCACTCGAATGCATGCCACTGTTCTGGGTTTTGCACATATCAAAGAACTTTATCCTAACGATCCAGATTTTTCTGAGATTTATAAACAATGTGTAAAAGGTGCTTTTAACAAGTTTTATCTTGTAGATGGCTTTCTCTTTCGCATGAACAGGTTGTGTATACCACAAAGCTCTTTGCGAGAATTCTTGGTTCACGAGTCACATGCCGGAGGACTTATGGGACACTTCGGTATTCACAAAACACTTGATATGGTCATGGAACACTTCTTTTGGCCGCACATGCGTAAAACAGTGGAAAAGATTTGTGCATCATGCATCACGTGCAAACAAGAAAAGTCAAAGGTAAATCCTAATGGTTTGTATACGCCTTTACCAATTTCTTCTTCTCCTTGGATCGATTTATCGATGGATTTTATACTTGTCTTACCCCGCACTAAGAAAGGACGAGATAGTATTTTTATGGTTGTGGACAGATTCTCAAAGATGGCACACTTCATTCCTTGCCATAAAACGGACGATGCCACACATATTGCTAATTTATTCTTTCGAGAAATAGTCCGCCTTCATGGCATTCCTCGCACCATTGTGTCCGATCGTGACACTAAGTTCATAAGCCACTTTTGGAAGGTATTATGGGGTAAGATTGGCACAAAACTTCTCTATTCCACTTCTTGTCATCCTCAAACCGATGGACAAACCGAAGTAATAAATCAGATTCTAGGATCTTTGCTAAGAACTGTGGTAGGTAAGAATACACATAATTGGGAAGAATGTTTACCTTTTGTTGAGTTTGCTTATAATCGATCCATTCACTCCACAACAGGTTATTCTCCATTCGAAATAGTTTATGGTTTTAACCCACTAACTACTTTGGATCTTATGCCCTTACCTTTAGATCAGGTTGCCAGTTTAGATGGTGAAAAAAAGGCTGCTCTTTTCAAAGACATTCACGCCAAAGCCAAACTCAAGATGGAGAAAACCTACGAGGCAATCGCAAACCGAGTTAACAAGGGCCGACGACATGTCACCTTTGAACCAGGAGATTGGGTATGGGTTCACATGAGAAAAGAAAGGTTCCCGACACAAAGGAAATCCAAGCTAGACCCACGAGGCGATGGCCCATTCCAAGTTCTTGAACGAATCAATGACAACGCCTACCGCATTGATCTTCCCGGTGAGTATAACGTGAGTGCATCCTTTAATGTTTCTGACTTGTCTCCTTTTGATATTTTAGATTCGAGGACGAATCCTTTTAAGGAAGGGGAGATGATACATGCACCACATGCCCTAAATCTAAGGATGATGAATTTACTATACCACTTGGCCCTATCACACGAGGCCGGACCAAACTTCTTAAAGACAAGCTTCAAAGCGCAGTTCAAGCATTCATCCGGAAGGGTCTAATAGTAACAGATTTGCAACAACTTTTTGAAGGGGATCCAGTTGTTATCCGGTCGACATGTCTTCTGGAGATACAACTGTCTGTCTCTTATATTTCCAACGGTTCTTGAATCGCATCAATCCGATATCGGGAACTCAAGATATGGTCATTTTAATGAAGACGGTGCATGCATGAAATCCTATACGAGATTAATACGTTATTTTGTAAATATTACGAATTTTCAATATTTATATTGATTATTTGTAATATAATTTAATATAGGATGATTAATTATCTTTTAGGATCAGATTTATTATTTTATTAGGAATTAAGGTTGGGTTAAAACAATATTTTTAGTTATTATTATTTTATTAGGAATTAGGGTTAAAACATGTTTAGTTTATTAATATTTTATTCTTTAGTTATTTAGGACCTTTAGAATTCAGCCCCTATATAAAGGAGGCTTCATTAAACTTTGTAAATCAGATTTCTTTGATCAATAATACAACAAGAGTTTGTTTTTGCAAGTGCTGATTGCCTTGTGCCTTCGAAGCTTCTTCTCCTGGAGTTCTTTCAAGTTCTTGTGAGAGAGATTAATCTTCACACTCCAATTTGCCTTTTCATCGCGACTAGGAGGGTTGGTTAGAGCCATATTATCGTGTTTGCCTTTTCATTGCGACTAGGAGGGCTCGATAGGACATTATCCATCGATTTTCCACATCCATCCACGCCATCAATCATCTTTACCGTTCACTTTCATAAGGGAGATCTTTGATTTCTTGGTTATTTTCTCTATTCTTAATTCCTTTATCTTTTGTTTATCTTATTTTAATCTTGTTTCTTTTCTTGTTTCTAGCACTAAAAGAAACCCTAAAGAATCCTAGCTATTGCCGCCACCTTCCTCATTCATTCCTTATTATTCTTCATCGAGTCTAGAGCTTTTCTAGGTTTGATTCTTCAACAAGAGCAACGTTCATCAATCCGCCACCGCTTCCCTATCAAAACGTGTCACTATAAGAGCCTTAGTTGATGACCAAGGCAGAAGGTTGAAATCATTTGATGAGATGTCCTCCGAAGCTATTAATTTTTTCAAAAAACTTTTGGGTTCCTCAGACCCTGAAGTTAAAGCTTGTTCTGCCAGTCTTCTAAAAGGTTTTTTGCATCCCTTTCCTTCCCCTGAACACTACGAGGGGCTCACTAAGGAAGTCTCCATTGAGGAAATTAAAGAAGCAATTTTCAATCAAGGTAATGACAAAGCTCCCGGTCCAGACGGTTATACTCCTCTTTTCTTTGAGAAATCATGGACTGTGATTGGAGAAGATGTGATTGAAGCTATAAATTATTTCTTTCAAGAATCTTTCATCTATCCTATATTCAATGCTACCACTATAGCTTTAGTTCCCAAAATCCCCAACCCTTGCAAAGTCTCAGATTTCCGCCTTATATCTTGTTGTTCTGTTATATACAAGTCCATTACTAAAATCATTGTGAAGAGGATCTCTCATTTAATGCATATGATTATTTCTCCTAATCAAACCGCTTTTGTCAAAGGGAGGAGTATTGTTGATAACACCCTCTTTGCTCAAGAAATTGTGAAAGGTTATGGGAGGAAGAATATTTCTCCTCGGTGTGCTATTAAAATTGACCTTCAAAAAGCTTTTGACTCTATTCACTGGGGCTTCATTCCTATCATCCTCAAGGCCTTAGAGCTTCCAAGTAAATTCATTGATTGGATTTCTGCCTGCTACTCTAATGCCTCATACTCCATTGCATTTAATGGAAGTTTGGTTGGATATTTTAAAAGAGCAAAGGGTCTTAGATAAAGAGACCCATTATCTCCTTTGTTGTTTGTTCTTGTCATGAATGGTTTATCCAAACTCCTTAATAATGCAGCTGATAGAGGAATATTTAGCTTACATCCAAAGTGCAAGAAAATAGGCCTGTCTCACCTTACTTTTGTTGATGATCTGTTAATTTTCTGCAAAGGTAACCTTGAATCTGTCATTGGAGTTATTTCTGTTCTTGATTATTTCTATGAGCTATCTGGGCTTAAACTTAATGCTCTCAAGTGTGAGATCTTTACAGCATAGATCTTTGTTCACTCTACTCAAAATATCATTAACTTTTCTGGTTTTCAACATGAGCTTCTGCCTGTCAGATACTTGGGAATCCCCTTGGTCACCAGAAAACTCTCTATAAAAGACTGTCAAACTCTTATTGATAAGATTCAAGCCAAACTTCACAAATGGTCTAGGATGAAATTGAGTTATGCGGGCAGACTTGAACTTGTTAAAACCGTCCTCTTCAGCGTTGCAAATTACTGGTGCAGACAGCTTGTACTTCCTCAATCCATCATCAACAAAATTGAGCAAGTTTGTTCTAGATATTTCTGGAAAGGGTCGGATATTCCAGCTACAGGAGCTCGTGTTAGCTGGGACACAATATGCACTCCTAAGTCTGAAGGAGGTTTAGGTCTTAAAGACATTAAAACCTGGAATAAAGTGTGCATGATTCACCTTATCAAAAAAATCCTTGTCGAGGATGGCTCATTATGGGTCGCATGGATTCATTGTTACATAATAAAGCATTCTAACTTTTGGTTCATGGACAAACATTCTTCTTGCAGTTGGAGTCTCAAGAAAATTTTGAAGCTTCGAAGTGTCGCTCATCCTCTTCTTACTTCAGGAGTTACTAGTACTAAAGATGTTTGGGAGCAGATTCGACTGAAAAGCAACAGAGTTCACTGGCAGAAACTCATCTGGTTTCCCCTTCACATACCGAAGCACATCATCATTTTTTGGATGGTTTTTCTGGATCGTCTTCCCACTAAAGAAAGGTTGCATAGGTTCGATCTAGTCACAAACGATCATTGTATATTCTACTCTGAAGGTAGCGAAACTAGAAACCATCTTTTTGCAGAATGCAAAGTGTCTTCTTCAATCTAGAATTCCATTATACTTCTTTCAGACATCAAAAAACCTCCTTTAACTTGGTCCAATCTTCTGGTTTGGGCTACAGCAAAATGGAAGGGTAAATCTTTAATTACTGTCATTCTCAAACTGTCTTGGTGTGCATTCAACTACACCATTTGTGAGGAAAGGAATGGAAGGATTTTCAGAGGCATTAACAGATCAGAGGATGATATTATTCTATCAATTAAGCAGACTATAGGTTTTCAATTAAGCAATAGAACTATCAATAGATTAGATAGCACTAATTTATATCTTTGTAATCAATGGGGTATAGTTTGATTTTTGATGTATAGGTTCCCCTTGTTCTGTTCCTTTCACTGGATGCAGGTTCCTACTTCCTTTTTGGATAATAAAACCTTGCTTATCCAAAAAAAGAATTTACGCATCCTACTCTATTTATCTTTTTAGCGTATAACTTAAATCAAACAATTTTTTAACCAAATTGAGTATAACCTACTAGCTTCGAATTACCAACACATATAAATAACTGGAATTATTTATCGACTTGAACGTTCGTTTAAACACTGGAATAGACTTAAATGTAATCTCTAACAATTACTTATTTTGATAATGCAAACTCTATTGGAAACATGATTACTCCAGTTATTACTAGTGACAATGACAAATTATTAGCAATGGATCGTAAATTTGCATCGACGTCACACATGGTTTCTATTTCTATTTAACTTCTGATTCTATATTATTACATTATATATATATATATATATAGATGTGATTAGTCCACAAAGGCTGGCCCCTGGCTTCTCGGTGAAGCTATGTTTTGTCATGTCTTCAACTAAATTATTAATTCTTGTTGAGGATTGAAATACGATTTCCCATTAATTATAGTGTTAGTAGATACTTAATTAAATTAATTAAATTTTGATGGGGATTAGAATTGTAATTTTGTTGAAAATAAACATGCTTGAAAATACTTGATTGGAGTAAGGACTGTTGCAGGGAGGAGGAATGGAAGTTGAAGCGACATCTGGAGAGAAGTCTGGAGTGCAGATTGAAGAGAATGGAGTTTCGGATACAAATGTAAGAGTGGGAGCAACTGTTTTATCTCGGGAAGTTGAGTGGACTATATTTATTGTCAACCTTAATAAGCGAGTATCAAGGTCAGCGCTGAAAGAACGGATGAATCACCATGGGAGAGTAGTTCGTGTTTTCATTCCTGTGATCAGTAAGGGACTCAAATATCAAGACTCGACCTTTGCGTTTGTTACAGTGGAGAGTCGGGAGGTAATGGAAAGAATGGTGACCAGCATGGACAAAACTCTTGCTGATGGTAAGATTATCAGGGTTTCAAAGGCAAAATACTCTAAACCTTAGGATAAGAAGAATAGCACAAACAATAAAGGTGATTATGGGGGTCCTTCTCACAAAAAAACATGGAAACCTAAGGTTGCAAGTGAAAGGGTGGTCAGAAGCAGTCTAGTAGAAACTAGAAAGAGATAGCGAAGGGGTGGTGAAGAAATCTTACAAGGAGGCTCTAACCAGTAATCTGAGCTAGGGTTTCAAATCGCGGTCGCGTTTTCGGTTATTTCGGATTTACCGTGATTGCGGCCTTCGCGGGTAACTCGGACAGCGACGAAACTGTTATATCGCGGCCGAAATCGCGGTCGCAGACCGTTTTTTAAAACCCTGATATGAGCATTGAGGTTGGTTGTGTCAACATCCTGGATCAATTCTTCAGCAAAAAAACTATTGAGGATAACACAAACGATACAAATATAGGTCCGATTGATAATGAGTGGATGAAGGGTTGCTTGGTAGGGATCATGAAAAGTTCTTTTGAGCAGGAATTGGTTCAACAGGCTTTGATTCAGGATGACATTAAGGCGAGGGTCGTTAAATGGAATGGGGAGAATGCCTCGTACATCATTTGGTTTGAATCCAAATCAGAAGTGGAAAATACTTGGGAGTTAAAAAAGAAGAAGCTCTTTGTTTCTGGTTTGACCAGTTATCTCCTCTCCTCGTAAATGGAATTCCTCATCAATTCTGCTACATCAACTTAATCGGAGTCCCCCTGACGTGTTGCCATGAAGAATTTTTTTCAACCTTAGGAAATCGATGGGGAGTGTATGTAGGTGCGAAGGAGGATACAGTCAAGAGAAGTAGTTCTGACAGGCCATGTATAATTGTGAGGATCGTCAATCCCTTGGACATTCCGAGCTCAGTTACAGTCAGAACTATGGGATCTTCTTGTATTGTCGTTAATATTGAAAGGTTAGCTGACGATATTTATAATTTAGTTCATGATAAAGTTGAAGAGAATGTCGCAGATGTGTGGCCCAAGGATCGGGGTGATAGTGAAGAGATCATGGATGATTTCGCTTCTCCTAACAGGAATCGGAGTCCGGTTCCTACTGGCGGGCCGGCCACCGGAGTTGCCCAAAATGATTCAAATAATTCTGTGAACTCCTGGGCTTCCACATTAAATGTTCTTGTAGCTCCCAATTTTCCTCAGATTCCCAGGCAAAATCCAGCTAGAAGTAATGATAGCAACGGTCCTAATGGGATTTTGGTTTCATCGAGAATGGGTATGTGGGTATTTTTCTTTTTTTTTTGCCAATACCTCAATTGGGTCAATTATTTAGGTACTAAGCCTACTTAAGAGTTTATTTTGGAAAATACGATAATTTCAACAGTGCATCCTGAACTAGTTTCATCGGATATTTTTTTAATTGGTCTCGTATAGTGGGCGTCATGTGGGTCATTATTTTATTAGCATTATAATGACTCTTCTAGGAGTGAGCAAAACTTTGCTCGACTTAAAAAATCGATTTTTTCGACTCGAATAGAAATAATTTCGAGTTGCAATTTCATAAACTCGACTCGACTTGAAAAAATTTCAAGTTCAAATCGAGTTGTAAAATAAAACTCGAATAACTCAAAATTTTTAGTAATTGGTGGATGAATTTTTAAGTTTGAGTCGAGTCCCTCGATTCTGTATGATATGTGTATATCACATATGAAATAAATATACACGTATTGTATTTTTTTTATCAAAAATCACGCAGGCAATATTGTTATATATATATATTGTATATGATCATAAAAACATTTAAATTGAAATCAAATAATATCATAATATTGATAACTAAATTTGAACATAAACTCGAAAATTCGACTCGAATTAACTCGAAAAAATTTCAAGTCAACTCCAAGTTGTAAAATAGGACTCGTCAACTTGAATAAATCGAAATTGTTTTACTCGACTCGATCGAACGCTCACCCTAGACTCGTCATGACGAGGTGACAAGTCCATTAAAAATATTTTTTTATTTTTTTAAAAAAATAAAAATAAAAATTAGATTTTTTTTAAAAAATTAAGTGAAACTCGTCACGTTGAGGTGACAAGTTCGTTCAAATTAAAAAAAACTAGATGTTTTCTAGTCGTTGGTCAACGGGCAAACAAACATCAATAGACACTTGGAACTCGAAGTGACGAGTATCATTCAGAAATTTGAAATTTCTAGCCGTTTATAGGCGTTGAGGGTAAGGCTATAAACAGGGGGTTTGAGGTTTTGTTTTTTCACCAAACTTGAATTTGAAAAAATTGAAAAAAAAATCACATGTTATGTAAAAATCCCGAAAAATAGCAACTCGAGAATATATGTTGCATCAATTTGGTCTATTTTCGGCCATATTTTTACTTGGCTTCAAGTTGTATCTGGAGTTGATTGAGGCTACGATCGAACGTTGGCGGCCTAAGACACACATTTCATTTCCTGAGCGGTGAAGTGATGATTACTTTGGAAGACGTCGTTTACCAACTCGGTGTTCTTGTGAATGAAGCCCCTATGATAAGATAGAACATTTACGACCCTGTGACGTTACTCTACCAAGTTTTGGAAAATGACCACCATCCGACGTCATTATGGGCTATCGGGTAATGATAACGTGGTTGGAGTCCGAATTCCAAGTCACTGTTGAGTTTACCGAGGTGGAGGTTGTTTTCGCGTTTCAAGCATTTCTTTTCCAAGTGATCGTAGGGATATTATTACTGGATAAATTCGGTAATCTGGCACACACTCAGTATCTGTAATATTTGGACTATGTACTGTAATACCAGTTGGGGCTCGACAATTCTATCCTTTATGTACCTAGAGCTTTGCAAGGCTACAATTGTAACGCTGGGTCGAAAAGTTGATGTAGCAGACTGTCTGATACTGGTACAGTCCTAGGCTTGGTATCGCTTCCCATTTTTTACGCCAATTACACCAGCCCCGGTCAAGTTTCTACTGGTAGCAAGGTAATTGTTTAACGTCATTTATTTAACATTTTTTTAATTTCATACATTTATTTATTTAGTTTTATTTGGTTATAATATTTTTTATATTTAAATATTTTAGATGATGTCATAAAATTTCGGAGACAAAGTTGGCGGGTGCCACTACACGAGACGTACGGATGAGGATCAACATCGCTGGTCGATATGCAGTATGATATATGAAATTAGTTTTTATTTTTTTCAATTTTTACTTGATATATACTAACTTTGATATTTAATATTTATAGTTTTATTGGCTTTCGTATATTGACAAGGAGATCAACAATTTATTATCGGCACGAGTTTTTAAGGGGTCCCACTTATGGTGTGTCGTGACACTGTTATTGCATTATGCGATTATTGAGTGGCACGCCGCTGATATAGTGATACGATAATTTGCGTCGCACCAGCCGATTCCGATTCTTACATAGTTTGTTGATATGAACTCGCTCCATAGAATCGATACGAGTTGGATACGTACCAAAAATTGGCCAGTGAAACACGCTTTCTACATCGAGTTATGGAACCAACATGAACAATCGATCCCCCGTGTCACAACATTACACCGTTGGACCTTCATTTCCACTATTCTCTCAATCTCTGAAATTATGAAGCAAATGGGAAACTATATATGACGACATCAGAAAAGAGGGGAGAATGAGAAAATTACCAGGCCACATACACCAAGTCCAAGTCGAAGTTCAAGAAGAAAACATTGTCGTCTTTTGCTTCCGCTTCAGCATCTACCGCTAAAGAGTATTATTATGCATCTCAAGTTAGTTTTGGTTTCTATCCTCCATTTTATACTTCATTCAAGACTCGACCGAATTGGGTTGGAGGTTCGTAGTACACACCTCAATATACTCAAGCATCTTCGACAGAACATGCGGTTGCGAGTGAGTGTGACCATATCCTATATAGACAACAAAGTAGCAGCCAAATCGAAGTAGTTATAACAATGATGGCGTCAAATGTCATAAATACATCACTGTATTTCGAAGGTAGATCGCAGAGTGTGTTGAGTACATCTCCTCAGCAAGAAGATGACGACAACGAATGCTTACGACTCCGACGTACTCGACGAGTCCCGCCCCATTATCATTCGACAACTCCTCAGCATTGTCAAGAACTTCGAAGACATGGATAAATTTTCTTTGTAGTTTTTTTTTTGCAAAAAAAATTATTTCTTGTAATTATTTATTAACTTTGTATTTTGTAAAAATAAATAAATTCATTTTTCTTTTAATTTTAGTCTTTTTTTTTTAAATTTTCCCCGACCGAACTCGTCACCTTCATCTGCTTGTTAACCAACGGCTAGAAAATAACAAGTTTTTTTTAACTTGAAAGAACTCGTCACCTCGACGTGACGAGTTCCACCTAATTTTTTAAGATTTCTAAATTTTATTTTAATTTTTAAAAATAAAAAATATTTTTAATGGACTCATCACCTCGGTGTGACGAGTCATTATAATGCTAATAAAATAATGATCCACTTGGGGCCCACTATACGGGGACAATTAAAAATAATATCTGATGGAACTCGTCATCTCGAGGTGAGAAGCTCAGACTATACTGTAGATATTGTCACATTCTCCAAAATAAACTATGGATAGGCCCAATTCCCTAAATAATTGACTCGCTTGGTGTACTGGGACAATAAAATTGTCTATCGGGGCTAATTCAAATTGGAATAATGGGCCAAATTTGGGAATTGTGTCTGGAATAGATGGTGGGCCTAGGAGGTCTATCCTTTCAAATACAAACCTCGTGTACAATAATATAATGAGTCTGACTCTTAATCGGGCTATTTCTGAAAATTCTAGTTTCCACACATATAACTTGAAGCAGGTTGATGGGTAGTTTCGGTAGAGATTGGCATGGGACTCGAACTCGACGGATTTTAACTCGACTCAACTTGATCGAATCGTATTTTTTTAAAATATTTTGGGTTCGAGTCGAATCGGGTTGGTTTTTTAAAATGTGATGTTTGGGTCGGATCGAATTCGGGTTTAATGAGAAAAATACCCAACCAGGACTGACAAAAAAAATATAATTTTATCTTATATGTTTAGGAATAATTACAATAACACTCCTCTATATATTATTTTTTAATTAAATAATTATTTTTATGGAATAAAAATAATATTTTTATTATTATTTCAGGTCGGGTCGGATTAGGTTCAGATTTATCTCAAAAAGTCAAGTCGGGTTTGGATTGGGTAAAGATTATATATTTTTTGGATCGAATCAGGTCAAGTGAAGGGTATAAAATTTTTGAATCGGGTCGAATTGACCGAACCGACCCAAACCTGACCTATACCCATCGCTAGTTGAAGACGATATTGGGGGGTTTTGATGGTTCGATCGTACCAGAATCTTCTAACCTCTTATCTTCTAAAGTCAATAGTGGATGTTCTATTGAAATGGTCCCTGATAGCTTTGATGGAACTAAAAAAAGTTTTGAGGAGGAGGAGCGACCAGGTCGTCCAGTGATGAGGCGAATCGATCAAAGGGAAGCTTCACAATTTTTGACAAAGGGGTTTGGCCAAGCTAAGGATAGCTCTGAGGCGTCAAATTAGAGAATCATTAGATGCCTCCCCTCATCTCACTGGTAACTCGATCCACACTACTGGTGTTAAGGAAAATCAAAATGTGGAAAGTTTAGAAGTAATGGCGGTCTAGGAGGTTAGTAATCTCCTCGGCCTTTCTTTTAAAGGGGGGGAAGGGATGCTGTCATCAAAAGGGTGTGAGCTTGAGTTGGAGTTCCGAAAGAGTTGTTGAGGTATTATTTGAGTATTTTTGTTTAATTGATGATGCCTCTATCTATAAATTCTTGGAATATAAGAGGAATTAAAAGAAAGAGAAAATAACCTCAGTGACCAAAAATGCCTTGTAATATACGATTTTGACAAATTTTTTTTGGATTTGCCAAAATGACCAAGTAAATCGCAATGCGATCGATAATTCGCAACGCGATCTCCGGTATCGCAAATCAGTTTCCAGATTCGCAACGCGATAGTCGAAGTTCGCGTTGCGATTCATTCCAAATCGTTGCGATAGTCCAAATATTACATTTGTTTCTTAAGAATTTTCTCTAAAAAGATAGAATTCGCGCGGACGTGTCGAAGACACGTATGACCACGACCACGAACACGACCACGGCCACGGCCACGACCCGGGACGGGACAGCGGCGGCGGCGGCGCGCGAGAGTCCCCCTTGTTCTCTATCACTCAACAAGGAAGTGGGAAAGCCAAGCCTTAAATACCATTCCCAATAGTGTTTCCAATACTATGTGTGATTGAGCATTACCAATTCTTGTTTCCAATATCATTACCTTCATTGTTGTAAGAGTTTAATTTTGAAACTAAAAAAATATTTATTCGAATAAATAACTTACCCTTTGAAGACTTTGATCATAAATGAAGTAATTGCTAAGACTAACTCTGATTCGGGTTCTTATAGTGTTCAAATGACTTACTTGCAAAGAGTAGATGATGACCAAACAACTCGATATGTTTCCTTTGTGTCATTATCAGCTAGTTTTCGTAGCATCCTCAGTTGAAAACTTTCATCATTGTCTCCTTTGCATTTGTTTGGTTAATATTTTTCTTCCATCAAAGTCCTCAAAGGGTAAGTTATTTATTCGAATAAATATTTTTTTAGTTTCAAAATTAAACTCTTATAGACAATGAAGGTAATGGTATTGGAAACAAGTGTTGGTAATGCTCAATCCCACATAGTATTGGAAACACTATTGGAAATGGTATTTAAGGCTTGGCTTTCTCACTTCCTTGTTGAGTGATAGAGAACAAGGAGGACTCTCGCGCGCCGCCGCCGCTGCCGTCTCGTCTCGGGTCGTGGTCGTGGTCGTGGTCGTGGTCGTGGTAATACATGTCTTCGACACGTCCGCGCGAATTCTATCTTTTTAGAGAAAATTCTTAAGAAACAAATGCAATATTTGGACTATCGCAACGCGAACTTCACCTATCGCAATGAATTTGGAATGAATCGCAACGCGAACTTCGCCAATCTCAACGAATTTGGAATGAATCGCAACGCGAACTTCGCCTATCACAACAAATTGGAATGAATCGCAACGCGAACTTCGCCTATCGCAACGAATTGGAATGAATCGCAATGCGAACTTCGCCTATCGTAACGATTTGGAATGAATCGCAACGCGAACTTCGACTATCGCAACGATTTGAAATGAATCGCAACGCGAATTTCCCCTATCGCAACGAATTTGGAATAAATCGCAATGCGAACTTCGACTATCGCGTTGCGAATCTGGAAACTGATTTGCGATACCGGAGATCGCGTTGGGAATTATTGATCGCATTGCGATTTACTTGGTCATTTTGGCAAATCCAAAAAACGTTGGTCAAAATCGTATATTACAAGACATTTTCGGTCACTGAGGTTATTTTCTCTAAAAGAAAAGAGATGATGAAGGCTGTGAAGGGAGTTTTTCAATGACTTAAAGCTAATTTTGTGTTGATTTAAGAAACAAATCTGGAAATTATCTGAAGTAAGATAATAAGGAAATCATGGTCGATTCCTAATATTGATTTTGTTTATTCTCCTTCTATTGGGGCTTCGGGGGGCCTTCTAAGTATGTGGGACTTCGATGTTTTTAGAATCTGTCGACAGTTCATCTTTCCAAGATTTATCTCTTTGATTGGCTATTTTCCGAGGAGTAATGTGAGGTGTGGGATAGCTAATATATATGGTCCTGTTGTAGACTCTGAAAAAATAATTTTCATTGCCGAGTTACTGGAATTTCTGAAGGATTGGCAAATACCATCGTGTTTAGGTGGCGATTTCAACCTGTTTCTCGGGCCTGAGTAGAAATAGGGCTTTACATTGAATGTCTATAGTGTATCTTTTCAGAAACTTTGTTTTCGAAGCAGGTTTGAAGGATCTCCCTATTCAGGGAGGGAATTTCACTAGGAGCATGTCACGCCTCAAATTAGGACTTAAAATTTTCTTAAAATTTTAACTAAATTCGAGGACCAAAGTGTAATTCTAATTAAATTCGGATCTAAATTCAAAAAATATTAAAAATGGAAGACCTATAGTGTAATTACACCATTTTTCATAAGTGTGAGTTTAAAACCAAAAATAAAAAACTTTTCATCTCTGGAAAGTTTCAACCATCTTTTTCTCTCTATCTTCAACCTTTCTTGTTTTAGCAAGAAACTTCAATCGTCGTTTCGTCGTAAACCGTTGTTCTGTTTTCGACACTTCACGCACCATCGTATTCCTTGTGTTGTTCTAAGTCCACCGGTGTACATCTTATCTCCGTTGTCGTCGGTGTGTGAGGGGGTGAGAAAGGCCAAGTTTCTGACGTTTCAAAATCGAACTCTCCGCCATTCACCGCTGTGAACCGAGCTTGGTAAGTCTCTTAGAACCCCTCAAAATGCAAGTAGGAATTTTTCCGTAATTTTTGCGACTTTCGAAGCCTCCGCACGTACCCTCACGTGCCGCCCTACAGGTGGGGAAATTCCACCGCCTGGCGGGCTGCTTGATGATGGGCTGACCTGACCCGCCTGCCTGACTCGACCCATGTCTAACCCAATCCGACCCGAAACGAACCGGTCAACCGTTGACCAACGTTGACTTTTTTCCGAAAACCTTTATCTTGATGTTTTTCGACGTCGTAAGTTTGATTCCGCAATCCGTTTTGCCAAATTCTGATTCGAAAGCCCCAAATCGAGCATTTAATCCGAAAATGCTTAGTATTTTTACTTATTTATTTGGGATTTGATTATGAAATTGATTCGAAAAAATATTTTTATAAAGGTACTCGTGTTTCAGCCGACCGAGGGTCTGTTAGATCCGGTGCTTCCCGTTCGTCAGATCCACACGATCCGCATTGCTTGAGAGTTACTCGTATGTATCTGTAAATTGTTTAAATAAGAGTTATTATTATTATTCATATTAGGATTCCGATATGGATTTTCTGATTCATAAGATATAGCGCTGCCGCTGATCGTGATCGGCAAACTCAGTAGTAGGCTTTCTTATCAAACTACTCAGACCGGTACAAGTGTGTTTCCTAATGGTGTTACATTACTGTTTTAAACTATTCATTTGAACTGTTTTAGCTTTTTGATAATACTGAATATTTTTACAAAACGATACCTGATTTTTTAAATATTGTTTATCTGAATCTGATTTACTGTACATTTCTTATATGATCTATGATTTCTGTATTTCTGTATCTGATTTTTGAGTCTAGAATATTTTCATGTTTTAATAGATTAAACTACCATTTTCACTCGAATACATACATGTTTATTTTTGTCATTAGGGGTATTATTGGAAGAAGTATGTCAGGCCTAGTCTATGACTTGTAAGACCTTACCGCAGGCTCGTCTGGTTTGTGCTCAGGATAAGTCCTTACTGCAGGCTCCTCTACTTTTTGCTCAGGGTAAGTCCTTATCGCATGTTCTTATGCTATATGTATAAGGCCTTACTAGATGTACAAGTGGGTGTATGGTTCTAGGGAACCTACACATTCTGGTGATAGGATGAGTGTAGTATTCATATTTTTAAAACATGTTCGATAAACTATTTGTTTACTGAAGTATTTTATATGTATGTTTTTATACACCGTAAGGAGCACATTGGGCTTTTTAGCTCATTATGTAAATTTTTAACCTTTTTAGATAGTAGCAGACCGTAGGCTAGCAGACATGGCATCAAGAGGACCGACTACTCCTATTTTTATACTACTGTATATCTCTATATGCATTTTTTTATACGTTGGTGACACTTGTTTTTGCTACCGTCTCGATATATCTGTATTACCAATATTTTGATATATATATATATGTGTTTTATACGGTTTTTCAAATATATGTATATATTGATATATAGATGTCTATCGTGTGAATCTTTCTTATGACTAATTTCATATTATACTGCTATATGGATTTTAACGTTGTTTTAAATATGAAAAGAAATTTCTGAATAAGATATGTAACCGCCTAGATTTGGGCATAACATCTATGCCGGGTCTAGGGGTTCCAGAGCACTAATCGTGATCCTCCTACTTTTGTTCATTTAGATCATTTCTTAATTTCAACAGATTTTGAGGTCTATTTGGAGAAATTCCTTTTTGGAACACAACGAGATACAATTTTCTAAAATTTTGGTGGATTGGGGTCCTAAGCCCTTCAGATGTTTCAACTCCTGATTTCAAGAGAAGGCTTTCGAGGATGCTATCATCATGGGGATTGTTGATGCAAAAAATAAAATCCCTCGAGTTAGGAATGGGGGAATAATCAAAGCTTCTAAATGTGTGATCAAAGAGTGGAATAGAAAATATGTTAGTGACTACAAGTGGTCTATCCCCTGCATGGAGAAAGAAATCACTTGCCTTGAAGAAAGTCAGCAAAATGGTAGTTTGGAGGCTGGTATGCAAAACCAACTTGTTAGCCTAAAATCACAGCTTTGGAAACAATACAAAAAAGATGAAAATGATTGGCTTCAGAAGTCCTGTTTGAGATTGTTTTGTGAATGTGACGTAAATACCTGGTTCTTCCACTGTCTGGGAAGCTCTTTCTTCAGCTGATAGCAACCGAGCTCCGAGGCCGAATGGCTTTTAATATGGGATTTAAAAAAATTATTTCGTCAATTCTTGAAGATGATATAATACTGTTCTTTGAGGATTTCTTCCTAGAGAGAGAGTGGGAAGCCAAAATTAATCACTCGTTCATTACCCTCATCTCAAAATTAGAGAATCTGGAATTTCTTGAAGATTTTTGTTCAATCAGTCTAGTCAGAGGATTATACAAGATTTTTTTATCAAAGGTCCTGATGAAGAAGTTGAAGTCGTGTATTAATCCAATTATTGGGGAATCTCAGGCCAACAGATCTTGGACTGCACTTTAGTAGCTTAATGAGACTATCGATTTTATTTCAAAGGCTGGTCTCAGTGGCGTGGCTTTCAAAGTTGATTTTGACAAGGCTTATGACTCAGTAAGTTTGGAATTTTTGAACCAAATTATGAAGAAATTTGGGTTTGGAGACTTGTGGTGTAAATGGATTCTCAAGTGCATCTCCTCGGAAAAAATCTCGATACTGGTGAATGAGGCTCATACGGAGGCCTTTTCTATCTCGAGAGTACTGAGACATGGATGTTCTTTATCCCCTTTGCTTTTTAATATTTTAGGCGAGGCTTTAAACCTCATGCTAAGTAAGACGATTAACTTGGGTATGTTTTCAAGTTTCTCTGTTGATCAGACGAATGAAAATTTGATGATTTCATATCTTTAGTTTGCTGATGACTTACTGATTTTTTTGTAGCTTCAGAAGTACAATGTCAAGAGAGTTCTTTGAGTTTTTGAGTTAGCTTCGGGTCTTAAACTCAATCTGAGAAAGAGTAAAATCTTAGGCATTAACGTGGAGGGTTTTGATTTACAAATGTGGAAGAACGCTGTGAGATGCTTAGTGGAGAGTTTCCTGTCAAAATATTTGGGCCTTCCTACAGTAGCAAAGAGAAATTCGGCTGCACTGTGGGAACCGATTGTCAGTAAGTTTTGAAATAAGTTGGAAGGTTGAAAATAAAAATTCCTGTTCTATGGTGGTAGGTTAACTCCCATCAAGTCTATTCTAACTGGCTTGTCGGTATATTATATTTCGTTATTCCGGATGCCATCTATGATCTCAAACCGCCTTAATAAGTTAATGTCAAATTTTTTACCGAGCGGCCTGCGGAGAAGTCAAAAAGACATTGACTGTGATGGGAGCTGTTGTGTAAACTTTTCCAGGAGGGTGGACTCGGTTTTGCTAATTTGGAAGTCATGAATATAGCTTTGTTAAGGAAATGGGTTTGGAGGTTTGGGAATGAGCAATCTAGTTTGTGGAGACGAGTGGTTTCTAGCAAATCTCCCTTTGGCACGAACAATCTAATTCTAGATTTCCTAATACTTACAATTGGTCCTGGATTTGGAATTCGATCTTGAAATCGATGATAATTCAGCTTCTTTTTTGAGATCCAACCTTTCCCTCCAAGTTGGTAATGGCAAACAAATCCTATTTTGGGAAGATGTATGGTTGGGCAAATCATCCTTAAAGTTTTTCTTTCCTCGGTTATATGCTCTGGCCTTTAACAAGAAGGGCTTGATTGCTGATTTTGGTAAGAAAACCGAGGCGGGCTTGGTTTAGAATATACCCCTCAGGAGGCCATTATTTGATCGAGAGAAGTATGTTTGGAACGATTGAATAAAAAACTAAAATATTTCAAATAAAGTGAGATGGGGCATGATTGGGTTGGTTGGCTGGGATCAAGTGATGGTTCTTTCTCGGTGAAGTCCTTAAAAGAGCTGTACAATGGTCTCATTCCTTCGAGCATGTAGCACCCCATACCCGGGCACGTAGGATAACTCAGACACCTGAGCGAACATTAGGTTCCGAAGTTGTCAGAAAAATAAAAAATCGTCAAACATGCAAGCTAGCGGAAGCAATTAAAATTTTGAACATACAGTATACAATTTATGACAGTGGTAAACAGTTAATAAACAAGCGTCATTCAATCATTTAACATTTCAAGGAAATACTACTAGATCATCATGGTAATTAATCATTTCAAAATTAAAATCTCCCAAGTTATTTTATGAAATTAGTCTCAATATTATTCATTTACCATTCTTAATTTAAAACTTGCAAAGTTTCACATTGATCAGGCATCAATCGAGGGTCTAATAGAACTTACAATCTAGGGATCATAATATAAATTAATCAAAAGTCTCACATGAACAACAATCATAAAATCGACTCTCATATCAGGTGATTTAATACTTTATAGTAAGACCAAAACAAATCTCTTCAATATTCCAATTAAAATATTGTAATAATTAACTAAGTCATTTTTGGACCATTTTGAACATACAAAATCATCCTAGGATCAAAATAAGAAAGGACACTTAGAATCTTTAATAAATTGAATTTTTCCATTTTTCCAGCGAGTACACATCGAATGGATCGATCCCTTTTCACGGGGTCGATCCTTTGTGTAGACACCCTTTTTGTCCGAGATATTATTATTATTATTATTATATTATTTTATTATTAATAATAATGTTAACGTTATTTATGTTATCATTTTGCAGGCCAAGGTACACCGAGCACAAATCAGGCCCCAAATTATAAACAGTGCACGTCATCCATATTGATCGCCAATTTTGAACATGTTACAATCATATTTGGATGAAGAAGTCTTCTTAACATTTAATCCTCTATCTCTTACCTTTCGAACGCACTTTGAATCACATCAATCCAATATCAGTAGCTCAAGATATGATCAGATAAATGAAGACTGTGCAGGCTGAAAAATCTATACGGGAATTACGAATTCAATTCAACAAACCGTTGTTTTCCTTGCAACAACACATTAGACCATGATTCACGTTAGGATAACTTGTTGAAACCCTTGGGAGACATAAACAGCTGATAATCCACTCAAACCAGCTTGGATTCACTCCACAAACACGTCCAAACTGCTGCACGTGGATAGCATTCATCTGCTGGAATAAAACTGCACTACAAGCTCACAAGTTTAGGCAACGTGTTGAAGCATTTTTTAAGGCATTTCCAACTCATAGAACATGACAACAATGGGTATTAAAGTATGGCACATATTTGGCAGCATATTGGAGCATTCTCAAGACTCTTTCCAGCTCACAAAACACACAATGTTTGGAGGAAAATTCGGCTGAATGCAACACACCCATCAACCCTTATTATATTTCCACTTACTTGAGCAAAGAAGACAATCCACGTGTGCTTTCAAATGAACAGCCCATGTGCGTGAGGACAAGGCACTAGACAGCCCATGTGCAAGACAAAACCAAGTGTTTGTTCCACCCACTTAAGAAAATTCGGCCAACACTCACTACTCCCACTTTTAACCGAATTCACGCATGAAATTGTGCCGATGATTATGACTAGTGAGGGGCCACTAGGGAGAAAGATAATAAACCATTTTGGAGGACTCACCCAGGGAGAGGGGCCATTTTTCAGAAAGAAAGAGGTAACAGCAAGGACAAAGGGGGGTTCACGAGCAAAAGGGGGGTTCACGAGCAAAAGAAAAAATTCACCAAAAAAGGGGAAAGGGAGCATTGATCAAGAGAAAGGAAAAATTAGAGAGATTGGTAAAGGGTCTTCCTTATCTCTATTTTTCTTTCAGCAGAAACAATCAATGTAAGGGGTTCCTCCCCAATTTTCGAAGCAATACAAGACACTTTGTCTTCATTTTTTTGGGTTCTAAAGGCAGTATCATTTGAAATTCCGAAGCAATCAAAGAGATTCATCAAGGGTATTTTCGTTCCTATTCTGATTCTTCTTTCTTTTATTTTCATTTCTGTTCGTGTGTATGCATGTGTTTTTTAGAGTGTTTAAAAGCAATAAGAAACAGTAAAGAGAAGAGCCTAGTGTTTTACCTAGCGTTTGGTCCCTTCATAGGTGTAGATCGGTTCACCGGAGGCCCTTGTGGCCATGCATGTTGGGGTTGAGGGTCGTTCATGGTTTAGGGTTTGATTTAGTGAGCCTTAGCTTTAGGTTGGTGGTCTAGAGGGAGAACCGTGGAGCTTGGTTTGGTTTAGGGCCTTACCCAGTGATGGAACGGTGTCGTCTCAGGGATATAGGGTTTGTATTTTGCGCATGGTTTATTCGGGTTAAGGGTCATTGTGGTTTTTCCTCAAGTTCATTTTAGTCTCTAATCGAAGATTTGTGTGTTGATACTTTTGTCTCTTGATTTCAGGCGCATTTAATTTTAGACATAAATAATGATTTGTTTGTTTATGTTGTTTAGATATTAGAACTTCAATTTCCATGTGTTACCTTTTAGTCCTAGGATTATGTTATTTCAAGTTTTCGTGATGTTGCATATTTAGCATAGTTTTTTTGTTTTGGTCTTGTGTAGGTCTAGGGTTTATTATAATTTTAATCTGTTAGGGTAGTTTTGTTTTATTTCGGTTTCATTGTTTATTATGGTATAATGTTCATGTCCATTTCAGTTATTACTTTGTTTGTTTAAAGTAGTGAAGTTTGGTTTAATATGATTTGGTAGGTTTAATATGATTTGGTACTTATTTAAATAAACATGATTATATTCTAATGTTCGCATTTTAGTTATTTTGTTTTTATTTATTGCATTTAAGTCGTGGCTTTGCATTGCATATTATATATATATATATATATATATATATATATATATATATATATATATATGGTATAATGTGTGGTAATAAAGTATGTATATAATTTCTATTTTAAAGTGTCGTAGAAATGTTTTGTATATATTATTTGTTAAGTGTTTTTTTATATATGCATGTTATCCTCATACTGCAACTTGACCTAATTTCATAATCGGGTTAAGGGTAATACCCTTTTAATTTAAAACTGTCAGAATAGCTTTTCTTAACTTACAGGGAAGTTGTTCTTAACGGTTTTAAATTACAAGTGTATCCCGTCATTATCATTAAAAAAAATTGATTCTTCACTTTAAAATGTGGGAGTGAAAGAAAAAGAAATGTTCAGCTAATTAAATTTGTTGAGAAAAGGTCGTTAGAACTGACCTAAAGATCTGTTCTCAATATATTTAAAGAATCGAACATCCTTTATCTTTCTAATGACTTGGTAATTTTAAATTAACATATTTTGTTGCTTTTCAATGTTACAAATTTGCATTTTTGTTGTTTAAAGGGATCATTAATCAAATTAAACTCGAACTTGTGAAATTCATTGCAAAGACATTAATTAATCGACTAGGTACCGATATAGGGCGCTGTGGGGGTGCTAATCCTTCCCCATGCGTAACAGACTCCCGAACTGGGATTTTGGTAACGTAGACCGTAAATTTGTCGTTTTAATTAAATTAATTTTTATTTAAAATGGCAACGTTTTTGGGTGTCCAATCACACCCTAATCAAAGATTAGTGGCGACTCGAACCGTATATGTTTTTTACCGTAAAGGAATTTCCAAATTTTCGAAATGAGGTATTTTCTAAAATCGCACTGTTTTTAATTAAAAAATCAATTGAAAAAAGAATAGATAAAAATGACGCGATTTTCAAAATCTCTCCCCCACTTGTTAAAAATCGTTTCGACAGCTTGGCGACTCCGCTGGGGAATGTTTTAGAGAGTCAGGCCGATAGTCGATTATTTAATTGTCTTTGCAAATGAAAGTTATAAGTTCGTTTTAATTTGGTTTTTGATCCCTTGTTTGTTTTAAATTTTCTGTTTGCATTCTAATTTGTGGATTGATTAAAGAATAAATAGTTGTACTAACGTGTGATTTACATGTTTCAGTTTTTTTTACCTTCACTTTGGTTTGTTGTGTTCTTGGATCGAGGCAAAGGATTATGGGTTTCCCCTTATTGTCGCTATAACCCTTCGATACTTAGAGCCTTCTAACTGTGCTCTGTCCCGTTAGGTAGGGCTGAACGCTACGCTTACGTGAGAAAAATTACTTTTCTCCGTATGGGCTTTAGTAATTAACCTTTGGGGTACATGCCTTATGTTTACGAGTGAAACATTGAGTTTTCTCGCATGGACATAGGGAAGTGTATCCTCTCGAATTGAACTTGATCCGTTTTAAGCCTATAATGGGTGAGGATCGAGGGTCTGGCAAGCTCAAGGGGGCACCAGCAAAGGACAATTCGAGGACCCTTTTAGTGATACCAAACTCTGCCCATTTTATGTTGAATCTCTGTCCGCAGACACAAAGGGGAAACTCATTCTAGCCTTTTCCACGAAGTTATTTATTTTTGCAAGAAGTATGAGAACTAGAAAAACATGCGGTTAGGTTTTATATTTTTGCACAAAGCATGTGAAGTAGATACCATGCGAGTAGGATTTTTTGTGAATGAAAAAGCATGTGGGTAGATATAATGTTGGGTAAGGTCTACTAAAGCATGATTGGGTAGCCAGCATGTGAGGGTATGTTTTATTTGATGATTACGGTATCCACTATCTTGTTGTTTATCTTATGTGCACTAACCCATTTTTGTTCTCTGTCTATTTTATTTTGATTTTATTGCATTTGCATCCTCATATCATCGAGGGGTGTTAATTCGCAAGTGATTGACTAACAAGAAGGCTGACCATATTGAGGCAAGAAATTCTCCACCATGTAGTCAAAACCGGGAGATCCAGAGATGTTCAAATGATCCATGAAGAAGGGCACCCGAGGAATGAAGAGATCTGAAGCTGGTTGGAGAATTCCTTTAAAGGTGCAAAGGCCAAGATGTTGACTCAGAAGATATATATAGTCATTTATAAGGACGAGAAGAGCATTCATAAAGACGAGAAGACCATTCATAAAGACGAGAAGACCATTCATAAAGACATGAAGACCCTTCATAAAGACATGAAGATCATTTCACATTGGAGGTAAGAATGAAGATTTTAAGATTCAATTTAAGGACATATGACGTCATCAAAGGTGATGGAATACGCCAACAATTTTGGAGGTGCAATACCAGATCCCATGAAGAGTATGACTTGAGGAAATGAAGAGATGAAGAATCACAGTTGTATTTTGATTACATGGTGTACTTACTGAATTCTTGTCATCTAAGTGAACGATTGTTCTATAAGTGGTCACTTTTAGGATTAACACATCGTGCATTTGCATTCTGCATTTTGCATTTTGCATTGTATGTATTTATTTAAGCATTTTATATACATTAACTATGAAAACATGAAAATAACTTATGAAAGATTTTTGTTCAGTAATAACAAGATCATTCATTCATACTGTTCCTTATCATCATGAACAAATAAATGGAAGCGACAGAGCAAGTTAATGAGAAATCACAAGATCAGTTGCAAGAACAGTTGGTCGGGTTACAACAAGATACGAGGAATCAAGCATCGAGTTCTCTACAAGATGCATCGAATCAAATGATCAAGATGCTGACACCACAAGTTGCTGGTAAAGATAAAGTGGAACATAAAGAAAATCAATGTCATCATACTAATGCATCAAGAATGATAATTTGCCCTGGAACATCTAACTCAAACCAAGGGAAGAGACTCGTCAATTATGAGCAATTTGAAAATGAATTCAAGTGGTTGAATGAAGCCGTTAAAAATATGAAGGTTGTCAATGCCACTCACAAGGAGTTAGAAGCCAGAGAAATCAGCTTGGTCCCTGATTTGGTCCCACATTAATTTAGGGTGCCTAATTTTGAGAAATATGATGGCACTAGTTGCCCCCTAATTCATCTGAAAATATTGTGCAGAAAGATGGAAGGGTACTTAGATGATGATAATTTTTTGATTCATTTCTTCCATGACAGTTTTGTTGGGCCAGCTGTAATATGGTATAACCGCTTGAACAGAGAGCAGATCAAGACATGGGTCAACCTAGCTGATGCTTTTCTGGGGCAATATCAATATGTTAAAGGCTTAGCCCCAAAACATCATCACCTTCAAAAGATAAGGATAAAAGCTACTGAGAGCTTTAAAGAATATGCCCTAAGATGGAGAGGAGTGGTGGCACAAGTTCAGCCTCCTTTGCTAGAAGAAGAAATATCATATATGTTTCATGATTCTCTCCCAGCTCCTTTCTTTGAATTAATGCTAGGAAATTCGATGAATGATTTCAAGGATCTTATGGTGGCTGGAGAATCAATTGAAGATGCAATCAATAAAGAAAACTTGAAAGTCACGTCCAGAGCTCTCACAGCCGTAAGAGAAAAGGGGCAGCTGGTTACTCGAGTCGTCCAAAGAAAGTCTTGAGATCAAAAAATGCTTTGAAAGTGCCCCAAGCTTCTATCGCGGATCTGTATCCCCATTTGATTAAAGGTCAATACCTCACACCAAGGCCAGTGAAAGTGCAACCAAACTCTTTTGCTCACAGCTATGATCAAGATAGTGTTTGTGATTTTTACTTGGGGGCATTGGGGCATTCAACCAGAAATTGTAGGCCGCTGTTAAAGGAGATAGAGACGCTTGTAGAAAATGGGACATTGCCACAAGAATTGGTTGAACAATGGATGACGAGCTAGAGTGGGGCATCGGAGCGCAACGTATAACACCCGATCGAGTCAAACGCCACTCCATCAGAAGAATAATGGTGGCATCTTAATTATACAGAAATCATTTTGTTCATCATGAAACTTTTTGTCATTTGCAACATCTTGTTTGAACATGTTTTTTTGGACTTTCTCATCAGGTTTTTTTGTAATGATATTTAAGTGAACTCATGTTACTTTAAGGATGGTGAGCGTTGAATCGAATTTATGACTTGAAATTACTTGAATATCAATTGAATTAAAAGCTCTTGAATGATTAGAGTTACAAATCTTTGACAAAATGACAAGGTTGAAATCTGATAAAACAAGGACCCTGGACCTTACCCCCAGAAGATACACTTGAACACTATACCTTTTTATTGCAGGGACCGATATAGCCTTCTCCTATCATAAAGGAATGAACCATAGGCTTGGTATTCAGGTATGCATAGGAGCGGACAACATGGGGCATCTTTTGTGTACGATGTTACAAAACTGTCTAGACCATACTTTTGTTGACGACGTTCGATGATGATTATGATCTTTACAAATAGAATAGTCGAGTAGGTGAATCTAATTTAGGTCAGCTGCTTGGAAATTGAACTCTAACGATGAGATTTTTTGACTTTCAACAACACCTAGACTATGACAGGTTCTTCTTGACAAGCTTAAGAAATTGAATCCGCATACCCAACAAAATATATATATAGAGATATAATATATGGGTCTATAATAAAGCTGAGCTATTCCGCTAAGGCAATTGGTTATAGAGGAAACTCGAAGGCCCTGGCTTTATGAATAGATTATATTCAAACCATGACCTTGATCGGGTACCTGGCAATTCGGTGTATGCTCCACTGTGATTGTCAAGTCAAAGACTTTGTGATGTGACGAACCCTTCAGCTAGCCCGATAAAGACAAATTACAATAAAGCTGATTTCAGCTAGCCAAAAAATGGCAAATTAAATCAAGTTTATCTAAATAAGGAGTTGCAGTAAAGATGAACTAAGGGAGTTAAGGAACACCTGTCATAGTCAATGTCACACGAGCACTCAGAAATTTCATTTTTAGATCGATATTTCTGTACTACCTTGGTTAGAGGAGTCTATGAAGCTTGAACAAATGGAAGATTTCAGAGAACTGAAATGGAAGTGTTCTAAGAAGTCTAGTAATTGATTATACTAGTTGCGTCATTTTGTCCGCATCTGATTAAAATACCAAGCCAAGAAAGAAGGGCATGTTGTGATATTCACAATGATCAAGAAAGAAGACATTCTGGTGGTCGAAACCTTAGAAAATAGGAAGCCAACCTGAAGCCAACCCCTCAATTTTGACACTTATCAAAGAGCTATAACCCTGAAAATATTAAAGAGCTATTGATTTTTTTGATATTCTATGAAGTCATGTTTATGATTTGATTCGATTGTGATCCTGAATTAAAGGGTAATGTTTTATAAAATTCTTTTGTTCTTTGGTCTTTGAAATAGGAGAAAGAAGAAAAATATTTTCAAACAGGATAGTTCAAATGTGAAAGGTCCTTAAAGTTGGTGAGGCTCATTGTGCCTCTATTTGAGAAGAAGAATAAACAATCTCGGAACATGAAGCATTCCGCAATCTTGAAGAAGATGGTCTAAAGAGATCATAATGGATGAAGAATAAGAGCTTTTAGAATTTCTAGATGACGTTGTCAATAACCCATCAAGAAGTAGATGCTCGCCATATTTGAAAGGGGCACATATCTCAGCCCGAATGAAAATGCAAGACATTGTGTTAGAAGGGTTGATCACTTCTTAAGTAGCATGAAGAAAAGCCCTCAGACTATTTGACAACACTACTGTATAGTGACACCAGAATGAGAACGTCAAAGTTAGGATATTTTGGGCACGAAGAGATCCATGAGTACCCATTTTAGGGCACGACTGAACCCACATCAGGTTGAGACGACAAGATTCAGACCAAGAAGGCATGAAGAATGAGCCTTACAAATTGAGGTGTTGGGGCATTTTGAAGACCCGTACTAGTATAAGATTGTTGGGGCACTAGTGAAGTCCTGTTTAAGCTAGAGGTATTAATGTGGGGCATCTTTGGAAGCCTATGACGACCTGTGGAAAGATCATTGAATTGAACAAATAGTTCTGATAGGAAATGAATGTATGAAGAGTAAAAATGATGAAAGAGTGACAGTAGGGTTTACTGTATATGATCATCTTGTCCATCATCGGTTGCATTATTCTGGTGATTTCAAATGCATTAATGTTGGTGAACTAGTAACTCACTTTAATTTCAACTGAGTTTTGGTATTCTTGTAATACCACGCGAAAACTCTGAGTGCAACGCAAAGAGCTTCCCTGGTTGAAAGATTTGGGTAGAAGCCTTGTGAAAAGATGAACGTGTGGTCAAATGTTTGACGAACCAGTGAGTATGGTGATGAATCAGTGTTGCGATCATGGGTTGTTTCCATTTCCCAAGATGAAGTTTGCCTTCTACAACGCCAAGGTTAAAAATGAGAAATGATGAAGATTTCTTTCCACGGAAGAGGCGATGGAATTTTAACAACAAGAAACTAATAGAACCAACTAAGGTTGAATGATGGGCTGTTGTTAAACCTCTCGACCTGATATGGAATAAATGAGCCTTATTTGATATTTGATTAAATGGTGTGACATGAAAAATGGGGATAAATCCTCCTTGTGATGTGTTTCAAGAGGCAAATCAGAATAGATGCGGACCTCCATGTGATCTTTACGGAGTTTGGCGTAGTCATATGCACAGTCTCTGAAAATGGGGCAACACAGTCATATTTTTACCATAATAAGAAGTTGAGAGAGAAAATTTTTTCTCTGAAATGAAGAAAGAAAACAAAGACGACAAAAAGATAGAAGAAGATCAGAGGGCTCGTAAAAAAACAAGTTGGAAATTACAAGTTGCTACACGGATATCTAGAGCAAACCATGGAAAGGAATGATCAAATGGAAGAAGATCGAGCTCACTACTCTAGAGCCAAGTGAAGATTGATTAAACATTTATGCATTCATGAAGACATCATTTGTATAAAATAAAATGCATTACACTGATACATTGAATTGCATTTGTGTTTCATGCATAAATACATGATTTTGACAAATCTTCCAGCGAAAAGAGAAGATGCAGAATGTTAGAATCCCGAGGATTGAAAGGAATATTTCAAACCTCAAACATAAGGAGTTGCATTTTAAGAGGCATACCCTGAAGAAAATAGAGATCTAGTCCATAGAAGAAGCATTGCTTTGAAGTGAAGACCATCAGATGTAGAAGAAAAACAAGGATTTTCGTGTATGAAGAAAGGAATCAATCGATTAAAGTGACTTGCACATAGTATATTGGGGCAAGTCAATCTTAAGCCTTCACCGAAGAATAGTGAAGCAGAATTACACCAGAAGATGTCCGAGTTCCATCGAGGTCAAAGGAGATGGTGTTCATTCGAAGAAGAAAATATTTCTCAATGATAATTGAAGATTGAAGATATTGAAGCATCAAGATGAGGATGACTAGTTTTGAAATCCTAGAAAGAAGGGTGATGATAATTGGGCCAAAGTAGATTCACGTATCTAATGGCTTCCAAACAAGTTTTCCCGATAGAGATGAATTTTCAGAGAATTTCTGAAACTCTGAATTTTTAAGTATGATATTTCCAAGAATACATTAATAATTGATAATGTTTGATTTTCAGGTTCGACCTTTGAAGCAAATAAAACTAAGGCCTTCGCAAAAAAAAAAAAATAGTGAAGCAAAAGAAGATTTTCGAGTTCTATACTCCCTGAAGAAAGAGGGAGCGAACCCGTTTTCAGAAGATTGTTCGAGTTCTATACTCCCTAAAGAGAGGGAGCGAACCCGTTTGAAGATTGTTCGAGTTCTATACTTCCTAAAGAAAGAGGGAGCGAAACCGTTTGAAGAAGATGTCCGAGTTCTATACTCCCTAGAGAAAGAGGGAGCGAACCCGTTTGAAGATTGTTCGTGTTCTATACTTCCTGAAGAAAGAGGGAGCGAACCTGTTTGAAGAAGATGTCTGAGTTCTATACTCCCTAGAGAAAGAGGGAGCGGACCCGTTTTAAGAATATGTTCGAGTTCTATACTACCTAAAGAGAGGGAGCGAACCCGTTTGAAGATTGTTTGAGTTCTATACTCCCTGAAGAAAGAGGGAGCGAACCCATTTTCAGAAGATTGTTCGAGTTCTATACTCCCTGAAGAAAAAGGGAGCGAACCCGTTTTCAGAAGATTGTTCGAGTTCTATACTCCCTGAAGAAAGAGGGAGCGAACCCGTTTTCAGAAGATTGTTCGAGTTTTATACTCCCTGAAGAAAGAGGGAGCGAACCCGTTTGAAGAAGATGTCCGAGTTCTATACTCCCTAGAGAAAGAGGGAGCGAACTCGTAAGAAGAAGATGTTCGAGTTCCATACTCCCTAAAGAGAGGGAGCGAACCCGTTTGAAGATTGTTCGAGTTCTATACTTCCTAAAGAAAGAGGAAGCAAACCCGTTTGAAGAAGATGTCCGAGTTCTATACTCCCTAGAGAAAGAGGGAGCGAACCCGTTTGAAGATTGTTCGAGTTCTATACTTCCTGAAGAAAGAGGGAGCGAACCTGTTTGATGAAGATTGTTTGAGTTCTATACTCCCTGAAGAAAGAGGGAGTGAACCCGTTTGAAGATTTTTGAGTTCTATACTCCCTGACTAAAGAGGGAGCGAACCCGTTTGCAGAAGAAGTTCGAGTTCTATACTCTTTAAAAAAGAGGGAGCGAACCCGATGGTTGAAGATTGTTCGAGTCTCATACTCTCTGAAGAATAGGGAGCGGACACGATTGTTGAAGATTGTTCGAGTCTTATACTCTCTGAAAGAATAGGGAGCAGACACAATTATTGAAGATTGTTCGAGTCTTATACTCTCTGAAAGAATAGGGAGCAGACACAATTATTGAAGATTGTTCGAGTCTCATACTCTCTGAAAGAATAGGGAGCAGACACGATTATTGAAGATTGTTCGAGTCTTATACTCTCTAAAAGAATAGGGAGCAAACACGATTATTGAAGATTGTTCAAGTCTTATACTCTCTGAAAAAATAGGGAGCGGACACGATTGTTGAAGATTGTTCGAGTCATATACTCTCTGAAGAAATAGGGAGCAGACACGATTGTTGAAGATTGTTCGAGTCTCATACTCTCTGAAGAAATAGGGAGCAAACACGATTATTGAAGATTGTTCGAGTCTCATACTCTCTGAAGAAATAGGGAGTAGACACGATTGTTGAAGATGGTTTGAGTCTTATACTCCTTGAAGGAATAGGGTGTGAACATGTTTTCTGAGGATCTTTCAAGTCTCACCCCGGGGGAGGAGTGGAACAGATCCCTTATCAAGTTTTAAAGCAAAGATTGAACTGGACAAAAACGTGTTGTCTCTTTTTTATCTTTGTTCTATTCTTGTTAATACAAGGATGAGCAAAGAGGGGCAGCTGTAGACACCTGTTTTGTCTGGGATATCGTTATTATTATTATTATATTATTTTATTATTAATAATAATGTTAACTTTATTTAGGTTATCATTTTGCAGGCCAAGGTACACCGAGCACAAATCAGGCCCCAAATTATAAACAGTGCACGTCATCCATATTGATTTCCAATTTTGAACATGTTACAAGCATATTTGGTTGAATAAGTATTCTTAACATTTAATCCTCTATCTCTTACCTTTCGAACGCACTTTGAATCGTATCAATCCAATATCGGTAGCTCAAGATATGATCAGATAAATGAAGACTGTGCAGGCTGAAAATCAATACGGGAATTACGAATTCAATTCAACAAACCGTTGTTTTCCTTGCAAAAACACATTAGACCATGACTCACGTTAGGATAACTTGTTGAAACCCTTGGGAGACATAAACAGCTGATAATCCACTCAAACCAGCTTGGATTCACTCCACAAACACGTCCAAACTGCTGCACGTGGATAGCATTCATCTGCTGGAATAAAACTGCACTACAAGCTCACAAGTTTAGGCAACGTGTTGAAGCATTTTCAAGGCATTTCCAACTCATAGAACATGAAAACAATGGGTATTAAAGTATGGCACACATTTGGCAGCATATTGGAGCATTCTCAAGACTCTTTCCAGCTCACAAAACACGCAATGTTTGGAGGAAAATTCGGCTGAATGCAACACACCCATCAACCCTTATTATATTTCCACTTACTTGAGCAAAGAAGACAATCCACGTGTGCTTTCAAATGAACAGCCCATGTGCGTGAGGACAAGGCACTAGACAGCCCATGTGCAAGACAAAACCAAGTGTTTGATCCACCAACTTGAAGAAAATTCGGCCAACACTCACTACTCCCACTTTTAACCGAATTCATGCATGAAATTGTGCCGATGATTATGACTAGTGAGGGGCCACTAGGGAGAAAGATAATAAACCATTTTGGAGGACTCACCCAGGGAGGGGGGCCATTTTTCAGAAAGAAAGAGGTAGCAGTAAGGAGAAAGGGGGGTTCACAAGCAAAAGGGGGGTTCATGAGCAAAAGAAAAAATTCACCAAAAAAGGGGAAAGGGAGCATTGATCAAGAGAAAGGAAAAATTAGAGAGATTGGTAAAGGGTCTTCCCTATCTCTATTTTTCTTTCAGCAGAAACAATCAATGTAAGGGGTTCCTCCCCAATTTTTGAAGCAATACAAGACACTTTGTCTTCATTTTTTTGGGTTCTAAAGGCAGTATCATTTGAAATTCCGAAGCAATCAAAGAGATTCATCAAGGGTATTTTCGTTCCTATTCTGATTCTTCTTTTATTTTCATTTATGTTCGTGTGTATGCATGTGTTTTTTTAGAGTGTTTAAAAGCAATAAGAAACAGTAAAGAGAAGAGCCTAGTGTTTTACCTGGCGTTTGGTCCCTTCATAGGTGTAGATCGGTTCACCGGAGGCCCTTGTGGCCATGCATGTTGGGGTCGAGGGTCGTTCATGGTTTAGGGTTCAATCTAGTGAGCCTTAGCTTTAGGTTGGTGGTCTAGAGGGAGAACCGAGGAGCTTGGTTTGGTTTAGGGCCTTACCTAGTGATGGAACGGTGTTGTCTCAGGGATATAGGGTTTGTGTTTTATGTATGGTTTAATCGGGTTAGGGGTCATTGTGGTTTTTCCTCAAGTTCATTTTAGTCTCTAATTGAAGATTTGTGTGTTGATACTTTTGTCTCTTGATTTCAGGCGCATTCAATTTTAGTCATAAATAATGATTTGTTTGTTTATGTTGTTTAACCACTACACATCATAACACACTTGTAGCATGCTTCAAAACATCAGTAAACACTTCATAAAGAAATCTAGCTTCGAAAGTCAAGATTTGCATAAACAACCTACTTTTCGTAAGTCACCTAACCAAAAGACACTAAATCTCACATTGCATGCTTCCTAAGGCACTAACATATTATGTACACTTAAAATAACTTGTCTAAGTCGTTGAAGCACTTGCTAGAGTTCATAACAACTTTTGGCATAATTTACCTACCATGAAACCATGATTAACGAACAACATATTTCAAATCACCAACATTACACGCAATCAAGTAATTCAAGACCAAACCATTGTCAAAGTTATTTACAAAACTTAACAACACCAAAACTAACAAAATCCCAACATAGCATCCCCATATTGCCTCAAAGTCACCTCTTGGTTCACATACTCTTTTAAAAAGTAAAGTCTTATTTGATCACCACCGGACAACACTTTCACGATGAAATAGCCACTAATTCTCTGCAAAAATTTATACAACGGAGTATAAGCTTAAAGCCCAATGAATGGCTATACCTTCTAAGATAATGCACATAGTAAAATCAAAGGAAGCAAACTACGAGTTATGCATTCTTTTCCAATTCTTAATCAAATCTTACCAATCTATAGATACTCTATTTCCATACACTTTACAAGACATATAACTAAATTTCTAGATTATAGAATGCTTAATAAACTCATGATCATCAATGCAACACACAAGCCCACATGCACTATTATCTTTGGTGGAAGTCCATGCACAAAATGCACACATAATTAATTAATTTAAGACCATTGGAATTTGTTTGAAACACAACATATCTATGGATAAAAAGACTCCAAATCACTCCTTTTATTTGGACTCACATAGGTCCCAACTTCCACATTTCGGAGCAAAGCTCAACGTACCAACTTTACCTCGTATATCTTCTCGGAGCAAAGCTCAACTTCCCAACCTAACCTTGTATCCCTTACAATCATAATTTTAAAACACTGATTACTCATTCCTAGGGGTGCCTTTCATATCCAAAGTTCCCATTAAGAACAATTGCCAATTAAGTCAAGTTCACCATAAAAAGTTGCCAAGTGATGCATAACATTTACATATACTTATTCATTTTCAAAACATAGTTTTCAAACTATGGTGGTTGTCATGATCAACCCAAAAAGAATAGTGAACTGTCTCCACTCATTCTTGGACAACAAAGTGTCTTTACTCGTTCGTAACTAAATTCATAATAGCTTACAAAAATAGCTTTGCAAATTCATATACGCATCACAAGGTAACATCATGCTTATGTACAATCATGCTCATTCATCATCATAAAATGTTTGCATAAATGAAACCAATTACAAAAATAGAGTATTAAATTACTTTTTGTTTCATCAAATACTTACCATTCTAATATTCAATTAATATTACCAATGCTCATTATAAAAGAACGAACAACCACTCACCTCTATCGCTTTTACCATATGGAATCGATCCAAACTTACGCCCAACAAACACCGAACAATAGCGCACCAGTTTTACTCCATTAAAGACCCAAAGAACACCTTAGAAACCATAGCAGAGTGTCACTAAAGTGCCCAAAATAGAGCAGAAAAATATGCTTCAAAAACAGAGCGTAGAATGCCGAAACTACCAAAATTCTTACCATTCTTACTCTCGAAACTTTGCAAAACTTCAACACAACTTTCTTCCCCCAAAAAATGATTAAAAGAAACCTAAATTAGTTCATAAAACATCAAATAACTTTCCAAAAAAGCGGCAACTTAAAAAATTCCCAGATTTCTAAAAACGTCCAAAACTAAGCTTATTTCAAAGGATTCAATAAGAAATCGATTTCCGATTGAAAAACTGTTTTAACCCAATATTAACCTCATTATTAACATATAATTTATCACTAGAAAATCGCTAAATCATCTCGAGAAAACTAGCTCTTATTTTGTTCCGAAAATCATTTTTATTTCCCCAAAAATCGTCATCTGATTGAAAAGTATCATTCATCATTATGGAAATGATATTTTTAATCGACGAAGCATAAAGGAACCAAGAAAACGAAGTTTACCTTGCAGGAAATTGATTGAAGAAGAGTAAAAACCATCAAGGAAAGAAAACAAGAGAACTCCACCAAGCTAAAGAAATCCACGGTAAAGAGGAAGTATTGGAAGGTTGAAAATGGATTGAATCAAGAATAAAACCAGAAAAAAGGTTTGAGAGGAAGGAAACGGAGGTTTTAGCCATCGAAGAAAACAAGAGGAAAAATGAACGTGTTTTGGATGAGCATCAAAACACTAAGGAAAAAGATAAAATCTAAATTTAATAAAATAAAATAAAATTATAATAAAATATTTTAAAATAGATTAAAACCAAAAATAAGAAAATAAGAAATTATATCAACTCTTAATATAATCGCTTCATAAATTTTAGTAATTCGATCATATTCCATTTTAACCACTATAATTACACTTTTGTACTTATTCAATTTGTCACCCCATTAATCCCAAGTCAAAATTGATAATAATAATATAAAGTAAACTCCTACGTTTAAATTTTTTAAAATTATGACTTTTTTCGAAAATCTCGCAATTCAATCAAATTAATGATTCGAACTATTAACCCGATTTTTGGGATGTTACAACTCTCTCCCCTAAAAAGAATTTCATCCTCAAAATTACCTTAAGCAAATAAAAACGGATATTGCACTTTGTGTTGGGACCGTCGACTCACCCTATGGCGCAGCGGAAACAAAAATTTAACGGTTTCACCAGCGATCCAAGTACGATAAATCGAATTCGAGAAGAAAAGACACAAACACTTACAGTGGGTCCCTTGAAAAACAACAAGGACAACAACGACTAATGGTGGTGACGATTGGTTCGAATCGTAAGCCTTCACGAAACCACATCTCGGCCTCTACCCAGTTCACCTGATTGAGAGCAATATTTTCTTTTCCCAAAACTGTTTTGAGAAAAATAATTGAAGATCATGTAAAAAATGGCTGTCAGACCTTACACATCTTTTATATCAAAGTTACCCTAACATATTAGGGATTTTATTATTTTAAATCAATTGAATCTTTATTTAATTAATTCAAATTAAATATTCGAGATAATTAAAACATATGTATATCAAATATACATATATTAACTCTAGATATATTTTATTACCGTACAACAAATTGTACATCTTTGCTCATTTCAATCCTAGGGTGTGACCCTATAGGTTATTGTAACATTAGTAGTAATTATTAGAACAATTCTAATATTACATACAATGAGTGACATATAACAATATATCATTGTCACCTAAGTTACAAGAAAATATGATTCGACATATCATCTTCATGATTAACTCTTTTATGTATTACATCATTTTGTCCTTTATATCTAGAATATGCACAAGTCTTGGAATAGTCACACTTGTATAACCCATCTATTGTTTCTTGATATCTAGACTTTAATTAAAGAATAATTTGTGATATCTCATATCAAATTATTCGAGCATGGCCATACATTTCTAGTCTCACTCAATCAAGTGGACTGTAATATATTTCCTATTATGCAAGAAGGACAAATCCTACCTTAATAATACACACCTACTACATATATCGAGATATATTCAATAACAGTCTTTATAGTGCAACCAGTTACGGAGAATATTTAACTGCATAAAAACATACAACAATATATGTTGGGATAACATTGATCTCAAGTCTAAGGATAATACATATAGTCATCACCATGTGCAATGTTATGACTGTCACATAATAATCCAAGACATATGCTCATGGTGGGTAAATCTAATACATTGTTCTCTAACAATATAATCATGTATCAATTCTAACATCTCTATGTCATGACTACTCGTTGTCATCAATCAATAACATGTTAGTCTTAAGCGTATTATTATTGTCTATGCCCATAATAATACTTGACTAGGTATCTTTTAATAATAACAATTATGTTAATATATGGACTTTATTATCTTACAGTTTATGTTAAACACATAAATAACTGAAAATAATAGCGACAATGCCTTTATTCAATAAAATCAGTAAATAAAATGTATCATTATAATCATCATATGATCGGTCTTTGGGCATACTCTAACACTTTCATCGTCTCTTTAGGTTCCCACATGGTTTCTTCAACACTGTGGTTACGCCACAACACTTCCACCAAAGGATTCAACTTATTCCTTAGAACTTTCACCTCTCGCGCTAAAATCTCTATAGGTTACTCTTAATATGATAGGTCTGCACGAACCTCAATATCTTTAACTGGAACAATATACAATGGATCCCAACGATACCTCCTCAACATCGATACATGAAACACATTATGAATGTGTTCAAGTTCAGGGTGCAACTAAAGACAATATGCAATTGTTCCTATACGCTTAATGATCTAATACGGGCCAATAAACCTCAGAATAAGTTTTCCTTTACAGTCAAACCTCAATACCTTTTTCCAAGGCAAAACTTTCAAGAATACAAGATCTCCCACATTGCACTCAATTTCATGACGCTTTAACTCTGTATAAGACTTATGTCGATCAAAAACAACTTCAATCTATCTACGATCAACTTTACTTTGTCTTCTACCTCTCTAATCAAATCGGTCCTACAGTTCATCCTTCACCTAATTCGGTCCAACATAAGGGAGTGTGACACTTCCGCCCAAATAATGCTTCAAATGAAGCCATTTGAATACTTTACTAGTTGCTATTATTATATGCAAACTCTGCAATGGTAAATGCCTCTCCCAAGATCCATCGAAATAAATAACATAATCCCAAAGCATATCTTCAAGGATTTGAATCACACGCTCAGACTGACCATCCTTCTGAGGGTGATAAGCCATGCTAAACTTAAGTTTTGAACCCAAATATTCCTGCAAGCTATTCTAAAACTTTGAGGTAAAATGGGATCATGATATGAGATAAATGAAACAGGAACATCATCATGCAACCGAACTATCTCATCAATATAAACCTTAGCTAACTTCTGCAATAATAATTCGTACGTACTGGAAGAAAATGAGAACTTTTCAAGAAATGATCAACAATCACCCAAACATAATCTTTCTTAGATGGAGTTAAAGGTAAACGTGAAACAAAATCCATAATGACATGCTCAAACTTCCACTCAGAAATACTAATTGGTTGTAACAATCTTGAAGGAAACTGATGTTCATCCTTTACGTGCTGACAGACTAATCATCGCCTCACAAATTTAACAACATCAATCTTCATTCCTGGCCACCAATAAAAATCATGAAGAAGATCTCTGTATCAGGATGTACGGACAAAAGGTTACTATGAGCCTACACCAAGATTTCCCGCCTTAATTCTTCATTATCCGGCACACACATACGACCTTGAAAACAAAAAATTCTCTCCATATTCAATGAATAACTACCCATAAAACCATCTTGAACCAACTGAGCCTTAACCACTAGCAATCGATCAGATGACTACAACTCTTGAATGTGTTGCGTCAAAATGGTCGAACTCGAATCCATGCAATCAAAGCACCATCATTTGCAATACTTAGTTGCGCGAACAAAGCTCACAACTCTCCCATCTACTTACAACTCAATGCATCGACTACCACATTCACTTTTCCCAGATAATATTCTATCGAACAATCATAGTCCTTTTAATAGTTAAACGCAACGTATTTGCCTTAAATTCAATTCTCTCTGAGTCAAAAGGTACTTGAGGCTCTTATTATCAGTGTAAATGATACACTTCTCACCATACAAATAATGTCACCAAATCTTCAAAGCAAACAATACAACATCTAGCTCCAAATTATACGTCGGGTAATTACGTTCATGCGGTCTCAGCTGGCTCGAAGTGTAGACAATCACTTTACCCTCTTATATTAACACACAACCAAGGCCAATGATGGATGCATCAATGAAGACTACAAAACTTTTCCCCGATTATGGCTGCAGTAACACTAGTGCCTTGGTTAAATCTGTCTTCAAGTTCTCAAAGCTACGTTTTCTTTCTTCTGTCCATTCAAACTTTGCATTCTTCTGCAGCAGCTTCGTTAAAGGTGCAACAATTAAATAAAATCCTTCAACAAAATGACGATAATACCCAACCAATATGAGGAAATTACGGACCTCGGTAGCGCTCTTTGATGACTTCCACTCTACTATAACTTTAATCTTACTCAGATCAAACCGAATACCCTAAGTTGAAACCACATGCCCAAAAAATGCCACTTCCTTTAGCTAAAACTTGCACTTCAAAAACTTAGAATACAACTGCTTCTTTCACAGAACTTGCATAACTATACTGAGATGTGCATCATACTCCTCTTTTGTTCTAGAATACACCAAAATATTGTCATTGAAAACCAATAGAAACTGATCCAAATATTGGTGAAATACTTGGTTCATCAAATCCATAAAATCTACTGGAGCATTCGTCAAACCAAAGGGCATCACAAGGAACTCATAATGCTCATAACGCGTCCTAAAAGTAGTCTTCATTACATCTGGTTTTGCAACTTTCAACTGATAATAACCCAATCTGAGGTCAATTTTTAAAACACCTTAGCCCCTCGAAATTGATCAAACAAGTCATCGATCCTTGGTAATGGGTACAAATTTTTAATCGTTAACTTGTTCAATTGATGATAATCAATGCACATGCGCATCATACCATCTTTCTTCTTTACAAACAACACCGAAGCACCCCAAGGCGAAACACTTGGACGAATGAATCCACAATCAAGCAATTCTTGTAATTGCATCTTCAACTCTTTCAGCTCCTTAGGTGCCATACGATAGGGAGCAATGGACACTGGAGTTGAATCAATATAAGTTTCAATACGAAACTCAACCTCACGATCCGGAGGTAACCCCGAAAGATATTCAAAAACACATCAAGAAAGTCTAACTATCGGAATATGTTAAACATCAATTCCTTACCTTCTGAATTAAGGATGTAAGTCAAATATGCCTCGCAACCCTTATTCAACATCTTTCTTGTATACAAAGCCAAAGTAACATTGTAAAGGAACCCCTACCTTTCACATACAACCACTAACTTATTTCCCTCAGGAGTCTTTAAGATAGCACACGACAACTTAAAGTCTAAATGCACATGATACTCTCAAAGCCAATCCATCCCTAGAATAATGTTGAACCCTTGAAACGACAACTCTATAAGGTCAACTGGAAATACCTTCCCTTTAATGACTAGCAGACATTTACGCTAAACTTTATCTACTAAAGCACTCTCACCCAAAATACTAGTACCATTTCCACATCATGTTTACTAATAGGGATATTCAAACTATTCACCAAATGACTAAGAATATATGAGTGTGATGAACCAGAATCAATCAAAGCGACCAAAGGAATAACTTCCAAAGAAAAGGTACATGTAATCACATCAGTAGGGGCACAATCCTGACGCTCACAAATCATATAAACTCTACCAGGTCATCCACCCTCAGCTGGAGCACCAGGACCACATCCCCTACCACGAGAATGATCTTGATTGCCACCACCTGCTCTACCTCCTCCACGACTCGGTATAACCACCATAGCTCTATCCTCAGATCTCTGCGGACAATCTCAAATCTGATGTCCCACAACACCAAAGTGAAAAAGGCTTCAGTACGATGCCAGCACTCGCCTCCATGATTCTTGCCACAAGTATCACACCGAGGATACTTGACATGACCTGCACCAGCTGAGCAACTCTGTCTGTCTACCTCTGTTAGAAGTCCCGTCGGTAGTTCTTACCACAGTCAGCATAATTGCGACCCCTCTTTGCATAGTGAATTGGAAACCAAAAGCTTCAGATGATCTCTTTCCCTGAACTTCATGACTTGATTCACCTATGGTACTCTTTACATCTCTTGCTTGATCAACCATAATCAAACACATCGAAAGAACTAGTCACCAAATAGGCACGAATCTCTCTCTTCAACCCATCCTTGAATCTCTTACACTGCTTAGCCTCAGTCGATACGATCTCAGGAGCATATTCACTAAGTCTGATAAATTCTACCTGATATTTAGAAACTGACATCATACCCTAAACCAGATCAAGAAATTTCTTATTCCTAGCACTAGTGTACTAAGAATCCAAAAACTTCCTTCAGAATGATTCTTGAAAGAACACCCATATCAATCAGTTTGTTGTTGTCCCTCTCTTAATGGTTGACCACTAACGGTGTGTATCACCCTAAAGTAAATATGCCATGCATCCCAGCTTTTCATTATCTGAGTAGCTTATCTATTCAAGAATTTATATGACACTATCCAACCATTCCTCAGCTACGATCGGCTCGGTACGACGAACCCCACTAAACTCTTTTTCTCTAAAAGCTCTTAAACTCTCTAAAGGTAACCCACAATTCACCGGCTCAGGTGCATGAATATGAACGATGTTTGGAACCGCTCTCCAAAAATACCAATTATCACCTCAGCTAACTGATCAAGAGGAATATTAGGATTTGGAACCACAGGTGGAAGTCCATTATCAACACCCCAACTGTAGTTGCATTAGCACCATTGGTAGGGCACTGACCCTCAGGAGCTCCTAATACTACACAACGCGGCACCATAAAGAACTATACTAGCACAAAATCTACAAAATTTAAACAAAACTAAGGTTAAAATCTCATCAGGTGATCAAACAACGACTTGTAATTTTTTTTAAACATTTGAGGCAATATAGTTCCCACTTATCTACCTAATATACATACACATTTTTCATATAACATGACTCTGATACCAACAAATGTAACACCCCATACCTAATACGTAGGATGGCCTGGATGCCTGAGCGAACATTAGGTTTCGAACTTGTTAGAAAATAAAAAATTGTAAAACATGAAAGCTAGTTTGAACATACAATATACAAGTTATGACAATGGTAAATAGTTAATAAACAAACGTCATTCAATCATTTAACATTTCAAGGAAAAACTACTAGATCATCATGATAAATGATAATTTTATAATTAATATCTCCCAAGTTATTTTATGAAATTAGGCTCATTATTATTCATTTACCATTCTTAATTTAAAAGTTTCACATTGATCAGGCATCAATCGAGGATCTAATAGAACTTACAATCTAGGGACCACAATGTAAATTAATCAAAATTCTCACACAAAAAATATCATAAAATAGACTCTCATATCAAGTGATTCAATACTTTATAGTGAGACCAAAACAAATCTCTTCAATATTCCAATTAAAATATAATAATAATTAACTAAGTCATTTTGGACCTTTTTGAACATACAAAATCATCCTATGATCAAATTAAGACTTAAGGACATTTAGATCTTTAATAAATTGAATTTTTCCATTTTTTAAGAGATTACATAGCGAAGGGATTGGTCCTTTTTTACGGGGGATCGATCTTTTGCAATCTAGTAGGTTTGGGCCTTGGGGCAAGGGATCGAAAGTCAAAATTTGCATAAACAACTTACTTTTTCATAAGTCACCTAACCAAAAGACACTAAACCTCACATTGCATGCTTCCTAAGGCACTAACATATTATGTACACTTAAAATAACATGTCTAAGCCGTTGAAGCACTTGTTAGAGTTCACAGCAAGTTTTGGCATAATTTACCTACCATGAAACCATGATTAATGAACGACATATTTCAAATCACCAACATAACATGCAATCAAGTAATTCAAGACCAAACCATTGTATGTTATTTACAAAACTTGACAACATCAAAAAAAAAAACAAAAAAACAAAATCCGAAAATAGCAACCCCATATTGTCTCAAAGCCAACTCTTGGTTCACATATTCTTTTAAAAAGTAAAGTCTTATTTGATCAGCATCGGACAACGCTTCCACCATGAAATAGCCACTAATTCTCTACACAAATTTGTACAACAGAGTGTGAGCTTGAAGCCCAGTGAATGACTATACCTTCTAAGATAATGCACATAGTAAAATCGATGGAAGCAAACTACGAGTTATGCATTCTTTCCAAAGCTTAATCAAATCTTACCAATCCATAGATACTCTATTTCCATACACTTTACAAGACATATAACTAAATTTCTAGATTATAGAATGCTTAATAAACTCATGATCATCAATGCAACACACAAGCCCACATGCGCTATTATCTTTGGTGGAAGTCCATGCACAAAATGCACACATAATTAATTAATTTAAGACCATTGATTTTTGTTTGAAACACAACATATCTATGGATAAAAAGACTCCAAATCACTCCTTTTATTTGGACTCACATAGGTCCCAACTTCCACATTTCGGAGCAAAGCTCAACGTACCAACTTTACCTCGTATATCTTCTCAGAGCAAAGCTCAACTGACCAACCTATTCTCGTATCCCTTACAACCACAATTTTAAAACACTGAGTACTCATTCTTAGGCATGCCTTTTATATGCAAATGTCTCTTTAAGAACAATTGCCAATTAAGTCAAGTTCACCATAAATAGTTGCCAAGTGATGCATAACATTTACATATACTTATTCATTTTCAAAACATAGTTTTCAAATTAAGGTGGTTATCATGATCAACCCAAAATGAATAGTAAACCGTCTCCTCTCATTCTTGGACATCGAAGTGTCTTTACTCGTCCGTAACTAAATTCATAATAGCTTATAAACATCGCTTTGCAAATTCATATACGCATCACAAGGTAACATCATGCTTATGTACAATCATGTTGATTCATCATCATAAAATGTTTGCATAAATGAAACCAATTCTAAAAATACAGTAGTAACTTACTTTTAGTTTCACCAAATACTTACCATTCTAATGTTCAATTAATATTACCAATGCTCATTATAAAAGAACGAATATCCACTCACCGCTATCACGTTTACCACACGGAATCGATCCAAACTTATGCCCAACAAACAATGAACAATAGCGCACCAAGTTTACTCCATTAAATACCCAAAGAACACTTTAGAATCCATAGCAGAGTGTCACTAAAGTTCCCAATATAGAGCAGAAAAATCTACTTCGAAAACAGAGCGTATAATGCTGAAACTACTAAAATTCTTATCAGTCTTGCACTCGAAACTTTCCACAACTCTAACACAACTTTCTTCCCCCTAAAACTGATCAAAAGCAACCTAAATCAGTTCCTTAAACATCAAATAACTGTCCAAAAGCAGCGGCAACTTAAGGAATTCCCATATTTCTGAAATCGTCTAAAACTAAGCTTATTTCAAAGGATTCAATAAGAAATCAATTTCTGATTGAAAAACTATTTTAGCCCAATATTAACCTCATTATTAACATCTAATTTATAACCAGAAAATCCCCTAATCATCTCAAGAAAACTAGATCTTTATTTTATTCTGAAAATCATTTTTTATTTCCCCAAAAGTATCATTTCATTGAAAACTATCATCCATCAATATAAAAAGGATCTTTTTAATCGGCGAAGCATTAAGGAACCAATAAAACGAAGTTTAACTTGCTGGAAATTGATTGAAGAAGAGTAAAACCATCAAGGAAAGAAAACAAGAGAACTCCACCAAGCTAAAGAAATCCACGGTAAAGAGGAAGTATTGGAAGGTTGAAAATGAAGTTTAGAAATGGATTGAATCAAGAATAAAACCAGAAAAAAGGTTTGAGAGGAAGGAAATGGAGGTTTTAGCCATCGAAGAAACCAAGAGGAAAAATGAACGTGTTTTGGATGAGCATCAAAACACTAGGGAAAAAGATAAAATCTAAATTTAATAAAATAAAATTATAATAAAATATTTTAAAATAGATTAAAACCAAAAATAAGAAAATAAGAAATTATATCAACTCTTGGTATAATCGCTTCATAGATTTTAATAATTCGATCCTATTCCATTTTAACCACTATAATTACACTATTGAACTTATTCAATTTCACCCCATTAATCCCAAGTCAAAATAAATAATAATAATCTAAAGTAAATTCCTATGTTTAAAATCATAAAAATTATGAATTTTCGGAAATCTCGCAATTCGGTCAAATCACATATCGAGACTACTAATCCGATTTTTGGGATGTTACAGAGCAATTTTTGGAAGAAGTTTGTTTGGCTTGGTTTTGCTCCCAAAAGTCGACTATTCACTTGGTTAGTTATGAGTAATCGTGTCCTAGACTGCTCTGTACAGAGATGTCCAGAATCATCTAAGCATTTATTTTTTTTCTTTCTGGTACAGCTGGAGGGTCTGGACGACTTTTTGTAGTTTATTGGGGGATATCCGTTGCTTTACATATGGAACTTGCTGTTTTCCTGGAAGCTTGGGAGGCAATTGGGGTGTCGTCGGTCAGTCAGGTATGGTCTTACATCTCGTTTGCTGTTATCTGTACTATATGGTTGTTTAAAAATGAATTTGTTTTTCGTGACAAAACAATGGATCTGCCTCAGATGATTTTTTAGTGAAATTTCGCCTTGGTACATGGCTTAAAGCCAAACATGCTGATCGTAGTATATCAGTGGAAAGTATTATGGCTGATCCTTTTATAGATGATAATTTAAGTTTAAATCATGGACTTGGGGCTCCCTTTCTTCAATGGTCAGCCCCCTCAAGTGGTTGCGTGGAACTAAATGTGGCCGGGGCAGCTACGTTAAAGGGCTAGGAGTGTGATGTGGGGGGTATTTTGCGAGGATAAGAAGGGGAAATTCTGTTCCAATTTTCTGAACCATGTAGTGTGTGTCCATCTTCTATTATCAAGCTATGGGCAGTTAAATGGGGATTGATCATTTTATCAAATCGATCAGTAGCGGTAAATATAAGATTTAGGGTTTAGGGTTTAGGGTTTACTATATCGGTTACTATTGGTTTTTGGTGAACTTACTATATCGATTACTATATCAGTTACTATATCGATTACTATATCGGTTACTATTGGTTTTTGGTGAACTTACTATATCGATTACTATATCAGTTACTATATCGGTTACTAGTGGTGGATTGGTTTAACCAGTCGGTGGCTCCTCCTGGTCATCTTGCAAATCTAGTGTTGAAATTGGATGGGTTATTGAAACACCGTGGCTTCTCGATAAAATTGGTTCATCGCAGTTGTAATTCATGAGCAAATTCTTTCGTAAAGGCTTGGATTGGGTAAACTTTTCGTTAAGGTGGAAGTGTGTAAGTTTGAAAGGTCCGATAAATTATTAATTTCAACAGGTTATAAGTGTTAGGACCCATGGCACAACGAAAACAAAAACTCGACGGTCTCACCAGCGATCCAAGTACGCAAAACCGAAATCGGGAGGAAAGGATGCGAATACTTACAATGGGTTCTTTGAAAAAACAACAAAGACAACAGTGACTAATGGTGATCACGAAAGGTTCGAATCGTAAGTCTCCACGAAAACACGTCTCAACCTCTACTTAATTCACCCGATTGAGAGAAAAATTTATTTTTTCCAAAAATAGTTTTGAGAAAAACGGCTGAAGAACATGGATGCTAGACCTTACCTCACTTTAAATATATCAGTTACCCTAACATATTAGGGATTTTAAGTTATTTCAAATTAATAAAAAATCTGATTTAATTAATTCAAATTAAATATACATTAAAGACTTATAATCTGAATTACAATCTTTAACATTTATTTAAAATCTTATTTAATTATTCCGAATTAAATATCGATTAAAAGAGTTGTAATCAAAATTACATTCTTTTAATGTTTACTTACTATATTCGGGATAATTAAAATCATATGTATATCAAATATACATATATTAACTCTAAATATATTTTAGTAACATACAACAAATTGTACATCTTTGCTCATTTCAATCCTAGGGTGTGACCCTGTAGGTTCTTGTAACGCCAGTAGTAATTATTAGAACAATTTTAATATTACATACAATGAGTGACATCTAGCAATATATCATTGTCACCTAAGTTACAAGAAATTATGATTCGACATATCATATTCGTGATTAACTCTTTTATGTATTACATCCTTTTGTCCCTTATATGTAGAATAGACACAAGTCTTGGAATAGTCACACTTGTATAACCCATCTATTGTTTCTTGATATTTAGAGTAGACTATAATTAACGAATGGTTTGTGATATCTCATATCAACTTATTCGAGCATGGCCATGCATTTCTAGTCTCACTCAATCAAGTGACCTTTGATATATTTTCTATTATGTAGGAAGGAAAAATCCTATCTTAATCATACACACCCACTACATATATCGAGATATATTCAATAACAGTCTTTATAGTGCAACCAATTACGGAGCATGTTTAACTGTATCAAAACATACAACAATATATGTTGGGATAACATTGATCTCAGGTCTGAGGATCATACATATAATCATTACCATTAGCAATGTTACGACCGTTACATAATAATCCAAGACATATGCTCATGGTGGGTCAATCCAATACATTATTCTCTAACAATATAATCATGTATCAATTCTGACATCTCTATGTCAATGAGAACCCGTTGTCATCAATCAATAACATGTTAGTCTTAAGCATATTATTATTGTCCATGCCCATAATAATACTTGACTATGGATCATTTTAATAATAATAATGTTATTATATGGACTTTATTATCTTTCAATTTATGTTAAACACAGACATATAACTGAAAAAAATAGTGGTAATGCCTTTATTCAATAAAATCGATAAATAAATGTATCTTTACAATCATCATATGATTGGTCTTTGGGCATACTCTAATAATCTCCCACTAGAACTAAGACCAATCACGCACATATCTAATACCGAGTGACTCGGTGTGACGATCATGCCTCTACCGTGTAAGAGGCTTCGTTAAGGGATCAACAATGTTGTCATCCGTGTGTATTCTGCATATTTCCACATCTCCTAGATATATGATCTCTCGAACGAGATGGAGGTGCCTAAGAATATGTTTGGATCATTGATGAGATATGTCTTCCTTTGCTTGTGCAATGGCTCCATTATTTTCATAACAGAGTTCTACAACATCTGATATGGCTTCCTAGTTCTGATATGAACTTTTTGATCCAAACAACCTCTTTTGCTATTTCACTGGTTGCAATGTATTCTATTGCAATGTATTCAACCTCTGTTTTAGAATCAACTATTGTGTCTTGCTTCAAACTTTTTCAGCTCACAGTACCTCCATTAAGACAAAACAAAAAACTTGATTGCGATCATTAGTCATCCTTGTTAGTTTGGAAGCTGGCATCAGTATAACCTTTTACACTAAGCTCTTCCTCCCCTCTATAGAAAAGAAATTTATCCTTATTTCTATTTAAGTACTTAAGGATATTTTTAACCGCAACCCAGTGATTTTCATCAAGGTTTGCTTGATACCGACTCTTAATGCTTAAAGCATACGATTCATCTGGTCGAGTACATATCATGGCATACATGATAGAACCAATAGACGAAGCATATGGAATCTTATTCATCCGTTCTCTTTCTTGTGGAGTTAAAGGACACATTTCCTTCGAAAGAGAAATGACATGTCTCATAGGCAACAATCCTTTCTTGGATTCTTCCATACATAAACTTTTCATCACTTTGTCTATATATATACTTTGACTCAGACCTAGAAGTCGTCTTGATATATCTCTATAGATCTTAACTCCTAAGATATACGCTGCCTCACCCAAATCTTTCATAGAAAAAACAACTACCTAACCAAGTCTTAACATACTGTAAAGTAGGTATATCATTTCCTATGATGAGTATGTCGTCTACATACAAGATTAGGAAAGAAACAATGCTCCCACTAGCCTTATTATAAACACAACGCTCATCTTCAGTTATGATAAATCCAAATTCTTTGATTGCATCATTGAAACGAAGATTCCAGCTTCGAGAAGCTTGCTTTAGTCCATAAATAGACCTCTATAGCTTACAAACCTTTCTAGCTTTTTCTGGAGCGACAAAACCTTTTGGTTGTGTCATATACACATCATCTTCAAGTTTTTCATTAAGGAAAGCAATTATGACGTCCATTTGCCAAATTTCATAATCATGGAATGCAGTTATTGCGAGCAAGATCCGGATAGACTTAAACATAGCTACAGGGGAGAATGTTTCGTCATAGTCTATACCATGAACTTTTCAAAAACCTTTAGCAACTAATCACCCCTTGTATGTTTGTATATTGCCATCCATGTCGGTTTTTGTTATCGAAAACCCATTTATACCCTATAGGTTTGACCCCTTCAGGTGGTTCAACCAAAGTCCACACTTGGTTTATTAACATGGAATCCATCTCAGATCTCATGGCTTCAAGCCATTTCTCAGAGTCTGGTCTAGACACTGCCTCTTGATAAGTTATACGATCATCTTGATCCATAAGAAGAACATCTCCACGTGTGGCAATGAGAAATCCAAATCTCTTAGGTGCATGACAGTCTCTTGTGGATCGGTGCAGTGGTTATGTTTCTAAATCTGTTGATTGTTCCTCAATAACTTATGAAACATGTTCAACTTCAGGTTCACTAATATGTTGTTCTTGAACTTCTCCAAGTTCATTATTTCTACCCTTCCCTTTCTTTGAGAGAAAATCTCTTTCGAGAAAAACTTTCGTTCGAGAAACAAACACTTTGTTCTCGTTAGGGTTGAAGAAATAGTATCCCTTAGTTTCTTTAGGATATCCAACAAATATACACTTATGAGATTTAGGTTCGAGCTTTGTAAACATCTAATGTTTTACATAAGCTTCACAACCCCAAATCTTCATAAAAGACATACTAGGATGTTTCCCTGTTCATATCTCGTATGATGTCTTTTGAACCGATTTAGATGGAACACGATTTAGTGTGAAAGCGACTGTTTCAAGTGCATGTCCCCAAAAAGAAGTCAAAAGATCACTGTAACTCATCATTAATAGAACAATATCTAACAGTGTTCAATTCCATCTTTCATAAACTCCATTCCATTATGGTGTACCAGGTTGTGTAAGCTGTGAAACAATCCCACATTCTTTCAGGAGTTCATCAAAATCTATGCTTAAGTATTCTCCACCTCGATCTGATCAAAGTGCCTTAATACTCTTGCCTAGTTGATTATGTAATTCATTTTTAAATTCCATAAACTTTTCAAGGGCTTCAGATTTATGGCGCATAAGATAAATATACCCATACCGATTGAAGTCATCAGTGAAAGTAATGAAGTAATGGAATCCACCTCTGGCTTGTGTATTCATCGGTCCACATACATCACTGTGTATTAACCCCAATAAATCACTTGCTCGCTCACCTTTACTATTAAAAGGAGCTTTAGTCATTTTCCCAACAAGCAAGATTCGCACACATCATATTGTTCGAAAACAAATGAACCTAAGAATCCATCTTTATGGAGTTTTGATATGCATTTCTCACTTATATAGCCTAAACGGCAATGCCAAAGATAAGTTTGTTTCAAGTCATTTGTTTTTGATCTTTTAGTATTTATGTTATAAATGGATTTTTCTTGATCCAAAATATAGAGTCCATTAACCAATTGTGCTGAACCGTAAAAAAAATTATCGAGATAGAAAGAACAACAATTATTCTTAATAATAATCTCAAAACCAATCTTGTCCAAACAAGAAATAGAAATAATGTTCTTAATCAAACTAGGCACAAAACAACAATCCTCTAAATTTAAATCAAGTCCACTAGTTCTTTGGCCAGGTTCCTTCTCTTTTGCAGTCTCTGTACAGAAGTACAAATATGAGAACCAAAACCAATATCTAATACCCAAGAAGTAGATGTTGACAAATTAAAATCAATAACATAAATACCTAAAACAAACTTTCTGTTTACTTTTGCCTTCTTGACCTCTTCAAGGTAAACATGGCAGTTTCTCTTTCAGTGTCTGGTCTTATCGCAATGGAAACATTTTTCCTTCCTTGCTAACTCCCCCTTTGGGTTTCAATGCATTTTTTCCTTTTGGTTTGACCTTATCATTGCCCTTAGACTCTGCCTCTACCTTTTTCTTTCTCTTTCCTTTATCCTTGTGGACCATAAGAATGGGCTTACGTCCAACCTTTTTCATGTTGCTTTCAATAGTTCGTAACATGCCAAGTAACTGTGGCAAAGTATTGTTAATTTCATTCATGTTGAAATTAAGGACAAATTGGCTATAGCTATCTGGCAACGATTGTAGGATAACATTGGTAGCCAATTCAACTTTGGCTTTTTCTTTTAGGATATTGATTATTTAAGTAACACTTTACTAGTTACATCTCATGTAATTCCTCATTTTGGTGAACAACTCTTGTTCAAATCATATCATGACTTATCCAAATACTTAACCTTTAGGTTTCTAATCCTATTAGAATAACCTAGCTAAGTTATTACCAATATCTCAACGAGTGAATATCATTTGTTTATTCTTCGTGTTTAACCAAGATAGATTTATGCTTTGGCAAAGCCCACACAATATCTATCGAAGCCTTAACGAGGGTAAATATTGGATGGTTAAGTTAACTTAGATTATAAAGAGGGATTTGCGTAAATATCTCATCATTGTTCGTTTTAATATTAGGCCATTATTGATCTCATCAATATTCATTCTTATTTTAGTATTTTTTGCATTACCCATATAACATATATAAGCAATAAATAAGATGCAATGGTTATAGCCCAAAAATAATAACTAAGATGGCACATCCCAAGCCAAAGCGAGAACCAAAACCTTAAAACTTAAACTACTCTATAGGTATCTTCTCGCCTTTAGCTCAATCCGTTCTTCTTCCCCTTTTTGAATCTTCATAGGATTACAATTTAAAAGAAACTCATTTTACATACGAGGGAATAAGATGAGAAGAGAAATACAACTGAAATATAGAAAGACACGACACGCAGGCCGTATTTTAAAATTCAACCATTGTAAATGGAAAAAGGGCTATAACATGCATGTCAAACACCGTACAAAACAAACATATCATATATATATGCACACGTTGTTAGACCTTTTTTAAAAATACTAATATGGGCCTACAATTTATATTGCTTATTAAGGGTCAAGGGGCGAAACGCCTTGCGGGGTCTAGGGGCAGAGCCCTTAGCGTGCATCGGCCGTACCGTGACGCCGGTGGGATTTTTTTGGAAAAACAACACTTTTGTTTCTATAGAAAAACCTCACGATTTGATAACACTTATCAACATAATCGTGTTTTTTTGGGTTTTTAATCCCGAAGGTTTTTTTTCTTGCATTGGAACAACCATTGTTCCACTGCCAAACACGATTTGCTATCGTATACCCACTGATCATCATGTCAATGATTGACATATTGATTTCGTAAATTCTTGCAACAACATACATATTGTAAAAAATAGATTAACAGATTAACATATTAATCAAAACTTTAATCCACCATTAATTTCGTACAAAATCATGAAATCATCAAAAATAGTAAAATCAAAACATGCATCTCATACATATCGCATCAACCAATAATTTAACCCAAATTCAGATCATACAAGTTGCTCTGATATAACTTTTAGGATCGTCAACGCACCCCATGGTGCAGCGGAAACAAAAACTCGACGGTCTCACTAGCGATCCAAGTACGTAAAATCGAAATCGAGAGGAAATGATGTGAATACTTACAATGGGTTCCTTGAAAAACTGCAAAGACAAGAATGTCTAATGGTGATCACGAACTGTTCGAATCGTAAGCCTCCACGAAAACACATCTTGGCCTCTACTTAGTTCACCTGATTGAGAGAAAATTTACTTTTCCCAAAAACAATTTTGAGAAAAACGATTGAAGAACATGACTGCTAGACCTTACCTCACTTTAAATATATCAGTTACCCTAACATATTAGGGATTTTAAGTTATTTTGAATTAATAAATTTTTTTGATTTAATTAATTCAAACTAAATATATGTTAAAGATTTATAATCTGAATTACAATCTTTAACGTTTATTTAAACTCTTATTTAATTATTCTGAATTAAATATCGATTAAAAGAGTTGTAATCAAAATTACATTAATTTAATGTTTACTTACTATATTCGAGATAATTAAAATCATATGTATATAAATATACATATATTAACTCTAGATATATTTTAGTAACATACAACAAATTGTACATCTTTTCTCATTTCAATCCTAGGGTGTGACCCTGTAGGTTCTTAAAACGCTAGTAGTAATTATTAGGACAATTATAATATTACATACAATGAGTGACATCTAGCAATATATCATTGTCACATAAGTTACAAGAAATTATGATTCGACATATCATCTTCGTGATTAACTCTTTTATGTATTACATCCTTTTGTCCTTTATATGTAGAATAGACACAAGTCTTGGAATAGTCACACTTGTATAGCCCATCTATTGTTTCTTGATATTTAGAGTAGACTATAATTAATGAATAGTTTGTGATATCTCATATCAACTTATTCGAGCATGGCCATGCATTTCTAGTCTCAGTCAATCAAGTGGCCTTTGATATATTTCCTATTATGTAGGAAGGAAAAATCCTATCTTAATCATACACACCCCACTACATATATCGAGATATATTCAATAACAGTCTTTATAGTGCAACCAATTACGGAGCATGTTTAACTGTATCAAAACATACAACAATATATGTTGGGATAACATTGATCTCAGGTCTGAGGATCATACATATAATCATCACCATGAGCAATGTTATGACCGTTACATAATAATCCAAGACATATGCTCATAGTGGGTCAATCTAATACATTATTCTCTAATAATATAATCATGTATCAATTCTGACATCTCTATGTCAATGACAACTCGTTGTCATCAATCAATAACATATTAGTCTTAAGCGTATTATTATCCATGCCCATAATAATACTTGACTGTGGATCTTTTTAATAATAATAATGTTATTATATGGACTTTGTTATCTTTCAGTTTATGTTAAACACAAACATATAATTGAAAATAATATTGGGAATGCCTTTATTCAATAAAATCAGTAAATAAATGTATTATTACAATCATCATATGATTGGTCTTTGGGCATACTCTAACAATAAGTTGGGGTTTTAGTATTGTGATTCCCATTGTTATACTATAGCGAACTCTTCTATTTAATATTAATATATAATATGGCCACTTGTTTTCCCTTATTCAGGATTATTGGGGGTTTTAATGAGGCCCCATATTTCTTTTAAAAAAAAGCTTGAAGTTGAACTTGTAATTTTGTATATGGATTAAGACATTATTAAAGTATATCAAATTTATTTTTATAACTAAAATTAGGGTATACTCGAAAAAAACTAAATTTATTAGGCATTAAATAAAGATTTGAAACTTTTTTTTAAAAGGAACAAACTTGCCTCATTAAAAACCCTTCATAACTTGAACGAGACGAAATAATCAAGAAAGAGGAAGGAAAAAAGAGTGCCCAAAAATATTATTCTCATAGTCACAACACACCAAAACCAATAGTAACCGATATAGTAAGTTCACCAAAAAAACACAACACAATCCAATGAAAAAACCAAAAAACCAAAAAATGATATGACAAATGAAATTATAAATGGAGCTCAATCAATCTCCCAATAAAAATTCTACTCGCGACCAATATTACTCTTCACCAATAGATTAGCTTCACAATTACCTTCTTTATAAGAAAAAAAACCCTTCAAGAAAATCTAAAACAAAAATTTTTGCATCACAAATCTACATCTTTAAAAATTGAAGGAGCTAAAGGAGGATTATCAATCTAAGAAATAGGTATACCACTATTAGATTCTATGACAAGACCATTAGATAGACACTATCTATAAGACAAAAAACAAATAGAACAAGCTTCCAATAAAGCAAGTAGCTCGACTTAAAAGGGATCCATATAACCATTGAATTTTGAGAAACGAAGGAGAGGATATTTCTAATGATCCCAAGAATGCCCCAATACCAGCTTTACAAAAACTGTTAAAAACAACATCATTGACATTAAATTTTAGAGTTTCAAAAGAAGGGACAACCTACGAGACAACAAGTAGTCTTTTGATATGATGGGTGGAGAGACGACGACGATGGATTAATGAAGAAATAAAAAACGTAGATAAGAGTTACTCTTGTACCAGAATTCGATCCTCGTGAGAGTAATGTCAAAAATTGGTTTTTCGGTTTTTATCACAATATTTATTGTTAAACACAATTTTATTTTGAAACAACCATAGGGATCACAATCAGGGATTCTAATAGAGGTCGAATAGTTGCATAGCGACCGTTATATCACGATCATGACAGCGTCCAAGACCGCTATCGCGAAAAATAGCAGTGTGACAGCAGAAGCACACCAAAGTGGTAGATTGCTACCGTAATTTAGCGGATAGTGGTCAACCGCGGTAATAGCGGACTGCTATTTCCTTTTTTCGCTATTTCATTTTTTAAAACTCAAATTTCCTTAAAAATCAACCCATTTAGAAAAAAATTCACGAACGCGATATCCGCAATGATCGCAATAGCATATGTTATATCCGCAACCGCGATAAACTCAACACGACCAAAAATACGGCCGCAACCACTATTTAAATCTCTGATCACAATATTTCAAAGAAAACTAATCGCCATATTAGCTTTGATAAAGGTCTAATCGACGCCCACACTCAAAAATGAGAAAATGTTGGAAAAAATAAATTGAATTCATTGATGAAATATTCTAAATTAAAAGATATTTACTATCTCTTTACATCTGAGTATTAATAGAATAATTATTTTCTTTCAAATATCTCAAAGTAAAAGATATTTATTATTATTTTTTAAAATTTGAATATTGAAAAGATATCAAAAGATATTAAAAGATATCGATATCTTTTTAAATATATTTTCAAATTAAAGATATTATATATTAAAAGCTATTATCTTTTTAGAGTTTAAATATTAATGAATAACACTAATTTTAGTAAATTCTCCTTTGAGAATTCCTTATAAATAGAGTGTTAACCTTCTAGGTTAATTGTATCTCAGAATTTAAGAACTTCTAAAATCTTGAAAAAATATTTTCTCTCATTCTTTAGTTTTCTAGTGATATTCAAAAGCAAAAACTAGTTCGTCAACTTGAAAGTTTGTGTAACACTCCAAATTTTGGGCTAGTAGTTTCGGGTTTACCCGAAAGGTAAGTGGACCTCGTGAATTTAATAAATTAAGTCGTTGGGCTTAATTGGGTTGGAATTTGGCCCAATTAGCCATCAAAGGGGATTTTTGAATTATAGAAAAATAAGGAAGGACCAAGGGTGCAGTTATTCCATTTTTAAAAAGATTATTGCTTTTATTTTCTTTATCTTCTCATTCTTTTCATTTCTTCCTCCCTTCTCATTTTCATCCTCTTTTTCCTCTCCAAATTTCCATAACACTAAGGTAAGATCTTGATCTCTTTTTATTCTTCATTTTCGTCCTAAATTCATCCAGCAACCTTAGTTTAAGGAAACAAAGCCTTGATTTAATCCTAACTAAAGAAAACAAGGGTTTTCATCCAAATCACCAAGGAAAGGTTTTTGGCTAAGAAAGAGGCTTCATTTTTGGATTCAATCATCAAGGTAGTGTATTTCTAATCCTTTGAAGTATTAAGTTTTCATAAATTTAGATATTTTGTTAAGATTTGGTGATTTGAACATTTTAGGGTTTTTCTTTGATTTATAAAGCAAATCACATTTTAGGTGATAATAATATGTTTCTATGATACCTTAAGACCCTAAACAACTTACTAAAGCTTTAGAATAAGTTTAGAAACCAAACCAAGTCTTTTAGGATATTTTTGAGTGATTTTTGAGCCTAAATAAACTATTTTAGGGTTTGAGTATCGATACTAAGAATAATATCAATATTGGTTAAATTGGGGAAACAATTAGGGATTTGGATTGTGAGTATCGATACTTCTAGGTAGAGTATCGATACTACCCTTGCAGTATCGATACTCAGGGTGACAGTAAGGCTCCTTTTTCGGTGACATAATGCATTTTTGGTACCTATACTCATAGGGTATCGATACTTGACCATAGGGTATCGATACTACAAGTAAAGTATTGATATTATTCACTTTAGATGGATATATAAACACAAATATATAAAAATAATCTCCAAATTATTTTTATATAATTTCTGGTGAATTTTCGAACCTACTGCCAAATTCAGAATCTAACTATTTCTTTTAACTTCATCCCTAGGTTCTTCATCAATTTTCCAAAATTTATGAATTTATCCCTAACTTTTTAAAACTTACGAAATGGTCCCCAAATTTTTCTAAGGCCTATAGAATACTTCCTTCATCATTTCCAAACAATATATAATTTTTCCATAATTTTCCTTACTCAAACCATTCATGGCCGAAATTTAATGAACAAGTTCTAGAAAGATTAAACATGTTCTAATCATCATACATGCTTGAATATGAATCTACTACCTCACAAACATAAAAATCCATCATCAATTTCAGGATCCCTTTATATGAACATAAACCCTTAAATTTGGGATCTTTAAACACCAACAAGATTACCATGCAATATTGGTACCAAAAGATAGAGTTTTTCATGTATAACAATTTTCTATTTACAACTTACTCAAGATACTAATTAAATTACTTAGAAATTGAGTTGAAAATTTTCTCTTACCTTAAGAGAAACCCACGGCTTGGAGAAGAAGATGAGCTGAAAATTCTTCCCCATCATAATACTCTAATATTAAATAAATCTAGCACATGTCTTAATATAGTATAATAGAATTATTTTATTCAATTCAATAGGAAATTCCATTTTTGCCATTAATGAATCTCCATAATCACCATAAAACCAAGCCATCTGATTATTATCATATTACAAAGTCAAACATAAATTATTTTGACTTTTAATTCTGAAATTCCTCTTGAATTTTCAAAAATTACGTTTTAGTCACTAAATTCCACTGTTTCGGTTAAATCTGGAACATTACACAATTCCAAACCAAATTTCTCTGATCCAAAATATTAAAATAATATTTCCAACCATTTTATAACATCCTTCAAATTTTTGTAAAATTCCAATTCGATCTGAAATACCGATTTCCTTACCGGCTTTAACCCTTTCTACTTTTTCTTTACTAAAATTCCAAATCCAAAAAATATGATTTCTATAACTCAACTATCAAGAGTAAACCATCTATTTATGTAATACAAATTCTTTTTAGGAAATTATCACTTAATTCCCTAAACTTTTTCCCCAAATTTCTACTTTGACCATCAAACTTTCAAAATTTGCATTTTGGTCATTGTCTAAATTTTTGGGGTATTACAATTATCCCTTCCTTAAGAAAATTTATCCTCAAATTTTAAAACTTTCTATGAAACACTAACTCCCCTTTTACGATTGCATTTTCCATTGCAAATTCGTATCCCTTAGTTAGGGTTGTACGAACTGGTAAGACGTGCCCTCGCCTTATGCGAAAACCTCTTCGGTCTTGCCAACTTCTTGAAATCCGATTTTTTTTTCTCCTCAATTTAGGAATTTTGTTAAGATCATGCTAATCATTAGATTTGGAAACTGTTTAATCCAAATCTTCAACTTGATATTAAAATATCTACACATTTACATATCATTTTTTCCCCAAGTAACATCATTGACATTATGATTTTGCTAAATCACTTTGTCTAGAGAATTTCTCTTCTTATGCAGTTCTTTAATTTATCGAGCTAAGATCCAGATTGATTATTCTTCATAAATCAAATCTATTTAAATCCCAATTTCCTCTATTGAAATGACATATAGAAGCTCTGGTCGATACTTTCCAAACATCGACACATGAAAAATAATATCTTGTACTTTGTCCAACTCTGGCTCTCAATTACCTCCATATTTAATGCTAACCCATCAGTCCAACTCTTTTTAATATCTCATAAGATCCAATAAATCTTAGACTTAATTTTCCTTTGCGTTTTGGGTGCAAAATATTTTTCTAAGGCGATACCTTAAGAAAAACTTTATCACCTTCATGGAAATTCAATCTTTTTTTTTCACTTCAAGTCTACATAAGACTTTTGCCGATCCAATGTCATCTTGAGATTATCTTTACTTCATCCTCAACCTCTTTCAATAAAAATCTAGATCAACAAAATTTTGATCTTTTAACTCGAACCCACTCAATGGTGTTCGACATTTTCTCCCATATAAAACTTCACACGGAGTTATCTTGATGCTTAATTTAATAATGTCATTGTAGAAGAATTCTACTAAAAACAAATACTTTTCTTTTTCCCATGATTCCTTAGAATCAATCAAACATGCACTCAACATATCTTCCAATATCTGAATAGTACTTTCTGACTTATCATCCGTCTATGGATGAAAAATCATACTGAATTTAAATCAAATACCCCACATTTTATGCAAATAATTCCCAAAGTCTTAAAGTAAACTTTGGATTCGTGTTAGATATAATGGATACCAAAACTTCTTGTAATCGAACTATCTTCTTGATATACCACTATGTATATTTATCCAATGCATAGACCATTCACATCGGAATGAAATGTGCTGATTTAATTAACTAGTCACTATCACCCAAATAAAATCCTTTTTATTTGATGTCAAAGGTAGTCAAGTAACAAAATCTATAGTGACTTTTTACCACTTCCACCATGGAATAGAAATCAGTTGCAACAATTACAAAAGCACTTTATGCTATGCTTTTACTTGTTGACATGTCAAACATGTAGCATCAAACTCAGTAATGTTTCTTTTCATACCTGGCCACCAAAATGACTCTTTACATCTTGATACATTTTTTTTAACTCTTATGCCATTTGCCGAAACAACATGACAAAGAAATTCAACTTCTGATAGCCAAAACTTGCACTTTGACAATTTAGCATATAACTTTTTATCCTTAAATATTTCAAGTACAATACGCAGATAATCATCATGCTCTATCTTTATCTTCGAGTATACCAGAATGTCATCAATATAGATCACCACAAATTAATCCAAGTAAAATTGAAATACTCGATTCATCAAGTCTATGAATATTGCCAGAGCATTTTTCAAACCAAACGGCATTACTACGAACTCGTAGTGTCTATACCGTGTTCTGAAAACTATCCTTGGAACATCTTCCACTTTAATATTTAACTGGTGATATCCCAATCGATTATCAATTTTTGAGAACATTGCTGCTCCTTTTTAAGCTGATCAAACAAGTCATCATTCCTCAGAATAGGATATTTGTTCTTGATAGTTACTCTGTTTAACTATCAATAATCTTCTCAATAATATATGCATAATTGCATATATCTATTTTTTTAACCAATACCGGTTTACCCCAAGGTATAAAATTCGGTCTAATGCATCCTCCATCTATAAATTCTTGCAATTAGTTCTATATTCTCTTAACTCAATTGCAACCATTCGATACAAACCCAAATATACATGATTAATGCTTTGATAACCATTAATATTGAATTCCACCTCTCAATCTGGAGGTAATCCAAATGATAAATCTAAAAAGACATATAGAAATTCCCAAGTTATGGAAATATCATATGATCTTATTTCAGATACTTAAATATCTCTCACCTTAACTAGAAAAGCTATGCATCCTTTTTACATCATCTTAATCATAACCATTGTTGATATCACTTTAGTGACGATTTCACTTTTTCATCAATCATTAATTGTTTTTTAATTTCTCCGTATTTTTCTAAATTAATCGCTTCTTGCGACCATTAGCCCATCTTTAATACAGAGACAATCCACTCATGATCAAAATGATCTTAAACTCGTTAATTGTAATATCCCAAAAATTTAGACAATGACCAAAATGAAAATTTGGAAAGTTTGGTGGTCAAAATAGAAAATTTGGAAAAAGTTTAGGGAATTAAGAGATAATTTCCTAAAAAGAATTTTATTCCATAAATAAATAGTTTACTCTTGAGAATGGAGTTTTTATATAAATCATATTTTCGGATTTGGAATTTTGGTAAAGAAAAATTAAAAGGGACAAAGCCGTTAAGAAAATCGGTATTTCAGATCGAGTTGGAATTTTACGAAAATTTGAAGGATGTTATAATATTGTTGGAAATATTATTTTAATATTTTGGATCAAAGAAATTGGGTTTGGAAATATGCAATTTTTCAGATTTAATCGAAACAGTGGAATTTAGTGACTAAAACACAAATTTTGAAATTTCAAGGTGAATTTTGGAAATAAAAGTCAAAATAATTCATGTTTGACTTTGTAATATGATAATGATCAGATGGCTTTGTTTTATGGTGATTATGGAGATTCATTAAGGGTAAAAATATAAATTCTTATGGAATGGAATAAAAAATTCCATTAGGATATTATATTAGCATGTGATAGATATAATTAATATTAGAATAACAATATTGGGGGAACATTTCAGCTTCTTCTTCCTCCAAGGGCCGACACTTTCAAGCAATAAAGGTAAGCATTTTTAGTTTGAATTTTGAAGCGATTTCTTGAGAATTTGAGTAGGTGTGGTTAGGAAAAATGTTCTACGTTCAATTCTCTACATTTTGACATGAATATTACTAGGGTTTCATGTTCAAGTTCATCTTGAGCTGATGAAGGGATTTTGATTCTTGTGTTTTATGGGTTTTGATGAGTTAAGTAATTTTAAAGAATTTGTTGTAAGAATTGATGAAGAACCTAAGAATGAAGTTAAAGAAAACAGTTTGGATTTTGAATCTGGCAGTAGGTTCAAAAATTCACCAGAAATTATATAAAAATAATTTGGAGATTAATTTTATATATTATGTTCATATATTGATCTAGTTTCGTTTAAAATAAATGGGGTTCAATTTCAAGTTGTATACAAAAAGATATGAATTTTTAACCAAGGAAAGGTCAGAAAAATCGGACAGCAGATTCTGCAAAACAGATCATGTTGATCAACTTTGAAAATTCACCATAAATTGTACAGAATGAATTAGAAGGATTTATTTATATGGATAGATTTGTATTCAAGTATAGTTTTCAATGAAAGAAACGGAATTGAATTCCATTGTGTATATCAATACAGAGTATTGATTCTTTGAAGGTAGTGCGAATTGTCTGAATATGGAAAATTGACTGGTTGTTGTATAAGTGTTGTATAATTGATATACTATGCTGGAAAATGTTGTTTTGGAATTAAAATGAGAGTTATATGTGATATATGACTGTTTTGGAAGTTTGAAAAGATTTGTGGTTTATTTACAACATTTGTAGAGTTGGGGTACTTAAAGATACTTATGCCTTTGTAAAGCATTTGAATGATAGTAATTTCAATGCTGGAATTTTTATATTAAGAATGTAAGTGATAAAATGGTGAAGGACCATTTTTTGTAAATTGGAAAAATTGATTCCAATGTTAACGGAATTATTAAGAGATAAATAATTTGATAGATAATGAGTTTCAAATATATTATGGAGTTATTATGGGATATGTTTATGTTAGTACAATACTAACATATGTATCGTTATGAATTGATGATTTATACAGATTGTGATTGATTTGTAATCGAAGCAAATCAAATATAAAAGGGCTTATGGCGGACAATAGTGAGGCTTATATATTTTGAAAGACATAAAGTGTCAAGGTGAGTGTAATACATGCATGAAATTATACATGGATGTTTTATACATCATCAGGAAGACTTGCGATAAGTCAACCTTGTTTATATCAGCATGTTATATGTCATTTTTTATAACTTTGACATGACATTGAAATGTCACGGTATGAAATCAAAATGCATTGATTATGAAAACTGTGATATTTTACCATGAATGTTTTCGAGTATGAATTGCCCAATGTTAAATATTGATAATATACTTTGCCATGGATGAATTGAATAAATAGACTATATGCCCAAGTAAGTCATTGAGGGATAGGGTATAGTTGGCATGCCATAGAGTATAGCAGTTGCAGGTTTATAATACACTTCGGTGTATATGGTGGGCACGACCTTATGTGTAATACACTTTGGTGTATATGGTGGGCACGACCTTATGTGTAATACACTTCGGTGTATATAGTGGGCACGACCTTATGTGTAATACACTTCGATGTATATGGTGGGCACGACCTTATGTATAGCACTACGGTGCAAATAGTACTCGAATACCCAGGGTCCTCAAGGTTGTATATTGGGCTATAGGCTATGGTTTATGGTTTATTGCTTAATAAATGGTAAGCATACAAATAAGCTTACGAGCTTTTGGAATAATGGCAAGTATATGGGTAAAATAAGCTTACGAGCTTATGAGATTAAATGGTAAGTATTTTGTATAAAATAAGCTTATGAGCTTATGGAATTTAAATGGTAAGTATTTTGGTAAAATAAGCTTACGAGCTTATGGGATAAATGGTAAAAGATTTTATATTATTTTGATCATGGTAAAATATTGGATATATTAGTAAAATGATTTTATGGAAATTTGATTTTTGACATTGAAAATCATGTATGAATTGTATTGCACTGTTAAATGTTTTAATTGCCTCACTAAGTTTAGACTTAGCGTGTGATGATTTTCACGCGTAGGTAAAAAGCCAATAGTGGATTAAAGAGTTCAAAGTGACATCAAGCATCGAGATGTATATTTCAATACCAGTAAGACATCCTACGATGGAATTTGATTTTTGATAGTGGCATGTAATTTGAAAATGTTCAATTTATTTGTTGAATAAATTTTGGAAATTTTTATAGTGATGAAAGGTTAATTTTTATGAATTTATATGTATTTTCGGAAGTTACTGTTGCAGTTACTGATGTTTTAAGCAAAATTTTCCAGAATGATTTGGGGGTACCGATTCCCCCCAACAGGGAACCGATTCCCCCACTGTTCATCGACACTGTTCACAGGTACTGTTCATAATAAAAAAATCTTTTGAATTAAATTTGTTATAATAAATTATAGATTATATGGAATGATATTTTTATAATATCATTTACCATTTTAAGAAAATAAATTTTAAATCGCTTTTGAATTGGAAAATGGTTTTACAAATTCGGGTAACATCTATAATCTGTATAGGTATAATTATACGGGTTATGGGTGTTACATTAATGATAATCCCATAAGATTTACCATTAACATAAGCTCATGAATCTTTATCGAACATTTACTATTTGTATGACTAATACTTGTATCATGACCGTGACCTATGGGTCTTCCGCTATAATATCACTCGATATCAAGTAGAATTGACTATTTCTACTTTAGAATTCCTTATTTCATTCTTAAGGAAATATTTATAACTTTTCCAGATCCATAGAAATTATTCTTGAACAATTTCAACATTTTCCATCTCAAATGAAAATTTCAATGTTCACATCATTCAATAAGAAAACTTGATAAATTTTTGTAGCAATAACTTCATAGCAGTTAATGTTAAAATTTTCCAGAATGATTTTGGGGTACCGATTCCCCACAACAGGGAACCGATTCCCCCAACAGGGAACCGATTCCCCCACTGTTCATAGACACTGTTCACAGGTACTTTTCATAATAAAAAAAAATCTTTCGAATTAAATTTGTTATAATAAATTATAGATTACATGGAATAATATTTTTATAATATCATTTGCCATTTTAAGAAAATAAATTTTAAATCACTTTTGAATTGGAAAATGGTTTTAAAAATTTGGATTACATCTATAATCTGTATAGGTATAATTATACGGGTTATGGGTGTTACATTTATTGGCATCAGAGCTACAGGTTTAGCCAATTCTAGGACTAAACCGAGGTTGTTTTGAATTAAAAAAGTGTATACATACCACTAGGATGTCAAAAGTTATTGATAGTTGTATATATACTGTGATGATGTTTATAGGGGGTAAAGTTACTCTTTAATAATGTATGATGATTCGGATTATGTTCATATGTTGGAATTAAAGATAAAGGTAAGAAAGTCGAAATTGTTGAAAAGAATGCCAAGATTGAAATCGATAAAAAGGGATCCGACATGACTTATGTAAAAAACACCTTAGAAGGGTGGATGTTGTTAGCGATTTTACTCTATTTAGTGGAAGAAATGCAACGATTATAAGAAAAGTCAAATTGGATGAGGATACAGAGGAGATATCTGAATCTAGTGAATGATTTTGAGGTTCTCCAGGTAAGCTTAAATAAGTAAGAAATATTTAAGCTAAGCATTAAATTGTTTAAATCATTGTTGATTGAGTAAGAGGAAAATAATAAACAGTAATAAGTTGTCCGCTAAAAGTTTAAAGAAAGTTGAGTTATTTGTGAATCAAATGGTTATGAGTTGGATTGAGAATAAATGTCATGTTCAAAAAAAAAAAAATTGATAGAGTTACCTTGTGAAGGTAAATATGAGAAAATGGATTGTCTAACCTTCCATGCTGCAATGAATTATTGTATAGATTGAGATGGATTCTCAAAAACTTGAAAATTTTCAAGTCCATAATGATAAGAAAAAGGGTAAATTTGTTTACTAGTGTGATTTTAGCATTAACTGTTAAGAAGTTATTGCTACAAAATTTTCGAGTTTTCTTATTGAACGTTGTGAACATTGAAGCTTTCATTGGAGATTGAAAATGTTTCAATTATTCAAAAATATTATTTTTAGATCTGGAAAAGTCATACAGATTTCCTTAAGAATGAAATAAGGAATTTCAAAGTAGAAATATTCAATTCTACTTGATATCGAGTGATATTATAGCGGAAGACCTATAGGTCACGGTCATGATACAAGTGTTAGACGGTCAAATAGTAAAGGTTCGATAGAGATTCAGGAGCTTATGTTTCTGATGAATCCGATGGGATTATCATTAACAAGTTTTAAGATCATTTTGATCATGAGTTGGTTGTTTCTGCATTAAGGTTGGGTTAATGGTCGCAAGAAGCGATTAATTTATAAAAATGCAGAGAAGTTCATAATTTTAATGATTGATGAAAAACTGAAATTATCACTAACGTGATATAAACAATGGTTGCGATTTAGATGATATAAAAAGGAAGAATAGCTTTTGTAGTTAAGGTGAGAGATACTTAAGTATCTGAAGTAAGATCAAATGATATTTCCATAACTTGGGAATTTCCATATGTCTTTTTAGATTTATTATTATGGGTTACCTCCAGATTGAGAGGTGGAATTCAATATTAATGATTATCAAGGCATTAATCATGTATCTATGGGTTCGTATCGAATGGTTGCAAATGAGATAAGAGAATAAAGAACCAATTGCAAGAATTGGAAGATTGAGGATGCATTAGACCGACTAGTTCACATTGGGGTAAGCCGGTATTGTTTAAAAAAATTAGATATGTGCGATTATGCATAAATTATCGATGGTTAAATAGAGTAACTATCAAGAACAAATATCCTATTTTGAGAATTTATGACTTGTTTGATCAACTTAAAAAGGAGCAACAATGTTCTCTAAAATTGATATTCGAATGAGATATCATCAATTAAAGATTAAAGTGGAAGATGTTCCAAGGATAGTTTTCAGAACACGGTATAGACACTACGAGTTCGTAGTAATGTCGTTTGGTTTGAAAAATGCTCAGGTAGCATTCATGGATTTTGATGAATCGAGTATTTCAACCTTACTTAGATCAGTTTGAGGTGGTTTGTATTGATGACATTCGAATATACTCGAATACAAAGATAGAGCATGATGTTCATATTCGTATTGTGCTCGAGAAAATTAAGGGTAAAAAATTATATGCCAAAATGTCAAAGTGTGAGTTTTGGCTATCAGAAGTTGCTTTTCTTAGTTATGTTGTCTCGATAGAAGGTATGAAAAAAAAATCAAGCAATATTTGAGTGAAAACCTCCAAAAATATGTTCAGAGGTTCGAAGTTTTTGGGACTTGTTGGTTATTATCAAAGGTTTATGAAAAAAAAACCTTTTCGATGGTTGCTTCTCCTTTGACCAAGCTCTTGCGAAAGAATGTTTCATTTACTTGGACTGAGAAATGTCAAGAAAATTTTGAAACTTTAAAGAAGTTTTTAACGGAAGCACCAGTGTTTGTATAACCGGAATCGGACAAAGAGTATGTGGTGTATAGTGATACATCTCATATTGGTTTGGGTTGTGTACTTTTTCAAAAAGGTAAGGTGGTAGCATATGTTTCTTTAACAATTAAAGATGCATGAGAGGAATTATCCTACTCATGATCTTGAGTTAGCATCGGTTGTTTTTGCTCTAAAGATTTGGCGTCATTGTTTGTATGGTGAGAGATGCCACATCTACATGGATCATAAGAGTTTGAAATATTTGTTGACTCAAAAAGAGCTCAATTTGAGACAACGAAGATGGATAGAACTTTTAAAGGACTTTGATTTGATCATTGATTATCATTCAGGTAAGGCAAATGTTGTAGCAAATGCACTTAGTCGGAAAACTTTTGTAGCTTTGTGAGACTATAGACTTTGAAGTCAAGTCTGATGAATGTCTATTTTATCGAGGAAGAGTGTATTCCTCATAATGATGAGTTGAAGAGAGATATTTGTTCTCAAGCACATTATTGTCCACTGACTATGCATACAAGTGGGAATAAAATGTATCAGGATGTAAAGAGTCATTTTGTTGGTCAGGAATGAAAAGAAACATTACTGATTTGTTTCTACATGTTTGACATGTCAACAAGTAAAAGCTGAGCATAAAGTGCTTTCGTAATTGTTGCAACTGATTTCTATTCCAGAGTGGAAATAGTAAAGAGTTCTATGGATTTTGTTACTAGACTACCTTTGCCATCAAATAAAAAGGATTCCAGTTAGGTGACAATGTCCAGTTAATTAAAGCGGTATATTTTATTCTGAGGTGAGTAGATTATGTATTGGATAAATACATAGAGTTGTATATCAAGGAGATAGTTCGATTACAAGGAGTATCAATATCCATTATATCTGACAAGGATCCAAAGTTCACTTTAAGATTTTGGAAATATTTGCATAAAGTTTTGGGTACTTGATTAAATTTCAGTACGATTTTTCAACCATAGACGAATGGTAAATAAAAAAGTACTATTCTGGTATTAGAAGATATGCTGAGTGCAGTTGTGATGGATTCCAAGGAATCATGGAAAAAAATATTTGATTTTGGTAAAATATTTCTATAATGATGGTTATCAATTGAGTAACAAGATGGATCCGTATGAAGCTTTATATGGGAGAAGATATCAAACACCATTAAATTGGTTCGAGTTAAAAGATCGAAATCTTGTTGGCCAGATTTATTGAAATAGGTTGAAGATAAAGTAAAGATAATCTTAAGATGATATTTGATCGGCAAAAGTCTTATGCAGACTTGAAGTGAAAAGAGATTGAATTTTATGAAGGTGATAAAGTTTTCTTAAAGTATTTCCTTGAAAAAAAAATATTTTGCGCCTAAAATGCAAAGGAAAAATAAGTTTAAGATTTATTGGACCTTATGAGATATTAAAAAGAATTGGACTGATGGCTTATCAGTTAGCATTAACTATGGAGGTAATTGAAATCTAGAGTTGGACAAAGTACACAATATTTTTTATGCGTCGATGCTTGGAATGTATCGACCAGAGCTTTTATATGTCATTTCAATAGAGGAAATTGGGATTTGAATAGATTTGATTTATGAAGAATAATCAATTTGGATCTTAGCTCGAGAAATCAAAGAACTGCATAACAAGACGATTTCACTAGTCATAGTGATTTAGCAAAATCATAATGTTAAGGTTATGAATTTTCAAGGGAAAAAAGAATTTAGTGATGATTAAAAGACTATTGAATTATTCTTATCTTTAGAGGAAGAGTAGAGTTTAAAAAAAAATCCCTATTTTGGTGGGATTCATATTGGATAAACTTCTTTATAAAAAGGGAGTTAGTGTTTTCATGGAAATTTTAAAATTTGAGGACGAATTTTCTCAAGGAGGGGAGAATTGTAATACCCAAAAAATTTAGACAATGACCAAAATGAAAATTTGGAAAATTTGGTGGTCAAAGTAGAAAATTTGGAAAACGTTTAGGGAATTAAGTGATAATTTCCTAAAAAGAATTTTATTCCATAAATAGATGGTTTACTCTTGAGAATGGAGTTTTTATAGAAATCATATTTTTGGATTTGGAATTTTGGTAAAGAAAAATTAAAAGGAACAAAGCCGTTAAGAAAATCGGTATTTCAGATCGAGTTGGAATTTTACGAAAGTTTGAAGGATGTTATAATATTGTTGGAAATATTATTTTAATATTTTGGATCAGAGAAATTTGGTTTGGAAATATGCAATTTTTCAGATTTAATTGAAACAGTGGAATTTAGTGACTAAAACACAAATTTTGAAATTTCAAGGTGAATTTTGGAAATAAAAGTCAAAATAATTCATGTTTGACTTTGTAATATGATAATGATCAGATGGCTTTGTTTTATGGTGATTATGGAGATTCATTAAGGGTAAAAATATAAATTCTTATGGAATGGAATAAAAAATTCCATTAGGATATTATATTAGCATGTGATAGATATAATTAATATTAGAATAACAATATTGGGGGAACATTTCAGCTTCTTCTTCCTCCAAGGGCCGACACTTTCAAGCAAGAAAGGTAAGCATTTTTAGTTTGAATTTTGAAGCGATTTCTTGAGAATTTGAGTAGGTGTGGTTAGGAAAAATGTTCTACGTTCAATTCTCTACATTTTGACATGAATATTACTAGGGTTTCATGTTCAAGTTCATCTTGAGCTGATGAAGGGATTTTGATTCTTGTGTTTTATGGGTTTTGATGAGTTAAGTAATTTTAAAGAATTTGTTGTAAGAATTGATGAAGAACCTAAGAATGAAGTTAAAGAAAACAGTTTGGATTTTGAATCTGGCAGTAGGTTCAAAAATTCACCAGAAATTATATAAAAATAATTTGGAGATTAATTTTATATATTATGTTCATATATTGATATAGTTTCGTTTAAAATAAATGGGGTTCAATTTCAAGTTGTATACAAAAAGATATGAATTTTTAACCAAGGAAAGGTCAGAAAAATCGGACAGCAGATTCTGCAAAACAGATCATGTTGATCAACTTTGAAAATTCACCATAAATTGTACAGAATGAATTAGAAGGATTTATTTATATGGATAGATTCGTATTCAAGTCTAGTTTTCAATGAAAGAAACGGAATTGAATTCCATTGTGTATATCAATACAGAGTATTGATTCTTTGAAGGTAGTGCGAATTGTCTGAATATGGAAAATTGACTGGTTGTTGTATAAGTGTTGTATAATTGATATACTATGCTGGAAAATGTTGTTTTGGAATTAAAATGAGAGTTATATGTGATATATGACTGTTTTGGAAGTTTGAAAAGATTTGTGGTTTATTTACAACATTTGTAGAGTTGGGGTACTTAAAGATACTTATGCCTTTGTAAAGCATTTGAATGATAGTAATTTCAATGCTGGAATTTTTATATTAAGAATGTAAGTGATAAAATGGTGAAGGACCATTTTTTGTAAATTGGAAAAATTGATTCCAATGTTAACGGAATTATTAAGAGATAAATAATTTGATAGATAATGAGTTTCAAATATATTATGGAGTTATTATGGGATATGTTTATGTTAGTACAATACTAACATATGTATCGTTATGAATTGATGATTTATACAGATTGTGATTGATTTGTAATCGAAGCAAATCAAATATAAAAGGGCTTATGGCGGACAATAGTGAGGCTTATATATTTTGAAAGACATAAAGTGTCAAGGTGAGTGTAATACATGCATGAAATTATACATGGATGTTTTATACATCATCAGGAAGACTTGCGATAAGTCGACCTTGTTTATATCAGCATGTTATATGTCATTTTTTATAACTTTGACATGACATTGAAATGTCACGGTATGAAATCAAAATGCATTGATTATGAAAACTGTGATATTTTACCATGAATGTTTTCGAGTATGAATTGCCCAATGTTAAATATTGATAATATACTTTGCCATGGATGAATTGAATAAATAGACTATATGCCCAAGTAAGTCATTGAGGGATAGGGTATAGTTGGCATGCCATAGAGTATAGCAGTTGCAGGTTTATAATACACTTCGGTGTATATGGTGGGCACGACCTTATGTGTAATACACTTTGGTGTATATGGTGGGCACGACCTTATGTGTAATACACTTCGGTGTATATAGTGGGCACGACCTTATTTGTAATACACTTCGATGTATATGGTGGGCACGACCTTATGTATAGCACTACGGTGCAAATAGTACTCGAATACCCAGGGTCCTCAAGGTTGTATATTGGGCTATAGGCTATGGTTTATGGTTTATTGCTTAATAAATGGTAAGCATACAAATAAGCTTACGAGCTTTTGGAATAATGGCAAGTATATGGGTAAAATAAGCTTACGAGCTTATGAGATTAAATGGTAAGTATTTTGTATAAAATAAGCTTATGAGCTTATGGAATTTAAATGGTAAGTATTTTGGTAAAATAAGCTTACGAGCTTATGGGATAAATGGTAAAAGATTTTATATTATTTTGATCATGGTAAAATATTGGATATATTAGTAAAATGATTTTATGGAAATTTGATTTTTGACATTGAAAATCATGTATGAATTGTATTGCACTGTTAAATGTTTTAATTGCCTCACTAAGTTTAGACTTAGCGTGTGATGATTTTCACGCGTAGGTAAAAAGCCAATAGTGGATTAAAGAGTTCAAAGTGACATCAAGCATCGAGATGTATATTTCAATACCAGTAAGACATCCTACGATGGAATTTGATTTTTGATAGTGGCATGTAATTTGAAAATGTTCAATTTATTTGTTGAATAAATTTTGGAAATTTTTATAGTGATGAAAGGTTAATTTTTATGAATTTATATGTATTTTTGGAAGTTACTGTAGCAGTTACTACTGTTTTAAGCAAAATTTTCCAGAATGATTTTGGGGTACCGATTCCCCCCAACAGGGAACTGATTCCCCCACTGTTCATCAACACTGTTCATAGGTACTGTTCATAATAAAAAAATCTTTTGAATTAAATTTGTTATAATAAATTATAGATTATATGGAATGATAATTTTATAATATCATTTACCATTTTAAGAAAATAAATTTTAAATCGCTTTTGAATTGGAAAATGGTTTTACAAATTCGGATAACATCTATAATCTGTATAGGTATAATTATACGGGTTATGGGTGTTACATTAATGATAATCCCATAAGATTCACCATTAACATAAGCTCATGAATCTTTATCGAACATTTACTATTTGTCTGACTAACACTTGTATCATGATCGTGACCTATGGGTCTTCCGCTATAATATCACTCGATATCAAGTAGAATTGACTATTTCTACTTTAGAATTCCTTATTTCATTCTTAAGGAAATATTTATAACTTTTCCAGATCTATAGAAATTATTCTTGAACAATTTCAACATTTTCCATCTCAAATGAAAATTTCAATGTTCACATCATTTAATAAGAAAACTTGATAAATTTTTGTAGCAATAACTTCATAGCAGTTAATGCTAAAATCGCACTAGTAAACGATTATACTCTTTTTCTTAGCATTATAAACTTGACACTTTTCAAGTTCTTGAGAATCAATCTCAATTTATACAATAATTCATTGCAGCATGAAATGGTTAGACAACCCATTTTCTCATATTTACCTTCACAAGGTAACTCTATCAAATATTATGGACTTGATATCTATTCTCAATCCAACACATAATCATTTGATTCACTAATAACTCAACCTTCTGTAAACTTTTAGCAAAAAATCATATTTATCGCTTACTCAATTCCTCTTACTCAAATCAACAATGATTTAAACAATTTAATGCTTAGCTTAAATATTTCTCATTTATTTAAGCTTACCTGGAGAAACCTTAGAATCATCACTAGATTCAGAAATCTACTCTGGATCCTCATTCGATTCGACTTTTCTTGTAAGTCGTTCAAACTTTTTAATCAATTCTTACCATTCAAAAACTTCGTTGAAAGCTGGACATTTCTTCCCACTGAATAGAGGAAAATCCTTTATAACATACACTCTTCGAAGGTGTTTTACATAAGCCATGTCAGTCCCTTATTGTCGATTTCAATCTCAACTTTCTTTTCAACTTTTTCAATTTTCTACCTTTATCTTTAATTCCATCATCTGAACATAGTCAGAATCATCATACATTAGTAAATAATAACTTTACTCCCAATAAGAATCATCACAATATATATACAACTATCAGTAACTTTTGACATCCTAGTGGCATGTATACACTTTTTAACTCAAAACAACCTCAATTTAGTCATAGAATCGACTAAACCTATAGCTCTGATACCAATAAATGTAACACCCATAACCCATATAATTATACCTATACAGATTATAGATGATATCCAAATTTCTAAAACCATTTCCAATTTTCTATTGTGATTTAAAATTTATTTTCTTAAAATGGTAAGTGATATTATAAAAATATCATGTCATAAAAATTAAGTTTTGTTGTAACGAATTTAATTCAATTTTTTTATGAAAAATGAACAGTGGAGATGAACAGTAAGGGAATCGGTTCCCTGTTGGGGGAATCGGTACCCCAAAATCATTTTGAAAATTTTGCTTAAAAACGTGGTTACTGTTCATGCTACAATAACTTCCGAAAATACATATAAATTCATAAAAATTAACCTTTAATCACTATAAAAATTTCCAAAATTTATTCAACAAATAAATTGAACATTTTCAAATTACATGCCACTATCTAAAATCAAATTCATCGTAGGATGTCTTACTGATATTGAAATATATCTCTCGATGCTTGATGTCATTTTGAACTCTTTAATCCACTATTGGCTTTTTACCTACGCGTGAAAATCATCACACACTAAGTATATATTTAGTGAGGCAATTAAAACATTTAACAGTGCAATACAATTCATGCATGATTTTCAATGTCAAAAATCAAATTTCCATAAAATCATTTTACTAATATATCCAATATTTTACCATGATCAAAATAATATAAAATCTCTTACCATTTATCCCATAAGCTCGTAAGCTTATTTTACCAAAATATTTACCATTTAAATTCCATAAGCTCGTAAGCTTATTTTATCAATATACTTGCCATTATTCATAAGCTCATAAGCTTATTTTCATACTTACCATTTATTAACCAATAAACCATAACTCATAGCCCATAGTATAACTGTATGAGGAACCCGATATAAGAGTCAAATATTGCACTGAAGTGCTGAGGTCGAGCTTTGCTCACCTAATAATGCACCGTAGTGCATGTATCGTGTCTTGGCTAGACACTTTGAGGCATGCACTATGTGTCTTCTCTAGACACTCTAGTACTACCTAATATTGTAGCTGCTAGACTCTATGACATGCCATTAATACCACTGATCCTCAATAACATATTTGGGCATATAGTCAATTTTATTTAATCCATTCATGGCAAAGTATATTATCAAATTTAACATTGGACAGTTCATACCCGAAAACATTCATGGTAAAATATCACATTTTTCATGATCAATGCATTTTAATTTCATACTCTGACATAACAATGTCAATTTATAAAAATGATATAAAATCATACCGATATAAACAAGGTCGACTTATCGTAAGTCTTCCTTATGATGTATAAAACATCCATATATAATTTCATGCATGTATTGCACTCACCTTGACACTTTATATCTTACAAAATATTTGTGCCTCACTATTGTCCACAATATACCCTTTTTATACTTGACTTGCTTCAATTGCAAATCAACCATGATCTGTATAAATAACAAATTTATAACAATACATATGTTAGTATTGTATTAACATAAACATATCCCAAAATAATTCCATAGTATATTTGATACTCATTAACTATCAAAATACTTAATACTTAATAATTTCCTTTTAACATTGGAACCAACTTTTCCAATTTACACAAAATGGTCCTTCACCATTTTATCACTTAGAATTTCAATACAAAAATTCCAGTATTGAAATTATTATCAACCAAGTACACAAAGGCATAATTACAATAACACTCCCAATAATTCGAAATTTGTATTACAATCACCAAACTTATAAAAATTTCCATATTCTGACAACTTGAACTACCTTTAAAGAATCAGTATTCTGTACTGATATACATACTATAATTCAATTCCGTTGAAAACTAATTCGAATACAAATCTATCCATATAAATAAATCCTTCTAATTAATTATGTACAATTTATGATGAATTTTGAAAGTTGACCAACAGAATCAGTTTTGCAAAATCTATTGTTCGATTTTTCTGACCTTTCCTTGTTTAAAAATTCATATATTTTTTCATTCACCTTGAAATTGATCCCCGTTTGTTTTAAACAAAACTAGATCGATATATAAACACAAATATATAAAAATAATCTCCAAATTATTTTTATATAATTTCTGGTAAATTTTTGAACCTATTGCCAAATTCAGAATCTAACTGTTTCTTTTAACTTCATCCCTAGGTTCTTCATCAATTTTCTAAAATTTAAGAATTTATCCCCAACTTTTTAAAACTTACAAAATGGTCCCCAAATTTTTCTAAGGCTACTTCCTTCATCATTTCCAACCAATATATAATTTTTCCATAATTTTCCTCACTCAAACCATTCATGGCATAAATTTAAAGAACAAGTTCTAGAAAGATTAAACATGTTCTAATCATCATATATGCTTGAATATGAATCTACTACCTCACAAACATCAAAATCTATCATGAATTTCAAGATCCCTTTATATGAACACAAACCCTTAAATTTGGGATATTTGAACACCAATAAGATTACCATGCAATATTGGTACCAAAAGATAGAGTTTTTCACGTATAACAATTTTCTTTTTGCAACTTACTCAAGATCCTAATTAAATTGCTTAGAAATTGAGTTGAAATTTTTCTCTTACCTTAAGAGAAACCCACGGCTTGGAGAAGAAGATGAGCTGAAAATGCTTCTCCATCATAATACTCTAATATTAAATAAATCTAGCACATGTCTTAATATAGTATAATAGAATTATTTTATTCAATTCAATAGGAAATTCTATTTTTGCCATTAATGAATCTCCATAATCACCATAAAACAAATCCATCTGATTATTATTATATTAAAAAGTCAAACATAAATTATTTTGACTTTTAATTCCGAAATTCCCCTTTAATTTTCAAAAATTGTGTTTTAGTCACTAAATTCCACTGTTTCGGTTAAATTTGGAAAATTGCACAATTCCAAACCAAATTTCTCTGATCCAAAATATTAAAATAATATTTACAACCATTTTATAACATCCTTCAAATTTTTTAAAATTCCAATTCGATTTGAAATACCGATTTCCTTACCCGCTTTAACCCTGTCTAGTTTTTCTTTACTAAAATTCTAAATCCAAAAAATATGATTTCTATAACTCCACTATCAAGTGTAAACCATCTATTTATGGAATATAAATTCTTTTTAGGAAATTATCACTTAATTCCCTAAACTTTTTCCCCAAATTTCTACTTTGACCATCAAACTTTCAAAATTTGCATTTTGGTCATTGTCTAAATTTTTGGGGTATTACAACAACTCCTACTAAACAAGAGCCTTTGTGCATTGATTTTCCCCAAGGAAAAACTCCATACTAGTTAAAAACTGACCTTATTTATCTCCTCCCTACCTTCCGCGAATTATCAAACAAGAATCTACATAAACATCTCACGGAATTTCACATAGCCTGCTCCAATATGAGACCACAGGGAGTAACTGAGGACCAAATAAAACTTAGAGCTTTTCCTTTTTCCTTAGTCAAAGTGGTTATTTTATCTACCCCTAAATTCTATTACTACATGGGCTCAAATGACTTGCCTTTTTCTTGACAGGTTTTCCCTGCGGCGAAAGCAAGCGAGTTACGAAGAATAATACTTGGAATTAAACAACTTGATGGAGAGTCACTCTATGACTACTGGGAGAGATTTTAAAAGTTATGTGCTAGTTTCCCACAACATAGGTTAACCGAATAAACGCTTCTTCAATAATTTTTTATGAAGGATTAACTCCCCTAGAAATGAACATGATCGATGCTACCAGTGGAGAAGCTTTGGTAAACATAACTCATACTTAGGCTAGGGATTTAATTTCCACAATGACCGTAAATTCTCAATAGTTTATCCCAACTAATGAACCTCCTCGAAGGGTTCATGAGATAAGTTCATCTTCTTTATAAAGTAAGATACATAAATTAACTGAAGTAGTCAACTCTCTTGTTGCAGGAAAGATAGGACTCAAGTGGCAGTAGAGAACTTTCTAGGACCTCCCCAGAGGGCTTATAATCCCTATAACACTACTTATAACCCAGGATGGAGGGATCACCCAAATTTTAGTTATTGCCAAAAATCAAGGCCAAATAAAGCTTATTAACCAAGGCCACCTCCACCACAGCTACAGAAGACATCATTAGAATCAATTATTGAAAGATTATCTTTTTCCCAGGAAAAATTCCAAATTTATACTGAAGCCTACTTCCAAAGCTTATTAACCAAGCCTACTTATAACCATAGGATGCTTGGAATCACAAGGTAAACTTCCGTTTTAAACTGAAGTAAATCCAAGGGAGAATGTCAGCTCCATCACTCTTCGGAGTGGTAGTGTGATCGCGCCACCTGTTCAAAAATATGAAGCAATCTAAAAAGGAAAGAAGACTGTTGCTTCAGGACTTAGAATAACAATGAAGAAGTAGAAATGGATCCAAAGCCATCTACCTATGACGTGCCACCACATTTTACATCGAGGTTAGTAAAAAGTGATAAACAAGCTGAGGAAAAGGAAATAATATACATATTTCAGAAGATGGAAATCAATATACCTCTTCTTGAGGTTATCCGAAAGGTTCCAAGATATGTCCGATTTTTTAAGGACCTTTGTATAACAAAGGGAAAACTTACCGGGAACGAGAAGGTATGTCTCAGCTTTATTACAACAAAAGTTGCCACCAAAACTGAAAGACCAAGGTATTTTTGCAATACCATGTAAAATTGGTAAAGTTGGGATAAAATAAGGCATATGTGATCTTGGTGCCTCTATTAATGTGATGCCTCTCTCTGTTTATAATATGATCACTAACGAGCCCTTGAAGGATACAAAAATATCAATTCAACTTGCCGATAGATCTGTCATTTACTCGGAAGGACTCTTGGAAAATGTGCTGGTGGAGGTAAACGAATTAATATTTCCCGCTGATTTTTATGTAATTTACATGGAGAATGATCGCACCAGTACTTCTTCCAATATTCTATTGGGACATCACTTTCTAAGTACTGCACACACAAAGATTGACATAAGAAGCAGGACTTTAACCATGGGGTTTGATGGTGAGATTGTTAAATTTGATGTGTATAAGAAAATGAAACACCCAGACAAAGTGGAGAGCATAAATTATGTTGGTATTATTGATCCTTTTGAAAATGAGTTTGTAGAAACTGATTTTTCTTTTGATCTATGCAGGGAATTAGCAAATCATGATAAGGAAATAAGGAAGTTGAAAAAAATTTCAGATTGTGCCAATCTAAAATTGATTCTTGCTAAGTCTAATGTTATGCTTTCTGTTTTGCAGACTCCTGAGATAAAACTGAAACAAATGCCGAAAAACTTAATGAGTTCCTTTTTAGGAGAAAATACTACTTCACAGGTTATTTCGGATAAGCTTTCAAAGCTAAAAAAGATCCGAAGAATAACCTATGAGAAAGTCAAATTCTACAAGGAGAAAATAAAAGAATTATACGATTGTAGAATTTATCATAAGGAAATTCTTAGTTGGAAAAAGAGTATGAAGTGGATGAAGCATTTCTCTTAGAACATGTAGTCTGAACCAGGTCGTCGAGCTAACGACGTTAAACAAAAGCATTTCGTGGGAGGCAACCCATTATTTTTAATTTTGTTTTATTCTATTTTATTTCGGTTAGAGAAATTTAATTTAGTTGTTCTCTTTATTTTTCAAGAACCAAATGTTTTCAATCAAGCTAAAACGATGGAGATTTGCGAAATTTTCATTCGAACGGTGCCAAATTCAAACCCCATGAGCAGTAGATTTATTTTTCCTTTCGTGCAGAGTGATGTTCCAGCCCGTGCGCACCGTTTCATTAAACAACACACGTTAGCGCAATCCTTTTAATACTGGCGCACGTTAGCAAAATCTAAATCACATTTCCCCCTTTTATGCAACATATCTGCCGCCACTCTTTTCACCCTATCTCTTCTCTTTCTTTTTCGTTGATCGTGGGCCCTACCTCTATCCTTATCACTTCCCCTTTTTCAATTTTAAACTCTTGTTTTCCCTTATTTTATTAAAACCAAATTAAAACACACCCACGTACAAAATTAAACACACAACCAAATTAAAACCCCCAACAACCTTTTCTTCTCCCAAAACGTGACCCCCCAAAAAACCATCAAACCTCACCTCTTCACTATTATGCTAACCGTCGTCGATTTCATCGCACCACCCCGTTCGTGCTTCTATACACCCGCTACTACTCACGAGGGCATGCACCGAACGCTCCACCTTTTTTGTATCACTTAGTGTTTGCACCCATCGCTTTACTACGCCTCGAGCCGAGCACTACTAGTCGTTCCTCTCCGTCGTGCTCCCTTTCTCCATCGTTACAATCCATGTTGAATGTAGGAAATTCTTCCTCTCATTTGAGATCGTCGACTTTCCCGATGTGTTCCATGACTTTGGCAGCATCTGATAGTGCATCGGAGGTAAATTCCACTCTTGTTTCGGTTTAACCATTTCTAATATACCATCTGGTTTATCATTTTACTGAGGATTTTGATGCTGGTTGTTCTCCCCCGGATCCATCCCCTGTAACCTCTAGTTCTTGGCATTAACCCGGGAAACCTGCTTCACTGGCCCTTCCTCTAGCTCGGGTGATTTCCCTGCCCTGGAAGTCCACCGCCTTCCCATGAGAATTTCGAACGCAATCGACAGAGTCAATCGTATTCTGTCCCTACCGAAGAGACTTTGGAAGGTTACTTGTAATTCACTAACGAGGAGTTGCTACATTTTGAGTTTGTAAGACATCATCCATTTCGTGTAGGTAAATATATTCTGACTAGAACATCAGAAACTTTGCACTTACGTGATTCTTTCCATGCTTATTTTTTTGCCATTGGTTGGACGTTATATCTGATGATTAATTGTGCCACATTTTATGAACTTGTTTTTGAATTTTACGCCACTTTTACTTTTTCTCAAAATCGACTTATTAATGTTAACTATCCTGATGTCGTTACATTTAGATTATGCGAAAATTATTTTTCAATGTCTATTTTTGAGTTTAATCTTGCTATGGGGTTCGTGACAAATGTCACGAATCATGCGTATATGACTGTTTTGCTTGATATTCCGCATGATTTTGATGCCAACATGGCTTATGAGACACTTACCGGCTTGGTTGACCATATGTTCAACGCTCACTCGACTCAAGCTCATCTTATACACTATCCGAACTTACGCTACATACATCATTTCCTCGGCTACAATTATTCTGGCTGAAATGACTCATCTTCCTCATTGATTTGGGTTAAACTTTTCTTTTTATGGTGTATGTCAACCGACCAGCGGGTGAACTTAGGATTTTGGTTTGCTCGGGCTTTTGAGATCATGATTTGGTCCAATCGTCCACTTATCCTTGGCTCTTATATTACCTATTTAGCCTCTCGCATCGCTAATTTTGATGTTACCAAGTTTACTTATGCTTTTTCTACAAATGCCTTTGATGAGCAATGTTTGGACTCGATGGGCTTACTTGCTAGAACCCTGAGCACACCATACTTTGTTTCACCTGGTGTCTTCACTCCTCGTAGCGAGTAAGTTTTTGTTCATCGTAATGCGCCACAACCGCCACCTACAACACCTCGCCCAGACATACAAACACAAATGGATGAAGTCCACAGCCGTCTCCATACAATTGAGATGAACATTACTGAAATTCTTTCATATCTTCGTCCCAATGCCTCCCACAGCGGCTGTGGTCGACAGTAAATCCGGGGAGTTCTTTATTCTTTCTCTTGCATTTTAATTTTCCATTTTAGGGCAAAACGCTTTAAGTGAGGGGGAGTAGAGTCTAGGTTGAATTTCCCTTTGCTTATCTCTATGTTTTGATGCTAGTATGTGTTGATTGGATTTGCGGAAAATTTCATTGATTTCCTTTGTCTTGTTAAATATTTTTGGTATGGCATGCTTGTTTGGGAACACATAATTGTTTAGGTTAAGATATTCTTGAAGAGGATAACATGAATTGAAGTCAAGCTGGATTTATTGTGATATTCCATGATTTTGTTGGTTGAAATGTGCTTAGCTCAATTCATGAAAACACTTTGGTGAGATTTGAGCCTTTACGAGCATATCATTTTGCTCTCATTTTATTGGAATAAGTGTGTCGAATTTGATATTGGTATTCTACAACCTGTATTTAAATACTCCATTTTACCCACTAAATTGCCTACCCATGCATTTTCCCCCTAGTTAACCACTATTGAGCCAATTCCCATTATTTGTTTTCACCACATTTATAAACCTGAGCCTTTTTATTTTATTCCTTTTTTCTACCCTTTTCAGGACAAATGAACAATATATCCGGTGTATTCTCCATGAATAGAATAAAATTTTTGTATGGCGTGACATACAAAAGAGAAGAAAAAATGTTCTTCGTTCATTTTAAAAAAACAACAGTTTAGAAAAGAAAAAAAGAGGAAAAAAAGAAAACAAAAAGAGACATGAGAAAGAATGAAAAAATAAAGCAACAACACTAGTGCGTAAAAATCAAATTCAATTCGAAAGGAAAAGTGTTGTTTGATGGTATTGTGTCTTTTATCTTGTTGTACTTAGTCGATTGATGGAGTTACACTTATTTGTAGTTACTTGTATTGAATTTTTAGCCATGTATTTAGCCTTTTCCCCTCTTTTACCTAAGGACCGTTACAACCAATAAAAGACCCTTTGATTTATGCATCTTGGTCTGATTAGTAGTGGAGATTTGATTTACTTGCAGGACTATGGTAATATCGTGTCGATTCTGAAATTGAGCGTTTCTATACTCCAAACACATTGAGTGCTTTGAGTGAATCCTGGTAAGGTGTTGAGTTAAATGGCATTGAGATTGTTGAATAAATGGATGTTACAATTGTATTTAACTTGTTCCAATTGGTGATGTTCAACTGATTGACGTCTCGACTTAAATAATTATTGTGGTCTCTACCTTGCTTCCTTGAATGCGAGACTTGAAAAAAAAGGTAAATGGAATTTTTGACTGATTTGATTATACCATACTTGAGGACAAGAATGAGATAAGTGAGGGGGAATTTGATGACTATTCTGAATTGATAATATTTGCTCGTTAATTCTTCGATCTTATTGATTTATTGCTACTGATTTGGTTGTGTTATGCTTATTTTCGTGCAGGGTCTTACTTTCCATATTCAGTAGTAAAACGGGCGCATTCTGCATTTTTTTTTATTTGGTCACGGTTGGAGACATGGGTGCGAAAATGGGCATGACACAGTCTGACGTGGTAGTTTCTAGAAGTCTAATTAGCAATAGTTTTCTAGAAGATCTAGTCAGCGCCTTCTAGAAGGTGGACGGGCTGAATATCTTAGGAGACTTATTTTTAAATTTTAAAGATTGAATTTAAAAAACATTTGGAATTATCTTTAGGATTATTTTTATTTTCATTTCTATGTTTATCTCTAGATTTTTAGAGGCTATAAAGACCCTCTTGGGGTAAGTCTAAACACACAACTCAGAATTTACATTTCTTATTCTTTCTAGTTTTATAAAGTTATTTCTTTTCTTTTCAAGTTTTTGTTTTTACTTTATTTTAAGTTTTATTTTTAAACATGATAAGTATGACTTTTTCATGCTTAGCTAATTTTTTCATAAGCCGACAGCTGAAGCGATGACTCAATTCCAATGTGAGAATTGAAAAGCACCTTAATAACTTTGGAATATATCTCTCAATCTTTGCGCTTATTTTTTAAAATCAAAATAGTTTTCAAAATCAAAGATTGACTTTGGTCAAGATGTTGTTGAGATTAAATGTGTGGGAGGAAGAATCGGCTTATTGAAAGCACATTCGACTTTCTAGGAACACACTTGGCGAGATTGACTTGCCAATAGGGAATTGAGATCAGAATCAGTAGTTATTGAAACAATAATTAGAGTTGGTCTTCACAAACTTAAACGGTTATTGATCTATGACAATTCATGTTGATCTATGACAATTGATGTTGATCAAATCAATTTTTGAAGTCGAAATCAAAGATTGCCTTGGGTATTCGGTATACAAAATAGAGTAATGAGGATTGCCCTTGTAGACAAAGTAACCGACGTGAATCCTGAAGGGAAAATCTAATTCGATGATCCAAAGGAAATTGAGTCAAAGCGAGGCTTGAGGTTGTTTTTACCATATTCATTTTCAACCTTGAATTTTTATTTTCTTTATTTTTTTTCTTTAAATCGCTTTTTATTATTTAATCCTTTTTACCAATCCCCCATTTCTTTACTACTTATCACCTGATTTAAGTAAATCAAACAGAAATTTGAAATTTTCTATGTCCTTGAGGATCGACCCTTACTTATCTTTACTACTTATTTCTTTTATTTATTAATTGAGAAGAATGAATTTATTTTGACATCAAAACGACAGTTGTCATGACCTTTCAGTATCGAGACCCAAGTGGTAGAGTGCTCAAAATAAACATGAAAAATCCTATTCTTCTAATCCAAAGACCTTGGTGAAGTCCCCACTCATTATTAATATTTTATGTGTGATATAAGGGTCATAAAGAAGGCTTTTAAATATAATATAACTTTAAAACATACAATCTACTGTAGAATTAACTCATCACACTTCAATACTCTTAAGAAAATACCACATCTCTAATGACCCACAAAGAGTATCTAAGAGTTATAAGTCTGGTTACCTTGTTTCTTTTGATGGCTAGAACTCTCCCCAATCAACCCGAAGTTAACTTTTCTTTCCCTCTTGCTTTTAAGTTCTCCCCGACCTCCTTCACTAAACAAAGGTAAAAAAAGAGGTTACCATCTTAACTAATTTCTTTGATTAAGTTAATAACATTATCTATAACTTGAATCCACTAACCTAGAGCTTGATCCCTTGATTCTCTTAGTTCTCCATCAAACCCATTTTTGGTTTCAAAGGCTAAAACTTGAAAAATTGAACTTAAAATGAAGCTAGAAGGATGAGGATTAATAATCTTACCTTAGCTTGATCCAAACTAAACTTGAAATCCTTAATCCTTCAACTTGAAATGGAAGAAGAAGATGAGTGGTTGGTGAGCTAAAATAAGGGGGTGGTTAACGTAAAAATCATATTATAGGGAGAGGATTTTCAGCTTTCAAACTAAGAGGGGATATTTACACTTTTACTCCCTCAACTTTCTATTTCATAAAACACTCATTCCCCCAACATAATACTCTTGGGCCCAACTCAAACCCACAAACACTAAACTTGGTCCAATTATTCTAATGGGTTACTTGGCTCAACTTTATGGGTCTCAGGTTAACCCAAACTACTAACTCGAAATTCGGGGCGTTATAGTGAGAGTGAAGTAGGACTGTTTCAAGGAGACTTTTTGGCATAGTTCTTTTAAACTCTTGCATAACTAGGTGATGTTCATGGCTTTAAATACATACCCATGAGAACTAAAATTCTTGTTCAATGGGTAGTTGTGTAAAGTATATTATCATTTACACGAATGACAAAACAATTTTAAGGAGATCACGTCTACTTGTTAGCAAGTAAAGTAAATATATTATCACAAGAGAAGGTTCAAAGGAGGAAACCTACCTATCCTATGAAACTATAATCGTAGAGTCTATCACCATATCATGTCAAAATATTTTGATAAAATAATCAATTTCATTCATGTGGGGGATTGTTGGAAAATTGAAGTGAACTTGTTGATGAAATATTCAAAATTAAAAGATATTTATTATCTCTTTACATTTAAATATTAATAGGATAACTACATAATTTTAAATATCTCAAAGTAAAAGATATTTATTATCATTTTAAATTTCAATATTAAAAAGATATCAAAAGATATTAAAATATATCAATGTCTTTTTGAATATTTTAAATTAAAAGATATTTATTATCTTTTTAGATTTAAATATTAAAAATATATCAATATTTTTTTAATATTGTCAAATTGAAGATCTTAACTATTAAAAGATATTATCTTTTAAGAGTTTGAATATTAATGATAACACTATATTTAGTAAATTCTCACTTGAGAATTCCCTATAAATAGAGTGTTAAGTGTTGAGCCATGTATTTTGATATAATAATTTAAGGGAAAATATTTTTGGACTTAATTGAATTTGTTCAAAGTCTTAAAAAATAATTCAAAGTTCATAAAACTTTAATTTGAACACAAAATAGTTTTCTGGGTAAGCAGTACCAATATTGTTATTACAGTATCGATACAACGTGAACAATATTGATATTATTCTTAAGGTATCGATACCATAGTTAAAAGACCTATTGATACACTATTTCTAGTACCGATACTAGCATTTCTTTTTCAAGTTATTCAAATTCCAGTAAGCAAAATTGGTACCGATACTCTCGGAGTACCGATACTCCTTTACACAATAATATTGATACCATGAATCCCTAGTATCTATACTGGTCAAGTACAACGATCTTTAACGACTAGTTTATTTAAATATTACAAACTTAATACCAGTACTCTAAGCCAGAGTACTGACATTCCTTGTTTTGGGTAGTTTTGTTTTACAGAATTTTAATCCCCAATGGATCCAAAACATCCTCTATGTCTAGAAATGACTACAAACTCATTCTAACATATAAAAACAAGTTAAGGACACTTGAAGAAGGTTATAACACCTATCAAAGCAATCAAGATCAAGACAAAAACTCTTTCATTATTTCTTCTTTCTTTTCTCTTACACATAGTGTTTTGTGAGCTTAAATTTGTAAATACCTACTTTAAAGGTTTTTCTTGTAAATTATTGAATTTGTTAGAAATCCATAGTGTGGAGCTAAGGTAGTGGGTGTAGACTTCATTGAGGAAGTTGAACCACTCTGAATCTCGTACCTATTGTTTACTTTTCATTTATCCATTCTCAAAATTTTCAAAAAGTCAATTCGCCTCCTCTTTGCTAATTTTTTGGTTGTTCATGAAGCCTAAAAAATCCCAACAATTAGAATCAGAGCTTGACTCATTTGAAGGTATAACAACCTCTTGAGATAATCCTTGAAGAGCTCAATCAATTTTTGATTTAGCCGAGAAGATGATACCCACATTTGGCTCATACTACCCTGAGGACTCTCAGTCCATCACAAGGCCTCCCAACTTCAATGGAGAAAATTAATTCTAATGGAAGAATAGGATGATGTTGTTCATACAAGCCATCGCTCTTTCAATTTGGGGATGCCATAATCCTTGGTTCTCCCACCCCTATAAGAAATCTGTCAAAATAGAAAAATTAAGATATGAATCTTGCCTAACTCAATGTCAATGCCATGCACATCCTCTTTTGTGCTCTTGGCCCGGACGGATATGGTAGAGTATCTTCATGCTCTAATGCTAAGGAGATTTGTGACAAATTGGAGGTGACCCATGAAGGAACAAGCCAAGCAAAGAAGCCTAAGATTGACAATCTCACTTTCAACTATGAGAACTTCAAGTTAAAGCCCAATGAAGACATAAAGATGATGTATGATCAATTCACTTCAATCATCAATGAGCTTAAAGGTTTTGGGAAAGTTTATCCCAATGAAAAATTAGTGAGAAAAACTCTCTTCATTGCCAATGTCATAGGATAGAAAGACTACATCCATTGAAAAAACCAAGAATTTTGGAGTTTCTCACTTTTAATGAGCGTATCGATTCTCTACTCACCCATGAGATAAGACTCCAAAGAAAGAAAGAAGAAGAAGAGAAGAACAAGAATTAAGAGGTAGGAATTGCCTTCAAGTTCACCAATGAGAGTATTCAAGACTCAAGTGAAGAGGTGGATGAAGAAGAAGAGAAGGCGAAGCTCTTCAAAAGATTCACTTGATTCTCTTCCAAATGAAAAGAATTGAAGTATGAATTGAGCAAGAAGAAGGGTCCATTGGTGTGATTTGAATGACAAAGAACGATATATGTCAAATATGATTGTCCCCTCTTAAAGAAGAAGAGATCAGACAAAAAGAAGGTATTTGTGACTGCTTGGAGTGATGAAGACAACTCCAGTGATGAAGATGAAATAACTAATCTATGTCTCATGGTCATCGAAGAAGATTCAAGAGTAACTTCTAACTCTTGTGATTTAACTTCTTATTCTTTAAAAAGTTACAAGATGCCTATGACGAATTGTATTTGGAATATGAGACCATTAATTCTATATATAAGAAATTAACTTAAAAAAAAGCGAAATTAGATTTTGAAAAATGATTTTGAGTTTTTAAAAAATCAAAATAGAATTATTAGAAAAATAAAATATTGATTTGAAAGTTAAACTTGAATGCTAAATAAAAGAAAAAGAAATAATTTCTAAAAATAATTCATTTATTTTAAAAATGATAAAATGCTCACATTGATATTTTTATGGTCACAATGTACATACTTTCCTATTAAAAATAGAAAATCTTTTAGAATTAGACAACCATGGTCACATTGTAGGTGTGTTGGAGCAGTGGTGATAAAGGTAAAGAATTTCAAATTCTCTAGTCACAAAAAAAAAGATGGGTAACCTTTAAACTTAAAGCCTTTTAATTTTGTATATTGATTGCTTATTGATTTCTATGCATGCATAAGTGTTTGAGCATGAATGTTTACATGTTATTCGCTATCTCATGTATGTTGAAAATATGCTATGATGGAAATGTTTTTAAAGTTAATTTTTTTGTTTTAGTTCATCATAATGTTTTTTTTTCAAGTTAATTTTTATGTTTTAAATGATACTCCCTCTGCCCCATAAAATATGTATCCATTATTGACTTTTTGGGCTTAAATTTTTTAATTTGACTCCTTATTATTTAAAATTTATTATTGGTAAAAATATGTAAAATTATATTTTAAAAACCTACAATCAAGTAGTTTTCAAATATACATTTTATAAAGTTTAATTATTTAAAATATTTAAAATAATTATGGTCAAAGTTTAAAATTTTGATCTTTAAAAAGTCAATAAGTGATATTTTTATGGGACAGAGAGAGTATTTTTTTAATGTTGACGTTAGTTTAGATATTTATGCATATTCCTTTTATTTCCTATGATATATCTCTAACAATTGATATCCATGTTGAATGCATAACATTATGTAAACACTTTAAGCATATGCATTTAAATAACTTATTTCTAATTATTGCATAAAGTATTATGATTTATTGAATTTCATGTGTTACTAACATGTTTTTTTATCTTTGTTAAAATTTAATATTCTTTAAGTGTTAAAGTTTTTGTGTCAAAACTTTTTATTGGAATTCCTTTTGAGGGGGAGCTCTAAATTTTTCAAATGATTTTGTGTTAAAATTTTTACTTACTCTCCATTGTTGTTTTGAACTTAAAAGTTTGAATTATTTTTGATATAACAAAAAGGGGGAGAAATATAAGTTTGAAAATTTCAATTTCTAAATTAGAAAGGGGGAACTTAAATATTTTTCAAAATATTTCCTTTTTTCATGAAATATTTTATTAAGGAGGAGTTTTTCCAAAAACTATTTTACAAAAGAAGTTTTGTTATATAAAAAAGGGGAGATTGTTGAACCACATATTTTGATATAACAATTGAAGGGCAAAAGGTTTTTGGACTTAATTAAATTACCTTAAAGTCTTCAAAAATAATTCAAAGTCCACAAAACTTGAATTTGAACACTAAATGGTTTTTTGGGTAAGCATTATCGATACTGTTCTTACAGTTTTGATATCGCATGAATAATACTAATACTATTCTTGATGTATCGATACTCTATTGTTAGTACCGATTATACCTGTTGTTTTTCAAGTTGTTCAAATTCTAGTAAGCGGAATTGGTATTGATACTCTAGGAATACTGATACTACTTTACATAGTAGTATTGATACCATAAAACTATAGTACCAATACAGGTCAAGCACAACAATCTTTAACGGCTAGTTTTTTTAAATATTACAAAGACAATACATATACTCCAAGCCCAAGTACCAATACTCCCTATTCTGATAGTTTTATTTTGTAGAATTTTAAACCCCAACATATCCAAAACATCCCCAACAACTACAAACTCATTCTAACATATAAAAACAAGTTAATGACACTTGAAGAAGGTTACAACACCTATCCAAGCAATCAAGATCGAGAGAAAATCTTTTTCACTCTTTATTCTTTCTTTTCTCTTGTACATAGTGTTTTGTGAGCCTAAATTTGTAAACACCTACCATTTGAGGTTTTTCTTGTTTACATACTTTATCATTTGTGAAAGGAGAGTGGGTTTAGTTAGCCTTTGAAAAACTCGGGATTTGTAAAAGATTACTCTTAAGCCTACAAAAAGAAAGAACAAATTAGGGTCTCTTTGTTTCACATAAAACATTATCAAGAAATCGTTTTCCTCATTTTCCATTGTTTGGTTGGAGGAAAACTGGTTGATCAACGTAAAACATTTTCCTGATCAACAAAATTTCCTTTGTGTTTTATATCATTTAAAAATATTTTAATATCATTTTAATTAAAATATTAATCATTAAAAAATTAAAATACATTTATTAATATTTCTAATAATATAATATTATATTTTTTACTATTATAATAAAATACTCAATTATATTATAATAATATAATATAAGATATTATATTTTTATTTTAATAATATATAATAAATTTATTAATAAAATTTATATTATTTATTAATTTCATATGAATAATATTATTAAGTTATTAATAATGAATAATAATATTTATGCATTTAATATTAATATAATAATCTAATAATATTTTAATAAAGATATTTAAAATAAATAGGCTAAATTACACTCTTACTCACTGAACTTTACTCTCTCTCGTATTTCACTTACCGTACTTTCAATTTTTTCAATTTACTCACTGAACTCTAGACATTGAATTTGCTTTTAGTTTCTCGACTGTTTATTCAGTAACGGGGTGCTTACGTGACTTATTTTAATAATAATACATGTCAGATGTTTACTCACTGAACTTTACCCTCTTTCATTCCTCAATTCTCAAAATTTTCAAAAGGTCAATTCACCCCCTCTTGGCTAATTTTTTGGTTGTTCATAGAGCCTAAAAAATCCCAACATTAACCTTCTAGGTTAAACACATCTTAGAATTCAAGAACTTCTAAAACCTTGGAAAATATTTTTCTCTCCTTCTTTAGTTTTTTGGTGATAGGCAAAGGTAATAAATAGTTTGTGATATTGACAATTTGTGCTACTGTCCGTTGATCATCTAGTTGTTGTGTCTTGGAGACAAACGACGAAAAGATTTCAGAGCTTCTTGCAATTAGGCTTGATTCTCAATTGATTTAATTAAATAAGGACCTAATTTAAAGAAGCTAAACTTCTTAGCTTATTAGGCTAAACTTTTGATTAATTTAATTAAATGAGGACCTAACTAAAAGATGCTAAACTTCTTAGGCTTGATTATTGATCAATTTAACTAATTAAAGATCTGATTGCAGTAAGCTAAACTTGGGGCTTAATTATTAATTAATTTAACTAATTAAGGACTTGACTGAAAGAAGCTAAACTTCTAAGGCTCATCTACTAAATAGTTTAACAAATTAAATTCCTAATTGTAAGCAACTAAACTTATTAGGTTCACTTACTAATTAATTTAACCATTTAAAGACCTAACAAAAAAAATGCTAAAATTATTAGGTACACTTATTAATTAATTTAACTAAATAAAGATCTAATTGTAAGAAACTAAACTTATTAGGTTTAGTTATTTATTAATTTAACTAATTAAAGACCTAATTGAAGCTTGTTGCAATCCATCGAGGACCCCTTTACTTCAGCTTCTTCAACCAAATGCTTCCTCACGCTGTAAAAATCTGTAAAAATGTCCCTAAATATTTTAGTATTTTCGTGTAGATATTAAGATGATATTCAATCCCCAAAGCTTTAGGGGCAAAATTTGTTGATAATTATAAAAGATTTAGTTTTTGAAATGATAGTTTTTTTTAAGGAAGGAGTATGAATAATATGAGAGAATCATACAATGAATAGAAAAGCAATGATTTGAGCCTAATAAAAAAAACCTCATTAAACCTAAATGGAGGAAAAAGAATTATGATGTCTTTACTAATTGAGGAACAAAAACGTCATATTGCACACTATCACCAATATAGTAACACATCAGAGCAGAAACATAGCCCCAAAAACCCAAATACACACACATAGTATGACACCCGCTCCCATATCGGATCTCCCATGGAACTCAACACGGAATCATTCTGCATCAGCCCACTGCCCAAAACAAAGAAACCAACAGCAAAAACCAAGTGCAGCCCCATTCTCACCTTTGGAACAAGCTTAATCTCCAATTCCCGGTTCACGCGTCAACTTCGAAAAAATGTTGCTCCAGAGTGTGCCAGTTCTCGTAGTAACCTTTTGAATCCATCATCTGGGTGCCAAATATGCTATGGAAAGCATGACCTAGTAGACCGTATAATAACAACTCGAAGCCAACTAACAGCTATTTCCTGCAATGTCACCAAGCATAAATTTCTAAAAACATAATCCAACATAACCAAATTACTCAGATTCTACACCCTTATCACACATTCGAACAAATATTCTCCTGCATATAGTCCTGTGATCTTTCTATTCCTAGTTTTGCTAGTTCATTTGTATCGCTATTTAATTCTCTATAGGCAAATTGAACTGACCAACTATTACTTGTACACAAGGAGTTGCAGATCGATACAAGATCAGCAAAAGGGGAGGGGGCAGTGGAGGGTTGCTTGATCCATTTGACTGCTAGTTGACAATAAGACTCAAACATACATGGTTTGACTTCGACCATTTCGATAATGCTAAAACGTTGCAAGTTTCCAATATTCCTAACAGTTCAGCTTTAGGTGGGTTTGATAATCCAATTGATTTGGAAAACTGAATCAGGACATTATACCCTCGTGACCACGAAATACTCCACCAATGCCAACTTAACCATAACTCCTTCGGACAGCGGCGTCAATGTTGAACTTTAAACCCCCATGAGGTGGGGCAATCCATGATCCCACTTTTGGAGCACTAACCTTAGCGAATTTGATACAAGGCACGGAGCCACTAAAGGCTTGGGAGGGGCTGTGGCCCCCCTCCCCACCTAGTTTATTTTTTACACTTTAATTTATGTATAAAATTTAAAATATTTATGAGATAATTATGAAATTGCCCCCCAATTTTAGAAAAGTTATACTTTACCCCTCAAGTTAAAATCCCGAGTCTATCTCTACTAACAACGCATGGGTTTCGAGTATAATCTAGGGTAGAGGAAACCGACAGCGGCCACTTATTTTTTGCCTAGTGCCCGATCCTCAGTTGGGCTAAATCAAAGATCTGGTTAGGCTAAGAGCTTGACTGATTAAAGATGATATCATTTCGGTATAACAAAATGGTCCAAAAGAAACCGAACAATACTATGCTCCATATTGATTTGGAAGCAAGCTTGACTGGACAATATTCCCAAACTACAATAAGGGGCCTTACCAGGGATGACAACTTGGATATCCCACATGTTCCACCATTTTTCCCATATGCTCCAAGAGAAATCACATTGGCAGAATTAAGGGCGTGAAAAAAATTCGATATAAAAATTCGAATATCCGATTTATTTTTTAATTTTTAGATAGTTCAGATCGGATATGAATCAGCTAAAATCTATTTTTGGATTATCCAAAAATCCGATAAAAAATGGACCTCAAAAAATTCTACCCAGGCCCCGAGATCCCAGGTAGCACCCCCAGCTTGAAAAAACCTGGCTGAAATAATCAGTCCATCCTTTTGTCTTGCCTTGCAACCTTGAACTGTTTTTATTTTAATTTTTCCAATAATTTTGTTTTTTTTTTTTACTTTTTTTTCTTGGTGATTGCTAAGTGGTATGTGGGGGTTCAGAAATATATTTTTGTGAATATATATTATTCTTTTTTATTTATTAAAATATTGTTTTAGATTTGTTTAAATATATTTTAATAAATATATAATAAAGATATATAATTTGTTGTACAATTCATGAAAAATTAAAATTATTTTAAACTAAAATTTATATTCTGATCCAATTTGATATTTAGATATATGGTCTAAAATTGCAGATATCTAAAAAAATTAGATATATGTTTTTTTGGATCAAATCGGATATAGATTGCAATTTTAACAATCCGTATCGAAAAATGAACACCAAATAGATGATCAACTATTTCTAGAGCATTTAGGCCGAAAACGTACGATTGGGATTCTGAAACAATTACTCCTCACTTTGATAGTTCTATCGGAAAGTTCTATCGTGTGACAGTCTTAATATACGGTTAACAAAATATGCTACCGGTTTTGTTATTGATTTTTTAACAAACTCGGTAAAAAATTACCTAAAATATTATTAATTCTACCTAAAACATTAATGTTTTTTAACATTTCCGGTAACGTGCCAACCGGTAGAAAAAATAACAAAACCGATAAAGTGCCCAATAATAACAAAACCGGTAGAAATAATAATGTTTATGGTAATTTTTTACAGGTTTTATTAAAAAAATAATAACAAAATTGGTAGAGTCTTTCTTTAGCTGTATATTAAAATTGTCGCATGTAAGAATTTCCTCTTTCTACCGCTGTCAGAAGTCTGCAATGTACCACTTTCCAGTCGAATGCCTCCATTTTTGGTGGGACAAGGTTCGACCAAACTGTCTTCCAAATTTTAACCTCCGTTTGATCATCCGATTCAAAAAATCACAATAAGTTTTTGGTTTGTATAATCCGTTTGAGGATCCAACACATTCCATTATGTCCACCAACAATGGGGAAGACGAAGCTCTATTTAACACTTCCCAAAATCTCGACTAGAGGTTTACTTCCCAATCAAAAAGTGGAAATTTTCCAGTACCATTGACCATTCTCTTTCAACCCAAAATTGGAAATTTTCCCTTCCTTTTTAATGCTAAAACCAATATTCGCGAAAATGCTATTCTAAGAGATTGAACTTCGGTCCAAGGGTGTGAAAAAATCTTCTAAATTTGACAGTGATCAAAAAATATTTTTCCATACCCATGAATTTTTTACTGCTGTAGGATTCTTTTGAAATAGTTCTCGGTGCTCGTAATCGTACTTTTCATCTATCACCTTCCTCCATAAGCGATCTGTTTCGCTTCCGAATCTCCGAACCCATTTATCTAAGAGTGATCTATTTTTCAATCTTAAATAAAAAACCCCAACCTTCCGATACATTTAGGCTTGTATAATTTATCCCATTTAATCCAATGTATTGTTATGCCATTTGAAATAAACCTTGCGGTGAATCCGTTGAGCTTTTTAACCACTTTTGCAGGCATTTGGAATAAAACAGGTTTGACAACACTGCTTTTACAAGGGTGATTCAACCTCCCAAAGACAACATTTTTCTTTTCCAGCCATTCAGATGACTTTGGAATTTTTCAATGATTGGTTTCAATAAGGCAGGTGAATTGCGAGTGTATTAACCAAACATGACGTGGGTAATTTTCGTATTTGCAATTTATTAAATCAGCCCATCCTTACACTTTAGAACTCTTCACATTTACCTCATACAAATTAGATTTCTTGACGTTCAACTTTAATCCCGATGCTACTACAAATATTCTAAGGATTATTTTGGTGTTGCGCACGGAGGTTTCTTATGCTTCCACAAAAACTATCAAATTTTCTGCAAATTGTAAGTGACATATGCACGCACCATTACTCCATATCGTAGCTCCTCTTATTATACCTAGTTCTACGATACGATGGAATAGAATACTCAAAGTTTCTCTGACCAGATTGAAGAGAAGTAGAGATAAAAGACACCCTTAACTTAACCCCCTCTCTATACTAAATTTGTTTGTGGCATTCTCTCGTTAACTAATATAGATAATGAAGCTATCGATGTGCACAAGGATATCCATTTTCTCCATCTTTCTCCAAAACCCATACTCTGCATGATTAAGTAAAAAAAAGACTAGTCTACAATATCATATGCTTTTCTAAATTCTACTTTAAACATAATGACGTTTCTTTTTCTTCGCGCTAAATCATTTATAACTTCATTAGCAATCTGATCACAATCAGCTATTTGGTTCCCTGGGATGACAACAAATTGAGATTCACCAACAACTTCGTTTATGCAATTTGATAGTCTTTGGAAAGCACACAAGCAAGAATCTTGTATAAACTGCCTACTAGGGATATTGGTCTATAATCTTCAATACTCGTTGGATTGTCATTCTTCAAAATTAGCCCAATGAATCAATGATTTACCGATTTATCCTCCCATTTTCCTTTGTGAAAAGACTCACCGATTTATCCTCCCATTTTTCTTTGTGAAAAGACTCAAAAAAATTTCCCCTTTGATTGTAGCCCAAAATCTCTTGAAAAAGTCTAAGTTGAATCCGCCGGTCCCTGGAGGACGATTTATATCTGCATTTGTAATTTCGATCCAATCTTATTCTGCAGAGAAAAGGACCTCTAGAGAATTGGTTGACTTTGTGCACAACTTATTGAAATCCATTCAAGGCTCTTAACATGTAGAGTAGGCATAGTGTTGTACATTTCACAATAGTGAAACTATAAAGGCCTCAGCTATTTTTTCTTGGCCCGTGATAGTGATATTCCCCACCTTAATGGCTTCGATGTAGTTGATTTTGTTCTGAATTAATGTATGTCAAATGAAAATATTTTGTGTTCTTATCTCCTTTCAACCATTTTGTGCTCTCAGTCTTTGGACTTCGGCTGAAGCTGCTGGATTATTACCCGAGGAGATTAAAGAGGATTCAAGACCCTAGATTTTCTCTTCAAATACTTCTATAGGAGTAGAATCTCTATCTTTGTGTATATTAACCCATTGTTCTGACGCCATTTTTATCTTTCTCAATAGATTACTAACCCCTCTACCTTGGAACTGATATTTGTTTTTTTTGACTAGTTTGACGTAATCTTGCTCTTTGGCCCATTGATTGAACCATTTGAAATGGCGAGGACCATCAACCTGGTTGCTTTCTTTCAGGACTTATAGGTTGTGATATGATAAACTCCTTGGTAGAATGTTCTGTAAACAATTATGAAAGCATGAAACCATTTTAGGAGATAATAAAAATCTATCCAATCTGCTGAAAGTGATAGAGGTACCACTTCAACTCCATGTTAAAGAATTACCATTTAGTGGAAGGTCAATAAGCCCATTGTCTTGAATGAATTCGTTGAATCGATTCATAGCGACAAAAGAGATTTCAACCCCAATTCTTCGGAGTCTATTTTAATCTTGTTAAACTTGCCACCCATTAGAACCGGCAGTTGAAGGTGGTATATTGTTTCTAAAACATATTGGAAGAACTCCTGCCTTTCTCTCGACCTGTTGGGAGCATAAACATTTATTAGTACTCATTTAATCTTTGGTCGACACATAAATCCTACTAAGAAGATTGCTCGATCAAAAGTTATTTTATTCTCGATCTCAAAAAATTTAGGTCACACATGGAGATTAAACTCCCTGAAACACCATATGAGGGTGAAACCATCGGTTAGCCAAAAATTAAGCCACGTAAACGCTAGGACATGTGTGACTTGAGAACTCTTATTTTCATTTCTTATAAGAAAACTACTTTTCCTTTGCTTACCGAGATTCCTCTTTTAACCGCCCATAATTTCTCAGGTTTTCCTAGCCCTCTTGAATTCCATGTAACAATTGAGCAGATCATAATGCTATTTGTAAGGTTGTGGCATATGCCTCGATTAATTTAAAAATGCACAAGAGAAATTACCCTACGTATGATTTAGAATCAGCAACAATCAAGTTTGCCTTAAAAGATTTGACGCTATTATCTGTATGATGAGCGATGTTATAGTAGTGCTAATTACAAAAGCCTAAAGTATTTATGGAATTAAAGAGAGTCGAACCTGAGACAAAAAATATGGACAGAACCTTTAAAGGATTATGAAGTGATTATTGATTATCTTCCAGGAAAGGCCAATGTTGTTACAGGGGTACTTGATCAGAAACCTTTTGCAGTTTTGCGAGCTATGGAAGTGTTAAATGAAAATAACACTGTAGGATGAATTAAAGATGAAGTTGATGTTTTTATTAAACTTGATAAGAGAATTATAAAGGAAAGACAAAAAATTCTTGATAAGAATTTTATAAGTAGAAAATGAAGAGATTAAGGACTTTTGAGGTCAGGTTCGATGGATTTTCATATTATCGTGGGATATTTTGTATTCTCGATGATTAAGAATTTAGAAAGATATTTTTTTGAGGTGTTAAGTTTGTTGACTATGCATTTAGGTGGAACAAGAGGTTCAAAGATTTAAAGAGCCTTGTTTGAAAATAGCCATCATCAAAATTTTAGCAAAATGTCTGACGTACTAATAGAGGGAAAGTTGAACATCAAGTATCTTCTAGATTGTTTCAATCAATCTTGATTCATGAATGAAAAAGGGATCATTGAAAAAATATTTTCTTTTAGAGGAATTTGCTTTCAATAATAGTTATTAATTGAACATCAAGATGGTTGTATACGACACTTTATAAGGGAGAAAAGTTAAACACCATTAAATTGGTTTTAGTTAAAAGATAGAAATCTTGTTGGACCTAAATTAATGAAAGAAATGGAATATAAAATGAAAGTTACCCAAGATAATTTTAATATCGATTCGGGGTGACAAAAGTCTTATTCTGATCTAAAGAAAAAATGGAGTGAATAATAAGAAGGTGATAAAGTTTTTTCTTTGAAAGTATTGCCTAGGAAAGAAGTATTGCGGTTTGGACTGAGTCCGAGAATTTTTGAACGTTATGAAATTTTATCAGTTAGCTTTTGCCTCCCGAAACGGACAAGACCTATAATGCTTTCATATGTTGTTACTTATTAATTATCGATTATATTTGAATTATGAAAAAGAACCAATACATATATGGACTTGAGAAATCAAGAAAACCACATAACAAAATGATTCCTCTAGTTGAAATGTTGTGGTAAAAGCATAAAGTCTTTAAATTCGAGGACGAATTTTCATAAGGGGAGAATTGTAATATCCCAAATATCAGGTTAGTGACTTTATTAAAAAGATTTAAAAATTTGAGGATTTATTTGAATAAATGATAAAAGCTGAGAAAATGATTTGTAATAGTGTTTTAGACTAATTTGTAACAATAGATGAATAAGAGGGTATTTTGGTCCTTTAAAGGGAAATGAATTTAAAATTCATTTTTTAATAAGGTATTAAGTAAAGGGAAAAAGGGAAAGTAAATCAACAAAATTCATCTCTCTTTTCTTCTTCTTTCCAGTGGAAGAGCTCTCCTCCATAGCCAAAGGTAAGGTTTCATTTGGCTAGCTTTCCTTTCGTTTTTGGTTGGTTTTTGAATCATTGAGTATTATGGAGGCTTAAGGAAAGGTCAAATAATATTAAAACTAAGAGATGAATGAAATAATTGAGATTTAGGAAAATGGGTTTTTGAATGATATACTAAGATATGAGTTTTTATTGATGTTTACTAGTATATTTGACTTGTCCAAGAAGTAAATAAGAGATTAGAAGCATTGGATAGGTTCAAAAACATGTTAGAAAAGGTGGTATAATTCTTGGATTGAATTGTTCTTTAGAGTTTGTAGATGTTATATGAAGTTAAATGAGGGTAAAAATTGGGTTGAAAATGCGAAATTTGGGTAAGGGTATCGGTACTGGAAGAACAATACCGATACTATAGGCTTAAATTGGAAGAAATCAGTTGAACAATATTGTTACTGATGCAATTAGTATCGATACTATGAGGAAGGTATCGATACCATTGATTACACAATGCATAAATGGTATCGATACCGTAATAGGGTATCAGTACCATAGTATAGAAGTATCGATACCATGGTAGGGATACCGATACTATTGAGCCAGAAATTTTAAGATAGGTTGAGATTTCTATAGAAAATTTAATAATAGTACTTTTGAGTATTGTGTAAGTATAAATGTTAGGGAATATACTAACATTTGATATTGTACATGTCTTTAATGGATGCTTGATTTGATCGAAATCAAGCTCCAGAGTAAAGCAAAATGAAAGGAAAAGGCAAAGTAGTTGAGTAATCAGATTTGTGTTTTGGGATATAATAACGAGGCAAGCCAGGTGAGTGAATTTATTATGTACGTATATGTGATGATAGTCATAGATGGATGTTGCTTAATATATGTATGGTGATTACCGAATGGCACTATATGTGAAAACTAATAAATTCATAATAATTTTATGAATTTCCGTATGGGCATTGTGTTGGTACTGTCGGCACACCCAATGGCACAGCGTAAACAAAAATCGACAGTCTCACCAGCAATCCAAGTACGTAAAACCAAAATCGGGAGGAAAATATACGAATACTTACAATGGGTTCGAATCGTAAGCCTCCATGAAAACACGTCTCGACCTCTACTTAGTTCACCCGATTGAGAGCATAATTTTCTTTTCCAAAAATCGGTTTTGAGAAAAATGGTTGAAGTAAAATGGCTGTTAGACCTTACCTCCTTTAAATATATTAATTACCCTAACATCTTAGGGTTTTTAAAGTTATTTTGAATTAATAAATAAAATATTTAATGAATTCAAATTAAATATACATTAAAGACTTATAATATGAATTACAATCTTTAATGTTTATTTAAAAACTTATTTAATTATCTCGAATTATATATCCATTAAAAGAGTTGTAATCTAAATTACATTCTTTTAATGCTTACTTACTACATTCGGGATAATTAAAATCATATGTATGTCAAATATACATATCATAACTCTAGATATATTTTAGTAACATACAACAAATTGTACATCTTTTCTCATTTCAATCATAGGGAGTGACCCTGTAGGTTCTTGTAATGTTAGTAGTAATTATTAGAAAAATTCTAATATTACATACAATGAGTGACATCTAGAAATATATCTTTGTCACCTAAGTTACAAGAAATTATGATTCGACATATCATATTCGTGATTAACTCTTTTATGTATTACATCCTTTTTTCCTTTATACCTAGAATAGGCACAAGTCTTAGAATAGTCAAACTTGTATAGCCCATCTATTATTTCTTGATTTCTAGAGTAGACTATAATTGACGAATAATTTGTGATATCACATATCAACTTATTCGAGCATGGCAATGCATTTCTAGTCTCACTCAATCAAGTGGCCTGTGATATATTTCCTATTATGTAGGAAGGATAGATCCTATGTTAACCATATACACCAACTACATATATCGAGATATATTCAATAACAGTCTTTATAGTGCAACCAGTTATGGAACATGTTTATCTGTATCAAAACATAGAACAATATATGTTGGGATGACATTGATCTCAAGTATAAGGATCATACATATAGTCATCACCATGAGCAATGTTATGACCGTTACATAATAATCCAAGACATATGCTCATTATGGGTCAATCCAATACATTGTTCTCTAACAATATAATCATGTATCAATTCTGACATCTCTATGTCAATGACAACTCCTTGTCATCAATCAATAACATGTTAGTCTTAAGCGTATTATTATTGTCCATGCCCATAATACTACTTGACTATGGATCTTTTAATAATGTTATTATATGGACTTTATTATCTTTCAGTTTATGTTAAACACAAACATATAACTGAAAATAATATTGGCAATGCCTTTATACAATAAAATCGATAAATAAATGTATTATTACAATCATCATGCCTCTGCTGTGTAAGAGTCTTCGTCAAGGGATCATCAATGTTGTCATCCGTCTGTACTCTGCATATTTCCACATCTCCTCGATCTATGATCTCTCGAATGTGATGAAAGCGCCTAAGAATATGTTTTGATCGTTGATGGGATCTGGGTTCCTTTGCTTTTGCAATGGCTCTATTTCACAACGGATTTCTACAATATCTGATATCTTGGGAACAACCCCTAATTCCAATATGAACTTCTTGATCCAAACAACCTATTTTTCTGCTTCACTGGATGCAATGTATTCAACCTCTGTTGTAGAATAAGCTACTGTAACTTACTTCAAACTTTTCTAGCTCACAACACCTCCATTAAGACAAAACACAAAGCCTTATTATGATTGTGAGTCATCCTTGTCAGTTTAGAAGCTGGCATCAGTATAACCTTTTACACTAAGCTCTTCCTCCCCTCCATAGACAAGAAATTCATCCTTAGTTCTTCTTAAGTAATTTAGGATATTTTTAACCGCAACATAGTGATTTTTACCAGGGTTTGCTTGATACCGACTCGTCATGCTTAAAGCATACGATACATCTGGTCGAGTACATATCATGGCATACATGATAGAACCAATAACTGAAGCATATGGAATCTTATTCATCCGTTCTCTTTCTTATGGAGTTTAAGGACACATTTCATTCGAAAGAGAAATGCCATGTCTCATAGGCAAAAATCCTTTCTTGAATTCTTCCATACTGAACATTTTCTTCACTTTTTCTATTTATGTTCTTTGACTCTGACCTAGAAGCCATCTTGATCTATCTCTATAGTTCTTAACTCATAAGATATACGCTGCCTAACCCAAATCTTCCATAGGAAAACAACTACCTAACTAAGTCTTAACATACTGTAAAGTAGGTATATCATTTCTTATGATGAGTATGACGTCTACCTACAAGATTAAGAAAGAAATAATGCTCCCACTAGCCTTCTTATAAACACAAGGCTCATATTTATTTCTTATAAAACCAATCTCTTTGATTGTATCATTGAAATGAAGATTCCAGCTTCGAGAAGCTTGCTTTAGGCCATAAATAGACCTCTGTAGCTTACAAACCTTTCTAACATTTCCTGGAATGACAAAACCTTCTGGTTGTGTCATATACACATCATCTTCAAGTTTTTCATTAAGGAAAGTGGTTTTGACATCCATTTGCCAGATTCCATAATCATGGAATGAAACTATTGTGAGCAAGATCCGGATGGACTTAAACATAGCTACAGGGGAGAATGTTTCATCATAGTTTGCACAATAAACTTGTCGAAAACCTTTAGTGACTAATCGCCCTTTGTATGTTTGTATATTACCATCCATGTCAGTTTTCTTCTTGAAAACCCATTTACACCCTATAGGCTTGACCCTTTCAGGTGGTTCAACTAAAGTCCATACTTGGTTTACTGACATAGAACCCATCTCATATCTCATGGCTTCAAGCCATTTCTCAGAGTATGGGCTAAACACTGCCTCTTGATAAGTCCTGGGCTCATCTTGATCAATAAGAAGAACATATCCATCTACAGTAACGAGAAATTCCAATCTCTCAGATGCACGGCGTTCTCTTGTGGATCTGCGCAGTGGTTGTGTTTCTAAATCTGTTGAGTGCTCCTCAACAACTTGTGAAACATGTTTAACTTTAGGTTCATTAATCTGTTGTTCTTGAACTTCTCCAAGTTCAATATTTATACCCTTCCCTTTCTTTGAGAGAAATTTTTTTTCGAGAAAAACTCTTGTTTGAGCAACAAACACTTTGTTCTCGTTAGGGTTGAAGAAATAGTATTCCTTAGTTTATTTAGGATATCCAACAAATATACACTTATGAGATTTAGGTTCAAGCTTTGTAGACATCTGATGTTTTATATAAGCTTTACAACCCCAAATCTTCAAAAAAGACATACTAAGACGCTTTCCAGTTCATATCTCGTATGGTGTCTTTTAAACCGATTTAGATGGAACACGATTTAGTGTGAAAGTGACTGTTTCAAGTGCATGTCCCCAAAAAGAAGTCAAAAGATCACTATGACTCATCATCAATCGAACCATGTCTAATAGTATTCTATTTCTTCTTTCAGAAACTCCATTCCATTATGGTGTAGCATATGGTGTAAGCTGTGAGACAATCCCACATTCTTTCAGGAGTTCATCAAACCACCTCGATCTGATCAAAGTGCCATAATACTCTTGCCTAGTTAATTTTGTACTTCATTTTTAAATTCCTTAAACTTATCAAGGGCTTCAGATTTATGGCACATAAGATAAATATACCCATACCGACTAAAGTCATCGGTGAAAGTAATGAAGTAATAGAATCCACCTCTGGCTTGTGTATTCATCGGTCCATATACATCACTATGTATTAACCCCAATAAATCACTTTCTCGTTCACCTTTACTATTAAAAGGAGATTTAGTCATTTTTCCCAACAAGCAAGATTCACATACATCATATTGTTCGAAAACCAATGAATCTAAGAATCCATCTTTATGGAGTTTTGATATTCATTTCTCACATATGGCCTAAATGACAATGCCAAAGATAAGTTTGTTTCGAGTCATTTTTTTTTGATCTCTTAGTATTTATGTTATAAATGGTGTTTTATTGATCCAAAATATAGAGACCATTAACCAATTATGTCGAACCATTTAAAAACATTATCGAGATAAAAAGAACAATTATTTTTAATAATAATCTCGAAACCAATATTGTCCAAACAAGAAATAGAAATAATGTTCTTAGTCAAACTATGCACAAAATAAAAAGCGTCTAAATTTAAATCAAGTTCACTAGGCAAAGATAAAACTTATGTCCCTATAGCTAATACAACAACTATTACTCCATTTCCCACTCATAGGTCTACGTCTCCTTTAGCCAGATTCATTCTCTTTTGCAGTCCATGTACGGAAGTACAAATATGAGAACCACAAATGGTATCTAATACCCAAGAACTAGATGTTGACAAATTAACATCAACAACATAAATACCTGAAACAAACATTCCGTTTGCTTTTGCCTTCTTGACCTATTTAAGGTAAACAAGGCAATTTCTCTTCCAGTGTCTGGTCTTATCGCAATGGAAACATTTTCCTTCCTTGCTAGCTCCCTTTTTGGGTTTCAATGCATTTTTCCCTTTCGGTTTGGCCTTACCATTGCCCTTATACTTTGCCACTACTTTATTCTTTCCCTTTCCTTTGTCCTTGTGGACCACCAGAATGGGCTTAGGTCCAACCTTTTTCATATTACTTTCAACAGTTCGTAACAAGCTAAGTAACTGTGGCAAAGTCTTGTTAATTTCATTCATATTGAAATTAAGGACATATTGGCTAAATCTATTTGACAACGATTACATGATAACATTGGTAGTCAATTCATCTTTAAGAGCAAATCCCAACTTTTCCAACGATTGGATGTAGCAAATCATCTTGATGACATGAACTCCTAGAGGAGTCCCCTCTTCCATTTTGCATTGAAATAGAGCTTTAGAGGTCTTATATCTCTCTTAACGTGCTTTCACTTCATATATTTCTTTGAAATTTTAAATCATCTCATATGCAACCATGTCCTCATGTTGCTTTTGAAGCTCATGAGTCATGGTGGCAAGTATTAGACATCCAACATCTAACATATCATCCATGTGTTTCTTGAATTTGTCTTTGTCAGCCCTTGAAGCATTAGCTGCCAGTTCATCAGGAATAGGTTCTTCATTGACATATTCATTCCTTTCCTGTTTGAGAACAATTCTCAAATTATGAAACCAATCAAGGAAGTTTATGTCATTAAGTTTATCCTTCTCAAGGAGTGATCGTAGTGATAAAGTGTAGTTTTCCATTAAATCTACAATAATGGGTCTTTATTTACAAATTACTCCCACTATTTTATTCAAATTTAAAAACCCTCTATGTTTTAATTTCGGAAAAATTCAACGAAATGTTTTCTAGTGGGTGAGGATCCATAATACATCAATTTCCTAAATCAGCTTTGGCTTTTCTTTTAGGATAGTATTATTTAGGCAAGTAACACTTTACTAGTTACATCTCATGTAACTCCTTCTTTTGGTGAACAAATCTTGTTTAAGTCATCTCATGACTTATCCAAATATTTAACCTCTAGGTTTATAATCCTATTAGAATAACCTAGCTATGTTATTACCAATATCTCAACCGGTGAATATCACTTGCTTATTCTTCGCATTTAACCAAGATAGATTTGATGTACCAATACTTTGGCAAAGCCCACACAATATCGATCGAAGCCTTAACGAGGGTAAATATTGGACGGTTAAGTTAACTTAGATTATAAAGAGGGATTTACGTAATTATCTCATAAGTATTCGTTTTAGTATTAGGCCCTTATTGATCTAATCAATATTCATTCTTATTTTATCATTTGATTCATAGCAAACATAACAGATATAACAATAAATAAGATGTAATGTTTATAGCCCAAAAATAATTACTAAGGTGGTCCATCCCAAGCCAATGGGAGAACAAAAACACCCTAAAGCCTAAGACTTCTCTTTAGGTATTTTCTCGCCATTCTTCTACTCCCTTTGAATCTTCATATGTTTATAATTTTAAAAGAAACTCGTTTTACATACGAGGGAGTAAGATGAGAAGAGAAATTCAACTGAGATAAAGAAGGCACGACTCGCATACCGTATTTCAAATTAAACCATTGCAAATTAAACAAGGGCTATAACCATGCATGTTAAACACCATGCAAAACAAACATATCATATATATATATACACATATTGTTACGCCTTTTTCAAACACCGTATTTTTTTGAAAAATAGTACTTATTTTTCTATAGAAAAACCTCACGATTTGATAACACTTATCAACAGAATCGTGCTTTTGGGATTTTCAATCCCGAAGGTTTTCTGCATCAGAACAACCATTGTTCCATTACCAAATGCGATCTGCTATCGTACTCCCACAGATCATCATGTCAACAATTGGCATATGGATTTCGTAAAATCCTTGCAGCAACAAATGGATTGAAAAACAGATTAACATATTAATCATTGCGGTTATTGATTCGAATAATGATATCATGCATATTTTCCGAAAATGATAAAACAAGAACATGCATCAACCAAGAATTTAACCCGAATTTGGATCATAAAAGTGGCTTTGACACCACTGTTGGGACCGTCGGCGCACCCCATGGCACAGTAGAAACAAAACTCGACGGTCTCACCAGCGATCCAAGTACGTAAAACCAAAATCGATAGGAAATTATGCAAATACTTATAATAGGTTCCTTGAAAAATAGCAAAGACAATAATGAGAAGTGGTGATCATGAACGGTTCGAATCATAAGCCTCCACGAAAACACATCTCGGCCTCTACTTAGTTCACCTGATTGAGAGCAAAATTTTCTTTTCCCAAAATCGGTTTTGAGAAAAACGGCTGAAGTTAAACGACTCCTAGACCTTACCTCCTTTAAATATATCAATTACCCTAACATCTTAGGGTTTTTTAAAGTTATTTCTAATTAATAAATAAAATATTATTTAATTAATTCATATTGAATATACAATAAAGACTTATAATCTGAATTATAATCTTTAATGTTTATTTAAAAACTTATTTAATTATCCTGAATTATATATCAATTAAAAGAGGTGTAATCTAAATTACATTCCTTTAATCCTTACTTACTATATTCGGGATAATTAAAATCATATGTATGTCAAATATACATACCTTAACTCTAGATATATTTTAGTAACATTCAACAAATTGTACATCTTTGCTCATTTCAATCCTAGGGTTTGACCCTGTAGGTTCTTGTAACATTAGTAGTAATTATTAGAACAATTCTAATATTACATACAATGAGTGACATCTAGAAATATATCATTGTCACCTAAGTTACAAGAAATTATGATTCAACATATCATCTTCATGATTAACTCTTTTATATATTACATCATTTTGTCCTTTATATTTAGAATAGGCACAAGTTTTAGAATAGTCACACTTGTATAGCCCATCTATTGCTTCTTGATATATAGAGTAGACTATAATTAACGAATAATTTATGATATCACATATCAACTTATTCGAGTATGGCTATGCATTTCTAGTCTCACTCAATCAAGTGACCTGTGATATATTTCCTATTATGTAGGAAGGACAAATCCTATATTAACCATATACACCCACTACATGTATCGAGATATATTCAATAACAGTCTTTATAGTGCAACCAGTTACGGAACATGTTTAACTATATCAAAACATACAACAATATATGTTGGGATGACATTGATCTCAAGTCTGAGGATCATACATATAGTCATCACCATGAGCAATGTTATGACCGTTACATAATAATCCAAGACATATGCTCATGATGGGTCAATCTAATACATTTTTTATAACAATATAATCATGCATCAATTCTGACATCTCTATGTCAATGACAACTCCTTGTCATCAATCAATAACATGTTAGTTTTAAGCGTATTATTATTGCCCATGGCCATAATAATACTTGAATATGGATCTTTTAATAATGTTATTATATGAACTTTATTGTCTTTTAGTTTTTGTTAAAGACATACATATAACTGAAAATAATATTGGTTATGCCTTTATTCAATAAAATCGGTAAATAAATGGATTATTACAATCATCACATGATTGGTCTTTGGGCATACTCTAACACACTGCGTGTACAAAACTAAGAAATTCATAATAAGTTTATGAATTTCTGTATGGTACTGTGTGTGCAAAACTAAGAAATTCATAATAAGTTTATAAATTTCTGTATGGGCACTGTGTGTGCAAAACTAAGAAATTCATAATAATTTTATTAATTTCCGTATGGGCACTGTGTGTGTAGAACTAAAAAATTCATAATAACTTTATGAGTTTCCGTATGGGCATTGTGTGTGCAAAAACTAAGAAATTCATAATAAGTTTCTGAATTTTTGTATGGCACTGTGTGTGCAAAACTAAGAAATTTATAATAAGTTTATGAAAGTTTAAATTCCTTTGGATGAAAGAATAAATGCCTAACTATTCTTTTTAGCAGAAAGGTTCCATTAATGCAAGTTAGATTCCTAACGGTGTATTTTTGACAGAAATGTGTCAGTAATGCAAGTTAGATGAATAACGGGGCATTATCGGCATGAAAGGATGCCATAAATGAAAAGAACTAATAATTACTAAAGAATAATGGGGAAAATGTAAAGAAAGATGGGTATGGAGAACATAATAAGAACTATTACGATGATTGTATGAAAGAAATTTGGTTTAAATGATAGTATTTATCTGATCCTTATAGTGTATACGATTTAGTTTGAAACCAAATAACCATGATATATTTATGTATATACTAACATTTCTTTACAATATTATGTCTCACTAAGTAAATACTTAATGTGTGTTGATTTCACGCGTAGGTAAAAGTAGAGACTAACCGAGGAAGAAGTGCAACAGTAGTAGTAGCTATCGTCAATCTAAGGTTGACTTTCTTCATTAACAGTAGGACAATCATGTTTATTTTGAAAATTTCTGACATGTAATCGAAATTAAGAATAATGCTTTGGAATGTATTTAAAATGATAGCTTTAGTAATATGTTTCAACGACTGTTTTATTGTTGTACTAAAATGTCTTGGTTTTTAATTTCGAAACAAAAATTTTATGAGTTTTACAAATGGGTAAATGTTTTTAAAAGTCCTGTGACACCTATGACTTGTGTACGGAAACATATACTAGAAATGGGTGTTACATTAGTAGTAGCTTAATCCAATAAGGGTGAAACAATAATTCATGATATCTAAGATTCTTGTTGATTTATCAATATATTGAGTCATCTTCAACTGAACAATTCCCATCATTGTGATATATGTCAACCAATCAAATCGATGCACTTCAAGGATATTCACACTTTAATACTAACCGTACTAATCGAACTTATCATCTTTAGAATCATCGTTGAATGGATCTTAGGGAGGCAAAAAGTATTCCAATGGTATTTATTTCATTTATGTATTGCAACGATATCAAGAAATGTCGACGTGATTAATTCATTATTCAAAACCCTTAAGGACGATACAACATATAAGTTCATCAGCATTTCCAGACTTGTCCAAGTCATCTTCCTAATTCTAGGTCATTGAGGGCACTTAGGTCAATTAGTATTCCAGTTTATCCCGGTCACTTCGGAGTTGCTAGGGTAATTCAATCGTTTTAACAATTCGGATACATACATTATTTCCATTTAGTTCAACTTTGTCATATAATATAGTCATTTAAATATCGGAGGTTATTTCGTAGCTCGATGACATTCTGATAATTCTCATCAATCTAAACATAAGCACTTTTTCTGGTAATTTAATAAAGTATAACTTTTCTAGATCATTTTTCCACTTTTAGAGACAATTCTTGTCTTTTATATAATATAAATGTATTTTTGTAATTTTACCCCATAAGGGTATTTTTTAAATTTTACCTAACAAAAATATTTTCATAATTTCTCATCCAAGTATTATTGGCATTTAACCTTTAAGGAATTAATTAGAATTTTGGATCCTAAGGTCAATATATTTACTAACTAACCACTGAAATTAGAATTGTTTTCGATCGGTTTTCCAATTTTTTTTACGAGTTGTTTGAGTCTTATAAAGTGTTCTGTCTTTATTCCAAATTCATTTTGAGTGCAATGATAATTAAATACACCTAATTCACCAATCATTTTCAATGATGCATTTACCATTTATCAATGTGTTCCGAAAAGCACACAAAAGGTAGAAGAGTATTACCTCGATTTATAAGCTATATTGATCTACCATTTAAACTCCATTTGATCACCCTCAAACTTTAATTCCACACCCCATAATGTCTCAAATATATAGCAAACAAATATATTTTAGAAACTGAACTAAATCGAGAAACCAAATTGAATCCGAAGATAAAACACTAAAAATAACTTACCGAGTGTGAATTTGAAAAAACATACTTTGGATTCGGACTCAGGATGTCATAAAACATAAAATATGACTTTTTGGTCAAAGTTAACGGGTCAAAGTCAACAGGTTGATTCCGAAAACTCAGATGAGTTGACTCATTTTCGGTTGAATCGGTCAGGTCGAAAGACCTAGTTTAGACTGGGTTGGTCGGTTTGGGTCGGTCCAGACCGACTGGACCTATTCTAGAAGGTTTATAGGGCAAGAAAAGAAACCCTACGTCTACGCAATGGTGCGTGAGACAGAAACAAGGGGTGGTTTGATCACCCGATTACTCCAAAAGCTTCAAAAAATCAAAATTTATTCCCACATTAGTCCAATTTCAGATCAAATAATTTAAATCAACCCACAACCGTACGAAACCTTAACCAACTGGTGATCAATGGAGACAACAGCGGTGAAGGACAAACCCGACTGGGTTTTGGTTGGAACGGGATGGGGAACCAGATGATGGTGTAGCCAACCGAGGATGGGATCGGTTCGAAAATCAACAAAAACACAATGGGAGTTTTGGATTTTCGCCGAAGCTTTAAGCCTCTATCCCTGGTGATCGGCAGGGCCAATCGAAACGAGGGTAGTTGGGTTTTTCTCCTTGTAGGATGACGAGTCGATTGGTGGTAATGATTATACCTATGGTCGCCTGTAGCATTCGAAATCAGAGAGGAAATAATCGAGGTTTTGGATTTTGATGAAGCCTTCCGGGGCTTTTCACGACCATCGATAGTGGCTTACGGTGAATTGATAGAGGGCTTTTAGACGCGGTGGCACGACACTCTGATTGGAGCTGGAGATGACCTACACCTTCGGTCGGAGCAAGGTGAATCGATAAAGGGAGGGCAACTGTTAGGGATTGGGGAAAAATTTGGTTGGCTTGCTCGACCGGGGTTTATTTTTCCCTAACCAGAAAAATGGGTTAATTCAAGGTTGGGCCCATCAATTATGACCAAGCTTGCACAACAACTATCGTATTTCAAAATCAACCATTTTAATCTGTAACTTTCTAAAACTGCCTAAATTTCAAAAACTTACATTTTGACCCTTAAATTAGTGGTGTAACACCTAGCCTCGTAATCTATAAACTTTTTTCTTAAGTAGTAAATGACCTTTTATTTCTTTCCAGTTTTGTCATGTTGTCTTAGTATATATCCCATCAAGTTTTTGAAAATAGAAATGTACAAGAACAACGGTTTTCCTTGGAACCAGTGACATTAGGATAGGAGTATTCGGTAGATACTCCTTTACATTTGCAAAGACATCTTGGCAATCATCACCCTATACCCCAGGGTTGGTCTTTCTGAGAAGGAGGAAGATCGAATCACATTTATCCATTAATTGTGAGATGAATCTGACAATGTAATTTACCCTTCCTAGGAAGCCTTGAATCTCTTTTTACTTGTCAATTATGATGTTTACCCGGGTACTGAACCTGTTTCTATGGCCCCATATGAGTTAAGAGAATTAAAGGCCCAAGTACAGGAGTTGCTCGATAGGTGATTCATAAGACCCATTGTTTCACCCAAGGGAGCACCTGTGCTTTTTGTGAAAAATAAGGATAGGTCTGCGATTATGCATATATTATATATAGTTACATAAGGTAACAATAAAGAATAACTATGCTATTTAGAGGATTGATAATCTATTTGATCAACTGAAAGGCGTATCAATGTTCCCTAAATTAAACCTTCAGTCAGGATACTACCAATTAAAGATTAAAGTGGAGGATATTCCAAAGATAACTTTTCGAACTCGGCATGGACATTATGAATTTGTGGTGATGCCCTTTGGTTTGACTAATGCTCCTACAACATTTAAGGATTTGATGAACCGAGTATTCTAACCATACCTAGATTAGTTTGTGGTGGTATTTATTGATGATATTTTGGTGCATTCAAAGTTAAGAGAGGAACATAATGTTCATCTTTGTATTATCATTCATAATCTTTGAGAGAATAAGTTGTACGCCAAACTATCCAAATATGAGTTCTGGTTAGCAGAGGTTACTTTCCTTGGCCATATAGTCTTCCTAGAAGTCATAAGAGTAGATCCCAAAAAGATTCAAGCTATATTGGATTAAAAACCCCCAAAGAATGTTTCGAGGATTAAAGTTTTTTGAGACTTGCTGGTTATTATCGAAGGTTCATGAAGAAATGTTCGATGTTAGCTACACCGCTAACCAAGTTGTTAAGAAAATATGTGCCTTTTATTTATACAGAAAAATGCCAAGAGAGTTTTGAAATGCTAAGGAGTATTTTAATAGAGGCAGTAATGCTTGTACAACCTGAGCTGGGTAAAGACTATGTGGTTTTTAGTGATGCATCTCATAACAGATTGGGACTTGTGCTTATGTAGTAAGGGAAAGTTGTGGCCTATGCCTCGAGTCAGTCGAAGACTCACGAGAGGAATTACCCGACACATGACATGGAATTGACAGTGGTTGTGTTTGGTCGGAAGATTTGGCGTCATTATCTATTTGGTGAGCCGTGCAATATTTATACATATTACAAAAGTCTAAACTACTTGTTGACTCAAAACGAACTAAACTTGAGGCAAAGAAGATGGATCGAGTTTTTAAAATATTATGATGTGATCATTGATTATCATCTAGGAAAGGATAATGTGGTAGGTGATGCATTTAGCCGAAAGACTTTTGCAGCTTTACGTGCTTTGTATGCACGTTTATAATTAAAGGAAGATGACACCTTGATTACTGAGCTTAATTTAAAGCCGATGTTGTTGGATCGAATAAAAGTTCTTGAAGGAAAAGATGAAAAATGTTTGGCAAGAATGGCACTAGTAGAAAAAAGATGAGACTAAAGACTTCGAAAATAAGACTGATGGATATTAATATTATCGTGGAAGACTTTGCATTCTAGATAATGAAGAACTGAAGAAAGATATTCTCTCTGAAGCACATTATAGTCCATTGACTATGCATCCAGGCGGGAATAAGATGTATCAAGATATAAAGAGTCGTTATAGGTGGCCTGGCATGAAAAGAGCTATTACAGAGTTTGTTGCAAAATGTCTGACATGTCAGCAAGTGAAAGTTGAGTATCAAGTGCCTTCCGAATTACTACAAATGATATCCATTACTGAGTGGAAGTGGGAATGAGTTACTATGGATTTTGTTATAGTTCTACATTTGACAACTAATAAAAAAGACTCAATTTGGGTAATTGTGGACAGATTGACCAAGACAACTCACTTTATTCCAGTTCAGATAGATTACTTGATGGATAAATATACATAGTTATATATAAAAGAATTAGTTCGGCTGCATGGAGTACCTGTATCGATAGTTTTCGACCTAGATCCAAGGTTTACTTCAATATTCTAGAATTCTTTGCACAAGGAATTGGGTACTATATTGAATTTCAGCAGGACTTTTTATGTGCAGACAGATTGTCTGTTAGAGCAAACTATTAAGATATTAGAGGATATGCTAAGAATATGTGTGATTGAAATCAAAGTATCATGGGAAAGATATTTTCCTTTAGCAGAATTTTCCAACAATAACAATTATCAATCGAGTATCAAAATGGCTCCGTATGAATCCTTGTATGGGAGGAAGTGCCGAGCACCATTAAATTGGTTTGAGTTAAAAGATAAAGTGAGAGTTATCCAAGATAATCTTATGATAGCGTCTGATTGACAAAAGTCTTATGCTGATCCAAAGAGAAAAGAGATTGATTATCAAGTGGGAGATAAGGTTTTTCTAAAAGTATCTCCTTGGAAGAAAGTATTGCAGTTTGGGTGCAAAGGAAAGCGGAGTCTGAGATTTATTGGACCTTATGAGATTTTAAAAAGAGTCGGATCAGTAGCTTATCAGTTAGCTTTGCCTCCCAAAATTGACAAGATCCATAATGTTTTTCACGTGTCAAAGTTGAGGAAGTACTGATCAGATCCATCGCATATTATCACATAGAGAAAATACTGATCGACCATATTTGACTTACGAAGAATAACCAATACGGGTCTTGGCTCAAGAAATCAAAGAACTACCTAGCAAGATGTTTCCTCTAGTTAAAGTGCTTTGGAAAAATCATAAAGTTGAGGACGCTACTTGGGAAAGAGAGGAGGACGTGAGGAAGAAGTATTTATACCTCTTCGCATCAGGTACATCTTAAAATTCAAGGATGGGTCTGCGAATATGCATATATTATAGATAGTTAAATAAGGTAACAATAAAGAATAAATATCCTATTTCGAGGATTGATGATCTATTTGATCAACTGAAAGGTGCATCAGCGTTCTCTAAGTTAGAGCTTCATGGATAAGTCTGTGGTGGTATTTATTGATGATATTTTGGTGTATTTAAAGTTAAGAGAGGAGCATGATGTTCATCTTTGTATTGTCATTCAGACTCTTTGAGAGAATAATTTGTATGCCAAACTATCCAAATATGAGTTCTGGTAGTAGAGGTTGCTTTCTTTGGCCATATAGTCTTCCCAGAAGTCATAAGAGTAGATCCCAAAAAGATTCAAGCTATATTGGATTGGAAACCCCTAAAAAATGTTTTGAGGTTTAAAGTTTTTTGGGACTTGCTGGTTATTATCGAAGGTTCATGAAGAAATGTTTAATGTTAGCTACAACACTAAAAAAGTTGTTAAGAAAATATGTGCCTTTTATTTAGACCGAAAAATGCCAAGAGAGTTTAGAAATGCTAAGGAGCATTTTAGTAGAGGCAACAATGCTTGTATAACCTGAGCTGGGTAAAGACTATGTGGTTTTTAGTGATGCATCTCATAACGGATTGGGATGTGTGCTTATGAAGTAAGGGAAAGTTGTGGCCTATGCCTCGAGACAGTGGAAGACTGACGAGGGGAATTACACGACACATGACATGGAATTGATAGCAGTTGTGTTCGCTTTGAAGATTTGGCATCATTATCTGTTTGGTGAGCGGTGCAATATTTATACATATCACAAAAGTCTAAAGTACTTGTTGACTCAAAAAGAACTAAACTTGAGGTAAAGAAAATGGATAGAGTTTTTAAAAGATTAGGATGTGATCATTGATTATCATCCAGGGAAAGCTAATGTTGTAGCTGATGCACTTAGCCGAAAGACTTTTGCAGTTAGCCGAAAGACTTTTGCAGCTTCATGAGCTTTGTATGCACATTTATCATTAAAGGAAGGTGGAACCTTGATTGTTGAGCTTAAGTTAAAGCCGATGTTGTTGGATCGAATAAAAGTGCTGGAAGGAAAATATGAAAAATGTTTGGCAAGAATGGAACTAGTAGAAATAGGCAAGACTAAAGACTTCGAAATCAAGACTAATGGATATTAATATTATCGTGGAAGACTTTGCATTCCAGATAATGAAGAACTGAAGAAAGATATTCTCTCCGAAGAACATTATAGTCCAATGACTATGCATCCAGGCGGGAATAAGATGTACCAGGATATAAAGAGTCGTTATAGTTGGCCTGACATGAAAAGAGCTATTACAAAGTTTGTTGCAAAATGCCTGACATGTCAGCAAGTGAAAGTTGAGTATCAAGTGCCTTCCGGATAGCTACAAAAGATATCTATTCCTGAGTGGAAGTGGGAACGAGTTACTATGGATTTTGTTACAGGGCTACATTTGACAACCAGTAAAAAATACTCAATATGGGTAATTATGGACAGATTGGCTAAGACAACTCACTTTATTCCAGTTCGGATAGATTACTTGATGGATAAATATACAGAGTTGTATATAAAAGAATTAGTTTGGCTACATGGAGTACCTGTATCGATAAATTTTGACCTAGATCCAAGGTTTACTTCAAGATTATGGAATTCTTTGCATAAGGCATTGTTAGAGTATGCCTAAAGACCAATCATATGATGATTGTAATAATACTTTTATTTACCGATTTTATTGAATAAAGGCATTGCCGTTATTATTTTCAGTTATATATATGTGTTTAACATAAACTGTAAGATAATGAAGTCCATATAATGACATAATTGTTATTATTAAAAGATTATTAAAAGACAATAATAATCTTAAAACTAACATGTTATTGATTGATAACAACGAGTTGTCATTGACATAGAGATGTCATAATTGATACATGATTATATTGTTAGAGAACAATGTATTGGATTGACCCACCATGAGCATATGTCTTGGATTATTATGTGGCAGTCATAACATTGCTCATGGTGATGACTATATGTATGATCCTTAGACTTGAGATCAATATTATCCCAATATATATTGTTGTATGTTTTGATGCAGTTAAACAAGCTCTGTAACTGGTTGCTCTATAAAGACTGTTATTGAATATATCTCAATATATGTAGTGGATGTGTATGATTAAGATAGATATGTCTTTCCTATATAATAGGAAATATATCACATGCCACTTGAATGAGTAAGACTAGAAACGCATGGCCATGCTCGAATAAGTTGATATGAGATATCATAAACTATTCGTTAATTAAAGTCTACTCTAGAAATCAAGAAACAATAGATGGGCTATACAAGTGTGACTATTCCAAGACTTGTGCCTATTCTAGATATAAAGGACATAAGGATATAATACATAAAAGAGTTAATCAACAAGATGATATGTCGAATCATATTTTCTTGTAACTTAGGTGACAATGATATATTGATAGATGTCACTCATTGTATGTAATATTAGAATTGTTCTAATAATTACTTCTAATGTTACAAGAACCTACATGGTCACTCCCTAAGATTGAAACGAGCAAAGATGTACAATTTGTTGTACGTTACTAAAATATATCTAAAGTTAATTAAGTATATATTTTAATAATCCTGAATATTTAATTTCAATTAATTAAATATAGATTTAATTAATTTGAAATAATAAAATCCTTGATATGATTAGGGTAACTTGGATATAAAAGGATTATTAAATTCCAATTAATTAAATATAGATTTAATTAATTTGAAATAATAAAAACCCTAATATTACTAGGGTAACTTGGCTATAAAAGGGTGTGTTAGGTCTAGCAGCCATTTTTGTGAGAACACACACAAAACTTTCAACCACTTTCTCTCAAAACTATTTTGGGGGAAAACAAAATTGCTCTCAATCGGGTGAACTGAGTAGAGGCCGAGACGTGATTTCATGGAGGCTTACGATTCGAACCGATCTACACCACCAGAATTCACTACTTTCCTTGTTGTTTTTCAAGGAACCCACTGTAAGTATTCACATATCTTCCTCTCGATTTTAGTTTTTCATACTTGGATCACTGGTGAGACCATCAAGTTTTGTATGCACGTTTATCATTAAAGGAAGATGATGCCTTGATTGCTAAGCTTAAGTTAAAGTCGATGTTGTTAGATCTAATAAAAGTGCTGGTAGGAAAATATGGAAAATGTTTGGGAAGAATGGAACTAGTAGAAAAAGGCGAGACTAAAGACTTCAAAATCAAGACTAATTGATATTAATATTATCATGAAAGACTTTGCATTCCAGATAATGAAGAACTGAAGAAAGATATTCTCTCTGAAGCACATTATAGTTCATTGACTATGCATCCAGGCGGGAATAAGATGTATCAGGATATAAAGAGTCGTTATAGGTGGCCTGGCATGAAAAGAGCTATTACAGAGTTTGTTGCAAAATGTTTGACATATCAGCAAGTCAAAGTTGAGTATCAAGTGCCTTCTGGATTGCTACAAATAATATCTATTCCTGAGTGGAAGTGAGAACGAGTTACTATGGATTTTGTTATAGTGCTACCTTTGACACCCAATAAAAAGGACTCAGTATGGGTAATTGTGGACATATTGACCAAGAAAACTCACTTTATTCCAGTTAGGATAGATTACTTGACGGATAAATATACAGAGTTGTATACAAAATAATTAGTTCGGCTGTATGAAGTACCTATATCGATAGTTTTCGACGTAGATCCAAGGTTTACTTCAAGATTCTGGAATTCTTTGCACAAGGCATTGTCTACTATATTAAATTTTAGCACGACTTTTCATGTACAGATAGATGGCCTGTTAGAGTGAACTATTTAGATATTAGAGTTTATGCTAAGAACATGTGTGATTGAATTCAAAGGATCACGGGAAAGATATTTTCCTTTAGCAAAATTTGCCTACAATAAGAATTATCAATCGAGTATCAAGGGGTACCGTATAAAGCCTTGTGTGGGAGGAAGTGTCGAACACCATTAAATTGGTTTGAGTTAAAAGATCGAGATCTAGTTGGCCCGAATTTAATGAAAGAAATGAAAGATAAAGTAAAAGTTATCTAAGATAATCTTATGATAGCTTCAGATCGACAAAAGTCTTATGCTGATCCAAAAAGAAAAGAGATTGAATATCAAGTGGGAGATAAGGTTTTTCTAAAAGTATCACCTTGGAAGAAAGTATTGCAGTTTGGGTGCAAAGGAAAGCGGAATCTGAGATTTATTGGACATTATGAGATTTTAAAAAGAGTTGGACCAGTAGCTTATTAGTTAGGTTTGCCTCCCGAAATGGACAAGATCCATAATGTTTTTCACGTGTCGATGCTCAGGAAGTACCGATCAGATCCATCGCATATTATCACACTGAGGAAATAGAGATCTGACCAGATTTGACTTACGAAGAAGAACTAGTACGGATCTTGGCTCGAGAAATTAAAGAACTACGTAGCAAGATAATTCCTCTAGTTAAAGTGTTTTGGAAAAATCATAAACTCGAGGATGTTACTTGGGAAAGAGAGGAGGACGTCAGGAAGAAGTATCTACACCTCTTCGCGTTAGGTACATCTTAAAATTCAAGGATGAATTTTCTTTAGGGGAGAATTGTAATACCCCCAAACATCGGGTTAGTGACTAAAATGTAAGGATTTAAAAGTTGGTGGTTTAATTTGAATAAATTGAAAAGTACAATGGCCAATTTTTGGAATTGTGATTAAGACTTATTATTAAGGATGGATGAATGGAGAGGCATTATGGTCTTTTAGCATAAAATGAATTTAATATTCATTTTTAGAGTTAATTGATGAATAGGGGAAAAGAAAAAGGCTAGAACTTTGGTTCTCTACTCTTCTTCTTATCTTCCCCGTAACTTCGTTGCTAAGGTAAGATATATTTCAAGTTGGTTATTCCTTTCATTTTTTGGGTTGTTTTGAAGCCTTGAGTGATATAGAATCTTAAGGAAGGTTTAAGGATGAATAAAACTAAGAGACTAGTGAATTGCTAATGAATTAATAAAATGGGTTTTTAGTGAATTGATGAAATTTGGTTAGTAATTGGATTTTAAAAGGATATTTGACTTTTCAAAAGATGTAAATAAGAAATTTGGAGCCTTAGAAGTGATTGAAAACATGTTTGAATATTTGGTTTGATTTCTAGTTTTAATTGTTCTTTGGAAAATTTAGATGTTATAAGGAAATTTATGAATGTAAGTTAGTTGGGATAAGTGATAATGAGTTTGATGGCATGGTTGAAGATAAGGGTAAGAGATTTAGGTGGAATTTGGGTAACAATCGAAGTGAAATTAGTAAAATCTGGGTAAGGGTATCGATACTGGAAGAACAATACCGATACTATAAGGTTAAATTGAAGGAAATAGTACGAATATAATGAATAATATCGATACTGATTGAAGTAGTATCGATATTGATATGGACGTATCGATACCAAGAGGAAGGTATTGATACTGTAATTGAAAAATGGATTTCCAAAATGCAAAAATGGTATTGATACTGAAGTAGGTATCGGTACCATAGGAGAGGAGTATCAATACTTGAAGAGGGGTACCGATACTATTCGGTTTGAAATTTTAAGTGGATGGTTTATTTTGTTTATGCAAATACGAATTTGTTAATATTTGATGTATACTACTACAAATTACTGGTTGAGGGCCATTATGAATAAAAAGGAAATATTAGGATGAATTTGAAAAGAATTAAAAAATAATACTTTTGAGTATTATTATTTTGTATAATTGTTAGAAAGTATACTAACATTGTATTTTATATTCTATGTGTGATTACAAATGCTTGTGTAGATCGTAATCAAATTCCTGAGACAAACAAACAAAAAGGCAAGGATAAAGTTACATAACAGTCAGACTACATTAAGGCATAATATTGAGGCATACCAAGTGAGAGCATTTATTATGTACTTATATGATATGAGGATGACTTACAATGAGTTAACCTCAAATGTTTTGATAAAAGAATATTTTACCGTATTTTAAAATATTTTCATAAAGTTTATGAAAATGATTTTACGAATAATTTTAGAGTATAAATTACCCTAAAATAGATAGAAGAACTTCTCTATTATTTTAACAGCTATCGATGTTTCTGAATAAATGTATAATCTGCAAATTTGACTTAAAGGCCTATTATATGTGCATTGAGAGTCATAGGTGCATTTCAACATACTTTGTGTATGATGGTTATCAATCAATTTTGTTTAATGCATATGTTGCATTTTCGTATTAGTACTATATGTACTTTTGGCACTATGCATTCATCTATGGTATTCATAATGAGCTTGTGAGTTATCTTTTCGGCACTATGTGTGCATCTATGGTTTATATAATGAGTTTGTGAATTACCATTTCGACACTATGTGTGCATCCATGGTATTCATAATGAGTTTGTGAACTACTATTTCGACACTACGTGTGCATCCATGCTATTCATAATAAGTTTGTGAATTACCATTTCGACACTATGTGTGTATTCATGGTATTAATAATGAGTTTGTGAATTACCATTTCGTTACATTAGTATAGTGTTGCTGTCATCACATAACTTATGCTTTCGTTTAGCACTTATGTGCCTTGCATTCTCATTCAACATACATTGGACAAATAAATGGATACTTTAGAAAAATATTGATTGATAGGTATGTTGGGCATACTAAATATTGTTTCGTAGGTTATGTGAAAGAAATTTGATTTACCAAGTCAGTTTTATGTATTAATATTATTCATATGATTAAATTCGTATTTTGATATTTTATGATATGCTTATGTTTTGTTATGCCTCTTTTATATTATTATGCCTCACTAAGTTAATACTTAGCATGTGATGGTTTCACGCGTCGGTAATAGCATACGAGCGGGGTAAGGAGTGCAGCTGATATCATAAATCAAAGGTTGCCTCATTAGTAAATGTATGACATTTATGTCTACTTTTGGATATCACTAGATGGCATGTAATAGATCTATGATGATGCTCTGGAATGTATTTGACTTATAATGTGGTAGTATTTATTTTGTTATAACTTTAAGATTATTTACATAATATTAATTAAGGAACACTTTTATTATTATTATATTAAAATATTTTATTTATAGAAACAAAATTTTACTGGTTTTCAAATAGGAAATATTTTTAAAAGTCATGTGACATATATTACTCGTGTACTGGGATGTATACGGGAAATAGGTGTTACATTTATTGGTATCAGAGCTACAAGTTTAGCCAATTCTCGGCCGAAATCGGGTGGATTTTACTTTAAAAAGGGTTTACATGCCATTAGGATGTCAAAGTTACTGATATGGTATCGTTAGGATATGATTGATGTCACTCCTTACTAACTTAAGTGATTATTATTATGTATGTCGTATTAGATGATGGAATATGTGGATTCACGGAGAATGACTGAGTAAGAAGTTCGGGAAGGGTCGGGTAGCGAGAGCAATGAAGCTAATAGTGAGCATCCAATCCAGTCTGAAACCGCTAGCGCACCGGTACATCAGGGTATGCCAGTGCTAGAGTATGGAGCTTTTATGATGGCTTTCAATGCAATCTTGACTTGATCTCAACCTCCTCCGCCTCCCTTTACTCCTCCAACACAATAGATATTAATCCCAAAAGAATTGAAAAGTTTTGGAGCAACAGAGTTCAGGGGATAAGAGGATGTAGGTCATATAGATGTTGAATTATGGTTAAACAACATTAAGGTGATGCTTGAAAATCTTCAATGCTCATATTATGAAAATCTGGGAGGAGTTGTAACTTCACTTCGAGGATCAAATTGATTTTTGTGGACGAACACTACGATCTAGTACCACCTGAACAAGTGACATGACAGTTCTTTCACGATGAATTTAAGAACAATTAAATTGGTGAGAAGTTTATACGGTTGATGCTACTGAAGTTTCTTAATCTGAAACAAGGTGATTGAGCAATACATGAGTATGAGGCTGATTATAACTAGCTAAGTCATTTTGCTACTAAAGTAGTTCCCAATGATAAGGCTCGACATGATTGGTTCATCAAGGAATTGAGGCTTAAGTTGGAAGAGATCATGTTTGATTTTTTACTTGGTTACTCTGCAAAAAGTCATAAACTGAGCTAAGGGTATTAAAAGAGCTTAAGAGGAGACTTTAGCAGCAGAACAGGGTATGCAAATGAGAAAAAGAGTTGGAACATCTTCAACTTCCTATCATGCTAACAGAGGTAAGGGTTCGAGTTCTCGATATAATAATAGAGATGGTTTCACTACAGCTCAGGTAGAACAGACGGATAACATACTACTCCATGTTAAACATGTGGAAAATTTCACCGTGGAGTATGTAGATTGCTCAATGGCGATTGTTTCCAGTATGGTGATACTGATCGCTATGTTCAAAATTATCCTAAGAGATCCGAGGAAAAATCAGTGCAAACTGAGAGATCAACAATAGCATCTCATAGAGGTAGAGGAAGAGGTTGATCTGTAGAAATATCTAAGTCAATCTAGTGACCAGAGACATGGGGAGTACCCAAAATTTATAATATTAAGACTAATGAGGATCGGGATGACCCAGAGATTTTAATAGATATATTCTATGTTTTTGATGAACCTGTATTTGTTTTAGTTAACCATGGTTCTACGCACTCTTATATTAGTACAAAGTTGATTAAAGCTAAAGGAATTTAGTTATAACCAATATTTAGTGAAATGATAGCGATGAACCCTATGAATCATAGTGCAAGGGTAACTCAGATATGTAGAAAATGCCCGATAAAGATTCAAGGGGTTGTGTTCTCGGTAAACTAGATGGAGTTGCCTTTTGATGAGTTTGAAATTATTTTAGACATGAATTGGTTGTCTCCACATCATGGATGGGTTGATTTTCACAAGAAGCAATTATTTTTAATGGATACAGAAGGCTCGGAAATCATAGTAATCGGTGAAAAAGCGAAAGCACCATCCAATATGATATCAGCAATGGTTGTAAAGAAAATGATGTCGGAAGGGTGTAAAACTTTTCTAGCTAATGTAATAAACACTCAAATAATAGAAACGAGATTAGATGATATTCCAATAGTTCGGTAGTTTCCAAATGTTTTTCTGGAATAATTATCAGGTTTACCTTCAAACCGTGAGGTGGAATTCAAGATTGATGTTTAACCAGGTGAATTTTTTTTGACCCCATATCGAATGGCCTTAACTGAGTTAAGAGAATTAAAGGCCAAATTACAGGAGTTACTTGATAGGGGATTCATTAGACCCAATGTTTCACCTTGGGGAACCCTCTTTAGAGGATTGATGATATATTGTTCTCTAAGATAGACCTTTGTTCAGGATACCACCAATTAAAGATTAAAGAGGAGGATATTCCAAAGACAACTTTTCAGACTTAGTATGGATATTATGAATATATGGTGATGCCCTTCAGGTTGACTAATTCTCTTGCATCATTTATGAATTTGATGAACCAAGTATTCCAACCTTACCTGGATCAGTTTGTGATGGTATTTATTGATGATATTTTGGTGTATTCAAAGTCAAGAGAGGAGCATGAAGCTCATCTTTGTATTGTCATTCAGACTCTTCAAGATAACAAGTTATATGCCAAACTGTACAAATGTCAATTCTAGTTAGTAAAGGTTGCTTTCCTTGGCCATATAGTCTCCACAGAAGGCATAAGAGTAGACCCCAAAAAGATTCAAGCTATATTGGATTATAACGCCCCAAAGAATGTTTCTAAGGTTCAAGGTTTTTGGGACTTGTTGGTTATTATTGAAGGTTCGTGAAGAACTTTTTGATATTAGCTTCACCGCTAACCAAGTTGTTAGGAAAATATGCGTCTTTTGTTTAGACGCAAAAAATGCCAAGATAGTTTTGAAATGCTAAAGAGGATTTTAGCAGAGGTACAAGTCTTGTACAACTTGAGTTAGGTAAAGACTATGTAGTTTTTAGTGATGCGTATTATAATGGATTGGGATATGTGCTTATGCAAGAAGGGAAAGTTGTGGCTTACTCATCGAGACAGTTGAAGATTGATGAGTGGAATTACCCAACACATGACTTGGAATTGACATCGGTTGTGTTTGCTTTGAATATTTGGCGTCAATATCTGTTTGGTAAGGGGTGTTATATTTATACAGATCATAAAAGTCTAAAGTACTTTTTGAATAAAAAAGAACTAAACTTGAGGTAGAGAAGATGGATCGAATTTTTAAAAGATTATGATGTGATCATCGATTATCATGTAGGGAAGGTAAAAGTGGTAGTTGATGCACTTAGCGGAAAGACTTTTACAGCTTTACGGGTTTTGGATGCACATTTATCATTAAATAATTATGGCACCTTGATTGTTGAGCTTAAGGTAAGCCAATGCTGTTGGATCAGATAAAAGAGCTGCAAGGAAAAGATGGAAAATGTTTGGCAAGAATGACACTAGTAGAAAAAGGCGAGACTAAAGACTTCCAAATCAGGACTGATCGATATTTATATTATCATGGAAGACTTTGCATTCTAGATAATGAATAAATGAAGAAATATATTCTCTCCGAAGCACATTATAGTCCATTGACTATCCATCTAGGTGGGAATAAGATGTATCAGGATATAAAGAATCATTATTGGTGGTCTGGCATGAAAAGAGCTATTATAGAGTTTGTTGCAAAATGGCTGACATGTCAGCAAGTGAAAGTTGAGCATCAAGTGTCTTCCATAATGCTACAACCGATATCCATTCCTGAGTGGAAGTGGAAACGAGTTACTATGAATTTTTTTACAGGGCTACCTTTGACACCCAAAAAAGGACTCGATATGGGTAATTGTGGATAGATTGACCAAGACAGCTCACTCTATACTAGTTTAGATATATTACTCGATGGATAAATATGCAGAGTTGTAAATAAAAGAAATAGTTTGGTTGAATGGAGTACCTGTATCGATAGTTTTCTACCGAGATCCAAGGTTTACTTCAAGATTATGTAATTATTTGCACAAGGCATTATGTACTAGATTGAATTTCAGCACGACTTTTAATCCATAGACAGATGGTCAGTCAGAGCAAACTATTCAGATATTAGAGAATTTACTAAGAACATGCGTGATTGAATTCAAAGGATCATGGGAAAGATATTTGCTTTTAGCGGAATTTGTCTACAATAATCAAGATGGCTCCCTATGAAGCTTTATATGGGAGGAAGTGATGAACACCATTAAATTGGTTTGAGTTAAAATATCGAGATATAGTTGGCTCTGATATAATGAAAGAAATGGAAGATAAAGTGAAAGTTATCCAAGATAATCTTAAGATAGCTTCTGATTGACAAAAGTCTTATGCTGATCTAAAGAGAGAAGAGATTGAATATCAAGTAGGAGATAAGGTTTTTCTGAAAGTATCTCATTGGAAGAAAGTATTATGGTTTGGGCGCAAAGGAAAACTAACTCCCATATTTATTGGACCTTATGAGATTTTAAAAAGAGTCATACTAGTAGCTTATCAGTTAGATTTGCCTCCCCAAATGGACAAGATCCATAATGTGTTTCACGTGTCGATGCTCAGGAAGTACCGATCAGATCTGTCACACATTATCACACTAGAGGAAATAAAGACTCGACCAGATTTGACTTACGAAGAAGAACCAGTATGAATCTTGGCTCGAGAAATCAAAGAACTGCATAGCAAGACGATTCCTCTAGTTAAAGTGATTTGGTAAAATCATAAGGTCGAGGACGCTACTTGGGAAAGAGAGGAGGACTTAAGGAAGCAATATCCATACCTCTTCGTATCTGGTACGCCTTAAAATTCAAGGACAAATTTTCTTAATGGAAGAATTGTAATACCCTAAACACCAGGTTAGTGACTAAAATATAAGGATTTAAAAATTGGTGGTTTAATGTGAATAAATTGAAAAGTACAAGGACTGATTTTGGAAATTATGATTAAGACTTATTATTAAGGATGGAAGAATGTAGGGCATTATGGTCTTTTAGCAAGAAATGAATTTAATATTGATTTTTAGAGATATTTATTAAGTGATGAATAGGGGAAAAAAGGTAAAGGCTAGAACTTTCGTTCTCTACTCTTCTTCTTCTCTTCCCCGTAACTCCATTGCTAAGGTAAGATATGTTTCATGTTGGTTATTCCTTCCATTTTTGGGTTGATTTTAAAGCCTTGAGTGATATATAAGCTTAATGAAGGTTTAATGATGAATAAAACTAAGAGATTAGTGAATTGTTAGTGAATTATCAAAATGCGTTTTTAATGAATTTATGAAATTTAGCCAGTAATTGGATTTTAAAAGCGTATTTGACTTTTCAAAGATGTAAATGAGAAATTTGGAGCCTTAAAAGTGATTAAAAGCATGTTTGAATATTTGGTGTGGTTTTTAGTTTTAAGTGTTCTTTGGAGAATTTGGATGTTATAAGGAGATTTAAGAATGTAAGTTAGTAGGGATAAGTGATAATGAGTTTGATGGCATGGTTGAAGATAAGAGTAAAAGAATTAGGTGAAATTTAGGTAAAAATCGAAGTGAAATAAGTAAAATCGGGGTAAGGGTATCGGTACCAGAAGAACAATACCGATATTATATGGTTAAATTGATGGAAATAGTATGAATACGATGAAGAATATCGATATTGATTGAAGTAGTATCGATACTGATGTGGAGGTATCAATACCAAGAGGAAGGTATCGATATTGTAATTGAAAATGGATTTGAAGAATGAAAAAATGGTATCGAAACTAAAGTGTGTATCGGTACCATAGGAGAGGAGTATTGATATTGTAGGAGGGGTACTGATACTATTCAGTCTGAAATTTTAAGTGGATGGTTTATTTTGTTTATGTTAAGTCGAATTTGTTAATATTTGATGTATACCACTGGAAATAATTGGTTGAGCGCCCATTATGAATAAAAAGGAAAAATTAGGATGAATTTGAAAAGAATTCAAAAGTAATAGTACTTTTGAGTATTATTATTTTGTATAAATGTTAGAAAGTATACTAACATTGCATTTTATATTTTATGTGTGATTATGGATGCTTGTGTAGATCATAATCAAATTCCTGGGACAAGCAAACAAAATGGCAAGGATAAAGTTACAGAATAGTCGGACAACATTAAGGTATAATATTGAGGCATACCAAGTGAGTGCATTTATTATGTACTTATATGATATGAGAATGACTTGTGATGAAACAACCTTGAATGTTTTGATAAAAGTATGTTTTACCGTATTTTAAAATATTTTCATAAAGTTTATGAAAATGATTTTATGAATAATTTTAGAGTATGAACTACCCTAAAATAGATGGAGGAAGTTCTATATTGTTTTAACATCTATTGATGTTTCTGAATAAATGTTTAATCTGCGAATTTGGCTTGAAGGCCTATTGTATGTGCATCGTGAGTCATATGTGAATTTCAATATGCTTTGTGTATGATATCAATCAATTTTATTTAATACATATGTTGTATTTTCATATCACTATTATGTGTACTTTCGGCAGTATGTGTGCATCCATGGTATTTTTAACGAGTTTGTGAATTATCAATTAGCACTATGTGTGCATCCATGATATTTTTAATGAGTTTGTGAATTACCATTGGCACTATGTGTGCATCCATGGTATTAATAAGTTTGTGAATTACCATTTCGGCACTATGTGTGTATCCATGGTATTCATAATGAGTTTGTGAATTACCATTTTGGCACTATGTGTGCATTCATGTTATTCATAACGAGTTTGTGAATTACCATTTCGTTACCTTATTATAGTGTTGCTGTCATCACAGAACCTATGCTTCCGTTTATCACTTATGTGCCTTGGATTCCCATTCAACATACATTGGACAAATAAATGGAGACTTTGTAAAAATATTGATTGATAGGTATGTTGGGCATACTAAATATTGTTTTGTAGGTTATACGAATCAAATTTGGTTTACCAAGTCAGTTTTATCTATTATTATTATTTATACGATTAAATTCATATTTTTATATTTTATGATATTCTTATGTTTTGTTACGCCTCTTTTATATTATTATGTCTCACTAAGTGAATACTTAGCGTGTGATGGTTTCACGCGTAGACAATAGCATACGAGCGGAGTAAAGAGTGCAACTGATATCCTAAATCAAAGGTTGCCTCATCAGTAACTGTATGACATTTATGTCTACTTTTGGATATTACTAGATGGCATGTAATCAATCTATGATAATGCTCTGGAATGTATTTGACTTATGATGTGGTAATATTTATTATGTTATAACTTTAAGGTTATTTTACATAATATTAATTAATGAACGCTTTTATTATTATTATATTAAAAAATTTTATTTATATAAACAAAATGTTACTGGTTTTCATATATGAAAATATTTTTAAAAGTCATGTGACATTTGTGACTCGTGTACTGGGATGTATACGAGAATTGGTTTTTACATGCTCTTTTTATTTTTTGGATTTGATGATCATGTCATCAACGTACACTTCTATCTCTTTGTGAATCATTTCATAGAACAAAGTTACCATGGTTCTTCGATAGTTGCCACTGCATTCTTAAGGTTGAATGACACCAATTTGTAGTAAAACGTCACCCACATAGTGACGAAAGTGGTTTTCTCCATATCTTCAGGATGCATCTTAATTTGATTTTACCCAGATACACCATCCATGAATGAGAAATGAGAATTCCCAGCTGTATTGTCCACCAGATATATATGTGTGGAAGTGGAAAATTGTCTTTATGACTTGTTTTGTTAATGTCTCAGTAGTTGACACACGTGCGCACTTTACCATCCTTCTTTAAAACATGTACTATATTGGCCACCACATCCGGATATTTGGCCACTTTCAGAAAGCCAACATCGAACTGCTTGTTGACTTATTCCTTTATCTTCAAAAGCATTTCAGTTCTCATTCATCTCAATTTCTGCTGTACAGACCTACATTTTGTCTTAATTGGTAGTTTATGCACTATCCTGCTCGTATCTAGCCCCAACATATCCTGATATGACCATGCGCCCACATATTTGTACTCTTGGAGTAACCTGATTAAATATCATCATACTTTATCAGAGAGAGTCGTGTCGATTTTGATCTATTTCTTATCTTCCTCGGACCCTAGGTTCATGATTTCAAACCTTTCTTCACAAGGCATAATTTGTGTGTCTTCTTTTTCCAACATTCTTAATAACTTGAGAGACAAGTCACATTCTTCCCCGTTGTCACACTCATCAACTTGCCCTAGACACAAAGGTTGCTCAAAGTTAATCTTTGGGTTAGAATCATTGTTATCCATGTCATTGATATCTAGTGGTCTAAAGAAAATAGGAGAAAATATATATCTATACTTATGCTAGAGAAATTATCTCACATGAAGATTAGAAACAAATAATATATATATGTGTGTGTACATACAAAAATAAATAGAGAACGAATAGAAAATATGTTTCCCAAGTGAGAAACAATAATACATCTTTTATTGAAAGCTAGTAAAATTAGTTCATCAACCCTTACAAAAAATCACCTATTGCCCCGACTATTAGCAAATTAGGAAAGTTTTGAGTATTACTCTAATTGTTTTCTTGAAAAACACATGTAGCTCTTCAATGATTCAGTTACTCAGTATGAACCCTGGTGGTAATGGACGTATCCCATACCGAGTGACCTCTCCTCTGCCATCCTCTATCACATCGTTGATGTTCAGATTCTTTAGAGATTCTTCAAGGATAGGAGGAATCATTTCTTCTTCATCCTTAAACTTGTATTCTCCTGATACAAAAGTTTCACGAATAGGGGGAAAACCATTGGATCTCATTGGACTTATTCACCGGCTAATTTTACCTTTATTATTTCTTAGCCTTTTTGAATTTCTCTTCTCCTTTTTAAGGTATTGATTTATACCTGAGGCTAAAATAGTCTAATTTTTCAATAGGGTAGATGGGTTAAATTATTCATTGTAGGAATTTGCCGAATCATCTTCCTGTTTTGGCACATCTTCAAAGGGTGATCATGATCTCTATATTCGTACGGTTTAGTAACTGGGGCCTAGGGACCTTGTTTCCTTATACGACAAAGCTTTCATTGAGTAACTCCAAAGAGTGGAACAAACATTCTATAGTGTCTTCGTCCACCACAATGTAAGGAGTATCAGTGGACACACTGGCTACAATATCTTCTTCATCATTGATGGTCACAAGAGCGCCATCAATGAAAAACTTTATTTTTTGGTGGAGTGTGGGTGAAATTGCTCTGACTTGATGAATCCATGGTCTATCTAGAAGAAATTGTAAGATGGCATGATGTCCATGACCAGAAATTCTATGTTCTAAGTGTTTGGTCCAATAGTTAGCGGAATTTCAATTTTGCCGAGCATTTATCTTTTTATTCCATAAAACGTTTGACCATGTGTTGACAAGCTCTCATATGTGAGGTGTCCACTGGTAGCCTCATGAGGGAGACAAGATGAATCACATTGAGGGTGGAGCCATTATCAATTGGGACATTGGGCAATACTTTCCCCTTGCAATGAGTCATGATGTGCAATTCCTTAGCATTCCCTTTTCCTTGTGGTAGATTTTTGTCATTGAAGAATGAAATGTAGTTGTTTTCCTAGATGTTGTTAACCAAGTGATCTAACTTATTGAGTGATATATCTTTTGGCACGAATGTTTGGCTGAGCACTTCCAGCACTGCCTATCAGTGTGATTCAGAGCTTAACAATAGTGTCAGTATTGAGATAAGTGCGGTATCTTATGTAACTGCTCCATTGTTAGAGTATCCCCAAAGACCAATCATATGATGATTGTTATGATACATTTTATTTATCGATTTTATTAAATAAAGGCATTGCCACTGTTATTTTTAGTTATATATATGTTTATAACATAAACCAAAAATAATAAATTCTATATAATAATATGATTATTATTCAATATCCTTAGTCGAATATTATTATGGGTATGGACACTAATAATATGTTTAAGACTAATTTCTTATTGATTGATGGCAATGAGTTGTCATTGACATAGAGATGTCAGAATCGATACATGAATATATTGTTAGAGAACAATGTATTGAATTGACCTATCATGAGCATATGTCTTGGATTATCATGTGATGGTTATGATATTGCTCATGGTGACAACTATACATATGATCCTCTGACTTGAGATCATTACTATTTCAACCTATATCGTTGTATGTTTTGATACAGCTAAACATGATCCGTAATTGGTTGCAATATAAAGATTGTTATTGAACATGTTAGGATTTTCAAAAGCTCGAATCGACAACCGGAACGGTTTCCAAAGAGGGGTCGAAATGGTTTTGTGTTTAGGGAGTAAGGAGATTGATAGATAGAGAATTGCATAGCGATTTATAGTGGTTCTAATTTCTCAATCAAAGTCTACTTCCACTACCTTAGCTCCTCACCAAGGATTTTCCAACAAATTCACTAATTTGATCTTTTTTTTTGATGATAAAGAGTAACCTTACAAACTCCCTAGTTTTTCCGGACTAAACTAGAACCTTTCCCTAGCTTTTACACGAGCTAAGCTAGAACCTTTCCCCTTTACAAAAGGATAAAAGATGTAAACAAGAAAACCTCTCTAGGGTAGGTGTTTACAAGATTGAGCTTACAAGAACAAAATTTACAAGAAAAGATGAAATAAGATGAAAAACTCTTCTCTTGTGTTTGATTGCTTGGATAGTTGTTCTCTCCCTTCTTCAAGTGTCCTTAGCTTGTATTTATAGCTTGGAATGTGTTTGAAGTTGTATATAGTCGTTGGGGATGTTTTGGAACTGTTTGGAGATGAGAAACAATTAATAAAATAGCTTAGAGCATGGGGGAATCGATACCCCCTCATGGGGAATCGGTTCTCTAAGTGCAATCTGTTTTTGACCGTTAGACAAGGGGGAATTGGTACCCCTTGGGGGGAATCTGTTCCCCTTGGGGAATCGGTACCCCTTGGGGGGGAAATTTGTACCCCCTGGGGGGGAATCTGTACCCCCTGTGCAATCTGAATTTTTTTGAAACCCTTTAAAAAGAAAGTATTTTTGGCTCGATTAAGGCTCGAAATACTTTGTAAAATTGTTTTAAAATAGTTTAAGTATAAAAAACAATTTTACACTTTAGTAAGGATTAAAATGAACTTTGAAAGACTTGGAGTAATATTTTGATATTCGAATAATTATATCGAATATACTTAGAAAATCATTTGCAAAATCTTAAAATTCATTTAACTTAATTTGTTATATCGAAACATCAAAATGTTTTCAACAATCTCCCCTTTTTTGATATAACAAAACATTTGAGTAATTTTAAGATTCTGAAATAAAGTTTGAAATTACTCCCCCTTACTTTAACACCTTAACACTTCTCCCCCTTTTTGTTAAATCAAAAAGACTCTAATCTTTTAAAGTTCAAAATAACTTTGGAGATTAAGTAGTAAATTTGACATTTTAAAAATCACTTGAAAAAATTAAAGCTCCCCCTCAATAAATGCAATCCAAATAAAATTTAGCTTTAAGAACAAGACACTTAAACAAAATTGAATTTCAACAAATAATAACAAACATGTTAGTAGCACATGAAATTCAATATATCCAAGACTAAAATACTTTATGCAATACCAATTGTTGAAATTTGATATCAATACCAATTGTTAAAATTAAGTGCATATGCATAAAGTTTTCCAAAAATGTTATGCATTTGAAAATTTTGAAATCAATTGTTAGAGAGATATCATTTTCATTTAAACCACATCCATAAACATTCAAACTTAGGTCAAAAATTTTAAAATTTGAAAAATCAAAGTATTTGAAAAATTGATATCAATTGTTAGAGATATATCAATTGCATTAAAACCAATTTTGACAAAAAATTTATTATGATGAACCAAAAATTCTTAAAAATTAATATAACTTTAAAATGTTCATCATAATCATGTTTTCAACATACATGAGATTAAAACAATGATAAATAATCATTTAAAAACAAAACTCATGCATGCTTAAAATCAAATGAGAACCAAATAACCAAAATTAAAAGCATTAAGCTTAGAGGTTACCCATTCCTTTTTCATGTGTGGCTAGAGCATCTTGAATAACATCACTCTCATCACCATTGCTCCCACACACCTACAAGAGACATTTAAGTAGATGTTGGTATCCAAATTGTTTTGGATCTTTGGACGTTAGTTTCAATGCCCATTGTTCCTTTCGGAACCCATACTTGCCTAATTTTAAAACGTTTTCATTTCTTCAAAGGACAAGTATGTTCCAAATGACCATGATAATGAAACTGTGAGCATATTGTCATTATTGAACTAAATGAATTATTTAAAATGATTTCTTTTTCTTTTGTTAAGCATTCAAGCTTAACTTTTAAATCAAAATTTTCTTTTTCAAAACTTTAAATTTTTATTTTTGAAAGCTCTAAATCCTTTTTCAAAATTTCATTTTGGCTTTCAAAATATATTTTTGTTTTCAAAAGAAAATCATTTTCGATTTTAAATTTTGAAATCATTTTCTTATATTTGGAATTCATGGCCTCAAACTCCGAATATAACCTATTAAAAGCATCTTGTAACTCATCAAACGTATATGAATTAAATTCATTTGAGTTAGAAGATACCTCGGGCTCTTCACAAGCCATTAGAGACACCACCTTTATTGGTTCTTCTTTCTTGTTTCCATGGATTTCCTCGAGCTTATTCCAAAGCTCCTTGGCACTTGAACATGAAGAAACCCTTTATAGATTTCATGACCAAATGCACAAAATAGCATGTGCATGGCCTTGGCATTAAGTTGAGCTTTCTTTCGTTCTTTGTCACTCCTCTTCTTCTCCTTCTTCTTTGGAGAAGAGTAGCCATTCTCGATTATCTCCCATGCATCAAGATCATTGGATTGGATGAATACCTTAATTAATTTCTTCCAATGATGATAGTTGACTCCATTGAAGTATGGAGGTTTGTCAGTTGGTAGGGAGTCTTCAATGTGGAACGAGCCAGAGGTGGAAGCCATCTTCTCGATTGTGTCAAGAATTGGTAGAGCTTCTTCGAGGATCATTTCAAAGTGGTTAAACCTTCTTAACGAGTTAGGCTCTGATACCAATTATTAGGATTTTTGGAAGCTCGAATCGACAATCGGAACGGTTTTCAAAGAGGGGTCGGAACGGTTTTATGTTTAGGGAGTAAGGAGATTGAAAGATAGAGAATTGTGCAGCGATTTATAGTGGTTCGACTTTCTCAATCAAAGTCTACGTCCACTACCTTAGCTCCTCACCAAGGATTTTCCAACAAATTCACTAATTTGTTATTTCTTTTGAGGATAAAAGAGTAACCTTACAAACTCCCTAGTTTTTTCGGGCTAAACTAGAACCTTTCCCTAGCTTTTACAAGGGCTAAGATATAACCTTTCCCCTTTACAAAAGGATAAAAGGATATAAACAATAAAACCTCTCTAAGGTAGGTGTTTACAAGATTGAGCTTACAAGAACAAAATATTTACAAGAGAAAGATGAAAAAAGATTAAAAAACTCTTCTCTTGTGTTTGATTGTTTGGATAGTTGTTCTCTCGCTTCTTCAAGTGTCCTTAGCTTGTATTTATAGCTTGGAATGTGTTTGAAGTCGTATATAGTCATTGGGGATGTTTTGGAGCCGTTTGGGGATGAGAAACAATTAATAAAACCACTTGGAGCGTGGGGGGAATCGGTACCCCCTCATGGGGAATCGGTTACCTAAGTGCAATCTGTTTTTGACCGTTAGACAGGGGGAATCGGTACCCCCTGGGGGGAATCTGTACCCCCTGGGCAATCTGATTTTTCTTGAAACCCTTTAAAAAGAAAGTATTTTTGGCTCGAAATACTTTGTAAAATTGTTTTAAAATAGTTTAAGTATAAAACACAATTTTACACTTTAGTAAGGATTAAAATGAACTTTGAAAGACTTGGAGTAATATTTTGATATTCGAATAATTATTTTGAATATACTTAGAAAATCATTTGCAAAATCTTAAAATTCATTTAACTTAATTTGTTATATCGAAACATCAAAATGTTTTCAACAGAACATATCTTGATATGTGTAGTGGGATGTGAATGATTAAGATATGATTTGTCCTTCCTATGTAATAGGAGATATATCACAAGCCACTTGATTTTGTGAAATTAGAAATTCATGGTCAAGCTCAAATAAGTTAATATGAGATAAACAATATCTAACAAAAAGGTTGCATAGTTAATATCGATAAAATCGAATGAGCAAATATAAAATTGTCAGTGATTGAATAAAAAAATACATCATAATCCATATTGTAGTAAAAATCATAAAAATAAGTATTTCAAAACAAAGGTACATGTCACCGTAAATGAAAGTAGCTCGAAAGATAGATACATTACAACAAAAGCTTCTGTAAGAATGTATCGATCCTCCTAGTGCTTGGTTCTGGGTGTCTATCAAAAAGTATCTGAAAAGGGGGAAACAATTTGAGAAGGGTGAGCTAGGGAGCTAGTGGGCCCCAATAGTGCAAATAACATGGTAGATAAAATAATCCAGAGTGTTTCAGTAAGGTATCATAAACAGTAATCGATAAGTTGATCCTCCTCCCGTACACCAAAATGCAATTCCCCATAAATGAATCCATAAAGGCTACCTTATACCTATTGGGTATAGGAGCCATCATAAGGGAGTACCTTGGAGCCTGAGAGCCTACCCAAGAAAGTTATCGAGGCCTCAAAGCATACCTAAAGGTCACCTTAGGTCCGTAAGGTATTACCAGTTTGATGTGAGCTGAACCTCAATACTCCAATATCCTACCTAACACAATATCTTAATAACACAGTTCATATAGTGAGAATAAATTTCCATGAATCCGTAATCATCTTAATATTATTTCCAGGGTAAACAAGTAACCATATAACATATATCAAATAATCATAGTTCATAAGAAGTATTCCAATAAATCAATAATTTTGAAAAATCACATTTTAAAGTAAGTAAGACAATTATATGACACATAAGGAACACACTTCACAAAATGGGGTCAGTCATGGAATCTATTGAGCACCTGATTAACTATGCTCTGTAGCAGTGCTCGAACCTAATTTGTAAATTACTCAATTAATATCAAACCAAGATTTTAATCTAGGTTTTCATAAGGTTCACAGGTCATACAATTAACCATTGGCTCACAAGGTTGGACTGATAGAGAGAAGTTGGGTCGAACTGTCGAACGATCAAGAGAGTCTTGTGTATATTTAAATAACAATATTTGATCAGTCCCTAACTTTAATTTAATTATTTGTAAATAAAACACTTAAATATATATGCATGCTCTAGTTTGACGATCAATTCAGAGGCTTTCGAGTTCGAATTTTGAAAAACATACTTTTGATTTCGGTTCAGGTCCTTGAAAAACATAAAATATGACTTTTCAAATTTTTTTATTTTTTGGTTAAAGTTAAAGTCAACTGTCAACACTGGTCAAAGTTAACCGTCACGCTAAACGTTAGTCAAGGTTAACGAGTTGACTTTTTCTGAGTTGACTCAATGAGTTAACTCAGCTCAACTCGATTCGATCTGACTGGACCAATTCCAAAAGGCTCTTAGACTGGCAGGAGAGCCCCATGCGCACTATCGGCGTATGACAAAGCGTAAGGTGGTGACAGGGCTAATTTTGATCGGTCAATCTTCCCTGGATCATCTACACACTCCAATTCATCAGATTTCAACCCAAATTTGACCAAAATCAAGCTAACATATTCTGAAACAACACCGAGGCTTACCTAAAATGGTTGGCATTAAAACAACAATGACACGATGGCTTTTCGGTTGGGTTACGAGTGACTGGGGATGGTGAACAATGCTATAGTGATGGTGAGGGGAAAGAACGATGGTGGCTGCCAGATTTTACAATTAACTGAGGCGACGAGAGGGGTTTGTCTGAAGAAGCTTCTTCAGAATTTCGTGAAGATTGGCAACCGATTCTGGGGAGGGGTAATGGGTCTTTTCGTTGTCGGACGGGGATGAGTCGGATGGAGGTAGCAGTGGAGATAATGGAGGTCAGACGACGGGAAATCGAGGTGGAGAGGGCGATGGCACTAGGGATTTTGAGGGGTTTGATTTGGGTATTTTGGGGTATATACTGACTTAATACATATAAAATATATATTTAATATAAATATCACCAATAGTACCCTAGCCTAAATGACTAGGGCATGGGCAACCTTAACCCAGGGAACATGGGTTCGAACCTTACGACCAACAACTCAATTATATTATTTTTTTACCATTGACAGAAAAAAGGGAAATTCAGGGTTAAGTCCATAAACTTTCTATAGATGCTAAAATGGGCTGCAAGTTCTAAAATCTTACAATTTGGTCTGTAATTTACTAAAATTGATTTATAATTTATAATTTTCAAATTTTTATTTAGTATTTATATTTTCTCTATTTTTATTTAAATTGGGTTGTGACAATTCTCCCCTCCTAAAAGAAATTTCGCGCTCGAAATTTACCTGGAATAAACAGATGAGGAAATTGAGTCTTTATGGATTACTCTGCCTCCTAGGTGGCTTCTGTAAGACCACGGTTACTCCACTAAACCTTTAACATTGAAATACGCTTGCTCCTCAATAATCTTTCATCTTGATCGAAAATCTGAACTGGCTCCTCCTCATAGGATAGATCTAGCCTCAACTCAACATAGTTTAACTGAATGATATGGCTAGGGTATGGATAACAGAGTCTAAACCTGAACACGTGCAAGATATCATGAATACGATTGAAATGGGGAGGTAACTCGAGCTGATATACAACTGGTCCTACTCTCTTCAAGATACGATAAGGCCCAATAAATCTTGGACTCGATTTACCTTTGTGCCCAAATCTCACTACCTTCTTCCATAGATATACTTTAAAAAAAACCGATCTCCAACCTCAAACTTGATGTCTTTCCTTCTCTAGTCAGTATAAGACTTTTTTCCTGTTAAATGCCTCTCTCAGTCTGTCACGGATCAATCTATTAGAGTATGTCCGAAGAATAATCACATGATGATTTTAATAATACATTTATTTACAATTTTCTGAATAAATGTATTACCACTATTATTTTCAGTTACATGCCTATGTTTAACATAAATTGAAAGATAATAAAGTTCATATATTATTATTATTATTAAAATATTCATAGTCAAGTATTATTATGGGCAGGGATAATAATACGCTTAAGGCTAACATGTTATTGATTGATGACAATGAGTTGTCATTGACATAGAGATGTAAGAATTGACATAGAGAACAATGTATTGGATTGACCCTCCATGAGCATATGTCTTGGATTATTATGTGACATCATAACACTACTCATGGTGATGACAATATGTATGATCCTCCGACTTGAGATCAATGTTATCCCAACATATATTATTGTTTGTTTTGATACAGTTAAAATGCTCCGTAACTGGTTACACTATAAAGACTATTATTGAATATGTCTCGATATATGTAGTAGGGTGTGTATGATTAAGATATGATTTGTCTTTCCTACATAATAGGAACTATATCACAGGCCACTTGATTGAGTACGTCTAAAAATGCATGGCCATGCCCAAATAAGTTGATATGAGATATCACAAATTATTCGTTAATTATAGTCTATTCTAGATACCAAGAAACAATATATGAGCTATATAAGTGTGACTATTCCAAGACTTATGTCTATTATAGATACAAAGGACAAACATGATATAATAGATAAAAGAGTTAATCATAAAGATGATATGTCGAATCATAATTTCTCGTAACTTAGGCGCCAATGATATGTTGCTGGATGTCACTCATTGTATATAATATTATAATTGTTTTAATAATTACTACTAACGTTACAAGAACCTATAGGGTCAAACCTTAGGATTGAAATGAGCAAATATGTACAATTCATTGTATGTTACTAATATTTATAGAGTTAATATATGTATATTGGATATATATATGATTTTAACTATCCCAAATATAGTAAATAAACACTAAAAGAATGTAATTTTGATTACAACTCTTTGAACCGATATTTAATTCAAAATAATTAAATAAGAGTTTAAATAAACATTAAAGATTGTAATTCATATTATAAGTCTTTAAGGGATATTTAATTTGAATTAATTAAATTAGATTTTTTTATTAATTCGAAATAACTTAAAATCCATAATTTGTTAGGGTAACGATATATTTAAAAGTGAGGTAAGGTCTAGCAACAATTTTCTTTCTTCAACCGTTTTTCTCAAAATTGTTTTTGGGAGAAATAAATTTTGCTCTCAATCGGGTGAACTGAGTAGAGGTCAAGACGTGTTTTTTTGTTCCGCTACGCCATGGGGTGCACCGACGATCCCAACAGTGGTGTTAGAGCAAATTGTACGATTTGAATTCGGGTTAAATTCTTGGTTGATGCGATATGTATGAGATGCATGTTTTGGTTTTACTGTTTTCAAGGATGATGTGATTTTGTGCGAAATCAATGGTTAATTAAAGTTTCAATTAATATGTTAATTTGTTTTTACAACATGAGTGTTGCTACAAGGATTTACGAAATCCATGTGTCAATCATTGACATGATGATCAGTGGGTATGCGATAGCAAATCATATTTGGCAATGGAACAATGGTTGTTATGATGTAAAAAAAACCTTCTAGATTGAAAATCCCAAAAACACCATTATGTTGATAAGTGTTATCAAATCATGAGGTTTTTTTTATAGAAACGGAAGTGTTGTTTTTTCAAATCGCCCCTTGACCCTTCATAAGCAATATAGATTGTAGGCCCATATTAGTATTTTTAACAAAGGCGCAACAACGTGTGTATTTATATATGATATTTTTGTTTTGCACAGTGTTTGACATGCATGGTTATAGCCCTTTTTCAATTTACAATGGTTGAATTTTAAAATACAACATGCGTATCGTGCCTTTCTATATTTCAGTTGTATTTCTATTCTCTTCTTATTCTCTCATATGTAAAATGAGTTTCTTTTAAATTGTAATTCTATGAAGATTCAAAAGGAGCAGAATAACGACCTGATCTAAAGGTGATAAGATACATAGAGAGAAATCTTAGGTTTTAGGGTTTTATTTCTCCCATTGGCTTGGGATGAGCCACCTTAGTTATTGTTTTTGTGCTATAACAATTGCATCTTATTTATTGTTTATATATGTTATATGGGTAATGCAACAAATGATAAATTAAGAATGCATATTTTTTAGATCAATAACAACCTAATATTAAAATGAACAATGATGAGATATTTACGCAAATCCCTCTTTATAATACAAGTTAACTTAACTATCCAATATTTACCCTCGTTAAGGCTTTGCTCGATATTTTGTGGTTTTTCCAAAGCATTGGCACATAAACCTATCTTGGTTAAACACGAAGAATAAGCAAGTGATATTCATCGGTTGAGATATTGGTAATAACTTAGTTACATTAAGCTAATAGGATTAGAAACTTAGAGGTTAAGTATTTGGATAAGTCATGAGATGATTTCAACAAGAGTTGTTCACCAAAAGGAGGAGATACATGAGATGCAACTAGTAAAGTGTTACATACCTAAATAATCACTATCATAAAAGAAGATCCAAAGCTGATTTAGGAAATGGATGAATTGTGGATCCCCACCCACTAGAAAAATTTTCATTGATTTTTTTTGAAATTAAAACAAAAAGGGTTTTTAATTTTGAATAAAATAGTGGGATTAATTTGTAAATAAAGACCTATTTATACATTTTTTATTTGGTAAATTTACTTACTTTAATATTTCCATTTTTGTAGATTTGATGACAAATAACACTTTATCACTGCGATCACTCCTTCAAAAGGAGAAACTTAATGGCATAAACTTCCTTGATTGGTTTCGTAATTTGAGAATTGTTCTCAAATAGAAAGGAAGAAATATGTCATTGAAGAACTGGTTCCTGATGAACCAACAACTATTGCTTCAAGAGCTGACAAAGATAAATTCAAGAAACATATGGATGATATGTTAGACGTTGGATGTCTAATGCTTGCCACCATGACTCCTAAGCTTCAAAAGAAACATAAGGACATGGTTGCATATGAGATTATTCAAAATCTTATTGAAATACATGAAGGGTAAGCACATCAAGAGATGTGTGAGACCTCTAAAGCTCTATTTCAATGCAAAATGGCAGAGGGATATCCTGTAAAATCTCAAGTCATCAAAATGATGGGCTACATCCAAACGTTCGAAAAGTTAGGATTTCCTCTCAAAGATGAATTATCTACCGATGTTATCATGCAATCGTTGCTAGAGAGCTTTAGAAAATTTGTCCTTAATTTCAACATGAGTGAAATTAACAAGATTTTGCCATAGTTACTTTGCATGTTACGAACTTCTAATAGTAACATGAAAAATGATGGACCAAAGCCAATTCTGATGGTCTACAAGTACAAAGGAAAGGGAAATAAAAATGTAGCAGCAAAGTCTAAGGGTAATTGAAAGCTCAAACCGAAAAAAATACATTGAAACCCAAAGGGGTGTTAATAAGGAAGGAAAATGTTTCCATTACAAAAAGGCCAGACACTGGAAGAGAAACTGCCCTGTGTACCTTGAAGTGGTCAAGAAGGCAAAAGCAAACAGAACGTTTGTTTTATGTATTTATGTTATTGATGTTAATTTGTCAACATCTACTTCTTGGGTATTAGATACCAGTTATGGTTCTCATATTTGTACTTCTGTATAGGGACTGCAAAATAGAAGGAATCTGGCTAAAGGAGACGTAGACCTACGAGTGGAAAATGGAGCAAGAGTTGTTGCATTAGCTATAGGGACATATGTTTTATCTTTTCCAAGTGGACTTGATTTAAATTTAAAGGATTGTTATTTTGTGCCTAGTTTGACTAAGAACATTATTTCTATTTCGTTTGGACAAGATTGGTTTTTAGATTATTATTAAGAATAATTGTAGTTCTTTTTATCTCGATAATATTTTTATGGTTAGACACGATTAGTTAATGATCTCTTTATTTTGGATCAAGAAAACACCATTTATAACATAAATACTAAAAGATCAAAAACAAATGACTCAAATCAAACTTATCTTTGGCATTTTTGTTTAGACCATATAAGTGAGAAACACATATCAAAACTCCATAAAGATGGATTCTTAGGTTTATTTGTTTTCGAACAATATAATGTATGCAAATATTGCTTGTTGGGAAAAATTACTAAAGCTCATTCTAATGGTAAAAGTGAGAGAGCAAGTGATTTATTGGGTTTAATACATAGTAATGTATGTGGATCGATGTATACACAAGCCAAAGGTGGATTCCATTACTTTATTACTTTCACCGATGACTTCAGTCGATATGAGTATATTTATCTTATGCGCCATAAATCTAAAGCCCTTGAAAAGTTTAAAGAATTTAAAAATGAAGTACAAAAACAACTAGGAAAGAGTATTAAGGCACTTCGATCAGATCGAGGTGGATAATACTTAAGCATAGAGTTTGATGAACTCCTTAAAGAATGTGGGATTGTTTCACAACTTACACCACCTGGTACACCACAATGGAATGGAGTTTTTGAAAGAAGGAATCGAACATAGTTAGACACGGTTCAATTGATGATGAGTCATAGTGATCTTTTGATTTCTTTTTGGGACATGCACTTGAAACATTCGCTTTCACACTAAATCGTGTTCCATCTAAATCGATTCAAAAGACACCATATGAGATATGGACTGGGAAACGTCCTAGTATGTCTTTTATGAAGATTTGGGGTTATGAAACTTATGTAAAATATCAGATGTCTACAAAGCTGGAACCTAAATCTCATAAGTGTATATTTGTTTGATATCCCAAAGAAACTAAGGGATACTATTTCTTTAACCCTAATGAGAAGAAAGTGTTTGTTTCTCGAACGAGAGTTTTCCTCGAAAGAGAATTTCTCTCAAAGAAAGGGAATGGTATAAATATTGAACTTGGAGAAGTTCAAGAACAACATATCAGTGAAACTGAAGTTGAACATGTTTCACAAGTTGTTGAGGAACATTCAACATATTTAGAAACATAACCACTGTGCATATCCACAAGAGAACGCCATGCACCTGAGAGATTTAGATTTCTCGTCACCACACATGGATATATTCTTCGTATGAATCAAGGTGAGCCTATAACTTTTTAAGAGGCATTATCTAGCCCAAAATCTGAGAAATGTCTTAAAGCCATGAGATTTGAGATGGATTCCATGTCAGTAAACCAAGTGTGAACTTTGGTTGAACCACCTGAAGGGGTCAAACCTATAGGGTGTAAATGGGTTTTCAAGAAGAAAACCGACATGCATGGTAACGTACAAACATACAAGGGGCGATTAGTCGCTAAATTTTTTCGACAATTTCATGGTGTAGACTATGTCGAAACATTATCCCCTGTATGTAACAGCCATCTCCCGTATACCTTACCATATACGAGATATACATGTCACATCACTTTTAAAATATTTTTTCTTTTGAAAACCCTTAAAAGTTTGTTTCAAAAATTCTACATTAAAACATTTAAATGCAATCATAAAACAATCATCGAAATATACTACCAAAATTCCACTTTATATACATTCAAGAGCATTTTTCTTTAAATTTGATTACATGCCAACAATTGTTCAAAATAAACAAGATTTTCTTACCATTACTGATGAGGGTTAACCTTAATTGATGATATCTGATGCTACAGTTGCACTCCCTACTCGGTTAATCTCTTCTTTGACTTATGCGTGAAATCAACACATGTTAAATACTTATTTAGTGAGACATAAAATTGTAAAGAAACATTTCTATAAACATAGGTATACAATGCTTATTTATTTTCGAACTACTCCGTATCATCCATAAGGATGAGACAAGTCCCTTTTATTTAAACCAAAATCCTTTTATGCCATCATCGTAACCATTCTTAGTATATCCAACATAATATTCTTTTTGTACATTTTTCCTATTATTCTTTAGTAATTATTTATTAATTTCGTTTATACATCATTTTATGCCTATTTATAAACCATGATACATTTCATTTATGGAATCCTTTCATGCCTTTTATACACCATAATACATTTTATTTATGGCATCCTTTCATATGCCTTTTGTACATCATTATGCATTGCTATACATCTAATCTTTTACTCAAAGGCATTTAATCTTTCGTCTAACTGGCATGATTGACACATTTCTGTCAAATGCACAGCTAGGCCATTAATCTTTTTTATTTTAGACTAGTTTCTACTCTAATAATTATTTATAATATCGATTAACTCTTTATAATTTACTATAAACCTTATACATTTGCACTCTTAGTGCTAACATGGTAATTTACCAATTTCCTATTCATGTTCATTTATTAAGATGCACCCGTAGTGCCTATACAATTATTCATTCCATGGGTTGCACACATCGTGTCTGTACGGTTATTCGTCAACTCATGATGAATTTCATGGGTTGCACACATTGTGCCTATACGGTTATTCATCAACTCATGATGAATATCGTGGATTTGCACATATAGTTCCTGTACGGTTATTCATCAACTCTTGATGAATTCTGTGAATTTGCACACATAGTGCTTGTACAATTATTCATCAACTCATGAAGAATTTCGTGGATTTGCACACATAGTGCCTGTATGGTTATTCATCAACTCATGATGAATTACATGGATTTGCACATATAGTGCCTATTTGGTAATCACCACATGCATATTAAACAATCACACATATATGATTAGTACAAAATAGTTACATAATTAAATGCACTCACCTGGATTACATAACTATTATATCCAACACGCAAAGTTGATTACTCAGGTACGTTGCCTTTGGCTTTTGTTTTGCTTGACTCGGGAGCTTGATTTCAATCTACTCAAGCATCCATTAAATACATGTATAGTATCAATTGTTAGTGTATTTCTAGCAATTACTCTTAAACATTACTCAATAAAACTTATTATTAATTTTTCTACAACATTATCAGCTTATCTAACAATTTCTGGCTCCTTAGTATTGATATACATACCATGGTATAAATACTACCATACTATGGTACCGATAATATGATATAGTATCGATACCATTTTTTCATTTTGTTTAAAAATAGTATCGATACCTTCCCTTTGGTATCGATACTCCCCCTTCGGTATCGATACTGATTGAATCAGTATCGATACTACTTAGCATATTCATCCTATTTTTAGCCTGTAGTATCAGTACTGTTCTACCAGTACCGATACCGGTACCCAGAATTTCTAGTTTCAACTCGATTATCACCCAAATGGGGTTACATTTCGTTATATAAACACCATACAATGCTATTAAACTCTTCTTTAACTATCCATACCAACATTCCTTCATTTATCCTCTTAAAACATCTAAAATCTTCCAAGAACAATAAATTCTAAGAATCACACCAGTTTTCCTAATGTGTTCTTAATCCTATCCAAGGCTTCTAATCTCTCATTTACCTTTTTGACAAGTCAAATCTACCAGTAAACATCCATAAACACTCCTATTTTAACATATTACTCAAAAACCAATTTTCTTCGATATCTATTATTTCATCCATAACTTAGTTTTAATCCTCTTTAATCCTTCCTTAAACTTCTAGTATACTCACTGCTTCAAAACCCAACCAAAAACGAAGGAATAAACTAGTAAATTGAAAACTTACCTTTGAGTTATAGAGGAGAGTTATGCACGGGAAAGAAGAAGAAAAGAGAGATGTATATGTTAACTTTTCTTTCCCCTTTTGTTTCCTTAAATCTCTAATAAGTGATAAATTTTAAATTCATTTATCATTAAAGGACCAAAATACCCTCTATATTCATTCATTTATACAAATTGGTCTTAAACACTATTCTAATAATTTCCTATCTTTTATCATTATTCAATTTAATCCTCAAATTTTAAATCTTTTCAATAAAGTAACTGACCTGATATTTGGGGTATTACACTGCAGCTATGTTTAAGTCCATCCGATCTTGCTCGATAGTTGCACTCCATGATTATGAAATCCAACAAATGGATGTGGAAATCGCTTTCCTTAATGGAAAACTCAAAGAGGATGTGTATATGACACAACCAGAAGGTTTTGTCGCTCTAGGAAATGCTAGAAAGGTTTGTAAGATACAAAGGTCTATTTATGGACTAAAACAAGCTTCTTGAAGCTGGAATCTCCATTTCAATGATACAATCACAGAATTTAGTTTTTTTCATAAATGAAAATGATCCTTGTGTTTATAAGAATGATAACGAGAGCATTGTTTATTTCCTAATCTTGTATGTAGACGTCATACGCATCATAAGAAATGATAAACCCACTTTACAGTATGTTAAGACTTAGTTAGGTAGTTGTTTTCCTATGAAAGATTTTGGTTAGGTAGCGTATATCTTAGGAGTTAAGATCTATAGAGATCGATAAAGATGGCTTCTAGGACCGAGTCAAAGAACATAAATAGAAAAAGGGTTGAAAATGTTCAGTATGAAAGAATCCAAGAAAGGATTTTTGCCTATGATACATGGCATTTCTCTTTCGAAGGAAATGTGTCCTTCAACTCCACAAGAAAGAGAACGGATGAATAAGATTCCATATGCTTCGGCTATTGGTTTTATCATATGTGTCATGATATGTACTCGACCAGATGTATTGTATTCTTTAAGCATGATGAGACGGTATCAGGAAAACCCTGGTGAAAATCTGTGGGTTGCTATTAAAAATATCCTTAAGTACTTAAGAAGAACTAAGGATAAATTTATTGTCTATGGAGGGTAGAAAGAGCTTACGTAAAAGGTTATACTGATGCCGGCTTCCATACTAACAAGGATGTCTCACGATCGTAATCGGGTTTTGTGTTTTATCTTAATGGAGGTGCTGTGAGCTGGAAAAGTTTGATGCAAGACACAATAGTTGATTCTACAACAGAGGCTGAATACATTGAAGCCAGAAAAGTTGCAAAAGGGGCTATTTGGATCAAGAAGTTCATATCGAAACTAGGGTTTTTCCCATCATATCAGATGTTGTAGAACTCCGTTGTGATAATAATGGATCCATTGCAAAAGAAAAGGAACCCATATCTCATCAACAGTCCAAACATATTCTTAGGCGCTTTCATCTCGTTTAAGAAATCATAAATCGAGGAGATGTGGAAATATGCAGAGTATACACAGATGACAACATTGTTGATCCCTTGAGGAAGCCTCTTACACAACAGTTATTTATTCAGTGAGTATTAGATATGTGAGTGATTGGTCTTAGTGCTAGTGGTAGATTATTAGAGTATGCCTAAAGATCAATCATATGATGATGTAATAATACATTTATTTACCAATTTTATTGAATAAAAGCATTGGCATTACTATTTTCAGTTATATGTTAGTGTTTTACATAAAGTGAAAGATAATAAAGTCTATATAATAATAATAATATTATTAAAAGATTCATAGTCAAGAATTATTATGGGCATGGACAATAATAATACACTTAAGGCTGACATGTTATTGATTGATGACAATGAGTTGTCATTGACATAGAGATGTCAGAATTGATACATGATTATATTGTTAGAGAATAATGTATTGGATTGACCAACAATGAGCATATGTCTTGGATTATTATGTGATGATCATAACACTAGTCATGGTGATGACTATATGTATGATCCTCAGACTTGAGATCAAAGTTATCCCAACATATATTGTTGTATGTTTTGATACAGTTAAACATCTTTTGATACAGTTAAACATCCTCCATAATTGGTTGCACTATAAAGATTGTTATTTAATATATCTCGATATATGTAGTGGGTGTGTATGATTAAGATAGGATTTGTCATTCCTACATAATAGGAAATATATCACATGCCACTTGATTGTGTTAGACTAAAAATGCATGGCCATGCTCGAATAAGTTGATATGAGATATCAAAAATTATTCGTTAATTATAGTCTACTCTAGATATAAAGAAACAATAAATGGTCTATACAAGTGTGACTCTTCTTAGACTTGTTCCTACTCTAGATATAAATGACAAAATGATGTAAAACATAAAAGAGTTAATCACAAAGATGATATGTCGAATCATAATTTCTTGTAACTTAGGTGACAATGCTATGTTGCTAGATACCACTCATTGTATGTAATATTAGAATTGTTCTAATAATTAATACTAACATTATAAGAACTTATAGGGTCACACCCTAGGATTGAAATGAGCAAAGATATACAATTTGTTGTATGCTACAAAAATATATCTAGAGTTAATATATGTATATTTGATATACATATGATTTTAATTATCCCGAATATAGTAAGTAAACATTAAAAGAATGTAATTCTGATTACAACTCTTTTAATCGATATTTAATTCGAAATAATTAAATAAAAGTTTAAACAAACGTTAAAGATTGTAATTCAGATTATAAGTCTTTAATAGATATTTAATTTGAATTAATTAAGTAAGATTTTTATTTATTTGAAATAACTTAAAATACTTATTTTGTTAGGGTAACTGATATATTTAAAAGTGTGGTAAGGTCTAGAAGCCGTTTTATTTATTCAGTCATTTTTCTCAAAACTATTTTTGGGAAAAGTAAATTGATAACTCCGTAAAAGGTCTCATTTTGGGACCTTTTCAATTAAGATATTGAATGTTTAAGAGTTCATCTATGACCATGTAGATGCATTTAGTTGCATGTGGTGGAATTCAATTTGTCGCGAAATTTTATTTTTAAAGCGGTGTTGCCTTATGGGAAAGGTGCTTCTTTAATGATGTGCAGGAATTGAGAGCAAGGAAAATAGGAAAGGAAAAGATGTGACATCATGAGATTGCTGAGCAAAATGAAAATGCCATGTTTGACTAGCATTTCGAAAGCGAGCAAAGTGCGAGAAGATATTTTTAAACCAGCTGTCTCCTACTCTCCGAGATCTCTGCCCGAGAAATATGCCTCAAACCTCCGCCTGGAGGGATCGGCGCTGCTACCCCCGATCCTACTGATGACGTCGCCTACCCCTACAGATCTTGTCTGTCCTTGGGCACTTACAACGGGATCATGTTAGTCACTCAGCCAGCAACCCAGGCTATATCATAGCCTCCTCTGCCCGACTCCCATATAACTTAACCATGGTTTTGGGGTTTCCTAGGAAAGGTAACACCAAGTCCTAGGATTAATTTTCCCCTATGAATAGAGGATGAAGCCACAATGTTAGAGGCTTTAGTTATACCTGGATTTGAGCTTAAAAAGTTAGAGAGAGAAGGTCTCACTCTTGCTGTGGCTTTTCTCCGTGACAAGCCTGAGGGAGTGGCGTTATAAGCGTCCGAGAGGAGCTAGTTTGCTGAGGGCAGTTCTTGGTGGCCGAGGGAAGCATCTGGCACTGCACGTTGAAGGCTTTCTCTCCTCCCCTTAGTTCTTTTCTTTCATATTTTGTTATTGGGTTGTAGGGAACAATTGAAACTTGCTTTGCGCTTGTTTATTTCAAACCCCACCATAAACTAATCCTATTTGGTGAGAGTTCGCTTGGACATTTAAGTTTTTATTTCAATGATTGGTTACTTTTCTATTCTCTAAGTTGTTTTGTTTATGAAACTTAATGCCTTAAGGTTGTAGGAGCTATGAGAGTAACCTTTTTTAGGAGGGTTTTAGGGTTCAAGAGAATACCTTGGCAAAATATCCCTAGTATTTGAGAGAAACTAGGGAGAAACTACATAAACAAGGGGTTCTAGGTAATAACTAGTCCTAATCCACCTTAGAGATAAGGTTAGGATTTCATTCGACTAAAAGGAGTTTTGTAAGAACGACATGTTAGATTTTAATGATGTCGCAAAAAGGTATTGCCGAGATATATCCTGTTATCTGAACCAATAGGATCACTGTAGGGGTTTACGCCAATCGGTTTTACTAGGGCATCTTTAATATGTGTCGAGTCCCTTAATAGATATAGCATAGGGCACCTTAGTAGACTCTGTCGGGCAGGCTAGGCATAGAAGAAATACCATTCAGAGGAATAGACTTAGATTTTCCAAATGAGTCATATCACTCATTCCTAGAGCAGCTTGTCGTGTGAGAAAGCTAAAGTCCTATATTTTAAATCTAGTATTTACATTTTATTTTTCCTTGACATTTCCATTTATTTGCACGCATCACAATTTGATTTGCCATGACATATCCATTTGCTACCACACTACCACCATTCTATTTCTACATTAGTCATTTCATTTTGCCATAACATTCTCATTTGTACATACCATCACTAACTTTACTTAGGTGACAAAGTAAAGTGCCTTGACAAACTTATTTGATTTCCTTAATTCCCTATAGAGACGATACTCAACTTATCAATGTATTACTTCTTTGATTGTTATACTTGCACATATATCCGCAATCATTTATAGTACTCACAAATAGCGAACAAGTTTTTTGTGCCGTTACTGGGGAATTGGCAACTGGAAGTTAAATTGTTTCGTCATAGCATTTTTATTTTACTTGTTTATATTTCTTTTATATAGTTTTACCTTTTATTTTATTCTTTATCAAGTTTTCTTGGTGTATGACTAGAGGATAATCGAGTGAGCCATTAGAACCAGTTGAAACTGAGATTGAGAGGCTCTTTAGGAGAAGAAGACGTGCTCAACGTGCAAATATGTACCAAATCAGAAATCAAGGCATTGGTCATGAGGATGATCAGAATGCCAAGGAAAATCCATTTGCTAGGAATGCACCCATACCTCGTGCCATTCGTGATCACTTAAACCCGATTTTAGACGACTTAAATCCTGGAATTGTGACACCAGAGATTCAGGCAGCCCACTTCGAGCTCAAAACTGTCATGTTCAATATGCTGAACTAAATAGGGAAATTTAGGGGCATGCCAAATGGAGATGCCATGCAACATAAACTTCTTGGAGGTGTGTGATTCCTTTCACCAAGAAGGAGTGCACGAAGATGTTTTGAAGTTAAAATTATTTATATATTCTCTGCGTGACCGAGCAAGGTCATGGTTGAGTGACATTCCAGTGGTTTCAATAGAGTCGTGGATAAATCTGTGCAAATATTTTTGTTACTGTATAATCCTCCGAACATGAACACCCAATTGAGGAACGACGTTGCTTCTTTTCGTCAAGCTGATGACGAGTCGATGTATGAGTGCTAGGATTGATACAAAGAATTGCTTCAAAAATGTTCAAATCATGGTTTTCAAGATTGGACACAAGTGGTGATGTTCTATAATGGAGTAAATGCACCCATGAGGATGATGATAGATGCCTCGGTAAATGGGACATTACTTGACAATCACCAGCTGAGGCATTTGACATTCTGGATAGGATTGCCACCACCGATTATCAGTTTCCATCCATATGGCTTGGAGATGGGCGCAAGTCACATAGATCTTTTGAGCTAGATTCTAAAGATTCGGTGTCCGCCCAACTTGCTGCTATGACTAATATGTTGAAGAATTTTCAAAGGCCAAGTGTGGTGAGAGAAGTGAAGGCATGCAATTCAGCATGTTTATTATCCTACGGCAATCACAATGAGAGTGATTGCTCGACCAATCAAGAATCCATCAAATTTGTAGGAAACTTCAACTGAGGCAACAACAATCCCTATTACAACACATATAATCCTGGATGGCGTCAACATCCAAACATTTCTTGGGGAAATCAAGGAAACAACAATGTTCATCAATCAGCTCGACAACAGAATTTTAATGACTCTCAGGGTTATCAATCGAATATATCATGACATAATTCTAACAAGGGAGTGTCATCTTCATCAAACACTAGTTCTTTGGAGGCCACAATGCAAGAGTTCATAGAAACAATGCTGCAAGACCATCCAACCTCCATAAAAAAATCAAGGGGCCCTACTCCAGAGCCATAGTTCATTGCTAAGGGCATTAGAGAGTCTGGTTAGTCAAATTGCCGCGGTATTACAAGAACGCATACCAGGACATCTGTCGAGTGACACTGAAGTCACCAAACCTCATGGCAAAGAGTAATGCAATGTGCTAACTCTCTGAAGTGGTACACAAATTAATGTCAAAGATAAGTTTAGAGGAAGACCTAAGGATAATTTACCCCCTGTGACCGTGCAGGCTGATCAAGAAGTGCTGGAAGAAGCACCAAAGAAAGAGAAAAAGGCTGAGGGTTCATCGAGTAAAATAACTGAGGGAGCAAATAAAAATGCCAAGGCAACTTCTGTTCACACCCCGTCAGTAAAGGAAGTCATACCACCACCTCATTTTTTTGCAGAGACTGAAGAAGCATAACAAGGATATTCAATTCAGAAAGTTCGTTGATATTCTAAGTCAACTTCAAATTAATATTCCTTTTTTAGAGGCTATGGAACAAATGCCTACATATGCTAAATTCCTCAAGGAAATTGTTACCAAGAAGAGAAAGGTTGAGAAGTATGAGACAATTCCCACGTCAAAAGATTTTTGCTCCTCCTTAAGCAAGCTGCCACCGAAGAGACATGATCAAGACAGTTTTATCATCCCATGTTCGATAGCCGATAAATTTGTTGGGAAGCCACTATGTAACCTTGGCTCAAGTGTGAACTTGATGCCTAAGTCAATTTTCGTGAAGCTTGGGATAGGAAATGCGAGACCCACATCTTTCATCTTGTAATTAGTCGATCGTTCACATGTGTCTGAAGGGCGAATTGAACATCCCATCGTGCGGGTTGACAAATTCGTTTTTCCTATCGATTTTATGATTCAGGACTGTGAGGTTGAGGCTACAACACCCATAATTTTGGGGAGACCCTTCCTAGCTACTGGTGGTACTTTCATCGACTGTGAGAGGGGTGAGCTAACCATGTGAGTGGTCTATCAAAATGTCGCTGTCAATGTTTTCCGATCTCTCAAGTACATGGATGATTCTGAAGAATGCCAAAGCATTTTCGAAGTGGATGCAGTAATCATGAAAGAAACATATCAATTTTTCCAGGGCAATTTTATTCAACTGGATCCTGGTGAGGGGATATTTGAAGACTTGAAGGCTGGAGAGCCTATTGATTTTTCATTCAAGGAACAATAGGCTAGTTTTCTCAAAGCTAGCCTAGGTACACATTTTGAACCTTTGAATTTTGAAGAATTTGTTCCTCCTAAGCCCCCATTACAGCATGCTCCTACCCTAGAACTTAAGAATTTGTCACATCATCTTAAATATGCTTATCTGGGTAGTAACGAAACTTTTCACGTGATTATTTCCTCTGCCCTTATCCCTAACCAAGAATCTAGTTTGTTAAGTAGTTTGTTAAGTGTTTTGTCACAACATAAGAGAGCGTTAGGATAGACGATGGTAGATCTGGAGGGAATAAGTCCAACAATCTGTATGCACAAAATCATACTGGAAGAATGCCATGGCAAATCCATAGAGCCATAGCGCAGATTGAACCCAATCATGAAGCAAGTTGTGATGAAAGAGATTTTCAAATGGCTTGACGCTGGAGTGATTCTCAAATGGCTTGATGCTAGAGTGATTTACCCCATTTCGAATAGTTGTTGGGTAAGTCCCGCCCAATGTGTGCCGAAGAAGGAAGGCATGACCGTGGTGGCGAGTGAAGATAACGAGTTGTTACCTACACGCACAATCATCAGGTGGTGAATCTGCATGGACTACCATAATCTTAACAAGGCCACCAAGAAGGATCATTTCCCTTTGTCATTCATCGACCAAATGTTGGATCCACTTGCTAGCAAGGCATTTATACCTTTCAAAGACATAATCAAATTGCCATTGCACCAGAGTACCAAGAGAAGACAACATTCACGTGCCCTTATGGCACTTATGCCTTTCGAAAAATGGCTTTTGGACACTGCAACACCCCGGCAACATTTCAGCGCTGCATGCATGCCATATTTTCTGACATGGTTGAGGATGTTTTGGAAATTTTGTTGAGGATGTTCTAGAAATTTTCATGGATGATTTTTCTATTTCTGGAGATGACTTTCAAAAATGCCTCGGTAATTTGGTGAAGGTACTGAAGCGATGCGAGGAGGCCGATCTCGTGCTGAGTTGGGAAAAATGTCACTTCATGGTGATTGAGGGCATTGTTCTAGGCCGTAAGATTTCTGCAAAGGGCATTGAGGTAGACAAGGCAAAGATTGAGGTGATCGAGAAGCTACCCCAACCAACTTCTGTCAAGGGCATTCAGAGTTTTCTTGGACATGCTGGATTTTATATACGATTCATCAAGGACTTCTCCACAATATCCAAGCCCTTATGCACCTTGCTACAACAGAGCCAACCGTTCGTGTTCGATCAGAAATCCCATGGCATATTCAAAGAGCTGAAGCAAAGACTTATCTCTGTACCGATCGTGGTTCTCTCGGATTGAACAACACCATTCAAACTAATGTGTGATGCAAGTGATTTTGTTGTGGGAGTTGTTCTTGGACAATGTATGGGTAAAATCTTTCATGTTATATATTATGCTAGTCGTACCTTAAATGAGGCACAATTTAACTATATCACCACTGAAAAAGAATTACATACCGTGGCATTTGCATTTGACAAGTTTAGGACATACTTGATAGGCACCAAAGTCATAGTTCACACCGATTTCTCAACTATAAAATACTTAGTGAACAAGAAAGATGCCAAGCTTAGACTTATTAGGTGGATATTACTAATGCAGGAGTTCGACGTAGAGGTAATCGATAGGAAAGGTACTGAAAACCAGGTTTTAGATCATTTATCTAGGCTAGAAAGCATTTCAGAATGCCATAACATTTTTGATATTAAGGAATAATTTCATGATGAGAAAATTTTATATGCCACGACAATTCTGTGGTACGCTGACTTTGTTAATTTTCTTGTTAGTGGTGTTTTTTCTTTATGAATTGAACAGCCAGGGCAAAAAGAAGTTTTTGCACAATGCCAAATTCTATTTTTGGGATGAGCCGTACTTGTTCAAGCAATGTGTCGATCAAATGATTCGATGGTGTGTCCCCGAAGAAAAGCAACAAGATATCTTACACCATTGCCACACAACACCCTGTGGAGGGCATTTTGGAGGTGCGAGGACTATAACAAAGGTCCTCCAATCAGGCTTCTACTGGCCATCACTGTTTAAGGATGCCCACGAATTTTGTAAAGCGTACTACAGATGCCAAAGCACTGGGAACATTTCCAGACGACACGAAATGTCGCTGCAAAATATTTTGGAGATAGAGCTCTTTGATGTTTGGGGCATTGATTTCATGAGACCATTCCCATCTTGTTTTAGAGACTTATACATCTTGTTTGCAGTTGACTATGTGTCTAACTAGGTTGAAGCACTTGCCACACCGTGGAATGACTCGAAGACGGTGCTCAAGTTTCTTCACAAGAACATTTTCACTCGATTCGGAGTACCAAGGGCTATTTTCAGTGATGAAGGCACCCATTTTGATAACAAGCTAATTTCCAAGGCACTTTGGGCATACAGGATGGCATTAAAAATACCTTTGGAAATGTCGCCTTCAAGATGGTATATGGAAAAGCCTGCCACCTACCAGTTGAGCTAGAACACAAGGCATACTGGGCCATCAAGAAACTGAACTTTGACGCACAACTAGCTGGGGAGAAACGATTGCTCGATCTGAATGAAATGGAAGAGTTTCGAGTGCAAGCATATGAAAATACCAAGGTCTATAAAGAAAAAACCACAAAGCGGCATGACAAAATACTTTTTTCGCGACATTTTCATGTGGGCCAAAATGTGCTGATGTTTAACTCTAGGCTCAAACTCTTTCCTGGAAAATTAAAGTCACGATGGTCAGGACAATTCGAAGTCCGCCATGTCTACCCATATGGTGCTATTGATAACAAGAACATGGATGATGGGTCCATCTTTAAAGTCAATGGCCAGCACCTGAAGGTTTACCAAGGAGTCCCACCATTGCGTGACAAGTCGGCGCTTCTCTTACATGACGTCGATACTAGCCCAGCATCTTAAGGATGCTAGGACATTTTAAATTTACTCATGTGCATAAATAATTTTTATTTTACCATTATTTTAGTATTTCTCTTTTTTATTAATTGTTTTTATATTATTTTTGTTGCAAGGATTATCCTACATGGCTAGCACGTGAGGCGTACGGTTAACACAAAGGAAATTTGGACGATAAACATAAATAGTAAAAGGAGGGAAAAATTTTCACTTTTCACTTTTTACTTAGGATTAAAAATTTTACTTTCTCTTTTTGTTTTCTTCCCTCCCAGACCCCACCATAGTATTTAATATTCCCCCCACAAAATCTCTCTTTTGTTTTTATCTTCCTTTCCTTTTCACTTTTCTTTTAACTTTTTTTCTGTCATCTTCTTTGTTCCCTCTCTTTCACCGACAACCTCCATAGTCGACCCAAGCTTTAAGCTTTCTTACTCATATTATATTTTCTATTCCCACCATGGTCTGATCCCGTCCGTCCACTTCTGCACCACCCTCTCCACCACACTTTGTGGATGATGTCGCCCGAGACCGATTCCAAACCATAAAAAACTGATGAGTATTTTTTAAGTTAGGGTTTATCTTCTCCGAGGAGGAGGATACTGCCTTAGGAAGTGATGTGCTCGATGTCGTTAACAAGCATAAGTGGCAAAAATTTGCCAAACATCCCACCAATGTGGTCCGAGGAGTTTTACTCAAACATCACCGAGCCAAACTAGCATGCCGTTATGGTTCGCGGTATTTTTATTCAATTTACTCCTACTGCTATTAATCGATACTTTAAATTATAGGCTATTGAAGACCGCGAAACAACCTTCACGCAAGAAGCGGACAACGAAACATACCAAGGCATCCTAGAAGACCTCTGTCTTCCCGATACTTAATGGAACGTCTTCCCGATACTCAATGGAACGACCAGCAACTGAGCCGCAGGACCGTGGACCGGGAGAGCCTACTCCCGCAAGTGAAGTTGTGGAACCATTTTATGAAGCACAAGCTTCTGTCCACTTCCTACAACACCACTGTATCCTGCCAGTGGATGTTTTTACTGTACTCGATCATATTTGGGCGAGCCATTGACGTAGTAAAAATTATTATGGAGCAAGCTCATTTATGCCTGAAGCGACCTGCAAGTGCCCTGGTATTTCTGAATCTCAACACTGCTTTATGCTGTAAAAAGAAGGTTCCTGAAGAACAGTTTGACAAGATTTTACCAGGCATCGCTGGAATTACCAAGGCAAAAATCCCTATATTATTGGGTCTAAAGGAAGTAAAAGGGAAGGAAAAGGAGGCGACCACATCTCGTGTTTCAGCATCTCAACATGCCAAGGCAAAACCAGATGCCTTGGAACAGGCCATTTAGTGCACTCAATATCATGTCGGGCAGCTGTCTGACAAACTGATGACATATTTTATCAACGCTAAGCGTCGGGATGAGTTTTTCGCCAACGCCTTCTTAAAGTTTCTCCCGCATACGAACTTTACCTTCCAATGCTTCCTTGAAACACTAGTGCCACCAAATGAGGATGCCGAGGCATCTGCAGAAGTACCTCGTCCTACCACTGCCGACGCTCATCAATTACCTAGTGAAAAAAGTCCCCAGTCCGCTCAAGCAGAAGAGCCTGCTGACCCTGATCCAGTCCATGTTGTGTCACCTGATATAGATCGAGAAGCCAACCACCAAATCGCGTAATTCCTGAAATCCCCACAATTTGTTAAACCCCTAGTGACGGAGCATCCCAACATGCTACAACCTGCCGCGCCAATGGAAGAAGAGCACCCCGAAGTACCACAGCCCACTGAGTCCATGGAGGAATCACAATTTGAGATGCCACGGCAAGCTCCTTTGCATAGGAGCTGACGCCGCCTAAAAGGCATCTAAACGTGAGGAGCCCCAGCTCTCAACTGTCCCAGAAGGTCCCAATACTCCTCCGGCTGCACCAGCTTCTGACTCTGAACATTCCAGTCCATCCAAACTGAGAAAGCACACTCGTCGTACGACTACTGCACCACCACCCACTTGAAGTCAAGGTACCTTGCATTGCATTTCATTTCATTCATAGCATGTAGTTTCATTTTACTTAGTTTTAGTAAGCATTGAGGATAATGCTTCTCTCAAGTTTGGGTGAAGTAGGGTTCTCGCATCATTGCATGATAGTATCAGTAAAATAATTATGCCATGACATTAGTAAATGTTTGAATAGTTTTCTGGAATTAGTTAAGGATGCCCGATGATGATGAATCTTGATGGCTAGGATAGAATGTACATGACTGGTTAAGGATGATAAAACCAACTTTAGGACTTGTTTCTTCAAAATCCTTGATTACAAGATTGTATGTTTTCCATGCTTGAGAAACTTAGAATTATTTTATAAGATAATTCTTAAAATATCGTGGCATACAATTTTGAATGATGAAAAATCCACTTAAAAATGATGAAAAAATTGAAAAAAAAATGAAATGAATGAAGTTATGAATAAATACCTTGACATATCTGTAGAGGGACACTCCGTTATGCCATGGCATATGAGTGGATGAAAGATATCACGGGATGACTGTACCTGACTAGCTCAGGGGTGGAAGGTATGCTCCCTTTCACCTAGAGTGTGGGATGGTAGAGTGATAGGCTGACTCCCCTCGTAGCAGAATTAATAAAAGAAAATAAACCAAGGTGGGAGTAGATTTCGTGAATGCCATGGCAATTTAGGAAAGCTTGCTTAGAAAATTTTAGGTTTGTTAAGCATGGATGGTATACAAACACGCACACACCCACACAAAGAATCTTGTTCTAGGGGGTAATACTTGAATTCTCAAAACTAGTCTAGCATGTTGAAACCATATGTGTTGAGGGATGAAATTTTATCCCATAAGACTATTTTACTTCTGAACTTGTCATGGTATTTTTGCTTTGCTTATTACTATCCATTGCTTGAGGAGAAGGAATAGCTTAAGTTTGGGGGTGTGAAACTCCATAAAAGGTTGTATTTTGGGACATTTTCACTTAAGTTATTGAATGTTTAAGAGCTTATCTAGGACCATGTGGATGCATTTAGAAGCATTTAGTTACATGTGGTGGAATTCAGTTTGCCGCGGTATTTTATTTTTAAAGCGGTGTTGCCTTATGGGAAAGTTGCTTGTTTAATGATGTACAAGAATTGAGAGCAAGGAAAAGAGGAAAGGAAATGTCGTGACATCAGGAGATTGTTGAGCAGAATGAAAATGCTAAGTTCGACTGGCATTTCAAAAGAGAGAAAAGTGAAAGAAGACATTTGCTAAGTTCGACTGGCATTTCAAAAGAGAGAAAAGTGAAAGAAGACATTTTTAAGCTAGCTGTCTCCTACTCTCCGAGATCTTTTCCCTAGAAACCTACCTCGGAGATCCACCTAGATGGATTGGTGCTACTATCGTCGGTCCTGCTGATGACGCCGTCTGCCCCTGCAGATCTTGTCTGTCTTTGAACGCCTACAATGGGATCATACCGGTCACTCAGCTAGCAACCCAGGCTGTATCATAGCCTACTCTGCCCGACTCTTAAGCAACTTAACCATGGTATTGCGGTTTTCTAGGAAAGTTAACACCAAGACCTAGGATTAATTTTCCCCTATAAATAGAGGATGAAGCAATAATGTTAGAGACTTTAGTTTCACCCAGATTTGAGCTTAAAAAGTTAGATAGAGAAAGTCTCACTTTTCTCAGTCAATCCTACTTGTCGTGGCATTTCTCCATGACAAACCTGAGGGAGTGGCGTTCTAAGCTCCCGAGAGGAGCTAGTTCACTGGGGGTAATTCTTGGTGGCCAAGGGAAGCATCTGGTAGTGCACGTCGAAGGCTTTCTCTCCTCCCCTTAGTTCTTTACTTTCATATTTTGTTATTGGTTTATAAGGAACAAATGAAACTTGCTTTGTGCTTATTTATTTCGAACCCCACCATGAACTAATCCTATTTGGTGGGAGTTCGCTTGAATGTTTAAGTTTTTATGTCAATAAATGGTTGATTTTCTATGCTCTAATCTATTTTGTTTATGAAACTTAATGCCTTAGGGTTGTAGGAGCTACGAGAGTAGCCTTTCCTTATGAGGTTTTTAGGGTTCGTGAGAATACCTTGGCAAAATATCCTTAGTATTCGAGAGAAACTAGGGAGGAACTACATAAATAAGGGGTTCTAGGTAGTAACTAGGCCTAATCCACCTTAGAGATAAGGTTAGGATTTCATTTGACTAAAAGGAGTTATGCAAGAACGATAGGTTAGATGTTAATGTTGCATCAAAAAGGTATTACCGAGACATATCCTGTTATCTGAACCAAAAGGATTACTGTAGGGGTTTACGCCAGTCGGTTTTTCCAGGGCATCTTTAATTTATCGAGTCCCTTGCTAGAGATAACATAGGGCACCTTAGTAGACACTGTTGAGCAGGCTAGGCATAGAATAAATACCATTTCGAGGAATAGACTTAGATTTCCCCAGTGACTCCTATCACTCATTCCCAGAGCAGCTTATCGTGTGAGAAAGCTAAAGTCCTACATTTTAAATCCAGTATTTACTTTTTATTTTGCCTTGACATTTCCATTTATTTTCACGCACAACAATTTGATTTTCCACGATATATTCATTTGGTACCACACTACCACCGTTCTATTTCCACATCAGTCATTCCATTTTTCCACAACATTCTCATTTATACATACCATCACTAACTTTACTTAGGTGATAAAGTAAAGCACCTTGACAAACTTATTTGATTTCCTCAATTCCTTGTGGAGATGATATTCAACTTATCACTACATTACTTGTTCGATTGTGCATACATGCACATATATCTGCACTCATTTACAGTACTCACAAATAACAAACATAAATTTTACTCTCAATCGGGTGAACTGAGTAGAGGCTGAGACGTTTTTTTGTGGATGCTTATGATTCAAACCATTCGTGATCACCATTATTCATTGTTGTCTTTTCTATTTTTCAAGGATTCCAGTGTAAGTATTCGCATCATTTCCTTCTGATTTTGGTTTTGCATACTTGAATCGCTGGTGAGACTGTTGAGCTTTTATTTCTGTTGCGCCATGGGGTGTACCGACTATCCCAACACAATCTGATAGTGTCCTCAATCTATGACACTAAATCATGTTCCAAATACTTTTTATCACGTAATTCAGTCCAACAAATTGGGTGCGACATCTACGCCCATAGAGTGCCTTGTACGATGCCATACGAATGCTGGTCTGGAAGCTGTTATTGTATGCAAACTTAGAAAAGGGCAAAAAGTCCTCCTAACGACCACGAAAGTCAATCACACAACCCCGTAACTTATCCTCAATAACCTGAATCACCAGCTCAGATTGACCATCACTCTGCGAGTGGAAAGTAGTATTGAAATTTAGTTTAGTACCAGAGCCTCATGTAGTGCTTCCAAAAATCTTGAATTAAATATCGGATCTCGATAAAAAATGATAGATAATGGAACAACATGCAATCTGATGATCTCTGAGATATACAAACTAGCCAGCTTGTCCAAAGAAAAATTTACCACATCAGAATAAAATCCTCTCATCTTCTATCTTTTTCAATTTCGCCTCTTACTCTTTTCGTTCTTTGAATTCACTTTTGGCAATTTCCAACTCTGATGGGACAACCTTATGATGTTCTTCTCTAGGACTAGTGTCTTCATGGTTATCTATTGGGATATTGTCATTCTTTCTTAGTCTTCTGCACTAGATATAATTTAGTCTAAGCATTTCTCGAGCTCATACGTCATTAGTTTAGAATATTTCATTCCATGACTCAGATATGACTTTGACCTCTCCTTTGTAACTGTCGTCATGATATGCAAATTTATATTTCCAAAGTTCATGGGTGACTTTAACGAACTACCTTGCCTCATACTGTAGTAGGACTAAAAGTGGGGTATAACCAATTTCTCCCTATAAACCAAGTAACATCTCTATGGTTGATTTTATGCATCGATTAATTATCTCATTGTTTGCTATACAAGGGGTTATCCAGACAATATCTCTATGCTGAAGGTTCGTGAACATCTTCACCCATCTCTCCCATGCGATGTCTTCTTGGCATGTCTGAGCAAGGAAATTTTCCAAATACGAGTAGGTCATGTTATAGTAAAGAGTAAAGAACTTACCTGCCTTCTAAAAATGAATGTGGATCTAGACTTGAAATAGTTGTATACAACCCATGAAGCAATCTCTTCCTACTTTTTGACAATGATTTAGTGACCAAAATATTTCGACTAAGATTGCTAGAGAGGGGTTCACCTTATTGGGAAATTATTCAAATAATTCAACCGTAGTCCCTTCAATATGCTCCGAAGTCTTTGAAAATATGATCAACCTATAAATCTATAACTCAAAAATATTGATCACTTTCCATTCATCAGGATGTTTTCTTACCAATTGTTGAGTTCCATCCATGAAGTTCCCTCTCATTTACCTTTGTGCTGAACCCAATTAGTCACCCATTTCTCGTCAACCCTAGCGATTCTTTCTAGACCATTTTTGAAAGGATAACTTTTGGGAAGCTCAATGAAGACTAATCCATCCGAATTCTTCTAGAATGTAGCAGAGCCATGTATTATTCTTGGTGGGCACCATGTCATCTATGTTAAAAGTGAAGCAACTGTACCCTGGATTCCAAAACTGAACCAAAGCCTAGATTAAAAGTTCGTCTATCTTAACGTAGAGTTAGTGATCTATTGTAAATGTATATACTAAGGTAAGCAAATCTGTGCAAGTGTACACAATCGATGAAAGTAATATAGTAGTGAGTGAGTTTAGTCTCCACAGGGATTGGAGGGCTTTTAAAAGATTGCTACAGCTAGGAATAGGTGTCACTAACTAATCCTAAGTATCTAAGTCTAGTGATATAAATAAGGAAAATATGCAGTGGCAAATGGTATGAACATATCAAAAAAAGTATGGCCGAGGAAAGAAAAATTGTAAAGTGAAATCATTAAAAAAGTTTTTTCGAGGCAAGAAAAATATGCAAAGGTAAACAAATAAAAGTTTTCAAGGCTAAAGTTGTCAAAACTCTGTAAATATACTGGCAACCTCACACGATCAAACTTCTAAAGGAGACTTAGGTTGGTTTTGCTATGGCGAGAAGTTATTTTATGCTAAGAATGATTTGGTATACTATGCATAGGCATCCCGAGAGGATTACTGAGTATTCTAAGATGGTTGCTATGGAATACTACTCAGCGTGAGCTACAACCCTTCGTTTGTCAGAGTGTTATTGTGGCAATACCCCATAGCATGAACTATAGTCGTTGTCTATCCTACTCATGCATTTATCACTTTTAATCGATTAAAACCCTCTTCTTATCTCTAAGGTAGGCAGGTTATAATATGACCATCCTGGCTCTATTCTATTGCTCACATAGATTAAACTTAATTTTATCGAATCTAGGATTCTATTTGTAGAAAAATGGTAATCTCTTGAAAGCTCTTACAAGGTCTAGAAATGTTTCGCCTAGGCACCAGGAAATCTCTCAAAGCTCTTATAGTGTCAAGGAAAAATGAAAAAAAAATGAACAAAACAACACTTAACAAAAACATACTAAATCATTCACTAACGATAAAATAAAATATCATCCAAGAATTCCTAACACCAAATAAAATAGTTTATAGTGTGGTTAACATCATCCCAAAAATAATCATTAAGTACAAGCCCGTAGAAAAATAAAACATGAAGAACAAGAGGAAGAAAAACTCCCAGAACACAGCTCTGTCGTGACATCAAACCACTAACATGACTGCTCTAGCGTACCAGCCTCTCTCATGGGCCTGGCCGCCGCCCCACAAAAGCCTTGCTATGAAAGGCACCAAGGACGAACGAGTGGGGAATGGTGGAAAAAAGGACACCGCGACCGCCTTTTTCCAAGCCTAGGGTATTTTATTTTGTATGATTTCCTTCTTCTGGGTGAGTATAATGAGGTGTTTATAATGAAAATTCCTAATGTTTTGTGTTATTGAATATTCCCTAAATACCCGTGTTGACTTGTCTATTCTATAGATAGAAAGGCGACTAGAGGTAGTCAGTTCATTGAAGGGCGTGATTGCATGTGAGGTAAATTAGACAACTGGCAGATGATGTCAGCAATTTGTCAGATTCATGTCAGTCTTGCAAGATAAATTTTGCCCGGGGAAGAAAAATATGTTCCTCGCTATCTTCGTCTTTTGTGTTCCACTAGCCCTAGCAAATTAATTTCTTCCGGCAAATAAAATTTTCCTTAGTTATTTACTGCATCATCACAATCAACAAATAACCTTTCTCATAAGCAACATCAGTTTAATCAAATTAACTTTGCCTTGGAAAAACTTATCCACCACATGAAAATATGTCCTAAATGCAACTATATGCAGCTAAAATGCTATGTCAATGGCTTTAGACAATCAATAACTTAAGTAAAAAGACCTAAAATATAGTATTTTTACGGAGTTATCACAACCCCAAACTTAAGCTATTACTTGTTCTCAAGCAATGGTTAATGAGCAATAGAAAAATTAAATGCTATGGCAAAGTCTAAATCAGGACAGTCAAATGGTTTAAAATTTTAGCCCTCAACAACAAGTTTGGCCTCAACATGATAGACTAAATGAGAAGTCAAGTACTTTTCCCTAGGCCAGGATCATTTATCAGTGTGTGTGCGTGAATGTATCTAGTCTATGCTAAACGAATTTAGAAAACTCCCAAGTAAGTTCTCTTGTTTTACCAAGACATAAAATTATTCATTAAGCACAACGTCACTCCTGTTTATTCAATATTTAATTTTATAGATTTTTTTTCTTTTAGCAACTGCTAAAAGTGGACTAACCCAATCACACCTACCATCCCACACTCTAGGTGAAATAGAGCATACCTTTCACCCTTAAGCTAGTCAGGTAGAGTCATACTGTGACTTCTTTCATTCACTCATGTGCCAAGCCTACCATTTATTTAAGGGGGTTTCCAGGTAATATCGATGCACAGAGGAGTGTCCCTCTGCAGTTATATCGAGGCATTTATATTCAATTCATAACATTAAGGAGTTCATCTTAATCTTTTCAATAATTTGATGCTACGACGTACAAAAGTTCTATCCTAATAATTCTCTAAGTACCTTAAGCATAGAAAACATACAGTCATGTTAAAAGAATCATAAAGAATCAAATCCTAAGGTTGGTTCTACCCTCCTCAATAGTCATGTATAATAATTTTGGCCAAGGCAAATTGGTTTTTTTTTCATCATCAGGCATAACCAACTTATTCCAAATAACTATCCTAATTTTAACTAATGCCATAACAAAGAAAAATTATCTACTAAACATTATCAATGCAAATGACTAAGTATGAACTATACCTCCCCCAAACTTGAGGGATACATTATTCTCAATGCATGAAGACTAAACTAAAGATGAAATGTAATGCAAGGTACCTTGACTAACATCTACTTTGATGGTGGTGGGGCTGGTTTACACAGATTCCTCAGGTGGAGAAGTCTAAATGTGATTATTTGTCATCTTCAGGTGATGCTTGATCAGAGGTGTTACAATTCACCGTGGCATTTGTGCAGCTGGATGGACATCATCAGCAATGTCATCATTTGTGCCAACACCAATTGAGTCTTCTTTCTAAGTGGGTACAACATCTATAGGGGCTTTACCCTTATTCATATGCTTGGGAGCCTGGTCTTCTAAAAACTAATATTAAAAGTAAATAAAGAAATATAGAAAAGAAAAATAAAAACACAAAAAAAAAATTTGCCATGACAAAAAATAATAAAAAATAGGATGACTTGTTGAAATCTCATCCTTTTCCTTATCCTTAGGGAACTCATCTTGTTCAACAATTTTAGCTTGACTTTAAGATTCTTCATGTATAATGTTGTGGCGAGAAATTTCTAGCTCTATCCCCCCAAACTAATATTCCATATTAATTTGGATGCCACTCCTCAGATTAAGTGCAATGCATTACTCTTTTCCATGAGGCTTAGTGACCTTAGCATCACTAGGGAGGCTTCCTTGTGGGTGAGAATGTAATACTATGACAATTTGGCCCACTTGGTTCTCCAATACTCTCAAAGATGAGCTATGACTTTGTAATAAAGCTTTATGACTTTGTAATAATGTGCCTTGGCTTTTAATTGTTGAAGAGTGTTCGTGCAGCAAGGCCTTAGTTGAAGTCGTGAAATCTTTTATCGAAGCCATAAAATCTTGCAATGAAGCTTTGAGGGAATTAGAATTTGAGGAAAATGCTAACCTGTAACACCCATCTCCCGTATACCTTTCCATAAACGAGATACAGATTTCACCTCAGTTTTTAAAACATTTACTCATTTAAAAACCCATAAAAATTTTGTTTCAAATTTTGAAATCACATAATTTAACACAATGACAAAACATTCATTGGTACATATTACTTTAAATACATTACAAAATAATTTCTTAAGTTCAATTACATGACAGCTAAGTTCCAAAATGAGTATGATTATTCCAATGTTACTGGCGAGTCAATCTTTAATTGATGATAGTTGATGATGATGCACTCCTTACTCGACAATTCTTTGATTTTTATCTATGCTTGAAATCAACACTCGTTAAGTATATATTTAGTGATGCATAATCTTATAAAAATAACTACAATTTATTCATATGCATATACTGGCTATCAAAACTATGATAACTTGTCTACTTCATGAGAATCCTTTATGATTGTTTTAGTTAAATCAATAAATGACACCGTTTATGTCAAAATGCACTGCTAAGCATTTAGTCTTTCACCCAAAGGCATTTAACCTTTCATCTAACTGGCATGAATGGGTCCTTTCTGCCAACTGCAGAGCTAGGCATTTAATCTTTTACTCAAAGGTATTTAAGTTTTCATCTAACTGCCATGATTGACATATTTCTGTCAAATGCACAGCTAGGCATTTAATCTTTTTCTTAAAGGTGTTTAACCTTTTATCTATCTGGCATGATTGACACCTTTCTGTCAAATGCAGAGCTAAGCATTTAATCTTTTACTCAAAGGTATTTAACCTTTCATCTAACTGGCATTATTGGCACCTTTCTGTCAAATGCACAACTAGGCATTTAATCTTTTACTCAAAGGTATTTAACCTTTCATCTATCTGGCATGATTGATAATTTTCTGTTAAATGCACAACTACTCATTTAAACTTTTATTTTAAACATTTTATATTGTAACACTCATATCCCGTATAGCTTTCTGTATACGAGATACAGAGGTCACATCACTTTATAAAACTATTTATCATTTGAACACCCGTAAAATTTTGTTTCAATTTGATCAACTATAATATATGATATTTATAAAAGGAACATACTAAAACTATCAATTATGTACATTGCAAAATATTTACTATAGTTTAATTACATGCCAATAAAGTTCCTTATGAATAACATTTTCATAATGTTACTGATGTGTCAACCTTTAATTGATGAAAGTTATTGCTACTGCTACACTCCCTACGCCACTAATCTTTGCCTCTACCTACGTATGAAATAAACACACGTTAAATATTTACTTAGTGAGACATAATACTGCATGAATATTACAAATTATAAGACAATATATTATGAATACTAAATGAAGACTTTAATTTCATCATTCATAAGAACAAGAAATCATTCTCAATTAAACAATAATTCTTTCATACCATCATACTTATCCTTCTGTATATTTTCCCCTTTATTCTTTATTTGCCCAGTGTACATTAAATGTGAAAGTACTATACATGTATTGCACCAAGGTGCTAATTGATCATGTATCTTTTATAACCATTATAGCAGCACCTTAAATACTGTTAATACACCATTTTTTATTTTCATTTAGGTATCCTTTCATGCCCATTATGTTATGTTTACATTTTCCTTTATAACATCCTTGCATAACATTTATGCATTGTTGTAATATATATATATATATGTGTGTGTGTGTGTGTGTGTGTGTCATCCCTTCATATCACTTATATACTATTCATATCACCTTACATTAAAATTCCTTTACTCTTTTACCCAAATGTATTTAGTTTTTTACTTAACTTGCATATTTGACACTTTTTTGTCCAATACATAGTCCATTATTCTTTTACTCAATATTGTTTAACCTTTCATCCTTTACTCAACAGTGTTTACCCATTCATCTAACCAGTATAATTGACACCTTTATGTCAATTGTACAATTAGGCCATTGTCCTTTTACTCAACTGTATTTAACCATTCTTCTAACAGGCATAATTGACACTTTTCTGCCAATTGCACAGTTAGACCATTATCCTTTTTCTCAACGGTATTTATCCATTCATCTAACTGGCATAACTGACACTTTTCTGCCAATTTCACAGTTAGGCCTCAAAGGCGCTTAGCCTTTCATTTAACTGGCATAAATGACACATTTCTGTCAAATGCACAGTTAGGCCTCAAAGACACTTAGCCTTTCATCTAACTAACATAAATGACACCTTTCTGTGAAATGCATAGTTAGCCCTATTAATCTTTTATTTTAGACGCATTTCTAGTCTAATAATCATTCATAATATAAATTAACCATTTCAATCATTATACATTCTATGGTTTATATCTGTAGTACTAATACCGTCATTTCTTAACCATTTCTATAATCTATATTATTTGCATACCCATTATCAATATAAAGATCCATTTCCTTATTATAAAGTTCTTAGGTTTATACAAATACTTTCTCATATGGAAATTCATACACTTAGTATAAATTTCTTATCATGTTATCACACAAAGTGCCCTATATGGAAATCCGTACACTTAGTATGAATTCCTTATCATGTTAGCACAGGAAGTGCCCTATATGGAAATCCATACACTTAGTATGAATTCCTTATCATGTTAGCACACGAAGTGCCCTATATGGAAATTCATACACTTAGTATGAATTCTTTCTCATGTTAGCACACGAAGTGCCTATATGGAAATCCATACACTTAGTATGAATTCCTTATCATGTTAGCACACGAAGTGCCCTTTATGGAAATCCATACACTTTGTATGAATTCCTTATCATTTGGTAATCAACATACATACATCAATAATTCATACCCCTATGACTATTATAGCATATACGTACATAATTAAATGCGCTCACCTGGATTGCCTCGCAATTATACCCAAAATGCAAAGTTGATTACTCTAGTACCTTGCCTTTGCCTTTAGTTTTGCTTGACTCAAGAGCTTGATTTCGATCTACTCAAGCATCCATTAAATACATGTACAATATCAATTGTTAGTATATTACCTAATAATTATACTCAAAAGTTATTCAAGAGTACATATTATTAACCTTCAATAACAATATCAACATATTTTTAACATTTATGGTTCACTAGTATCGATACCTCCCATCATTGTATCGATACTACTATGTTACAGTATCGATACCACTTTTGAATTCGATGTTCAATGGTATCGATACCATCCTAATGGTATCAGTACTCCCCTCTTGGTATCGATACAACTTGAATAAGTATCGATACTACTCAATAGATTATATTAGTTTCAAGCTTATAATATCGGTACTGTTCTACCAGTACCGATTCCCATGCACAAAATTTCTAATTTTTTATCCGAAAATCACCCAAATGGGATCAAATTTCGGTATGTTTGTACCATACAATACCATTAAGCTCTTATTTACCTATCTACACTAACTTTCTTTCATTTTCTTACTTAAAACATCTAATATCCCTCAAGAGTATTTGATTCTAAGAATCACACCAAAATTTCTAACTTGTTTTTAAACTAATCCGATGCTTCTAATCTATTATTTACTACTTTGACAAGTCAATTCTACCAATAAATATCAATAAACACTCATATATAAACATTTCATTTTAAAACCCATTTTCTTAAATCTCTAATATTTCCTCCATTTCATGGTTTTAATCTCATATAACCTCTCCTTAAGCTTACCTATTACTTAAGGTTACAAGAACCAACCAAAATCAACCGAAAACATGAGCTAAATGAAGTTTACCTTAAACCATGGAGGAGAACTCTTACCCACGGGAAGAAGAAAAAAAAATAGAAAATAAGTGTTTCTCTTTCCTCTTTTCTTAAATCCCTAATTTAAATGGGTTTTAAATTCATTTCACCTAAAAGATCAAAATGCCCTTTCAATAAATTATCTCTTACAAATTGGTCTTACTTCATTCATTTCTTATACTTTACCAATTACTCAATTTAGTCCTCCAAAATTTTAATTCCTTTCAAATCAATCACTAACCTATTATTTGGGGTATTACATATACCTTAAAGATTATTCATAGTATCAATTCCACATACATTATAAACATATATCATATAAGGTAAAACATATATTAATTTAAACATTTGAGGTGAATTTATTGTGATTTTCCCTCAACCAATATAATTATCATATATGCACTCACCTGATATGATTCCCTAATATGCTGTAGTGATGTCCAACTACTCGACAACTTTGTCTTTGCCCTTTTTCTTGCTTAACTCGGGAGCTTGATTTTGATCTACTCACACATCCATTAAAGACACATATCATACCAATTGTTAGAATATTCCCAAACATTTATACTTTACCAATACTCAAAAGTACTATTATTAAATTTTCAATAACAATCTCAATATATCTTAAAATTCCTTGCTCAATAGTATCGGTACCACTACCATGGTATCGATACTTCTATATTGTGGTACTCATACTCCCTTTCAGTATCGATACCATTTCTACATTCTGGATCCATGGTATCGATACTTTTCTCCTAGTACCGATACTACTATACTCTGGTACCGATACTCCCTTTCAGTATCGATACAATTTTGTCATCCTGGAATCTATGGTATCGATACTTTCCTTTTTGGGTATCGATACCCCATCAGTATTGATACTAATTGTTTAAGTATTGGTATTGTTCATCATATTTTTACCCCATTTAAACCTATAGTATCGGTATTGTTCTATCAGTACCGATACCCTTACCAGATTTTTTGTTTTTCAGCCCTATTCTTACCCAAATTTGGTCAAATTTCCTTACGTTTACCCTAAATAATACTATTAAACTTTTTTTCTACTTAACCTTACTAGTTTTCCTTCATTTAGCTTCTCAAAACATTTAAAATCTCCCAATAACAATTTTATCTAAGAATCATACCACTTTTTCTAACATGTTTTTAATCACATCCAATGCTTCTAATCTATTATTTACTTCTTTGACCAGTCAAATATACTAATAAGAATAAATATAAACTCATATTCTAACATATCATTCAACAACTCATTTTCTTAAATCTAAAATATTTCATCCATCTACTAGTTTTAATCTTATTTAACCCTTCCTTAAGCTTACATATCACTTAGGGTTACAAGAACATACCAGAATCGAAAGGAAAAACTAGTTTGATAAAACTTACCTTATGTATAAAGAAGGCCAAATGAATACGAGAAAGAAGAAGAAAAGATAGCCAAAGTATTAACACTCCTCCTTTTTACCCTTTTATTTACTTTAATACCATAATTTATTTCTTATTTAAATGACCAAAATACCCCCTTCATTCTTTCATTCTTAAAAATTAGTCTTAACCAAAATTTCTAATTTATTTTCTTATATTTTATCTTTTATTAATTAAATCCTCAATTTAAATCTTTTCAATAAAGTCACTGTCTTGATTTTTAGGTATTACAATTCTCCCCCTTAAGAAAATTCGTCCTCAAATTTAATGAAGTACATAGAATGAAGAGGCGTGGAAACTGCTTCCTTATGTCCGCCTCTCTTTCCCAAGTAGCTTCTTATACCTTATGATTCTGCCAAAGCACTTTAACTAATGAAATCCTTTTGTTACACAAATCCTTATTTTCCTTAGCCAAGATCCTTACTAGTTTTTCCTCGTCAGTTAAATCTGGTCAGATTTCTATCTCTTCCGGCTTGATGACATTGGATGGATCTAATATGTACCTTCTAAGCATCAATACGTGGAAAACATTGTGGGTCTTGTGCATATCCAGAGGCAAGGCTAATTGATATGTTATAGGTCTGACCCTTTTCAAGATCTCATAAGGTCCAATGAATCTCGAACTAAGCTTTCATTTTCGCCCAAATTGTAATACCTTCTTCCAAGGTGATACCTTCATAAATACTTTGTCTCCCACTTGAAATTTGATTTATTTTATTTTCAAATCAATACAAGAATCATGTTTATTGGAGGCTATCTTCAAATTATTATGGATAATTTTTACTTTCTTCTCCATTTCTTTCATCAAATCTGAGCCAATTAGATTTCGATCTTAAAGTTCGACCTAATTTAATGGTGTTCGACATTTCCTCCCATATAAAACTTCATACGGGGCCATCTTAATACTCGATTGTTAACTATTTCTATAAGTAAAATTCAGCCAAAGGAAAATACCTTTCCCATGATCCTTTAAACTCAATCACACATGCCCTTAGCATATCCTCTAATAACTGTATAGCTCGTTGAGATTGCTCATCTGTCTGCATATGAAAAGCTATGTTGAAGTTCAATCGAGTACCCAATACCTCATGTAACGACTTCCTGAATCTTGAAGTAAAACTTAGGTCTCGATAAGACACTATTGATATATGCACTGCATGCAGTCTGAATATCTCTTTTATATACATCTTCAAATACGTATCCATCGAGTAATCTACTCGAATTGGAATAAAATGAGCCGTCTTGGTCAATTTGTCTACAATTACCCATATCAAGTCCTTTTTACATGGTGTCAAAGGAAATCCCGAAACAAAATCCATTGTAATACGTTCCTACTTCCACTCAGGAAAAGATATCGGTTGTAGCAATCTGAAAGGCAGCTCATGTTCAGCTTTCACTTGTTGACATGTCAAACATTTCCCAACAAACTCCGATACATCTCTTTTCATACTAGACCACCAATAACGACTATTTAAATCGTGATAAATATTATTCTCGAATGGATGCATCGTCAAAGGGCTATAATGTGCCTCATAAAGAACATCTTTCTTCAATTAGTCATTATTGGGAATGCAAAGTCTTCCACGATAACATAAACATCCATCAACTCTCATTTCGTAGTCTTTGGTCTCTTCTTTTTTGACTTGCGTCATTCTCACCAAGCATTTATCATCTCGACCTTGCAGTTCTTTTACTTAATTCAAAAACATCATCTTTAACTTAAGTTCAACAATTAAGGCACCATATTCCTTTAGAGACGTATGCGCATCCAAAGCCCGTAAAGCTGCAAAAGTCTTTTGACTGAGCGCATCCGCTACCACATTATCCTTTCTAGGATGATAATCAATAATCAAATCATAATCTTTTAATAGCCCAATCCATCTTCTCTATCTCAAATTCGGATCTTTTTGAGTCAGCAAGTACTTTAGACTATTGTGGTCCTTGTAAAAATGGCAACGCTCACCATTCAGATAATGGGGCTAAATTTTCAAAGCGAACACTAATGTTGCTAATTCCAGGTCATGTATCGGGTAATTTCTCTCATGATTCTTCAGTTGTCTTGAGGCATAAGACATAACTTTCTCTTCTTGTATCAACACACATCCTAGTCCATTATGGGATGCATCACTAAAAATGACATAATCTTTACCTGAATTAGGCTGCACAAGTACTGGGGCCTCTATTACTATTCTCTTTAGCATTTCAAAACTTTCTTGGTATTTCTCCGTCCAAACAAAACTTACATCATTTCATAACAACTTAGTTAGCGGCGATGCTAACATTGAGAAGTTCTTCATGAACCGCCTATAATAACCAACAAGCCCTAAGAAACTTCAAACCTTTGAAACATTTTTTGGGGTTGTCGATCCCTTATGGCTTGAATCTTTTTGGAATCTACTCTTATGCCTTATGCAGAAACTTTATGACCAAGAAAAGCAATCTTAGCTAACCAAAATTCATACTTGGACAATTTGGCATACAACCTCTTTTCTCGAAGTGTCTGAAAAACTACTCGAAAATGAGCATCATGTTTCTCTTTTGACTTGGAATATACCAAAATATCATCTATAAATACTACTATGAATTGATCCAAGTACGGTTGGAATACTCTTTTCATCAATTCCATAAATGTTGCAGGAGCATTAGTATGTCCAAATGGCATTACTACAAACTTGTAGTGCCCTTACCGAGTCCGAAATGCTATCTTGGAAATATCATCATTTTCGATTTTTAATTGGTGGTACCGAGACCTCTGGTCTATCATAGAGAACACCATTGCACCTTTTAGTTGTTCAATCAGATCATCAATCCTCAGAAGAGGATACTTGTTCTTTATCGTTACTTTATTTAACTGACGATAGTCAATACATAATCGCATAGAGCCATCTTTCTTTTTTCACAAATAGAACTAGTGTTCCCCCAATGAGAAACATTGGGTCTGATAAATCACTTATCAAGTAACTCTTGCAATTTCACTTTAATTCTCTTAATTTCGTTTGGAGCCATTCAATACGGGGCCATAGAAACAGATTTGGTACTCGGGTAAACCTCAATCATGAATTCTACTTCACGATCTGGAGGTAAAAATGGTAATTCCTCCAGAAAAACCTCTGGAAACTCCTTAACTATTAGAATATCGTTTAATCTCATTTTCGGCACTCGAGTATCTACTATGTTAGCTAGAAAAGTTATACACCCTATTTACATAATTTTCTGTGTGCAGTCATGGTTGATATCACATTGGATGGTGATTTCACTTTTTCACCAATCACTACAATTTCTGAGCCCTCCGCGTCTTTCAGAAACAATCGCTTCTGGCGATAATCAACCCATCCAGGATGTGGAGACAACCAGTCTATACCCAAAATGATTTCAAACTCATCGAAAGGCAACTCCATCAAGTTTACCAAAAACAGAATCCTTCGAATCATAATTGGACATTTTTCTACATACCCGAGTTACCCTTGCAGTATGACCCATAGGGTTTACCAGCTCATTCACCCTAGAACTAGCTCAAACATGAAAGGTTAGCTTTCCAAACATTGTGACCTTTTATGAATGAGGCTTACCATGAAGATACCCTTTCATCAAGGAGCACGTTGGTGAAGAGATTACACCTATTGGAGGCCTAAATCACCAAGAGACATGAGATAAACCTCCATGCCTATTTGACCACACCACATGCCTTGCATTTGAGAGCTTTGGCGCTAAATTGAGGAGGCACATCATCATTCGGCCAAAGGAAATGTTCCCTCATCATTGTCGAAACATCAAGCCCTTTATGAATGGTTAGCCGAACCAACACCAAGCTAATGTACATATCCCTTCATTTAATTAATTATGTATTTTCGTTAGAGACATGTACCTAGCCTAAAAATTATGTAACCATTCGGCCAAGCCCTCTCATTTTCTATAAATTGGGAGGCTTGCCATTATTTGTACTCATCTCATTCATATTATAAACAAACCTCTGTGAGTTTAATCTCTCTTCAAAGTTCTTTGTGAACTTTATCAATTAAGCAAGTATAATTTCTTATACTTGTGGCGTCAATCCTTCCACCTTTATTCCTAAATTCCTAGATTTATATCTAGTGGGTTGAAGACACTTTCACCACCCCATCAAACAAGTTTGTAAAGATCGGGATTGTGCTTCCTATCATAGTTTTTTCTTTGGCGTGTTTGAGATAAGACTTCACCAATATCTCCATTTCATCATCAACACCATCAACATATTCCATCAAGGCCATCAACATCTTCAAAGTTCTGCAGCAACTATATTACTTTCTTTCATTTCATTGCTTATCTTATTATTTCATTTATTATTTCATCATTAATCCTATTTCTTTCTTATCTTTGTTTCAGCCTAAACTTATAACTCAAGAACATCAATATTTGTCAATTCTAGATCGGGACATAATAAGACTATCTACTCACTTCCATTGAAGAGTTTAGATTCTGCCTACATCAAGCGGTATTCAGAGCATAGTTGATTTGACAAAAAAAGTGTCATTGGCGTGCAAACAAAAGAAAAAAGAAAAAGAAGTTCAAAAAGAAAAGCAAGACTCATACAAAAAACAAAGGAGTTCAAAGAAAAAATCAGAAAAAGAAGAAAAAGAATTTCAAACAAAAAGAGAAAAGCAAAGCCAAGGAAAGTGCTCTACCATTGCAAGTACATCAAGGAGGCATATCTACACTAGAGAAGATAACCTTATTGTTTCTTGTGAAAGGGTGCAGTAAGTGTTATTTCTTGGTATGTAAGTAACCTCTTATTTTCTATATTTTCATTTTCCTTGTCTTCAACTTTTCTTTCTTTTTAATACCTTGAATCATTTCTTCTACCTTTCTATTTACTCTTTTCCTTTCTACCCTAACTTATTTTGCAGTCGACACACACAAGAAGAGAAATAACTTGTCTAATATTGAGTTAGTTCTTCAATGGACCTACAAGAGAGATAGACTGGAAAAATGCATATTGAGTGAGTGAGATCATAATGGGAATTGTTAAAAGCCAAATCATATTCCTGAGAGTAAAACACGAGTGTTGAGTGGAGTGACCTTATCTTTTCTTTGGAGTGAAATTTGTGAGGCTTTGAGAGTGTGCTGGTAAGGTTTACTTTGTTTTATTTGTTTACTAACCATGTCTCAAGTTTCAGGAAAAGTTTTGGTAGTGAAAAGAACCTTAAATATTCAATCCATGGACTCATTTTCATGTAAACAATAAAGTTTGTTTTATGATTATCGATGGAGGAAGCTGTAAAAACGTTGCAAGTGCTTTAATGTTTGCCAAACTCGGACTCAAGATGACTAAACATCCCACGCCATACAAGTTACAATGGCTAAATGATGGGGGAGAAGTCAAGGTCACCAAGCAAGTCACCATATCATTTTCAATCGGGAAATACCATGACCAAGTTCTTTGTGATGTTGTTCCAATGAATGCATGCCATAGACTCCTAGGAAGGCCTTGGCAATTTGATGAAAAGGTTGTTCATGATGGATTCACAAATCGGTATTCTTTTTTCACAATGAAAGGAAATTCACCTGGACTCCACTTTCACCAAACCAAGTGAATGAAGATCAAAATCACTTGAAAAAGAGCATTGAATCAATGAAAGAGTAACTTAAAGACAAGCAACTTGAAGAAGACAATGGAGTTAAAAATGAGAGAGTTAAAAATGATGAATTTGGAGATAAATAGGAGAATGAAGAACATATTTTAACTAACCTTACTTTTTCATCTATTCTTCCTATTATTTTACAGGATAATCCAAAAGATGTATCTTTTAGAGGAGATGATTCAAGAATCATGACTTTTGGAGGATTAAAAGGCATGACTCTTAATGTTTCAAAGGTTATACCATTTAAAGTTTCAAAAGAAGCGTCACTTGAAGTGCCAAGAGTTGTGTTCGTTGATATTCCAAGTGCATTGTTAATCCTGAAAAGACTTCAACAACTAACTCCTATTAAACATCGACCTTGGTTCGATGTTTCCATTCATCTTGTTAATAATTTCTTATATTTTTAACTTTGATTTACTTTACAGGAATTTGAGTTATGTACATGGTATTATCCTACCAAATGTTAATGACAAGATTCTTTGTCGTTATAAGCCTGATTGGTGCATTGAACTCAAGCATTTCAAGAAGTTTCAAAGGCTAAGACTCTCCACAAACCATCATGATGATTCAACGAGTGGAGATGAAGATTTACATAATCTTTTTAAAGAACATGATGTTTCAGATCAAAGATATATTACAAATGACGCAATTGGTCAAATGGAGGAACCAAGAGGCTTGATCCATGTAAGCTTAAGAGAATTATCTTTTCAAGTGCTAAAAGCTATATTTTTTTTCATAATTCAAAGGACATAACTTTTGAAGAACCAAACAATATGTCTTTTTGGGTACCAAGAGATATGATCATTCAAGACAATATGTCTTCAAAAGACATAACTTTTAGTTATCCAAAACATGAGAACAATGAGTACAACTTTCATTTACTCATATTAATAATTCTCTTACTTACGAAAGTTTCTTATTATTTCAGGTCATGGACATTCAAGGAAACTATTCAAGGGATATGAATCTTGATAAGAATCCTTTCATAAAGATGATTTATAGAGGCAAACCAACAACGATTAAATGGGCATACAATTTAGAGAAGTCACCTTTTGATTTGAGGAAAAATCGCCCAAACGAAGGGGATGATGATGTGATCCTGTCTAGCACCAACTTTCTTCATGACATACTCACATCATTTAAGATTCATAAAGCTCAATATAAGGGAGTTCTACATTACTTTAGCTTATATTTACTTATTTACGCACTATGTATTATTATAAGCATACATTTGCATACTAGACTATACCTTAATTATCATAATATGTGCATTCATTCATTATGTCCTATGGTTTGCATAATTAATTGATATCCATGCATATAATCTATAGTTATAATAATAATATTAATTCATTATCATAAGATGCTTGAGTTATTATTATAACTTATAGTACACATATTTATTTTATACACGTTAATATAGTTCATGTACTTAACTTAGTTTTTATGTTTTTAATGTAGGTACATTCGAACACAACTTGAGAGCTATATTGGAGCTAAATAGAGAACGAAAAAACAATAAAACTTATATGGGGACGTTTAGGAGAGCATAAGGAACAATTGGTGAAAAGTTGTATAGAGACCCGTGAGCTCATAACTGGATTGAGCTGAGGATTTGAGCTACAATATGACTTCAATTCAACTGGGGAGTTACACCATCATCATCACCACTTAGGACACTTCAAATATGTTCTAAGTTAAATTTTATGAAATCGTACCTTTTCGCGAATAGTTGCCACCTTAAGAGGTACCTTTACACAAGGAGCTACCATAATGTTCACCATGCTATAACTCAACTATGTCCAGCTCACCTCCAGCTCATTCACCCTAGAACTAGCTCAAACATGAAAGGTTACCTTTCCAAACATTGTGACCTTTCATGAATGAGGTTGCCTATGGATATTCCCTTTTATCAAGGAGCACGTTGGTGAAGAGATTACACCCATTGGAGGCCTAACTCACCAAGATACATGAGATAAAGCTCCATGCCTATTCGACCACACCACATGCCTTGCACATGAAAGCTTTAGCGCCAACTTGAGTAGGCACATCATCATTCGGCCAAGGGAGATGTTCCCTCATCATTACCGAAATATAAAGCCCCTTTATGAAGAATTAACCGAACCAACACCAAGCTTATGGACATATCCCTTTATTTAATTAATTATGTATTTTCATTAGAGACATGTACCTAGCCGAAACATTATGTAATCATTCGGCTAAGCCCTCTCATTTCCTATAAATTGATAGGCTTATCATCATTTGTACTCATCTCATTCATATTATAAACAAACCTTTGTGAGTTTAATCTTTCTTCAAAGTTCTTTGTGAAATTTATCGATTAAGCAAGTATAATTTATTATACTTGTGGCGTCAATCCTTCTACCTTTATTCCTAGATTTCTAGATTTCTATCTAGTGGGTTGAAGACACTTTCACCACCCCTCAAGCAAGTTTTTGAAGATCGGGATTGTGCTTCTTAGCATAGTTTGTTCTTTGGCATGTTTGATATACGACTTCACCACCATCTCCATTTCATCATCAACACATCAACATATTCCATCAAGGCCATCAACATTTACATAATTCCGTTGCCATCTCTATTCATTTCTTTCATTTCATTACTTATCTTATTATTCCATTTATTATCGATCATTAATATTATTTCTTTCTTATCTTTGTTGCAGCCTAAACTTATAACTCAAGGACATCAGTACTTGTCAATTCTAGATCGGGACACAATAAGGATATCTACTCACTTCTATTGAAGAGTGTTGATTCTGCCTACATCAGTTCGTCTTAATAGCTTTCCAATATACTTATTGTTAAATTTTTCCCAAAAGAATTGCCATGTCAATTGTTCTGGTGGTGCATACATTATTGTATTTGACCACCACACTCGATTGGATCCACTTAGCAATGATATAACTCTACCCAGCTTCTCTGAATCCGAGTAGTGAAGACTTTCAAGCATTATCATTACATCATTCATCCATAAATCAGCCTCCATAGGGCCTTCCTCCTCTTCTCCATGAAATTCGGGAGCTCTTAAACTCTTCAGCTCATTTGGGATCAACATCCTCGGTACTGAAGGAGAAGGGGGAGGTGGAAGAGGTTGAAAACGGGTCAATATGGCATCGAGAGCTTGCATAAAAGCTCCAAACTCTGGTACCTACATCCCTTGATGTGCAGGCACACTAGCATTTTCAGATGGAACCGGATGTTTACCATTACCCTCATAACTTTCGCTACTTGTTCCTTCTCTCATCTCTTGTTCCCCCGCTCTATTTAAGTTCAATGATTCTGACATCTATTAGAACATACATAGTAATAACATTACAATTAGTAAGGAGTGTCATCAATTACACTCTAATGACACCATATCAACAACCTTAACAATCTTAGTGGCATGTAATCTATTTTTTCTTATTTCAATTGAACTCGGTTTCAGCCACGAATCAGCTAAAACTATAGCTCTGATACCAATAAATATAACACCCATCTACCATATACATTTTTGTACACGAGATACAAATGTCACCTCACTTTTTAAAACATCTACTCATTTAAAAACCCATAAAAATTTTGTTTCAAATTTTAAAATCACACAATTTAACACAATGACAAAACATTCATTGAAACATATTACTTTAAATACATTACCAAATAATTTCTTAAGTTTAATTACATGCTAGCTAAGCTGAAAATGAGTGTGATTATTCCAATGTTATTGACGAGTCAACCTTTAGTTGATGATAGTTGATGTTGTTGCACTCCTTACTCGGCAATTCTTTGATTTTTACCTACGCGTGAAATCAACACACGTTAAGTATATACTTAGTGATGCATAATCTTATAAAGTAACTACAATTTATTCATATGCATATCATGGCTATCAAAACCATGATAATTCGTCTACTTTGTGAAAAGCCTATATGATCTTTTTAGTTAAATCAATAAATGACACCGTTTATGTCAAAATGCGCTGCTAAGTATTTAGTCTTTCACCCAAAGGCATTTAACCTTTCCTCTAACTGACATGAATGTTTTACTCAAAGGTATTTATGTCATAATTGACACCTTTCTGTCAAATGCACAACTAGGCATTTAATATTTTACTCAAAGGTATTTAACCATTCATCTATTTGGCATGATTGACACATTTTTGTCAAATGCACAGCTAGGTATTTAAACTTTTACTCAAAGGTATTTAACATTTCATCTAACTGCCATGAGTGACACCTTTCTGTCAAATACACAAATATGCATTTAATCTTTTACTCAAAGGTATTTAACCTTTCATCTAACTAGAATGATTGACACTCTTCTGTCAAATGCACAGTTAGACATTTAATCTTTTATTTTAAACAATTTATACCCTAAAGATTATTCATAGTATCAATTCCACACATGTTTTAAATATATATCATATAAGGTAAAACATGCATTAATTTAAACATTTGGGGTGAATTTATAGTTATTCTCCCTCAACCAATATAATTACCATATATGTACTCATCTGATATGCTTCCCTAATATGTTGTAGTGATGTCCAACTACTCGACAACTTTGTCCTTGCCCTTTTTTATGCTTGACTCGGGAGCTTGATTTCGATCTACTCAAACATCCATTGAAGACGCATACCATACCAATTGTTTGTATATTCCCTAACATTTATATTTTACCAATACTCAAAAGTATTATTATTAAATATTTTATAACAATCTCAACCTATCTTAAAATTTATGGCTCAATTGTATCTGTACCCCTACTATGGTATCGATACTTCTATATTGTGGTACCAATACTCCTTTTCAATATCGATACCATTTCTACATCCTGGATCCATGGTATCAATATTTTTCTCCTAGTACCGATACTTCTATACTATGGTATCGATACCATTTCGGTATTCTGGAATCCATGGTATCGTTACTTTCCTTTTGGTATCGATACTAATTGTATTAGTACTGGTAATGTTCATAATATGTTTACCCATTTAAACCTGCAGTATCGGTACTGTTCTATCAGTACCGATACCCTTACCCAGATTTTCTATTTTTCAGCCCGATTTTTACCCAAATTTGGTCAAATTTCCTTATGTTTACCATCAACAATACAATTAAATTCTTCTTTACTTATCCTTACTAACTTTCCTAATTTTAGCTTCTTAAAACATCTAAAATATCCCAAGAACATTTTCATCTAAGAATCATACCACTTTTTCTATCATGTTTTTAATCTCATCCAATGCTTATAATCTCTTATTTACTTCTTTGACAAGTCAAATATACTAATAAACATCAATAAAAACTCATATTATAACATATTATTCAAAAACCCATTTTCTTAAGTCTAAAATATTTCATCCATCTCCTAGTTTTAATCTTATTTAACCCTTCCTTAAGCTTACATATCACTTAAGATTGCAAGAACAAACCAGAATCGAAAGGAAAAACTAGTTTGATGAAACTTACCTTATGCATGGAGAAGGTCACGTGAACACGAGAAAGAAGAAGAAAAGATAGACAAAGTATTAACACTCCACCTTTTCCCCCTTAACATAATTCATTATCTCTTTAAAGGACCAAAATACCCATTTATTTCTTTCATTCTTATAAATTAGTCTTAACCAAAATTTCTAATTTATTTTCTTATACTTTATCATTTATTAATTAAATCCTCATAATTTAAATATTTTCAATAAAGTCTTTGTTATGATTTTTGGGTATTACATGAACCCTTGTTAAGAATTTGCCAGGGCATCTGTTGATGCTGAAAATTTGTAGGTTCAGAAATATTTTGTTGTGGCCTGTTAAGGTTGCATGTATGGTTGTTGTTGGTCCCTTGATTACCCCACGAAAAAATTGGATGTTGTCGTTATCCAGGATTGTATTTATTAAAGTAGGGTTGTTGTTACTTCCATTAAAATTGCCCATGAAATTGATGGACTTCTAGTTTTCTCGGCACTCACTTTTATGATGGTTGCCATGGAAAAAATTTCATGTTGAGCTGGTTACATAGACTTCTTTAACCTTGTTGGAACGCTGCAAATTTTTCAACATATTTGTTATGGAAGAAAATTGGATAGACACTGAATGCTTGGTGTCAAGTTCAAATGCCCCATACACTTTCCTTTCATTTCCAAGCCTTGTAGACGGAAATTGATAATTGTTATTGGTTATCCTATCAAGAATATCAAAGGCTTCCTCGGGTGATTTGTCAAGCAGAGTACCATTAGCCGAGGCATATAACATCATGCGAGTGGGTGCGTTGACTCCACTATAGAACAACAAAACTTGAGTCCAGTTGTGGAATCCATGATTGATGCACTTACGAAGCAAACTTTTGTAGCAGTCCCAATACTCATACATAGACTCTTTATCGTCTTTTCCAAAGGATGCTATGGCATCCGTGAGGTGGTTGTTCATATTGGGTGGATTATGCCATATCAAAAATTGTTTGCATAAATCTACCCAAGACTTTATCGAGCCGGAAGGTAGTACAATAAGCCATGCCTTGGCGTGATCTTTCAAAGAATATGGAAATAACTTCAATTTTAGCACAACTTCATGCACACTTTGCTGTCGAAAAGGGTTATATGACATCTAAAAATGCTCAAACATGTTGCCTTGTATCCTCATGAGGAGCACCACCAAACTGTCCAATCAAGTCTAACATGTCAAACATAACTGTTTTGATCTTGAAGTTGTCTGCCTGAATCTTGGGAGCTACAACAGCATGCTTAAGTTCATCCAAGGTGGGAGCTAAGTGATATCTAATAGTTCGTGGTCTTACAACATTCTTTACATTTTTATTTATTGTGGCATTTAATTCTTCAGGTTCCTCCACTACATTTTGAACTTTGTATATAGATTTTTGAGCTCCTTGAACAAATCTTCTTTGATAGAATTTTTTTTCGATCTTAAATTCAAAATGAGATAATGGTTCCTTGGGACTTCTACAAGTTATGCAACAGCACAACACCTGAAAAGGGTAAACAAAAATAGCGAATAAGTCTATAAAAATAGAAATACAACAATAAAGAAACAAGGTAATGCTATAACAAAACTTTTAAAAACACCAATTGTCAATCCCCAGCAACGACGCCAAAAACTTGATCGCTTGTAAATGTATATGCTAAGGCAAGCAAATATGTGCAAGTGTACACAATCAATGCAAGTAATATAGTAGTGAGTGAGTATCGTCTCCACGGGGATTAGAGGGCTTTTAAAACGATTGTTGTAGCTAGGAATAGGTGTCACTCACTAATCCTAAGTATCTAAGTCTAATGATATAAACAAGAATAATATACAATAGAAAATGGTATGAACAAATCAAAAAAATTATGGCCGAGCCAAGAAAAATTGTAAAGTGAAGTGAGCAAAAAAGTTTTGTCGTGGAAAGAAAATTATGCAAAGGTAAACAAATAAAAGTTTTCAAGACTAAAGTTGTCAAAACTCTGTAAATAGACTGGAAACCTTACACAATCAGACTTCTAATGGAGTACTTAGGTTGGTTTTGATATGGCGAGAAGTTATTTTATACTAAGAATGATTTGGTAAGCTATGCTTAGGCTGCTCGACAGGATTACTAAGTATTCTAAGATGGTTGTTATGGCAATACTACTCAACGTGAGCTACAACCCTTGGTTTTTTAGACTGTTGTTGTGGCAATACCCTTCAGCGTGAACTATAGTCCTTGTCTATCCTACTCAAGTGTTTATCCCTTTTATTCGATTGAAACCCTCTCCTTATCTCTAAGGCAGGCAGGTTAGAACATCACCATCCCGCATCTATTCCATTACTCACGTAGATCTATCTTAATTCTCTCAAATCTACGAATTTATTTCTATAAAAATGAAAATCTCTCGAAAGCTCTTACAAGGTCTATATATGTTTCGTCTAGGCACCAAGCAATATCTTGAAGCTCTTACAGTGTCAAGACAAAAGGTTAAAATAGTGAACAAAACAACACTTAACAAAAACATACTTAATCATTCATTAACGGTAAAATAAAATATCATCCAAGCATTCTCAACACCAAATATAACAGTTTATGGTGTGGTTAACATCATCCCAAAAATATTCATTAAGTATAAGCCCTTAGAAAAATAAAAAATAAAGAACAAGAGGAAGAAAAACTCCGAGAATAGAGCTCTGCCATGACATCAGACCACCACCATGACTACTCCACCATACATGCCTCTCTCGAGGGCCTGGCTGCCACCACGATGAACCATGGCTATGGAGGGCACCAAGGACGTACGAGTGGGGAACAGTGGGAAAAAAGTACACCGCGGATGCCTTTTTCCAATCCTAGGGTATTTTCTCTATATGATTCCCCTCCTTCTGGGCGGCTATAATGGGGTATTTATAATGGGAATTCCTAGGGTTTTGTGTTATTGAATATTCCCTAAATACTCGTGTTGACTTGTCCATGCTATAGATAGAAAGGCGGTTGAAGGTGGTCAGTTTATTAAAGGATGTGATTGCATATGAGGTCAGTCATACAACTGGTAGGTGACGTTAGCAGTTCGTCAGATTCGTATGAAACATGTAAGATAAATCTTACCTCGGCAAGAAAAATTTGTTCCTTACTATCTTCCTCTTCTGTGTTACACTGGCCCTAGCAAATTAATTTGTTTCGGTAAATAAATTTTTCCTCAGTCATTTCCTGTACATCACAATCAACAAACAACGTTTCTCATCAGTAACATCAGTTTAATCGAATAAACATTGCCTTGGCAAAACTTATCCACCACACAAATATATGTCCTAAATGCAACTATATACAGCTAAAATACTATGTCAATAGCTTTTAGACAATCAATAACTTAATTAAAAAGACCTAAAATATAGTCTTTTTATAGAGTTATCAAGTATGTATGCGATATCACCGTAATATTGCTGGAACTTATGTCTTCTTTCTTCTTCATAGATATCCCAAATTCTCTACAATTCTCTAACATCATTACTCCTAAGACTAATTAATGTGTGGCTAGATAACCCGGACAAATATCTTTCTTGTAGATTGTTTCCCTTCTATTTCTGAGTCCTTTTTACCACTATCATACTTCTGTATTTTTTTACCTCACATATTATGACTCGTTTTCCATTAAGGAATGTATTTTGGAGCTAACGAACACTATGTGGATTAACACATCTTTATTTACAAATGCAGATGAAAAATATAAAAGAAAACAAAGGAAACAAGGGCATTACAATAAATTAATAATAAAGCAAAATTATAATCATTCTTACCCACATGGTATCTACCCGACATACTTTTGTTCCTACCCAATCATAATTTCTAAATCCACATACTTTGTGTTTGAAATAAAATCCTAATCGTATATATCTCTAGTTTGTATGCTTCAAAATAGAAAAAATATAGGAAATGAAATAACATCATTTTAGGGTTTGCGTGATCTTTAAGGGTAGGCTATAATCTCCTGCAACGATACGATTTAGGTTCTAAAAATGGGACCCAATTTCTCCTTGCTGGTTTCCCTAGGCCTGTCAGACCGTCAGTCCTAAACTCATCATAGGCTTTTGTGGATTGAGTTAAACACGAGGGGACATATTCCTCCATGCCCATGCGAAGAATAAATTCTTACGAAGAAATATAGTATGAATTCCGTAGGTTAATTGTAAGGCCCATACGAGGAACAAATTCTTACGAAAGTGACACTTTCACTCCCATTTAAAGCTTGAGATGTCATTTTTGAAAATATGAAAACACTTGAGAAATCATTAGTACAACTATTTATTTGAAAAAAATAATCAAAGGTAAATAAAAATGAATCTAAAATAAATTTAAAACTTTAACTAACATCCTTCAATGAAGAAGACCATCGGGTAATCAATTTTGGCCAGACTCTCAAAGTCCCAAGTGGAGTCACCAAGTTGTCGTAACAGTCCTTCAGGTGGTCTTGGGTTCACGCTCTAACTTGGAATCTTGTAATGGAGTTACCACCAGTCACTTTCGAGTTAGGTAGATCAGACACCTACTTACCATTTACTAGGCTTGTGTATTACCAAATATATGTCGGATTAGGGAGTCATTTACTTGAATTGCCCTTTAAGTACCAATTGATTACTCGGTTGTATTAATTGTGAATATTGAAATTTAAATAAAATTTAGATTCGATTCAAAATTATTTACTTTTGACAAGCTTTATCCTTAATTGGATCCCCTTAAAATAAAAAATAAAAATAATAGTAAAATTAAATTAAATAATAAAAATTTTGTAAAAAGAAAGAAAATTAGGGCATCAATTTAAAAAATAAAAGAAAAAATATTAAATTAAATTAAATTGAAATATGGTAGCCAAATTACAAGGGTTGCGGGTGAAATTTAAAATTATTGTATTTACAAGGTGGTCTATAAAACCCCTGAACTTTTTTTTGTTCATTTGTAACCTTTTTCAAAACCAAAACCCCCTCAATGCTCTCAACTCCCTCTCCTTCTCTGATCTCTCTCTCTAAAACACCACTCATGTCACAATCAAAGAACTCCCCGCCTCACCCTAAACCCAATTCTAGTGACCAAACACTTATGCAATCATCATCAAATCCTATATCTAAAATAAAGGGCACGACTTTTACCTTTGGAAGATGGAATTTGAACGGTCTGCTTCCCTCCAACGGTGAAAAACGTAGGTAAACTCTCATTTCTTCTCTTTTTTTGGTTTTTTCGAAAGGATTCTTCTGTTATTTCTCTTGGTTAGGCACTGACTTCCCTTTTTTTTGTAGGGGTTCATATAACTTCAAATGAGGGACTTCGTTTCCCTCGGTGCACGAATCAAATCCTACAACTTGTTGGATTTTTCCTTTTCGGTTGTGGTTTGACTGCCTTTTTCCTCTTTAAAAAGATTATTTTCTCTTTTTTACACTAATTTGTACTGCTGGTATTTTCCTTTTATTTTCTTACCATATCGAGCAAAGAAAAGAAAAAGGACATCCTTTTGTTTTTTTAACCGGCGCGTGACACGCACGTCCATTGCTTTTCTGTTACTCTCTATGGGTCGTTAGATTGGTTGCATATCCAATGACCAGGCTTAAGGTGGCTTGATTGCTCTAATATTTAGGGTTCTAAAACCCTAAAATCACCCTAATTTTGACTGTTGATTCTTTCCATGATCTGACGATTCCTTGCTGTGTTGCTCTACCTTAAGTGTAAAACCCTAATGTGCTTTAGGTCTCCTTTTGAGCCTAGTTTAATGGCCTGCTGGGTCATGTGGGTCTGCTAACTCGGCTCTTCTGCTGGATTTTGACATTTGGACCCTTCTTGATTTGTTGGACATTGGACCTAAAATAAAAAAAACGAAAATAATAGAAATAAAAAGACTAAATAATAATAATAATATATACAATATATATATATATATATATATATATATATATATATATATATATATATATATATATATTCAAAAACTATACAGTACATATGTTTTCAAAAACTATTATATATATATATGTATATATATATATATTTTTCCAAAACCACATATTATATATATAATAACAATCATTGATGTTACTCCCATACGAACATGGGTATTAACAACTGACCTTCTTTGACTATTTCGTGTAACGATAATAGGAAAAAGATAAAAGAACACAAATTTTCGTCTGGTTCTCGAAATAAAAATGATTCTGAAGATAATCTTGATCCTTTGGTGTTGAGACATTTTATTTTCTTCAAGAATCAAATCTAACGTCTCAATATCTGAGTCAAAATTATCTTATGACTTTGGGAGTAGGTGACTAGAGACTAGTCCCTCATTACTATACTATAGTTGATTTCCTCCACCATGAAATTTCAAATTGACTTTGAAGCTTTTGTTCAGATTATAATTCCTCGTTGCTATCATACGGTCAATGCGCTCTCAAGCTGGATAGAATCAAACTCAGATCGTAGTAAACCTAGGTTTTCTTTTTGGCTTAAAGACATCGGTTTGAATTTTGACTGGAATATAGTTCTTCGTGCTACCATGCGATCGATTTGTTCTTGAATTGAGTGGAATCAAAATTCAAACGCAGTTAATCTAGGTATTCCTCTTGGCTTAAAAACCTTGATTTGAATTTTGACCGAAAGTTTATTCCTCGCTACTACCATATGATCGATGTGCTCTCGAACTGAGCAAAATCGAATTCGAATCGTAGTTGTCCGATAGCCTTTCTCTTATTGAACTATGCTGTAACTTGACTAGGAAGTGGTTCATTGTTACTATATCGTAGTCAACCTAGGTCTTATTTTTTACATAAAGACCTTGGTTTGAATTTTGACCGGAAAGTAGTTCCTCGCTGCTACCATACGGTCAATGAACTATCCAGCTGAGTGGAATAAAACTCGAAAGTTTTGGTTAATAGATAACTTCTTTGACTTTATATTTAGGCCGAGAGATAGTTCCTTGTTGTTAAATTGATGCATATTTTGGCTTTCTTCTAGACTTGAAGACCCCAATTCGAGTGTAGTTTTATTCGTTGTAAAGTTGAAACATACTCAAATAACCTACAAAATGGTATATGTATAATGTATGTGATGAATGTATTAGGGTATGCCTAAAATGTAAATGCCATTTTAGTATTTCATTTTCTAGAGTGAGGTATTGATCTTTCTTGGTTAATTATGAACTTCTCTCTCATTTGGCCCTTGGTATCTTGTAGATGATCTCAATTATGAATCTTGTAGAGGAACCATTTCAATGAAAGTTTATCTTTTCAAGAGTTAGGACATGAATAGTTTATCGAAATAATATCCGACCATTTCTACCTGTTCCATATCAAAGCATCTCTTTACTTTTGAAATGCCTGTGTTTTCAAGAAATTTTTGTAGAATAATAACCAATGATATCCATTTAGGGCAAATAAATTATTCGTATTCGATTTTATTGTGAGATGCAGAACAACAAATATGTATTTGAAAAGATATTTCATTTTTATTTATATATGATAAAGGAGTGTTTTTTATGATTACATGGCAAACACTTAGAAGAGATGACAAGGGGGACATAATAAGTTCCTTATATATCAATGACATAGATTCCCTTAAACTAGCACGTCATAGAAAAGATCGAGTGCCGCCTATTTTAAGGAGATCTCAAGGGTTGTGACGATGTCTGAAGAATGCAAAATTTTTCCCAAGCCATTAATTTTATGCGGGTACTGGATGCCATCGTTGACTTTCATATGCATTCTACTACAATTCGATTCTTCTACCATTGGTGCCATTTGATCTAGGATCTCCCCTTACGTAAACCCTGAATAATTACCCAAGCTATCCTTTACGGGTTTTCAACTTGAGACGTCTTTTGGCTTTCACTATAAGTTTTTTACTTCAGGCAAAGTATCTCTTAACGATATCCAAGTTTATAGGATTGGGTAGTTCCAATCCATCCATCTCAGTCAGGATTAAAGTACATTTGGAAAAGGCTTCTTATCGATATAAGGTCCTTCCCAATTTGGCATCCATTTTCCTTGATAGTCTTTATGAATAAGTAAGATCTTCTTCAAAACTAGATAGCCCTCACAGAATTTACTGAGACGTAATTTCTTTTTATGGGCCCGAATCATATGCTTTTAATACATCTAGATAGCTCTCATCATCTTCTCCTTTATCAAATTTAGTTGTTCGTATTAGGCTTGATCCCACTCAGTATCATCCAACTTCATTTTTGTTAATACTCAAAGTGATAACATTTCTACTTCAATAGGCAATACGACTTCCATTACATATGCTAAGGAAAATAATGTTTCCCCAGTAGATGTTCGCACAAAGGTTCAATACGCAAACAAGGCAAACAGTAACTTCTCGTGCCAGTTTTATAAGTCTCAACCTTTTCTCCACTATATTTTTGATGTTTTTGTTCACGGCTTCTAATGCTCCATTCATTTTTAGTCGTTAGGTAGTCTAGCTATGGTGCTTAATGTAGACCCGCTTGCACACTTTGTTCATCATTTTGTTGTTCAGGTTCATCGTATTATCTATGATGATCCTTTTTAGAAAACCATATTGACAAATGATTTCTTTTTTTAGGAACTTAGAAATGGTCGAGTGCATCACATTAGCATATAAAGTTGCCTCTACTTATTTGGTGAAGTACTCAATAGCCACGAGTGTGAAACGATGCCCATTAAAAGCTTTCAGATATATTTGCCCGATTACATCTATACTCTATATTGAGAAAGGCTAGGACGAGTCATTACATGAAGCGGGTCCGGGGGTATATATTTTATCTGTTGGGACCGTCAACACACCCCATGGCACATCAGAAAAAAACACGACAGTCTCACCAGTCATCCAAGCATGAAAAACCGAAATCGAGAGGAAATAATATGAATACTTACAATGGATTCCCTGAAAAATAGCAAAGGTAGCAACTAATGGTGATCACGAATGGTTTGAATCGTAAGCCTCCACAAAAACATGTATCAGCCTCTACTTAGTTCACCCGATTGAGAGAAAAATTTACTTTTCCCAAAATAGAGTTTTCAGAAAAACGGCTGAAGAAGAGGTGGCTGCTAGACTTTACCTCACTTTAAATATATCAGTTACTCTAACCTATTAGGATTTTAAGTTATTTCGAATTAATAAAAAAATATTATTTAATTAATTAAAATTAAATATCCATTAAAGACTTATAATCTGAAGTATAACTTTTAACATTTATTTAAACTCTTATTTAATTATTCTGAATTAAATATCGATTAAAAGAGTTGTAATAAAAAATTATATTCTTTTAATGTTTACTTATAAATATTATGGATAATTAAAATAATATGTATATCAAATATACATATATTAACTCCATATATATTTTAGTAACATACAACAAATTGTACATCTTTGCTCATTTCAATCCTAGGATGTGACCCTGTAGGTTCTTGTAACGTTAGTAGTAATTATTAGAACAATTATAATATTACATACAATGAGTGACATCTAGCAATATATCATTGTCACCTAAGTTACAAGAAATTATGATTCGACATATCATCTTCGTGATCAACTCTTTTATGTATTACCCGCTTTTGTCCTTTGTATCTAGAATAAACACAAGTCTTGGAATAGTCACACTTGTATAGCCCATCTACTGTTTCTTGATATCTAGAGTAGACTATAATTAACGAATAATTTGTGATATCTCATATCAACTTATTCGAGCATGGCCATGCATTTCTAGTCTCACCCAATCAAATTGCATGTGATATATTTCCTATTATGTAGGAAGGAAAAATCCTATCTTAATCATACGTACCCACTCTATATATCGAGATATATTCAATAACAGTCCTTATAATGCAACCAGTTACAGAGCATGTTTATCTGTATCAAAACATACAACAATATATGTTGGGATAACATTGATCTCAAGTCTGAGGATAATACATATAGTCATCACCATGAGCAATGTTATGGCAGTTACATAATAATCCAAGACATATGCTCATGGTGGGTCAATCCAATACATTGTTCTCTAACAATATAATCATGTATCAATTTTGACATCTTTATGTCAATGACAACTCATTGTCGTCAATTAATAACATGTTAGTCTTAAGCGTAATTATCCATGCCCATAATAATATTTGACTATGGATATTTTACTAATAACAATGTTATTATGTTTCAGTTTATTTTAAACAAAGACATACAGCTGAAAATAATAGTGGCAATGCCTTCATTCAGTAAAATCGGTAAACAAATGTATTATTATAATCATCGTACAATTGGTCTTTGAGCATACTCTAACAATATGCCACTAGCACTAAAACCAATCACTCACATATCTAATACCGAGTGACTCAGTGTGACAATCATGCCTCTGCTGTGTAAGAGGCTTCGTCAAGGGATTAACAATGTTGTCATCCATGTGTACTCTGCATATTTCCACATCCCATCGATCTATGATCTCTCGAATTAGATGAAAGCGCATAAGAATATATTTGGATCGTTAATGAGATATGGGTTCCTTTACTTGTGGAATGGCTCCAATTTTGTCAAAACAGAGTTCTACAACATCTGATATGTTGGGAACAACCCCTAGTTTGGATATGTACTTCTTGATCCAAACAACCTATTTTGATGTTTCACTGGCTGCAATTTATTCAGCCATTGTTGTAGAATCAACTATTGTGTCTTACTTCAAACTTTTCTAGATCACCTCCATTAAAACAAAACACAAAACCTGATTATGATTGTGAGTCATCCTTGTCAGTTTGGAAGCTGGCATCAGTATAACCTTTTATACTAAGCTCTTCCTTTCCTCCATAGACAAGAAATTTATCCTTAGTTCTTCTTAAGTACTTAAGAATATTTTTAACCGCAACCCAGTGATTTTCACCAGGGTTTGCTTGATATCGATTCGTCATGTTTAAAGCATATGATACATCTGGTCGAGTACATATCATGGCATACATGATAGAACCAATAGCCGAAGCATATAGATTCATATTCATCTGTTCTCTTTCTTGTGTAGTTTAAGGACACATTTCCTTCGAAAGAGAAATGCCATGTCTCATAGGCAAAAATCATTTATTGGATTCTTCCATACTGAAACTTTATAGCACTTTGTCTATATGTGTACTTTAACTCAGACCTAGAAGTCATCTTGATCTATCTCTATAGATCTTAACTCCTAAGATATATCCTACCTCACCCAAATCTTTCATAGAAAAATAACTACCTAACCAAGTCTTAACAGACTGTAAAGTCGGTATATCATTTTCTATGATGAGTATGTCGTCTACATGCAAGATTAGGAAAAAGCAATGCTCCCACTAGCCTTCTTATAAACACAAGGCTCATATTCATTTCTAGTAAAACCAAATTCTTTGATTGCATTATTGAAATGAAGATTCCAGCTTTGAGAAGCTTGCTTTAGTCCATAAATAGACCTCTGTAGCTTACAAACCTTTCTAGTATTTCCTGGAGCAACAAAACCTTCTGGTTGTGTCATATACACATCCTCTTCAAGTTTTCCATTAAGGAAAGTGATTTTGACATCCATTTTCCTGATTTTATAATCAAGGAATGCATTTATTGCGAGCAAGATCCGGATAGACTTAAACATAGCTACAGGAGAAAATGTTTCGTCATAGTCTACACCATGAAATTGTCAAAAACCTTTAGCAAATAATTACCCCATTTATATTTGTACATTACCATCCATGTTGGTTTTCTTCTTGAAAACCCATTTTCACCCTATAGGTTCGACCCCTTCAAGTGGTTCAACCAAAGTCCATACTTGGTTTGTTGACATGGAATCCATCTCAGATCTCATGGCTTCAAGCCATTTATCAGAGTCTAGGCTAGACATTGCCTATTGATAAGTTATATGCTCGTCTAGATCCATAAGAAGAACATCTCCATGTCTGGTAATAAGAAATCTAAATCTCTCAGGTGCATGGCATTCTCTTGTGGATCTGCACAGTGGTTGTGTTTCTAAATCTATTGAATGTTCCTCAACAACTTGTGAAACATGTTCAACTTTAGGTTCAGTGATATGTTGTTCTTGAACTTCTCCAAGTTCAATATATCTACGCTTTCATTTCTTTGAGAGATATTCTCTTTCCAGAAAAAACTCACGTTTAAAAAACAAATACTTTGTTATCGTTAGGGTTGAAGAAATAATATCCCTTAGTTTCTTTAGGATATCCAACAAATATACACTTATGAGATTTATGTTCGAGCTTTGTAGACATTTGATGTTTTACATAAGCTTCACAACCCCAAATCTTCATAAAAGACATACTATGATGTTTCTCAGTCCATATTTCGAATGATGTCTTTTTAACCGATTTAGATGGAACATGATTTAGTGTGAAAGCGACTGTTTCAAGTGCATGTCCACACAAAAAAGGTCGGAAGATCACTATGACTCATCATCGATCAAACCATGTCTAACAGTGTTCGATTCCTTTTTTCAGAAACTTCATTCCATTGTGGTGTACCAAGTGGCATAAGCTGTAAAACAATCCCACATTCTTCCATGAGTTCATCAAACTCTATGCTTATGTATTCTCCACCTCGATATGATGGAAGTGCTTTGATACTCTTACCTAGTTGATCATGTACTTCATTTTTAAATTCCTTAAACTTTTCAATGGCTTCATATTTATGGCACATACGATAAATATACCCATACCGACTAAAATCATCAGTGAAAGTAATGAAGTAATGGAATCGACCTCTGGCTTGTGCATTTATCGATCCATATAAATTATTTTGTATTAAACCCAATAAATCACTTGCTCTCTCACCTTTACTATTAAAAGGAGCTTTAGTCATTTTTTCCCAACAAGCAAGATTCACATACATCATATTGTTTGAAAACAAATGAATCTAAGAATCCATCTTTATGGAGTTTTGATATGCGTTTCTCACTTATATGGCCTAAACGACAATGTCAAAATAAGTTTGACTCGAGTCATTTGTTTTTGATCTTTTAGTATTTATGTTATAAATGATGTTTTCTTGATCCAAAATATAGAGACCATTAACCAATTGTTTCGAACAATAAAAAACATTATCGAGATAAAAAGAACAACAATTATTCTTAATAATAATCTTAAAATTAATCTTGTCCAAACAAGAAATAGAAATAATGTTTTTAGTCAAACTAGGCACAAAATAACAATCTTCTAAATTTAAATCAAGTCCGCTAGGCAGAGATAAAACATATGCCCCTATAGCTAATGCAACAACTCTTGCTCTATTTCCTACATGTAGGTCTACATCTCCTTTAGCCAGAGTCCATCTCTTTTACAGTCCCTGTACAGAAGTAAAAACATGAGAACCAAAACCGGTATCTAATACCAAATAAGTATATGTTAACAAATTAACATCAATAAAATAAATACCTGAAACAAACGTTCCATTTGCTTTTGCCTTCTTGACCATTTCAAGGTAAACATGGCAGTTTCTCTTCCAGTGTCCAGTCTTATCGCAATGGAAACATTTCCTTCCTTGCTAACTCATCTTTTGACTTTCAATGCATTTTTTCATTTCGATTTGGCCTTACCATTGCCCTTAGACTTTGCCGCTACCTTTTCTTTGTCCTTGTGGACCATTAGAATGGGTTTAGGTACATTTTTTTCATGTTACTTTCAGCAGTTCATAACATGCCAAGTAACTGCGGTAAAGTCTTGTTAATTTCATTCATATTGAAATTAAGGACAAATTGGCTAAAGCTAACTGGAAATGATTGCATGATAACATCGGTAGCCAATTCATCTTTGATAGGGAATCCCAGCTTTTCCAATGTTTGGATGTAGCCCATTATCTTGATGACATGAGCTCCTACAGGAGATCCCTCTGCCATTTTTGCATTGAAATAGATCTTTAGAGGTCTCATATCTCTCTTGACGTACTTACCCTTCAAATATTTCTTTGAGATTTTGAATCATCTCATATGCAATCATATCCTCATGTTGCTTCTGAAGCTCATGAGTCATGGTGGCAAGCATTAGACATCCATATGTTTCTTGACTTAGTCTTTGTCATCTCTTTAAGCATTAGTTGCCAGTTCATCAGAAACAGGTTATTCAATGACATATTCATTCCTTTCCGTTTGAGAACAATTCTCAAATTACAAAACCAGTCAAGGAAATTTATGCCATTAAGTTTCTCCTTCTCAATGAGTGATCGCAGTGATAAAGTGTTGTTTGCCATTAAATCTACAACAACGAAAATATTAAAGTACGTAAATTTACCGAATTAAAAAATTATAAATAGGTATTTATTTACAAATTACTCCCGCTGTTTTATTCAAAATTAAAAACCCTATCTGTTTTAATTTCGAAAAAATTCAACGAAAATTTTTCTAGTGGGTGAGGATCCATAATACATTAAATTCCTAACTCCGCTTTGGCTTTTCTTTTAGGAATGTGATTATTTAAGGTAAGTAACAATTTACAAGTTACATCTCATGTAACTCCTCCTTTTTTGTGAACAACTCTTGTTCAAATCATCTCATGACTTATCCAAATACTCAACCTCTAGGTTTCTAATCCTATTAGAATAACCTAGCTAAGTTATTACCAATATCTCAACCGGTGAATATCACTTTCTTATTCTTTGCGTTTAACCAAGATAGATTTATGTGCCAATTCTTTAGTAAAGCCCACACAATATCGATCGAAGCCTTAACGAGGGTAAACATTGGACGGTTAAGTTAACTTAGATTATAAAGAGGGATTTGCGTAAATATCTCATCATTGTTCATTTTAATATTAGGCCCTTATTGATCTCATCAATATTCATTCTTATTTTAGTTTTTGTTGCATCACCCACATAACATATATAAGCAATAAATAAGATGCAATGGTTATAGCCCAAAAACAACAACTAAGGTGGCCTATTCCAAGCCAATATGAGAACCAAAAACCCTAAAACCTAAGACTTCTTTGTAGGTATCTTCTCTCATTTAGTTCAATCAGTTCTCCTCCTCCTTGTGGATCTTCATAGGATTACTATTTTAAAAGTAACTCGTTTTACATACGAGGGAGTAAGATAGGAAGAGAAATACTATTAAGATATTGAAAGGCATGGCTCGCAGACCGTATTTCAAATTCAACCATTGTAAATTGAAAAATGTCTATAACCATGCATGTCAAACACTGTCCAAAACAAACATATAATATATATACACGTTGTTGCGCTTTTGTTAAAAGCAGTACTTCCGTTTCTATACAAAAACCTCACGATTTGATAACACTTATAAATAGAATTATGTTTTTGGAATTTTCAATCATGAAGGTTTTCTACATCGGAACAACCATTGTTCCACTTTCAAACGCGATCTACTATCGAAAACCCACGAATCATCATGTCAACAATTGACATATGGATTTCATAAAATCTAGCAACAATACATAGATTGTACAAAACAGATTAACAAATTAACATATTAATCATTGTGGTTATCGAATCAAATAATAATATCATATATATTCGTTGAAAACAATAAAAATATAACATGCATCTCATACATATCACATCAACCAAGATTTTAACCCGAATTTGGATCGTACAAGTGGCTCTAATACAACTGTTGGGACCGTCGGTGCACCCATGGCGTAGTGGAAACAAAACTCGATGGTCTCACCAGCGATCAAGGTACAAAAAACTGAAATCGGGAGGAAATAATGTGAATACTTACAATGCGTTCCTTGAAAAACAGCAAACGCAGCAGTGACTAATGGTGATCATGAACGGTTTGAATTGGAAGCCTCCACGAAAACACGTCTCGACCTCTACTTAGTTCACCCGATTTAGAGCAAAATTTACTTTTCCCAAAAAATAGTTTTGAGAAAAACGGCTGAGGAAGAAGTGTCTGCTAGACCTTACCTCCCTTTAAATATATCAATTAACATAACCTCTGAGAGATTTTAAGTTATTTCGAATTAATAAAAAAATTATATTTAATTAAATATGCATTAAAGACTTATAATCTGAATTATAATCTTTAACGTTTATTTAAACTCTTATTTAATTATTCTGAATTAAATATCGAATAAAAGAGTTGTAATCAAAATTACATTCTTTTAATGTTTACTTATTATATCCGGGATAATTAAAATCATATGTATATCAAATATACATACATTAACTCCAGATATATTTTAGTAACATACAACAAATTTAACATACAACAAATTGTACATTTTCACTCATTTCAATCCTAGGGTGTGGCCCTGTAGGTTCTTTTAACGTTAGTAGTAATTATTAGAACAATTCTAATATTACATACAATGACTGATATCTAGCAATATATCATTGTCACCTAAGTTACAAGAAATTATGATACGACATATCATCTTCGTGATCAACTCTTTTATGTATTTCATCCTTTAGTCCTTTATATCTAGAATTGGAACAGGTCTTAGAATAGTCACACTTGTATAGCCCATCTATTGTTTCTTGATATCTAGAGTATACTATAATTAACGAATAATTTGTGATATATCATATCAACTTATTCGAGCATGGCCATGCATTTCTAGTCTCACTCAATCAAGTGGCATGTGATATATTTCCTACTATGTAGGAAGGACAAATTATATCTTAATTATACGCACCCACTACATATATCGAGATATATTCAATAACAGTCTTTATAGTGCAACCAGTTACAAAGCATGTTTAACTGTATCAAAACATACACCAATAAATGTTAGGATAACATTGATATCAAGTCTGTGGATCATACATATAGTAATCACCATGAGCAATGTTATGATCGTTACATAATAATCCAATACATATGCTCATGGTGAGTCAATCCAATACATTATTCTCTAACAATATAATCATGTATCAATTACATGTTAGTCTTAAGCGTATTATTATTGTCCATGCCCATAATAATACTTGACTATGGATATTTTAATAATAATAATGTTATTATATGCACTTTATTATATTTCAGTTTATTTTAAACACAAACATATAACTGAACATAATAGTGCCAATGCCTTCAGTCAATAAAATCGTTAAACAAATGTATTATTACAATCATCATATGATTGGTCTTTGGGTATATTCCAATATTATCTCCATAAATCTGGCACTTGTGACCTTTACGAGCATAGTTGACAAAATCCCCTTCCATTGTGGACCAATAGTACCTAAATCTCATAATTTGCGTTGCCAACGTATATCCATTGGCATGAGTATTGCACACTCCTTCATGCTCTTCTTCGAGTATCATTTTAGCCTCTTTCATATCCATGCATCTTAACATAATCTTATGTTAACTTTTCTTATAGAGGACATCTCCGATAAGAACATATCATGTGGCCATCCTTCCAATTGTTCTTTTATCATTTTTAGTAGCATCCTCGGGATAACTTCGATATTTGATGTATTAGAGGACGCCAAAGTACCAAGGGTTCCTATCTTTTTCTTCCTCGCTATCGTAGCAATGAGATGTATGATTACATTTGAATCGGTATCATATCTGTTTCTCTGCTCATCTTAAATGTTGCGGCTAAGGTAACCAAAGCATCCACCATTTTGTTTTATTCTATGGAAAAATAATGAAAAGTGACCTCGTCCAATTCCTCAATTAATTCTAAGATGAATTTTTGATATTCCAAGCGATTAGATTCATTTGTCTCCCATTCCTCTCAGATTTGGTAAATTACCAATGCAGAATTTTTATACACTCTTAAAATTTTTATCCTCCTACGAATTGCTGCTCAGAGGCCTAAAACACACACCTCGTATTATGCCATGTTATTGGTACAGTCAAAATTTAATATACTTATGAACATGTAAGGATCTCCTTTGGGTGAGACAAAAATTGCCCCTATTCCATGCCGCAGAGCATTGCATGCGCCATCAAAATTGATCGTCAATATTCCTAGGTGGAAATACTAGCTTCTTCTAAAAACAAGGCCATTAGATTTTCATCCAAAAAATTAAAGTTCAATGGTTTGTACTCATCTGAAGCTCTACTAGACAATAAGTCGGATATAGTGCTTCCGTTTATGGCCTTTTGACTCACATACTAAATATTAAATTCTGACAATAACATCTGCCAACGAGCTAGTCTTCATGAGAGAGCGTGTATTCCCATCATGTACTTTAAAAGGTCTAACATATAAATCATCCACGTGGTGTGGTATAACATATATTGTTCGGATCTTTGAGTAGCCCAAACTAAGGAACAACATACCTTCTCAATTAGCGGATACCTTACTCCATAATTTGTAAACTTCTTGCTTAAGTACTAAATGACCCTCTTTGTCTTTCCAATTTCATCGTCTTGTACTAGTACACATCCTATCGAGTTTTCAAAAATTGAAAGGTACAAGAACAAAAGTTTTCTTTGAACGGTGACATTAAGATAGGAGTATTCGCGAGATAGTCATTTACCTTGTCAAAAGCATATTGGCAATCATCACCCCATACCCTAGGGTTGTTCTTTATGAGTAGACGGAAGATCATATCACATTTTTTAGTCAATTATAAGATGAATCTAGCAATATAATTTAGCCTTCCTAATAAGCCTCAAACCACTTTTTACATACATGGGGGAGGTAGTTTTTGTATTTCTTTGATCTTGTATTGATCAATCTTAATAACCTTTTTGCTAATGAAAAAGCCTAACAACTTCCCATATGTGACCCCAAAGGTGCATTTGTTTGGATTGAATTTCAAGTGAAACTTTTTTAACCTTTGGAATAATTTTCTAAGGTTCTCGATGTGCTCATTTTCTGTTTTGGCTTTGACGATCTTGTCATCAACGTACACTTCTATCTTTTTGTGCATCATGTCATGGAACAAAGTTACCATTTCTCTTTGGTACTTACCCTTGCGTTCTTAAGTCTGAATGACATCACTTTGTAGTAGAACATCCCCCACATAGTGATGAAAATTATTTTATCCATATCTTCATGATACATCTTAATTTGATTATACGCAGAGAAATCATCCATGAATGAGAAAAGATAATTCCCAGATGTGTTGTCCACCAGCATATCTATGTGTGGAAGTGGAAAAGTTTCTTTAAGACTTGCTTTGTTAAGGTCTTAATAGTGACATACATGCACACTTTCCCATCATTCTTTGGTACAAGTACTATATTGGCCACCCACTTCGGATATTTGGTCACTTGCAGGAAACCAACATCGAATTTCTTCTTAACTTCCTTCTTTATGTTTAGAAGCATTTTAAGTCTCGTTCATCTCAAATTTTTGCTTTATATGCATGCATTCTAGCTTAATTGTTAGTTTATGCACTATCATGTCCGTATCTATCCCCGTCATATCTTGATATGACCACGTGAACACATCCTTGTACTCTTAGAGTAACCAAATTAAATCTCTTCATGCTTTATCAGAAAGAGTCGTGTCAATTTTGATCTCCTTCTTCTCTCCCTCGAACCCTAGGTTCTGGATTTCAATCATTTCTTCATGAGGCATAATTTGCATGTCTTTTTTTCCACCATTCTTAATAACTCGGGAGGCAAGTCACATTCTTCCCTATTTTCAAACTCATCAACTTCCTCTAGACACATAGTTTGCTCAAAGTTGATCTCTGGGTCAGAATCATTGTTATCTATGTCATTGATATCTAGAGACCTAAAGAAAAGTAGAGGAAATATATATATATATGTATGGGAGAGAAGTTATCTCACATGAAGAATAGAAACAAATAGTACATATGTACATACAAAAAGAAATGAATAATGAATAGAAAATATGTTTTCCATATCAGAAACAAGAAATCATCTTTTATTTGAAAGCTAGTAAAAATAGTTCATCAGCCCTTACAAGAGATCGCTTATTACCCTGGGTATGAGCAAATACGGAAATTTTTTAGTATTACTCTAAACTTTTTATGAAAAACACAGGTAGCTCTTCAGCAGTCCAGTTGCTCAGTACGGACCTTAGTGGTAATGGACGAATCCCAGATTGAACAACCTCTCATGTGTCATCCTCTATCACAATGTTGATGTTCATATTCTTTAGAAATTCTTCGAGGATAGTAGGAATCACTTTTGCTTCATCCTTAAACTTGTATCCTCCTATTACAAAAGATTCACGGAAAGGGGAAAAACCATTGGCTCCTACTGGACTTATTCACCGATTAATTTTGCCCTTCTTTTTTCTTGGTTCTTTTAAATTTCTTTCCTCCTCTGCTGAAGGCTTGGTTTATATCCGAGGAAAAATTAGTCTAATTTTAAAGTATGGTAAATGGGGTCAATTATTCATTGCAGGAATTTGTCAAATGCTCTTTCGGCTTTCGTGCCTCTTCCGAGGGTCAGCATGATCTCCATCTTCATACAGTTTAATAGTCAGGATCTAGGGAGCTTGTTTCCTTCTGCCAAAAACTTGGCATTGACAAACTCCAAAGAGCAGAATGAACATTTAATAGCGTCTTCATCCACTACAATGTAAGAGGCATCAGTGGACACACTGGCTACAATGTCTTCTGTAGCATTGTGGTGTAAGAACTCCATCAATGACAAACTTGTTTTGGTGGAGTGTGGACGACACTGCTCTAGCTTGATGAATCCATGGTCTTTTTAGAAGACAATTATAAGATGACATGATGTCCATGATAAAAAATTATATGTTGTAAGTGGTTGATCCAATGGTTAGCGAGATTTAAATTTTGCTGAGCACTTCTCTCTTTGTTCCATCAAACGCTCGGACCATTTTTGACAATATCACATGTGTGAGGCATCCACGGGTAGCCTCTTGATGATGAAAAAAGGCATCACATTAAAGGCGGAGCAATTTTCAATCAGGACACTAGGCAAAGAATGCACCTTACAATAGGTTGTGATGTGCAACGCCTTAGCATTCCCTCTTCCTTCTGGTGGAATTTTATCATTGAAGAATGAAATGAAGTTGTCTGTCTGGATGTTGTTAACTAAATGATCTACTTATTGATTGATATATCTTTTGGACCGAATGTTTGGTTTAACACTTTTAACAATGCCTCTCGGTGTGATTTGGAGCTTAATAATAGTTCCAACATTGAGATACGTGTTTGTATCTTATGTAAATACTCCATGATATTGTACTCACTGTGTTTAAGAATTTTCAAGAATCCTACAACTTCATCCTCCTTTATTGGCTCATTGACCACCGATTCATTTCTTTTAGAAGGGTTCTATTATTCCCTGGGGAATACCAGGCCTTTGCGAGTAGCACCTTCCGCTCCTAGTGAAGTGCCCCACTTCGTTAACGACGTCCACATTACTTTCATATTTCTAAGGTATCTGTCTGCTATCCTTGTAAGGGAATGACTTTAGGTTCGTGATTACTACCCTAGCAGGAAACCTCTATACTGCCTTTATCATTGGCGTAATCACCAGAAGACTACTAGCATTATACCTTTTATCTGATGACTCCTTAGTTGTATACACAACTATTTGGGTTTCCTCATAAAGCTCCAATTCTTTATTTTCCATCAATTATTGGATCAATTCTCTAAAGGTGAGATATTCTTGTATGGTGTTCCTCTCCTTGTGGTGACACTGATAGTAAACCACATTTATGAATTATATCACAAACGGGTGTGGAACTATTAATCTTGCTTTCACCAGTTCCCCCATACCCATATCACTGGGGACTTTACTTCCGACACTTTCATATTGGTATGTCTCCCCATTTCCTAAATAACGACAATGATTTCAGTCTCTTAGTGATTTGGGAGAGGATTCTGGGCTACATCAGGAGTGTTGCTAAAATTTACCAAGCCTGTATTTCGTAATCTTTGAACCAGCCTCTTTAAGGCAATGCAATTGTCAATAGTATGTCTTGGGACATACCCATGGTATTCGTAATTAGCATTTTCGTCATAACATTTTGGATTTGGCAGCTGTAGAGGTGCCACTAGGTAGGGTGACACCATATTATTTCTACGTAATTGTTAAAATAGTGTTCAATATATCATAGGGATGTTTCATCTCTCTTTTTTTGATCCTTTGAGTTTTGTCTTAAGGGATTTGAGGATGATACATTAATGTTTTTTCAATAGTTGTACATGTTTATGATGTTAACCTTGCCTTCTTTTTTCTTTATAACGGGTTTCTTGTACGACTCTTCACTCTTAATTTTTTCATGCTTAATAAGCCATCTTCACTAATTATTTGACCGTTACTATGTCTGTAAAACTTCCAGAGGTGATTGCTACCAGATGTCTAAAACAAAGAGCTTTGAGAGTATGCACGAAAAATGTTTGGGTTTCTTTCTTGTCTAGTAGAGGATGTACTTGCACAGCTACGTCCTTCTAATGTTGTTCATATTGTCAGAAAGTTTTAATTATCCCTTTATCCATCCTCTGCAGTACTAATCAATCCGACTTCATCTCAATCCATGTTTATACTACTTCAAAAAAGACTTGGCTAGGTCTTCCTAGGTTCTATTGTGAGACCTACTCAACTGATTGTACCATCGATTAGTTGAACCAGATAAACTCTCCTGAAAGTAGTGAATTAAGAGTTGATCATTTTTGGCTTGCCTTGTCATTTTTCGGCATATCATATTTATATGGGCTGACAAGTAGAAGTTTTCATCAAACTTCTCGAAGTCTGGGACCTTGAACTTTAGCGTTAACATGAGATTTGAGACCAAGCTTAATTCCAAGGCATCGATCCCATCGAAGCCTTCACCTTCTCTGACAGTCTTCATCTGGTCCTCGAATTATTTTATCTTTTCTTCCATTTTCCATGACTTGTCTTCCTCGTCAAAATTTGGGATGTAATCTTCAAGATTCTTAATAGAATTGGTTACCCCAACCTACCTCTTAGTAGCAGAAGAATCTACTTGATATCCAAGCGTAATTACCAATTTTGGTGGTGGTGGTGTTAATTCTTTATTAATTCTTATTCTCATGACATTAGCAAAATTCACCCCTGCCATTCTTGCCATCAGTTGGTCAATTAAGTTTTCTTGATTTTTTATGATGGAATCCAATGTTGTTTTGAGATTCTGATTAAGCTTATTTTCCAAATATTGTTGTAGCTTAGCAAAGTTTTCTTTAAGCTCTATCATTCTAGCTTTTATCTGTCTTGATTTGAGTCGAGTGTTGTGTGGATGTGATGTGTTGATATGATCCAAACTAGCTCCAATTTTCTCTATGACTTAATCACACCATGGATGTTATTCAAAGTTAGTTCTAAGGGAGTTCTACCTTTCTTTATCCTTTATTATCTTCTAAATGAATCACTTAATGTTATAAGCATGCTTTTACTCTTTAAACTATGCTTGAATAATCATATTACCATTCACTTGCATATTATATGATTTTAATGCATAACATATGTTTCCAAATCTTTAATTAGCTTTATATTATGTTTACATATGTTTTAGATTCATTTATTATGTTTGCATATCATTTGCATATCATGGAAGCCTTCATTCATTCATTCATTAACTCATGTCATGTTATTCTAGCTCATGTTATGTTTACATTATCTAACTAGCTTTAAATCCATGTTTCTTTAGATCATTTGCATGCATGCATCTATTTTCTAGCTCATATATGTTTTACTAAAGGTCATGAACGGCTTATGCCTTATATCTAGCTTATATACATGTTATCTTAGCTTATAGACGATCATTCATAGCTCATATCACTTAAACACTTCACGGCAGTATGCATTTTACCTTAAATGAGCTCACACATTGCTTACTTTATTTGTTTGTTGATTTCTATATGTGAAACACAAAGCAAGGCAAATTATGGTTACTTGATTAACTAAAAGGACAATCATAACAGCTCACACTAGCTCATGAACGTTATGGCAGCCCATTTCATCACTTAAGGAGCTTCAACTTAGCTGGAGGAGCTAGCATATAGCTGAACTTAGCTGGAGGATAGCTTTGGACTAAATTACTGAAAAGTGGGCTAAAGGTAGCTGGTAGTAGCTGGGTGATAACTCTGTAAAAGGTAACATTTTAGGACCTTTTCACTTAAGTTATTGAATGTCTAAGAGCTCATTTAGAACCATGTAGATGCATTTACAAACATTTAGTTGTATGTGATGGAATTCGGTTTGCCGCGGCATTTTATGATGTGCTACCTTATGGGAAAGGTGCTTGTTTGATGATGTGCTGGAATTGAGAGAAAGGAAAAGAGGAAAGGAAATGTTGTGACATATTGAGACTGCTGAGCAGAATGAAAATGTCGCGTTGGACTGGCATTTCGAGAGCGAACAAAATGGAAGAAGATATTTTTGAATCCAGCTGTCCACTACTTTCCAAGATCTCTGCCCAAGAAATCTACCTCGAAGATCCGCCTGGAGGGATTGGCGCTGCTACAGCTGATCCTGCTGACCACGCCACCTGCTCTGCAGATCCTATCTGTCCTTGGGCTTCTGCAGCAGGATTATACCGGGTACTCAGCCAGCAACCCAGGTTGGATCATAGCCAGCTCTGCCCGATCCCCAAGTAAATTAACCATGGTTTGGGGATATCCTAGGAAAGTCAAAACGAAGTCCTAAGGTTAACTTTCCTCTATAAATAGAGGATGAATCCACAATGAAAAAGACTTTAGTTCCACGCTGATTTGAGCTTAAAAATTTAGAGAGAGAATGTCTCACATTTTTTCGTCAATCCTATTTATCGTGGCATTTTTCCATGACAAGCTTGAGGGAGTGGCGTTCTAAGCATCCGAGAGGAGAAATTTCGTTGCGGGTAGTTCTTGGTGGCCGAGGGAAGCTCCGACAGTGCACATCGAAAGCTTTTTCTCCTCCCCTTAGTTCTTTGCTTTCATATTTTGTTATTGGGTTATAAGGAATGAATGAAACTTGCTTTGTTCTTGTTTATTTCGAACCCCACCATGAACTAATCCTATTTGGTAGGAGTTCATTTGGATGTTTAAGTTTTGTTTCAATGAATGATTGCTTTTTATATGCTATAATATGTTTTGTTGATGATACTTATTGCCTTAAGGTTGTAGGAGCTACGAGAGTAGTCATTCCTTAGGAGATTCTTTGGGTTCGAGAGAATACCGTGATAGCACATCCTTAGTGTTCGAGAGAAACTAGGGAACTATATAAACAAGGGGTTCTAGGTAGTAATTAGGCCTAATCCACCTTAGAGATAAGGCTAGGATTTCATTCGACTAAAAGAAGTTGTACATGAACGATAGGTTAGATGTTAATGTTGCCACAAAAAGGTATTGTCGAGACATATCCTGTTATATGGACCAATAGGATCACTGTAGGGGTTTACGCCAATCGGTTTTGCCATGGCATTTTCAATCTATCGAGTCCCTTACTAGAGATAGCATAGGGCACTTTAGGAGACTCTGTCGGGAAGAAGAGGCATAGAGATTAAACCATTCGGAGAAATAGACTTAGATTTTCCTAGTGACTCCCATCACTCATTTCCATAGCAGTTTGTCGTGTGAGAAAGCTAAAGTCATATACATTAAATTTAGTAGTTACATTTTATTTTACCTTGACATTTCCATTTTTTTGCACTGATCACAATTGAACTTGCAACAATATATTCAAATGCGACCACACTACCACCATTCAATTTCCACATAAGTCATTCCATTTTTCCATAGCATTTTCATTTGTATATACCACCACTAACTTTACTTAGGTGACAAAGTAAAGTGAGTTGACAAACCTATTTGATTTCCTCAATTCCTTGTGGAGACGATACTCACTTATCACTGTATTACTTGTTCAATTGTGTATACTTGCACATATATCCGCACTAATATTTAGTACTCACAAAGAGAAGACAAGTTTTTGGTGCTGTTGCCGGGGAATTGGCAACTGAAAGTTAAATTGTTTTGTCATAGAATTTTTATTTTACTTGTTTATATTTCTTCTATATATTTTTACCTTTTTTTCCCATCTTTTTCAGGTTTTTATTGGTGTATGACCATAGGACAACCGAACGAGCCATTAGAACCGGTTGAACCTGAGATTGAGAGGCTCTTTAGAATAAGAAGGCGTGCTCAACGTGTAAATATGTATCAAATCAGAAATCAAGCCATTGGTCATAAGGAACATCAGAATACCGGGGCAAATCTAAATGCTGGGAATGCAGCCCGACCTCGTGCCATTCGTGATCACTTAAACCCTATATTGGAGGACTTAAATGCTGGAATTGTGGAACCAGAAATTCAGGTAGCCCACTTCGAACTCAAACATGTCATGTTTAATATGCTGAATTCCATAGGGAAGTTTGGAGGCATGCCAAATGAAGATGTCAGACAGCATATTTGTAACTTCTTGGAGGTTTGTGATTCCTTTCGCCAACAAGGAGTGCACGAAGATGTTATGAAATTAAAGTTATTTACATATTCTCTGCGTGACCGAGTAAGGGCTTGGATGAGTGGTGTTCCAGCGGGTTCAATTGAGTCGTGGACTGATCTGTGCAAAACATTATGCTTTGGTATAATCCTCTGAGCATGAACACCCAACTGAGGAACAACATTGCTTCCTTTCGTCATGTTGATGAGGAATCGATGTATGAGTGCTGGGATTGTTACAAAGGATTACTTCGCAAATGCTCGAATCATGGTTTTCAAGATTGGACGCAGTGGTGATGTTCTATAATGGAGTTAATGCACCCACGATGATGATTCTAGATGCCTCGGCAAATGGGACATTACTTGACAAATCACCAGAAGAGACAATTAACATTCTGGATAGGATTGCCACTAATGATTATCCATTTCCAACCACAAGACTTGGACTTTGACAAAAATCACATGGATCTTTCGAGCTAGATTCTAAGGACTCGGTGTCCGTCCAACTTGCTTCTATCGCCAATATGTTTAAGAATTTGCAAAGGTCGAGTGTGGTGAGAGAAGTGAAGGTAGACAATTCAGCGTGTTTATTATGCCATGACAATCATAATGACAGTGACTGACCGACCAATCAAGAATCCATCAACTATGCCGACAACTTTAATCGAGGTAACAACAACCCCTATTCTAACACATAATCTTGGATGGCATCAACATCCAAACTATTCATAGGGAAATCAAGGAACCAACAATGCTCATCAACTAGCTAGGCAGCAGAATTTCAATGACTCAAGGGATTTCAATCGAATATGCCATGGCATAATTCTAACAAGGGAGGGCCATCTTCATCTACCACCAGTTTTTTGGAGGCCACAATGCAAGAGTTCATAGAAACAATGAAGAAAATGCTGCAAGACCATGCGACCTCCATCAAAAATCAAGGCGCCCTGCTTCAGAGCCATAGTTCATCGTTGAGGGCGTTGGAGAGTCAGGTTGGCAAAATTGTTGCGGCATTACAAGAACGAAGACCAAGACATATACCGAGTCACACTGAAGTCACCAAACCACATGGCAAGGAGCAATGCAGTGTGCTAACTCTCCGAAGTGGTACATGCATTAATGTTGAAGACAGGTTTAGGGGAAGACCGAAGGATAATTCACCCCTGAGACCGTTCAAGTTAAGCAAGAAGTACTGGAAGAAGCACCAGAGGAAGAGGACAAAACTGAGGGTTCATCAAGTAAAGAAACTGAGGGGGCAAATAAAAATGCCAAGGCAACTTCTGTTCATACCCCATCAATACAAGAAGTCAGACCTCCGCCTCATTTTCTGCAAAGACTGAAGAAGCATAACGAGGATATTCAATTCAAGAAGTTTGTTGACATTCTGAGTCAACTTCAATTCAATGTTGCTTTTCTAGAGGCTATGGAACAAATTTCGACTTATGCTAAATTTATCAAGGAAATTGTTACCAAGAAGAGAAAGGTTGAGCAGTACGAGACAATTGCCACGACAAAATAAGTTTGCTCTTCCTTAAGCAAGCTGCCACCAAAGAGACATGATCCTGGCAGTTTGATCATCCCATGTTCGATAGGAGACAAATTTGTTGGGAAGGCATTATGTGACCATGGCTCAAGTGTGAACTTTATGCCGAAGTCAATTTTCGTGAAGCTTGGGATAGGAAATACGAGACCCACCTCTGTCATCTTACAATTAGTCGATCGTTCACATGTGCGTCCCGAAGGGTTAATTGAAGATATCATCGTGCGGGTTGACAAGTTCATTTTTCTTATCGATTTTCTGATTCTGGACTATGAAGTCGACGCCACAACAACCATAATTTTGGGGAGAACCTTCCTAGCTACCGGTCGTATTCTCATCAATTACGAGAGGGGTGAGCTAACCATGCGAGTCCCCGACCAACATGTCACTGTGAATGTCTTCCGATCTCTCAAGTACATTGATGATTCTGAAGAATGCGAAAGCATTTTAGAAGTGGTTACAGTAATCACGAAGGAAGCATATCAATTTTTCCAGGACAATTTCATTCAGCTGCGACCTGATGAGGGGTTATTCAAAGATTTAAAGGCTAGAGAGCCTAATGATTTTTCTAAAGAGGAAAAGTAGGCTAGTTTCCTCAAAGCTAGCACATGTACGCATTTCGAACCTTTGAATTTTGAAGAGTTTGTTCCTCCCAAGCCCTCATTACAACATGCTCCTACCCTAGAACTTAAAAATTCGCCACAACATCTTAAATATGTTTATCTGGGTAGTAATGAAACTTTGCATGTGATTATTTCCTCTGCCCTTACTCCTAACCAAGAATCTAGTTTGTTAAGTGTTTTGTCACAGCATAAGAGAGAGTTGGATGGACAATGGCAGATCTAAAGGGAGTAAGTCCAATAATCTGTATGCACAAAATCCTGCTGGAGGAATGCCATGGAAAATCCATAGAGCCACAACAAAGATTAAACCCAATCATGAAGCAAGTTGTGATGAAAGAGATTCTTAAATGGCTTGACGCTGGAGTAATTTACCCCATTTTTGATAGTTCTTGGGTAAGTCCCGTCCAATACATGCCAAAGAAGGGAGGCACGACCGTGGTGACTAGTGAAGACAACGAGTTAGTACCTACACACATTGTCACCGGGTGGCGAATCTGTATGGACTACCGCAAGCTCAATAAGGCCACCAAGAAATATCATTTCCCTTTTTTGTTCATCGATCAAATGCTGGATCAGCTTGCTAGCAAGGCATTTTATTGTTTCTTGGACAGATACTCAGGGTATAATCAAATTGCCATCGCACCAGAGGACCAAGATAAGACAATGTTCATGTGTCCCTATGGCGCTTATGCTTTTCAAAGAATGCCTTTTGGAGTCTGTAATGCCCCGGTAACTTTTCAACGTTGCATTCAAGCATATTTTTAGACATGGTTGAGGACTTTCTGGAAATTTTTATGGATGATTTTTATGTTTCCAGATATGACTTTTAAAATTGCCTCTGTAATTTGGAAAAGGTACTCAAGCGATGCAAGGAGGCCGATCTTTTGTTGAATTGGGAAAAATGCCATTTAATGGTGACCGAGGGTATTGTTCTAGGCCATAAAATTTCTAAAAAGGGCATTGAGGTAGACAAAGACAATATCGAGGTGATCGAGAAGCTACCCCCACCAACTTCTGTCAAGGGAATTCGTAGTTTCCTTGGTCATGCTGGATTTTATAGACGAATCATCAATGACCTTGTGCACCCTGCTGCAACAAAACCAACCGTTTGTGTTCGATTAAAAATGTCATGGCACTTTCAAAGACCTGAAGCAAATACTTGTCTCTACATCGATCACAGTTCCCCCATATTACACGTCACTGTTCGAATTAATGTGTGATGCAAGTGATTTTGACGTGGGAGCTGTGCTTGGGCAACGTAGAGGTAAAATTTTTCATATTATATATTATGCTAGTCATACCTTGAATGAGGTACAATTAAACTATACTACCACTGAGAAAGATTTACATGACATTGTATTTGCATTTGATAAGTTTAGGCCATACTTGATAGGCACCAAAGTCATAGTTCACTCCAATCACTCAGGTATAAAATACTTAATGAACAAGAAAGATGCCAAGCCTAGACTTATTAGGTGATATTACTACTGCAAGAATTCGACTTACAGGTAATTGATAGAAAAGGTACTGAAAACCAGGTTGCAGATCATTTATCTAGGCTAGAAAACATTTCAGAATGCCATGACATTTTGGATATTAAGGAAGAATTTCCTGATGAGAAAATTTTATATGCCACAACAATTTCGTAGTATGCTGACCTTGTTAATTTTCTTGTTAGTGGTGTTTTTCCTTATGAATTGAACAGCCAGGGTAAGAAGAAGTTCTATCATGATGCAAAGTTCTATTTTTAGGTCGAGCCATACATACGGTGTGTTCCCGAAGAGGAGCAATGAGATATCTTACACCATTGCCACATGACACCCTATGGAGGACATTTTGGAGGTGCGAGGACTGGTGCCAAGGACCTGCAATCAGGCTTCTATTGGCCATCACTGTTTAAGGATGCCCATAAATTTTACAAAGCATACGATAGATGACAGCACACTGGAAACATTTCCAGATGACACGAAATAATGCTGCAAAATATTTTGGAGATAGAGCTTTTTGATGTTTGGGGCATTGATTTCATGGGACCATTCCCATCTTCTTTTGGAGACATCAATATTTTGCTTACGGTGGACTATGTATCTAAGTGGGTTGAAGCCATTTCCACACTGAGGAATGACTCGAAGACGGTGCTTAAGTTTCTTCACAAGAATATTTTCACTCGATTTCGAGTACCAAGGGCCATTATCAGTGACGAAGGCACCCACTTTGATAACAAGCTAATTGCCAAGGCATTACAAAAATATGGAGTGCGACATAAAATTGCCACGTCATATCACCCATAACCTAATGGGCAAGCTAAAGTGTCCAACCATGAAATCAAGGAAATTTTAGAGAATATGGTAAACCCTCGACGGAAAGACTGGTCCCCAAAACTTGATGAAGCACTCTCGACCTACCGAAAGATATTCAAGACACCTTTGAGAATGTCGCCCTTCAAGATGATATATGGAAAATCTTGCTACCTACCAGTTGAGCTATAGCATAAGTCATACTGGGCAATCAAGAAGCTGAACTTTGACACACAACTAGCTGGGGAGAAACGGTTGCTCGATCTGAACAAAATGGAAGAGTTTTGGGCACAAGCATATGAAAATACCAAGCTCTACAAAGAAAAAACTAAGAAGTAGCACGACAAATTGCTTTTGCCAAGGCATTTTCATATTGGCCATAAAGTACTCCTGTTTTACTCTAGGCTCAAACTCTTCCCTGGAAAATTGAAGTCACGATGATCGGGACCATTCGAAGTCCACCATGTTTACCCGTACGACGCTGTAGATATTAAGAACATGGATGATGGGTCCATCTTTAACATCAACGGCCAGCGCCTGAAGGTGTACCAAGGAGTCCCACCCATGTGTGGCAAGTCTACACTTCTTTTGCATGACGTAGATACTGGGCCATCAACTTAAGGATGCCAAGACATTTTAAACTTACTCCTATGTATAAATAAAGTTACTTTGCCATTGTTTTAGTATATCTTCTTTTTAATTAATTGTTTTTATTTTGTTTTGATGCAAGAGCTACCCACGCAGCAAGCACGTGAGGCGTATAGTGGAAGCTAAGGAAATTTGGGAGGCAAACGAAAATAGTAAAAGGAGGGAATTTTGTTTCACTTTTTCATGTTATTTACTTTTACTTTTGGTTTATTTTTTTTACTTTCCCGCCATACCCCACTGTTTACTTAATTACCTTCCCCCACAAAATATTTCTTTTGTTTTTATCCTCCTTTTATTTTCACTTCACTTTTAACTTTTTTCTTCTCTCATCTTCTTCGTCCCTCCTTTTGCACCGACAATCTCCATAGCCACCAAAGCTTCGAGCTTTCTCACCCTTTCTTTATTTTCTACTTTTACCATGGTCCGACCCCATCCGTCCACCTCTGCTATTGCATCTCTGCCATGCTTCGTGGATGATGTCGCCCAAGACCAGTTCCAAAACATCAAAAACCGATGGGTATTTTTTGAGTTGGGGTTTATCTTCTCCGATGAGGATGTGGCTGACTTAGGGAGCGACGTATTTGACATTGTTAACAAGCACAAGTGGCAGAAATATGCCAAACACCCTGCAACTATCAACGCGTCGTTAGTGAAGGAGTTTTACTCAAAAATCATCGAACCAAACTAGCATGACGTTGTGGTTCATGGCATTTCTATTTGATTTACTCCCGCTGCTATTAATTGTTACTTTAAATTGCAGGTTTTTGAAGACTGTCATACCACTTTCGCGCAAGAAGCATATAATAAAATATACCAAGGCATTTTGGAAGACCTTTGTCTTCCCGACACCCAATGGAACGGCCAACAAATGAGCCACAAGACCATGGACCGAAAGCGGTTGTTACCGCAAGTAAAGTTGTAAAATCACTTTATGAAGCATAAGCTTTTACCCACTTTTAACAACACCATTGTGTCCTGCCAGCAGATGCTTCTACTATAATCAATCATATTTGGGCGATCCATTGATGTAGGAAAAATCATTGTGGAGCAAGCTCATTTATGCCTGAAACGACCTGCAAGTGCCCTGGTATTTTCGAACCTCATCACAGCGTTATACCGTAAAAATAAGGTGCCTGAAGAACAGTTTGATGAGATTTTCACGGGCATCGCTGGAATTACCAAGGCAAAAATCCCTATGTTGTTGGGTTTAAAGGCAGCCACAGGGAAGGAAAAGGAGGCGACCACATCTCACGCTGTAGCATCTCTTAATGGCAGGGCAAAACCAGATACCTTGGAACAGTCAATTCAGAGTACTCAAGAGCAAGTCGGGCAGCTGTCTGACAAAATGATGACATATTTCTCCTACGCCAAGCATCGAGATGAGTTCCTCACCAACACCTTCTTGGAGTTTCTCCTGTATACAAACTTCACCGTCACAGTCTTCCCTGAAACACTTGTTCCACCAGTTAAGGATGCCGAGGCAACTGTAGATGTTCCCCATCCTGCCACTGTCTACGCCCATCAAGCAAGTGAAGAAATCCACCAGCCCGCTGAAACAGAAGAGCCCGCTGACCCAGATCCATTCCATGCCCTATCTCCAGCTGAAGATCATAAAGCCAACCTCCAACTCGCTCATATCCCCGACTCCCCACAATTTGTTGAACCCCTGGCAGCGGAACATCCCAACATCTCGCAACCTGTCGCGCCAGTCGAAGAAGAGCACCCTGAAGTACCGCAGCCCACTAAGTCAACGGAGGAGACACAATCTGAGATGCTTGAAGAATGCATCTAAGTGCAAGGAGCCCCATCTCTCAACCGTCCTAGAAGGTCCCAAAACCCCTTCGGCTGCACCAGCTTATGACTCTGAACACTCCAGCCCTACAAAACTGAGAAAGCGCACCCATCGTGTGACCGCTTCACCACCACCCGTATGAAGACAAGGTACCTTGCATTGCATTGCACTCATAGCATGTAATTTCATTTTCCTTAGTTTTAGTAAGCATTGGGACAATGTTTCACTCAAGTTTGGGGAAGCAGGGTTCTTGCATCATTGCATGATAGTATTAGTAAAAGAAATATGTCATGACATTAGTAAATGTTTGAATAGTTTTCTGGAATTAGTTAAGGATGCCCGATGATGATGAAACTTGATGGATGGGATATAATGTATATGACTGTTTGAGGATGATAGAACCAACTCTAGGACTTGCTTCTTTGAAATCCTTGAATACACGATTATATGTCTTCCATGCTTGAGAAACTTAGAAAATTTTTATAAGAGAATTCTTAAATGTCGTGGCATAAAACATTGAATGATGAAAAACCCACGTAAAAAATGATGAAATGAATAAATGAAGTTATGAATAAATGCCTCGGCATATCTGTAGAGTGACACTTCGCTATGCCATGGCATATGAGTGAATGAAAAATGTCACGGGATGACTCTACCTGACTAGCTCCGGGTGGAAGCTATGCTCCCTTTTACCTAGAGTGTGGGATGGTAGAGTAATAGGCTGACTCCCCTCGTAGTAGAATTAATAAAATAAAAGAAACCAAAGTGGGAGTAAATTTTGGGAATGTCATGGAAAATTAAGAAAACTTGTTTAAAAAAATTTTAAGTTTGTTAACCATGTACTGGATACAAACACGCACACACCCACACAAAGAATCTTGTTCTAGGGGACAGTACTAGATTTCTTGACCTAGTCTAGCATGTTGAAGCCATATATGCCGAGGGCTGAAATTTTATCCCATAAAATTATTATGCTTCTTAACTTGTCATGGTATTTTTATTTTGCTTATTATTATCCATTGCTTGAGGATAAGTAATATATTAAGTTTGTGGGTGTGATAACTCCGTAAAAGGCCATATTTTGGGACCTTTTCACTTAAGTTATTGAATGTCTAAGAGCTCATTTAGAACCATGTAGATGCATTTAGAAGCATTTAGTTGCAAGTGATGGAATTCAGTTTGTCGCGACATTTTATTTTCAAAGTGGTGCTACCTTATGGGAAAGGTGCTTGTTTGATGATGTGTATGAATTGAGAGCAAGGAAAAGAGGAAAGAAAATTTTGTGACATATTGAGACTGCTGAGCATAATGAAAATGCCACGTTGGACTGGCATTTCGAGAGCAAATAAGATAATTTTGAAGCCAGTTGTCCCTTATTTTCCGAGATCTCTGCCCGAGAAATCTGCCTCGAAGATCCGCTTGGAGGGATCGGTGCTGCTACAGCCGATCCTGCTGACCATGTTGCCTACTCTACAGATCTTGTCTGCCCTTGGACTTCTATAGCGAGATCATGCCGGGTACTCAGCCAGCAACCCAAGCTGGATCATAACCAGCTCTGCCCGATCCCTAAGTAAATTAACCATAGTTTAGGGATATCCTAAAAAAGTCAACACCAAATACTAGGGTTAATTTTCCCCTATAAATAGAGGATGAATCCACAATAAAGAAGACTTTAGTTCCACATTGATTTGAGCTTAAAAAGTTAGAGAGAGAATGTCTCACCTTTCTCCATCAATCCAACTTATCGTAGCATTTCTCCCGGACATGCTTGAGGGAGTGGCGTTCTAAGCATCCGAGAGGAGCTAGTTCATTGGGGGTAGTTCTTGGTGGCTGAGGGAAGTTCTCCATCGAAGCCTTTTTCTTCTCCCTTACTTCTTTGCTTTCATATTTTGTTATTGGGCTGTAAGGAACGAATGAAACTTGCTTTGTGCTTGTTTATTTCGAACCCCACCATGAACTAAGCCTATTTGGTGGGAGTTCATTTGGATGTTTAAGTTTTGTTTCAATGAATGGTTACTTTTTATATGCTATAATTTGTTTTATTGATGATACTTAGTGCCTTAAGGTTGTAGGAGCTACGAGAGTAGTCATTCATTAAGAGATTCTTTGGGTTCTAGAGAATATCGAGATAGCACATCCTTAGTGTTCGAGAGAAACTAGGGATGAACTACATAAACAAGGGGTCCTAGGTAGTAACTAGGCCTAATACACCTTTGAGATAAGGCTAGGATTTCATTCGACTAAAATGAGTTGTGCATGAACGATAGGTTAGATGTTAATGTTACCGCAAAAAGGTATTGCCAAGACATATCCTATTATCTGGACCAATAGGATCACTGCAAGGGCTTACGCCAATCAGTTTTACCAGGGCATCTTCAATCTGTCGAGTCCCTTACTAGAGATAGCATAAGGCACTTTAGAAGACTCTTTCGGGCAGAAGAGGCAAAGAGATTAAACCATTCGGAGAAATAAACTTAGATTTTCCTAATGACTCCCATAACTCATTCCCATAGCAGTTTGTCGTGTGAGAAAGTTAAAGTCATATACATTAAATTTAGTAGTTACATTTTATTTTACCTTGACATTTCCATTTGTTTGCACTTATCACAATTGAACTTGCCACAACATATTCAATTGCGACCACACTACCACCATTCCATTTCCACATCAGTCATTCCATTTTGCCATAGTATTTTCATTTGTACATACCACACTAACTTTACTTAGGTGAAAAAGTAAAGTTCCTTGACAAACCTATTTGATTTCCTCAATTCCCTGTGGAGACGATACTCACTTATCACTGTATTACTTGTTCGATTGTTTATACTTGCACATATATTCGCACCAATATTTAGTACTCACAAAGAGCTGACGCTGGGAGAGTAGCTGAGGAGCTGATAATACCAAAGATAACTAGCTTGAGTTCATCAAGATATAGCTAACCTAGTAAGCTACCAAGACACTCACCTAGCTTACCTTAAAGCTAGTTCATCTCTAGGCTTCCCAAGGACTTCAATACATCATCCTATGGTTCCAACCTCACCAAAGCTTTGCAAGAAGACCCATGTTCATTCAAGTAGGCTTCCATGTGCATCATTCAATCATGTGCACTCCATGTGAAATCATATAGGTGCCAAAACACCAAGGGATGTTTCCTATTCGACCAAAGACTCATTCCTCTTCATTTTGGCGCCAAATAACTTCTAAATGCATTCAAAACATCTTTATGACTGAACCAACACCTTACCATTCAGTCAAGAGCATGTATCTTCATTATAATCATATATATTCATTTTAAAAAATCATGTATTTTCAAAAGGGTTTCAACCTTAGTCGAACCATCATGTGTCTATTTGGCCTAAACCCTTTGAAACTATAAATAGGCTATTGCATTTCATTTGTATACAACCCTTTGAAGATATTAAACTCTTTGTGAGAATTCTCTCTTGCAAGTTCTTTAAGAACTTTATCAAATAAGCAAACTTTTCTAAGTTTGTGGGGTCAATCCTTCCTTTGATACTTTGAGTTCCTAGTTTCCATAACACAAGGGTTCAAGTCCTAACTTACCATCCGTTACTTAAGTTCATAGAGAATAGGGTTAAGCTTTCTATAGCTTTTCTTCTTCTTTAACTTATTTAATATACAATCTCATCATTTCCATCTTCCATCATCTTCACGCCAACATCATTACCATTCCCATTACCATTTCATCATCATTGAGGCATCCTCCATTTATCATCAAAACAAACATCCACCATCACCATTGGAGGTCGAACCATCTTCCATTTAAAGGATATTTCTACATCACTTTCGCAAACTACTTTGATAATAACTATATTCCTTTATTTCTTCTTCAATTTATTTATGTCATTCATTTCTTATTCCATTTAATCATTTGTTTCATTACTTTGTGCATATTACTTATAAATTCAAGTGTGGTATTTGGTGTCTCTCATAGATCAGGAAATAACAAGGCTGCCATCTTCTCCATCATTGAAGAAGATTGGATAGCCTTACATCAAGGGGTATTCAGAGCTTAGTTGGATTGACAAACAAAGTGCTGCAACAAAACAAAAAGAAAGAATAAAAAAGTCAAAAAAACAAAAGAAATAACTCCTACATCAAATAAGGAGTACAAAAAGAAAGACAAAAGAAAGAAGGAATTTAAATCAAAGTTCCAACAAAGAAAAGTTGAAGAAAACTTGCAATTGCATTCAAAAGGAAGCATATTACAATCTTCCAACATCAAACTTGAAAGAGGTATCCTTGTTATTTCTTTTGAAGGAAGATAGTAAGTGTTGCAACTTGGGTTGTAAGTTCTCTTCATCTTTCTCTTTACTTCAAACATCATATTTTCTTTCATTATTACCTATTTATTACCTTATATTTTCTTACCTATTCTATCCTACCTTTATCATATCCATTTCTATATTAATCATTCCCTTTAGTCGATGCAACAAACAAAGAAAACTTGCTTAATCTTTAGTTAGTACTCTAAAGGACCCAACAAGAGATAATTGAGAGAAAAAGGCAACAGAGAGGGTGAGAACAGAAGGGGATCCAAAAAAGCTAAGAAATATATCCCCGAGTGCAAACACGAGCATGAGTAGAGTGAAATATGAATTTTCTTTGGAGTGACAAAGTGAGGCTTTGCGAGCGCATTAGTAAGGTTTTATTTTTTTATACTAACAATGTCTTGTGATCTTTCATCTTTCCAAGCATTGGAGGATGAACAACAAATAACAAAAACATTTCACACTCGTTGCCATTTAATGGTAAAGTGTGTCTTGTAGCTATTAACGGAGGAAGTTGTACAAACATTGCAAGCACATACATGGTGAACAAATTTGGGCTTTCAATGATTAAACATTCTAACCCATATGAATTGTAATGGTTGAATGACGAGGAAGAGTTGAATGTCACTAAACAAGTACTTGTGCCATTATCAATCGGAAGGTACAAAGACGAGATTCTATGTGATGTGGTACCTATGATTACGAGTCATTTACTTTTGGGGAGGCCATGGCAATTTGACAAATGGGTTGTCCATGATGGATTCACAAATCAGTACTCATTCATCCATAATGAAAGAAAAGTCACATTGACTCCATTATCTCCTAGACAAGTGAATGAAGATCAAACTCATTTGAAAATGAGCGTTGAAGCAATGAAAGAGCAACTTAAAGACAATGCAATTAAAGGAGAACGTTTGGAGGAAAATTCAAATGAACAAAAGCTTTTTGAATTTGAACAAAAGAGAGTGGATGTAGAAAATGTTGGAATTGAAAATTAGACGAATAAATTTGGAAATAAAAAGAATAGTAAAGAATAAATTTTATCTAATGTTACTCTTTCTCCTATTCTTCCTTTAGTTTTACAGGACAATTCAAGATACATATATTTTCAAGGAGATAATTCAAGAAACATGTCTTTTAAAGAACCAATAGGTGTGAACTTTGGTAAATACATGTCCTTTGACGTTCCGACAGTTATGCCACTTGAAGTTCAAAAAGATGTGTCACTTGAAGTGCCACGATTTGTGATCATTGAGGCTCTAAGTACATTACAACTATTGAAGAGAATTAAGCAACCAATGGAGTTTTCCATCATCAAGCAACCAACACCCATTAAACATCCTCCATGGTTTGCTATTTCCATTCATATTGTTAATAGTTTTTCATTTACTAACTTTGAATTTTTTGCAACAAATTGTTTCATCCTTATGGTGAAATCCTACCAACCTTAAAGGCAATCATTTGGACATGCACAAAGGTGAAAGGACATGATCATTTATATCAGCACTAAGGAGTCATTCAAAGAACAATTATCTTCACCAAGCGACGTGATGACTCCAACCAAGAGACAAACCTTTTCACCAACAAGCATGGTGAATTAAAATGAGAAATTGAAGAGATAGAGGTCCTTTCCAAGCATTGTGGTGATTCAAAGAATACATAAACAAGATCAATTTGGTTCGTGAAGGGATATATCTCTTCTATTCCAAGGACATGTGATGGTTCCCAAACACTGTGTCCTCCCATCAAAGGACGTGAAGTTACCATATTTAAAGCCAAGAGGTTGAACATTTCGCATAAATCATCTATTGTAGGAAAGAATAAGGGTTAAATCCTTTCAACATCAAGAGGGTCTTCAATGATAAACTACTTTGATTTGAGGACAAATCGCCTAAAAGAAAGGGATGATGATACGATCCAAACTAGCTCAAATTTACTCCATGACTTAATCACACCATCGATGTTATTCAAAGCTGGTTCTTAGGGAGTTCTTCCTTAATTTATCCTTTATTATCTTCTAAATGCATCACTTAATGTTATAAGCATTCTTTTTGCTCCTTAAAATATGCTTGAATAATCATATGCTACAATTCACTTGCATACTATATGATTTTCATGCATAACATATGTTTCCATATCTTTACTTATCTTTATATTATGTTACCATATGTTTTAGAATTATTTATTATGTTTTCATATCATTTACATATCATGGAAGCATGTATTCATTCATTCATTAACTCATGTCATGTTATTCTAGCTCATTTTATGTTTATATTAGCTCACTAGCTTTAAATCCATGTTTCTTTAGCTCATTTGCATGTATGCATCTATTTTCTAGCTCATATATGTTTTTTTAAAGGTCATGGACATCTTATGCCTTCTATCTAGCATATATGCATGTTATCTTAGCTTCTAGATGATCATTCATAGCTCATATCACTCAATCACTTCACAACAGCATGCATTTTACCTTAAAGGAGCTCACACATTGCTTACTTTATTTGTTTGTTGATTCCTATAGGTGAAACACAAAGCAAGGTATATTATGGTAGCTTGGTTAGCTAAAAGGACAAGAATAGCAGCTCACACTAGCTCATGAACGTTATGACATCTCATTTAATCACTTAAGGAATTTATCGAGCTATAGCTCACCTAGTTAGCTGCACACTCACCTAGATTACCTTGAAGCTAGTTCAGCTCTAGGTTGCCCAAGGACTTCAAGACATAATCCTATGGTTGCAACCTCACCAAAGCATTGCAAGAAGACCCATGTGCAGGGCCGTGGCTAGGTTGTCGGGGGCCCTATACAAATTCTTATAAAGGGGCACCTATTCTCTATATATATTTGATTTCGAGGCAACAATAGTGGCATTTTTTAATAAAAGCCGCAACAATAGTGGCATTTTTTTGAAAAATGCCGCAATAAGTCCATCTATAGTAACGTTTATTGGAAAAACACCACTATAGATATACTTTTTTGGGGCCCCAATTTTTTGGGGTCCTACGCAGTCTCGTCTTTTGCACCACCTCAGCCACGACCCTGCCCATGTACTTTCAAGTAGGCTGCCATGTGCATCATTCAAGCATGTGCACTTCATGTGACATCATATAGGCGCCAAAACACCAATGAATGCTTCCTATTCGGCCAAAGACTCCTTCTTCTTCATTTTGGTGCCAAATAACTACCAATTGCACTCAAAACATCCATAGGCCAAACCAACACCTTACCATTCGGTCAATAGCAAGTATCTTCATTAAAATCATGTATTTTCATTTTAAAAAATCAAGCATTTTCAAAGGGGTTTCAACCTTAGCCGAACCATCATGTGTATATTCGGCCTAAACCCTTTGAAAACTATAAATATGCTATTTCATTTCATTTGTAAACAACTCTTTGAAGATATTAAACTCTTTTTGAGAATTCTCTCTTGCTAGTTCTTTAAAAACTTTATCGATTAAGCAAACTTTTCTAAGTTTGTGGCGTCAATCCTTCCTTTGATACTTTGAGTTCCAAGTTTCCAAAACTAGATGGTTCAAGTCCTAACATACCATCCCTTACTTAAGTTCATAGAGAATGGGGATAATCTTTATATAGTTTTTCTTCTTCTTTAACTTAATTAAGATACTATCTCATCCTTTCCATCTTCCATCATCTTCACGCCAACATCATTACCATTCCCATTACCATTTCATCACCATTGAAGCATCATTCAATTATCATCAAGACAAACATCCACCATCACCATTGGAGGCTGAACCATCTTCTATTTGAAGGATATTTCTACATCACTTCCGTATCCTACTTTCATAACAACTCTATTCCTTTATTTCTTCTTCAATTTATTTATGTCATTCATTTCTTATTCCATTTAATCATTTCTTTCATTACTTTATGCATATTACTTATAAATTCAAGAGTGGCATTTGGTGTCGCTCCTAGATTAGGAAACAACAAGGCTGCCATCTTCTCCATCATTGAAGAAGCTTGGATAGCCTTGCATCATGTGTCCAGTGCTTTTTCCTTTGGTAATGACATAAATCTTTATTAGTCGTTCAATTTTTAATAGCAAATGCATAATATGAAATATTTAAAATGCTAAAAAATGCATGATGAAATTGAGGTATTGATCAAAGAGTATCCATCATCATAGGATAACTTCTATTGAGATAAAAGTGTCATTACAACGAAGTCACTCACTAGCTGAATCACTTGTCTTACCATCCCGGCTTCCCTAGCTAATCCACACAAGTGACGAGCAAATTTTTTAACTTGTTCAATGAATCATTGAATAAATACATCTCTTTCTTTCACCCTTCATTGAGCTTGTTCCCATTGATATTTCCACTAAAGTTAGCTATCAAAAGGGACCATCTGAAGTTCACTTACCTACTTCTTGAAGCCATCCATGATGCATTCTAGCTCAACAATGTGTTCATTCATTACTTGATTATCTTGCTCTCACTGCTTCTAAAGGGATTTCTCTAAACAAATCAGCTTGGTTTTAAATTTTTTGTTCTGATAGTGACTCTCTGATAATTGTCTTTGGGAAACTTTCAACTGATCTTCCAGCATTTCTCTGCCACCCTATCTCTCGACTTTTCTCTTCAAGTTGTATGTTTTGTCTTTCCACTACTCTGATAACTTCTTCAAATTAGCAATCTTCTGGGAGTTTAGTCTCTGAATCCCTTCCTCATATCCTCTAACTCATCATAAACTATATTTTTTATTTTTCGATTTGACTTCTTTGTCTTTCTTAACCTCCACATCAGTCTTCCACTAGAACCTCTCATCTTCCCTCTTTTTCAATTTCTCCTCCCACACTTTTCATTTTACTTCGAATTCACTTCTGACGATTTCCAACTTAGATGGACAACATTAAAATGTTCTTTCCTGGGGTGAGTGCCTTCATGGTCATTTATTAGGATTTTTTCATTCTTTGTTCGTCTTCTCCACTCAATAGAATATGGTGTAAGCATTTCTCGAGCACCTACGACATCAATTCAAAATATTTCTTTCCATGACTCAAATATGAATTTGACATTTTCTTTGTAGTTGTCCTCATGATATGCAAATTTAAATTTCCAAAGTTCATGGGCGACTGTAAGGAACCTCAATGCCACGTACTATCGTAGGACTAAAAGTGGGGTATAACCAATTTCTCTCATATACCAAGTAACATCACTATACTCAATTTTCCGCATCGATAGATTATCATAATTGTTTGCTAACCAAAGGGCTCTCCAGACAATATCTTTATCCTGAAGGTGCGTTAACATCTTCACCCGTCTCTTCTTCCGGATGTCTTCTAGTCATGTCTGAGCAAAGAAATCTTCCAAAGATGTGTAGGTTATACTATACTGATGATAAAAAAAACTCACACGCCTTCCAATAATGATTGTGGATCCAGACTTGTAGCAGCTATATACATCACATGATGCGGTCTCCTCCCATTTTTCGACAATGATTTACTCACCAGTGTGTTTTAGCTAAGATTGCTGGAGCGGGGTTCACCTTATTTAGAAATTGTTCAAACAATTCCACCACAGCCGTTTCAATATGCCCCAAATTCTTCGAGAATATATCCAGCCTATAGATCCCTAGAGCAAAAATATCGATCACTTTCCATTCACTATGATGATTTCTTACCAATTGTTTGTGTTCGATCCATGGAATTCCCTCTCCATTTACCTTTGCACTTAACCTGATTAGTCACCCATTTTTCGTCAACCCAACGATTCTTTCCAGACCATTTTTGAAATGCGAACTTTTGGGAAGCTTGGTGAAGACTTTGTCTATCTGAATTCTTCTGCAACATAGGAGAGTTGTGTATTCTTTTATGGTGGGTACCATGTCTTCTTTGTTAAATGTGAAGCAATTATACCCCATATTCCAAAATTAAACCAAAACAATATTAATGTAGAGCATGCATACGATATCACCATAGCATTGTTGGCACCTATTCCTTCTTTCTTCTTCTCAACTATCACAAATGCTCTGTAATTCTTCGACACCATTACTCCTAGGACTGATTTATGTGTGGCTAGAGAACTCGAATATATAACTTTCTTGTAGACTATTTCCCTTTTCTTTATGAGTCCTTTCTGACCAATGTCATACTTCTTGTAGACTTCTTTGTTTATGGGTGACCCGATCTGATATGTGGTGTCACATTAGGGTCACATCAACAACTCACAATAAAAATCTGGGAAAATTTAAAAAAAAAATTGGCAAAACTCTTAAAATAATAAAACAATTTATAAATACAAAACTGAAATTTATCAATATTCAGAAATAAAATAAATTCCAGACTCAGGTATAAAAAAAATACAACCTACATGCCCCCTAATCATATGGACTGTACTCCGCAAGCAACACCGGTAGAAGTCCTTTACTGATGTCGATAGCTACACTGGATTGATTCTTTTAACCTAAAATAGTGAGTAAAAGAGGGAGCTTTGGGAAGATCTGTAATACATAACTATCAAGTGATGCTGAAGGATATACAGATAATAGGCAAACAAATTTTCATTATTGATTCAAACATCAATAAATTTTTGTGATGAGCGGAGGTCCCATTGATATTTCAGGTAGTAAAGGACATGAAGCTTACAGTTCAGAGAGAACGTTAAGAGAACCAGGTTCAGAATATCATAATAGTATGTCTAGTGTGTTCCCACAAAACCAGTGAAAATGAACATATATTTTTAAAACAGTAAAATTTTAAAATGTAATTTTTACCGAGCACCAATATGCAGTTCCCTAGAATTGCATCCATAAGAACTTACCGTATGCCCATTGGGCATAGGTGACAATCTAAGGGAACACCTAAGGTCCATAAGGTCTTACCCTAGCCGAAGCGTAGGTGCCCACTTTAGGGGAATACCCTCAAGTCTATAAGGACTTACCCAAAGCACATAGTAGAGGTGTCACCCTAATGGAGTTACTTAGGGTCCATAAGGTCTTACCACTTGGTCCATTAGGCCTAGAATCCCACCAAAGGGTCACCTTAGATCTGTAAGGAATTACGATCTCGATCGGTCTGAATCTATATAAGGAATTACCAATTTGATCGGTCTGAACCTGACGTAAGGAATTACCAGTTTAACCAAACTGAACCTGTAGAGACTTTATACCATTTCCCATAGTACCCCAAAGAAAAACATTTCCCAAACATAAATCAATGGTAGCAGGAAATCAAAGTTCAAACATATCAATTCATTAAAAATGGTATCCAGAGATCATGAATCTGACAAGCAGACTTAAAACTTTAGTAACTCATAAATCTTGGTAAAACACATTTCAGAACGAATAAAACCAATCATAAAACATATAAGGAACACACTAGAGGATCAAATTATTTTCTAAAGGTGTGTGGTATTTATTAGATAGGGAGTCATGAAACTTCTATAAACTGATTAAATTCAGAAATGAGATCCACATAAAAGGGTTTGATAGTTGACAGATACATCAGTTATTCATAATGTGATTTATCAGGATCATATAGTATTCATATATTTTTTGGAGGCATTATATAATTAGAAAGGTACTCAGAATCCTTTGCATCAGAGTTACTTGTGTATTCAGATATAACAGGAGTGATTTCATAATTCAAGAAATTAGAGGCATTTTTGACATTAGATTCTTGGAGAATTCTTAGTGATTTGATCTAATAAGGGAGAAACAAAGATTCAGTGCATTTAAGATTTGTTTTGATCTATCGAAATATTGAGTTAACTCGAACTGAACAAATCTCAGCATTTATACTTGTCAACCGGTCAAATCGTTGTACTTCAATATTATTCACTCTTTAATACAGACAACTCTTGTCGAATTGATAAACTTCAGAATCATAGATGAATGGATCTTAGGGAGACGAAAAATATTCAATCATTTCATGACTTGGGGTTACTTTAGGTCATTTACTCTCCAAGGGCATTTTGTTTATTTTATAATTCAAGGGTATTCATTTATTTTCTTCGATTCAAACATATGCATCATTATGGCAATTTATCAAGTGGTTTTGTCCAAAAACCACAAATTCTAAATCTTTTGCCATCTTGGAGGTTAGAAATCGGTTATCCAGATTTTCTAAGCAAAACTAACATTTTCCATATCCATCAGTAGTTTTATCAGATCATTATGTCTTTTCGGAGTTATTTTTCAACTTCCGGATACAATTATTTTCTTTTTACAACATAAGGGTATTTTCGTAATTTTACCCTATAAGGGTATTTTGTAATTTTACCTAACCGAAGTATTGTTATAATTTCTCATCTAAGTACCTTTGGTATTTAACCTTTAATGATATAAATAAGAATTTATGGATCCAAAGGTTGATTGCTTTAACACTTAATCACATAACTTGTAATTTAATTCCTTTCGGTCCCCCAATTTCTTATACGAGTTATCTGAGTCAAATTCAACTACCGACTTTTTACCTTATTCAGATCGAGTTTATAAATAATTTACTGTATAGATGAGACCAAACATATTCATCCACATATTTACCAATTCTAACATGTTCCATAAAGTATGCATAAGGTAGTAATGTATTACCTCAATTTATGTGCCCAACCGATCGAACATTTAAAATCATTTTGATAACTCTTGAACTTGAATTCAACGTCCAATAATTCATCAAATACATAGCAAAAAAATTTACGTCAAAAATTGAACTTAATTGAGAAACCAAATTGAATCCGAAGGTAAAACACTGAAAAACTGCTTACCGAGTACGAATTTGGCAAAAAAAACTTCCGATTCAGATAAATGATGTCGTAAAACATAAAATAGGACTTCTCAAAAAAATTGACTTTTTTGGTCAAAGTTAACAATCAACGGTCAATGGATAAGGTCAAAGTCAACGGGTCGGGTCGGTTGACTCAGTTTGGGTCAAACAAATTGGTTTAGACTGGGTCATGCCAGTTCGGGCCGGTCCAGACCTACTGACCAGTTTTAAAAGGAACCAGAATTAGGGACGAGCCCTACACATACGTGGCGACACATGGAGGCATGTGGTGGAGGCGACGAGATTGGGATGACCGGCCGAGCATCCCACGATCAAACACGAACCAATTAATACCAAATTCAACATCAAAACAAGCCAATACCGCATTGAAATTAACCAAAAAATGATCGAAGCTTACCCAAGATGGAGGTCATCGACAGGATGATTTTTTATTGACAAATCCGGTAGGGTTTTAGTTAAACATAGCTGGAGATTCTGGTTCTTGGGGTGGTGAGGCCAGCTGACGTTCAAGGTAGAAGGAATTGAAGAAGATCGAGGCGACAATGGGGGTTTTCGACGAACCTTCTATTGTTTGATCTTGTTGATTGATGGCAGATCATGAGCCTTCGACGGTTGGGATTTGGTCAGGGTGGGACACCAGTTCGATTGGGATGGTCAGAATACCATAACAGCGGTCGGAGCAGGGTGAATAGGCTAAGGGGCACGGCAGCTAGGGTTGGGTAGTGAAAATGGGGATTTCAGTTGTTCAATCGTGGGGGTTTATTTTTTTACTTTACAAAAAAATGGGATAATTCAAGGTTGGTCCCCAAATTTCCTTCAACTTTCTAAAACTGCTTATAAGTTTCAAAAACTTATAATTTGACCTCTGAATTAGGGTGTGACACTTCATGGATCAAAACCTCTTTATTTAAATGAATATGCAAAAAAAAAGGAAACAAGGTTAGTATAGTAAATTAATAATAAAGTAGAATTATAATCATTTCTGCCTACATGGTATCTACCCAACATGCTTCTATTCATACCCAATCATGATTTCTAAACCCACATGCATTATGCTTAAAATAAAGTCCTAACCGTGTATATTTATATTTTGCATGCTTTAAAAAAAATAGGTAGGAAATAAAATAAGAACATTTTAGGGTTTGCATGAGGTTTAGAGGTAGGCTCTAATATCTTACAGTAAACCGACTTAAACTCGAGCAAGCACATTCCTCTATGCCCTTACGAAGAATTAATTCTTACGAAGACATGAGTATGAATCTCGGAGGAAAACTGCTAGGCCAATGAGATGAATAAATTCCTACAAATGCGTCTCTTTCACCCCCCACTTAATGGTTCAAGCTCGGGCATAGAGCTTGAGATGGCCTTTTTGAAAATCTGAAAACTCTTCAGAAAAGCATCAGTACAACTAGTTATTTAAAAATATCAAAGGTAAATAAAACAAATCGAAGATAAATTTAAAACTTAAACTTAAAACCTTCATTGAAGAATGCCATCGGGTAATCAATTTTGGCATGATTCTCAAAGACCCCAGTGGAGCTGCAAAGCTCTAGCAACGGTTCTTTGGGTGGACCTCAGGTTCGTGCTCCAAGTTGGAATCACGTAATGAAGTCACCATCGATCACTTTGAGTTAGGTAGATTGGACACCTACTTACCATTTACTAGGTTTTCCAATTACAAAGATATGTCGAATTCAATAGTCGTTTACGATCGAGGAAGGGTGAGCACCTCTTAATCGCCCATTCGATGCAAATTGATTACATGGTTGTATTAATTGTAAATATTGAAATTTCAATAAAAATTTAGATTAGATTCGAAATTATTTACCTTTGACGAGCTTTATCCTTTATTAGGTCCCCTTAAAAAAATAAAAACTAAAAATAATAGTAAAATTAAATTAAATTACAAAAAATCTACAAAAAGAAAGAAAATTAGGGCACCAATTTAGAAAAAAATAAAAAATAAAAAAATACTAAATTGAATTAAATTGAAATTTCATAGTCAAATTACAGCAGGTGACCAAATCGAGTTACACTTCAAGCTTGCACAGACTGCAGCTGGAATTTAAAATATTTGTATATGCAAGGAGGTAGCCCATATATAAAACCCCTAAACTTCCCTTTTTTAATTCAGTTATACCATTTCCCAAAATTGAAACCCCTCAATGATCTCAACTTCCTCTTCCTCCTCGCTTACTATCTCCCGAAACACCAATCCGACCATTGCTTCATGGGTGGTGATTGAAAACCTAAACTCTACCCCAAAACACTCCTCACCTCACCCTAGACCAAATTCCAATGACCAAACACCCATTCAATCACCATCAAAGCCTATATTTGAAATAAAGGACTTGGTTTTTAGCTTTGACAACTGGAATTCGAACAGTCTCTTTCCCTCCAACAGTGACTAATGTAGGTAAACTCTCATATCTTCTACTTTTTTTATTTTTTTTGAATTGAAGCTTATATTTTCCCTTGGTTTGCAGGTGTTTATATAACTCCAACTGAGAGACTTTGTTTCCCTTAGTGCACGAATCGAATCCCACAACTTGTGGGTTGCTTGCATTCTCTTCTTTAAAAATATTATTTTCTCATTTTTTACGTTGATTTGTTCTGCTGGTGTTTACTTGTTATTTTCTTGCCAAATCAAGAAAAGAAACAAAAAATGGCATCCTTTTTTTTCTAACCCGCATATGACCTTCAAGCGCTACCATTTCTTATTTATTACTCTCTATGGGTCATTAGATTGGTTGCAGATGCAACGACAGGCTTAAGGCTTCTTGATTTCTCTTATCTTTAGGGTTTCAAGACCCTAAATTTCCTCAAATTTTGATCGTTGATTCGTGCCTTAATCTGACAGTTCCATGATGTGCGACACTCAACTAAAGTTTAAAACCCTATTATTCTTTAGGTCTCCTTCAAGGCATGGTTTAATGGCCTGTTGGGTCAGGCGGGTCTGCTAATTGTGCTCCTTTGTTGGATTTTGACATTCAAACCCTTCTAGAATTATTGGACTTTGGACCTAATAAAAAATAAAAACCAAAATAATATAAATAAAAGAGGAAATAATAATAATAATAATAATATGCAATATATATGTTTTAAAAACTATATAATATAAATTATATTTCTAAAAATTGTATAACATGCTTTCAAAAGTTATATATTCTATATGTTTTCAAAAATTATATATTTTCAAAAATTATAATATGTTTTAAAAGACTATATATATTATATATATTTTCAAAAACTACATTATATATTTTCCAAAAATATATATTATATATATGTTTTTAAAACCACATATTACATATATATATATATATATATATATATATATATATATATATATATATATATATATATATATATATATATATATATATTATAATTGCAATCATTGAAGTGACTCTCGGGTGAAAATGGGTGTCTACAGGTGTTATAGTGAGCTGCCATGTCTCGAGGTGTAGCGAACCCTCAGTCGTCACCATGATGTCTTCCTGCATGAACAATTAGTCAATCAGCTAAATGAGCCAATCCTCGTCAGTGGTGTCTTCGTGTGGTATATGAGCACAAGCTATATATCACACCCAGAAGTACAGAACATGCATAGTATCGCAGAGTCAGAGAATCCTTAATCAAAGTGTGGTTGCGATAGATCTCCACTTTATGAGGCGTGCTCTCTAAGAGAGCCAAATATTGCAAGTTCCGTTCGGTAAGTGGTCGATTTCCAGTTATGGGCACCCTAGATGTTAGATCAGTTGAGTAGAGAGTATGTAAGTCGCAAGGTAAATGAGAAACGGTCAGATACTGTGGATGAATATCAAATCAATGTTGCGCAGAATAAACATATATATGGAGGTTAGGAAGTCGAGATTTGTCATCATATCTTTAGTAGTCGTTATCGAGATAGTGTTGGAAAGTGCCATAAGATTTTAAATATAGCATTACGAGTTGCCTATATTAAGCAGTAAAAAGGGTTATCGGGTTATGCGAAGATTTAACTCGATTGAGTAAGATTATTCAGACAGTAAGAATGTGAATTCTTTAGCTTTGTGCTTCTCGGAGGTTTTCGTTTAAAGTTCAGCATTCGTAACTTCCTCAGGAAATTCATAGACTGATTTTGCGAGTCCCAAACAACATGCCAGTTAGTAAGGTCTTCTTCTTCGAGGACCAGATCAGATAAGAGCCTTAGTGTCTGATCAAAAGGTAACTTACTTTCAGACTATGTAAATTTTGAGGACAAAATTTCTTTTAAGGAGGAAGAGATGTAACACCCAAAATTTAGGCTAGTAGTTTTGGGTTTACCCGAGAGGTAAGTAGACCCCACATAAATTATAATATGAGTCATTGGGCTTAATTGGGTTGGAATTTGGCCCAATTAGCCATAAAGAGGGGGTTTAACATAGTAGGAAGATGAGGGGGACTAACAATGTAATTACCCCATTTTTTTAGGATAAGAGCTTTTATATCTCTCATTTTAATTTCTTCCTTTCATTTTCCATTTTCTTTCTTCTTCCTCCTCAAACTCCTTAAGCCAAAGGTAAGTCCCTTAAACCATTTATTATCTTTTTAAAAGTTCAAGTTCGTTCTTAATTCCATCAACAGCTTCATTTTAAGGAATCAAGTCTTTGAGTTCTTTGGTTGCAAGAAAAATGATGGTCAAGCCAAGGTGGAGAATGATTGCTAGCTAAAAGAGCTATATTTCGAGATCCTATCAAGAAGGAAGTATATTTCTAATCCTTTTGAGTATTAAGTTTCCATAAATTTCAAGAAATTGCTACGTTTTGGATATTTGATCATGTTTATGGATTGCCATTGATTTCATGATCTAACCACATTTTAGGTGTTAATCATGAGTTTTTAAGACACCCTAAGACCCTAAACAACTTACTAAAACTTCATAACAAGATTAGAAACTAACCCAAGTCATTTAGGATGACTTTGGGTTTTTAATATAAAATATTAGTTTTAGGGTTTGAGTATCAATACTGGGATAAACAGTATCGATATTGGTTGAATAAGGGCTAAAATTAGGGTTTTCAGATAGGACTATCAATACTGTCAAGGTGAGTATCGATATTGTCTATGCAATATCGATACTCAAGGTATAAGTATCGATACCGAGTCCCTATTTTCACAACAAAATACATTTTTGGTACTGATACTCATAGGGGTATCGATACTCGACCTTAGGGTATCGATACTACCCATTTTTTTATGGTAAGTTTTGACCCAATTAAGGTCCGTAAAAGCTAAGGATGGTCCGTAAGGATAAGACTTAGATCGTGAAGGAAGTGAATGGCCAAATGGCTCAATGAAACTTGTAGGATTATGTTACAACCAGCTTAACCATAGTAGGCGTAATACGTCTAAGAATCTTCAGTGAGCACGTAACAGATAATTACGAATGGAGGATCAATGTAAAAGGTGTGCCAATTTTAGGTATGACCAAGAATTTAAATTATGAGATAATAGTGTCGTAAACTGCAAGAATGCATGAGAGTGTTGGACGTACAACTACTTCTTTAGTTCAAGGACGAATTAAGGGAAAGCGTAGCATTAGCAAATAAAGTATCGCTGCCCAAAAATGAACTCGAGAAAGATATCAGGCCAACCAAAACCTTAGTAAACAATAAACACAATAATTGTCGTGAAGTCTCAAAACATGTAAACATCTCCCTAGAGTTAGAGAATGACTAAAATACCCTTAAATAGCATATAACCCTATCAATACAAATTATCAGTAGTAAAAGATTAATAAACCCTTGAATAACGTTCTAGATGAGAGAACGAGCGAGATAATAGCTATAAATAGAAACAAAAACATTAACATCTAGAATTAGTAACAACTAGGATGTCATAAAACTAGCCTTTATTTGACACTCGAGAAACACCCATAAAACCTGAGTTACTTTAGCAGTAGGGTGATTTTCTTGTTTGACAGTATGTCTAGGTATATACTAGTCAGTGCCAGGGTACTTCTCTTACTGACTAGGCGTAGATGCCCTAAGACTCGATGGAGTAAGCTGGTCGGGTTTACATTTCCAATACAATTCTGGATCTCACCCAGTGTACCTGAGGGTATATCAGTAGGCTAAAGGGATTTGTGAGCTCCAAGGTACAACCCCTCAACTGCACCATGATACCTGCTACAACATTATGTTTGTTGTTGTGTATCATATATTAGTATTGAGTATGATAGAGGGGTGTATGAGCTTCGAGATGCAGCCCCTCAGCCGCAACATAATGCCTACCTTAGCTAGTTTATGAATCACAACAGAGTCAGTATTACATTCAGATAATGCACAGTAGATCTAGTATTACATTCAGATAATACATAGTTAATCCATTATCACATTCAGGTAATGCACAATAGAGTTAGCATGGAATTTAGATAATGCACCATATAGTTATTATTGCATTCAGATAATGCACAAGAGAGATAGTATCACATCAGTTACATATATTAGGGTTAGAGTCCCTTTAGCAGTTTACTCATGGATAAACCCTTATGAGAGGATTTAGGGAAGCATAAGACCCCTACTTCATTGATAGGACAGCTAAGCCTTTAGTAGGTAGCACTTGATCTAGACCATGTGTGTGCCTAGTGCCTAGTATCATGTCTTCAGTATGTTTGTGTTTATGAAATTCTTATGCTACTCTAGATTAGCGATTACACTATTAGGCTTTCTAAGCTCAACCTTCATATGTTTTCTGTTAGTAGGTTAGCAGCATGATGAGCAGTTCATGGAGCACTGTCATAGCAAGACTTCCAACATCTCCTTTAGAGCATTTTACCGTAGCTTAGTGGGAATATGTGTTCATAGAACCTTACTTATGTATTCAATTTATTAAACTCTGAGTTTGTATCATTTTGATTTTAAATTATGTGTCACATAGCTCCAGTTTTATAAATTGCTTTTATAACAGTTGTCTATGTTTTTAATTATGATACCATTCAACATGTTTGAATATAAAATGAATATGTTTTGAAAATTAAGATTTACCTCGGTATCCCAATGTGTCACTTTAGGCCCAATCGGGTTTAGGGTTTTACATCAATACCCCTGACAAAAACGAGTATCTACATAACCCATTTAGCTTCATCTAACTCCACTTCTTTCAATATTCTAGGTGACAAAATTTCAACTTCAATAGGTACAATGGCATCTATTACATATACAAAAGAGAAATGTGTTGCCTCTATTGATGTTCGTATAGTACCTCAATACATGTATAGGGCAAAGGGTCATTTCTCATACCAATCCATGTAATTTCAATGGTCTTTGTGATAATCCTCTTAATGTTCTTGTTCATCGCTTCTACTGTCCTATTTATCATTGGACGGCATGTTGTTGAATTAGCATGCATTATCTTGAATTGGGCACAAAATTCATCTATCATCTTGTTTTTCAGATTTATATCATTGTCTAAAATGATTATCTATAGTATCCCGTATATATTAATTATCTCTTTCTTTATGAACTTGCAAACTATAGATCTTGTAATGTTGGAATATGAAGCAGCCTCTACCGACATAAAGTAATCAATTATAAATATGATGAAGCGATGCCCATTTAAAGCCTTCAGTGTAATCGCTCCAATAATTTCCATGCCTCACACAGAAAATGGCCATGGTACGGTCATCACATGCAAAGGTAACAAAGGCAAGTGGATCTTATCTGTATATATTTGGTACTTTTAACATCTATTCTCATAATCAACGCAATTTGTCTTTATAGTATCCTAATAATATCTATATCTCATAAACTTTCTGGCCAAAGAGAGATTGTTCGCATGTGTTCCACATATTCTACCATGTACTTCTTCTAGAATACATCTTGCTTCTCTAGCATCCACACGTCTCAACAAAACTTAATCATTGTCCTTTTTATACAAAATCTCTCCATTAATGACATATTCGACAACCATTCTTCTAAGATTTTTGTTATCTATCTCAGATGCATGTTGACCATAAGTTTGATGCTTTAAATACTACAAAGTAACATTGTACCATGGATGATCATCCGCCTCTTCTTCTATGCTATAGCAATGTGTTAGGGGTCTCATATACTTGTATTTTGATTAGCATCATGTTAACTTTTTTACTTACTTTAAATACTACAGCTAATGTAGCCAAGGTATATTCCATTTGATTATCTTCTCAGGGGGATAAGTGAAAGTAATATCTTCAAATTCTTTCACTAGCTCGATGATCAAATTCTTGTATGGAAATATGTTCAAATCATTTGTCTCCCATTCTCCTCGTAGTTGATACACCACAAACAAGGAATCTCCAGTATCTTGAGCACTTTGACTTTGTTTCCATGGCTGCTATCAACCTTATGGCACAAACTTCATATTCTTCTAGATTATTGGTGCAAAAGAACTCCAGTCTACCTGTAAAAGGATAATAGACATTTTTTGAGAAATTAGCATCACCCCAATTCCTCATCCTAAAGCCTTGGATGCTCCATCAAAATAACACTTCTAGGATTTTTCATCTGAAACATTTTCTTCTTCAGTCGAGATGCATATCGAATCCTTATCCAAAAAATTAATGTTCAGGGACTTATAGTCATATAAGGCACGACTTGCAAGAAAGTTTGCTATGGTAATCCCTTTTATTTCTTTTTGGCTCATATATACAATGTCAAACTCGGATAACAACATCTACCATCAAACCAACCTACCTTTAAGAGTTGGTAACTCCATCAAGAACTTTATTGGCTTCAGTCTGGATATCAACCAAGTGATATGTATACACATGTAATACGTGAGCTTTCTGGTAGCCCAAACTAAAGCACGATATAGCATTTGAATTGGTGGGTAATGAATTTGACATGTACTGCCCCAAATTTTGACTAGTGGCCAAAATATAAATTTTGAAAGTTTGTTATCCAAAGTATAAACTTTAGAAAAGTTTAAGGACCATAATAATTTTAAAAAGTTATATATTTTAGCCTGTAAATGAATAGTTTGCTCCAAAATTAGCATTTTAGTGGGAATCATAATTTTGATTCAGAATATGTATAAAATGATATAAAGCAGTAAAGTCTAATTAAAATTCAGATAATCAGATCAAATCAAAATTTTGAGAAATTTTAAAGGATGATAAAAAAACTTTAAAAAATATTATTTCCATATTTTAGAATTGTTAAATTTAACATGGATCATTTGAATTAAGATCATTTTTCCATGTTAAGCCGAAATTGTGAATTTTTATTACTAAATTATAATTTTTGAAAATTACAAAGGGCAAAAGGTGGAAAGTAAATTATAGTTGTTCATCTTTGCCTTTTGGATATAATATTAAAGATATTATGGTGACATTTGAGAAATTATCGAGTTTCATTAATAGCAAAATGGTAAACTAGCTTTAAATGGATTTTAAATTAATTTAATTAGTAAAAATTCAAGTGTTAATAGATTTTTTTTAGTATAAAATTCAAGAATTTGGTGTTCATCTTCTCCCTTGATCGTGTACTCCAGTGCTAGGTAAGGAAGAATTTTCATTTTGAATTTTAATTTTATTTAGTTTATTTTTTTTTTTGGGTTAAAGTGTGGAATGGATAATTAATCTACATTAAATTCTATATGGTTTAGTATAAGTATTCCATTGTTTCCTTGCTTGAATCCTTGAGATGGTTGTAATGGTGGATGAATAATAAGTTAGATTTTGGTGATTTAAGGGTTGATTTTGATGTAGTTGTTGTCGAGTTGTTTCCAATCTTACATGATGAATAAATACCGTTAGAAATGGTTATGGAGATTTGATAACTTTAGGTTTTCATTAAGAACTATTGATTTTGGATTGAATTTGATATAAAATTGATTGGAATTGCATGGAATTGAAGTTAGGAGGTTAAATTTATGCTTGAATTTGGATGAAAACCATAATTAAAAGCTTCAAGTAGGTTCGACCATAAGGAAAAATTAGGGGGAAAATTTGTAAAAAAATTCCAATGAGTTAGAAGTTATATTAGAATGATTCTAAAGGCTTTAGAAACTAGTTTGGACCAAGTTGAAAATTTTTGGAAGTGTAGGGACTATTTTTCATAAATTGAGAATTTTAAGGATTGAAGTACAATTGTTAAATAGTTGTTATACAATGCTTGAAATAAACATTGGAATGATGATTTTAAAGTTAAAATATTGATTTGGGTTAAATTAAAAGTTTCCTAAAAGATAGGGAGATTATTTTAAAGTGAAAATATAGGAGATTAATTGGCAATTATATAAGTTTGAAAGTATAAGTTTGAATCCGATTTTAAAATTATGGAAATTTGGTGGTTGGAATTAAATTAAAGTGAAATGGAAAAGGACAATTTGAATAAATTGGAAAAGTTAGAGTGAATTCTAAAAGAATTCATAAATTCGTGTTTGAAGTGAAAAGTTGTGAACGTTGTGTGTATTAGTGATGAATAAGAGTACTAAATGAATTGAAGTGTCATTTTGGAATATTGAGATTCATATTGAGTAGTGAAGTGATTTTTTATATCAAACAAGAATTGAATATATATCATGGAATTTTATTATTATATTTTGCTTATGTTAGTTTGATACTAACATATATTATGAATATGTGTATTATATATATATATATATATATATATGATGTTGTATAGATCGTGATAAATTTCGTGATAAAAGCGAACCGAAAGCGAAGGATCCAAAATGAGAGTAAAGGACATCGACGTTAAAGGTTTATATAGTGAGGCTAATAAAGTCAAATGCATTATTTTTTATACTATCAATTTTGGTATGAGGGCAATTTGGGATGAGCCAACCTCGAATGGTTTGGTAAGAAAAATATTTAAAATATATTATGATTTATTTTTATTATGTTTGCAAAATGATATTCAAATGATTTGAGTAAAAAATTACTCAATACATTTTATATGATATTTTATTAAAAGATTCTTTAAATAATTTCTGAAAATAGTTTTGAAATGATTAAATGGTATGACTAATCAAAGTATTTTATACGGTATCTGATAGATGGTTATGGATGATTTAAGGTATGAACTACCCAATGCACTAATTTTGATAAAGGATAACTTGACATATATGAATATATGAATGCGATATGATTATGACATAAAAGCCCATTGTATGTGCATTGAGAGTCATAGGTACAACTGACATGCGATGAGGTGGAGTGATTAATGATTACTGAACTAGTACATTCATGTACGTTACATGTGGCACCGTTGGTGCAAGTTATATGAGGCCCTTTTGAGTGCATATTATTATTTACTGATGAGACACATAGAGTGCATATTGCGCACACTCGTCTGACTCACGTACCTTGCTTTCTCATTTAACGTGCATTAGGTTATACTTATATGAAGTTGAAAAGTTCAGCTTATATGATCTAAATAACTGAATTGAGATGAAAGTAAATAGTTCTCTATGTGTGATTATTTTGGCATGATATGCCTTTTATATGATAAAGTGACTATATATTGTATACGATTCAAAAGACAGCTAATATTTTTATGAGTATACTAATTTGGCATTATATGCCTTATATATATGTTAAAGGATGATTTTTCATATTACGATTTCAATATAAAGAAAAAGGTTCGAAATTTTATTTTTTAAATGTTCATATGTCTTTATACGACCATTTTAGAATTTAAATAATTGTAATATTTTCATGTTTTAAAATGATTTATTTTAGTTTATATGCCTCAGTAAGTGGAAATTTAGTGTGTAAATGTTTCACGTATAGATGAAGAAAAAAAATAAAGTTGATGAGTGACGAGCATGCCAAACATTACATTTGTGGAATCGTATCAACATACACTATTAGTAAGACATCCTTTAATGTTATTTTGACTTCTTTAATGTGGATGGTATTAAATTTATTTAATAGGATGGACAAATAGTATTTTATTAAATCATGTTTTAAAAGTTAATTGGTTTATTTTTAAATTAAGCAATTTTTAGACAGTTTTAATCGGAAACCAAAATATTACGTTATGATTTTTTGTAATTAAATGATTTCATACTAAAGGTTAAATTTAGAAATTTTAAAGAAACAAAATTTTGCCAAGATTCGAATAGCAGATTTTATACAACTTATGTGACATATTTAACTCATAATTAAGTTTGTATACGAGTTAAAGGTGTTACATCACACCTAATAAACTTCTTGCTTAAATAATAAATGTCTCTTTCCTTCCTAGACTCGTCATGTTTCCCAACACACATCTTATTTAGTTCTCAAAGACAATCAGGTATAAAAATAATGTTTTATAGGGGACTAATGCTACTAGAATCGGAGCATCGGACAAATACTTCTTAATAATTTCCAAAATTTCTTAGCACTCATTATTCCAAACTTTGGGGTTGTTCTTTTCAATTAATCTAAACACTATATCACATTTTTTTGTTTAACTGAGAGATGAAACGAGATATATAATATAGCCTCCCCAAGAGCCTTCAAACTTCTTTTTGCGTATAAGTAGTGGAAGATTATGAATTGCTTTCAATTTATCTATACCAATCTCGATTCCTTTTTTACTGACAACAAAATCCTAGAGCTTCCATGATGTTACCCCCAAAGGTGCACTTAGCTAGATTGAGCTTCAACTGATACTTTCTAAATCTTTTGAAAATTTTCTTTAATTTTTTAATGTTCTTTTCTTTAGTTTGAGGCTTAACAATCATTTTATCCACATAAACTTCAATTTCTTTGTATATCATATCGTGGAAAATAATTATCATGGTCATTTTATAAGTTGCACCCATGTTTTTCAACCCAAACGGTATTACTTTGTAGCAGAAAGTGCCCCACATGCTCACAAACGTCATTCTTCCATGTTTTCAAGATTTCTTTTTATTTGGTTATACCCCGAGAAGTCATCCATGAAATAAAAACATGAATGTGTCGTAGCACTACCCACTAAAGTGTCTAAATGAGGCAGAGGAAAATTATCTTTTGGGCTAGTTCAATTTAGATCTCGATAATCCACACTCATTCTAACTTTCCCATCTTTCTTCTGTATGGGGACTATGCTGGCTACCCACTCAGGACACTTAGCCACCTGGAGAAACCTATTATTAATATATTGTCACTTATTCTTTAATCTTTAATAATATTTCCAGCCTCATTCTTATAAGCTTTTGTTGAACTATCTTACACTCATACCTAATAGGAAGATTATACACTATATATTTGTACTCATCCCTGGCATATCTTGATAAGACCTGGCGAAGATATCCTTAAACTCCTGGAGCAAACCTATCAATTCTTTTTTTCATTTAACAGAGTATTGTCGATCTTTACCTCCTTTTTCTACTTCTCGATTCCCAGATTAACAATCTCAATTTCTTATTTATGAGGTAAGATCTTCTTGTCCTCATTTTCCACTATCCTTAATAATTCACTAGGAACATCACATTCTATTTCATTTTTGCACTTATTAACCTCTTCTAGACACGTAGGTCACTCAAAATTTTTCTCGGGATTAGGTTCAAGAACATTCATGCTATTAGCATTGAGACCGAAGTTTGAATAGAATATATATTTGGGTAGAGATACCAAAATTTATAGAATGAATGTAGAGAATGAAAAACTCTAGGGTAATTTAACCCCACGATTCATCGGACCATATAAGGTTTTGGAGATAGTTGGGCCAGTGGCTTATCATTTGGCGTTACCTCCAGAACTTGAACACATCCATAATGTATTCCACGTCTTTATGCTTTAAAGGTATCGATTCGATCTGTCCCACGTCATTCCCCTTGAACAAGTTAAAGTAAGGCAAGATCTGGCTTATAAGGAAGAACCGATTAGAATCCTTGATAGAGACGTTAAGTAGCTGCAATATAAGAGGATACCATTAGTGAAGGGATTTTTGTATGAACAATGGCATAGAGGAGGCGACATGGGAACCCGAAGATGATATGCAGCTTCAATATCCACACATCTTGTATTCAGGTAAATTTTGAGGACGAAATTTCTTCTTAGGAGGGGAGAGTTGTAATGCCCCGAAATATGGGTTAGGAGTTTTGGGTTTATTCGATTGGGCTTTAGAATAAATTTCTCTTAGTATATTAAGCTTTGGACACAAATAGATTTGATTTGGGCTTGTGATGAGCCTAATAAGTATTAAAAGGATGAATTTAATTTGGGAACAAAAGATGAGGGACTAGGTGAGAAATTACCCCATTTTTTAAAATAATGTTGAATTCCCATTATTTAGGATGATGTCATCGTTTGATAACTTCATCTCTTTTTTCTCACCATTGCTTATCTTTTTTTTTGTCTTCTTATTCATCATCTTCTCTTCCAAGTCAATCTAAAGGTTGAAACTTTGAGAATTCTAAGCCTCCTTAAAGATTTCCACTGTAAGAACAACAATCTTTTTCTTCTAAGCTTCTATTCAAGCCCCCATTTGAATGGTTTGGCTTAGTTTTCTAAAGGTAGGTCTTGGAAAGACTATGGAACCTTGTGATTTAGTCCGGTTTTAAGAGAGTTTTGGGTTGTAAGAATTATTTCTAGTGTTATTTTAAGTTTAAAATGAGTTAACAACTCATTTTCATGTCTTTGATTAATGCAAGACCAAAGGGAGAGCTCAAAGGTTAGAGGTAAGGAAAAACTAGTCCTTAGGTAATTTGGCAATGTGTTTCAGTCACCTGGCTTAAATGTAACATGATTCTAACTTAACCATACTGCATGTAGATCATTATATGTGCATTTTTGTATGTTTTGTTCATGAAAGCATGCTAGAGTAAATCCATGGTAAAATTTATATTTGATGTTTGCAAACATGAAACTTAGTACCTTCTAACCTTTAAAACACCAAATATGAATTTAAAAACATTTTCTAGCCTTAGAAGAGTGAAAGGATGAGATTTGTGGGTGTTTTCGTGCCCAAGATAAGGCATTCTAGTCTGTCGGTATCAGTACTTGAAGAACAATACTAATATTGTTCTTCGTGAAAAGGAAAAAATGAAGCATGTTATAAGGGCAATATCGATACCCTTTCAAGGAGTATCTATACTCAGTGTCCTATATCGATACTCAGAGTGTCAGTATCGATCTTGAACCATTTTTGAAAACATCAAAGCCAAATTTGGTATCAATACTCACGGTAGTATCGATTCCCATGGTAGAGTATTGATACTCCCCACCAATGTATTTTTCAAAACATCGAAGCAAATTTTTCTATCCATACTCAAGTGAGTATTGATACCCAAGGGGTTAGCGCAGTATTGATCCAATTTTTGGCATTTTGTTTCATGTTGTGTTCCTTTGTTTTGGTGTATGCATTTGATGAAAACAAACAAGTTAACTCAATTGTCACCTAGAAATCAAGCAAGTTAGGATCACATAAGATTGGCCCTTGTATGATGCCCGCGAAACAGCTAGGATGCCCAATTTACTCTAGCATTATTACGATTGTCATATGTTGTGAATATCCATATATTGTTTTGGTGGTACGCATTTGATGCACATAAATTATGTGTCGTATTGGTACAAATTTTGATGCACATAAATTTCTAAATTGTACCTTATACTCAACTAGGTTCTAAATGTGAGCTTTCGATGCACGTAAATTCTAGTCCTCACCCCTACCTCTTGAGGAACCTATATAGACTAAGGGCTATAAGTTCCGTTGCACATAAATTTCAGTTCTTATCTCAAAGCTATCACAGTCTAGACAAGCTAGTGTGTTGTTCAAAATACACGTAAATTCCTCTAACCTCGCTACTAGGCCTATCTCATGTTTGTTATGTACTTCTATATATTTATGACTTTGCACACCGGCATGTCCATGTAGTGAATGCAAGTAGTATTGCATAGTTATTCTCGTGGAACTGAGCTTATGAGCTCAAGGTATAAAATGTATATCTATGTGTAAGTTTGTAGAGGGATCATCAATGAGCCTATTGCATTAGTATATTCCAAATCAATCACTGCAGAGTATGTCTTGAATTTATTTTAGAGGGCATGTATTTTATGTTGACCTTCTACTTATTCGAGTCATAACTTTGTTTTGATTTTAAACATATGGGTTGCATTTATATGTATTTGGGAGATTCCCATGTTTTGTAAACTTAAATTCGATTCCACTTATGATATGATGAATTATTTTGATAAGCATAAATTGTTTTGAAAATAATTTTTTGTTGACTATTTTGGTGGTCCCATCTGGCATCATAATCCATGGATCTTCGGGTCGGACTAGATTAGGGTGTTACATGTATTGTACCACCACTCTGCCTAAAAAAGGAAATGTGCCTAACTTGTAGGCTCTTAAAAGAAAAAGCTTCTTAGATATTGCTCCAAACACTGGTTCAAATGCTCTTTTTGACCATATGTTTCAAGGTGATATGATGTACTGAAAAAGTAGTTGTGCCAAGTTATTTCATAAGTTCCTTCCAGAATAAACTAGTGAAGGTTATGTCTCTTTCTAAAATGGCTACTTGCAGCTGTCCATGGATCTTATAGATCTGGGTGAGATTAGTTTTAGCCACATCCACTGTTGTATATGGGTGAGATAGGCTATAAAATATCCATACTTAAAAAGTTTGTCAATGACCACCAGTATGTAATTATACTTTAGTGAGGTTGTAATATTTCAATGAAATCCAAGGTATTGACATGCCATGCCTTTTAGGAATATATAAAGGTTGTAAGATCCTTGGTTTATGTACATGTTCCCTTTTAACCCATTAAAATTGTCACACTGTTTTACATGCTCTTGGACCAGTGTCTTCATCTTAGGCTAGTAGAAATAAGATTGTATTCTCTGATAGGTGGAATGAATACCTGAGTGACCTCCTTAAGGGAGTCATGAAAACTAACAATAAGTTATTTCCTTAGGTCACCCCAGTTTCCAACGTAATTTTTTCCTTTGCATTTTAAAACACCTTTAGTATAAGTCCAATCCTTCCAAGATCTTGGAGAGATCGCTAAAGTCAGAATGATTTTTTTAAGCCAAATTAAATTTGAGGTAGCTCTCTTTAGTGTCTTTAATCCACTGAGGTATTATTACCATTACTAAAATCTATAAAAATTATGACTGCTCCTCATAACTCCTAGACAAAGAATCATCCACTCTGTTGTGTTTGCCCTTCTTGTATTGTATGACATAATCAAGTCAAGTAGCTTAGTGAGTCCCCTTTTCTGTATCATAGAGTAAGCTTTTGTTATAGTAAATATTTTAGTGATTCATAATCTGTTTTGATCACAAAGGTTTTGCCCTCGAGGTAATGTCTCCACTTTGTAATTTCCATTAAAATTATTAGGTATTGTTTCTCATAAATGGACAAATATACATGTCTTGGCCCAAAGCTTAATTGTGTATGCAACAGGCCTACCTTGTTCTGATAGGACAGCTCCAATTCCCCTTGAGTTGGCATTTGTTTCCAAAATAAATTCATTAGAAAAAAATTAGGTAAAGTTAAAACAAGGGCCTTACATAGCTTACTTAAGTAATAAAAAAGCTTGCTTAGCCTTCTCTGTCCACTTGAAGTTTTCTTTTTTTAAGCATGTTTGTTAGGGATTTTCTAATTTCCCCATAACCCCTAATGAATTTTCTGTAGTATTCTGTTAATCCCAAAAATCCTTCCAAAGATTTAACATTATTAGGCAACTGTCACATCTCCATAGCTTCTATTTTGGTAGGGTCTGTTGCCATACCTTCAGCTAAATATGTGTCCTAAGTACTCCACCTTTGGTTGCCCAAAATACTTTTTTATTTTAGAATAATATTGAGCTCCTGCCAACTCATCTAGTAAGTCTTCTATAGTAGGTATATAAAACTTATCTTTCACATTGATATTGCTTAGTTGTTTGTAATCCGCACAAAACCTCCAACTGTCATCTTTTTTCTTAACTAACATACATGGGGAAGCAAAAAGAACTTTCATTGTTTTGAATTATAAAGGCTACTAACATCTCATGTATTTGTTTTTTCACTTCTCTTTTTGTTGGTATGGAAATCTATAAGGCCTCATATTTATGGGCTAAGCATTAGGCTTTAAGGTGATGGTATGGTCATATTTTCTCTTTAAGGGTAAGGTGGTAGGCTTTTCAAAAATTGTAGAATACTGTTTAGTATTTCTTGGAGAGCTATAGGTATTTCATTGTGATGTTTTTCTTCAGCATTTAGGTAGTATATCTACTCATTAATTCAGAATCCTTGGCAACTATTTGTTTTAATTTAGTCCCTGATATCATCCTAATTGTAGTATTGATATCACCTCCTTGTAATGTTATTTTTTGGTTGTCTTTATGATATGTTAGATTTATCTCAGTAAAGTATATCCAAAAAGGGTTGTATTTTTTAAGCTAGTCAACTCCTGACACCATATCACTACCTCTCATCTTCAGGACTCTAAAATCATGCTTAATTACATGTCCCTGCATCTTTCATTCTAAGTTTGTGCTCTTAGTTGTACTTTGCACCTTCTCCCTACTGGCTACTATTATAAGCAGTGGCTTTGTAGTTATCATTTATATTCCTTTCTTAGCTCAATTAAGGTTCACAAAATTGTGGGTACTTCCACTGTCTACTAAAATGCTCATGGGTTTTTCTTTAATTGTTCCACTGATTCTAAGGGTAATATGTCCAGTATTGTCAGTTAAGGCATTAATATATATTTCTAGGATTTCTTCTAATTATTCAGTTTTTTGTATGGAATTGGACTGTTTTTGTTGATCTTCTAAGTACTTATCTTCTTGTGATGTGTTGTCATTTTCAATTTTCCATCATATTCAACTGTTTCTGTTTACATTGATGAGCTAGACCAAACTTGTTCCACATTTAAAGAACAAACTATTTGTTCTTCTATAATCCAGTAGGCATTGTTTGTTATTGTTGATAGGGGTTTGGTTCCTTTGAATTGAATGACCTAATTGCACTATATGGTTGTAGTATCAATTTTGAGGATTCATCCTAAATATTGGTATGGTTTTTTAATTGTCCACTTCTAGTGGTGATTCATATAGTTTTGATTTTCTATATGCCACATTTAACTATTGTGTTTCATGAACCTTCACTTTATGTTTTAGTTCATCTCTAAGACCACTAATGAAACTAGAGAAAAAATAATTTTCCATTAAATGAGGGTTCTATTGTAACATTATTGATCTTATTTCTTTAAATTGGGCTTGATATTCTACCACTGTGCACTTCTGGAAAAACTTATTAAATTCATCTATTACATTTGAAAATTTTATATCACAAATTCTATAATATAAGTCTGCATCAAATTATTGCCATGTGATTCTAGCTTTTTGCATTATATATCCATCATACCAAATTTCTGCTTGACATGTTAAGTACATAGTAACGATTACAGTATTTTGGTATTCTGGAATTGCAAGAATATAGAAATATTTTTCACATTTTCTAATCCAGCTTCTAGTGTTATTTCTATTGAATTGTTGTAACTCAATATTAGGTCTTGGGACATGTATATGTTGAGATGGATGTTTAATAGATGAAGATTCTTCATTGTTGTTCCAATTATGCATGCTATTATGTTTAGCATTAGTATAGGGTATGGTAGGTGGGTGCAAAAATGTGTCTTGAAAAGTGAAATGACATACCATGGGATGTTCTGAAGCTAGAATGCCCAGTTCATTAGGGTCAAAAGAGTACCTTTCCTTTTCATTGATTATTGTTACCTATGTGGGTTTTTTTCCATCTTTCTTACTCTGATGTTTTGGTTGGTAACTTGCAGGTGATGGTTCCACGGTGTCTATTGCCTTGGACACGAGCTCCAATATTCTTTGCACATACATGTTGGTTTCTTCAATTTTTTATTCTAGGGAAAACATTCTTTTCCGCAATACATCTTTATGTGTTGCCCACCAAGGTGGTATTTCTTCTTTGTTGGTAACTTGCAGGTGATGGTTCCACGGTGTCTATTGCCTTGGACACGAGCTCCAATATTCTTTGCACATACATGTTGGTTTCTTCAATTTTTTATTCTAGGGAAAACATTCTTTTCCGCAATACATCTTTATGTGTTGCCCACCAAGGTGGTATTTCTTCTTTTGTTACATCTTTTTCTGTATTGTCTGGTGGAAGATCTTGCACAATTGTTGAATCATGACTTCCATGGCCCTTTTTCTCCATTTTCATATTTTACCCTGTTTAGTTTGGATCAAGAATGGCTCTGATTACCAATTGTTATGGTTGTCAGGAAGAATGGTAGATTTTAGAAGAATAAGAATCAAGATTGCATGTAAATAACCCAAATATCGGGTTAATGACTATATTGAAAAGATTTTAAAAAATTGGAGGATTAGATAGAATAAATGGAAAAGTATAAGAAAATAATTTAGAAATTTGGTTTAAGACCAATTAGTTAGAATGGAAGAATGAAAAGGGCATTTTGGTCCTTTAGAGGAAAATAAAATTTAAATTTAGTTTAATAAGGGTATTAAAGATAAGGAAAAAGGGGATAGTGAAAATATCCTAATCTATTTCTCTTCTTCCTCCCGTGGAAAAGCTCCCCTCCATAGCCAAATGTGAGACTTCAAATGGCTAGTTTATTCTTTCATTTTTGGTTGGTTATTGAAGCTTTGAGTATGATAGAAGCCTATAAGGTAGGATTAAATGGGATTAAAACTAAGTTATGAATGAGATATTAGAGATTAAAAAATGGGTTTTTGAGTGATATGTTGAAATATGAGGGTTTATGGATGTTTTATGGCAAATTTGACTTTTCATAGAGATAAATTAGAGATTAAAAGCATTGGATAGGATTAATAACACATTAGAAAAAGTGATGTGATTCTTAGAATTTAATATTCTTCAAAGATGTTAGATGCTTAAAATAAAATGAAGGAAATTTAGTATGGATAGTTAAAGAAGAGTCTCATAGTATGTGTAAGATGTTAATCTAACGAACTTGACCCTATTTAGGTAAAAATTAGGCGGAAAACTAGAAATTCTAGGCAAGGGTATCGGTACTGATAGAACATTATCGATACTATAGGCTAAAATAAGATGAATTAGTTGAGTAGTATGGATATTGATTCAATCAGTATCGATACCATTGAGGTAGTATGATACCATAGTAAGGGTATCGATACCAAGCAACATTGAATCTAAATTTGGTATCGATACCGGAAGGAGGTGTCGGTACCATAGTATTATAGTATCGATACCATGGTAAGGGTATCGATACCAGGAAACATCGAACCTAAATTTGGTATTGATACCGAAAAGGGGGTATCGATACCATAGTATAGAAGTATCGGTACCAGGATAGCAATATCGATACTATGAAGCCATAAATGTTAAAATAGGTTGATATTGGTATAGAAAGTTAATGATATATTCTTTTGAGTATTGTTTAGGTATAATGGTTAGGAAATATTCTAACATTCGGTATGGTACATGTTTTAATAGATGCTTGAGTAGATTGGAACTAAGCTCCCGAAACAAGCAAAACTAAGGGCAAAGGCAAATTATCGGAGTAATCCACCTTACGTTTGGATTCATAACGAGGAAAGTCAGGTGAGTGCATTTAATTATGTAGTATATACTATAATAGTCATGATTATATGAATTATTGATGTATGTATGGTTATTACCAAAGGACACTTCGTGTGCTAACATAAGAAGAAATTCATACTAAGTGTATGAATTTCCATATAGGGCACTTCGTGTGCTAACTTGAGAAGGAATTCGCACTAAGTGTATGAATTTCCACATAGGGCACTTCGTGTGCTAATGTGAGAAGGAATTCATACTAAGTGTATTAATTTCCATATAGGGCACTTCGTGTGCTAACATGAGAAGGAATTCATACTAAGTGTATGAATTTCCATATAGGGCACTTGGTGTGCTAACATGAGAAGAAATTCATAATAAGTGTATGAATTTCTATATAGGGCACTTCGTGTGCTAACATGAGAATGAATTCATACTAAGTGTATGAATTTCCATATAGGGCACTTCATGTGCTAACATGAGAAGGAATTCATACTAAGTGTATGAATTTCCATATAGTGCACTTCGTATGCTAACATGAGAAAGAAATTCATACTAAGCGTATGAATTTCCGTATTGGGTACCCTATGTGCTAAAAGAATAAGAATTTAATAATATGTTTAGGAATGATCGTATGGGCACTACGTTTATGAACTAAGAAATTTATACTAAGGGTAGGAATTTCCTTATGGGAAATATATGTACAAATATAAGAAGTTCATAATAAGTAGGTGAATTTTCATATTGGTAGTGGGTATGCAACTCACGTAAATTATAGTAAGGGTTAAGAAACGACGGTATTAGCAGTATCCAAATAAACTATAGAGTTATAATGAGTTGAGAGAGAGTTCACTGATATTATAAACAATTATTAAAGTATAAACTATTCTAAAGTAAAAGATTAAAGGCCTAATCGTGCTTCTGGCAGAAAAATGTCAATTATGCCAGTTAGATGAAAGGTTAAATACCTTTGAGTAAAAGACTAGATGTATAATAATGTATAAAAGGCATGAAATGATTCCATAAATAAAATGTATAATAGTGTATAAAAGGCATGAAAGGATAACAAAATAGAAATGGCATAATGGTGCATTATAAGCATGAAGGGATGCTATAAATGAAAATAAAGAATAATGAATAAAATGATAAATGGAGAAGAAAAATATAAAGGAAGATACGTATGCTAGGCATACTAAAATAATTAAGATAATTGTAAATGGAATACAGTTTAAATGAGGAGGATCATAGAATCCTTAAAGAATATACAATTTAGTACGAACTAAATAAAAAGGACATATTTATGTAGACATAAAGGTTACTTTATAATTTTATGTCTCACTAAGTAAATGCGTAACGTATGTTGTTTCCATGCGTAGGTAAAAGTGGAGATAAATTAAGGAGTGCAGCTGTAGTAGCGGGTATCATCTATTAAGGTTGACTCTCATCAGTAACGGTAGGACAATTATGTTTGTTTTGAACCATTGATGGAATGTAATCAAATTTAAAGAAAAATGCTCTAGAATGTATATAAAGTGAAAAATTTGGTAGTATATTTCGATGAACGTTTTATGACTGTGCTGAAATGTTTTAAGTTAAATTTCGAAACAAACGTTTAAAGGTTTTCAAAAGACGAACTGTTTTAAAAGTGATGGAACATCCATATCTTGTACACGGAAAGGTATACAAGAAATGGGTGTTACATTTATTGGTATCAAAGCTATAGGTTTAGTCGATTCTCAAGAGAATTCGACATGACTTTAATATCATGTCTTAGTAGGGTAGAAAAATTCTAGGGATTTTCCTCCATTGTGTGGAAGGAATGTCACAACGTTTAATGACGTTTCTGCAATTGAGAATGAAGCGTTAAAGTGTTTAAGGTATGGTTAATTTGAGTAAGAGGAAATGAGTAAGCGGTAAATACATTGTTGCTAAAAGCTTATAGAAAGAGGAGTTATTAGTTAATCAAATAATTATGAGTTTGCTTGAAAATAAATGTTAAGTTTTATGGACATGATAGATAGTACTTTTAGAAGGTAATTTGTGAAAATGGATAATTTACTCAATCCATGCTGCAATGAATTAATGCTTAAATTGAGATTTATTCTCAAAGACTTGAAAAGTGTCAAGTTTGTAGTGATAAAAAATGGTAAATTTGTTTATTAGTGTAATTTTTAGTATTAACTCTAAGAATTTATTGCTACGAAATTGACAATTCTTTTTATTAAATGATGTGAACAATTAGACCTTCAAAATTGAGAGGGAAATTGTTTCAACTGCTCAAGAATATTCTCAATGGATTTGGAAAAGTTATATTGATACCTCAAAAAGGAAATATTTTTTTTTAAAAGTAAGAGTATTCTATTCAATTTGATCTCCAATGATATGATAGCAGTAAACTCTATGGGCCATGGTGCAAGTGTGAGTTGGACAAGTAGTAAATATTCGATAAAGATTCTAGGGGTTATGTTCCCTGTGAGTCTGATGGAATTATCCTTTGATAAATTAAGATTATATTGGGTATAGGTTATTGTCTCAAGAAACGATCATTTCAGACAGATACGGATAATTTGGAAATTGTAGTTATAGGAGAAAAAACAAAATCATCATCCAAGGTGTCATCGATAATGATTGTGGAAAAAGTGAATGTAAAAAAGATATATATATATTATATATATATATATATATATATATATAGTTTTTCTAACTAATGTGATAGATGCTCAAATAGTTAAAGTAGAGTTGAATGATAATTTCACAAACTTGAGAATTTATAGATGTCTTTTCAAATGAATTTCTTGGGTTACCTCCAGATCGAGGGTAGAATTCAAGGCTGATGGTTATTAAGGTATTTAACATATTTCTATGAGTTTGTATTAAATGATTTAGGAGAGACGAGAGAGTTTCGAAATGCTAAAGAGGAATTACCTTAGACGTGATTTAGAGTTGGTAGCAGTCGAGTTTGCCTTAAAAGATTTGATGCCATTATCTGTATGGTGACCGGTGATATAGTTGTGTTAATCACAAAAGCCTAAAGTACTTATGAACTTAAAAAGAGTGAATATAAGACGGAAAAGATGGACAAAACCTTTAAAGGATTATGAGGTGATCGTTGATTATCTTCCAAGAAAGGCCAATGTTGTTGCAGAGGTACTTGGTCAGAAATCTTTTACAATGTGGCGAGCTATGGATTGTGCAATTAGAGTTGAATGAAAATGGTATTGTAGACTGAATTAAAGATGAAACCGATGTTTTTATTAGATCAGATGAGATAATTATAAAGGAAAGATGAAAAATTCTTGAGAAGAATTATTTAAGTAGAAAATGAAGAGATTGAGGACTTTGAGGCCAGATTTGATCAATGTTGGAATTATTGGGGGAGACTTTGTATTTCCAACGAATAAGAATTTAAGAAAGATGTTATTTTTGAAGCATTAAGTCCTTTGACTATGCATTCAGGTGGAAACAAGAGGTACAAAAAATTAAAGAGTTGGTTTGTGGTTGGACCGTCGGCGCACCCCATGGCGCAGCGGAAACAAAACTCGACGGTCTCACCAGCGATCCAAGTATGAAAAACTAAAATCGAGAAGAAAAGATGTGAATACTTACAGTGGGTTCCTTGAAAAATAGTAAGGAAAACAGTGAATTCTGGTGGTGTAGATCGGTTCGAATCGTAAGCCTCCACGAAATCACTTCTCGGCCTCTACTCAGTTCACCCGATTGAGAGCAATTTTGTTTTCCCCCAAAACAGTTTTGAGAGAAAGTGGCTGAAAGTTTTTGTGTGTGTTCTTACCAAAATGGCTGCTAGACCTAACACACCCTTTTATAGCCAAGTTACCCTAGTCATATTAGGGTTTTTATTATTTCAAATTAACTAAATCTATATTTAATTAATTGGAATTTAATAATCCTTTTATATCCAAGTTACCCTAATCATATCAGGGATTTTATTATTTCAAATTAATTAAATCTATATTTAATTAATTGAAATTAAATATTCGGGATTATTAAAATATATACTTAATTAATTATAGATATATTTTAGTAATGTACAACAAATTGTATATCTTTGCTCATTTCAATCTTAGGGTGTGACCCTGTAGGTTCTTGTAACATTAGAAGTAATTATTAGAACAATTCTAATATTACATACAATGAGTGACATCTAGCAATATATCATTGTCACCTAAGTTACAAGAAAATATGATTCGACATATCATCTTGGTGATTAACTCTTTTATGTATTATATCCTTATGTCCTTTATATCTAGAATAGGAACAAGTCTTGGAATAGTCACACTTTTATAGCCCACCTATTATTTCTTGATTTCTAGAGTAGACTTTAATTAACAAATAGTTTATGATATCTCATATCAACTTATTCGAGCATGGCCATGCGTTTCTAGTCTTACTCAATCAAGTGGCCTCTGATATATTTCCTATTATGTAGGAAGGACATATCCTATCTTAATCATACACACCCACTACATATATTGAGATATATTCAATAACAGTCTTTATAGAGCAACCAATTACGGAGCTTGTTTAGCTGCATCAAAACATACAACAATATATGTTGGGATAGTATTGATCTCAAGTCTGAGGATCATACATATAGTCTTCACCATGAACAATGTTATGACTGTCACATAATAATCCAAGACATATGCTCATGGTGGGTCAATCCAATACATTGTTCTCTAACAGTATAATCATGTATCAATTCTGACATCTCTATGTCAATGACAACTCGTTGTCATCAATCAATAACATGTTAGTCTTAAGCGTATTATTATTGTCCATGCCCCATAATTATACTTGATTAGGGATCTTTTAATAATAACAATTATGTCATTATATGAACTTTATTATCTTCCAGTTTATGTTAAACACATATATATAACTGAAAATAATAACGGCAATGCCTTTATTCAATAAAATCGGTAAATAAAAGTATTATTACAATCATCATATGATTGGTCTTTGGGTATACTCTAATAGTTTGGTGGCTGATTTGAAAAGAGTAATCACAAAAATTTTAGTAAAGTGTCTGACGTACTAGTAGAGGAAAAGTTGAACCTCAAGTATATTCCGGATTGTTTCAATCAATCTCGATTCATGAAAAAAAAAGGAAACGAACCACTGTGGGCTTTGTTACAAAGCTACCTTAGAGACCTAGTAAGAAAGACTTAGTATGAGCGATTGTTGATAGATTTACCAAGGCATCTCACTTCATAGTAGTATGAGCATATTGTTCAATGGATAAATATAATAAGTTATGCATATAAGAGATAGTTTGGTTACACATGAACTGCCAATATTGATCATAACCAAAGAATATCCAAGATTCATTTCAAAGATTTTGGAACTTGCTTACAATAATAGTTAATAATCAAACATCAAGATGGATGTATATGAAGCTTTATATGATAGAAAAGGTTGAACGCCATTAAATTAGTTTGAGTTAAAAGATCGAAATCTAGATGGCCCTGATTTAATGAAAAATGGATTATAAAATAAAATTTACCCAAGAAAATATTAAGATAGCTTTCGTTTGACAAAAGTCTTATGTTGATCTAAAGATAAAAGAGATTGAATAGCAAGAAAGTGATAAAGTTTTATGAAAGTATAGTTTTGGAAGAAAGTATTGCAGTTGGGGCTGAATCCAAGAATTATTGAACATTAGGAAGTTTTATCAATTAACTTTTCCCTCCTAAAATGGAAAAGATCTATAATGATATTCATGTGTCGTGCTTAGTAATTACCGATCATATTTGCATTATGAAAACGAACCAATTTGGAACCTGGACTCAAGAAATCAAGAAACAGTGTAAAGAGATGATTCCTCTAGTTGAAGTGTTGTGGTAAAAGCATAAAGTCTTTAAATTCGAGGATGAATTTTTCTTAATGGGAGAGAATTATAATACTCCAAATATCAGGTTAGTGACTATACTGAAAAGATTTAAAAAAATAGAGAATTAAATAGAATAAATGGTAAAGTATAAGAAAATGATTTAGAAATTTGGTTTAAGACCAATTAGTAAGAATGGAATAATGAAAAGGGCATTTTGGTCCTTTAGAGGAAAATGAAATTTCAATTTAGTTTAATAAGGGTATTAAAGATAAGGAAAAGGGGATAGTGAAAATACCTTAATCTATTTTTCTTCTTCTTCCCGTGGAAAAGCTCCCCTCTATAGCCGAAGGTGAGATTTCAAATGGCTAGTTTATTCTTTCATTTTTGGTTGGTTATTGAAGCTTTAAGTATGATAGAAGCCTAAGGAAGGATTAAATGAGATTAAAACTAAGTTATGAATGAGATAATGAAGATTGAAGAAAATGAGTTTTTGAGTGATATGTTGAAATATGAGGGTTTATGGATTTTTTTGGAAAATTTGACTTGTCATATAGGTAAATGAGAGATTAAAACATTGGATAGGATTAAAAACACATTAGGAAAAGTGGTGTGATTCTTAGAATTTAATGTTCTTGGAAGATGTTAAATGTTTTAAGAAATAAAATGAATGAAAGTTAGTATGGATAGTTAAAGAAGAGTTTCATAGTATGTGTAAGGTGTTAATATAACGAAATTGACCCCATTTGGGTGAAAATTGGGCAGAAAAAATAGAAATTATGGGCAAGGGTATCTGTATTGATAGAACAGTACCGATAATATAGGCTAAAATGGGATGAATTAGCTGAGTAGTACCGATACTTATTCAATTAGTATCGATACCATAGTAAGGGTATCGATACCATAGTAAGGCTATCGATACCAAGCAACATCGAATCTAAATTTGGTATCGATACCCGAAGGGGGTATCGATACCATAGTATTGTAGTATCGATACCATGGTAAGGGTATCGATACTAGGAAACATCGAACCTAAATTTGGTATCGATACCAGAATGGGGTATCGGTATAATAATATAAAAGTATCAGTACCAGGATAGCAATATTGATACTATGGAGCCAGAAATGTTAAAAATAGGCTGATATTGGTATAGAAAGTTAATGATATGTTCTTTCGAGTATTGTTTAAGTATAATGGTTAGGAAATATTCTAACATTGGGTATGGTACATGTTTTAATTGATGCTTGAGTAGATCGGAACTAAGCTCCCGAAACAAGCAAAACTAAGGTCAAAGGAAAAGTACCGGAGTAATTCGCCTTACTTTTGGATACATAACAAGGAAATTCAGGTGAGTGCATTTAATTATGTACATATATGTTATAATAGTCATAATGATATGAATTATTGATGTATGTATGGTGATTACCAAAGGGCACTTTGTATGAATTTCCATATAGGGCACTTTGTGTGCTAAGATGAGAAGGAATTCATACTAAGTGTATGAATTTCTATATAGGGCACTTCGTGTGCTAACATGAGAATGAATTCATACTAAGTGTATGAATTTCCATATAGAGCACTTCATATGCTAACATGAGAATGAATTCATACTAAGTGTATGAATTTCCATATAGGGCACTTCGTGTGCTAACATGAGAAGGAATTCTTACTAAGTGTATGAATTTCCATATAGGGCACTTCGTGTGCTAACATGAGACGAAATTCATACTAAGTCTATGAATTTCCATATAGGGCACTTCGTGTACTAACATGAGAAGGAATTCATACTAAGTGTATGAATTTCCATATAGGGCACTTCGTGTGCTAACATGAGAAAGAATTCATACTATGTGTATGAATTTCCATATAGGGCACTTCGTGTGCTAACATGGGTATTGTGTATCCTTCTCTTCAGGTTTCCTCTTTTTAAATTTAGTCGGGTCTTACGTTTCTGTCTATATGCAGAGATTTTTATGCAAGGATTTATTTGCAGGGATGTATTTACAGGGATTAATTCTCATTACAGACGCGCATATAAAGACTGCATATGAAGACTGTTCAACTATGTATTTATTTATTTATTTATACATGTATTGCATTCCATTTTATCTTTATTTTTAATTTTCTGACTGTCGGAGGTCTCCCACGGAAGCTACTCTCAATCCTGGCGTTGGGGGCAGCCTACTACCCTACCTCCCTCTTACCCCATTGCATATGGGAATAGCGTTTTGTTGTTGTTGTTGTTGTTGTTGCACTTCGTGTGCTAACATGAAATACTAAGTGTATGAATTTCCATATAGGGCACTTCATGTGCTAACATGAGAAAGTAATGCATACTAATTGTATGAATTTCCATATAGGGCACTTCATGTGCTAACACGAGAAAGAAATTCATACTAAGCGTATGAATTTTTGTATTGGGCACCCTGTGTACTAAAAGAATAAGAAATTCACAATACGTTTAGGAATGATCGTATGGGTACTAGGTGTATGAACTAAGAGATTCATACTAAGGGTAGGAATTTCCTTATGGGAAATATATGTACAGATATAAGAAGTTCATAATAAGTAGGTGAATTTTCGTATTGGTAGTGGGTATGCAACTCACATAAATTATAGTAAGTGTTAAGAAATGACGGAATTAGCACTATCAATATAAACTATAGAGTTATGAGTTGAGAGAGAGTTCATTGATATTATGAACAATTATTAAAGTAGAAACTATTCTAAAGTAAAAGATTAAAGGCCTAATTGTGCTTTTGGCAGAAAGGTGTCAATTATGCCAGTTAGATGAAAGGTTAAATACCTTTGAGTAAAAGACTAGATATATAATAATGTATAAAAGGCATGAAAGGATACCATAAATGAAATGTATAATAGTGTATAAAAGGCATGAAAGGATGCCAAAATGGAATTGGTATAATGGTGCATTATAAGCATGAAGGGATACAATAAATGAAAATAAAGATTAATGACTAAAGAGATAAATGGAGAAGAAAAATATAAAGGAAGATAGGTATGCTAGGCATACTAAAATAATTAAGATAATTGTAAATGAAATATGGTTTAAATGAGGAGGATCATAGAATCCTTAAAGAATATACAATTTAGTACTAACTAAATAAAAAGAACAAATTTATGTATACACAAAGGTTACTTTATAATTTTATGTCTCACTAAGTAAATACTTAACGTATGTTGTTTCCATGTGTAGGTAAAAGCGGAGATAAATTAAGGAGTGTAGTAGTAGCAGCGGGTATCATCTATTAAGGTTGACTCTCATCAGTAATGGTAGGACAATTATGTTTGTTTTGAACCATTGATGGCATGTAATCAAATTTAAAGAAAAATGCTCTGGAATGTATATAAAGATAAAAATTTTGGTAGTATGTTTCGATGAACGTTTTATGACTGTGCTGAAATGTTTTAAGTTAAATTTTGAAACAAACTTTTAAGGGTTTTCAAAAGACGAGCTGTTTTAAAAGTGAGGTAACATCTATATCTCATACACAGAAAAGTATACGGGAGATGGGTGTTACATTGCATGATTTTTTTTCAAGTAAATATGTTCATACATTCTTAGTATAATGACCCCTTTTTAAACAACAGGTTGACTAACTCTGACCTTGACAAATGCAGGTCATTAAAGAGAGAAGTTAGACTACCCAATTGGGCTCTAATGACTCTAGCCCATATAATTGATAAAATGCCCCGTTTCATTTAAGCAACCCGACACCGTTTCCCCAATCCTTTTCCTATTTTGATTATACCCCTATCTTAGTTGAATCCCAAATTCCCAATTTGATTAAACCAGAAATCTGCAATTTTATTCTCATCGCCTGAACCCTAAGTTATTTCCTCAATCGTGGCACCACTATTCGAGTTTTATACCCAACCTCCAAATTACAAAGAATCAAACCTAAACTTTTTATCATTTTCCTAATTGTTTTTTGTATTTTCTTCTGCTTGCATGTGTATGCTGATGAGAGAGGGAACGATGGAAGCGGTTTTGGAAGCTGCTAGAATGCTTTTCGAATGTTGGTGATGTGGCTTGCTGGTTGTGAGCTTAAAAACAGCGGTGGCAACTCCTTTCTTCCCTGGTGGCCGAACTATTAACCCTGATATTAAGGTTTCATCAAAAATATGTTTTATGCTTTTTGTGTTAGTCCATGTTTAGGTTATGGTTTTAGAATAATAAGAATGTAATTGGGTTATTTTGGGCTAAATGTGTATTTGTAAATGGGCTAGAAGTCTTGCAAACTTGGACATTTGATATATTTTTGGTTTTAAGGTTTGTACATGGACTATTATTGGACTATTTCAATGTTTAATTTGGATTTGATATTTTTGGTAATTGGCATTTGAATATGAATTTGGATTCTAATTTATAGCCTAAATCCCACATATCGCAACTAAGCACGGACTTTAAATTCACCAACAATTCTTTTTAACTTTAGATTGGCTTTCAATCGCTTCCAACGTAAATTTAAATCGTTCAGACATATTTAGGGTATTATAAAGTGAAGAAGACATCTCCAGTAATAAAGCTAAATTTGTCAATTTATGTGTCATGACCATCGAAGAAGATTCAATAGTATCTTCTAACTCAAATGAATTAAATTTTTATTCTTTTAAAGAGTTACAAGTTGTCTATGATGAATTGTACTTGGAATTTGAGACCTTGAATTTCAAATATAAGAAATTGATTCCAAAATTAAAAAATGAAAATAATTTTCTTTTAAAAACCAAAGTGGACTTGAAAAACAAAATGAAGTTTCGAAAAATGATTTTGAGATTTCAAAAATCAAAATTAAATATTGAAAAAAAAAATCTTGATTTAAAAGTTAAGCTAGAGTGCTTAAAACAAAAGAAAAATAAATTCTTTCTAAAAACAATTCATCTTTTTTAAAAATAGAAAAACACTCACATTGTTATTTTCATGGTCACAATGTACATACCTATTCATTTAAAAATAAAAATAAAATCTTTTAAAATTATACCAGTATGGCTCCTAAGGGAATTAGGGGCATCAAACCTAACATTCAAAGACCCAAAGAAATTTAAGTACCAAAAACAAAGTAAATATCTCTTGTAGGTGTGTTGGAGCAATGAAAATAAAGGTAAAAATTTTGCATGTTCTAATTATACAAAGGAACTATGGGTAACCTCTAAACATAATGATGATTATTTTTGTATATTGGTTGCTTATGCATGCATGAGTATTGAGCATTAATGATTACATGTTGTTTGTTATCTCATGTATGTTGAAAATATATTATGATGGACATGTTTTAAAGTTAAATGTTTTTATAAATTTTTAGTTCATCTTAATTTTTTTGGTGAAGTTATGTTTTAATGTTTTAAATAATTCTTTTAAAATACTTTGACTTAATTTGTGTTTTTATTGAAAATTACTTCTAAAATAAGTGACGTCCTTAATTTATTGAATATTTTAAACATTTGGAATTACTTTAAGTTTATGATGCCAAGTGTCAGAACCATTTATCATAAAAAAATAGTATGGCTTTTGAGAAATGATGGGGTTTTGAAAACAAAAATGATTTTGGAGTCATCATCGACCTTTGGTTAGGTAGGTTGAATATTTGAAAATACTTTTAAAAATGATGAGCACCCCCATATTGCCCAAAATTAATACCTAACTAATTATACATCATCTTTATATCGAAACTTGTAATTTCAAATATATATTTAAATTATGATCATTTTAGAAGAAAGAAGGGGTATCATTTTGTACGAGTAATCCTAAAAAACACCTTCCTTCTCAATTAAGGCGCATTTTCATAGATTCCTCATACAAAATAATATTGCTCTGATTTTTAGAAAAGAATATATATATATATACACATTAGAATATAAGAAAAATACTATTTTGTTGAGCAATCCTTGGCAACACAATCTGTCGCAATGGTCCTTCGGGTGGCCCTAAGTTCGCGTTTTGACTTGCAATTGTAATGGATTCACCATCGATCTCTTTCAAATTAGGTGTATGGGGCACCTCAAACTTACCATTTATTGGATCTACACTTTACCAGATTTTTGTCAGATTCGAAAGTCGTTTACGATCGAGGAAAGATGAGCAACCTCGAGCCACCATTTCAATACCAATCAATTACCGGATTGTCTTAATGGTAAAAATTAAAATTTTAAAATAACAAATTAAATTCGATCCGAATTGTTTATCTTTGACAAACTTTGAATTTTAATTGGATTCTCTTAAAAAATAGGTAAAATTAATATTAATAGAAAAAACTAATAGTAAAATAAATAATAAAACTAATAAAATAAATAAAGAAAACTAAAATTCTGCAAAACAAAAAAATTGAATCAAAGTATCAAGTTATAAATTAATAAATAAAAACAAAAAAGGATTAAATTGAAAGGAAATATAAATCTAAGGGTGAAATTACAAGTGGTGAGTAAATTAAAATACACTTCAAAACATCGAGGGCGGGAAAATAATTTAATAAACTTGAACCTACATGGTTGTCCATCTTATATAGGTAACCCAAAACCCCTTTTTCATCTCATATGTGACAAACATCCAAAACTCTCTCCCCCTAATTGCTTTCAACTATATCTCTTTCTCTCCAATGAAACCCAGAACTAGATCAGCCTCCCCCGATGACCACCGTCCTCTGTCGCTCATATCACCCAGAACTAGAAGAACTAATGCATGATTTTCTTTTTATTGTACCCTGGTAATTAATAACAAAATACAAAAGGGAAAATGACACAATCAACACCTCAATTCAAAATAAAATGTCAGGAAAGATGCAACAGGTGACCAACTTGTAAAACCTTGACAAAGTTATACGGACCTATTGGGGCATTAGACCTAAAACTATGGTATATATGTTATTTTTCCTTTTCAGGTAATCTTAAACCTAAAATCTAAACCAGAGCCTCCCGAATTTGAAAAAAAGAAAACATCCCAAACCCTTATCTCACTCTATCGATCATGAGCAATCAAGACCCCAAATCTTCATAGGCCACAGTACATCGATGGTCGTTTCCCCCTCTGACTGTCGTTAGGAACCCCATAGAATCCTAAATGATGTCCAAAAAGGCTTTAAACAACCCTTTTCATCTTTTCTAACCCTCATTTCCTTCAATCAAGATTCATAAAAGCCCCCTTTACTCAATAAATCAGCTCCCAACCCAGTTTCGACCACCATTCGTGGTGGTCGGACAAACCAAGACACACACTGAACCTAAAACTCGTGCCTTCCCCCAAACCGTCAAAAAAAGATTCCTAAATATGTTAAATCAAACCCCCAATCATCATTTGATGCTTCAATTCCTAACTCTTCGACGACGATCCTAGCTTTGACGTGAATATCAGATGACTTAGGTAAAACTAAACACTCCCTCATTCACTCATTTTTAGTTTCTAAAATCCACATGCATGTTCAAAAACCAAACTGAAAAAATGAATACCTTTGAAGTTTTGAAAATACTTCTATAATTTTTTATTTTTCAAGTCCCCTCTTTTTACATGTATTTTATAGAGGGTTTTGGCGACATTGGTAGTATTACATTTGGTGATGGATTAGATTGAAGCCCTAACAGTTGACGTATATGGGTCGTGCATCACCCCTAAATCTAACGGTGGGGTCATGTGATAAATGTTGGAACATAAGGAAACCCTATTTGCATTGGGCCCTCACATAGGTTTCCATCCTTCTTTGAGTTATTGGGTTTGGAAGATAAATTAATGGTTGTAATTTCTTGTCTTGGACTTTAACACAGGCTGTTAATTTGGGTATATATGTTAGGTTTTATTCATTATTTTTGGTTTACATATATATTTCTTTGGGCTTAAATAAAAATGGTGATTACAGTTGTCTATATTTTCTAATTATTGTGGAATAGGAATAGAAATAGTGCAAAGATATAAAGAACCATTTTTTCTGTATGACTGATGAAATTCTTGAGTTGTAAGTTATTCTCATTATAAAATCTTTACTCCTTTGTGTGGTAAGCTCTTCTAACTATGAACTTCCCTCATTAAAAATGTTGATCCAACTCCTTTTGTGATGGATTTGAGTGAAGGTTGAATAAGTTCTTCTCACTATGAACTTCTTCCCCCGTCGGATAAGTTTTTCTCATTTTGAACTCTTCACTGAAAAATGTTGATCTACCTCCTTCCATGATGGACGAGCCAAGGTTCAACAAGTGTTTCTCATTAGAAACTTCTTCTCCTTCATCGAGTGATTTATTCTCATTATGAACTCTTTGCTGAAAACACTGATCCACTTTCCTCTATGATAGATGAGCCAAGCTTGAATAAGTTATTCTCATTAGGAATTTCTTCTCCCTCAACATGTGAGTTCTTCTCATTATGAACTCTTTGCGGAAAATATTGATCCACCTCCTTCTGTGATAGACGAGCCATGGTTGAACAAGTTCTTTCGAGTAACCCATACTAAGGCACAACATACCTTCTCAATTGACGGATACCTTGCCTCATAATCTGTAAACTTCTTGCTTAATTAGTAAATGGCTTTCTCATTCTTTCCAGTTTTGTCGTGTTGTCCTAGTAAACATCCCATCAAGTTTTCAAAAATAGAAATATACAAGAACAATGGTTTGCCTGGAACTGATAACATTAGGATAGGAGTATTCTCCATATACTCCTTTACCTTCTCAAAGGTGTCTTGGCAATTATCACCCGATACCCATGGTTATTCTTTCCGAGTAGGCGGTAGATAGGATCACATTTGTCAATCAGTTGTGAGATGAATTTGGCAATGTAATTTAGCCTTTCTAAGAAGCCTTGAACCATTTTTGGCGTACACAAAGAAAGTAGGTTATGTATTGTTTTGACCTTGCATGGATCAATCTAAATACCCTTTTTGCTTACGAAAAAACCTAACAACTTCCCAGATATGACCCCAAAGGTGCATTTGTTTGGATTGAGTTTCAACTGAAACTTTTTTAACCTTTGTAATAATTTTCTAAGGTTCTCGATGTGCTTGTTTTCTACTTTAGCTTTGACGATCATGTCATCAACGTACACTTCTATCTATTTATACAGTATGTCATTGAAAAAAGTTACCATGGCTCTTTGGTACGTTGCCCCTATGTTCTTAAGTCTAAAAGGCATCAATTTGTAGCAAAACGACCCCCACATACTGACAAAAGTGGTTTTCTCCATATCTGCAGGATGCCGCTTAATTTGATTATACCCAGAGAAACCATCCATGAACAATAAAAGAGAATTCCCAACTGTATTTTCTCCAACATATCTATGTCTGGAAGTGGAAAATTATCTTTAGGACTTGCTTTGTTAAGGTCTCGGTAGTCAACACACATGTGCACTTTTCCATCCTTCTTTGGCACAGGTACTATATTGGCCACCCACTCCAGATATTTTTATACTTGTAGGAAACCAACTTCAAACTGATTCTTGACGTCTTTCTTTATCTTCAGAAGCATTCCAAGTCTCATTTATCTCAATTTATTTTATACAGGCCTGCCTTGTAGATTAATTGATAGTTTATGCACTACCATGTCTTTATCTAGTCCCAGCATATCCTGATATGACTATGTGAAGACATCTTTGTACTCTTGAAGTAGCCTAATTAAATCTATTCGTGCTTCATCAGAGATAGTAGTGCCGATTTTGATCTCATTCTTATCTTCCTCAGACTCTAGGTTCATGATTCTATCATTTCTTCATGATACATAATTTGCATGTCTTCTTTATCCACTATTCTTAATAACTCAAGAGGAAAATATCATTATCCCCATTGTCACACTCATCGACTTCCCTTACAAAAATAGGTTGCTTGAAGTCAATCTCTAGGTCAGAATCATTATTATCTATGTCATTGATATCTAGTGACTTGAAGAATATATATGTATATATATATGTTTATACGAGAGAAACTATCTGACATGAAAAATATAAACAAATAATATATTATGTACATACAAAAAGAAATAAAGAACAAATAGAAAATATGTTTTCCATGTGAGAAACAATAATGCATCTTTTATTGAAAGCCAATAAAAATAGTTCATTAACCCTTACAAGAGATCACCTATTGCCCTGGGTATGAGCAAATAGAGAAAGTTTTTAGTATTACTCTAATTGTTTTAGAAACACGGGTAGCTCTTCAGTGGTTCAGTTGCTCAGTACGAACCTTGGTGGTAAAGGACGGATCCCAGATCGAGTGACCTCTTATGTGCCATCCTCTATTACAACATTATGTTCAGATTCTTTATGTATTCTTTGAGGACATAGGGAGTCACTTTTTCTTCGTCCTTAATACAAAAATTTCACGGATAAGGGAAAAACCATTGGCTCCCACATGACTTCTTCACCAGCTAATTTTGTCTTTCTTCTTTCTTGACCCTTTAGAATTTTTTCCCTCCTCTGTTGAGGGCTTCGTTGATACCCAAGGCCAAATTAGTCTAATATCGAAGTATGGTAGATGGGTCAATTCTTCCTTGCAGGAATTTACCAAATCCTCTTCATGCTTTGGCATCTCTTTCAAGGGTCAGCATGATCTCCATCTTCATGCAATTTGATAGCCGGGGTTTAGGGAACTTGTTTTCTTCTACCACAAAGGTGGCATTGAAAAACTGCAAAGAGCATAATGAACATTCTAAAGCGGCTCCATCCACCGTAAGGGACATGAATGGACATACTGGCTACAATGTCTTCTTCAGCATTGATGGTCACAAGAACTGCATCAATGAAAAACTTTATTTTGTGGTAGAGATTGGAAGACACTACTCTGATTTTATGAATCCATGGTCTCCCCAAAAGACAATTGTAAGATGGCATGATGTCCATTACCAGAAATTGTATGTTGTAAGTGGTTGGTCCTATGGTTAACGGGATTTAAAATTTTCCAATCACTTCTCTTTTCATTCCACCAAATGCCCAGACCATGATTTGACAAGCTCTCATGTGTGAGGCATCCATGAGTAGCCTCCTAAGGGTGACAAAATACATCACATTGAGGGTGGAGCCATTATCAATCAGGATGTTGGGCAAAGCATGCCCCTTGCAATAATTTATGCCGTGCAAGACCCTAGCATTTCCTATTCATGCTGGTGGAATTTTGTCATCGAAGAATGAAATTAGGTTGACTGTCTATATGTTGCTAAAGAAATAATCCAACTACTAACTAATATATCTTTTGGAATGAATGTTTGGTTTAGCATTTTCAGCAATGCCTCTTGGTGTGATTCAGAGCATAACAATAGTGTCAACATTGAAATACATGTTGGTATCTTATGTAACTACTCCATGATATTGTACTTATTGTATTTTAGAAATTTCAAGAATTCTACAGCTTTGTCTTCCATTATTGGTTGGTTGACCACCAGTTCATATCCTTTAAAGGATTTTATTGTTCTTTGCGAGTAGCACCTTCTGCTTCTAGTGAAGTACCCCACTTCGTTAACAGTTACCACCTTACTATTATATTTCTAGGGCACATGTCTACTATCCTTGTAAGGTAATGCCTTCGGGGCCATGATTACTACCCTAGCAGGTACCCTCTCTATTGCCTTTATCATGGAAATAATCACTAGAGGGCGACTACCAGTGTACCCTTTATTTAATGACTCCTCAATTGCAAACACATTTGTTTCTGGGGTTTTCTCATAAAACTCCATCCCTTTACTATCTATCAGCTGCTAGATCAATTCTCTAACGACAAGACATTCTTGTATGGTGTGCCCCTCCTTATGGTGATACTGACAGTAAACCTTATTTATACATTCTATCATATCTGGGTGTGGAACTATTAATCTTGCATTCACTATTTCCCCCCAAACCCATATCAGTGGGGACTTTACTTCTAACATTTTCATCTTGGTATGTATCCCAATTTCCTAAATAACAACATTAATTTCGGTCTCCCCGTGATTTGGGAGAGGATTATGGGTTACATTAGGAGTGTCGCGAAATTTATCCAACCTATATTTCACAATTTTTGAACTAGCCTTATAAAGGTGATGAAATTGTCAACAGTATGTCCTGGGACATCACCATGGTATTTGCAATTAGCATATTTGTCATACCATTTTGAATATGGAAGCTTTAGAGGTGCCACTGGGTAGGGTGAAACCATATTCTTGCTACGTAACTGTTGAAATAGTGCTACATATGTCATGGGAATTGGATCAAAATATTCTTTCTCTCTTCTTTACTCCTTCAAGTCTTATCTTTAAGGGTTTGAGGTCGATACGACGCCATCTTTTCCATATTTGTATGTGTTTTGTTATTAACCTCACCTTCCTTTTTCTTTATAAATAGTTTCTTGTGGGACTTTACACTCTTTATTTTTCCCTACGTAATGACCATCTCCACCATTTCTCAAGTTGTTACTATATCTGCAAAACTTCCAGAGGTGATTGCTACCAGATGTTCGAAATAGGGAGCTTTGAGAGTATGCACGAATAACATTCAGGTTTTTGTGAAATATAGGTATACTCTTTATCTTTTCTTTCATTTTTTGTGACTTGTCTTCCTCAATAATATATAGGATGTAATATTTTGGATTCTTAATAGGTTTGGTTACCCCAACCTACCCCTTTGTAGAGGAAGAATATACCTGATATCCAGGCGTAATTACCAATTTTTATGGTGGTGTAGTTATTTTCTTAGTAATCTTGGTTCTCGTGACACTTAGAAAATTCACCCTTGCCATTCTTGCTATTAGTTGGTTAATCAAGGTATCCTATTTTCATCGATGGAATCCAAGGTAGTCTTGAGATTCTAACTTAGCATATTTTCCAGATCTTTCTATAGCTTAGCGAATTTTCTTCAAGTTCATTCATTCTAGCTTCCATCTGTCTTGATTTGAGTCGAATGTTATGTGGAAGTGGTGTGTCCAGTGCTTTTTCCTTTGGTAATGACATAAATCTTTGTTAGTCATTCAGATTTTAATAGGAATGACACAATATAAAATAATTAAAATACTAAAAAAATTCATGATGAAATTGAGGTATTGATCCTAAAGTATCCATCATCATAGATCAGCTTTTATTGAGACAAAAATGACATTACAACGAAATCAAAACATTTAAAAATAGACTCGAACCAGATCTTCTAGGCTTCAGAATGCTTCTAGCAAGTTGATAAGTCTTTAGGCTTCGTCACTCACTGGTTGAATCCCTCGCCTTACCATCTTGACTTCCCTAGCTAATCCACACAAGTGACGAATGATTTTTTGAACTTATTCCAAGAATTCTTGAATGACCGTATATGTTTCTTTCACCCTTCGTTGAGCCTATTCCCATTGATATTTCCACCAAAGTCCTCAATCAAAAGGGACCATATGAAGTTCTCTTGCATGTTTCTTGTATCCATAGATGATGCGTTCTAACTCAACCATGCGTGTCTTCATTACTTAGTGATCTTGCTCTTACTTCTTTTGAAGAGATTGCTCTAAATCAACCACCATGGTTTAATGATTTTTGTTTTGATACTAACTCTTTGATAATTGTCTTTAGGAAACTTTCAAATAATCTTCCAGCATTTCTCTACCACTCTGTCTCTAAGCTTTTCTCTTCAAGTTGTATGCTTCGTCTTTCCAATGCTCTAATGACTTCTTCAAATTAGTAACCTTCTAAGTCTGGTCTATGAATCCATTCCTCGTATCTTCTAACTCATCAAGAACTCTCTTCTCTTCCTTTTTTGCTTTGTTTGCTTTGTCATTCTAAACCACTGCATCCGTCTTCTACTAAAACCTCTTATATTCCATTTTATTCAATTTTGTCTCCCACACTTTTCGCTCTATTTTGAATTCACTTATGGAGAATTGGAACTCAGATGGGATGACCTTAAGATGTTCTTTCCTAGGTCGAGTGCCATCAATGTTATCTATTAGGATGTTGTCATTCTCTCTTAGTCTTCTCCACTCGATATAATATGGTGTAAGCATTTCTTGAGCTCCTACAGTATTAGTTCAAAGTATTTCTTTCCATGACTTAGATATGACTTTGACCTTTCTTTTGTAATTATCCTCGTGATACATGAATTCATATTTCCAAAGTTTGTGGGTGATTGAAATGAATTGCCTTGCCCGTACTGGATTGATTTCAAGATTAAATCTCGTTTTAGGTGTTAAGAAAGTGTTTTTAAAACACTTAAAGACCCTAAGTAACTTACTAAAACATCATAATAAATTTACGAACCAACCCAAGTCATTTAAGATGATTTTGGGTATTTTCTAGAGCCTAAAATATCAATTTTAGGGTTTGATTATTAATATTGGGATGAATAGTATCAATACTGGTTGAATTAGGGTTAAAATTAGGGTTTTCAAAAGGGGGTATTGATACTGCTAGGGTGAATATCGATATTATCCTTGTACTATCAATACTTAGAGTAGTAATATCGATACTGATGTTTCATTTTCGCAACAGAATGCATTTTTGGTACCGATACTCATAGGGGTATCGATACTTAACTCTAGGATATCGATACTACAGCTAGAGTATCGATACTACCCACCTTGTGTGATCATATTCAACCCAAGTTAAGGTCTATAAGATCTAAGGATAGTATGTAATGATAAGACTTAGTCCATGAATGACGTAAATATCCAAAAGGCCCAGTGACACTCGTAGGAGTGGGTTACAACCAGCGTAACCATAGTAGGCATAATTTGTCAAAGAATTTTTAGTAAGCACGTAACAAATATTTATGGATAAAGGATCATTGTAAAAGGTGTACCGACAAGAGGTATGACCAATCAATCAAATTATGAGACAACAATGTCATAAACTTCCAGAATGACTGCAACTGTTGGATGTGTAGTTATTCCTTAAATTCGAGGGAAAATTAAGGGAAAACATTATAATAGTGAATATAATATCGACACCCATAAATGAAACTGAGTTAGATATCAGGCCAACTAGAACCTCATCCATTAAATAGTAAACATAAAAATCCTCGTGAAGTCTCAAAACACGTAGAGATTCCCCAGAGTCAAAGAATGAATAAAGTACCCTTAAATAGTGTATAACCAGATCAATACATATTATCAATAGTAACAGAATAATAAACCCGTGTAGAACGTTCTAGGTGAGAGAACAAGCATGATAATAACTATAAACAATAACAACTAGGATGTCATAAAACTAGCCTTTGTGTAACACTCAAGAAACAGCCAGGACACCCAAGTTACTTTAGCAGTTGGGCGATTATCTTGTTTGTTAGTATGTTCAAGCATAAACCAGTCAGTGCCACATCACTTCTTTTACTAGCTGGGCGCATATGCTTTAAGACTCGATGGAGTAGGTTGGCACACATTTTTGATGCAGTATCGGATCTTACCCCATAAATCCAAAGGGTCAGGTGTACGTCTCTAACGTAGTTTCGGATCTCACCCAGGTACTTAAGGGTATCTTAGGTAGGCTAGAGGGGTGTGTGAGTTCTGAGATATAGGCTCTCAACCACACCATGATGCCTACCACAAATTGTGTGATGCATTGTAGTATCAGTTTTACATTCAGATAATGCATAGCATAGTTAATATTACATTTAGATAATGTATAGCAGTGTTAGTGTTGCACTTAGATAATGCATAAGAGCTTCAATACGCCATTTAGACAATGCACAATAGATACAGTCAGTAGGTTTAGAGACCTTTTTGACGTGTACTCATGGCTAAGCGAAGAGCGTCAATACGCCATTTAGACAATGCACAATAGATACAATCAGTAGGTTTAGAGACCCTTTTGAGGTATACTCATGGCTAAGCCTTTAATAGAGGTCCTAGGAATGTATGAGACCCCTACTTTAGGGATAGAACAATTAAGCCTTAAGTAGGTAGCACTTGATCTAGACCATGCATGTACCTACTGCTTAGTATCATATCTTCAGCATGCTTACATTTATGAAATTCTTTTATTACTCTAGATTAGTTATTATATTGTTGGGCTTTATAGATGTTTTCCATTGGCAGGTTAGTACCATGAGCAATTCATGGAGCACCGTCACAGTAGGACTTCCAGGATATCCTTTAGTGTAATGTGATGTAGCTTAGTAGGCAAATGTATTCATAAAATCTTACTTTTGTATTCAGTTTATTAAACTCAGAGTTTGTATTATTTTGATTTTAAATTATGTGCCACAGAGCTCCGGTGTTATAAATTGTTTTTATAGCTGTTGTGTATGTTTTTAATTATGATACCATTCAACTTATTTGAAAATAAAGTGATATTGTTTTAAAAATTAGGGGTTGCCTCGGTAGCCCAATGTTACACTTTAGGCCCAATTGGGTTTAGTGTGTTACAATATCAGCTTCGATATTTATTAGCATGTTTCTTACATCTTCTTGCATATCCCTTTGCTCTTTCTTAAACTTGGCTAGTCGATCATAAATTTTTTAGTCTTCTTCCTAGTATTGTGTGGATGCGAAGTATTCTTGTTGCTAGTAGGAAGGGGCGTGATCACTGCGATTGGAAAGCTTATCACATATTTGGTGTTTTATTCATTGAATGAATGTTTTCATGTGTGATTTTAAAACATAAACAATACAAATGCAATGTAAAATGAACATTTACAAACACAAAAGGTGATAATTCCAATTAGTGGCCACCACTAGAAAAACCTTCATCATAACACAAGTTCTCCTTTTTACTAGATAGCCAAATTTCACATGCTTTATTTTCTTCAAGTTCCTAAGTTATGTTTCTCGAAATATCTAATGCCATTTTCCCTTCAAATCGCCTATTACGAGTTTTGAATCTTCAAGCCTCCACTTCTATGAGGTTTTCCAAGGATAAAATGGTTTTCACGGGGCCTTGTGCATAGTCTTCTTGTTCTTGATCCAATTAGCATCTGACTCTTTGATATCATCTTGGGAGGATCCTCGCTACACATTTATATCTCTACAGAAACTACGCATGAAAACCATCACGCGCTAAGTATATCTTAGTGAGGCAATAATAAGCTAAGGTAAGATAAAACATGAAAATATCATAAATACGATAAAGCAATTAAAAGAAATTTTAAATAAAACGTTAAACTTTCAAACCAACTTATTCAAGTCAAGTACTTCACCGTAACCTGAAAATCAACTTGTTACATATTCTTGTAAAAATCATGATAAATAATATCAAGTAACATAAACATAACATATTATGTGACAACTTAACATGTTCATAACTTTTATTTCATTTTCATAGCCCAAAGTATATTTAAGAGAATATAAAGTATGTGAGTAGAACATAAGGTGCGCACTAAGAACATCATGGCACCAAACATAACATATCATAACAATCAATCCAAGTGCAGATCGTAACATATGCACCAACAGTGCTAATCATAATGTACACGAATGTACCATAACTTGATTTGAAAGTACTCAACTAAATGACATGCCAAATGTACCTACAACTCTCAATGCAACATATAATGGGCTTTTAATTATTAATATAATCATTTATTAATCAACGCCTGAAAATTATAAACATTTAAAATTCATTCTCATAAAACTCGTACTTGAGCAATTCATACCTCATATCATCCACAAAACATTTATGTAAACATTATGGAAATAATCCTTAATTAAAGGACAAAACATACTTGAAAATAATATGAGGTTGACTTTTCTAAAGTCTTCCTCGATCAAAATAATTAAATAAATAAACTACACTTACCTTTGCCTCACTATCGAACCTTTTATGTGATAATCCTAATCACAAATTTTATCCTTTCCTTTTGTATCATTCATATCACTAGATTTTCGTAGTCTGACAATGTAACATAATAACATAACATATTCAATCTATATGTTAGTATCGACCTAATATAATCTAAACTTAAAAATATAAAATCTATAAAAATAAAATTGAAATTTAATCGATATGAAACTAAATCATTCTCTCACCCTAAATTCAAACTTCTCAAAATTTTTCATTCAATTCCACAAATATTTATTTCATCATCAACCCTCCAAGTTTAGCTAAATACATAATTAAGCCACTAATTTTGAATTATTTCTAGAATTCACCTTTACTTTTTCATTAAATTTAGCCATTAATCATTATGATCATTTCACATTAATTACATAAAACTTCCAACACCTTAATAAAATATTCAAATCAACACTTAAACATTCAAAAGCTTGCAACTTCATCCTAACTTTCTTAGGCTTTTCGTATTCAACCACCAAGCTTATAAACTTGCAATTTAATCCTAACTCATTAATTAAACTCAAAAATCAGCATGCTACTAAAATTTGCATAATTGATCTAATTTACCCATATGATATTTTCACATTTAAAAAATTGTAATAAAGTCCTATATTTTTAGGACCTTTCAAATTCCACTACAAATTTTGATTAATTTGCACTTTGGTTCCAATCCACTTTCTAACTTAAAATTCCAACATTTCAATGTTAAAAATTAACATAGAACACCCCAAATATCATATTCTTGCAATAATATCCCACAATTCTCAAAACATGTATATTATCCCTTTTTCTAACTCAAGCTTCCAAATGTATATCCAAAACACATAGAATACTTCTAATATAAATTCAGTACCATATAAATATTTCAATAATTTCCCCCTAATTTTCCTAGTGGCTAAACCTACATAGTACATTAGGGCTTGAGTTTTATTCAATTTCAAGCACGAATTCAACTTCCTTACATCCAATTCATGCCATTCTAACCATTACAACATCAAATTAAACCAAAATCAACCAATTTCATAAAACCCTAGATATGGCCGAACCTTATATATCCATGTACAAAAACGTTTTATCATCATACATGCTTTAGAAATAATCTTCAACATCGATAACATAAAAATCATTCATCAATTCTTCAAAATTCATAAATCATACATAAACTCTAATTCTCAATCTCAACATACAAACATCTTCACAATGCAACATATATATCAAATCATAGAGAATTTCATGTAGGTTAATAAAAAATCAAGTATGTAACTTCAAAAATCAAAAATAAAATCTTACCTTGGAAAGCAATGGTGATTCGGCCTAGGTGAAGAAAATGGCTGAAAATGTGTTTAATTTCTTTATTATTATAGTATTATAATCCTTAACACATGGCTACTTTGTAATATGATTGAATTAAAAATTCAATTAATAAGAAATCCCAAAAATATCATTAATGAAACTTGATAATTACCAAGTGTCATTGCATTATCTTCTATTAAAATATTCCATAATTAAATATGAACCAATTTGAATTTGAATTTCTACTTTGACCATGAAATTTTTTAAAATTCCATTTTAGTCACTAAAATTTCATTGTTCGGCCAAATTTGAAAACTTACATTGATATGTTCTAGATTTATCTAATCTAAAACACGAAAATAAACATTTCCAACCATTATCTAACATCATTCAAAATTTTTCTAAAATTCTGGTTTGATCCAATTATTCGATTTCTATTCTAAATTTTATTGATTTATAACTTTTAACACAAATCCCCTATCGAAAATCTGATTACCACAAAAATCATTATTTTAGGCCAAACTATTCATTTATGGGATAAAATATATATCTTCTAAAAATTATAATTTTGGTCCCTAAACCTTTACAAAGTTTATATTTTAGGCACCAAACTTTCAAAACTTACATTATAGTCACTAGCCAAAATTTGGGGTATTAAAATTCCTCCCCCCTTGAAGAAAATTCGTCCTCGAATTTTCTATATGTATATACATGGCTAGAGTAAAAAGATGAGGAAATTATATTTTCCTGTCTTATTCTCGTTCCCAAGTCGTTTCCTCAATTTTATGGTTCCGCCAAAGAACTTTCACCAGTGGAATCGTCTTGTTCTTTAGCGTTTTGACTCCATGAGCTAAAATCTTTACTGGTTCTTCTTCATACGATAGATTCGACTGAATCTTATCCATCTCTGGAGGTAATGCTAATTGATAAGATACCTAACTAACTCTTTTTATAACCTCATATGGGTCGATGAATCTCGCACTCAACGCTTTCCTTTGCGTACAAATGTCATAACTTTCATCCATGGTGATACTTTGAGAAATACTTTATCACCCTCTTGATATCCGATCTCTTTTATCTTCAAATCACCATATGATTTCTTTCTATCAGCATCTATCTTGATATTGTATTGTATAATATTTACTTTATCTTCCACTTCTTTGATTAGATCTGAACCAATTATGTCTTCATCTTTTAGCTTAAACCAATTTAATGGTGTCTGACATTTCCTTCCATATAGGGCATCAAAAATGGAAATCTTAGTACTTGATTGGCAATTGTTGTTATAAGCAAACTCTGCTAAAGACAAATATTTTTCGCATGATCCTTTAAAATAAATAACACATGCCCTCAGCATGTCTTCAAGTATTTGTATGGTTCGCTCGTATTGACCATCTGTTTGAGGATGATAAGTGTGCTGAAGTTCAGTTGAGTTCCCAAGGCTTCATCCAGAGAATTCTAGAATATCGAAGTAAATATCAGGTCTCTATCAGAAACTATCGAGATAGGTACTCCATGAAATCATATTATCTCTCTATTATATAATTCAACATACTTATCTATCGAGTAATTCTCTCAAACTAGAATAAAGAGTATTATCCTAGTCAGTCTATCCATAATAATCCAAATCTAGTCTTTCTTATTGGGTTTCAAAGGTAAACCTATTACAAAATCCATGGTAACTCTTTCCCACTTCCATTAAGGAATAGAAATAGGTTGAAACAACCTAGATGACACTTGATGTTATGCTTTCACCTGCTGACATGTCAAATATTTGGATGCAAACTTAGTTATAGCCCTTTTCATACATGTCCACCAATATTGACTCTTTAAATTTTGATACATTTTATTTCCTCTTGGATGCATAGTCAAAGAACTATAATGAGCTTCAGAAAGAATATATTTCTTTAATTCTTCATCATTGTGTATTCACACTCGACCCCGATAATATAAACATCCATCATAATTGATTTCAAAGTCTTTCATTTCACTTTTCTTCACCTTCTCGATTCTTTCTAAACACTTTTTATATTTTCCTTGAAGATCTTTAATTCGATCTAACAGTTCATGTCTCAATCTCAATTCTATAATAAGTGCACCATTATTCTTCATTGATAATCGAGCATGCAAAGCTCGAAAAGTAAAAAACATCTTTCGGCTAAGTGCGTCAACTACCATATTCGCCTTTCCAGGGTGATAGTCAATAATCATGTCACAGTCTTTTAGAATCTCAATCTATCTCCTTCGCCTTAAGTTCAATTCTTTCTAAGAGAGAAAATACTTCAAACTTTTTATGATAAATATGAATATAACATTACTCACCATACCAGTAGTGGCACCAAATCTTCAAAGAGAACACCATGGTTGCTAACTCCAAATCATGTAATTTTGTTTGTATGTATTTAACTGTCTCAAAGCATAAGTTACCACTTTATCGTCTTGCATCAAGACACATCCCAAATCATTACGAGACGCATCATTGTAAATCACATAATCTTTACCTGACTCTAGATGTACTAAAATGGGTGCTTCTGTCAAAGTCTTCTTAAGCGTATCAAAGCTTTCTTGACACTTTTTAGTCTAAACAAACATCACATCTTCCCTAAGTAGCATGTTAAGAAGAGAAGTAATCATCAATAAACTCTTCACGAATCTCTGGTAATAGCCAGCTAATCCCATGAAACTTCAAACCTGAGAAATATTCTTTGAACTCTTCCATTCCACCATTGCTTGTACTTTCTTGGGATCTACTTGAATTCCCTCTGTTGAAATCACATGACCAACCGATAGCCGAAATTCAGATTTTGATAACTTGGCATAAAGTTTTTTATCCTACAAAGTCTGGAGTACAATGCAGAGATGTGTATCATGCTCCTCTTGGGTCTTAGAATATACCAAAATATCATCGATGAACATGACCATAAACTGATCCAAATATGGATGAAACACCCGATTCATCAAATCCATAACTGTTGTTGGCGCATTGGTTACTCCAAACATCATCACTACAAACTCATATTGACCATATCGGGTTTTGAAATTCATATTCAGAATATCTTCTTCTTTAATCTTTAAATGATGATACCATGATCGAAGATCAATCTTCAAAAAAACTAAAGCACCTTTGAGCTAATCAAATAGATCATCAATCCTTGGAAGAGGGTACCTATTCTTTATCGTCACTTTATTCAGCTGACGGTAACCTATACATAACTGCATTAATACATCCTTCTTTTTAACAAAGAGTATCTATGTACCCCACAGAGATACACTCGTTCTAATGAAAAATCGATCAAGTAGCTCCTGTAACTAAACCTTAAGCTATTTGAGTTCTGTTGGAGCCACTTGATAAGGGGACATCAGAATTAGTGTTGTACAAGGAAAAATATCAATATCAAACTTCACCTCTCGATCAATAGTTAATCCGGGTAATTCGTCAGGAAAAACATCTAGAAATTATCGAACTATCAGAATATCCTCCAATCAAACTTCAGTTATCCAGGTATCAATTACATTTGCTAAGAATGTTGTGTAGCCTTTGTCACCAATTTTGTTGTTGTCATAGCGGATATTACATGTCAATGATTTCGTTTTCTTCTCTGATTACTATTATTTTAAAGCCCTCTGCATTTTTTCTAAATAATCGCTTCATGCAACAATCCACCTATCCATATTGTCGAGATAACCAATCTATTCCCAATATGATCTCAAACTCGTCAAACGAAAACTCCAAAAGATTCATCGAGAATACAACCCCTTGAATCTTTACCGGACAATTTCTACTAATCCATTAACTATGGCACTATGACCCAGCGGGTTCATAGCTATCATATCACTATCGATACTTTCTAATAGAATATTTTTATCTCTGACTAATTTTGAACTAACATAAGAATGCATAGAACACGGATCAACCAAAACAAATACAAGTTCATCATAAAGATAGAAAGTACTTGTTATGATCTCTAGGTCATCGCGATCCTCATTAGTCTTGATATTATAAAATCTAGTTGGAGCACGTTCATCGAAATAGGAAGTTGTCTCGAAATATCCCCTCCTTTTGCCTCTGCCTCAACACCTCTCTAAGAAAAATCTACAGACCTCTCTGTCTGAAAAAATCTCTTTTCTGCCATCGGGCAGTCTCTAATAAAATGATCAGTGTCCCCACAATGAAAACAAGCTCCTGAAATCACTCTACAAGTTCCAGGGTGATATTTACCACACTACTGACATAATGGGAACTAACCTTGGGACTGAGCTGATCTACCAACTTCAGTAGCTATTGTTTGAGTCTGGCAACCTTTTTCCTTTGCCTTGGATCCCATCCGACCGAAATTACCACCTTCTGCCATTTTTTGGTGCTGATATCCCAAACCTTGACATCTTTTAGACTAGGACGAGGATGATGCTCCTGATCTCTTTAACTATCACCTCTGATCAAACATAAATCTTTCAACTTGTGACATTTATAGATCTTTAGCTTTATTTACCACTTCCTGAAAAGTGGTTAGAATAGCAGTTAACAGAAGTTCCCTCAGTCTCAAATGGAGGTTTCGAATAAACCTCTGACATATATCTCTCTTGGAGGAAACCATCTCTGAATCATATCAAGCGATCTTACTGAACTCACACTCACACCCATATACCGATCTATTGCCTTGGATCAGGTTAAAAAAGTCTTACTTTATTTTAGTTATAAACTACTTCCCAATATATTTCTTCTAAAAAGTCTCCTGAAAGAACTGCCAAGTAATCTGATCAGCAGGAACATGTGTAATCACATTCACCACTATATAAGAGCCTGGCCTCACATAGTGAAACTATGCCTTTCATTCTTTCCTCGTTTGAGCAATGAAGACTGCCCAACATAATCTTAACATCATTTAACCACACATTTTCCACTATCGGGCCTTTATTTGCTTTGTCTTTAAATTTATAATCCCCTAACCTTTTTAATTCTATCAGAACTGATATTCTTGAAGCTGGAGGAGCAGGAGGAGAAGATGGAGGTGGAAGAGTGGGAGGTGCTATTGTTGGTTGATATCGAGCCAAAATAGCCTCAAGAGCCTGTAGAAACATCCCATGATCTGGAGTTGACACTACTGCTCCCTGCTGCTGAGGTATATGCTCGACCTCATTACTACTTCCATTTTCGGTTCTCTTTGGAACGACATATTTAGTAGCCCATCTAGATCCCTCCGAATTCGACATCTAAACATCAAACACATAACATTATATTAGTAAGGAGCAACATCATAAATAAAATCACAAAACCATACCAGATAAGTAATTCTGGCATCCTAGTGGCATGAACATATTTCTAAAATAACATAGGCTCGATTTAGGCTAAGAATCGACTAAACCTGCAGCTCTGATACCAATAAATGTGACAACTATAGCTCGTATATTTCTCGAAAAGTGAGCTAAAGATGTTACATCCACTTGATGGACATTCAGTAAACATAAATGCTTAAAATTTTGATTCATTTTAAAACATTCCTATTTAAATTTATAAAATTGTTATATTAATCAATAAAGTCATAAACTAATATTTAAAAATCAAAAGAAAATCATTTTCAGATAGCAATTATGAAGTTTAATGATATTTCATAAATTATATAGTACTGCCTAAACACCGTTAATGAATTTTAAAACCATTTAAAATATAATAACTTAAACAATGTTCATTCATAAATACGAATATAGCTAGTCTAATCAAAACAAAATGGTCCTACTTACTATTATTGACAATTTAGCATAAAACTGATAAAGCATACTGATAACGTAAATATGCATGTCACTACTAGTCAAAAGTAACATCAAAGATGTCTTACTGATACTGATAATATAGATGATCTCCAAAAAGATGCTCGGGAGGCTCCTCACTGCAATTTTGTATCTCTACTAGAACTGCGCATGAAAATCATCATGCGCTAAGTACATCTTAGTAAGGCAGTAATAAGCTAAGGTGAGATAGAACATGAAAATATCATAAATACGATAAAGTAATTAAAAGAAATTTTAAATAAATTGTTAACTTTCAAACCAACTTATTCAAGTCCAGTACTTCACCGTTACCTGTAAATCAACTTGTTCCATATTCTTGTAAAAATCATGATAAATAATATCAGATAACATAAACATAACATATTTCGTGCGAACTTAACATGTTCATAACTTGTATTTCATTTTCATAACCCAAAGTATATTTAAGATAATATAAGGTATGTGAGTATAACATAAGGTGCGCACTAAGCTCACCACGGTGCCAATCATAACATATCATAATATGCACTCCAAGTGTAGATCATAACATATGCACCAACGGTGCTAATCATAATGTACACAAATGTACCATAACTTGACTTGAAAGTAATCAACATAATGGCATGTCAAATGTACCTACAACTCTCAATGAACATACAATGGGCTTTTAATTCATAATATAATAATTTATTAATCAATGTCTGAAAATCATAAACATTTAAAATTCATTCTCATAAAACTCGTAATTGGGCAATTCAAACCCTATATAATCAATAAAACATTCATGTAAACATTATGAAAATAATCCATAATTAAATTACAAAACACGCTTGAAAATAATATGAAGTTGACATTTTGCAAGTCATCCTCGATCAAAATAATTAAATAAATAAATTGCACTCACCTTTACCTCATTACCACATTTTATGTGATAATCCTAATCACGAGCTTTATCTTTTTCTTTCATATCATTCATATCACTAGATTTTTCGTAGTCTGACAGTGTAACATTCAAACTATATGATACTATTGGACTAACATAATCTAAACTTAAAAATATAAAGTCTATAAAAATAAAATCGATATTTAATCGATATAAAACTAAATCATTCTCTCACCCTAAACTCTAACATCTCACAATTTTTCATTCAATTCCACAAATATTTATTTCATCAACCCTTCAACTTTCTCTAAATACATAATTAAGCCACTAATTTTGAATTATTTATAGAATTCACCTTTACTTTTCCATTAAATTTATAATGTCCCTTCACCATTATGATCATTTCATATTTATTACATAAAATTTCCAACACCTTAATAGAATATTCAAATCAACACTTAACATTCAAAAGCTTGCAATTTCATCATAACTTTCTTAAGCTTTTCAAATTCAACCGCCAAGCTTTTAAACTTGCAATTTAATCCCAACTCATTAATTAAACTAAAAAATCAGCATGCTACTAAAATTTCCAAAATTGATCTAATTTACCCATATGATACTTTCACATTTAAAAACTTGTAATCAAGTCCCTATATTTTTAGGACCTTTCGAATTCCTCCCCAAATTTTACTAAATTTACAATTTGGTTCTAATCCTCTTTCTAACTTAAAATTCCAGCATTCAATGTTAAAAATTAACATTGAACACCCCATATATAATATGCTTACAATAGTATCCCACAATTCTCAGAACTTGTATATTAGCCCTTTTCTAACTTAATCTTCCAAATTGATCTCAAAGTCACATAGAATACTTCTAATATCAATTCAAGACCATAGAAAATATTTCAATATTTCCCCCTAATTTTCTTCTTGTGGCCGAACCTACATAGTGCATTAGGGCTTGATTTTTATTCAATTTAAAGCATGAATTCAACTTTCTTACATCAAATTCATGATATTCTAACCATCACAACATCGAATTAAACCAAAATCAGCAAATTTCATAAAAATCTAGACATAGTCGAACCTTATATATGCATGTACAAATAATTACAATCATCATACATGATTTAGAAATAATCTCTAATATCAATAAAATAAAAATCCTTCATCAATCCTTTAAATCAATAAACCCTACATAAACCCTAATTCTCAATCTCAACATGCAAACATCACCACCATGTAACATTTATATCAAATGATAGATACTGTTATGTAGATTAATTCTCTATTTACTACCTTAATCCAAAAGTCAAGTATGTATATTGAAAAAACAAAAATAAAAATCATAGCTTGAAGAGCAATGGTTGTTCAGCCTAGGTGAAGAATATGATTGAAAATGTGTTTAATATCTTGATTATTCTAGTATTATAATCCTTAACACATGTTTACTTTATAATATAATTGAATTTAAAATTCAATTAGTGAAAAATCCCAAAAATACCATTAATGAAACATGATAATTACCAAATGACATTGCATTATCTTTTATTAAAAGATTCCATAGTCAAAGATGAAATAATTTGACTTTGACTCTCTACTTTAACCATGAAAGTTTTGAAAATTCCACTATTCTACCAAAACTGAAAAATTACACTAATTAGTTCTAGATTTCTCTAATCTAAAACATGGAAATAATATTTCCAACCATTATCTAATATCCTTCAATTTTTCATAAAATTCTGGTTCGATCTGATTATCCGATTTAGATACCAAACTTTATCGCTTTATAGCTTTTAGCACAAATCTCATGCCAAAAAATGATTACCACGAAAATCCTTGTTTTAGGCCAAATTGATCATTTAGGGGCTAAAATATATAACTTTCAAAATTGCATTTTTGGTCCTTAAACTTTTGCAAAGTTTATACTTTATCTACCAAACTTTCAAAACTTATATTTTAGTTGCTAGCTAAAATTTAGGGTATTACATTTGTTCCTTCAACGGGAGTCTTCTATCAACTTCGATCTCTTCCTTCTTCGTTTAACTCTTTTGTAAATCATCAATCGTCTAGATTTGATACCTAATTATAGAGCTCTTGTATGGATATGAAAACCTTATACTTTTGGTAACCACTTTTGTGAATGAACATCTCTATATAATGATGATGAAAATGTCATGGTGATGCAAATACAAGAAAGAACAAAAACCAAAACAAAAAATGAGTTAGTATCAATAAGATAATCACTAAAATAGTAAGAACTGATGTTAAAAAATAAAACATACCCTCATATGTTGTCTACCCAAGCATGGTTTAATAGGTCCTACATGGACATGATTTATAACCCCGTGCTTTTGTTTAGTGGGTAAATCCTAACCGCATTCTTTTCTAGTTCACATGCTTTTACCAAAAGTAAATATATCCTATGAGCTATGGTTAGAGTTTATTTCCCCTTTGTGATGATATTTGAAAATCAAATGATAGAGTTTCAGGCATAATTTCAGTACAAAAAGGAGCAAAGTATCAGTACTACTAAAAAGGTCTTCGAATTGTCCTTCATGGTGCCCCCTTGGGTGTGTTAAACCATCGATCCTTACCCATTATAGGCATAAGCATACCAAATTCAATTTGAGATGATACATATCAAAACGTCCATGTAGAGAACCAATTTTCCCATGAAGATATAAGGTATGAACCAGATGCTAGTTCCCAAGGCCCATGACGAGACCAATTTTCTCACAAAGGTGAAGCATTCACCCCTACTTAGCGGGATAAAGCACCGTAAGAAGGCTCTAAATATTCAAAATGGTTACAATGTGTGTGAGGGGAAACTCATAATCTTTTACCCTGGTTCAAAAATAAACAAATTCGAAAAATTGTCAAAAATCTAAAAAATGGTGAAATTACACATTGGTACAACTAATTATTCAGTAATAATGATAAATGACATGAGAAAATTAAAAATAAAGACAAAGTGAACAAAATTTTAAATATTATTCAAATTTACAATTTTCAAATATAAAGATGATGTATAATCGATTACAACCTGACGTTTTAATGTCCCCAATAGAGTTTCCAAACTCTCGGAGCCATTTCTTACAACGAAATAAAAAAAGTATGACTTTTGAGAAAATATGGGGTTTTAAAACAAAATGATTTTGAAGTCTCCATCGATCTTTGGGTTGGGTAGGTCGAATACCTTCTAAAATATTTTTAATAAAAATTAAATTAAAAGATAAAAAAGAATATGTGTTTAACCAGAAATTCATTTTTAAGGGTTTTGGAGTCGGTTACACGTGGGGAACGATAAACACCCCCACAACACCTAAATTCGGTACCTAAGTGATTATATTTCATCTTTATATCAAAACTTACAATTTCAAATATATATTTAAATTATGATCCTTTTAGAAGAAATAATGGGTGTCATTTTGTATGAATAATCCTCGAAAATATATTCCTTGTCAGTTAAGGCGTATTTTCATAGATTTCCCACACAAAATAATATTACCCCGATATATATATATATATATATATATATATACTATTTTGTTCGAGTAATCCTCGGGAACACAATCTTTCTTAGGTAAGGCATGCTTCCATAGATTCTTTTCACCAAATAAATGTTATATTGTCTTTTAATAAATTACATATATATATGTATATAATTAAAAATAATATTTAACATGGGAAAGTATGTACAAGTTACATATAAAAATAAGGCAAAAAATATAAAGTAGAAGTGCTAAATGGATATAAATATAAACATGGTAAAGAATAAAGACTAAAATACAAATAAAGTAAACCACATACATTGGAAATGAAATAAAGACCATAAATATCATGTAGGGCTAAAATGAAATAAAATAGAATATAAAACTCAAATTAAAAACAAGCAGAAAAGTAAATGTTGGAATTCAAAGGATTGATATGTAAAAATTGAAAAATTAAAAGACAGAATTAAAAAATACTAGAAATTAAAAATACTGGATATAAATAGCAAGAAATTAAATTTAGGGAGTTAATATTTTAATTTTTAATCTAGATCATAATAACGCAAATCATATCTCGGGGCGGGTCATCATGAGATCATACAATGGTTCGAATACAAAGAATAAAAGTTAGCGATTAATAGAATTAAAAATAAAAATAAAATAAAACTTCAGTGGTTAGTTGTTATTAGTGTTAGAATTTTAACTCAGTTTATAATAACGTGGATTGTACCCCAGGGCGGGTCACTGCAAGGTTGTACGATTGATTCAAATGCAAAACTTAAAAGTTAGTGTTTAGTAGTTAGAAGTTAGAAAAGTCAGTAGTTGGAATAATAAAACAAGACTATGGGTCGTACCCTAGATCAAATCTATTGTTAATTCAAGTAAATGGATAAGTAGCAAGTAACGAAAATAAAATAATAGAAAACTTTGCATCAAATTTGAAAGCAATAAAATACGAGGGCAATGATCAAAATGTAAAAATGTGGCTAAACTACATGAACTAATGCTTGACTTTCTTTTTTCTTACCTGGTAATTAATAACAAAATACAAAAGGGAAAATGACAAAATCAGAACCTCAATTCAAAAAAAATAACAAAAAAGACTCAACAAGTGACCAACTTGTAAAAACATAGCAAAGTTATAGGGATAAATTGCGACATTAGACCTAAAACTATGGTATTTATGTTATTTTTTCCTTTTAAAGTAAACTTAAACCTAAAAACTAAACCAAATCCTCCCCATTTTGAGAAAAGAAAAGCTCTCAAACCCTTCTCTCACTTTTTTGAGTGTGAGTCACCAAGGCCCACAAATCTTCGTTGGCTATCGTACGTCGGTGGTCGTTCCCCATCCGAACACAACTAGAAACCCTAGAGTGTTGGGACCGTCGGTGCACCCCACGGCGTAACAAAAACAAAACTCGAAGGTCTCACCAGCGATCTAAGTACGTAAAATCGAAATCGGGAGGAAATTATACGAATACATACAATAGGTTCCTTGAAAAACAACAAAGATATTAGCGAGAAGTGGTTATCACGGACGGTTCGAATCGTAAGCCTCCACAAAAACACGTCTCGGCTTCTACTTAGTTTACCCGATTAAGAGCAAAATTTTCTTTTCCCAAAATCGATTTTGAGAAAAACGATTGAAGTAGTCGGGTGCAAGACCTTACCTCACTTAAATATATCAGTTACCCTAGCACTTAGGGTTTTTAATTTATTTCAAATTAATAAATTTCTTATTTAATTAATCTAAATTTAATATACATTAAAGACTTATAATCTGAATTACAATCTTTAATGCTTATTTAAAATCTTATTTAAATATTCTGAATTAAATATAAATTAAAAGAATAGTAATCAAAATCACATTCTTTTAATGTTTACTTACTATATTCGGATAATTAAAATCATATGTATATCAAATATACATATATTAACACTAGATATATTTTAGTAACATACAACAAATTGTACATCTTTGCTCATTTCAATCATAGGGTGTGACCCTGTAGGTTGTTGTAACATTAGTAGTAATTATTAGAACAATTCTAATATTACATATAATGAGTGACATCTAGCAATATATCATTGTCACCTAAGTTACAAGAAATTATGATTCGACATATCATCTTCGAGATTAACTCTTTTATGTATTACATCCTTTTGTCCTTTATATCTAGAATAGGCACGAGTCTTAGAATAGTCACACATGTATAAACCATATATTGTTTCTTGATATCTAAAGTAGACTATAATTAACGAATAATTTGTGATATCACATATCAACTTATTCCAGCATGGTCATGCATTTCTAGTCTCACTCAATCAAGTGGCCTGTGATATATTTCCTATTATGCAGGAAGGAAAAAACCTATCTTAATCATACACACCCAACTATATATTTTGAGATATATTCAATAACAATCTTTATAGTGCAACCAGTTACGGAGCATGTTTAACTATATCAAAACATACAACTATATATGTTGGGATGATATTGATCTCAAGTCTGAGGATCATACATATAATCATCACCATGAGCAATGTTATGACCGTTACATAATAATCCAAGACATATGCTCATGATTGGTCAATCCAATACATTGTTCTCTAACAATATAATCATGTATCAAATCTGAAATCTCTATGTCAATGACAACTCCTTGTCATCAATCATAACATGTTAGTCTTAATCGTATTATTATTGTCAATGCCCATAATAATACTTGACTATGGATCTTTTAATAATGTTATTATATGGACTTTATTATCTTTTAGTTTATGTTAAACATAGACATATAACTCAAAATAATAATGGAAATCATTTATTGAATAAAATCGGTAAATAAATGTATTATTACAATCATCATATGATTGGTCTTTTGGCAAACTCTAACAATCTCCCACTAGCACTAAGACCAATCACTCATATATCTAATACCGAGTGACTCAGTGTGAAAATTATGCCTCTACTGTATAAGAGGCTTCGTCAAGGGATTATCAATGTTGTCATTCATGTGTACTCTACATATTTCCACATCTCCTCGATCTATGATATCTTAAATAAGATGAATGCGCCTAAGAATATGTTTGGATCATTGAAGAGATATGGGTTCCTTTGCTTGTTCAATGGCTCCATTATTTTCACAATGGAGTTCTACATCATGTGATATGCTGAGAATAACCCCTAATTCTAATATGAACTTCTTGATCTAAACAACCTCTTTTGCTGCTTCAGTGGCTGCAATGTATCCAACCTCTATTGTAGAATCAGCCACTGTGTCTTACTTCGAACATTTCCAACTCACAACACCTCTATTAAGACAAAACACAAAACCCGATTGCGATCGTGAGTCATCCTTGTCAGTTTGGAAGCTGGCATCAGTATAAATTTTTACACTAAGCTCTTCCTCCCCTCTATAGACAAGAAATTTATACCTAGTTCTTCTTAAGTACTTGAGGATATTTTTAACCGAAACCCAGTGATTTTCACCAGGTTTGCTTAATATCGACTCGTCATGCTTAAATTATACGATACATCTGGTCGAGTACATATCATGGCATACATGATAGTACCAATAGTTGAATCATATGAAATCTTATTCGTCCATTCACTTTCTTGTGGAGTTTAAGGACACATTTCCTTCGAAAGAGAAATGCCATGTCTCATAGCCAAAAATCCTTTCTTGGATTCCTCCATACTAAACATTTTATGCACTTTATCTATATGTGTACTTTGACTCAGACCTAGAAGTAGTCTTGATTTATCTCTATAGATCTTAACTCGTAAGATATACGCTGCCTTACCCAAATCTTTCATAGAAAAACAACTACCTAACCAACTCTTAACAGACTGTAAAGTAGGTATATCATTTCCTATGATGAGTATGTCGTCTACATACAAGATTAGGAAAGAAACAATGCTCCCAATAGCCTTCTTATAAACACAAGGCTCATATTCATTTATGATAAAACCAAACCCTTTGATTGCATCATTGAAACAAAAATTCCAGCTGTGAGAAGCTTGCTTTAGTCCATAAATAGACCTCTGAAGCTTACAAACCTTTACAACATTTTTTGGAATGACAAAACCTTCTAGTTGTGTCATATACACATCATCTTCAAGTTTTCCATTAATGAAAGAGGTTTTGACATCCATTTTCCAGATTTCATAATCATGGAATGCAGCTATTGCGATCAAGATCCGGATGGACTTATACATAGCTACAGGGGATAATGTTTCGTCATAGTCTACACCATGAACTTGTCAAAAACTTTTAGCGACTAATTTCCCCTTGTATATTTGTACATTACCATCCATGTCAGTTTTCTTCTTGAAAACCCATTTACACCCTATAGGTTTGAGCCCTTTAGGTGGTTCAACCAAATTCCATACTTGGTTTACTGACATGGAATCCATCTCAGATCTCATGGCTTCAAGCCATTTCTTAGAGTCTGGACTAGACACTGCCTCTTTATAGGTCTTGGGCTCATCTTGATCCATTAGAAGAACATCTCCATGTGCAGTAACTAGAAACCCAAATTTCTCAGGTGTATGGCGTTCTCTTGTGGATCTACACAGTGGTTGTGTTTCTAAATTTTTTGAATGTTCCTCAACAACTTGTGAAACATGCTTAACTTCAAGATCATTGATTTGTTGTTCTTGAACTTCTCCAAGTTTAATATTTCTACCCTTCTGTTTCTTTGAGAGAAATTCTCTTTCGAGAAAAACTCATGTTCAAGTAACAAAAACTTTGTTCTCGTTAGGGTTGGAGGAATAGTATCCCTTAGTTTCTTTAGGATATCCAACAAATATACACTTATTAGATTTAGGTTCGAGCTTTGTAGACATCTGATGTTTTTTATAAGCTTCAGAACCCTAAATATTCATAAAAGACATAATAAGATGCTTCCCAGTCCATATCTTGTATGGTGTCTTTTGAACCGATTTAGATGGAACATGATCTGATTGAAGTTCCTTAATACTATTCCCTAGTTTATTTTGTTATTCATTTTTAAATCCCTTAAACTTTTCAAGGGCTTCAGATTTATGGCGCATAAGATAAATATACCCATACCGACTGAAGTCATCGGTGAAAGCAATGAAGTAATTGAATCCACCTTTGTCTTGTGTATTCATTAGTCTACATACATCACTATGTATTAACCCCAATAAATCACTTGCTCACTCACCTTTACTATAAAAAGGAGCTTTAGTCATTTTTCCCAACAAGCAAGATTTGCATACATCATATTGTTCAAAAACAAATGAATCTAAGAATCCATCTTTATGGAGTTTTGATATGCGTTTCTTGCTTATATAGCCTAAACGACAATGCCAAAGATAAGTTTGATTCGAGTCATTTGTTTTTTATCTCTTAGTATTTATGTTTTAAATGTTGCTTTCTTAATCCAAAATATAGATACCATTAACCAATTGTGTCGAACCATAAAAAACATTATCGAGATAAAAATAACAACAATTATTCTTAATAATAATCTCAAAACCAATATTGTCCAAACAAGAAATAAAAATAATGTTCTTAGTTAAACTAGGCACAAAATAACAATCCTCTAAATTTAAATCAAGTCCAATAAGCAAAGAAAAAAAATATGTCCCTATAGCTAATACAATAACTCTTGCTCCATTTCCCACTCGTAGGTCTACGTCTCCTTTAGCCAGATTCCTTCTCTTTTTTTGTCCCTGTACGAAAGTAAAATTATGAGAACGACAACCGGTATCTAATATCCAAGAAGTAGATGTTGACAAATTAACATCAATAACATAAATACTTGAAACAAACGTTTTGTTTGCTCTTGCCATCTTGACCTCTTTAAGGTAAACATGGCAGTTTCTTTTCCAGTGTCCGGTCTTACCGTACCATTGTCTTTAAACTTTGCCACTACCTTTTTCTTTCCCTTTCCTTTGTCCTTGTGGACCATCAGAATGGACTTAGGTCTAACCTTTTTCATGTTACTTTCAGCAGTTCGTAACATGCCAAGTTACTGTGGCAAAGTCTTGTTAATTTTATTCATGTTGAAATGAAGGACAAATTGGCTAAAGCTATCTGGCTACGATTGAAGGATAACATCGGTAGCCAATTCATTTTTGAGAGGGAATCCCAAATTTTCCAACGTTTGGATGTAGCCCATCATCTCGATGACATGAGCTCTACAGGAGTTCCCTCTGCCATTTTGCATTGAAATAGAGCTTTAGAGGTCTCATATCTCTCTTGACGTGCTTTCCCTTCATATATTTCTTTGAGATTTTGAATCATCTCATATGCAACCATGTCATCATGTTCCTTCTGAAGCTCAGGATTTATGGTGGCAAGAATTAGACATCCAATGTCTAACATATCATCCATATGTTTCTTGAATTTTTCTTTGTCATCTCTTAAAGCATTAGTTGTCGGTTCATCAAGAGCAGGTTCTTCAATGACATATTCCTTTCTTTCTTGTTTGAGAACAATTCTCAAATTACGAAACTAGTCAAGGAAGTTTATGCCATTAAGTTTATCCTTCTCAAGGAGTAATCGTAGTGATAAAGTGTTGTTTTCCATTGAATCTACAACAATGGAAATATTAAAGTAAGTAAATTTAATGAATTAAAATTTATAAATAGGTCTTTACTTACAAATTACTCCCACTATTTTATTCAAAATTAAAAACCCTCTGTTTTAATTAAAAACAAAAAATCTAAATTTTTTTCTAGTGGGTGAGGATCCATAAAACATCAATTTCCCAAATCAGCTTTGGATTTTCTTTTAGGTTAGTGATTATTTAGGTAAGTAACGCTTTACTAGTTACATCTCGTGTAACTCCTCCTTTTGGTGAACAACTATTGTTCAAGTCATCTCATGACTTATCCAAATATTTAACCTCTAGGTTTCTAATCCTATTAGAATAAGCCAGCAATGTTATTACCAATATCTCAACCAGTGAATATCACTTGCTTATTCTTCACGTTTAAGTTAACTTAGATTATAGATAGGGATTTGCGAAATTATTTCATCATTGTTCATTTTAATATTACGCCTTTATTGATCTTATCAATATTCATTCTTATTTTATCATTCGATGCATTGCATACATAACATATATAGCAATATATAAGATGTAATGGTTATAGCCCAAAAACAATGACTAAGGTAGCCTATCCCAAGCCAATGGGAGAACCAAAAAGCACTAAAGCCTAAGACTGCTCTCTAGGTATCTTCTTGCCATTCTTTCACTCCTTTTGAATCTTCATAGGATTACAATTTTAAAAGAAACTCATTTTACATACAAGGGAGTAAGATGAGAAGTGAAATACAATTGAGATATAAAAAAGGCACTACTCGTAGACCGTATTTCAAATTAAACCATTGTAATTTGAACAAGGGCTATAACCATGCATGTCAAACACTGTGCAAAATAATCATATCATATATATATATATACACACACACACACACACATTGTTACAAATATTAATATGGGCTTTCAATTTTGTGAAAAACAATACTTCCGTTTCTATAAAAAAAAACCTCATGATTTGATAACACTTATCAACAGAATCGTGCTTTAGGGATTTTTAATCCCGAAGGTTTTCTGCATCGAAACAAACATTGTTCCACTGCCAAATGCGATATACTATCGCACTCCCATGGAGCATCATGTCAATAATTGACACATGGATTTCATAAAATCTTTGCAACAACAAATAGATTGAAAAACATATTAACAATTTAACATGTTAATTGTTGTGATTATCGATTTGAATAATGATATCACACATATTTGCCAAAATGATAAAACTAGAACTTACATCTCATACATATCGCATCAACCAAGAATTTAACTCAAATTCGGATCGTACAAGTGGCTCTCACACCACTGTTGGGACCATCAGTGCACCCTACGACGCAGCAAAAACAAAACTCGATGGTATCACCAGTGATCCAAGTACGTAAAACCAAAATTGTGAGTAAAAAATGCAAATACTTACAATGGGTTCCTTGAAAAACATAAAAGACAGCAGCGAGAAGTACTGGTCATGAATGGGTTGAATCGTAAGCCTCGATGAAAACACGTCTCTGCCTCTACATTGTTCACCCGATTGAGAGCAAAAGTTTCTTTTCCCAAAATCAGTTTTAAGAAAAACGACTAAAGTAGTCGGCTATTAGACCTTACCTCACTTAAATATATCAGTTACCCTAACACTTAGGGTATTTAATTTATTTTGAATTAATAAATTTCTTATTTAATTATTCCAAATTATATATACATTAAAGACTTATAATCTGAATTACAATCATTAATGCTTATTTAAAATCTTATTTAAATATTACGAATTAAATATCAATTAAAAGAGTTGTAATCAAAATTGCATTCTTTTAATGTTTACTTACTATATTCGGGATAATTAAAATGATATGTATATCAAATATACATATATTAACTCTAGATATATTTTAGTAACATACAAAAAATTGTACATCTTTGCTCATTTCAATCATAGGGTGTGACCCTATAGGTTAATGTAACATTAGTAGTAATTATTAGAAAAACTCTAATGTTGATACGGAAGCGGTGGCGGGTTAATGAACGTTTCCCTTGTTGAAGAATCAAACCTAGAAAGCTCTAGACTCGATGAAGAACAATTGGGAATGAATAGGGGAAGGTGGAGGCATCAAGTAGGGTTCTTAGAGTTTCTTTTAGGTGCTGGAAACAAGGTAAGAATGAAGATTAAAACAATATAAAGGAATTGCAAATAAAATAAGATAACCAAGAAATCAAAAGATCTCCCTTATGAAAGTGAACGATAAAGATGATTGATGGTGTGGATGGATATGTGGAAAATCGAAGGATAATGTCCTATCGAGCCCTCCTAGTCGCAATGAAAAGGAAAACTCGATAATATGGCTATAACCAACCCTCCTAGTATCAATGAAAAGGCAAATTGGAGTGTGAAGATTAATCTCCCTCACAAGAACATGAAAGAACTCCAGGAGAAGAAGCTTCGAAGGCACAAGGCAATCAGCACTTGCAAAAATGAACTCTCGTTGTATTATTAATCAAAGAAATCTTGATTTACAAAGTTTAATGAAGCCTCCTTTATATAGGGGCTGAGTTCTAATGGTCCTAAATAACTAATGAATAAAATAATAATAAACTAAACATGTCTTAACTCTAATTCCTAATAAAATAATAATAACTAAAAATAATATTTTAACCCAACCTTAATTCCTAATAAAATAATAAATCTAATCCTAAAAGATAATGCATCATCCTATATTAAGTTATATTACAAATAATCAATAAAAATATTGAAAATTCGTAATATTTAAAAAATCTCGTATTAATCCCGTATAGGATTTTCTACATGCACCGTCTTCAGTAAAATGACCATATCTTGAGTTCCCAATATCGAATTGATACGATTCAAGAACCTTTGGAAAGATAAGAGATAGAAAGTCGTATCTTCAGAAGACATATTAAATAAATAAGATCAATATCCCATTCAAAAAGTCATCTCAAGTATGCTTCTATTATGATCTTCTTTTCCAATGCTTGGACGAATGGATCATTTGGAAGAGTTATTACTTCTTCCTTTATTGGAGCCTTGTGATGCATGTATCATCCTCCCTTTCTTCAAAAAGATTCGACCTCGAATCAAATATATATTCTTTGAATCTTCGAGACTTTGTTCTTCTAATAGGTTCGAGTAGAAACATTAGTTCAAAGAAGCATGTATTATGGACTCTGGTGCATGTATCATTCCCCCACTCCTCAAAAGGATTCGTCCTCGAATATTTAGACTCTTCATTGATATGGCATAGTGATTAGGGCTTTCAGGTGGTAACCCGTCAGGAGGGTCACCTAGCACTATTCGATAACTCTTGGCGATAGAAGATGGTGTGGGTCAGTCTCGTGTTGCTTTTACTTTCTCATCCTTTACATGGATTCCATGTGCACAAACTATAAAGCATGTGGAGTTTTTCAAGTCATGTTTCGTCATTAAGATGGTGTCACGACTTAGGCTTTCCTGGATGTAGCCTTTTTGTAACAAATGTAACTCTTTGTTTTCTTCGAGATTGTATGTTTGACGAGGTATAATAGAACCTTGAATTAGATTGGTTTGGTGTAGTTTTCCTCTTTTCGGTGGTAATTCGTTAGGTGAATCACCTAACACTTCCCGAAAATCCTATAACAAACCTGAAAACACACTTGAAAAATCCTTGTTAATGTTAGAAATCAAAACAATTGATTCCCTAAAGTGAATAAGAATGGAATATTGTTTGTGAAGAAGGTTCTCTCTCAATTCTTTTGTGCTCACACATAGATTTTGAGTCACTCTTTTCTTCTCACAATTTGGTTCACTCACCTCCCATGGGTCATTATTCTTTTGGCTTTTGTAACTAGTGACCTCTTTGATTTTGCCTCTTTCTCATCTTTTCCTTTTTTTGCTTTCCCTACCTCCTCATAAATTATCATTTGATCTTTAGGGGATGGAAGTGTGTCATTCTTTGCTGGTCGTTCTTTTTCCTTGTCATGTTTGTCATCTCTTGGCTTTTTTTGAGAATATTGAGTAGAATATGAGAAGGATTTGAAGGATCACCTTGGTAAGAGGATGAAATACCTTGGTTATGCTATATGAATCAAAATCTCCTTTGGATTTGTGCTTCGATTGTCATTGCTTTCTTTAGTGTATCTTCAAGGTTTTCGTACCCCTGGAGATCAAGAAGATCAGTGATGTTTGAGTTTAAGCCGACGACGAATCTTGACACGGTGACCTCTTCTTTTTCGGTTATGTTAGCCCTATTGAGTAAGGACATTATCTCCTTGTAGTAGTCTTCAATTGAACTTCTACCTTGTCGAAGTCGGTGTAGTCATAGTTTAACTTCTCGTGTATAATGTTCCGGTAGGAATCGCTTCCTCATGGTTTCCTTAAGGTCGGTCAAAAAAGTGATTGTTGGAATTTGGAAGTTCTGGATCTTTTTCCTTGTTTGCCTTCATCAAGTTTTAGCATATCCTTAGAAATGTATGGTGATGAGGTGAATTTATTTAGCTTGGGGGCAGTCATGGTATGCGAACATGAGATCAACTTTTCCTTCACATTCGATGTACCGGTCTGGATCGTTGTCTCCTTTGAAAGATGAAATCGTGAACTTTGGGTTTGTAAAGAGTTTGGGTGCTTGGAAACGTGGTTGTTCTCATCCGGGTACCAAAAGTTTAGCATTGTTTGGTCTTGGATTCTGGTTTGGTAGGTCCAGTTGTGGTTCTTCTCGTTCTCTCACGAATTCATCAAATCTTTCAACTTGAGTCGTGAGTCAGGAAAGTGCGGCTAATATAGCTGTAAGTGTCTTGTTGTTTTTGTTGCCCATCCTGAAATCATAACACTCGAAAGAAAATTTTAAAGTAAAATAAAAATAAAAGAAAGAAAATTCAACAAAACAAGAAACCTCACAAGTCACTCCAAGAAAGTAACACAACGAGAGGCAAGTAAGCCGATCTTGTACTCTTTAAAACTCACTTTACCAAGTAGTCTTCCACAGTTCGTATCGGAGTTTGATTACTAGAAAAGGCGATGAGAAAACCTAAAAGTTCTAAGAGGCCAAACAAGGGTTAGACTCCAAGAGAACGAGAATGCAAGGAAGGAAGAAGTATGCAAACTCTTTAATCCTACAAGCACAATAAAGATAATGTATTAGATAATGCAAAAGAATAATAAGAACGAAAACCAAAAGAACAATAAGAAGGAAAAGCAAAAGAACCTAAAGCACTAAGAGTCAAAGAAAAAAAAAGAACCAACCCAGAAACCTAGAAAATTCTTGATCAAATTGAGAAATGTTTTTGAGGGGGTTACCGATGTCCGAAAATTTTGGAAAAATTCTTGAATGTCTTTCGATACGTCTAGAAACCACCTGTAAAATTTCAGAACAAAATACCTTCAGTAGTATCCAGTGGACTCTATTGAACGGTGAGTCCTCAAACAATCTATTTTTCTTGATTGCTTTGTTCGAAGGTGTTCTTGATCTTCAAATATTCTACTTTTTTTTTGTAAATGATCTTCAATATATGAAATTGCAATCTGAAAATTTTCACCACGAAATTCCTCCTGTAGATTTTTCAAGAAATTCGACAAGATCCTAGACCGAATTTGCCGATGAACTTGAAGAATGTATTTGAAGGCTCTAATGAACTCCGATTTGGGTGAATTTCAGACTGGAGATTTATATTAGGATGAATATGATATCTGGATAAAATCAGCCCTAAATACCTTTGTTTGCAATTTTTTTTTTATATTTTGGCTTTTTTGTTTTGCATTTTTTTTTTGCCTTTTTTGGTTTTTTGAAAAAAAATAGCAAACTAACAAGAAGGATTTGAATCTAAATTAAAATTAAATAAAAAGAACCTGAAATGATGAATATTTTCTGGACTAGCTCCGTTGCGATACCTTGACGGTTTTGTGTGCAAGAACAAGCAAGATTGCTTGCTTCTTTCCAAGAATCGGCCCAAATCTGATACCAATTGATAGGGAAGCGGTGGCGGGTTAATGAACATTGCCCTTGTTGAAGAATCAAACCTAGAAAGCTCTAGACTCGATAAAGAACAATGGGGAATGAATAGGGGAAGGTGGCGGCAGCAAGTAGGGTTCTTAGAGTTTCTTTTAGGTGCTGGAAACAAGGTAAGAATGAAGATTAAAACAAGATAAAGAAAAGATAAAGGAATTGCAAATAAAATAAGATAACCAAGAAATCAAAAGATCTCCCTTATGAAAGTGAATGATAAAGATGATTGATGGTGTGGATGGATATGTGGAAAATTGAAGGATAATGTCCTATCGAGCCCTCCTAGTCACAATGAAAAGGCAAATTGAAGTGTGAAGATTAATCTTCCTCACAATAACTTGAAAGAACTCCAGGAGAAGAAGCTTCGAAGGCACAAGGCAATCAACACTTGCAAAAACGAACTCTCGTTGTATTATTAATCAAAGAAATCTTGATTTAAAAAGTTGAATGAAGCCTCCTTTATATAAGGGCTGAGTTCTAAAGGTCCTAAATAACTAATGAATAAAATAATAATAAACTAAATATGTCTAACTCTAATTCCTAATAAAATAATAATAACTAAAAATAATATTTTAACCCAACCTTAATTCCTAATAAAATAATAAATATAATCCTAAAAGATAATGCATCATCCTATATTAAGTTATATTACAAATAATCAATAAAAATATTGAAAATTCGTAATATTTAAAAAATCCCGTATAGGATTTTCTACATGCACCGTCTTCAGTAAAATGACCATATCTTGAGTTCCTGATATCGGATTGATGCAATTCAAGGCACGTTGGAAATATAAGAGATAGACGGTCGTATCTTCAGAAGACATAATAACTAAATAAGATCAGGATACCATTCAAAAAGTCATCGCAAGTCTGCTTCTGTTCTGATCTTCTTTCCCAATGCTTGGACGAGTGAATCATTTGGAAGAGTTATTACTTCTTCCTTTAATGTGAGCCTTGTGATGCATGTATCATCCTCCCTTTGTTCAAAAAGATTATACCTTGAATCGAATATATATGCTTTGAATCTTTGAGACTTTGTTCTTCTAATAGGTTCAAGTAGAAACATTAGTTGAAAGAAGCATGTATTATGGACTCTGGTGCATGTATCATTCCCCCACTCCTCAAAAGGATTCGTCCTCGAATCTTTAGACTATCATAAATCGTGACTCTTTATTGATATGGCATAGTGATTAGGGCTTTCAGGTGATAACCCGTCAGGAGGGTCATCTAGCAACTATTCGATAACTCTTGGCGATGGAAGATGGTGTGGGCCAGTCTCGTGTTGCTTTTACTTTATCATCCTTTACATCGATCACTGTGCACAAACTATAATGCTTGTGGAGTTGTTCAAGTCATGTTTCGTCATTAAGATGGTGTCACGACTAAGGCTTTCCTGGATGTAGCCTTTTTGTAACAAATGTAACTCTTTGGTTTCTTCGAGATTGTATGTTTGACGAGGTATAATAGAACCTTGAATTAGATTGGTTTGGTGTAGTTTTCCTCTTTTCGGTGGTAATTCGTTAGGTGAATCACTTAACACTTCTAGAAAATCCTATAACAAACATGAAAACACACTAGGAAAAATCCTTGTTAATGTTAGAAATCGAAACAATTGATTCCCTAAAGTGAACAAGAATGGAAGGTTGTTTGTGAAGAAGGTTCTCTCTCAATTCTTTTGTGCTCACACATAGATTTTGAGTCACTCTTCTCACAATTAGGTTCACTCACCTCCCATGGGTCATTATTCTTTTGGCTTTTGTAACTAGTAACCTCTTTTGCTTTTGCCTCTTTCACATCTTTTTCTTTTTTTGCTTTCCCTACCTCCTCACAAATTATCATTTGATCTTTAGGGGCTGGAAGTGTGTCATTCTTTGCTGGTCGTTCTTTCTCCTTGTCATGTTTGTCATCTCTTGGCTTTTTTTGAGAATATGGAGTAGAAGGTGAGAAGGATTTGAAGGATTACCTTGGTTATGCTCTATAAATCGAAATCTCCTTTGGATTTGTTCTTCGATTGTCATTGCTTTCTTTAGTGTATCTTCAAGGTTTTCGTACCCCTGGAGATCAAGAAGATCAATGATGTTTGAGTTTAAGCCGATTAAGAATCTTGACACGGTGACCTCTTCTTTTTCGGTTATGTTAGCCCTATTGAGTAAGGACATCATCTCCTTGTAGTAGTCTTCAACTGAACTTCTACCTTGTCGAAGTCGGTGTAGTCGTAGTTTAACTTCTCGTGTATAATGTTCCGGTAGGAATCGCTTCCTCATGGTTTGCTTGAGGTCGGTCCAAGAAGTGATTGTTAGAATTTGGAAGTTCTGGATCTTTTTCCTTGTTTCCCTTCACCAAGTTTGAGCATATCCTTTGAATTGTATGGTGATGAGGTGAACTTGTATAGCTTGGGGGCAGTCATGGTATGCGAACATGAGATCAACTTTTCCTTCCCATTCGATGTACCTGTCTGAATTGTTGTCTCCTTTGAAAGACGAAATCGTGAACTTTGGTTTTGTAAAGAGTTCGGGTGCTTGGAAACGTGGTTGTTCTCATCCAGGTACCAAAAGTTCAGCATTGTTTGGTCTTGAATTCTGGTTTTGTAGATCCAGTTATGGTTCTTATCGTTCTCTCACGAATTCATCAAGTCTTTCAACTTGAGTCATGAGTCGGGCAAGTGCGGTTAAGATAGCCGTAAGTGTCTTGTTGTTTTTGTCGCCCATCCTGAAATCATAACACTCGAAAGAAAATTTTAAAGTAAAATAAAAATAAAAGAAAGAAAATTCAACAAAATAAGAAACCTCATAAGTCACTCCAAGAAAGTAACACAACGAGAGGCAAGTAAGCCGATCTTGTACTCTTTAAAACTCACTTTACCAAGTAGTCTTCCATAGTTCGTATCGGAGTTTGATTACTAGCAAAGGCGATAAGAAGACCTAAAAGTTATAAGAGGCCAAACAAGGGTTAGACTCCAAGAGAACGAGAATGCAAGGAAGGAAGAAGTATGCAAACTCTTAATCCTACTAGCACAATAAAGATAATGTATTAGATAATGCAAAAGAACAATAAGAAGGAAAAGCAAAAGAACAATAAAAAGGATTTGAATCTAAATTAAAATTAAATAAAAAGAACCTAAAATGATTAATCTTCTCTGGACTAGCTCCGTTGCGATACCTTGATGGTTTTCTGTGCAAGAACAAGCAAGATTGCTTGCTTCTTTCTAAGAATCGGCCCAAATCTGATACCAATTGATAGGGAAGCGGTGGCGGGTTAATGAACGTTGCCCTTGTTGAAGAATCAAACTTAGAAAGCTCTAGACTCGATGAAGAACAATGGGGAATGAATAGGGGAAGGTGGCGGCAGCAAGTAGGGTTCTTAGAGTTTCTTTTAGGTGCTGGAAACAAGGTAAGAATGAAGATTAAAATAATATAAAGAAAAGATAAAGGAATTGCAAATAAAATAAGATAACCAAGAAATCAAAAGATCTCCCTTATGTAAGTGAACGATAAAGATGATTGATGGTGTGGATGGATATGTGGAAAATCGAAGGATAATGTCCTATCGAGCCCTCCTAGTCACAATGAAAAGGCAAATTGAAGTGTGAAGATTAATCTCCCTCACAAGAACATGAAAGAACTCCAGGAGAAGAAGCTTCGAAGGCACAAGGCAATCAGCACTTGCAAAAACGAACTCTCGTTGTATTATTAATCAAAGAAATCTTGATTTACAAAGTTGAATGAAGCCTCCTTTATATAAGGGCTGAGTTCTAAAGGTCCTAAATAACTAATGAATAAAATAATAATAAACTAAACATGTCTTAACTCTAATTCCTAATAAAATAATAATAACTAAAAATAATATTTTAACTCAACCTTAATTCCTAATAAAATAATAAATATTATCCTAAAAGATAATGCATCATCCTATATTAAGTTATATTACAAATAATCAATAAAAATATTGAAAATTCTTAATATTTACAAAATCCCGTATAGGATTTTCTGCATGCATCATCTTCAATAAAATGACCATATCTTGAGTTCCCGATATCAGATTGATGTGATTCAAGAACCGTTGGAAAGATAAGAGATAGGCGGTCGTGTCTCCAGAAGACATATTAACTAAATAAAATCAGGATCCCATTAAAAAGTCATCGCAAGTCTGCTTCTGTTCTTATCTTCTTTTCCAATGCTTGGACGAGTGGATCATTTGGAAGAGTTATTACTTCTTCCTTTAATATGATCCTTGTGATGCATGTATCAAATGTTATATACAATGAATGACATCTACCAATGTATCATTGTCACCTAAGTTACAAGAAATTATGACTCGACATATCATCTTCACGATTAACTCTTTTATGTATTATATCCTTTTGTCCTTTATATCTAGAATAGGAACAAGTCTTAGAATAGTCACACTTGTATAGCCCATCTATTGTTTCTTGATATCTAGAGTAGACAATAATTAATGAATAATTTGTGATATCACATATCAATTTATTCGAGCATGGCCATGCATTTCTAGTGTCACTCAATCAAGTGGTATGTGGTATATTTCCTATAATGTAGTAAGGACAAATCCTATCTTAATAAAACACACCCCACTTCATATATTGAGATATATTCAATAACAGTCTTTATAGTGCAACCAATCTTTATAGTGCATTTCGTATTCTACGAATGTGTTTTCTCTCTTATCTTATTGAAATTCAATATTTTTTTTAAAGTGTCTAAGTGTTTTTGTGCCAAAATTTTTCATGGAATGCTTTTATTAAGGGGATTTTGCTTCCAAACTAGTTTTGTGCTTAAAATTCTATTTAGTTTTAACTTACTGTCCACTGTTGTTTTGAACCAACAAAGTTTGAATAATTTTTTATATAACAAAAAGGAAGAGAAGTAAGATTTGAAAATTTTAATTTCTCAAAAAAATAAGGAGCTTAAAATATTCTCAATTATTTTCTCTTTTTCAAGAAATGTTTTTTTAAGAGGGAGCTTTTTCCAAAAGCAATTTTTTAAGGTTTTGTTATATCAAAAAAGGGAGATTGTTGAACCTATATTTTGATATAACAAGGAAAACAAAATGTTTTTGCACTTAATTTAACTTAATCAAATATTTTAAAAAAATAATTCAAAGTCTAAAATATATTGAATTTTTTTTAAAATTGTTTTATATATGTGAAATATTTTTGAGTTAATTAAAATACGTTTAAGGTGTTTAAAATGTGTTTAAAGCTATTAAAATATGAAAAACATTTTTCAGTAATTATTGGTACTATTGATACACGAGTATTGTTCATGAATATCGAGTTTTGAAACATTTGGGGAAAAATTCAAAACTGTGCCCCCTGAAATAGTGTCAACAGTCCAATTTTCTTCAACGCTCATTTTTTAAGTAAGATTTTTGAAACTTTTAATTATAATAAGTTTAAGAGTTTTAAAAATTTTCCCAAAATTTTTGAAACATTATGTGCAAGTTGCCTAAATTGCTCTTTTTAAAGCTTCCTATGGCTATAACTCATCCTCAACGGTAAAAAATGATCAGAAACATATTCCAATTGATAAAAAACAATAAAGGGACACTTGAAGAAGGTTACTACATCAATACAAGCTTAGAAATCAATAGAAAAGAGTTTCCAAGGGAAATCAATCCATTTTTTTAATTACCTTTGAAAGGTAATTCTATCAACTCTATTAAAACTCAACACTTTGAATCCTTACCAAACAGATATTGTTTACAAATACTACTCACCCTCGCCTTCAAGTCTAAAGGGCTAGGCACACATGTAACTCTTAGGATCAATTGTATCAAAATTTTTCATTTTTTCATCAATACTCTACTTATACATAAACAAGGGCTTTTTTAATCCAACATTGGCACTTCCTATTGTGCCAATACATCTTCTTATCAGGCTAAATAGTATAATTATGGTTAACATCATTACTATCATTATTAGCTTATTTTTGGACCTCTTGTTTGATCACGTTCTTCAGACCATCGAATACACCCATTTTTTTCATACACTATATTTATTCACATCTATAAGTAAGGATTCATTTTCTATTGTACATAAGTTTATTGTATATGTTTTAATCCATTTTATGAGCTTATTTCTTATGAACACCTACCTAGAGAGGTACTCTTGTTTATTCAAATCAAACCTTGTAAAAAGGGAGGGGTTATAGTTTAGTCTTTGGAAACTTAGAGAGTTGTAAAAGGTTACACCTTATCCTTTAAATGTAAGAACCAATTAGTGAATTTGTTAGAAAATACATAGTGTGGAGCTAAGGTAGTGGATGTAGACTTGTCTGAAAAGTTAAACCACTAGAAATCATTGTGCCAATTTTTTCTATCTTTTATTACTTCCACATTAAAGATTTTTAAAGGCCAATTCACCTCCTTTTGGTAGTTTTCGGTTAACCATTCAAGCCTACCAACATGCTTGCACAATAATAGAATGGGCAAGATACCCAAGCCTCATGTTCCATAGATCATATGTTTTATTAGTACTACTAGAGTCTTTAACTTCTACATGGTCACAACTTCTCATACACTATAGTTCAGTAGCAAAGCGATAAATTCCATTGTATTCTTACCCTTTCAACAACATTTCTTCAGTTACCTCATCCTTATCCAAGCACGATCTTGTATGAAACTCAAACTAAACACCATTGTGTCTAGCAAATGTTGAGTCAAAAAGTAGATTCTTAGTAACAGAAGTAAAATGTAGCAGATTGTTAAAAAAATAAAGCTAGAGAATTAGTAGTCAACACAGAATTACCATTTTGGACAATATATAGACTATGACCATTACCCACAACCAATTTACCTGGTCCAGTATAGTGTGAGTCATTGACCAATTTTATGGCATTGTGAGTTACATGGTGTGTTTCTCCTGAATCAACTACCCATCAATTAGAATTGTATAAGTTGTATGAGCCTATGCATGAACACTAGTGTTACACGAGTGACACTCATCACTGAGATGAGTCGTTGTTGTCTCACCCTTGTTAGCCAACACTATTGGAAATGTTTGATCAAATTTATGCCAACAACGATCGACCAATTGCTCGATCTTTCCATACAACTCACATTGCAACCTATAAAGTCCATGAATTGGAGCCCCAGATCTGCAACCATACTTTTAACTCCTATTATATTGACCAGCCCGACTATTGTCTTGTCTGGTTTGAACTCGAGCCACAATGGCACTCATACAAATTTGTGCTTGAAGTTGAAACCCTTTCAATTATGTTTCTATATCAACCAAAACTGACATGAAATCATCAACAGAAAATGCATCTTAGCTAATATTTATGACTGCAACAATTGGTTGATACTCGAACAAAAGACCATTTAAAATAGTAACAATTTATTCAAGATCAGATATGAAACTTCCACACACTATTATGGCATCACATACTTCATTGATTTTAGTAAGATAAGCCATCATACTATCATCGTCTTTCTTGATAGACTCTAGCTTATTGTGTATGCTCATCACACTTGTTTTCAATTGATTATAAAGGAAATTCAATATAGTAGCCTATATGATATTATCCTGGTTGTGGTGTCCTGAATCATTTTAGTGTTTCCCGATCGTGATTCTAGTAAGTACTCACACTTGTAACTCGTTTGCAAAATAGATACTTGAATTAAATGATATGAAAGGATAAATTAAAGGTATGGTAAAATGAAGGATGATAAGATGGTTGTGTGTTTTGAATGAAGTACGGAAGGTGATGGAAGTCGTAGTTTGATGACAAAATAAATATGGTCAAAGATATATGTGGTGTTAGTGTGAAATTTGTTGTAAGGATAAAATGGATTGTGACCCACTAGTTATATGGAACTAGGAACCAACGATATAATAAATTGGAAAAATGATGTGATAGGTTATGGATTATAACCCTTTAGCTATAAAGAGCTAGGAAGCAACAATATACATATATGAAATGGAATGAATGCCATAAGATCAATTTGAAGCCGATAAAGTTCTACAAAAGAACTAGAAAGGAAGCAACTCACAAAGATATATATATATATATATATATATATATATATATATATATATATATATATATATATATATATATATATATATATATATATATATCAAATTTTCTATTACAAGTGAAGCGAATGTGTCTATTTATAGTGTTCATAGGCACCATATGAAGAGTTTTACACAAAGAGAATGAATACTCATCTTTATGGTGAAGAATGTTCATGAATGCATTGTTTTCTCTTCTCTCTTTAAGTGGACGAAAATTCTAGAGCCTTAGGGTGAATTTGGACTTAATTTAGGCTGAATATGGACTTAAATTCGTCTAAGGGGTGATGGCTCTTGAAATTCCATGGCTTGATTCCTTTTGAAAAAGTAAAGGATGAATGTAGACACTTTGATGAATGTAGACACATTGATGTCCAGAAAAAGGAGTGTCTCTTCCTATTCCAAACCCATCTACAAGCTATTCATCCTTCTTGAATGTCATAAAGAAGGTATTCATTTCATGTCTTCTTGTAGAATATGAAAAGCCTCCAAAAAAGTTGTTAAAGAAATGACTTGAATGCCTTCGTTATATGAATAATGATGGCCTTCAATTGTTTGTCTCCTTGTTGAATTCGAAAGGATCTTCAAATGGGTGATAAAGATAGCTTTTACCCTTGATGTACACTCTTGCCTTTTACCACTCTTTCTCGCTTTTTAAGCCCTTTTTAGAACTTTATCAAATCTTGATAAGAAATTCTTGTGGAATAAAACTAAAACAAGTTTGTTAGAAAGGTATAGAAGTGTAGGTAATATAATGGCAACAAGAAATAAAGGAAATGTGAGAATAGGTAATGTAATGAAAAAATATAACTAAAGAAATGATGAAATAAATATGAGACCTTATTTTTTATTTTTCAAATATGAAAAGATTGCTCCTCCCTCTTCAAAACTTCTTTTGTATGTTTTTTTTAAAAATCGATTTTTTGAATTGTTTACTAAACTGGGAGAGAGAAAAACATGACTTACTGAACCACCATAGCTCTGATACCAAATGATATGATCACGGTTGTGGTGTCCTGAATCATATGAGTGTTGCCTGATTTTGATTCTAGTAAGTACTCATACTTGTAGCTCTTTCATTGAATATATATTTGAATTAAATTATATGAAAGGATAAATTGAAGTTATGGTAAAATGGAAGGATGATAAGATGGTTGTGTGTTTTGAATGAAGTATGGATGGTAATGGAAGTTGTAGTTTGATGACAAAATAAAGATGGCGAAAGATATATGTGGTGTTGGTGTGAAATGTGTTGTAAGGATATAACTGACTGTGAACCAATAGTTATATGGAACTAGGAACCAACAATATAATAAAATGGAAACGGATGTGGTAGGATATGGATGGTGACCCTCTAACTATAAAGAGCTAGGAACCAATGATATAAACATATGAAATGGAATGAATGCCATAAGATCAACTTTAAGCCGATAAAGTTCTATAAAAGAACTAGAAAGAATACAACTCACAAAGAGGTTTTTATATATCAAATAGTATATTAAAAATGAAGAGAATGTGCTTATTTATAGTGTTCATAGGCACCATGTGAAGAGTTTTACCCAAAGAGAATGAATGATCATCTTTATGGTGATGAATGCTCATGAATGCATTGTTTTTTCTTCTCTCTTTAAGTGGAAAAAAAATTCTAGATCCTTAGAATGAATTTGGAATTAATTTAGGCTGAATATATACTTAAATTCGTCCAAATGGTGATGGCTCTTGAAATCCATGACTTGCTTCATTTTGAAAAAGTAAAGGATGAATGTAGACACTTTGATGAATGTAGACAAATTGATGTCCAAAAAAAGGAGTGTCTCTTCTAATTGCAAGCCCATATACAAGCTATTCATCCTTATTGAATGTCATAAATAAGGTCTTCATTTCATACCTTCTTATAGAATATGAAAACCTCCAAAAAAGTTGTTAAAGAATTGACTTTAATGTCTTGCTTATATGAATAATGATGGCATTCAATTGTTTGTCTCCTTGTTGAATTTGAAAGGATCTTCAAATGGGTGATAAATATAGCTTTTACACTTGATGTGCACTCTTTCCTTTTACCACTCTTGCTCGCATTTTAAGTCCTTATTAGAACTTTCTCAAATCTTGATAATAAATTCTTGTGGAATTTGACTAAAACAAGTTGGTTAGAAAGGTATAAAAGTGTAGGTAATATGGTGGCTACAATAAATAAAGAAAGTGTGAGAATAGGTAATGTAATGAAAAAAATAACTAAAGAAACGATGAAATAATTATGAGACCTTAATTCATTTTTCAAATATGAAAATAATGTTACTCCCTCTTCAAAACTTCTTTTGTATGTCTTCTTTTTTTCAACTTTTTTTTAATTGTTTACTAAGCTGGGAGAGAGAAAAAAATTGACTTACTAAACCATCATAACTCTGATACCAAATGATATGATATCGGTTATGATGTCCTGAATCATATGAGTGTTGTCCGATTGTGATTCTAGAAAGTACTCAAACTTGTAACTCTTTCACTGAATAGATACTTGAATTAAATGATATGAAAGGATAAATTGAAGTTATGGTAAAATGGAAGGATGATAAGATGGTTGTGTGTTTTGAATTAAGTATGGATGGTAATGGAAGTTGTAGTTTGATGACAAAATAAAGATGGCGAAAGATATATGTGGTGTTGGTGTGAAATGTGTTGTATGGATAAAACAGATTATGACCCAATAGTTATATGGAACTAGGAACCAACAATATAATAAAATGGAAAATGATGTTGTAGGATATGGATTATGACCCTCTAGCTATAAAGAGCTAGGAACCAATAATATAAGCATATGAAATGGAATGAATGCCACAAAATCAACTTGAAGCCGATCAAGTTCTATAAATGAACTAGAAATAACGCAACTCACAAAGAGATTTTTATATATCAAATTGTCTGTTACAAATGAAGAAAGGGTGCCTATTTATAGTGTTCATAGGCACCATATGAAAAGTTTTATACAAAGAAAATGAATGCTCATGAATGCATTATTTTCTCTTCTCTTTTTAAGTGGAAGAAAATGTTAGAGCCTTAGAATGAATTTGTACTTAATTTTGGTTGGATATAAACTTAAATTCGTCCAAGGGGTAATTACTCTTGGAATTCCATCGCTTGCTTCCTTTTGAAAAAGTAAAGGATGAATGTAGACACATTGATGTCCAAAAAAAGGGAGTATATCTTATTATTCCAAGCTCAACTACAAGCTATTCATCATTCTTAAATGTCATAAAGAAGGTCTTCATTTCATGTCTTCTTGTAGAATATGAAAAGCCTCCAAAAAATGTTAAAGATATGACTTCAATGTCTTGCTTATATGAATAATGATGGCTTTCAGTTGCTTGTCTCATTGTTGAATTTGAATGGACCCTCAAATGGATGATAAATATAGCTTTTAAGGATGAATTGAAGGCTTAGCTTTTAAGGATGAATTAAATGCTTGTCTCCATGAAGAATTAAAAAAACCTCTCCAAATGAATGATAATGGTGGATTTTATTTACTTGTCTCCCATACATGCATTCCCCAAAATGAAATTACAACCTGTGATATCTTCAGTAAATTGATCATATCTCAAGCTCCCGATATCGGGTTGAAGTGATTCAAAAGGAATTAGAAAGATAAAAGATAACTGAATAATATTAAATTAATTTGAGGACTCAAACACTTTTGTATGACATCCTTAAATTGAATACATTCTTACAAATATTCTTGCATTTGATGTGATTATTCAACTTCTCTCATGCACCTAGACACAAAAATTGAAAATGTTCAAGCTTGAATAAATTAAAATAAATAAATATGTCATGAAGATGTTCAAAGAGCTAGTTTAATTAACATGTCAGTTTAAATGAATGAACTAGTTTAGTTAATGAACTAGTTTTATTGAATGAAAGAGCAAACTTAAATGAAGTAGCTTAATAAAAACCTACAAGATTTAATGATCTCATCCTTAAATGAAGTAGCATGCTTATTTATTTATACAACTTAATGTTATGCAAATTTATTAACACTCATGCAAATTCATGCACAAGTAAAAGATGAAATCCTCCCTTAAACTTGGTTGCTCATTCTTTACATTCAAACCTTTAGTATGATATCAGAGGTTTTTTTTATTCAAAAAGGATTTCAAAAATACAAACTTGGCTTGAAATTCAAGATTAAGCTCAAATAATCTTCTTGAATGTAAACAACTTGTCTTATTCAAACAATATTAAAGAGATTACAGAAAATTATGTAAGGCATATAGCAGGGATCACATCACCATACATTAGCCACCTTTTCAACATTTACAAATACAGGTAAGATGTGATCCCTAATGATGGAGAGTAACTAGGATGCTAGTGCACTATCTTTTGAAACAAAGATTTCATAGTCGTCATTAACAACAAGATTACCTTTAGAATCTAGGACATTTTCTAGTGATAGCCTTAACTCTCCATTGAAAAACCTCTCCAACTGATGGCTCCCAACAGTTAGCAGGACTTGTTGTTGTGACCATAGGCGTACCCCACGGTGCAGCGAAAACAAAACTTGATGGTCTCACCAGCTATCCAAGTACGTAAAACCGAAATCGAGAGGAAGAGATGCGAATACTTATGGCGGGTTCCATGAAAAACAACAAGGACAACAATGAGAAGTGGTGATCATGAACTGTTTGAATCAAAAGCCTCCATGAAAACACGTCTCGGCCTCTACTTAGTTCACCCGATTGAGAGCAAATTTTCTTTTTCCAAAATCTGTTTTGAGAAAATTGTTGAAGTGAAAAACGGCTGCTAGACCTTGCTTCCTTTTAAATATATCAATTACCCTAACATCTTAGGGTTTTTAAAGTTATTTTGAATTAATAAATAAAATATTATTTAATTAATTCAAATTAAATATACATTAAATACTTATAATCTAAATTACAATCTTTAATGTTTATTTAAAACTGATTTAATTATTTCGAATTATATATATCAATTAAAAGAGTTGTAATCTAAATGACATTCTTTTAATGTTTACTTATCATATTCGGGATAATTAAAATCATATGTATATCAAATATACATATCGTAACTATAGATATATTTTAGTAACATACAACAAATTGTACATCTTTACTCATTTCAATCCTAGGGTGTGACCCTGTAGGTTCTTGTAACGTTAGTAGTAATTATTAGAACAATTCTAATATTACATACAATGAGTGACATCTAGCAATATATCATTGTTACCTAAGTTACAATAAATTATGATTCGACATATCATCTTCGTGATTAACTCTTTTATATATTACATCATTTTGTCCTTTATATCTAGAATAGGTACAAGTCTTAGAATAGTCACACTTGTATAGCCCATCTATTGTTTCTTGATATCTAGAGTAGACTATAATTAACAAATAATTTGTGATATCACATATCAACTTATTTGAGCATGGAAATGCATTTATAGTTTCACTTAATCAAGTGGCCTGTGATATATTTCCTATTATGTAGGAAGGACAAATCCAATCTTAACCGCAAACACCCCACTACATATATCGAGATATATTCACTAACAATCTTTATAGTGCAACCAGTTACGGAGCATGTTTAACTGTATCAAAACATACAACAATATATGTTGGGATGATATTGATATCAAGTATGAGGATCATACATATAGTCATCACCATGAGCAATGTTATGACCGTTACATAATAATCCAAGACATATGCTCATGATGGGTCAATCCAATACATTGTTCTCTAACAATATAATCATGTATCAAATCTGAAATCTCTATGTCAATGACAACTCCTTGTCATCAATCAATACATGTTAGTCTTAGTCGTATTATTATTGTCCATGCCAATAATAATACTTGACTATGGATCTTTTAATAATGTTATTATATGGACTTTATTATCTTTCAGTTTATGTTAAACACAAAAATATAACTAAAAATAATATTGGCAATTCCTTTATTCAATAAAATTGGTAAATAAATGGATTATTACAATCATCATATGATTGGTCTTTGGGCATACTCTAACAATCTCCCACGAGCACTATGACCAATCATTCACATATCTAATACTGAGTGACTCAGTGTGATGATCATGCCTCTGCTGTGTAAGAGGCTTCGTCAAGGGATCAACAATGTTGTCATCTGTGTGTACTCTGCATATTTCCACATCTCCTCGATCTATGATCTTTCGAATGAGATGAAAGTGACAAAGAATATGTTTGGATTGTTGATGAGATCTGGGTTCCTTTACTTATGCAATGGCTCTATTATTGTCACAACAGAGTTCTACAACATCTGATATATTGGGAACAACCCCTAATTCCATTATGAACTTCTTGATCCAAACAACCTCTTTTGTTGTTTCACTGGCTGTAATGTATTCAACCTCTATTGTAGAATCAGCTACTGTGTCTTACTTTGAACTTTTCAAGCTCACAACACCACCATTAAGACAAAACACAAAACCCTATTACGATTGTGAGTCATCTTAAGTTCTTCTTAAGTACTTAAGGATATTTTTAACCGCAACCCAATGATTTTCAACCGGGTTTGCTTGATACCGACTTGTCATGCTTAAAGCATACGATACATCTGGTTGAGTACATATCATGGCATACTTGATAGAACCAATAGCTAAAGCATATGGAATCTTATTAATCCGTTCACTTTATTGTGGAGTTGAAGGACACATTTCCTTCAAAAGAGAAATGCCATGTCTCATAGGTAAAAATCCTTTCTTGTATTTTTTCATACTGATTCTTTTCAGTACTTTGTCTATATATGTAATTTGACTCAGAGCTAGAAGTCATCTCGATCTATCGCTATAGATCATAACTCGTAAGATATACGCTGTCTTACCCAAATCTTTCATAGAAAATCAACTACCTAACACAGTCTTAACATACTGTAAAGTAGGTATATCATTTCCTATGATGAGTATGTCGTCTACATATAAGATTAAGAAAGAAACAATGCGCCCACTAGCCTTCTTATAAACACAAGGTTCATCTTTATTTCTGATAAATCCATACTCTTTGATTGTATCATTGAAACAAAGATTCCAGCTTCGAGAACCTTGCTTTAATCCATAAATAGACCTCTGTAGCTTATAAACTTTTCTAGCATTTTCTGGAATGACAAAGTCTTTTGGTTGTGTCATATACACATCCCCTTCAATTTTTCCATTAAGGAAAGTAGTTTTGACATCCATTTGCCATATTTCATAATCATGGAATGCAACTATTGCAAGTAAGATCTGGATGGACTTAAACATAGCTACAGGGGAGAATGTTTTGTTATAGTATACACCATGAACTTGTCGAAAACCTTTAGTGACTAATCACCCCTTGTATTTTTGTACATTACCATCCATGTCGGTTTCCTTCATGAGAACCCATTTACACCCTATAGGTTTGACCCCTTCAGGTGGTTCAACCAAAGTCTATACTTGGTTTACTGACATAGAATCCATCTCAGATCTCATGGCTTCAAGCCATTTCTCATAGTCTGGGATAAACACTACCTCTTGATAAGTCATAGGCTCATCTTTATCCATATGAAGAATATATCCATGTGTAGTAACGAGAAATCCAAATCTCTCAGGTGCACAACATTCTCTTGTGGATCTGCGCAGTGGTTTTGATTCTAAATATGATAATTATTCCTCAACAACTTGTGAAAGATGCTCAACTTCAATTTCATTGATATGTTGTTCTTGAACTTCTCCAAGTTCAATATTTCTACGCTTCCCTTTCTTTGGGAGAAATTCTCTTTCGAGAAAAACTCTTATTTGAGCAACAAACACTTTGTTCTCATTAGGGTTGAAGAAATAGTATCCCTTAGTTTCTTTAGGATATCCAACAAATATACACTTATGGGATTTAGGTTCGAGCTTTGTAGACATCTAATGTTTTACATAAGCTTCACAACCCCAAATCTTCATAAAAGACTTACTAAGACGCTTCCCAGCCCATATCTCGTATGATTTCTTTTGAACCGATTTCGATGGAACACGATTTAGTGTGAAAATGACTGTTTCAAGTGCATGTCCCTAAAAAGAAGTTAGAAGATCATTATGACTCATTATCGATCGAACCATGTCTAACAGTGCTCGATTCCTTCTTTTAGAAACTCCATTCCACTGTGGTGTACTAGGTGGTGTAAGTTGTGAGACAATCCCACATTCTTTCAGGAGTTCATCAAACTCTATGCTTAAGTATTCTCCACCTCGATCTGATCTAAGTGCCTTAATACTATTGCCTAGTTGATTTTGTACATCATTTTTAAATTCCATCAACTTTTCAAGGGCTTCAGATTTATGGTGCATAAGATAAATATACCCATATCGATTGAAGTCATCGGTGAAAGCAATTAAGTAATGGAATCCACTTCTGGCTTGTGTATTCATCGGTCCACATACCTTTACTAGTAAAAGGAGCTTTAGTTATTTTCCCAACAAGCAAGATTCGCATACATTATATTGTTCGAAAAGAAATGAATCTAATAATCCATCTTTCTGGAGTTTTGATATTTTCTCACTTATATGGCCTAAACGAAAATGCTAAAGATAAGTTTGATTCGAGTCATTTGTTTTTGATCTCTTAATATTTATGTTATAAATGGTGTTTTCTTGATCCAAAATATAGAGACCATTAACCAACTGTGTCGAACCATAAAAAACACTATCGAGATAAAAAAACTAACAATTATTCTTAATAATGATCTCAAAACCAATCTTGTCAAAACAAGAAATAGAAATAATGTTCTTAGTCAAACTAGGCACAAAATAACAATCCTCTAAATTTAAATCAAGTCTACTAGGCAAAGATAAAACATATGTCCCTATAGCTAATGCAGCAACTTTTGCTCCATTTCCTACTCGTAGGTCTACGTCTCCTTTAGCCAGATTCCTTTTCTTTTGCAGTCCCTGTACATAAGTACAAATATAAGAACCACAATTGGTATCTAATACCCAAGAAGTATAAGTTGACAAATTAACATAAATAACATAAATACTTGCAACAAACGCTCCGTTTGCTTTTGCCTTCTTGACCTATTCAAGGTAAACATGGCAGTTTCTCTTCCAGTGTCTGGTCTTATCGCAATGGAAATATTTTCCTTCATTTCCCCCTTTGGGTTTCAATGCATTTTTACCTTTAGGTTTGGCCTTTCCATTACCCTTAGACTTTTCCATTACCTTTTTCTTTCCCTTTCCTTTGTCCTAGTGGACCATCAGATTGGGCTTAGGTCCAACATTTTTCATGTTACTTTCTGCAGTTTGTGACATGCCAAGTAACTGTGACAAAGTCTTGTTAATTTCATTCATGTTGAAATTAAGGGCAAATTGGCTAAAGATATATGGCAACGATTGTAGGATAACATCGGCAACCAATTCATCTTTGAGAGGAAATCCCAACTTCTCTAACATTTGGATGTAGCCTATCATTTTGATGACATGAGGTCATACATGCGTTCCCTTTGCCATTTTGCATTGAAATAGAGCTTTAGAGGTCTCATATCTCTCTTGATGTGCTTTCTCTCCATATATTTCTTTTATATTTTGAATTATCTCATATGCAACCATGTCCTCATGTTGCTTCTGAAGCTCAGGAGTCCTGGTGCCAAGCATTAGACATCCAACATCTAACATATCATCCATATGTTTCTTGAATATGTCTTTTTCATTTCTTGAAGCATTAGCTGCTGGTTCATCAGGAACAGGTTCCTCAATGATATATTTATTCTTTCCTATTTGAGAACAATTTTTAAATTACGAAACCAATTAAGGAAGTTTTTGCCATTAAGTTTATCCTTCTCAAGGAGTGATCGCAGTGATAAAGTGTTGTTTTCCATTAAATCTACAACAATCGAAATTAAAGTAAGTAAATATACCCAATTAAAATTTATAAATAGGACTTTATTTACAAATTATTCCCATTATTTTATTCATAATTAAAAACCTCTCTGTTTTAATTTCAAAAAAATTCAATGAAAATATTACTAGTGGGTAGGATCCATAATACATCAATTTCGTAAATCAGCTTTGGCTTTTCTTTTAGGATAGCGATTATTTAGGTAAGTAACACTTTACTAGGTACATCTCATGCAACTCCTCATTTTGGTGACCAACTTTTGTTCAAGTCATCGCATAACTTATCCAAATATTTAAGCTCTAGGTTTCTAATCCTATTTCAATAACCTAGCTAAGTTATTACCAATATCTCAACCGGTGAATATCACTTGCTTATTCTTTCCGTTTAACCAATATAGATTTATGTGCCAATGCTTTGGGAAAGCCCACACAATATCGATCGAACCCTTAACGAGGGTAAATATTGGACGGTTAAGTTAACTTAGATTATAAAGAGGGATTTACATAATTATCTCATCATTGTTCGTTTTAATATTAGGCCCTTATTGATCTCATCAATATTCATTCTTATTTTATCATTTGATGCATTGCATACATAACAAATACAGTAATAAATAAGATGCAATGGTTATAGCCAAAAATATTGACTAAGGTGGCCCATGCCAAGCCAATGGGAGAACCAAAAACTCTAAAGCCTAAGACTACTCTCTAGGTATCTTCTTACCATTCTTCTTCTCCTTGTGAATCTTAATAGATTTACAATTTTAAAAGAAACTAGTTTTATATACGAGGGAGTAAGATGAGAAGAGAAATACAACAGATATATAGAAAGGCACGGCTCGCAGACCGTATTTCAAATTAAACCATTGTAAATTGAACAAGGGCTATAACCATGCATGTCAAACACCGTAAAAAACAAACATATCATATATATATATACACGTTCGTATGCCTTTGTTAAAAATATGAATATGGGCCTTCAATTTGTGCGGTTGGTTGGATTTTTTTGAAAAACAGTACTTTTGTTTATACGGAAAAACTTCACGATTTGATAACACTTATCAACAGAATCATGCTTTTGGGATTTTCAATCCCCGAAGATTTTTTGCATCGGAACAACCATTGTTCCACTTCCAAACGTGATCAGCTATCGTACTCCCACGGATCATCATGTCAACGATTGACATATATATTTCATAAAATCCTTGCAACAACAAATAGATTGAAAAACAGATTAACAACTTAACATATTAATTATTGCGGTTATCGATTCGATCAATGATATCATGCATATTTTCTGAAAACGATAAAACTAGAACATGCATCTCATACATATCGCATCAACCAAGAATTTAACCCGAATTTGAATCGTACAAGTGGCTCTGATATAAATACTTACAGCGGGTTCCTTGAAAAACAACAAGGACAACAACGAGAAGTGGTGATCACAAATTGTTCAAATCGAAATCCTCCACGAAAACACGTCTCAGCCCCTACTTAGTTCACCCGATTAAGAGCAAAGTTTTTTTTTTCTCAAAATCTATTTTGACAAAATGACAGAAGTGAAAAAACGACTGCTAGATCTTGCCTCCTTTTAAATATATTAATTACCCTAAAATCTTAGGGGTTTTAAAGTTATTTCGAATTAATAAATAAAATATTATTTAATTAATTCAAATTAAATATACATTAAAGACTTATAATCTAAATTACAATCTTTAATGTTTATTTAAAACTCATTTAATTATTCTGAATTATATATATATATCAATTAAAAGAGTTGAAATCTAAATTACATTCTTTTAATTCTTACTTATTATATTCAGGATAATTAAAATCATATGTATATCAAATATACATATCTTAACTATAGATATATTTTAGTAACATACAACAAATTGTACATCTTTGCTCATTTGAATCCTAGGGTGTGACCCTGTAGGTTCTTATAACGTTAGTAGTAATTATTTGAACAATTCTAATATTACATACAATGAGTGACATCTAGCAATTTATCATTGTTACCTAAGTTACAAGAAATTACAATTCGACATATCATCTTCGTGATTAACTCTATTATGTATTACATCATTTTGTCCTTTATATCTAGAATAGGCACAAGTCTTAGAATAGTCACACTTGTATAGCCCATCTATTGTTTCTCGTCTCACTCAATATCATCTTCGCGATTAACTCATTTATGTATTACATCCTTTTGTCCTTTATATCTAGAATATGCACAAGTCTTAGAATAGTCACACTTGTATAGTCACATATCAACTTATTCGAGCATGGCCATGCATTTCTAGTCTAACTCAATCAAGTGGCATGTGATATATTTCCTATTATGTAAAAAGGATAAATCCTATCTTAACCACATACACCCTACTACATATATCGAGATATATTCAATAACAGACTTTATAGTGCAACCAGTTACGGAGCATGTTTAACTTTATCAAAACATACAACAATATATGTTGGGATGATATTGATATCAAGTATGAGGATCATACATATAGTCATCACCATGAGCAATGTTATGACCGTTCCATAATAATCCAAGACATATGCTCATGATGGGTCAATCCAATACATTGTTCTTTAACAATATAATCATGTATCAATTTTGACATCTCTATGTCAATTACAACTCATCGTCATCAATCAATAACATGTTAGTCTTAATCGTATTATTATTGTCCATGCCCATAATAATACTTGACTATGGATCATTTAATAATGTTATTATACAGACTTTATTATCTTTCAGTTTATGTTAAACACAGACATATAACTAAAAATAATATTGCTAATGCCTTTATTCAATAAAATTGGTTAATAAATGTATTATTACAATCATCATATGATTGGTCTTTGGGCATACTCTGACACTTGTTGTTTCTACAATAAGAAATTCATCTCATGCAACATAATATTGATTATCTCGTTTGTGAATAATTTGAAATTTTTGGCCAACTAACTAAGATCAAGCACCTAGGCGGTACTATTTTCATCCATCTTGACTAACACAACATGGTAAATGAACACGAAGAAATAAGAAGAAACTTTTCTCAGCAACAAAGCTTTAGTGCGTAGTAGAGAAAAAATTACTCAAAGATCAAATAGTGAGAGATGCCATATTATATGGTGTTGTACTGGATTACAAGCTACAAAAAGCCTTATGTGCTCCACGAAAGTGGTACTCTAAGTTGAGGGATTATGTGGTGAGCATTGGCTGCCAAAGCTCTTAGGTTAATAGCTCGTTGTTCATCAATCATGTAGGGAATGAAAGTATGTATGTTCTTGCATATGTGGATGACATACTGAGCGATGACATCGAGAATGTGGTAAGGTTGTTTGGTGTAAAATTTCCCCTCAAGGAAATAGGGATTCTTAATTTATTTCTTAAAGTAGAGGTAAAATATATGGGTTGTACGATATTTAACAGTAAAAAAATACATAATGGAATAGCTAGTGAAAGCTAGAATGAATAATGCTACGCCCATACCAACACGTATGATTGCATTAATCAAACTAACTAAAAATATGCAAAAGTCCCCTGGTTAATTCAAAGGAGTGTCATAGCTTAGTAGGTCATTATTATATGCATGTCACACAATACCATATATTACTTACAATGTAAATAAATTGGCACAGTTCATGTATGCTCCCTATGAGAAACATTCAACAGCTATCAAATATGTGATGCAAATTAGGAATAAAGTATAGGTGATAGATGATCGATATCTAGAAATTGTGTTTACTTAGGAGAAATTTTGGTGATGTGGAACTCATGAAAGTATAATAAGGTGTATAGGTGTAATACCCCAAACGTCAGGCCAATAACTTTATTAAAAATATTTAAATTTTGAAGATTTAATTAATAAATGATAAAGTATAATAAAATAAATTAAAAATTATTTAGTTAAGACTAAATTCTAAGCATGAAAGAATGAAAGGGTATTTTTGTCCTTTAAGGGGGAATGAAATATGGTATTAAAGTAAAGTAAAAAAGAAAAGGGATAGTGTTAATACCTTGGTTATTTTTCTTCTTCTTTTCCGCTTCTCATGTGGCCTTCTCCATAGATAAGGTAAGCTTCATCAACCTAGTTTTTCCTTTAGATTATGGTTTGTTTTTGCAACCTTAAGTGATATGTCACCTTAAGGAAGGGTTATCTGTAAGCTTAAGGAATGGTTAAATAAGATTAAAACTAGGAGATGGAGGAAATATTTTAGATTTAAGAAAATGAGTTTTTGAATGAGATGTTAGAATATGAGTTTTTATTGATTTTTATGAGTATATTTGACTTGTTAAAGAAGTAAATAAGAGATTTATAACACCTAGCTCTCGTATACCATTCCGTATACGAGATTTGGATGTCACCTTACTTTTGAAATAGTTTTGTCTTTTGAAAAACCTTAAATGTTTGTTTCAAAATTTAAGTTAAAACATTTTTGCTTAATGATAAAACAATCATCAAAATATACTACCAAAATGTCCACTTTATATACATTACAGAGCATTTTTCTTTAAAATTTGATTACATGCCAACAATTGTTCAAAAATAAACATGATTATCCTACCGTTACTGATAAGAGTCAACCTTAACCGATGATATATACTGATACAGCTACACTCCTTATTTAATTTGTCTCTTCTTTTACCTACGCATGGAAACAACACACATTAAGTATTTACTTAGTGAGACATGATACTATAAAGATAGCACAATTTATACATAAGTATTTTATGACTATTGGATGATGAATTAAATTTCATAATCCATAAGGACCCAATAAGCCTTTCTCAGTTAAACCATAATTATTTCATATAATTATCAGAATTATTCTTAGTAAGCCTAACATAATTATCCTTTTGCATATTTTCCCCCATTATTCTTTATTTTCCCTTTGTACATTAAATGAAAAATTACTATACTTACATTGCACCAAAGTGCCAATTGATCATGTATCTTTTATAAACATCAAGGGTGGCACCTTAAATATTGTTAACACACCATTTTGTATTTTCATTTTGGGACATCCTTTCACGCCCATTTTGTACTATTTACGTTTTTCCTTTATGACATACATCTTACCAATTATGCATTGATGTACATTTTATGTATATATATATATATCATCCTTTCACACCACTTATGCATCGTTTATGTCAAATTGCATTATAATTCCTTTAATCTTTTACCCAAAGGCATTTAGCCTTTCATCTAACTTACATGATTGACACCTTTTTGCCAAATGCACAACTAGGCCATTAATCTTTTACTTTTAAACAGATTTGTCTCTAATAATTAAACATATTATTAATTAACTATTAAATTTCATTATAAATTCTATAGTTTACACTTGTATTGCTAAAACAATCATTCCTCAAACATATATATAATTTACATGGGTTGCACACCCACTACCAATACGAAAATTCATAAACTTATTATGAATTTCTTAGCTTTTGAACTAATTCACATCATCTACAAGGATTAATTAAGTCTCTATTATTGAAACCAAACTTCTTTTATAATTCTTATCATAAACATCCTTAGTACGTCAAACACACCTTTCTTTCTTATACATTTTTCTTTTCATTTTTCTGTAGTAATTATTCGTTAAATTTCATTTCATGAAGTGGAATCATTTCATGCCTTAATGCATCCTTTCATGCATTTTATTTATGACATCCTTTCATTCCTTAATACATCCTTTCATGCATTTTATTTATGGCATCCTTTCATGCCTTAATGTATCAGTTCATGCATTTTATTTATGGCATCCTTTCATGCCTTAATGCATCTTTTCATGCATTTTATTTATGGCATCCTTTCATGCCTTAATGCATCCTTTCATGCATTTTATTTATGGCATCCTTTCATGCATTTTATTTATGGCATCCTTTCATGCCTTAATGCATCCTTTCATGCATTTTATTTATGGCATCCTTTCATGCCAATAATGCACCCATATGCATTATTGTTTTATGCCGATAATGTACCCATATGCATTTCAGCTATGGCATCCTTTCATGCCAATAATGCACCCATATGCATAATTTTTTTATGCCGATAATGTACCCATATGCATTTCAGCTATGGCATCCTTTCATGCCAATAATGCACCCATATGCATTATTCTTTTATTCATTCATTCTAGAGTAGTTCATACTCTAATACTCATTCATAATACTCTTTCCATACATATAATAAATAACATAGCCAATTCTATAGAACATACATTAATTTAAACGTTCTAATTTGAATCAGTATAAATCTTCTTCATCTCAAACAATTACGATAATGTACTCAACTGGATTGCCTTGTTATTATATCCAAAACTCAAAGTTGATTAATCAGGTACTTCGCCTTTTTCTTTTGTTTTGCTTGACTCGGGAGCTTGATTTCGATCTATTCAAGCATCCATAAAGACACATACAATATCAATTGTTAGTATATTTACTAACAATTATACTTAAACATTACTCAAGAGTACATATTATTATACTTTATATAACAATCTTAGCTTATCTTCACATTTCTGACTCCATAGTATGGATACCCCTACCATGGTATCGATACTACTATACTATGGTACCGATACTCTACTATGGTATCGATACCATTTTTTGATTCTGCTTTGAAATGGTATCGATACCTTCTTTTCGGTATCGATACTACCCCTTCACTATCGATATCGATTGAATTAATATCGATAATACTTAGTATATTCATCTCATTTAGCCTGTAGTATCGGTAATGTTCTATCAATACCGATATCGTGCCCAAAATTTCTAGTTTTCAACCCGATTATCACCTAAATGGTGTTAAATTTTATTAGAATTACACCATACAATACTATTAAACTCTTTTTTACCTATTCATTCGAACTTTCCTTCATTTAGTTTCTTAAAACATCTAAAATCTTCCAAGAACATTTGGTTGTAAGAATCACACTACTTTTTCTAATATGCTCTTAATCTTATCCATTGCTTCCAATCTCTCATTTACCTCTTTGAGAAGTTAAATCTACCAATAAACATCTATAAACACTCATATATTAACATATAATTTCAAAACCCATTTTCTTAAATCTCTAATATTTCATCCATACTCTTGTTATAATCATATTTAACCCTCCCTTTAGCTTACATATCACATAAGGTTGTCAAAACAACCCATAATTGAAAGGAAAAACTGATTAAATTGAAGTTTACCTTTGGGCTATGGAAGGTAGTCCTTGCACGGGAAGAAGAAGATGAGAAGAGATAATTCTTTGTTTCTACTTCCCCTCTTCTTCCTAAAATCCCTAATAAGGATAAATTTTAAATTATTTTCTCCTTAAAAGGCTGAAATACCCTCTATATTCATCTATTGCTACAATTTAATCCAAAACACAATTTTAAATCATTTTTCTTATCTTTTACCATTTATTCAAATAAGTCTTCAAATTTCAAATCTTTTTAATATAGTCCCTGACCTGAAATTTGGGGTATTACAAGATTAGAAGCACTTAATGGGTTTAAAAACAAATTAGAAAAAGTTGTATGATTCTTAGATGGAAATGTTCTTGGAAGATTTTAGATGTGTTAAGAAGTTAAATGAAAAAAAGTTAGTAGGGATAAGTAAATAAGTGTTTAGTAGTATGGTTGAGGGTAAACATAAGGAAATTTGACAAAATTTGGGTAAGAATCGGGCTAAAAATGGAAAATCTGGGTAAGGGTATCGGTACTGTTCTATCAGTACCGATACTATAGGTTTAAATGGGTAGAAATATAATGAACAGTTCCGATACTAATGTAATTAGTATCGATAATGATAGGGTATCGATACCAACAAGGAAAGTATTGATACCATGGATTAAAGAATTCCAAAATGGTATCGATACTAAAATGGAGTATCGGTACCACAATATAGAAGTATCGATACCATGGTAGGGGTACCGATACTATTGAGCCAGGAATTTTAAGATGGGTTGAAATTGTTATAGAAAATTTAAAATAGTACTTTTGAGTATTAATAAAGTATAAATGTTAAAGAAAATACTAACAATTGGTATGGTATGTGTCTTTAATAGATATTTGATTAGATCGAAATCAAGCTCTCGAGTCAAGTAAGAAAAAGCGCAAAGACAAAGTTGACGAGTAGTTGGACATCACTATAGCGTATTAGGTGAGTGCATACAATATAATTACATGAGTTGAGGGAGACTCACAATAATTCCACCTCAAATGTTTAAATTAATGTATGCTTTACTTTATATTATATATGTTCATAATGTGTGTCGAAATGATATTATGAATGATTTTTAGATTAAGAATTGTTTTAAATAAAAGATTAATTGCCTAGTTGTGCATTTGACAGAAATGTGTCAATTATGCTAGTTAGATGAAAGGTTAAATGTCTTTGAGAAAAAGATTAATTGCCAAGTTGTGCATTTGACAGAAAGGTGACAATTATGCAAGTTAAATGAAGGGTTAAATGCCTTTGAGTAAAAGATTAATTGCCTAACTGTGCATTTGACAAAAATGTGTCGATTAAGCCAGTTAGATGAAATGTTAAATGTCTTTGAGTAAAATATTAATTGCCTAGCTGCTCATTTGACAGAAAGGTGACAATTATGCCAGTTAGATGAAAGGATAAATGTCTTTGTGTTAAAGATTAAATGCCTAGCTGTGTATTTTGACAGAAAGGTGTCAATTATGTCATATAGATGAAAGGTTAAATGCCTTTGAGTAAAAGATTAATTACCTAGTTGTGCATTTGACAGAAAGGTTTCATTTATGCCAATTAGATGAAATGTTAAATGCCTTTGAGTAAAAGACTAGATGTATAACAATGCTTAACATTGTATAAAAGGCATGAAAGGATGTCATAAATGAAATGTATAATAGTGTATAAAAAAGGCATTAAAGGATGCCATAAATGAGAAAAAAGGATTACATGCCACTAAGATTGTCAAAGTTACTGATATAGTGTCATTAGAGTGTAATTGATGACACTCCTTACTAACTGTATTGTTATTACTATGCATATTATAATAGATGTTATAATCTTTAAACTCACGTAGAGTAGGAGAATAAGAGATGAGATAAGGAACTGGTAGCGAAAGTTATGAGGCTAATAGTGAACTGACAGTTCCATCTGAAAATGCTAGTACGTCTGCACATCAAGGGATGCCAGTACCAGAGTTTGGAGATTTTATAAAAGCTCTTGATGCTATATTGACCCATTTTCAGCCTCCTCCGCCTCCCCTTGTTTCTCCTATACTGAGGATGTTGATCCCAAAGGAGCTGAAGAGTTTAGGAGCTTTCGAACTTCATGGAGAAGAGGAGGAAGGCCCTATGGAGGCTGATTTATAGTTGAATATTGCAATGATAATGCTTGAAAGTCTTGAATGCTTGGATTCAGAGAAGCTGGGGTGGAGTTGTATCTTTGCTAAGGGAATCAGCTCGAGTGTGGTGGTCAAATACTACAATATTTTCACCACCGGAACAATTGACCTGGGCAGTTCTTCCAGGAAGAATTTAACAATAAGTATATTGGTGAACAATTCAAATGAGCGATGGTGATGAAGTTTCTTAATTTGAAACAAGGTGACCAAGTAGTATATGAGTATGAAATTGAGTATAATAAGTTGAGTCGTTTTGCTGTTGAGGTGGTTCCCAATGACAAGGCTCAATTTGATTGGTTTATTGAGGGATTGAGGCCAAAGTTAAAGGAAATGATGTTGGGTTTGAGTTTGCCTAGCTTACAAGATGTTATAAACCAAGCCAAGCTATCGAAAGAGCTCAAGCAGAGACATTAGAAGTGGAACAGAGTTTGCATACGGGAAAAAGGATTGGAACGCCTTCAACTCTCAATTATGTTAAAAGAGGCAAGGGCTCAAGTTCTAGATATACTGATACTTAGGGTTCTACTGCAGCTTCATAGAAAACTAAACAGTCCCAGTTGGTTACTGCTAGCTCGGGTAGAGCAGTTGGAGAAAGAAATATATGTCAGACATATAGTAGAGCACACCGAGGAGTATGAAGACTTCTTACTGGAGATTGTTTCCAATGTGGCGAGACTGGTCACTTTGCCCGAAACTGTCCAAAGAGATCTGGGGACCATTCGACGTAGTCTAAAAAATTTGTGGCAGTCTCTAATAGAAACAGAGGAAGGGGTAGATCCAGGGGAAAAGCTGAATCAATATAGAGACTAGAGACTCGAGAGTTGACATAATTTATAACATTAAGACCAATGAGGATTGGGATAACCCGAAGATCATAAAAGGTACATTCCATCTTTTTGATGAGTCTGTATTTGTATCAGTTGACCTAGGTTCTACACATTCTTACATTAGTACAAAGTTGGTCAGAGCTAGAGGAATTCCTTTAGAACCAACCTTTAGTGAAATGATAGTGGTAAGTCCTATGGGTCATAGTGCGAGATTAGAGCCAGTGTGTAGAAAATGTCCAATAAAATCCAAGGGATTTTTGTTTTTGGCAAACTTAAAGGAGTTACCTTTCTATGAGTTTGAAATCATTTTGGGTATAGATTAGTTGTCTCCGCATCATGGATGGGTTGATTGTCTCCATAAGTGATTATTTCTGAAAGATGCAGAAGACTCAAAAATTGTAGTGATTGGAGAAAAAGTGAAATCACCATCCAATATGATATCAGCCATGCCTGCAAAGAAAATGATGTTAAAGGGGTGTATAGTTTTTCTAGCTAATGTGGTAAATATTTGAATGCCATAGGTGAGATTAAACGATATTCCAATAGTTAAGGAATTTCCAATGGTTTTTAGAAGGAATTACCGAGATTACCTTCTTATCATGAAGTGGATTTTAGGATTGAGGTTTACCCAAGTACTGAACCTGTTTCTATGGCCCCGTATCAAATGGCTCCAACGGAGTTAATAGAATTAAAAGCTCAGTTGCAAGAGTTACTTGTGAAGGGATTTATCAAACCAAGTGTTTCTCCTTGGGGAGCACCAGTATTATTTGTGAAAAAGAATGATGGGTCTATGCAGTTATGTATTGACTATCGTCAGTTGAATAGAGTAACGATAAAGAACAAGTATCATCTTTCGAGGATTGTTGATCTGTTTGATCAACTGAAAGGTGTAGCAGTGTTTTCTAAGATAGACCTGAGGTCGGGGTACCACCAATTAAAGATCAAAAAGGAAGATATTTCAAATATAGTTTTTCGGACTTGGTACGGACACTAGGAATTTGTGGTAATACCATTTGGACTGACTAATGCTCTTACAGAATTTATGGACTTAATGAACCGAGTATTCCAACCTTACTTGGACCAATTTGTGGTGGTATTCAAAGATGATATTTTGGTGTATTCTAAGTCAAGAGAGGACCATGCTGACCATATTCGGGTGGTTCTTCAGATACTTCGAGAGAAGAAGTTGTATGACAATTGTCCAAGTGTGAATTTTGTTTATTTGAGATTTCTTCCCTTGGTCATATAGTCTCTGAAGAAGGAATAAGAGTAGATCCTAAAAAGATTCGAGCCATAGTAGATTGGCAACCCCCAAAGAATGTTTCTGAGGTTAGAAGGTTCTTGGGGCTTGTTGGTTATTATAGATGGTTCATGAAGAATTTTTAATGTTTGTTTTACCGCTAACTAAGTTACTGCTGAAAGATGTGCCTTTTGTTTGGTCGGAGAAATGCCAAGAAAGTTTTGAATTGCTAAAGTGAATAGTAATAAATGCCCCAATTATTGTGCAACTTATCAGATAAAAAATATGTTGTTTTTAGTGATGCATCCCATAATGGACTATGATGTGTGATTATGCAAGAAGGGAAATTGGTGGCTCATGCCTCAAGATAGCTGAAGAATCATAAGAGAAATTACAGTACTCATGACTTAGAATTAGTAGCAGTAGTGTTTGCTTTGAAAATTTGGTGCCATTATCTGTACGGAGAGCGTTGCCATGTTTACACGGATCACAAGAGTCTAAAGTACTTGCTGGCTCAAAAAGAGTTGAATTTGAGATAGAGAAGATGGATCGAGATTTTAAAAGATTATTATTTGATTATTGATTATCATCCCGGAAATTCTAATGTGGTAGCGGATACGCTAAATCGAAAGACTTTTGCAACTTTACGGGTTTTGGATGCACATATATCTTTAAAGGAAGATGGAGCCTTTATTGCTAAACTTAAGTTAAAGCCAATCCTTTTGGATCAGGTAAAAGAGCTTGAAGGTTGAGATGATAAATGCTTGGCAAGGATGAAGCAAGTTGGAAAAAAGACCAAAGAATTTGAAATGAAAGTCAATGGCAACCCCCAAAGAATTTTTCTGAGGTAGAAGTTTCTTGGGGCTTGCTGGTTATTATAGATGGTTCATGAAGAATTTTTTAATGATAGTTTTACCACTAACTAAGTTATTGCGAAAAGATGTACCTTTTGTTTGGTCGGAGAAATGCCAAGAAAGTTTTGAATTGCTAAAGAGAATAGTAACAGATGCCCCAATTCTTGTGCAACCTGAGTCAGATAAAAATTATGTCATTTTCAGTGATGCATCCCATAATGGACTAGGATGTGTGCTGATGCAACAAGGGAAAGTGGTGGCTTATAGCTGAAGAATCATGAAAGAAATTACACGACTCGTGACTTAGAATTGACAACAGTAGTGTTTGCTTTAAAAATTTGTTGCCATTATCTGTACGGAGAGCGTTGCCATGTTTACACGGATCACAAGAGTCTAAAGTACTTGTTGACTCAAAAAGAGTTAAATTTGAGATAGAGAATATGGATTGAGCTTTTAAAAGATTATGATTTGATTATTGATTATCATCCCGGAAATGCTAATGTGGTAGCGGATGCGCTCAGTCGAAAGACTTTTGTAGCTTTACGGGACATATGTCTTTAAAGAAAGATGGAACCTTGATTACTGAACTTAAGTTAAAGCCGATGCTTTTGGATCAGGTAAAAGAGATGCAAGGTCAAGATGATAAATTCTTGGTAAGTATGGCGTAAGTCGGAAAAAAAAAGACCAAAGACTTTGAAATTAAAGTCAATGGATGTTTGTACTATCGTGGAAGACTTTGCATTCCCAATAATGATGAATTAAAGAAAGATATTCTTACCGAGGCACATTGTAGTCCTTTGACAATGCATCCAGGAGAGAATAAGATGTATGAGGATTTAAAGAGTTGCTATTGGTGGCCTGGAATGAAAAGAGCTATATCAGAGTTTGTTGCCAAGTGTTTGACATGTCAGTAAATGAAAGCTAAACATCAAGTGCCAACCGGATTTCTACAACCGCTATCCATTCCTGAGTGGAAGTGGGAGCGGGTTACAATTGATTTTGTTTCGGGGCTACCTTTGACACTAAATAAAAAGGACTTGATATGGGTAATTGTAGACAGATTAACCAAGACAGCTCATTTTATTCCAGTTTGAGTAGACTACTCAATGTATAAGTATGCGGAGTTGGCTCATTTTATTCCAGTTTGAGTACATTACTCAATGTATAAGTATGTGGAGTTGTATATAAAAGAGATAGTCAGACTGCATAGGGTGCCTAAATCAATAGTGTCAGATCGAGACCCACTGTTTACTTCAAGATTCTGGAAGTCGTTACATGAGATATTGGTTACTCAATTGAACTTCAGAACAGCTTTTTATCCGTAGACAGATGGGCAGTCCGAACGAACTATACATATATTAGAGGATATGTTAAGGGCATGTGTGATTGAGTTTAAAGGATCATTGGAAAGGTATTTGTCTTTGGTTGAATTTGTATATAATAACAATTACCAATCGAGTATTAAAATGGCCTCATATGAAGCTTTGTATGGGAAGAAATGTCGAACACCATTAAATTGGTTCAAACATAAAGATCAAAATCTAATTGGTACGGATTTGATGAAAGAAATGGATGAGAAAGTAAAAATTATCCATGATAATTTATAAGATAGCCTCTGATCGGTATAAATCTTATTCTGACTTGAAACGAAAAGAAATCAATTTTGAAGTGGGAGACAAAGTATTTCTGAAGGTATCACCTTGGAAGAAGGTATTGTGATTTGGACGAAAAGCAAAGTGTCCGCGAATTGTGAGTAATAAATATGGTCGCAAAATATGTGCAAGTATACACAATCAAACAAGTAATACAGTGATGATTAAGTATCATATCCACAGGGATTGGAGGAAATTTATAAGTACAGTCAAAGCAATTTACTATTTCACCTAAGTATAGTTAGTAATGGTATGTACAAATGAGAATGTTGTGGCAAAATGAAATGGATATTGGTGGGAATGGAATGATATTGTGATGTGGAAGCAAATTGTGATGTCATGACAAATTAAATTGAGTTTAGTGCAATCAAATGAAAATGTAAAGGCAAAACAAAATGTAAATATTGAACTAGAATAAAATGACTTAACAATCCTCACACAACAAGCTACTTTGGGAATAAATGATAGGTGTCACTTAGGAAACTTAAATCTACTTCTCTGTATGGTCTTACTTCTATGCCTTATTTGCCTGACAGAGTTTACTAATGGTGCCTTATGCTTTCTCTAGTCAAGGGACTTGACAGGTTCAGGATGCCATGGCAAAACCTATTGGCGTTAGGAAGTGCATGGATCCTATTGGTTCAGATAACAGAATATGTCAGGACAATACTACTTAGCGGCAGCACTATCATATAACCTCTTGAACGAGCACTACTCCTTTTAGTTGATTGAAAACCTAGCCTTATGTCTAAGCTTGGATTAGGCCTAGTTACTATCTAGAACCCATTGCTTATGTGGATCCTCCCTAGTTTCTCTCGAACACTAAGGATATGCTACTTAGTCATTCTCTCAAACACTAAGCAATATCCTAAGGAATGACTACTCTCATAGCTCCTACAACCTTAAGGCATTAAACATCATAAGCAAAACAAATATCAACATACAAAAATAACCATACATTAAAATAAAACTTAAATATTCATAAAGAACTCCCACCAAATAAGACTAGTTCATGGTGGGGTTTGAATATTCCAAGCAATAAGGCATGAAATTAATCCATTCCATTCAACCCAAATGAGATAAATGAAAGCAAACAGCAAAGGGACGGAGGAAAAGCCTTCGACGCGCACTGCCGGAGCTTCCCTCAGCCACCACGAACTGCCCGATCTCGCTAGCTCCTCTCAAAAGTCTAGCTCGCCACTCCCTCTAGCTCGCTAATGGAGGAATGCCACGATAAAAGCGATTGACAGAAAAAAGAGGAACCTTTTTCTTTCATCCGCCTCTTCACTCTTTTCTCAAAAATCCAAGTCTCTTAATCTGGTGGCTTCATCTCCTATTTATAGTGGGGAATAAACCTAAAGGTTTGTTTCAAAATTCCTAAGATACCCTAGGTTGGTTACCTTCACATGAGGGGTGATGCATAAGTGGCAGTAGTCCATTATGGGAACCTGGCAGCTAGCTATATGTGCAGATAGGATCAGCCGACCAAGGTAATAGATATTCCCTCCTAGGTGTCTGGAAGATGAAGGCACGTGAAGACAAGGACAATTGCCTCTTAAAAATATCATTTTTCATCTTTTTTGCTTTCAAAATGTTGTCTGATTTGGTATTTGCATTCTGCTCAACAATCTCATCATGTCACAATAATTCATTTTTGCTTATCCTTGCTCCCAAATCCTACGCATCATCAAACAAAACACCTTCCCAATAACGCAACACCGATTTCAAAATAAAATGCCATGACAAAATATATTTCCTCTACATGCAACTATATACTCCTAAATGCATCTAGATGATCCTATATGGGCTTTTAGATAATCAATAACTTAAGTGAAAATGCCCTAAGTATAGCATTTTTACGGAGTTATCACACCCTCAAACTTAAGCTATTGCTTGTCCTAAAGCAATGGATAGTATTAAGCAAAATAAAAAATACCATGGCAAGTTCAGGTTCAAGCTAGTCGTATGGGATAAAATTTCAGCCCTCAGCACAGTTGGTTTCAACACGGTAGACTAGTTTGAGAAATCAAGTATTGTCCCTTAGGGCAAGATCCTTTGTGTGTGTGCGTGTTTGTATAAAGTCCATGCTTAACAAACCTAGAAAATATTTAAGCAAGCTCTATTGTTTTGCCATGACATTTACAAGTTTACTCCCATATTGTTTTTTTTAAGTGCTACGAGGAGAGTTAGCCCATCACACCTACCATCCCACACTCTAGGTGAAAGGGAGCATACCTTCCATTCCCGAGCTATTCAGGTAAAGTCATCCCATGACTATTTTTATTCACTCATATGTCGTGGCTGCCATTTATTTACATGCAGTCCAGGAAGTGTCGTGGCATAGTGGAGTGTCCCTCTACAGATATGCCAAAGAATTTATTCGTAAATTTTTTTATCATTTTCATTTTTGTATTCATTTTTTTAACATGTGGGGTTTTCATTATTCAAGGACATTATCAAAGTTTTATGCCAAGACATTCAAGAGTTCTCTTATAAAAAATTATAAGTTTCTTATGCATGAAAAACATACAATCGTGCATCCAAAGTTTTCAAAGATGCAAGTCCTAAAGTTGGTTCTATCATCCTCAACATTCATGTTCATTCAATTCTAGCCATAAAGAGTTCATCATCATTGGGCATCATTAATTTATCCCAAGAAAACTAACTCGAACACTTACTAATGTCATGGCATATTCATTCTACTAATACTATCATGCAATGACTTGGGAACCGTACCTCCCCCAAACTTGAGAGTAGAATTGTCCTCAAAGATAAATAAAAACTAAGGGAAAATTAGACTACATGCTATACAATGCAATGCAAGGTACTTTGACTATTTATGGTGGTGTTGCTATGACTACCGTGCGGTTGTACGACGCATGCACTTGCGCAATGTGTGGGGTTGGAGTGTTCAAAATCTGATGCTGGTGCAGCAGGTCCTAAGGTCTTCTGGGATTGAGGTGAATTGAGTTTTCTCACATTTAAACACCTTCTTCAAACGACATCGACTCATGTGTAAAGGGAATTGGTGTGGCATTTTTTATTGTGTTACATTTTGTGGCTTCGTAACTTATGGTAGTGCTGCTAGAGTTGGTAGTTAGGGCTCGGTCTCTTTTTTCTAGGTTGTAAGCACGGTATGAATTGAGTTAACATCTTCTGGCTCATCCTCATTATCTGGCTGTTAAGCATCTTCTGATGCAGTGGCATTCGCAGATGTTCGTAAAAGTGAATCACTGAAGACTGAAAGATCAAGATCTATATACGAAAGAAGCTTCATGAAGGTTGTTGCCACATCCTCATCTCTTCGTTTTATATAGGAAAAGAAGGTTGTCAGGTTGCTGGTCAAATTTGCCTCTTGGTTCTGGATCTGCCTGGCCAGAAGTGTTGCAATTTACCGTGGCATTTATGCAGATTGCTGGACATCATCAACAATGTCCACATTTGTGCCAACACCAATTGAGCCTTCTTTCTAATTAGGTGCAGCTATTATAGGGGCTTTGCCTTTGTCCACATGTTTGGGAGTATGTTCTTTCTGAAATATCAAAAATTGTTGTGGCAATTTTGTTGCGTTTGATCGGAGCACTAGAATAGACCAAAATGGCCCACATATATAACAGTTCCACCTTCAAAATATTTTACCCTACCATTTCGTGTCTTTCACATCTGAATTTTAGGACCTTTGTAGTAGTCTTCTCTTCTTCAAAGTGGTCTCTGCATGAAGCTGGATGGTACTGGAATGAGATCTCTTTTCACTCCTTTTTGCTGTGGCAACTTGTAATCATTTGGGCAGCAAATTCTTTGAAGAGGTTGGTGCCATCGCTATGATAGTAGCCACTATCTTGTATAACCTTATTCTTTCCTAGGTATTCAAGTAAAGAAGCAAAATAAAACTAACGAGAAAATTGACAATGTTAACATACCACAAAATTGTCGCGGTGAATAATAGTTTCTCATTAGGGAATTTTTCCTTAATCTCCATTTTATTCCTTAATTCTTTTATAATTTCTAGCCTAGACAGATAGGCAGTTACTTGGGGCTTAGGATGAGTAAATTCAATAAAATTCAAAGGTTCAAATTTCATACCTAGTCTAGCTTTGGGTAAGCTAGACTGACTCATCTTCTTTGGAATATCCTCGAGCTCCTCTTTGTCTTCTTCATCAAACTTTAAGTGATTATAAGTGCATAAAACTTTATTGAGGCAAAATTCTGCAACTTTCCTTTAGTAATACCCTAAATATTAGGTTAAGGACTATATTGAACAGATTTGAAATTTAATTGAATAAATGGTAAAAGATGAGAAAATGATTTGGAATAGTGTTAGACTAAATTGTATCAATAGAGGAATAAAGGGGAAAAGAATATAGCCAAAAAGCTATTTCTTTTTTCATCTACTTCCCGTTGAACAAGCTCTCCCCTATAGCAAAGGTGAGGTTTTATTTGGATAGTTTCTTCTTCCATTTTTGGTTGGTTTTTAAAGCATTAACAATTACATAGGATGAAGGAATGATTAAATAGGAGTAAACCAAAAAGATGGATGAAATATGAGAGATTTAAGAAATGGGTTTTGTAATGATGTGTTATGATATGAGTGTTTATTGATGTTTACTAGTATATTTGACTTGTCAATGAAGTAAACAAGAGATTCGAAGCATTGGATGAGTTTAAAAACAAGTTATAAAATATGGTATGATTATTAGGTTCAAGTGATATTGAGGGATTTTAGATGTTTTAAGAAGCTAAATGAAGGAACGTTAATAGGGATAAGTAGAGAAAAGTTTAATTGTATTGTTGAGGGTAAACATAAGGAAATTTGACCAAATTTGGGGCAAGTTTCAGGCTGAAAAATGTAAAATCTGGGAAATGGTATCGGTACTGATAGAACAATACCGATACTATAGACTTAGAATTAGTAGAATTCACTGAGTAGTATCGATACAGATTCTAGTTGTATCGATACCAAGAGGGGAGTATCGATACTATGAAGATGGTATCGATGCCATTGTTAATAGAATGCAGAAATGGTATCGGTACCATAATAGGGTATCGGTACATAGTATAGTACTATCGATACCATGGTAGGGGTATCGATACTATTGTTCTATAAATGTGAAGATAAGCTAATATTGTTATAGAAAATATAATAATATGTACTCTTGAGCAATGTTTAAGTATAATTGTTAGGAAATATACTAACAATTAATATTGTACATTTCTTTGTTGGATTCTTGAGTTGATCGAAATCAAACTCCTGAGTCAAGGAAAACTAAAGGAAAAGTACTTCAGTATTCTACATTGCATTTTGGATACGTTAGCGAGACAATCCAAGCGAGTACATTTAGTATGCATGTATGTATATGTTACGGTAGTCATAGATGTATGATTGATTTATATATGTATGGTGGTTACATAATAATACTGAGTTTACAAAAAGTTAAGAAGTTCATAATTTGTTTATGAATTTCCGTATGGACACTTTGTGTGCAAAAAGTTAAGAAATTCATAATTTGTTTATGAATTTCAGTATGGGCACTTCGGGTGTAAGAAGTTAAGGAATTCATAATTTGTTTATGAATTTCCGTATAAGAACTTTATGTGCAAAAACTAAGAAATATATGTATTACTTTATTGGTATTGTGGGTGTAACCCACGTAAGTTATAGGAATATTGTGGAATTATTGCATTGGAACTATAGAGATAACCATAGAGTGTATAATGGTTTGAAAGAGTTAATTGATATTATGAATAATTATTATAGTAGAAACTATTCTAAGATAAAAGATTCATGGCCTAGTTGTGTATTTGACAGAAATGTGTCAATTATGTCAGTTAGATGAAAGGTTAAGTGCCTTTGAGGCCTAGCTGTGCATTTGACAGAAAGGTGCCAATTATGCCAGTTCGATCAAAGGCTAAGTGCCTTTGAGGACTAGCTGTGCATTTGACAGAAAGGTTTCAATTATAGCAGTTAGATGAATGGTAAAATGCCTTTGAGTAAAAGACAGGATGTATAACAATACATAACATTGTATAAAAGGCATGAAAGAATTTCATAAATGAAATGTATAATAGTGTATAAAAAGGCATGAAAGGATGTCATAAATAATGTATAATAGTGTATAAAAGGAATGAAAGAATGCCATAAATGAAATGTATAATAGTGTATAAAAGGCATGGAAGGATGCCATAAATAAAATGCATATGGGTGCATTATCGGCATGAAAGGATGCCAGAAATGAAATCCATATGGGTACATTATCGGCATCAAAAGATGCCATAATTGAAATGCCTATGGGTGCATTATCGGTATAAAAGGATACCATAATTGAAATGCACATGGGTGCATTATCGGCATGAAAAGATGTCATAATATAAATGTATATGGGTGCATTATTGGCATGAAAAGATGCCATAATTGAAATGCATATGGGTGCATTATTGGCACGAAATAATGTTATAAATGAAAATGCATAATGGTGCATTATAAGTATGAAGGGATGCTCTCAATGAAAATAAAGAAGAATGACTAAAGAGATAAATAAAAGAAAAGAAAAATATAAAGAATGATAGATATGATAGGCAAACTAAAAATAATTAAGATAATGGTGAATGAAATTCGGTCTAACTGAGGAGGATTATAGGATCCTTAAAGAATATACGATTTAGTACAAACTAAATAAATATGACATACTTATGTATACATAAGTATTTCTTTACAATTTTATATCTCACTAAGTAAATACTAAACGTGTGTTGCTTCCATGTGTAGGTAAAAGAAGAGACAAATCAAATAAGAAGTACAACAGTAGCAACAGATATCATCCATTAAGGTTGACTCATCGGTAACTATAGGACAATCTGGTTTGTTTTGGGGAAAAAATTTAGTTGGCATGTAATTAAAGTATGAAAATGCTCTGAATTGTAATTAAGTAGAACCTCTTATAATATTTCAATTAACGTTTTGTTTTATATTAAAAATGTTATGTTTTAAGAAAATCTAGAAATAAAATATTTTACGGGTTTTTAAACGAGGACAAAAATTTTAAAAGTGATGTGACATCTGTATTTCTTGTACGAAAAGAAATATGAGATATGGGTGTTATATTTATTGGTATCAGAGCTACAGGTTTAACCGATTATCGGCCTAAATCAAATGTATTTTAATGTAAAAAGGATTACATGCCATTAAGATTATCAAAGTTACTGATATGGTATCAATTAGAGGTTGATTGATGCACTCCTTATTAACTTGAGTGTTATTCTTATGTATGTCCTAATAGATGTCGGAAACCAAGGATAAAGGTAAGAAAGTAGATGATATTGGAAAGAAGGTCGAGATTAAAATCGACCCAACAAAATTTGACATGATTTTAGTATCCTGATGAAAAAGGGTAGAAGTTGTTTGGGATTTTCTTCCATTCTGTGGAAGGAATGCTCTAGTGTTTAATGATGATTATGCATTTGAGGAATCTATTAAAAAGTTTGAACGGTTTACAAGAGAACTTGAATTGGATGAGGATTCCGAGAAGATTTATGTATATAGTGATGATTCTGAGATTTCTTCTAGTGAACTTAATTAATGGAGAAATATTTAAGTGAAACATTAAATTGTTCAAAGTGTTATTAATTTGAGTAAGAGGAAAGGAGTAAGCAGTAAATACATCGACCGCTAAAAGCCTATAGAAAGATGAATTTTTAGTGGATCAGGTGATTATGAATTTGTTTAAGAGTAAATTTGGTTAGTAGTGTAATTCTTGCATTAACTGCTATGAGGTTATTGCTACAAAGTTATCAAGTCTTTTTATTTAATGAAGTGGATAATTAGACTTTCATAGTTGAGAAAGAAGATGTTTCCATTGCTCGAAGATAATCTAAATGGGTCTGGAAAGTTACATGGATTTTCTCATGAAGGAAATGAAAGATTTTAAAATAAAAGCATTCTATTTAACTTAATCTCGAGTGAGATGACAATAGTAAACCCTAATGGGTCATTATAGAGATGAGTTGAACAGGTAGTAAACAATTAATAAAGATTCCAGGGGCTATGTTCCCGGTGAACCTGATGAAATTATAATTTGATGAGTTAAAATCATATTGAATATAAGTTGTTTGTCTTTAGAGATGATTATTTCAGAAAGATGCAGGCGTTCTGGAAATTATAGTTTATAGTGAGAAAGTAAAATCATCACTCAAGGTGATATCGATAATGATTGGAGGAATGATGTCAGAAAGGTATATATATATATATATATATAGATTTTATGGTTAATGTGATATATACTCGAATAATTAAAGTAGAATTGTTGGATAATTTCATAAAAATTTGGGAATTTATAGTTGTCTTCTCAGGTAAATTTATTGAATTACCTCTATATCGAAAGGTGGAGTTCAAGGTTAATAGTTATTAAGGTATTGAACAAGTTTCTATGATTTAGTATTAAATGACTTAAGTGAGTCAATAGAATTAGAGACTAAATTATAAGAGTTGATTGATCAAAGTTTTATCAACTCGAGTATTTCATCTTGGGAAGTATGTGTGCTATTAGCGAAAAGAAAGATAAATCTATATGGTTATACATAGATTTTGATAGTTAAATAAGACTCTTTGAGAGAAGAATTGGTTTGCCAAACTATTCAAAGGTGAAACTTTGGTTAGCAGAGATGGTTTTCTTTGACCATGTTGTTTCGACATAAGGTATAAGAGTAGATCTTAAGAAAAACTCGTGTCGTAGTAAATTGGGAACTCCCAAAGAATAATCCTAAAGTTTGGATTTCTTTGGGGCTTGTTGTTTACTATAGAAGGTTAGTGAAAACTTTTCAACGTTAGCTTTACTACTAACCAAGTTTTACGGAAAGATATGTCTTTTTGTATAATGAAAAAGGGTCAAGAGAGTTTTGAAATACTAAAGAGGATTGTAACAGAGATACCAACGTTTATACAACTTAAGTTGGATAAAGATTATGTGGTTTTTGCTAATGCATCTAACAACGATTTAAGAAGTGTGCTTATGCACAAAGGAAAGGTTGTGGTACATGCCTCAATAAAGTTAAAGAATCACAATAACAATTAGCTATGCATGATTTAGAGTCGGTCGTAGTCGAGGACCTTAAAATATTTAATGTTATTAATTTTATAGTGAGCGATACGATAGTTGTGCTAATTACAAAAGTCTTATGATGATCTAAAGAGAAAAGTAGTTGATAGTTTCTTCTTCCATTTTTGGTTGGTTTTTGAAGCATTGACAATTATAGAGGCTTAAGGAAGGATTAAATAGGAGTAAACCTAAAAGATGGATGAAATATGGGAGATTTTAAAAAATGGGTTTTGCAATGATATGTTATGATATGAGTGTTTATTGATGTTTACTAGTAGATTTGACTTGTCAATGAAGTAAATAAGAGATTGGAAGCATTGGATGAGTATAATAAAAAGTTAGAAAATATGGTGTTCTTCTTAGATTGAAGTGAGCTTAAGGGATTTTATATGTTTTAAGAAGCTAAATAAAGGAAAGTTAATAGGGATAAGTAGAAAAAAGTATAATATTTTGTTAAGGGTAAACATAAGGAAATTTGACAAATTTTTGGTAAGTTTTAGGCTGAAAAATGTAAAATCTAGGTCATGGTATCGGTACTAATAGAACAGTACTGATACTATAGGCTTAAAATTAGCAGATTTCACTAAGTAGAATCGATACCAATTCAAGTGGAATCGATACCAAGAGGGGGGTATCGATACTATGAATATGGTATCGATACCATTGCTAAAAGAATGCAGAAATGGTATCGGTACCATAATAGGGTATCGGTACATAGTATAGTAGTATCGATACCATGGTAGGGGTATCGATACTATTGTTCCATAAATGTGAAGATAAGCTAATATTGTTATAGAAAATATAATAATATGTACTCTTGAGAAATGTTTAAGTATAGTTGTTAGGAAATATACTAACAATTAATATTGTACTTGTCTTTGTTGGTGCTTGTATAGATCGAAATCAAACTCCCGAGTCAAGCAAAACTAAAGTCAAAGTACTTAAGTAATCAACGTTGCGTTTTGGATACGTTAGTGAGACAATCCAGGTGAGTACATTTAGTATGTATGTATATTTTACGGTAATGGTGATGTATGATTGATTGATATATGTATGTTGATTACATAATGGTACTAAGTGTACAAAAAGTTAAAAAATTCATAATTTGTTTATGAATTTTTGTATGGCCACTTTGTGTGAAAAAAGTTAAGAAATTCATAATTTGTTTATGAATTTCCGTATGGCCACTTTGTGTACAAAAAGTTAAGAAATTCATAATTTGTTTACGAATTTTCATATGGGCACTTTGGGTGCAAAAAGCTAAGGAATTCATAATTTGTTTATGAATTTTTGTATAAGAACTTTATTTGCAAAAACTAAGAAATTATATGATTTACTTTATTGGTATTGTGGGTGCAACCCACGTAAATTATAGGCACTATAATTGGCACTATAGAGATAAACCACAAAGTGTATAATGGTTTGAAAGAGTTAATTGATATTATGAATAATTACTATAGTATAAACTGTTCTAAAATAAAAGATTGATGGCCTAGCTGTGCATTTGACTGAAAGGTGTCAATTATGACAGTTAGATGAAAGGCTAAGTTCCTTTAAGGCCCAGTTATGCATTTGAAAGAAATGTGCTAATTATGCCAGTTAGATGAAAGTCTAAGTGCCTTTGAGGCCTAGCTGTGCATTTAACAGAAAGGTATCAATTATTCAAGTTAGATGAAAGGATAAATTCCTTTGAGTAAAAGCCTATATGTATAGCAATGCATAACATTGTATAAAAGGCATGAAATTATGCCAGAAAAGAAATCCATATAGGTGGATTATCATCATGAAAGGATGCGATAAATGAAATGCATAAGGGTGCATTATCGTCATGAAAGGATGCCATGATTGAAATGCATATGGGTGCATTATCGGCATGAAATGATACCATAATTGAAATGCATATGGGTGCATTATCGGCATGAAAGCATGCCATTATTGAAATGCATATAGGCTCATTATTGGCATTAAATAATGCCATAAATGAAAATACATAATGGTGCATTATAAGTATGAAGGGATGCTCTCAATGAAAATAAAGAAGAATGACTAAAGAGATAAATAAAATAAAACAAAAATATAAAGAAAGATAGATAAGTTAGAAATACTAAAAATAATTAAGATAATGGTGAACTGAGGAGGATTATAGGATCCTTAAAGAATATACGATTTAGTATGAACTAAATAAATATGACATACTTTTGTATACATAAGGATTTCTTTACAATATTATTTCTCACTAAGTAAATACTTAATGTGTGTTGCTTCCACGTGTAGGTAAAAGAATAGACAAATCAAATAAGCAATGTAATAGTAGCAACAGATATCATCCATTACGGTTGACTCGTCAGTAACTATAGGACAATATGGTTGGTTTTGGGGAAAATTTAGTTGGCATGTAATTAAAGTGTGAAAAATACTCTGAATTGTAATTAAGTAGAACCTATTATTATATTTCAATTAATGTTTGTTTTATATTAAAAATGTTATGTTTTAAGAAAATCTGGAAAAAAAATTACGGGTTTTCAAAAGAGGACAAAAAATTTAAAAATGATGTGACATCTATATTTTGTGTACAGAAAGGTATTCGGGATATGAATATTACATTTATTGGTATCAGAGCTACAGGTTTAGCTGATTTTCGACCTAAATCGAATGTTTTTTATGTAAAAAAGATTACATATCATTAAGATTGACAATGTTACGGATATGGTGTCAATTAGAGGGTGATTGATGTCACTCCTTATTAACTTGAGTGTTATTCGGATATATGTCCTAATAGATGTCGGAAACCAATGATAAAGGTAAGAAAGTAGATGATATTGTAAAGAAGGTCGAGATCAAAGTTGACCCAAGAGAATTTGACATGATTTTAGTATCATGCCGAAAAAGGGTAGAAGTTGTTAGGAAATTCCCCTCATTCTATGGAAGGAATGCCACAGTGTTTAATGATGATTCTGCATTTGAGGAATCTGTTAAAAAGTTTGAATGGTTTACAAGAGAAGTTGAATTGGATGAGGATTCAGAGAAGATTTATGTATATAGAGATGATTCCGAGATTTCTTCTCGTAAGCTTAATTAATGGAGAAGTATTTAAGTGAAACATTAAATTGTTCAAAGTGTTGTTAATTTGAGTGAGAGGAAAGGAGTAAGTGGTAAATACATCGACCGCTAAAAGCCTATAGAAAGATGAATTATTAGTTGATCAAGTGATTATGAATTTGTTTAAGAGTAAATTTGGTTACTAGTGTAATTTTTACACTAACTACTATGAGGTTATTGCTACAAAGTTGTCAAGTCTTTTTTATTTAATGATGTGCATAATTAAACTTTCATAGTTAAGAGAGAAGATGTTTATATTGCTCGAAGATATTTTAAATGGGTCTGGAAAGTTACACGAATTTTCTCAAGAAGGAAATAAAAGATTTTAAAATAAAAGTATTTTATTTAACTTAATCTCGAGTGAGATGATAGCAGTAAACCCTAATAGGTCATGATATAGAGATGAGTTGAACAGGTAGAAAACAATTAATAAAGATTCCAGGGGCTATGTTTCTAGTGAACCTGATGAAATTATCATTTGATGAGATAAAATCATATTGAATATAAGTTGTTTGTATTTAGAGACGATTATTTCAGAAAGATACAGAGGTTCTGGAAATTATAGTTTATAATGAGAAAGTAAAATCATCGCTCAAGGTAATATTGATAATGATTGTGAGGAATGATGTCAGAAAGGTATATATATATATATATAGCTTTTATGGTTAATGTGACATATACTCGAATAATTAAAGTAGAATTGTTGGATAATTTCACAAAAATTTGGGAATTTATAGTTGTCTTCTCAGGTAAATTTATTGAATTACCTCCATATCGAAAGGTGGAGTTCAAGGTTAATAGTTATTAAGGTATTGAACATGTTTCCATGATTTAGTATTAAATGACTTAAGTGAGTCAATAGAATTAGAGACTAAATTATAATAGATGATTGATCAAAGTTTTATCAACTCGAGTATTTCATTTTGGGAAATATGTGTGTTATTAGCGAAAAGAAAGATAAATCTATGTGGTTATACATAGATTTTGATAGTTAAGTAAGACTCTTCGAGAGAAGAACTGGTTTGCCAAACTATTCAAAGGTGAAACTTGGGTTAGTAGAGATGGTTTTCTTTGACCTTGTTGTTTCAGCATAAGGTATAAGAGTGGATCTTAAGAAAAACTCATGTTGTAGTAAATTGGGAACTCCCAAAGAATAATCCTGAAGTTTGGATTTCTTTGGGGCTTGTGTTTACTATAGAAGGTTAGTGAAAAACTTTTCAACGTTAGCTTTGCTACTAACCAAGTTTTAAGGAAAGGTATTCCTTTTTGTGTAATGAAAAAGGGTCAAGAGTGTTTTGGAATACTAAAGAGGATTGTAACAGAGATACCAACGTTTATACAACTTAAGTTGGATAAATATTATGTGGTTTTTACTAATGCATCTATCAACGGTTTAAGAAGTGTGCTCATGCACAAAGGTAAGGTTGTGGCATATGCCTCAATAAAGTCAAAGAATCACAATAAGAATTATCTATGCATGATTTAGAGTCGGCCGTAGTCGAGTACCTTAAAAGATTTAATGTCATTAATTTTATAGTGAGCGATGCGATAGTTGTGCTAATTACAAAAGTCTTATGCTGATCTAAAGAGAAAAGTAGTTGAGTAGCAAGAAAGTGATAAAGTTTTCTGAAAGTTTGTGTTGGAAGGAAATATTGTAGTTTGGACTAAGTTCGAGAATTATTGAACCTTGATAGATTTTATCAGTTAGCTTTTGTCTCCCGGAATGGACAAGACCTATAATGTTTTCATGTGTCACTGCTTATTTATGATCAATCAAATCCACTGCATGTTCTTACTTTGGGAAATGGATATTCGATTAAAATTGAATTATGAAAAAAAAAACAATACAGATTTAGACTAGAGAAATCCAGAAAATGCGTAACAAAATAATTTCTCTAGTTAAAGTATTGTGGTAAAAACATAAAGTCTTTAAATTCGAGGATGAATTTTACTTAAGGGGATAATTGTAATACCCTAATTATTAGGTCAGGGACAGTATTGAACAGATTTGAAATTTAATTGAATAAATGGTAAAAGATGAGGAAATGATTTGGAATAGTGTTATACTAAATTATATCAATAGTGTAATAAAGAGTACATTTTGGTCCTTTAAAGGAAAATAAATTTTTAATTCATTTTCTTTAATAGGGTATTAAAGTAAAGGAAAGGGGAAATAAATATAGCCAAAAAGCTATTTTTCTTTTCTTCTTCTTCCCGTGGAACAAGCTCTTCCCCATAGCAAAGATGAGGTTTTATTTGGATAGTTTATTCTTCCATTTTTGGTTGGTTTTTGAAGCATTGACTATTATGGAGGCTTAAGGAAGGATTAAATAGGAGTAAACCTAAAATATGGATGAAATATGGGAGATTTAAAGAAATGGGTTTTGTAATGATATGTTGTGATGTGAGTGTTTATCGATGTTTACTAGTAGATTTGACTTGTCAATGAAGTAAATAAGAGATTAGAAGCATTGGATTAGTTTAAAAACAAGTTAGAAAATATGGTGTGATTCTTAGATTGAAGTTAGCTTGAGGTATTTTAGATGTTTTAAGAAGCTAAATGAAGGAAAGTTATTAGGGATAAGTCGAGAAGAGTTTAATAGTTTGTTGGGGGTAATCATAAGAAAATTTGACCAATTTTTGGTTAGTTTCAGTCTGAAAAATTTAAAATATGGGTAATGGTATCGGTACTGATAGAACAGTACCGATCTATAGGCTTAAAATTGGTTGAATTCATTAAGTAGTATCGATGCCGATTCAAGTGGAATCGATACCAATAGGGGAGTATCGATACTATGAAGATGATATCGATACCATTGTTAACAGAATGTATAAATGGTATCGGTACCATAATAGGGTATCGGTACCATAGTATAGTAGTATCGATACCATGGTATGGGTATCCATACTATTGAGCCAGAAATGTGAAGATAAGCTAATATTGTTATAGAAAATATAAAAATATAATAATATGTACTCTAGAGAAATGTTTAAGTATAGTTGTTAGGAAATATACTAACAATTAATATTGTACATTTCATTGTTGGATGCTTGAGTAGATCAAAATCAAACTCCCGAGTCAAGTAAAACTAAAGTCAAAGTACTTGAGTAATCAACATTGCGCTTTGGATACATTAGCGAGACAATCCAAGTGTGTACATTTAGTGTGTACGTATATGTTACGGTAATCATAGATGTATGATTGATTGATATATATATATGGTGATTAAATAATGGTACTAAGTGTAGAAAAAGTTAAGAAATTCATAATTTGTTTATGAATTTTTGTATGGGCACTTTGTGTGCAAAAAAGTTAAGAAATTCATATTTTTTATGAATTTACGTGTGGACACTTTGTGTGCAAAAAGTTAAGAAATTCATAATTTGTTTATGAATTTCCATATGGACACTTCAGGTGCAATAAGTAAAGGAATTCATAATTTGTTTATGAATTTGCGTATAAGAACTTTATGTGCAAAAGATAAGAAATTATATGAATTACTTTATTGGTATTGTGGGTGCAACCCACGTGAATTATAGGAATATTGTCGAATTATTGCATTGGCACAATAGAGATAAACCATATAGTGTATAATGGTTTGAAATAGTTAATTGATATTATGAATAATTAATAAAGTATAGAATGTTCTAAAATAAAAGATTGATGGCCTAGCTGTGCATTTGACAGAAAGGTGTCAATTATGCCAGTTAGATGAAAGACTAAGTGCTTTGAGGCCTAGTTGCGCATTTGAAAGAAAGGTGTCAATTATGCCAGTTGATGAAAGCCTAAGTGCCTTTAAGGCCTAGCTGTGCATTTGACAGAAAGGTGTTTATTATGTCAATTTGATGAAAGGTTAAATGCCTTTGAGTAAAAGACTAAATGTATAACAATGCATAACATTGTATAAAAGGCATGAAAGGATGCCATAAATGAAATGTATAATAGTGTATAAAAAAGGCATGAAATGATGCCATAAATAAAATGTATAATTATGTATAAAAATGTATGAAAGAATGACATACATGAAATGTATAATTGTGTATAAAAGGCATGAAAGGCTACGATAAATGAAATGTATATGGGTGCATTATCGGCATGAAAAGATGCCAGAAATAAAATCCATATGGGTGCATTATCGACACGAAATGATGCCATAATTGAAATACATATGGGTGCATTATAGGAATGAAAGGATGCCATAATTGAAATGCATATGGGTGCATTATTGGCATGAAAAATGCCATAAATGAAAAGGCACAATGGTGCATTATAAGTATGGAGGGATGCTGTTAATGAAAATAAAGAATAATGACTAAAGAGACAAATAAAATAAAATAAAAATATAGTGAAAGATAGATATGTTAGTAATACTAAAAATAATTAAGATAATGGTGAATGAAATACGGTGTAACTTAGGAGGATTATAGGATCCTTAAAGAAAATAGACGATTTAGTACGAACTAAATAAATATGGCATACTTATGTATATGTAAGGATTTCTTTACAATATTATGTCTCACTAAGTAAATATTTAACATGTGTTGCTTCCACGTGTTGGTTAAAGAAGAGACAAATCAAATAAGCAGTGCAACAGTAGCAATGGATATCATCCATTAAGGTTAACTCGACCGTAGCTATAGGACAATCTGGTTTGTTTTGGAAAAAAAATTAATTGATATGTAATTAAAAATGAAAAATGCTCTCAATTGTAATTAAGTAGAACCTCTTATCATATTTCAATTAATGGTTTATTTTATATTAAAAATGCTATGTTTTAAGAAAATCTAGAAACAAAATTTTATGGGTTTTTAAAAAAGGACAAAAAATTTAAAACTGATGTGACATCTGTATTTCGTGTATGAAAAAGTATATGGGATATGGGCGTTACACCTTTGGTCGTCAACTCCTACAGATGGGGCCTTTTCTTTTCCCATGGTAAAATTTTTCTTGTCTTTATTGGCTGCACTCTTCGAATCCTCACCCTTGTTTTCTAACGAATGTGAATCTTCTTGCACCTTCGGATCTTCGTGCACAATCTCGAGATCGATCTCTCAGAGTGTCTTCTCCCCAAACTTAGCATCTTTATAGATTTTGGTGTCACTCTTTAAGGTGAATGTACCACAACGCTCCCTGTCTTGAGCCTTAGTGATTTTAGTATCACTAGGTAGATTGTCATGTGGGAAAAAATGTAATGTCATGGCAATTTGGCCAACCTGACCCTCCAAGACCCTCGAAGATGAGATATGTCTTTGAAGGAAAGCTTATTGGCTTTTTATACAAGTCTCATGGTCATGCAGTATGGTATTCGTTGTTGCAATAAAATCTTGCATCGTGGCCTCCAAATAGCATGTGTTAGATAAAGATGGTACTCCCTCATTAGAATTATGCCATGGCATTTTCGTTTGAAAACCCTGGAGTCACTGAAGTTCTGTTGCCTAGTGGGCTGACTAGTATTGGTGGTTCATTGATTTCCCCAAGAGAAGTTTGGATGCTGACACCATCCAAAATTGTAAGACTTAGAGTAGGGGATGTTGTTGCCTCGATTGTAGTTTTTTACATAGTTGATGGACTCCTGATTGGTTGGACAATCGCTCTCTTGGTGATTGCCATGGCATAATAGACATGCCGAGGTAGTTGTCTTTACTTTTTCACCTCACTTGATTATTGCAAATTTTTCAACATATTTGTGATGGTTTATATTATCTCGAATAGATTGGGACCACTTACGAATAGTACTGGGACATTTGAGTTTGATACTATGGATTCCATAATAGATTGCAACAATATAAACCATAATAGATTCCATAGTACTGGGACCGATAATATAATCATGGCATAATAGATTCGATATAAAAACTGATAATCATTCTAAGCCTTGAAGAGTCTATGTATGAGTACTGGGACCACTTGATTGTTTATATTATCTCGAATAGTACGAGGCCTAGCAACAATCCTAGCATTAGAAATTACCTATGTATTTTGATCTTCCTCTTAACCAATTCCTTGATTTATGATCTGATACATGTTTTCTTGAGCACGTTGAGTACGTAAAATAAAAACCTGAAAAAGGCAAGGAAAATAACAAGTAAAACTTTAGAAAAAATGAACAACTAAATAAAAATTCTATGAAAAAAATAATTAACTTCCAGTTGCCAATCCCCGGCAACGGTGCCAAAAACTTGTCCGCGAATTGTGACTACTAAATATGGTCGTGAAATATGTGCAATTATACAAAATCGAACAAGTAATATAGTGATGTGTGAGTATCGTATCCATAATGATTGGAGGAAATTTATAATTTCAGTCAAAGCAATTTACTGTTTCACCTAAGTATAATTAGTAATAGTATGTACAAATGAGAATGTTATGACAAAATGAAATGGATGTTGGTGGGAATGGAATGATAGTGTGATGTGGAAGCAAATGGATACGTCGTGGAAAAATGGATGGAAATGTCGTGACAAATTAAATTGTGTTTATTGCAATCAAATGAAAAATGTAAATGCAAAACAAAATGTAAATACTGGACTTGAATAAAATGACTTGACAATCCTCACACAACAAGCTACTATGGGAATGAATGATAGGAGTCATTTAGGAAACTTACGTCAACTTCTCATGATGGTCTTACTTCTATGCCTTTTTTGCCCGACAGAGTTTAATAATGGTGCCCTATACTATCTCTAGTCTAGGGACTCGACAGGTTCAGGATGCCATGGCAAAACCTATTGGCTTTAGCAAGTGCAGGGATCCTATTGGTTCACATAACAGAATATGTCACGACAATACCACTTAATGGTAGCACTAGCATCTAACCTCTAAAACGAGCACTACTCCTTTTAGTAGAATGAAATCCTAGCCTTATGTCTAAGGCTGGATTAGGTCCAGTTACTATCTAGAATCCCTTGCTTATGTGGATCCTCCCTAGTTTGTCTCGAACACTAATGATATGCTACTTAGTGAACACTAAGCAATCTCCTAAGGAATGACTACTCTCGTAGCTCTGACTACTCTCGTAGCTCCTACAACCTTAAGGCATTAAACATCATAAGCAAAACAAATATCAACATAAAAAAACAACCATCCATTAAAATAAAACTTAAATATTCATAAAGAACTCCCATCAAATAAGACTAGTTCATGGTGGGGTTTGAATATTCCAAGCAACAAGGCATGAAATTAATATGTTCCATACAACCCAAATGAGATAAATGAAAGCAAACAGTAAAGTTATGAAGGAAAAGCCTTTGACGCGTGCTGTCGGAGCTCCCCTCAGCCACCACGAATTACCCTAGCACGCTAGCTCCTCTCGAAAGCCTAGCTCGCCACGCCCTCTAGCTTGCTAATGGAGGAATACCACGGCAAAAGTGATTGACAGAAAAAGGAGGAACATTTTTCTTTCAGTCGCCTCTTCACTCGTTTCTAAAAAACCAAGTCTCTTAATTCGGTGGCTTCATTTCCTATTTATAGTGGGAAGTAAACCTAAAGGCTTGCATCAAAATTCATAAGATACCCTAGGTTGGTTCCCTTCACATGAAGGGTGATACAGAAGTGGCAGTGGTCCCCCTGGGCAGCTTGTAGTGGTCCATCCATGGAGGCTGGCAGCTGGACATATATGCAGATAGGATCAGCCGACCAAGGTGGCAGATGTTCCCTCCTAGGTGTCTGGAAACTAAAGGCACGTGAAGATAAGGACAGATGGATCGTAAAAATATTATCTTTCATCTTTTCCGCTTCCAAAATGTTGTCTGATTTGGCATTTGCATTATGCTCAGTAGTCTCATCATGGCACGATAATTCCTTTTTGCTTATCCTTGCTCTCGAATCCTACACATCATCAAACAAAGCACCTTCCCCATAACGCAATATCGATTTCAAAATTAAATGCCACGATAAAATATATTTCCACCACATTCAACTATATGCTTCTAAATGCATCTAGATGATCCTATATGGGCTTTTAGACAGTCAATAACATAAGTGAAAAAGACCCTAAATATAACATTTTTACAGAGTTATCACACTCCCAAACTTAAGCTATTGCTTTTCCTCAAGAAATGGATAGTATTAAGTAAAATAAAAAAATACCATGGCAAGTTCAGGTTCAAGCTAGTCGTATGAGATGAAATTTCAGCCCTCAGCACAATTAGCTTCAACACGCTATACTAGTTTGAGAAATCAAGTACAGTCCCCTAGGGCAAGATCCTTTGTGTGAGTGTGCGTGTGTTTGTATCAAGTCTACACTTAACAAAACTATAAAATTTCTAAGGAAGCTCTCTTGTTTTGCCACGAAATTTACAAGTTTACTCCCACATTGTTTTCTTTTTTTAACTTCTACGAGGGGAGTCAACCCATCACACATACCATCCCACACTCTATGTGAAAGGGAACATACCTTCCACCCCGAGCTAGTCAGGTAGAGTCATCTCGTGACTACTTTCATTCACTCATATGTCGTGGCTACCATTTATTTAGATGTAGTTTCTAGGCAATGTCGTTGCATAGCGGAGTGTCCCTCTACAGATATACCAAAGCATTTATTCATAATTTTTTATCATTTTCATTTGTTTCAATTCATTTTTTAACATGCGGGGCTTTCATCATTCAAGGAAAATATCAAAGTTTTATTCCAAGACATACAAGAGTTCTCTTATAAAAAATTTCTAAGTTCCTTAAGCATGGAAAACATACAATCATGTATCCAAAGGTTTCAAAGAAGCAAGTCCTAAAATAGGTTCTATCAACCTAAACACTCATGCACATTCAATTCAAGCCATAAAGAGTTCATCATCATTGGGCATCATTAATTTTTTCCAGGAAAACAAACTCGAACACTTAATAATATCATGGCATATTCATTCTACTAATACTATCATGCAATGACTTAGGAACCCTACCTTCCCCAAACTTGAGAGAAGCATTGTCCTCAATACTAAATAAAAACTAAGGTAAAACTAGACTACATGTTATGTAATGCAATACAATGCAAGGTACCTTGACTATTTATGGTGGTGGTGTTATGACTACCGTGCGACTGTACGACGCGGGTACTTGCGTAATGGTGTGGTGCTAGAGTGTTCAGAATCTGATGTTGATGCAGCAGGGGGTCTTAAGGTCTTTCGAGATTGAGGTGAATTGAGGTTCCTCATGTTTAAACACCTTCTTCAAATGGTGTCGACTCATGTAAAAAGGGATTTTTTACATTATTTCTGATTGTCTAGCTTCGTGAGCTGCGATAGTGTTATCAGAGCTGGTAGTTAGGGCTCAGTCTCTTGTCACTCGATTGCAGGCACGATATGGATTTAGTTAACATCTTCTGGCTCATCCTCATTACCTGGCTGTTGAGCATCTTTTGATGTCATGGCATTCGCAGATGTTCATAAAAGTGTATCAGTGAAGACTGAAAGATCAAGATCTACATTTGAAAGAAGCTCCATGAAGGTTGTTGCCACACCCTCATCCCGTTATTTGATATAGGCAAAGAAGGTAGTCAGGTTGCTGGTCAGATTTGCCACTTGGTCCTGGTCTTCTTGGCCAGAAGTGTTGCAATTTACTGTGGCATTTGTGCAAATGTGTGGACTTCATCAGCAATGTCAACATTTGTGCCAACACCAATTGAATCTTCTTTCTAAGAGGGTGTAGCTACTATAGGGGCTTTACCATTGTCCACATGTTTGGGAGTCTATTATTTTTGAAATATCTTAAATTGTTATGGGATTTTTTCGCGTTTGATCGGAGCACCAATATAGACCAAAATGCCCCATACATATAATAGTTCCACCTTTAAAATATTTTACCTTGGCAATTCGTGTCTTTCATATCTGAATTGTAGGACCTTTGCAGTTGTCCTCTTTTCTTCAAAGTGATTTATGTATAAAGATGAATGGTAGTGGAATGAGATCTCTTTTTTCTCATTTTTGCTGTGGCAACTTGTAATCATTTAGGAAGCAAATTCTTTGAAGAGGTAGGGGCCATCCCTTTAATAGTAGCCACCATCGTGTATAACCTTGTTTTTTCATAAGTTATTCAAGTAAGAAAGCAAAACAACACTAACGAGAAAATTGACAATGTTAGCATACCATAAAATTGTTGCGGCAATTAATAATTTCTCATTAGGGAATTTTTCCATAATCTCCATTTCATTACTTAATTCTTTTATAATTTTAAGCCTAGATGGATGAGCAGTTACTTGGGGTTTAGGATGAGTAAATTTAATAGAATCCAAATGTTCAAATTTCATATCTAGTTCAGCCTTGGGTAAACTAGACTGACTCATCTTCTTTGGAATATCCTCGAGCTGCTCTTTGTCTTATTCATCAAGCTTCAAGTGATTATCAGTGCATAAAAATTTGATGTGGAAAAATTCTGTAGCTTTCCTTTTGTCATCAACTCCTACTGATATGGGCTTTTATTTTGCCATGGAAATTTTTTTTCTTATCTTCAATGGCTGCACTCTTCGAACCCTCACCCTTTTTTTCCAGCGAATGTGAATCTTCTTGTACCTTAGATCTTCGTGAACAATCCGATGATCGGGCTCTCCGAGTGTTATCCCCCCCAAACTTAGCATCTTTATAGATTTTGGAGCCACTCCTTAAGGTGAATGTACCACAATGCTCCCTGTCTTGAGCCTTAGTGACTTCTGTATCACTAAGTAGATTGCCATTTGGGAAAAAATGTAATGTCATGGCAATTTGGCCAACCTGACCCTGCAAGGCCCTCAAAGATGAGTTGTAGCTTTGAAGCCAAGCTTCTTGGCTTTTTATACAGGTCGCATGGTCATGTAGCATGGTCTTCGTTGTTGCGATAAAATCTTGCATCTTGGCCTCCAAAGAGCATATGTTAGATGAAGATGGTACTCCATCATTAGAATTATGCCATGGCATATTCATTTGAAAACCTTGGGAGTCACTGAAGTTCTACTGCCTAGCGGGATGACTATCATTGTTGGTTACTTAGTTTCCCCAAGAGAAGTTTGGACGCTGACACCATCCAAGATTGTAAGAGTTATAATAGGGGTTGTTGTTGCCTCGATTGTAGTTCTCTACATAGTTGATGGACTCCTTATTGGTCAGACACTCACTCTAATGGTTATTGCGATGGCAATAGACATGCTAAGTTGGTTTCCTTTACTTCTTTCTCCTCACTTGATTGTTGCAAATTCTTCAACATATTGGTGATGGCAGAAAGTTGGGCAGACATGGAATCCGTAGTATCCAACTCAAATGTTCGAGGTGTTTTTCGCCCGGCTCTAAGCCTTAAAGATGAAAACTGATAATCATTGTTGGCAATCTTATCCAGAATGTCGAAAACCATTGAAGGTAATTTATTGAGCAAAGTCCCTTTTGTCAAGGCATCTAGCATCATCCTTGTGGGTGCATTGACTCCATTGTAGAACATCACAACTTGAGTCCAGTCATGGAATCCATGATTGGGGCACTTACGAAGAAAACATTTATATCGGTACTAGCACTCATACATAGACTCTTCATCACTTTGGTGAAAACATGCTATGATATTCCTAAGATGGTTAGTCGTATTCAGTGGATTATGCCATAGCAAAAAAAATTCACAAGTCTACCCAGGACCTTATCGAGCCAGAAGATACTCCATCAAGCCATGCTCTAGCATGATCTTTCAAAGAATATGGAAATAACTTTAATTTCAACATATCTTCATGCACACCTTGTTGTCGAAAGGAGTCACAAACCTCAAAAAATACTTGAACATGTTGTCTTGCAACCTCATGAAGAGCACCACCAAACTATCCAATCAAGTCCAACATGTCGAACATTATCAGTTTTAGCTCAAAGTGGGTTGCCTAAATCTTTGGTGCCACAATTCAACGATTTAGGTCATCCAGGATAGAGTTTAAATGATCTCAAATAGTACGAGACCTAGCTACATTACCAACATTCAAAATTGTCTCGGCATTCTGATCTTCCTCTTGACCAATTCCTTGGTTTCTGATCTGATACATGTTTTTTTAAGCACATTGAGTACGTAAAGTAAGAACCTGAAAGAGACAAGGAAATTAACAAGTAAAAATATATAAAAATTAACAAGTAAAACAAAAATGCTATGACAAAACTAATTAACTTCTGATAGTGTGATGTGGAAGCAAATAGAGATGTCATGGAAAAATGGATGGAAATGTCGTGACAAATTAAATTATGTTTAGTGCAATCAAATGAAAATGTAAAGGCAAAGTAAAATGTAAATACTGGACTTAAATAAAAAGACTTAACAATCCTCGAACAACATGATACTCTGGGAATAAATTATAGGAGTCACTTAGGAAACTTAATTCTACTTCTTAGGATGGTCTTACTTCTATGACTTATTTTCTCGATAGAGTTTACTAATGATTCCCTATATTATCTCTAGTCAAGGGACTTAACAGATTTATGATACCATGGTAAAACCTATTGGTGTTAGCAAGTGCAGGGATACTATTGGTTTAGATAACATAATATGTCACGACAATACCACTTAGCGGCAGCACTAGCATCTAACCTCTCAAATGAGCACTACTCCTTTTAGTCGATTGACATCCTAGCCTTATGTTTAAGGTTGGATTAGGCCTAGTTACTATCTAGAACCCCTTGCTTATGTGGATCCTCCATAGTTTCTCTCGAACACTAAGGATATGTTACTTATTCATTCTCTCGAACATTAAGCAATCTCCTAGGGAATGGCTACTCTCATAGCTCCTACAACCTTAAGGCATTAAACATCATAAGCAAAACAAATATCAGCATACAAAAACAACCATCCATTAAAATAAAACTTAAATATTCATAAGGAACTCCAATCAAATAAGACTAGTTCATGGTGGGGTTCGATTATTCCAAGCAACAAGGCATGAAATTAATTCGTTCTATACAACCTAAATGAGATAAATAAAAGAAAACAGTAAAGGGATGGAGGAAAAGCATTTGACGCATGCTGTTGGAGCTCCCCTCGGCCACCACGAACTGCCCTAGCTCGCTCACTCCTCTCAGAAGCCTAGCTCGCCACTCCTTCTAGTTTGCTAATGGAGGAATGCCACGACAAAAGCGATTGACGAAAAAAGGGGGAACCTTTTTCTTTCAACCTCCTCTTCACTCATATCTCAAAAATCCAAGTCTCTTAATCATGTGGCTTCATCTCTATTTATAGTGGCGAATAAACCTAAAGGTTTGTTTCAAAATTCCTAAGATACCCTAGGTCGGTTCCCTTTACATAAAGGGTGATATAGATGTGGCAGTGGTCCCCCTAGGCAGCTAGCAGTGGTTCATCTTGGGAGGATGGTAGTTGGGTATATGTGTAGATAGGATCAACCAACCAAGGTGGAAGATGTTCTCTAATAGGTGTCTAGCAGCTGAAGGCACATGAAGACAAGGACAGCTAGCTCTTAAAAATATCATCTTTCATCTTTTCCGCTTCCAAAATGTCATCTGACTTGGCATTTTTATTCTGCTCAGCAGTCTCATCATGTCACAGTAATTCCTTTTTACTTATCCTTGCTCCTAAATCATGCACATCATAAAACAAAACACCTTCCCCATAATGCAACACGGATTCCAAAATAAAATGCCACGACAAAATATATTTCCACCACATGTAACTATATACTCCTAAATTCATCTAGATGATCCTATATGGGCTTTTAGACAGTCAATAACTTAAGTGAAAAGGCCCTAAATATAGCCTTTTTATGGAGTTATCAGGAAGCTGAGTCCGTGATTCATTAGACCTTATGAGATCTTGAAAAGGGTCGAACCCGAAGCTTATCAATTAGCGTAGCCTCCGAAAATGGACAAGATCCACAATGTTTTCCACGTATCGATGCTTAGAAGGTATATATCAGATCCATCCCATATCATCAAGCCTGAAAAGATAGAAATCCGATCAATTTAACTTATAAGGAAGAACCAGTACATATCTTGGCTAAGGAAAACAAAGAATTGTGTAACAAAAGAATTCCGTTAGTTAAAGTGTTTTAGCATAATCATAAGGTAGAAGAAGATACATGGGAAAGAGAGAAGAACATAAAGAACCAGTTTCCACACCTTTTTGTTCCAGGTACTTCATTAAATTCGAGGATGAATTCTCTTAAGGGAAGAATTATAATACCCCAAATATTAGGCCAGTGACTTTATTGAAAAGATTTAAATTTTGAGGATTTAATTAATAAATGATAAAGTATAAGAAAATAAATTAGAAATTATTTGGTTAAGACTAAATTCTAAGCATGAAAGAATTAAAGGGGTATTTTGGTCCTTTAAGGGGGAATGAAATATGGTATTAAAGTAAAGTAAAAGGGAAAATAGGAGAGTGTTAATACCTTGGTTATTTTTCTTCTTCTTTCCCTTTTCTCACGTGGCCTTCTCAATAGATAAGGTAAGCTTCATCAAACTAGTTTCCCTTTAGATTATGGTTTGTTTTTTGCAACCTTAAGTGATATGTAAGCTTAAGGAATAGTTAAATAAGATTAAAACTAGGAGATGGAGGAAATATTTTAGATTTAAGAAAATGGGTTTTTGAATGAGATGTTAGAATATGAGTTTTTATTGATGTCTATGAGTATAGTTGACTTGTCAAATAAGTAAATAAGAGATTAGAAACATTGGATGGGTTTAAAAAGATGTTAGGAAAAGTGGTATGATTCTTAGATGAAAATGTTCTTGGAAGATTTTAGATGTGTTAAGAAGTTAAATGAAGGAAATTTAGTATGGATAAGTAAAGAAGAGTTTAGTATTATGGTTGAGGGTAAACATAAGGAAATTTGACCAAATTTGGGTAAAAATTGGGATGAAAAATGGAAAATATAGATAAGGGTATCGGTACCAATAGAACAATACCGATAATATAGGTTTAAATGGGTAGAAATATGATGAACAGTACTAGTACTAATATAATTAGTATCGATACTGATAGGGTATCAAAACCAAAAAGGAAAGTATCGATACCATGGATTATAGAATGCCAAAATGGTATCGATACTGAAAGGGAGTATCGGTACCACAATATAGAAGTATCAATACCAGGGTAGGGGTACCGATACTATTGAGCCAGAAATTTTAAGATGGGTTGAAATTGTTATAGAAAATTTAATAATAGTACTTTTTAGTATTGTTAATGTATAAATGTTAGAGAATATACTAAAAATTGGTATGGTATGTGTCTTTAATGGATGTTTGAGTATAATGAAATCAAGCACCCAAGTCAAGTAAGAAAAAGGATAAAGACAAAGTTGACGAGTAGATGGATATCACTACAACATATCATATGAGTGTATATAATACAATTACATGAGTTGAGGGAGACTCACAATAAGTCCACCTCAAATGTTTAAATTAATATATGTTTTACTTTATATTATATATGTTCGTAATGTGTATGGAAATGATATTATGAATGATTTTTAGAGTAAGAACTATTTTAAATAAAAGATTAATTGCATACATGTGCATTTGATAGAAAAGTGTCAATTATGCCAATTAGATGAAAAGTTAAATGCCTTTGAGTAAAAGATTAATTGCCTAGTTGTGCATTTGATAGAAATGTATCAATTATCCTAGTTAAATGAAAGGTTAAATGCCTTTGAGTAAAAGATTAATTGCCTAGTTGTGCATTTGACAGAAAGGTGTTGATTATGCCAGTTAGATGAAAGGTTAAATGCCTTTGAGTAAAATATTAATTGCCTAGATGTGCATTTGACAGAAAGGTGTTAATTATGTCAGTTACATGAAAGGCTAAATGCCTTTGAGTTAAAAATTAAATGCCTAGGTGTGCATTTTGACAGAAAGGTGTCAATTATGTCAGTTAGATGAAAGGTTAAATGCCTTTGAGTAAAAGATTAATTGCCTAGTTGTGCATTTGAAAGAAAGGTGTCAATTATGCCAGTTAGATAAAAGTTAAAATGCCTTTGAGTAAAAGATTAATTGCTTAGCTGTGCATTTGAAAAAAATGATGTCAATTATGCCAGTTAGATGAAAGGCTAAATGCCTTTGAGTTAAAGATTAAATGCCCAGCTGTGCATTTTGGTAGAAAGGTGTCAATGATGCAAGTTAGATGAAAGGCTAAATGCCTTTGTGTTAAAGACTAAATGCTTAACAGTGCATTTTGACATAAACGATATCATTTATTGATTTGACTAAAAGGATTGTAAAGGAGTCCCATAAAGTAGACAATTTATCATGGTTTTGATAGTCAGGACATACTTATGAATAAATTGTAATTATTTTACAAGGTTATGCATCACTAAGTAAATACTTAATGTGTGTTGATTTCACGCGTATGTAACAATCAAAGATTTGCTGAGTAATGAGTGCCACCACAACAACTTTAATCCATTAAAGGTTGACTCGTCAGTAAGATTGGGACAATCTTATTCATTTTGAAAACTTAGTTGGCATGTAATTAAACTTAAGAAAAATATTTTGTAATGTATTTTAAGTGATAGTTTTAGTAATATGCTTCTATGAATGTTATACTATTGTGTTGTTTTAAATTTTGAAACAAAATTTTATGGATTTTTAAATGACAAAGGTTTTAAAAAGTGATGTGACGTCTATATCTCGTGTACCGAAAGGTATATGGGAGGTGGGTGTTACAATAGGTCTACCATTGAGGCAGAATAGCAGAGCTTAGCAAACATAGCATCTAATGTAGCAGGTTCTTGATGCCTTTTTAGGGGACACGAGGTAATCGTTCAAGTTATATCTGTTATATAGAGTGATAATACCAGTGCAATAGCCATGAGTACTAACCCGATTTATCATTCCAAAACTAAGCATGTGGAGCTCGATGTCTATTTTTATCAAGAGAAGGTGGCAGCAGACATGCTTAAAGTGAATTACGTCCCCTCTGAGCACCAGGTTGAAGAAGTCTTGACCAAGGCATTAACAAATGATTACTTTGCTCGTTTCAGACAAAAGTTAGGGTGTTGTCATTTAAGGAATTTGAAGAATGAAAGACTAAGTAGAATATTTAAGTATTCTAGAAGATATATGAGTTTTTATATGCAATTAGAAAGTTATGCTAGCTCACCCTAGTCTAGAAGAAAGGTTATGAGTTGGTTATTACTTCTATTTGTGTATAAATATGTACCAGTAGGTTAAGTGATTATTAATTGAATAAAGTATTCTAGTTGTGTTTAAAACATATATATTGTCAATTATTAATTATAAACTATCTTCTAATCACTCGTACTATTAAAACCTCGAACATTATTAATGTCAGATAAAATTATGTTTATCAAAATATTTATTTACTTTAATTGTAAATTCATAAATTACAATATATATTTTTAAATTATAGATTTTATTTTAAATTGATTATGAAATTTATAATCTAGAAGATAATTGTTTGAAATATGTAATTTTTTTATTAATTTGGGTTAATAAAAAGGTAGTGTTTAATATTTTTGTACCTATTTAACCATTAATGTTCAAACATCTTTGCTAGTGTCAGGCTCAAACTTAAAACCTCTAGGAATAACAATCTTCCATCTAACCACTTAGGTAACTTGATTCAAGTGTAATATATAATTTTCTATAGAAACGAAGAAAAGCTTTAAGCATTCATGGAAGCATTTACATCTTCACAACAGATGTCCCAGACATCATCTGGTGGCTCCCATAAAAAGTGAATACCCTTAGACAAGTTCCGGAATAATTAAGCTAAATCGTCAGCAACCAAATCGCTTTCTCGTGGCACATAACAAAATTGCAAGCATCAATCTCTTTGAATCAGATTCTGGTTATGCCATGTCATAGCGGACCTTCCCTCCATTCTAGGCTCCCTTCGAATAACTTAAATGACTTTCTTACTATCTGCCTCCACTATAACCATACACAAGTTCCTTTCCATGTGAGTACATTTAGTATGTACGTATATGTTATGGTAGTCAAAGATGAATGATTGATTGATATATATGTGGTGATTACATAATGGTACTAAGTGTAAAAAAAGTTAAGAAATTCATAATTTGTTTATGAATTTCCATTTGGGCACTTTGTGTGCAAAAAGTTAAGAAATTCATAATTTGTTTATGAATTTCTGTATGGGTACTTTGTGTGCAAAAAGTTAAGAAATTCATAATTTATTTATGAATTTTCGTATGGGCACTTCGGGTGCAAAAAGTAAAGGAATTCATATTTGTTTATGAATTTACGTATAAGAACTTTATATGCAAAATCTAAGGAAATATATGAATTATTTTATTGGTATTATGGGTGCAACCCACGTAAATTATAGGAATATTATGGAATTATTGCATTGGCACTACAGAGATAAACCATAGAGTGTATAATGGTTTGAAAGAGGTAATTGATATTATGAATAATTATTATAGTATAAACTGTTTTAAAATAAAAGATTGGTGGCCTATCTGTGCATTTGACAAAAAGGTATTAATTATGACAGTTAGATGAAAGGCTAAGTCCCTTTGAGGCCTAGTTGTGCGTTTGAAAGAAAGGTGTTAATTATGCCGATTAGATAAAAGGCTAAGTGCCTCTGAGGCCTAGCTGTGCATTTGACAAAAAGGTGTTTATTATGTCAGTTAGATGAAAGGTTAAATGTCTTTGAGTAAAAGACTAAATGTATAACAATGCATAACATTGTATAAAAGGCATGAAAGTATGCCATAAATGAAATGTATAATAGTGTATAAAAAAGGCATGAAAGGATACCATAAATGAAATGTATAATAGTGTATAAAAGGCATGAAAGAATGCCATACATGAAATGTATAATAGTGTATAAAAGGCATGAAAGGATGCCATAAATGAAATTCATATGGGCGTATTATCGGCATGAAAGGATGCTAGAAATGAAATCCATATGGGTGCATTATCGGCATGAAAAGATGCTATAATTGAAATGCATATGGGTGCATTATCGGCATGAAAGGATGCCATAATTGAAATGCATATGGGTGCATTATCGGCATGAAAGGATGCCATAATTGAAATACATATGGGTGCATTATCGTCATGAAAGGATGCCATAATAGAAATGCATATAGGTGCATTATTGGCATTAAAAATGCCATAAATGAAAATGCATAATGGTGCATTATAAGTATTAAGGGATGCTCTCAATGAAAATAAAGAAGAATGACTAAAGAGATAAATAACGAAAGAAAAAATATAAAGAAAGATAAATATGTTAGGAATACTAAAAATAATTAAGATAATGATGAATGAAATACGGTTTAAATGAGGAGGATTATAGGATCCTTAAAGAATATACGATTTAGTACGAACTAAATAAATATGACATATTTATGTATACATAAGGATTTCTTTACAATATTATGTCTCACTAAGTAAATAATTAACGTGTGTTTCTTTCACGTGTAGTTAAAAAAAGAGACAAATCAAATAAGGAGTGCAACAGTAGCAACGGATATCATCCATTAAAGTTAATTTGAGAGTAACTATAGGATAATCTGGTTTGTTTTGGGAAAAAATTAATTAGCATGTAATTAAAGAATGAAAAATGCTCTCAATTGTAATTAAGTAGAACCTCTTATCATATTTCAATTAATGGTTTGTTTTATATTAAAAATGTTATATTTTAAGAAAATCTGGAAACAAAATTTTACGGGTTTTTAAAAAAGGACAAAAATTTTAAAAGTGATGTGATATATGTATTTCGTGCAGGAAAGGTATATGAGATATGGGTGTTACACCTTTGGTCATCAACTCCTACTGATAGGGTCTTTTCTTTTCCTGTGGAAAATTTTTTCTTGTCTTCATTGGCTGCACTCTTCGAACCCTCACCCTTGTTTTTTAGCGAATGTGAATCTTCTTGCACATTCGGATCTTTGTGCACAATCTCGTGATTGGGCTCTCCGAGTGTCTTCCCTCCAAACTTAACATCTTTTTAGATTTTGGTGCCACTCTTTAAGGTGAATGTACTACAATGCTCCCTGTCTTGACCTTAGTGATTTCAGTATCACTAGGTAGATTGTCATGTGGGGAAAAATGAAATGTCATGGCAATTTGGCTAAACTAACCCTTCAATGCCCTCAAAGATGAGTTGTGGCTTTGAAACAAAGCTTATTGTCTTTTTATACATGTTACACGGTCACGCAGCATGGTCTTCGTTGTTACGATAAAATCTTTCATCGTGTCCTCCAAAGAGCTTGTGTTAGAGAAGATGGTACTCCCTCGTTAGAATTATGCCAAGGCATATTCGTTTGAAAACCCTGGGAGTCACTGAAGTTTTACTGCCTAGCAGGCTGAATAGCATTGTTGGTTCCTTGATTTCCCCAAAAGAAGTTTGGACGCTGACACCATCCAAAATTATAAGAGTTAGAGTAGGGGATGTTGTTGCCTCGATTGTAGTTCTCTACATAGTTGATGGACTCTTGACTGGTCGGACACTTGCTCTCATGGTGATTGCCATGTCATAATAGATATAATGAGGTGGTTGCCTTTACTTCTTTCACCTCACTTGATTGTTGAAAATTCTTCAACATAATGGTGATGGTAGAAAGTTGGGCGGACATTGAATCCATAGTATCCAACTCAAATGTCTCAAGTGCTTTTCGCCTGGCTCTAAGCCTTGAAGATGAAAACTGATAATCATTGTTGGCAATCTTATCCAGAATGTCGAATGCCTCTGAAGGTGATTTATCAACCAATGTCTCATTTGTCAAGGCATCTAGCATCATCCTCATGGGTGCATTGACTCCATTATAGAACATCACAACTTGAGTTCGGTCGTGGAATCCATTATTAGGGCATTTGCGAAGCAAACTTTTGTATCAGTCCCAGCACTCATACGTAGACTCTTCATCGCCTTGGTAAAAATATGATATGGCATTCCTAAGATGGTTGTTAATATTCGGTGGATTATGCCATAGCAAAAATTTTGCACAAGTCTACCCAGGACCTTATCAAGCTAGAAGGTACTCCATTAAGCCATGCCCTGGCATGATCTTTCATAGAATATGGAAATAACTTTAATTTCAACACATCTTCATGCATACCCTGTTGTCAAAGGAGTCAGAGACCTCAAAAAATGCTCGAACATGTTGCCTTGCATCCTCATGAGGAGCACCACCAAACTATCAAATAAAGTCCAACATGTCGAACATAATTAGTTTAAGCTCAAAGTGGGTTTCCTGAATCTTTGGTGTCACAATTCAATGATTTAGGTCTTCCAAGATATGGTTTAAATTATCTCGAATAGTACGAGGCCTAGCTACATTCCCATCATTATAAATTACCTCAGAATTCTGATCTTCATCTTAACCAATTCATTAATTTATGATCTGATACATGTTTGGTTGAGCACGTTGAGTACGTAAAACAAAAACCTGAAAAAGACAAGGAAAATAACAAGTAAAACTTTACAAAAAATGAACAACTAAATAAAAATGATATGACAAAACTAATTAACTTCCAGTTGCCAATCCCTGGCAACGGTGCCAAAAACTTATCCGCGAATTGTGACTACTAAATATGGTCGTGAAATATGTGCAAGTATACAAAATCAAACAAGTAATACAATGATGAGTGAGTATCGTATCCACAAGGATTGGAGGAAATTTATAAGTTCAGTCAAAGCAATTTAATATTTCACCTAAGTATAATTAGTAATGGTATGTACAAAAGAGAATATTGTGGTAAAATGAAATGGATGTTGGTGGGAATTGAATGATAGTGTGATGTTGAAGCAAATGGAGATGTCGTGGCAAAACGGATGGAAATATCGTGACAAATTAAATTATGTTTAGTGTAATCAAATGAAAAATGTAAAGGCAAAACAAAATGTAAATACTGGACTTGAATAAAATGACTTGACAATCCTCACACAACAAGCTACTATGGGAATGAATGATATGAGTCACTTAGAAAACTTAAGTCTACTTCTCAGAAAGGTCTTACTTATGTGCCTTATTTCCCCGACAGAGTTTACTAATGGTGCCCTATGCTATCTCTAGTCTAGGGACTCGACAGGTTCAGGATAACATGGCAAAACCTATTAGCATTAGCAGGTGCAGGGATCCTATTGGTTTAGATAACATAATATGTCATGACAATACCACTTAGCGACAGCACTAGAATCTAACCTTTCAAACGAGCACTACTCCTTTTACTCGATTAAAATCCTAGCCTTATGTCTAAGGTTGGATTAGGCCAAGTTATTATCTAGAACCCCTTGCTTATGGGGATCCTTCCTAGTTTCTCTCAAACACTAAGGATATGCTACTTAGTCATTCTCTCAAACACTAAGCAATCTCCTAAGGAACTACTACTCTCATAGCTCATACAACCTTAAGACATTAAACATCATAAGAAAAACAAATATTAGCATACAAAAACAACCATCCATTAAAATAAAACTTAAAAAATCATAAGGAACTCCCACCAAATAAGACTAGTTCATGGTGGGGTTCGAATATTCCAAGCAACAAGGTATGAAATTAATACATTCCATATAACCCAAATGAGATAAATGAAAGCAAACAGCAATGGGATGGTGGAAACGCCTTCGACGCAAGCTGTCGGAGCTCTCCTTGGCCACCACAAACTGCCTTAGCTCGCTAGCTCCTCTAGGAAGCCTAGCACGCCACGCCCTCTAGCCTACTAATGGAGGAATGCTACGGCAAAAGCGATTGACAGAAAAAAGAGGAACATTTTTCTTTCAGCCGCCTCTTCACTATTTTTTAAAAAATCCAAGTCTCTTAATCTGTGGGCTACATTGCCAATTTATACTGGGGAGTAAACCTAAAGGTTTGTGTCAAAATTCCTTAGATACCCTAGGTTGGTTCCCTTCACATGAAGGGTAATGCAGAAGTGGCAAAGGTTCCCCTAGGCAACTTGCAGTGGTCCATCCTGGGAGGCTGGCAGCTGGGCGTATGTGCAGATAGGATCAGCCGACCAAGTTAGCAGATGTTCCCTCCTAGGTTTTTGGTAACTGAAGGCATGTGAATACAAGGACATCTTTCTCTTAAAAATATCATCTTTCATTTTTTCCGCTTCCAAAATGTCGTCTGATTTGGCATTTGCATTCTGCCCAGTAGGCTTATCATGACACAGTAATTTATTTTTGCTTATCCTCTCTCCCAATTCCTTCATATCATCAAACAAAACACCTTCCCCATAATGCAACACTGATTTCAAAATTAAATATCACGGTAAAATATATTTCCACCACATGTAGCTATATGCCCCTAAATGCATCTTGATCAACATATATGAGCTTTTAGACTGTCAATAACTTAAGTGAAAAGGCCATAAATATAGCCTTTTACGGAGTTATTATACCCCCAAACTTATTCTACTATTTATCCTCAAGCAATTGATAGTATTAAGTAAATTAAAAAATACCATGGCAAGTTCAGGTTCAAGCTAGTCGTATAGGACAAAATTTCAGCCCTCAAGCTAGTATGTGAGTGTTTGTATAAAGTGCATGCTTAACAAACCTAGAAAATTTCTAAGCAAGCTCTCTTGTTTTGCCACGAGTTTACTCCCACATTGTTTTTTTTAACTTCTACGAGGGGAGTCAGCTCATCACACCTACCATCCCACACTCTAGGTGAAAGGGAGCATACATTCCACCCCTGACCTAGTTAGGTAGAGTCATCCAGTGACTACATTCATTCACTCATATGTCGTGGTTACCATTATTTAAATGTAGTTTCCATGCAATGTTGTGGAGCGGAGTGTCCCTCTACAGATATGCTGAAACATTTATTCATAATTTTTTATCATTTTCATTTTTTTCAATTCATTTTTTAACATGTGGGGTTTTCATCATTCAAAAACATTGTCAAAGTTTTATGCCAAGACATAGAAGAGTTCTCTTATAAAAAATTTCTAAGTTCCTTGAGCATCGAAAACATACAATTGTGCATCCAAAGGTTTTAAAAAAGAAAGTCCTAAAGTTAGTTCTATCAACCTCAACAGTCATATACATTTAATTCAAGCCATAAAGAGTTCATCATCATTGGGCATCATTATTCTTTCCAGGAAAACTAACTCGAACTCTTACAAATGTCATGGCATATTTATTCTACTAATACTATCATGCAATGACTTGGGAGCCCTACCTCCCCAAACTTGAGAGAAGAATTGTTCTCAATGCTAAATAAAAACTAAGGTAAAACTAGACTACATGCTATACAATGCATTGCAATGCAAGGTACCTTGACTATTTATGGTGGTGGTGTTATGGCTACCGTGCGGCTGTGCGATGCGGGCACTTGGTCCTGGTCTGCTTGGCCAGACGTGTTGTAATTTACCGTGGCATTTGTGCAAATGGGTGGACATCATCAACAATGTCAACGTTTGTGCCAACACCAATTGAGTCTTCTTTCTAAGCGGGTACAGCTACTATAGGGGCTTTACCCTTGTCCACATGTTTGGGAGTTTGTTCTTTCTGAATCATCTTAAATTGTTATGGTAGTTCCAGCTTCACAATATTTTACCCAAGCATTTCGTGTCTTTCACATCTAAATTGTAGAACCTTTGCAGTTGTCCTCTCTCCTTCAAAGTGTTCTCTGTATGAAGTTGAATAGTAATTGAATGAGATCTCTTTTGGCTCATTTTCATTGTGGCAACTTGTAATCATTTGGGCAACAAATTCTTTGAAGAGGTCGGGGTCATCCCTATGACAGTAGCCACCATCTTCTATAACCTTGTTCTTTCATAGGCTATTCGAGTAAGAAAGCAAAAAAACACTAACGATAAAATTGACAATGTTAGCATACCACAAAATTATTACGACAATTAATAATTTCTCATTAGGGAGTTTTTCCTTAATCTCCATTTTATTCCTTAATTCTTTTATAATTTCTAGCCTAGACAGATGGACAATTACTTGGAGTTTAGGATAAGTAAATTTAATTGAATCCAAAGGTTCAAATTTCATACCTGGTCCAGCTTTGGGTAAACTAGATTGACTCATCTTCTTTGAAATATCCTCAAGCTCCTCTTTGTCTTCTTCAGCAAGCTTCAAGTGATTATCAATGCATAAAAATTTGCTGTGGCAAAATTCTGTAGCTTTCCTTTGGTCATCAACTCCTACTGATGGGGACTTTTCTTTTACTGTACAAAAATTTTTCTTCTCTTCAATGGATGCACTCTTCGAACCCTCACCCTTTTTTCCAGAGAATGTGAATCTTCTTGCACCTTCGGATCTTCGTGCACAATCTCATGATTGGGCTCTCCGAGTGTCTTCCCCCAAACATAGCATCTTTTTATATTTTGGTGACATTCCTTAAGGAAAATATACCACAATGCTCCCTGTCATGAGCCTTAGTGACTTCAGTTTCACTTGGTAGATTTCCTTGTGGGCAAAAATGTAATCTCGTGGCAATTTGGCCAACCTGACCCTCCAAGGCCCTCAAAGATCAGTTGTGGCTTTGAAGCAAAGCTTCTTGGCTCTTTATACAGGTCGCATGGTCATACAGCATGGTCTTCGTTATTGTGATAAAATCTTGCATCGTGGCCTCCAAATAGCTTGTGTTAGATGAATATGGTACTCCCTCGTTAGAATTATGCCATGGCATATTCAATTGAGAACCAGGGAGTTACTGAAGTTCTGCTGCCTAGCGGGCTAACTAGCATTGTTGGTTCCTTAATTTCCCCAAGAGAAGTTTGGATGCTGACACCATCCAAGATTGTAAGAGTTAGAATAGGGGTTGTTGTTACCTCGATTACAGTTATCTACATAGTTGATGGACTCCTTATTGGTTGGACACTCGCTCTCATGGTGATTACCATGGCATAATAGACATGCTGAGTTGGTTTCCTTTACTTCTTTCACCTCACTTGATTGTTGTAAATTCTTCAACATATTGGCGATGGAAGAAAGTTGGATGGACATGGAATCCGTAGTATCCAACTCAAATGTCCCAAGTGCTTTTCGCCTGGCTCTAAGCCTTGAAGATGAAAACTGATAATCATTGTTGGCAATCTTATCCAGAATGTCGAATGCCTCCAAAGGTGATTTATCGAGAAATGTCCCTTTTGTCAAGGCATCTAGCATCATCCTTGTGGGTGCATTGACTCCATTGTAGAACATCACAACTTGTGTCCAATCGTGGAATCCATGATTGGGGCATTTATGAAGAAAACATTTGTATAGATCCCAACACTCATACATAGACTCTTCATCTCCTTGGTGAAAATATGCTATGACATTCCTAAGATGGTTATTCATATTCGATGGATTATGCCATAGCAAAAATAATTTGCACAAGTCTACCCAGGACCTTATCGAGCCAGAAGGTACTCCATTAAGCCATGCTATGGCGTGAACTTTCAAAGAATATGAAAATAACTTTAATTTCAACACATCTTCATGCACACCTTGTTGTCGAAAGGAGTCACGGACCTCTAAAAATGCTTGAACATGTTGCCTTGCAACTCATGAGGAGCACCACCAAACTGTCCAATCAAGTCCAACATGTCGAACATAATTGGTTTGAGCTCGAAGTGGGTTTCCTTAATCTTGGGTGCCACAATTCTAGGACTTAGGTCAACGAGGATAGTGTTTAAATGATCTCGAATAGTATAGGTCCTAGCTACATTACCAATATTCAAAATTTTCTCGGTATTTTGATCTTCCTCTTGACCAATTCCTTGGTTTCTGATTTGATACATGTTTGTTTAAGCATGTTGAGTACGTAAAGTAAAAACCTGAAAAAGAAAAGGAAATTAACAAGTAAAACTATACAAAAATGAACAAGTAAAATAAAAATGCTATGAAAAACTAATTAACTTCCAGTTGCCAATCCCTGACAACATCGCCAATAGGTTTTCAGCGAATTGTGACTACTAAATATGGTCACGAAATATGTGAAAGTATACACAATCGAACAAGTAATACAGTGATGTGTAAGTATCATATCCACGTAGATTGGAGGAAATTTATAAGTTCAGTCAAAGCAATTTACTATTTCACCTAAGTATAGTTAGTAACGGTATGTACAAATGAGAATGATGTGGCAAAATGAAATGGATATTGGTGGGATTGGAATGATAATGTGATACAAATTAAATTATGTTGTAAGTATCATATCCACGATTGGAGGATTTATAGTTCAGTCAAAGCAATTTACTATTTCACCTAAGTATAGTTAGTAACGTATGTACAAATGAGATGATGTGGCAAAATGAAATGGATATGGTGGTGGGATTATAATGTGATGGAAGCAAATGGAGATGTCATGGAAAATGGATGGAAATGTCGTGACAAAATTAATTTTTGTACAATCAATGAAATGTAAAGGAAAAACAAAATGTAAATACTGGACTTAAATAAAATGACTTGACAATCCTCACACAACAAGCTACTCTGGGAATGAATTATAGGAGTCACTTAGGAAACTTAATTCTACCTCTCAGGATGGTCTTACTTCTATGCCTTATTTTCTCGACAGAGTTTACTAATGGTGCCCTATGGTATCTCTAGTCAAGGGACTCGACAGGTTTAGGATGCCATGGTAAAACCTATTGGCGTTATCAAGTGTAGTGATCCTATTGGTTTAGATAACAGAATATGTCATGACAATACCACTTAGCGATAGCACTAGCATCTAACCTCTCGAACGAGCACTACTCATTTTAGTCGATTGACATCCTAGCCTTATGTTTAAGGTTAGATTAGGCCTAGTTACTATCTAGAACCCCTTGCTTATGTGGATCCTCTATAGTTTCTCTCAAACACTAAGGATATGCTACTTATTCATTATCTCAAACACTACCACAACCTTATGGCATTAAACATCATAAGCAAAACAAATATCAGCATACAAAACAACCATCCATCAAAATAAAACTTAAATATTCATAAGAAAATCCCACCAAATAAGACTAGTTCATGCAACAAGGCATGAAATTAATCTTTTCCATACAACCCAAATGAGATAAATGAAAGAAAACAACAAAGGGATGAAGGAAAAGCCTTCGACGCGTGCTGTTAGAGCTCCCATCGGCCACCACGAACTGCTGGCTCTGAAAAATATCATCTTTCATCTTTTCCGCTTCCAAAATGCCGTATGATTTGGAATTCGCATTCTACTCAGCAGTATCATCATGCCACGGTAATTCCTTTTTGTTTATCCTTGCTCCCAAATCCTTCACATCATAAAACAAAACACCTTCCCCATAACGCAACACCGATTTCAAAATAAAATGCCACGACAAAATATATTTCCACCACATGCAACTATATGCTGCTAAATGCATTTAGATTATCCTATATGGGCTTTTAGACAGTTAATAACTAAAGTGAAAGGGACCTAAATATAGCCTTTTTACAAAGTTATCAGGAAGCTGAGTCCGAGATTCATTGGACCTTATGAGATATTTAAAAGGGTCGAACCCGTAGCTTATCAATTAGCGTTGCCTCCGGATATGGACAAGATCCACAATGTTTTCAATGTATCGATGCATAGAAGGTATAGATCAGATCCATCCCATATCATCGAGCCTGAAGAGATAGAGATCCAATCAGATTTAACTTATGAAGAAAAACCAGTACGGATCTTGGCTAAGGAAAACAAGGAATTTCATAACAAAAGAATTTCGTTAGTTAAAGTGTTTTGGAAAAATCATAAGGTAGAAGAAGATACATGGGAAAGAGAAGAAAACATGAGAAAGCAGTTTCCATACTTTTTTGTTCCAGGTACTTCATTAAATTCAAGAAAGAATTCTCTTAATGGGAGAATTATAATACCCCAAATGTCAGGCCAATGACTTTATTGAAAAGATTTAAATTTTGAGGATTTAATTAATAAATGGTAAAGTATAAGAAACTAAATTATAAATTATTTGGTTAAGACTAAATTCTAAGCATGAAAAAATGAAAGGGGTATTTTGGTCCTTTAAGGGGGAATGAAATATGGTATTAAAGTAAAGTAAAAGGGGAAAAGGGAGAGTGTTAACACATTGGTTATTTTTCTACTTCTTTCTCGTTTCTCACGTAGCATTCTCCATAGATAAGGTAAGTTTCATCAAACTAGTTTTCCTTTATATTATGGTTTGTTTTTGCAACCTTAAGTGATATGTAAGCTTAAGGAATTGTTAAATAAGATTAAAACTAGGAGATGAAGGAAATATTTTAGATTTAAGAAAATGGATTTTTGAATGAGTTGTTAGAATATGAGTTTTTATTGATGTTTATGAGTATATTTGACTTGTCAAATAAGTAAATAAGAGATTAGAAGCATTGGATGGGTTTAAAAACATGTTAGGAAAATTGGTATGATTCTTAGATGGAAATGTTCTTGGAAGATTTTAAATGTGTTAATAAGTTAAATGAAGGAAATTTAGTAGGGATAAGAAAAGAAGAGTTTAGTAGTATGGTTGAGGGTAAGCATAAGGAAATTTGACCAAATTTGGGTAAGAATTAGGATGAAAAATGGAAAATCTGGATAAGGGTATCGGTTTCGATAGAACAGTACTGATACTATAGGTTTAAATGGGTAGAAATATGATGAACAGTACCGGTACTAATGTAATTAGTATCGATACTGATAGGGTATCGATACCAAAAAAGTAAAGTATCGATACCATGGATTACAGAATGCTAAAATGGTATCGATACAGAAAAGGAGTATCGGTACCACAATATAGAAGTATCGATACCATGGTAGGGGTACCGATACTATTAAACCAGGAATTTTAAGATGGGTTGAAAGTGTTATAGAAAATTTAATAATAGTACTTTTGAGTATTGTTAAAGTATAAATGTTAGAGAATATACTAACAATTGGTATGGTATGTGTCTTTAATGGATGCTTGAGTAGATCGAAATCAAGCACCCAAGTCAAGTAAGAAAAAGGGCAGAGACAAAGATGACGAGTAGTTGGATACCACTACAGCATATCAGGTGAGTGTATACAATATAATTACATGAGTTAAGGGAGACTCGCAATAAGTCCACCTCAAATGTTTAAATTAATGTATGTTTTACTTTATAATATATATGTTCATAATGTGTATGGAAATGATATTATGAATGATTTTTAGAGTAAGAATTGTTTTAAATAAAATATTAATGCCTAGGTGTGCATTTGATAGAAAGGTGTCAATTATGCCAATTAGATGAAAGGTTAAATGCCTTTGAGTAAAAAATTAATTGCCTAGTTGTTCATTTCATAGAAAGGTGTCAATTATGCCAGTAAGATGAAAGGTTAAATGCCTTTGAGTAAAAGATTAATTGCCTAGATGTGCATTTGAGAGAAAGGTGTCGATTATGCCAGTTAGATGAAAGGTTAAATGCCTTTGAATAAAATATTAATTGCCTAGGTGTGCATTTGACAGAAAGGTGTCAATTATGCCAGTTAGATGAAAGGCTAAATGCCTTCGAGTTAAAGATTAAATGCCTAGCTATGCATTTTGACAGAAAGGTCTCAATTATGTCAGTTAGATGAAAGGTTAAATGCCTTTGAGTAAAAGATTAATTATCTAGTTGTGCATTTGACAGAAAGGTATCAATTATGCTAGTTAGATGAAAGGTTAAATGCCTTTGAGTAAAAGATTAATTGCCTAGTTGTGCATTTGACAGAAAGGTGTCAATTATGCCAATTAGATGAAAGGCTAAATGCCTTTGAGTTAAAGATTAAATGCTTAGCTGTGCATTTTGGAAAAAAGGTGTTAATGATGCAAGTTAGATGAAAGGCTAAATGCCTTTGGGTTAAAGACTCCATGCTTAACAGTGCATTTTGACATAAACGATATCATTTATTTATTTAACTAAAAGTATATTAAAGGAATCCCATAAAGTAGACAATTTATCATAGTTTTGATAGTTAGGACATACTTAAATTGTAATTATTTTACAAGGTTATGCATCACTAAGTAAATACTTAACGTGTGTTGATTTCACAGATAGGTAACAATCAAAGATTTACCAAGTAAGGAGTGCAGCCACAACAACTTTCATCAATTAAAGGTTGACTCGTCAATAACATTGGGACAATCTTATTCATTTTGAAATCTTAGTTGGCATGTAATTAAACTTAAGAAAAATATTTTTTAATGTATTTTAAGTGATAGTTTTATTAATATGCTTCTATAAATGTTATACTATTGTGTGGTTACAAAATTTTACGGATTTTTAAATGACAAAAGGTTTTAAAAAGTGATGTGACATCTATATCCCGTGTACGTAAAGGTATACGGTAGGTGGGTGTTACAATAGGTCTACTATTGAGGCAGAATAGCAGAGCTTAGCAAACATAGCGTATAATGTAGCAGGTGCTTGATGCCTTTTTAGGGGACATGAAGGTAATCATTCAAGCTATATATATTATATAGAGAGATAATACCAGTGTAATAGCCATGAGTGCTAACCCAATTTATCATTCCAAAACTAAGCATGTGGAGCTCGATGTCTATTTTTATCAAGAGAAGGTGGCAGCAAACATGCTTAAAGTGAATTACGTGCCCTCTAAGCATCAGGTTGAAGAAGTCTTGACCAAGGCATTAACAAAGGATTACTTTGCTCGTTTCAGACAAAAGTTAGGGTGTTGTCATTTAAGGAATTTGAAGAAGGAAATAGTAAGTAGAATTTTGAAGTATTCTAGAAGATATATGAGTTTTTATATGCAGTTAGCAAGTTATGGCAGCTCACCCTAGTCTAGAAGAAAGGTTATGAGTTGGTTACTACTTCTATTTGTGTATAAATATGTACCAGTAGGTTAAGTGATTATTAATTGAATAAAGTATTCTAGTTGTGTTTGCAACATATGTATTGTCAATTATTAACATATATTATAATCTATCTTCTAATCACTCGTACTATTAAAACCTCAAACATTCTTAATATCAGATAAAATTATGTTTATAAAAATATTTATTTACTTTAATTGTAAATTCATAAATTATAATATATATTTTTAAATTATAGTTTTTATTTTAAATTGATTCTGAAATTTATAATTTAGAAGATAATTGTTTGAAATATGTAAATTTTTTTATTAATTTGGGTTAATCAAAAGGTAGTGTTTAAAATTTTTGTACCTATTTAACCATTAACGTTCAAGCATCTTTGCTAGTGTCATGCTCAAACTTAAAACCTCTAGGAATAACAATCTTCCATCTATCCACTTAGGTAACTTTATTCATGTGTAATATATAATTTTTTATAGAAACGAAGAAAAGCTTTAAGCATTCATGGCAGCATTTACATCTCACAACAGATGAATACCGTCAGGCAAGTTCCGGGATAATTAAGCTAAATCGTCAACAACCAAATTGCTTTCTCGTGGCACATAACGAAATTGCAAGCATCAATCTCTTTGAATCAGATTCTGGATATGCCATGTCATTGCGGACCTTCCCTCCATTCTAGGCTCCCTTCGAATAACATAAATCACTTTCTTACTATCTTTCTCTACTATAACCATACGCAAGTTCCTTTCCCAAGCCAAGCAAAGACCAGTGTATACGCTTCATAATTCAGCGTTGAGTATCCAATAACATCCAATTTTATTCAAGAAGCCCAAAGTTCATTCACCACAGAGATCCTGGATATTGCCCCTATAGGTCGCCAAGCAATTCATTCTCTGTCTAGCACAATCAGTATTTAGCTTAACCCAACCCTCTAGTGGAAGCATCCAACACATATCCCTGTTAACTTCAATTTGTCGACAAGCCCTCTAGTTTATCATCCTGGCCAAAGTAGTCGTGGTCTGTTGTGTGAGACGAGAGCTTTGCTATAGAATACTTTCGTTTGCTACTAAATTCTGGCAAAAATTAACTTATTACGTCGAGCCCATAAACCCCAGATCTTCGAACCAAAAAAGATGTCCTTGAGATGGCAATAGGTCGAGTTTGGGTCAGGTTTTTAGTCAACCCGGCCCGACTCAAAAATCTACATCCTCCACCCGAACCCGACTTGACCCAAGAAATTTATATCCTTTACCCAACCCAACCCAACACGACCCAATAAAATATACTCTCCACCCAGCTCTGACCCGACCCAAATTTTTAGAGTATAAATATGACTCAAACCAACCTGACTTGAAATAAAATAAGGACTTAATTAAAATAAAAAAAATTAAGGAAATTACATTATTTTTCTTGAGTCGGGTTGGGTCGAAGTTTTTTACCCTCTACCCAACCTGACATGAACCTGATTTTTTTTTATAAAAATCTAACTCTATCGAGTCAAGTTAGGTCAGGTCAGAACCCATGGGATTCGAGTTAAATTTCCATCTTTATGATGTGCCAATCCTCCACCACAATAGGAAAATGAGTAGGTAATCAAATATTTAGTTCTATCCAGTGCGCTAGGTCCATCATCAAAAACTCGATCAATTTATCAGGCTTAATTAAGCTCGTCCATGCTGACAAGTCTACTGGGTATTCATGCAATATGTGTAAGCTACTTTCAACCAAATCACCATAAATTGAGTAGCCTGAATCCATAGTCAAATGGCACCTTGTTTGTTCCTCATTAGATAAAAATAGACATTTGCAAATAGTACACAACAACATTTTAACCCTTGTTAATCCATGATACTTTTTTAGGCTAGTCCACGGTGTTGCATCAACTCCCATGTCCAACTCCATCATATTCAAATAAGCACTTGAGATTGCAAATGCCTATTTTTTTATCATTTTTCCAACCCACAACATCATCACCTCTACTTACTAATGGTGGTCGGATAATAGCAATTGTTAACTAAGCCACTATGAGACATTCTCAAATATGTTTCCAATCTCAATCTTTGCTGGAATTAGCCATGGAACAGGCTAGTTCACCCTTTAAAGGCATATATTTGTTAGATGTATAGTAGTCAATAAGTGGACCTAACTCTCCTGCCTATGCTTTATACCAAAAGTCGATAGTAGTACCATTCCCTAGCATCCATACAAGATTATTTTGAACATTATTTCAAACCATACTTATATCGCTCCATGGTGATGAAATATTGCTTTGAAGTTGAAGTAGAGATGCTTGTTTTCCCGATCGAATTAAGGAGACCCGAGTAAATGAGACTTGAATTGGAATTTCAATTGTAATTATGCGAAAGTGGTGGTTTAAGGGATAAGTGTTTGATGGTGGATTGAATTTGAAATGTATGAATTCTTAGGGATGGATTGAGACCCACTAACTATAAAGGTTAGGAACCTTCGATATTATAAGATGGATAGAATATAGAACTTGACCCATTATCTATCAAAGAGATATGAGAAAAAGTTATAAAAATATGGATAAATGCCACACTCAGGAGAGTAATAAGTTCGATAGAAGTAGACGCCACAAGGGAATAACTTGATAAGTCTTGGATAAAATAACTGAGAGACAATCAAATGTATGTTTTGTATTAATCAAAGGATTGAATCAAAGTTGTTTTACAAATAAAATGGAATGACAAATTTATAGGTGAATAACAAGGTAGCTAAATGGACTAAATGGGTAATTAAATGGACAAATCCGACCATTCAATGGTTGGTATATGTTTTGATCAAATTCCATGTATAGGATTATGAAAGATACATGTATTCAATGTTTGGTTCATTTTTAGAAGCTTTCTAAGTCTCCTTGTATGCCATCTATTAAGTTGCTTCATGAATCCCCTCTAATTGCTCCATTAAATATACTTGAGATGTAATACCCCAAATTTTGGTTAGTGACCAAAATATAAGTTTTAAAAGTTTAGTGACCAAAGTATAAAATTGGGAAAAGTATAGGGACCTAAGTGGTAATTTTCCCCCAAAAAAATTTATTCCATAAATAGATATTTTACTTTTGAGAGTAGGGTTTTATTGAAATTGGATTCTTGATCCAGAATTTACGTTGAAAACTAGAAATGGTTAAAGTGCAGTAAGAAATCGATAAATCGGATCGAATAGAAATTTCAAGAAAAATTGAAGGATGATAAATTAGGCTTAAAAATATTATTTCCACATGTTAAAATGATGTAAAATAATATGGATAATTGGATTTGAAGATTTATTTCCATGTTTAATTTGGACCATTGGATCAAAGTGGTAAGATTGTAATTTTTGGAAAGTTCTTGGTAAAATTGGAAAAGGGTAAAATATTTTGTTCATCTTTGACTTTGGAAAGATAATAAGGTTTGTGTGGCTTGGTATTATTGTAAATATCAAGTTTCATTAATGAGAAAATGAATATTTTATTCATTTAAGTTTAAATAATGGTTAAATTAACAAGAAAATTTCATGAAACTTAGGCCATTTTTTAACCCCTTGGTCGTGTACCCCTAGCAAGGTAATAAAAAATTTCTTTCACATTTTTGAGTAATTTCTTTGGATTTTAGATCATGTCGTGAAATAGAAAATTGTTATATTCAAAAAACGCTATCATGTGGTACCTTTATTGCTTGCTAATTTGGTTTATGTTAAAAGATCCCAAATTATAGGGTTAATGTTCACATTAGGGTTTATGGAATTGATGAAGGATTTTCATGTTTTCGAGGTTGTGGAATCAATTCCAATCATGATTTATGATTAAAATCGACTATACATTCCTATATAAGTTATGGGTAATTTCGGCCTAACCTTAATCTTGGAGGAAGTTTATGTTATGATGAAATTTGATTAGGGCTTTGATTGTAGAGATTATATATAAGGTTGAATTGAGGTTTATTTCATGCTTGAATCGAATCAAAATAGAGTAAAATCATGAAAACCTTAGTCTTGGGTACATAAACCATTCAGCCTTGATGGGGGAAATTTTGAAAAATTTTGAAAAATCATGAAAAAAATTTGGGCTAATCTATAATTTTTTGAAAGTTAGGGGACCAAATTAATAATTATGAAAAAGTTTTGGGTTATTATATAACATTGAGAAAGTTGGTGGATTAAATGGTAAATATGACATTGTTGAGGTATTTGGTCTGAAAGTTTAATGCTGGAAATTATTGGTCTTATTTGGGCCTTGAATTGAAGAATTAATGACAAGAACCCAATATGAATAGAAAGGAAAAGTTAAGATGAATTTTAGAAGAATTTGAAAATGATAGTACTTTTGAAGTATTATTATTAAGTATGAAATATTAGTAAGAATACTAATATGTATTTATATTAGTATATGGTTTGTATGGATGCTAGTGTAGATCGTGATCGAACTCGTGATATGAGCAAAGCAAAAGGCAAGGAAAAAGTTAAAAAATAATCAGATTTCGATAGTAAGGCATAATAGTGAGGCAAAGTATGTGAGTGCATCTATTATGCACTTATATGATATGAGGACGACTTGGGATTAGTCGACCTCGAATGTTTTTATAAAACCATGTTTTATCGTATTTTAAAATATTTTCATAAGGTTTATGAAAAAAATTAATGGTGATTTTAGGGTATGAACTTCCCTAAAATAGATGGATGAACTTTTATATTATTGTAATAGTTATCAATATTTCATAATAAATGTTTAATCTGCGAATTTGATTTAAATGCCTATTATATGTGCATTGAGAGTCATAGGTGCATTTTGACATACTTGGAGTATGATGGTTATCGATTGATTTTGTTTAATACATATGTTGCAATTTCGTCTCAGTACCTTTGTGTACTTTCGGCACTATGTGTGCATGCATGGTATTCATAATGAGTTTTTGAATTACCATTTCGAATATATAAGTATAGTGTCGATGTTACTACAGTACATGTACTTTCGTTTAGCACTTATGTGCAACTCATGTACCTTGCATTCTCATTTGACATACATTGGACTATGAAGGAATAATTTTGAATATATTGATTGATAGGTATGTTGGGCATACTAAATATTGTTTCGCATGTTATTTGATGGAAACATAGCTTATCAAGTTAGTTTTTATGCGTTTATGTATATTATAAAATAAATTGTATTTTGATCTTATAATGGTTTACTCATGTTTTTAAAATGTCTTATTTGCTTTATTATGTCTCACTAAGTGAATACTCAGCGAGTGATGATTTTCACATATAGGTTTAATATAGAATCAGAGTGAGGAGTGCAACTGATGTCATATGTCAAGAGTTGCCTCATCAGTAATAGTATGTCATCTCTAGATGTTTATTTTGATATTACTTGTTTCAATGTAGTTACAGATGTTGTGATTCTCTGATAAGATACTTGGTATTTGGTTGTAGTATTATATAACGTTTGAACTTATACTAATGTTTAATGATTTTTAAATGTTACTTTATATATTAGTAGTTGAAGAATGTTTTATAAACTATATTATTAAACCATTTATTTAAAGAACCAATATTTTTATTGGTTTTCAAGGACGAAAATATTTTAAAAGTCATGTGATACCTGTGACTCGTGTACGGGAACGTATGCAGAAAATGGGTGTTACATTTAGTGGTATTAAAGCTACATGTTTAGTCGATTCTCGATTGAAAATGAGTTTATTTTATGTAAAAAGTATGCACATGCCACTAGGATTTCAAAGTTACTGATATGGTGTCAATATTATTTGATTAATGTCACTCCTCACTAACTTAAGTTGTTATTATGTGTGTTGTGTTAGATGTCGGGACCTAAGGATAAAGGTAAGAAGGTTGATAATGTTGAAAAGAAGGTCGAGATTGAAATCTACCCAAAAAGATCCGACATGAATTTAGTATCATGCCTTAAAAGAGTTGGAGCTGTAAGGGATTTTCCTCCATTTTATGGAAGAAATGCCCCAACATTTAATGAATTTACTACATTAGAGGAATCCATTCAAAAGTTTAAATGGATTACAAGAGAAGTTGAATCGAAAGAGGATTCATAGGAGATTATTCAATCTATTAATGACTCTGAGGTTTCTATAGGTAGGCTCAAATTTTTTAGGAATATTTAAGTTAAGCATTAAGTTGCTTAAAGAAATGTTGATTTGAGTTAGAGGAAATAAATAAGCGGTAAGTAAGTTGTCCGTTAAAAATTTAAAGAAAGTTGAGTTATTAATGAATCAGATGATAATTATGTTATCATTATAAAGGTTTCAAAATGAGTTTTAATGATAGTGGATGTTAAGTTTTATGGACTTGATAGAGTTACCTTATGAAGGTAAATGTGTGGAATGGATTGTCTACTCCTTCCATGCTATAAGAAATTATCGCTTAGATTGCGGTTGATTTTCAAGAACTTGAAAAGTATCTAGTTTGTAAAGGTGGGAAAATAGTAAATTTGTTTACTAGTGTGATTTCCGCTTTAACTGCTATGAAATCATTTCTACAAAGTTGTCAAGTCTTCTTATTAAATGATGTGGACATTTAGACTTTCATAGTTTAGATGGAAAATGTTTCAACTGTTCGAGGATATTTTCAATGGATCAGTAAAAGTTATATGGATTACATCAAGAATAAAATTAAGGAATTTTAAAATAGAGGTATTCTATTCGACTTGATCTCAAGTGATACGATAGTGGTAAACCCTATGGGTCATGGTGCAAGTGTGAGTAGGACATGTAGTAAATGTCCGATAAAGATTCAAGCGGCTATGTTCCCGGTGAATCTAATAGAATTCTCATTTAATGAGTTTAAGATCATACTGGGCATGGGTTGGTTGTCTCCATGTTCCCGGTGAATCTAATAGAATTCTCATTTAATGAGTTTAAGATCATACTGGGCATGGGTTGGTTGTCTCCGCACTATAGTTAGGATGATTGTCGCAAGAAGCGATTATTTCAGAAAGATACGGAGGATTTGGAAATTATAATGATTGGTGAAAAAGTAAAATCACCCCCAATGTGATATCGGTAATGATTGTGAAAAAAATGATGTCAGGAGGATGTATATTTTTTCTAACTAATGTGATAGATTCTCAAGTGTCTGAAGTAAGATTGCATGATATTCCTACATTTTGATAATTTCCATATGTCTTTTCAGATGAATTACCTGGGTTACCTCCAGATCGAGAGGTGGAATTCAAGAATGATGGTTATCAAGGTATTGAGCCTATTTCTATGGTTATGTATCGAATGGCTCTGACTGAGTTAAGAGAACTAAAGGCTCAGTTACAAGAGTTGCTTGATCAAGGTTTCATCAGACTGAGTGTTTAACCTTGGGGAGTACTTGTGTTGTTGGCGAGAAGAAAGATGAATCTATGTGATTATTAATAGATTATCGATAGTTAAATAAAGTGAAAATAAGAATAAGTATCCTCTCTAAGGATTAATGATATGTACAGTCAATTAAATGGTGCAGCAGTGTTCTCTAAGATTGATCATAGGTCTGGATACCATTAATTGAAGATTAAAGAGGAGAATGTTCATAAGACAGCTTTTCGGATGCGATATGAACACTACAAGTTGTGGTGATGCCATTCGGTTTGACTAATGTTCTTACATCATATATGGATTTGATTAATCGAGTGTTCTAGCTTTATTTGAATAAAATTTATTGACTCTTTCAGAGAAAAAGTTGTATGCCAAGCTGTCAAAATGTGAATTATGGTTGACATGAGTTGTTTTTCTTGGCCATGTTGTTTCGGTAGATGGCATAAGGGTAGACCCCAAGAAAAGTCATGTTATAGTGGATTGGAAACCCCTAAAGAACATCTTAGAATTTTAAAGTTTCTTGGGACTAGTTAATTACTATCGAAGGTTCGTGAAGAAATTTTCGATGACAGTGTCACCACTAACCAAGTTTCTATGGAAATATGTGCCTTTTTAAAAAAAATGAAGTGCCAAGAGAGTTTTGAAATTCCAAAGAAGATTTTAACAGAGGCACCAGTGCTTGTATAACCTAAGTTGAATAAAGATTTTATGGTTTTTAGTGATGCGTCTCATAATAGCTTGAGATGTGTGCTTATGTAAGAATATAAAGCCGTGGCCTATGACTCGAGGCAGTTAAAGACTCACGAGAGGAATTACTCAATGCATGATTTAGAGTTGGCAGCAGTCGTGTTTTCTTTAAAGATTTGGTGTCATTATCTATATAGTGAGTGGTCCTATATTTATACCGATCACAAAAGCCTAAAGTACTTGTTGACTCAAACAGAGTTAAACCGGAGACAGAGAAAATGGATAGAGCTTTTAAAGGATTATGATGAGATCATTGACTATCATTAAGGAAAGGCTAATGTAATGCCTGATGCACTTAGTCGAAAAACTTGTACAACTCTACGAGCTTTGGATGCACGTTTATCTTTAAAGGAAAACGGTGTCTTGATTGCTACGTTAAATTTAAAGTTGGTGTTTTTGGGTCAAATAAAAGAGATGCAAGGAAAGTGTTTGGAAAAAATTGCACAAGTAGGAAAAAAACGAGACTAAAGACTTTGAAGTCAGGACTGATGGATGTTTATATTATCATGGAAGACTTTGTATTCTAGTTAATGAAAAACTAAAGAAAGATATTCTCTTCTAGGAACATTATAGTCCATTGACTATGCATCTAGGCGGAAATAAGATGTATCAGGACATAAAGAGTTAATATAGGTAGCCTGGTATGAAAAGAGCTATCACGGAAATTGTAACATAGTGCTTGATATGCCAATAGGTGAAAACTGAATATCAAGTGCCTTCCAAATTGCTACAACAGATATCCATTCCTGAATGGAAGTGGTAATGAGTCACTATGGATTACATTTCAAGGTTATCGTTGATATCCAACAAGAAAGACTATACTTGGGTGATTGTTGATAGATTAACCAAGATAGATCACTTCATTCCAGTACAGATAGATTATTCAAGGGATAAATGTGATGAGTTATACATAAAAGAGATAGTTCGGCTATATGGAGTACATGTATCAATAGTATCTGACAATGATCCATGGTTTACATCAAGATTTTGGAATTCCTTGTACGAGGCCTTAGGTACTCAATTGAATTTTAGTATGTCTTATCACTCGCAGACGGATAGTCAGTCAACGTGGACCATTCAGACATTGGAAGATATGCTAAGGGAGCGTGTGATCAAAATTAAGAGATTATTAGAAAATTATTGGCATTTAGAAGAATTTTCTAATAACATCATCTATTATTCGAGCATCAAGATGGCTCCGTATAAAGCCCTTTATGGGAGAAAGTGTCAAACATTATTAAATTGGTTCGAGCTCAAGGATTGAGATCTAGTTGGCCCTAATTTGATAAAAAAATGAAAGATAAAGTGGGGATCATTCAAGATAATCTCAAGATAGATTTCAAACAACAAAAGTTTTATGCAAACCTAAAGAGGAAATATATTGAATATCAAGTGGGTGATAAAGTATTTCTCAAGGTATCACCTCGGAATAAAGTATTATGGTTTGGATGCAAAGGAAAGCTGAGTTTGAGATTTATTGGAACTTGTCAGATTTTGAAAAGAGTCGGACCAGTGGCTTATCAGTTAGCATTGCATCCCAAAATGGATAAGATCTATAATGTTGGTTATGTGTCAATGATCAGGGAAGTATCGATTAGATCAATTGCATATTATCACCCCAGAGGAAATAGAGATTCGATCATATTTGACCTTTGAAGATGAATCGATTGATATTTTTCTTGAGAAATCAAAGAACTACATAACAAGACTATTCTTTTGGTCAAAGTTCTTTGGTTGAATAATAAAGTCGAGTAAGTGACTGGGGAAAGAGAATAGGACATGAAAAAATAGTATTCGTACCTCTTCACATTATGTTATCGAGATGTTTCTCTGCCCGAGGACAAAGAGTGCAAATAGTACACCCAAGGGTGTAACTAGTTTCGAAAAAAGTGAGTGTTTATCTTCTTTCATGACCCTAACTTCTTTCATTAGTTGTTTCAACTATTTGTTTGATTCTTTCTTTTCTTCTTGATCGAAATCTGGAACATTTTCAACTTGTTGTTGGTTTTTAGAAGCACTACGTAAGTTTATGTTTACTCTTCCTGATTGAGTAATTTCTCCTGACTAGGCTTTAACATGAGGTGTTTCAAGATCTGGGGGATACAAAGGTTCCTCAGCTACTTTAGCTTTTTGACTATCTGCTCTTGGTGTAAAGCCTAGAGGATATAAAGGTTCTTCAGTGAAAGTACCAATAGTTAGGGTATTTATTTGATCACACTTCTCCTTTGTAACATACATGCAAATCTTTCCATCATATCATTCGGGATTTTATCAATTGTTCATGCATTTCTTCCTGAGCTTTCTTAAAATTCTCTTGCATCTCAACCTGATTCTTTCCAATTTGAGCGATCTTATCATTCATTACCCTTTTTCTAGTATTGTATGGATGCTTAGAGGTGTCCAGTATTCTTCGGAAAAAGAAAAAATCTTTTTAATGATTATGGATGCTTATTAACAAGTATGAAAAATATAATGTCAAATGTTAAAATGTTTATGCACAATATGTAAAATGCAAGGTGTTGATATTGAAATGATTTATTCATAACAACTTTTATATTAAAACAAAGTTTTATTACAAAGCTTTAAAACATAATACAACATCACAGATACATCTGAGCAACTTCCCCTAATTGTTGTATGTTTGCAAGTAACTCAAAGACCTTATGAGATTTTTTGGTTTCTGGCTCTAATTCTTCACTCAAAATGGTAGCCTCATATGCCAAATCCACCAGATATTGTGCCACTCCCTGAGCTTGCTCCAAATACTTTGCAATAAGATCGTCTCTTTGTTTGACCTTCCATTAGGCCCGTTCCCAACGATAGCACCATTGTAAAATTCCTTTATAAGGGACAATAGGGAGTTGATTCGCCTTTCTCTGAAAATCTTGAACCTTAGCCTCCAGTTCATTTACTTGCTTTTTCAGGCTTCTAACTTCCGAATTATTTTTGCAATACAATCTCCAACTTTACGATCTTGCCTTTTAGTTTTTCTGGTTTTGGGCTTGATTTTCCAGCAACCTTTGCTCTAATGCCTCCTTTTCTTTGGAGAGTATCTTGGCATGGTGTTTTCTTTGTTTGAGCTCCCTTTCAGCTTTTCTTTTCAAGCCCGTTGGTACTTGTTTTCTTGATCCTTCTGCAATTTGTGTCTTTACCATTTGCTGATAGGATGAATAAACATCGTCAAAGTCTATCATGAGCTATTTTTCTACCTTGATAACTTGATTTGCACGTCCTTTATGGATGTCTATTTTGATTTCTTTATGATATGCTTCCTCTTCTAGCTTTTGCAGAGTTCTTTTCCATTGCTTTCTTTCAATCTCAAAGTCTTGCTTCGCCAGCTCTAACAGAGATGGTAATTCTTAAATGTTCTTTGATAGTTGAACATTCTTGAAATTAACCGTTGGAATGTTGTCACTGACTCGGCTAACTCTCCATTGCCCATATTCTTGTGAAAGTTTTTGACTGAAAGTGAATAAATTTACTCGATGAATCCATTTCCAAGCATCAGCAACCTTTCTGATCTTATCCTTGTACTGATCACTTCTAAATGCAAATTCTGATTCGAATAAACCTGATATCGCAGGAATAAACTGTCTTGATCCATATTGTCTAGAAACCATCAAAGGTGTATATCTTACAGAACCCCAAATACCAGACAAAAGAACCCAATCATGCTCTCCACACTTATACAGTATATTTGAAGAAGTGTTCCATGAGGCTCACCATAACACGCCATTATCTTCAATATTTCGAAAGATGCTCATCCATTTTTCTTCATCGTACCCTCCGGGTCATTTCCGAGAAAGGAAATCTTGTAGAGGTAAAAAATCTTCCAGAAATACTCGGCCAAGTGCTCTTTCCTCGTGCTTAAAATGATTCATAATCCATACCAACAACAGAGGTGCACGTCCCTCTCCTTCCTTTCTGCAAGAATTCAAGGAACGAAATGTTTCGGCTAATATAGCAAGAATTGGATCTGCATTCTTGTTCAATTTTTCAAACAGGTCTACAGTCGATATATTCACATGCCCCATAATTTTTGGAAAAATGACTAATCCATAAATACCTAAAGCCAACATATCAATCTTCTTTCTCTTATCTGGATGGTGGTAGATCACTTCTCTCAGGGTTGTCCAAGTGATACATTCACTATCGCCCTTCTTTTTGATATTTCTTGTGGCCCACTCTTCACTCATCCCGGTCAATAAGAGCACATTCTTCTTAAAAGGAGAAGTATTAGGTTGCTTGATATATACCTTGTCTTCATAGGAACTCGGACAGTGAATAGGAGCTCGATATTCCTCCACAGTAGGTGTCAAGTCTACTTTGCTAAAGGTAAAGAAACTGTAGGCAGGGTTCCAAAATTATGATAAATCTCTGAACAAGTGTCGGTCAATAGGGATGTCCAAAAGATAAACAATGTCTCCATATAGTTGGTAGAATAGTTGTTTGTCAGTTGTTTCCCATTTTCCCTAGATTTCCTTCAACTCACTCAGATTCTTTTGGCATACATTGATATGTGTATATCTGATCAAGTCTGACACGTACCCTGGTAATAAGCTATTTGCTTTGATAAGTTGAGACTGCTCAGACCATCTTAAAACAACTGCGATGTCTTCTACTTCATGTTGGACTCTTTGTTCCACATTTCTAGCTTTCTATATGAAATCAATCATGAATCATCACTGCGATAAGAAAAATGCAATATGCAGAATGAAAATGAGGCATATAATTAATCAAGAATAATTATTCAAGAAATCCTAATTTCATGCCCTCTAGTCTCATGCTTTATTCATAACAACAATCCTAACCGCATGATTTCTAGTTCGTATGTTTTTACTAAAAAAAAGTAACAGTTAAAAGAACCAACAAGCTTTCCTTGTGTGCTAATCTTAAAATACTTAATCGGGTTAGGTTCTGCGTAAATTTAAGTTCTAAGTTTTAATACATGCTAGGTTTTGGCTCTAAGGTAAAAAGGGTCAACGAATTGTCCTTTGTTGGTGTCCCCTTGGACTGCCAAGCCCTCAATCCTTATCTATTACAGACTTTCGGATTAAGTTCAATTAGAAGGAACACACTTCCTTATGTCCATACGGAGGTGAAAACCACACAAGGAACATAAGGTGTGAGCTCAAAGAATTGTCCCCTATCCCATATGGAGGTCAAAACCACACGAGGGAGTAGTTTCTCATTCGAACTAAATAAGATAAGAGCGGGGTTTTAGCTCGTGTCATGAATGCAGTGCACAGTGAGTGAGGAAAAGCATAAAAAATAAGATAATGTACAGCCTATTATTCTATTCTAAAGACTTTAATTAAATATGTACACATAAAAAAATAAGTTTGTATAATTAATAAAAGTATTAAAAAACTAAATTTAAAAAAAAATTATAATTTTATTGCAAAGACAAATAATTAATAAAATGGTGGCTTGACTCTCATTTTTTTTAAAAAAACTTCCCCAGCAGAGTCGCCAAGCTGTCGAGACGTTTCTCTGCCCAGCGACGGAGAGTGCAAATAGTACACCCAAGGGTGTAACTAGTCTCGAAAAAGTGAGTGTTTATCTTCCTTGAATCAGATGAAACACTATGTTGTAGAGTCACCACCAATCTTTTAATGTGGTGAGATTGGTCACCAAAATGTTATATTATTCTAATAAAATTCCTAAGAATAATATTAAAATAATACAACAAAGGGTCTTCGGTGTTTCATCTTCTCTAGTGGCGCGTGGAGGCACGTAGATGCTCTGACGATGGTAAAGCTTTCTTCGCTCTCTTCTCATTATTTTTCTGGTCTGTTTGCTGTGTATTGGGTGCTTTTTTTCTCTCTTTTCTCGTTGTCTTCTTCTCTTGTAGGTTTACCCTATTTATAGGGATTTTCGATGCTCTCTTTGGACCGGTTTAAAGGTTGAACCCCGGTGAGTCACCGGAGCTATAGTGGTGATTGACCCTAGGGGGCTATGAGCTTGCGGTGGAGGGATTGGGTGCATTAAATGCACCCAGATCTGGTGAAGATGTGGCAACGTCGTGGCATCTACTGGTTGGAGTGTTCGGCGGCGGACGCATCATAACACTATGGCGGCGGCCGGAATAGCCCTAGGATTACAATGAGTACCCTAGGGTTTCTGCTGGTTATACTTGGGACTGTTGGATCTCTCCAGATTCAATAACTAGAATTTGTGCAGCGCTGGTACCTGTGTGAAATCCCTAGCAGCATTTGGGTTTGCTTCTAGGCCTGTTGGGCTGTTCGGGGTAAGTCTAGGCCTGAATCGGGTCCTAGTCTATCGAGATTTGCTTACAACATGGTTGTTTGGGTTGTAACCGGCCTTGGGTTAAATCCATTTTTCATTTGGGCCTGTAAAATTATAATAATTAATTGTAATATAATAATAATATATATAATAATATTATTATAATATTCATATTAAATCGAGATTAGGATGAAAAGGACTGTCGACACATGTACTTACTAAAATTCAAGGATAATTTTTTAAAGGGGAAAGTTGTAATACCCTAAATTTTGGTTAGTGACCAATATATAAGTTTTGAAAGTTTAATGCCTAAAGTATGAAATTGGGAAAAAATTTAGGGATCTAAGTGGTAATTTTCCCAAAAATAATTTTTATTCCATAAATAGATAGTTTACTTTTGAGAGTGGGGTTTCATTGAAATCATATTATTGATCCAGAATATACGTTGAAAACTAGAAAGGGTTAAAGTCCCATAAGAAATCGGTAAATCAGATCGAATAGAATTTGGGAAAAATTGTGTGATGATAAATTAGGCATAAAAATTTATTTCCACATGTTAAAATGATGGAGAATAATATGGATCATTGGATTTGAATATTTATTTCCATTTTTAATTTGGATCGTTGGATCAAAGTGACAAGATTGTAATTTTTGGAAAGTTGCTTGGTAAAATTGGAAAAGGGTAATATATTTTGTTCATATATGACTTTGGAAATATGATAAGGTTATGTGGTTTTGTATTAATGTAAATATCAAGTTTCATTAATGGAAAAAATGGACATTTCTCATTAAACGTATATTTTATTCATTCAAGCCTAAATAAAGGTTAAATCAACATGAAATTACATGAAAATTTCATGAAACTTTGGCCATTTTTCAACCCCTTGTCTATGCACCCCCAGGAAGATAAGAGAAAATTTATTTCTCGTTTTTTGAGTAATTTTCTTTGGATTTTGGATCATTTAGTGAAATAGAAAATTATTATATTCGAAAAACGCTATCATTTGGTACCTTTATTGCTTGCAAATTTAGATTGTGTTCAAAGATCCCAAAGTCTAGGGTTTATGTTCACATTATGGTTTATGGAATTGATAAAGGATTTTGATGCTTTCGAGGTTGTAGAATCAATTCCAAGCATGATTTATGATTAAAACCGACTATACATGCCTATATAAGTTATGGGTACTTTTGGCCTAACCCTAATCTTAGAGGAAGTTTATGTTATGATGAAATTTAATTAGGGATTTGATTGTAGAGATAGTATAAGGTTGAATCGAGATTGACTTCATGCTTGAATCAAATCAAAATCAAGTAAAATCATGAAGACCCTAGTCTTGGGTACATAAACCATTCGGCCTTGAGGAAGATGATAAGGAAAAATTTTGGAAATTTTCATATGGATTAGAAATGATATTAGAAATGTTCTACAAGTCTTAGAAAAAAATTTGGGCCAATCTGTAATTTTGTGAAAGTTGGGGACTAAAAAGTTATGGGTTGTTGTGTAGTTGTTCAATAATTGTTGTGTTATGCTTGAAATTTCTATTTGGGGTCTAAAATTGAAGTTAGAATGTGAAATTTAGTCATTTTATAAAGTTGAGAAAGTTTGAGTGCTAAATGGTAAACATTGAGAAATTTTATAGATTAAATGGTAAATATGGCATTGTTAAGGTATTTGGGATGAAAGTTTAATGCTATAAATTATTGGACTTATTTGGGCCTTGAATTGAAGAATTAATTATAAGACCCCAATATGAATAAAAAGGAAAAGTTAAGATGAATTTTAGTAGAATTTGAAAATGATGGTACTTTTGGAGTATTATTATTAAGTAGGAAATGTTAGTAAAAATACTACCATGTATTTAATATTAGTAGCTGCCTTGTATAGATGCTCGTGTAGATCATCATTGAACTCGTGATACAATCAAAGAGAAAGAGAAGAAAAAAGTTCAAGAATAATTGGATTTCGATAGTAAGACATAAAGTGAGCCATACCATGTGATTGGTGGTATTTGTTGTTTCAACTATTTACTCTTTAGTCCTCCATATATATAACCCCTAAAACCAAAAAAATCCTCACATTTACTCTGCCCAGCAGAACCGAGACTAAACGCTTGATTTTTTTTGTGTTTTTTCGGTAGTATGCCGAACAATTTTGGACTTTTTAATGCTTTGCTTTCTTTGGTTATTTTGGTGCTTGGTTTCTTCGGTGCTACTGCTTTATTTTTCTTTGTTGTGGTTACTATTTTTCTATGGTTTATTGGCTTGCTCTGTCTTGTGGTTGTTGTTGTGTCCGATGTGGTACATATATAGCCCCCTGATGGGGATGTTTCCGACTTTGGCGGGGGTTATTCCCCTCGTCCCCGATTTGCTCAAATTTATTATTGTTTACCGGCTAAATGGGATGGTGCAATCTCGATTTAGCCGGGGCTCCTTTGCATGGCCGATTTTCAGCGTTTTTCTCAGCTTCGGACATTTCGTTAGTGCGTGGCTGTTGTTCGGCCGATGGGTTTCTCTCGGGTTCCTGGCTTAGACCTCCAGGTTTGCTTGCTGGGTCAGGCTGGTATTACCTGGTTGGGCCTCATTTTGGATGGAAATGAACTCTTTGTTGGACTTGGACCTAAACCAAAATAAAAATAAAATAAGTATACTATATATATATATATATATATATATATATATATATATATATATATACTTCGAAAACCGTTTTCAAAAAATATATATTATATATATTTTCAAACATTTTTTCTAAACTATATATTATATGTATTTTTCAAAAACGTTTTAAAACTATATATTATATATTTTCGAAAAATATTTTCAAAACTATATATTATACATATTTTTTAAAAATGTATTCAAAATTACATATTATATATATTTTAAAAAATGTTTTCCAAACTATATATTATATATGTTTTCAAAAATGTTTTTAAAACTATACATCTAGTCCAAAATATAGCAAATGATTGTTGTGGCCTAGGTGTTTGTCTCCTACATTTGCAGCACGGGTTTGTATGCTTTATTCCTCTTACCCACATTTTTGTTGCATTCATTTAAGATGGTGTTATTATCGGAGAAAAATAAAATAAATTTATTAAATTAAAAATAAATTAAAATAAATGTAATCTTCTAATCGAAAGATGACATGTGTCATTATTGTAATTTATTGATTTAGTTTCTTTTAAGAGGGTGACATTTGTCACCCTTTTATTGGAGAAAAATAAATCTATTAAATTAAAATAAATTAAAATAAATTTAGTCCTCCAATCGAAAGATGACACATGTCATTATTGTAATTTATTAAAATGAGGACCAAATTGAAAGAATATATAAGTAACATGGACCAACTGTGTAACTATACCCAACATATTTTTAACTGTCACGCCACCTGTTCCATTAACTGTTAACGACATGGGACAGAAGTCTAACGCTTACTTCAACATTATCGTCGAAAAATCAGTTGCAGCTCCCTCCAGGTTTGTTTGAAGCTATCCTATTTCTTCACTGAGCTATTTATTAGTTTTGCACTCTTTTAATTGGATAACCTGAGCGTCTTTTTCTGACTAATATTTTAGTCCTTCCTTGTTTCATAGGCTTGCGCATTCATGTCCATATGGAGTTGTTTGTCTCTTTTTCCTTTCCCATGCTATGTTTATATTCTGCATTTTGTTTATGTTCCTGGTTAATGACACATATGTACATTTCTAACAATACAAAAGTCTTTTTTATGTTATAAAAAGTGCTTTGTGAAGTCTAGTAGCTTTCTGCATAGTTTGGCCTACTGCTCTGTAAGACTACTTTTAACGGCATACCGCATACATTAATGCTAAATTGTCAAGTTGTTTCTATTTGCTAGTACTCTAGTTCTGCTACTTACACGTTCACAATAGCTTCCCTTACTCTCATAATCTCTGGTGCAGATATTAAAACAGTACCAGTCAGTTCCTCCAAAGGACATGTGAAAGAAGATATTTCTACATTGACATGGATTGAAGCCTTAAATAGAAAAGGGGAGCATCATGTAGATAGGACACATTTTACCGATACTGCCAAAAATTCTTCAGACTTTGGAACATTTTCTATACAGAAGAAAGGTGATCTGCTTCTCCATCTGTCCCAAAAATGAAGATCAAAATTTTGAATGTCTTTGTGGCTAATCTTGTAGAATAAGTTGTTATGCTAAGTCTTGAATTTGGTTGGTATTTAATAGTTTCACCGACATGATTATAAGCTTTTGCCCGCAAGATGATGTTTGGGGCCTGTCGTAACTGGTTTTCGCCCAGGCATGAAATTTCCTTGGCGGAAAAGTAATGTGAATATATAAATGGTTTTTAATGAAATGTTTTGGAGTCACTATCGACCTTTTGGGCTAGGTATGTCGAATACCTAAAAATCATCTTTTAAAAGAGTTTTTAATAAAACATCATTCAAAAGATAAACCGGCCTGTGTTTAACCAAAAATTCGTTCTTTTTAATAATAAAAAGGGATTCGTGGTCGGTTACGTTTGGGGAAGGATTAACACCCCCATCAACGCCCAAAACTAGTACCCGTCGATTATAAATTGTCTATAGTAGTAGAAGTTTAAGAATTCGAATATCAATTTAATTTATGATCCTGTTATTTCAGATTCCGTTAAATAATTTTTAAAGAAAGATATATTAAAATGATTTTTATAAAAACTACTGTATATATATATAGGGTTTTTTAAATAGGGTATTTATTTATTTAAAAATATCAAAAAATGACATCTAGTTACTTTAAGACATATCCTTTCTTCAATATTAAAAAATGAATAAATATTAATAAAAAATAATTTGAATAAAACTAAAATAACTATATATATATATATATTTGTTTTTATAAGTAAGATATTTATTTATTTAAAAATATCGGAATATGACCTCTAGTTAATTTAAGACAACCCTTTCTTAATATTTTAAAATAAATAAATATTATTTAATCAAATATATATATTTATATGACTAAAATGAAAATAATAATAAAATAATTAAATTAATAATTTAAACATATTGAAATTAAAAGGGTAATAATAAAAATTAAATTAAATTGCAATTAAATAATGATTGAAACAAATAAAATTAAAATAATAAGATTAAAATGTAAAATATATAAATTAAAGTCCTTAATTCAAATCATCATGTAATATAGACATTAGGATTGTAATTTAACCATAATTAATATTCGGGAGCAAAATATAAAATATTAAAATAATAAGGACTAAATATATTATTTACCCTAATTATATATGACTATACATGTAAGGATTAAAATAAAATAAATCAAAATGTAAAAAACTAATTGAAATGCTTAATAACTTGATTTTAGTGACCAAAATGGTAAGTTTACAAAATCAGAGAAATGCAGAAAGGGTTTTCCTATGTGGGAAATTACACAAGCACCATTCATCAAAACGACGTTGTTTTACCCTTTAAATTGGCCCCCTTGGGCCATTTCTTCTAATTTTCTTTATTCTCTCTCTTTCTAAGGAGAGAAAAACCTCTCCCTTTTCTCTAGACTCTCTCATCGGAGAGAGAGCCGACCATTCGTCGGTCGCCGTTTTTCTAAACCCAAATCTAAGGTTGTTTTAGCATAAAACCTCACCAATCGTCGTAGATCTAGGATTTTTACCTTTGACTTTTCGGTTCTCCGGTGACTCGTGGAGACTCCTCAGTGGTAAGTTTCTTCCCCTTTTCTTGCTCTCTTTCCTTTCTGTTTGCTATCGATGGTTGCTCTTGTTGGTTGTTGTTCTTGCTCTGTTAGTGTTCGTATCTTCTTCCTCTCCTTTCTTTTTTGCGGGTTTTCCTTTCTGTTTGCTATCGATGGTGCTCTTGTTGGTTGTTGTTCTTGCTCTGTTAGTGTTCGTATCTTCTTCCTCTCCTTTCTTTTTTTGCGGGTTCGGTGGTGGCTTTATAGGCCACCACGACACTCACTTTGGACCGGTCACAGAGGGGGTTTTCGGTGAGTCAGCAAACTATAGTGGTGACTCACCCTAGAGTATTGACGTGTGGAGGGGCAGCTGGCTTCTAGAGCCTTCGGCGAGGGTGGCGTCATGGCAGCGGGCATCGACGAGGCGGCTGGAAGCTTCATCCTCGATCTAAGGCGACGACGGTGCTGGGAGCTTGATGATGAAACCCTAATTAGGTTTAGGGTTAGTCTTTAGCCGATTCTGGTCAGGCCTGGATTGGGTCTGGGCATGTAAACGGGCCTCTGGGCTTGTAATAATTAATAATAATAATAATAATAATATAATAAAAATAAATAATAATAATGTAATAAAAATAATAATGTAATAAAAAAAATAATAAAATAATAATTAAAAACTGTGACAAAAACTTAGTGTCTACAGCTGCCCCTCTTTGCTCACTCTTGTGTTAACAAGAATAGGGCAAAGACGAAAAGACAATAAGTTTTTGTCCAGTTGACTTCTTTTGATTAAGAAGGAGTTGTTAAACCCTTAAATGATGGATTCAAATCTTTACTAAAATCTATATTTTCAAAGCTTTGAAAAGTATGGTAATTCTTTGCTGAAATCTTTGCTAATCTCTAGAATTCACATCAAGGAACCCTGAAGGCTTAGTTTCTTAGTTGTCAAGGAACCCCTTTGTTAGGCATAGGTTCCTTTAATAGCTCTTTTGAGAAAATTAGTAAACCGCCGAAGGCTTGGTTTCTAAAATTCATTTGAAAACATCCTGCACTGAAGGTCTTATGGATGACCCGAAGGCTTTAACATCTTGCACTGAAGGTCTTACAGATGACCCGAAGGATTTAAATTAAGAAACTCCCGAAGGTTTAGTTTCTAAATCTCATTTGGAAACATCATGCACTGAAGGTCTTATGGATGACCCAAAGACTTTAACATCTTGCACTGAATGTCTTACAGATGACACGAAGGATTTAAATTAAGAAACGCTTGAAGGCTTAGTTTCTAAATCTCATTTGAAAACATCCTGCACTGAAGGTCTTATGGATGACCCAAAGACTTTAACATCTTGCACTGAAGGTCTTATAGATGACCCAAAGGATTTAAATTAAGAAACTCTCGAAGGCTTAGTTTCTTAGTTGTCAAGGAACCCCTTTGTTAGGCTTATCTTTCTTTAACAACTCTTTTGAGATAATTAGTAAACCCTCGAAGGCTTGGTTTCTAAAATCTCATTTGAAAATATCATGCACTGAAGGTCTTATAGATGGCCCAAAGGCTTTAACATCTTGCATTGAAGGTCTTACAGATGACCTGAAGGATTTAAGCAGCATGTTCTAAAGACTTACAGATGGCCTGAAGAACTTACAAATTCGGGAAATAGTTTACTAAGTAAGAAACTTTGGAAATTGTTTTCTTACTATTCAATAATTTCATTTTCATAAAAGATTAAATGAGAAACTTTGGAAATCATTTTCTCATTGAAATAAGTTGTTGATTGGGTAACATGACCCTAACTTCAAAATAATGCTCATTCTTATGAATTGTGTCCATCTATTCTTCAGATGTTTGCGTGATTCCTGCATTTGGGATTTGAATTCTACCTTCCACTTGTAAGGTATTTTCCATCATGAATCTTCTCTTTTCTTATGAAAGCATGTAAAACATCATGTTTGAATACAATCGAATGTATCAATGTAATGCATTTTCTATTATGCAAATGATGTTATAATGAATGCATGAATGTTGAATCCATCTTCATTTGATGTTTTTCATATATAAGTGTAGCAACTTATGCTATCAAGATTTCATTTCTGAAGAACCATCTGATCAACTTGCCTCTTTGTGTCTTCTTTTCTTCATTTGCATTAAAGTTTTAGAAAAAGAGAATCTATTCATCTTTGAAAAGAAAATCTATCATCTTTGAAGAATTTAGATGTAGATATGCTAAACTCAGCAGGGATAAATTAGGAGAGTAGTGTATGTTCTAATTTGACTCTTGAAATACATCATAAGGAGGATTTATCCTAATTCCTTTCATGTCTCCATATCTAATTGGATCTCGAACAAAGCCATTTAGACCATATCATGCTGAGATGTTTAACAACATCCTATTATTCAATTTTAGTTGGTTCCACTATTTTCTTGTTGTTAAAATTTCAGCTTCCCTTCTGTGGAAAGAATCTTCATCATATCAAACTTCTAACCTTAAGAAGTCAAACTTCATCTTGGGTCCATAAATGGAAATACCATATGATTGCAACATTGGTTCAACACCATAATCACTTGTTCATAAAACATTTAACAACACATTCATCATTTCCTGTGGCTTATGTACAGATGTTCGTAAAATATTTGACAACACATTCATCCTTTCCTGTGGCTTCTGCCCAGATGTTCAATCAGTGAACTCCTTGTATAGTGTTTGGAGTTTTTGTATGTCGTTACAAGGACACTAGATAACAAAGCTCAGTGGGAATACAAGTGGGACGCTTTGGCTTGCCAGAATCAAATCACCCAAAACAATGCAACTGTATAATGAACAAAGTAATTATGTATAGTCAGCTCGACTGTTAGTGCTTCACCATCTTCATTCTTCATACCTTTCTGTCTCATTAGAAATATTTACTCAAATCAATGATCTTTCCATAAGATGATACGGGCCTTCAGTATGTCCTAATATTTGTTGATATGAATATTCAAAATGCATTCAAAATTGTTTCTTGTTGATGTGAGCCTTCAAAATGCTTCAACATTTACTTCTTGCTAATATGAGCTTTCAACAATACCCAAATATTCATATTGACGTGACCTTCAAAATGCCCCACATGGATCATTTATATTTGAAATAGGCCTTCAACATGCCCCTTTAAAACAAGGTAATCTTTCTTGATGAATCGCTCATAATGTCACAAGAGATCGTTACAAGTTCAATTCTCCAGACTTTCTAGCTTCTTGGACCATTTGCTTTCAAGAATATGAAATGCTTCATCATTCTGGCATCGTTTATTCTTTTTCTTCAATAGAGGTAGAATAGGCATCAACTTGCTTCAAGAACCTTCTTTATTTGAGACTATCCTGTTTGAAAATATTTTTCCTCCTTTCTTTATCAAAGAATGAAAGAATTTTGTAAAATATTACCCCTTAATTTAGGCTCACAATGGAATCAAATCATAAAACATGAGTTTAATGAATATCAAATAAATCAACTGCACTTTTAAATTAAAAATTCATAGTCCTACGGCAAGTGTCAAAATTATTGACTAATTTAAGGTGTAGGTTGATTTTGGTAAGGTAAGGTCTCTTAGGTTGGTCCAGTATATATGTCCCTTTGAGCTTTCTCTAACTTGAAGAAATGATTATTGTATTCATCTTATAGAGATACTTCTTGACTCCAGAATCTCAGGAACGTCTTTGGGATGTTTGGTGCTTCATCAAGAGCTTAAGATAGTCTCTTATGTTGTTGTTGCACCATTCAATGTTCGAGCTGTCTTTTCAGGTTTTCAACTCGAATCCTCCTTTGGTTTCAAGATGTTATTTAGAAATTTTATGTCTTGAACCCCCTTTTTATCATTTTTCATATCATGCATTAAAGATTTTAAAAACAATTATTTGCAAATAAAAATCAATCCTGAGAAGTGGAATGAAATCTGAGGATAGTCTCTTTCACATAGAAATCCATGTATGATTAGAATGGACTTTTTAGGTACGTAACGTAGACCAGGACTCATGGTTATGAAAGAAAGGGATAAAAAGGCCCAAACAAGTGTTTAAGGGTAATTGAACCAAGGATCAATTCATTCTGATGCCTTCAATCTTGCCTTGCTAGACTTGGATCTGCTTTGCTACTTGTCTTTCATCATTTCTTTTTTTTAATCCCTCTAAACTGCCAATTTTTGGATTCATTTCCATTTTTTATATCTCCACTATTTATTGCGCTTCTTGTTGAATATGAATCTTTGAACTGATTGCACTTGATCAACCTTGTAGCTTGAGGCTCAATTAGTCACCCATCTTGATTCATTTTTTTCTCTTTTTTCTCTTTTTTCTCTTTTTCTCTTTCTCTTTTTCTTTTTTCCTTTCTTTTCTTTTTTCGTTTCTCTTTTTTCTCTTTTTCTTCTCTGATGGATGAGTATAAAACTTCAATTGATTTGAGTACTTCATTTCCCTCTTGTCTTTTTTATTCTTGATTGGATTTGATCTTCAAGCACCTCATATTTGACCTATATTGTGGTTTAAAACTCTCTTTATTTCAAGGAGATTTATCTTCATAATAAAATTGGATTGACAATCTTTATTCCTGTGAACAGATAACCTTCACTTTGCCCCCAGTGTAGAGGGTGATCCTTGGTTAGGGTTGAATCAGAAGAAAAAATCATTTCATACACAGAAGTCTTTCTAAAAAAGAGGTATCCCCAGGGGGATGAATATTCAGGATTAACTTTATTTACATGAAAACAATGTAATTAATGCATGATATAATTATTTAAATCAGTCCCCTCATTATTTTTTCTTCTTCTTGCTTTGAGTATGCCCTAATAACTCAAAATTATCTTCGATAAGTTGGTCCATGATGCTTCATCTCGTCTCTTCTTACAAGAAGATTCATGGATAATTGAAAGTTTGGTTCTTTTGAGGTCTTTTAGTTTTACCAGTATGATGGTTTTGTATCTGGAAGGACAAATGTGTGACTTTTGAAGTTGTGTATATGGTGGAATGTTATAAACTAATCAACTCTACCCAAGAAGGTAAACATCTGGATTTGGTGTCTCAAAAACAAGTAGAGACATTACTTCAGAGTCTCAGATAATTGTAGTGTCAAGATTTGGTTTTTGTAAGGACAAAAATAGGCCATTTATGTATTTCTAGCATTGGACGGGATATGAAAGGTCTAATTTTATCACTTGCCAAAGATATATAATTATTGAAAAAGAATATTTAATCTAATTGATACTAAAAAATTTCAAGATTAAAATTTAATTCCTTGCTAATAACCATAAAAGAAACAAAAATTTATTTATCACAACAAGGCAGAGAAAGGAACAAAAAACAAGTTCAGACAAGATGCTGAAAATAGATAGGTACTATAGTGGTAAATAACAACTTCCATTTGTTTATTTATCTTGCTTTATCATTCCTCGAATATTGGGTGTGTACTTGGCCCAGGATTTTTATCCTTATTTGCCCCCCATTTCTTGATCATTTCTTTTGTCAAGACTCCCTTGTCAACTAGCGTCTCTATTTCTTTTAACAGTGGCCAACAACTCCATGTTGAATACCCCTTTACCCCCAATTGAAAATTACAGAAGCTATTTTGATTATAGCAATGGGCATAAGGTTTTGGTGACTTTTTTAGTTTCCTTCGCTGATTAAATTTTCAATTAATTCTCCATTTGTCATAAGATTCTCGAATTCCTTCGTCCGATTTGCCAACATTAACTCAAAGAAAGGAGTGGGAAGGGAATCACGAAACATATGTGATATCTCTTCTTCTAACATGGGAGGTTGAACTTGTGCTGCTACTCCTCTCCATCTTAAGACATACTTCTGAAACCCTTCATTGGATTTCATCTTTACTCCTTGAAGATCCTTACGCTTGGGAGCTAAACCTTTAACATACCGATATTGTCCCAAAAATGCATCAGCTAGATCAACCCATCTCTTAATCTGTTCTTAATTCAAATGATTGTACCATACTACTACTGGGCCAATGAGGCTATCATGGGAAGAGTGAATTAACAAATCATCAAAATTTAAATATCCTTCCATTTTTCTATAAAACATTCTCAGATAGATTAGGGGACAACTGGTGCCATCATATTTCTCAAAATCATGCATTTTGAATTCATAGGGAATAACTAAGTCTATAACCAAGCTGAGCTCTCTTGCTTCTAATTCTTTGTGGGAGGCATTAACACTTTTCATATTTCTGATTATTTCATCCACCCTCTTGAATCTCTCTTTATATTGTGAATAATTAATGAGGTTATTCTTTGGGTTCGATTGGGATGCCCCAGGGTTTGTTATCATTCTCGACTCATTAATTTGATAGCGCTGTTGCTCTTTAGTAGTTATATCTTCTATATCAAATGCCATCCCCTGAATAATTTGATTCAATCTATCTTGTAGAGAATTTGATGCTTCTTTCCTTGTATCTTGATGTAACTCTGTCAATTATTATGGCCACTGATCTTGTAGTCCTTCACAAGATTGCTCTATTGCTTTCATGATGATGGTATAGTAATATGAATGAATGATCTCGATTTTATTGTTACAAAACCTTTCATGAATTATTTACATGTTTTTATAACCAATGCATATAACAATACTTAAATAAAACTGTAATGTAAATGCAAATATATAAAAATGGGAATGTAAACTGTGTAATACGACAACAAACATAAAAGTACGAATGCAAAAATGCAAAATGCAAATGCATGTATGAAAAAGGTGTTACTCAAGAGTGATCATCTTAAAACAGATTTCATTGAACACAAAAGTTTCGACATCAAACAAAACTTTTATATGTAGGGAATAGCTTTCTCTCCTAACTTCTCTATTTCCCTTAAAAGCCAAATTAACTTCCACTCATGCGCAGGTGTGGAGTTATCAATTGCCTTTATTCTCTCATGAAGCCAGCTAAGTCTACTAGCTTATGAGCCACATTGTTTGCTTGGGCAATAATTTCCTTCATGATATTGTCTTTTTCCTTCATCTTCTGTGTCAATTCTCGGAGTTGTAAACAATGTTGTTTATTTTTTTCTTATGAGAGAATCTTTGCGTTCAAGAAGTTCTTGTATAAGATCTCTATAATCATCTAAACATTTCATCAATGTCTTGTTTTTGGTCTTAGTGACTTTTAATTCAGCATTAATCTCACATCGATGAATCTAATATGAATCTTACATGTTGATTATAGCACTATTCAACCTTTGATTTTTGACTTGACATTTTTCAAATTGAAGACAGTTGTATTGCGTCTTTCTTATACAACTCATAAATCACGAGAAAACTTCTTGGCTCGTCCTTCATGTATCTTGCAGTTCTTTTTCAGTTTAATGACCCCTGTTATCCACTTTTCTAGGGTATTTCCTATATCAATATTTTTAAAAGCTTGAATGACCTTCTGTAAATCTTCATGCATGGTTTCCATATTGGTGCTCAATTTATCATTTTTAATTTTTAAATGACGTATTTGAACCTCGGACCTCAGCAAATCTTCTTTCTTCTAGACGCCCCTACTGATACTCTTACCTTTGAACACTTTTGGTATTAATCTAGCAGGACCTTCAGTTGCCAAACTAGGTCAATCATTTATCATAAACTCTAAGATTCCATGATCCAAAAGACTTTGGACTCGATGTTTGAAGGAAAGGCAATTCTCAATGGTATGTCCTTGAGCTCCGACATGATATTCACAATAAACGTTGATGTAATACCAATTCAGATACAAAGGTTGCAACGGTTTCACATAATGAGGAGACGCTTCTCGTGCTTCAAGTAGCTTCTCGTACAACTTCTTATATGATATAGGGATATCATCAAAATGAGAACCACATTTTGTCTTGAATTAAATCAGAGTTTCCGACATAGGGAGCAAATTAAACTTCGATGATTTCAGATTGCATGATTTCTTCTCATCTCTAGGAGTTTTTATAGTTGTCACCATTTCCTTGGTATCTCCAGATAACTTGTGAATACGAATGATGATTGTCTGTAATTTCTCAAATTGGTTAAGATCTGAAGTCCGTTGTATATCTAAGATTGCAGGGTTATGTTCATTTAGCTCTCTCTCTTTTTATGCAGGAATTTCTTTTCCTTTTGCCAAAACAGATATTTTACCCATCATCTTGGACATTTTCTCTCTTATTTCTCGTATCTCCTTTTGCTCTTCAACGTATATACGATCTTTGGGTGCATAGCTCTCCTCTATCTTCGGAGTTCCCTCAGGATGCCATTCCTTGGTTACGTCATAGTTTGCTTGATCATAAAGCTTTTTGTCAATTTATGAAAACTTTTCAATTTGATGAACACTCTCTCGAATCAACACCTTCTGGTTATGCCATGATAATGTAATGCAAACAAAATAAATCAATATAAACAAATTAGAGAAAAATAAAATGTATATAAAAAATAGATAAAAATAAAAGAAAAAAATTAAAATAGTTAGTACCAATTAATGGAAAGAAAAGATTCTACCTATCATGGTATAAATCCTAACCTCATGTTTTATAGTTCCATACTTTGTTTGGAAAAATTAACCTAACCGCATGATTTCCTGTTCGCATTCATTTATTAAGAAAAAATAAAATCAAATAAATTAAAAGCTAGAGCTTATTTCTCCTTTGTGTACACCTATGGACAAAGTTTCAGTATTGCCTTAGATCAGGTGAATTTCTAGGGTTTATTATATATAGGGTTTCAGTTCTAAGAGTAAAGGTAATCGAATTGTCCTTGTTGGTACCCCCTTGGGCTGTCAAATTCTCAATCCTAGTCCATTACAGACTTAAGCAGATCGAGTTCAATTTGAGGGGATACATTTCCCTATGCCTGATACGGAGAATAAATCCTCACAAAGATATAGGATATATGAACCCCGAAAGTTACTTGCAAAATCTAACATGGAGAATAAATTCTCACGAAGATGTAACTTTCACTCTCACTTAAAAGGGAAAAGAGCTCGGGTATAGAGCTTATGTTTATGCAATGCAAATGTTGTGTGTGAGGAGAAATTTTCACAAAAATTAATATCTAAAAAGCAATTAAATACAAACATAAATATATAAGGGTACAAAATAAATTGAAAGAAATGAAAAGAATCATAAATTAAATAAAATTGAATTCTTGATTTCTAACATTTGAGACAATAAATAATCGACTTAGGTTGACCAGAATCCCCAGCAGAGTCGCCAAGCTGTCGTAACCGATTTTCGCCCGGGCACAAAGTTTCTTTGGCGGAAAAGTAATGTGAATAAATAAACGGTTTTAATGAAATGTTTTGGAGTCGCCTTCGGCCTTTTGGGTTAGGTAGGTCGAACACCTAAAAATCATCTTTTAAAAGAGTTTTTAATAAAACATCAGTCAAAAGATAATCCGGTCTGTGTTTAACCAAAAATTTGTTCTTTTTAATAATAAAAAGGGATTTGTTGTCGGTTACATTTGGGGAAGGATTAGCACTTCCACAACGCCCAAAATTGGTACCCGTCAATTATAAATTGTCTCTAGTAGTAGAAGTTTAAGAATTTGAATATCAATTTAATTTATGATCCTGTTATTTCATATTCAGTTAAATAATTCTTAAAGAAAGATATATTAAAATAATTTTATAAAAACTACTATATATATATTTAGGGTTTTTTAAATAGGGTATTTATTTATTTAAAAATATCAGAAACAAACATCTAGTTACTTTAAGACATCCCCTTTCTTAAATATTAAAAAATAAATAAATATTAATAAAAAATAATTTGAATAAAACTAAAAAAACTATATATATATTTTTGTTTTTATAAGTAAGGTATTTATTTATTTAAAAATATCGGAATATGACCTCTAGTTAATTTAAGACAACCCTTTCTTAATATTTAAAAATAAATAAATATTATTTAATCAAATATATATATATTTATATGACTAAAATGAAAATAATAATAAAATAATTAAATTAATAATTTAAACATATTGAAATTAAAAGGGTAATAATAAAAATTAAATTAAATTGCAATTAAATAATGACTGAAACAAATAAAATTAAAATAATAAGATTAAAATGTAAAATATATAAATTAAAGGCCTTAAATCAAATCATCATGCAATATAGACATTAGGATTGTAATTTAACCATAATTAATATTCGGGAGCAAAATATAAAATATTAAACAATAAGGACTAAATATATTATATACTCTAATTATATATGAATATACAGGTAAGGATTAAAATAAAATAAATCAAAATTTAAAACCTAATTGAAATGCGTAATAACTTGATTTTAGTGACCAAAATGGTAAGTTTACAAAATCAGAGGACTACGAAAAGGGTTTTCCTATGCGAGAAATTACACAAGCATCCCTCATTGAAATGGCGTCGTTTCGATGAGGGTATTAATACCCTTTAAATCGGCCCCCTTGGGCCATTTCTTCTCATTTTCTTTCTTCTCTCTCTCCAAGGAGAGAAAAATCTCTCCCTTTTCTCTAGACTCTCTCATAGAGAGCCGACCATTCGCCAGCCGTCGTTTCCGACGCCGATCACCATTGTCGGCCACTGTACACGGTGGTCGGATTTTACATAAATACTCCAAAATGAAGCCCTTGTGTTTGTAAACCCAAATCTAAGGTTGTTTTAATCTAAAACCTCACCAATCGTCGTAGATCTAGGATTATTACCTTCGACTTTTCGGTTCTCCGGTGGCTTATGGAGACTCCTCGGTGGTAAGTTTCTTCCCCTTTTCTTGCTCTTTTTCTTTTCTGTTTGCTATCGATGGTTTCTCTTGTTGGTTGTTGTTCTTGCTCTGTCAGTGTTTGTATCTTCTTCCTCTCCTTTTTTTTTTGCAGGTTCGGTGGTGGCTTTATAGGCCACCGCGACACTCAATTTGGACCGGTCACAGAGGGGGTTTTTGGCGAGTCACCAAACTATAGTGGTGACTCACCCTAGAGAATTGACGTGTGGAGGGGCAGCTGGCTTCTGGAGCCTTCGGCGAGGGTGGCGTCGTGGCAGCGGGCGTCTGCGAGGCGGCTGGAAGCTTCATCCTCGATCTAAGGCGGCGGTGGCGTTGGGAGCTTGATGATGAAACCCTAGTTGGGTTTAAGGTTAGTCTTGGGTCGGTTCTAGTCAGGCCTGGATTGGCTCTGGACATGTAAACGAGCCTCCGGGCTTGTAATAATTAATAATAATAATAATAATATAATAAAAATAAATAATAATAATGTAATAAAAATAAAAATAATAAAATAATAATTAAAAACTGTGGCAAAAACTTAGTGTCTACAGGGCCTCTAATTGTTGATGTCAATGACATACAGTTTCTATATCTCTTATTTTGATGTGCATTTGCATGATTAGATTAAACATTTTCATTGCTCTAGAGGATATGTTGATTTCTGCTTCATATCTGTCTGGTTGTAAAATCATCAATGATTAGAGGTAGATTTTCTATTCTATTTTCTTGAGCTCTAATGTTTGCACTATACCGACTGGTTTACTATGAATATTAGTACAATTTTTCTGCAGCCATTTTCTTCAGCTTGCACTTGTAAGTCGGTGTACTTTTGGGGGTTCCCATTTTAGTTTGTTATGATGGTGCAGAAGAAGCAATAAAACACAAACACAGTCCCAAAAGAGAGAAAACTGGTGTTATTGGAAGTGGATCAATCTCACGCAGATAGAGGAAACAAATAATGTAATTTTAGGAGGAAAATTTTCAGAACAAGAAGAAAAAAGGTTGGAGCGTCAAGGTAGAATATTCCCTATGCGTGATATGAATTATTATTGTTTTGCACTTATGAACATGATTAATAAGAATATGTCCAACCAATCTTTGTTGATCGAGGTCTTTTAAGCTAATGATGGATATCTCAGGAAAGAGTTACACTGTTTTAGCGTACATGAATGCAATATCAACCATTTGTCACAACTCAACAATTTGTAATGCACGCTTCATCATTTAGTCATTTTCCTAGTGGGTAGTTAGTAACGTGCAGCTGCCTCTGGTTACGATGTCGTTGCTTGTATTTGAATGCGTAGGTTTTGAATCTTTTAGTTCAATGTTGTGTTAATGTAACTGATTAGTAAGTGATTACTACATAATTACTGCCTCTCATTATCGCTTTTATCTTTTTTCCAGCCTGTGACTACACAAAAGGGAAATGAGTTATAGATGATAGGCGGCCGTTGTATTCCGGGCTCGGTTGTAAATAGTGGCTTGCACCAATGTGGGCTTGTCGTATCATGCAGCGGCAAGATTTTTCCATCGAGAATCTAAGATGGCAACCAAAAGATTGTGAATTGTAAGAATTTGAAGGGTCAAAGTTCTTAAAAAGGTAACAATATCCTTTTCCTCGAATCTTTTCATTCGTTTTGTTTGAATAATGGTTATTTCGGTTCGTCCTTCTAGATCGATTATATTCAATTTGTTTTATAGATGCACACTCTTCCTTTTCCCCGAAGTGGATGGTGGACTCTATTAAGAGTTTAAATTTATTCGATATCTTGGATGTTTACATATGCTTATGATGCATTACAAGATGCAAAACAAAACTGTAATACCCTAAATATCGGGTTGGTGACCATAATAAAAGGATTTAAAAATTTGGAGGATTATATTGAATAATTGGTAAAGTATAAAAAATGATTTAATTAAGACCAATTAGTAAGAATGGATGAATGAAAGGGGCATTTTGGTCCTTTAGAGTGAAATGAATTCAAAATTCATTTTATTAGGGATTTAAGAGAGAAAAGGGGAAAGTAAAACAATCTAGCTATCTTTCTTTTCTTCTCCTTCTTCCTCGCGACCGCGCTTTCCCCATAACCAAAGGTAAGACTTCATCTAACTATTTTTTCCTTTTGATTTTGGTTTGGTATTGAAACCTTGAGTATTATAGAGGCTTAAGGAAGGATTACAGAGGATTAAAACCAAGAGATGAATGATTTATGCGAGATTGAAAAAAATGATTTTTTGAATATTATGTTGAAATATGAGTTTTTATTGAGGTTTGCTAGTATATTTGACTTGTCAAATAAGTAAATAAGAGATTAGAAGCATTGGATGTGATTAAAAACATGTATGAAAAAGTAGTATGATTCTTGGTTTGATATGTTCTTTGATTCTTGGTTTGAGATATTCTTTGTAGATTTTAGATGTTATAAGAAGCTAAATGAATGAAAGTTAGTTGGGATAAGTAAAGAAGAGTTTAATAGTATTGTTGGAGGTAAAAGTAAGGTAATTTGGGTAAAAATTGAGCTGAAAAATGGAAAATCTGGGTAAGAGTATCGGTACTAGAATAACAGTACCGATATAGGCTTAAATTTGAAGAATTACGATGAACAATATTGATACTGATGTAATTAGTATCGATACTGTTGTAGGTATCGATACCATGGATTCCATAATGCAAAAATGGTATCGATACTGAAGGGAGTATTAGTACCATAGTATAGAAGTATCGATCCCATGGTAGGGGTACCTATACTATTGAGTCTGGAAAATTAAGATAGGAAGAATTTTGATAGAAATTGAATATAATAGTACTTTTAAGTATTATTAAAAGTATAAATTTTATAAAGTATAATAACATTGGTATCGTATGTGTACTTATTGGATGCTTGTGTAGATCGTAACCAAGCTCTCGAGTCAAGTAAGAAAAAGGGCAAAGATAAGGTTGTCGAGTAGTTGGACATCCTTAAAGCATATTAACGAGGCTTACCAGGTGAGTGCATTTATTATGTACATTACGAGTTATAGTTGCATTTGATTAAATGCATATGTTGCATTGTTATATTAGTACTATGTGTACTATCGGCACGAAATTCATAATATGTTTATGAACTACCGTATCGATACTAAGTGTGTAAAACCACGGAATTCATAATATGTTTATGAACGACCGTATCGGCACTAAGTGTGCAAAACCACAGAATTCATAATATGCTTATGAACAACCGTATCGGCACTAAGTTTGCAAAACCACAGAATTCATAATATGTTTATGAACGACTGTATCGGCACTAAGTGTGCAAACCCACGGAATTCATAATATGTTTATGAACGATCGTATCGGCACTAAGTGTGAAAAACCACGGAATTCATAATATGTTTACGAATGACTGTATCGGCACTGTGTGTGCACCTCAAAGAAATTATAATGATTTGAAAACATTAAATTCGCATTTGATAGATATGATATAATGGTGTATTAATTTTTACCTGTTTAGTGTTATTGTCTCACTAAGTAAATACTTAACGTGTGTTTATTTCACGAGTATGTGGTAGCAAGCAGAGTAAGGATTGCATCTGACATCACAAATCAAGAGTTGCCTCATCAGTAACTGTACGACAGTTGTGTCTATTTTTGATATTATTAGTTTACATGTAATAGAATTATGATAACGCTCTAAAAAGTATTTAACTTATACTAATGTTTAATCAACGTATTATTATTATTATTAAACTAAAATGTTTTATACATAGAAACAAAAATTTTACTGGTTTTGATAAAGTGGAAATGTTTTAAAAGTTATGTGACATCTGTGTCTCGTGTACAGAAACGAATACAGGAAATTGGTGTTACAAGAACTCTAGATTTTGTTGGAGATTCCTTGGGTAGGCAGCAGTTCTAGTCCCTCATGTGATGATCACGACTGGTAAGGAAAGCCCAGCTGTTCTCGATGTTGGCCCATATTTTAGACTTGTCATACACCCAGTTGTAAACGTCCTAATGGTTGGGCTTATCGATTTCCCACCACCAATACTATTGTCCTTTATTATTGGTCTTCAACTCAATTTGGAGCTTTTTAACCCTAACAAACCACAAACTGAATATACAATGCATCTTGATCGACCTCCAGCTTTTTTGCATGATTTTCTCCATAGAATCGATGTCTTGGTTCTAAACTCGGGGTACCATTTGAATCGAGGGAAACTTAGGGCTAACAAGTGGATCATGTATGATGCAAGCACGTTTTCATCTACACAGGGGAGTACTCCTGAACATCTTTATATTTAATTTACTTTATACTACTTTATAATATATGTTATTATAATACATTTCATGATAAGAATACTAGTTATGTAATTAATAAATAACTTAGTATGAACACATCATGCACATTGTTATTTTAACATGTTAAGCATGTTAGAATAGTCTTATAATCATATTAAGTATGATTATCACATATACATCAAGGCATAATACTTATCATTCATATGCATTCATATTAGCTCTTAGGCTTTATGCATTAGCTCACACATATTATGAGATGATATAATTAGCTCATAACCTTCAATCATAGCTCACATTACCATAATCATGCATGGCAACAAGGTATTTAGCTCCTACCAGCTCAATGCCATGGACTTACCTTGTTTCCTTGCACATGTAGGTACATTGGAGTATGAAACACGTTGGGGTAGCTTGGTGGATTATTTGGACATCATATGCAGCTCACAAACAGCTCACAAAGTACATGGTAGCTCATGGAACACTAAGGAAAGCTCAATTTAGCTGAAGGAGCTCAAGGCTAGATAAACACAGCTAGTTGGACTATTTGGAGCTGAGTTGCCAAAAGTGATTTCAATGGTAGCTGAACGTAGCTGAACATGTTGTTATGGAGCTTACAAGGACTCAGCTAGAAAGCTTATTCACAAACCTCCTCCTCCCCCATGCTTTCTAGCTAGCTCCACACTTAAGCTAGCTTGGAGGAGACACATGCACGCCCAAGATAGAGTACATGACCAGTCTTCATCCCATGCACAAGGCTGCACAACAAGGTTCCCTAGAACACCCATGAGTGTGCCATATGACCAGCCCCCATATGCCTTGCATGTGGTATCATTTATGCACCAAGATGAAGAACCCTCTCCCTATTCGACCAAGCATCATTTCCTATCCTTTTTGGTGCTAACTTGAAAGGACACAAGAGCTATTCGGCCAAGGGTTATTACCCTCCATTTAAACTGAACCATCATCTCTATTTGTAATTAAATTATGACTTTATAGGAAGACACAAGGGCTAGCCGAACCACCATGTATCTATTCAGCCATGCCCCTCCATTTCCTATAAATAGGCCATTATATTTCATTTGTAATCAGACCTTTTTGATTAAATTAAATGAGATTATTCTCTTTCTTAAGTCCTGGTGACTTTTATCGACTTATCAAGTATTTTACACTTGTGGCATCAACCCCTTTCCCCTTGATACTTCTGGTTCCTAGTTCTTATAACTAGTGGGTCAAAGTCCTTTATACCACCCCTTAAAGAAACAATATAAAGTATGGGTCTTTGTTCTTTATAGCATTGGTTCTTCTTTGAGTCTTCTTTATGATATTATCCTCACAACTATCCCATTGTTTCATTAACCAAACCCATAGCCATATCAATCATTTTTCGCTTCCATCTCTCATTTATTAAACAACCTACCTATTCACCTATACGTTTACCACCCTTAACCATCTCTTTTGAGCCATTCACTTATGCAGGTTGTTTTGCTTCCTTCTTAAACAAAAATCATCAAGGAAATTGAAGCACTCCAAAAGAAGAAAATTTCCAGCACTCAAAAAAGAAGAAAAGAAAAGAAAGATAGAAAAGTTGAATGCACATGACAATAATTCTCATCACCAAGCCATTCAAGTAAGCCTTTAAATTGATTGTGGTAATAGAAGGTTGTAAAGTGACTTTGTGTAGGTAACCCCTTTTGTTCTCTTTTCTCTATTTCTAAGCCACCCTTTCATTATATTTTGTTTTTTCATTCCTACTAACCTTTTTGTAGCCGACACCCAACAAGTAAAAATTTACTTGATGCGGTTTTGAGTAAAGTCCTCTAGAACTTGGGATAAGAGAATCGAGAGGAAAAAGGCTTGAGCGTGTGTAAGATCAGAAGAGGACAAGTAAAAGCCATTAAAGTCCTAGAGTGCAAACACAAGCGGATTGAGTGACATTCAAGTTTCCTTGGAGTGACTCATGAGGATTTGTGAGAGTAATTTCTGGTAAGGTCTTTTACATATCTTATTCTTTTCTTATTTCACTAACCATGTCTCGAAGTCCAGGACGAACCCCTGAAAGAGAAGCCCCTAATTTGCAAACTCAAGCAATTATGCATGAAATGACAAGATTGTTGAAATTATAGTTGGAACCTTTGCATGATCGTATGGATCAATTTGAAGCATCCTTAGGCAATCAGAGAGTAAAACGCCCTAGAATGGAAGAAGAATTCGAGGAGGAGGAGGCTGAAGTAACATCAGTACCAAGAAGAGATGTTCATCGAAATCAAAATGACAACTTCAGCAACGTTAAGGTGACCATTCCTCCATTTTAAGGACAAACTGATCCTGAAGCCTATCTTGACTGGGTAATCAAGATCGAACACATTTTTGAATGTTAAAATTATACGAAGAAAAATAAGGTCAGGCTTTCTGCTATGGAATTCGTGGACTATGCCTTAGTTTGGTGGGATCAATTGGTGAGTTCAAGAAGACGAAATGGTGAATGCCCCATCACTATGTGGGAAGAAATGAAGGCCATTATGAGGAAAAGGTTCAAGCGTACTCATTATCACCGAGACCTTTATCATAAGTTACAAAATCTTAAATAAGGAAGCAAGAGCGTTGAAGATTATTTCAAGGAAATGGAGATAGCCATGATTCGAGCCAATGTTGATGAAGACAAAGAAACAACCATGGCAAGGTTTTTATCTGGCCTAAATTCTGATATTGCTAACCTTGTTAAACTTCAGCATTATGTAGAGATTGAAGAGATGGTACATGTGGCCATGAAGATTGAACGACAACTTAAAAGAAAAACCTACAATCGGAGCAGTCCAAATTCGGCCACCAAATGGAAGCAATAGCCTATTACCTTCTGGAAGCCAATTTCAACCCAAGTAAAGGATCCTATAGAAGTTACCAAGACTAAACAAGTGGGTGAATCTAGCAAGGGTAAAGAGAAGCAAACCAGTACTTTCGAGAGGTCCAGAGATATCAAATGTTTCAAGTGTTTTGGGAAAGAACATGTTGCTAGTCAATGTCCCAACCGAAATGCCATGATAGTACTTGACAATGGAGATATTGTCTCAGATTCTGACAAGCCTATTTATGACGACGAACCTAAAACAATACAAGAAGAATCTGAAGAGAATACTGACTATGGAGAGATGCTTGTTTTGAAAAGGTGCCTACAAATGACAAACATCTCAAGAGGATCTTCAAAGAAACAATATTTTCCATACAAGGTGCCATGTCAAGGAAAAGGTTTGCATAATGATTATCGATGAAGGGAGTTGCACAAACCTAGCCAGCACTCTTATGGTTGAAAAACTTAGTTTGGCAACATCAAAGTATCCCACTCCATATAAACTCAAATGGCTCAATAAAGGAGGTGAGTTAAACGTTACCAAATAGGTTCTAATTCATTTTTCAGTTGGTAGGTACAAGGACAAGGTGCTTTGTGACATTGTCCCTATGCATGCTAGCCACATATTACTTGGAAGACCATGGCAGTATGAAAAAAGGGCCATTCATGATTGTTATCACAATAAATACACTTTTAATGGACGCAAGGTAACCTTGGTGCCTTTGACGCCTAAAGAAGTACAACAAGAGAGTGTACAAGCATGGCGCAAGGATAAACCCCCAATAAAGAATGAAGAGGAACGAAACATGAAACCAAACTTCTTCATGAAGAAACATGATGGTTCAAAGCTGGAAAATAAAGGGTCTCCTACGAAAGTTGGTGATGGTTGGAATTTAAAGACACAACTCTTCACCAAGGGTTTTAATCATCAAAAGGTAAGTAACCCTTTATTTGAAACCTATTCTCTCCTCACTTTTTAGGACCAACCACGTGAAAGGTCACTTCCAAAAGGAATATCCTTAAAAGAAGATCACTCCCAAAAGGTACTTGTTGGTAAATCATATTCCAAAGAAAGGCCTAAAGGGAAATCTTACAAAAAGGTACCTAATGGAAGAACACAAACTTTCAAAGAATGCTTTCTTTTAGCAAAGAGACGTGAAGCAATGCAAAGACAGAATAAACTCGATTTGAAGACAAATCGCCCTAAAGAAGGGGGAATGATGCAAACACGTTTTCATCTACAAAGAGAGTACTCTTGAACATCTTTATATTGAATTTACTTTATACTAGCTTTATATTATATGCTATTATAATACATTTCATGATAAGAATACTAGTTATGTAATTAATAAATAACTTAGTATGAACACATCATGCACATTGTTATTTTAAGATGTTATTAGAATAGTCTTATAATCATATTAAGTATGATTATCACATATACATCAAGGCAACATACTTATCATTCATATGCATTCATATTAGCTCTTAGGTTTTATGCATTAGCTCACACATATTATGAGATGATATAATTATCTCATTACTTTCAATCATAGCTCACATTACCATAATCATGCATGGTAGCAAGGTATTTAGCTCATATCAGCTCAATGTCATGGACTTACCTTGTTTCATTGCACATGTAGGTACATTGGAGTATGACACATGTTGGGGTAGCTTGGTCGATTATTTGGACATCATATGAAGCTCACAAATAGCTCACAAAGTACATGGCAGCTCATGGAACACTAAGGAAAGCTCAATTCAGCTGGAGGAGCTCAAGGCTAGATAAACTCAGCTAGTTGGACTATTTGGAGCTGAGTTGCCAAAAGTGATTTCAATGGTAACTGAATGTAGCTGAACATGCTGTTATGGAGCTTACAAGGACTCAGATAGGAAGCTTATTCACAAACTGCCCCCATGCTTGCTAGCTAGCTCCACACTTAAGCTAGCTTGGAGGAGACACATGCACGCCCAAGATAGAGCACATGACCAACCATCATCCCATGCACAAGGCTGCACAACAAGGCTCCCTATAACACCCATATGTGTGCCATATGACCAGCCCCTATGTGCCTTGCATGTGGTATCATTTAGGCACCAAGATGAAGAGCCCTCTCCCTATTCGACCAAGCATCATTTCCTATCCTTTTTGGCGCTAACTTGAAAGGACACAAGAGCTATTCGGACAAGGGTTATTACCCTCCATTTAAACTTAACCATCATCTCTATTTGTAATTAAATTATGACTTTATTGGAAGACACAAGGGCCAGCCAAACTACCATGTATCTATTCAGCCATGCCCCTCCATTTCCTATAAATAGGCCATTATATTTCATTTATAATCAGACCTTTTTGATTAAATTAAGTGAGATTATTCTTTTTCTGAAGTCCTGGTGACTTTTATTGACTTATCAAGTATTTTACACTTGTGGCATGAAGACAGAGCTGCGATGGCGGTGCCGAAGCCACCGTCGCCGCCCATGCAGGCGTTATTCGATTGGTACTTGCCCTCCGCTCCGATGGTGTACGCAGTCATATCTGACCCGAGGATTGTTGACAACCTGGATATGCCGAGTTACCAGCCTCACGTGTACGGTAGGTGTGATCCGCCTGCTTTTATTCCTTTTCAGATGAACGGAGTCGATCGCGACGTTGATTGCTATGGGGATATTGCTTTTGTTCAAGTTTTAGGTCGATGGAGGGTCCATAGCGTTATGGGTGGCCGTTCTTGTGATTGCCGGATTGCTTTCCCCATTGGAAACCAGGTTTGTTCCATGACATTTTCTCACAAATGGAAATTGGTTTGACTTTAAGTTCCAATCCATTAACAAACTAATTCATATTGCATATATGATTCGAACCCTGTCACCTAGTGTATTATTTCCCTTGTAGATCAAATGATAGTTGGTTTAAAAGATAGTGTTTTGATTTCCTTTTTATTCATCTCAAGTGTTGATGGCATTAGAGATGAAATTGGTTTAACTTGATTTTGTGTTTGAATAACTTGAATTGTGTTCATCAATGGTTTCAAGGCAATAATATTTCATTTGGCTAACAGGGTTCAATTCTAGGTGTGGAGGTTGATCTTCCCGGTATATCGTATTCTACCGAGCTGATCAGAGTAGAAGAAAGCAAGGTTATTCAAAAGCTAGCAAGACCACAAAATGAAGGCTTTTTGCAGCCACACATATTTACTTTAACAATACCACAGGTGCGATGATATCTCGAAGTTATGATGCTTTAAATCTGTGTAGTTTAAGTCCATTGTTGCCAATGAATGCTTTAAACCGATGTAGTTTAAGTCCATTGCTGCCAATGAATGCTTTAAATCGAAGTAGTTTAAGTCCAATGTTGTGAATGAATGCTTTAAATTGATGTTGTTGAAGTCCATTGTTGCCAATGAATGCTTTTAATTGATGTAATTTAAGTCCATTGTTGCCAATGAATGGTTTTGTTTTGTATTTCCAGGTTGGAGGTACTAATATTGGAATTAAGCTTCGTTGGTCTCAGAATTTGTCATTCAACGAGGGGGAATTTTCTTTAACCGTGCCCTTTAGTTTTCCCGAATACGTTGCGCCAGTCGTGAAGAAGTTTTCAAAAAAAAATTATGTTGTTGAAGTCCATTGTTGCCAATGAATGCTTTTAATTGATGTAATTTAAGTCCATTGTTGCCAATGAATGGTTTTGTTTTGTATTTCCAGGTTGGAGGTACTAATATTGGAATTAAGCTTCGTTGGTCTCAGAATTTGTCATTCAACGAGGGGGAATTTTCTTTAACCGTGCCCTTTAGTTTTCCCGAATACGTTGCGCCAGTCGTGAAGAAGTTTTCAAAAAAAAATTATATACAGTTGAATGTTAACTCTGGTATTGCAGCTGGAATCTTGTGCAGGGTGACCAGTCATCCATTGAAGGTGCTTATTTTTTTTTTACTAAGAATCATTGTTCTTGTGTTTCAGTCTTGGTTACTTTCAGTGAATGGTGGTGTTGTCCTTGCTGAATCCCCGAATTTCGCAGGAACGAAACGTCAGGCCGAAAAGTTTTCCTTCTTGTATGAAGTAGAAGTTCTCACTTGGTCAAATACCGACTTCAGTTTCTCTTACAGTGTAAGCATGACCATGTCATAACCTTGTTTAAGTTTTAATCAAACTATAGCTTCATTGGTCTTTTGTGAGAAATACCTCGATTCTCCATGACTGGGATACTTATATTCGCACGTTGTCTTCATGTGTTTATAGGTCTCTTCCAGTAACATATTCGGATCTGTCTTTTTGCAATCTCCTCCTTTAAATGATCGAGACCAAAGGGATACGTTTTGTATTTATCTATTACCCAGAAGTCAGAAGAGTAGGAAGGTTGGTCTAGCATTTGTTTATCCTGTTATGTTATTTTGATTTGGTTATCCGTTTCGTACCGACCCTCGTTTCATCGAATTCAATAGGTGTTAAAAAATGCAGTCGTGTTTGTTGTTGATATAAGCGACAGCATGCAAGAGAAGGCACTCGAGGTTACCAAGACTGCAATATCTTCTACCGTCTAAACTCGGTCCCGAAGATTCATTTAACATTATAGCTTTCAGTGGTGAAACTTCTCTATTTTCAACAGCCATGGAGTTGGCTTCCATGGAAGCGATTGAAAGGGCCACTGCTTGGATGAACATGAAATCTACTATGGGTGGCTGTACAAACATGTCACTTCCACTGGAAAAGGTGTGTGCTCATTTCTTCGTTTTTGGTTAAACGTCCTATCTGAAATTTCTCGTGTTTCGATTATCTGCCACGCATACGAGTTGCTATCAAACACTGTCGGTTCGGTTCCTATGATTTTTCTCATCACTGATGGGGCTGTCGAAGATGAGAGAAACATTTGTGACCAGATGAAAAAGCGTTCGACAAACAAAGGATCCTTGTCGCCACGCATACATACTTTCGGCATAGGTAAAGTTTTCATTGTTTGATTCTCCTACATTAATTGATTGCTTTAAATCCGTGTCTGGTAATATAAGCTATGCTTGCAGGTTCATTCTGTAATCATTATTTCCTGCGCATGCTTGCCACAATTTGCCCGGAAGATTTTGTGTAATACCCAAAATTTGACCAGTGACTAAAATGTAAGTTTTGAAAGTTTAGTAGTTAAAGTATAAACTTTGAAAAGTGTAGGACTGAAATTTGTAATTTTTTAGAAGTTATATATATTTTAGCCTATAAATTAACAATTTGGATTAAAATAGAGATTTTAGTGGGAATCAGATTTTTTGGTATGAGATTTGTGTTAAAGGCTATAAAGTAGTAAAGTTCGGTATTGAAATAGAATATTCGGATCAAATCGGAATTTTACGAAAATTTTAAGGATGTTAGGAAATGGTTGGAAGTATTATTTTCATATTTTAGATCAGAGAGATTTTACAGTGCAATTTTTTTGATTTTTCCAAAATAGTGAAATTTTAGTGACTAAAATGTAATTTTTTTAAATTGCCTGGCCAATTTCGAAAGTCAAAGTCAAGTTGATTCATCTTTGACCAATGAATATTTTAATGGAAAAGATAACAATGACAATTGGTAATTTTTAAGTTTCATTAATGGCAAAAATGAAATTTCATATCAAATTGAATAAAAAATTCATTTTATTATATTTATGTAATGTGTTAAGATAATTATAATTAGAACACTCAAGAAAGCTGAACATTTTATCTCAACAGCAAGCTCTCCACTGAAACTTAGATTCTTCAAGAGAAATTTTATTTTCATTTTTTGAAGTTGTTTTTTTGAGAATTAGACTTCGGTGTAGTTAAGAAAAATGTTATACGTTCAATTCGCTACGTTTTGACATGAATATCACTAGGGTTTATGTTCAAGTTCATATTGAGTTGATGAAGGAGATGTTTATTTTTTGTGTTTTAGGGGTTATGAAGAGTTAAGTGATTTTAAAAAATTGGTTGTAAGAATTGATGAAGAACCTAAGGATGAAGTTAATGAAAATAGTTTAGATTTTCAATATGGCAGTGAGTTTGAAAATTCACCAGAAATTCTAAACGGAGATCAATTTCAAGGTGTCTAAAAAAATATATGAATTTTTAACCGATGAAAGGTTAAAAAAATGGGCAGTATATTCTGCACAAAATAGATTTTGTCGGTCAACTTTTAAAATTCACCATAAATTGTACATAATGAATTAGAAAGAGTTCTTTATATGGATAGATTCGTATTCTAGTCTAGTTTTCAACGGAATAAATGGAATTAAATTCAAGTGTATATATCAATACAGAATACCGATTCTTTAAAGGTAGTGCAACTTGAAGATTGATTTCACCAGTTGCAACCTGCCTGCATAACTCAACCATCTGTTAAACCAAAGTCCTAGTTTTGCTTTAATTTTCTCCACTAGACTGGCACAATCTTTCTTTGTTAATTTCCTAGGAACAAGAGGCACCCCTAGGTATCTCACAGGTAGACAGCCTAGTTTGAAACCAGTAAACTCATGGACCAAGGTCCTTAAATTATCATTCACACATGCAGTGAAGATTTCAGTCTTAGCATCATTAAGCCTCAGCCCTGACATCTCATAGAATCTATCCAAAACACAATTCACCCAAAAAATTGAATCTAAACTACCTTTGCAAAATATGAGTAAATCATCTGTAATGCATAAGTGTGTTAGGCTTAGTCTTTTGCACTTAGGGTGAAATTGGAAAATATTTCCAGAAGCAACAACATCTAGAATTTTGGATAGGACAATCATAGCAACCACAAAAAGGTAAGGGGATAAGGGGTCACCTGCCTGACTCTTCTTCTCCCTATAAAAAATCCCACTAGACTTCCATTTAATACAATGGAGAATCTAGAGTCCATAACACAAGCTTCAATCCATTTCCTAAACAGTCCAGGCAGCCCTAATCCTTTCAAAACAACAAGTAGAAACTTCCAATTTAGAGAGTCAAAAGCTTTATGCAGATCAGCTTTTACGGCACACCTAGGGGAAATAGAACCCCTACCATACTCTCTAACAAGCTCTTAAGCCAAGAGAGTGTTACCTTAAATTTTTCTCCCCCTCACAAAAGCTGATTGGTTAGGGGCTATCATCTTAGGGAGATACTTAACCAACCTACTCACTAAAATCTTGGTTACAGTCTTGTAAAACACTGAGAAACAAGATATGGGTCTGAAATCCATGGCTTTACAAGAGTTGGGTTGGTTAGGGACTAAGTAATAGCAGTGGAGTTAAAAGCAGGCAACATTTTAGAGGTTTCAAAAAAATACCTCACAGCAGCTGTGAAGTCTGCTGCAACAATGTCCAGCCAGAATGAAAAAATCTAGCTGTGTATTCATCAGGGCCAGGGGCCTTATCCTTGCCTTGACTCCAAATGGCCACTTTAATTTCATCATTTGTTACAGCTTTAATCAAGTCAGCATTGGCACCTACAGGCAGGGTGTATCCCAGCAAGTCTCTCAGTAAAATGTCAGAACACCCTTGCACATTTCCATCAATAGTTCCAATCTACCTAGTGAAATATTCCACCAATTCTTCAGTCGTTGAATCAAATGTATCCAGTTTATTGCCTCTCTAATCCATCAACACTCTTGTTGTATTCCTCTTCCTTTTAACAACAACTTGGGAATGGAAGAATTTAGTACACTGATCACCATCAAGCAGCCAATCCACTTTAGCTTTCTGCTGGTAAAACAACCTTTCAGCCTTTTCTAATTCAGTGAGCTCAAGATATAGTTTTGTCTCATCTGCCACAACATCCAAATTCCCTACAGTTAAGGTAACAACATGTCGTTTCTCTAACTGTTCCCTCTTTTCAGCAACCTTTCTAGAGATATTAGAGAAGAACCTTTTATTAAAAGCTTTCAATTCTGGTTTCAACCTGTTTATTTTGCAAAACAAAGCTTGCATGGGGTCCCCTTGCACAAACTCTACCCAAGACTTCCCAATAACCTCCTTGAAGTCAGGGTGCAAAGCCCAAAAATTGAAGTATTTAAAAGGCTTAGGCCTTGAAGCATGGTTCTTATTGGAGTAACAAGCTACTGCCAGACTATGGTCAGATACTCCAGGGGCTTGAAATTTCTCATGGAGTTAGGAAACCCCTCACACCAATGATCATTCACTAAAATTCTATCCAACTTCCTAGCTAAGAACCCCACTTCATGCTTATTTAACCAAATGAAAATAGGTCCAAAGAATGGGTAGTCCACCAACCCCAGATTTGTCATACAAGTCTGCAAATCCTCCATTTATGAGGATAGGTGTCCATCCTCAAAGCAAGAACTTTCCAAAGCAGCAACAGTTACATTGAAATCTCCCCCAACTATCCAATCATTGTTGCCACCCAAAGTGCTTACATCAGAAAGTTGATTCCATAGCTCTCACCTTGCAGCCCTTCCATACATAGCAGAAACATAAACATTTCTACCCCCAAATTGCCTTGAATGGTAATAGACTGGTCAGCCACTTTCAAAATAGAAAATTGCAAGCTCTTCTTCCATAGAATCCATATTATGCCATTTTCCAAACAGCTATAGTTCCAACAATAATTCCAGTCTTATACAAATTGAGCAATAATGGCCTGAGCCCTATTCTATCTGATTCTAGTTTCAAGCAGATAGAGAACCTCAACTTGCAACTTCTCTACACGAATCATAACATTTCTCTGCTTGTTGAGATGGTTAAATCCCTAACATTCCATAAAATCACAGTCATGAGGTAGGAATAGAATTTATACCTCCCATTTGCTCACCAGTCCTCTTAGTTTTATCCAGCAAAATCCTTCTTCTTAGTCTTCATTTTATGCAGTGTGTTAGCTACACCTTGAGAAGCAAGCATAGGCTTTATTCCCCCTCCCTTGGCCTCTTCCAACAAAGATCCCATCACCTCAAACTTGTTGGAGGAACCGAAAACAGATGAAACCTTCCCTTTATCCCTTTTTTCCCTAACCTTTTCGATGTGAAGCAGGGTCAAGAGGCAATGGAACATCAACCTTGGAAACCACACTACCATTGGCCTTGTCCTCTACAAAACTCATCTTCAACTTTTGTCTAGTTGCTGATTGCTCACTAACCTCCACAACATCCATAACATTACCAGCATTTCGGTTTGAAGCATGGTCAAAAGGCAAAGAATCAACCTTAGAAGTCCCACTGCCATTGACATTATCCTCACCAACACTCAACTTCAAATTCTGCCCAATTGTTAACTTCTCCTTAATAGTCAACTCACTAACCTCCACAGTATTCACAACATTATCAATATTCTCAAACACAGAGCTTTGCTCAACATTTACCTTTTCCTTGAGGTTAGCTCTTCAATTCCAGCCACAGGCAATCCTACCTCAGTGTTCTTCTCAAATGTTGCATGGGCCTTTTCCTTAACTCTCCACTTCCTCTGTCCTTCATCCCATCAATGTTACAAATATTATCTGAGTGGTCAAAAATCCTACACTTGGAACAACATGAGGGAAACTAGGGAATTACTACCTTCACAGTGCATACAGATCCATCTTGCAGCTTAATTCCAATCAAGTGAGGCAACTGAGCACCAGCCTCTACTTCGATACAAACCTTGGAAAATTCCAGCCTCTCCTTAGAAGCCGTGACTGAGTCCATGTACAAAGGAACTCCAAGGGCACTTGCAATGTAGCTAAGCCATTTTCTGGAAAACAGCTCTATTGGTACATTGAACAACTGAACCCACACAGGCATTCTCTCCATATTAAAGTCATGGCACTGTAGATTAGGTTCCCATTTCCTCAGCACCAATGGTTTGTGCTGGAAATGCCAGGGGCCATTCTCAAGGACCCATTCCCAGCTAGCACCATTAGAAAAGGAGAAAACATAAAGATTAGAACCAGCGAGACTAACCTTGGCCGCCGATTTTCCCCCACACAATGCCTACCAGCTTCTGTAGAGAACCAAAATTGGGCGCTGACCCAATGAATTGCCCCACAAGTGAGAACTTCCACTCCGAAATCCCTTCCTTAAAAATAGTATTCGGAGGAACCACCGTCGTGGAACCCTCACAACACTCCGGATGGAAGAATTCCAATGAGTGCTCCTCGACACCAGAGAACAGACTCCTCCAATCCATAGCCCAGAATAATCACCTGTAATCCATCGCGAGCAAAACACACAGACCAAATCGACATGAACCAGAGGAAAAACCCTAAAACCCAAGAACAATAAACCTACTATCGTGAGAGAAAAAACGTAAAATATACCTTAAAATGCTCTATGTGTTGCTTTTTTTCCTTTAGAATGTGGAAGGTTAAATTTCCTTTTTTTTAATCGGGAAGAGAGCCTGTTTTTTCTCTAATCGGGGAAGGTTGTTTTACAAATGCTTTCCTTTTTTTTTTTTGGATGGGGGAACTAGAGACTACAAAGTTAAAAAATTTTTTAGGTCTTTAAAGTCAAAATTTAGAATTTGGACAAACGAAAAGTCTGTAAAAATATCCATTGGAGAAATTCAATTCAATTTTAGTGAATTTATTCTTATGTATTATCTACACTGACCTTATATACTTCACTGCAAAAATCCAATCAAGATTGAAACCAATGGCTCAATGTTTGGTGTTTGGTTTGGGTAAAGGCGAACGACGTCGAGATTGGTGAGAAGACGAATAGTGTTGGGGTTGGCAAGAAGACAAACGGTGTCGGAGTTAGCGACGAACGACATCGATCAACTTGGAGGCAAAATCAATTGAAAAACAAAATGGAATGCGTAAATATGAAAACCCTCCAACCACTATTAATTTATAGAATTATTGTTAAATTAAATTAATAATTAAAATATTATCTAAACACCACTTTTTAATTTAAATAATATTGAAAATTCAAAATTAATTGAAAAAACGGAACGGTAATTAAATTCCCATCGTTATTGAAATTCTATCTTAAAAAGAATTAATTGCGACTTAAATATCTCAAAATTTTAAAATATATAAAAAAAAATATTAGTGTATAGTGGTATTTAGCGTTAGTGATATACATCAGTAAATGACATTTACCGTATACTCGTCCGTATAGTTACAAATAAAAGTTGTTCTTTCGTGTCAGCAACGGCTTCTCATTGTGTTCAGTTTTGTTTTTTTAACTCAAATAGATTTCTTTTAGAAAATATCATACAATTAATTTAAAAAATATGATACAACTAATTTAAATATATATATTTATGGTATTTGACAATTTCCTCATCTTCAACATGCATGGTTAATTCACCCCTTGAATTTTATTAATAACATCATTCAAGTTTAATAGTTGATCAGGGTTATTCTTAGTGCAAGCAACTCCAATTTTGATGATTTTGATCATCTGATCGATTGAAGCCGGACCGCTCGTGGTTCTCTGATATCGATGATTGTGCCCATTGCACGACGTTGATCCCACCGTCGCCTTCGTTAAATATTGCGAAGGATATTTTCCGGTCATAGTCTCGATGATGATGATGCCGAGACAATAAATATCGGATTTGGGAGAGACATGTTGTTGGTTTTGGAGACATTCTGGGGATCGGTAAGCGAACAATCCTCGACCAACATTGTCGGAGTTCACGAATAGGTGGAAGCCGTAATCGCTTAGTAGAGGATCTTATGTTTCAGTCAGAAGAACATTACTGGATTTGAGATTTCCATGAGGAACAGCATAGGTTGCTATCTGTGTGTGGATGTATCCAAATCCATCGGCGATTCCTTTGATGATCTTCAAACGGTTTTGCCAATTTAATCTTCCATGGAACAATCCTCAGTCACCTACATGGAAAAAGGGTTAATTGCATTTGATGTCCTTAAACCATTTGCACAAATTTTAAATTAGTTTCCAAATTTCATTTTTTTGTCCTACTATACTCAAATTTAATATGTAATGTCTATGTTTCAATCGACATAATTTGATCATCCACTTTTATAATATCATTAGTAGGGATGAGCATTTGATTCGATCTAGATATGTTTATCACGTTAGCTTTATTTTATTCTTGTTGAAAATCCGAGTTTGGGTTCAATTATTTTAAGATAAGACCAATCAAGTTTAATTTTAGAGTGAAAAATACTCTGACATGAGAATAATAGTGTAATGGATCTTTATATATTTAATGATAATTACTATAATACCCTTCTGTTTATATTTCTTCAACAAATCCCTAGTTTAACTAATAAAAAAATTATATATATTTATGTCGGATCGAATCAATTATAAATTTTACTCTTAAAAATTAGGTCGAATAAAACTTCTCTAAATCTGAGTTAAATCTGGTCAGATCAAGTAATCTTCACCAACTATATTGTATTAATCAAGTCCTTTTATTAGGAAGGTCTTCAACTTAGGCATTAAGCGTATTTAAGACACGTGATCAAATTTTAAATATGTATATATCTATTGTATTAAGAGCTTTGAATCTAGCATGTACATACATTTTAAAAATTTAATATACCAATTTTAACATACTATATATTAAATTCAAAACATAATTTTAAAACGTTAAATGTAATTAACTAAAAAAAAAGTTGAAATTAAGCAAAGATGAAGATGAACGTGCCGTGCAAGGCGTATGACAAGCTACCGCAAGGCATATGTCGAGAAATAATAAGCTTCTCCTCTTTTTTAAAATGGAATGCTAAAGGCGTCAAAACGTTTGGGTATTTGAATTCTTTGAATCGTTTTATTTCAACTTGGAATTGATCTTTTCCAAACTTATTCATCTCCTTCATCCTTTTCACCACCACGGCCAATCCGTTGTCAAGCACAGCCTTACATGCCAAGCCCAACCGGCCGTTTCCGAGCACTTCCGCATCTGCCTTCATCAAATCTTCTAGCCCAAAAGCGCCCATTTCTTCGTTGACCATTATCAAATCATCCATTTTATTCTTGTTCCTTTCTGGGACGACCCTCGTTTGATCTTTAATATCAAACTACTCTTCCGACTGGACTCTATTGACGCCTGTGGAATCAAGCTGGACACGACGTCAACGTGGACATTCCTTAAGGTTTCCCTAGAATTACTTCGGTTCTTCAAATCACCGTCTCTTTCTTTCGTGGTCGAAGCAATACTGACGATCACAAAAAAAAAAAAAAGACGACAACAAGAGTTACGGAGATGACGATTATGGTGGGGGTGGAAGGCGAAGTTGATTTATCTGAAAGTGGATGGTGATCACAGCGTTTCTTAACTTATTCCCCGCAAAGCCTAACGTTCCCTTCGAATGTCGATGCGTTGGACATACTTTCCGGAATGTTCTCTTCCAGTTGATTGCCCTTTAAGTCAAGTGATTTAAGCACATCCGGGTATTTCAACTCCGGGATTTTCCCAAAAAACTTATTCCCTTCTAAATGCAATTCCACGAGGTGGGATACTTGCATCAATGAGTTTGGGATATTTCCGCTCAACTTGTTTTCATTCAGCCACATGTCGACACCGTTTTTCGTCCGGGTGGAGGAAAACTCGTACCAACTTGGGGTTTTCTTTAAAAATGTTTTGAAATGTGAAAAGTCGCCACCACTCATTTAAGGTGCATTTGGGACACCATAAAAACCGGGCGATTTTAATAAAACATTTTATTTTAATTAAAATACCAAGTTTTAGGGTCTGTGAAAATCCAAAAATCAGGTTCGAGAGTCGGTTATGTGTAGGGAAGGATTAGCACCCCCCAAGAGCCCAAAATTGATACCTAGTTGATTACCCTATATTTAGAATCGAAAATTTGGAGTTTGAACTTTATCTAATTTAAAAATCATTATGGATGCAAATTTAAAAATGGTATTCGTTTATTAATGCCAATAGCATTCGCCCCCTAGCATAAATGCGGGAGATCAGCTATTGTGCCTAATAATTGGACATTGCCTTAATTTTAGAAATCATGATGTAGTCTTAAAATGGATGTCGACAAATTTCGGGAATCACCAGTAGTCACCCCCTGAGCATACTTGCGGGAGACATACTATTGACTCGCTAATAAGCGAACATTGCCTTAGGTTTTAAAATAATATGCAATCAAACAATTTATTATCACTCCTAATTAACTAAGCGTACATTAAGGCTTTCTCTAGCTTAATGTGTCAAATTATGAATATTAAAGAACCTAGAGGCATAATCTAAAAATGTAGGCTCTAATATTATTCCTATTTGATTTTAATCAATTATCGAAACGAATAATTGAGATGGTCCTTTGAGCATTTAGGCGAGAGACAACTCGAATTATTACCTAAATTAAAAGAAATAGATTGAAATTTAACTAAAGTAGAGGTTTTAATATTAACTTAAATTAATTTTAATCAATATTGCAATTCAAATAATTAAATTGGAAAGTAAAATATAGTAAATTAAAATAGTGAAATTAAAGGACTGAAATTAAATAAATAAAAACTAAAGGGCATAAATTTAAACATGCATAAAATTAAATAACAAAAATAAAAGAGCAATAAAAATAAAATGTTAGCATTAATTTTTAATATTTAACCCGGACCGTAAATAATGCGAATCATACCCCGGGGCAGGTCGACGCAAGGTAGTACAATATTTCGAACATAAAATAAATAAATAAATAAATAAATAAATAAAAATTAGCGGTTAGTGGTTAGCAATTAGAAGTTAGAAAAGTTAGTTGTTAATAGAGTATGGACCGTAATAATGTGGGTAGTACCCTGGATAGGGTCATCGCAAGGTTGTATAATAATTCAAACAAATTAATAAAAAAAGTTAGGAGTTAATAGAGTCCAGACCATAATAGTACGGATCATACCCCAGATCGGGTCACCACAAAGTTGTATAAATATTTAATATTTTAATATAAACAATAAAGGACCAAAATGCCATAAATAAAATGACATCAACAAAAATATAAATAGACAGTGACTAAAATGCATAAATTGAAACAATAGTATTAGATTCATAAATAAACAAAGGAACATAATCAGTCAGTGGCTAGAATGAAACAAAAATAAAAATCAGTGACCAATTTCAAAATAAACAGAATCCAAAATGATAACCAAATTGAAATAAAATGCAATAGGATGCCAAAATCAAAATATATAAACCAAACAGGCACTTAATGACTAAAATATAAAAATATATAAATATAATAAGGACCTATGGGTGATTAACCCACGATATAGTACCTAAATACACAACACACCGAACGAGAAGGACCTGCGCGTTATTTACCCCTAAGCATGTGACAAGAATGCAAAAACACAGGTAAAGTCTGGGACATTAAAGAAAATAAACCAACAAGTTAATACACATAAATAAAAATGGAAAATAGCAAGATAATGACATGAAATTTGAAAAGATCGCATGACAGTGACCAAAATGCAAGAAAAAGGAACTTCAGAGGATTACGAAAGGGATTAGACCTTCGGGCCAAAAAACGCGCACCTGGATGCCCTAAAATGACGTCGTCCTATCTGGGCTATATATACCCCTTTCCTTCCTTTTTTTCCTAATTTTTCTCTTCACTCTCTCTCTCATCACTTAAACTCTCTCCTCTCTCTCTAAAACTCCCCCATAAATTGGTTGGAGTCCAGTCGCCGTCTGTCATGTCAGTAATCGCCAACCACCGTGCTGTCATCGTCGTTTTCATCATTGTCACGAATATGTGCTCTGTTTTGCACGAAACAACCTCCAACACCATGAAACTAGGCCGCCTTTAGTTTTTTTAAGGCTTCAACTGTCGCCGTCCACCGTCTGATCGAGCCAAGTCTGAAGTATGTTGTTCATCGGCTTCCTTTCTCTCTTCTGACCTTTCATATCTGTGAACAGAGGTCCCGGTCGTCGGCGAAGGCTCTGGCCGAAAGTAATCTCTTTATTCTCTTCCGGATCTTTATTTTTTTCCTGGTTTGTTTTTCTTGATTTTCGGATGAAAATTTAAATGAGAAAAAACAATGATATCTAGTTTTAGGTTAGTTTAAAAAAATCCCCAAAAAAATGGTTGCTGTAAACTTTTTTTCTTTTATTGTTTTTCGAATTTCCGGAGAGAGCCCCTTTTACATTATATTTTTTGGGGTTTTTATAACCATTACATCTGTCAAATAAAAAATTTTCTTGCTGATTTGGTGTTAGCATGATGTTGTGGTTTTGCTAGTTGAATTGAGCTGCTTGGAGTGTTGAAGATGGCTTGGTGGTGGCATGCGTGGAGCATCAACCTTTTTGCATTTGGGCAGAGCACGATAGCAACTGAGGCAAAAATGGGGTAGCTACACTAGGGCTAGGTTTAGGTTTAGTTTAAGTTTTAACTTGGGCATGGGTTTGGGTTTGGTTTGGTCCTAGTTCGAGTTTGGTTTGGGCCTAGTTTGTAAATGGTTTTTGTAATATATTAATAATAAAAATATAAGAATAATATATATATATAACAAAAAAATGGTGATTACAGATGCCTCTCTTTGCTTATTATTATGGAACGGGAATAAAATAAAGATATAAAGCGCCATTTTTTGGGGCTCAATCTCTGTTCATCGAGTTACGAGTTCTTCTCATTATGAACCCCTCCAAGTTGATCCACTTCTTTCTGCGATGGATTCAAATAAAGTGATGAGGTTGATCTAACTCCGTATGCAATGGATGAACAAAGGTCAGTGTTGTTCCAATTCCTTATATGATGGAAACGAGCTAAGGTTGAATAAGTTCTTCTCATTATGAACTTCTTCTCCCTCATCGGATGAGTTCTTCTCAGTATGAACTCTCCACTGGAAATGTTGATCCCTCGATTGAAGTGTTGTTGATTCAACTCCATATGTGATGAATCAATCTAAGGTTGAACAAGTTCTTCTCATTATGAACTTCTTCTCTCTCATCGAATGAGTTCTTATCATTATGAACTCTCCACTGGAAATGTTGATCCCTCGAGTGAAGTGTTACTGATTCAACTCCATATATGATGAATCGAGCTAAGGTTGAACAAGTTCTTCCATTATGAACTTCTTCTCCCTCATCGGATGAGTTATTCTCAGTATGAACTCTCCACTGGAAATGTTGATCCCTCGATTGAAGTGTTGTTGATTCAACTGCATATGTGATGAATCAATCTAAGGTTGAACAAGTTCTTCTCATTATGAACTTCTTCTCTCTCATCGAATGAGTTCTTATCATTATGAACTCTCCACTGGAAATGTTGATCCCTCGAGTGAAGTGTTACAGATTCAACTCCATATATGATGAATCGAGCTAAAGTTGAACAAGTTCTTCCATTATGAACTTCTTCTCCCTCATCGGATGAATTCTTCTCAGTATGAACTCTCCACTGGAAATGTTGATTCCTCGAGTGAAGTGTTGCTGATTCAACTCCATATGTGATGAATCAATCTAAGGTTGAAAAAGTTCTTCTCATTATGAACTTCTTCTCTCTCATCGAATGAATTCTTCTCAGTATGAACTCTCCACTGGAAATGTTGATTCCTCGAGTGAAGTGTTGCTGATTCAACTCCATATGTGATGAATCAATCTAAGGTTGAAAAAGTTCTTCTCATTATGAACTTCTTCTCTCTCATCGAATGAGTTCTTCTCATTATGAACTCTCCACTGGAAATGTTGATCCCTCGAGTGAAGTGTTGCTGATTCAACTCCATATGTGATGAATCGAGCTAAGGTTGAACAAGTTATTCTCATTATAAACTTCTTCTCCCTCATCAGATGGGTTATTCTCATTATGAACTCTCTACTGGAAATATTGATCCCTAGAGTGAGGTGTTGCTGATTTAACTCCATATGTGATGAATCGAACTAATGTTGAACAAGTTCTCCTCATTATGAATTTCTTCTCCCTCATAGGATGAGTTCTTCTCATTATGAACTATCCACTGGAAATGTTGATTGGTTTATCCTCTCTTTGAAAAGTTTTAAAATTGCAAAAGATTATCATATGTCAGTAATAATTATTTTTGAAGTACCCAAAGGTATTGACCCAAAGGTCCTCGAATCTTTGTTGAGATATACATTTTCAAAGATTGAAAAGTGGACTAATTCTTTCCTAAAATATTTTTCAACAGGGAAATGTAAAATCTTTGTCAACTTTGGAATTCCTGTCAAATCTTTGAAATCTGGATGAAAATGAATAAGAAATTTGTTTCAAGAGAATTTATCCGAGAAGAGATAAATTGTGTCTTCAAGTAAAACAATTCCAAAATCTGTGTTCAAAGGGGAACTATCTCAAGCAAAAGTGATTTTAAGAAAAAGTCAACTCAAGTGATAAATTTTTGTTTCGAGTGAAGAAATTTCAAAATCTGTGTTCCAAGGGGAACTATTTCAAAAAGATGAAATTGATTTTAAGAAAAACCATTTCAAGTGATAAATTTTTTCTTCGAGGAAACAATTTCAAAATTTGTGTTTCAAGGGAAATTGTTTTAAGAAAGACAGTTGATTTTCAGAAAAACCATCCTAAGTGAGATAAATTTTGTTTCGAGTAAAACAATTTCAAAATTTGCATTTCGAGGGAAACTGTCTCAAGTGAGATGAAATAGATTTTAAGAAAAATCATCTTAAGTGAGAAATTTTTTTATCTTTGCTTGAAAATTTTGAATCTGAAGAATGTGTATCTGAATGTAACTACTAAATATTTCTGTGAAATATAAATAAATTTTGAATTTGTCCTCATAAGAGGGAAAATGTACTTAAGAAGCACAACATTTCAAGAGAAATTTTAATGCATCCTCATAAGAAGGGAAAATCAAAGTTTTTATTTCATAAGATGGTGGACATTAGATGCAATGATGCCAAAATCATGTATGTGTAAGCCAACATAAGTTTTCTTGATTAATGGCAGTGAAGAGGTTCTCAAGCAATCTTGATTATCTTCTTGATCTATTCGTTTTCATTATTTTTCCACACCAGAGTGTACCGTTATATTTCTTTGTAAAAATCTATTTTTCTTGTATTCAAATCAATTGCGCCAATTTCTGATTCAGAGCTTCTAGGTCTGAGATACTTTTGTCAATTTCCAAGCTACACTCTCCAGAGAGATTGTCCTGTTTGAAAATATTTTTTTCTTTTAAAAAAAAATGTGAAAAGTTTGTTGAAGAGACAAAAAACCGCGCCCTTCTTTTAGGCTCACAATCGAAGCAAATCACATAACATGAGTTCACTAAATATCAAAAGAATCAACAACTCTTTTAATATTTTCAAAGTTATAGATCTTTGATAAGCGTCAAAATTGATGAGTTGGTTTCAGGTTAACTCCTTTAAAAATTCTTTTGAAAACATCAAGAAACCCTAAAAAATCAGGTTTAACTCTTTTGAAAACTTATTTCAAAATCATCAAGAAATTTTGAAAAACGAACTTAGTTTCTTTAAAAAATTCATTGGAACAACTTGTCAAGAAACCTCTGAAATCAGACTTAGTTTCTTTCGAAAATTATTTTGAAACACAATGTTAATCACCAAGAAACATCTGAAAATCCTACTTAGTTTCTTTTTTTTTTTACAAAAAATCACGTTAGTTGGGTAACACGCCCCACTTCAAGAATAATGATTGTTCTAGGTATTTAGTTCCTCAATTCTTGAGGTTTTGCCACTCTTAATGTAATTCCCTACATTTTAGGCTTGAATTTTGATTTTTCTTTTCTTTCTCTTATTTTCTTGGAAAATCTGTAAGAATTAAGTATACATGTATGACAATATGAATGCATTTAAATGTAACAAAATGTAATGCATGAATTTATTATATGCATAAATGTTGATCATCAATTCTTCTTCTGGTTTCAAAGTGGAGACCTTAATCTTCATTCACTTGATCATCTTTAAATGGATCTTGTAGTAACTTGCCAAATCAGGTTTGCAATCTTTTGGGGATCATCCTGATCATCTTGTGGACTTTTTTTCTATATTTACTTCAGAGGAAATACTTTTTCTCTCAAATTCTTGTTATGACCATGTATATGGCCTTGATGCCATTTCTGTCCCTGACTCGATCGCTCAATCAAACTTGTTTCTCAAGAAAGGTCTTTTAGCTGAAGCATGAATGGTTTGTTTCTCAAGGTAAGATCTTTTTTTTTCATTTTATGTCCTGGGCACTCTAGATGGTGAGGCTCATTCTCCACATCTGCTTTATTTAAATCTTGTGATCTCAACGACATCTAGTTTTGGTAATGCCCCAATGTGGGTACTCATGGCTCTCTTCATTCCAAAATCTTAATCTTGAATGGTTTCACTCTTGTGTCACTGATCAGCAATTATATGCCATCAACATAAATGTTATCGGATAGTTCAAGGGCTTCTTTTCATGATGTCGTAATCAAATGGACACTTAAAGTGACAAATTCTTTTAACAAAAATTTATTTAATCGTTTCTATGAGTTGAGATGTGTGCCCCTTTCAACTAAGACAATCATCTACATCTTGATAGATTACTGACAACATAACAAAGAAGTATTAGAAGTTATATCCTCTAGTCCTTCTGATCTCTCGGACTATTTGCTTTCAAGATTGTGAAATGCTTCATTATTTTGGCATCATTTTTTCTTTTTCTTTTATTGAGGCAGAATGAGCCTCACCAGCTTCAATGACCTTTTTCACTTAAGATTGTCCTGTTTGAAAATATTTTTCTTCCTCTTTCAATTTTAGAAATATGAAAAAATTTGACGAATAAATTTCAAAAATGCTGCCATTTTCTTTCGGCTCACAATCAAAACAAATTGTAACATAAGAGTTAATTGAATATCAAATCAGTCAACTTCTCTTTTAATCCTTCAAAAAGTTATATACATTTGACATGTGTAAAGATTAATGCTGATATAAGGCTTAGGCTGACTTGGGAAGGTAATGTGTTTCAGGTTGGCTTCTTTGGTTAAGGTCTTGTATCCTTCATTTTGGTGTTTATTGTTCCGATGAAGTAGCTGTTATGCTTCTCTTCTAAAAATGTTCACTGGTTCCCAGCCCTCGTGAGCTCCTTTGGGTTGTGCAGTGCTTTATCAAGAGATGTATAAAATCATCTTCTGTGTAGTAGTTGACAATCTTCATATTCAAGCCATCTTTTCAAGTTTTAAACTTGAATTCTCCTTTGGTTTCAAGACATCATCTAAAATTTTACATCTTGAACCTTTTTTTTATTTTTCTTATCATGCATTAAAGATTTGAAAAAACTATTTTTTTGAAAATAAAATTAACCCTGAGGGGAGGAATGAAATTTGAAGATAGTTTCTCCACTTAGAAATCCATGTATGATTAGAAGGGACTTTTTAGGCACATAACGTAGGCTAGGGCTCAACGTTGTGAAGAAAGGGATAAATAGGCCCAAACAAGTGTTTAAGGGGGATTGAACCAAGGATCAACTCGTTCTGTTGTCTTCATTCTTGTCTTGCTCGATTTGAATATGCACATGTGTCTTTTATTTTCTTTTATTTTATTTTGGTGTTCAATGATCTTATAGTGAAATGATTTTGGATTTTTGAACCAGTTGTACTTGAAGTATTTAATCTGTTTTCTTTTTTGCTTTCTTTTCTCTCTCTTTTACTTTCTTTTCTCTCTCTTCTTTATTTTTTCTCTCTCTCTTTTTTCTTTTTTTGTTTCTTTTTTTGCTATATCTTTTTTTTTGTTGTCAACTTGATTTGACCTTCGAGCACTTTTTATTTGGTCCACCTTATGATGTATTGTTATTTCTTACTTTTTTTCACCATGACTTGCCTCTGTAAGCAGATTTCCTTCACTTTTCCCTCGGTGTAGAGGGTGATCCTTGGTTAGGGATGAATCAGAAGAAAATAATTCAAACTCAAATAAGTACGACAAGGGATATATATTTTTTCTTTTTTAAAGATAATTGAAACAAATACGTTCATCATCTCATACACGGAAGTCCATGTAAAAGAAGTATCCCGGGGGGCATAATAGAATTATTTCTATTATTTCTTTTATTTGTACTACTCCTTGCTCCTAGTATGATTTAATTATTCAAATTCTCTCGCAAGAACTTGATATGTAACACTCCATCTTGTCTTTCTTGCAAGAATGGTTCTCGTACGTGCGACCATCTTGTACTTTAAGCCTCCCGATTTTATCGAGGTTGGGAAATGAATACTAGTTCTATGTCTATGAAGGGAAATATATGACTTTAAAGTCATAATTATGAAAAGGTAATATTATGGAAAGGTTATTTCTATATGGGAAGGTAAAAGTACGAATTTTGGTACCTCGAGGAGGATAAGGGCATGACTTTATGGTTTCACAGGGAAGTGATGTCATGGTTTGGTCTTTTGGTAGTAAACATATGTTATTTTGGGTAAAGAACCAAGCAATGGTTCTTTCGGCTTTGGATGGGGTATGGAAGGTCTAATATTGTCATTTGTAAAAGATATATAATTATTGAAATTGTAAAAGAACCTTTAATTCATTCGATATTCAAAGAATTGCAAGATTAATACTTGATTTATTGCTCCTAACCTTGGAAAACGACATAAGTTCAAGCAACAAAACATTTATTGAGTATACAAAGAAAAAACAAAAACACACTCAAACAGGACAAAGCCAATGCAATAAGGCTTCACTGTGGATGTAATAACTTTTTCCTGTTTGGCACCAAAATGTCTCATTACTCATTAAAGGTCAATGTCCCTAGGTCAAACAAATTTTGGACCTTACTCTTCGGTACCCCATAATGATGTGCCTAGAACTTCAGAAAGTGCTAACATGATGTCCATAGCTCTCAATTCTTTTCTAGGTACGAATGGGGTGACCTCAATTTATCTCAAAAACTTCTATTACAAGATTCTCCAAGAGTTACTCCAAGGATCTGTGATTAATGCACATTGAGATGTAATGAATATCATGCAATGTACAATGTATATATGCTAATGTAAATATGCACATGCAGATACAAAAAAAAAAAAAGTGGGAATAAAAAATGCAAAATGTAAATGCAACAAAGGAATTGATCCCAAAAATAATTATTCCTTGAACAATTCTTGAAAATATAACAATGTCTCAGTACACTGGGGAACTGAAAATCTGGTCCATCTGTAAGTTGTCCAACTCCTACGAACGTTTGGGTATTGCATCGTCTTTTATAAGATTTAGGCATATTGAAAATCTTCAGAGCTTATAGTGCGTCTCCTACTTTCAGAATTTTTTCGATATGGTTTGTGACCTTCAATTGCTGGCTTCAGCTTTGAATCTTCTTGAGTCCAACTTGTTACCTCAACAGGAAAATGTTCGACTTGTTTCCTTAGTAGTAGACTATCTCTTGACGCTACTCAATCTATGTAGAGTTTCTTTGAAATTCTATCTAACCCAATTAAAGGCATTACTATGGGCGTTGTTTTTCAAGAACCTTCTAAAGATCAGTTATTCCAGGGATCAGTTATTCCAGGGATTAATACCTTTTAAGGATATGTCATGTTCATGCAAAAATACAACAAAGCACAAGACAAGACAAAAGGAAAACAAGTTAGTAGAAAATATACCAAAAAGAATCAAGTAAGTTAAAATGATTATTCAAAAAAATGTAAACTTATGAAAAATAATTAAATACGACTCAAACTTGAGATTGAAAATAAAGAATTCAAAGGAAATTAAGAGTCATAACTGCATGCATTCTAGTTCTCCTATGTTATCCACATGGCTCTAGCGGGGTAGGTATAGTAAATTCTCTACATGAGGTTGGGTTCTAGAAAAGGTTCCCAAGCCATCTCTACAACCTCCTAGGGTTGACTCTAATTCTGGACCATTACAGACTTGCGAATCAGACAGCCCAGGGGATCACACCACAAAAGCGTGCCTCGGAATTGATATCCAGACAGACAACTTAGGATGCTTTTCAGGGTTAATTTGTCAAACCCACACGAGGAAGCCCAATGCTCCCCATGAGATGTGACGTTTTCCCTACCTAAGTAAACTGGGATTCAGCTCAGGTTTAGACCTATGATATGCAACAGTCCTAAATATTCACATAAGTGTAAGCCTTAACTAGAGAGAAAATCTTGTTTTCTTTTTCTCCCTACCTAAGTAAACTGGGATTCAGCTCAGGTTTAGACCTATGATATGCAACAGTCCTAAATATTCACATAAGTGTAAGCCTTAACTAGAGAGAAAATCTTGTTTTCTTTTTCTTTGGAATAACATAATGAACAGTAAATTAAATAAGATCGAACCCATAATTTCCAAAATCCTAAATATAGGGTAACCAACTCGTGGCTCGAGTCTCAAGTTGTTTTGAAAAATAAAATTTCCCTAGTGAAGTCACCAAGCTGTCTACACCATTTTCACCCAGGCAGGGAAAAATCGTACCGACTTGGAGGTTTTCTTTGAAAAAGTTTTGAAATGTGTAAAGTCACCACCATTCATTTATAGTGTGATTAGGACACTATAAACATCGGGTGATTTTAATAAAACATTTTAGTTTTATCAAAATACAAAGTTTTAGGGTCTACGAAAATACAAAATTACGTTCGAGAGTCGGTTACGCGTGGGGAAGGATTAGCAAGCACCCCTACAAGCGCCACAAATTGGTACATAGTTGATTACGCTATATTTAGAATAAAAATTTTTGAGTTTGAACTTTATCTAATTTAAAAATCATTACGGATGCAAAGTTGAAAATGATATTCATTTATTAATGCCAATATCATTCGCCCCTTAGCATAAATGCGGGAGATTAGCTATTGTGCCTAATAACTAGACATTGCATTAATTTTAGAAATCATGATGCAGTCTTAAAAAGGATGTTGACCTATTTCGGGAATCACCAGTAGTCACCCCCTGAGCATACTTGCGGGAGATATACTATTGACTCGCTAATAAGCGAACATTGCCTTAGGTTTTAAAATAATATGCAATCAAACAATTTATTATTAATCCTAATTAACTAAGGGTAGATTAAGGCTTTCTGTAGCTTAAAGTGTCAAATTATAAAAATTAAAGAACCTAGAGGCATAAACCTAAAAATGTAGGCTCTAATATTATTCCTATTTGATTTTAATCAATTATCAAATAGAATAATTGAGATGGTCCCTTGAGCATTTAGGATAGGGTTAACTCGAATTATTCCCTGTATGAAAAGAATTAGATTGAAATTTAACTAAAGTTGAGGTTCTAATATTAACTTAAATTAATTTTAATCAATATTGCAATTCGAATAATTAAATTGGAACCTCGAGAAAAAACGATGACCAAATTAAGAATTCTCTTAATTTAATGACTAAATATGAATCGAATAATTAAAAGATTATGTACAAAATCTAAAAAAAGTGATATGTCAAGGACTAAATTAAAAGGATACAAATATTAAAGGCAATTAAAATATATAAAAGGACTAAAATTAAAGTATAAAAAACGAAGGGTAAAAATAAAATAAAATAAAAAATAGTAAATTAAAATAATAAAATTAAAGGACTTCAATTAAATAAATAAAAAGTAAATGGAAAAAATTTAAATGTGCATAAAAGTAAATAACAAAAATAAAAAGGCAATAAAAATAAAATGTTAGCATTAATTGTTAATATTTAACCTGGACCATAAATAATGTGAGTTGTATCCCGGGGCAGGACGTTGCAGGGTCGTACGATATTTCGAACATAAAATAATAAATAAATAAATAAAAATTAACAGTTAGTGGTTAGCGGTTAGAAGTTAGAAAAGTTCGTTGTTAATAGAGTCCAGACCATAATAATGTGGGTCGTACTCTAGATCAGGTCACCGCAAGGTCGTATAATAATTCAAACAAATTAAAAAGAGGTTAGGAGTTAATAGAGTCCAGACCATAATAATGCGGATCATACCCCTAATCGGGTCACCAAAAGGTCGTATAAAGATTTAATATTCAAATATAGACAATAAGGGACCAAAATGTCATAAATAAAATGACAACTAAATTATAAATAGACAGTGACTAAAATACATAAATTAAAACTTCAGTATCAGATTTATAAATAAAAAGGAAGATAATCAATTAGTGGCTATAATGAAATAGAAATAAAAGTCAGTAACCAATTTCAAATTAAACAGAATCCAAAATGATAACCAAATTGAAATAAAATGCAATAGGACGCCAAAATCAAAATATATAAACCAAATAAGCACTTAATGACTAAAATATAAAAATAAGGCAAAGTTATGAGGACCTATGGGTGATTAACCCACGACATAGTAACCTAAATACACATCACACCAAACGAGAAGGACCTGCCCATGATTTACCCCTAAGCATGGTGACAATATGCAAAAACATGGATAAAGTCTAGGGACCTAAAAGCAAATAAACCAACAAGTTAGTACTCAGAAATAAAAATGGAAAATATCAATATAAGGACATAAAATTTGAAAAGATCGCATAACAGTGACCAAAATGCAAGATAGAGGAACTTGGGAGGACTACGGAAGGGATTAGACCCTTCAAGCCTAAAAACATGCGCCCGGAGGCCTTAAAACGACGTCATCCTATCTGTGCTATATATATAGGGATGGCAAACGGGCGGGTCGGGTGCGGATACCCCTTCCCCCATCCCCATACCCACCTAATATTTTTCAATCCACCACCCGCCCACCACCCATGATGGGTACAAATTTTCAAATCCACACCCGCCTACGCGGGTACATTTTCAAATCCATCCCCACACCCACTACCCACTAGCGACATACCCATCTAGACCCGCCTGACAGCAAACTAATGGGATGTTGGAGTTGGTTCCCAGACAGTTCGTGATGCGGTAGCAGCGCATGCTTCAATTTGTCAGAGGAGTAGCTCTACGAATATTATGGAGACATATTGTAGGGAGCATGTAGTCGCAGAGCTGGATTGTTGTGTTGCTTTCAATGTTAATGCTCATAGTGCGCCTAATATGGGTTTTGAAGGGCTAAAGAACATGAAAACTGCTACTTTTGATGTTAATGCTTATAGTACGGCTAATTTGTGTTTGGATGGGCAGTATGGGCAGCATGGGCTAAAGAACATGGAAAATGACGTGGTTAGTGGGATTATGGGTTTAATCAAAGAGCTGAATATTTCCCTAATTAAAGACCAGATTAAAGACTAAATATCCTTAATATTTGGATAAATTATATCTTTTATATTATACAATATTAAAATTTATAAATTAGTCTCTAAAATTACACCTAAATTCATAATGGTCCAAAATTTAATAGATATTTAGCTGGGTGGGCGGATGTGGGGCGGGTAATGTCTCAAACCCATTACCCGCCTACCACCCACGACGGGTACCACTTTATAAATCCACACCCGCCCACTACCCGCTAAAATTATACCCATCCCCGCTCCAATTGGAGCGGATGCGGTGCGGAATCCACGAAACTGTACCCGTTTGCCATCCCTATATATATACCCCTTTCCTTCATTTTTCCTCATTTTTCTCTTCACTCTCTCTCTCTTATCACTTAAACTCACTCTCCTCTCTCTAAAACTCCCCCAGAAACCAGCCTGAGTCTAGCCGACATCCCTGTGTCTACTGCCGTTATCGATGGTTGTTCAGGCCCAAGCTTTCAAGGTTCATTCATCTCATCACGGTGCTCATAGATCTAGGCTTCTTTTTTCACAAAACAGCCTCCAACGCCTAGGTTGAGACCTTTCGGTTCTCCAAGGTTTCAATAGCCGTCGTCCACCGTTCGATCGAGCCAAGTCCAAAGTATGTTGTTCATCAGCTTCCTTTATCTCTTCTGACCGTTTAGATCTGCGAGCAGAGGTCTCTGTTGCCATCGAAGGCTCCGGTCGAAAGTAATCTCTTTATTTTCTTCTCGATCTTTTTTTCCTTCTTTGTTTTACTTGATTTTCAGATGAAAATCAAAATGAAAAAAAACAATTATATTTGGTTTTAGTTTAGTTTCAGAAAATCCCAAAAAAATTGTTGCTGGAATTTTTTTTTTCTTTTATTGCTTTTCCAATTTCTGGAGAGAGCCCCTTTTACATTATTTTTTGGGGTTTTTATACTCATTCCATCTGTCAAATAAAAAATTTGCTTGTTGATTTAGTGGTAGCGTGCTATTGTTGTTTTGTTAGCTGAGTTGAGTTGCGTGGAGTGTTGGAGATGGCTTGGTGGTGGCGTGCGTGGAGCAACAACCTTTTTGTATTGGGGAAGAGCATGGCAGCAGCTGAGGCAGGAACTAGGGCGTCTACACTAGGGCTAGGATTAGGTTAAGTTTTAACTTGAGCCCGAGTTTGGGTTTGGTTTGGGCCCAGTTTGTAAATAGTCTTTGTAATATATTAATAATAAAAATATAAGAATAATATATATATATATGTGTGTGTGTGTGTGGTGATAACGTTTCGCTTTCTTTAATTTTTCCATCGATCCAAAATATGTATCTGGTATCTCACCGGAAAAATGATTGTTTGATAAATAAATAGCCTTCAAATCCCCGAGATTATTAAACTCTGGAATTGATCCGGTGAAGGCATTCTTCACTAGACTAATGGTTCTCAAGCTAGGAGGCTGAGCCAAAGCTTTGACATTGATCGAACCCGAGAGAACGAGATTTGTCAAATGGAGACCGATGATGGTTTCACCTTCGTACATGACGCCAACCCACTTTCTCCGACAAGGTGACGAATTTGGGATCCATTTCTTTAACTTAGAATCGCCGTTGTTCAACGATTTCTTGAACTTGAGGAGGAGGGGAACGACATCAGGTTGAGAGTAACAAAGGGTGGAAAGAAGAGCAAGAGTGAGAAGAAGCAAGACAAGGGAGCTAACAGCAGATAACGTTGGTGGAACCGGAGGGAGAAACGACGGAAGGAAGCTCCAATTCCAAATGATTATTGATACTGCTGCACCTGGCACTGGCGATGGATCGTGGGGTTTTGTGATGAGGGTTTGTTTCGTTTGGTTGGTTGTTCCGGTGGCTTTGAGTTGCGTTGGATACTAAAGATGGAGATTGTGGTGGTGGTTACAACGGCGATGCCTGGTTTTTAGCTATTTAGGGCGGTGTCGGCTTTAAGTGTATAGCGGAACATCACTTAATTATATTTCGGACAAGGTTATTACAAGCGGTTACGTATCTAATAAAGGTTAATTACATCCGATGTCTTTAATTTTTGAATTTGGATCATTAAAATAAGGAAAACTTTTATAGGGCAAAATTTACAAATAGTCATTAAACTGTCAAAATTATCTTTTTGAACATTTAACTTTTAAAAGTTTCATAATTAATATTAAATTTAATTTGTTACAAAATGGGCAAAAACCATTAATAAATATCTCATTTGACCCTTCAATTATAACTAAAATTTAATTTTACTCTAAATTTTAATTGAAATAATTCTTATTATGTTCCTTGAATTGAAATTAAAATAGATATGATAAAATAAATGTCACATTTTAATTTTTATTATAAATATTAAATTTGTACCATAAAAATTAAAAATTATTTGATATGATATTAAAAATTTATGGATGTATATTTTTAAATTACATTTAAATTTATTAAATAAAATTTAAATGCTTAAATCACATCAATAATAAAAAATAATTTTATTATTTGATAATATAAAACTTGAACGTTGAAAATGATTAAATTTTTATTTTAAAAATACAACAACAATAAAAAAAATAATTAGTTAAAATAAATTTTGCTTAATAAAAAATTAATTTCATTGTTTGATAACTGAATTTTTTTAAAATAGTTTTTTAATTTTTAAAATAATTTATTTCCATATATTTTTAAAAATAAAAAAATTGTAATTTTTTAGAATTACAATTAAAAATGTTGAAAAATATTATTGTAACAACCATAACCCGTATATACGAATAAATACAAGTTACAGATGTGACATCAGAATTCAAACATGTCTTTGATTGAACTGAGTAAAATTTTTATTTCATTCAAACATCATCAGTTTCATATCTTGAACAATTATTATAAAATAATTATTCAGAGAAAAATCGTAATATAATATTTTTTGTTACCAATTCAAAACCAGTTTCAAGCAGTGATAGATAGTTATGTTCAGTTCGATAAAATAAATAAGATTGTCTAACACGTTTGATTTAAATCCCAAATTAATTTTAAGCATAGTTTAATATCATAATATTAATTATAATTAATACTAACTATATTAAGAAATTGCAGACATTTCATTCTCGTATACACGTCAGCTAGAACTTTTAGAACACAGTAGAACGTTATCATTGTTACCTATAAATATTTCTTTGGTGATTAATGCCAAGCTCAGCTCCTTACTCTTTTTCGTCCTTTTTCCTACGTGTGAAAATCATCACACGCTAAGTATATACACTTAGTGATAAAATCAAATGAATATTTAAAGCAATGCAACAGATAAATTGAAATGACTAACCATATTCAATGAAATATGATCACTTACTTGTGTCCTCCACCGGCACTTAGTGTCCTTACACACTATTGCTAATATAAACTTAAAGTTGCTATACTATATGACATGCCAACTATACCCTATCCCTCAATGACGTACTTGGGCATATAGTCTATTTTTTTATTCCATCAATGGAAATGTATATTAATAAAATTTTAACATTGGGAAGTTCATACCCGAAGTAACATTCATAATAAATATTATATATATTTATGATAAAAATCATATATATAATAATAAATGATCAATGCATTTTATATTTAACCTTTGACATATTTAGAATATGTCAAATATGTGATATATGACATAAATATCATGTCAACATAAACCAGGTAGACTTATTGCAAGTCCTACCCAATGATGTTATCCGCGAATTGTGACTACTATATATGGTCGTGAAAATATGTGCAAGTATAGACAATCGAACAAGTAATACAGTGATGAGTGAGTATCGTATCTATAGGGATTGGAGGAAATTGATAAGTTTAACCAAAGTGTCACGGACCGCCAACCCAAGATCAAGCCCATTTCGTTCAAGGCTGCCAGAGACTATCTTTGCCACATTTTGGGCCTTCTAGAAGTCCCAGCAGAGCTGACCCATCCACCTTGGAGAGATAAAAGGCATGATAATTATTTAAAATTATCTTAGAGATAATTCCCACTAATTATCCATTAATTTAGAGTTGTAGATAGAGTAGGGCTCTCATCCTGACCATTGATGTAATTTAATCGTAACCGTTGATTATAGGTGGCTCCAACTATAAAAGGAGGCTCACCCCCACCTCATTTACTCACTTCATATTGAGGAATACAAGTTAGCATTCACTCTAAAATCTCTCTTTTCCATTTGTACACCCATCTCTTTGATTTCCCCCATTTCATTATTTTTACGACGTTATAAGCTTTCTTGCTTAGTGGAGGTCTGGGTTACTTAGCTGATGTATGACCTTGAAAACAATTAAGGCCGCACGAGCTTGCTAGTAGCAGTCTAAGCCCGTGAGAAATAGTATCAGAGCTTGTTTTTATTGATTTTCGTTGGTTCGAGATGACACCACAACATGGAAAAACAACCGGTTCCGATGGGAATGAAACTTGCAATATTGGAAAGAAGAGAGCACCATCGAAAGATGTTATCACGTCCATCCAGGAGAAGGTTACCAGGCTCGAGGATTCCATGACGGAAGCCAAGGGAGTGTTAGACATACTGGAGTCTGTAGACCTTGAAAGACTGGGATCGTTAGATCTCGAGAAGCTGGAGTCCTTGGAGAATATCAGGGAGGAGGTTTGAAATTCACTCAATGTGGTGGATGTGAAGGCAACTGATCGAGGTAATTCCTTAGAAGCCATGGTAGTGGCTCTAAGGAAGGAAGTCGAGGAACTTAAGAGCAAGGTTCCGATTCTGAGATGGCCAAGTTGAAGAGGGAAGTCATGTTACTCAAGACTGAGTTACTGGTGTGCAAAGCTGCGTTCGGGAATAGCGTAGCCACTGTTGCTCCCAAAGCCTTGGGTGAAATCCCTAAACCAGAGAAGTTCAAAGGGACAAGTTCCTCCTTGGATGTTAAGAATTTCCTTTGGGGGTTGAACCAGTACTTTATAGCCATGGGCATCACGGAGGATGCCAAGAAAGTAAGCATCGCTAGCATTTACTTATCGGAGGTTACCCTCATGTGGTGGCGACGTAGATGCAACGATGTGAAGCATGGGAACGCTGCCATTGAGACTTGGGCAGAGTTCCAAGTAGAGTTTAAGAAACAGTTCTACCCGGAGTATGCTGAAGAGGAGGCGCGGTCTAAGTTGAGGCGTCTCATGCAAAAAGGGTCATTGAGAGAGTATGTTTGAAAGTTTGTCAAACTAGTGCTCTAAGTCCCGAATTTGAGTGAAGAGGACGAGTTCTTCACCTTCATGGATGGGTTGAAACCATGGGTGAAGAACGACGTAAGGCGACAAGGAGTTAATGAGCTCTCGGTTGCCTTGATGATGGCCGAGTCAATCATTAAGCTTCAAGAAGATTGACTCCAAACCAAAGCCAAAGTCTGAGGCAGTAGTAGTGATCGGGAAAGGGCGTCCAAATCTGACAAAGATTCGAGTGGTACCAGCAAGCCATCGAATAGTAAGCACTTGGATAAGAAAGACAAGCAGATTATCCAGTGTTACAACTGCAAGGGCCTAGGACATTTGGCGAGGGACTCTCCGCAGAAGAACAAACTCTCGGCCATCAAGGAGAAAGATGGGGAGGAGAGTGAGACTCTTAAGCTTGGCTCCATCCTTAGCACCATGGAGGTTAAGAAGGGTCAGAAAAAGAAGTGGTTGATGTTTGTTGACATCACCGTTGCTGGCCAGAAATTAAGTGCACTAGTGGAAACCGGTGCCTCAGAGTTGTTCATGTCCGAACAAGTTGCTAAGAGATTTGGCCTTCACGTGGAGAAGACAAGTAGTTACATCAAAATCGTAAAAGCTGAAGAAGTTTCGATTGGGGGGATCGCAAAAGGGATCGAGTTAACCGTTGGAGGATAGTCCGGAAGGGAAGCCATCAAGTTGATTCTTCTTGATGACTTCGACTTTGTGCTTGGAATAAGTTTCTTTGACCGGATCAATGTCTTCCTAGTACCTTTTGTTGATTCCTTGTGCATCCTGGATCCAAAGCAACAGTGCATTGTTCCAATGAGCCGAGGGCCCAGAGTAGGGGCCAAAGTTTTGTCTATAATTCAATTCTCGAAGGTGGTGCTCAAGGAGGAACTGACCTTCTTAGCTATCTTGGTGTGTGATGATCCAACCACAACCAAGGAAGTTCCCGACGTGGTGAGTCACATTTTGGAAGAATTCAAAGATGTGATGCCTGCCGAGTTGCCTAAAAAGTTTCCTCCAAAGACAACCTGTATGATTAGGTACGGGTCGTATGAATACCTTGTGATGCCCTTCGGCCTCATGAATGCTCCAGCCACTTTCTGCACCCTGATGAACAAGGTGTTACAACCCTTTATGATCGATTTGTTATAGTCTACCTCGATGACATCATCATCTACAGTAAGACATTGGAGGAGTATGTTGAACACTTGAAGCAAGTGTTCTTGGTATTGTGAGAGAATGAGCTCTTTGTAAAAGAAAAGAAGTGCTCATTTGCCAAAATGGAGGTTCCTTTCCTTGGCCACATTGTTAGAGGTAGCAAGATCTGGATGGATAGGGACAAGATTCAAGCCATCGACGAATGGAAGGTGCCAACCAAGATGATGGAGTTGAGGTCATTTCTGGGTTTGGCCAACTATTACCAGAGGTTTGTCAAAGGTTAGTCAAAGATCATAGCCCCCTTGACCGAGTTATTGAAGAAAGATAAGGCGTGGGATTGGGGCCTGAAGTGTCAAAGATCTATTGTTGAAATCAAGCTTACTATGATAAACGAGCTAATTTTGGTGCTGCCAGATCATACGAGGCCATTTGAAGTATTCACCTATGCATCTGACAATGTCATTGGTGGGGTCCTGATGTAGGAGGGAGATCCAGTTTCTTACGAAAGTCGAAAGCTCAATGAGACCGAAATGATATACTCGGTCCATGAGATAGAGATGAATGCAATTGTGCACTGTTTGCGCACATGGAGACACTATTTTCTTGGGTTCAAGTTCATGGTGTTTACCGACAATGTTACCAACAGTTACTTCTTAACCCAGAAGAAGTTGTCACCGAAACAGGCTCGTTGGCAAAAGTTTCTTGCCGAGTTTGATTTATTCTTGGAGCATAAACCAGGTAAAGTGAATTTTGTGGCCGATGCCTTAAGTTGAAGGTATGACATGGAGTTTATGAGTTTGCCGACGGGACGGATGCAGGAGCGCATTAAGGAGGGGTTGTCACATGATCCGATGGACACTTTGTTGATTGAGCTTGCCAATGAGGGCAAGACTAGGAAGTTTTAACTCGATGTAGGCTTGTTGTATGCCTGAGAACACCACCTCTATATGCCACAATTTAAAGGATTGCGAAAGGAGCTCATGAAGGAATGCCTTGATTCTAAGTGGGCGGGACATCCAGGGATCCACCGGACTTTGGCCTTGATAGCGAAGCACTATTATTGCCCGCAAACGGGTAATGATATCGAGGCCTATGTGAAGACGTGTCTTGTGTGCCAGTAAGATAAGATAGAACAGAGGAGACCAGCTGGATTGTTACAGCCTCTGCCTATCCCAGAGAAACTAAGGACCTTTATCCCAACGTCCAAAGTATAGGACCTTTATCCCAGCGTCCAAAGTATGTCCAGCCAATGAGACCATTTGTCTTTTTCTCAAGTACGTAGTGAAGTACTGTGGTGTTCCAAAGATGATTATCAGTGATTGGGACACAAGGTTTACTGGGAGGTTCTGGAAGGATATGTTTAAGTTGATGGTATCAAGCTTGAACTTCTCAATGAGTGTTCATCCACAGACAGATGGGCAAATCGAGAGAGTGAATGCACTCGTAGAGACATACTTAAGGCACTATGTGAATGCCACCCAATGTGACTGGTCGAAATTATTGGACATATCTAGTTTTCCAACAATTTGTAGAGGAGTGAAGCAAAAAATCAGAGTGCATTTGAGATTGTTATCGGGCACCAGCCGCTCACACCAAATGTGGTTGTGATTGGGTACAAAGGTCTGAATCCAACAACATACCAATTTGCCAAGGAGTGGCAAGAACAACATGAACTAGCCCAAGCTTGTTTGCACAAGGTTGGGAAGCGAACCAAGAAGTGGGTGGATCAGAGGCATCGAGATGTAAATTTTGACGTTGGCGACCTAGTCATTGCCAAATTGAGTGGTATCTTTCGCAACCCATTTCATAAAGGGCTTGTGCGAAGATAAAATGGGTCGTTCAAAGTTTTAAAGCGAGTAGGCACCATGGACTACAGATTAGAGTTGCCTTCGACCATCTGATCTCATCTTGTGTTCTATGTGAGTTGGTTGAAGCCGTACCATCAGGATGAGGAGGATCCAGATCGAGGCAAGTCAAACCGAGTGACAGTCGGGGTAAATATCTCTTATGAGAGATAAGTAGAAGCTATCCACACAGAGAGAGCCATTCATGGAGTGAGAAAGTAACCAAGGAATGAATACCTTATTAAGTTGAATGGACTTCCAGAGAGTGATGGAAGTTGGGAACCTTCCGAAGCGTTGTGGCAATTCTGAGATAGGATAGACCAGTTTCACTCTAGCTGCGCAACGAGGACGTCACTAGAACTAGTGGGGGAGAATGTCACGGACCGCCAGCCCAAGACCGAGCCTAGTTCGTTCAAGGCTACTAGAGACTATCTTTGCCACGTTTTAGGCCTTCTAGAAGACCCAGCAGAGCTGGCACATCCACCTTGGAGAGAGAAAAGGCATGATAATTATTTAAAATTACCTTAGAGATAATTTAGAGTTGTAGATAGAGTAGGGCTCTCATCCTGACCATTGATGTAATTTAATCTTAATCGTTGACTGTAGGGGGCTCCAACTATAAAAGGAGGCTCTCCCCCACCTCATTTACTCACTTCATATTAAGGAATACAAGTTAGCATTCACTCTAAAATCTCTCTTTTCCATTTGTACACCCATCTCTTTGATTTCCCCCATTTCATTATTTTTACGACGTTCTAAGCTTTCTTACTTAGTGGAGGTCTGGGTTACTTAGCTGATGTATGACCTTGAAAATGACTAAGGCCGCACGAGCTTACTAGCAGTAGTCTAGGCTCGTGACAAAAGCAATTAATTACTTTACCTATGTATAGTTAGTGATGGTATGTACATATGAGAATGTTGTGGCAAGATGAAATTTATGTTGTGGAAATCGAATGATGGTAATATGGTAGCAAATGGATATGATGTGGCAAATTATATTATGTTCGGTGCACACAAATGAAAATGTAAATAGAAACTAAAATGTAAATGTTGAATTTAATTATCGTGACTTTAAACTCCTCACACGATAAGCTGCTATGTGAATGAATTATAGGAGTCACTTGAGAAATTTAAGTTTACTCCTCATATTGGTCTTATTCTATGCCTTATCTTCCTGACAGAGTTTACTAAAAGTGCCCTATGCTATCTCTAGTTAAGGGACTCGACAGATTGAAGATGCTATGGAAAATCTATTGGCATTAACTAATGCAGAGATCCTATTTGTCCAGATAACATGATATGTCATGACAATACCTTTTAGCAGTAGCACTAACATCTAACCTCTCGATCACGCACTACTCCTTTTAGTCGACTGAAATCCTAACCTTATCTTTAAGGTTGGATTAGGCCTAGTTACTATCTAGAACCCCTTGCATATATGGTTCCTCCCTATTTTCTCTCGAATACTAAGGATGTGCAACTTAGACATTCTCTCGAACACTAAGTAATCTCCTAAGGAATGGCTACTATCATAGATCCTACAACTTTAAGGCATTAAACATCATAAACAAAATAAATAAAAATATACAAGAAAAAACAATTCATTAAAGTAAAACTTAAATATCCAAAATGAACTCCCACCAAATAAGATTAGTTCATAGTAGGGCTCGAATGTTTCAAGAACAAAGCAATTACAGCCCAAGTGATAAAAATGAAAGTAAATAGCAAAGGGAAGGAGGAAAAGCCTTCGACGTACACTCCCGGAGCTTTCCTCGGTCACCACAGACTGCCTCAGCTCGGTAGCTCCTCTCGGACAGCTAGCTCTCTACTCCCTCTAGCTTGTCAATGGAGGAATGCCATGGCAAATAGGATAGGTGGAGAAAGGAGAAAACTTTTTCCTCCGAATTTTCTGGCTTGAGGCGGCGTATGTAAAGTCTCTTTTTTATGATGGTTTCATCTCTTATTTATAGGGGGAGAATAAACCTATGAATTTGTGTTAAAATTCATAGGATACCCCAAACATGCTTCATTCACGTGAGGAGGTGAGTAGAGGTGGCAGTGGTCCCCCCAGGAAGCTAGCTGAGTACCCGACAAGATCAGGCTGTAGTAAGTCGTGGTCTAGCAGAATTAGCTGTAGTAGGGCTTGGTCCCCTCCAGGCAGCTGGGAATCCCAAGTTGCAGATGATTCTTCCCAGGCGATTGGTGGTAGAGGACACGTGAAGATAGGGATAGCTGGCTCTGAAAAATATCTTCTATCACCGTGTTCGCTCTCGAAATGTCAACTAATTCGGCATTTGTATTCTACTCAGCACTGTCATCATGTCACAACACTTCCCTTTTTCTCTTATTTTCTCCCATTCCCTGCACATCACCAAACAAGAACCTTCCCCATAACGCAACACTGATTACAAAATAAAAACCCGCGACATAATATATTTCTACCACATGCAACTATATGCTCCTAAATGCATCTATATGATCCTACATGGGCTCTTAGATAATTAATTACATAAGTGAAAAGGCCATAAATATGGACTTTTTATAGAGTTATCACACCCCCAAACTTAAGCTATTTCTTGTCCTCAAGTAATGGATAGTATTAAGCAAAATAAAAATACCATGGCAAGTTCAGAAGCAGAATATTTATATGGAATAGAATTTCAGCCCTCATAACATTTGGGTTCAACATGATAGACTAGTTTGAGAAATCAAGTACTGTCTCCTAGGGCAAGATCCTTTGTGTGAGTGTGTGTGTGTGATTGTATCAACTCCATGCTTAACAAACCTAAAAGTTTTCTAAGCAAGCTCTCTTGTTTTGCCACGACATTTACAAGTTTTACTCCCACATTGTTTTCTTTTCTTTCATTAACACTGCTACGAGGGGAGTCATCCCATCACACTTACCACCCCACACTCTAGGTGAAACAGAGCATACCTTCCACCCCGAGCTAGTCTGGTAAAGTCATCCCGTGACTAATTTCATTCACTCATATGCCATACCTTCCATTTATTTATATGCAATTTCCAAGCAATGCCATGGTATAGCAAAGTGTCCCTCTACAGATATACCGAAGCATTTATTCTTAATTTCAATTTTTTTAGTGTGGGGTTTTCATCATTCATTAACAAAGTTTTATGTCTAGGCATGCAAGAATTTTCTTATAAAAAATTTCTAAGCACCTTAAGCATGGGAAACATACAATCGTGTATTCAAAGGTTTCAAAGAAGCAAGTCATATAGTTGGTTCTATCATCCTCAACAGTCATATACCTTCAATTCTAGCCATAAAGAGTTCATTATCATCGGGCATCCTTAATTTATTTAAGAAAACTAATTATAACACTTACTAATGTCATGGCATATTTAATTATACTAATACTATCATGCAATGACATGGGAACCCTACCTCCCCCAAACTTGAGAGAAGCATTGTCCTCAATGCTTACTAAAAACTAAGGTAAAACTAGACTACATGTTATGAAATGCAGTGCAATGCAAGGTACCTCAACTTTATGTTGCTGGTGGTGCGACGATCGTACGACGTGGGCGCTTGTGTAGTTGTGTGGGCCTGGAATGTTCAGAGTCTCATGCTAGTGCAGCAGGGAGAGTACTGGGTCCTTTTGGGACTGGGGATAGTTGAGGTTCCTCATGCCGAGATACCTTCTTCATTCGGCGTCTACTCCTTCGCAGAGAAATTTATTGTGTCATTTCAAATTGTTCATCCTCCAGTGGCTCTTCAGGCTGTGAGGGTTCTGGTACAGTTGAAAGATGGATCTTGTCTTCTCGATGTTCAGTTGGCGACACATAATGGAATTTATCAGGATCAGTTTGTTCCCCCTCATTGGCGAGCATATTCAGATGCCTCGATATTTGCAGATGGTTGCAAGAGCGTAGCAGGGAATACTAGGATATTAAAATTCATGTGCATGAGAATCTCCATGAAAGCATTTGCAATAAACTCATCTCTGTGCTATACATATGCAAAGAAGGTCATCATGTTGTTGGTCAGTTACTCGACATGCTCTTGAGTTTGCTTAGTGGCCTTCTCTAGGGCATCTAGTTTTGCCCTGGCATTTGGAGTTGCATCAGCATGAGAAGTGTTCTCCTCTTTCTCTTTTCCCTTAGTTTTCTTGAATCCAAGTAACATAGGAATCTTGGCCTTTGTAATACAAGTCAGCCCAAGCAATATCTCATCAAATTGTTCCTCGGGCACCTTCTTCTTACGGCAGAGAGCTGTAATGAGGTTTAGAAATACCAAAGCACTTGTAGGTCTCTTTAGATAGGTATGAACTTGTTCCACGATGATTTTTCTTATGTCAGTAGAATACCCTACTAAAATAGAGTGCAAAATAATCATCATCTGCAAAGAAACGGTGGTGTTGTGGGTAGTAGGGAGAATCTTATGCTTTATGAAGTGATTCCACAACTTGGCCCTCGATTGTAACCTCTCTCGGTCTACCGTTCTTTGGCTTACTTGCTGGCCATTCCACTGTGTATTTGAAAAACAAAGGTCTTCCAAAATACCATAATAAGTTTCATTGTCTGCCTCTTTTGTGAAAGTGGTGTGGTTATCTATAGCATCATGTAAATTAAAATAGCAATTAATAATTGAAGAAGTAAAGCTAATAGAAATACCACGAACCACCACGGTATGTTAATTAAGATCAGTGATATTGGCGTAGAACTCCTTCACCAGCGACGCGTTCACATTCTCTAGATGCTTGGCAAATTTTTACCACTTGTGCTAGTGTACGATGTCCATTACATCACTGCCAAGGTCGGTATTTTCCTCGTCGGAGAAAACAAAACCCAACTCAAAGAACACCCGACGATTTTTAAGGTTTTGAAATCTTTCTTGCGCTGCTTCATCCACGTAACAGGATGGAGATGCTGGAGCCATACTGGAAGGACGTGATCTTACCATGGTTAGTTGACAAGACAAAGAAAAAATGAAAAAACTTAAATCTTTTTTGCTATGCCTTTTTGGTAAAAAAGTAGGGGTTATTTAATGTGTGGATGGGGTGTTAGTGGGAAAAAGGACAAAAATAATTAAGTAACCTTAAAAAAAATCATAAAGGTGAAAAAGTTAAAAAGTTTCCCTCTTCTTTTTGTCTTGTTGCCGCCCATTCTCTTTTTCTTTAACTGTACGGTCATCACTTATCGACTGCATGGACCTAAATTTTGTAAAGAAAAATAAAATAATCATTTAAAAGAAAATTGAATAAAACATTAGCAGAATAAATTATTATTTATGCACAGAAGTAAATCTAAAATGTAACGGCATCTTAAAGATGCTTAGCAAGTTTCAACATCGTTCAAGAGGAGTGCATATTTGTCATGCATGGGCAGAACTCCTTGATAACCCTTCAGACGCTGGCCATTGACTTTGAAAATGGATCCATTATCCATATTCTTGATATCCACAGTGCCATGAGAGTAAGCACGGTGTACTTCAAATGGTCTTGACCAGCGTGACTTCAGTTTTCCAGGGAAGATCTTAAGCCTCGAGTTAAACAAGAGCACCTGCTGGCCACTATAAAAATTCCATGGCAAAAGAATTTGATCATGCCACTTCTTTATTTTTTCTTTGTAAATTTTGGCATTTTCATATGCATATGCTCGAAACTCTTCTATTTCATTCAGATCGAGTAACCGTTGCGCCCCAATTAATGGTGCATCAAAGTTCAACTTCTTGATCACCCAGTATGCCTTATGTTCTAATTCCACAGGTAGGTGACATGCTTTCCCATATACCATCTTGAAAGGTGACATTCCCAGAGGAGTTTTGAATGATGTCCGATAAGCCCAGAGTGCTTCGTCCAGCTTCGGGGACCAGTCTTTCCTTTTTGGGTTCCCCGACAATGGCGCCAAAAACTTGTCCATTGGTTTGTGGGTGATATGCCACGGTAATTTTATGTCATACTCCATATTTTTTAATACCTTGACAATTAGCTTGTTGTCAAAATGAGTTCCCTCGTCACTGATGATGGCTCTTGGTGCTCCAAATTGGGTAAATATGTTATTGTAAGGGAATTTGAGCATAGTTTTAGAGTCATTCCTCTGTGTGGCAATCACTTCAACCCACTTAGATACGTAGTCCACTGCAAGAAAAATATACAAATATCCAAAAGAAGATAGGATCTGTCCCATGAAATCAATGTCCCAAACGTCAAAGAGCTATATCTCCAGAATATTTTGCAATGGCATTTCATGTAGTTTGGAAATGTTCCAGTGTGTTGACATCTATCACATGCCTTGCAAAATTGTTCAGCATCCTTGATTAGTGACAACCAATAAAAGTCTGATTGGAGGACCTTAGCATCAGTCCTCGCTCCTCCAAAATGCCCTCCACAGGGAGTTGTGTGGCAATGGTATAGAATGTCTCTTTGCTCCTCTTCAGGGACACATCTTCGAATCATTTGATTAGCGCATTGTTTAAATAAATATGTCTCATCCCAAAATAGAACTTGGCATTATGTTGGAACTTCTTTTTACCCTGGCTGTTTAATTCATAAGGAAAATACCACTAACCAGAAAATTAACAATGTCAGCATACCACGAGATTATCGTGGCATATAAAATTTTCTCATCAGGGAATTCTTCTTGAATATCTAAAATGTCATGGCATTCTGAAATGTTCTGTAGCCTAGATAAATGATCAACAACCAGATTCTCAATACCTTTCCTATCTAATACTTCTAAGTTAAATTCCTGCAGTTGTAATATCCACCTAATGAGTAGGCTTCGCATCTTTCTTGATCACTAAGTATTTTATAGTTGAGTGATCAGTGTGAACAATGACTTTGGTGCCTATCAAGTATGACCTAAACTTGTCAAATGCAAATACCAGGGCAAGTAATTTTTTCTCAATGGTAGTATAGTTCAATTGTGCTTCATTCAAGGTACGACTAGCATAATATATAACATGGAAAATTTTACCTCTACGTTACCCAAACACAGCTCCCAGAGCAAAATTGCTTGCATCACACATTAACTCGAATGGTGACGTCCAATCTGGGGGAACCACGATAGGTGTAGAGATAAGTCTTTGTTTCAGCTTGGTGAATGCGACATGGCAATTTTTATCAAACACAAATGGCTGATTTTGTTGAAGCAGGGTACATACGGGCTTGGATATAGTGGAGAAGTCCTTGTTGAATCATCTATAAAACCCAACATGTCCAAGGAAACTCCTAATGCCCTTGAAAAAAGTTGGTGAGGGTAGCTTCTCGATTACCTGGATTTTGGCTTTGTCCACTTCAATGCCATTTTTAGAGATTTTATGGCCTTTAACAATGCCTTCAGTCACCATGAAGTGATACTTTTCCCAATTCAGTACGAGATCGGCCTCCTCACATCTCTTGAAAAGGTTTTCGGGGCATTATAGAGCCCAAACGGCATTCTTCGAAAAGCATAAGTGCCATAGGGACACGTGAACGTTGTCTTCTATTGGTCTTCTGGTGCGATGGCAATTTGATTATACCTCGAGTATCCTTCCAAGAAACAGTAATATATCTTACCTACTAGTCGATCCAACATTTGATCGATGGACGACAAAGGGAAGTGATCCTTTTTGGTGGCCTTGTTGAGTTTACAATAGTCCATGCATATTTGCTACCCGGTGACAGTGCGTATTGGTAACAACTCATTGTCTTCACTTGTCTCCACGGTTATGCCTCCCTTCTTTGGCACACATTGGACGGGACTCACCCAAAAACTATCAAAGATGGGGTAAATCACTCCAGCATCAAGCCACTTGAGAATTTCTTTCATCACAACTTGCTTCATGATTGGGTTTAATCTTCTTTGCGGTTCTATGGATTTGCCATGGCATTCTTTCAGCAGGATTTTGTGCATACAAATAGTTGGACTTATTCCCTCTAGATCTATCATCGTCCATCCTAAAGCTCTCTTGTGTTGTGATAAAACACTTAGCAGACTACATTCTTGGTTAGGAGTAAGGGCAGAGGAAATAATCACAGGTAAAGTTTCATTACAACCCAGATAAGCATATTTAAGATGTTGTGGCAAATTATTTAATTCTAGGGTAGGTGCATGTTGTAATGAGGGCTTAGGAGGAACAAACTCTTCGAAATTCAGAGGTTTAAAATGCATAACTGGGCTAGCTATGAGGAAGCTAGCCTGCTGCTCCTCAAAATAAAAGTCATTAGGCTCTTCGGCCTTTAAGTCTTCAAATACCCTTTCATCAGTTTCTAGCTGAATGAAATTGTCATGGTAAAATTGATATACTTCTCTTGCTATCAATGTATCCACTTCAAAAATGCTTTGGCATTCTTCAGACTCATCCATGTATTTGAGAGTACGAAAGACATTCACAGTGACACATTGGTCGGCCACCCTCATGGTCAGCTCACCCTTCTCGTAGTCGATAAGAATACGACCTGTAGCTAAGAAGGGTCTCCCCAAAATTATGGGTGTTGTGGCATCAACCTCATAGTCCATAATAAGAAAGTCTACTAGAAATACGAACTTGTCCACCCTTACAATGACATCCTCGATTCTCCCTTCAGAACGAACATATGAATGATCGGCTAATTGCAAGATAACAGAGGTGGGTCTCACATTTCCTATTCCAAGCTTCACGAAAATTAACTTAGGCATTAAGTTCACGCTTGAGACAAGGTCACATAGTGCCTTCCCCACATAATTTTTTCATATTGAACATGGAATGATAAAATTACATGGATCTTATCTTTTTGGTGGCAGATTGCTTAAGACAGAGCAATATTCTTTTGTCGTGGCAATTGTCTCGTACTTCTCAGCCTTTCTTTTCCTGGTAACAAACTCCTTGAGGAATTTAGCATATGTAGGAATTTGTTCCATAGCTTCCAGAAAATGAACATTAATGTGAAGTTGGCTTAGAATGTTAACAAACTTTTTAAATTGAATGTTATCGTTATGCTTCTTCAGTTTTTGCAGGAAATGAGGTGGGGGTCTGAATTCCTGTAATGACGGAGTGGGAACAGTGTTTGCCTTGGCATTTTTGTTTGCTCCATCACAATTTGCACAGTTACATGGGGTAAATCATTATGTGGTCTTCCCCTAAAATTATCTTGTACATTAATTTGAGTACCACTCTGTAGAGTTAGTACACTGCATTGTTCTTTGCCATGAGGTTTTGTGACTTCCGTGTCACTCGGCATATGACTTGGTCGTCGTTCTTGTAATGATGCAACAATTTGACCAACCTGACCCTCCAATGCCCTCAGAGATGAATTGTGGCTCTGAAGCAAGGATCCTTGGTTTTTTATGGAGGTCCCATGGTCTTGTAGTGTGGTCTTTATAGTTTCTATGAACTCTTGCATTGTGGCCTCCAAATAACTTGTGTTAAATGAAGATGACCCTCAATTGTGAGAATTATGACATGGCATATTCGTTTGAAAACCTTGGGAGTCATTCAAATTCTGCTACCGAACTGGTTGATTAGCATTGTTGGTTCCTTGATTTCCCCATAAAAAGTTTGGATGTTGAAACCATACATGATTATATGTGTTAGAATAGGGGTTGTTGTTGCCTCGATTATAGTTTTCCACATAATTGATGGATTCTTGATTGGTCGGGCACATACTCTCATGGTGATTGCCGTGGCATAATAAACATGTTGAATTGGTTACCTTTACTTCTTTCACATTTATTGGTCTTTGCAAATTCTTCAACATATTGGTGATAGCAGCAAGTTGGGCAAACACCGAATCCTTAGCGTCTAGCTCAAATGCTCCATGTGATTTTCGCCTAAGTCCAAGCCTTGTAGATGGAAATTGATAATCGTTGCTGTTAATCCTATCCATAATGTCAAATGCCTCTGCAAGTGATTTGTCAAGTAATGTCTCATTTATCGAGGCATCTAGCATCATCATCGTGGGTGCATCAACTCTGTTTTAAAACATCACCACTTGAGTCTAATCTTGAAAACCATGATTTGAACGTTTATAAAGCAATCCCTTATACCGATCCCAACATTCATACATTGATTTGTCATCAGCTTGATAAAAAAAGTGGTGTCGTTCCTCAATTGAGTGTTCATGTTCTAAGGATTATACCGTAGCAAAACTTTTTTGCACAAGTTAGTCCAGGACTCTATTGAACCTGCTGGAATGCCACTTAACCAAGCCCTTGGTCGGTCACGCAGAGGATATGGAAATAACTTTAACTTTAATACATCTTTGTGCACTCCTTGATGACGAAACGAATCACACACCTCCAAGAAGTTACGAATATGTTGTCTGGCATCTTCATTTGGCATGCCCCCAAATTTCCCTATGGAAATTAGCATATTGAACATGACATGTTTGAGCTCGAAATGGGTTGGGCTACCTTAATCTCTGGTGCACAATTCTAGGATTTAAGTCATCCAAGATAGGGTTTAATTGATCACGAATAGCACGAGGTTTGGATGCATTCCCATCATTTGGAATTTCCTTGGCATTCGGATCTTTCTCATGACCAATACCTTGATTTCCAATTTGATACATATTTGCATGTTGAACACGTCTTCTTTACCTAAGAAGCCTCTCGATCTCAGGTTCAACTAGTTCTAATAGCTCAGTCGAATGTCTACCGGTCATACACCGTGAAAAACATGAAAAAAGATAAGGAAAATAAAAAGTATAACTATATATAAAAAATTAACAAGTAAAATAAAAATGCTATGACAACACTAATTAACTTCCAGTTGCCAATCCCCGACAACGGTGCCAAAAACTTGTCTGAATTGTGACTACTATATATAGTCATGAAAATATGTGCAAGTATAAATAATTGAACAATTAATACAGTGATGAGTGAGTATCGTATCCACAGGGATTGGATGAAATTGATAAGTTCAACCAAATCAATTAATTACTTTACCTACGTATAGTTAGTGATGGTATGTACATATGAGAATGTTGTGGCAAGATGAAATGGATGTTGTGGAAATGTAATGATGGTAATATTGTAATAAATGGATATGTTGTGGAAAATTATATTTTGTTCGGTGCAAACAAATGAAAATGTAAAGGCAAACAAGCTACAATGGGAATGAATGATAGGAGTCACTTGAGAAATTTAAGTTTACTTCTCAGATTGGTCTTACTTCTATGCCTTATCTACCCGAAAGAGTTTACTAATAGTGCCCTATGTTATCTCTAGTTAAGGGACTCGACAGGTTGAAGATGCTATGGCAAACCTATTGGCATCAGCTAATGCAGGGATCCTATTTGTCCAGATAACAGGTTATGTCACGGTAATACCTTTTAGCGGCAGTACTAACATCTAACCTCTCGATCATACACTACACGTTTTAGTCTACTGAAATCCTAGCCTTATCTCTAAGGGTGGATTAGGCCTAGTTACTATCTAGAACCGATTGCTTATGTGGTTCCTCCTTGATTTCTCTCGAACACTAAGCAATCTCCTAAGGAATGGCTACTCTCACAGCTCCTACAACCTTAAGGCATTAAACATCATAAACAAAACAAATAACAACATACAAACATAGGCATTCATTAAAGTAAAACTTAAATATCCAAAATAAACTCCCACCAAATAAGATTAGTTCATGGTGTGGTCCGAATGTTTCAAGCATAAAGCAATTATAACCCAACTAATAAAAATAAAAGCAAAGAGCAAAGGGAAGAAGGAAAAGCCTTCGACGTGCACTGCTAGAGCTTCCCTCGACCACCACAGACTGCCATAGCTCGCTAGCTCCTCTCGGACGCCTAGCTCGCCACTCCCTCTAGCTTGTCAACGGAGGAATGCCACGATAAATAGGATTTGTGGAGAAAGGAGATACCTTTTTCCTTTGAATTTTCTAGCTTGAGGCGGCGTGTGTAAAGTCTCTTTTTCTTGGTGATTTCATCTCCTATTTATAGGGAGAGAATAAACCTAATAATTTGTGTTAAAATTCCTAGGATACCCCAAACATGCTTCATTCACGTGAAGGGGTGAGCAGAGGTGTCAGTGGTCCCCTCCAGGTAACTGGCTGAGTACCCGACAAGATCAGGATGTAGTAGGGCATGGTCCCCTCCAAGCAGCTGGGCGTCCCAAGTTATAAATGATTCCTCCCAAGGGACTAGTAGTAGAGGACACGTGAAGATAGGGACGGTTGACTCTTAAAAATATCTTTTATCATCGTGTTCGCTCTCAAATGCCAACTGATTCGACATTTTCATTCTGCTTAGCAGTCTCATCATGTCACGACACTTCCCTTTTTCTTTTCCTTGCTCCCAATTCATGCACATCTCCAAACAAACACCATCCCCATAGCGCAGCATCGATTACAAAATAAAATGCCGTGACAAAATTAATTTCCACCACATACAACTATATGCTCCTAAATGCATCTATATGATCCAATATGGGCAATTAGACAGTCAATAACTTAAGTGAAAAGGCCTTAAATATGGACTTTTTATGGAGTTATCAGATGTATAAAACATCCATGTATAATGTTATGCATGCATTGCACTCACTTTGAAATTATATACAAGTAAAAATATAAGCCTCACTAAGCTTTAACTTGATCATTCGCTTCTAATTTGGTTAAATCTCAAAATTTATCCTAATTTCATATTCTTGCAGTTTTTACTATCTTTAAATAAATATTATTCTATATTAATCTACACACTCAAAAATTATTCTATTTATACTAATGAAAACTATACTCAAATAATAATATATCCATATAAAGCACTTCTTCTAGTTCAATTTATACAATTTATGGTAAATTTTCAAAGTTGATCCACAGAATCTGTTTTGAGGAGAATCTGCTGCCTCGTTTTCTGACCTATCCTCGGTTAAAAATTCATATATTTTTTATACACCTCAGAATTAGTTTATGTTTGTTCTAAATAGAACTAGATTGGTATAATAATCCAACAGTATAAAAATCATATTCTAATCATTTTTTAGAATTTATAGTGATTTTCTAAAATTATTGTCCATAACATAAATTGTAAGCAAATTTAACTAATTTGCCTTTTCAACATGGTTCACTAATTCTATTAGCTCACCAAATGCACATATATGCATGCATCAAAAATCACATAACATTTTAGGAGTCACTCCTTACCATAGTGACTCCGTCACAGGGTCATTGTAAGCCAATGTTTATTTGATAACATAAGTACAAATTAAATGAACATTATTACCAAACATATACAAATTCAAACCAAATGTTAGAATCTTACTAACATGGCATACTCTGGAAAATAAATTTCTAACAAATTTCTCGATGCTTATTCAATAAAATTTCCATGTCATAACATAAATGTCAACTTTAATACTTCTAATTGAGCACTCAAGTTCCATTTTATCGCAACTTCACATAACATTTTCACTTAAACTCCCAACCTTTTTACAAGGTTTCCAAAATAATCCAATTTCACATCCTAACTTCAATTTCAATACCGAAGCATTAATTTCCATCATAGTACATAAAATATTAAACAATTACACAACAATCCACAACTTTTCCAAAATTATTGATTTGGTCCCCCTAACTTTTCAAAAATTACATAATGGTCCCCAAATTTTTCTAAGTCTTGTAGAATACTTCCTACATCATTTCCAGCCCCTACATAATTTTTCATAAAATTTCTCATCCTCTATAGTCAAGGTCGAATGCTTTGTATGTTCAAGATTATGATTTTCATGATTTTACTCGATTTTAATTCGATTCAAGCATGAAATCAAGTACGAGTCAACCTTATTAAATTTCTAAAATCAAAACCCTAACTTAATTTCATCAAAACAAATCTTTCTCCCTAGATTAGGGTTAGATTGAAACTTCACATGTTCATATGATCATGTACAAGTGATTTTAATCATCAATCATGCTTGGAAATGATTGTACAACCTCAATAACATCAAAATCTTTCATCAATTCCATAAACCCTAATATGAACATAAACCCTAGAATTTGGGATCTTTGAACACAAACCAAATTAGCAAACAATAATGATACCAAATGATAGCGTTTTTCGAATATAACAATTTTCTATTTCACGACAAGCTCTAAAATCCAAAGAAAATTGCTCAAATATTAAAAATAAAAATTCTCTTACCTTTTTCATTGGGAGAACGAAATGTTGGCTGAAAATGGCTAAGTTTTCATAAAATTTCTAATGAATTTCATGTTAATTTAACCTTTACTTAAGCTTAAATGAATAAAATATTCATTTAATAAGAAATGTTCATTTTTTTCATTAATGAAACTTGATATTTACAATAATACCAAGCCACATAAACTTTATCATCTTCCAAAGTCAAAGATGGACAAAATATTTTGCCCATGCCATTTTCCAAAAATTTCAATCTTACCATTTTTCATCCAACGGTCTAAATTGAACATGGAAATAAATTCTGAAATCCAATGCTCCATATTATTTTCCATCATTTTCAAATGTGGAAATAATATTTTTTAAGATTAATTTTTCATTCTTCAAATTTTCTAAAAATTTCTATTCGATCCGATTTATCAAATTTTTACCAGACTTTAACAATTTTTAGTTTTTAACACAATTTCCAGATCAAGAATTTGATTTCAATAAAACCCCACTTTCAAGAGTAAATTATCCATTTATGGAATAAAAATTATTTTTGAGAAAATTAATACTTTGGTACATAAATTTTTCCCAATTTTCTACTTTGGTAACCAAACTTTCAAAATTTACATTTTGCTCACTAACCAAAATTTTGATGTATTACAATTAAAGTGAAATTTTAGTTATAATTGAGGGACTAAATAAGATATTTTTTATTAATTTAGTATGTTACTCACCCCTTAATAACATTTTACGATTGTTATTTTTTTTAACAAAGCTCAAAGTTTAATATCAATTTTGTAACTTCTAAAAATTCAATGATAAATAAAATCAATTTAAAAAATTGTGACTATTTATGAATTTTACCCTATGTTATATTAGTGGTGCATTTAATACATGTCATTAGTGGTGTATTTCAATGAATGTCACTCATTGTAGACTCATCCTTAAAATAATTATTCATTTTAGGCCATTTGAAATAATTTTTTAGTTTTGATCCTACCAAAATTTTATAATTTTATCTTGGTCACCTGTGCTAAGTTCTGGGTGCATCCTTGGTTTCCAATTTAAATCGTGAAGTTTAGTTTAGTTTTGAGTTTGAGTCAATTCCAATTCAAGTAATTTTTATGGTCAAAAGTAATTAGGAAGATTAAATTAAGGCTTTATTTGTTTTATGAAAATTATTTGTCAAAAAATATTTTTATATTTTTCAATGTTTAATCATTTCTTCAATCAACATAATTCTCCTTACATTTATTGTAAGGTATTTTACGATTTATTATTCAATAAAAATTATTATTTTCATCTCAAAACATAAACATCCAAAATATTCCTATCGGCACGAGCGCATCTTTTTTTGCAACAACAATAATTTATGTAAATATGTATTTTTTGTTCGTCTTCTGTGTGTTTAATTGAGTTTCTTTTCTTTCTATTAGTCTTATTCTAATAACGTCTTCAAATTACTTCATGTTTTTTTCATTCATTCTTTATATTTTTTGTAACTATTTATTCGAACATAAACATAAAGAAGCTTTGATTGTTTTTTTTCTTCATAACTTTAAATTTGGATGAATGTAATTATGTAGCATATGTGTCCTTTTTATTTTGTGACTCATTAACTTACGCATGTATAAATAAACATTTTCTCTTAACTGAATATTTGAGATGACTTTCAACTATATGTAAATAAATATTTTTGTTTAAGAAGTTGAAAGAATTTATATGAGTGTAAATAAGTTAATTGTAATATTTTTATAATAAAGAATATTAACCAAATTATTGCAACATTTTAATAATAATAATAATAATAATAATAAATTTTTATAATAAATAATATTATTTATTGTATTTGATATTTATAATAATATTTTTTGAAAAATCATTAAATAGATGAAATTGATTTATATAAAGTATTTCAAACACCAACAAATTATTTTTAAATTTCTGTTTTCAAGAAAATATAATTTAATCTCCATAAATCATGTATCGAAAACTGTTTTGAATTAAATAAATAGACTCTAAATTCTCAAATTTTTTAATGTTCACAATCAACAACATGAGCTATCAAGTTCTGAATTGAGTCTTGAGCAACATAGTATCAGCTTGGAAGCAAAATCACAGCAGTGCTAGTGGGTCATTTTTAATCTCTTCAATCATCAACACAATCACTAGCTACGACAACCCCCTCCCCATATAAAAGGTTTGAATTATAATTCGTCAGGAGTCGTGTTCTACATATATATTGTATTTGACAACTTCAACTTAAACATGCATGGTTCATCAAAATTAATTAAAATATTACTAATAGCATAGTTCAAACTTAATCGTTGAGATATCATGGTTAATTTAGTGCAAATAATTCTGATTTGAATGGTTTTGATCATTTGATTGATCGTAGCTGAACCACTTGACAATATCTCAGGATCAATAAACTCTTCGCCATGGTTCTCTTATATCCATCATCATCAAATCATATCCATCTTATTCTTATTGCCTTTATGTGACGACCCTCGTTTAGTCTTTAAGCTCAAATTATTTGAACTACTCTTTCGAGTCGAGCCGGATACAATGTGTGCATTTCTGAAAGTTTCCCTAGAATTACTTACTTTCCTCAAATCATGGTCTTTCTCTTCGATCGTCGAAGCAATGTTGATGATCACGAAAAAGAAGACGACGAAAAAAGTTACGTAGGTTATGATTATGGTAGGGGTGGAAAGGGGAGTCTGTTTATCTGAAAGGGGAGGGTGAGCGCAGGGTTTCTTGAGTTGTTCCCCGCAAAGCCTATCGTTCCCTTCGAATGTGGAAACATTAAACTTGGACATACTTTCCGGGATGTTCCCTTCCAGTTGATTACCCTTTAAATCAAGTGATTTAAGCACATCCGGGTATTTCAGCTCCAGGATTTTTCCGGAAAATTGATTCCCTTCTAAATGCAATTCCACGAGGTGGGGTAGTTGCATCAACGAGCTTGGGATATTCCCGGTGAACTTGTTTTCATTCAGCCACACCTTCTTCAATTTTCCCATCGATCCGAAATACTTATCCGGTATCTCGCCGGTGAACTGATTGTTCGATAAGTAAATAGCCTTTAAACCCCTGAGTTTATTAAACTCGGGGATCGGTCCGGTGAAGGCGTTATTCACCAAACGGATGGTTCTTAACCTATGAAGCTGAGACAAAGCTTGGACATCGATCGAACCGGAGAGACCGAGATTCGTCAAATGGAGACCAATGATAGTTTCATCATCGCACATGACGCCGACCCATTTTCTCCGACAAGGTGACGAGTTTGGGATCCAATTCTTCAACTTCGAATCGCCGTTGTTCAACGATTTCTTCAACTTGAGGAGTGGGGGAATCGCGTCAGGTTGAGAGAAACAAAGGGCGGGGAGAAGAAAAAAAGATAGAAGAACCAAAACAAGGGAACTAACAGCAGCGGCCGTGGCGGACATTGGTGGAACCGTAGGGAGAAACGACGAAAGAAAGCTCCGACTCCGATTCGAAATTATTATTGCTGCTGCAGCTCCTGGCAATGGGTCGTGGGGTTTTTGTGATGAGGGTTTGTTTCGTTTGGTTGGCTAAGCCGGTGGCTTTGAGTTGCTTTTGATGCTAATAATGGAGATTCCGGTAGTGGTTATAACGGCGATGTCTGGTTTTAGCTATTAATGACGGAGTAGGCTATAAGTATATAACGGAACTTCACTTATATTTCGGACAAGGTTATTATAAGCCAAAGTATCGAAGACAGGGTTAGTTGCATCTTGGTTTTCAATTTAGTAATTAGTTCATTCGATCCTATTAAGATAATTTAGTTTATTTTAAATAATTTTTAGTTTTGATCCTTACAAAATTTTATAGTTTTATTCCGGTCCCTCCTTTGCAAAGTTCTCGACTTAATATTTGGGTTTCAATTTAAGCCGTGTTGAGTTTAAATTAATTTTAAGTTTAATTCAATTCTAATCGAAGAGGAAAAAATGAATAAATTTGTTTACAACTCCGAGAATTGACACATAAGATGGAGGAAAAAGTTGACGACATGAAAGAAGCTATGATCCAAGCAAGCAATATGGCTCACAAGTTGATTGATTTAGCTGGCTTTGCAAGAGAACTGAAACAGATTGACAACTCAACACTCGAACATGAGTGGAAGTTAACTTGGCTTTTGAAAGAGATAGAGAAGTTAGGAGTTAAAGCTATTCCTTATGTGTAAAGTTGTTTGATGTATCAAAACCTTTGTGTTCAATGAAGGTTGTTTTAAGATGGTTGCTCTGGAATAACACCTTTTTCATACCTGCATTAACAACACATTTGTTTATTTAGGCATTTTACATGCATTCGTTATGAAAACATGCAAATAATTTATGAAGGGTTATTTAACAATAATGTTAGTACCGTCGGCACACCCCACGATACAGTAGAAATAAAATACGACAGTCTTACCAATGATCCAAGTACGCAAAATCGAAATCGGGAGGAAAGGATGCGAATACTTACAATGGGTTCCTTGAAAAACAGCAAAGACAACAACGACTAGTGGTGATCATGAACGATTCAAATCGTAAGCCTCCACAAAAACACGTCTCGGCCTCTACTTAGTTCACCCGATTGAGACCAAAATTTTCTTTTTCCCAAAATTAGTTTTGAGAAAAACAGTTGAAGTAAAAACGGCTCCTAGACCTTACCTCACTTAAATATATCAGCTACCCTAACATCTTAGGGATTTTAATTTATTTCGCATTAATAAAAAAAGCTTATTTAATTAATTCAAATTAAATATACATTAAAAACTTATAATTTGAATTACAATCTTTAATGTTTATTTAAAATCGTATTTAATTTTTCCGAATTAAATATCAATTAAAAGAGTTGTAATCAAAATTACATTCTTTTAATGTTTACTTACTATATTCAGAATAATTAAAATCATATGTATATCAAATATACATATATTAACTCTAGATATATTTTAGTAACATACAACAAATTGTACATCTTTGCTCATTTCAATCCTAGGGTGTGACCTTGTAGGTTCTTGTAACGTTAGTAGTAATTATTCGAACAATTATATTATTACATACCAAGAGTGACATCTAGCAATATATCATTGTCACCTAAGATACAAGAAATTATGATTCGACATATCATCTTCGTGATTAACTCTTTTATGTATTGCATCTTTTTGTCCTTTATATCTAAAATAGACACAAGTATTGGAATAGTCACACTTGTATAGCCCATCTATTGTTTCATGATATCTAGAGTAGACTATAATTAACAAATAATTTGTCATATCTCATATCAACTTATTCGAGCATGGACATGCATTTCTAGTCTCACTCAATCAAGTGGGCTGTGATATGTTTCCTATTATGTAGGAAGGACAAATTCTATTTTAATCATACACACTCCACTACATATATCGAGATATATTCAATAACAATCTTTATAGTGCAACCAATTACGGAGCATGTTTAACTGTATCAAAACATACAACAATATATGTTGGGATGACATTGATCTCAAGTCAGAGGTTCATACATATAGTCATCACCATGAGCAATGTTATGACCGTTACGTAATAATCCAAGACATATGCTCATGATGGGTTAATCCAATACATTGTTCTCTAACAATATAATCATGTATCAATTCTGACATCTTTATGTCAATGACAACTCGTTGTCATCAATCAATAACATGATAGTCTTAATCGTATTATTATTGTCCATGACCATAATAATACTTGACTATGGTTCTTTTAATAATGTTATTATATGGACTTTATTATCTTTCAGTTTACGTTAAACACATACATATAACTGAAAATAATAGTGGTAATGCCTTTATTTAATAAAATCGATAAATAAATGTATTATTACAATCATCATATGATTGGTCTTTAGGCATACTCTAACAATCTCCCACTAGAACTAAGACTAATCACTCACATATATAATACCGAGTGACTCAGTCTGATGATCAGCCTCTGTTGTGTAAGAGGCTTCGCCAATGGATCAACAATAATGCCATCCGTGTGTACTTTGCATATTTCCACATCTCATCCATCTATAATCTCTCGAATGAGATGAAAGCGCCTAAGAATATGTTTGGATCGTTGATGAGATATGGGTTCCTTTGCTTGTGCAATGGCTCCATTATTGTCACAACGGAGTTCTACAGCATCTGATATGCTGGGAACAACCCTTAATTCCGATATGAACTTCTTAATCCAAACAACCTCTTTTGTTGTTTCACTAGCTGCAATGTATTCAGCCTCTATTGTAGAATTATCTACTGTGTCTTGCTTTGAACTTTTCCAGCTTACAATACCTCCATTAAGACAAAACACAAAACCCGATTGCAATCGTGAGTCATCATTGTCAGTTTGGAAGATGACATCAATATAACCTTTTACACTAAGCTCTTCCTCCCCTCCATAGACAAGAAATTTATCCTTAGTTCTTCTTAAGTACTTAAGAATGTTTTTAACCGCAACCCAGTGATTTTCACCAGGGTTTCCTTGATACCGACTCGTCATGCTTAAAGTATATGATACATCTGGTCGAGTACATATCATGACATACTTAATAGAACCAATAACCGAAGCATATGGAATCTTATTCATCCGTTCTCTTTTTAGTGGAGTTGAAGGACACATTTCCTTCGAAAGAGAAATGCAATGTCTCATAGGAAAAAATCCTTTCTTGGATTGTTCCATATTGAACCTTTTCAGCACTTTGTCTATATATGTATTTGACTCAGACCTAGAAGTCGTCTTGATCTATCTCTATAGATCTTAACTCCTAAGACATACACTGCCTCACCCAAATCTTTCATTGAAAAATAACTACCTAACCAGGTCTTAACAAACTGTAAAGTAGGTATATCATTTCCTATGATGAGTATGTCGTCTACATACAAGATTAAGAAAGAAACAATGCTCACACTAGCCTTCTTATAAACAAAAGACTCATATTCATTTCTAATAAAACTAAATTCTTTGATTACATCATTGAAATGAAGATTCTATCATTAAGAAGTTGTTTTAGTCCATAAATAGACCTCTGTAGCTTAGAAACCTTTCTAGCATTTCCTGGAGCGACAAAACCTTCTGGTTGTGTCATATACACATCCTCTTTAGTTATTTATGCATGTTTTGCATTTTGGTCATGTTTAGTGGCTATTTAAATGTTTTTAAATACTTAGGGACTGATTTAGTCATTTTCACTTTTTTATTTCGAATGTCTATTTTAGGCTAGAAAAATGGAATATTTAGGAAATAACCCTTGTAGTTTATGCATGTTTGTATTTCGAACCCGAATATATTTTTAATTTATTTTAATTTGTCCATGTAATTTTAGTTTTTTTAATTTAGTCCCTATGTTTTATTTTTTTTATTCTTTGTAATTTTAGCACTCAATATTAAGCATGCTCATTTTAGTGACTTTTATACTTTATTTTATTTTAATTTTCACATGTTGGTTGTATGTTTAAGTTTTAGTCCTATTTTTATTTTATTTTAATTTTTGCATGTTGTTTGCATGCTAGTTCATTTTAATCCTTAATTAATTTTTCATGTTACCCTCATAAGCATCACTTGAATCGAATCGAAATAAATTAACTAAGGGTAATATTCGTTCATTTTAATATTGTCGTAAAGTGATTGTCTTAACGTATAAGAAAGTTACTTTCAATAATTTTAAAACGAAAGTATATCCCATTTAGTGACACAAACTAAATCGAATTCATTTTAAAATTGAGTGATTAGGAAAAAGATCATGATCTTTTAATTAAATTCATCGAGAAAAGACTATTAGATCGAATCTAAGGTCTCATTTCGAGATATTTAAATAATTGAACATCCTTATTCTCATTAAATATTGGTAAAATAAATAATTAATTTTACTTGCTTGATATGCCTTTAATTTGCTTTATTTTAACATGTGTTTTTCCGTTGGGTTTTTCAAAATAATAAAACTCGAATCGATATTGAGAATAATAATATCTTTCTATTTCGGTTGGAGTAATGAATGATTGTTTTAAGGCATGAATGGTCCTTTATTCTCGACTGGAAATAATTTGATATTAACTATTTATCTCTTAAAAATTATTTTGTGTGTTGTTATTTTGAATTAATAATGAATTTTAGAATGAAATTTTAATATTTCTGTATTTCAATTGGAGTAAGAATCGATTGCTTTAAGGTATGAGAGATTGATTCTTCTCGATAAGAAATAATTAAATATTATCATGCCCGTCCAAAAATTCAAGGAATATTGTTTTTAGGGGATCTTAAATTAAATTAGACTCGAACTCGTAAATTTCATTGAAAAGACAATTAATTAATCGACTAGGTACCAATTTAGGGTGTTGTGGGGGTGCTAATCTTTCCACACACGTAACCGACTCCCGAACTTGAATTTGGGTAATACAGACCACAAGTTTGTTGTTTTAATTAAAATTAATATTTTATTAAAATGGAAAATACGTTTTGGGTGCCCAATCACACTCTAATCAAAGATTGGTGGTGACTCATCGAACCACATTTTATCATTAACCGATCATCAAAAAAAAATTTGAAATGAGAACCCTTTTTTTCCTCTTCAGAAAAAAACCGTTTCGACAAAACCAAATGACTAGTTTAGCACAATGAATTAGTATTTTTCATCTCCTAGGTTCAATCTCATGATTGGAGCAAAAATGAATTGCTTTGTTCATTTTTTCTCATAGGTGATGATGCGCATCACCAGCATAGCAAGACGGCAATTTTTAATATCTTCACTCCTCAATGCCATTACCAGCTATGATAACCCTGACCTTATATAAAAAGACTGAATCTTAATCCATAAGAGTACCCACGTCATGAGTTGAGTTCCACATATTGGTAAAGAGGATTGTAAAATCGAACTGTTAGCATTGGCTGAATAATAATAATATTAAAATAAAATAAGCATTATAGAATAAACCTTACTATAGTATAAACTACTACTTTAGAAATGATTTTGTCTCGATAAGTGTAATCGCTGCAGTAAACGTACATCCCCGAGGTTAACATGATAACTCTGAATAATCATACACTCGAATATCGGAGTAGACAAAGGTAGAATTACTCTTCTCATAAAAAAAAAGATAAAAAGTTTTGAGAGATTTGTAAAGAGAAGAAATGATGTTTTAGTTTTGGATGATGAAATGAGAGTAAAACCTCTCTATTTATAGGCTAATAAGAGGGGTAAAAACGTCAAAAATAAATCAACAATAAACATTAATTTTATTCTCGAAAACAATTGTCGAATAATTCATGTAATTTATCTGATGTAGCAGGCTGAACATGGTCCCAAAATCGTCCAGGTTCGTCCACAAAATAGTTGTTGAGACAACTTTTAAATCAACAAAACAAATTGCTGAAACTAAGTTCTGAAAATTAGGATGTTGTATGCTTTAATAAACTTTCGAACCTGGTGTCAAAATTGTCTAAGTTCAATCTCTGGAAAGTCAAATTCCAATATTAACAATTAGAACAGTTGTTAAAATACCAGCTAGCACAACTATTAAAACATATTAATTTTCTGATTGCCAACTTGCACAACAATTACAAAAATAATTCCAGCCATTAATCTCACCAAAAAAAATATAACGTGCACAACACGTATTACTACAACTATAACCACAAATTGAGCCAGACAACAACTGCATTGGCACGCGTGTGCAATAGAGTAATTTGTCTAGATTCAACAAAATAGGATAAGGAAGATTCTTTAAATATCCTTCCCAAGGGATTTAATCGTTATTGACCTTCAACATGCATTGTTGATCAGGGTTAATTAACATATTGAATATTACGAATAGCGTAGTTCAAGTTTAATCGTTGGTCAGGGATACTGTTAGTGCAAGCAACTCCAATTCACATGATTTTGACCATCTGATTGATTGAAGTCGGATCACTTGACAATATCTCAGGATCAATCAACACTTCGCCATGGTTCTCTGATATCGATGATTGTGCCCATTGAACGATGTCGATCCCACCGTCACCACCGTTCAAATATTGCGAAGGGTACTTATCAGTGTCTCGAGGATGACAATGCCAAGACAATAACATATCGAATTTCGCAGGGACATGTTATTGGTTTTGGAGACATTTTGGGGACCGACAAGCGAACAATATTCGGACGACATTGTCTGAGAACGAATGGGTGAAGCCGTAATCACTTAATAGCGGATCATAGGTTTTGGTGAGAAGAACATTACTGGATGTGGAACACCATATGTTTCTAACCGTGTATGGATGTAACCTAGTCCATTGGCAATATCTTTGATGATCTTAAGACGATTTTTTCAGTTTAATCTTCCATGAAATAGTCCACAATCCCCTACATAAAAAAGGGGTTAATTAACTTGATGTCCTTAAATCATTTGCCCGAAATTCAAAATTTTGATTAAATTATGATTTCGAACCTACCCAATTCAAATTTAACATTTAATTTTTATATTTTAATTCGAGAGAATTTGGTCTTTTGCTGTTATAATATGATTATTAGGGATAGACATTAGAGTCGAATTTGACGGATTCCAACCAAACCCGATAATATAATTTTTTTGTTGTTGTTGCAAATCTATGTTTGGGTCAGATTAGATTATATTTTTTTGGAGAATAATATTAGGTTGAGTTATGGTTTATGATGAAAAATACTTGACCGGACTCGACTAGGAATAATAATGTAATTTGCCTTTATATATTTAGAGTTCATTGCTATATATATATATTTCAATTAGGCTTCTATTTCACCTTACAAAAGCAAGAATTATATATCTCTTTGTGCGTGTCAAGTCGAGTATGAGTTTTTACCCTAAAAATAAAGTCAGCTAAAGATTCTAGGGAGATCGATCCAACTTAATTTAAAATGATTAGATTTTTGAAAAACAAATAAGTTAAAAGATAAAAATAGCGTACGTTTAACCAGAAACTCATTTTGAAAAGAGTTCGGGAGTCTATTACGCATGAGGAAGGATGAGCAACCCCACAACGCTTGAAATCAGTACCTATGCGATTATAAGTCGTCTAAATATTGAAACTTGCAAATTCAAATATATATTTAAATTATGATCATTTTAGAGAAAAGAAGGGTATCTTTTGTACGAATAATCCTTGAAAACACCTTCCTTGTCAGTTAAGGCACATTTTCATAGATTCCCCATAAAAAAGCATACTCTCTGATTTTTAGTAATGAAATACATATATTTAATACATTTGAAAACTTACTCGAATACCAAACGGGTACTATTTTGCTCGAGCGATCCTTGGAAACACAATACTTCTTTGTTAAGGTGTGTTTCCATATATTCTTCTCACAAAAAAATATTGTATTACTTTGAAATCGATGCATGCAATTAAACAATCAATTATTGAACCTAATTATACTAAATGGATCAATTAAGTCTTCCCAAAGTATCAAATTATGAAATTTAAAGGTCATAGGAGAATAAACGTAAAAATGTAGGCTCTAATATTAATATTAACTAATTGTGATAAATTATTGAATAAAATAATCGAAATGAACCTCGAGCATAAAAGTGAGGACCAAATCGAATATTCACCTAACTAAAAAATGTTTAGGGACTAAACATAAAGAAACCTAAATTTAAGGACTAAAACCTAAAATCAAGTGTTCTAACTAGGGACTGAATTGAAGACAGTAAATTGCAATCAAAATTAAAAGCAATTAAAAACGTAAGGGACTAAATTAAAATAATTCAAAATGTAAAGCTAAAATTAGAATTCATCAAATAAAGGACCAAAAAAAAAGAAAAAAAAAGTCAAGCTTAAATTAAGAAAATGCATAAAACAAAAAGACTAGAATTTAAGGGACTCAGATATAAATACTGGAAATTTATTGGTTCAAACTAAAAGTACATAAAATTAAAGGGACATAAACATAAATAACAAAAATTGATAATCGAATAAAATTAAGAGATAGCAGTTAATTTTTAATAATTTATTCAGACCATAATAATGCGGGTTATACCCCGGAATGGGTTATCACAAGGTCGTAAATTAATTCGAATATTTTTAAAAGTTAGAAATTAACAATTAGTAGGTTAGAGTTTTATTTAGACCATAATAACGCAGGTTGTATCTCAAAACGGGTCACCACAAGGTAGTATCGAATGTTTGTTGACAATGTTATTAATGGTATTATTATATTAAAAACCCCATTAGTGTTTTTGGAGAAATAACCCCAAACCAAATTTGTTAAAAAAATAACCCCAAACTGTCCACATAGGATACTTGACGTTCTGCAAAAACCAAAGTCAGACATTGCGTTTTACGAAAAGCGAGTTTCTTACATAAATTATTGCCTTTATCGAATATTAAATGACTTGATATGAACTTTCGCATTTTATAAGAAGCATGGTAGTCATATGTGGACAATTTAAAGTTAATTTTTTTTTATTGGTTTGGGGTTATTTCTCAAAAAAATAATTAATATAGTTTTTAATATAATAACACCATTATTAATGCTGGGAAATAAAATGAAATAAAATGCAGTGCAAAAATTAGAATGAAATAAAACAACAAAATAAGTGACCAATTCATAAATAAGTGAAAATAATTAATTAAATTCAAAGAATTAAAAGAAAATGACACCATAGGGACTAAAATGCAAAAACACGACTAATTATGGACCTAAACATAATTTATCCCAAGATTTTAGCTATAAAACCTTTTTTTTTCTCATTTCGAACCATAACACAAAAAAATATCTTACTCTCAACTCTCTCCGTGATCGCATCTTCCTAACGAAAAGAAAACGGCACCAGTCCACTACTTTCCGATGGCTTTACCTGTCCTTGCCCGTCGTCCTCTCATAGTAAGCAGACGTTGCCTTACATCATTGACCGTCCATCAAGGCCGAGGAAGACCTAGAACCAAACCCAAATCACCAAAAGCTCCTATTTTCGCAACCTCAACTCCCTAAAAAACCAAAGACACCGTTGATCGGCGTTTCCCTACCTCTCTACCAACACCAACGATGGTCTACGAAGCTAAACTTGGTCTAAAACCAACCTAGAACACTCAAATTCTAAATCCTAAACTCAAAATTGAAGCTAAACGACCAAACCGACCCCCTAAACTCTTCAAACCAAACTCACTACTCAACTCCCCACAACTCTAGTGACATTTCAAGACCCACTTTCTCATGGCAACGAGACTTCGATGACTCATTCCCTTGAGGTTTCGAACCATTGGGTAATGATATAACTTGTAATACCCCATAATTTAGGCAGTGACCAAAATAGAAATTTTGAAAGTTTGGTGACCAAAATTAAGCTTTGGAAACATTTAGTGACCAAAATGGTAATTTTAAAAAGTTTTATTTTGGCCTCGTAAATAAATAGTTTATTTAAAGAATAAAGTTTTGGTGGGAATCAAAATTTTAATTTGAGAATTGTAATATAAGTTATAGAGGAAGGAAGTTGAGGAAAAAATTCGGTAAATCAGATCGAATAGAAAATTCAGGAAAATCTGAAGGATGATACCTTAGACCAAAAATATTATTTTCACATTTGCAAATGTTGGAAAATAATATAAATATTTAGATTTAAGGGTTTGATTCCATGTTTATTTTGGACCGTTGGATTAAAGTGACAATATTGTGATTTTTGGAAAAAGGCAAGGGCAAATCGATAAAATAAGATATTATTTGTTCATCTTTGACTTATGGAAGATGATAAGGTTAGGTGTCTTGGTTTAATGGCGATTATGAAGTTTCATTAAGGGTGAATTGGTAATTTCCTAATTAAATGAATTTAATATTCTTTAAAGGTAAATTTAGAATGAAACTTTTCTAAATTTCATGCCAAAGTTTTTCATCATACTCTCCATTTCCGTGAGCTATACCAAGGTTAGGAAAAATATTTGTTTTTCATTTTTTAGCAATTTCATTAGGAATTCAAGTTATGCCGTGAAATAGAAAAGTGATCTAGTCGAGAAATGCCATCTTTTGGTACCAATTATGCTTACTCAACTTGCTAAATTTCAAAGATCCCAAATCTTAGGGTTTATGTTCATGTTAAGATTCATGAAATTGATGATGAATATGGATGTTTTTGAGGTTGTAGATTCATTTTCAAGCATAAACTATGATTAAAACATGTTCAAACTTCTTATAAATAATTTTATAAATTTCAGTCAAATGAAGAAATTAAAGAACTTGATGTTTTGAAGAGAGTTGATTAGGGCTTTGATTGTAAATATGTTGTATGGTTGATTGGAAGTTGATTACATGCTTGAATTGAATCAAAATTGAGCAAAAACACAAACTTAGTTTCTATGTTTAAAGCATTCGACCATAGGATGTTTGAGTGAGAAAAATTATGGAAAAATTATATAAGGGCTGGAAATGATGTAGGAAGTATTCTACAAGCCTTAAAAAATTGAAGACCATTATGTAATTTTTGAAAAGTTAGAGGACCAATTTGGTAATTTTGTAAAATTGGTGAATGGTTGTATAATTGTTTAATAGTTGATATATTATGCTAGCAATTACTATTTTGGAATTGAAATAAGTGTTTAGATGTGAAATATGACCATTTTGGAAGTTTGAAAAGATTGGTGATTTAAGTACATCATTTGCATAGTTTGGGTGCTTAAATGTAATTATCCCTTTGTAAAATCATTTGAATGGTAATAATTTCAATGCTGAAATTTTTTTGGTATTAAGAATCTAAGTGATAAAATGGTGAAGGACCATTTTGTGTAAATTGGAAAAGTTGGTGCCAATGTTAAAAGAAATTATTAAGTGTTAAGTATTTTGGTAGAAAATGAGTTTCAAGTATATTATGGATTTTATTTTGGGGATGTGTTTATGTTAGTACAATACTAACATATGTTTTTTTATGAATTTGTGATTTGTATAGATCGTGATTGATTTGTGATCGAAATAAGTCAAGTATAAAAGGGGTTTATTGTGGATCAAAGTGAGGCACATCTTTTGGATATATAAAGTGTCAAGGAGAGTGCAATACTTGCATGACATTGTACAGAGATGTTTTATACATCATCAGGAAGACTTGCGATAAGTCGACTTGTTTATATCAACATGATATTATGTCATTTTTTTATAACTTCGATATGACAATGATATGTCACATTGTGAATTATAATGCATTGATCATGGATAATGTGATATTTTACCATGAATGTTATTTTGAGTATGAACTACCCAATGTTAAATTACGATAATATAGTTTGCCATGGATGGATTGAATAAAATAGACAATATGCCCAAGTAAGTCATTGAGGGACAGGGTATAGTTGGAATATCATATAGTATAACAACTGTAGGTTTATAATAGCACTATAGTGTGTAAGGGCACTAAGTGCAAGAAGGTGGATACAACCTTATGTATCATGGATGGATTAGCACTAGAATGTAAACCTAGTGTAGGTGGTGGGCACGAACTTATGTGTCATATCCGGATTAGCACTATGGCGTAAGCTTAGTGCAGGTTTAACACTACGGTGCAAGTATTTTACTCGAATATCCAGGGTCCTCAAGGTTTAAGTTGGGCTATGGTTTATTGGTTAATGAATGATAATCATGCAAATAAGCTTACGAGCTTATGGGATAAATGGTAAGTATATTGGTAAGAAACTTTATATTCGGCTATATCATGTTGATTATGGTAAGTTATTGGACACCCAGGTGACAAGATCTTATGGCATTTTGATTTTGACATTAACTTTCATGCATGAGTAGTATATCACTATTTATTGTTTTAAATTGCCTCACTAAATATATACTTAGCGTGTGATGATTTTCACATGTTGGTAAAACGCCAGTAGTAGAGTAAAGAGTTCGGAGCAACATTAAACATCAAAGAGTATATTTTCATATCCGTAATACATCATATTATGTGATTTTGACTTAGTTAGTAGCATGTACATATCAATCTCCTAGTTGCTTTGTTGAAATATTTTGGAACTGGTTTGTAATGACTAAACTAACTTGTTTTACTCTATTTCAATATGGATAGCATAAATTCATATTAATATATGTTTTACATAGTATGAGATAGTTTAATATGATATGATATTTTTATATTATCAATTACCATTTTGAGAAAAAAAAATTAAATCAGTTTTGAATGGGAAAATATTTTAAAGAAATTCAGGTAACTTCTATAATCTGTATAGTTATAGTTATACGGGTTTTAGGTGTTACATTTATTGGTATCAGAGCTTTCAGTTTAGCCGTTTCTGGACATGAAATGAGTCAAAAATTTTGTAAAGAATGTATACATGCCATTAGGGTGTCAAAAGTTTACTGATGGTTATATATATACTTTGATGATGCTCATTAGTGAGAAAAGTTACTCATTACTAATGTAAGATTATTTTGACTGTGTTCAGATGTCAGATCATCAAGAATCGAGAGGGTAGGCGAGCATGTTACTCCTGTACAGAGTAGGAGTAATGAGGTGAACCAGAATCCACCTAATGCTTAGCCGAATGTAAAGCCATCTAATCGGAATCAACAAGATATGCCTGTTTAAGATCGGGGGGTTATTTTTACAAGCTTTGGACAATATTATTATTCGTCGAACCCTAGTGTCAATTCTGAAAGAACTGAGGAAGATGAGAACACCTGAATTTTGAGGTGATTCAGACGTTGATCCGATGACTGTTGACTTCTGGTTGAATGATATCAAGAATATGCTGAACAGGATTCCTTGTGATGATCAAGGAAAGTTGGAAGGGATTGTGTCTCTACTAATGGAGCAAGCCAGTATGTAGTGGAATACAGTCATCACACGAATTTCTACTGAGCATATCATATGGGAATTATTTTTTACGAGAATTCAAGGAAAAATATATCAGGGACATGTTTGTCAATGAGATGATGCAACAATTCCTGAACTTAAAGTAATCCGACAAAACAATTTACGAGTATGAATGTGAGTTTCACAAGCTGAGTTGATTTGTTCAGAGTTTCTTCTGACTAAGAAATCTAAAATTGATATATATGTTTCTGGATTGGATTCTCAGTATAAGAGAATTCTGGTTTCTCTTCATTTTACTGCTTTTCAAGAAGCGATAAACAATGTTAAAGCTATGGAAAAGTTGATCTTGAAGATATAGCGGCGAAGAAGGCTCAGACAAACAAAAGGTTTGGAAGCTCTTACTCTGAACCATTTTTCAAACGCAACAAGGGCCAGTAGCAGAAAAGTTATGCTTCCTCAGTATCCATAGGTAGAAAATGATTTACAGGAGGAAAGCCCAAGCATACACAGGAAGCTTCAGTGGGTACTCAAGGTTCGGGATTCCGTCCTAGTACAGAATGTAAGATTTATGTAAGGAAACATCCGGGACAATGTTGGTTTGATGATGGAAAATGTTTTCACTGTAGTAAAGCTGGGCATTTTAGAAGGAATTTTCCAGAACTTCATCCAGATCAGGCAGTATCAGGACTTTAGAGGGGAAGAGTGGCAAATGAGGTAAACCTGGTACATCTGAGGCTACATCTAATTGTGAAGGCAGAACTACTGCAAGAGTTTATCACATCAAGAAGAATGATGACAGAGATGTTCTTGAGATTATAGAAGGTACCTTTTATCACTTTGCTGAACCTATTTTTGTATTGATTAATCTCAGTTCTACTTATTATTATATTAGTGCAAAACTTGTTAGAGATAGGAGAATCTCTTTAAAACCTATTTCTAGTGATATTGTGGCAATCAATTCATTGGAGGCAGTATCAGGACTTTAGAGGGGAAGAGTGGCAAATGAGGTAAACCTGGTACATCTGAGGCTACATCTAATTGTGAAGGCAGAACTACTGCAAGAGTTTATCACATCAAGAAGAATGATGACATAGATGTTCTTGAGATTATAGAAGGTACCTTTTATCACTTTGCTGAACCTATTTTTGTATTGATTAATCTCGGTTCTACTTATTATTATATTAGTGCAAAACTTGTTAGAGATAGGAGAATCTCTTTAAAACCTATTTCTAGTGATATTGTGGCAATCAATTCATTGGCCATAGTGCAAAGATTAGTCAAATTTATATTGAATGTCTGATAAAGATACAGAGAGTAGAATTTCTTGCAAACATGTTAGAATTATCTTTTGAGGAATTCGAGATAATCTTAGGCTTAGATTGGCTATCTTTTAACTATTGTTGGGTAGATTGTCGTTTCAATAGATTGTTTTTAAAAGATGCAATGGGTTCAGAGATAATATTTGTTGGAGAAAGGGTAAATCCCTTATCCAATGTAATTTATGCTTTTAATGCTAAGAAATTATTGTTACAAGGGTGTCAAGCGATTTTAGCAAATATGGTGGATACAAAAGATATTGAAGTTAAGTTGGAAGGCATTCAAACTGTACGAGAGTATCCAGAGGTGTTTCCAGATGAGTTACTTGGATTACCTCCAGATAGAGATGCGGAGTTTGGGATTGATATATTTCCAGGTACAACGCCTATTTCGATGGCTCCTTATCGAATGACTCCGGCAGAGTTAAGGGAATTAAAGGCCCAATTGCAAGAGCTACTAGATCGAGGATTTATTAGACCGAGTATTTCACCTTGGGGTGCACCAGTATTGTTCATGAAAAAGAAAGATGGATCAATGTATTTGTGCATAGATTATCGAAAGTTGAACAAGGTAACTACAAAGAACAAGTATCCTCTTCCGAGGATTGATGACTTGTTTGATCAGCTTAAGGGAGCATCAGTTTTCTCTAAGATTGATCTTAGATAGGGATATCACTAGTTAAAGATTACAGAGGAAGATGTTTCAAAGACATTTTTAGAACACGGTATGGACACTACGAGTTCGTAGTATTGTTGTTTGGTTTGACAAATGCTCCAACAACATTCATGGATTTGATGAATCAAGTATTTCAACCTTATTTGGATCAGTTTGTGGTGGTCTTTATTGATGAAATCTGGTATACTCGAAGACAAAAATAGAACATGATGCTCATCTTCGTACTGTGCTCGAGATACTTAAGGATAAAAAGTTATATGTCAAACTTTCAAAGTGTGAGTTTTGGTTTTCAGAAGTTACTTTTCTTGGTCATGTTATCTTGGCAGAAGGCAGAAGAGTTGATCATAAGAAAGTTCAAGCAATAGTGGAGTGGAAACCTCCAAAGAATGTTACAGAGGTCTGAAGTTTTTTGGGACTTACTGGTTATTATCGAAGCTTTGTGAAAACCTTTTCGATGATTGCTTCTCCTTTGACCAAGCTTTTGAAAAAGGATTTTCATTTTCTTGGATTGAGAAATGTCAAGAGAGTTTTGAAGATCCGAAGAAGATTTTAACTGAAGCACCAGTGCTGGTACAACTGAAATCTGGCAAGGAGTATGTGGTGTACAGTGATGCATCTCATAATGGTTTGGGTTGTGTACTTATGCAAGAAGGTAAGGTGGTAGCCTATGCTTCTCAACAATTAAAGACGCACGATATGATTTATCCCACTCACGATCTTGAGTTAGCATCAATAGTTTTTTCTCTAAAGATTTGGCGTCAATATTTGTGTGGTGAGCGATGCCACATATACACAGATCATAAGAGTTTGAAGTATATGTTGACTCAAAAAGAGCTAAACTTGAGACATATAAGATGGATAGAACTTTCAAAGGATTATGATTTGATTATTGATTATAATCCAAGGAAAGCAAATGTTGTAGCAGATGCACTTAGTCGAAAAACTTTTACAGCTTTGCGAGCTATGTATGTGCGACTATGGTTGAAAGAAAATGGAGCACTGTTGGCTGAGTTAAAAATAAAGCCGATGCTTATAGATATGATAATAGATCTACAAGGGAAAGATGACAGATGCTTGGAAAAGGTTTAATTGGTGGAAAGAGGTGAGACCAAAGACTTTGAAGTCAAGTTTGATGGATGTCTGTATTATCGAGGAAGAATTTGCATTCCTCATAATGATGAGTTGAAGAAAGATATTCTTTCTAAGACACATTTTAGTCCACTGACTATGCATCCAGGCAGGAGCAAGATGTACCAGGATGTAAAGAGTCGATTTTGGTGGCCGGGTATGAAAAGAGCCATTTCTGAGTTTGTTGCTATAAGTCTTACGTGTTAAAAAGTGAAAGTTGAACATCAAGTGCCTTCGGGATTGTTACAACCAATTTTTATTCCATAGTTAAAGTGGGTGAGAGTCACTATGAATTTTGTTACAGGGCTACCTTCGACATCAAATAAGAAGGATTCTATTTGGGTGATAGTTGATAAGTTAACTAAATCGACACATTTCATTTTAGTGCGAATAGACTACGCTTTGGATAAATATTCAAAGTTGTATATTAAGGAGATAGTTCGACTACATGGAGTTCCAGTATCAATCATATCCGATAGGGATCCAAGGTTCACTTCAAGATTTTGGAATTCATTACATAAAGCTTTGGGGACTCGATTAAATTTTAGTACAACATTTCATCCACAGACGGATGGTCAATCAGAGCATACTATTCATATATTGGAAGATATGCTGAGAGCATGTGTGATTGAGTTCAAGGGGTCATGGGAAAAGTATTTGTCTTTAGTAGATTTTTTCCTATAAGAACAACTATCAATCAAGAATCAAGATGGCTCTGTATGAAGCTTTATATGGGAGAAAATACTGAACACCATTAAATTGGTTTGAGTTAAAAGATCGAAATCTTGTTGGCTCAGATTTATTAAAAGAGGTTGAAGATAAATTGAAGATAATACAGGATATTCTCAAGATGGTATCTGATTGGCAAAAGTCTTATGCAAACTTGAAGCGAAAAGAGATTGAATTTCATGAAGGAGATAAAGTTTTTCTTAAAGTATCACCTTGGAAAAAGATTTTGCGTTTTGGACGCAAAGGAAAACTAAGTCCAAGATTCATTGGACCTTATAGGATCTTAAAGCGTGTCGGACCAGTGGCTTACCAGTTAGCATTACCTCCGGAGTTGGACAAAGTACAAGATGTTTTTTATGTTTCAATGATTAAAAAGTATCGATCTTATCCTTCACATGTCATTGCATCTGAGGAAATTGAGATTCGACCATATTTGACTTATGTAGAAGAACCAGTTTGAAAATTGGCTCGAGAAATAAAAGAACTGTGTAGTAAGATGATTTCTTTAGTCAAAGTACTTTGGCAAAATCATAAAGTCAAGGATGCTACTTGGGAAAGAGAAGAGGACATGAAGAAGCAGTATCCACACCTTTTCATATTAGTTATGTCTTAAAATTCGAGGATGAATTTTAACTAAGGGAGAGTTGTAATACCCCAAAATTTAGATAGTGACCAAAATGTAAATTTTGAAAGTTTGGTGACCAAAGTATAAACTTTGGAAAAGTTTAGGAACCAAAAATGGTAATTTTAAAAAGTTACATTTTGGCATCGTAAATAAATATTTTATTTAAAGAATAACGTTTTGGTGGGAATAATAATTTTAATCTGAGAATTTTAATAAAAGTTATAGAGCAAGGAAGTTAAGGAAAAAATTCGGTAAATCGGATCGAATAGAAAATTCAGGAAAATCTGAAGGATTATACCTTAGACCAAAAATATTATTTTCACATTTTTAAATGTTGGAAAATAATATAAGTATTTAGATATAAGGGTTGGATTCCATGTTTATTTTGGACCGTTGGATTAAAGTGGTAAGATTATAATTTTTCGAAAAAGGCAAGGGCAAATCGGTAAACTAAGATATTATTTGTCCATCTTTGACTTATGGAAGATGATAAGGGTTAGGTGTCTTGGTTTAGAAGATGATAAGGTTAGGTGTCTTGGTTTAATGGTGATTATGAAGTTACATTTAGGGTGAATTGGTAATTTCTTAATTTAATGAATTTAATATTCATTAAAGGTAAATTTAGCATGAAAAATATCTAAATTTCATGCCAAAGTTTTTCATCATCCTCTCCATTGATGTGAGCTATACCAAGGTTAGGAAAAATATTTGTTTTCCATTTTTGAGCAATTTCATTAGGAATTCAAGTTTTGCCGTGAAATAGAAAAGTGATATAGTCGAGAAACGCTCTCTTTTAGTACCAATTATACTCACTCAACTTGCTTAATTTCAAAGATCCCAAATCTTAGGGTTTATGTTCATGTTAAGGTTCATGAAATTGATGATGAATATTGATGTTTTTGAGGTTGTAGATTCATTTTCAAGCATGGAATATGATTAAAACATGTTCAAACTTCTTATAAATGATTTTATAAATTTCTGTCAAATGAAGAAATTATAGAACATGGTGTTTTGATGATATTTGATTAGGTATTTGATTGTAAAGATGTTGTATGGTTGATTGGAAGTTGATTTCATGCTTGAATCGAATCAAAATTGAGCAAAAACATAAAAACTTAGTTTCTATGTTCAAAGCATTCGACCATGGGTTGTTTGAGTGAGAAAAATTATGGAAAAATTATATAATGCTGGAAATGATGTAGAAAGTATTCTACAAGCCTTAGAAAAATTTGGGGACCATTCTATAATTTTTAAAAGTTAGAAGACCAATTCAGTAATTTTAGAAAAGTTATGAATGGTTGTATAATTTTTTAATAGTTGATATACTTTGCTGGCAATTACTGTTTTGGAATTGAAATAAGTGTTTAGATGTGAAATATGTCCATTTTGGAAGTTTGAAAAGATTGGTGATTTAAGTATATCATTGGCATAGTTGGGGTGCTTAAATGTAATTATGCCTTTGTAAAAGCATTTGAATGGTAATAATTTCAATGGTAGAATTTTTTGGTATTAAGAATCTAAGTGATAAAATGGTCAAGGACCATTTTGTGTAAATTGGAAAAGTTGGTGACAATGTTAAAAGGAATTATTAAGTGTTAAGTATTTTGGTAGAAAATGAGTTTCAAGTATATTATGGATTTTGTTTTGGGGATGTGTTTATGTTAGTACAATACTAACATTTGTATTGTTATGAATTTGTGATTTGTACAGATCATGATTGATTTGTGATCGAAATAAGTCAAGTATAAAAGGGGTTTATTGTGGATCGAAGTGAGGCACATCTTTTGGATATATAAAGTGTCAAGGTGAGTGAATACATGCATGACATTGTACAGAGATGTTTTATACATCATCAGGAAGACTTGCGATAAGTCGACCTTATTTATATCACCATGATATTATGTCATTTTTTTTATAACTTCGATATGACATTGATATGTCATATTGTGAAATTATATTGCATTGATCATGGATAATGTGATATTTTACCCTGAATTTTTTTTCGGGTATGAACTACCCAATGTTAATTATGATAATATACTTTTTCATAGATGGATCGAATAAAATAGACTATATGCCCAAGTAAGTCATTGAGGGACAGGGTATAGTTGGCATGCCATAGAGTATAGCAGCTGCATGTTTATAATAGCACTATAGTTTATAAGGGAACTAAGTTCGGAAAGGTGGATACGACCTTATGTATCATGTTCGGATTAGCACTAGAGTTTAAACCTAGTGTAGGTGGTGGGCACGACCTTATGTGTCATATCCGGATTAGCACTATGGCGTAAGCTTAGTGCATGTTTAGCACTACGGTACAAGTATTTTACTCGAATATCCAGGGTCCTCAATGTTTAAGTTGGGCTATGGTTTATTGGTTAATGAATGATAATCATGCAAATAAGCTTACGAGCTTATGGGATAAATGGTCCACAAACACCTTTTAATCTGATCTGAATTAATCACACAAAAGTAGGGTATTATAGTTATCCTTCTTTGTTTATTGTTGTGGGAACAAGAACGTGACAAAGATAATTAATGACCTAATTTTGCATGATATGATTACAACCCCATACGGCTCCATCTTCATTCTTTAGTCCTTAATTAATTTGCTTCTCAACTTTCTATTGAATGATTTGCTTCATTATCTAGGAATCTTCTTACTCGATTCCTTGAACCCACACATATTGGATCCACAAAATACAAAATTGTCATTTATTAGCACACCTAAGTGTTAATTTTTTTTTATATATTTTATCTTATTTTTTATTGCATTTCCTATATTTTTTTGCATTTTCTATTTTTCATCATTTTTTTTTGTTTTTCATTTTTTCTTGAAACCCAAATGAGAAATTTTAAAAACACTTTCTCATTTTTTTTCAAACATCATATAAAAATATCTTGCCCAGAGTTCTTATAGATAACTTGAAGGACTTACGATCTTGCTCGAAAGACTTATAGATTACCCAAATAATTTAATCACCAAGCTCGAAAACGGAGGACTTACAGGTTTTGGAAATATTATACTAGGTAATAAACTTTGTAAATTTTTTCTTAGTTTTCAAAAATTTCATTTTCTGAAAATCAAATGAGAAACTTTGAAAATTGTTTTATCATAAATTTTTTTCAAACATTGTATAAAAACATCTTGCCTGAAGGTCTTATAGATGGCTTAGAGGACTTATTATTTTGATCAAAAGACTTACAGATGGTCCGAATGATTTAATCATTATGATCAAAACACTTACTAATAGCCCCAAAGACTTACTGATTTTGGAAATATTCTACTAGATAAGAAACTTTCGAAATCACTTTCTTACATTTCAAAAATTTCATTTTGTTTTGAAAATGAGAAACTTTTAAAATTGCTTTATCATTTTTCACGAATATCATATGAAATAAACATGCATGGAGGTCATATAGATGGCCTAGAGGACTTATCATATTGTTCGGAAGACTTATAGATGGCCCAAAGGACTTATCATATTGTTCAGAAGACTTATAGATGACCTGAAGGATTTAATCATCATGCTCAAAAACTTATTGATGGCATGGGGGACTTATTATTTTGGAAATAGTCTACTAGATAATAAACTTTAGAAATCAATTTCTTACTTTTCAAAATCATTTTTTGAAAATCAAATGAGAAACTTTCAAAACCGCTTTCTCATTTTTTGAACACCATATAAAAAAAAATTTAGTGGTGGGTAACATGCCCCACATTAAAGTAGTGATTCCTCTGTGGATTGTGCTCCTCTATTCTTGAGGATCTATCATTCTGAGTATGATTTCCTCTATTTGATGCTTGAATTTGTTCTTATATAGATATTAACATCATAAATATTCTTTTTGTTAAATATATGTAAGAATTATGCATCTATGCTAACATAAATGCTACTAATTGTATTAATGTAATGCATTCTTTTTATGCAAATGATGTTCTCATGGATGTGAAAATGTTACTTCATCAAATTTTTTCTGACTTCAGAGTGAAGAACTCGATTTTCCTTCACTTGATTACTCTAGAGTAGAGCATGCCCAAATATAAATGTGGGAACTTGTAAGTTCAAGCTTGTATTTTCTAAGTAATAATCTCATTATCTTGTTCAATCATGTCCTTTATATTTTTTGTCTTGTTAAAATCTTAGAAAAAATGTTTTTCTCTTGAATTCTTGTTGTGGTATGTATATGGTCTTGATACATTTTCTATTCCTTACTCAATTGCTCAATTGAAGTTGTTTTTAGGACCCTTATGCCAACTATGGCATGAATGTTTCGGTTTTCCAAGTTAAGGTTTTCTTGTCTTCATTTTCTTCCCATGTCATTTCAAGCAGTGAAGTTCATCTTCAATATCTTCTTGATCTGATACTTGTTACCTCATCATGTTATGGATCTTTAGTAATTCCTCAATGTGCATATTTTCATGGTTATCTTCGTGCTGAAATATTTTGACTTTGAATGATATCACTCTTTTTCCATTTATCAGCAATCACATGCTATCAACATGGGAAAATAGAAGTGTCATAAAATGTCTCACTTCCTTTTTATTTTGCTCTAATAGTTTGGGGGGTTTCTTTATGAGGTCTTTTAACCAGATGGACACTTAAAAAGTGATAAATTATAATACCTATAACTCGTATATGCGAACCAATACGAGTTACAGATGTCACAATAATTATTCTTAAATCAAACTGGGAAAAATTTTGTTTCTTTCAAACAATATCGATTTCATAACAATTAATATAAAATATTTAATCATATAATTTCAAAACGTAATTTTTAAAAGATATTATAATATAAAAGCGTCATTTTTATATTGATAATGCTAGTTAATACTGATTTAGTAAACCATAGTAAAGCAGTTTTAGTTTAACCATTACAAACTAGTTACAAAAAAGGTTAACAGAGCAATTAGGACATTTAATAAGTACATGACAGTAAGTCAAAATCACATTGAAGGATGTCTTAATGATACTGTAATATACTCCTTGATGCTTGGGGTTGCTTAGTACTCCTTACTCCTACTCATGCTTTTTACCTACGCATGAAAATCATCACACACTAAGTATATACTTAGTGAGGCAATTAAAATAGTAAATAGTGCAGTAACGGAATGCCATTATCAATTGTTGTACGATCATCTTACATGCATACCCTTCATGTTACCATAATAAACATGATAAAAATGCAAGATAAAAGTATTATCAATAACCATAGCCCAAAATATAAACCTATGAGGACCCTGATACATGAGTCAAATATGCACCAAAATGTTAAACCAATATAACACGAGAGATCATTTCCACCATCAACACTACATATCCTTTAGTACTAACCCACACTTGGTATCCTTTAGTATGATCTAATATGCAGTTGCTAAACTCTATCCATGCCAACTATACTACTGACCCTCAATGACACACTTGGTCATATAGTATATAATAATTTCATCCATGGCAATTGCATAACAATATACTCAACATTGGCAGCTCATACCCGAAATAATTTTCATGTATATTATCAAACAATGCAATATATTTTTCATACTTGACATATTAAGAACATGTCAATAATATAAATATGACAAATACCATGCTGATACAAACAAGGTAGACTCATCGTAAGTCTTCCTAATGATATATGAACATACATGTATAATGTCATGCATGCATTGCACTCACCTTGACAATATATATTTCAAACTATTTGCCTCACTAAACTATAAACTTGATCATTTTATACTAAATTCGCTTCGATCACGAAGTCAATCACGATTTGTACAAAGACATAATTTCATATTGAAACATATGCTAATATTGTACTAACATAATTAAATTCCAATAAAAACAATCCATAAGATATATTCGAAACTTATTTGATATAAAAAATACTTCAATTTATATAAATTTTTTAATATTGGCACCATATTTTCAATTTATGTAAAATGGTCTTTCACCATTTTACTCACTTAAATTCAATACTAAAATTCCAGCATTGAAATAATTATCAGACAAGTATATTAGCAATTACAAAATCACCTTTAAACCCCTAAAACTATTTGAAATTTCCATATTAATCACCTAACTTACCAAGCTTCCAAAATGATCCAATTTCACATTCTAACTTAAATTCCATCACTTTAAAAGTAATTTCCAGTAAGGTACAACAACTTTTGAATAATTACACATTCAACACAACTTTTTCATAATTATCAATAGGTCCTCCAACTTTCATAAAATTTAAAAATGGTCTCCAAATATTTCTAAGGCTTGTAGAATACTTCCTACATCATTTACATCCCCTACATAATTTTTCCATAATTTTTGTTATCCTCTAAAGCCAAGGCCAAATGCTTCAAGTACCCAAGACTAAGTTTTTCATAATTTTACTCGATTTCGATTCGATTCGAGCATGAAATCAACCTCCATTCAACATTATAAACTCTATACAATCAAACCCCTAATCAAATTTCATCAAAACACACACTACCCCAAATTTCATGTTTTAATTCATCAAACAAGCTTGGAAATAAATCTACAACTTCAAAAAATAAAAATCCATCATCAATTCCATAAACTCTAATATGAACATAAATCTTAGGATTTTGGATCTTTGAACACAAGCAAGAACAACATGCATAAATGGTACCAAATGATAGCGTTTTTCGAATATAACAATTTTTTATATCACGAATCGATCCAAAATCCAAAGTAAATTGCTCAAAAATCAAAAAGAAATTTTCTCTTACCTTAGGATGGGGATAAAGGATTAGAGATGAAAACGGGGAAGATTACATGAAATTTCTAAGTAATTTATCATTTATTTGCTTAAATTAATATTAATTTCATTTAACTAGGAAAAAACATTTTACCCTTAATGAAACCTTATAATTACCATCAAACCATTCCACATAACCCTTATCATATTTCAAAAGTCAAATATGAACAAAATATTTTACCCTTTTTCCATTCTATCAATGCAACTTTTCAAAAACTTTAATATTGCCACTTAAATCCAACGATTCAAATTGAGCATGGAAATAAATTCTCAAATCCAAAGATTTCTATTATTTTCCATCATTTTAAAATATGGAAATAATAATTTTAAACATAGTTTATCATCCTTCAATTTTCTCAAAATTTTTATTCGATCTGATTTATTGAACTTTAACCCTTTTTAGTTTTTAACAAAATTTTCGGATTAAGAATCTAATTTCCATAAAACCCCATTCTCTAGAGTAAACTATCAATTTATGGAACAAAATTTTTTTTGGGAAAATTACCACTTAGGTCCTATATTTTTCTCAATTTTATACTTTGGTAACTAAACTTTCAAAACATACATTTTAGTCACTAACCAAAATTTGGGGAATTACAATTCTCCTGCTTTAAAAAATTTATCCATGAATTTTAATACATACCTGATGTAAAGAGGTGCGAATATTGCTTTTCCATGTCCTCCTCTCTTTTCCAAGTAACCTCGACTTTATGATTCCACCAATGGACTTTGACTAGAGGAATGGTCTTGTTCTGTAGTTCATTGACTATTCGAACCAAAATTTTCACTAGTTTTTTTCATTAGTCAAATCTGGTTGGATCTCGATCTCCTCCGGTGTAATGACATGTGAAGGATTCGATCGATTCTTCTTGAGCATCGACACATGAAAAACATTGTGAATCTTGTCCATTTTCCGAGGTAATGCCAACTGATAATCCGCTGGTCCAACTCTCTTTAAGATCTCATAAGGTCCAATGAATCTTGGACTTAACTTTTCTTTGTGCAAAAATCACAATATCTTTTTCCAAGGTAATACTTTGAGAAAGACTTTATCACCATCTTGAAATTCGATATCTTTTCTTTTAAAGTCTTCATAAGACTTCTGATGATCGTATGCTATCTTGATATTATCTTGGATTATCCTCAACCTTTTTCAATAAATCAGGGCCAACTAGATCTTAATTTTTTAACTAGAACCAATTTAATAGAGTTAAACACTTTTTCACATATAAAGCTTCGTATGGAGCCATCTTGATGCTCGATTGATAGATATTGTTGCATGAAAATTATGCTAAAGGAAAATACTTTTTCCACAATCATTTAAACTCCATCACACATGCCCTCAGCATATTGTCCAAAATCTGAATAGTCCGTTCGGACTGTCCATCTCTCTGTGGATGGAAAGCCGTGCTAAAATTCAATCGAGTACCGAAAGCTTTGTCCAATGACTTCCAAAATCTTGAAGTAATCCTTGGATCCCTGTCAGAAGTATTGATACAGGAACACCATGAAGTCGAACTATTTCTTTTATATACAACTCATCATACTTATACAATGTGTAATCCATTCTCACTAGAATGAAATGCGTCGTCTTAGTTAATCTGTCAACTGTCACCCAAATGGAGTTTTTCTTGTTGTGTGGCAAAGGTATCCCAGTAACAAAATCCATATTGACTTGTTCCCACTTCCACTAGGGAATGGAAATCGGTTGCAGCAATATCGAATGCACTTGATGTTTTTCTTTTACTTGTTGACATGTCAAATATGTTGCAACAAACTCTGTGATGACTCTTTTCATACCCGACCACCAATATCGACTCTTTAGGTCATGATACATCTTGTTCCCACCTAGGTACATAGTCAGCGGGCTATAATGTGCCTCAGAAAGAATATCTTTCTTCAACTCCTCATCATCGAGAATACAGACTCTCCCTTAATAATACATGCATTTATCAGACTTGACTTCAAAGTCTTTAGTTTCACCTTTTTCTAGTTTTGTAATCCTTAACAAGAAGTTTTCATATTTCTCTTGTAGTTCCTTTATCCGATCCAAAAGCATCAGCTTGATCCATAACTAAGCTAGCAATGCACCACATTTTCCTTTAAAGATAAATATACATCCAAAGCTCGCAAAGCTACGAAAGTCTTTCAGCTAAGTGCATCATCTACAACATTCGCCTTCCCCAGATTATAGTCGATGACCACATTGTAGTCCTTCAAGAGTTCAATCCATTTTCTCTATCTCAAGTTCAACTCTTTTTGAGTCAAAAAATACTTTAGACTTTTGTGATCTATGTAGATGTAGCACCACTCACCAAACATATAATGGCGCCAAATCTTTAGTGCAAATACAACTGCTACTAACTCAGGATCACGCGTCATATAATTTCTCTCGTGAGACTTTAAATGTCTAGAAGCATAATCCAAAACCTTACCTTCTTGCATAAGCACACAACCTAAACCGTTATGGGATGTATCACTATACACCACATAATCCTTATCGGATTCTGACTGTACCAATACTGGGGCTTCTGTCAAGATTTTCTATAAAATTTCAAAGTACTTATGGAACTTTTTTATCCAAACAAAAGGGGCATCTTTCCTTAAGAGCTTGGTCAATGGAGAAGCAATAATTGAAAAGTTCTTTACGAACCTTCGATAGTAACCAACAAGTCCTAAGAAGTTTTGAACAACTACAACATTCTTTAGGGGTTTCCACTCCATTATCGTCTAAACTTTCTTAGGATCAACTCTTATTCCTTATGCCGATACCATATGACCAAGAAAAGCTACTTTTGATAGCCAAAATTCACACTTTGATAGCTTGACATACAAATTTTTCTCTTTAAGAATCTCAATAACAGTTTGCAGATGAGCATCATGCTCTTTCTTTGTCTTTGAATATACCAGAATATCATCAATGAATACAACCACAAACTGATCAAAGTAAGGCTAAAATACTTAGTTCATCAATTTCATTAATGCTGTCAGAGCATTGGTCAAACTAAACGACATCACCACAAACTTTTAGTGTCCATACCGAGTTCTGAAAGATGTTTTTGGAATATGTTCCTCTTTAATATTTAACTGGTGATATACCGATCTAAGATCAATCTTAGAGAAGACTGCTGCTCCTTTTAGTTGATCAAACAAATCATCGATCATCGAAAAAGGATACCCATTCTTAATGGTCACCTTGTTTAACTGTCGATAATATATGCATAGCCACATCGATCCATTATTCTTTTTCATTAATAAAACTGGTGCACCCCAAGATGAAACACTTGATCTAATAAATCCTTGATCAATTAGCTCCCGCAATTGAGCTTTTAACTCTCTTTATTCTGCCGGGGCTATGCGATAAGGAGCCATCGAGATGGGAGCTATACTTGGAAATACATCAATACCAAGCTCCACCTCTCGATCTAGATGTAATCCAGGTAACTCATTCTGGATACACTCGCACTGTTAGAATGTCTTACAACCTAATCTCAGTAGCTCGCGTATCTACTACATTAGCTAAAATTGCTTGGTATCATTGCATCAGTAGTGTCTTAGAAGAAAAGGCTGAAATTACATTAGATAACAGATTTACCCTTTCTCAAACAAATATTACCTCTGAACCTTTTCCATGTTTTAAAACAATCTCTTCATGCGAGAATCTATGCATCCATTGTAGAGAGATAACCAATCCATATCCAAAATTATTCCAAACTCCTCAAAAGATAGTTATAATAGATTTACAGGAAATTCCACTCCCTGAATTTTTATTGGGCAATTTTTTATATATCCGACTAATTCTTGCACTATGGCCCTAAGGATTAATTGCCACAATATCACTAAAAATATGTTATAATGAATTCCCCTATCTTTAACCAACTTCGCACTAATATAGGAATATGTAGAACTAGGATCTACCAACACAAACACAAGTTCATCAAAGAGATAAAATGTACCTACTATTATATCAGGAACATCTTGATCATCATTAGTCTTGATATGATAAATCCGAGTAGTAGTCTTGCCTTCACGATCGGATGTAACCTCGGACGTTCCTGGTTTGCCACCTTGACTGCTTTGCCTTTCTGAGGCCCTATTACTGACTAATTTGGGTAGAGCTCTGTACACTCCCTTTTAAAATGTTCATCTTGCTTATAATGAAAGCATTTTCCTATAGTTAACCAACATTGTCCAAAATGCTTCTTTTCGTAGTGCTCAGTGTCAGGTTGAGGATGAAATCTAGAACCTCAGGTATCTGTAGAAGATGCCCCTTGTTGCTCTTGGAGGATAGTGCAAAAAATGAGTTCCCAAACCTTTTGCTAGATTGAGTCTTTTTTCACCTCTTGAGAAGCAGAAAAATGAATAGAAACTAGGATCCTCTTATACGTGGATCTAATCCACCAATAAACCTGTCAATTCTGGCTTTTTGAATCTGGTAGAACTTCATTGCAAATCGACTCAGCCGGTGAAACTCACATTCATACTCATAGATTGTTCTACTAGATTGCTTCAAATTCAAGAACTGTTGCATCATCATACTGATGAACACATCCCCAATGTATTTTTCCTTAAATTTCCTCAAAAAGAATTCCCAAGTAATCTTCTTTGAAAGGACTCGAGCAACGAATGCATTCCACCAAACACTGGCTTATTCCATAGGTAAGGACACAACCCATTCTAGTTTTCCTTGATCATCACAAGGAATCATGCTTAGTATGTTCTTTATCTCATCCAACCAGTAATGAGTAGCCATTGGATCTACATCAGTATCGCCTTAAAACTCAGGTTCCCTTGTTTTTCTTAATTCTTTCATAATAGATACTGGTGCTCAACGATTAATGATAATCTCAATGCCTGAAGGAACAATCCTCAGTCTTCCACATGCATATCCTATTGATTTAGATTAGGCAGCTCTATATTAGACTAAGTATATGATGGATTATGATTTACCTTGTTACTCCCACTATGCTTAACGATAACGTGCTCACCAGCCTACTCGAATCCTAATGATCTGACATCTAAACAAGTCAAAATCATCTAACATTACTAAGGTGTAACCTTACTAAATAATAAGCATCATAGCACATACACAACTATCAGTAATATTTTAACATCCTAGTGGCATGTATATAGTCTCAACTTAATTTAGACTCAATTTATGTCTAGAAACGACTAAACCTATAGCTCTGATACTAATAAATGTAACACTCATAACACGTATATGCAAACCAATACGAGTTACATATGTCACATAAGTTATTTAAAATATTTATTAAATCAAACTGGGAAAAATTTTGTTTCTTTCAAACAATACCAATTTCATAACAATTAATATAATATATGTAATCATATAATTTCAAAACATAATATTTTAAAACACATTATAATATAAAAGCGTCATTTCATACTGATAATGATAGATAATACTAATTTAGTAAACCATAGTAAAGCAGTTTTAGTTTAGCCATTACAAACCAGTTCCAAAATAGGTTAACAGAGCAACTAGGACATTTAATAAGTACATGACACAAACTAAGTCAAAATCACATTGAAAGATGTCTTACTGATACTGTAATATACTTCTCGATGCTTGGGGTTGCTCAGTAGTCCTTACTCGTACTCTTGCTTTTTACCTATGTGTGAAAATCATCACACACTAAGTATATACTTAACTAGGCAAATAAAATAGTAAAGAGTGCAATACGTCAAACGCATATAGCTAAATGTCATTATCAATTGTTGTAAGATCATCTTACCTCCAAACCCATCAAGTTACCATAATAAACATGATAAAAATTGTAATATAAAGGTATTATCAATACCATATCCCAAAATATAAACCTATGACGACCCTGGTACACGAGTCAAATATGCAGCTAAGTGCTAAACCAATATAACACGAGAGGTCATTTCCACCATCAGCACTAGGTATCCTTTAGTATTAACCCGCCCTAGGTATCCTTTAGTACGGTCCCGAATATGACACATAAGGTCGTACCCACCATCAACACTAGGTATCCATTTGTACTGACCTGTCCTATGTATCCTTTAGTACGGTCTGATATGCAGCTGCTAAACTCTAAGGCATGAAAACTATACCACTGACCCTCAATGACACACTTGGGCATATAATCTATAATTATTTCATCAATGGCAATTGCATATCAATATACTCAACATTGGGCAGTTCATACCCGAAATAATAGTCATGTATATTATTGATCAATGTAATATATTTTCAACCATTACATATTAAGAACATGTTAATAATATGAATATGACAGAAATATAATGCCGATACAAACAAGGTAGACTAATCACAAGTCTTCCTCATGATGTATAAAACAATCATGTATAATATCATGCATGTGTGGCACTCACCTTGACACTTTGTATATTTGAAAAGATTTGACTCACAAAACTGCAATGTTGATCCTTTTATACTAGATTTACTTCAATTACGAAGTTAATCACGATCTTTACAAAGTCACAATTTCATGTTGAAACATATGTTAGTATTGTACTAAGATAAAATAACAACAATCCATAAGATATATTTTAAACTTATTCGATATCAAAATACTTTAATATTTATGAGTTTCATTAATATTGGCACCAACTTTTCTGATTTATGTAAAATGGTCATAAATTTCAATACTAAAATTCCATCAATGAAATAATTACCAGAAAAGTACTTTAACAATTACAAAATCATCTTTAAAGCCCTAAAACTATTTGAAATTTCCATACTAATCACCTAACTTACCAAGCTTCCAAAATGATCCAATTTCACAGTCTTACTTAAATTCAAACCTTAAAAAGTAATATAAAGCAAGGTACAACAACTTTTAAATAATTACACATTCACCCACGACTTTTTGTAATTACCAAATATGTCCCTAAATTTCATAAAATTACAAATGTTCCCTAAATTTTTCTAAGACTTGTAGAATACTTACTATATCATTTCCAGCCCCTATATAATTTTTCCATAATTTTTGTTATCCTCTAAAGCCAAGGCCGAATGTTTCAAGTAACCAAGACTAAGTTTTCATGATTTTACTCGATTTCGATTCGATTCGAGAATGAAATCAACATCTATTCAACATTATTGATTCTCCACAATCAAACCCCTAATCAAATTTCATGAAAATATAAACTTCCCTAAATTTTAAGGTTAGGCTGAAAATACCAGTAGCATTTCTAAGAGGTTTGAGCAAGTTTTAATTCATCAAATAAGCTTGGAAATAAATCTACAATCTCAAAAACATTAACATTTATCATCAATTCTATAAACTCTAATATGAACATTAACTTAGGATTTGGGATATTTGTACACAGTCAAGATTAACAAGCATAAATGGTACCAAATAATAGCGTTTTTCGAATAGAACAATTTTTTATTTCATGACTCGGTCCATAATCTAAAGGAAATTGCTGAAAAATCAAAAAGAAATTTTCTCTTACCTTAGGATGGGGTTCAAGGTTTGGAGATGAATAATGGAGGAGATTACATGATATTTCTAAGTAATTTCATGTTAATTTATACTTTCTTTAAGCTTAAATGAATATTAAATTAATTTAATTGTGAAAAATACCATTTTACCCTTAATAAAACCTTATAATTACCATCAAACCATGTCGCATAACCCTTATCATATTTCGAAAGTCAAATATGAACAAAATATTTTACCCCTTTACCATTTTATCCAAACAACTTTTCAAAAACTTCAATCTAGCGACTTAATTCTACGATTTATATTTGAAAACTTCAATCTAGCGACTTAGATGAACATGGAAATAAATTCTCAAAGCCAATGATTTATATTATTTTCAATCATTTTAAAAATATGAAAATAATATTTTTAAACCTAATATATCATCCCTTCAATTTTCTCAAAATTTTTATTTGATCGATTTACCAAATTTGTATCAGACTTTTAACCCTTTCTAGTTTTTAACAAAATTTCCTAACTAAGAATATGACTTCCACAAAACCCCATTCTCAAGAGTAAACTATCAATTTATGGAATAAAAAATCTATTTAGGAAAATTACCACTTAGGTCTCTAAACTTTTCCTAATTGTATACTTTGGCCATTAAACTTTCTAACCAAAATTTGTGGTATTTCATAAATGTGTCTAAAAAAATGCATTGAAAATTTTCTATCAGATGAGATATAAAAAAATATCAAAATAAATCATGTCAGTTCTTATTAAGGTGATCGTCTTCTTACTGATTGATTATTGATGTTGATAATGTCAAAAAAAGTGTAAGAAGTCTATTCCTGACTCCTCTAATCTTTCAGTCTTTATTGTTTGTAAATAAAAAGATGTCTTTATCATCTATTCTTCTTGCTTTTACTTCTATTTGTTATCTCACTTCTTCATTTGAGGCAAAATAAGCCTCATATGCTTTAAGGACATCCTTCATTCTCTAGAGATTATCCTGTTTGAAACTGTTTTTCTTCTTTCTACTATTTTTTAGAATTCAAAAGAATATAATAATTTTTATGAAACAAAATGGTTCCATTTAATTTAGGCTCACAACTGAAACAAATCAATTCAATGAACATGTAGTAAATTAAGAATTTTATTTTAAAAAATTTATAGCCCTTTGACAAGTGATAAGATCAGTGGGTTGGCTTCTTATTTTTTGAGGTTTCAATCATCAAGACATCATTCTTTTCTTCATCTTTGCAAACATCATGACATTCCCCTCTATCTCAATTTAGTACTTCAATTGGATGCAGACAAAATGAAACAACTAGCATATCCAATTACTAGAAGTCCTAGAGCACTTTTATTTCCTTTCTCTAAAATCTTCTATTTGTTAAAGCTTCATATTCTCCTTTAGTAAAGGCAGCGTAGAAACAACAGTCTAAAAATAAAATTCATGTGTGCTCATGTGAAGTTGTTTATAATAGGTGTTCCTCAACTCCCTTACTCCATCTTTACCAAAACTCCTTACTAATTCAAACCTCTAACTTTGCTGTTTCCTTGAATTTATTAAATTTAATTTCATTTGCCTTTATTTGGCATAGATTAATGATTCGTATCTTCACAAAATTTCAATGAAGCAAACATTGAATCACTTGATACTCGAATCAATGTCATATTTTGAATGTAACATATTCATAAAGCTAAGGCTTTTGAGTTACCTATATAACCAACTACTTTAGCAGAATAGCTCAGTTTTATTACACTTGCCTTATGATGATATTTCATTAACTTCTTATCGAGAAGAACCTATTATAGTCTGTGTGTCATTGAAAGTAAAAAATTTAATGTTTAGAATTCATTCCTAAGCAACTAACCTAAACTAAATTCATCTACTCCATCATTCCATTTATTAAGGTCATTATATTCACTTAATGTCCTTAATGGAAGTGTGATCTAATCAATTTTGCAACTTCATACAAAAGTTGCTTCATTTGGTCAGCTTATAAACATACCTCAATATCTTTCCTTTTGTATTCTATGTCATAAGAGAAAAAGACTATCGATAATGCCCAGATTTTTGGGTTAGGAGTTTTGGGTTTATTTGATTTGGACTTTAAAATATATTCCCTTAGCCCATGAAGAGTTAACCTAAGTAGTATTTGATTTGGGCTTGTTATGAGCCCAAAAAGCTTAAAAAGGGTGTTTTAATTCGGACCTAAATGATGAGGGAATAGGGGAGTAATTAACCCAATTTTTGAAACTAAGGTTGTAAATTCTTAATGGTTGATGATATCATGTCTGAAACCTTTTCCCTCTTTTTCATCTCCATTTTGTCTCTTCTTCCTCTCTTATTCTCCATCTTCTTTCTCTCCAAGAAATCAAGTAAAGTTCCAAGCTTTAAGAATCCTAAGTTTCGTTTGAGAGTTCTAAGGTAAAAACTACAATCATCACCTCTCAAGCTTTTATTCAAGCCCCTAATCGCAAGGTTTGGTTTAGCTTTTCCAATGGTGGGTTTAGTGGTGATTTATTGAATCTCGAGTTCAAAATGATTTTATGGGATTTAAGTGTTAAGGAAATGGTTTTAGCTTATTCTTAAGGCTTAAAATGAGCTAATAACTCATTAAACTTGTTTTGATTAGTCCAAGAGCAAGGGGAGAGCTCAAAGGTTAGAGGCAAAGAAACGTTAGTCCTTGGGTGATTTGAGAACATTTTTTAGTCACATAGCTTTAAGGTAACATGATTCTAACTTGACCATACCACATGCACGTTATTTATGTGCATATTTGGTATGTTAAGCTCATTAAAGCATGCTAGAGTAAATTCATGGCATAATTCGTATTTGATGTTTGTAAGCATGAAAGATGATAATTGTTGATCATTAAGACTTCAAATAAGACTATAATAATATTTACTAGTCTTAGGAGAGTGTATAGGTGAGTTTTGGGTATGATTTCGTGCTCAAAATAGAGCACCTAGGTCTATCGGTATCAGTACTAGAAGAATAGTACCAATATTGTTCTTCGTAAAAGGGAAAAACCAAGTAGTCTATAAGTGCACTATCGATACCTCTTTAAGAAGTATCGAAACTCTGGGTCTAATATCGATACTTAGAGGGTCAGTATCGATACTGAGACATTTTTGAAAACAGCGAACCTAAATTTGGTATCGATACTCATGGGAGTATCGATACATAGGGTAGAGTATCGATACCCCTTATAGGGGTATTTATACCAAGATATTTTTAGAACATCAAAGTTAAAATTGGTGTCAATACTCAGGTAAGTATCAATGCCTAATGGGACAATATCAATACTGATGGCAAATTACTAATACCCATAATGATTTTTGATAATTTTGGTTCAATCGGTTAGAGTGTTCGAGCATGGGAGTTTTGAGTTCTTATATGCTACAAGTATTCAATGCAAGTGAAAACCAACAAGTTAACGAAATTCTTATCTAGAAAGCAAGCAAAATAGGATGACATAAGATTGGCCTCTGTACGAAGCTCATGAAATGGCTAGGACACACGAGTTACTCTAGCATTATGATAATTGTCCTTGTTTGTGGGTATTAGGATATTGTATGATGGTATGAATATGATGCATGCAAATTTTGGGTCGTACCGGTATGAATTTTGATGCATGCAAATTCTGGAATCATACCTTATGCTCGACTAGGTTCGGGACGTGAGCTTCCGATGCATGTTGAATTTTGATTCTCGACTGACCTATCGAATATTTGAAATATACTAAGGAGTATAAGTTTCGATGCACGCAAATTTCTTTTCTTACCCTGAAGCTATCACGTTCTAGATAGAATAATGAGTGGTCTGAGATGTACATAAATTCCTCCGATCACACCACTTGGCCTATCTTATGTTTGTTATGTACTTATGCATGTTTATGACTTTACACAGTGGCATGTTCATGTAATGAATTCATGTAGTATTACATGGTTATTTTCGTGACACTGAGCTTGTGAGTTCAGCGTATGGATTGTGTTTTCATGTGTAGGTTAATAGGGTATCGTTGAAGAGCCTATTGTATTAGTACATTCCAAACTAGGCGATTCATAGAGTATGTCTTGAGTCTATTTTAGAGGGCATGTATTTTATTTTGATCTTTGTATGGTCGAGTCATAACTCTGTTTGTATTTGTATGCATTCGAGGGACTCTCATATTTTGTAAACTTGATTTATATTCCGCATAATTTGTGATGAATGATTTTGAAGTTACTAAATGTTTTTAAAAGAAATATTTAGGTTGACCATTTTGGTGGTCTGATGTGGCATTGTAATCTATAGATCTTCAAGTTGGTCTGGTTTAGGGTTTTTCACTATCTTTAATCCCTCAAGAAACAAGTGTGACACTCGGGTGTAACTTCTGAAGTATGATCAAAGTTATTGTTTTACAAGGTTTCCAATCATGTCACTTGTTTAAAGCTATAATAATATTTTCAAAATGCTACAAAATCAATTCTAAAACATTTTATTATATTTGAAATTCATTAAACTTCAATAAAAACTTGCTTCATTGCTCATAGTCTGGAAAAAGAGTATTGTTTATTCAATTAAATAACTTTAAAAAATATGAAAAACAATTAAGACAAAATATGTTGTAAATTTATAGTTCAACCAAGCTCTACAGTGGGTGAACAATGACCTTATATGTTGATCCTACAATGTCCCTTGTTGTCCATCTGATGTTGAGGGCCTTGATTCGATTGAATGCTACATTTTGCACTTTAATGCCCCATTTTGGTTAGCCATCCATTGCTCGACCAAGAGTTAAATATTCCATTGTTAACAAGAACTTTTATCTCTTTTATTAGTGACCCACAATTCCAGTAGAATGACCCATGTGTCCCCAAGTGGAAATCAGAAACACTATTTTGATCATAGTTGTGGGCGGAAGGGTTTGGCTTTGCTTTCACCGGCCTTATATTCAATTATTAACCCTTGATCAAATAAAGAAAAAATTTATATGGGTGCTTAGAACACCTCCAAAAGCCTTTCTTACTCGAGGAACTTTCGTTGGTTAATAAGAGTTACTAGCTGACTATTTTCTTTTATGACTGTGAGGGCTTTGGAAACATCATTCATTGACCTAATATTCCTTTATTATTTCTTGGTCAATTGGACCTTTAGAAGTGACTTCAAAATTTCATTTTCTGGTTACAACTTATGCTAGCTCCCTATTTCTTACAAGATCCTTGAAGTCCTTTGTTGAATTTTCAAAAATTAGATCAAAGAAATGAGCTGGAAAGCTGATATAGAACATATACAATATTTTTCCCATCATTGAAGGTTGAACTTGAACTTTCACTACTCTCCATCTTAGTGCATATTGATATTGTAAAGATCCTGATGTTTTGGAGCTAAGCCCTTGACATATTGATATTTTCCTTGAAAAACATCGGTTAAAACGACCCATGTCTTGATTTTTCTGTACTCAATTTGTTATATCGTACTACAGTAGGTCAAGTAAGACTATCGTAGAAGTAATGAATTAACAAGTTATCATTGTTTAAGTATCATTCTATCTTTTTACAAAACATCTTTAGATGGATCAAAAGATAACTAATACCATCATATTTCTCGAAATTAGGTACCCTAAATTCATATGGGATAATAAAGTCAGGGACCAAACTGAGTTTTCTTACTTCTAGATATTTGTAGGAGATATTAACACCTCTCATAGCTTCGATTACTTCCACAAATATTTTGAATTTATCTTCTAGTTATCTAGGGGACTTAATCCTTCCTAAGCTTGGAATAAAAGGATGTGTGAGGTTATTCTCTAGATTTAAACGGGATTCCCCAAGGCAGGTTAACAATCTTTATGTGTCAGCTTGATAACACTCATATCTCTTAGTAGTCACTTTCTCTGTACCATTATCCTATGTGGCCAACACCTGAGCCATTTGTTTCACTGCTTCTTGTTGAGAAATCAATGCTTGGTTTCTAATGTCCTTGTCTAGCATGGCTAGTTGTTCTCATAATTGATCTTTTGGTTTTCCCTGGGGCTACTCTACAACTTCAAATTTCTTTTCCATAATGATAATAGAGTGGTTTATGAATGGATGATCTTGGAATTACTGCCATATAACCCTCCACAAATTATTTCCATATTTTCATAATTAATTCATGTAAAATACTTAAATAAACACGATGCAAATGCGTAATGGAAAGATGCAAATACATGTATACAGAAAGGTGTCATTCTAGAGTGACAATCTTAAAATAATTTTCATTGAACACAAAGGTTTTAGTACATCAAATAACCAAATTTTACAAATAAGGAATAATTTTAACCCATTGTTTCTCTATCTCTTTCAAAAGCCAAGTTAACTTCCAAGCATAATCTGGTACAGAGTTGTGAATTTGCTTCAATTCTCTTGCAAGACCAGCTAAGTCAATCAATTTTTGAGCCACATCACTTTCTTGAGTAATAGCCTCCTTTATTACATTGTCTTTCTCCTTTAACTTTCGTTTCAATTCTCATAGCTATAGAATATATTATTCTTTTCCCCTTATACGAGACTTATTATGGTCATGAATTTCTCATACAAAATCTCTATAGTCATCTATAAGCTAGGTAACTATCTTATTTTTTTCTCTGCTAGCTTGTAGTTCAACATCATTATCGTGTTTATGATTATTATACAAAGCTTCTACGTCGGCCATGGATAAGCTCAACATCCCATTTAATTGAAATTTCCCCAGATCACTCCTAGTTGTTTTACGTTGACTTTTAGAAATTTGTAGATCACAAGAGTACTTATTAGCTCGACCTTCACGTATTTTACAATTCATCTTCCAATGTTCAACTTCTTTATTTAATTTAGTTATTTTTTTTTGTAGATTCTTCTAAAGTAACACCAAAACCTACATTTTTAAAGGTCTAACTGATTCTTTGAAAACCATCATGAATGGTGTCCTTCTCTCTATTCATATTATCATTTTTATTATTTAATTGATGCACCTGGGCTTCACACTTCAGCAAACGCTCTTCTTCTTGGGTGCTCTATCTAGTATCTTTATCTTTGAATGCTTTTGGATCCATCATAACTAAGAAATTAGTTATCAAACTAGGTTGACCTTTTATCTCAAAATCTAATATTCCATGCTTCAAAAAAATATTGGACTCAATGCTTAAAAGAGGTGAAGTCCTCGATATAATGTCCCTAAGCTTCGACATGATATTTAAAATGAACAATAATGTCTTACCAATTTTGATATTGATGTTGCCAAAACTTAACATAATGTAAGGCCACTTCTCAGGCTTTTAATAGCTTATTGTACAATTCTTTATACAATATAGGGATGGGATCAAAATGAGAAGCATTGCCTTTTAACTTTTGGCCATTATATAAGCATACTCGGTCAGGGGAAGATGCTTTTGAAACTGGCTTTGAACACTGTACTGCTACATTTGTCACCATTTACTTGATCTCGTAATATAGTTTGTTAATATGAATGGTGACTGTGCATGATTTCTCGAGCTTTTTAGAATCACCTCATTTTAGAGTAGGCCCTTGTGCACCTTCCACCACTAGATTACTTTTATCGATCTATTTTACTTCTCATGTAGAAGAACTATTTTTCTATGGCTAAAGAAGATATTCTATCCATAATTTTTAACATTTACTCTCTCATATCTTGTATTTTATTTTACTCATAGCTGATGATATCACATTATGATATATCTAACATGTTACCTTGGGATTAATTACTTCTTAGTCTTCTTGGGGCTTCCATAGGATGCTAGCCCCTATCTGTGTTATAGTCTACTTGATTATGAAACCCCTTGTTCATGATCATATAATGCAAACCAACACCTTTTACTCTGATGATTACTCACATATCAATACCTTTTGATTATGTCATGATCATGTGGTGCAAACCATAAAGAAAAGAAACATAGAAACAAGTTAGTAAAACAAAATAGAAAGAATTATTATTGAAAAATAAACTAATGCAATGTAACGCCCTTAACCTATATACATAATTAAATTCGAGTTAAAATGTCACACAGACTTTTTATAACATTCTATACTGGAAAGATCGTAAATGTTTCATTTTAAAAATCTATTACAACCAATTTAATTAATCGCGTAAAAATATAAAATAATATTTTATCATCAAATTTTGAATCCGATTTTAGGCAGCAATTAGGCAGTTCAATGCTATTTTTCAGCATATATAAAACTGCCAAAACTACTCTCTAATTTAAAAATCATCCAATTACCCTTTAAATTATATCTTCTACCACCCATTTTAAGTTAGTCTATGAGAGAAATCAACACATTTATAATATACATGTGACTAATTAGAAAAAATGTCTTACTAATAATGTAGGTTGGTTTGATTTCCCAAGAAGAGGTGCTCTCAGTACCCCTTACTTCATGTCCTTTTCTTTATCCGAATCAACACACAAAAATTTTCACACACTAATTAAAACTAAATGGGCCATAAAATAGCTAATCTTATATAAAACATAAAATGTCATAAAATATTTAAACATAAAAAATGTAATTTAAAGAAAAATTGTTGAAACTTTCAAACTGAGCTATTCAAGCCAATTTCCTCTTCAGAAACCTGAAAATCATCATCTCGTGTTTTTATCAAAATCATGTAAATCAACAACAATTAAAACAACTATTTCATATTCTTTTTCACTCATACATAATTCAGAACTTTCATTTTCACTTTCATATTATTTCCTTTTAGATATTTTTAATAACTTTCACATTTATTTTCATAGCCAAATGTATATGAAAGAGAATGCAAGGTACGTGTGTCAAATATAATTTTTGCAGTAGACACTTCACGGTGCCAATCATCATAATCATCATAAGATGCACTCCAAGTGCAATCTTATCATTTGTACCAATAGTGCCTTTCATAATGTACACGAATGTACCATACTTTACTTTAGTCAACATCCTGGCATGCCAAGTGTACCTACGACTCTCAATGCAACATATAATAGGCGTTCATATCATATTATATTCATTTAAATCAAACATTTCCAATACAAAATAATTTCCAAATCATCATTATAAGAATCATTATTTGGCCAATTCATATCCAAAATCATCTATAATCTAAAATACATATATCATATGAAATATTTTGAGCAGTTCTTGTCCAAATCATTTTAGAATATTCATTCAAATGTTTTTTCAAAAAATATCATATAAAAATACATTGGGTAATTTCATACCTAAAATAAATCATAAATCATTTTAGTAACTATTATGAAAATGTTCCATAATCTAATTCAAACTTTTCTTTAAAAATAAATCATCCGATGTTGACTTATCACAAGTCTTCCTCAATCAAAATAATTAAATAAATAAAGTGCTCACCTTTGCCTCACTATTGAAACCTTTAATACAATATTCGTTTACCAAGATGCTTTGCCTTTTGCTTTCGAGTAACTGAAATCACAAGATTTTTCTTAATCTGTACGACATCATATACATAACAACATTTTCAAACTATATGTTAGTATTATACTAACATAATCTATTTCAGATAAAATAAATTCTATAAACGTAATCGATGCTAAATTGATATAAAACTAAATTACAATTCCATTATAACTTCAAACTTTCTATAATAGCTATTTGATTCCATAAACATTCACTTCCATCATAACTCCTTCAACTTTCACAAACTTTTCATTTAAATCACTATTTATGAATTCTTTTTAGAATTCACATCGACTTTTCCATTTACTTCACAATGGTTCTTCATCATTATGCTTACTTCAAATCAAACACTAAAACTTTCCAGCACATAAATAATACTCTCAATTCAATACTTTAACAATTGAAAACTTGCAATTTCAAGTTCGGCCATAGGGGGAATATTAGGGGAAAATGTTAAAAAATTTCCTATGGTCTAGAATGAATATTATAAGTGTTCTATGTGCTTTGGAGATTGATTTAGATCAATTAGGAACCTTGATATAGTAAAATGACTATTTTGTATTATATAAGAAATTTAGGGTAATCTTTCAATCGATTTCAAGCAGGAATTCAACATCCAAACATTAATTTCATGCTATTCCAGCCATCCTAACATCAAATTCAATAAAAAAATTCAACTAACTTCAGTAAACCTAGCCATGGCTGAATGCTATACAAACTTCTACACTTGATTTTAATCATCATTCGTGCTCTAGAATTAATCAATAACATAAAAATCTTTCATCAAATCTTCAAAACTAAAGATGTTATTCATAAACACTAACCACCAATCTCATCATCCAAGCATGATTTCCATGTAATTTTTATACCAAATGATAAAGAATTTCAAGTAGATTAATTCTCTATCTAATTGTTTAACCCAAAAATCAATCATGTAACTTAAAAAATTCAAATTAAAAAGATTTCTCTTACCTTCAATGAAACCCATAACCAACTTGAAGAACATGAACATAATTCTTGATTTTTGTTTTCTATAATTATCAATAGACATGTCTTTATAAAATTAATTGAATTTAAAATTAATTTTATTCTAGTTTACCATTTTCCATATTGAATATTAATAATGACCGATTTCCATTGAAATATTTTCCATTAAAATATACCATAGTCAAAGACGAACAAAATAAAGTTGACTTTCTACTTTGGCCATTCAACTTCTGAAAATTGCAATTTAGTCACCAAAGTTTCCCAATTTCGTATAAGTAGGGAAAATTAACTTCAATTCTACTGATACATGCTAAATTTCATTATTATAAAACTTGAAAATAATATTTCCAACCTTTATCTAGCATCCTTCAAATTTTCGTGAAATTTTGATTAGATTCGATTATCCGATTTCTTACTAGACTTTACTACTTTATAACTTTTAATTCATATCTTGAATCAAAATTTTCATTCCCACAAAAACCTTAATTTTGAGTCAAACTATTCATTATGGGCTAAAATATATAACTTCTAAAAATTACACTTTTGGCTATTGAACTTTTTATACTTTGGCCACTAATTTTTCAAAAATTACATTTTGGCCACTACCTAAAATTTGGGGTATTACAATTCTTCCCCCTTAAAGAAAATTCGTCCTTGAATTTTCCATACATAATTACATACCTGAAATAAAACTATGAGGAAACTGCTTTTCCATATTTTCTCTTATTTCCCAAGTCACTTTCTCAAGAAGAGGTGCTCTCAGTGCCCTTTACTACATGTCCATTTCTTTATTTGAATCTACGCATGAAAATTATCATGCTCGAAGTAAAACTTAGTGAGGTAGTAACGTATCTAAGATGATATAAAACATAAAATGTCATAAGATACTTTAAAACATAAAAATATAATTTAAAGAAAAATCATTGAAACTTTCAAACCAAGCTATTCAAGTCGATTTCCTCTTCAGAAACCTGAAAATGATCATCTCATGATTTTTTTATCAAAATCATGCAAATCAACATCGGTTAAAACAACTATTTCATATTCTTTTTTCATTCGTACATAATTCATAAGTTTCACTTTCTCTTTCATATTCTTTCCTTTCAAATACTTTTCTTAAATTTCACATTCATTTTTCATATATACTTTCATAGCCCAATGTATATGTAACAAAAAGCAAGGTAAGTGACTCAAACATAAATGTTCGCACTAGGCACTTCACAGTGCCAATCATCATATGATGAACTCCAAGTGCAATCTTATCATTTACAACAACTGTGTCTTTCATAATTTACATGAATGAACCATACTTTACTTACTTTACTCAACTTCATGGCATGCGAAGTGTACCTATGGATCTCAATGCAACATACAATGGGCTTCAAGATCATATAATATTCATTTAAATCAAACATTTCCAATACAGAATCATTTCCAAGTTATTATTATAAAAATAATTATTTAGGCAATTCATACCCAAAACCATCCATAATGTAAAATACATATATCATATGAAATACTTTGAGCAATTCTTGCCCAAATAATTTTAAGAAAATTCATTCAAATATCTTTTCAATAATTATCATATAAAAACATACTGGGTAATTTCATACACAAAATAAATCATAAATTATTTTAGTAACAATTATGAAAATGTTCGATAATCTAATTCAAACTTTTCTTTAAAAATAAATCATCTGAGGTTGACTTATCACAAGTATTACTCACTCATAATAATTAAATAAATAAACTACATTTACTTTTGCCTCCCTATTGAACCTTTAATACGATATTCTTTTACTCAGATTCTTTGCATTTCGCTTTCGAGCCACTAGAATCACAAGATTTATCGTCATCTGTAAAACATCATATACATAACATCGTTTTCAAACTATATGTTAGTATTATACTAACATAATCTATTTTTGATAAAATAAATTCTATAAACATAATCGATACTAAATCAATATAAAACTGTATCACAATTCCATCATAGCTTCAAACTTTCCATAATAGCTAGTTGATTCCATAAACTTTCATTTCCATCATAAATCCTTCAACTTTCACAAACTTTGCATTTAAATCAATATTTATGAATTCTTTCTAAAATTCACATCAACTTCCATTTAATTCACAATGGTCCTTCACCATTATTCTTACTATAAATCAAACACTAAAATTTTCCAGCACATGAATAATACACTCAATTCAATACTTTAATAATTAAAAACTTGTAATTTCATCCTTAATTTTCCTTAACCTTTTCGAATTCAAGCATTAGCTTCACCAACTTACAAACTGATCCCAAACACAAACTTAAACTTAAAAATAAGTTCTCAAATAATAATTTACAACATTGAACTTTCATATTCAAATAGTGTCTTCACATTTACAGCTTTGTAATCAAGTCTCTAAATTTCATAACCATTCGAATTCCACAATGGAATTTCACCAAATTTTCACTTTAGTTCCAAATCAATATTCCAACTAAAATTTCAACATTCAGTAATTGAACATGAAAATTGAATACCCATAATTGTATGATTTCTCAACAACGTCTCATAATTTCCAAAACATGCAAAAATAATCCTTTTACTATCTCAATGTTCCAAATTGATCCAAATCAATCTCCAAAGTACATAGAACACTTATTAATATCCATTCTAGACCATAGCAATTTTTTTAACATTTCCCCTGTAATATTCCCCTTATGGCTGAACAAATACAAGCAATTTAGGATAATCTTTAATTCAATATTAAGCATGAATTCAACCTCCTAACATTAATTTCATGTTATTCCAGTCATTCTAACATCAAATTCAATCAAAATTCAAGCAACTTCAATAAACCTAGCCATGGTTGAATGCTATACAAATTTCTACACTTGATTTTAATCATATTCATCCTTTAAATTAATCAATAACATTAAAATTTTCCATCAAATTTTCAAAAGCAAACATGTTCTTCATAAACCCTAGCCACCAATCTTATCATCCAAGCATAATTTCTGTGTAATTGTTTTACCAAATGATTCGTATCTAATAACTTAATCCAAAAATCAATCATGTAGGCTTAAAATCAAATTAAAAAGCTTTCTCTTACCTTCAATGAAACCCACAACCAACTTGAAAAAGATGAGCGTAATTCTTGATTTTTCGTTTCAATAAATATCAATACACGTGGATTTATAAAATTAAATGAATTTAAAATTCATTTAATTCTAGTTTACCATTTTTTTCATTAATGAATCTTAATATTTATCAATTTCTATTGAAATATTTTCCATTAAAATATTCAATAGTCAACGATGAACCAAAAATAAAGTTGACTTTCTATTTCGCCCTATAGTTTCTGAAAATTACAATTTAGTCACAAAAATTTCCCAATTTTGGCTAAAAAGGAAAATTTGTTGGAACAATTGCTGCACCCAATGGTGAAGAATAAGCAAACATGATAGTCTCACCAGCGTTCCAAGTATGAAAACTCAAATTCAGGAGGAAGAGATACGATTACTTACGTTGGGTTCCTCGAAAACCAACAATATGGCAGTGCAATCACGAACAATTCAAATTGTAGCCTCTACAAAAAAAAGTCTCCGCTTCTACTCAGTTCACCCGGTTGAAAGGTAAGTGAGAGCAATTTCTTTCCTAAAAATGTTTCGAGAAATTTTGAGATGTCAAAAAAAATAAAACGATTGCTAGACCAACATATCCCTTTTATATGTGTCGCCCTAACTATTAGGGTTTTAATATGAATTTAATAAGGGATATAATTATGCTAATTATAGTCTTTTAATTAATTCAACATTTTAATGTGTAACTAAAATTACACCCACATATATATCACATATATATATATATATATATATATATATATTAACTACACATTTTATCATGTACAATAAAATGTACATATGTAACACATTTATAAATTGATCTTTTCAACCATTAGGTGTGACCCTGCAGGTTCCTGTAACGTTAGTAGTACTAGTTAGAACATTATAATATTACAAACAATGAGTTAAATCTAGCAATATATCAATGTTACCTAAGTTACAGGAAGTCATGATTCGAAATAACATGTTCGTGACTAACTCTTTTAATATATTATATCTTTATGTCCTTTATATATAGAATAGGCACAAGTCTTGGAATAGTAACACTTGTATAACCCATATATTATTTCTTGATATCTAGAGTAGACTATAATAAATGAATAATTTGTGATATCTCATATCAACTTATTCGAGGATGACCATGCATTTCTAGTCTCACTCAATCAAGTGGTATGTGATATATTTCCCATTATGTCGAAAGGACAAATCATATCTCAATCATTCATACCCCACTACATATATTATGATATGTTCAATGTCAATCTTATAGTGCAACCATTTATGAAGCACGTTTAACTATATCAAAACATACAACAATATATGTTGAGATAGTAATGATCTCAGTTTTTAGGATCGTACATATATTCATCACCATGAGCAAATATTGTGATTGTCACATAATAATCCAAGACATATGCTTATAGTGGGTTAATCCAATATATTGTTCTCTAACAACATATTCATGCATTGATTCTAATATCTCTATGTCAATGACAACGCACTGTCATCAATCAACAACATTTTAGCCTTAAACATATTATTATTGTCCATGCCCATAATAACTCGACTAAGGACCTTTCAATAATAATCATATTATTATATGAACAATATTATCTTTTAGTTTATTTAGTAAACATAAATATTACAAAAGAAAATAATGACAATGCCTTTATTCGATAAATACGGTAAAGATAGTATATCAATTGAATCATCACATGATTGGTGTTTGGACATACTCTAACAATCTCCCATTAGCACTAAGACCATTCATTCACATATCTAATACCAAGTGACTTAGTGTGATGATCATGTTTCTGTTGTGCTAGAGGCTTCGTCAGGGGATTAATAATATCATCATCTGCGTGTACTCTAATATCTCCACATCCCCTTGGGTTTTGATCTCTTGAATGAGATAAAAGTGCCTCAGAATGTGTTTGGATTGTTAATGAGATATGGGTTCTTGTGCCTATGCAATGGCTCCATTGTTGTCACAACGAATTTCTATAGCATTTGTTATGATAGGAACAACCCCTAGTTTTGATTTGAACTTCTTGATAATGTCTTGTTTTGAACTCGTCCATCTCACAACACCTCCACATATATATCATATATATATTAATATTAAATAAACATTTAATTCATTACAATGAAGTGTACATATGTAACACATTTATAAATTGCTATTTTCAACCATTGGGTGTGACCCTACAGGTTCCTATAACATTAGCAGTAATAATTATAACCATTCTAATATTACAAAAAAAGAGTAACATCTAGTAATATATCATTGTTACCTAAGTTACAGGAAGTCATGATTTGACATACCATGTTCATGACTAACTCTTTTAATGTCTTATATCCTTTATATCTAGAATAGACACAAATATTGGAATAGTCACACTTGTATAACGCATCTATTATTTCTTGATATATAGAGTAGACTATAATAAATGTATAATTTCTGATATCTCATATCAACTTATTTGAGTATGACCATGCATTTCTAGTATCACTCAATCAAGCAGCCTATGAAATATTTCCTATTATGTAGGATGGACAAATCCTATCCTGATCATTCACACCCCACTACATATATCATTATATGTTCAATGTCAGTCTTTATAGTGCAACCATTTATGGAGCACATTTAACTATATCAAAACAAACAATAATATATGTTGAGATAGTAATGATCTCAAGTTTGAGGATCGTACATGTAGTCATCACCATGAGCAATTGTTGTGACTGTTACATTGTAATTCGAGACATATGCTCATAGTGGGTTGATCAAGTATATTGTTCTTTACCAACATATTCATGCATTGATTATGACATTTCTATGTCAATGACAACACAATGTCATCAATCAACAACATTTTAGCTTTAAACAATTATTATTGTCCATGCCCATAATAACTCGACTAAGGACCTTTCAATAATAATCATATTATTATATAGAAATTATTATCTTTTAGTTTATTTAATACACGTAAATATTACAAAAGAAAATAACAACAATGCCTTTATTCAATAAATGTTGTAAATGTAATATATCAATACAATTATCACATGATTGGTCTTTGGGCATACTCTAATAATCTTCCACTGGAACTAAGACCATTCATTCACATATCTAATACCAAGTGACTTAGTGTGACGATCATGTTTCTGCTCTGCCAGAGGCTTCGTCAGCGGATCAACAATATTATCATCTATGTGTAGTCTACATATCTACATATCTACTCGATTTATGATCTCTTGAAGAAGATGAAAACACCTCAGAATGTGTTTGGATTGTTAATGAGATATGGTTTTTTTTGCATGTGCAATGGTTCCATTATTGTTATAATGAATTTCTATAACATTTGATATGCTGGGAACAATCCCTGATTTTGATTTAAACTTATTGATCCTAACAACCTTTTTTTCTGCTTCACTAGATGCAATGCATTAAACCTCTTTTGTTAAATCAACTATTGTTTCTTGCATTGAACTCTTCCAGCTTATAGAACCTCCATTAAGCCAAAACAAAAACCTTGATTGCGATCTTAAATCATCCTTATCAGTTTGTAAGATGGTGTCATTGTAACGTTTTATGCTAAGCTTTTCTTTGCCTCTATAGATAAGAAATGTATTCTTATTTCTTCTTACTTAAGGATATTTTTAACTACAACCCAGTGAACTTCACCAGGATTTACCTGATACCGACTTGTCATACTCAAACCATACGATACATATGGTTGAGTACATATCAAGGCATGCATGATAGAACCAATAGCCGAAATTATGAAATCTTAATCATTCTTTCTATTCCTTGTGGAGTTGAAGGGCGCATTTCCTTTGAAAGAGAAATACCATGTCTCATAGGCAATAATCCTTTCTTGGATTATTCAATACGGAACATTTTCAACACATTGTGTATCTATGTACTTTGACTCATAACTAGGAGTTGTCTTGGTCTATCTATATAGATTTTAACTCCTAAGATATACGTTGTCTTACCCAAATCTTTCATAGAAAACAACTACCTAACCAAGTCTTAATAGACTATAAAGTAGGTATATCATTTCCTATGATGAGTATGTCATCTATATACAAGATTAGGAATGAAACATCGCTCCCAGTAGCCTTTTTGTAAACACAAGGCTCATCTTCATTTCTGATAAAACCAAACTCTTTGATTGTATCATTGTAACGAAGATTACAGCTTCATGAAGCATGCTTTAGTCTATAAATGGATCTTTATAGCTTACAAACCTTTCCAAAGGAGTGACAAAACCTTCTGGTTGTGTTATATACATATCCTCTTCAAGTTTTCCATTAAGGAAAGTGGTTTTGACGTCTATTTTCCAGATTTCATAATCATGGAATGTAACTATTGCAAGCAAGATCCAGATGGACTTAAACATAGCTACAAAGCATAAAGTTTTATCATAGTCTATACCATGAACTTGTTGAAAACCTTTAGCGACCAATCACCCCTTGTATGTTTGTACATTACCATCAATATTGGTTTTCTTCTTAAAAACCCATTTAAACCTTATAGTTTTGCCCCTTCAGATGGTTCAACCAAAGTTCATATTTGGTTTTCAAACATGGAATCCATCTCATGTCTTATAGCTTCAAGCCATTTCTCAGAGTATGGCTTGACACTACCTCTTGATAAGTTATAGGATCACCTTGATCCATAATAAGAACATCTCCATGCAGGGTAACAAGAAATCCATATATATCAGGTATATGCCGTTCTCTTGTAGATCTCCATAGTGGTTGTGTTTCTAAATATGTTGATTGCTCCTCAACAAGTTGTGGAACATGCTAAATATTTCTACCTTTCTTTTTCTTTGAGATAAATTCTTTTTCGAGAAAGACTCTCGTTCGGGCAATGAAAACTTTGTTCTCGTTAGGTTTGAAGAAATAATACCCTTTAGTTTCTTTAGGATATCCAACAAATATATATTTATGAGATTTAGGTTCAAGCTTGATAAATATCTTATATTTGACATAAGCTTCAAAACCATAAGTCTTCATAAAAGACATACTAGGACGCTTCCCAGTCCATATCTCATATGGTGTCTTTTGAACCGATTTAGATGTAATATGATTTAGAGTGAAAATGGTATTTTATGTGCATGTAACCATAAATAAGTTGAAAGATCATTATGACTCATCATTGATCGAACTATGTCTAACAACGTTTGATTCCATCCCTTGGAAACTCCATTCCATTGTGGTGTACCAGGTGGTGTAAGTTGTGAGACGATCCCATACCCTTTTAGGAGTTCGTCAAACTCAATCCTAAAGTATTCTCCACATGGATCTGATTGAAGTACCTTAATACTCTTTCCTAGTTGATTATGTACTTCATTTTTATATTCCTTAAACTTTTCAAGTGCTTCAGATTTATGGCGCATAAGGTAAATATACCCATACCGATTGAAGTCATCAGTGAATTAATGAAGTATTAAAATCCACCTCTGGCTAGCGTATTCATTAGCCTGCATACACCACTATGTATTAATCATGATAAATCACTTGCTCGTTCACCTTTACTATTAAAGGGAACCTTAGTCATTTTTCCCAACAAATAGGAATCACATGCATCATATTGTTTTAAAATAAATGAATCTAAGAATCCATCTTTATGGTGCTTTGATATGGCCAAAACGACAGTGCCAAAGATTAGTTTGATTTCAATCATTTGTATTTTATCTTTTCGTATTTATTTTATAAATATTATTATCTTGATCCAAAATATAAAGGCCATTAACTAATTATGTCGAACTATAGAAAATATTATCGAGATAAAATGAACAACAACTATTCTTTATAATTATCTCAAAACCCATCTTGTCCAAACAAAAAAATAATAATGTTTTTACTCAAACTAGGTACAAAATAACAATCTTCTAAATTTAAATCAAGTTCACTAGGCAAAGATAAAACATATGTCCATATAGCTAATGCAGTAACTCTTGCTTCATTTCCCATTCGTAGGTCCATGTCTACTTTAGCCAAATATCTTCTCTATTGCAGTCCATGTACAAAAGTACAAATATGAGAATCATAACTGGTATCTAATACCCAAGAAGTAGATGTCGACAAATTAACATCAATAACATAAATACCTGCAACAAACGTTCCATTTACTTTTGCCTTCTTGACCTCTTCAAGGTAAACAAGGTAGTTTCTTTTCAAGTGTCCAATCTTGTCACAGTGGATACATTTTCCTTCCTTGCTAACTCCTCATTTGGTTTTCAATGCATCATTTCCTTTGGGCTTTGTCTTGCCATTACCCTTAGATTTTGCTACTATTTTATTATTTCCCTTTTCTTTGTCATTGTGGACCATCAGAATGGGCTTAGGTCCAACCTTTTTCATGTTACTTTCATCAGTTCATAGAATGCAAAGTAACTATGGAAAAGTCTTGTTAATTTCATTCATATTGAAATTATGGACATATTGGTTGAAGCTATCAGACAACGATTGTATGATGACATTAATGGCCAATTCATCCTTGAGTGGAAATCCCAACTTCTCCAACGTTTAGACATAGTCAATCATCTTAATGACGTGAGTTCCTATAGGAGATACCTTACTCATTTTGCATTGAAATAGAGCTTTAGAAGTCTTGTACCTCTTCTGATGTGCTTTCCCCTCATATAATTCCTTGAGGTTTTGAATCATTACATATGTAACCATGTCCTCATGTTGCTATTGAAGCTCAGGGGTCATACTGGCAAACATAAGACATCCCACATCTAACATGTAATCCATGGGTTTCTTAAAATTGTCTTTGTCAGCTCTAGGAGTATTAGCTGTCGATTTGATAGGAACGAGTTATTCAATGACATATTAATTCATTTCCTATTTGAGAACAATTCTTAAATTACAGAATCAGTCAATGAAGTTCAAGCCATTCAGCTTATCATTTTCAAGGATCAATCGTAATGAAAGTGTGTTGTTTTCCATTAAGTCTACAACAATGGAAATATACAATCTAAGTAAATATACTGAGTTTAAATTTTAAAAATAGGACTTTATTAATAAATTACTCACACTATTTTATTCAAAATTAAAAAGCCTCATGTTTTAATTTCGAAAAAAATATCTCGAAAGTTTTTCTAGTGAGTGAGGATCCGTATTTCATCCTTTCCTAAATCAACTTTGGCTTTTCTTATAGGAGAACGATTATTTAGGTAAGCAACACCTTACTAATTAAATCTTATGTAAATCCTCCATTTGGTGAACAACTAGGTTATTACCAATATCTCAACCGGTGAATATCACTTGTTTATTCTACGTGTTTAACCAAGATAGATTCATATGTCATTACTTTGACAAAACCCACATGATATCAATCGAAGTCTTAACGAAGGTTAAAATTGGACAACTAACATAACTTAGATTATAACGAGGGACTTCTGTAATTATCTCATCATTGTTTATTTTAATTTTAGGGCCTTAATGATCTCATTAATTGATTTAGCATGCTATCGTATCATACATTGCATCATATACATGATAGATATAAGCAGTAAATAAAATGCAATGGATATAGCCCAAAAATAATAATAACTAAGATGGCCCCTCCCAAGCCAATGGGAGAACCAAGAATCCTAAAACTAAGACTGCTTCTCAAGCATTTTCTCGCCGTTAGGTCCATTAATTCTTCTTCTCCTTTATATCATAGGATTACAATTTCAGAAACTCGTTTTACATATGAAGGAGTAAGATGAGAACATAAATACAATAGAAGTGTAGAGGGGCAAGAAAGGCATGCATATTTTAAAATTTAAAGCCATTGTAAATAAAGGGGCTATAACCATGCATGTCAAACACCGTGAAAATGAAACATATCATACATATGCCATTACAAGTTTATTATTAATAACTGATATGGGATTAGAACTTTTTTTTGCATATGAATGGGTCAAAGGGCAAATCCCTTTGCGGAGGTCGACCGCATATTTTTTTTTAAACAATACTTATTTTCTATGGAAAACCTCACGATTTGATAACATTTATCAATAAAATTATGTTTTTTGGATTTTCAAACCTAAAGTATTTCACACTAGAACAACCATCATTTCTCTACCAAAAATGATCTACTATCACATACCCATTGTTATTCATGTTAACAATTAGCATACAAACATCAAAATTGTAAAAAAACAAACTTTTGATTAACATTTAATAAACGATTGTAATAACTTGTTTAATCAAATTAATATATTAATCGCGACATCCATTGAATTGAACAAATATGTGTTACATATTTGTCAAAAAAAAGGAAAATCAAGCATGCATCTCATACATATCACATCAACCAAGTATTTAACATGAATCTAGATCGTAAAAGTGGATTTGATACCACTGTTGGGATCGTCGACAACCCCATGGTGTAGCAAAAACAAGCACGACGATCTCACCAGCTATCCAAGTACAAAAACTTAGATTCAGGAGGAAGCGATACACTTATTTACATTGGGTTCCTCAAAAAAACTATATGGAAACATAATAAGGAATAATTCAAATTATAGCCTCCACGAAAAAATGTCTCGACCTCTACTTAGTTCACCCGATTGAAAGGCAAGTGAGAGTAATTTCTTTCTCAAAACAATTTCAAGGAATTTTGGGATTTCAGAAAAAAGGGTAAAATGACTGCTAGACCAACATATCCCTTTTATATGTGTCGTCCTAAGTATTAGGGTTTTAATTGAAATTTATTAAGGAATATAATTACCCTAATTATATTCTTTTAATTAATTCAGTATTTTAATGTGTAATTAAATTACATGCGCACATATATCATATATATATTAATATTAACTACACATTTTACTCATGTACAATAAATTGTACATATGTAACACATTTATAAATTACTCTTTTCAACAACATGGCATTACCTTGCAGGTTACTGTAATGTTAATAGTAATAATAAAAAAGAATTCTAATATTACAAACAATGAGTGACATCTAGCAATATATCATTGTTACCTAAGTTACAGGAAGTCATGATTCAACATAACATGTTTGTGACTAACTCTTTTAATGTAATATATCCTTCAGTCCTTTATATCTAGAAGGTGCACAAGTCTTGGAATAGTCACACGTGTATAGCCCATCTATTATTTCTGAATATCTAGAGTGGACTATAATAAATGAATAATTTGTGATATCTCATAACAACTTATTAGAGCATGGGCATGCATTTCTAGCCTCGCTCAATCAACTTATATGTGATATATTTCCTATTATGTAGGAAGGAAAAATCCTATCTCGATCATTCACACCTAACTGCATATATCGTGATATGTTCAATATTTGTCTTTATAGTGCAACCATTTATAGAGCACATTTAAATGTATCAAAACATACAACAAGAAATGTTGAGATAGTAATGATCTCAAGTTTGAGGATCGTATATATAGTTATCACCATAAGCAATTGTTGTGACTGTCACATAATAATCCAGGACATATGCTCATAGGGAATCAATCCAATATATTGTTCTCTGACAACATATTCATGCATTGATTCTAACATCTCTATGTCGATGACAATGCATTATCACCAATCAACAACGTGTTAGCTTTAAATGTTTTATTATTGTCCATGCCCATAATAACTTGACTAAAGACCTTTCAATAATAACATATTATTCTATGGACATTATTATCTTTTAGTTTATTTAGTACACTAAAATATTACAAAAGAGAATAACGACAATGCCTTTATTTGATAAATGCAGTAAATATAGTATGTCAATACAATCATCAAATGATTGGTCTTTGGGCATACACTAGAAAAATTAACTTCAAATTTTAATGAAATTCTGATTTGATCTATTATCCGATTTCTTACTAAACTTTACTACTTTATAGCTTTTAATACAAATCCCGAATCAAAATTTTGATTCCCACAAAAACTTAATTTCAAGGCAAGCTACAAATTAATAGAAAAAATATGTAACTTTTAAAAATTATATTTTTTGTTCTTAAACTTTTTAAATTTATAATTTGGCCACTAAATTTTCAAAACTTACATTTTGGTCACTATACAAAATTTGGGATATTATATGCAAAACATGGATACAAATGCACAAGGTGGTAATTACAAAAGCAAAAACTATTAAACGGCCTTCATTAGATCATAAGTTCTCACTATACTAGATAGTCAAATTTCACAACCTTCATTTTCTTTGTGTTTTTGGTCTAGGCTTTTCTCACGATATGATGTTGTACTGATAGTTGTTATTGGTCCAATGAATATGTTGAACCATCTCTTACATTTGATAATGTTCACAATCTTCATTTTAAATCACCTACTATGACTGTTGGGTCTTTAGACCTCCACTTCTATGGGATTCTTCAAGAGAAAAGTGGTTTTCATGGACTTATGTAGGGTATTCTCATTGTTGATCCCATTAGCATTTGGCTCTTTGATATCAACTAGGTTTTTGTCATTTCAACGAGATCTTTAATCATCTTTGTATTCTTCCTTCATCGATTAACATTATCATCGACATTACAAATATGACTCCCTAGTAAAAATAAAAGAAAAAAAAGAAACCTCAGAAGTCTCTCCAAAGAAATAACACAACGAAAGGAAAGAAACTGACTTTGTAATCTTTAAAACTCTCTTCTTCAAGAAGCCTTTAAATGTTCATATCGGAGTTCAATCGCCAACAAAAGGGAAAAGAAACTTAGAAAGCTCTAAGAGGTCAAAGAAAGGTATGACTCTAAGTGAACGAGAATGCAAGGAAGAAGAAATATGCAAACTCTTTTAATTCTAATAACACAAGGAATATAACGTGTTAGATGATTTAGAGGAACAAAGAAACCAAAAGCAATAAGAATCAAAGAAAAGTTGGAAAACCTAAGCCCGAAAAAAACCTGAATCGCCATATCAACTTAAACAACGTTTTTGAGTTGGTTTCTGATCTAAAACAAATTTTATTTTTTTGTGAATGTTCCTGAATGCGTTTAGATTGAATTTAGAAAAATTCAGCACAAAATTATTTCTTGAAAATTCTCTGTAAATTTGTCAATGACAATTCCCCAAATCTGTCAATCAAACATAACATCAACTTGAGAAAAATATATGAAGGGGTTTTCGATCTCCAATAAATCTGAAATGTTTTGTGAATGTTGTCCAATGTATTTATTTACAATATGGAAATTTTCAACACCAAATTCTTGTTGTAAAGTTCTATGAAAAATTAGTCAAGAACTAGTGCTCAAATTTACTAAACAATCTTGAACGATGGATTAGAGGGGTCTATTGATGTTTGATTGACCTGAATTTTGGATTGTAGATCTCTTGTAAAAAAAAAGACCCAAATTCCTTCATTTTCAACTTTTTTTAACTTTTTTGGTTTTTTGGTTTTTTATTTTATTTTTTATTTTCTTTTTAATGGAAAACAACTAACTAATAAGAAGAAATTGAAAATAAATTGAGAAATTTTAGAAAAGAACCTGAAAATGATGAACTTGTGCGAATTAGGTTTGTTGGGGTACTTTGTCGGTGTATGCTTGTGAGAACAATCAAGAACACTTGATTCTCTCCAAGAATCATCCAAATTTGATACCAATTGATAGAGAAGTGGTAATGAATAAATGGATGTTGCTATTTGTCGAAGAATCAAACCTAGAAAGCTCTAGACTCGATCAAAGAACGATAGGGAAATATTGAGATGATATGGATGACGACAAGGAGATAATATGTAAGATTTATAGTTTTCTAGAAATTGAGACAATTAAAAGATTAAGACAAGAATAAATAATGATAATATAAAGACAATAAAAGATAAAGATAATGGATAAGATATAATAAGATAACTTAGCCAAATTAGGGTTTTCAGCAAAATTGATCCTGACACAATATGACACAAGAATCTAGGCATTAAATATGCAATAATATAGGGAATATGAATATGAAAACAAAATTAAAAAATAATGATTGGATAAAGAGAAAACTGAATTTGAAATTTTCCCATGGTATATATGTGTTGTCACAAAGCTTGTTCAGATGATGGAGATGGCATGAATTTGATGATGACAATGATAATGCATATGATTGAAATAGATGGATAACCATAGTTTGAAGATCTCACTCTCAAGAACTAGAAGAAAAACAAGCTTCAAAATAACAAGGCTGTCAGCTCTTACAAAAATGATCTCTCGTTGTATTGAATAAAAAAAAGAAACATCATGATTACAATGAAGGGAAAAGTATCTTTTATATAAGGTTTGACAAGTTCTTTTTGTAATATGATTAAAAAAATAAAATAATAATAAAACTTATCCTAAATCCAAGTGAAGGTGGCACCTTGAATATGAGTGATACATGCACCACATGCCCTAAAGCTAAGGATGATGAATTTACTATACCACTTGGCCCTATCACACGAGGCCGGACCAAACTTCTTAAAGACAGGCTTCAAAGCGCAGTTCAAGCATTCATCCGGAAGGGTCTAATAGCAGCAGATTTGCAACAACTTTTTGAAGGGGATCCAGTTGTTATCCGGTCAACATGTCTTCTGGAGATACAACCTTCTGTCTCTTATCTTTCTAACTGTTCTTGAATCGCATCAATCCGATATCGGGAACTCAAGATATGGTTATTTTACTGAAGACGGTGCATGCAGGAAATCCTATACGGGATTAATACGTTATTTTGTAAATATTACGAATTTTCAATATTTATATTGATTATTTGTAATATAATTTAGTATAGGATGATTAATTATCTTTTAGGATTAGATTTATTATTTTATTAGGAATTAAGGTTGGGTTAAAACAATATTTTTAGTTATTATTATTTTATTAGGAATTAGGGTTAAAACATGTTTAGTTTATTAATATTTTATTCTTTAGTTATTTAGGACCTTTAGAATTCAGCCCCTATATAAAGGAGGCTTCATTCAACTTTGTAAATCAGATTTCTTTGATCAATAATACAACAAGAGTTTGTTTTTGCAAGTTCTGATTGCCTTGTGCCTTCGAAGCTTCTTCTCCTGGAGTTCTTTCAAGTTCTTGTGAGGGAGATTAATCTTCACACTCCAATTTGCCTTTTCATCGCGACTAGGAGGGTTGGTTAGAGCCATATTATCGTGTTTGCCTTTTCATTGCGACTAGGAGGGCTCGATAGGACATTATCCATCGATTTTCCACATCCATCCACGCCATCAATCATCTTTACCGTTCACTTTCATAAAGGAGATCTTTGATTTCTTGGTTATTTTCTCTATTCTTAATTCCTTTATCTTTTGTTTATCTTATTTTAATCTTGTTTCTTTTCTTGTTTCTAGCACTAAAACAAACCCTAAAGAATCTAGCTATTGCTGCCACCTTCCTCATTCATTCCTTATTGTTCTTCATCGAGTCTAGAGCTTTTCTAGGTTTGATTCTTCAACAAGAGCAACGTTCATCAATCCGCCACCGCTTCCCTATCAATTGGTATCAGATTTGGGCCGATTCTTAGAGAGAAACAAGCAATCTTGCTTGTTCTTGCACACAAAACCGTCAAAGTACCCAAACGGAGATAGTTCACAAACGATTCAGCGTTTCAGGTTCTTTTTATTTAATTTTAATTTAGATTTAAATTCTTCTTGTTAGTTTGCTATTTTTTTTCAAAAAAAAAGGCAAAAAAAAAAGCCAAAATTTCAAAAAAATTGAAAAAAATTGAAAACGAAGGTATTTAGGGCTGATTTTATCCATAAATTATATTCATTATAAGATTAATTCCCAGTCCAAATTTCACCCCAATCGGAGTTCATTGGAGCCTTCAAATACATCATTCAAGTTTCATCGGCAGATTCGGTTTAGAATCTTGTCGAATTTCTTGAAAATTTTACAGGAGGAATTTCGTGGTGAAAATTTCCAGATTGAAACTTCATATATTGTAGATCATTCACACAAAATATCAGAATTTTTGGAGATCAAGAACAACTTCGAAAAAAGTGATCAAGAAAAACAGATTGTTTGAGGACTCACCGTTCAACAGAGTCTACTGGATACTACTGAAGGTATTTGGTTCTGAAATTTTACAGGTGGTTTCTTGACGCGTCGAAAGACATTCAAGAAATTTTTCAGAATTTTTGGACACCGGTAACCCCCTCAAAAACGTTTCTCAAGTTGATCCAACGTTTTCTAGGTTTTCTGGTTTGGTCCCTTTTTCTTTGACTCTTAGTGCTTTAGGTTCTTTTGTTTTTCCTTGTTATTGTTCTTTTGCATTATCTAACACATTATCTTCTTTGTGTTAGTAGGACTAAAGAGTTTGCATACTTCTTCCTTCTTTGCATTCTCGTTCTCTTGGAGTCTAACCTTTGTTTGGCCTCTTAGAGCTTTTAGGTTTTTCTTATCGCCTTTGCTAGTAATCAAACTCCGATACGAACTGTGAAAGACTACTTGGTAAAGTGAGTTTTAAAGAGTACAATATCGGCTTACTTGCCTCTCGTTGTATTACTTTCTTGGAGTGACTTGTGAGGTTTCTTGCTTTGTTGAATTTATTTTATTTTATTCTACTTTAAAATCTTCTTTTGAGTGTTATAATTGCAGGATGGGCGACAATAACAATGAGACACTTACGGCTATCTTAGCCGCACTTGAACGACTCACAACTCAATTTGATCAACTTAATAATGCCTTGAGAGAACGGCAAGAACTACAACTGGATCAACCAAACCAGAATCCAAGGCCAAACAATGCTGAACTTTTGGCCCCCAGGCGAGCACAACCACGTTTTCAAACACCCGAACTCTTTGCAAAACCAAAGTTCACGATCCCGTCTTTTAAAGGAGACTACGACCCAGACAAGTACATCGATTGGGAAGGAAAAGTTGATCTCTTGTTCGCATACCATGACTGCTCCCAAGCTGAACAAGTTCCCTCATCACCTTGGAATTCGAAGGATATGCTCACACTTGGTGGATGCAAACAAGGAAAAAGATCGACAACTACCAAATTCAACCAATCACGTCTTGGACCGAACTCAAACATGCCATGAGGAACCGATTTCTACCGACACATTATACACGAGAAGTTAAACAACGACTTCACTGACTTCGACAAGGTAGAAGTTCAGTTGAAGATTACTACAAGGAGATGCAGTCCTTACTCAATAGGGCTAACATAACTGAAGAAGAAGAGGACACCATGTCAAGATTCGTCGTTGGCTTAAACTCAAACATCACTGATCTTCTTGATCTCCATGGGTACGAAAACCTCAAAGATACACTAAAGAAAGCAATGACAATCGAAGCACAAATACAAAGGAGATTCCGATTCAAAGAACATTACCAAGGTAATACTTCAAATCCTTACTCATCTTCTACTCCATCTTCTCAAAAAAAGTCGAGAGATGACAAACTCGACAAAGAAAAACAACGACCAGCGAAGAATGAGACACTTCCAGCCCCTAAAGACGACACCCGAGCAAGAGACATCAAGTGTTTTAAATGCTTAGGAAGAGGCCATATCAGCCGCAATTGTCCAAACACGAGGACCTTAACCATACTAGGTGATGGATCTTACAATTCTGACTCTGATGACGACCTCGCCGACATTCCAGCACATGCCGAAGCCAAAGAAGACAGTGATGACTATGAAAGCGATGAGTACAATGGCACAATCTTGGTGATCCGTCATACATTGAACATCCAAGCATCTGACGAGTCTGACATACAACGTTCCAACATCTTCCACACACGCTGCCTAATCAAGGAACAACCATTCTCCATCATCATTGATAATGGTAGTTGTGTCAACGTCATTAGCTCCAATGTTGTTGAATCACTCAAACTTCCTTGCTAACGACATCCGAAACCTTATTGCTTACAATGGCTTAATGAGAGTGCCGAGATGAAGGTGGTTAAACAATGCCTCGTTAATATCATGATGGGAAAGTATTGTGACGACGTATGGTGTGATGTAATTCCGATGCAAGCATCCCACATTCTCTTAGGACGACCTTGGCAATACGACAATGACGTCACATATTATGGTCGAAAGAACATTTACACAATTCCAATAAAAGGTAAACCGTTCCGACTTAACCCCCTACCCCCCAAAGAGATTCTCATAGATCAACAACGAATTCTCAAGGAAACAGGGAATTTGAAACAAAAGGCAAAAGAGGTCACAACCGATAAAAGCCAAACAAATGACCCACGGGTGGTGAGTGAACCTCAATGTGAAAATAAAAGAGTGTCTCAAAACATTTATGCGAGTGCAAAAGACATGAGAGATACCCTTTTTCAAAATAGGCCGTGCATTCTAGTCCGTTTCAAGGACTCCATTTTATCAACTATCACTAACATCACAGATTTGCCTAGTGTGTTTTCTTCTCTATTACAGGAGTTTCAAGATGTCTTAAGCAACCCACCGGATGGTTTACCACCTACAAGAGGAATCGAACATCAAATCGAATTCATCCCTGGATCAACCATACCAAACCGCCCCGCTTACCGATGTAATCCTGAGGAAACGAAGGAATTAGAACGACAAATAGATTCATTATTACAAAAAGGACACATCCGTAAGATTCTTAGTCCTTGTGCAGTTCTCGTCATTCTAGTTCCAAAGAAAGATGGCACATTCTGAATGTGTGTAGATTGTTGACCTATCAATCGGATAACAATCAAGTATAGGCATCCTATTCCACGCCTAGATGATATGTTGGATGAACTACATGGTGCAAGTATCTTCACCAAAATTGACTTGAAGAGTGGTTACCATCAAATTCGAATGAAAGAAGGTGACGAATGGAAAACAACATTCAAGACAAAGTTCGGCTTGTATGAATGGCTTGTTATGCCCTTTGGACTCACAAACGCTCCAAGCACCTTCATGAGATTAATGAATCACGTTCTTAAGGAGTTTATAGGTAAATTTGTTGTCGTTTACTTTGATGACATTCTTATATACTCATCTTCTTTTGATTCTCATGTCATTCACGTTCGAATGGTTCTCGAAGTTCTTCAACGAGAACATTTATATGCTAACATGGATAACTGTGTGTTTTGCAGTGATAAGCTTATGTTTTTAGGCTTTATAGTTAGTGTACAGGGTATTCATGTAGATAAAGAGAAGGTCAAGGCAATTCAAGAATGGCCCACGCCTACTTCCATCACCGAGGTAAGATCTTTTCATGGTTTGGCAAGTTTCTACCGACGCTTTGTCAAAGATTTCTCAACCATTGCTGCACCATTAACCGAGATCATCAAAAAGTCAGTTGAATTCAAATGGGGACCACTACAACAAAAAGCTTTTAAACTTCTTAAAGATAAGTTATGTTCTGCCCCTATTCTTCGTCTTCCCAATTTTTCTAACACCTTTGAGCTAGAATGTGATGCTTCAGGCATAGGCATTGGTGCCGTCCTCATGCAAGAAAGACAACCTATCGCTTACTTTAGTGAGAAGTTAAAAGGTGCACAATTGAACTACTCTACCTACGACAAGGAACTTCTTGCACTCGTCCGAGCACTCGAAGTGTGGCAACACTATCTTCTCCCTAAAGAGTTTGTCATTCACATGGACCATGAATCACTCAAATGGTTAAATGGACAAGGTAAGTTAAACAAACGACATGCTCGATGGGTTGAGTTCATTGAATCTTTCCCTTACATCATCAAATACAAACAAGGGAAAGATAACATTGTAGCTGATGCATTATCCCGACGATACACACTTATCACTCGAATGCATGCTACTGTTCTGGGTTTTGCACATATCAAAGAACTTTATCCTAACGATCCAGATTTTTTTGAGATTTATAAACAATGTGTAAAAGGTGCTTTTAATAAGTTTTATCTTGTAGATGGCTTTCTCTTTCGCATGAACAGGTTGTGTATACCACAAAGCTCTTTGCGAGAATTCTTGGTTCACGAGTCACATGCCGGAGGACTTATGGGACACTTCGATATTCACAAAACACTTGATATGGTCATGGAACACTTCTTTTGGCCGCACATGCGTAAAACAGTGGAAAAGATTTGTGCATCATGCATCACGTGCAAACAAGCAAAGTCAAAGGTAAATCCTAATGGTTTGTATATGCCTTTACCAATTTCTTCTTCTCCTTGGATCGATTTATCGATGGATTTTATACTTGGCTTACCCCGCACTAAGAAAGGACGAGATAGTATTTTTGTGGTTGTGGACAGATTCTCAAAGATGGCACACTTCATTCCTTGCCATAAAACGGACGATGCCACACATATTGCTAATTTATTATTTCGAGAAATAGTCCGCCTTCATGGCATTCCTTGCACCATTGTGTCCGATCGTGACACTAAGTTCATAAGCCACTTTTGGAAGGTATTATGGGGTAAGATTGGCACAAAACTTCTCTATTCCACTTCTTGTCATCCTCAAACCGATGGACAAACCGAAGTAATAAATCGGATTCTAGGATCTTTGCTAAGAACTGTGGTAGGTAAGAATACCCGTAATTGGGAAGAATGTTTACCTTTTGTTGAGTTTGCTTATAATCGATCCATTCACTCCACAACAGGTTATTCTCCATTCGAAATAGTTTATGGTTTTAACCCACTAACTACTTTGGATCTTATTCCCTTACCTTTAGATCAGGTTGCCAGTTTAGATGGTGAAAAGAAGGCTGCTCTTGTCAAAGACATTCACGCCAAAGCCAAACTCAAGATGGAGAAAACCTACGAGGCAATCGCAAACCGAGTTAACAAGGGCCGACGACATGTCACCTTTGAACTAGGAGATTGGGTATGGGTTCACATGAGAAAAGAAAGGTTCCCGACACAAAGGAAATCCAAGCTAGACCCACGAGGCGATGGCCCATTCCAAGTTCTTGAACGAATCAATGACAACGCCTACCGCATTGATCTTCCCGGTGAGTATAACGTGAGTGCATCCTTTAATGTTTCTGACTTATCTCCTTTTGATATTTCAGATTCGAGGACGAATCCTTTTAAGGAAGGGGGAGATGATACATGCACCACATGCCCTAAAGCTAAGGATGATGAATTTACTATACCACTTGGCCCTATCACACGAGGCCGGACCAAACTTCTTAAAGACAAGCTTCAAAGCGCAGTTCAAGCATTCATCCGGAAGGGTCTAATAGCAGCATATTTGCAACAACTTTTTGAAGGGGATCCAGTTGTTATCCGGTCGACATGTCTTCTGTAGATACAACCGTCTGTCTCTTATCTTTCCAACGGTTCTTGAATCGCATCAATCCGATATCGGGAACTCAAGATATGGTCATTTTACTGAAGACGGTGCATGCAGGAAATCCTATACGGGATTAATACGTTATTTTGTAAATATTACGAATTTTCAATATTTATATTGATTATTTGTAATATAATTTAATATAGGATGATTAATTATCTTTTAGGATCAGATTTATTATTTTATTAGGAATTAAGGTTGGGTTAAAACAATATTTTTAGTTATTATTATTTTATTAGGAATTAGGGTTAAAACATGTTTAGTTTATTAATATTTTATTCTTTAGTTATTTAGGACCTTTAGAATTCAGCCCCTATATAAAGAAGGCTTCATTCAACTTTGTAAATCAGATTTCTTTGATCAATAATACAACAAGAGTTTGTTTTTGCAAGTGCTGATTGCCTTGTGCCTTCGAAGCTTCTTCTCCTGGAGTTCTTTCAAGTTCTTGTGAGGGAGATTAATCTTCACACTCCAATTTGCCTTTTCATCGCGACTAGGAGGGTTGGTTAGAGTCATATTATCGTGTTTGCCTTTTCATTGCGACTAGGAGGGCTCGATAGGACATTATCCATCGATTTTCCACATCCATCCACGCCATCAATCATCTTTACCGTTCACTTTCATAAGGGAGATCTTTGATTTCTTGGTTATTTTCTCTAATATTAATTCCTTTATCTTTTGTTTATCTTATTTTAATCTTGTTTCTTTTCTTGTTTCTAGCACTAAAAGAAACCCTAAAGAATCCTAGCTATTGCTGCCACCTTCCTCATTCATTCCTTATTGTTCTTCATCGAGTCTAGAGCTTTTCTAGGTTTGATTCTTCAACAAGACCAATGTTCATCAATCCGCCACCGCTTCCCTATCAATGAGCCCTTGATAAGGGTTTGATCCGATGGTGTTGATGAAAGAAAAGAGTTTGATTGCATACTTAAATCCTCTTAGCTTAATGGACGACCCAGGTGGGCCTTTTAGAATGTGATAGGCGATCATGGATTGATAAATAGGGTGATAGGTAGCCAAGGCTTATGATAAGCAAGGTAATGAGGGGTGATAAGCTATCAAGGCTATTACATTCAATTATCTTTCTAACATCTATTCATAAGATGAAAATATTGAAAATTGCAAAATCTCGTATAATCCTGTATAGGGATTTCTACACGTGTTATCTTCAGTAAAATGGATATATCTTGAGTTCACGATATTGAATTGATGCAATTCAAGAACAATTGGAAAGATACAACTCGTCATAATCCAGAAGATATGTCGAACAACTAACATTATGATCCCATTAAAAAAGTAGTTACAAGTTCGTTGTTCTTTTGTTCTTCTTTTCCAAGGCTTGATCTTGTGAGTCTATTGGAAGCATTAGTCTATTTTCCTTTGATGTGAACCTTGTGATGCATGTATCATCATATCGAAATGAAAATCTTGTAATTTGGTCAATCACTTACAAATCAACCCCTTTGGTCATGGTATGAAGATGTTAATGTCATGGGCATGCGAATGAAGAAATCAAAAAAAAAATTAATATCCACAGAACAATAAGGGCCTTCTTAAAAGAATAAAGCCTCCCTACACATGCTATCTACCCAAACATAAATTGGTAGGACCTACCCATAAAAGATTTATATCCTCATGCTTTTGTTCAATAAATAAATCCTAACCTCATTCATTTCTACTTCACACTCTTTACAAGGAAACATATAACCAAACACACACTTTTTTAGTTTTCATGCTTTTTACAAAAAGTAAATCTAAGCAAAGGTTAGAGTTTGTTTCCACTTTATTACTTTTAAATATTCGTGGACATAGTTTTAGTACAAAAAAGGATAGAGTTTCGGCACCACTAAAAGGGTCCTTGAATTGTCCTTTGTTGGTAACCCCATTGTGCCTACCAAACCTTGACTCTCACCCATTATAGGAAAGACCAAGTATAATTCAAGAGGATAAATATCCCTATGTCCATGCGAAAAACCAGTTTTCCCAAGAAGACATAAGGTATTAACCACAAAGGCTAATTCCTAAGGCCCATGTGGAAAACCAATTTTCTCACGAAGGAGAAGCATTCACCTCTAGTTAATTGGACAGAGCACAATAAGAAGGCTCTAAATATTCAAGATGGTTATGAAGTGCGTGAGGGAAACTCACAATCCTTACATTGATTCAGAAACAAACAAATTTAAAAAAATGGTCATAAATATGAAACAATGTGAAATCATTCATTAGTATAGCTATTTATTAATAATGAATAAAAATGATTTATGTCATGATGAAATACAAAACAAAATAAAAAGAATCAAAATTTAAATACCATTCAAATTTACAATTTTCAAATATAAAAATGATGTATAATTGATTACGGCCTGAATCTCTAATGTGCCTAGTAGAGTCGTCAAGCTTTTGTAACGGTCCTTATGCTTTTTAGGTCCATATAGGGATCGATTCAACTTAATTTTAAAAGATCAGGTTTTTGAATTTTTTTTGGAGTATCCATCAACCTTTGGGTTAGGTAGGTCAAATACCTAAAAATACCTTTTAAAATAATTTTTAAGAAAAATTAAGTTAAAAGATAAAAATAGTCTGCGTTTAACGAGAAACTTGTTTTGAAAAAGGTTAAAGAGCCGATTACACAAATGGAAGGATGAGCACCCACACAACGCCCGAAATCTGTACCTATGTGATTATACATCCTCTAAACATTGAAACTTACAAATTCAAATTTATATTTAAATTATGATCCTCTTAGAAAAAAGAAGGGGTATCATTTTGTACGAATAATCTTTAAAAGCACATTCCTTGTCAATTAACTTGTATTTTCATAGATTCCCCACACAAAGTCATATTGACCTAATTTTTAGTAATAAAATAAGTATATTTAATACATTTAAAAACTTACTCGAATACCAAAAGGGTACTATTTTGCTCAAGCAATACTCAAAATACAATTCTTCTTAGTTAAGGTGAGTTTCCATATATTCCTATCACAAAATAATATTTCCTTATTTAAAACTAAGTCATGCAATCAAACAATCAATTACTAAACCTAATTATACTAAATGGATCAATTAAGGCTTCCCCCTAACTTAAAGTGTCAAATTATGAAATTTAAAGGTCATAAGGGAATAAACCTAAGAATGTATATTCTAATATTAATCTTAAATAATTATGAAAATATATTGAATTTAATAATTGAAATGGAACCTTGGGCATAAAGTGAGGACCAAATCAAATATTCACCTAACTAAAAAGTTTAGGGACTAACCCTAAAGAAACCTAAATTTAGGTATTAAAACCTAAAATCTAAATTTTCTAATTAGGGACTAAATTGAAGATACCAAATTACATCCAAAATTAAAAGCGATTAAAAACATAAGGGACTAAATTGAAATAACTCAAAATGCAAAGATGAAATTAAAATTCAACAAAGAAAGGATCAAAATAAAAGCAAACATAAAGTAAAGTTTAAATTAATAAAATGTAAAAAAACTAAAAAAAAGACTAGAATTTAAAGACTGAGATACAAATATTGGAAATTTAATGGTTGAAATTGAAATATTGAAGGGGCAAAAGCATAAATTAAAGAGATTAATAATCAAATAAAATTAATTTGAATATTTTTTAAAAGTTAATAATTAGCAAGAGAAAAATTAACATTTAGCAGGTTTGAGTTTTATCTGGACCAGAACAATATGGGTCGTACCCTGGAACAGGTTACTGTAAGATCGTCTCAAATGTTTATTAACAACATTATTATAGCATGAACTAAAATGAAGTAAAACAAGATACAATACCAAAATTATAATTAAATAAAATAACAAAATAAGTGACTAATTCGTAAAAAAATGAAAAATAGTAAATCAAATGCAAAGAATTAAAAGAAAACGAAACCCTATGACTAAAATACAAAAATATGGCTAAATATGGAGAATATGAGCATACTTTACCATAAACGTTTCGCTATAATTTTTTTCTCATTTCCAACCCTAACACAAAAAATAGTTCTTACTCTCAATTTTCTCTCCCTCTGTTGCATCTTCCCAACGAAGACAAAACGTTGCCTGGCCACCTTATTCATATGGCTTCACCTCGCCCTGACCGTCATCTTATAATCGTAAACTGGTATTGCCTTGCTCTATCGACTGTCTATCATGGTCGAGGATAATACATGCACCATATTCCACGATTCTAAAGAAGATGGGTTAACTCTACCACTTGGCCCAGTCATACGAGGATGAACTAAACTTCTTAAAGACAAGCTTCATATGATTGTGTAAGTCTTCATCAACAAGAGCTTACACACCCACATGGTGAATAAAGACTTCATGGAAGGGAATACAAATCACCTATAACACCCCCTTCCCGTATCCAACCTTGAAGACGAGTCACATATGCCACAAAATATTTACAGACAATCTATATTTGTAATCCAATAAATTTTTGTTTCTTTAATATTTATGCAATTTAACCTTTTTACTAAAATCACTTAATCATCTAAAATCAAAATATAATACATTATCACACAAATTAAGCTTTATTTTAGACAGAAATTTAGAAGTTCAATACTTTTACATATCTTAAATGGTATTGCTTAAAAAATTGCCTAACTCAAAATTCTCTCTTTATTCCTATAAAATGTAACTTTTATCTAAAACATAAAACTTAGATTCATATTTATAATCATAATAACATATCTCAGACATTTCTCATTCGTACACATGCCATCTAGAAAACTTAAAATAGTATGATATCATTACCGATACCTGTAATTATTCTTTGTTATTGATGTCAAACTCAAACTCAACTCCTTACTTCACTTGCTCTTATTTACCTTCACGTGAAAATAATCATATGCTAAGTATACACTTAGTGAGTCATATATAAATTAAAGTAAAGCTTTTTGAAACATAAAATATTAAATATATAACTAAAGTACTATGAATGTCATATGAAAATATATGAACGTATAAAATTTACTTTCAAACCTCTTACATTATATTGTAACATGTAAAATCTTCAATTCACATGTATAAGACTTATTTGGTCAAATTTAGTACTCAATAAAATATTATCTTTCTTTTAAATCATAAAACATGTGTAAACACTTTATCATATACAAAACATATCATGCCAAATTAATATATATATATATATGTATGTATGTATATATATATATATGTATATGTGTGTATGTATATATATATATGTGTATATGGACTAAAAAGGTAATTTTTAAAAGTTATATATTTTGGCCTGTAAATGAATAGTTTGTCTCAAAACTAAGGTTTTCATGGGAATCATAATTTTGATTCGGAGTTTGTATTAAATACTATAAAGTAGTAAAGTTCGGTAAGAAATCAGATAATCGGACTGAATCATAATTTCACAAAAATTGCAAGGACGCTAGATAAAGGTTGGAAATATTATTTCCATATTTTAAAACAATGGGATTTAGCATGGGGTAGTGGATTTCAAGTTAAATTTCCCTATTTAGCCGAAAATAGGAAAATTAAGTGACTAAATTAAATTCTTCAAGAATTGCATGGCTAAAGTAGAAAGTCAACTTCAAGTTGGTTCATCTTTGACTATGGGATATTTTTAATGGAATATATTTCAATGGTAAATGGTAATTATCATGATTCATTAATGGAAAAAGTGGGATTTCTCATTAATTAAATTTTATATTCAATTATATAAGGTAAATCCATGTGTATTATGTTATAATTTTGCTAGAAAAATCAAGAGAAAATCAACCATCTTCTTCAACATGGACGAACCACTATAGCTGAAGAGGTGAGAATTTTCAAATTTATTTTTTAGCTTATTCGATTCATATTTAGATTAAGCTATTAGGTAGATAATTAATCCCCTTGAAAATCTCCATCACTTGGTATAAAAATTACATGGAAATCATGCTTAGTTGTTGAGATTCATGAATTGGGTAGTTGAAGAACATGTTTTATTTTGAATATTTGATGTACAATTCTTATGTTATTGAAGTTCTTGAATAATTATAAAGCACAGGTAATGATTAAAATTGGATGCGTAAGTATATATGAAATTCGACCATGGTTAGGGTTTGTGGAGTTAATTGAATTTTGATTTAATTTTATGTTTTGATGATTAGTATAACATGAATTTGATTTAAGGAGGTTGAATTCATGCTTGAAATTGAAATAAAAGTTTACCCAAGTATCTTGTTAATATTCGCCCATAAGAAAAATAATAAGAAAAAATGTTAAAAAAATTCCCATGGTCTAGAATTGGTATTAGATGTGCTATACAAACTTTGGAGATTGAATTGAATTAATTTGGAACCTTGAGATAGTGAAGAGACTATTTTGCAAGTTTTTGAAATTATGAGATATTGTTTTGAAATTATGGGTATTCAATGTTAATGTTTAATTATTGAATACTGAAATTTAAGTTGGAATATTGATTTGGGACTAAAGTGCAAGTTTGGTGGAATTCAATGGTGGAATTGGAATAGTTATGAAATGCGGAGACTTGATTGCAAGTTTGTAAATGTGATGTACTATTTGAGTATAAAATTTCAATGCTGGAAATTATTACTTGGATGCTGATTTTCAAATTTAATTATACGTGTTTGGGATCAATTTGCAAGTCGGTAATGTTAACGATTGGATTTGAAAATGTTAGGAAAATTAAGGATGAAATTGCAAGTTTTCAATTGTTAAAGCATTTGATTGAATATATTATTTGCATGCTGGCAAGTTCAGTATTTAATTTGAAGTAAGTAAATTGGTGGAGGACCATTGTGAATTAAATGGAAAAGTTGATGTGAATTCTAAAATGAATTCATAAATAGTGACAAATGCAAAGATTGTGAAAGTTAAAGGATTGATGATAGAAATGAATATTTATGGAATCAAATAGCTATGTTGAGAAGTTTGAAGTTACGAAGGAATTGTGATTTAGTTTTATATCAATTTAGTATCAATTACATTTATAGAAATTATTTTATCGGAATTAGATTATGTTAGTAAAATAGTAACATATAGTTGAAAATGGTGCTATGTATGTGATGTCATACAAATTACAATAAATCTTGTGACCCTAATGAATCGAAAGTGAAAGGCAAAGCATCTGAGTAAAAGAATATCTATTAAAAGTCAATAGTGAGGCAAATGTGAGTGCAATTTATTTATTTATTTATTCTGATTAAGGAAAACTTTTGATAAGTCAACCTCAGATGAATTTTTTTTGAAGAAAGGTTCGAATCAGGTTATGGAACATTTTCATAATGGTTACCAAAATGATTTATGATTTATTTTGGGTATGAAATTACCCAATACATTTTATATGATGTTTTTCGAAAAGATATTTGAATGAATTTTCAGAAATGATTTGGGCAAGAACTACTCAAAGTATTTTATATGATATATGTATTTTAGATTATGGATGATTTCGAGTATGAACTACCCAGATAATGATTTTGATAATGATGACTTGGAAACTCTGGATTGTAAATGTTTGATTTAAAGGAGTATAATATGATTTGGTTAAGGGTGTTACATTTATTGGTATCAGAGTTGCAGGTGTAGCCGTTTCTCGGCCTAAACTGAACTTATTTTATGTAAAAAATGTGTACATACCACTAGGATATTGAAATTACTAATCCGGTACGGTTAAATGATTTTATTAATGATGCTACTCCTTACTAGAATAATTTTGAATTTGGTTATGTTAGATGTTGAAACAAGTAGGATAGTCTCAAACGATCAATTTTTAGCTTCAGGACGAAGCTAAAAGTGAGGGTGGAAAATATGATAAGGATAAAAAAAAGGATTGAGTTTATAATCGATTCAAATAGACCAAATAAAACTTTAGTAATTCATCTTAGAAGGGTTGAAGTTGTAAGAAATTATCTTCCATTTTGTGGAGGAAATGCCTCGCCTCCTAATGTGGTTAGAGAAATCTATCAGAATGTTTAGAAAGTATACAAGAGAATTTGAGGCTGAAGAGGATCCATAGATTATTGAACTTACTGATGATCCTCTGGTTTCTACAAATATGCTAAATTTTTTTAAATGTATATAGGTTAAGTATTAAGACGCTTTAAGAAATGTTTGATTTGAGTTAATCTTGAACGATATATTAAAGATAAAATCTTTTGAGGACAAAGAGCAGGGGTAAACAGTAAGTAAGTTGTCTGCTAAAAATTTAAAGAAATATGATTTTTGTGGTCAAATAAAGTGTAACACCCTTAACCCGTATACGTACCTGAATACATGTCAAAGATGTCACATAACTATACATACAATCTAAGGTTGAAAATCTAGTAAAATTTTAAACTTTTTAAATTTATCCAATTTAATCCTTTTAGTAAATAATGTGTCGAAATGATTTTTTTCATTTTTTAAATAAACAATAGATTTAATTTTTAAAGAAGTGTGAATTTTTTTTTAAAATCTCATTTTGATTAATTCGCGTTTCCCTTTTAAAGTAAAAAAAAGGTTCGAAGAGTCGCTGCCAATATTTGATTATGGTGTGATTGGACACCCAAAATGTTTTGTCATTTTAATAAGATTTACTTTTAAAATTTTATTAAAGCAACATTTTAAAGTTTGCACACAAAAAAATTGAGTTTGTGAGTTGATTACGTACGGGGAAGGATTAACACCCCACAAAGCCCTAAATCGGTACCTAGTCGATTAATTAATTGTCTTTGCAATGAAATCTACAAGTTCGAGTTTAATTTAATTCAAGATCCCTTCAAATAATATTCTTTGAATTTTAGGATGAAAAACGATAATATTTAATTATTTCCTATCGAGATGAAATGACCTCTCATGCCTTAAAGCAGACAATTATTACTCTAATTGAAATAAAGAAATATTACAATTTCATTCTAAATTCATTATTAATTCGAATGCATGAATGATAATTGAATAGACTAAAATAAATTAAAAATTACCAATGCCTTTAAAGAGAAGGAGGATGTTCGATTATTTAAAGACGTTGAGATCAGACCTTTTATAAGTTTTAATGATCCTTTCTCAAAGAATTTAAATTGACAAACATTTCTTTTTCTATCATCCCCATATTTTAGGTGTACTCAGATTTTTAGGGTTTCACTTAATGGGATACACTTTCGTTTTAAAATTATCAGAAATGGCTTTCTTATAAGTTAAGACAGCCATTTCAAAACAACCTTAAAATGAAAGGGTATTACCCTTAATCAAATTATTTGAATGAATCGAGTTATGTTTTCGAGGATATCACACGTATCCAGTGATAGATGCAGTGTCTATATAAATTCATACAAGGGTGTTGATTAATACTCTTTAAACGTCCATTACATACTTATTAACATGAGTTAACATGGAAAACAATGATAATGAATGGCAAGGGACACTATTATATTATATAGCATATATGTAGGGCACGAAAACACTATATATATATTACAATGCGCAACACGTGATTTGGAAAACATGGAACTTAAATCATGCATGACATATATGATTTTATAGCATAATCAAGACCATAATGCAAATATATTAATTAAACACATATTAAGCTTTAAATAATCAAATAAATAAATTATAGCAGACTCCATCAACAAGTTGAGAAAACAAATAAATGTAGCAAATGAGCATATGTATACATATGAGGAAAAAGGAAAAAAAAGAGAAAAAAAAGAAATGGCACAGTGATTAAGATGAAATGCCAAACAAATCTCGGGTCATGGCTGCAAGCCTAATAAATATTGGTCATGAAGCATAAAAAAAATATTTTAGGCACTAGAACCATAATTTATCCAAAACACGAGAGAACCAAAATGAAACTTAGCAAAGTTATGAGCAAAAAATAAAATCTATGTAAATTAACATAAACTGGTACATATTCAAACTATAGAGTCAGAAATATAAACCCCAAAAAATAAACCAGGGGACCAAAACAAAAATTTTGTAATAGAAAGGACTCCGCGTCCGATCAACCCTCACTAGCCGGCCACTCCAAAACGCCGCCATTTTGGCGGCAATATATATGTGACATATTGGGTAAACATCGAAACCCTAGCCCAATTTTTACTCCCCTTTTTCCTTGAGCACCCGTTCTCTCCTTCACTCCCCCTCATCTATTTCTTTTTCATTCACTCTTCATTCACTCCCCTATCCGACTAAGGACAACCACCGTGGTCCCCATTACCTAACAGCCTCGATGAGGGGCCAAAAGCTCCTTAACAACCCATATCTGTCTCTATTTCTGGATTCGAATCTGAAAACCAACCGAGGCCCGATGAAACACCTACCTCAAACCCAAAACATGCTCGGAAGGAACGTTACCTTTTGCGGCTCAACGGTGTTTGGATGCTAGGGGACGGTGACGATGCTTTTCAGCCGGGAAATATAAGACTCTTCTTCATCAATAACTCTCTTTCTTTTTCGTTGTTTGGTTTATCGATCATACAAAAGGGGGTTTTCATTTCTTGTTTATTGGGTTGATATTGGTAGCTCGTGATTATGTGGTTGTTCATGATGAAATAATTTATTTTTTGTTCTTTTGTTTTCAGTTGTTGTTCGAGAGGGATGATTGGTTTTTTAGTTTTCGTTCCTTGTTTTTGGCTCGATCAGAGTGATAAAAAATGACCTCTTCTTGCTGGTTTGTTGTGTGCTCCTCTCCCTCTTGCCTCATATTTTTATTTTTATTGTATTTTCCTTTCGTTTTGTTTGCATGGACGATCTAAAGACATGTCAGTGGAATTCTGCCCCTCCATTCGGCATTTTGGCATTGTCGCGATAAAAAGGTCTCCAGGGTCATGTGGACGCTCGGGTACAGCAAAGGACAGTAGAAGGGGTCAGATTAGGTTTGTTTGTAGGCTTGGTAGGCACACGTGCGATGAACGCACGAATCTGAACAATTTGATGCTTTGATGGGTTGAATCTTGGAAGCCAGATCCGACGGTTGAATATCGACTGCCTGAGATACTTTGAGACTTCATCCGAAGCCCTAATGCTCTGAGCAAATCTGGACCGTTAGACTAGCAGCTGATATGATGGCTTAGATCCGTTGGAGGCGCTGGATTAAGGATTAGAACCCTAATCTGTTTTGGGTTTCCACACGTATGGGATCTCTTGCTGGTCCCTCAATCGATCTCACTCGCTAGGCCAGGCCTGTGAGGTTGGTTGGGCTTCGATGCTAACTGGACAATTACTTTCAGCCTTGGACTTGGACCACTTGAATTTAACTTTGGACCCGCAACTGCAATTAAATATATAATATTATTAATAATGAATAATAATAATAATAATAAAAAATTATAAATATGAAAAGCGTATATACATATCTATTTTATATATTCATACACAATATATAATTTCTTAAAATCTATATATATATATATATATTAACCTATATCATACTATAATACATTTATAAAAAATCCAAAACTATATATTACTATATTATATATTATAATTTTCCAAACTATATACTATATATCGATATATTTATTTAAAACTAATATGTTATATACTACGTACATATTTTCTAAACTATATATTATATTGCTATTACATTTTCCAATGCTATATATATATATACTATCTTTTTTCTAAACAAAATTAGACCTATATAATAATAATATAAAGAGAGAGTGAAACACCATCAAATAAAATAAACCAAAATAAATAAAATTATAATGAAAATAAAGAAAAAGAAAATACTCAGACAAAAACAAGTGTCTACAACTACACCTCTTTGTCTATTATCGTGCAATAAAAATAAGACAAAGATAAAGACACAAGTTTTAGCCTAGTGGTGATTGGTCCTTCAATGGGAAGTCTGCTCCATAACTCTTAAAGGTAGACTAGATTTGGGTCTGCTCTACTGCTTCTTCAGGGTAAATGAGATCAATAAAAAAGAGATATCTTCTCCATGCTTCTCTAGGGTAGATCAGACCTTGAAGAATTTTGATTCACTTTGTTGCTCCTTAAAGAAGGTTGAATCGAGGTTGATTAGGTTCACTGCTCTTCAGAAAGACTAAACCTTGGAACACTACACTTTAGGGAAGATCAGGCTCGAGAAATATGATTCAGTTCACTATTTAGTAGGAAACATTGAATCGAGGTTGACTTGATTCACTCCTTTTTGAGAAGAAAAAATATGAAAGAAGAAGAATTTGTTCCACTTTTTTTCGGGTAAACAGATCTTGAAAATTATTGATTCACTTCACTACTCTTCAGGGAAGATTGAATCAAACTTGGTTTGCTTCGCTGCTCTTCAAGAATACCAAATTCGAAAGAGAGAGGATCTATTACACTACTCTTTAGGAATAATAAGATATCTTAAAGAAATTTAATTCATTCCACCATACTTTGGAAAGAACTGAACTTAAATCGATTTGTTTCTCTTATTTTCAAGAAGATCGAACCTGAAAATTAAACATTACCACATGTTAGTGTATGTTTAAGCATTTGAAAACATCATACCTGAATATTTCAAATTTGGGAGAGTCTTTGAAAACCAATATCTCCGATGGAAACTTGTCTCACAGGCACCAGATATGGGAATCTACCATGACTCGAGTGTTATTTTAACTTCTCGTTTTTTGGGATTTTGAATTGGTTACTTTTATCTTGAGGTTTTAGCGTTACCCACTTGCGACTTTCTCTTTAAAGATTTGTAGGTACTTAATTACATCTGTTATCATGAATTTATGAATTTCATTATCCTTTTATGCTTAAAATGTATGGAATAATGCAATTTTAGTGTATTTTCTTTTTTCGAATGAGAACCTATCTCGTTGGCCGTCTTGTGACTCGGCCCAATCTTGGGCACAGAAATCACTACTGGTTCACCCCAGTTTACAATCTTGATTAGATACACCTTGGTTGGACATAATCCTCAATTTATTCTTTCTTGAAACCAGATCATATCCATGATCAGCTACTTGATCAGTGACAAATGTCTTGGATTATCCCCAACTTACTGAAACTTTCTTTTTACTCCAAAGTTTAGTTTTTTTGTAGCCCATCATCATGCAAGTCTCACGCTAAAAGCATTGTCCGCTTCAGAACACCTATATTTTTTCAAATTTTTTTGCACAATAATACACGATGATCCCATTCTTTTCAAGTTAAACTACACATTTTTAAGTTCAAAGTATGATTCTTGCAACAGGGTGTTAGTAAGAAAAATACATTATTTTATTTATATAAATGTAAAGAGCTTTTGGGTAAATACATAGAAAACTTTTAACTGGAAAATGTAAAAGAAAATGAAGTAGGCATCCCGAGATACCAATAGTACGAATGCTTTTGAACTGGCACGTCGTAGAGTGATTATAGTTTAGCTTTTGTTAAAGGGGTCTCTAGAATTGTGACAATGCGTAAGGTTGTGAAGTTCCCTCTAGACTACCAAATCCTATATGTTAGATGCTATAGACCAATATTGAATCTCATATGCATTCAATTTCTTTTCTGGTTGTTTTAATCAAGCCTTTTTTCATTCTCTAGCCCCAACCCTGATCTTCATTTGATATTACTGTTCAAATCAGAAGCTCTTACGACTTCAAAATCAATTCAAATCCTCCACCATGCATGAATCTTGAATTTGAATGACACTCAAGCCGCCCTTTGCGGGTTTTCAACTTGAGTCCTCATCTAGTTTCAAGATTCCCTTTACGAATTTTCACCTTGAACCTCACTTTTATTTATTTGTATTTTTCTTTTCTTTTATTTTTTTTATTTTTCTTTTCTTTTCTATTTTCTTTTTTTCTTCATAAAAAGTATTTATTGACAACATCAGAGTTCACATGGTTAGGTAACTCTGGTCCTTCCCAGTTTGGCATCCATTTTCTTCGAAAATTCTTTTGAATGGGTGGGATCTTTCTAAGAACCAGATCTCGCTCATGAAACTCTTGTGAGTGAATTTTCTTATCATGTGCTCGTATCATGCACTTTTAGTACATCTGACCATGACAAATAGCTTTCAATATCTTTTCATCAACCATATTTAATTGGTCACACCTAGCTTGTACCCATTCTGCCTTATTTAGCTTCACATCTAAAAAAAAGTAGACGTGAAGGGATTTCAACCTCAATATGTAACACAACTTCCATCCCATATGCTAAAGAAAATGGAGTTTCCCTAGTCAACGTCCGCACCAAGGTTCGTCAAGTAAACATAGAAAATGGTAATTTTTTATGCCAATCCTTATATGTCTCAGTCATATTCTCTATAAGTCTCTCGATGTTCTTATTAGCTGTCTATACTACTCCATTAATCTTCAGGAGATAAGTAGTGGAATTATGATGCTTTATCTTGAACTGCTCACAGATTGATTCCATCATCTTATTGTTTAGGTTCAAAGCATTATCAAAGATGATTCTTTATGGAAAGCCATATCACTAGATGATCTCTTTTTTTAAGAACATGCAGATGGTTGATCGAGTGACATTTTCATAGGAAGCCGCTTATACCCATTTAGTGAAGTAGTCAACCCCAAGATGAAACAATGACCATTTGAAGCCTTAGGAGAAGTTTGTTCAATGACATACATGCCCAACATAGAGAACGACATTTTCTGGCATAATTGATGCAATCAATCTCTATTGTTGACCAATAAAAAATTCACTCATTTCTAAAACCCATAAAATTTTGTTTCGAAATTAAAACAAAACATTTTATTACAAAAATAAAAACATTTGTTGAAACATATTACAAAAAATTATCACTTTAATACATTCCATAGCATTTTTTTTAAAGTCGATTACGTGCCAGCTACTTTTCAAAATAAACATGATTGTCCTTTTGTTATTGATGAGAGTCAACCTAAGATTGATGATAGTTGCTACTGCACCCCTTACTCGGCTAGTATTTGCTTTTACCCATGCGTGAAATCAACACACATTAAATATTTAAGTTGTGAGACATAATATAGTAAAGAAATTACAATTTATACAAAAGTGTATCATGGCTATTTAATTACGAACTAAATCTCATACTTCATAAGGATCAAATAAATCCCTCTCAGTTAAACCACGTTTATTTCATACAATCATCAAAATTATTCTTAGTCTGCCCAGTAGACCTATCTTTCTATATTTTCTTCCCAATTATTCTTTATATACCCTATTTATGTTAAATGAGAAAGTAATGTACATGTATTGCACCGACGTGCCAAAATGGTCATTCATCTTTTATAAATACCATGAGGGGCACCTTTTATACCGTTAATGCACTGTTATGCATTTTCATTTGTGGCACCCTTTCATATCAATAATGCACCGTTATGCATTTTCATTTGTGGCATCCTTTCATGCCGATAATGCACCGTTATGCATTTTCATTTGTTCATTCATTTTAGAGCCGTTTATACTCTAAAACTTATTCATAATATCATTTACATACACATAATGAAAATATATTAAATACTGTAAAACAAACATTAAATCATACATTATAAGTTGGCTCATTGTGAGTCTTCCTCAACTCATATAAATACAATAAATGCACTCACCTAATAAGCCTGACTAATAAGCTTTAATGATGTCCGACTATTCGACAACTTTATCTTTGCCCTTTTTCTTGCTACACTCTGGAGCTTGGTTATGATCTATAAAAGCATCCATTAAAGACACATACCCTACCAATGTTAGTATATTCCCTAAAATTTATACCTTAATAATACTCAAAAGTACTATTATTTAAAATTTCAATTTCAATTTCAGCCTATCTTACAATTCCAGGCTCATTTGTATCGGTACCCCTACCATGGTATCGATACTTCTATACTATGGTATCGATACTCCCTTTCAGTATCGATACCATTTCTGCATTCTGGAATCCATGGTATTGATTCCTTTCTCTTATTATCGATACCCATGTTAGTATCGATACTTATTGCATCAATATCGATATTGTTCATCAAAATTCTTTAAATTTAATCGTATAGTATTGGTACTGTTATTCCAGTACCATACCTTAACCAAAATTTTCCATTTTTCAGCTCGATTTTTACCCAAATTTTGTCAAATTCCCTAACTTTTACCTCAAACAATACCCTTAAACTTAACATCACTTAACCCAACTAATTTTTTCCATTTAACTTCTCATAACATCTAATTTCTCCAAAGAACATCCCAAACCAATAATCATACTACTTTTTCATATATATTTTTAATCACATCCAAGGCTTTTAATCTTTTAATTACTTTTTTGATATGTAAATTTTACTAGTAAACCTCAATAAAAACTTATATTTGAACATATCATTTAAAACCCATTTTTTCAATCTTATATAATTAATCCATCTCTTAGTTTTAATCCTATTTAACAATTCCTTAAGCCTCTATAGCACTCAAGGTTTCAAGAACAATCCAAAAACGAAAGGAAAAGCTAGTTAGATGAAGCCTCACCTTTGGTTATGGAGGAGAGCACTTATACGGGAAAGAAGAAGAGAATATAGCTTAGTGTATTTTTCACTTTCCCATTTTACCCTTACTTTAATAACCTTATTAAAATAAATTTTTAATTCATTTTCCTTTAAAGGTCCAAAATACCCTTTTCATTCTTTCATTCTTACTAATTGGTATTAAACACAATTTCTAAATCATTTTCTTATACTTTACCATTTATTCAATTTAATCCTCTAAATTTTAAATCATTTAAATATAATTACTTACCTGATATTTGGGGTATTACGATTCCCCCTCAAGAAAATTCATCCCCGAATTTAAAGAAGTACCTGATACGAAGAGGTATGGAAACTGCTTCCTCATGTCCTCTTTTTCCCAAGTAGCTTCTTATACCTTATGGTTTTTCCAAAGTAATTTAACTAGAGGAATCTTCTTGTTAAGCAGTTCTTTACTTTCTCAAGCTAATATCCGCAGTAGTTCATCCTCGTAAGTCACATCTAGTTAGATCTCTATCTCCTCTAGAGAGATAATATACGACGGATCTGGTCGGTACCTTTTGGGCATCAACACATGAAAGACATTGTGGATCTTATCCATATCCAGAGGCAAAGCTAGCTGATAAGCTACTGGTCCGACCCTTTTCAAAATCTCATAAGGTCCAATAAATATGGGACCTAGCTTTCCTTTGAGTCCAAACCATAATATTTTATTCCAAGGATACACTTTCAGAAATACCTTATCTCCCACTTGAAATTCAATTTCTTTTCTTTTTAAATCTATATAAGACTTTTATCGATTAGAGGATATCTTTAGATTATCCTAGATAACTTTCACTTTCTCTTCAATTTCTTTCATTATATCTAGACCAATTAGGTCTGGATCTTTCAGTTCAAACCAATTTAATGGTGTTCTGCACTTCCTCCTATACAAAGCTTCATATGGGGCAATCTTAATACTCGATTGATAACTGTTATTATAAGCGAATTCCGCTAAAGGAAAATACCTTTCCCATGATCCTTTAAACTCAATCACACATGCCCTTAGCGTATCCTCTAACATTTGAATAGTTCGCTCTGATTGCCCATCTATTTGAGGACGAAAAGCAGTGCTGAAATTCAAGCGAGTACCAAATGCCTCATGTAAGGACTTCCAAAATCATAAAGTAAAGCTTGGGTCTCATTCGGATATTATCGATATAGGCACTCCATGCAGTCAAACTATCTTTGACATATAATTCTGCATATTTATCCATCGAGTAATTTATCTGAACTGGGATAAAAGTGAGATTTCTTGGTCAATATGTCTACAATTATCCATATCGAGTATTTTTTACCCGGTGACAAAGTTAGCCCCGAAATAAAATCCATTGTAACTCGTTCCCACTTCCACTCAGGAATAGATATCGGTTGTAACAATCCAGATGGTACTTGGTGTTCACCTTTCACTTGCTGACATGTCAAACATCTCGCAACAAATTCTAATACAACTCTTTTTATGCCAGGCCACCGATAACGATTCCTTAAATCCTTATACATCTTATCCCCTATTGGATGCATCGTCAAAGGACTATAATGTGCCTCGAAAAGAAAATCTTTCTTTAATTCCTCATTATCAGGAACGCAAAGTCTTTCATGATAATATAAACATCCATCAGTCATTATTTAAAAGTATTTAACCTTTTCTTTTTCTACTTGCACCATTCGTTCCAAGCATTTCTCATCTCGACCGTGCAACTTTTTTACCCGATTCAAAAGAACCGGCTCTAACATAAGTTCAACAATCAAGGCACCATCTTCCTTTAAAGAGATATGTGCATCCAAAGCCGTAAAGCGGTAAAATTCTTTCGGCTAAGTTCATCCGCTACCACATTAGCCTTTCCGAGATGATAATCAATGATCAAATCATAGTCTTTTAAAAGCTCGATCCATCTTATCTGTCTCAAATTTAGTTCTTTCTGAATTAGGAAGTACTTTAGACTCTTGTGATCTGTATAAATATGGTACCGCTCACCATACAGATAATGACGCCAAATTTTCAAGGCAAACACAACCGCTGCTAATTCCAAATCGTGTGTCGGATAATTTTTCTCGTGATTCTTCAACTATCTTAAGGCATACGCCACACCTTTTCCATATTGCATGAGTACGTATCCCAACCCAATATGAGATGCATCACTAAAGACTACATAGTCTTTACCCGACTCAGGTTGTACGAGCATTGGGGCCTGTGTTACTATTCTTTTCAACATTTTAAAACTTTCTTGGCATTTCTCCGTCCAAACAAAAGATAAATCTTTTCGTAACAACTTAGTTAGTGGTAAAGCTAACATTGAAAAGTTCTTCACGAACCGTCTATAATAACCAACAAGCCTCAAGAAACTTTGAACTTCATAAACATTCTTTGGAGTTTGCCAATCCACTATAGCTTGAATCTTTTTAGGATCTACTCTTATGGCTTCTGCGGAGACTATGGTGGTGTTTGTTTTTGCAGAGGTAAAAGGATTGCAGTCTGCGGACCGCATCTGCAGGCATCTGCAGCAGAAGAGGTGGAGCAAAAGTCTGCAGTCTGCAAGAAGAAGACTACTTGTTTTTAACGTCAGTAGACTGCTAAAATAAATTGAAATATAAATAAACTGATTTTTTAAACTTAAAAGAGTTTTGCAATAATGAGATTTAAATAATTTTAGTTTTACAATACTGAAATTTAAATAATTCATACAACTACAATAATAATCATTTTAGAAAAACAAACACTACCTTATTAATTCTATTATAAGTCTCACATAATCACATGTATTATTAGTTTTATAGAATAAAATTTATAAATGATCATTAAATTATATGATTTTTTAAATATGCAATTATGTAATACTTTTAATTTTTTAATATATATTCATAATTTATTTTTATAATTATATGATATTTTTAGAAAATATTTTTCAATTTATCAAATTATTTTATGATTATTTTTTATTTAATTGTGATTATATTTTAAAATTTTAAAAACATAATTTATAATTTTTTTATATTTTAAAATTTTAATTATCAAACAATGAAATCATTTTTTATTAAGCAATGTGGTTTAAATACTTACATTTTGTATAAAAAGTTTAAATATAATTTAAAAATAACAAATATAAAAAAAATATTATATTTAAACTTAAATCAAAATAATTAAAATAAATAATTTTTTTTAATAATATATAAAATAATTTATATGATATAAATTAAATATCTATAATATAATATTAAAAAATTAATTTTTAATTTATTTAAAAAAATAATATTAAAATTAATATCTATAATATAATATTAAATAATTAATATTTAATTTATTTAAAAAATTAATATGAAAATTAAAATCAAATATAATATAAAATTAAATATAAAACCTCTTCGAAGAGGTTAGAAGACGTATGCAGACATAAGACTACGTCTGCGCCGCGCAGACCACGCACAGACGTTAGAAGAGCTTCTGTCTTGTAAAAAACAAACGGTATGCGAAGCCCAATGTCTGCGCGTGGTCTGCGCGGTGCAGACATAAGAGCTTCGCAGACCGTACATAGTAAAAACAAACACCACCTATATGACCAAGGAAAGCAATCTTAGCTAACCAAAATTCAGACTTGGACAATTTGGCATACAACTTATTTTTTCGAAGTGTCTAAAGAACTACTTGAAGATGGCTTGACTTGGAATACACCAAAATATCATCTATAAATACCACCACAAATTGATTCAATTAAGGTTGGAATACTCGGTTCATCAAGTCCATAAATGTTGCAGGAGAATCAGTCAATCCAAATGGCATCACCATAAATTCATAACGTCCATACCGAGTCCAAAAAGCTATCTTTGAAATATCATCCTCTTTTATCTTTAATTGGTGGTATCCCAACCTCAGGTATATCTTAGAGAACATTGTAGCTCCTTTCAATTGATCAAACATATCATCAATCCTCGGAAGAGGATACTTATTCTTTATCGTTACTTTTTTTAACTGACGGTAGTCAATGCATAATCGCATAGACCAGTCATTCTTTTTGACAAACAACACAGGTACTCCCCAAGGAGAAACACTAGGTCTGACAAATCCCTTATTGAGTAGCTCTTGCAGTTGGGCTTTTAATTCTATTAACTCCATCAAAACCATCCGATATAGAGCCATAGAAACAGGTTCAGTATCCGGGTAACCCATAATCTTGAATTCTACTTCTCGATCTAGAGGTAACCCGTTAATTCTTCCGAAAAGACCTCTAGAAATTCCTTAACTGTTGGGATATCATTCAATCTCGCTTCCGGTACTCGAGTGTTTATCACATTAGCTAAGAAAGTTATAAACCCTTTTGACAATATTTTTCTTGCATTCATGGCTGATATCACATTGGATGGTGATTTCGCTTTTTCACCGATCACTACATTTTTTGTGCTTTCCACGTCTTTTAGAATAATTGTTTCTTGCAACAATCGACCCATCCATGATGTAGAGAAAACCAATCCATGCCCAAAATGATTTTAAACTCATCAAACGGCAACTCCATTAAGTTTGTCGAAAACACAATCCCTTGAATCTTTATCGGTTATTTTCTATATACCCGAGTTACTCTCGCATTATGACCCATAGAGTTTACCGTTATCATCTCATAAAAAATTGGTTCTAAAGGAATTCCTCTAGCTTTAACCAACTTTTTACTAATGTACGAGTGTGTAGAACCAGGGTCAACTAAAACAAATACAGGCTCATCAAAAAAATGGAATGTACCTGTTATGATCTCTGGGTTATCTCGATCTTTATTGGTCTTAATGTTGTAAATTATGGCTTGTCCCCAAGTTTCTTGTCGCTGTATTGATTCAGATTGTCCCCTGGATCTAACTCTTCCTCTTCTTCTATTATAGGTTGCCATAAATCTTTTAGATTATGCTGAATTATTCCCGGATTTCTTAGGACAGTTTTGGACAAAGTGACCAGTCTCGCCACATTGGAAACAAGCTCCACTGAGAAGTCTGCATACTCCACGGGTTAATTTACTACATGTTTGACATGGATTCCTTTCCCCAAATGTTCTCCGAGCTAGCAGTAAAAGAGTGGGATTATTTAGTTTTCTATGAAGAAGCAGCTGGATGACCTACTTAACGTGCAAGCAAGCCTTAATTATTCTGACAGCCACCAACCACCTTTCCTTTTTTAAGTCTGGGCATTTAATAATGATTATTTAAGGAAACTCCAAAAGCATGCAAAGCCGTAGGAGATCTTTCCTTATAAATAACCAGCCATAGCCGCCAAAGAAAATAGGCAAGGAAGAAGAGAGAATAGTTTTACTCAAGGTGTGAGCGAGCAACTGCAGTGCTTTCTCACCATTTCCCAACCAACCCTCCTTGGTGTCCTCCATAGCCAGACTGTAGCAGAGCGATGATCAGGTCTCGAGAAAGGCTGATCACCAAGGCAGGCACGGTGCTGATCAAAATTGTCGCAACAGAGCCCCCGATTTTGGGAGTCATTCTTCCTTTGTTCTTAAACTCTTTATCTATTTGGGGTTATATTAAACATTGAATCTTGGATGATTTTTGATAGCACCATGACTGACTTACTCGATGTTAAACTTTGTTTTGCCTGAACAATATTTTTATGTTTTATGAATTATGAATTATGTTTTGCTTATGACTGTTCATAGTTTAAATATTTTACCTTGCCACTGTAAGAGCATCGAGAGATCGCTTGGGTTTTGGTAAAACATGTCTTGGCAATATAAGAGCATAGAGAGACAGCCTTTTGTCTATATAGTTATTCTTAAATTTGAGAGAATTAATCTAGATCCACATGAGCAATGGAATGAATCCAGGATGGTGAAGTTCTAACTTGTCTACCTTAGAGATTAGGAGTGAGTTTCAAACGACTAAAAAAGATAGATGCTTAAGTAGGATAGACAACGCCTATAGTTTAATCTGAGAGGTATTGCTACAATAACAATTTGAAAAACCAAGGGTTTTAGTTAACGCTGAGGAGTATTGCCATAGCAACCATCTAAGAATACCTAATAATATTGTCGGCCAGTTTTAGCAAGTCATAATAATTCATTATAGACTTAAAATAATTGCTGTCAATACAAAAGTTTAGCATAAGTGCTTTGTGATAAGTCTGAATATGTTAGGTTGTTTGCATTATATTTAAACCAACACTTGTTTTATTTTATTCCAACATTCTGCATACTTATTTTGCCTCGACCAAACTTTTATGCAACCAATATATTACTTCTTGTTTTATTAATATCAGTTCTTAAGTTGACAACTTAGTAGGAATTAGTTTGTGACACTAGTTCTAGTTATGGTAAAAATAAATTTCCTATCCAATCCCTGTGGAGACGATACTCACTAACTACTATATTACTTGCATCGATTGTATATACTTGCACAGATTTTCTTGCATTAGCATATACATTTACAAGCGACCAAGTTTTTGGCGCCGTTGTCGGGGATTGGCAACTAACGAAATTTTTAGTCATAACAAGTTCTTTTTGTGTCACCTTATATTTATTTAGTCTAACATAGTTTATTATTTTCTTTTGTAGGTTTTTATTATTGCATGACCTTGAGATCTGCTGGTAAGCCTCCAGAACCATTCGACCCTGAAGTTGAGCAATCATTCAGACAAAGATTGTGTGCCCAAAGAACCAGAGAACAATTAAACCAACTCCAAATGCAAGATAACATGGGAGATCTAGAACCTGATGCAACTAACAATCTTCAAGTTGCAAGGCCAAGAGCGATACGAGATCATTTGAACCCGATTATTGATGACCTCAATCTAGGCATAGTGGCACCTGAAATACAAGACACTCATTTTGAACTTAAACTAGTGATATTTAACATGTTCGTGCTTTCCTTGAAGTTTTTGATTCGTTTCGACAACAAGGAGTACATGAAGATGTGCTTAAATTGAAACTTTTCCCTTACTCCCTACACGATAGAGCAAGAGCCTGGCTCATCGGAGTTCCTTCGGCTCAATGGAGTCATGGGAAGATTTATGCAAGAGTTTCTTACTCTGATATAATCCGCTCAATATCAATAAGCAACTTTGTAATGACATTGCGAGTTATCGCCAAGGAGATGACGAATCAATGTTCGAATGTTGGGATAGATACAAAAGTCTACTTCACAAATGTGTTAACCATGGGTTTTATGATTGGACGCAAGTGGTGATGTTTTACAACGGAGTTAATGCACTAACTCGAATGATGCTAGATGCCTCAGCAAATGGCACCTTACTGGACAAATCACCCGAGGAAGCTTTTGACATCCTCGACAGGATAGAAAATAATGATTATCAATTTCCAAATACGAGATTGGGAAAATGCTAAACAACATTCGAAGCATATGAATTAGATGGTAAGGATTCATTAGCATCTCAACTTTCTACCATAACCAAAATGTTGAAAAATTTGCAACGTCTTAATGAGGTAAGAGAAGTCAAGGTGACCAATAACGCATGCATATTTTGTCACGGCAACCATCAGGAGAGTGAATGTTTAGAAAACCATGAGTCAACCAATTTTTTGGGCAACTACAATCGGAGCAATAATAAGCCTTATTCAAACACGTACAGTCCTGGTTGGAGACATCACCCAAAATTTTCATGGAGTAATCAAGGGAATAACAACAATCAAGCAGCAAATTACAGGCCACAGTAAAATAATTCTGACCATCAATATTTTCAGAATCAGCATCATCAGCAGCCCTGGAAAAACAATAAAGGTATAGCTTCTTCCTCTAATACTAATTCCAATACTAACTCCTTGGAGTTATCATTGCATGAATTTATGGCCTCGACGAAAGATTTCATGGCTTTCACAAAAACCTTGATGCATGAACATTCTGCAACAATTAAAAATCAAGGAAATTTGTTACAAAGGCAAGCAACACCTTTGCAAAGCCATAGTTCATCTCTAAGAGAATTGGAGAATCAAGTGGGACAAATTACTACAACATTACATTCTTGCCCATAAGGAAATCTCCTAGTGATACTAAAATCACTAAACATCGTGGGAAAAAGCAATGCAATATACTTACATTAATGAGTGGAAAACATGTCAACCAAGATGATAAGTTTGGGGGAGAACACCCAAACAGTTTTCGCCATGGCATAACACAATCAGATGATCGAGCTGAAAATGTTGAACAAAAAGAAGAGCCCGAAGAGAAGGAAATAACTGAAGGCTTAGAAAAACATCGCTCAAACAATGAGAAATTCATGGCCAAGGCCAGCGATTCTTTAGCGTCAATAGCAGACAATGTGAGACCTCCACCACCCTTCCCTCAATGGTTGAAGAAACATGATGAGGATATCTTGTTCAAAAAATTTGTTGATGTTCTGGATCAGTTGTGTATTAATGTGCCCTTACTTGAAGCCATCGAACAAATGCCTTCCTATGCCAAGTTTCTTAAAGACATTGTTACAAAGAAACATAATATAGAATGTGTTGCCACGACAATAGAAATCTGTTCGACAATAAGCAAACTCCCACCAAAACAAAAAGACCCTAATAGATTTATAATAGCATGCTCAATTGGTAATGACTTCATGGGATGAGCTCTCATTGATTTGGGATCAAGTGTAAACTTGATACCAAAGTCCATATTTATGAAACTAGAAGGGCATCACGCTTGTCAAACCTCAGTCATCCTACAATTGGCTGATCGATCTTATGTACGACCCGATGGCAGAATAGAAGATGTCATAGTGAAGGTGGATAAATTTGTTTTTCTAGTGGACTTTCTCATCTTGGATTGTGAAGCCAATGAAAACACCCGATCATTCTGGGACGGCCCTTCTTAGCTATTGGAAGAATCTTAATAGATTGTGAAAAGAGAGAGTTCACAATGCGAGTAGGAGAGTAAAGTGTCACCATCAATGTATTCAACTCCATAAAATATGTGGATGATTGAGAGGAGTGCCAATGCATTAGAGAAGTAGAGGAAAATACAATCATTGGAGGAGGTGAATCTCTAAGACTCGATGAATACAACACTTTGTACCATGAACCTACAATCGAGATGCACAAACAAGACATTTGTGGCTCAGGCGAATTATTTTCAGAAGATGATTCTGAAAATTATGGCCCTGACAATGAAAATCTAAACAATGAGCTCCCTGAAAATGGCACCAATTCAGGATACGGAGGGAACAAAAAGGATCAACCAAGGCTCCTTCATAATAAATCAAGTATAAGATTCGAACCCTTAGATTATGATTAAGTTAAGTCTCAAGAGTCATCCTTACATTATGCACCGAAATTGGAACTTAAAACTTTGCCATCAAATTTGAAGTATGCATATCTAGGAGATGATGAAACCTTACCGGCAATAATTTCTGCCAACCTAACCTTCGAACAGGAGAATAGCTTGTTGAATGTTTTGTCACAGCATAGAAAAGCTCTGAGATGGACAATAAAAGCCTTGAAGGGAATCAGTCTGACTATATGCATTCACAAAATCAATCTAGAAGATAGCCATAACACTTCTGTGGAACCCTAAAAAAGGCTCAACCCAATCATGAAAAAGGTAGTCATGAAGGAAATTATAAAATGGTTGGATGCGAGAGTAATTTATCCTATATCGAATAGTTCATGGGTCAGCCCAGTGCAAAGTGTACCAAAGAAAGGTGGTGTGACCGTGATTAAAAGAGAACATGACGAACTCCTCACCACAAGAACAGTCACGGGCTGGCACATATGCATGGATTACAGGAAGTTCAACAAAGCCACAGAGAATGACCATTTTCCCCTCCCTTTTATCGACCAAATGCTTGACAGGTTAGTGGGAAAAGCATTTTACTTCTGCCTTGATGGATACTAAGAGTATAACCAAATAGCCATATCACTAGAGGATCAAGAGAAAACAACTTTCACATGCCCATATGGTACCTATGCATTTTGACGAATACCGTTTGGATTGTGTAATACTCCAGCTACATTCCAAAGATGCATGATGATGATCTTTTCAGATATGGTGGAAGAATGTATGTAAATATTTATGGACGATTTCTTCATCTCGGATGATGATTTTAACCGATGACTCGGCAATCTATCCAAGGCACTGAAACGATGTGAATAAACTAACCTAGTGCTGAATTGAGAGAAAGGCCATTTTATGGTAACCGAAGGAATATTGTTGGGTCACAAAATTCCATGTCGAGGCATTGAAGTCGATAAAGCCAAGGTGAACGTGATTGCAAACCTTCCTCCACCCACCAACGTGCGAGGTGTACAGAGTTTTCTTGGACATGCAGACTTCTACATGCGGTTCATAAAAGATTTTTCTCAAATCTCTAAACCCTTATGTCTTTTGCTTCAACAAAATCATCCATTTGAATTTACTAATGATTGTTTGAATGCCTTCACAGATTTGAACAAAAAGCTTTCGGCAGCACCAATTATTATCCAACCAGATTGGAACGAACCATTTGAGATAATGTGCGACGATAGTGACTATGCAATCGAAGCAGTGCTAGGACAATGAAAAAGTAAAATCTTTCATGTTATATACTATGCGAGTCGTACTCTTAACGATGCACAAGTAAACTATACCACAACTTAAAAATAACTCTTTGTAGTAGTATTAGCATTCGATAAGTTTAGGCCATATCTAATAGGCACTAAGGTAATTGTGCATACAAATCACTATATGCACACTGCCATTAAATATCTGATTAATAGAAAAGATGCAAAGCCTAGACTAATTCGGTGGATATTATTACTATAAGAGTTCAATTTAGAGATCAATGATAGAAAAGGTATAGAAAATCAAGTGGAAGACCATTTGTATAGGCTAGATAACAAACTTCATTGTCCTGACATAACAGAAATTAAAGAGGATTTCCCTGATGAGAAAATATTATTTTTCACAACTGCACCGTGTTATGCTGACATAGTTAACTTTCTTGTTACTGGTATTGTTCCTCCTGATTTATCTAGCCAGGGCCAAAAGAAGTTTCAACATGATGTACGACGTTATTACTGGGATGAACCATTTCTATTCAAGTAATATGGAGACCAAATAATCTGAAGATACATTCCAGAAGAAGAACATAAAGATATTCTACACCAATGCCACTCGTCACCATATAGAGGTCACTTTGGTGGAATGAGAACAACAACGAAAGTGCTTCAGTCTGGATTTTATTGGCCAACCTTGTTCAAAGATGCGCATGAATTCTACAAGTCATGTGATGGATGCCAACGAACAGAAAACATATCGAAACCACATGAAATGCCATGGTAAAATATTCTGAAAATTAAACTCTTCGACGTATGGGGAATAGACTTCATGGGACCTTTTCCCACATCATTTGGAGATTTGTACATTCTATTGGCAATGGATTATGTATCCAAATGGGTTGAAGCCATTGTAACACCTTAAAATGATTCCAAAACGGTGTTAAAAGTTTTACACAAAAATATATTCACCCGATTTGGAACACCACGAGCTATCATCAGCGATGAAGGCACACATTTCGAAAACAAACTGATTGCCAAGGCACTAAAATGATATAGAGTATGACATAGCATTTCTATGGTGTATCAGCCTCAAACGAATGTACAATCGAAGTGTCTAATCGAGAAATTAAACAGATCCTTGAGAAAGTGGTCAACCCAAGTCGAAAGGATTGGTTGTTGAAGCTGGATGAAGTACTATGGGCTTATCGCACAACATTCAAGACACTATTGGGAATGTCACCGTTCAAACTAGTCTACGGAAAAGAATGTCATCTGTCTATTGAACTAGAACATAAAGCCTATTGGGCCATCAAAAAGTTAAACGTGGATGCTCAACTTGCTAGAGAAAGAAGACTCTTGGAAATGAACGAGATGGATGAATTCAGAGCACACACATAATATAATGCCCGCCTGTACAAGGAAAAAACAAAACGATGGCATGACAGAAAAATATTGCCGAGGTAATTTTATTATGGACAACAAGTACTGCTCTACAATTCTCGTCTTAAGTTATTTCCAGGCAAGTTAAAATCACGATGGTTAGGACCATTTATCGTACACCAAGTCCATGAAAATGGAGCAATTGAAATCTAGAACCAAAATGATGGTTCCATCTTCAAGGTGAACGGGAAGAGACTCAAGGAGTACAAAGGAGCCCCAGTCATACGTGATAAATCGGCATCGTTGGCACATGATGCCCAAAAGTTTGCTTTACTTAAACAAAATTCGTTGCCTATGCAACGAAAATTTGAATCTTGTACATAAATAAATTAAGTTATTTTCTTCTTTCATTATCCATTTTATTTTATTTTCTTTATTTATTGTAGGTATACAAAGAACACGTGGCAGCATGGGGAGTTGGGGTATGCATGAAAATAAATGAAACCCTAGGATGCATTAGTTTGGCGGTAGAATAAAGACGGAAATAGATCTTTTCCCCCACTTTATGTCCAATCTTATATTTCTCATTGAATGTAGAAATCTATTCCCCTCGTGTAAGGACAAAACTACCCCGAAACCACTCATTACTTTCCAAAGAAAAAAACTGCCCAACTTATTCTTCTTCATCGTGCCTTATGCTCTCTCTACCATAGAAGAAACATTTTCTCTCTCAAAGAAATCCTCCCCATCACCACTATTGATTTCACCAAACCAACCAAGTACAATGGTAATATCAAGGAAAGTCTCATCCCCAACACAGAGTTTAGAACGTTTCCAACAGCCGAAGGGGAAACACGCTTCAAAATCCTACAGAAACGACAAGTATATTTGGAAGATGGATTCGGCTTTCCAGCTGAGGATGAGGAGTTGTTTAGACCAGAGGTGATGAAGTGATAAAGAAACAAAACTGGGAGAAGTTCGCTCGCCATCCCAAAGCCGTAGCACCAGCAATGGTGAGGGAGTTCTACACCCACCTCGAGGACCCATCAAACCACACGGTGTACGTCTGAGGGAAGCTCCTTCGATTTTCCCCTTCAATACTCAATAGATACATCAAGTTAGGCAAAGTGCAGAAGCAGTACAAGTGATTCGTGGCTGAGGCGGATCAAGAAACGTACAACGGAGTGCTGGAAGACTTATTCTTCGGGTGGGCCAAGTTCGAATTGAATGCCCCAACTAGGAAGAGAGTCGATCATTGAGCCATTAAACCGATCTTGAAATTATAGAACCACTTTCTTAAGGGCAAGCTTATGCCCACATCTCACAACACCACTATACTCGTGAAAAGATTGATGCTCTTGAACCCGATCATATACAGGAGGAAGATTGATGTTGTTGAACGCATCTTTGAGCAAATCCATAAATGTGCCAAGAGGAACTGGGGTAATCTATTGTTTCCCAACATGATTACTGCACTGTGCATCAAAAAGAAGGTCCCTAAGGAGCCCTTTGAGGATTTTATTAAATCCAAGGAGGGTATCACCAAGAAGAAGGTACCCAACTTAATGAGTTGTGATGACAATGTCTCACATGAAGGTTTGGAGAGGGGAGCAAAAAATCGGTTGTTGCGGCTAGAATGACCACTATGGTTACACACACGAGAGAAACGCGTGAAAAGTTTGGGCGCCTAGAGGATCACAGGAAGATCTATTTGGAGTATGTCCAGGCAAGGGATGCACATCTCAAGGCCTTCTTCAAAGAGTTACTCCCGAACACAAACGCCAATCTGTCACCCTTCCCCAGCGTTATCCTTAAATACATTGCTGGTGGCAGCATATTCCACGCCTCGACATCGAATGTCCCTTCAGAGGTTCCCTCATGAGTACTAACTGATGTGCCACCACTAGTAACCCATGTCTCACCCGTACTAGAGGAAGGCCAAGGAGACACAGAAGAGTTCCTTAGCTCCTCATCTTTCACCACCTCCGATAGCAGCGAAAATACCGCACCTAACTTCTTCTCAGATGAAGATTTCACTCCAGCACCGAAGGAACCCGAGCATGATCCCATTGAGTCCCCTGTCAGTCAAGCAATGCCAGTCCCAACAGCAGCTCCTAGCCCAACACCAGTTCCATCACAACCGACTCCTACTACCGAGCAACCAACTCCAGCACGAGCCTCGAACATCAAGAAGCACTAAAAGAGAATAGAAGGTTGTATACTTCAGCCATCTCCCTCGATGATAATAGCAGTAGACTCGGGGTCCGAGAGTCCATCTCCTCCCAAATGACGCCAAACGAGGGCGTTCAGTCAAGCCACCCCACCATAGTAAGTTTCCATTTTAGTTTTTTACTTTTATTTTTGCATTCACATATAGTATCATGTAGTTTTAGTTTTCATGCATTGAGGACAATGCATCCCTTAAGTTTGGGGGAGGTATTGTACCATATTTTTCCATACTTTGTTAAAAAAAGCAATTGATAATGATTGGTTGAAAATTTTGGTTGTCATGACATAAATAGGTTAAGTTTATTGTTAGGAATAAATTAGGGATGCCTAATGATGAATGCAATTTGATTGCCTAGGCCATAATTATTGTAAGATTGTCTAAGGAAGAGAACCAACCCTAAGCCTGATTCTTTGAAATTTACAAACACTATTATAGACTGTCCCTGCTTAAGGTAATCTACAAAATTTTTAGGAAATAACTTTCTATTTTTCGAGACTTCAAAAATATTTTAATGGTAAAGTAAAACTCCCTAGTGTTTAAAAACTTGAAAAAATAAAAAGGGACACTCCTCTGTACAAAGGCATAAACAGAAAAACTCCATAAGAAATTAAGAGTAGACAAGCATATGAGTGAATGAAAGTAGTCACATGATGACTCTGCCCGACTAGCTTGGGGGTAGAAGGTATGCTCCTTTTCACCTAGAGTGTGGGACGGTAGGTGTGATGAGATGACTCTCCTATGAAAAAAATAAAAAATAAATAAATAAAAGTTGATAAATAACTAGGAGTATAAACTAAGTCTGACAAATAATTTGATGCCTTGACAATCTAGAAGTGCTTACTTTAAGTTTTCTGATTACCTTTATGCATAGACTAGTTACAATCACGCACACACAATAACAATGAATCCTGACTAGGGAGGGGGCTTGACTGATATGATTGTTGAACATGTTGAGGCCAAATATTTTTGCTGAGGGATGAAATCTCAAACCATAAGATTTTCTTAACACTACTTTGCCATGAAAATTTTAATTTTTTTCTAGTTATTATACATTGCTTGAGGACAAGAAATAGCTTAAGTTCGGGGGTGTGATAACTCCGTAAAAACTCAATTTCCAGTTTTTTCACTTAAGTTATTGCTCGTCTAAACAAAGTATGAATAACATATTAGTTGCATTTAGTTGCATATAGGTTATGTTAGCTTGTGGTGGATAAGTTTTCCTTAGGCAAGATTTATTTGGTCTGACTGATGCTGTTGAGGAGAAAGGGTTGTTTGGATTATGTTTATACAAGAAACATACAGAGAAAGAATATTTCATTCGTGATAACGTAACTTTGTAAAGGCCAATGGAACAGATAAGAACGTGAGGAGCAGATTTATCTCGCCAAGGCAAGGTTTATCTGAAGAAGTCTGAAACAGGTGTGACGAAACTACCTATGTCACATGCTAGTTGGATGACCTACTTCACGAAGTAAGCCTTAATTATTCAGACAGCCACCAGCCGCCTTTTTTTTTTAAGTCTAGTCATTTAATAATGGCTATTTAAGGAAACTCCAAAAGAATGCAAAGCACTAGAAGATCTTTCCTTATAAATAACCAGCCGTAGCCGCCAAAGAGAGAGGGCAAAGAAGAAGAGAGAAGATCTTTACTCAAGGCATAAGCGAGCTACTGCAGTGCTTTCTCACCGTTTCCCAACCAACCTTCCTTGGTGTCTTCCATAGCCCGACTGTAGCAGAGCGGTGATCATGTCTCGATAGAGGCTAATCACCAAGGCAGGCATGGTGCTGATCAAAATTGTCGCAACAAAGCCCCCATTTTTGGGAGTCGTTCTTCATTTTTTCTTAAACTCTTTATCTATTTGGGGTTGTATTAAACATTGAATCTTGGATGATTTTTCATAGCACTATGGTTGTCTTACTTGGTGTTAAACTTTGTTTTTCCTGAACAATATTTTTATGTTATATGAATGATGAATTATGTTTTGGTTATGACTGTTTTGTTCATAGTTTAAATATTTTACCTTATCACTGTAAGAGCATTGAGAGATCGCCTAGGTTTTTACTAAAACATGTCTTGGCAATATAAGAGCATCGAGAGATAGCCTTTTGTCTAGATAGCTATTCTTATATTCGAGAGAATTAAGATAGATCCACGTGAGCAATGGAATGAACCTAGGATGGTGAAGTTCTAACTTGTCTACCTTAGAGATAAGGAGTGAGTTTCAAATGACTAAAAAGGATAGATGCTAGAGTAGGATAGACAACGCCTATAGTTTACGCTGAGAGGTATTTCTACAAAAACAGTTTGACAAACCAAGGGTTGTAGTTAATGATGAGGAGTATTGCGATAGTAACCGTCTAAGAATACCTAGTAATCCTGTCGGGCAGCTTTAGTAAGTCATAATAATTCATTCTAGACTTAGAATAATTGTTGTCAATACAAAAGTTTAACATAAGTGCTCTGTGATAAGTCTGAATATGTGAGGTTGTTTGCATTATATTTAAATAAATACTTGTCTAGTTTTATTTTATTCCAGCATTCTGCATACTTATTTTGCCTCGACCAAACTTTTCTACAACCAATATATTACTTCTTGTTTTATTAATATCAGTTCTTAAGTTGACAACTTAGTAGGAATTAGTTTGTTACATTAGTTCTAGTTATGGTTAAAATAAATTTCCAATCCAATCCCTGTTGAGACGATCCTCATTCACTACTATATTACTTGCATCGGTTGTGTATACTTGCACGGATTTGTTTGCCTTAGCATATACATTTACAAGAGATCAATTTTCTAAATTTTAAATCATTTCAATACAATCACTGACCTGATATTTGGGGTATTACGATTCCCCCTCAAGAAAATTTATCCCCAAATTTAAAGAAGTACCTGATACGAAGAGGTATGGAAACTACTTTCTCATGTCTTCTTTTTCCCAAGTAGCTTCTTATACCTTATGGCTTTTCCAAAGTAATTTAACTAGAGGAATCTTCTTGTTAAGCAGTTCTTTTCTTTCTTGAGCCAATATCCGCAGTATTTCGTCATCGTAAGTCACATCTGGTTAGATCTCTATCTCATCTGGAGTGATAATATGGGATGAATCTGATCGGTACCTTCTGAACATCGACACATGAAAGAAATTGTGGATCTTATCCATATCTAGAGGCAAAGCTAGCTGATAAGCTAGTGGTCCGACCCTTTTCAAAATCTCATAAGGTCCAATGAATCTGGGACCTAGCTTTCCTTTCAGTCCAAACCATAATACTTTATTCCAAGGAGACACTTTCAGAAATACCTTATCTCCCACTTGAAATTCAATTTCTTTTCTTTTCAAATCTACAAAAGACTTTTATCGATCAAAGGCTATCTTTAGATTATCCTGGATAACATTCACTTTCTCCTCCATTTCTTTCATTATATCCATACCAACTAGGTCTCGATCTTTCAGTTGAAACCAATTTAATGGTGTTCTGCACTTCCTCCCATACAAAGCTTCATATAGGGCAATCTTAATACCCGATTGATAACTATTATTATAAGAAAATTCTGCTAAAGGAAAATACCTTTCCCATGATCCTTTAAACTCAATCACACATGCCCTTAGCGTATCCTCTAATATTTGAATAGTTCACTCTGATTGCCCATCTGTTTGAGGTTGAAAAACATTGCTGATATTCAAGCGAGTACCCACTGCCTTATATAAAAACTTCTAAAATCTTAAAGTAAACCTTGGGTCTCAATCGGATACTATCAATATAGGCACTCCATACAGTCGAACTATCTTTGACTTACAATTCTCCATATTTATCCATCGAGTAATTTATTTGAACTGGGGATAAAGTGAGATGTCTTGGTCAATATGTCTACAATTATCCATATTGAGTCCTTTTTACACGATGACAAAGTTAGCCTCGAAACAAAATCCATTGTAACTCGTTTCGACTTCCACTCATGAATGGATATCGATTGTTGCAATCCAAATGGCACTTGGTGTTCAGCTTTCACTGCTGACATATCAAACATCTCGCAACAAACTCGAATACAACTCTTTTCATGCCAGGCCACCGATAACGACTCTTTAAATCCTTATACATATTATCCCCTCCTGGATGCATCGTCGAAGGACAATAATGTTCCTCGAAAAGAAAATATTTTTTTAATTCCTCATTGTCGAGAATACAAAGTATTCCACGATAATATAAAAATCCATTAATCCTCATTTAAAAGTATTTAACCTTTTCTTTTTCTACTTGCACCATTCGTGCCAAGCATTCCTCATCTCGACCTTGCAGCTCTTTTACCTGATCCAAATAAATCGGCTTTAACTTAAGTTCAGTAATCAAGGAACCATCTTCCTTTAAACACATCCACACATCCAAAGTCATAAAGCGGTAAAAGTCTTTCGGCTAAGTGCATTCGCTACCACATTAGTATTTCCAGGATGATAATCAATGATCAAATCATAGTCTTTTAAAAGCTCTATCCATCTTATCTGTCTCAAATTTAGTTCTTTATGAGTCATGAAAGTACTTTAGACTCTTGTGATCCGTATAAATATGGCACCGCTCACCAAACTGATAATGACACCAAATTTTCAAGGCAAACACAACCGCTGCTAATTCCAAATCGTGTGTCGAGTAATTTTTTCTCACGATTCTCTAACTATCTTAAGGCATACGCCACACCTTTTCCATCTTGCAAGAGTACGCTTCCCAACCCATTATGAGATGCATCCCTAAAGACTACATAGTCTTTACCCGACTCAGTTTGTACGAGCACTGGGGCCTCTGTTACTATTCTTTTTAGTATTTCAAAAATTTATTGGCATTTCTCCGTCCAAACAAAAGACAAATCTTTCTATAACAACTTAGTTAGTGGCAAAGCTAACATTGAGAATTTCTTCACGAACCGTCTATAATAACCAACAAGCCCCTAAGAAACTTTGAACTTTATAAACATTATTTGGGGTTTGTCAATCCACTATAGCTTGAAACCTTTTAGGATCTACTCTTATGGCTTCTACGAAGACTGTATGACCAAGGAAAGCAATCTCAGCTAACCAAAAATCAGACTTGGACAACTTGGCATACAACTTCTTTTCTTGATGTGTATGAAGAACTACTCGAAGATGGGCATCATGTTCCTCTCTTGACTTGGAATACAACAAAATATCGTCTATAAATACCACCACAAATTGATCCAATTAAGGTTGGAATACTAAGTTCATCAAGTCCATAAATGTTGCAGGAGAATTAGTCAATCCAAATAGCATCACCACAAATTCATAACGTCCATACCGAGTCCAAAAAGCTGTCTTTGAAATATCATCCTCTTTTATCTTTAATTGGTGGTACCCCGACCTCAGGTCTATCTTAGAGAAAACTACTGCACCTTTCAATTGATCGAACATATCATCAATCCTCGGAAGAGGATACTTATTCTTTATCGTTACTTTTTTATCTGATGGTAGTAAATGCATAATCGCATAAACTTGTCCTTCTTTTTTACAAACAACACAGGTGCTCCCCAAGGAGAAACACTAGGTCTGACAAATCCTTTATCGAGTAGATGTTACAGTTGGGCTTTTAATTCTCTTAACTCCATCAGAGCCATCCGATATGGAGTCATATAAACAAGTTCAGTATCCGGGTAAACCTTAATCTTGAATTCTACTTCTCAATCTAGAGGTAAACCCGGTAATTATTCTGAAAATACCTATTGAAATTCCTTAACTATTGGGATATCAATCAATCTCACTTCCGGTACTCGAGTGTTTATCACATTAGCTAAGAAAGCTATACACCCTTTTGACATTATTTTCCTTGCAATCATGGCTGATATCTCATTAGATGGTGATTTCTCTTTTTTACCGATCACTACAATTTTTGAGCCCTCTATATCTTTTAGAAATAATCGTTTCTTGCAACAATCGACCCATCCATGATGTGGAGACAACCAATCCATGCCCAAAATTATTTCAAACTCATCAAAAGGTAACTTCATTAAGTTTTTCGAAAACATAATCCCTTGAATCTTTATCGGTCATTTTCTACATACCCGAGTTACTCTCGCATTATGACCCATAGAGTTTACCGCTAAAATGAATTCCTCTAGCTCTAACCAACTTTGTACTAATGTACAAGTGTGTAGAACCAGGGTCAACTAAAACAAATACAGGCTCATCAAAAAGATGGAATGTACCTGTTATGATCTCTGGCTTATCTCAATCTTCATTGGTCTTAATGTTGCAAATTTTGGCGACTCCCCAAGTGTTTTTTCGCTGTATTGATTTAGATTGTCCCCTGGATCTACCCTTTCCTCTTCTTCTATTAAAGGTTGCCACAAATCTTTCAGATTACGCCGAATTGTTCCCAAATTTCTTAAGAAAGTTTTGAACAAAGTGACCAGTCTCGTCACATTAGAAATAAGCTCCACTTTAAAGTCTGCATATTCCACGGTGTAATTTACCACATGTTGGACATGGAGTCCTTTTCCCAAATGCTCTACCCGAGCTAGTAGAAAAAGACTGGGATTGTTTAGTTTTCTGTGAAGCTGCAGCAAAACCATCTCTATCAGTATATCTGGAACTCGTGCCCTTGCCTCTCTTAGCATGATGGGGAGTTGAAGACATTCCAACTCTTTTCCCCATCTACAAACTCTGCTCCGCTGCTAGAGTCTCCTCTTGAGCTCTTTCAATAGCCTTGGCTCAGTTTATGACTTCCTGCAAACTAGGTAAGTTCAAAGCCAACATCATTTCTTTCAACTTTGGCCACAAACCTTCTATAAACCAATCACATTGAGCCTTGCCATTTAGAACTACTTCAGTAGCAAAACAACTCACCTTATTGCACTCAGCCTCGAACTCATGTACTGCTCGATCACCTTGTTTCAAATTAAGGAACATTAGCAGCATTTCCCGTCTAAACTGCTCACCCACATACTTGTTCTTGAATTCCTCCAGGAATAATTACAATGTCACTTGTTCCGGTGGTGCATACATCGTAGTATTTGACCACCATAATGTAGCTGATCCTATAAGAAATATACAATTCAACCCAACTTTTCCGAATTCGAGAGTTAAGACTTTCAATCATTAACATAACATCATTTACCCATAAGTCTACCTCCATATGACCCTCATCCTCTTCTTCCCGGAACTCATGAGCTCCCAAACTGTTCAACTCTTTTAAGATCAACATCCTCGATGCTGAAGGAGCAGGGGGAGGTCGAGAAGGTTAAAATTGGGCCAATATGGCATCGAGAGCTTGCATAAAAGCTCCAAACTCAGGCACCAACATCCTCTGATATGTAAGAACACTAGCATTTTCAGATGGATGTTTTTTTTTATAGAAAATAAGGGGGCACAGTGTAGAGAAGATATAATTAGGGTAGGAATAGTTTAGTTTAAAAGAAAAATTGGTTAGTTACGAAGAAAGCCATTAAACATTCTAGGTTTTAGAAACACTTCAAGCATTTTAATTCTACAATTTGGTCACTGATTTTAATTTAGGAATTTAGGTTAAAATTTTCCAAATTCTAGGGCTTTTAATTTGGGAATTGTTCATTTTGTTACAATCAAACTTTACCAATTTTCCAAAATAGCCCAATTTCACATTCTAACATCAAATTCAACATTCCAACACTAAATTCCAGCATAATACAACAACTATTACACAATTGTACATCAACCACATAATTTTTCATAAATTATGAATATGTCCCTAAACTTGTGAAATTTACAAATTAGTCTAAATAATATTCTAAAGCTTGTAGGACCTTCCAAATATCATTTTAAAGCTTAGAGAAAATTTTCCATAAATTTTCCCTAACACTTAGGGTTAGGGATTTTGTGATTTCGAACTTGATTCAAGCATGAATTCAACTTCTAATAAACAATTCAAAGATTAACAATCAAATCTCTAACATAATTTATCCAAATCATAACTTTATCAAAAGCGTAGGTTAAGGTTGAATCAATTAGGGTTTGATTTCAACTGTTTCAATCATCATACAAGCTTGTAAACAGTTCTATAACATCAACAACATCAAAATATATCATCAATTCATAAAACCCTAACATTCAATTCATCCTCCATATTCAAGAACTTATGATTTCAAGCATGACTAACATGAATATTTGGTACTAAATGATAGAGCATTTCGAATAGATCAATTTTCTATTTCATGCTTTAATCCAAAAAAAAAGGAATTTGCTTGAAAATGAAAAATAAAATTTTTCCTCCGTACCTTGTGAAACTCATGTCCATGGATGACTTTGAGGAAGAATTTTCATGACATTTCTAGTTAATTTCATGTATGTTTTTTTATTTATTAAGCTTAATTGAATTAAAAATTAATTTGATGAGAGATGATAATTTTACCCTTAACGAAACTTGATAATTACAAAATTACCTTGTCATACATTAATTATCAACATCCAAAATCAAATATGAACATATTAATTTTCCCTTTACAACCTTATCCATGCCTTTTTACAAAAATTTCAATCTTGCCATTTTAATCCAACAATTCATAATTAACATGGAGATTAATTCTCAAATCCAATGCTCCATATTATTTTTCATCATTTTAAAATGTGGAAATAATATTTCTAACCTTAATTTATAATCCTTCAAAATTTATCACAATTTTGATTTGATTCGATTAACTTAACTTTTATCAGACTTTAACAATTTATAGCTTTTAACAAAAATTTCAGATGAAAACTCTGATTCCCATGATAATTTCATTCTTGGGAGTGAGTTATTCATTTATGGGGCCCAAATGCATAACTTTTAAAATTACACCTTGGTATCTAAACTTTATAATTTGGCCACTAAACTTTCAAAATTTATACTTTGGTCGTTAACCAAAATTTGGGGTATTACAATTCTCTTCCCCTTAAGAAAATTTCATCCTCAAATTCTCAATATGTACCTGATATAAATAGATGAAAATAATGTTTTTCATATATTGTGTTCTTTTTTTTTCAAATCTGAATAATAATTTTGTAAATCAATAACTATTTTGAGATTACCTTGAATAATCTTTACCTATTACAAATCCCATTGTAACTCATTCCCATTCCCCCTAAGGGATGAAAAATTGTTACAATAATTCAGAAGGCACTTGATGCTCTACTTTAACTTGTTGACATGACATGCATTAAGAAACAGCTCTGTAATAACTCCTTTTATGCCTGCCACTAATATCGACTCTTTCCTCGATAATATAATCATCCATCAAATTAACTTCAGGGTCTTTGGTTTAACCTTTTTCCACTTCTCCTATCTTTGACAAGCATGTTTCATCTTTTCTTTAAAGATCCTTTACTCGATCTAACAATATAGGCTTTCACTTTAATTCTGCAACCAAAACACTGTTTTTCTTTAAAGGCAATCACATATTCAAAATTCTCAGAACAAAAATGTCTTTCGGCTTTATCGTATCAACCACAACATTACCCTTTCCTGGAGGTAGTCGATAAGCACATCATCATTCTTTAAGGAATTCAATCCATTTCTTTTATTTTCACTCCTTTGAGTTAACACATACTTTTGACTTTTGAGAATAGTATATATAGCGTCATGCCATATATAGATAGTGGTGTTATATCTATGAAATGAACACAACTCCTGCTAACTCAAGATTATGAGTCAAATAATTTTTTTTATGATTCTTAGCATGCATCCCAAACCATTACGAGATGCATCATTATAAATCACACAATCTTTTCTCGTGACACCGGGGATTCTGACAATATTCTCTTTAATTTATTGAAATTTTCTTGTCACTAATCAATCCATATGAATGATACATCTTTTCTTAATAGATTCGTTAGAGGGGAAGCACTCATGGAAAAGTTCTTTATGAACCTTCAATAGTAACTAGAAAGTCCCATGAAACTTTGAATCTTGAAAACATTCTTTCGAATTTATCATTCGATTATGGCTTGCACTTTCTTGAGGTCTAATCTTATCCCCTCTGCTAAGACCACATGGTTAAGGAATGCAACTTCAGACAACCAAAATTCACACTTTACCAACTTAACATACAACTTTTTCTCTTGAAGTGTTGGAACAATTTTACAAATATATGCACCATTTTCTTTATTAGTCTTACACTAGATCAAAATATCATCAATAAACACAACCAACAATTAGTCCAAGTTTTACTGAAATGCTCGATAAATGTTGCATGAATATTAGTTAAACCAAAGACCTTACCATAAACTCATAGCATCCATATTGAGTATTGAAAGATTTATTAGGAAGATATTCTTCCGCAATCTTTAGCAGATAATATCCAGATCGAAGATTAATCTTGGAAAACATCAATGCAACTTTTAACTGATCAAAAGATTATCACATCGTAATATAATACTTATTCTTAACTATTACCTTATTTAATTGACCATAATCCATACATAATTGCATAGACTCGTCTTTCTTTTTCACAAATAACACTGATGTTTCCCATATGAAATGCTTGGTCTTGTAAATCCTAGATCATAACAATTCTAGTAACTATGATTTTAATTCTCGAAGCTTAGTTGAAGCCATTCGGTACTGAGCCATAGAAATAAACACAGTACCTGGTAACATCCCTATTTTATATTTTACACCTTAATCTGGAGGTATTCTAGGTAACTACTCATAAACATATCTAGATACTCTCAAAAGTTGGATATCTTCCAACCTAAATTTGAAAGTTTGTATATCCTCCACATTTGTTAAAAGCCACTTGACAACCTTGTAGCAATAATTTCCTAATAGTTACTAGAAAAATCATATTTGATAAGTGATTCACCCTTTCATCAACTATTTTTATAGTCATAAATACTGAATCCTACAATATTAATCACTTTATGTGATTATCTACTATGTCATGATAATGATATAACCAATCCATACCAAGAATTGTCTCGAATTCCTCGTAAGGTAATTCCATAAATTTCGTTAAAATTAAAAATTTAACTCTTTAAATCTTTAACATATGGTTTGTGTAAATACGTCTCACCCTCATACTTTGGCCTAAATGATTAATTTCACATATGGCATTTAGGGTTGATTCTATCAAAATGTCATTTTCTTAATCAATGTAATACTTGTATATGGATGAGTATTTTTTCAATCTTACATTGGACTTCTTATTATGTCAGTGCATTATCTTAATCTGACTAAATAAGAGGATCCTAATTAATTGCATTACACTAACTACTCACTTATTCTCAAACCTCTTATTTGATTACCTACTTCAAACCTTCTATTGCACATATCTAATACATACACTACATTTATTCATTTTCATTAGTAAGGAGTGGCATCAATAGAATCATATAAACATCATATCAGTAATAATGCATCCTAGTAGCATGTATACACTTTTCAACACAAAATAGACTCTGTTTAGACTTTAGACCTAGAATCGACTAAACTTAAAGCTTTGATACTAATAAATGTAACACCCATTTCTTGTATCTAACACTGAACACGAGTTAAAGATGCCAGAAAACATTTACAAACAATCTATATTTGTAATCCAATAAAATTTTGTTTCATTAACATTTATGTAATTTGGCCTTTTTACTGAAATCACTTAATCATGCAAAATCAAAATATAATACATTATCATACAAATCAAGCTTACTTTAGGCAAAATTTTAGAAGTTCAATACTATTACTAAATGATACTTGTAACACCCTAAAATATGGGTTAGGAGTTTTGAGTTTATTCGATTGGGACTTAGAATAATTTTCCCTTAGTATATGAAGCTTTGGACCCAAATGGATTTGATTTCGGCTTGAGATAAGCCTATCAACTATTAAAAAGGGTATTTTTATTATGGACCTAGATTTAGAGGGTCTAGGGGAATAATTGGCCCACTTTTAAAACAAAGGGTGATTTCATATTAATTAGGATGATATCAAGTATGTTTACCCATTTCGTTTTCTTCACCATTGTTTGTCCCTTCGTCATCTCTTCACTCTTATCTTCTTCCACTTCAAGGAAAGCTAAAGGTTCGAGCTTTTTAGTTCTGTAAGCTTGAATCAAAGTTATAAAGTGAATCTACAACTTCTAAGCTTTCATTCAAACCATCTTTTACAAGATTTTATCTAGTCTCTATTAAAATGGGTTTATGAAGGGTTTATGAAATTTGAGTCTAAGGAAAGGGGAAGGAAAAACTCATTCTTGGGTGCTTGAGGACATTTTTTGCAAGCTAGCATCAAGGTAACATGATTCTAACTTGTCCATACAACATGTAGTTCACTAAATGTGTATAAATCGTATATTTGTTCATGCAAGCATGTTTGAGTGATTTCATGAATGGATTTGTATTTATGTGTTATATGCATGAAAGATGATACCTTTTTGACCTATAAGACACCAAATAAGACTTTAAAAATGTGTCTTAATGGAATGAATGGGTGAATTTTGAGTATGATTTTGTTCTCAAAATAGAGCACCCAGGTCTGTTAGTATTGGTAATGGAGAAACTGTACCGATATTATTTATTGTGGAAGGCAAAAACCAAGTCATTTATAAGTGTAGTATCAATACCCCTTCAAGAAGTATCCATACTCAGAAGGTCGGTATCGATACTAAGGTCTTTTGGAAAACATCGATGCTAATTTTGTACTGATACTCATGGGAGAATCGATACCCAAGATGGTGGATCGATACTCACCATAGGGGTATTGATACCAATGTATTTATCAAAACATCAAAGCGAAATTTGGTATTGATATGTCCGATATCGATACTGATGGCACATTATCGATACACATGACGATTTTTGGGAAATTTTGGTTAATTTTTGAGTGTTCTGTTTGAGGTGTTTTTAGCCCTATAACCTAAGTATCAAATACAAGTGAAAATAATTAAGATCACTAATTTCTTACCTAAAAATCAAGCAAGTTAGGATGACATAAGATTTGCCTTTGTATAATGCTCAGGAATTGGTTAGGAAACCCGAGTTACTCTAGCATTATGAAAAACATCCTTTGTTTGTGAATATCTAGATATTTTTTGTTTGGTATGCACCCGATGCACGTAAATTCTAGGTTGTATCGATAAAGATTCTGATGCATATAATTTCGAAATCATACCCCATGCTAGACTAGGTATAGAATGTCAGGTTCCGATGCACGTAAATTTTATACCTCACCTCGACCTCTCGAGGATCCGAAATAAAGTGAGGGCTACAAGTTTTGATGCGTGTAAATTTTGTTTCTAACCCCAAATTTATTTCGTTATAGATAGGCGAGTGTGTTATTCGAGATGCACGTAAATTCCTATGATCGTACCACTCGGTCTATCTCACGGTTGTTATGTACTTTTGTATGTCTATGAATTTTCACACTGGCATGTTCATGTAATGAATGCATATTTTATTGCATAGTTATTCTCGTGGCATTGATCTTGTGAGCTCAACGTATGGAATGTGTTTCTTTGCACAAGTTAGTAGAAGGATCGTTGAGGAGCCTATCACATTAGTACATTCCAGATCGGACAATTTGTAGAGTATGTCTTGAGTCCATTTTAGTGGGCATGTATTCTATATCGAACCTTTATTATTCAAGGTATAATTTTGTTTCTATTTTGAATAAAATTTTATGGTTGAATTGTACGTATTTTGGGGGAACTCCCGTACTTGTAAACTTTTATTTAAATTTCACTACTATGATGGATGAATGAGTTTGATATTTATCGATTTTTTGAAAAGAATTTTTGGGTCGACCATTTTTGTGGTTCCGTGTGGCATCATAATCCATGGATCTTCGGGTCGGAATAGATTAGGGTGTTACAATACTACTGAAAAAAACTACCTAACTCTAAATTCTCTTTTTAGTTCAATAAAATGTAAATTTTATTTAAAACAAAAAACTTAGAAAATTTAAAATTGTAGGATGTCATTACTGATACTTGTAATTATTTTTTGTTGATTGATGCCAAACACAACTTCTTACTTCACTTGCTCTTTTTTACCTACTCATGAAAATCGTCACACACTAAGCATACACTTAGTGAGGCATATACAATTAAAGTAAAACTTTTTGAAATAATATATTAAATATATAGCTACAGTGCTATGAATGTCATATAAAAATATGTGAACATATAAAATTTATTTTCAAGCCTTTTGATTTATATTGTAGCCTGTAAAATATTCAATTAACATGTATAAGCCTTATTTGGTCAAATCAAGTACTCAATAAAATATTAGCTTTCTTTTAAATCATATAACATGTATAAACACTTTATCATATACAAAGCATATCAGGCCAAAACAAAACACATAATGAACCATTTGGTTTATTATATATTATATATATATATATATATAGTCCATTGTATATCAAATGAGAATATAAGGTACACGAGTTAGAAGGAGTGTGTGCATAATAGGCAGTCGTAACTGCCAGAACATAATGCACCCTTGGTGTCAAACATAAATACAGGGGTTGTAGAACATAACATTGCTATATTAAATCAGAAATTAGATATGGAAACTCACAATGTCGGCACATCTTGAAGCCCAAAATGCAAAAATAATGATAGATAAATGTACACAAAGGTACCAGAACATACATATAGTGCCACATACAGAATCACTCAACCTCATTGTATGGAAATTGTATCAATAATTCTCATTGCACATGCAATGGGCTTTTCCATTAATTATTATATGTTAATCAATTATCATAAATATCAATATATCATATACCAATATATCCAACTTTTCATATCATAACACAATAGACAGTTCATACCCTAAACATTTCTTTTACAAATACCCTAAACATATCATATACATCATTAATAACTTTCCATTTTATCACATTTAAATCATATTCATCATATAATAAATATGAAAAATTTCATACCAATGTAGTGAAGCTGACTAATTTCGAAAATTTATGATAGCTTATAACATAAGAGCATTATAAAATGCATAATTTACTACAATTTCATATTCTAGTAGTTTGCATTACCCACAAAGAAATAATTTTCTGTTCTAATGTACACACTTAAAAATTATTTCTGTTTATACCAATATAAAATAGACTCGAGTAAGAATATAACCATAAAAGGAGCATCTTCTAGTTCAATTTGTACATTTTATGATGAATTTTCAAATCTGACTTACAGAAGTTGTTTTGGGCATAATTTGCTTCCCTGTTTTCTGACCTATGATTGATTAAAAATTCATATCTTTTTATATACTCCTTGAAATTAGTATCCAGTATCTTAAACAAAACTAGAATGATATACAAGTGAAAAGGTGTAAAAATTATCCTTGAATCATGTTTTTTATAATTTATGGTGATTTTCTAAACATACAGTTTGAAACAAAATTTCTAGGTAGATTTCACTAATTAACATCTTTAGTTTATTCCTTAATTCTATTAGCATACCAAATAAACATTTATGCATAAAGCATAAATCACATAACCTTGAGGAGTTATTTATTACCATTTTAACTACATCATTGGCTCATCACATGCAAATGTTTCATCGATAACATAAACATGATTTAAATGCATTCATTTGGTGTCCTTAGCTTGCAAACCTTCCTAAGAAATTCAAATTCATCCTTAAGCTTTTCCTTAGCTTTAATATTGTTTGATATTGAATTCAAGCAAAAAATCTTAATGAACATCATTTACAAAACTTATACAATTCAAATCACATGTTAGAATCTTAGTAACATTGTGACCCATTAGAAAATACATTCCAAAAAATCTTTCGATGCTCATTCGATATTAATTCCATGTCACATCATAAATGCTGACCTTGACACTTCAAGTTAACAATTCAAGTCCCTTTTTAAACAAAATCATCAAAACCTCACGTAACATTTTCAACTTTACAATTTAACCACTAATTATGAATTCTTTTAGAACCCATCTCAATGTTTTCATTTATTCAGAATGGTCCTTTGACATTTAACTTCAATTAAAGCTTCAAATGAAATCATCATAAATTCCATCATTTAATTCATGCAAGGTACATAAACAATTTCCAAAATTTTAACTTAAATTCCTAACTTTTCCATATTTGTGATTTGGTCCTCAAACTTTATATTTTTTTTCCAAAATAGTACAATTTCACATTCTAACATCAAATTCAACATTCAAACATTAAATTCCAGTATAGAACAAAAACTATTACACAATTACAAATCAATCCCATTCTCTTTTTTTTTGTTGTTGCGTTGTTGTTGACTGGGATCGTTGGTAGTTTTTTTTTGTATCTTGTTTCTGTTCTGTTTTTTTTTTGCTCTCCGTCCTCTGTCTGATTTTTTGTTTTGCAGGATCCGGTGGCTTTTATAGCCACCACCGGTGATGGCTTTATACCGGTCCCAATGAGGTTGATTAGGTGAGTCACCATAGCTATGGTGGTGACTCACCGTAGAGCTTGACATGTGGAGGGGTAGTTGGGTCTTTTGGAGCCTTCTGTTGAGGTATCGTGGCAGAATAAACCGTCGGCAGCATCTGGTTGGGTCACCTGGCAGTGGAGTGTCGGCAATGAGCGGCGGCTGTGGCTTCTGGAAGCTTGAGGCGGCAGCTAGAGCTAGGGTTTAGAAACCTTAGCTGAAACCCCAAATGTTTAGGGTTTCCTTTTGTGTCTGGGCCGGTTCTGGTTGGGCCTAGGATTTGGGCTTGTAATTATTTTTTAATAATAATAATATATATAATAATATATATAATAATTATAATAATTATAATTATTATAATATTAATAATAATAAATTAATAAATAAAATGGGTAAAAAAATTAGTATCTTCAGGCCAAATTAAGGATAATAAATTAAGCTTAGAGATATTGTTTCTACATTTTAAAATGATGGAAAATAATATAGAACATTAGATTTGAGAATTTATTTCCATGTTCAATTTAGACCATAGGATGAAAAATGGCAAGACTGAAATTTTTGGAAAAATGCATGGGCGAAGTTGTAAAGGGTGAAATAATTTGTTTGTTTTTGACTTTGGGAAGATGATAAGTAACATGTGGCTTGGTATGGATGTAATTATCAAGTTTCATTCATTTTAAAATTGTCATTTCCCATTAAATGAATTTTAAATTCATTTAAGTCTAAATAAATGACAAATTAAAATAAAATTAGGGAGAAATTTCATGGAAGCTTGGTCTTATTCATCTTCCATTGTCGTGAGCTTCAACCCTAGGTGAGAGAAAGTTAATTTTTCATTTTTGATCAATTTCCTTTATTTTTGGGTTGAAGCATGAAATAGAAAATTGTTTTATACAAAGAGCTCTATCATTTGGTACTAATATTGCATGCTAATATTGCTTCAGTTAATAGATCTTAAATTTTAGGGTTTATGAGAATATCATGGTTTTATGAAATGATTATGGATTTTGAGGTTATTGATGTTATAGAATCATTTCCAAGCTTAATTGATTTTTAAAACCATATAGAAATGCTCCCAATGAATGCAACCCAACCTAGGGTTTGAGGAAAAGTTGTGATTTTGTTAAATTAAGTTAGAGGTTTGATTGTAGTGGTCTTGAAATGTTGAATAAAAGTTGATTTCATGCTTGAATTAAGTGAAAATCATGGAACCCTAACCCCTATGACATTCAGCCCTAAGGGAAATATATTGGAAAATTGTGAAATTTTCCCATAATTTAGAAATGATGTTCGAAATATTCTACAAGCCTAAAAAAAATTTAGGGACCATTTCATAATTTTGTAAAAGTTGGGAGACCTATTTGATAAATTTAAAAAGTTATGGGATTAATGCATAATTGTTAAATAGTTTATGTACATTACTAGAATTTAATGTTAGATGGTTGAAATTGAAGTTAAAATGTGAAATTTGACGATTTTGGAAAGTTGGCAAAGTTTGAGGACCAGAATTATAATTATGGAAAAGTTAGTGACCAAAGTGAAAATAGTGTAATTGTTGATGTAGTATGCTTGACATTTTAATTATGTTAATTGAAGCTTGAATGGAGGTTAAAGGGCAAAGGGATATTTAGAATAAAATGGATTAGTCGAGATGAATTCTAAATGAATTAATAAATGGGTTGTTAAATTGTAAAGTTTAAAATGATATGTGATGTTTGGATGAATTTGAATAAAAAGGGACCTGAATGGTCAACATGAGGTGTTAAGGTCAATACTTATGTTGTGACATGGAATTTGAATCGAGTGTGAATCGAAATATTTTAGGAATTCATTTTCTATTTGTGTACCTATTTTAGTGAGAATCTAACATGTTGTTTGAAATTATATATCTTATAATGATGCTCGTTTAGATTATGATTGAAATCAAGATCAAGCAATAATAAAGCTAAGGAATAACTTAAGGACGAGATGTGAATTACTAAGAAAGTTTTGCAAGCTAATGACACAAGATGAGTCCATATTTAATTTGTACTTATTTTATCGTGCAACATTGGCTTACGATGAGCCAGTGACGGAGTTACTGTGGTAAGAAGTGACTCCAAAATTTTATGTAAATTGTGTTTCATGCATATATGTTCATTTGGTATGCTAATAGAATTAGTGAATAAGCTAAGGATGCAAACTAGTGAAATCTACCTATACTTATGACTTGAACATTAAGTTTATAAAATCACCATAAATTCTACAAAAAGTTATTATAGGGTAATTTTTATAATGTTGGATTTCTATATCAATATAGTTTCATTTAAAATAAGCATCTACTGATTTTTATAAGTATACAAAAAGATATGAATTTTTAATCGATGATAGGTTAGAAAACAGGGCAGTAGATTCTGCTCAAAACAACTTCTGTAAGTCATTTTTCAAAATTTACTATAAATTGTACAAATTGAACTAGAAGAATTTCCATATATGGTTAGAATCATATTCGAGTATAGTTTTAGTGGTATAAATAGAATAATTTTAAATATATATTAATACAGAATAATGCTTCTTCAAGGGTAGCAGAAACAACCAGTATATGAAGTTTATCATGAATGATGCTTGTTATGATACTCTTATGTTATATGCCATCATAAATGGGTAAAATGAGCCAATTCTATTATCTTATCATGATAGTTATGATAATCATCATATGAAGAAAAACAAAATTAATGTTCATATACCAAATAGGAAAGTTATAAGTGATGTTTCCATGATATATTTATGTTATGTAAAAACATAATATTTAGGGTATGAACTACCCAATGCATTGTAATATGATGTTTGATATGTTAGTATATATCGATACTCCTGATAAGGGAATGGTATATGATTATGTTATAAAAGCCCATTGAATGTGCATTGAGAGTATTTGGTATATTGTGCATGTCATGAGGTAGAGATTTTTACCGATAAACTTATTTAGTGTATTCGTGCACTCCAGAATTAGTGCATTTGTTACACTCATGTTTTAGTGCCACGTTGCACTCCAGCAATAGTTCATTCGTGCACTCCAGTATAAATACATACATGCACTCCTGTATTAGTACCTTTGGGTACTCCTGCGTTAGTACATTCGTGTACTACTATCATTATATGTGCAATTATGGTGTTCATGTTGTTTTGACATGTGAATATTAGTATTGGGATGTTGTGTTCTACAGTACCTATACTCCTGTGTAGCACTTAAACTGCATATGATCTATGTGGCAGTTTGACGATATAATATGTATAGTCGATTGACTCACATATCATGCATACTTATTTTATATACATTGGGCTATGATTGGAATATGTGAATTTTGCAGGTTATGTGTTGATGGAAAGACTTTAAAAAGTTTGTTTGAATGTCATGTATATTTTATATGATATCTACTTTCTCTGATTATTATGATGTTGCATATTTTGACATGCCTTAATTTGTTTAATATATTTATGAAGTTACCTCACTAAGTGTGTACTTAGTTTGTGATGATTTTAACTCATAGGTAAAAGAAAAGAGTTGAGCTTGACATCAATCATCGAAGACTACTTACTAGTATTAGTAATGACATCCTGCTATTGTTTTAAATTTCTAGTTGGCATGCATACATTTAAAAAGAGTATGTATTATTTTAATATAGATTATGTTGTTAGAGTATGCCCAAAGACCAATCATATGATGATTGTAATAATATATTTATTTACCGATTTTGTTGAATAAAGGCATTGCCACTATTATTTTCAGTTATGTGTCTTTGTTTAACATAAACTGAACTATAATAAAGTCCATATAATAACATTATTAAAATATCCATAGTCAAGTATTATTATGGGCATTGACAATAATAATACGCTTAAGACTAACATGTTATTGACTGATGACAAGGAGTTGTCATTGACATAGAGTTGTCAGAATTGATACATGATTATATTGTTAGAGAACAATGTATTGGATTGACCCATCATGAGCATATGTCTTGGATTATTATGTAACGGTCATAACATTTCTCATGGTGATGACCATATGTATGATCCTCAGACTTGAGATCAATGTCATCCCTACATTTATTGTTGTATGTTTTGATACAGTTAAACATGCTCCGTAACTGGTTGCACTATAAAGAATGTTATTGAATATATTTCGATAAATGTAGTGGGGTGTATATGGTTAAGATAAGATTTTTCCTTCCTACATAATAGGAAATATATCACATTCCACTTGATCGAATGAGACTAGAAATGCATGGCCATGCTTGAATAAGTTGATATGTTATATCATATTCGTTAATTATAGTCTACTCTAGATATCAAGAAACAATAGATGGGCTATACAAGTGTGACTATTCTAAGACTTGTGCATATTCTAGATATAAAGGACAAAAGGATGTAACACATAAAAGAGTTAATCACGAAGATGATATGTCGAATCATAATTTCTTGTAACTTAGATGACAATGATATATTGCTAGATGTCACTCATTGTATGTAACATTAGAATTGTTCTATTAATTACTACTAACGTTACAAGAACCTACAGGGTCACACCCTAGGATTGAAATGAGCAAAAATGTACAATTTGTTGCATGTTACTAAAATATATCTAGAGTTATGATATGTATATTTGATATACATATGATTTTAATTATCCTGAATATAGTAAGTAAGCATTAAAAGAATGTAATTTAGATTAAAACTATTTTAGTTGGTATATATAATTCGGAATAATTAAATAAGTTTTTAAATAAACATAAAAGATTATAATTCAGATTATAAGTCTTTAATGTATATTTAATTGAATTAATTAAATAATATTTTATTATTAATTCGAAATAACTTTAAAAACCCAAAGATGTTAGGGTAATGGGTATAAAAGGGTGTGTTAGGTCTAGCAGCCGTTTTCAAGACACACACATAAACCTTCAGCCATTTTCTCTCAAAACATTTTTGGGGAAAACAAATATTGCTCTTAATCGGGTGAAATGAGTAGAGGTTGAGACATGATTTCGTGGAGGCTTACGATTCGAGCCGATCTACACCACCAGTATTCACTGTTGTTCTTATTGTTTTTCAAAGAACACGTTGTAAGTATTTGTATCCCTTCCTCCCGATTTCAGTTTTACGTAGTTGGATCACTGGTGAGACCGTCGAATTTTGTTTCCGTTGCGTCGTGGGGTGCGCCGACGGTCCCAACATATGTTACATGTTATAGTAGAAGTATATTTATTAGCATAAAGATGGATTTATGTTTAGGCATTTCTTAGGTAGTTTCAAGGATTGTAGAAAAAGTATTGAACTGCCATATCGCTACCTGAAATCATGTGACCAAAATATTTTTAAGTGTTCCTTTTGGTTTATGAAATTCAGTTATTTATATTAAATGATTTGGTTTCTAAAGAAACAACTTTTACTCATTTTTGAATATGGAAAATGTTTTAAAAGACATGTGACATCTCTAACTCGTATTCAGAGTCATATACGGGAAATGAGTGTTATACTCATTGTTGACGATTTGACAAAGAATTCTATAGATATAATTTTGTACTACAAATTTCCAAATTGAAGCTACACCTACTGATAGACATTCACGAAAAAATTATAATTTTTGGAGATTAAAAACCCTCTCAAGCACATTACTCAAGTTAATCATCTGTTTTTAGCTTTTCGGGTTTGGGTTTTCCAACTTTTTTATTCTATTTACTTTAAGGTCTTTTTTCTTACCACTTTTTTGTTCCTATACATTATCTAACACATTGTTATTCTTTTTTAGTAGGATTAAAGGAGCTTGCAAACCTCTTATTCCTTGCATTCTTGTTCAATTAGAGTCATAACCTTTGTTTGATCTTTTAGATCTGTCTAATAACTTCATCTCATCTATGTCAATGATTGAGCTCTGATACGGACATTGAAAGACTTTTAATAAATAGAGTTTCAAAGAGTACAACATCGGTTTACTTGCCTCTCGGTGTATTACTTCTTTGGAGTGATCTATGAGGTTTCTTGTTTCTTTGATTTTTTTTCCAATTTAAATTTTTTCTCGAGTGTTGTGGATTTTTGGATAACGGAGGAAGAAGCATCTAACGAGGCACTCATTGTCCTCATGAATCATGCACAAAAACAAATGACTATACTTACTAGACTTCAAAAATAATTTGAAGAAGTGACTCTGACAGAGATACAACAACAACTACAACCACACGCCAATGACTACTCGAGACCAGCTGAAGAAAATCCACCTCTTACTCTCATGCAATGTAGACGAGACAACCATGGTTTCAAGTGTTGGAACTTCATGCAAAACCAAAGTTCACAATTGCACAATTCATAGGAGATTATGACCTAGACAACTACATAAATTGGGAGAGCATAGTTTATCATAAGTTTTCATACCACAACTATGCTTTGGAAGAACATGTACCACTTATTAACATGGAATTCAAAGATTATGCTCTCGGTTTGTGGATTCCAACAAAAAATGGTATATAATATCATTGAATACAAGCAATCATTCTGTTCCGACACACTATATTCATGAAGTTAAGCAATGACTTCATCGAATTTGACAAGGAAGAAGTTCAGTAGATGACTACTACAAGGAGATGCAATCATTACTGAATCATGCTAACATCAGAAAAGAAGAATAAGATAAAGTTTCGATATTTTTCGTGGACTTGAGTACAAGCATCGTTGACCTTACTGATTTACATGGATATGAAAGCCTTTAAGATACACTGGAGAAAGCAGTAACAATTAAAACACAACTACAAAGGAAGTATCGCTTCAGAGACACTTACTAAGGTACATATTCTACTTCCATTTTATCTTCTACTCAACCTTCTATCATGATAAGAAAATTGAGGGTTAAAAAGCCTAAGGTGGGTAATAAAGACATGATCGAAAATCGTAAAAAGTTCCGAATGAGAGGTACCTTATACTTTAAATGCAAAGGATATGGTCATGTCATTCGTGATTGTCCGAGTATAAAAAATATAATGATCTGAGATGATGGTACTTGTTGGTCTGAATCAGACAAAAATTATCCCAACCCTAAAGAAAAAGGTGATCGCATGGAATTTGATATGATGGATTTGATAAGAGTTGCTTGGTCATTAAGTAAAACCAAAGTATATAAGCAATGGATGACTCGGATATACAAAGAAAAGACATCTTTCACACAATATATCAAATAAAAGAAAATATATACTCCTTAACCATCGACAATGGGAGTTATTTTAATGTGGTTAGAAGTTATGTGATGGATACACTTAACTTGCCTTGTTAATGAAAAGTATAGTTACGATGTATGGTGTGATGTACTCCTAATTCAAGCATATCACATTCTACTATGAAGATCATCGATATATGACAATGATGCTACATATTATGATAAGGAAAACAAGTACTCTGTAAACATACATCGCAAGCCATACAGTATTACATTGATGCTACCAAAAGACATCTTATTAGATCAACAGAGAATTCTTGAGGAGGTTGAGAAATAAAAAAAATGCAAAATAAAAAGTGTTACAATCGATAAAAGCCATAAACATCACCCATAAGAGGTGAGTGAATCTAGTTGTGAGAAAAAAAAGTGCCATAAAACATTTATGCGAACACAAAACAACTGAGAGAAACCTTTTCCCTAAACAAGTCGTGTATCCTTATCCATTTCAAAGACTCCATTGTTTCGATTTTTACTAATGTAACAAGTATACCTAGTGTGTTTTACTCTATTTTACAAGATTTTTAGATGTTTTAAGTGATCCATTGGATAGTTTACCACCAACATGAGGCACATAACATGCAAATCAATTTAATTTCTAATTCTTCGATTCCTAACTGACCTTTATACCGATGTAATCCCAAAGAAACAAAGGATTTAGAAAAACAAGTGGAGGCATTGTTATGAAAAGTCTACATTTGTAAAAGCTTTAGCCCTTGTGCAGTTCATGTCATCTTAGTCCCAATGAAAGATGGCACATTTTGAATGTTTGTAGATTGCCAACCTAATAACAGAATAAGAATCAAGTATAGGCACCCTATCCCATACGTAGATGATATGTTAGTTGAACTTCATGGAGCATGCATATTCACAAAGATTGAATTCAAAAGTGGTTACCATCAAATCAAAATAAAACAAGGTGACGAATAGAAAATGACTTTCAATACAAAGTGTGAATTGTACGAATGGCTTATCATGCCTTTTGGGATCACAAACGCACCAGGCACATTCATGAGACTAATGAACCATGTACTAAAAGAGTTCAGATGTAACATCCATTTCCAGTATACATCCCTGTAGACAAGTAACAAATGTCACATAACTTTTACAACATTTTTCTTTACTTGAAAACCAATAAAATTTTGTTTATTTGAATAAACAGTTTATAAAACATTCTTCAACTACAAATATATAAAATAACATTTAAAATCCATCAAACACTAGTTTAAGTTCAAACGTAATATAATACTACAACAAAATATCAAGTATCTTATTAGAGCATCACAACATATCTAAGTACATGTCGACTAGTAATATCAAAATAAACATCTAGAGATTTCATACTATTACTGACAAGGAAACCCTTGATTTACGTTGTCAGCTGCACTCCTCACTCCGACCGTACACTATTACCTACGATTGAAAAACATCACACGCTAAGTATTAACTTAGTTAGGCATATTATAATAAATGAGGTATATTAAAAAATAAGTATTTCATAAAAGATTAAACTATGAGTTTAATCGTATAAAATATATTAACGCATAAAATTGTCTTGATAGGAAAATTTTCCATAAAAATAACCTGCGAAACAATATTTCGTATGCCTAGCATACTTATAAATCAGTATATTCCAAAATATCCATTAACATCCTAATGTAGGACAAATGAGAATGCAAGGCACACAATAACATAATTTAACCCCTTTTCAGAATAATAATCCCATACGACTACCATTATTGCACACAAAGTGCCATAGTACACAAAGTACTACTCCAAGTACACAAAGTACTCATACAAAAATGCAATATTGCATTTTCTAAAAAAATCAATAAATATCCATCTCACACCAAGTATGCTAATAACATACATAGTGCTACAATACACAAAGTACTACCACAGTACCACCATATTTATGGTAGTATTATTGCACCTATAACTCACCATGTACATAAAATAGGCTTTAAAATCCAAATCACATGTTAAAAATGTATTCCAAATCATCAATAAATAATAATTTGGATGAAACACATACATTTTTTTAGGGCAATTCATACCCTAAAATAATTCGTAAAAATCATTTTATAAATTTTATGAAAATATTTCAAAATACGATAAAACATGCTTTTATAAAAACATTCGAAGTTAACTCATTGCAAGTCATCGTCATATCATATAAGTGCACCTGGTATGCCTCACTATTATGCCTTACTGACCAAGTCCAACTATTCTTGAACTTTTTCCTTGCCTTTTGGTTTGGTTGTATCACGAACTTGATCACTATCTACACAAGCATCCATGATCACATATACAAAGATAAAATTCAATGTTGGTATCCATAATATTTAAATCCAATGACTCATATTATATTCCATAATTTTTAACACATGGAAATAATATATTTAGCCGAATTTATCATCCTTCAATTTTTCACGAAATTTCTATTCGATCCGATTAACCGATTTTTACCAGACTTTAACCCTTTCTAGTTTTCAACATAAATTTCAGATCAACAACATGATGTCAATAAAACCCCAGTGTCAAGAGTAAGATATATATATATTTATGGAATAAAAATTATATTTTGTAAAATTACCATATAGGTCCCTAAACATTTATTACTTTTATACTTTGGCCACTAAACTTTCAAAAGTTTTATATTTTGGTCACTAACCAAAATTTGGGGTTTACATCATAGGTAAGTATTTTTTTGTTTATTTTAATTATATTCTTATATACTCATATTCTCTTGAATCTCATGACACTCACGTTCTCTCAATTTTTAAAGTTTTCCTACGAGAATACTTATACGTTAACATGGACAAGGGCGTGTTATGTAGTGACAAGCTTAAATTTTTAGGCTTTATAGTAAGTGTACAATGAATCCATGTAGATGATGACAAGGTGAAAGAAATTCAACATTGACCCACACCATCTTCCATAATAGATGTAAGATCCTTTCATGGCTTAGTAAGCTTCTATCGATGTTTTGTTCTGTACTTTTGTACCATTGCAACACCTTTGATAGAAATCATCAAAAAGTTGGTTGCATTCAAATCAGGAACACAACAACAAGGAGGATTTGAAATTCTCAGAGGTAAGTCATATTCTGCCCCTACTCTTTGTTTTCCTAATTTTTCTTGCACTTTCGAGCTAGAATGTGGTGTTTTAGGTATAAGCATACGCACAGTTCTTATGCAAGAAAGACAACCTATTGCTTACTTTAACGAAAAGTTAAAAGTTGTACAATTGAATAACTCGACGTATGAAAAAGAACTTCTAGCATTAGTTCGTGCACTTGAAGTGTGGCAACTCTATCTTCTTCCTAAAGAGTTTGCTAAACACACTGATAAAAAATATTTGAAGTGCTTAAGTGGAAGAGGTAAGTTTAACAAACGACATGATCGATGGGTTGAATTTATCATATCTTTTCCTTAGATTATTAAATACAAATAAAATAAAGATAATATTCTAGCCAATACATTAAACACACTGAGATTTACACACACTGTTTAAAAGGTTCTTTTAACCAGTTTATCTTGTAGATGGATTCCTTTTTCGAATGAATAGGTTATGCATTCCACAAGGCTTGATAAGAGAATTTATGGTTCATGAATCAGATTCGAAAAGATTAATGAGACACTTTGTTGTTAACAAAACTCTGGATATGTTCACAGAACACTTATTTTGGCCACGCATGAGGAAAACCATGGAAAATGTGTATGCTTCATGCATCTCATGCAAACAAGCCAAATCTAAGGTAAATTTAAACGGTTTGTATACTCCTCTGCCTATTTTTTTCTCCGCCTTAGATTAATTTTTCAATGGATTTTATTGTTGATTTACTTTGCACCAGGAAAGGTGAGATAGTATCTTTGTGGTGGTAGACATGCTTTTTAAAATATCACACTTTATTCCATGTCATAAAACAGATGACGCCACACAAATTACTGATAATTTCTTCAGAGTGATAGTACGACTTCATGGAATTCCTCGTGCTATTGTATCCGATCGAGATACAAAATTTATAAGCCATCTTTTTGAAAGGAATTATGGGGTAAGATATGTATAAAACTTCTATAGTCCAGTACATGTCATCCTCAAATCGATGGACAACTGAGGTAATACATCGAATTATAGGTTCCTTATTTAGAAAGGTGGTAGGTAACAACAGTCGTAACTAGGAAGAATGCTTACCATTTGTTGAATTTTCATACAACATGTCAATTTATTCCTCCATATGATATCCTCCGTTTGATATAGTTTACATATTCAATCCTCCAACTACTTTAAATCTCATTCCATTACCTTTAAATCACATTACACAAATTGATGGAGAAGAGAAAGCCGCATTAGTTAAAGAAATTCATGCCAAAGCCAAGCAAAGGACGAAGAAAACATACGAGGCAATAGCACACAGATTCAACAAAAGACGACAACATGTCATCTTTGAACCTAGAGACTGGGTTTGGATACACATGAGAAATAAAAGATTTCCAAAGCAATAGAAATATAGTTTGATCTATGTGGTGATGGGCCTTACTAAATTCTTGAGCGAATCAATGAAAATATTTATTGTAATTGATATTCCAGGTGAGTATGACGTGAGTGCATATTTTAATTCTTTTTATATAACTCCCTTTGATTCTCCAGATTCATGATGAATCCTTCAAAGAAGGGGAGATGATACATGAACCATACACAATAATTTATAGTAGATGGGCTAACTCTCATAGTTGGCCCAATCACATGAGGATGAGCCAAACTTCTTCAAGTCAAGCTTCAAATGACTACTTAAGCCTTCATTAGTAAGTGCATACATGTCTCCCTAAAGATTGAAGACTTCAAGAAAAAGAATCCACATCCCCTACCGTCCACATTAACTTGGATCACCATAACACAATTTGAAACTATTTTAGGAGCAAATTGCAAGAATCCCAATAATAATCCGAAAAAATATGTTCAAGCTCTTTAAAAGAGAATCCTCTTGTAAAGTTACCCATTGTTGGATCTATAAAGCATGAGAAAACTTTCCTTTTTTTAGATTTTTAGTTATTTAGCCAATTATAAGTGTTATTATTTTATTCTATTAGCATAATAATAAAAGGGTACTTGATTATAATTACAAAATTTTGATAGATTATCATAAAGACCATGTCACCCATCACCATGCTTACCACAAACTAGCTACCTATCACCTTCTTGAAGGTCTATTTATGTTGTCCATCTCATCCTAAAAGTTAAAGGACTTAATCATGCCTTCAAACCCCTAGTTTTTATCAGCACCGTAGCTCAAACACTACATCAAGGGCTCATATTTGTGCCTCATCTTTCACCTAGATTCAAATAGATTTTATTTATTATTTTACTTATATTTTTCATACTTAATCATGTTACAGCAATGAATCATTCAAACTTATATAAAGAATGATTGTCCCACCTTTGTTCACACATCTTCTTTCTATACAATACAACAAGATTATATTTTTGCAAGTGTTGACGGCCTTGTGCCTTCGAAGCTTTTTTCGTTAAATTCTTTTAAATTTATTTATGAGATATATTTACACTCTTGTTTGCCTCTTATTTACAATAAGAAGGGCTTATTAGAGTCGAATATCAAATTTTCCATATCAATTGCAACTAAAAGGGTTTGTAGGACAATTATTATATCACTTAATCTAATCCGACCCAAAATCTTGTGGATTAAATGTCACACGTAACCATCTAAGTGGCTAACTCTTCTTTTTTTGAAAATCATTTGACCAATTTAACATCCGTATATAACATGAAAACCAAAATATAAGATACGTTAACAAAATATAAATATGTAAAATATGGGGAAGCTCCTAACAATAGTCTCCAAAATATGTAAAAAAAATATAACAGAGTTTACAAGTTAAATACACAATAAGGGTCTATGACAGTGCATGCCCACTAAAATACTCAAGATGTATTATGAAAGAAGAACTAGTATAGAAATCCATATCTGGTGACAAGCTCCTCAGCTGACACCTATGAACCTGCGTACAGAAACACATTCCATACATTGAGTCCACAACTTCAAAGCTAAACAAATAAACCTATTATACTACATGCATTCAACATATAAGCATGTTACAAGTATGGTTATGAACACTCCCATATATTAACACACCAATCAAAGTAAACATCATGGTGTAGCTTGGGTTTACTTAACATCATGTAACTCACACCCATGTTTCCTTAAATAACTTTAAGCGATACCTGGATCACTTGCATCAGTGTCTCCCTATATTTTGAGTTCAGTCCGAGTCACATAGCATCAGAGCCTCAATCGGTTAGTCTAATCCTCTAGAGTACTCAGGATTTGCTATGGTAACATAGCATCGATGCAACATCCAATGAGAATTTAAAGTGCACAAGTACTTGTTGGATATATCTAGATCATCCTCATTCTATCATACTAACTCCATTCAAGTAACTCTGGTGTTCTTATCGTTTCATGAGAATCAAACAAAGACATAAATCTTATAGAATCTTACCTTATTAAGACCTTATGTTATCATGCAATTATTAAAGCTTTCACTTGTACTCTTACTATAGTGTTTCCTTTCTTGATAAAATCCCAACTTCGATCCTCTACCTCGAACTAGTCATATTTCCCAACTAGTCATGATGTATCGATACTCCTCCTTGGGTAACAATACTCCTATACCCGTGGTACCAATATTTCCATGAGTATCGATACCAAATTTTCTTTTGATGTTTGAAAATTAGTGTCGATATCGATAGTTGCATGGGAGTATCAATACTCCCCTTCCTCAGTATTAATACTCATACGACCATCGATACCAAAATTGATTTTGATGTTTTGAAAAATACCATAGTACGATACCCCGATGGGGAGTATCGATACTCCACCCTGTTAGAGTATGCCCAAAGACCAATCATGTAATGATTGTATCGACATACTATCTTTACCGTATTTATTGAATAATGACATTACCATTATTTTCTTTTATTATATTTTTGTGTATTAAATAAACTAAAAGATAATAATGTCCATATAATAATATGATTATTACTGAAAGGTCCTTATCGAGCATTATTATGGGTATTGACAAGAATAATAATGTTGAGACTAACATGTTGTTAATTGATGACAATGAGATGTCAGTGACATAGAGATGTCAAAATCGATGCATGGATATGTAGTTAGAGAACAATATATTGGATTGACCTGCCATGAGCATATGTATTGGATTATTATGTAATGCTCACAACATTGCTCATGGTGATGACTATATGTATGATCATCGGATTTGAGATCATTACTATCTCAACATATATTGTTGTATGTTTTGATACGATTAAACATGCTCGTAACTGGTTGCACTATAAAAACTTATATTGAACATGTCATTATAGATGTAGGGGGGTTTGAATGATCAAGATATGATTTATCCTTCCTATATAATATGAAACATATCACAATCCACTTGATTGAGTGAGACTCAAATGCATGGCCATGCTCAAATAAGTTGATATGTGATATCACAAATTATTTGTTCATTATAATCTACTCTAGATATCAAGAAAGAATAGATGGGATGTACAAGAGTGACTATTTCGAGACTTGCACCTATTCTAGATATAAAGGGCAAAATGATATAATACATAATAGAGTTGGTCATGAAGATGTTATGTCGAATCATTATTTCTCGTAACTTAAATGAAAATGATATATTGCTAGATGTCACTTATTATTTATTGTGTTAGAATGGTTCTAATATTACAAATAACATTACAGGAACCTGCAGGGTCACACCCAGGGTTGAGATGAGTAAAATATAATAATTTACACGTGTATAATTTTATTATACTTAAATAAAAAATATATATAATTATGATTAGTATATATATATATGTGTTTGTGTGTGATTTTAATTATCTCGTATTTGCTAAATATAAATTAAAAGGAATAAAATTAATGTAATTATTTTATTTTAATTAATTCATAAAACCCTAAGTGTTATAGTAATAACATTATAAAAGGAAAATATTAGCCTATCAGTCTTTTTATCTATTCTCATTAAAATTTACCCGTTTTCTTAAAATATAGTTTTGAGAAAAGTATAATTTTTGCTCTCAACTAGGTAAATAAAGTAGAGGTTGAAACGGGATTTCGTGGAGGCTTTACGAATTGAACCATTTGTGACTACAACTACTTTGCTGCAATTCAAGGAACCCAAGGTGAAATTATTTGTTCCACTGTGCCATGGGGTGCATCGACGGTTCCAACACACTCTGGGTATTGATACTCCTTGAATACTAATACAAAAATTGGCTATTAGAATCTGATGAATTCCTTGAGTATCGATACTGGCTCCCAACTATCGATACAACTTAAGCAATACTGATAGTCTTTGATGGGGTATCGATACTATCCTTTCATCCCTTTGGATTTTTCTTCTCACAATAGAAAGTACCCTCAACTCAAAAATTTTATTTTCTCTCGTATAAACTCTTCCAACCTACTCTTGAAGTTGTCCCAAGGATATCAAATGGTGTTTGAAGCTTATGTATAGTTAAATGATCATCACATGATTGGTCTTTGGGCATAATCTAACAATCTCCCACTAGCACTAACAACAATCACTAACATATCTAATATCTAGTGACTCAGTGTAAAGATCATGCTTCTTATGTGTCATAGGCTTCTTTAGGGGATCGATAATATGTTTATTCGTGTCCACTCTAAATATTTCCACATCTCATCAATCTATAACATCTATAATGAGATGGAAGTACCTAAGAATATGTTTGGACCATTGATTAGATCTGGAATCTTTTGCTTGTGCAATGGTTTTATTGTTGTCACAATAGAGTTCTACAACATATGATATGCAGGATATAGCCCCTAGTACGTATATGAACTTTTGATCCAAAGAGCTTTTTTTGGTTGCTTTATTGACTGCAATATATTCAGTGACTATTTTAGAATCAGTTACTATGTCTTGCTTTGAACACTTCCAGCTCACAGTACATCTATTAAAACAAAATACAAAACTTAATTATTATCGTGAATCATCTTTGTCAGTTTGGAGGCTCGTATTCGTGTAACTTTACACTAAGCTCTCATTCCCCTCTATATACAAGGAATTTATCCTTAGTTCTTTGGAAGCACTTAATGATGTTTTTAACTGCAACCGATCGACTCTCACCAGGGTTGACTTGATACCAACTCATGATGCTTAAATCGTACGATACATCCGTTTAGATACATATAATGGTATACATGATAGAACCAATACCTGAAGCATATGGATTCTTACTCATCCGTTCTCTCTCTTCTGATGTTGAAGGACATATTTCTTTCGAGAGAGATATAACATGTCTCATAGGTAGAAATCCTCTCATGGATTCTTCCATATTGAACCTTTTTAACACTTTATCTATGCATGTACTTTGACTCAGACCTAGTAGTTGTCTTGGTCTATCTATATATATATATATCAACTCCTAAAATATACGTCACCTCAACCAAATCTTTCATAGAAAAATAACTATCTAACTAAGTCTTAATAGAATGTATAATATGTATATCATTTCCTATGATGAGTATATAGTCTACATACAAGATTAGGAAATAAACAATGCTCCCACTAGCCTTCTTATAACACAAGGCCCATATTCTTTTCTGAAAAAACAAACTCTGTGATTGTGCATCGTTGAAACGAAGATTACTGCTTCTAGAAGCTTATTTTACTCAATAAATTGACCTTTGTAGTTTACAAACCTTTCTATCATTTCCCAGAGTGAAAAAACCTTCTGGTTGTGTCATATACACATCCTCTTTAGGTTTTCCATTATGGAAAGTAGTTTTGATATCCATTTTCCAGATTCATAGTTATAGAATGCAATAATTGCAAGCAAGATCTAGATGGATTTAAACATAGCAAAATGGGATAAAATTTTATCATAGTCTATACCATGAACTTGTCAAAAACCTTTAGCAACCAAGTTCCCCTTGTGTATTTGTACATTACCATACATGTAAGTTTTCTTTTTAAAAACTCATTTACACATTATAGGATTGACCCATTCAGGTGGTTTAACCAAATTCCATACATAGTTTATTGACATGTAATCCATCTCAAACCTCAAGGCTTCAAGCCATTTCTTAGAATATGGAGTAGACACTACCTCTTGATAAGTTTTAGGCTCATCTTGGTACATAAGAAGAACGGCTCCATGCATGGTAACGATAAATCCATTTAGCTCAGGTACATGACTTTCTCTTATGGATCTTCATAGTGGTTATGTTTATAAATCTATTGATTGTTCCTCAACAACTTATCGAACCTATTCAACATCTGGTTCATTAATCTATTGTTCTATAACTTCTCTAAGTTCAATATTTATACCTTTACATTTATTTGAGAGAAACTATCCTTTGATAAAGACTCTCATTCGAGCAACAAACCCTTTGTTCTTGTTAGGATTAAAGAAAATAATATCATTTTATTTCTTTAGGATATGCAATAAAAATAAACTTATGAGATTTAGGTTCGCGCTTTGTAGACATATGATGTTTGACACAAACTTTGTAACTCCAAATCATCATAAAAGACATTCATTTCCTAGTCCATATCTCATATGGTGTCTTTTGAACCGATTTAGATGAAACATAATTTAGTGTGAAATCATCTATTTTAAGTACAAGTCGCCAGAAGATCACTATGACTCATAATTAATCGAACCATTTCTAATAATGTTCAATTCCTCATTTTGGAAACCACATTACACTGTGGTGTACCACATGGTGTAAGCTGTGAGATAATCCCGTACTATTTCAAGATATCATCAAAATCTAGTCTAAAGTATTCTACACCATGATCAGATCGAAGTGCCTTAATATTCTTGCCTAATTGGTTATGTACTTAATTTTTGAATTCCTTGAACCTTTCAAGGGCTTCATATTTATGACGAATAAGGTAAATGTACCCATACTGACTTAAGTCTTTAGTGAATGTAATGAAGTATTAGAATCCACCTCTGACTTGTTTATTCATTGGCCCACATACATCACTATGTATTAATCACAATAAATCAATTGCTCGCTCACCTTTAGTATTAAAAGGAGCCTTAGTCATTTTCCCCAATAAGCTAGATTACATACATCAAATTGTTTAAAAATAAATGAGTCTAAGAATCCATCTTTATGAAGCTGTAATACCCCAAATTTTGGTTAGTAATCAATACGTAAATTTTGAAAGTTTAATAGCCAATGTATAAAATTGGGAAAAGTTTAAGGACCAAAGTGATAATTTTCTAAAAAAGAATTTTTATTCCATAAATGAATAATTTACCCCAGAGAATTAAGTTTTGGTGGGAATCAGATATTTGTTCCGGAATTTTTGTTAAAACCTATAAAATGTTAAAGTCTATTAAAAATTCAATAAATAAGATGGAATACAAATTTTGGGAAATTTTGAAGGATGATAAACTAAGTTTATAAATAATATTTCTACATTTTAAAATAATAAAAATAATATAGATCATCGGATATGAGAATTTATTTCCATGTTCATTTTGTAGCGTTAGATGAAAATGGCAATATTGAATTTTTTTAAAAGTTGCATGGATAAAATCGTAAAGGGAATAATATTTTGTTCATCTTTGACATTGGGAATATAATAAGTGCTATGTGGCTTGTATGGATGTAATTATCAAGTTTCATTAATGGTAAAATTGTTATTTCATAATTAATTGAATTTAAATTCATTTAAGCTTTATAAATGATAAATTAACATGAAATTAACTAGAAATTTCATTTGCATTTTGGATCGAATCGTGAAATAGAAAATTGTTCTATTCGAAGAGCTCTATCATTTGGTAACAATATTTACATGCTAATCTTGTTTGAATGTTAAATTCCTAATTTTTAGGGTTTATGTTCATTTTAGGGTTTTATGAATTGATGATGGATTTTGAGGTTATTAAGGTTGTAGAATCATTTCCAAGCTTGTTTAATGATTAAAACACCTATATATGTTTATGTTAACTTTGTCTTAAGTCTTAAGTTTGGGGGAATGTGATTTGATGAAATTAGGTTAGGGGTTTAATTTTAGTGGCTTTGGAATGATGATTAGAGATTGATTTCATGCTTGAATCAAATTGAAGTCAAGTGAAAATCAAGAAACCTACCCCTAAGACATTCAACCTAAACTTTGTAAGATGAGAAAAAAGTATGGAAAATTTTGTAGGGGTTGGAAACGATGTAGAAAGGATTCTACAAGCCTTAGGAAGTTACATGTGCCCTTTGTAATTTTGTAAAATTTAGGGGACCTATTCAATAATTATAGAAAAGTTATGTGCTAATGTAAAATTTTTCAGTAGTTGTTGTACTATGTTGGAAATTATTGTTTGAGTGTTGAAATTGATGTTAGAATGTGAAGTTGGATCAATTTGGAAGCTTGGTAAGTTGGGCAACTAATATGGAGAATTCGAATAGTTTGGAGGGTTTAAAGATAATTTTGCAATTTTAAATGAACCAGGATGGTAATTATTTAAATGTTGGAATTTTATTATTGAAACATAACTGGGTAAAATGGTGAAGGACTATTTTATATAAATTTTAAAAGTTGGTGTGATTTATAAAATAATTCACAATTATTGAAATAATTTGATACTGAATAAGTATCGAATGTATTTTATGGACTGTTATTATTGGAATTTACTTATGTTAGTACAATACTAATATATGTTTTCAATATGTATAAATCATGTTTGATTTCGTGATTGAAGCGAATCAAGATCAAGGAACAAGTTTGAAGCTCAGTTAGGCTATTATTTTGATATATATATATATATACAAAGTCTCAAGGTAAGTTCAATGCATGCATGACATTATACATGGATGTTTTATACATCATTATGAAGACTTCTGATAAGTCTACCTTGTTTTTATTAGCATGATATTGATTTCATTTATCATGTTTTAAATATATCAAGAGTTAAATATAAAATGCATTGATCACTTGATATATATATATATAAGAATGTTATTCCGGGTATGAACTGACCAAATGTTAAATGATATTGATATTCATTGTCATAGATGGAATAAATGTAGGCTATATGCCCAAGTAAGTCATTGAGATACAAGATATAGTTGGAAAGCAATAGAGTTCAACAGTGGCTGCATAATCGGTTTAGCACTAGAATGTATAACCAAGACACACAGTGCACACACTAGAGTGTATACCTAAGACACTTGGTGCATAACATTAGAGTGCATACTCAAGATACTTAGTGTATATGGTGGGCACAACCTTATGTGTATGAGCATTACGGTACATATATTTGACTCGAATACCCAAGGTCCTCATAGGTTTATATTTTGGAATATGGTTTATTGGTAATAAATTTCAATATGTGTTTATTATGGTAATGTGATATATATACATGTAGGGTGATCATATTGCATTTAATAATGACATTTAATTACATGCATGGGATGTATTACACTGTTTATTATTTTAATTGCGTCACTAAGTACATACTTAGCTTGTGATGATTTTCACGCATAGGTAAAAATAAGGAGGAAGAGTAAGGAGTACTAAGCAACCCCAAGCATCGAGGAATATATTTACAGTATCAGTATGACATCCTTCGATGTGATTTTGACTTATTTAGTGGCATGCACTTAATAAATGTCCTAGTTGATGTGTTAGACTATTTATAGAATTGGTTTTTAATAATTAAACTTAGACTGCTTTACTATGTTTTACTATGCTTTGTACTATCTAGTATTTAAATTATGAATGGTCGTTTTTATATTAAATTATATTTTAAAATATTAGGTTTTGATTTTCTGGGATTATTTATTTTATATAAATAGTTAAACATGGAAATATTTCAAAGAAGAAAAATTTTAACTAGTTTGAATTAAGAAATGTTTTAAATATTTGATGTGACATCTTTATCTCATTTTAGTACATGTATTCGAGTTAAGGGTGTTACAGGAGCTTTGATAATTGTTTTTCATTGATATTCCTTAAATGAAAGTTCCAAAGATAAGTTTGATTTGAATCATTTGTCTTTTATCTTTTTGTATTTACGTTATAATTGATATTATATTGATCTAAAATATAAATATCAATAATTAATTGAGTTGATCCATAGAAAACATTATCGAGATAAAACAAACATCAATTATTCTTTCTAATTATCTCGAAACCGATCTCATCTAAACAAGAAATAAAAATAATGTTTCTTATCAAACCAGGTACAAAATAGCAAATTTATGAATTTAAATCAAGTCCACTAAGCAAAGATAAAACATATATCCTTCTAGCTAATGGATCAACTCTTGCTCCGTTTCTCATTAGTAGTTCAACGTCTCCATTGGCTACATTCCTTCTCTTTTGCAGTCCCTATTAAAATTACAAATATAAGAACCACAACCAATATACTCAAGAAGTAGATGTTGATAAAATAATATCAATAACATAAATACCTGGAACGAATTTACGTTCGCTTTAGCCTTTTTAACATCTTCAAGATAAATAGGGTAGTTTCTTTTTGAGTGTCCAGTCATGTCATAGTGGAAACATTTTCCTTCCTTTCTTACTCCTCGTCTGGGTTTTAATGCATCATTTCCTTTGGGCTTGGCCTTGAGGCTTTTCCACTTTCTTATTCTCTCCCTTTTCGTTGTCCTTGCATGACCATCAAAAGGGTTTAGGTCCAACCTTTTTCATGTTACCTTCAATAATTTGTAACATGGCAAGCAATTGTGGAAAATTCTTGTTAATTTCATTCATATTAATATTAAGGAAAAATTTATTAAAGTTATCTCAAAAAGATTGCAGGATGAAATCAGTAGCCAATTCATCTTTGAAGTAAAACCTAACTTCTCCAACGTTTGGGTGTAGCCCTTCTTCTTCATGACACGAGCTCCTACAGGTTATGCCTTGGTCATTTTACATTGAAATATAACTTTAGAGGTTTCATGGCTCTTTTGATGTGCTTGTCCCTTGTACAATTTCTTTAGATTTTAAATCATATCATATGCAACCATGTCCTCATATTGCTACTGAACCTCATGAGTCATGGTGGTAATCATTAGACATCCTACGTCCAACTCATCATCTAAGTGTTTCTTGTACTTGTCATTTTAAAATTTATTAGTAGTAGCTACCGATTCACTATGAACGGGTTCATCAATGACATATTTCTTTCTTTCCTATTTGAGAACACTTGTCAAATTACAAAACTAGTCAAGGAAGTTCAAGACATTCAACTTATCCTTCTCAACTATCGATCAGAATGATAGTGTGTTGTTTTTCATTATATATAGTAAGTAAATTATCCCTCATGTTTTAATTTTGAAAAAATTTCTCAAAAGTTTTATAGTAAGTGAGGATCTATAGTTCACCCTTTTCCTAAATTAGCTTTGGGTTTTTTTTAGGAGAATGGTTATTTAGGTAAGTATCACTACGAGGAATTCAAAAGGACTTCTCCATCTATAGAGAAGACTTTTTTTTGCTTAATAATGAAGACAATTTCTAAAATGATGTTTTCAATTTGGATATGAATCTTTCTCAAGGATGAGGAATGAAATTGAATTATTCTACCTAAGATAAAGATTCTTTCTTGTTTTCTAATGAAGTTCGTTCTTTTATCGATATTTTTTTATTTGAGGACGAATCACCTTAAACAAAGAGGAATTGATGTGATCCCGACTACGCACCTTACATCATTTTTTGCAATCTCCTTGAGAACGTTTGATCGAGGTAAGTTATTTACATTTGAGAAGCTTCAAGAAGATTATTTGAGCTTAATCTGGGAATTTCAAGCCAAGTTTAGATTTCTGAAAGCCTTTTTCAATCCAAAAGAAGAACCTCCACCATCATACTCAAGGTTGGGACGTGTGAAGAAGGAACAACCAAGTTTAAGGGAGGATTTTATCTTTTACTTGTTCATGAATTTGTATGAGTAACACCCATTTCTCGTATACTTTCTCGTACATACATCACAAGTGTCATATGACTTTTAAAAACATTTTCTTATTTATAAACCTGTAAAATTTTGTTTCAAAATTTAAAACAAAACATTTTTAATATAAGGTAAAACATTCGTTGTAAACTATTACAAATTTATAACTTAAATACATTACAGAGCATTTTTTTTAGATTCATATACATGGCATCTAATTATCAAAATAATACCCGATTGTCCGATAATTACTGATTAGTCAACCTTGGATTGATGTTCTTTGTTGCACTCCTTACTCTACTAAGTATTTGCTTTTACCTACTCGTGAAATCAACACACGTTAAGTATTTTCTTAGTGAGGCATAATAACGTAAATGACTGAAAATTTGTACATACTCATATTATATCTATTGAAATACGAACTAAATCGTATACTTCATAAAAATCAGTTAATCATCTCAATTAAACCTAGGTTTCTTTCATATAGTTATCAAAACAGTTCTTAGCATGCCCAACATACTTATTTTTCTGTATTTTGTTCCCAATTATACTTTATTTTGTCCAATATATGTTAAATAAGAATTTAAGGTACATACATTGCACCGAAGTGACTAAATGGTCATTCACATTTTATGAATACCATGAGTGGCACCATTATGCCAATATGCACCATTATGCCAATATGCACCATTATGCATTTTCATTTATGGAACATTTTTGCCAATAATGCACCGTTATGCTTTTTCATTTATGGCACCTTTCTGCCAATAATGCACCTTTATACATTTTCATTTATGGCACATTTCTTCCAAATAATGCACCGTTATGGATTTTCATTTAGGGTACATTTCTGTCAATAATGCGCCGTTATGCATTTTCATTTATTTTAGTAACATCGATAACCATAGCACAACATTAACATTCATCTATTTATTTTAGAGCAGTTCATACTCTAAAACTTATTCATAATGTTATTTCTATATACATTATGAAAATATCCCAAAATGCTGTAAAATATACATTTAACAAAACATTCGAGATTGACTCATCGCGAGTGTTCCTCCTTTCATAGAAGTACTATAAATGCACTCACCTGATAAGCCTTGTTAATAAGTTGTAATGATGTCCGACTATTCGGCAACTTTATCATTTCCATTTTTCTTGCTTGACTCGGAAGCTTGGTTATGATCTACACAAGCATCCATTATAGACACATACCATACCAATGTTAGTATATTCCCTAACATTTATACTTTAATAACACTAAAAAGTACTATTATTTTTAATTTCTATTACAATTTTAGCCTATCTTACAATTATAGGCTTAATAGTATCGGTACCCCTACCATGTTATTGATACTGCTATACTATGGTACCGATAATCCCTTTCAGTATCGATACCATTTTTGTATTTTGGAATCCATGATATCTATACCTTTCTTTTAGTATTGATACCCACATCAGTAGCGATACTAATTGCATCAATATTGATATTGTACATCGTAATCTTTCAAATTTAAACCTATAGTGTCGGTATTGTTCTTTCAGAGCACTTTAACAAAAGAAATCTTCTTGTTATGTAGTTCCTTGTTTTCTTTAGCCAAGATCCGCACTGGTTCTTCCTCATAAGTTATATCTGGTCGGATCTCTATTTCCTCTAGTATGATAATAGGGGATGAATCTGATCGGTACCTTCTAAGTAGCAACACGTGGAAAACATTGTGGATCTTGTTCATATCTGGAGGTAAAGATAACTGATAAGCTACTAGTTTGAACATTTTCAATATCTCATAAGGTCCGATGAATCTAAAACTCAGCTTTCCTTTGTGTCCAAACCGTAATACATTATTGCAAGGTGGCACTTTCAGAAGTACCTTGTCTCCCACTTGAAATTCAATTTCTTTTCTTTTCAAATCGACATAAGACTTTTTTCGATCGGATGATATCTTTCGATTATCCTGGATAACTTTTACTTTCTCCTCTATTTCTATCATCAAATTCAGGCCAACTAGGTCTCGATCTTTTAGTTCAAACCAATTTTATGGTGTTCTGCACTTTCTACCCTACAAAGCTTCATACGGGGCTATTTTAATACTCGATTGGTCACTTGTATTATAAGCAAATTCCACTAAAGGAAAATACATTTCCCATGATCCTTTAAACTTAATCACACATGCCCTTAGCATATCCTCTAATATCTGAATAGTTCGTCTACTATTCATTTGTAAGGACTTCTAAAATCTTGAAGTAAACCTTGGGTCTCGATCGAGCACTATCGATATAGGCACTCTATGTAGCCAAACTAGTTCTTTTATATACAATTCCGTATATTTATCCATCGAGTAATCTACCCGAACTGGAATAAAGTGAGCTGTCTTGGTCATTCTGTCTACAATTACCCATACCGAGTCCTTTTTACTCGGTGACAAAGGTAGTCCAGAAACAAAATCCATTATAACTAGTTCCCACTTCCACTCTAGAATGGATATAGGTTGTAGCAATCCAGAAGGCACTTGATGTTTAACTTTCACTTGCTGACATGTCAAACATCTTACAACAAACTTTGATACAACTCTTTGCATGCCAGGCCACCAATAACGACTCTTTAAATCCTGATACATCTTATCCCTGCTTGGGTGCATCTTCAAAGGACTAAAATGTGCCTCATAAAAAATATCTTTCTTTAATTCCTCAATATAAGGAATGAAAAGTGTTCCACAATAATATAAACATCCATCAGCCCTCATTTCGAAGTCTTTGACCTCTTATTTTTCTAATTGTGGCCTTATCGTCAAGCATTACTCATCTTAACCTTGCAGCTCTTTTACCCTATCTAAAAGCATCGACTTTAACTTAAGTTCATCAATCAAGGAGAAATCTTCCTTTAAAGAAATATGCGTATCCAAAGCCCGTAGAGCGATAAAAGTCTTTCGGGTAAGTGTACCCGCTACTACATTAGCCTTTATGGAACGATAATCAATGATCAAATCATAATATTTTAAAAGCTTGATCCATCTTCTCTATCTCAAGTTCAGTTCTTTTTGAGTCAACAAGTACTTTAGACTCTTGTGATCCGTATAAACATGGCAACGCTGACCGCACAGATAATGACGCCAAATTTTCAAAGCAAGCACAACCGTTGTAAATTCTAAGTCATATGTCAGGTAATTTCTCTTGTGAGTTTTCAACTGTCATGGGGCATAAGCCATGACTTTTTTATCTTGCATGAGCAGACATCCCAACCCATTATGAGATGTATCACTAAAGGCTACATGGTCTTTACCCGACTCAGGTTGTATAAGCATTGGGGCCTCTGTTACTATTCTTTTTGTAACAAGTTATTTAGTTGCAAAGCTAACATTGAGAAGTTCTTCACGAACCATCTATAATAATCAGCAAGCCCCAGCAAACATAGAACTTCATAAACATTCTTTGGGGTTGCCAATCCACTATAGCTTGAATCTTTTTAGGATCTACTCTTATGCCTTCTGCAGAGACTATATGTTGAAGGAAAGCAATCTCAGCTAACCAAAATTCACACTTGGACAATTGGCATATAACTTTTTTTTATGAAGTGTTTGAATAACCACTCGAAGATGGGCATCATGTTCCTCTCTTGACTTGGAATACACCAAAATATCATCTATAAATACCACCATGAATTGATCCAAGTAAGGTTGGAATAATCGGTTCATCAAGTCCATAAATGTTGCAGGAGTATTAGTCAATCTTTTAGTGTCCATAACGAGTCTGAAAAGTTATCTTTTAAATATCAACCTCTTTTATCTTTAATCGGTGGTACCCCGACCTCAGGTCTATCTTAGAGAACATTGTTGTTTCTTTCAAATAATAAAGCAGATCATCAATCCTTGGAAGAGGATACTTACTATTTATCATTACTTTACTTAATTGATGATAGTCTATGCATAATCACATAGACCCGTCCTTCTTTTTTAGAAACAACATAGGTGCTCCCCAAAGAGAAACATTGGGTCTCACAAATCCCTTATCGAGTAGCTCTTACAATTGGGCTTTTAATTCTCTTAACTTCGTTGGAGCTATTTGATATGGAGACATAGAAACTGGTTCGATACCTGGGTAAACCTCAATCTTGAATGCTACTTCTCGGTCTAGAGGTAAACCCAATAACTGTTCTGGAAAAACCTATGGAAATTCCTTAACTATTGGGATATCATTTAATCTCGCTTCCAGTACCCGAGTGTCTACCACATTAGCTAGGAAAGCTATACACCCTTTTGACATCATTTTTCTTGCAGTCATGGTCATATTACATTGGATGGTGATTTTACTTTTTCACCGAGCACTACTAATTCGAAGCTTTCCGCATCCTTAAAAATAATCGCTTCTTGCAACAATCAACCCACCCATGATGTGGAGACAACCAATCCATGCCCAAAATGATTTTAATCTCATCGAAAGGCAACTCTATTAAGTTTGCTGGAAACACAATCCCTTGAATCATTATCGGGCATTTTATACATACCCAAGTTACTCTTGCACTGTGACCCATAGGGTTTACCGCTATCATCTCACTAATAATTGGTTAAAAATGAATTCCTCTATCATTAACCAAGTTTGTACTAATGTATGAGTGTGTAGAACCAGGGTCAACTAAAACAAATACAGACTCGTCAAAAAGATGGAATGTACCTGTTATGATCTATGGGTCATCCTGATCCTCATTGGTCTTAATGTTGTAAATTATGGTGCCTCCCTGAGTCTCTTGTCACTGCATTGTTTTAGATTGTCCCCTGGATCTACCCCTTTCTCTTCTTTTATTATAGGTTGCCACAAATCTTTTAGATTATGTCGAATTATCCCCAGCCTTCTTAGGACAGTTTTGGGCAATGTGACAATTCTCACCATATTAGAAACAAGCTCAACTAAGAAGTCTGCATACTCCACGGTGCAATTTACCACATGTCATACCTTGAGTTCTTTCTCCAAATGCTCTACCCGAGCTAGCAGTAAAGACTGGTATTGTTTAGTTTTCTGTGAAGCTGTAGTAAAACCACCTCTATTAGTATATCTAGAACTCGAGCTCTTTCCTGTCTTAGCATGATGGGGAATTGAAGGCATTCCAACTCTTTTCCTTGTATCCATACTCTGTTCAGCTGCTAGAGTCTCTTTTCCAGGTCTTTCAATAGCCTTGTCTCGGGTTATGACTTCTTATAAGATATGCATGTTTAAAGCCAACATCATATTTTTCAACTTTGGCCTTTAACCTTTAATGAACCAATCATGTCAAGCCTTGTCATTGTGAACTACTTCAGTAGCAAAATGACTCAGCTTATTGTGCTTAGCCTAGAACTCATGTACGGTTCAATCACCTTGTTTCAAATTAAGGAAATTTAGTAGCATCAACTGTCTAAACTGCTCACCCATATACTTGTTATTGAATTTCTCCATGAAAAACTGCCAGGTCACTTGATCCGGTGGTACATACATCGTATTGTTTGAGGACCACACTCGAGTTGATCCACTAAGTAAAGATACAACTCCACCAAACTTTTCCAAATCTGAGCAATGAAGACTTTCAAGCATTAACATTACATCATTTAGCCATAAGTGAGCCTCTATAGGACCTTCATACTCTTCTCCCCGGACCTTAGGATCTCCTAAACTCTTCAATTCTTTTGGAATCAACATCCTTGGTACTAGAGGAGTTGGGAGAGGAAGAGGATATTGGAATTCGGGTCAATATGGCGTCGACAGCTTGCATAAAAGCACCAAACTTTGGCATGGACATATCTTGATGCACCGGTGCGCTAGCGTTCTCTAATGGATTCGGATGCTCACTATTCTCCTCATAGCTTTCACGACCTGTTCATTCTCTATTTTCTCGATCAGTCGCTCTTCCCGAGTTTGAATATTCTGACATCTTCTAGAACATACATAATAGTACTGAAGTTAGTAAGGATTGACATCAATCACACTCTAATGAACCCTATCAATAACATTTACAATCTTAATGTCATGTAATCCCATTTCTAAATCCAAATAAACCTGGTTTCGACCGAGAATCGGCTAAACCTGTAGCTCTAATACCAATAAATGTAACACCCATTTTCATTATATATTCCGTACATAAGTCACAAGTGTCACGTAACTTTTAAAAACATTTTCTTATTTATAAACCTGTAAAATTTTGTTTCGAAATTTAAAACAAAACATTTTTAATAAAAGGTAAAACATTTGTTGTAAACTATTACAAATTTATAACTTAAATACATTACATAACATTTTTCTTATATTCATATGCATGTCATCCAATTATCAAAAGAAGACTTGGTTGTCCTATAGTTACTGATTAGTCAACCTTGGATTGATGTTCTTTGTTGCACTCATTACTCTGCTAAGTCTTTGCTTTTAACTACGTGTGAAACCAACACACGTTAAGTATTTACTTAGTGAGACATAGCAATGTAAATGAACTAAAAATTCACTCATAATCATATTATAGCTATTGAAATACGAACTAAATTTTATACTTCATAAAAAACAGTTAATCATCTCAATTAAACCCATGTTTCTTTCATATAGTAATCAAAACAATTATTCATATGCCCAAAATACTTATTTTTCTTTATTTTGTTCCCATTTATACTTTATTTTTCCAATATATGTTAAATAAGAATTTAAGGTACATACATTGCACCAAAGTGCTGAAATGGTCATTCACATTTTATGAATACCATGAGTGGCACCTTTCTGCCAATAATGCACCATTATACATTTTCATTTATGACACATTTCTGCCAATAATGCACTGTTATGAATTTTCGATTATTGCACCTTTATGCCAATAATGCACCGTTATTCATTTTCATTTATGGCACCTTTCTACCAATAATGCACCGTTATGCATTTTCATTTATGGCACCTTTCTGCCAATAATGCATTGTTATGCATTTTTCTTCATGGCACATTTATGCCAATAATGCACCCTTATGCATTTTCATTTATTTCGGTAACATCGATAACCATAGCACAACATTAACATTCATCCATTCAGTTTAGAGCAGTTCATACTCTAAAACTTATTCATAATATCATTTCTATATGCAGTATGAAAATATACCAAAATTTTGTAAAATATACATTTTACAAAACATTTGATATTGACTCATCATAAGACTTCCTCCTTTTATACAAGTACTATAAATGCACTTACCTGATAAGCCTCACTAATAAGCTGTAATGATGTTTGACTTTTCGACAACTTTATCTTTGCCATTTTTCTTGCTTGACCCAGGAGCTTGGTTATGATCTACACAAGCATCAATTAAATATACATATCATACCAATGTTAGTATATTCCCTAACATTTATACTTTAATAATACTGAAAAGTACTATTAGTTTTAATAGTATCGGTACCCCTACCATGGTATCCATACATCTATATTATAGTATTGATACTCCCTTTCAGTATCGATACCATTTATGCATTTTGGAACCCATGGTATCGATACCTTTCTTTTAGTATTGATACCCATATCAGAATCGATACTAATTACATCGGTATCGATACTGGTCATTGTAATTCTTCAAATTTAAACCTATAGTATCAGTACTATTCTTCCACTACCGATACCCCTACCCAGATTTTCCATTTTTCAGCTTGATTTTTACCAACTTTTCATTTAAATCTCATACATTTACCTCAAACAATACCCTTAAACTTAACATCACTTAACTCAACCAACTTGCCTCCATTTAGCTTCTTATAACATATAAATTCTGCGAAGAACATCTCAAACTAAGAATTACACTACATTTTCTAACATGTTTTTAATCAAATCCAATGCTTCTAATCTCTTATTTACTTCTTTGACAAGTCAAATCTACTAATAACCTCAACAAACTCATATTTCAAAACACCATTTTAAAAATAAATTTTCTTAAATCTCAAATAAATCATCCATTTTTAAGTTTTAATACTTTATAACCCTTCCTTAAGCTTCCACATCACTTAAGGTTTCAAGAACAAACCAAAAACGAAAGGAAAAACTAGCTAGCTGAAGCCTTACATTTGGCTATGGAGGAGAGCACGACCACGGGGGGAAGAAGAATAGTAGATGACTTAGTTTAGTTTTCAACTTTCCCCTTTTCCCTTTCTTAAATCCCTAGTAAAATGAATTTTAAATTCATTTCACTCTAAAGGACCAAAATGCCATTTCATTCTTCCATTTTTTATAATTGGTCTTAATTAAATCATTTTTTTTATAAATTACCATTTATTCAATTTAATCCTCCAAAATTTTAAATCCTTTCAAAATAGTCATTTACCTAATATTTGGGCTATTACATCATGAGTGTTAATAAATTTGCATGACATTAAGTTGCATAAATAAATAAGCATTCTACTTCATTTAAGCATAAGTTCATCAAAGCATTTAGGTTTTTATGAAACTACTTCATTTAAGTATCGTCTTACATTCGATAAAGCTAGTTGACTAATTAAACTATTTCATTCATTTAAACTGGTTCATTAATTAAACTAGCTCTTTATATGTTTTCATAACATGTTTTTTTAAATTTTATTCAAGCTTAAACATTTATTAATTTTGTGCCTAGCTGTAAAAGGGAAGCTAAACACTCTTAGCAGATGCAAGAATATCATTCAGAATGTCTTCTAATTCTGAATGCGATACAAACATGTTTGGTTCCAAAAATCAATTGGAAAATTTTCATCTATCTATTAGCTTTCCAATTCTTTTTGAATCACCTCAATTCAGTATCAGGTGCTTGAGATATGATTGATTTACTGAAGACAATGCAGACTGGAATTTTCATTACGGGAATTTTATACAAGGAAGAGTCCTTTCATCTTCTACCAAGAGACAAGCCCTTTAAGGCCATCTTTATTCACCTAATTCAAATCATTCAAGGATGATGTAATCATCCAATTCAAGGTTGATTTAATCATTCAAACCAAGGGTTGTTTATATATTTGGAGTGAAAATGCATTCAAGCCTTCATAATTCACTTATTCAAGGCTTATTTATCATCCTTTAAAGGCTTTCCACATTCTTCCAAGAAGACATGCAATCATAAGCATTCAAACCTATCATTCACACCCTTATTATAATCTTTCGAAGGCTATTCCTTACAAAGTAATGAAGGCTGATTTTATTTCATTTAATCACCATATTAAATTATGAAATCAACAAGGAATTTGAAGAGACAAGTTGATTTGGACATGTAAGATGTCCACATTCATCATATGACTTTATTTAACCTCTTTTCTTCCATTTGCAAGAAAATCAAGGCAGCCCAAGAATCACCCCTCCTTTTTGGACAAATTTAAGGCTATAATTACATCAAATTAAAGCTTAATTCATCCATTTTCAATCAACATGGTCAACCAACAAATGATAAGAAGAATGACAAGTCGTTTAATTGAATTCAATTTAATTTAGGTGATTGTTTTATTTTAATTGTAAAAACTCTTCATATGGTACCTATAAACACTATAAATAGGTACCTCTATTGTATTTGTACTAAGAACTTTTTGGCTGATTTTATTTAATTTTTACCAAAAAAAATTGATGAAATCAGCAATGAATTTGAAGAAACAAGCTGATTTAGACATGTAGGATGTCCACATTCATCCTATGACTTCATTTAACCTATTTTCTTCCATTTGCAAGCAAAATAGGGCAACTCAAGAGTCACTGCTCCTTTTTAGATGAATTTAAGGTTAGAATTATCTCAAATTAAAGCTTAATTCATCCATTTTCAATCTACATGTTCAACCATCAAAGGATAAGAAGAATGACAAGCCATTTAATTGAATTCAATTGCATTTAGGTGATTGTTTTATTTTAATTGTAAAAACTCTTTATATGGTTCCTATCAACACTATAAATAGGTACCTCCATTGCATTTGTACTTAGAACTTTTTGCATAATAAACTCTTTGAAACGTTGTTTTCATTTTAATTCTTGGATTAGAACTCTTTCAGTTTCTTGTCAGTCCCAAAGCCTTACTCCATTTTATTTTATTATAACGTTGGTTCCTAGCTTACATATAGCTAGTGGGTCACATTCCATCCTCTTCCACATCAATTCCATCATATTATATTGTTGGTTTTTAGCTATATATAGATAACGGGTCACAATCCATCCTTTGAATTTCTATTATCCTGCTTGCCGACTACAACCATCATTCACCATTTTTGTTACATTCATTCAACTGTTATCACCACCACACTTCTTTCATTTGCAAATCACTTCAAATTCGTCCACATCCTTTTCAATTTCATTCTTTATTTGTTTATCTCATATTCACAATGTTAATTTTGCACTTTCAAAATCATTTCAAGCATTTCAGAGTTTCTTACTAGAATCACAATTGGGCAACAATATATATGAATAGAAACACATAACCAGGATCATATCATTACATTACATTTAATATCCATATTTATATTTGACGTTATTTAAGTTTCATATATATGAAATATATATTAACATTTATATTAATGTATAATAAAATTGTACAGGTGTGACCATGTAGGTTCTTATAACATTAGTAATAATTATTAGAATCATAATAATATTATGAACAAAAAGTCACATCTATCAATATATCATTATCGTATAAGTTACAAGAATTCATGATTCGACATAACATCTTCGTGAAAAACTCTTTTATGAATTATATCATTTTGTCTTTAATATCTAGAATAGGCATAAGTCTTGGTATAGTCACACTTGTATAGCCCATCTATTATTTCTTGATATATAGAGTAAACTGAAATAAACGAAAAACTTATGATATCTCATATCAACATGTTCGAGCATGGTCATGCATTTCTAGTATCACTCAATCAAGTCGGTTGTAATATATTTCCTATTTTGTAGGAAGGATAAATTCCATCTTGATCATTCACACCTCACTATATGTACCATGATATGTTCAATATCAGTCTTAACGAAGCACGTTTAATTGTATCAAAACATACAATAATATATGTTAAGGTAGTAATGATCTTAAGTCTTAGGATCATACATACAATCATCACAATGAGCAATGTTATGACTATCACATAATAATCCAAGACACATACTCGTAGTGGGTCAATCTAATATATTGTTCTTTAACAACATATTCATGCATCGATTTTAACATCTCTATATCAATGACAACTCATTATCACCAACTAATAAAACGTTAGCCTTTAACTTCTTATTACTATCCATGCCCATAATAATAATCAACTAAGTACCTTTCAATAATAATCATTTTATTATATGGACAATGTTATCTTTTAACATATTTATTACTAAAAAATATAACAAAAGAAAATAGCGGTAATGCCTTTATTCAATAAATATGGTAAAGAAAATATGTCAATACAATCATCACATGATTAGTCTTTCACCATAATTCAACAACTTATTCATCATGAAAACATGTACTCTCCACGGTGACATGCTTGGACAGATGAACCCTCGGTCCAAAAGTTCTTGGATTTTTGCCATGAGTTCTTTCAATCCTATTACTGCCATACATTATGAAGCGATAGAAATTGAGTGCGAACCAGGTATAACCCTGATGTCAAACTATAGTTCCCTATCAGGTGGAAAACCTGATAATATCTCTGAAAAAACATCATGAAAGTTTCTCATAGCACATATATTCTCTAAAATTGGAATTGGGAACACGAGTGTCAACTACGTTAGCTAGAAACGCCTCATAATTCGCGCTTAACAACATGCAAACTCCATGATTGAAACAATCCTCAAGGTACAACTGTGTTCCTTATCTGCCATTATAATCTTGGTGTAATCTAATTTATGAAGTTTGAGTTGTCTTGCTCGACACCTTATGCTCGCATCATGCACATATAACCAATACATCCCAAAGATTATATCAAACTCTAAAAAAGGTAGTTCCCTCAAGTATATTGGAACTCATATTTCTATTGGGCATCTATAGTGGACTTTATCACTAGAACATCTAGGCATAGAGGACTTGAAACACAAATATTGACTTCTAGGCTCTTAACATGAACATTTATCTCCCGGATAAGATCACGACATATATAGGAATGGGGTAATCCCATATCTACTGACGATATGACTTCTAGATGATATGACGATGTTAGGCGCTTGACAACTCTGCTCGATCAGTGTACACAATAGACTAGCCATCCTAGTCAAAATTTGTTCAATTGTCTTTGCATAGTGGGTCAGCTTAGAGAACACTTTCGGTGGGTCGGCTGTCAAGTGAGTGAGAATATAAATGTGGAGGCCCTCCCTGAACATCCTGCAGTGGTGCTCCTCGGTCACCACTAACTCTAGCACATAGTTGATCAAACGTAAAAAACTCAATCTCATACTTAAATACGGGGTGATCACCCTAAGACAAGTGTAAGAATTGGTCCCTCGGGTTGTCTGTATAGGAGTCAGCGATAGACTTCTACATGAACTCTAACATAAACATCTCTTAAGTTAGTTGCTCTGGCTCCAGTGCCATCTCCACGGTCTCTCACCAATCTATTGTTAGAGTATGCACAAAGACCAATCATATGATGATTGTAATAATACATTTGTTTACCGATTTTATTGAATGAAGGAATTGCCACTATTATTTTCAGTTATATGCTTGTGTTTAAAATAAACTAAAATATAATAAAGTCCATATAATAACATTATTATTATTAAAAGATCCATAGTCAAGTATTATTATGGGCATGAACAATAATAATACGCTTAAAACTAACATGTTATGATTGATGACAACGAGTTGTCATTGACATAGAGATTTCAAAATTGATACATGATTATATTGTTATAGAACAATGTATTGGATTGACCCACCAGGAGAATATGTCTTGGATTGTTATATAACGGTCATAACATTGCTCATGGTGATGACTATGTGTATGACCCTCAGACTTGAGATCTATGTTATTCCAACATATATTGTTGTATGTTTTTGATAAAGTTAAACATACCCCGTAACTGGTTGCATATAAAGACTGTTATTGAATAAATCTTGATATATGTTATGGGTGCGTATGATTAAGATAGGATTTGTCCTTCCTACATAATAAGAAATATATCACAGGCCACTTGATTGAGTGAGACTAGGAATGCATGGCCATGCTCGAATAAGTTCATATTAGATATAAAAAATTATTCGTTAATTATAGTCTACTCTATATATCAAGAAACAATAGATGGGCTATACAAGTGTGACTATTCTAATACTTGTGCCTATTTTAGATATAAAGGACAAAATGATGTAATGCATAAAATAGTTAATCACAAAGATGATATGTCGAATCATAATTTCTTGTAACTTAGGTGACAATGGTACATTGCTAGATGTCACTCATTGTATGTAATATTTGAATTGTTCTAATAATTACTACTAACGTTACAATAACCTACAGGGTCACACCATAGGATTAAAATGAGCAAAGATGTACAATTTGTTATATGTTACTAAAATATATCTGGAGTTAACATATTTATATTTGATATACATATTAGAGTTTAAATAAATGTTAAAGATTATAATTCAGATTATAAGTATTTAATGGATATTTAATTTGAATTAATTAAATTAGTTTTTTAATTAATTCAAAATAACTTAAAATCCCTAAAAGATTAGGGTAACTGATATATTTAAAGTGAGGTAAGGCCTAGCATCCACTTTTTCTTCAACCATTTTTTTCTCAAAACTGTTTTTGGGAAAAATAAATTTTCCTATCAATTAGTGAACTAAGTAGAGGCCGAGACGTGTTTTCAAGGAGGCTTACGATTCAAACCGTTCGTGATCACCATTAGTCGTTGTTGCCTTTGTTGTTTTTCAAGGAACCCATTGTAAGTATTCGCATCATTTCCTCTCGATTTCAGTTTTTTCGTACTTGGTTCGCTGGTGAGACCGTCATGTTTTGTTTTCGATGTGCCATGGGGTGCGTCGACGGTCCGAACATCTATCACATCACCTTTTAGCAGATAGTGATGCACTCTAGGTTATCGTTAGAGGTAAGGTGAAGTTACTACAAGTTACAGAGGATCTTGTAGAGCCACTGGTATGCAACAATGAGGTCATCGTCATTAGAACCCAATAAATCAATCTTCATATAGTGGTGGATTCTCTCGATGGGGCACTCTTGTGGGGATACTTGACATGATCATCAATGGCGAGGACCTAGAGGAGTACCCAAGTGGCCCCATCATATATACAAGGACCTACAAGTTCCAAGCAACCATGGAAAACATGTTTAGAGCAAGCTTGGAGTGTGAAGAAAGAGAACTAACAAGGAAGGAACATTTTACTTTGCTTATATGAGATTTCAGGAGAATTTAAAGTTTGCATAACATTTATTGCATTTAATAACTGTGTTGTTCATTAAAGCATATATTGTATTTAAGCTTCTAGTTCATTTAGGGAAGTAGTTAATTTATGAATATAGATAATTTAATAAGCTACTTCATTCATGCATTTATCCCATGTATTAAAGTTAGTGCATTGATTACACTAGTTTATTCATTTAACTAGTTCATTGAACAAACTAAATTTAATTATTTTCATGAATGTTTTAAATTAATGTTTGAATAAAACCCATCCTTGTATGTAGGTGCATGGGATGTGTTGATTAGTTCAAGCCAAGGAAGAGACCTTTCAAATTCAGTAAGGATACAAGCAATTGAAGTCCCTCTTTATTCATACATTCAAGGCATTCAAAGTTGAACTGTCTTTCAAATTCAAGGGCTATTTGAATGTTCTTCTTTATTCATGCAATCAATTCCAACTCTAATCACACATTCATGGCATTCAAGTTTTAATTATCATTTATTTTTATGGTTGTTCACATATTGCAATTAAGGTGTTATTTATAATATTTGAAGAATTTTCACATTTTGACAAGGGAAATGCAATTAAATATAGTTTTAATTCACTTATTATCACAATTAAGTGATGAAGATCAGCAAGGAATAGTAAGGGACACCCCAAGGTGAACTTCAAGGGTGTCTACATTCATCCAAAGCCCACATTCATTCCCTTTTTATTTCATATGAAAGCAAGCAATATAATATCAAGAGCCTCTCTCCTTTTGGACGAAAATAAGGCTATATACATCTCAAATGATGCCCAAATTCATCCATTTTCATGTATAACATTTAGCACAAAGGAAATAGACAAGAAACAAGTCATTTAAGTGTATTCAAGTGTATTTAAATGAGTACTCATTCCTCTTTGTAATAACTTTCATATGTTACCTATCAATACTATAAATAGGCACACTAAGTTCATTGCAAAGCAGCTTTTGGCACACATACAACTCTTTGAAAGATTATTTTTTTTATTTTTGTAATACTCCAAATTTTTTATTAGTGACCAAAACATAAAATTTTAATGGGAAAAGTATAAAATTGGGAAAAGTTTAGGGACCCAAGTGGTAATTTTCCAAAAAGAATTTTATTCCATAATGAATAGTTCACCCCCAATAATAACATTTTCATTGGAAACATATTTTTTATCCAAAATTTATGTTAAAAGCTTTAAAGGGTAGAGTCTAGTAAAATATTCGGTAAATCAGATACAATAGAAATTTTGAGAAAGTTTGAAGGATGATAAACTAAATTTAGAAATATTATTTCCACATTTTAAAATGACGGAAACTAATATGGATCATTGGATTTGAGAATTTATTAACATGTTCAATTTGGACCATTGGATGTAAATGGTAAGACTGACATTTTTAGAAAGTTGTGTGGATAAAGTTGTCAAGGGTATAATATTTTGTTAATATTTGACTTTGGGAATATGATACTTGTTACGTGTCTTGGTGATATGATCTCGATTATGAGTTTCGATTCATATATATGATTTCCCGATCATGATTCTAGTAAGAAATTGAATTGCTTGCTTTGAACGGAGATGATGGAAGTTGTTTGGATGGAATGAAAGTATGGCGAAGGTATGAGTCGGTAATAGCGTGGAATGTGTAAGATGGATTGAAAAGAAAATTAATTATAACCCTCTAACTATATAGAGCTAGGAAATATCAATATAAAGAGATGAAAATGAAGTGGAAGTAGATGGAACGTGACCCACTAGCTTTAGATGAGCTAGAAACCAACGCTATACCACAAGGAAATAGATAAAGACAACAAGACTATCTTGAAGTTGGTAAAGTTCTACAAGAGAAAAAAACAAACGCACCCTCTCAAAGATGTTTTCTATATTCAAACTGTCTCCATAAATGATCCCAAAGGTGCATATTTATAGTATCTAAGAAGCATATGAAAGGATTCAAAAGATGAAAACATTCTCATCAATTTAGCAATAAAATGCACTTGAATGTTTTGTCTTCTTATCTTCAAGGTTGGCTAAATATTCTAGATCATTTTGGAGATGAATCTGGATAATTTGAAGCTGAATTGGCCTTAATTTTGTCTAAGGGGTGGAAGACTCTTGCTATTCCATGCTGAAAATTATCTTAATAAGTGAATTAAATCACCCTTCATTGCATGTCCCCTTGAAGAATATGAACATCCCATGAATTTTGATGATAACAATCAGCTTTGAATACCTTGAATGGGTGAATTAAGAGTCCTTTAATGTCTTGTCACTTGGCTGAAGTTGAAAAGACTCTCCCTTGGCTAAAACTCATCCAAATCATCCATGCATAAAATTCCCGTAACAAAATTCTAGCCTGCACTGTCTTCAATAAATTGATCATATCACAAACTCCCAATATCGGATTAAGGTGATTCAAAAGGCGTTGGAAATCTAAGAGATAGAGGAATAATTTCAAATTGATTTATAGAATCAAACACATATGGAAACATACTCTCAATGGTTGCTTGAAACTCCTTAGCCCTTGCTCATGTGATGGGGCCACTTGGGTACTTCTCCGGGTCTTTGCTATTGGCGACCATATCACTTGGTATAGATGTAATTATTGAGTTTCATTAATGGTAAAATTGTCATTTCATAATTAAATGAATTTTAAATTCAATGAAGCCTAATAAATTACATATTTATGAAATTAGCTAGAAATTTCATGAACACTTTGTTCATCTTCTCCATTGTGGTCGTGAGTCCCTAACCTAGGTAAGAAAAATATTATTTTTCATTTTGAGCAATTTCCTTTGGACTTTGTATCGAACCGTGGAATAGAAAATTGTTTTAGTCAAAGAGCTCTATCATTTGGTTACCAATATTCCATGTTAATCTTAATTAAATGCTTAGTTCCCAATTTCTAGGGTTTATGTTCGTGTTAGGGTTTTATGAATTGATGGTGAATTTTGAGTTTATTGAGGTTGTAGAATCATTTTCAAGCTTTTTGATGATCAAAACCCCCTAGAAATGCATATATGATTTTTGACCAAACCTCTAAATTAGGGGAAGTTTGTAATTTGTTGAAATTGAGTTGGATTTTGATAGTAGAGGTTTTGAAATGTTGAATAAAGGTTGATTTCGTGCTTGAAATAAATTGAAATCAAGTGAAATCATAAAACCCTACCCCAATATTCAGCCTAAGCTTTTGGGAGTGAGAAAATTTATGTAGGGGTTGGAAATGATATATGATGGATTCTACATACCTTAGAATAATTTGGGAACCATTTTATAACTTTGTGAAAGTTAGAGGACTTATTTATTAATTATGGAAAAGTTATGGGTTAATGTGTGATTATTCAATAGTTGTTTTGCTATGTAGAAAATTACTATTTGAGTGTTGAAAATTGATGTTAGAATTTGAAATGGGGTTAATTTGGAAGCTTGGTAAATGAATTAGGTTGGTACTTATTTCAATGCTGGAAATTTAGTATTGAAATTTAATTGTGTAAAATGGTGAATGACCATTTTACATAAATTGGGAAAGTTGGTGTGAATTCTAAAAGAATTCATAAATGTTGAAATAATTTCATATCGAATAAGTATCGAATGTTTTATATGGGTTGTTATTATTGGAATTTAATTATGTTAGTATAATACTAACATATGTTTTCAATATGTATTTGTGACTGTGTATATATCATGATTGATTTCACGATCAAAGCGAATCAAGGTCAAGTATCAAGTTTAAAGCTTAGTGTGGCTAATATTTTGATAAATATAGTTTCAAGGTGAGTGTAATGCATGCATGACATTATACATGGATGTTTTTTACTTCATTAGGAAGAGTTGAGATGAGTTTACCTTGTTCATATTGGCATGAAATTTATGTCATCTATTTTGTGATTGACATGTCGTTAATATGTCAAATGTTGAAATTATAATGGGTTGATCACTAATATATATGATGTTGTGCAATGAATGTTATTTCGGGTATGAACTACCCAATGTTCAGTTTTATTTGTATACATTACGATGGACGGGTTAAATATAGACTATATGCCCAAGTAAGTCATTGAGGGTCAGTGGTATAGTTGGCATGCCATTGAGTCTAGCAGCAATTGTATATCAGTTTATCACTAAAAGATGCCTAGAGCATATGGTGGGCATCACCTTATGTGTATTATGGTGGACACAACCATATGTATAAGTATTTCGGTGCATAATTGACTCATGTACCCAGGGTCCTCATAGGATTATATTTTGGGCTATGGTTTGTTGTAAATAAACTTTTATATATAAGTTTTTTATCATGTTTATTATGGTAACATGTTCGAAATATAGGTAATGTGATCTTATTGCGTGTAATAATGATATTTAACTACAAACTTGTGATGCATTGTACTGTTTATTATTTTTAATTGCCTCACTAAGTATATACTTAGCGTGTAATGATTTTCCTACATATATAAAAAGAAAGCGTGTGAGTAAGGAGTACTGAGCAACCCAATCATCGAGGAGTATATTTATAGATCAGTAAGATCATTCGATGTGATATTGACTTATTTAATGTTATATACTTTATAAATATCTTAGTTGCTCTGTTAGATTATTTATAGATCTTGTTTTTAATAGTTAAACCTATACTGCTTTACTATGCTTTACTATGGTTAGTACTATATAGAATTAACAGTATGAATGAACGTTTTATATATTAAATTATTAATTAAAATATTATGTTTTGATTTTTCATACTTAATTATTTTATATTAATAGTATTAATATGGAAATATTTGAAATAAATAATATTTTACCAGTTTGGGTTAAAAAATATTTTAAATAATTGATGTGACATCTTTAACTAGTATTAGTATACACATATAGGTTAAGGGTATTTATTTATTTGTATTAGAGCTGCAATTTAGTTGATTATGGACATGAACCGAGTTTATATTAAGTTGAGAATATATACATGCCACTATGATGTCAATTTTTAATGATGAATGTATATATATATATATATACACACACCATGATGCTTATTAGTAGTAAAGTTACTCTTTACTAGTGTTATATGATTTGGATTGTCTTTAGATGTCAGATCATCAGGAATCAAGTAGAGTGGATAAACACATTACTCCTGCGCAGAGTGGGAGTAATGAAGTGAATCAAAATCCACCTCTTACTCAGTAGAATATGGAACTGCCTAATCAAAATCAACAAGATATGCCTACGAAATATCAGGGGTTGATTCTTCAGGCATTGGATAACATTATTAATCATCGAGCACAAGTATCAGTTCAAAAATAATTGAGGAAAATGAGAGCACCCAAATTTTGAGGTAATACTGATGCAGATACGATGGCTACTGATTGCTGACTGGATGAAATTAAGATCATGTTGATAAGGATTCCTTGTGATTATAAAGTAAAGATGGAAGGAGTTGTGTCCTTTTTGATGGAACAAACTAGTGTGTGGTGGAATACAATCACTGCACAAGTGCCTTCTAAGTTGATTACGTGGGAAATCATCATGAGGGAATTCCAGGGAAAATATATTGGGACATGTTCATCAGTGAAATAAAACAACAAATTCTGAACATGAAAAAGTTTGGTATGCTAGGCAAAACCCCTAGTTCGAATATGAACTTCTTGATCCAAACAATCACTTTTGTTGCTTCACTAGCTGCAATATACTTAGCCTCTATTGCAGAATAAGCAATTTTGTTTTGCTTTGAACTTTTCCAACTCATAGTACCTTCGTTAAGACAAAACACAAAACCTGATTGGGATCGTGAGTCATCCTTGCCAGTTTGGAAGTTGACATCAGTATAACCTTTTACACTAAGCTCTTATTCACCTCCATAGACAAGAAATGTGTCCTTAGTTCTTCTTAAGTACTTAAGGATATTTTTAACAGCAACCCAGTGATTTTCACCAGGATTTGACTGATACGACTCATCATGCTTAAATTATACGATACATTTGATCGAGTACATATCATGATATACAATACATAACCAATAACTAAAACATATGGAAATTTATTCATCCACTCTCTTTCTTGTGGATCTAAAGCACGCATTTCCTTCGAAAGAGAAATGTCATGTCACATAGGTAAAAAATCCTTCATTCGGTTCTTTCATTCTGAACCTTTTCAGCACTTTGGCTATATATGTACTTTGAGTTAGAACTAGAAGTCATCTTGATATATCGCTATAGATCTTAACTCCTAAGATATATGCTACCTCACCCAAATATTTCATAGAAAAAAACTACCTAACCAAGTCCTAACAGACTGTAATGTAGGTATATCATTTCCTATGATGAGTATGTTATCCATATACAAGATTAGAAAAGAAATAATGCTCCTAGTAGCCTTATTGTAAAGACAAGGTTCATATTCATTTCTGATAAAACTAAATTCTTTGATTGCGTCATTGAAATGAAGATTTCAGCTTTGACAAGCTTACTTTAGCCATAAATAGACATTTGTATCTTACAAATCATTCCATTATTTCTTGGAGTAACAAAACCTTCTGGTTGTGACATATACACATCCTCTTCGAGATTTCTATTAAGGAAAGCAATTTTGACGTCCATTTTCCAGATTTCATAATCATGGAATGCAACTATTGCAATCAAAATTCGGTTGACTTAACATAGGTACAGGGGGAACCTTTAGCGACTAGTCATCCCTTGTATGTTTGTAGATTACCATCAATGTATGTTTTCTTCTTAAAATCCAATTTACACCCTATAGGTTTGATCCCTTCAGGTGATTCAACCAAAGTCCACACTTGGTTTACTAACATGGAATTCGTCTCAAATCTCATTGCTTCAAGCCATTTCTCAGAGTATGGTCTAGACACTGCCTCTTGATAAGTTATAAGCTCGTCTTGATCCATGAGAAGAATGTATCCATGTGTTGTAACAACAAATCCAAATCTCTGAGGTACATGGCGTTCTCTTGTGGATCGACGTAGTGGTTGTATTTCTAAATTTGTTGATTTCTCCTCAACAACTAGTGAAGCATGCTCTACTATAGGTTCATTGATATATTTTATTGAACTTCTCCAAGTTCAATATTTCAACCATTCCGTTTCTTTGAGAGAAATTCTCTTTCGAGAAAGAATCATGTTCGAGCAACAAACACTTTCTACTCGTTAGGGTTAAAGAAATAGTATCCCTTAGTTTCTTTAGGATATCCAACAAATATACACGTTTGAGATTTAGGTAAAAATATGTAGATATTTGATGTTTGAAATAAGCTCTGAAACCCCAAATCTTCATAAAGGACATACTAGGACGCTTCCTAGTCCATATCTCCTGTAGTGTCTTTTGAACTGATTTAGATAGAACATGATTTAGTGTAAAAGTTGTTATTTCAAGTTCATGTCCCCAAAAAGAAGTTGAAAGATCATTATGACTCATCATCGATCAAACCATGTTTAACAGTGCTTGATTCCTTCTTTCAGAAACTCCATTCCATTGTGGTGTACCAGGTGGTGTAAGCTATGAGATAATCCCACATTCTTTCAAGGGTTCATCAAACTCTACGTTTAAGTATTCTCTACCTCGATCTGATCAAAGTTCCTTAATAATCTTGCTTATTTGATTATGTGCTTCATTTTTAAATTCCTTAAACTTATGGAGGACTTCAGATTTATGGAGCAGAAGATTAATATACCCATATCGATTGAAGTCGTTATTGAAACTAATGAAGTAATGAAATCCATATCTGGCTTGTGTATTCATTGGTCCACATACATCACCATGTATTAACCCCAATAAATCACTTACTCCATCCCCTTTACTATAATAATTAGCCTTAGTCATTTTACCCAACAAAAAAGATTTGCATAAATCATATTGTTCGAAAAGAATTGAATTTATGAATTCGTCTTTATGGAGCTTTGATATGTGTGTCTCACATATATAGCCTAAACGAAAATATAAAAGATGTTTTATTTGAGTCGTTTGTTTTTTATCTTTTAGTATTTATGTTATAAATGTTGTTTTCTTGATCCAAAATAGATAGAGAGACCATTAACCAATTATGTCGAACCATAAAAACATTATCAAGATAAAAAGAACAACAATTATTTTTAATAATAATCTTAAAGCCAATCTTATCCAAATAGGAAATAGAAATAGTGTTATTAGTCAAGCTATGTACAAAATGACAATCTTCTAAATTTAAATCAAGTCCACTAGGTAAAGATAAATGCAAGAACTCTTGCTCCATTTTGCACTCGTAGGTCTACATCTCCTTTAGCCATATTCATTCTGTTTTATAGTCCCTGTACAGAAGTACAATTATGAAAACCAAAATCGGTATCTAATAACCAATAAGTATATGTTGACAAATTACATCAATAATATAAATATCTGAAGCGGATGTTCCATTTACTTTTACATTCTTAACTTCTTCAAGGTTAATAGGGTAGTTTCTCTTCCAGTGTCTGGTATTGTCGTAATGGAACCATTTTCCTTCCTTGTTAAGTCCCCCTTTGGGTTTCAATTCATAATTTCCTTTGGGATTTTCCTTACCATTGCCCTTAAACTTTGCCACTATCTTTTTCTTTCCCTTTCCATTAATCTTGCGGATAATTAGAATGGGCTTAGGTTCAACCTTTTTCTTATTACTTTTAGAAATTCGTAACATGCCAATTAACTATGTTAAAGTCTTATTAATTTAATTCGTGTTGAAATTAAGGAAAATTTTATTAAATTTACCCGAAAACGATTGCAGGATAACATCGTTAACCAATTCATCTTTGAGAGGAAATCCTAGCTTTTCCAACGTATGGATGTACCCCCTTATCATGTTGACATGAGCTCCTACAGGAGATCCCTCTATAATTTGCATTGAAATATATATTTAGAGGTCTCATACATGTCTTGACGTGCTTGCCCTTCTTATATTTCCTTGATATTTTGAATCATCTAATTTGCAACAATGTCCTCATGTTGTTCTTGAAGCTTAGTTGTCACAATGGTAACTATTACATATCAAACGTGTAATATATCATCCATATATTTCTAAAACTTGTATTTGTTAGCTCTAGAAGCATTAGTTTTTGGTTCATAAGGAACATGTTCTTTAATTACATATTCTTTCATTTCCTGTTTGAGAACAACTCTCAAATAACCAAACAAGTCAAGGAAGTTTATGACATTCAATTTCTCATTCTCAAGGAGTGATCGCAATGATAGTTTGTTGTTTGTCATTAAATCTACAACAATGGAAATATTTACAATAGGTAATTTACCGAATTTAAAATTTATAAATAGGTCTTTATTTACAAATTTCTCCCACTATTTTATTCAAATTAAAAACCCTCATGTTTTATTTTTAGAAAAACATCTCGAAAGTTTTTCTAGTAAGTGAAGAACCATATTTCACCCTCTTAATGAATCATCTTTGCCTTTTCTTTTAAGAGAATGATTATTTAGGTAAGTAACACCTTACTAATTACATCCCATATAACTCCTCCAATTGGTGAACAACTCTTGTTCAAATCATCTCATGATTCATCCAAATAACTAACCTATAGGTTTCTAACCCTAGCTAACTTATTATCTATATTGCAATTGGTCCATACCACTTACTTATTTTTGCGTTTAACTAAGATAGACTTATGTGCCATTACTATGGCAAAACCCACATAATATCGATTGAATACTTAACGAGGACAAATATTGGACGATTAAAATTAACTTAAATTATTTAGAGGGATTTCATAATTATCTCAGTGATATTCATTTTAATATTAGGCCCTTATTGATTTCATCAATAGATTTAGAAAGCTACCATATCGAACATTGTAACACAAACAACATAAACGTAAAGCCCATATCTATTGTACGCACAAGTCTTGGAACAGTCACACTTGTATAGCCCATCTATTGTTTTTTGATATCTAGAGTAGACTATAATTAACGAATAATTTTTTATATCTCATATCAACTTATTCGAGCATGACCATGCATTTCTAGTTCAGTTTCATCAAGTGGCATGTTATATATTTCCTATTATGTATGAAGGACAAATCCTATCTTAATCATTCACATCCCACTACATATGTCGAGATATATTCAGTAACACTTTTTCAAGCGCAACCAATTACAGGGCATGTTTAACTGAATCAAAACATACAACAATATGTATTGATATAGTAATAATATCAAGTCTAAGGATCATACATATAGTTGTCACCATGAGTTATATCGTGACCATCACATAATAATCCAATACATATGCTCATGGTGGATCAATCCAATACATTATTCTCTAATAATATATTCATGTATCAATTCTGACATCTCTATGTCAATGACAACTCAATGTCAATGACAACTCATTTTCATCAATCAATAACATGTTTGTGTGAAGTGTATTATTACTATCCATGCCCATAATAGTACTTGACTAAGGATCTTTTAATAATCACCATTTTATTATATGGACATTATTATCTTTTAACTTATTTAATGCACATAAATATAATAAAATAAAATAATGGTAATGTCTTTATTCAATAAATTCGATTAATAATATATGGCAATACAAAAATCATATGATTGGTCTTTCTGCATACTCTAACAAAGAACTCATTTTAAGAACAGACTACTCGATTGATAAATATGTTGAACTGTATATAAAATAGATATTTCAGCTGTATGGTGTGCCTGTGTTGATATTATTTGAAAGGGATCCAAGGTTTACTTCGAGATTCTAGAAGTCCTGCATGATGTTTTGGGTACTCGATTAAACTTCAGTACGGATTTTCATCCGTAGACAGATAGACAGTCCAAGCAAACTATTCAGATTTTTGAAGACATATTGAGGGAATGTGTGATTGAGTTTAAAGGATGACGGGAAAATTATTTTCCCTAGCCGAATTTGCCTACAATAATATCTATCAATCGAGTATAAATATGGATTCGTACGAAGCTTTATATTGGAGAAATTACGAACACTATTAAATTGGTTAAAGTTAAAAGATTGGGATATAGTTGGCCCTTATTTATTGTAAGTGGTTGAAGATAAAGTGAAAGTCATCAAAGATAATCTCAAGATAGCTTCTGATCAATTGAAGTCTTATTCGGACTTGAAAAGAAAAAGATTGAATATCAAGAGGGTGAAAAAAGAATTTCTTAAAGTATCACATTGGAAAAAAGATATTGAGATTTGGGTGCAAAGGAAAGTTAAATATGAGTTTCATTGGACCTTATGAGATCTTAAAGAGAGTTGGACCGGTGGCTTAGTAGTTAGCATTACCTCTAGAGATGAACATGATTCATAATTTTTTCACGTATCGATGGTTAGAAAGTATCTATCATATCCTTCACATGTTATTACACCAGAGGAAATTGATATTTAGCCAGATTTGACTTATGAAGAAGAACAATAAAATTTTTGGCTCGAGGAGCCAAAGAACTGTAAACAAGAAAATCCCTCTAGTCAATGTTCTTTGACGGAATCACAAGGCCGACAAAGCTAGATGACATGAAAAACAAATATATTTACATTAGGTACATATTAAAATTCGAGGATGAGTTTTTCTGAATGAGAGAATTGTAATACCCCAAATTATGGTTAGTGATCAAAATGTAACTTTTGAAAGTTTAGTGGCAAAGTATAAATTGGGAAACGTTTAGGCATCAAAGTGGTGATTTTTCAAACTTAATTTTTATTCCATAAATGAATAGTTCTCCCTCAAGAATGAAGTTTTGGTGGAAATCAATTTTTTTATCATGAATTTGTGTTAAAAGCTATAAAGTGTTAATGTCTAGTAAAAATTTGGTAAATCGGATCGAGTATAAATTTTGAGAAAGTGTGAAAGATGATAAAATAAGATTAAAAATAATATTTCCACATTTTAAAATGACAAAAAATAATATGGATCATTGGATTTGAGAATTTATTTCCATTTTCAATTTAGATCGTTGGATGAAAATGACAAGATTGAAATTTTTGAAAAGTTGCATGGATAAAGTTGCCAGGGGTATAACATTTTGTTCATATTTGAATTTGGGAAGATGATAAGTATTATGTGTCTTGGTATGGATGTTATTATCAAGTTTCATTAATGGTAAAATTGTTATTTCCTAATTAAACAAATTTAAAATTCATTTAAGCTTAATAAATGACAAATTAATGTGAAATTTGCTAAAAATTTCATGAAATATTTGTTCATCTCCTCCTTGTAGCCGTGAGTCCCTAACTAAGTAAGAAAAATTATTTTTCATTTTTGAACAATTTCCTTTGGAATTTGGATTGAACTGTGAAATAGAAAATTATTCTATTCGAAAATCTCTATCATTTGGTACCAATATTGCATGCCAATCTTGTTTGAATGTTAAGTTCCCAATTTTTAGAGTTTATGTTCATGTTAGGGCTTTATGAATTCATGATGGATTATAAGGTTATTGAGGTTGAAGAATCATTTCCATGCTTGTTTGCTGATCAAAATCCACTAGAAAATCAATTATGGGTTTGCTTGTAGAGGTTTTGAAATTTTTAATAAAGGTTGATTTAATGCTTTAATCAAATTGAAATTAAGTGAAATCGTGAAAGTTATCCCCTAACATTTGGCATAAGCTTTTGGGAGTGAGAAAATTATGAAAAAATTATGCAGCGGTTGGAAATGACGTAGGAAGGATTCTACAAGCTTTAGAAATTTTTTGGAACCATTTTGTAATTTCATGAAAGTATAGGACTCATTCAGTAATTATAGAAAAGTTATGGGTTAATGTGTAATTGGTTAATAGTCGTTGTGCTATGCTGGAAATTATTTTTTAAGTGTTAAAAATATATGTTAGAATGTGAAATTGGATCAATTTGGAAGCTTGGTGAGTTAGGTGAGTAACATGGAAAATTCAAATAGTTTAAAGGGTTAAAAGATGATTTTACAATTGTAAATGAACTGTGTTGGTAATTATTTCAATTCTGAAATTTCAACATTGAAAATTAATTGGGAAAGATGGTGATTGGGAAAGTTGGTGTGAATTCTAAAAGAATTCATAAATGTTAAAATATTTTGATATCGAATAGTATTGAATGTATTTTATGGAGTTAGTATTGATAAATATATAAAGTGTAAAGGTGAGTGCAATGCATGCATGACATTACACATGGATATTTTTTACATCTTTAAGAAGACTTGCGATGAGTGTGTTGTGTTCATATTGACATGAAATTTATGTCATCTATCATATGATTGACATGTCCTTAATAAGTCAAAGGTTGAAATTAAAATACATTGATCACTAATATATATGATGTTGTGCCACGAATGCTATTTCGAATATGAACTGCCCATTCTTAAGTTAGATTGTTATACATTGCCATGAATGTGTTAAATATAGACTATATGCCCAAGTATGTTATTGAAGGTCAGTGGTATCATTGGCATGCCATATAGTCTAGTAGCAGCTACGTATTGATTTAGCACTAAATAATACCTTGTGTATATGGTGGGTACGACCTTATGTTTAAGCACTTCGGCGTATATGGTGAGCACAACCTTATGTGTATTATTGTGGGCATGACCTTATGTGAAAGCACATCGGTGTATATTTGACTCATGTACCTAGGGTCCTTATAAGACTATATTTTGGAATATGGTTTGATGGAAATAAACTTTTATATATAAGTTTTATATCATGTTTTTTACGATAACATGATGGAAATACATGTAATGTGATCATATTGCATGGAATAATGATATTTAACTATAAACATGTTGTGTATTGTACTGTTTATTATTTTTAATTGCCTCACTAGGTATATACTTAACATATGATGATGTTCACGCGTAGGTAAAAAGCAAGCGTATGAGTGAGGAGTACTATGAAATCCCAAGTATCGATGAGTATATTTACAGTACGAGTAAGATATCATTCGATGTGATTTTGACTTATTTAGTGGCTTATAATTTATAAATATCCTAGTTGCTTTGTTGGATTATTTATAGAAATGGTTTGTAATAGCTAAACCTAAATTGCTTTACTGTGGTTAGTATTATCTATAATTAATAGTATGAATGGATGTTTTATATATTAAATTATATTTTGCTTTTTTGTGATTAATTATTTTATATTAACAGTATTAATTTGGAAATGTTTGAAATAAACAAAGTTATATCAATTTGGGTTAAGAAATGTTTTAAATAAGTGATGTAACATCTTTAACTAGTATTAGTACACATATACGAGTTAAGGGTGTTACAATTTTAGTTCTTTTGAAGAACTCTATCGGCTTCAAGTTCATCTTGTTGTCTTTAACCATTTCATTTGTTATAGCATTGTTTCATAACTTTTCTATATCTAGGGGGTCACGTTCCATATCCTACCACTTCAATTCCACTCTGTTATATTTTTGGTTCCTAACACTTATATAGTTAGAGGGTCACAATCCATTCCTTGAAAATCATCCTAATTCACGTCATACCCCATTAATTCTTCTATATTTTCCTTACTTCCATCAAACCACAACAACCAACACTATTATAACATCAACAATGACCTCAACATAACCTTCTTCCTATCATGTTCATCATTTATATATCTATTTCGAACTTACAATGTTGATTGTGTTATTTCAAAATTTAACCAAACACATTGTGGAGTTTCTTACTAGAATCAAGATCAGGCAACAACATATATGACTCAAAACACATATCCGATTTCATATCATTTAATATAAGAGTTAGTTGATTCAATAAAAGTGTGATTTTCTTAAACTCGAGTAAGTACAAAAAAAATAATTTCAAAAAAATTCAAAAGAAAAGTTCTTAAAGAGGGAGGTAGCAATTTGTTCTTTCAAAAAAAGAAAAAATATAATACATCATCTACTTATTTTAGCCACTTTTCAAATTTCATTGCCTATTCTCACCATCTTTCTTTCTTGTAACCATTTGTTCATTTGCTCAATTCATTCTCGAACCAGGCTATAATTGTTTTAGATGAAGTCCACAATACACTTTGTATTCCTTGACGGAGTTACAAAAGGACTTGAAAGGAAAGAAACAACAATAAAAGGCGAGAGTGCACACTGAGTGTAAAAGCCATCCCAAGTAAAACAAATGTGGCAGTGGCTTCACTTTGCAATTTTGGTGAGAATTTATACTTTTTGTTTACTAACTATGTCTTAACAATTGAAAGAAAAATCTCATGTTTCAGGGCAAGGTGATAAAAGAGCACATAACCTATAAATGCAAGCCATGGTACGAGAATTGACAAAGATATCAAGGGAAGAGTTGGAGCCTCTCCATGGGCATATAGCCATTATTGTAGATGAACACACGCAATGAGTCCAAGAGGAAGGGTATTAAGAAGATACCTAGTTAGAGGACTTCGAGGCAGAAGAAGTTGAAGGACTAGAAGCATAACACGCCCCACAATAAGGAAATCAAGGCGTGAGACTACAAAGGTTTCATCTATGTGTGGATGACAACTTCAAAAATATTTAGATCACTATTCTAATGTTCCAAGGCAAGATGGAACCCGAAGCTTACCTAATGTGGGAAAGAAATACTGAGCACATCTTCGACTTCCATAATTATTCTGATCTTAATAAGATGAAACTCAATACCATTGAGTGTACGTATTATACACTAATATGGTAGGGCCAGTGAACATCTGATGGGAGACGTAATGATGAGCATCTTATTTCCACATGGAATTAGTTGAAAGAGGTGATAAGAAGGGGTTTCATCCCAAATCACTACTATCGAGAGTTATTTAACCGTCTTCAAAACCATTCCCAAGGTAATCGAAGTGTTGAATACTACCATAAAGAGATGGAGGGTTGCCATGATTTGAGCCAACATAAATGAGAATAGTGAAGCCATAATCGCTTGTAAATGTCTGTGCTAAGGAAATCAAATCTGTGCAAGTGTACACAATTGATGTAAGTAAATATAGTAGTAAGTTGATTATAATCTCCACATGGATTGGAGGGATTTTTTGTTTTTTTGCTACAGCTCGAGTTGGGTGTTATAAGCTAGTCCTATGGTTCTTGTCAAAAAAGGAAAACAAATGTGATCAAATGGTATAAACAGATGGAAAAGTATTGATGAGGAAAGAAATATTGTATAGTGTGGTGTACAAAAAGGTTTAGTCGATGCAAGAAAATTATGCAAAATTGAACAAATAAAAGTTGTCAAATCAAATAAAATTTTTGAGCTTATTATATTCAGAAAAACCTGACTCAATCAGACTTTGTACGGAGCACTTAGGTTGATTTTTCTATGGGAAAAAGTTATTCTATGTTTGGAAAGCCTTAGTGTATTATGCTTAGGTTGCCCGACAAGATTACTATAGTATTCAAGGACGGTAGCTACAACAATACTACTCAGCGTGACTATAACCATTGGTTTGTCAAATTATTATTGTGGCAAAACCCCTCAGCGTAAACTCTAGTGTTTTCATATCTAAGGTGGATTAGAACCTCACCGTCCTAGATTAGTTTCGTTGTTCACGTAGATATACCCTAACTCTCTCGATATTAGGCACCTATTCATATAAGAATGGAAATCTCTCGAAAGCTCTTATAACGTATAGGAATATTTTGCTGAAGCACTAGGCAATCTCTCAAAAGCTCTTACAGTGTAAAGGCAAAAGATTTAAACATTGAATAAAAAAACACTTAGCATAACCAAACTGCATCATTCATTAACAAGTAAATAACGTTCAACAAAACAATAACCAACATAGGTAAAATAATTCATGTTGCAATGAATATCATCCAAAAATCATTCTTTAAGAACAACCCTTAACATGATATGAAGAACAAAGAAATAAAAACTCCCAAAATAAGAACTATGTCGTGACATTCTGACCACCACCTTACCTGCTCCAGCGGCCAGCCTCTCTCGATGGCCTAACTGCTACTCTGATGAAGCCCATCTATAGAGGGAACCAAGGATGGTCGAGTTGGGAATAGTAGAAAGGTATGGTGCTGCAGCCACTTACTCCAAGCCTAGGGTATATTCTCACCTTGATTAGCAACCTTTTGAAAAACTATAATGGGGTATTTATGGTGGGAATTTCTAGGATTTAGTGCCCTTGGAAATTCCCTAAATACCTTCATTGACATACCCATTTTATAAATTACATAGCTAGTGTAAGTGGTTAATTTCCTTGTTAAGGAGATGATTGCAGGTGAAGATGAAGCTAGGCAAGTGACGTCAGGAGTTTTGTTGAGCCACGTCAGGCTTGAATGATAAATCTTGCCTTGTTAAGAAAATTTGTTCCTCACTGAAGTCTTATTATGTTCCTCTAGACCTAGAGAATTGCTTTGTGCAAATAAATTCCTCCTTTACCATTTCATGCATTAACACAGCAAGCCAAACAACTTTCCTTTTTAGCAACATCAATTAAACCAAATAAAGTTTTACCTCGGAAAAATTTATCCACCACATGCAAATGTATACTACATGCAACTATATGAAACTAAAATGCTATGACAAATGGCTTTTAGGAAAATAATAAACTATGTAAAAAGATCAGAACACTGTCTTTTATAGAGTTATCAAGTCACAATAATGAGGTTCCTAGCAGGACTTAATCCTGACATTGCAAAAATGGTTGAGCTACAAAATTACACGGAGATAGAAGACTTGGTGCATATGGCCATTAAAGTGGAGAAACAACTCAAAAAGAAAGGTACCACGCGATTCTATGGGAGTGTAACATCAAAATTGGGGCATAATTCATACAAGAGGAATCTTCTATTACCATCCAATGAAAAGAGCGTACCACCTAAAGGAAACAAGCCCATTGTAGAAACCATCAAGGGTAAGAGTCTAACCATTCATAGTCAATCTAGTGACATAAAATGCTTCAAGTGTTTGGGGTGAGGAAATATTGCAAGTCAATGTCAAAACCATAATGTTATACTTCTTCGAGATGACAGAGTAGTCGAGATGAACTAAGAGAAAGATGAGAATGAAGATGCTACCATTCAAGAATAATAAGGAGAATTAGAACATGTCATGGAAAAAGAGGCTCTCGTTGTCAAAAAAATTCTAAGAATGCATTCTAATGATGAAGATAAATTGTAATACACCAAATATCAAGTCAGTGACTATATTGAAATAATTTAAAATTTTGGGGAAATAAATTGAATAAATGGTAATGTATAGGAAATGATTTAGAAATTGTGAGTAAGACCAATTAGTAAGATTAGAAGAATGAAAAGGGCATTTAGGTCATTTAGAGAGAAATGGATTTAAAATTTATTTTAATTAGGGTATTTAAGAAGATGAAAAGGGGAAGGTGAGAAATAAGCTAAGTCATTCTCTTCTCCTTTTTCCCCGTGACCGTGCTCTTCCATAGCCAAAGGTAAGACTTTATTTAGCTAGTTTTCCTTTTGTTTTTGGTTTGGTCTTGAAACCTTAAGTGATGTGGAAGCTTAAGGAAGGGTTAGAGAGGATTAAAACTAAGAGATGTGTGATTTTTTTTTATTGAAGAAAATGGTTTTTGAATGTTATGTTAAAATATGAATTTTTATTGAGGTTTACAATTATATTTGATTTTTCAAATAAGTAAATAAGAGATTAGAAGCATTGGAGGTGATTAAAAACATGTTAGGCAAAGTGGTATGATTCATGGGTTGGAGTGTTCTTTAGAGAATTTATTTGTTAAAAGAAGTTAAATGGAGGAAAGTTGGTTGGGTTATGTGTTATTAAGTTTAAGGGTATTGTTGGAGGAAAAAGTAAGAAATTTAGACGAAAATTGGGTAAAAATCAGGCTGAAAATGGAAAATCTGGGCAATGGTATCGGTACTGGAAGAACAATACCTATTCTATAGGTTTAAATTTGAAGAATTACAATGAACTGTATTGATATTGATGCAATTAGTATCGCTACTAATGTGGGTATCGTTACTAAGAGAAAGTTATCGATACCATGGATTCCAGAATGCATAAATGGTATTGATACTAAAAGGGAGTACTAGTACCATAGTGTAGAAGTATCGATACCATGGTAGGGGTACCGATACTATTGAGACTGGAATTGTAAGATAGGCTGAAATTGTAATAGAAATTGAAAATAATAGTACTTTTGAGTATTATTAAAGTATAAATGTTACGGAATATACCAACATTGGTATGGTATGTATCTTTAATGGATGCTTGTGTAGATCATAACCAAGCTCCTAAGTGAAGTGAACAAATGGCAAATATACAGTTTCCGAATAGCCCAACATCATTACATATTATTAGCGAGGCTTATCAGGTAAGTGCATTTATTGTATTTATATGAGATGAGGAAGACTCGCAATAAGTCAACTTAGAATGTTTTGATTCAATGTATGTTGTATAGTATTTAATATACTTTCATAAATGTGTATGGAAATGGTATTATGAATAAGTTTTAGAGTATGAGCTGCTCTAAAATAAATGAAAATGCATAAGTGCATTATTGGTAGAAAGTTATCATAAATGAAAATGCATAATGGTGCATTACTTACGAAAATGTGTCATAAATGAAAATGCATAACGGTGTATTATTGGCATAAAGGTGTCATAAATGAAAATGCATAACAGTACATTATTAGCCAAAAGGTGCCATAAATGAAAATGCATAATGATGCATTATTGGTAGAAAGGTGCCATCAATGAAAATGCATAACAGTGCATTATTGTCAGAAAGGTGTCATAAATGAAAATGCTTAACAGTGCATTATTGGCAGAAATATTCCATAAATGAAAATGCATAACGGTACATTATTGACAAAAAGGTATCACTCATTGTATTCATAAAATGTGAATGACTATTCGACACTTTGCTCAATGTAGGTACCTTAAATTCTTATTTATCATATATTGGGCATAATAAGGTATAATTGGGAACAAAATACAAAAAAAATAAGTATGTTGGGCATACTAATAATTGTTTTCATGACTATATGAAATAAACATGTGATTAATTAAGATAATTAACTAATTTTTATGAAGTATATGATTTAGTTCGTATTTCAATAGCAATAATTTGATTATGTATGAATTTTCAGTTCATTTACATTATTATGCCTCACTAAATAAATTCTTAATATGTGTTGCAGTGGCTCAATTACGGAGGTGAACTCAAAGTGACCAAGAATATTCTTGTTTCTTTCTCCATTGGAAAGTACAAAGATGAAGTTCTTTCTGATGTTGTTACGATTCACGCTGGTCATTTACTACATAGGATACCATGGTAGTTTGATAGATATGTAGTACATAACAAGTAAATCAACGAATATACATTCACAAATAAGGCGAGAAAGATTACACTAGCCCCACTATCACTAAAACAAGTTCACAAAGATCAAACACAATTAAGAGAATGTTTCAGAAGGGACAAAGGGATATAGACCAAAAGTGAGGTAAAAGAAAAAAAGAGTGACCAAAATAAAGAAAATCAATATCCTTTCAAGAGAGAGATAGTTAAGAAAGTGTTTATTGTCGAGAAAAGAAGCACTTGTGCTCATGTACAAGGGGAATTATTTAAACGTTAACCATCTTAATCAAGATTTTCATTCTTTTGTTGTTTTTTAGGAATTTGATGATTTATTTTCATATAATATACCAAGCAGTCTAGAACCAATTAGTTATAAAGGTAAGTTTCTGAGTTCATAGAAAAAGGATATATAAGAGAGAGTCTTAGCTCATGTTTCATGTCGGTGATACTTGTGGCAAATAGGGATGGAACTTGGCGCATATGTATGCATTATCGAGCGATAAATAAGATTATTGTAAACTATCGTCACCCTATTCCCCGTTTGGATGACATGTTAGATGAGCTTAGTGCTTCTAGCCTCTTTTTAATGATTTATCTTAAGAGCGATTACCACCAAATAAGGATGCTGTAAGGTAACGAGTGGAAAACAATACTCAAACTAAGTATGATCTTTATGAGTGGTTAGTTATGCCTTTTGGATTAACTAATGCACCAAGTACATTTATAAGGTTAATGAACCATGTTTTTAGGCCATTCTTGTGTACATTTTATGTGGTTTACTTTGATGACTTATAATTTATAGTAAATCAATAGAAGAACATGTTCAACATTTGAGTTCAGTTTTGCTTGTTTTGTGAAATGAGAGATTGTTTGCTAATTTGCAAAAATGTACATTCTGTACTAACAAGGTTTTTTTATCTAGGTTTCATTGTAAGTTGTGAAGGCTTGGATGTTGACAAAGAGAAGGTGAAAACCATTGAAGAGTGGCCACGACCAGCAAACATTTTATAAGTAATGAGCTTCCACGGACTTGGAAGTTTTTATCTAAGATTTCTTCCCAGTTTCAACACCATAACCACCCCATTACAAGTGTTGTTAAGAATAATTATAACTTCTTTTGGTGGGAGAACAAGAGAAGTCTCTTAATTCTATTAAAAAATGTTTAGGTCATGCACCCGTACTCACTCTACCTGAGTTTAACAAAACTTTTGAAATTGAGTGTGATGCATCAGGTGTGGGAATTGGAGCAACCATATCTCAAGGTGGATGCCTTATGGCATATTTCAGTGTGAAATTGAGAGGAGCTACGCTTAACCATCATACATATGACAAGGAGATGTATGCTCCTGTTCAAGCAATGGAAATGTGACAACACTACCTTTGGCCTAAGGAGTTCATTATTCAAACCGATCACGAGGCATTAAAGCACAATCGAGGGCAGCATAAACTCAATAAAACACATGTCAAATGGGTGTAGTTTTATGAAACTTTTCTATATATGATCAAATATAAGAAAGGTAATGAAAATATAAGAAAGGTAATGAGAATATAATGTCGATGCATTATGACGGAGGTATACTCTTCTAAACACCTTGGAATCTGAGTTGTTAGGTTTTGCTTATATTACAAACTTATATGGTTCTTACTCTTATTTTGGAGAGATTTCAAATAATGAAGACTATGCATTCCACATGGCTCCATGCATGAAATTCTCCTTAAGGAAGACCATGGAGGTGGATTATTGGGATATTTTGGAATCGCTAAAACCTTGAGCATACTTCAAGAACATCTATAATGGCCCAAGATGAAGCAACATGTGGAAAGAATATGTGAACGTTTCATCACTTGCAAGAAGGCCAAGTCAAAAGTCATTCCTCATGCACACCATTTATCATTCCAAAAGCACCTTGGATGGATATTTCCGTAGATTTGTATTATCACTTTCTCATACAAAGTACGACAAAGACTTCATCTTTTAGTAATAGTAGATTTTCCAAAATGGCTAATTTCATTCCCTGCACCAAGACTATTGATGCCTCGCATATTACTACTTTGTTTTTCAGGGAAATCATGAGGATACATGGTGTACTAAGAACTATTGTATCTAATCAGGATGTGAAGTTCTTAAGACACTTTTGGAGAGCCCTATAGAGTAATATTGGTACTAAGATGATATTTATCTCCACTTGTGACAATCAAAAAGAATGGTCAAACTGAAGTGGTAAATTGCGTATTATCCATGCTGCTTCAAACCATTATTCGAAAGAATTTGGAAACGTAGGAGGAGAGTCTACCACATGTGGCTTTTTCATACAATAGTTTGATTCATACTACTAGGGGACACACTCCCTTTGAAGTATTGTATTTGTTTAATCCTTTAACTCCAACGAACTTATTGTCGTTACCCACTGAACAAATCATGAACAAGGATGGACACAACAAGGCTGAGTTTGTAAAGAAGCTCCATCAAGAAATGTGGGAAAATTGAAAAGCGAACCAAACAATACAAGAAGTAAATAAACAAGGGTCGTAAGAGAGTTACCTTTGAGCTGATAGATTTGGTGTGGCTGCATATAAGAAAATAAAGGTTTCTCACTCAACGCAAGTCTAAATTAATGCCTTAAGGATATGTTACTTTCCAAGTAATTAAAAAGAACAATGACAACGTATGTCAATAAGACCTCCCAGGCGAGTTTAATATTAGTGCAACCTTTAATGTTGATGATTTATCTCCTTATGATGTAGATGACGATATGGGGGATAATCTCCTTAAAGATGATGGGATTGATATGATCTTCAATAGTAAGGACATAAAGGAGTACCAAAGTACCCCCATCACACATACAAGGGCCAATAAGTTCTAAGCAGCCATGGAAAGCTTGTTTATATTAAGAATGGGACGTGAAGAAGGATAGATAATAAGAGAGGAACACTTTACTTTTCTTATGCTTGAATTTGCATAAGAATTTAAAGTTTTCATAACATTTATTGCATTTAATAAGTGTGTTATTCATTAAAGCACACATTGCATTTAAACTTTTATTCTATCTAGGGAAGTGGTTCATTTATACATACAGATCATTTAATAAGCTAATTGATTCATGTATTTATCCCATTTAACAATTCATTAAGGAGACAAGCAATCGAAGGTCATCTTTATTCGTACATTTAAGGCATTAAAAGTTGAACTATATTTCAAATTCAAGGGTTATTCGAATGGTCTTCTTTAATCGTCCAATCAGTGCCAAATTTAATTACACATTCATGACATTAAAAGTTAAATTATAATCCATTTTCAAGGGTAGTACATACTTTTGATTGAAACATTGCAATCAAGGCTTTATTTATCATCTTTGAAGTGTTTTCACGTTTTGAAAAGGGACATGCAATGAAGGCTGGTTATAATTCACTTATTATCATAATTAAATGATGAAGATCAATGATTAGTTCTTAAATTATGCATTTTCTTTGGTTAATTACTCTTTGATTGGATATTCTCAGTTGGTAATTTGGTCACTTTCATGCATTTTTTGTGCAGGATGATCGATTCTAGAAATTGTGCTAAAATACATGAATTATTACAATTTTTTGATGTTTTAGAGTCATAACTGGATTTGTGGGCATGACTTGGTGCATGATGCGTCTGACGTGGCATCTAGTCAATAGGTCCAAGAATGTTCAGTCAGTAGCCTGGTGGAATAGAAGACTCAACCACATTTTTCAACTTCAAATTAGGATTTATTTATTTTTAATTTTAGAAATTATCTTTATAATTTTATCTTTTTAGTTTGAAAGTTTTTTCTAGGGTTTTTGAAGACTATAAATACCCCATTGGGGTAAGCCTGAAATTATCATTGAGACCATTGAATATTTATACTCTTGAGTTCTCTTGTTACTTTCTTTCTATGGTTTTATAAAAGTTTTTCTTTTTTCATTTGTTGTTTTCCCTTTCATGTTTTACTTTATTTTATTTTAAAAATGCTAAGTATGATTTGTATTATGCTTCGATAAGTTTTCCAAAGCCAAGGCTGGAACCATGACTCGATTATAAATCGTGAGAATCAAAATGCACATCATACTCTTCAGGGTTTCATTTTTAGTTTTCGGAGATCAAGGATTGGTTATCGACCATTCTTTACTATCAAAGTGATTTAATTTCAAAAAGTTCATGTTAGAATTGAATTTTAGTTTCAATTAATAGTTGGGAGGAAGGATCGACATGTGACACATTTGACTTCATATGAACACACTTAGTGTGGTCCGCTAAGAGGAACTGAAATGGGATTAGATTATCGATTGAGACGATACAATCTGTGTCATGATTTTCCAGAATCTATTGATGTTAAGTTGGTAAGAGATTGACATGATCAATTCACAAAGAGTTGAGATCTAAAAATTGATTTTTGATGCTCGATTCACTAGAGATAAAAACAAGTTTTAAGGGTTGGGCCCTGTAGACTGTAACTAGCATGAGCATAAGGTAAAATCCTATTCAAGGATTGTTTTGAATCAATGAAAAGAGCTTTACCCTAAGGTTGATTTTATCAATTGAATTTTCACTTTAATTTCCTTAATTTACTTTCTTTATTTTATTTTGAATCAAATCTTATTTTTATTTTAACTCTCAAAACCCCCTTTTATTTACTCTTCTTTACAAATCACGCCAGATAAAGAATCAAAAACAAATTTCTACAACTTCCTTAGTCCCTGCGGATCGATCCTTACTATCAATATTCTAATTTAATTTATTTCTCTTCTAGATTAAGGCACTGATTATTTGACATCAAAATGTTGCATTGTCAAATCTGGCGTTGTTGTTAGGGAATACAACAAGATGGTGATTAATTTGTTTTTGATTTATGACCAAATAAATTTCAGACATATTAGAAGAATTTGATGCAGAAATTTAAGCATAAGCCAAACGAATTCACGGTCAAATGCTTCGAGAGAAAAGAATGAAATGACAAGAGCAAGCAAATTTTGAAGACTCAATTGATGCCACATACAAGGAATTAACAAATTACACGCAAAATCTAGCACTAGGTGAATCAAATTCAACGCCCATTGCCGATCGAACGGATGATCAATTAATGGGTGACCGAACTGTCTGCAAACTAGCTGTAACTCCCGTGGTACAACAACCTCTTTGCATCGCCTTTCCCAAGATGAAACCTCATTTTAACTCAAGGCAAGATTAATACATCTTCTTCCTATCTTCCATCGCTTTCCTTGTGAAATTTGACATAAGAATTTGGAGAAATTCCATTTGGTCTATTCAAGCATGAAACCTTTGGGAGTGTCCAAAGACCAGATTAAATTAAGGCATTCTCATTTTCTTTATCCGGTATAGAAAAAGAATGAATATTTTATTTGCCTCCAAATTCAATAAATAATTGTGTTGATTTAAATTGTATTCTCCTTGATAGGTTATTTCCAATAGCGAAGGCAAGCTGACTGAGGAGAAACATCCTTAGAATAACAAAAGTACATGGAATCGCTTTACGACTACTAGGAGCGATTCAAGAAGCTATGCGTAAGCTGTGTGCACATGGATTAACCGAGAAGATGGATCTTCAATATTATTACGAAGGGTTACTTCCCTTGGAAATGAAAATGATCGACTCTACTAGCGAAGGAGCTCTCATGAATATGACACCAAATGCAACGAGGGGATTAATCTCAATGTTGGCATCCAACTCTCAGTAATTTGGTACTACTATTGAACCTAGTCGAAGGTTTCACGAGATAAGAACTTTTTCAATTGAAAATAAAATCGACAAATTAGCTAACATAATTAATTATCTTGTTACAGGAAAAATTGATTAGCTAGGCTATGCGAGATATGTACGATGCCATACCACCCAACCAATTGTTGTCTAATGCTATAAGAAGAAGTAGGCGTACAAATTAATTCTATGGCCAACTTTTTGGGACCTCCCTAAAAGCCCTATAACCCCCACAACAACACATACAATCCATGATGGGAGATCACCTAAATTTTAGCTATGCCCAAAACCCGAGGTTGAATCAAGCCTATCAATAGAGGCAACATCCAATACAACCATATCAGCTTCCAAAGACTTCACTCGAGTCCCTCGTAGAATAGTTAGCCCAATCCCATGAGAAATTTTAGAATCATATTGAGTCACATCTACAAGAGATTAACAAGAAAATCAATCAGCTAGTACAACCTGTGGGCTTCTTAGAATCTCAAGGCAAACTTCCCTCACAAATCAAAGTGAACCCATAAGAGAATGCAAACGCCATCACCCTCAAAAGTGGAATAATTATCGAACAATCGATCCGAGACGGGATTGAAACAAGATTCAAGAAGAATGACGAAGAAGTAATTAACTTGAAATCCCAGAAAGACAAGGAAGTAGTTGACGCCAAATATAACGAAAATAAGGAATATGACTGATAACTCTGTAAAAAGACTTAATTTATGGTCTTTTCACTTAAGTTATTGCTCGTCTAAACAAAGTATGCATTGCATTTTTAGTTGCATTTAGTTGCATATAGGTTATATTTGCTTGTGGTGGATAAGTTTTACCTAGGCAAGATTTATTTGGCTTAACTGATGTTGCTAAGGAGAAGGGGTTGTTTGAGTTGTGTTTGCACAGGAACTCTACAGAGGAAGAACATTTCAGTCGTGATTTTGAAAAGTTGCAAAGGCCAATGGAGTAGATGAGAACGTGAGGAGTAGATTTATCTCGCCGATACAAGATTTATCTAAAGAAGTCTAAAGCACATGTGGCAAAACTGCCTATGTCACATGCATGCTGGATGACCAACTTCACGTGCAAGCAAGCCTTGATTATTCTGACAGCCGCCAGCCGCCTGTCCTTTAAATGTTTGGGAAAGTAGTAACGTCAAATTAAGGAAACTCCAAAAGCATGCAAAGCCCTAGGAGATTCTCCTTATAATTGTCAACCGTAGTCGCAAAAATAATGAGGCAAGGAAGAAGAAATAAGAGCTTTACCTTAGGCGTGAGCAAGCAACTGTAGTGTTTTCCCTCCGTCTACCCCTCAATCTTCCTTGGTCTCCTTCATAGCCAACGATAACAGAGCGGTGATCAAGCCTCAAGAAAGGGTGATCACCAAGGCAGGCGTGGTGCTGATCAGGATTGTCGCGACAGAGCCCCGACCTTGGGAGTCGTTCTTCCTTTGTTCTTAAATTCTAATTCTATTTGGGTTGTATTAAATGGTTTAATCTTAGATGGTCTTTGATAACACCATGAATGCTTTACTTTGGTGTTAAATTTTGTTTTGCCTGAACAATATTTTTATGTTTATGAATGATGAATTATGTTTGCTTATTATTGTTTTGCTTATAGTTTAAATATTTTTCCTGAACACTGTAAGAGCATTGAGAGATCGCCTGAGGTTTTGGTAAAACATGTCTGGGCATTGTAAGAGCATAGAGAGATAGCCTTTTGACTAGAAAGTGACTCTTGAATTTGAGATAATTAAGAGAGATCACGTGAGCAAAGGAATGAATCCAGGATGGTGAAGTTTTAACTTCTCTACATTAGAGATAAGGAGTGATTTTCAAAAGACTAAAAGGGATAAAGGCTAGAGTAGGTTAAGATAACGTCTATAGTTAACGCAGAGAGGTATTGCCATAGCATCTGTCTAATAATACATAGAATCCTGTCGGGCAGTTTAGTGACTCATAATAATTCATTTTAGGCTTAAAATAATTGTTGCCGAGAAAATAGTTTAGCATCAGTGCTATGTGACACGTATGAATATTTGAGGTTATTTGCATTGTATTTAATCTAATACTTGTTTTGTTTTATTTTATCCATTTGCATATTTTTCTTTGCCGCGACCATACTTGTCTGTAATTATTGAATCATTATTCTTTGCTCCTTAATATTAGTTCTTAGCTTTAATACTTAGTAGGATTAATTTGTGGCATTAGTTCTAGTTGTGGTGAAAATATATTTCTAATCCAATCCCTCTGGAGACGATACTCACTCACTACTATATTACTTGCATCGATTGTGTATACTTATACAGATTACCTTGCCTTAGCATATATACTCACAAGCGATCAAGTTTTTGGAACAGTTGCCGGGGATTGGCAACTGACGAAATTTCTAGCCATAACAAGTTCTTTGTGTCACTTTATAATTATTTAGTCTAACATAGTTTATTATTTTCTTTTATAGATTTTTATTATTGCATCACCTTGAGATATACTGGTAAGCCTTTGGAATCATTCAACCCCGAAGTTGATCAATTGTTCAGACAAAGGTTACGTACCCAATGAACCAGAGAACAATTGAATCAAATGCAAGACGACATGGGAGATTTAGGAGATCAAGTTGCAAGACCAAGAGCGATACGAGATCACTTGAACCTAATTCTCGATGACCTCAATCCTGGCATAGTGGCACCTGAGATACAAGCCACTCATTTTGAACTCAAACCGGCGATGTTTAATATGCTGAATTCTATCGACCAATTTGGTGGTACACCCAATTAAGATGCTAAATAGCATGTGCGTGCTTTCCTTGAAGTATACGATTCATTTAGACAACAAGGAGTACATGAAGATGTGCTCAAACTAAATCTTTTTCCTTACTCCTTACGTGATAGAGCAACAGCTTGGCTCAGCGGAGTTCCTTCTGGATCAATGGAGTCATGGGCAGATTTATGCAAGAGTTTCTTACTCCGATATAATCCGTCCAATATAAATACACAGCTTCGTAATGACATTACAAGTTTTCGCCAAGGAGATGATGAATCAATGTACGAATGTTGGGATAGGTATAAAAGTTTACTTCGCAGATGTGTTAATCATGGATTTCATGATTGGACGCAAGTGGTGATGTTTTACAATGAAGTCAATGCACCAACTTGAATGATGTTGGATGCCTCAGCAAATGGCACCCTACAAGACAAATCACCGAGTAAGATTTAGACATCCTTGACAGGATAGCGAATAATGACTATCAATTTCCAAGTGCAAGATTGGGAACTTGCAAAAAAACATCTGGAGCATATGAATTCGAAAGCAAAGATTCAGTAGCAGACCAACTTTCTGCCATAACCAATATGTTGAAAAATTTGCAACATCCTAATGAGGTAAGGGAAGTCAAGGCTACCAATAAGTGTGCTTATTCTGTCACGTCAACCATCATGAGAGTGAATGTCATGAAAACCATGAGTCGACTAATTTTATGGGCAACTACAATTGAAAAAACAATAATCCTTATTCGAACACGTACAACCCTAGTTGGAGACAGTACCCAAATTTTTCGTGGAATAATCAAGGGAACAACAACAATCTAGCCACAAATTACAGGCCATAGTAAAATAATTCAGACCATCAGCATATTCAGAATCAGCGTCATCAGCAACCCTGGCAGAACAATAAAGGTATAGCTTCTTCCTCTAACACTCATTCCAATACTAACTCCTTGGAATTATCCTTGCAGGAATTCATGGCCTCGACAAAAGATTTCATGGCGTCTATAAAGACCTTGATGCATGAACATTCTACAACAATAAAAAATCAAGGAAATTTGTTACAAAGCCAGGTAACACTATTGCAAAGCCATAGTTCATCTATCAGAGCATTGGAGAATCAAGTGGGACAGATTGCCACGGCATTACATTTTCACCCACTCGAAAATCTCCCTAGTGATACTAAAGTCACTAAGCATCATGGAAATGAGCAATGCAATGTACTTACGCTAAGGAGTGGAAAATAAGTTGATCAATATGATAAGTTTAGGGGAGAACAATTGAATAATTCTCACCAAGGCGTAACACAATCGGATGAGGAATCTGAGAATGTTGAACAAGAGAAAACGCATGAAGAGAAGGAAAAAAATGAAGGCTCAGAAAATCATCAACTGGATAACAAGAAATTCATAGTCAAGGCCAGCGATTACCCTATACAATCAGTAGTCGATGTGAGACCTCCACCACCTTTCCCTCAACAGTTGAAGAAACATGATGATGACATCAAGTTCAAGAAATTCATTGATGTTCTGGACTAGTTATGTATCAATGTGCCCCTACTCGAAGCCATCGAGCAAATGCCTTCATATGCCAAGTATATGAAAGAAATTGTTTCAAAGAAAAGGAGGGTAGAATGTGTCGCCACGGCAACAGAAATCTGCTCAGTAGTGAGCAAACTCCCACCAAAGCAAAAAGACCCTGGCAACTTTGTAATACCATCTTCCATTGGTGATGACTTCACCGGACGAGCTCTCATTGACTTGGGATCAAGTGTAAACTTGATACCAAAATCGATATTCATGAAACTAGACGGCTATCATGCCTATCCCACCACGGTCATTCTACTGTTGGTTGATCAGTCTTCTGTGAAAATCGAGGGAATAATTGAAGACGTTGCAGTAAAGGTGGACAAATTAGTATTTCCAATTGATTTTCTCATTCTGGATTGCGAAGCCGATGAAAATGCACCAATCATTTTGGGACGCCTATTCCTAGCCACCGAAAGAATTCACCATGAGAGTTAGCGAGCAAAGCGTCACGATCAATATTTTTAACTCTATGAAATACGCAAATGATCCAGAGGAATGTCATTGCATTAGTAAGATTGAAGAAAAGGAAATCATTGGACGAGGTGAATCCCTAAAGCTGGATGAGTACAGTACTTTGTACCATGAACCTACAACCAAGATGCATGAAACAAAAAACTTTGGCCCAGATGAACTATTTTGAGAAGATGGTTCTGACAATAATGGCCACGACAACAGAAATCTGCAGAATGAACACCCTGAAAGCGACGACAATGCAAAACACGGAGAAAAGACAAAGGACCAATTAAGATTTCTTCATAGGTCAGGTATGAAATTTGAACCATTAGATTATAATGAAGTTAAATCTCAAGAGTCATCTTCACACTTGAAAGAAATCAGTCCAACCATATGCATGCACAAAATCAATCTTGAAGATAGCCATAGTACCTCGGTGGAACCCCAAAGATAGCTCAACCTGATCATGAAGAAGGTTGTCATGAAGGAAATAATAAAATGGATGGATGCAGGAGTGATTTATCCTATATCCGATAGTTCATGGGTTAGCCCAGTCCAATGCATGCCAAAGAAATGTGGTGTAACCATGGTTAATAGCGAGCATGATGAGTTACTCACCACGAGAACAGTCATGGGTTGGCGTATATGCATGGATTACAGGAAGCTCAACAAATCCACAAAGAATGATCATTTTCCCCTCCCTTTCATCGATCAAATGTTGGATAGATTAGCAGGAAAGGCATTTTATTGCTTCCTTTATGGATACTTGGGGTATAATCAAATTGCCATAGCACATGAAGACCAAGAGAAAACAACGTTCACATGCCCGTTTGGTACCTATGCATTTAGGCGAATGCCGATTGGATTGTGTAACGCTCCAGCTACATTCAACGATGCATGATGGCAATCTTTTCAGAAATGGTGGAAGAGTGCATGAAAATATTTATGGACGACTTTTTCGTTTTGGGTGATGACTTTGACGATGCCTCGACAATTTATCCAATGTGTTGAAACGTTGTAAAGAAGCCAACCTAGTACTGAATTAGGAGAAATGCCATTTTATGGTAACTGAAGAAATAGTGTTGGGATACAAAATTTCATGCCATGGAATCGAAGTCGACAAATCCAAGGTGGATGCAATTGAAAATCTTCCCCCACCCAATAATGTGCAAGGTGTACGCAGTTTCCTTGGACATGCAGTATTCTATAGGCGGTTCATAAAAGAATTTTCTCAAATCTCTAAACCTTTATGTCTTTTGCTTCAACAAAATCATCTATTTAAGTTTACTAATGATTGTTTGAATGCCTTGACAAATTTGAAGAAAAAGCTTTCAGCAGCGCCAATAGTTATCCCACTAGACTGGAACGAACCATTTGAGCTAATGTGCGACGCTAGTGACTATGCAGTCGAAGCAGTGCTAGGGGAATGAAAAAGTAAAGTTTTTCATGTTATCTACTATGCAAGTCGAACACTTAATGTTGCTCAAGTGAACTATGCCACCACCGAAAATGAACTCTTAGTAGTAGTATTTGTATTTTATAAGTTTAGGCCATATCTAATAGGCACTAAGGTAATTATGCACACAGATCACTCAACTTTTAAATATCTGATTAATGAAAAAGATGCAAAGCCTAGATGAATTCGGTGGATATAATTACTGCAGGAATTTGATTTAGAGATCAATGATAGAAAAGGTATAGAAAATCAAGTAGTTGACCATTTGTCTAGGCTAGATAACAAACCTAATTGTGCTAACATCACAAATATTAAAGAGGATTTCTCTAATGAAAAAATATTATTTGTCACGGCTGCATTGTGGTATGCTGACATCGTTAATTTTATTGTTAGTGGTATTGTTCCTCTTGATTTATCTAGCCAGGGAAAACAGAAATTTCGACACGATGTGCAACATTACTACTGGGATGAACCATTTCTATTAAAGCAGTACAGAGACCAAATAATCCGAATGTGCATTCCAGAAGAAGAGCAGCAAGGTATCCTACTCCAATGCCACTCGTCACCATATGGAGGGCATTTTGGTGGGATGAGAACAAAAACAAAAGAGCTTCAGTCGGGATTTTATTGACCAACCCTGTTCAGAGACGTGCATGAATTCTACAAGTCATGTGTTAGATGCCAACGAACAGGAAACATCTCGAAACGACATGAGATGCCATGTCAAAACATTATGGAGATCAAAATTTTTGACGTATGGGGAATATATTTCATGAGACCTTTTCCAACATCATTCGGAGATATGTACATTCTCTTGGCAGTGGATTACGTATCAAAATGGGTTACAACCATTGTAACACCTAATAACGATTCCAAAACGGTGTTGAAGTTTTTGCACAAAAATATATTCAACCGCTTTGGGACACCACGAGCTCTCATTAGCGATGAAATGACACATTTTGATAATAAATTGATTGCCAAGGCATTGAAAAGATATGGAGTACGACATATAATTGCTATGCCGTATCACCCTCAGATGAATAGACAAGCTGGAGTATCTAACCGAGAAATCAAGCAGATCCTCGAAAAAATGGTCAACACAAGTCGAAAAGATTGGACGCCGAAGTTAGATGAAGCACTACGGGCCTATCGCACAACATTTAAGACACCGTTGGGAATGTCCCCGTTCAAGCTAGTCTATGAAAAGAAATGTCATCTACCGATTTAACCCGAACACAAAGCTTATTGGGCCATCAAAAAGATAAATATGGATGCTCAGCTTGCTGGAGAAAGATGACTATTGGAACTAAATGAGATGGATTAATTTAGAGCACATGCATACGGAAATGCCCGCCTTTACAAGGAGAAAACAAAACGATGGAATGACAGAAAAATATTGCCGAGGCAATTTTATTCTGGACAACAAGTACTGCTCTACAATTCATGCCATAAGTTATTCCCAAGCAACCTAAAATCACGATGGTCAGGACAATTTATCATACACTAAGTCCATGACAATGAAGCGATACCAAGACGATGGTTCCATCTTTAAAGTGAATGGGCAGAGACTCAAGGAATACAAAGTAGCCCCAGTCATGCGCGATAAATCGGCATCGTTGGCACGCGATGCCCAAGAGTTTGCTTTTCATAATTGATCAAATATTCGTTGCCTAGGGAACGAAAATCTAAATTCTATACATAAATAAGTTAAGTTATTTTATGCTTTAATTCGTTTTATTTTATTATTCTATTCTCTCATATTGTAGGCAAGCAAGGAACACGTGGCAGCATGGGGAGTTGAAGCATGCATGAAGGAGAAAGGACGAACTAGGGTAAAAGGTTTTGGCAGCAAAATAAAAGGGAAAGAAATCTTTTCCCCTCCATTACGTCAAATCACATATTTCTCATTTAATGAGAAATCTTTTCCCCACCGAGAAACAACACAAATACCCCGAAACCAACCATCACTATCCTAGAAAAAAACTACCCAAGAATAAACTACCCACACTTCATCATCATCATCGTGTTTCCCTCTTTCTTTACAAACCATAATTTTTTCTCTCTCAAAAATACCTCCCTATCGCAACCACTAAAATCAACCAAGAAAAATTGTGAGATCAAGACCGACCCCACCCCAAGACAAAGTTTTGAACGTTTTCAAATAGTCGAAGAAGAGGAACACTTCAAAACCATTCAGTAACACCAAGTCTATTTGGAAGATGGATTCATTTTTCCAGTCGAGGGAGAAAAGCAGTTTGACCCTGAGGTGATGGACATCATAAAGAAGCATATCTGGGAGAAGTTTGCTCATAAACCTAACGCCGTTGCACCGGAAATGGTGAGGGAGTTCTATGCCCACCTCGTGGACACCTCCAACCACATGGTAAATGTTCGAGGAAAACTCATTCGTTTTCCCCTTCTATACTTAACAAATACTTTAAGTTAGGGGAGGTGGATGATCAGTATAAGAAATTTATGGGTGAGGTAGATCAATAAAAGTACAGTGGAGTTCTACAGGATTTATGTTTTGGGTAGGCCAAGTTCGAAGGGAATGCCCCCACAAGAAAGCGAGTAGATCGTTGAGCCCTCATGCCACACGTGAAACTGTGGAACCATTTTCTTAAAGGCAAGCGGATGCCAACATCCCACAACACAACTGACATCGTCAAGCAGCTAATGTTGTTGCACTCGATCATATACGGTAGGACGATCGATGTGGGTGAAATCATCTTTGAGCAGATCCATGACTGTGCCAAGAGGAATCGTGGTAACCTACTATTCCCAAACCTTATAACCACGCTGTGCAGAAAGAAAAAGGTTTCTGTGGACCCATTCGAAGAGTTCATTAAACCCAGGGAGGGTATTACAAAGAAAAAGGCCGCCGAGTTGATGAGTTTCAATGATGACGACCCAAATGAGGGTCTGAAGCGAGGAGAAAAATTGGTTATCACAGCTAGAATGGGCGCTGTGGTAACAAACACTTGCGAGACGCGTGAAAAGATCGGGTGCCTAGAGGACCACATAAAAATTGCTTTGAATATGCCAAGGTAAGGGATATACAACTCAACGCCTTCATCAAGGAGTTTCTCCCAACCACAATGATCAGACTGCCAACCTTCCCAATGTCATCCTCAACTACAATACAGGCGGCAGCACAATCCATGCCTCGACATCTTATGTCCCTCCAGACGTTCCACCAGGGGTGCCCACTGATGTGCCACCATTGGAAACCAATGTCTCACCCGTACCAAAAGAAAGCCACGGTGACACTGAGAAGTTCCTCATCTTTCTCCACCACCAAATGTAGCAGTGATACTCTACCCCACTTCTTCACTGATAAAGATTTCATGCCAGCACCGAAGCAGCCTAAGCAGGATCCCATTCAATCACCAGTTCAATCGACACCACCAGCCTCAGTAACATCTCCCAGTCAACCACCAGTTCCAGCACAACCGACTCCCGCGACCGAGTAGTCCACTCCAGCCCGCGCTTCGACCAGCAAGAAGCGATATAAGAGAACAACAGGTAGTATACTTTATCCATCTCCTTCTCAGCAAGAAGCAGTAGACTCGGGATCCGAGAGCCCTTCGCCTCCCAAACAACGCCGTACAAGGGCGTCAAGTCAAGCCACACCACCACAATAAGTTTTTTTTAGTCTTCGTTTTTATTTTTATTTTCACATTTGCATATAACAACATTTTGTGTAGTTTTCATGCATTGAGGATAATGTATCCCTCAAGTTTGGGGGAGGTGTTATCCATTCTGCCATACTTTGTTAAATAGTAATTGATGTTAATTGGTTGAAAATTTTGGTTTTCATGACATAAGCAGGTTAAGAATATTGTTAGGAATGAATTAGGGATGCCTAATGATGAATGCAAAATTCTATTGCCTAGGACAAAATTATTGTAAAGAGTGTCTGAAGAAGAGAACCAACCCTAGGCTTGATCATTTGAAACTTATAAACACGATTGTAGGTTGTCTTTGCTCTAGGTAATCTGTAAAATTTTAGGGAAAAAACTTTCTAATTGTCGAGACTTCAAAAATATTTTAAGGTTAAGGTAAAAAATCTCTAGTGTTTAAAAACTTGAAAACTCGAAAAATACAAAGGGACACTCCTCTCTGCAAAGGCATGAATAATAAAAACTCCAAATGAAATTAGGAGTAGCCAAGGTATATGAGTGAATGAAAGTAGTCACAGGATGACTCTGCCCGACTAGCATGGGGTGAAAGGTATGCTCCCTTTCACCTAGAGTGTGGAATTGTAGTTGTGATGAGCTGACTCCCCTATAAAAAATTTTGAATAAAGAGAATAAAAGTTGATAAATAACTAGGAGTATAAACTAAGCCTGATGAATAATTTGTTGCCTTGACAACCTAGAAGTGCTTACTTTAAGTTTTCTAATTACCTCTATGCATAGACTGGTTACAATCACGCACACAGAATAACAAAAGATCCTGACTAGGGAGGGGACTTGACTAATATGATTGTCGAACATGTTGACGCCACATATTTTTGCTAAGGGCTGAAATCTCAAACCCAATGTTGTTCTTGATACAGCTTTGCCATAACAATTTTAATTTTCTTCTAGCTATTATCCATTGCTTGAGGACATGTAATAGCTTAAGTTTGGGGGTGTGATAACTCCGTAAAAAGACTTAATTTATAGTCTTTTCACTTAAGTTATTGCTCGTATAAACAAAGTATGCATTACATTTAGTTGCATATAGATTATATTTGCTTGTGGTGGATTGCCTAGGCAAGATTTATCTGGCTTAACTGATGCTGCTGAGGTGAAGGGGTTGTTTGAGTTATGTTTGTGCAGGAACTATACAGAGGAAGAACATTTCAGTCATGACAATAAAAAGTTGCAAAGGCCAATGGAGTAGATGAAAACGTGATGAGCATATTTATCTCGTCGAGGCAAGATTTACCTGAAGAAGTCTGAAGCACATATGGCGAACCCGCCTATGTCACATGCCAACTGGATGAACTACTTCACGTGCAAGCAAGCCTTGATTATTCAGACAACCACCTTTCCTTTTTAAGTTTAGGAAATTAATAATGGATAATTAAGGAAACACCAAAAGCATACAAAGCCCTAGGAGATTCTCCTTATAATTACCAATCGTAACCACAAAAAGAATGAGGCAAGAAAGAAGAAAAAAGAGCTTTACCTTTGATGTGAGCAAGAAGCTGTAGTGCTTTCCCTCCGTATACCCCCAGTCTTCCTTGGTGTCCTCCATAGCCATACGATAGCAGAGCAGTGATTAGGCCTAGAGAGAGAGTGATCACTAAGGCAGGCCTGGTGCTGATTAGGATTATCGCAACAAAGCCCTGGCTTTGGGAGTCGTTCTTCCTTTGTTCCTAAATTCTAATTCTATTTGGGGTTGTATTAAATGGATTAATCTTGGATGATCTTTTGATAACACCATGAATGCTTTACTTGGTGTTAAACTTTGTTTTGCCTGAACAATATTTTTATGTTTATGAATGATAAATTATGTTTGCTTATGACTGCTTTGCTCATAGTTTAAATATTTTACCTTACCACTGTAATAGCATCGAGAGATCGCCTGGTGTTTCGATAAAACATGTATGGGCATTGTAAGAGCATCGAGAGATAGCCTTTTATCTAGAAAGTGATTCTTGAATTCTAGAGAATTAAGAGAGATCAACGTGAGCAAAGCAATGAATTCGGGATGGTGAAGTTTTAACTTGTCTACCTTAGAGATAAGGAGTGATTTTCAAATGACTAAATGGGATAAAGGCTATAGTAGGTTAAGACAACGTCTATAGTTAACGCCGAGAGGTATTGCAATAGCAACCGTCTAAGAATACATAGTAATCCTGTTGGGCATTTTAGTGAGTCATAATGATTCATTATAGGCTTAAAATAATTGTTACCGAGACAATAGTTAAGCATTAGTGCTCTATGACACATCTGATTATGTGAGGTTGTTAGCATTATATTTAATCCAATACTTGTTTTGTTTTGTTTTATATGTCTGCATATTTTCTTTGTTTCTACCACACTTGTCTGCAATCATTGAATCATTGTTCTTAGCTCCTTAATATTAGTTCTTATCTTTAATACTTAGTATGATTAATTTGTGGCATTAGTTCTAGTTGTGGTGAAAAGATATTTCTAATACAATCCCTGTGGAGACGATACTCACTCACTACTATATTACTTGCATCGATTATGTATACTTGCATAGATTAGCTTTCCTTAGCATATACACTCACAAGCGATAAATGACTCCATGATCCAAAGAAACAAAAAAAATTCAACATCCAAACCAACACAATACCTATATATTGTGCCATCTCATTTAAATTCGAGATTCATAATGAAAAACAAGAAAGTCGAGAAAAATGAGATCTTAGACTTATTTCAAAAAGTTGAGATCAACATTCTACTCTTAGAAATATTTGAGAAGGTACCAAGGTATGCTTGATTTTCTAATGAACTATGCAAAACAAAAAAAAAGGCTTACTGGGCACGTGAAAGTCAATCGAGGTGAGCACTGATAACTTCCTATAAAGTAAACTTTTAAGGCATTTTTCACTTAAGTTATTGTTTGTTTAAAAGCTTATTTTAGTCATTTTAGGATCATGTAGTTTCATATAGTTGCATGTGTGGTGGTATTGATGCTTTATTTCATAAGGGTGTTGTATGAGAGAAAGGTGAAGTTGTTTGTGGTGTGTAGGAAATAGCAAGCAAAGGGTCTCTTTGGAAAATAATGCCATGGCATTACAGATTGCTGAAGCAGATTGAAATGCCTTGCCATTTCTGGCGTATAAAATGAGAAAAAGATATTTATGTACGAGGACAGTTGTCTCTGTACTTGAAATGATGGATGTAACCACCTGGTAGGGGACCACTGCCACCTGGAGGATAAGGTTCACGCACAAGGTGTGATTCTAGGGGTATGAGGGGTATTTTGCACCCAACATCATCATCATTACCCCTAGATATTTTTATTATATATTACACCTCATTGGAGACAAGGGATATACAGAGAGAGCATAGAAGAGTTTCAGTAATATTTTATTTTATTTTTCCCATTCTTCTTCCTTGAGTGGTGTTCCTCCATTGATAAAGCTCCAAGGAGTGGTGAGCTAGGCGTCTGAGGGGAGCTACCGAGCTTAGGCATTTCGTGGTGGCCGAGGAGACCTCCGGTGGCGCGCGTCGAAGGCTTCTTCTCACTTCCCATTGTTGCTATTTTTGTATTTATTTTTGGGTTGTTGGAACTAATATTTTCATGGCTTGTTCTATGGATATTTCGAACCCAACCATGAACCAACCTTATTTGGTGGGGTTGTTTAAACTTTGTTTTAATGGTAGATTTATGTTTATCTTGGGTATTTGCTTGCTTTACTTTTGTATGCTTCATTATCTAGGCTTGTAAGAGGCATGAGAGTGTCAATCTCTTAGATGAAGGTTAGGTGTTTGAGAGAAACCTAACTAAAAATACTTGTAGTATTCGTGAGAAACACAAGACAAAATCCTCATAAGCAATGGGCTATAGTATTTTTCATAAGCTTTGAACCGACCTAGGAATACTATATCCTAATCCCTTAGTACTCGAGATAGACTAAGATAGGATTTCAACGACTAAAAAGGGTATTTTTATCAATAGTGTAGGCTGTCACATCAGAGAGTGAGAGTAGATGCCATGGCATTCTATTTTGTTATGTTCCTTTGACTAGAGATAGCGGGAGCACTTTCGGCAAACCCTGTCGAGCAAGTAAAGTTTAGATAGCTTAAATCTGCCTAAGAGATAAGTTTAGCATCCTTAAATCAATCCCTACCATTCATTCAGTGAAAGCTTGTCGTGTGAGTATTATCTACTTATCACTTATTTTCTATTTATTTACTGTTTTTACCATTTTTCAATGCCTTGACATTACATCATTTTCAATATTAAACATTTGGTCTTACCACTGCATTTCCATTTGCTACACTATCAGACCATCAATCCATGTTCACCAACATACACTCTCCATGGATGTGACATTGTATATATCAACACTAACTATACATAGATAGAGTAGTACTTTGCTTTGGTTAGACTTTTGTAATTTCAACCGGTCTCTTTGGATACTATACTCACTCATCACTTTATTACTTTAGCGATTGTGTATACTTGCACAATACTTGTGTATAATTTTATAGTACTCACAACACGCAACAAGTTTTTGGTGCTGTTGCCGGGGATTGGCAGCCTGAAGTTAATTAGTTTTGTCAGAGCATTTTATTTTTGTATAGTTTACTTTATATTATTGTTTTATTATTTTTTCCTATTTATTTAGTGTATGTTTGGAAGAAATTTTGAAGATCCATTGGAACCGATAGAAACTGAGATTGAAAGACTCTTTAGACAAAGGAGACGTGCTCAACGTGCTCGAGGAAATATGTATCAAATTGAAACCAAGGCATTGTTCAAGATGATAGAATTCTGAATGCCATGGCATTAGAAATGTTGAACTTATTGGTAGGTCGCATGTTATTCGTGATCATTTAAATCTAATACTGGATGACTTAAATCCTAGAATTGTGGCACTCGGAATTCAAGCTGCACATTTCGAGCTTAAGCCAATCATGTTCAACATATTGAATTCCATTGGGCAATTTGGGGGTATTCCAACTGAAGATGCCAGGCAACATATTCGAATTTTTTTGGAAGTTTCTGATTCTTTCCGGCAAGAATGAGTGCATGAGGATGTTCTGAAATTAAAATTGTGTACGTATTCATTGTGTGACTGAGCAAGGGCATGGTTGAGTGGTGTACCATCCGGTTCAATGGAATCATGGGCCGATCTTTGCAAAAGTTTCTAATTATGGTACAACCCACCGAACATGAATACTCAGCTAAGGAATGATATAGCATCTTTTCGCCAGGGCGGTGACGAATCCATGTGTGAGTATTTGGATCGTTACAACCATTTACTTCGGAAGTGTTCAAATCACGGTTTTCACGATTGGACTCAACTAGTTATGTTCTATAATGGATTCAATGCACCTACAAGGATGTTACTGGATGCATCGGTAAATGTGACATTGCTGGATAAATCACCTACTGAGGTGTTTGCTATCATGGATAGAATTGCTATTAATGATTATCAATTTCCTTCCTCAAGGCTTTGGAGTGGGGGAAGGCGCCTGGAGCATTCGAGTTAGATACCAAGGATTCGGTGTCTGCTCAACTCTCTGACTAACATGCTGAAGAATTTACAACGTTCCACTGAGGTGAAGGAAGTGAAAGCGACTAGCTTGGCATGTTTGTTATGCCAAGGCAATCATCACGAGAGAGAATGCCCTACCAACCATGAGTCCATCAACTTTGTAGGTAATTATAATCGAGGCAATAACAATCCTTACTCTAACACTTATAATGCATGATGGCGTCAGTATCCTAATTTTTCATGGGGAAATCAAAGAGCCCACAATGCTAATCAATCCGCTCGACAGCAGAATCACAATAAGCCTTAAGGTTACCAAAATGTTATGCCATGGCATAATACCAACAAATGAGCTTCATCGTCAGCGAACATGAGTTCATTGGAAGCTACAGTTTAAGAGTTCATATCTACTACGAAGACAGTTCTGCAAGACCATTATACTTCAATTAAGAATCAATGAGATTTACTTCATAGTCAAGGCGCCTTACTTCAAAGCCATAGCTCATCTCTGAGAGCTTTGGAAGGTCAATTTGGTCAGATTGCTACGACATTGGAAGAGTGTCAGCAAGGGCGTTTTCCAAGTGATACTAAAGTCACTAAAGTGCATGGTAAGGAGCATTGTAGTATGTTAACTCTTATAAGTGGAACACAAATCAATCAACAAGTCAAGGCTAGTGGGGCACAAAGTGATGATTCTACTCCTAGTAATGACAATGGTGAAGTTGAATTACAAGACGATATCATTTATGAGAAGGTCAAGGAGAAGGGTTCTACTAATAGTTCTACTAAGGTACCAGATTCTGATGCCAAGGCAAAAGCAAATCCTATTCTTGCAGTTAACGAAGCTAGACCCCTTCTACTCCTCCCCTAAATTAAAGAATCATAATGATGAAGTTCAGTTCAAGAATTTCGTGGACATTCTTGATCAGCTCCATATCAATGTACCTCTCTTGGAAGCTATTGAACATATGTCGACGATACCAAATTTCTGAAGGAAATCTGTAGTAAGAGGAGAAAAGCATAGAGTTATGAGACTGTTGCCACGGTAACATAATTTTGCTCTTCCTTGAGTAAGTTGCCACCAAAGTGAAATGATTCAGGAAGCTTCATTAATTCTTTGTTCGATTGAAGTTAATTTCATTGGAAAGGCACTATGTGATCTTGGCTCGAGTGTCAATTTAATACCGAAATCAATATTCTTGAAGCTTGGCAGAGGAGATGCAAGACCCACCACGATTATTTTACAACTTGCCGACATATCCCATGTTAAACCTGAAGGGAGAGTAGAGGATGTCATAATAAGGGTGGATAAGTTTGTGTTTCCAGTCAACTTCTTAATTCTGGACTTGAAGTTAATGCCAAGGCACCCATCATTTTGAGAAGACCTTTCCTAGCCACTGGACGTATTTTGATAGACTATGAAAAAGGTGAACTCACCATGAGAGTGGCTTATCAGTGTGTGACTGTCAATGTGTTTCATACTCTCAAGTATGTCGATGACACTAAAGAATGCCAAGGCATTTCTGAATTGAACTCAGTAATTGAAGAAGAGTTTTTCCAGAACAATGTCATTCATCTAGCAAAGAAAGAATATTGGGTGGATGATGAAACCTTAGTGGAGTCCGACAACTTTCCAATTTTGGAGGAGAAATCTAGCTTACTACAAGTTATATCAGGTTTTAATTTTGATGCTTTGAATTTTGATGAATTTAATCCTCTTAACCATTCATTATTGTATGCACCTACTTTAGAGCTTAAGACTTTGTCAGGGAATTTTAAATATGTTTACTTAGGTAGCGATGAAACTTTACCGGTGATTATTTCTGCTGACCTTACTGCTAACCAAGAGCAAAGTTTTTTAAGTGTTTTGATGCAGCATAAGAGAGCAATTGGTTGGAATATGGCCAATTTCAAAGGAATTAGTCCTATGATCTTCATGCATAAGATTCTACTCGAAAATTGCCACGACAATTCGATAGAACCCCAAATAAGACTCAACCCTATTATAAAGAAAGTGGTGATGAAATAAATTTTGAAATGGCTTGATTCTAGAGTGATTTGCCCTATCTCAAATAGGTCATGGGTAAGCCATATATGTGTTTCGAAGAAAGGAGGCACAACGGTGGTTACTAATGAGGATAATGAGCTATTACCCACTCTCACTGTAACTGGGTAGAGGATATGCATGGACTACCGAAAACTTAACAAAGCTACAAAGAATGACCATTTTCCTCTACCTTTCATCGACCAAATGTTGGACGATTGGCCGGTAAATCATTCTATTGCTTTTTGGATGGGTAATCGGGGTACAATCAAATTACCATCGCACCAGAGGATTAGGAAAAAACTACATTTACTTGTCCATATGGAACTTTTGACTTTAGGATAATGCCTTTTGGACTCTTTAATGGCCCGACAACTTTTTAGCGATCTATACAAGCCATATTTTCATACATTGTTAAGGATTTTTGGGATATTTTCATGGACGACTTTTCTGTTTTTGGTGACAAATTTGAACGATGCCTCAATAACTTGACAAAAGTTATCAAAAGATGCGAGGGGGCTGATTTGGTCTTGAATTGGGAAAAATGTCACTTCATGGTGACTGAAGGCATTGTGTTAGGCCACAAAATTTCTCACAAGGGTATTGAGGTAGATAAAGCAAAGTTTGAAGTAATTGAAAAGTTACCACCACCAACTTTAGTCAAGGGTATAAGAAGTTTTCTTGTACATGCTGGATTCTATAAAAGATTTATTATAGACTTCTCCAATATTTTTAAGCCCTTGTGCACATTACTTCAACAAAACCAACCCTTTGTGTTTGACGAGTTATGCCTCAGTGCATTCACTAAGCTGAAACGACTATTGATCTCAGCACCTATTGTAGTTCCTCCCGATTGGACATCACCATTTGAGCTGATGTATGATGCAAGCGATTATGTCATATGAGCTGTTTTGGGCCAATGCCGAGGTAAACATTTTCATGTTATTTATTATTATAGCCGCACATTGAATGAAGCACAATTGAACTACACCACCATTGAGAAAAACTTGCTTACCGTGGTATTTTCTTTTGATAAATTTAGACCATGCCTAATAGGCATTAAAGTTATTGTTCACAATGATCATTCGGCTATAAAATACTTAGTGAACAAAAAGGAAGCAAAGACTAGACTTATTAGGTGGATCTTACTTTTGCAAGAATTTTACTTAGATGTGGTAGATATAAAAGGAACTAAAAATCAAGTTGCTGCTCACTTATCTAGGCTAGAAAACAATTTTGAATGCCATGACATCGTAGATATTCAAGAGGAATTTCCCGATGAGAAAATTTTATATGCCATGGCAATCCCGTGGTACGCTGACCTTGTTAATTTTCTTGTTATTGGAATATTGCCATTTGATTTAGACAGCCAGGCTAAAAAGAAGTTCAAGCATGATGCAAGGAACTATTTTTGGGATGAACCATATTTGTTCAAGCATTGTGCCGATAAGCTCATTAGACGATGTGTACCTGAATAGGAACAACGCGACATTCTATACCATTATCATTCATCCGTAAGTGGAGGCCATTTTGGTGGAGCAAGGACTGCTGTTAAGGTCCTACAATCAGGATTTTACTAGCCAAATCTGTTTAGATATGCTCAAGCATTTTACAAATCTTATGATTGATTCCAACATACTGGAAACATATCCAGACATCATGAAATGCCACTGCAAAATATTTTGGAAATAGAGTTGTTTGATGTGTGGGGCATCGACTTCATGGGACCATTCCCATCTTCTGGATGAAATATATATCTTGCTTGTTGTGGATTATGTATCAAAGTGGGTGGAAGTAATAGCAACATCAACGAATGACTTAAAAATGTACTAAAGTTTTTACACAAGTATATTTTCACTCGGTTTGGAGTACCTCGTGATATCATTAGTGATGAATGATCCCATTTTGATAACAAGTTGATTGCCAAGGCATTGAGGATATATGGAGTTCGACATAAGATTGCCATAACATATCATCCACAGACAAATGGCTAAGCTGGGATATCCAATCGAGAGATCAAACAATATTTTAGAAAAAGTTGTGCAACCAAGGCGGATTGATTAGTTGCCAAAGTTAGATGAAGCACTTTGGACGTATAGAACAACATTCAAAACACCTTTTGGGATGTCACCATTCAAGCTGGTGTATGGGAAAACTTGTCATCTCCCGGTTGAACTTGAACATAAGGCGTACTGGGCCATCAAGCAATTGAATTTTGATGCTCAACTAGCTGGGGAATAAAGATTATTGTAACTTAATGAAATTGAAGAGTTTAGAGCACAAGCGTATGAAAATCCTTGAATATACAGGGAGAAAACTAAGAAGTGGCATGACCAGAAGTTGATGCCATGGCATTTTCATGTGGGCAAACAAGTATTGCTTTATAACTCCTTACTCAAACTTTTTCCTAGGAAGCTCAAATCTCGATGGTCAATGCCATTTGAGGTACATTATGTCTATCCCCATGGAGCTGTTGACATTAAGAATATAAATGGGACGATCTTCAAAGTCAATGGCCAATGTCTGAAAGCCTATAATGGAGTTCCACCACCGCACAACCAGGCAGTGTTGTATCTGCATGATGCTGAAGAGTGCCCAGCTGAGAGCATAATTTCGATGCCACGGGATTGAATTTGTGACTCTGCATAAATAAAATTTTAATTTTAATCTTTCTTTTATTTTAAGTTTAATTTTAATTTTATTTTAGATAATTTTTTATTTAATTTGTAGGGACCACAGTGCTGCAAGTAGTACAAGGAGCGGTTACTAAAGGGAGGAAATGACAAGCACTTAATTGGGGAAAAGATTCTTTTTGATTTGTTTCTTTTTTATTTTATTTTATTTCTAATTTTTACTTTTCTCTCTCCACTGTTTTGTCCTATCATCATCATTACATTTGTAGGTTACCTTTTTTCTTTCCTATAAACCCATTAACCCCCACCCACTCATTTTTTTTAACCGTCATATCACCCATTTCTCTCTCATTTTTAACTTTTTCATTTTCTCTTTCATTTGTATATTTTTCTTTTTCTCTCTCATTTCTTTAACTTCTTTCTTCATTTTCCCGATAGCCGAAAATCATTCAAGCTCTTAAATCTCTCAAAGTTTCTTCCTTTTTCATTTTTCTTACTTCACAAATATTGAAAAAATGGTGTGTACAAGACCAACTGCAACTGAAGCCCCTACTTTGGAACAGTTTGAGAATGATGAAGCCAAGGTACAGTTTCAAAATTTCAACAATGGAAAACTCTTCTTTGAGTTAGGTTTTATTTTTACCGATGAAGTTGATGGTAACTTTGAACCGGAAGTCATGGACATTCTTACTCCACACAAATGGAGAAAGTTTACAAGGCATCCGAGTTCGTTGAATGCTTCGCTGGTCAAAGAGTTTTACGCAAACATCTCCAAGCCGAACCAACACTCTATTTTTGTCCGAGGTAAGCACATCTGTTTTATACCATTCACGATTAATAGATATTTTCATCTGCAGGATGTTGAGGACCAACATGCCAAGTTCGAAAATGATGCCGATAGCACCACGTATGATGAGATTTTGGAGGACTTGTGCTTCACAAACACCGTATGGAATGGTTTCCATGCTAGTCGATATTCGATCAACCGTGAGCGTCTAAAATCGCGCGCCAATTTCTGGAACCATTTCCTCAAACACAAGCTCATGCCTACATCACACAATATGACGGTATCACTTTTTCGTTTAATGTTTTTACACTCGATCATGCTAGCCCGTCCTATTGACGTGGGTCGAATCATTGTTCATCAAGTTCATGAGTGTTTATGTAAAAAATAAGTTCTTTAGTGTTCCCTAATTTAATCATTGCTTTGTGTTGTGAGAAAAAGGTAAATGAGAATGCGTTTGATGAGATTTTTCCTGGAATTTCGGGCATTACTAGGGCTAGATTACCACTGTTATTGGGAATTGAAAATCCAAAATCTAAAAACCCTATAAGTAGTCTGCAGGCACTAAACAATTAAATGTCGAGGCAAGGTTGATTTCTCTCAAAGAAGTTGTGATACAGACTCAGACTCACTTACATGCTTTACACGATGATATTCGTAATTTCTTTGGTAATGTGAAGTATATGGATGTTGTGGTGGAAACGTTGTTCCAATAAATCCTTCCCCACATCCAACAGAATTTCCCAAGCTTTCCGAATGAAATTCTACTAGCATTCAATGTTGAGACATCTCTCGAGCCAGAGCAAGATGACGCCGACACTCAAATTCATGAACCGACTCCTTATCCGTAATGTTCCAAAACCCCTGAATCACCTGCTGCTAAAGAAACACCCAGTCCCGTTCATGTGCCCAATTCATCTCCTGCACCACGTAGTGGCAGAAGCACCAAAACCTCAGCTAGACGCATTAATATAGCATGCTACTACTCTAGTACTTCAGAGTCCAGCCCAACACCACTGCGTAAGCACACCATACGAGGAGCTGTCAGTAGCTCCAAGGCAACACCACCACGCAAACCATGAGGTACCTCACTTGCATTTATTTGCATTTATTTTGCATTTCATTGCATGGCATATAGTTTTTGTCTAGTTTAATTATCTTTAAACATTGAGGACAATGCTTTCCTTAAGTTTGGGGGAGGTAGTGTTCTCGGTAGAGCATATGCATGATAACATTAGCATAGTATTATGCCATGGCATCAATAAATAGTAGAACAGTTAGATAGAATGTTTTGAAGATACCCGATGATGATGAACTTCTTAGTCTAGAAATTGAATATAAATGACTATTGAGAATGATAGAACTGATTATAGGGCTTGATGCTTTGTGAATTATTTTTACATGATTTGTATGTTCTTTATACTTAGGAAATTTATAAAGTTTTTATGAAGGAACTCTAGTTAGTTTGGCATTCAAATATAGTATTGTGATGAAAAGATAAATAAAAAACAACTCACTTATATTTGAGAGTGTGAGTAAATGCTTAGGCATAGTTGTAGAGGGACACTCCTCTTTATCGTGGCATTGCCTGGAACTCTCTTTAGTAAATGGAGCCACACGCATATGAGTGAATGAAAGTAGTCACGGAATGACTCTACTTAACTAGCTCGGGGTGGAATGTATGCTCCCTTTCACCTAGAGTGTGAGAGAGTATGTGTGATGAGTTAACTCCCTTCGTAACAACATTTAAAAAAATATTCAGTAAAAAAGGAGTAAAAATGTGCTTAATGAATATTTAAATGCCTTAGCAAAAACTTGGGGACTTGATTAGAAATTGTCTAAATTTGCTAAGTATAGATTAGATACAATCACGCACACACACTACCACAAAGGATCTTGACCTATAGAAAAGTGCTTGAATTCTTGATATGTCTAACATGTTGATGCCTAATTTTTTTTAGGGTTGAAATTCAATTTTTGACATACTGTTCTATTGTTGAAAATTTTCATGACGTTCTGCTTATGTAACTACTATCCATTGCTTGAGGACAAGCAAAAGCTTAAGTTTGGGGGTGTGATAACTTCCTAAAAAGGCTACTTTATAGGCATTTTTCACTTAAGTTATTGTTTGTCTAAAAGCCCATTTTAGTCATTTTAGGATCATGTAGTTTCATATAGTTGCTTGTGTGGTGATATTGTTGTTTTATTTCTTAAGGGTGTTGCATGAGAGAAAGGTGCAGTTGTTTGTGGTGTACATGAAATAGAAAGCAAAAAGTCTCTTTGGGAAGTAATACTGTGGCATTACACATTGCTGAAGTAGATTGAAATACCTTGGCATTTTTGGTGAATAAAATGACAAAAAGATATTTCTATACGAGGACAACTGGCTCTGTACGTGAAATTATAGATGTAACCTCTTGCAAGGGGACCACTGTAACATGGAGGATAAGGTTCACGTACAAGGTGTGATTATAGGGGTATGAGGGGTATTTTGCACCCAACATCATCATTATTACCCCTAGATATTTTTATTATATATTAAACCTCATTGTAGATAAGGGATATACGGAGAGAGCATAGAATAATTTTAGCAATATTTTATTTTTTTCCCTTTCTTCTTCCTGGAGTGGTGTTCCTCTATTGATAAAGCTCCAAGGAGTGGAGAGCTAGGTGTCCGAGAGGAGCTAGTGAGCTAAGGTGTTTCATGGTGGCCAAGGATATTTTTCTTCTAACTTCCCTTTACTGCTATTTTTCTATTTATTTTTGGGTTGTTGGAACGAATATTTTCATGGCTTGTTCTATGGATATTTCGAACCCCACCATGAATTAACCTTATTTGGTGGGGTTGTTTAAACTTTATTTTAATGGTAGATTTATGTTTATCTTGGGTATTTGCTTACTTTTCTTATGTATGCTTCATCATCTAGGCTTGTAAGAGGCATGAGAGTGTTCATTTCTTAGATGAAGGTTAGGTGTTCGAGAGAAACATAGCTAAAAATACTTGTAGTATTCGTGAGAAACACAATACAAGATCCAAATAAGCAATGGGCTATAGTATTTTCATAAGCTTTAAACCGGCCTAGGAATACTATATCCTAATCCATTAGTACTCGAGAGAGACTAAGATAGGATTTCAATGACTAAAAAGGGTATTTTTATCAATAGCCACATCAGAGAGTGAGAGTAGATGCCAAGACATTCTATTCTGTTAGGTTCGTTTGACTAGAGATAGCGAGAGCACTTTCTGCAAAACCTGTCAAGCAAGTGAAGCTTAGATAGCTTAAATATGCCTGAGAGATAAGTTTAGCATCCTTAAATGAATCCCTACCATTCATTCCAGTGGAAGCTTATCGTATGAGGATTATCTACTTATCATTTATTTGCTATTTATTTACTGATTTTACCATTTTTCATTGCCTTGACATTACATCATTTTCAATATTAAACATATGTTCTTGCCACTACATTTTCATTTGCTACACCATTAGACCATTATTCCATATCCACCAACATACACTCTCCATTATTATGAAATTGTATATATCAACACTAACTATACATAGATAGGGTAGTGATTTGCATTGGTTAGTCTTTTGTAATTTCAACCAATCCCTGTGGATACGATAGTCACTCATCACTTTATTACTTGAGCAATTATGTATACCTGTACATTACTTGCGTATAATTTTATAGTACTCACAACGCACAACAAGAACGTTTTCGTAGTTTTCCAATCACGACTTCCACTGAAGTTGGAAGACCAAGTCATATTTGTCATACCTTGCAAAATCGACAAAGTGGGTATAAAGCATGCGATGTGTGATTTGGGAGCCTCAGTAAACGTGATTCCTTTCTCTATTTATAATACTCTTTCAGTCGAACACAAAAAGGACACGAGAGTTACCATTCAATTGGTAGATCACTTAGTTATCTACCCATAATGACTCTTGGAGAATGTCTTGGTAAAGGTAAATGATTTAATCTTTTCGGCCCATTTCTATATTATAGACATGGAAACGATTGATCTAATACTTCATCTGAGATTCTCATTGGGCGACCTTTCCTTAGCACCGCCAATACAAAGATCGATATAAGAAGTGGTATTCTTACAATGGAATTCGATGGTGATATAACTAAATTTAATATTTATAAAGCGATGAGGTATCCTAATAATGTTGAAAGTATAAATTTTGTTGATGCAATTGAGCTTGCAGCTGATGATTATATTGAGACTAATTTTGTTGTTAAATTTTACAGGGAATTGGATGATTTTGATGGTGAATTCAAGGAGTTTGAATAAACTTTCTACGTTAATTCTAATTGTTCTGATAAAATTATTACACCCTAAAAATCTAAACTTCTATCTTTTATTTTGGAGGTTCCTCAGATTGAATTAAAACAATTAATGGATCATTTTAAATACACATTTCTAGGTGAAAACGATACTCTACTGGTGATTGTCTAGAACAAACTAACCAAGGAATAGGAAGAGGGCCTTGTAATGGTGTTGTGTGCATAAAGAATCCATATGATGGACTATTTTTGAGATTAAGGGTCTAAGCCCCTCAACTTGTATGCATAAAATTAAAATCAATGAATGAGCTAAACATCATGAGAACGACATCATCGATTAAATCCATTGATGATGGAAGTGGTAAAGAAGGAAATTCAAAAGCTTATTGATGTCGACGTTATCTATCCTATCTCGAATTGTAGTTAGGTAAGCCTGGTACATGTTATTCCCAAGAATACTAGTGTTATAGTAATAAAAAAACGAGAAGGTGAGTTAGTTCTGACAAGAATACAAAATGAATGGCGAGTCTGCATTGATTAAAAGAATATTAACTCTTTAACTATAAAAGATCACTTTCCTTTACCTTTTATAGGTCAAATGATAGGAAGGTTAGTCAGTAAAATTCACTATTGTTGTCTTTATGGATATCCAAGTTTCATTCAAATTACGGTGGTGCCAACATATAAAGAAAATATGATTTTTACATGCCCCTTTGAAACGTTTGCTTACCACAAATACCCTTCAGACTATGCAATGCTCCCGCCACATTTCAAAGATGTATGCCCAACAATTTTTATGATTATATCGTGAAAGGAATAGAGGTATTCATGGACAATTTCACTATTTACGGTAATGATTTTAAAGATTGCCTATTTAATTTTTCTAATGTTCTTAAGCGATCTAAAATTCAACCTTAGTTTAGATTACGAAAAATGTCATTTTATGGTTGATAATGGGTTGATTCTAGTACACATCATTTTTGTATATGGTATTGCAATAGATAAAGACAATATCAATATTGTTTGCTCACTCACTTACCCTACCATGGTAAGGGAAGTACGTTATTTTCTCGGCCATGCACGATTCCACCGACGATTTATCAAGGACTTCTCAAAGAACGTACAATTATTGTGAAATTTACTTTAGAAAGACCAATTTTTTTATTTCAATCTGGAGTGCCAAAAATCATTCAACGCATTGAACGAGAAGCTAATCATGGCTCCGATTGTGCAACCACCAAATTGGAATTATGCTTTTGAGCTTATGTGTGACGCCTCCAACACTAGCATTGGTATGGTTCTCATCCAAAAAATTGACAAAGAGCCACATGGTATAGCATATGCATCTCATACATTAGACTCGACATAGAGAAATTACTATAGAACAAAAAATAGAGCTTCTTGATATAGTATTTGTTTTACAAAAATTTATGTCATATTTACTTAGACCTAATATCATTCTTTTTCTTATCATGCAGTGTTGCGATATTTGATGAGCTTGAAGGAAGCAAAGTTGAGGCTTATTTGTTGGATTCTTTTTCTTTAAGAATTCAATTTGGAAATCAAAGACAAGAAGGGATGCGAGAATTTGGAGGTCGATCACTTGAGTCGGATTCCTATCACCTAATCTGACCCACCAATCAAAGAAGAATTTTTTGAAGAGAACTTGATGCTGGCGTAGAAAAGAACTTCACCATTTTTTGTAGACAAGGTAAACTATCTTGCCACATGTAAAATTTTGGTACACTTACCGAGAGCGGTGATTAATCTAATTAAGAGAGAATCTCGATTTTACATTTGGGATGATCCTTATCTCTGGAAGCACTGCTCCTATCAGGTAATCTGGTGATGTGTTGTTGAGGAGGAGGTAAAATATATCCTTAATTTCTATCATTCGTATACATGTGGGGTCATTTTGGACCGAAACAGACTGCTCACAAGATCTTAGAATACAACCTCTTTTGGTCGAATATATTTAGAGATGTTTATTTTTATTTCAAATCATGTGAAAAGTGTCAATGAAAAGATAATATGAGTTTTATAAATGAAATTCCTTTAAATTCGATCCATATTTATTAAATTTTTTATGTATGATGTCTTGATTACACTGGTCATTTTCTTTCATCCTTTGGTAGTACATATATTATTCTTATCATTGATTGTGTTTCTAAATGGGTATAAGATAAATAAACCCATAAAAATGATGCGAGAACTACTATTAACTTTCCTAACAATTTTATTTTTTCCAGGTTTGGAACACCACGGGCGATTATCAGTGACAGAGGAACCCATTTCATGAATCGGATTATCGAGACAATCATGAAGAAGTTTGGAGTGACGTAAGGAATTTTCACAGTCTACCATCCAGAAACAAATGGGAAAGAGGAAGTTTCAAGTCGTGAAATCAATGTGATTCTAGAGAAAATTGTCAAGCCATATAAGAAGGATTGGAGCTTAAAATTACACGATACCCTTTGGGTGTATAGGACTATTTATAAAGGGTTGATTGGAATGTGTACAAACTGCCTTGGTTTTGGTAAATCATGTTATTTTCCAGTTGAACTTGAACTTCGAGCTTATTAGGAGATCAAGCAATGCAACATGGAAATGAAATCGATTGAAGAGGTATGAAAGCTAAACATTCAAGAATGAGAGGAAATCTGATGAACCGCTTATGATAAGATCAAATATTTAAAGAAAAATGATGGGGTTCCACGATAGAAGAATATCCTTTAAATCATTTAATGTTAATCAAAAGCTTTTCTATTCAATTATAATCTTAAGCTTTTTGAAGCTAAATTTTGATCGAAGTGGCTCAGACCATTTATGGTGACTAAGATTTTTCCTCATGAAGTGGTGGATATAGAAGACAATTCAGAAGCTCGATCTAATATGAAAAATCAAAGATTGAATTGTATTATGAAAATGCTCTGGTCGGATTAGTCAAATAGATAAAATTGGAGGAACATACGCTTTAAAACCCAAGTCGTCAAGCTAACGATGTTAAACAATAGCGCTTGATGGGAGGCAACACATTCCATTTTCTTTCAATTTCTATCATTCAATTTCCTTTCCTTATTTTCTTTTTTATTTGGTTTATATTTTTTATTTTTAAAATGAAATTTGTAGGTACCCTGTTGATCATGATCGAATTCAGCCAAAACCGAAGCAAATAATTGATTGAATTAAAGCAAGAATTTACAGAATTCAAGGTAAATTTGGGATCAAAAAATCATGAATGACAACAACCAAATCTCTACCTATATTAAGCGCATGGTTTCATTATTGCTGCATGTTATCTAAGGAGTTTGTCAAACGTTAACAATCCCTTATGGACCTGACACATGTTAACATTACCTAAACCCCAAACCCTTAATTACTTACCACCAATATTTCCCCAAATCATTCCCCTCAATTTTTATTGTGAGTTTCAGCCACCCTAATTTCCCAATCCCAATCAAATTCTTTTGGATTTGATAACCTATCCCCCTTATCATCATTTATCCTTTCTTTTTTTTTAATTAAATTTCCTTATCATTAATACCATACACCAAATTAAACTATTTTGATTTATAAACCATACCACAAGTGAATCCCTTGAAAAAATTTGCCTTTCCCCCTCTTTTATACATCGACCGAACCTATACATCTCCATTCACCAACTTTTCTTTCATATTACAACATAAGAAATAAGAACCCTCACGGCTGTTAACCTTGGCTGTCATGAACTTACCATTCAAACACCACCGAACACACCATTCCCCTACTACAACTTTTTCTCTTCTTTATCTGATCAAGAATCAGGGTGAGGATGAGAAACCAATCGAGCAATCCCACGCACCCGTCGGCCAACTTTGGTGGTGGTCGTCTTCGATTCATTGTGTCTCCGATGATGAAAGTACCGAGTAGCTCTAACTCCATGCCATAACCACTACCCGTCCAAGCCACTGCGTCTATTGCCTAACATGGATGACAACATGAGTCTAAGTCTCATGCACGATCTCCTACTCCCGAGCCAATGCTGCTACCTGTGTTAATTATTCTTCCCCCAATTCATTATGCCACCGCACGATTCTGTCGGTCCATCCAGACTGGGGCATAACCACAATTCTTCAATAGCCACTCCAATGTTCTATTCGATGCCATCCAAATCGCAATCAATGTTGGATGTCGTTCATTTTGTAGCGCCCTAACAACCTGAGGTAAACTCTAATCCTGTCGATATTGAATTGTAGCTAATATGGAATCCTGTTTATAGTTTTTTAGATGACTTCATCTTTAGATTTATGAACCCTCGCCACAACCAATCCTCGAGAAAACATATTCCTCTCACCAAACCCACGACCAACACCCCCATTCACCATCATTTGTTGCAAGATACGACGAAGTGCCTTCACACGATGAATATGTACCCGATCATAACTATTATTTCGAGTGTCATTGAAGAAGATGTACCTTTTTTCATACTAGCTGAGGAAGTAATTCAAGATTATCTCGACTTTGATGATGAACAGGCTTGGAAATTTGATAACATCTGGCACAATAAGTTCCAAGTCAGTAAGTATATTTCCGATCACACTCTTGATTCCTTACATCAGTGTGATTCTATCATGACTTATTTTAATTCCATTAGATATCGTTCTTACTCTGAAATTATATATGCTACTTATTACGAATTGATATTTGAATTTTAAACAACTTTTACATTTTTTCCAAATTTTATTTTGTCTAATGCAACGCCATGTGTGCTTTCTTTTAGATTACTTGGACAACATTTTGATCAGTCCCTAGCGAATTCTAATTTTTCTATGGGGTTCAATGATGGATTTCACAGTCCATGATTTTCTAATTGCGTTACGTGAGATTTCACATGACTTCAATATAGATGTGGTTTATAAAGGACTTATCGGTTCACTCGGAGCTACCTACAATACACACACCACAAAAGGGTGGTACATTCACGATCTCTCTCTATGCTACATTCATCGATTCCTTGTATAGAACTATTTCGAATGTAACGACACTATGTATTCATTGAGTAAGGTTGAATTATTTTTCTCATGGTGTATACAAACAGGTGTGAAGGTAAACTTGGGATTTTGTTCGCGCATGACTTCGAGCATTTTTTGCATTTCGATTGCCCATAAATTCTTGACCCTTACATTACTCGCCTTGCATCACATTTTTTTCTTTTACGTTTGATACTAATCAATTTACTTATGTTTTTCAATGGATCCATTGGATGCTAGGTGCTTGGATTCGATGGGGCTCCTCCTTGGAACTCCCGATGCACCGCACACTACCCCTCCCGACACGATTAATCCGTACAATGACTGTGTATTCCTTCTTAGGACTACACAACCCACGACACCAGAGGAACATCCACCTTCGGCCATGTACAGTGAAATCCACGATGTGCATAGCCGACTCGACTCTATCGAGACCAACATTACTGAGATTCTCCCCTACCATCGCCTCGGGCCTTCTTGTTAGAGTATGCCCAAAGACCAATCATATGATTATTGTAATAATACATTTATTTACTGATTTTATCGAATAAAGGCATTTCCACTATTATTATTATTGAAAGATCCATAGTCAAGTGTTATTATGGGCATGACAATAATAATACGCTTAAGACTAACATGTTATTGATTGATGGCAACGAGTTTTCATTGACATAGAGATGTCAGAATTGATACATTATTATATTGTTAGAGAACAATGTATTGGATTGACCCACCATGAGCATATGTCTTGGATTATTATGTAATGGCCATAACATTGCTCGTTGTAACACTCATTTCTTGTATACATTTTCGTGCATGAGTCACAAATGTCACATGACTTTTGAAACATTTTCGGTACTTGAAAATTAGTAAAATTTCATTTTCTTTAAATAAAACCATTTAATAATATAATTTATAAGACATTTTTTCAATTATATAAATATATTAAACACGTCTACTCGAATTACCAATATTAGTTCATATTATCCATGTTTAAAATCAGCATAAGATGATTCAGTTAATCTATTACAAACCAGTTTCCAAAATATTTAAATTTAGTTAATAGAACATTCATAAGTACATGACACTAAATTGAGTCTAAATTACTTCATAGGATGTCTTGTTGATATTGTAGTATATTACTTGATGCTTGGAGTTTATATGTACTCCGTACTTCTAATCCTGGCTTTTACCTACATGTGAAAATCAATTACACGCTAAGTATTCACTTAGTGAGGGATAATAATAATAAAGTGAAATCAAAACATAAGTATGTCGTAAATATCAAAATACAAATTAACTCATATAAATCATAATAATACATAAAGTTGACTTGGTAAACCAAATTTCTTTCACATAACCTATGAAACCATAATTAGTATGCCCAACATACTTATCAATCAATATTTATCCAAATTATTCTTTTATTTTCCCAATATATGTTGAATGAGAATGCATGGTACATAAATGTGCACCAAAGTACCAATACGAAAACTCACAAACTCATTTTGAAATCCTTGGGGTGTATATATAGTGCTGATACGGTCGTTCACAAACTCATTGTGAATTACTTATATTGAACACATAGTGCAAATACGGAAATTCATAAACTCATTATGAATTTCATGGGGTTGCACACATAGTGACAATACTAAAATTCATAAACTCATTATGAATTTCGTGGGGTTACACATATAGTGCCAATACAGAAATTCATACTCATTATGAATTTCGTAGTGTTGCACACATAGTGCCAATACGAAAATTCATAAACTCATTATGAATTTTGTGGGGTTGCACACATTGTTCCAATACAAAAATTAATAAACTCATTATGAATTTCGTTGGGTAGCACACATAGTGCCAATATGAAAATTCATAAACTCATTATGAATTTTGTGGGGTTGCACACATAGTTCCAATATGGAAATTCATAACTCATTATGAATTTTATGGGGTTGCACACATAGTGCCAATATAGAAATTTCAACATATACATTAAACAAAATGCAACTATGACTATCATAACATATAAGTACATAATAATTGCACTCACCTGGTTTGCCTTTGTATAATTCTCAAAAATAGTCCGACTATTATGCGACTTTATCCTTGCCTTTCTGTTTGCTTGACTCAGGAGCTTGATTACTATATACACAAACATCCATAATTACATATATAAATATGATGTTAGTATACTTACTAACATTTATCCAAAGTATTATACTCAAAAGTACTATTAAATTCGAATTCTATAAAAATTCACCCTAAGTTAACATTTCAGATAGAATAGTATAGATACCCCTCTATTGAAATTATAGCATTCTAGAATCCATATTCCAATCACAGTATTGATACCTTCATCCTAGTATCGATACCTCTACTTCAGTATCGATACTACTTGCATCAGTATCGATATTGTTCATCGTGTTCATCTTCTTTCCTCAAATTTAACCATATAGTATCGGTACTATTCTTACAACACTGATACTCTTACCTAGATTTTACCTCTTTTACTTCAAATTTTACACAAATTCCCCCTAAATCTCTTATTTTTTTTCTCCAACCATGCCATTGAAGTCATTATCACTTATCCAACCCAACTTACATCCATAAATCTCCTTTTTAACATCCAAAATATCCAAATAACACTCAAAACTAAGAATCACACCCAAACTCCAAACATTTTTTTAATCACTTCTAAGGCTCACAGCCTCTTATTTACTTATTTGACAAGTCAAACTTGAAACTCCAATAACTGACTCTATTTCATCAAATCACTAAAAAAACTCATTTTATTACATCTCTAATAAATCACTTATCTCTTAGTTTTATTCATTCTTAAGCTTTCCTTAAGCTTCTATATCACTTAAGGCTTCAAAACCAACCCATAAACGAAAGGAAAAACCAACTTGAAGGAATCTTACCTTTGGCTATGGAGGGCACGGGGATGGCGGGAAGAAGAAGAAGAGAACCCATTTATCTTCACATTTTTTCCTCTTTCTACTATTTAACCCTTAATAAATATCCCCGAATAAAATAAATATTAAAATGATTTTCTTATAAAATACCATAATGCCCCTCCATTATTCCATTATTACTTATAAGTAGTAAACAAAATCTCTAAATTAAATCCTTGTACTTTTCAATTTATTCAAATTAACCCACTAAATTTTTAAATTCTTTCATTATGGTCACTGACCCGATGTTTGGGATATTACAATTATCCCCCTTAAGAATATTTTTCCTTGAATTTTAAGACTTTATGCTTTTACCAAAGCACTTTAACTAGAGGAATCATCTTGATGTTCAATTGATAATTGTTGTTGTTGACAATTTATGCTAAAGGCAAATGTTTTTTCCATAATCCCTTGAAATCAATCACACATGTACTCAACCTATCTTCCAATATCTGTATAGTACACTCTGACTATATATCCATCAGTAGACGAAAGACTATACTAAAATTCAATCCAGTACCCAAAGCTTTATGTAAGAAATTCCAAAATCTTGAAGTGAATCTTGGATCTCTTTCGGATATAATCGAATAATATGTTCGTACCAAAATGAAGTGAGTTGTCTTGGTAAATCTATCAACAATCACCCATATTAAGTCATTCTTGCTAGATGTCAAAGGTAGCCATGTAACAAAGCCCATAGTGACTTATTTCCCCTTTCCCTTCATGAATCGAGATTGATTGAAATGATCCAGAAGATACTTGATGTTAAACTTTCCTGTATTGGTACTTCAGACACTTTGCCACAATTTTCGAGATGACTATTTTCAAACCAGGCCACCAAACTGACTCTTTAAAACTTGGTACTTTTTGTGTCCACCTGAATGCATAGTCAACTGACTTAATACCCCAAAAAGAATATCTTTCTTTACATCTTCATCATTGGAAATACAAAGTCTCACACGATAGTACAAACATCCATCGGACCTGACCTCAAAAGTCCATAATCTCGTCATTTTCTACTTGTGCAATTATTACCAAGGAATTTTCATCCTCCCTTGTAATTCTCTTTTCCAATATGAATACATTGGCTTTATCTTTAATTTAGCCAACAATGACATTTGTTTCAATACTAGTCATACATCCCTAACTTGCAAAACTGTAGAAGTTTTTCGACTACGTGTATTTGTAACAACATTTACCTTTCCTGGATGACAATCAATGATCACGTCATAATCCTTTAAAAATTCTATTCATATTTTTTGTTCTCAAGTTTAGCTCTTTTTGAGTCAACAAATACTTTAGGCTTTTGTGATTTGTATAAACATAGCACTGCTCACCATACAGATAATGGCGTCAAATATTTAAAGCACACTCGACAGCTACCAACTTTAAATCATGTGTAAGATAATTCCTCTTATGAGTTATTTAACTTTATCAAGGCATAGGCCATAACTTTACCTTTTTTCATAAGCATACATCCCAAGTTCTTCTAAGATACATCACTAAAAACCACGTAATCCTTACCCCACTTACATTGTACAAGCACTGGTGCCTCTATTAAAATCCTCTTTAGCATTTCAAAACTCTCTTGCCACTACTTCGTTTAAACAAAAGACACACTTTTCCTTAAAAACTTGGTTAACAATGAAGCTAACATCGAAACGTTTTCATGAACCTTTGTTATAAACCAGTAAGTCCCAAGAACTCTAAACTTCAAAAACATTCGTTGGGGTATTCCAGTCCATTATAGCCTATATCTTTTTGGGATCTACTCTTATGCCTTTTGATGAGACTATATGGCCAAGAAAAGCAATCTTCGCTAACCAGAATTTACATTTGAATAGTTCGATATACAACTTCTTCTCTTGAAGAATATGAAGAACAATACAAAGATGAGCACCATGTTCCTCTCTGGACTTTGAATACACCAAAAAATCATCAATCATCGAAAGAGGGTACTTGTTCTTTTTTATTGTTACCTCATTTGACTTTCGATAATATATGCATAACTACATAGATTCATCTTTCTTTTAGCTAATAGAACAAATACTCCCCAAGGTGGAACACTCGTTCTGACGAAATCTTCATCAATCATCTCCTGTAATTAAGCCTCTAGTTATCTTAACTCGATCAAAACCATTTGATACGAACCCATAGAAACATGCTCGATACCCTGTTAACCATAAATATTGAATTCCACCTCTCGATCTGGAGGTAACCCAAGTAATTCATCTAAAAAGATAATTATAAATTCATGAGTTGTGGGAATATCATAAAGTCCTACTTTAAATACTTAAGTATCTATCACACTAACCAAAAAACTATACATCTTTCTGACATCATTTCTTTGCAATCATTGGTGTTATCACATTGGGAGATGATTTTTCTTTTCTTCCAATAACTATGATTTCAAAATCCTTCGTATCTTTCTGAAGTAATAGTTTCTTAAGACAACAACCCAACCATAAGGATGAGACACCAATCCATACCTAATATGATCTCATACTTTCCCCATGACCCATAGGGTTTACCGCTATCATCTCACTCAATATCAAGTTGAATAAAATACCTTTATTTTAGAATTTCTTATTCCCTTCAAGACGTAATCCGTGTAACTTTTTGGATACATTGAATATATTCTCGAGCAGTTGAAACATCTTCCCTCTCAACTAAGAAAGTATGAATATCCACATCATTTAATAATAAGACTTGACAATTTCGTAGCAATAACTTCATAGCAGTTAATGCTAAAAATTAAACTAGTAAACAAATTTACTCTTTTTCCTTTCATTACGAACTTGACACTTTTCAAGTCCCCAAGAGTCAATCTAAATCTAAGCATTACTTTATTGTATCATGGAATAGGTAGACAATCCACTTTCACAAATTTACCTTCAAAAGGTAACACTATCAATTTCCTAAAACTTGACATCTATTCTCATACAAACTCATAATCATTTGATTCACTAATAACTCAACTTTCTTTAAGCTTTTGGCAGACAACATATTTACCGCTCACTCATTTCCTCTACTCAACTCAATAATTCTTTAAACCATTTAATTCTTAACTTAAATATTTCTCAATTATTTAAGCTTAACCAAAAAACCTTAGAGTCATCACTAGATTTAGAAATCTCCTCTGGATCCTCATCCGATTCAACTTCTCTTGTAAACCATTTAAACTTTTGAATGGATTCCTCAAATGTAGTAACGTCGATAAACACTGGGGCATTTCTTCCACATAATGGAGGAAAATCTCTGGCAGCTTTTACTCTTCTAAGACATGATACTGAAGTCATGTTAGATTATTTAGGGTTTATTTCGATCTTGACCTTATTTTCAACATTATCAACTTTCTTACCTTTATCTTTATTTTCTGACATCTAAACATATTCAAATCATCTTACATTAGTAAAGAGTAACTTTACTCCCTAATAAACATAATCTCAGTATATATATACAACTATCAGTAAACGTTTGATGTCCTAGTGGCATATATACATTCTTAACAAAATTAATACTCATTTCATGTTTAGAAATGACTAAACTTGTAGCTCTGATAACAATAAACGTAACACCCATTTCTCGCATATATTTTTGTACACGAGTCACATATAACACATGACTTTTGAAACATTTTCGTACTTGAAAATCAGTAAAATTTTGCTTTCTTTAGATAAAACCATTTAATAATATAATTTATAAGACATTCCTCAATTATATATATATTAAACACGTATACTCCAATTAGCAATATTAGTTCATATTATCCATATTTAAAATCAACGTAAGACAATTCAGTTAATCTATTACAAACCAGTTTCCAAAATATTTAAATATAGCTAATCAGACATTCATAAGTACATGCCACTAAACTGAGGCAAAATTACATCATAGGATGTCTTCATGATATTGTAGTATATTCCTTTATGCTTCCAGTTGCTATGTCCTCTCTAATTCTAATCTTAACTTTTACCTACATGTGAAAATCAGTTACACGCTAAATATTCACTTAGTGAGGAATAATAATAATGAAGTGAAATCAAAACATAAGTATATCATAAATATCAAAATACAAATTAACGCATATAAATTAATAATACATAAAGTTGACTTGGTAAACCAAGTTTCTTTCACATAACGTATGAAATCATACTTAGTATGCCTACAATACATATCAATCAATATTTATCCAAATTATTCTTTCATTTCCTAAAATATGTTGAATGGGAATGCATGGTACATAAATTTGCACCTAAGTGCCAATATGGAAATTGACAAACTCATTTTGAAATCCTTGTGGTGCACATATAGTGTCGATACAGTCATTCACAAACTCATTATAAATTACGTAGGTTGCACACATAGTGTCAATAAGGAAATTCATAAACTCATTATGAATTTCGTGGGGCTGCACATATAGTGACAATACGGAAATTCATACTCATTATGAATTTCGTAGTGTTGCACACATAGTGCCAATACGAAAATTCATAAACTCATTATGAATTTTGTGGGGTTGCACACATTGTTCCAATACAAAAATTAATAAACTCATTATGAATTTCGTTGGGTAGCACACATAGTGCCAATATGAAAATTCATAAACTCATTATGAATTTTGTGGGGTTGCACACATAGTTCCAATATGGAAATTCATAACTCATTATGAATTTTATGGGGTTGCACACATAGTGCCAATATAGAAATTTCAACATATACATTAAACAAAATGCAACTATGACTATCATAACATATAAGTACATAATAATTGCACTCACCTGGTTTGCCTTTGTATAATTCTCAAAAATAGTCCGACTATTATGCGACTTTATCCTTGCCTTTCTGTTTGCTTGACTCAGGAGCTTGATTACTATATACACAAACATCCATAATTACATATATAAATATGATGTTAGTATACTTACTAACATTTATCCAAAGTATTATACTCAAAAGTACTATTAAATTCGAATTCTATAAAAATTCACCCTAAGTTAACATTTCAGATAGAATAGTATAGATACCCCTCTATTGAAATTATAGCATTCTAGAATCCATATTCCAATCACAGTATTGATACCTTCATCCTAGTATCGATACCTCTACTTCAGTATCGATACTACTTGCATCAGTATCGATATTGTTCATCGTGTTCATCTTCTTTCCTCAAATTTAACCATATAGTATCGGTACTATTCTTACAACACTGATACTCTTACCTAGATTTTACCTCTTTTACTTCAAATTTTACACAAATTCCCCCTAAATCTCTTATTTTTTTCTCCAACCATGCCATTGAAGTCATTATCACTTATCCAACCCAACTTACATCCATAAATCTCCTTTTTAACATCCAAAATATCCAAATAACACTCAAAACTAAGAATCACACCCAAACTCCAAACATTTTTTTAATCACTTCTAAGGCTCACAGCCTCTTATTTACTTATTTGACAAGTCAAACTTGAAACTCCAATAACTGACTCTATTTCATCAAATCACTAAAAAACTCATTTTATTACATCTCTAATAAATCACTTATCTCTTAGTTTTATTCATTCTTAAGCTTTCCTTAAGCTTCTATATCACTTAAGTCTTCAAAACCAACCCATAAACGAAAGGAAAAACCAACTTGAAGGAATCTTACCTTTGGCCATGGAGGGCACGGGGATGGCGGGAAGAAGAAGAAGAGAACCCATTTATCTTCACATTTTTTCCTCTTTCTACTATTTAACCCTTAATAAATATCCCGAATAAAATAAATATTAAAATCATTTTCTTATAAAATACCATAATGCCCCTCCATTATTCCATTATTACTTATAAGTAGTAAACAAAATCTCTAAATTAAATCCTTGTACTTTTCAATTTATTCAAATTAACCCACTAAATTTTTAAATTCTTTCATTATGGTCACTAACCCGATGTTTGGGATATTACAATTATCCCCCTTAAGAATATTTTTCCTTGAATTTTAAGACTTTATGCTTTTACCAAAGCACTTTAACTAGAGGAATCATCTTGATGTTCAATTGATAATTGTTGTTGTTGACAATTTATGCTAAAGGCAAATGTTTTTTCCATAATCCCTTGAAATCAATCACACATGTACTCAACCTATCTTCCAATATCTGTATAGTACACTCTGACTATATATCCATCAGTAGACGAAAGACTATACTAAAATTCAATCCAGTACCCAAAGCTTTATGTAAGAAATTCCAAAATCTTGAAGTGAATCTTGGATCTCTTTCGGATATAATCGAATAATATGTTCGTACCAAAATGAAGTGAGTTGTCTTGGTAAATCTATCAACAATCACCCATATTAAGTCATTCTTGCTAGATGTCAAAGGTAGCCATGTAACAAAGCCCATAGTGACTTATTTCCCCTTTCCCTTCATGAATCGAGATTGATTTAAATGATCCAGAAGATACTTGATGTTAAACTTTCCTGTATTGGTACTTCAGACACTTTGCCACAATTTTCGAGATGACTATTTTCAAACCAGGCCACCAAACTGACTCTTTAAAACTTGGTACTTTTTGTGTCCACCTGAATGCATAGTCAACTGACTTAATACCCCAAAAAGAATATCTTTCTTTACATCTTCATCATTGGAAAAACAAAGTCTCACACGATAGTACAAACATCCATCGGACCTGACCTCAAAAGTCCATAATCTCGTCATTTTCTACTTGTGCAATTATTACCAAGGAATTTTCATCCTCCCTTGTAATTCTCTTTTCCAATATGAATACATCGGCTTTATCTTTAATTTAGCCAACAATGACATTTGTTTCAATACTAGTCATACATCCCTAACTTGCAAAACTGTAGAAGTTTTTCGACTACGTGTATTTGTAACAACATTTACCTTTCCTGGATGACAATCAATGATCACGTCATAATCCTTTAAAAATTCTATTCATCTTTTTTGTTCTCAAGTTTAGCTCTTTTTGAGTCAACAAATACTTTAGGCTTTTGTGATTTGTATAAACATAGCACTGCTCACCATACAGATAATGGCGTCAAATATTTAAAGCACACTCGACAGCTACCAACTTTAAATCATGTGTAAGATAATTCCTCTTATGAGTTATTTAACTTTATCAAGGCATAGGCCATAACTTTACCTTTTTTCATAAGCATACATCCCAAGTTCTTCTAAGATACATCACTAAAAACCACGTAATCCTTACCCCACTTACATTGTACAAGCACTGGTGCCTCTATTAAAATCCTCTTTAGCATTTCAAAACTCTCTTGCCACTACTTCGTTTAAACAAAAGACACACTTTTCCTTAAAAACTTGGTTAACAATGAAGCTAACATCGAAACGTTTTCATGAACCTTTGTTATAAACCAGTAAGTCCCAAGAACTCTAAACTTCAGAAACATTCGTTGGGGTATTCCAGTCCATTATAGCCTATATCTTTTTGGGATCTACTCTTATGCCTTTTGATGAGACTATATGGCCAAGAAAAGCAATCTTCGCTAACCAGAATTTACATTTGAATAGTTCGATATACAACTTCTTCTCTTGAAGAATATGAAGAACAATACAAAGATGAGCACCATGTTCCTCTCTGGACTTTGAATACACCAAAAATATCATCAATCATCGAAAGAGGGTACTTGTTCTTTTTTATTGTTACCTCATTTGACTTTCGATAATATATGCATAACTACATAGATTCATCTTTCTTTTAGCTAATAGAACAAATACTCCCCAAGGTGGAACACTCGTTCTGACGAAATCTTCATCAATCATCTCCTGTAATTAAGCCTCTAGTTATCTTAACTCGATCAAAACCATTTGATACGAACCCATAGAAACATGCTCGATACCCTGTTAACCATAAATATTGAATTCCACCTCTCGATCTGGAGGTAACCCAAGTAATTCATCTAAAAAGATAATTATAAATTCATGAGTTGTGGGAATATCATAAAGTCCTACTTTAAATACTTAAGTATCTATCACACTAACCAAAAAAACTATACATCTTTCTGACATCATTTCTTTGCAATCATTGGTGTTATCACATTGGGAGATGATTTTTCTTTTCTTCCAATAACTATGATTTCAAAATCCTTCGTATCTTTCTGAAGTAATAGTTTCTTAAGACAACAACCCAACCATAAGGATGAGACACCAATCCATACCTAATATGATCTCATACTTTCCCCATGACCCATAGGGTTTACCGCTATCATCTTACTCAATATCAAGTTGAATAAAATACCTTTATTTTAGAATTTCTTATTCCCTTCAAGACGTAATCCGTGTAACTTTTTTGGATACATTGAATATATTCTCGAGCAGTTGAAACATCTTCCCTCTCAACTAAGAAAGTATGAATATCCACATCATTTAATAATAAGACTTGACAATTTCGTAGCAATAACTTCATAGCAGTTAATGCTAAAAATTAAACTAGTAAACAAATTTACTCTTTTTCCTTTCATTACGAACTTGACACTTTTCAAGTCCCCAAGAGTCAATCTAAATCTAAGCATTACTTTATTGTATCATGGAATAGGTAGACAATCCACTTTCACAAATTTACCTTCAAAAGGTAACACTATCAATTTCCTAAAACTTGACATCTATTCTCATACAAACTCATAATCATTTGATTCACTAATAACTCAACTTTCTTTAAGCTTTTGGCAGACAACATATTTACCGCTCACTCATTTCCTCTACTCAACTCAATAATTCTTTAAACCATTTAATTCTTAACTTAAATATTTCTCAATTATTTAAGCTTAACCAAAAAACCTTAGAGTCATCACTAGATTTAGAAATCTCCTCTGGATCCTCATTCGATTCAACTTCTCTTGTAAACCATTTAAACTTTTGAATGGATTCCTCAAATGTAGTAACGTTGATAAACACTGGGGCATTTCTTCCACATAATGGAGGAAAATCTCTGGCAGCTTTTACTCTTCTAAGACATGATACTGAAGTCATGTTAGATTATTTAGGGTTTATTTCGATCTTGACCTTATTTTCAACATTATCAACTTTCTTACCTTTATCTTTATTTTCTGACATCTAAACATATTCAAATCATCTTACATTAGTAAAGAGTAACTTTACTCCCTAATAAACATAATCTCAGTATATATATACAACTATCAGTAAACGTTTGATGTCCTAGTGGCATATATACATTCTTAACAAAATTAATACTCATTTCATGTTTAGAAATGACTAAACTTGTAGCTCTGATAACAATAAACGTAACACCCATTTCTCGCATATATTTTTGTACACGAGTCACATATAACACATGACTTTTGAAACATTTTCGTACTTGAAAATCAGTAAAATTTTGCTTTCTTTAGATAAAACCATTTAATAATATAATTTATAAGACATTCCTCAATTATATATATATTAAACACGTATACTCCAATTAGCAATATTAGTTCATATTATCCATATTTAAAATCAACGTAAGACAATTCAGTTAATCTATTACAAACCAGTTTCCAAAATATTTAAATATAGCTAATCAGACATTCATAAGTACATGCCACTAAACTGAGGCAAAATTACATCATAGGATGTCTTCATGATATTGTAGTATATTCCTTTATGCTTCCAGTTGCTATGTCCTCTCTAATTCTAATCTTAACTTTTACCTACATGTGAAAATCAGTTACACGCTAAATATTCACTTAGTGAGGAATAATAATAATGAAGTGAAATCAAAACATAAGTATATCATAAATATCAAAATACAAATTAACTCATATAAATCATAATAATACATAAAGTTGACTTGGTAAACCAAGTTTCTTTCACATAACGTATGAAATCATACTTAGTATGCCTACAATACATATCAATCAATATTTATCCAAATTATTCTTTCATTTCCTAAAATATGTTGAATGGGAATGCATGGTACATAAATTTGCACCTAAGTGCCAATATGGAAATTGACAAACTCATTTTGAAATCCTTGTGGTGCACATATAGTGTCGATACAGTCATTCACAAACTCATTATAAATTACGTAGGTTGCACACATAGTGTCAATAAGGAAATTCATAAACTCATTATGAATTTCGTGGGGCTGCACATATAGTGACAATACGGAAATTCATTAACTCATTATGAATTTCGTGGTGTTGCACACATAGTGTCAATACGGAAATTAATAAACTCATTATGAATTTCGTGGGGTTGCACACATAGTGCCAATACGAAAATTCATAAACTCATTCATTAAACACAATGCTTCTATGACTATCATAACATATAAGTACATAATAAATGCACTCACCTAGTTTGCCTTTCTATAATGCTCAAATGTAAGCCGACAATTATGTGACTTTATTCTTACCTTTCTGTTTGCTTGACTCAGGAGCTTGATTATGATATACACAAACATCCATAATCACACATACAAATATGATGTTAGTATACTTACTAATATTCATCCAAAGTATTATACTCAAAAGTACTATTAAATTCAAATTATATTAAAATTCACCCTAACTTAACATTTCATACTAAATAGTATTGATGCCCCTCCTTTAGTATCAATACTTCTCTTCTATGGTACTGATATGCAATTTGGTATCGATACCATTCTAGCATAATAGAATCCATTTTCCAATCATAGTATCGATACCTTTTTCCTGGTATTGATACCTCCATGTCAGTATCCATACTACTTGCATTAGTATTGATATTGTTCATCGTGTTCATATTCTTTATTCAAATTTAACCTTATAGTATTGGTACTGTTCTTATAGTATTGATACCCTTACCCATATTTTACCTCTTTTGCTTCACATTTTACACAAATTTCACCTAAATCTCTTACTCTTTTCTCCAACCATACCATTAAAGTTATTATCACTTATCCAACCCAACTTACATCCATACATCTCATTTTAACATCCAAAATCTCCAAATAACACTCAAAACTAAGAATCACACTCAAATTCCAAACATGTTTTTAACCACTTCTAAGGCTCCCAATCATTTTTTTTGACAAGTCAAATATGCATTTAAACTCCAATAACCAACTCCATTTCATCAAATCACTTAAAACCCCATTTTATTATATCTCTAATAAATCACTAACTCATAGTTTTATTCATTCTTAAGCTTTCCTTAAGCTTTTATATCACTTAAGGCGTCAAAACCAACCCATAAATAAAAGGAAAAACCAACTTGAAGGAATCTTACCTTTGGCTATGGAGGGCACAAGGATGATGGGAAGAAGAAGAATAGAACCAAGTTATTTTCAGTTTTTTCCCCTCTTTTTACATCTTGTGTGTTGTGCCTTTCTATATTTCAGTTGTATTTCTCTTCTCATTTTATTCCCTTGTTTGTAAAATGAGTTTCTTTTAAATTTTAATCCAATGAAGATTCAAAAGGAGCTGAAAATTGACTGAGCTAAAGGTGAGAAGAGACCTAGAGACCAGTCTTATGTTTTAGGGCTTTGGTTCTCCAATTAGCTTGGGATGTTCCCCCTTAGTTATTGGTTTTGGGCTATAACCATTGCATCTTATTTATTGTTTATATATGTTACGTGGGTAGTGCAACAAATACTAAAATAAGAATGAATATTGATGAGATCAATAAGAGCCTAACATTAAAATGAAAAATAATGAGATATTTACTCAAATCTCTCTTTATAATCTAAGTTAACTTAACCGTCCAATATTTACTCTCATTAAGGCTTCGATCGATATTGTGTGGGCTTTGCCAAAACATTTGCACATAAAACTATATTGGTTAAACACGAAGAATAAGCAAGTGATATTCACCTATTGAGATATTGGTAATAACTTAGCTTGGTTATTCTAATAGGATTAGAAACATAGAGGTTAAGTATTCGGATAAGTCATGAGATGATTTGAACAAGAGTTGTTCACCAAAAGGAGTTACATGAGATGTAACTAGTAAAATGTTACTTACCTAAATAATCACTATCCTAAAAGAAAAGTCAAAGCTAATTTAGGAAATTGATGAATTATGGATCCTCACCCACTAGAAAAACATTTGTTGACTTTTTTTAAAAATTAAAACATAAAGGGTTTTTAATTTTGAATAAAATAGTGGGAGTAATTTGTAAATAAAGACCTATTTATAATTTTGTAATTCGGTAAATTTACTTACTTTAATATTTCTATTGTTGTAGATTTAATGGCAAACAACACTTTATCACTACGATCACTCCTTGAGAAAAAGAAGCTTAATGGAATAAACTTCCTTGACTGGTTTCATAATTTGATAATTGTTCTCAAACAGGAAATGAAGGAATATGTCATTGATGAACATGTTCCTGATGAACCGAAAGCTAAAACATCAAGAGCTGACGAATAAAAATTCAAGAAACATATGGATGTCTAATGCTTGCCACCATGACTCCTAAGCTTCAAAAGCAACACAAGGACATGGTTGTATATGAGATAATTCAAAATCTCAAGGAAATATATGAAGGGAAAGCACGTAAAGAGTGGTATGAGACCCCTAAAGCTCTATTTCAATGCAAAATGACAGAGGGATCTCTTGTAGGAGCTCATGTCTTCAAGATGATGGGTTACATCCAAACATTGGAAAAGTTTAGATTTCCTGTAAAAGATGAATTGGCTATTGATGTTATCCTGCAATCGTTACCAAATAACTTTAGCCAATTTGTACTTAATTTAAACATGAATAAAATTAACAATATTTTGCCACAGTTACTTGGCATGTTACGAACTACTGAAAGTAACATGAAAAAGGCTGGACCTAAGCCCATTCTGGTGGTCCACAAGGAAAAAGGAACGGGAAAGAAAAAGTTTATGACAAAGTCTAATCGAAATGGTAAGGCCAAACCAAAAGGAAAAATGTATTGAAACCCAGAGGGGGAGTTAGCAAGAAAGGAAAATGTTTCCATTGCGATAAGACCGGACACTGGAAAAGAAATTGACATGTTTACCTTGAAGAGATGAAGAAGCAAATGGAACATTTGCTTCAGGTATTTATGTTATTGATGTTAATTTGCCAACATTTACTTCTTAGGTATTATATATACCAGTTATGATTCTCTTATTTGTACTTCTGTACAGGGACAACAGAAGATAAGGAATCTAGCTAAAGGATACGTAGACCTACGAGTTGGAAATGGAGCAAAAGTTATTGCATTAACTATAGGGACATATGTTTTATCTTTGCCTAGTGGACTTAATTTAAATTTAGAGGATTAATATTTTGTGCCTAGTTTGACTAAGAACAATATTTCTATTTCTTGTTTTCACAAGATTGGTTTTAAGATTATTATTAAGAATAATTTTTGTTCTTTTTATCTCGATAATGTTTTTTTATGGTTCGACACAATTGGTTAATGGTCTCTATATTTTGGATCAAGAAAACACCATTTATAACATAAATACTAAAAGATCAAAAACAAATGACTCGAATCAAACTTATCTTTGGCATTGTCATTTAGGCCATATAAGTTTGAAACGTATATCAAAACTCCATAAATATGGATTGTTAAATTCATTTGTTTTCAAACAATATGATGTATGTGAATTTTTCTTATTGGGAAATGACTAAAGCTACTTTTAATAGTAAAGGTGAGCGAGCAAGTGATTTATTGGGGTTATTACATAGTAATGTATGTGGACCGATGAATACACAAGCCAGAGGTGGATTCCTTTACTTCATTACTTTCATCAATGACTTCAGTCGATATGCGTATATTTATCTTATGCACCATAAATCTGAATCCCTTGAAAAGTTTAAGTAATTTAAAAATGAAGTACAAAATCAACTAGGCAAGAGTATTATGGCACTTTGATCAGATCGAGGTGGAGAATACATAAGCATAGAGTTTGATGAACTCTTGAAAGAATGTGAGATTGTTTCAAAACTTAAACCACTGGTACACCACATTGGAATTGAGTTTATGAAAGAATGAATTGAGCATTGTTAGACATGGTTCGATTGATGATAAGTCTTAGTGATCTTTTGACTTCTTTTTGGGGTCATGCACTTGAAAATCCGCTTTCACACTAAATCGTGTTATATCATAATCGGTTCAAAAGATACCATATGAGATATGGACTGGGAAGTATCCTAGTATGTCTTTTATGAATATTTGGGGTTGTAAAGCTTATATAAAACATCATATGTCTACATAGCTCGAACCTAAATATCACAAGTGTATATTTGTTGGGTATCCTAAAGAAACTAAGGGATACTACTTCTTCAACACTAACGAGAACAAAGTGTTTGTTTCTCAAAAGGGATTTTTTCTCGAACAAGAATTTCTCTCAAAAAACTGGAAGAGTATAAATATTGATCTTGGAGAATTTCAAGAACAACAAATCAATAAACCTGGAGTTGAACTTGTTTCACAAGCTGTTGAGGATTAAGCAATAGATTTAGAAACACAACTACTGCGCAAATCCACAAGAAAAAGTCGTGTATCTGAGAGATTTGGATTTCTCGTTACCATACATAGAGATGTTCCTCTTATGGATCAAGATTAGTCTAGAACATATCAAGAGGCAATGTCTAGCCCATACTCTGAGAAATGGCTTGAAGCCATGAGAGCTGAGATAGATTCCATTTTAGTAAAACAAGTGTGGACTTTGATTGAACCACCTGAAGAGGCCAAACCTTTAGGGGATAAATGGGTTTTCAAGAAGAAAACTGACATGAATGGTAATGTACAAACATACATGGGTCGATTAGTCGATAAAGGTTTTTGATAAATTTATAGTGTATATTATGACAAAACATTTTCCTCTATAGCTATGTTTAAGTCCATTTGTGTATTACTCGCAATAGCTACATTCCATGATTATTAAATCTGGAAAATGGACATCAAAACTGCTTTCCTTAATGGAAAACTCAAAGAAGATGTGTATATGACACAAGTAGAAGCCTTTGTCGCTCCAGTAAATGCTGAAAAGGTTTGTAAGCTATCAAAGTCTATTTATGGACTAAAGCAAACTTATCGAAGCTGGAATATTCTTTTCAATGATACAATCAAAGAATTTGGTTTTATAAAAAATGAAGATGAGCCTTGTGTTTATAAGAATGATAATGGGAGAACTGTTTCTTTCCTAATCTTGTATATAGACGACATACTCATCATAGGAAATGATGTACCTATTTAAAGTTTGTTAAGACTTGGAGGTAGTTGTTTTTATATGAACGATTTGGGTGAGGCAGCATATATCTTAGGAAATTCTAGGTCTCAGTCAAAACACATATATAGACAAAGTGCTTAAAACATGTCATTACTCTTTGAAGGAAATGTGTCTTTCAACTCCACAAGAAAGAGAATAAATGAATAAGATTCCATATGCTTTGGCTATTGGTTCTATCATATGTGTCGTGATATGTACTTAACCATATGTATTGTATGCTTTAAGCATTATGAGTTGGTATCATAAAAACCCAGGTGAAAATCACTGGGTTGTGGTTAAAATACCCTTAAGTACTTAAGACGAACTAAGGATAAATTTCTTGTCTACGGAGGGGAGGAAGAGCTTAGTGTAAAAGGTTATATTGATGCCAACTTCCAAATTGACAATGATGAATCAAGATCGTAATCGGGTTTTGTGTTTTGTCTTAATAGATGTGCTGTGAGCTGGAAAAATTCAAAGCCAGACACAGTAGCTGATTCTACAACACAGGTTGAATACATTGCAGTCAGTGAAGCAACAAACGAGGTTGTTTGGATCAAGAAGTTCATATAAAAACTAGGGATTGTTCCAAACATATTAGATGTTGTAGAACTCCATTATGACAAGAATGGAGCCACTACACAACCAAAGGAACCCAAATCTCATCAACGGTCCAAACATATTCTTAGCCTCTTTCATCTCATTTGAGACATCGTAGATCAATGAGATGTGGAAATTTGTAGAGTACACATGGATGACAACATTGGTGACCCATTGATGAAGCCTCTTCCATAGAAGAGGAATGATCGTCACCTTGAGTCACTGAATATTAGAAATGTGAGTGATTGGTCTTAGTGCTAGTGGGAAATTGTTAGAGTATGTCCAAAGACCTATCATGTGATGATTGTAATAATATATATATTTATCGATTTTATTGAATAAAGGCATTGCCACTATTATTTTCAGTTATATGTATGTGTGTAATATAATCTAAAAGATAATAAAGTTCATATAAAAATATTATTATTATTAAAAGATCCATATTCAAGTATTATTATGGGAATGGACAGTAATAATACGCTTAAGACTAACATGTTATTGATTGATGACGATGAGTTGTCATTGACATAGAGATGTGAGAATTGATACATGATTATATTGTTAGAGAACATTGTATTGGATTGACCCACCATGAGAATATGCCTTGGATTATTATGCGATGGTCATAACATTGCTCATGGTGATGACTATATGTAGGATCCTCAGACTTGAGATCAATGTTATCCCAACATATATTGTTGTATGTTTTGATACAATTAAACATGTTCCGTAACTATTTGCACTAGAAAGATTGTTATCAAATATATCTTGATATATGTAGTGGGGTGTGTATGATTAAGATAGGATTTGTCCTTCCTATATAATAGAAAATATATCACAAGGCACTTGATTGAGTGAGACTATAAATGCATGGCCATGCTCGAATAAGTTGTTATGAGATATGACAAATTATTCGTTAATTATAATATACTCTAGATATCAAGAAACAATATATGTTCTATATAAGTGTGGCTATTCCAAGACTTGTGCATATTTTAGATATAAAAGACAAAATGATGTAATAAATAAAAGAGTTAATCGCGAAGATGATATGTGAATCATAAATTCTTGTAACTTAGGTGATAATGATATATTGCTAGATGTCACTCATTGTATGTAATATTAGAATTATTCTAATAATTATTACTATTGTTACAAGAACATACAAATACAAGGCCACACCCTAGGATAAAAATGAGCAAAGATGTACAATTTGTTTTATGTTACTAAAATATATCTAGAGTTAATATATGCATATTATATACATATGATTTTAATTATCCAGAATATAGTAAGTAAAAATTGAAAGAATGTAATTCTGGTTACAACTCTTTTAATAGATATTTAATTTGAAATAATTAAATAAGAGTTTAAATAAACGTTAAAGATTGTAATTTAGATTATCAGTCTTTAATGAATATTTAATTTGAATTAATTAAATATGATTTTAATTAATTTCAAATAACTTAAAATCCATTAGATGCTAGGGAAACTCAGATATTTAAAGTGAGATAAGGTCTAGCAGCCGTTTTTCTTAAAACTATTTTTGGGAAAGGTAAATTTTGCTCTCGATCAGGTGAATTGAGTAGAGGTTGAGATGTGTTTTCGTAAAGGGTTATGATTTGAACCGTTCATGATCACCATTACTCGTTGTTGTCTTTGTGGTTCTTCAAGGAACCCATTGTAAGAATTCACATCATTGCCTCCCGATTTTGGTTTTCCAAACTTGGATAGCTGGTGAGACAATCGTGCTTTTGTTTTCGATGTGCCATAGGGTATGCCGACGGTCCCAACACTTCTCGAAGTGGTCGCAGCCGCAACCGACATTAATCAGGGAGTATTTTCACCCTCTCTTTTGTATCTTATTTTTCATTCAAAATGGGACAATATGATTTTAAGTGGGGGTGGCATTAGAAATCAAATTAACTATTGTTTATGTTTTGTAATTGAAATTGAGTTATTTATTGGTTATAATTATTGATAATATTAGATGTCAATCTCTTCTGTGATTTTTTTTTGTATTTCTTTGTAAATTCAATCTTGTTCTTGTTGAGCTTAGGATTCAATAAAACATGGCATGACTAATTGATGTAATTTTTTCTTGGTAATTTCATGAATTCATTGATTGAATCGGATGCATGACTTAGTAATTAAACCTTATACGAATTTTGAGATTAATAAGTATAGCTTTTATTTTTTTATCTTTGTTTCAATTGAGTGTGTTGAACTAATTGATTGCATTCTAGAACTTGTAACTCGATGCTTGTTGAGACTACACATTTTGACTATGATGCTTTAATGCGATAGAAGCATTAGGATTACACAATTTCTCTTTCCAAACAACACAACCTAGCATTTTATTTATTTACCCCTTAGTGAACCATTTTGAGCCTTTTTCTGTTCCATGTTTTCCACATTTTTAAACCCAAGTCTGTTTTATTTTGTTTCCCTTTTTTGTTACTATTTTAGGAAAAAAGAAATATTAATTCCTAAAAAATAAAAAATGTTCAAAACAGTGTAGAGTCGAACAAAACAGCTTAGAAAAATTACTATGTTCGATTGACAGAGAAAAATTAAAACAGTGCAATTTGGTTTGAACAGTGTAGAAAATTTTGAATAGTGCATTTTTGATTCAAATGAGTATAAATACAATGTAGAAAAAAGATAGAGATTCGAACATAAAAAAGAAGAAAAATAAAAATATAAAAGAATAAATTTTTTTCCAAAATAAAGAGAGAATAAGAGAGTGAATAAACTTTGATTGTTTGATTTCTCGTTTTTTCCTTTTGAATAAATCATTGGAGTGACTTTCTCATTGTCTTGGTTTTTAACCCTATTTTTGACCTTTATACAACCCGAGCCTTAGCCTCGTTACAACCCGTTTTAAAGTCCTCTTGATTATTGCATCATTTTCATATTAAGTAGTGGAGATTAGGTTTAGTTACAAGCCTATGGAAATGTGTTGATTAGTTTAGGCTTGAGCAATTCTTTCAGCCGAAATAATTGAGCGAAATGAGTGAACCTACGTGAGGAACTAAGTCTTGTATTCTTTGAAATTGATGGATAATTGAAAGGCCATGGTTAATTTACACTTAATTGATTTAGTTTGCATAGAAATCTTGGAAATTCTATGAAATAGGAGTTAGCAACTTGAGATTTTGGGCATGATAATTAAAAAATGCTTGAGGAAAAGCATTGAATATGTGAGGGGGAATTTGATTGGTGGTTAAATAATGCATTATTTTGCGGTTAACTACTCCATGATTAATTATTTTAATTTGCTAATTTGGTCATTTTCATGCACGTTCTGGGCATGATGATCGATTCTATAAAAGGTTGTAAAAGAAATGAATTATTATAAATTTTTTATTTTCTGGAGTCATGACTGGATTAGTGGGCATGACTTGGCGTATGACGTATTTGAAGTGGCTTCCAGTTAGCAGCTTCTAGGAGGTCCAGTCAGTAGCCTGGTGGAACGGGAGACTCAACCGCATTTTTCAAATTCAAACTATGATTTATTTATTTTTAATATTATTAATTATCTTTAAAATTTATCTTTTTAGTTTTAATGTATTTTCTAGGGTTTTTTAGGACTATACATACCCCATTGGGTTAAGCCTCAAATCATCATTGACAGCATTAAATCATTCTACTCTTGAACTCTCTTGTTACTTTATTTCATTGGTTTTATAGAAGTTTTTCTTTTTTCTTTCGTTTTATTTTTGTTTCAAGTTTTACTTTATTTTCTTTTAAAAATGCTAATATGATTTCTACTATAAATACCTTTCAGGGTTACATTTTCAGTTTTCTAAATCAAGAATTGGTAATCGACTATCCTTTACAATCAAAATGATTTAATTTAAAAAAGTGCATGTTGGAATTAATTTCGTTTTTTATTAATAGTTGGGAGGAAGGAACGACATGTGGCACATTCGACTTAATGTGAACACACCTAGCGGGGGTCTGCTAAGGGAATTGAAATCATGTTAGATTCTTGATTGAGACGGTACAATTCGAGTCAGGTTTTTACAAAATTTAAAAGTGTTGAGTTGGTAAGTTATTGTCGCGATTAATTCACAAAAAGTTAAGATCTAAAAATTGATTTTAGATGCTTAATTTACTACAATGAAACAAGTTACAATGATTGGGCCCTGTACACTGTAATCGATGTGAGCCCTAAGGTAAAATCCTATACAAGGATCGACTCATCAGTTGGTACCTAACAACCTGTGCACGTAAACACATTCCATACGTGAGCTCACAAGCTCAATCCCACATAAATAACCATATTATACTACACGCATTCAATATATATGCATGCTACAAGTATGGTTATGAACATTCATATAGACTAACATAACAATCGAAGTAAGCATCATGGTGTAGCTCGGGGTCACTTAGCATCACGAAACTGACACCCATGTTTGCTTACTTAAGAATCTTAGGCAAGAACTGGGTAACTAACCATCAGTGTCTCCCTATATTTCAAGCTGAGTCCAGGTCACAAAGCATCGAAGCTTACTCTACTAGTCTACTCCTCTAGAGTACTCCGTATATGCCCAGGTCATATAACAACAGCGCAACATCAAACTAGCATTAAAAGTGTATAAACAATTGATTGGATATGTCTAGATAATCCTCATTCTATCATACTAATGTTATTCAAGTAACTCAAGTTTCCTCATCATTTCCCGGGCATCAAACAAAGGTATAAGTCATGTGGAATCTTACCTCATTAAGATATTATGTTATCACACAATTATTAAGGCATTCGCTCGTATTCTTGCTATAGAGTTTCTCTTATTGATAAAATCCCAATTTTATCCTCTACCTAGAACTAGTCTTATTACCCAACCAATCATGATGGTACCGATACTCCACCTTGGGTATTGGTAAACCCCTATATGTGGTATCGATACTTCCCAAAGTATCGATACCAAATTTTCCTACGATGTTTGAAAATTAGTTCAGTATCAATACTCACCCACCTCAATATCGATACTCAATTGCTTTTGATATTTTGAAAAATATCCACATATCGATACCCCTGTGGGGAGTATCGATACTCCACCCTAGGTATCGATACTCCCATAGTACTGATACCCAAATTAGCTTTTGGAATCTAATCAATTCCTTGAGGATCAATATTGGCTCCTGAGTATTTATACCACTTCAGCAATTTCGATACTTCTTGATGGGTATCGATACTCTCCTCACGATCCCTTTGGATTTTTCCCTCTCACAACAGGCAGTATCGGTATTGTTTTTATAGTACCAATACCTCAACCCATAAACTCTATTTTCTCTCATGTAAATTCTTCCAAATCATTCCTAAAGTTATCTAAAGGCCCCTAACTGGTGTTTAAAACTTATTTATAGTTAGAGGATCACAAAAGGTCATTACTTTATGCATGAATAACAATAAATCGCCACTTTCATGCTTTGTACCCCCAAGTGCACACAAATGGCTCATATACACATAAAAGCAACCAAACTACACATACTAGTCTACAAGTGGTATAGAAAGGTTAGGAGTGTGTTAAAATGCACCTAGAAGTTGAAAAACCAACTCAAGGCTCACCCAAGCAACACATTCTCTTTGCCCCTCATCTTTGATTTTTCATCCACCTCTTTCAATAATCACAAACATTGAAATGAGTTATCAACTCATTGAAAAGATTAAGAATATTAGAAATATGATTTTCTAGACTCTGAAAATAGATTTAGGGCACTAAGAACCTTAGAAACTAAAATCCATCTTAAACCGTCCATTTATTATTTTTCATGGCCGATGCTTACAAAAGAACACTTGGATGAAAGTTTGAAGGATGATGATTCCATTTCTTACTTTATACCTTTTGATTGGCGATGAAAGGTTTACAAAGTTGGAAAAGAAGAATGGAGTTTGAATGAAGAAGGGAAGAAGACAAAGCTAGACACAAAAGAGGAATGAGAGCCCCTACACATTGACATCATCTGTTTTAATTGAAATTTAATATTTGAAGTAATTTTGGGGATAATTACAACCCTAGTTATCCTTATTCCATACCCAATTCAAAAACACCCATTTTAATCCAAAATAGGCTCAAGCCTAAACTAAGTATAAAATAGTATAGCCTAATACTCCTAAATTATTCCTCGGCCTAATTAATACTTATTTTAGTTTACTCGGAGCTACCAACTCAAAAAATCAGGGTGTTACAATTATTTATAGTCTATCATCTTTTACATCATTATCTTCATCAACAATTCCCCACAACCTCCATATATTCAAGATTTCGTTAAACCCCTACCTCCAAGTGGAGAATTTTAATTTAAGTTTTTCCATTGATTTATTTATCTTTTCTTAAATCTATTTGCGTATCTTTAATCCTTATGCCTATCTACTTTTCTTATTCCTTGTCAGAAATAATTTTGTCAAAAACCCTAATTTAACTAAGCTATTCCCATCTTATTACAACTTGTATATTTATTTTATTTTGACTTTATCTTATCCTTATCACCTATTATCTCAACCTTGTATCTTGTCTCGAATTCCCGTAAACTATAATTCACACATATTTCCTTCTCATCCTTTATTTTACCAAAGCCCACATCTCTTTTATTTTCTTCTCATCCTTTGATCGAGTCTAGACCTTCCTAGGTTTGATTCCTCAATAATGACCAATATACATATTTCCGCTACCGATCTCCATCCGAGGAAGACCTAGAACCAAACCCAAATCACCAAAAGTTCCTAGTTTTTCAACAGAGAACCCTTGAGAACCCAAAGATGTCGTAGATTTTTTCTTCCCTACCCCTCGTCACCACGAACAATAGTTGTTGAAGCCTAAAACTGATCTAACACTAACCGAAGATACTCTGATTCTAAACCCTATACCCATATTCAAAGATTAATGACTAAAACTCCTCCTAAAATCTTCAAACCTAACTCAGCCACTCACCTCCCACAACTCTGGTGACATCTTATATCAACTTGTTCAAGCATGGTCAGGCATTGTAGTCCCACTCAATCAAGTGGCCTGTGATATATTTCCTATTATGTAGGAAGGACAATCCTATCTTGATCATTCACACCTCACTAAATATGTCATGATATGTTCATTATCAGTCTTTATAGTGCAACCAATTACAGAGAATGTTTAACTGTATCAAAACATATATCATATATATTGATATAGTGATGATCAAATTCTCAGGATCATACATATTGTCATGACCATGAGCAATATTGTGACCATCACATAATAATCCAAGATATATCCTATTAGCGGGCCAATCTAATATATTGTTCTCTAACAACATATTCATGTATCGATTTTAACATCTCTATTTCAATGACAACTCATTTGACATCAATCAACTCCATGTTAGCCTTAAACAAATTATTATTGTCAATGCCCATAATAATACTTAACTAAGTATCTTTAATAATAATCATATTATTATATGGAATTTATTATATTTGAGTTTATGTTAGGCACAAAAATACAACCGAAAATAATAGTGGCATTGCCTTTATTCAATAAAACGGATAAAGAAAAATATCATTACAATCAGCTCATGATTGGTCTTTGGGCATACTCAAATAAAAAGAACCGATAAGAAGTTAAAATTACTAATGTATGGCTAATGATGGTGATAAAGAACGACAATGGAAAGATGTATATTCCTTATTGTTGAGGAATCAAACCTAAAAAACTAAAGACTTGATCAAAGAACAAGAGAGAAATAGAGAGATATGTGGGGGGTGGTAATTATGTTTTTTTTGAATTAGGGTTTATTGGAATTTGAGATAATTAAGGCAATAGGTGATAAGGATAAGATAAAGATAAAAGAAAATAAAGACAGGGGATGTGATAGGATATGAATAACTTAGGAAAAGATCATGATAGGGAAAAACACGTAGATAGGTGTTAGAAAAAGAATAATCAAAGGATTAACGACATGCAAACAAATATAAGAAAAGATAAACGAATCAATGGAAAAGCTAAAATTTAAAATTTCCCCGATAGGTAGTGGTTAATGCAAACTTGAATATACGGATGTGGTGAGTGAATTGTTGATGAAGATGATGATAGATGATGAATATTTTTTTGAACCCTCCTAATTGAATTTGACTAGGAAAACTTGATAATCAGCTCTAACCAGCCTTCTTAATCACAATGATGAGGAAAACCAGAGTGTGAAGATCTCTCTCATAAAAAAATTGAAAGAACTTAAAGAAAAAAAGCTACGAAGGCACAAAACAATCAACACTTGTAAAAATATTCTCTCGTTGTATTGTATTGAAAGGAATATGTGTTTACAAAGGTGGGAGGAGCGTCCTTTATAATAGTTTGAAGAATTCCTTGTTGTAATATGACTAAGTATTAAAAATATAAATAAAATAACAAATAAAAGCTTTCCTAATATAGGTGAAATAGATGACACAAATATAAGCACTTGATGTAGTGTTTGATTCAATAATCTTAATGAAAACTAGGATTTTCAAAGCGTGATTAAGTCTTTTAACTTGTAGTATGAGATAGATAGCCATGATGGACCTTAAGTAATGTGATTGGCGACTAGCTTATGATAAGCAAGGAGATGGGTATCTTTTTTTATGATAATCTATTCGGGTTTTATCATTATACTCAATTACCATTTTATCTTTATCATAATAAAATAAAATAATAAACTTTATAATTGTCTAAAAATTGAAATCCTAAAAGGAAAAATTATCACATGCTTTACAGATTCATCAATAGGTAACTTTATAGGAGGATTCTTATTTAAGGGGGCATGAACATATTTTTAGGACTATTTTTAGATACTGGCAATTCGGTCATAAAATAGTTTTAACTTGTGTTGTGGTGATCTAAGTTTATGTGGATGGTAGGGGTGTGGATTCCCTTCCTTGAAGTCTTCAATCTCCATATGGGTGTGTAAGTTCTTGCTCATGTAGGCTTGCACAGTCATTTGAAGCTTGTCTTTAAGAATTTTAGCATGTCCTCGTTTAATTGGGCCAAGTGGGAAAGTTAGCCCATCTTTTTTAGAACTGTGACATGTGGTGCATGTATCATCTCCTCTCCTTAGGAGGATTCTTTCACAAATTTGAAAAATCAAAAGGGAAATAAATTAGAAACATTAAAAGTTGTACTTACGTCATACTCAAGTGGAAGAACTATCCGGTAAGCCTTGTCATTAATTTGATCGAGGACTTGGAAAGGCCCATCACCATGTGAGTCAAGCTTATATTTCATTTTCTTTAGAAATATTTTCTTTCTCATGTGTATCCAAATCCAGCCTCCAAGTTTAAAGATGACATGTTATCATCCTTTGTTGCCTCTATGTGTCATTGCCTTATATTTTTTTCTCCATCCTTTACTTAGCTTTGGTGTGAATATTTTTTACTAGTACAACTTCTTGTTCTCCATCAATACTTGTAATGTGATATACAAGCTAAGGAATGAGATCTAAAGTAGTTAGTTGATTGAATCCGTACACTTTCTCCAATGGAAAATGATGTGATTCTAACCAGCCCTATCATTGCACAAATACTTCTCATCACTTAGACGTTTTATATGAATGATTCTAAGGGAGTATCTTCATTCCTTACTTTAATTTATATTCTTTATAGATTCTATTTGTTCACACATTTGCATTCATGTCTCATTATATACTTAGAATATCACGTAATCCATATCATTCACATATATGCCATGATTGCATACCATTTCTTAGGATATTATTAATATATGTTCCAGTTTATCATTTATAAATACCATATTATATAATAGCCATGCTTATGTTATGTTTCACATTCTTTTATAACTTATTTTACACTTTTCCATTATTTCATATCTTATGCATATTCATACTAAGCATATATATTATGTTTATACTAGTTCACTCATTCATGTTTAGCTTGTCTTAGCTCATTTGCATAGTTCATATAGGTGGTAGCATGCTTCTAGATTGATTCTAGCTTTTACAACACTTATATAATTATTTTCTTGATTCATATAGGTAAAATCAATGGTGAGGAATCATTTGGAAGCTTTGTGGAACTAAACAACAAGCATGGTAGCTCAGAAGTAGCTTTTAAAGTGATATGCTAACTCACGTAACTCAAAAGAGCTTATTGGAGCAAAAAGGCTAGCTAAAGAAGTTGTGAAAGGTAGTTAAAGGGTAGCTGAGTTGAGGATTGGAGGCAGCTGGAGTGTTCCTGAGATGGTAGCTGAGTAGTTGAGGTGTCACTAGCTAGCTAGCTTGAGTGTTCCTAGCTCAAACTCACCTAGCTATATACTTCACACTTACCTAAGGCACCTAGACACCAAGTGATCACCATGGTCGAGCATGACACCTTACTTAGCATGAAGCACATGATACATAAATCTTGAGGTGAGGAATACACATGACATCAAAGGAGAGATCATATGCAATGCTAAAGACCATCCTACCATGTGACAACTCTAGGCACCTAATTTGAAATGAAAATGAGTGATTATTCGTCCAAAGCACACAACCCCTCTTCAGGGCTGAACCATCACCGTAGCTATTCATATTTTCATTTTCAAGCATTATGTGTTTTTGAAATATAAAAAATGCTAGCAAAACCAACATGTAACCATTTGTCCAAAGCCTTTCATTTCTTATAAATAGTCTAAGTCACCTGCGTAGTAATCATCAACCTTTGATCATATATACAATTGTGAGAGTTATCTCTTTTTCCTTTGTCCTTTTGTGACTTTATATACTTATCAAGTATATATTTACTTGTGGCGTCAACCCCTCTTTACTTCCATAGATACTTATGGTTCCAAGATCTCATATTTAGTGGGTTCAACCCCTTATGAGAGCATATACAATTTGGGTTTATACTCTTTAATATATGTTTTTCTTTGAGTGTTTTTTCAAGATACTATTTTCATATCACCACCACCATCAATCCATTTATTTCATAAACAATCCCTACACCCAACATTACTCAAAAAATTCCTTCACATCATTTATTTAAAGCCTAACTTTATCACCTTACATCAACCATCCAAACCAGTATTATTTAAAGCCTTAACTTGCTTTGCTTGTTGTATGTTTCCTTCCTCGATCCACAATCTAATGTAGGACTCCCCTACATGAAGCAGTATCCAGAGCCTAGGTGGAGAAAGCAAAGTGTGAGAACAACACAAAGTGAAGCTATGTCAATGAAAAAAAGTATGAAAACAAGGAAAATGCAAAAGTGAAGTGCAAAAGCAATAAGACTCCAAGCAACAAAAATGATTTCATGAAAAAAACTTTTAAAAAATAGTACAAGAAAAGGGTTCAAAAGGCACAAGCAACATTATCTTAAACAATAAAGCCAAGTAAGTAATTTTGAATACTTGATTGTGAGGTATATGTGACTTGCTTTGTAAGTAACCCCTTTCTTTGTTTTCTCTCTATTTGTAAGCCACCTTTTGCATTATATCTTATTTTCCATATCCTACTAACATTTGCAACTGACGCAAATAAAGAAGTATACTTATGATGGTCTCAAGTATGTATACAAGAGAAATCTACAAAAAGAGATTGAGTTGAAAAAGCCTTGAGTGTGGTGAGACTAGAAGGGGACGTGTAAAAGCCAAAAAGTCATATAGTGCAAACACGAGTTGATTAAGTGACGTTTCAAGTTCTTTTGGAGTGATTTTATGAGGATTTGTAAGATTACTTTGGTAAGGTCTTATTACACATTATTTATTTATTTCCAACTAAGATATCGTTTCCCTCTACTTCCTACAATGTCTTTGCTGTTAAAAGGAATTTAAACATTCAATCACAATAAGATAAACAAAAAGATAACATCTTCCATAGTAAATGCCTTGTTGAGAATAAGGTGTTTTTGGTGATCATCGATGGAGGAAGTGTCACTAATGTGGTCAGCACACTAATGGTGGAGAAACTAAGCCTCAAAACAACCAAGCAAGCTCATCCATACAAATTACAATGGTTGAACAATGTGGGATAAGTAAATGTGACCAAGCAAGTTCTAGTTATATTTTCCCTTGGAAAATACAAGAATGAAGTGCTTTATGATGTGGTTTCAATAAGTGCATGCCATCTCATACATGAGCATCCGTGGTAGTATGAAAAAAGGGTTTCTCATGATAGATTCACCAACCAATTATCTATTTAACATGATGAAATTAACATCACATTGGTTCCATTAAGTTCAAATCAAGTTAATAAGTGCCAAGTTGTTCTCAAATCACGCATAGAATAATGGAAGAAGTCTAAAGAATAAGCTAAAATAATTGAAAGATTAAAAATAAGGTTGTGGTTTAAAAACACGATGAAGTTGAGCAGCACAACTTGAAGAAGGAAAAAGGTAAACAGTGAAAAGAAAAATAAAAAAAGAGAGGAAAATAAGTATGGAGAATAAAAGAATAGTGAAAACATATTTATCTAACCATACTCTTTCTCCTATTATTCCGTTTGTTTTACAAGACAAGCCAAGAGACATATCCTTTCAAATTGAAGAATCAAGAAACATGCCCTATGAAGAACCAATGGGCATGACTTTTAGTGAACCACAAGACATGTCTCTTGAAGTTTTAAAGGTTATGCCACTTGAAGTTCCAAAAGAAATCTCACTCGAATTACCAAGCTTTGTGTTCATTGATATTCCAATTACATTGCAATCATGAAGAAAAATCAACAACCAATGCCAATCCAACATCTACTATGGTTTGCTATTTCCATTTTTTTATTTTTACTCATTATCTAACTTTGATTTATTTTGCACCAACTTAATTCATGTATATGGTGTTATCCTATCAAATTATGATGGAAAGTTCTTTTGTTATTTTGGAATTTAATACAACATCAAAGTCAACCATTATGAGAGCATGAAACAAGTATTGTCCACATATTTAAAGGCCTTCATTTGGAATGGCACAAAGCATAAAGAAATTGACATTACCTACCTATTCAATAGATATCAAGGGTTACAACTTTTCACCAACAATCACGCTATTCAAAAAATGATGGTAAATGGATAATTTGAATCATGAATGGACATATCTTTCCCAATAAAAAACATGTAATGGTTCAAAGGAGGAAAGTTCCCAAGGGTTGTGTCCTCTCATTAAGGGACGTGAAGTTACCAAGGGGCATGCCGTTTCAACTAAAGGAATTCAAGGGACAAGTACTTATTTGAGAGGATAGGTGATTAGGAAGTGTCTTTTGACACAACCTATGAACTACAATCCTTATATTAACCAATATTTTAAGAATGTTTCTTCTTTAGTATTCCAATTTAAACAAAGAATGGTGAGTGTTAAAATCGAAGAAATAAAGATTCATCCATTCTCATACCAAGGAAGGAATCAATTGTGAGATGCTTAAATTTGATGACAAATATCCAGAAATAACGGGAATGATGTGATCCTAACTAGCCCATCATTTCATATGTACTTCTCATCCCTTGGATATTTTCCATGAAGGATTCTAAGGTTGTATCTTCATACTTTAATTTATATTCTCTATGCATTCTATTTGTTAATACCTTTGTATCCATATCTTATTATATACTTATAATATTATGTAAACCATATCATTCATATATATGTCATGATTGCATATTATTTCTTAGGATATTAATCCTATTGAAATGATAAAAGAAATGTTCTGTGACCATATTCAGAGTTTTGCTAACACCAAAGAGACCTAATAATCCTATTGAATGCGACTCATGAAATTGAAATTATCTTAGTGTGCCTTGTGGAATGCATGACATGTTCATTCCAAAAATGAATCCATCTACGCGATAAAAACTCATTCGAAAAATGAGAACTTATTCCAAAAGTCATCTGTTGGCATACACCTATCCAAAGAAATGACTAAGGGTAGGTTTTTTTTTTTTTGAAAATGCATATTTTGAAAGATGTATATTTGAAAAGGCATAAGTGAAAGGATGTGACTCTTTAAAAATCCCTATTCCATGAAAAATAAAGCAATGTAAAGATCATTGGGAACAATAAATGAAGTAGTCGAGCATGGTAAGGACCTCAATTTGGAGACAACTCACCTCAAAAGGGGGGATGATACAATCCCATTTATTCTTACCTTACTTCTTACCATAACAATAATTCCATGGTTGAAGGATAAGGGAGTTTTCTTAACTTTTACATTTCTTATACATTTTATACTTAAGTTTTATAAATATTATCCTATATTTTGCATTTCATACTTATAATATTAACAATGCATTATACCATACACATTTATAAATGAAATAGTAGGCCCACATACTTATACTTAGGTTTAGTAACACATACTATATGTTTTATCTTCATTCATAGCTTAAACACAATGTTTATGACATTTCCATTATTTATATTAGCTTATGTTATGATTAAGATAGCTTTTGAATTCATACATTTCTCATTCTAGCTCAAACACATGATTAACATACGTGAAATCATACATTTGATTGAATCCTACCTCACACATTATTCATTTGATTATTTTATTGATTCTTACAGGAAGGCACATTAAGGAGACATCTTATGGCAGCTTGTTGTAGGTTAAAGATAAGTGTGACATCTCAAAGATAGCTTAAAAGGTGCATACCAAGTTTACTCAACTCAAGGGAGCTAAATAGAGCATAAAATCTTGTTAAAATAGCTGAGAAGAAGCTAAAGGCAGCTGAAAGGTAGCTAAGAACTTGGTAGCTGAGTTTAGGACTAAAGGCAGCTGGAGTGAAGGTGAGATGGTAGCTGAGTAGTTCAAGTGTCACTAGCTAGCTAGCTTGAGTGTACCTAGATCAAACTCACCTAGCAACATACTTGACATCTACCTAAGTCACCTAAGCATCCAAGAAGCACCATGTCAACAACCTACACTTACCTTAGGCGTTAATAATCAAGTGTATCAAAGCTTACCATACATCTTGGAGACCATGTGTAAGGGTTGTTTAAAGCATCCATCGAGCATCTGCAGCCCATCTGCACCAAACTCTAAGAGCTGCACACCATTCGGCCAAGCATTACTTCCCTCTCTTGGTACCAAGCACTATTCGACCTAAGCATTATTCTACTTAAGCACTATTCGGCCAAGCATCATCACTCTTCATCTTTTTTGAACCAACACATCTATTTATTTCATTTGTAATTAAACAATTACGAATTTATGAAAGGAAACAAGGGCTTATCGAATCACCATATATCTATTCAGCCAAACCCTTTTATTTTCTATAAATAGTCTATGGCGTTTTCATTGTAATAACAACCTTTTGATCAACACAAATCCTTTGAAACCCCTTTCATTTACTGGTTCTTAGAATACTATCAGGTGGGTACAAGTCCTTATTTAGCACCCTTTGTTTAAAGAATATAGTTAGTGGGTCTATACTCTTTGGTATAGGTTATTCTTTGAGCCTTTCCTCAAGATACTATCACCATAACTTCATCACAATAATCCATTTCTTTTGTAACCCATAAACCATGCGAATATCACTTAAAACCATCCTTCACTTTGTTCAAATCAACCCTTCAATCTTACCTACATCAATCTACCAAGCCTATCTCTTTGTGTCCATTCACTTACTATGCAGGTTGTTTGCTTCCTTCCTATATCCACAATCAATTAACCTCGCTAATAATACATCACTTCCTAAGTAATCCCTTATATCGGTCATAACACTCATCCATAGACTCATCATCAGCTTAACGAAAATATGCTACATCATTTATGACTTGAGTGTTCATGTTTGATAGATTATACCGCAACAAGAAACTTTTGCATAGATCAACCCATGACTCCATCAAGCCAGATAAAACTCCACACAACCAAGCTCTTTCTCAGTTACACAATCAATATGGAAATAAACATATCCTCATGCACTCCTTGTTGTCGGAAATAATCAAACACCTCCAATAAATTATGAATGTGTTGCATGCATCTTTATGAGCCATACCCTAAGCTGCCCTATAGAATTCAACATATTAAACATGACTGGTTTGAGCTCAAAGTTGGTTTCCTGAAAGTTGGGTGCCCCAATTTCAGGATTTAGATCCTCCAAGATGCGATTTAAGTAATCTTGAATAGCAAGAGGCCTAACAACTTCCATCATTTGGGATTACTGCGACATTTAGATTTGTCTAATCTTGCACTTACAGAACTCCTTGGTTCTTAATATTGTACATAGCTCTATTAGCTCGTTGACTATGTTGTCTGAATGGAAAATGTTCAATTTCATGTACTAAAGGATATAGTGGTTCCTCAACAATCCTTCTGGTCATGCACTGACAAAGCCTGAAAAAAAAACAAAGAAAATAACAAGTAAAACTATACTAAATATAAAGAAGTGAAATAAAAATGCTATAACAAAATTGTTAAACTTCCAATTGCCAATCCTCGACAACGATACCAAAAACGTTTTGCGTTCTATGAGTACTATAAATTGGACGCAAATTATGTGCATGCATACACAATTGTACAATTAATAAAGAGTAAGTTAGTATCGTTCCTATGGGTGTTCATTTGGTTAAAACGGTGACTGACCGAACCGAATTACCATTAACCGAATTAACCAAACTTTTTTTCTTATACCGTTAACCGAACCGAACTTTTTTGAAAATATTAACCGAACTGAATAATTTTGATTAATTCGGTTAATTTTTGAATTAACCAAAATTTTTAAAAATTTTCTAAATTATATAAAAATTGAATATTTTTAATTCAAAAAAACAATTTCAAATTAATTTAAATAATATATAATTATAAAATAAAAATTTTATATGTATTTTAAATTAATTAATATTGATTTAGGTTTAAAAGTTATTAGATCCTAAATTATTAATTGGGTTTTAAATAGTATGGCCCTAGCCCATATGTTATATATAACATATTTAAAATTTAAAATTTGATTTCGGTTAATTCAGTTAATTAACTGATTTCAAATCGAATTAACCGTTAACTGAATTCTAAAAAAATAATTAACCGTTCCCCGACCAAACTAATTCGGTGGTCGACCGAATTAACTGAACTAATTCGGTTCGCTCAATTAATTTGGTTAAAATCGAAAAATGAACACCCATAATCGTTCCCACAAGGATTGGAGCCAATTTCCAATTAAGTTAAAGCAGAAATACTAAATTATCTAAGTATAGTTAATGTAGTGGTATGCACAATAAGAATGTTGTGGCAAAATGGAATGTGTGTGGATGGGGATTTAATGGTACTGTGGAAATGTAATGTAATGTGGTAGTGTAGTTGTAAACACTCTTTTTCATCCGAATTTGTTTTGTTTTTTTCTTCTTTCTTTCATATTATTTATTATATGTATATAGTAGTATAGCCTAATTTTTTGAAAATGTTTTTTTTTTCAGAAAATGGTTTTCGAAAATGTATATATTATATAGTTTTTGAAAACATTTTTAAAATATATATAATATATAGTTTTGAAAACGGTTTTTAGAAATATATATATATTATATAGCTTTTAAAATATTTTGAAAATGAATATATAATATATAGTTTTTAAAACGTTTGTGAAACCTTATATAATATATAGTTTGAAATAAACATTTTTTAAAACTATATAATATATAGTTTTACAAAAAATTTAGAAAAATAATATAAAGTTAAAAAAATGTTTTTGAAACATATATATTATATAGTATATATTATATTATTATTAGTATTAATTATTATTATTATCATTATTTTATTTATTTATTTACTTTTCATTTTATTTCATTTTGTCCATGGTCCATATATCCAAAATGGCAAGGGTCCAAAGTGTGTGGGTCTAGCATAGTCTAATGGGCCAGAACTAGCCCACACTCGATTAGGGTTTCACATTCAATTAGAACATGCGTCGCACAAGAGGGAGTCAAAGAGTCAGGTGCGAGTAGAGCGGCCGAGAAAATCGGGATTGCACTATCCCGAAAATTGCGACCACGTGAACGTCGAGGGGAATGACCCCGTTATCATAAAAAATGGCCTTCACCGAGGGAGTATAAATACCCCGCCACCAACACTGCCAGAGGACACTACACAACAGAGAGATATCAACAGTACACCGAGAGAACATCGAAAACCACACACACGATAGTGAATCGAAAACCCACAGACAACTATAAAAAACAAACCAAGCAGCAAATCGAAACCAACCGATAACAGAGAGAACCCACGGGAACAGATCAACCATAAAGAATAATAATATAGCAAACACAATAAACCATAAATACCCATAAAAAACAAAACAAAATTACCAACAACAAAAACAGAGGCGAAAAACATCGAAACCGATAGCAAAAACATAGAAAATTCAAATCTTTGTTTCATGGAGAACACCGAAAGCTACCCAGAGCCTCGTCGGAACATAGATCACCGAAGAAGGTGAAAAGTTTCACCGCCGGGGAAGGTATATACCTAGACTTGTTTTTTCTTAAATCTACACGGGAGGGTTCTAGTTTGATGTTTTGGAGTTCGGATTTGATATCTCGGGGTTGAAAAGAAGCACAAGGGTGGTTTTGGGTTTTTTCAGCCACCGTGGGTGGTGGCCGGAGCGATTTCCAACGATAGTCGTCGGTGGGGATTCATCAGAGGGGGTAGCAGGGGATGGAGATTGGAGATTGGAGAGAATTTGAGGGAGGGGCGGGAGGCTATTTTGAGAGAAGAAGAGAAAATGAAAGTTTAGGGGGATATTTGGGGCTTTTATACTAACTCGTTAGGACAACCCGACCCGCGCGCTCGACCTGATCAAACTCCAAGGGTCCGCGTGTTTTGCATTTAAAAAGGTAAATTATATTTTAGTCCCTTTTCTTTGTAATCATTTAGTTTGCCCTTAACTCAAATTTATTCCTAATTTTCCTTTTAATTTTATCCCCCAATTTCATTTTATTTCATATTGGTCCATTTTATTAATTTATTTAACGTTTTTTTTATTTATTTTGATTCCCAGTCTCGTACATATGTTTTATCATTTTCTATGTATATACTTATTATTATTATTATTTAGCTCTTATTATTTTTTTCCTTTTATTTTTTTCCTTTTATATTTTTTGGTTAATTTAATATTTTTATTATTGTTTTTTTTTGTTTTTTTTTATTTTATTTTTCCTTTAATTTGTTTTATTTATTTATTATTTTTTTATAATTTTCTTTTTTTAATTTTTTAATTTTTTAATTTTTTAATTTTTTCCATTTTTTTTTTATTTTCTTTCTTTTAATTTATTAAGTATTTATTTATTTATTTATTTTCTCTAACATTTTTAACTTTGTAGATAAATTCCAACTGATCAAAGGTAAACAATTCGAATTGAATGCTTTTAAATTTTAATTTTAATTTTTCGCAATTAAAGACAACTGAAAAATTAATTGTTACCGAAAGGGCAGTTCAAGGGTGTTAATCCTTCCTTGACCATAACCGACTCCTGAACCCAACACGTTTATGGTAAAATGTAGATCAGGTAAGATGGTGTCCGACCCACCTAAATTTGTTTTAAAATGGTCGGTGGCGACTCTAACCCAATTATTTAAGTTGAAACCCAATTTCGGGGCTCAACTGAAAGACGGTTCCAACAGTTTGGCAACTCCGCTAGGGACATGTAAGTGAGTCAGACCAGAATTAATTTTTGGTTGTCTTTTTATGCGAAAATAGTAAATTTAAATTTCGAACCTCTTTTTTAAGTGGGGGTGAAAGAGCACCTTATTGAGAATTTATTCTCTGTACGGGCCTAGCAAATAGTCTTCGAGATTCATATACCTTATGTCTTCGTGTGAATTTATTCACCGTGCGGGTAAAGGGAATGTATCCTCTCGAGTTTAACTTAGTCCACATGAGCTTGTAATGGGCTTAGGGCTAAGGATCTGGTAAGTCCAAGGGGACACAAGCAAGGAGAACTCGAGTACCTTTTTAGAACCTAAATCGGGAGAGTACAGGGAATTAGAGCCTACCCCAAAACCTCATTTTAAACCCTATGATGCCTAAATTATTACTTGCTTAACTTTCTGTTCAAAGCATGCGAACAAGACAAATATGCAGTTAGGATTTGTTTGAAATTAGCATGCAGGAAAGAGATCATGTCCGAGTATGAATAATAAACATGTGGGGTAGATATCATATGGGGTAGGACTTTTATTTTCATGATTGATTTAATTATTTTTACCTCACTAGCGTTTTTCATTTTTGTTTTCTTTTATTTTATTTTCATCATTTGCATCATTCAAAAGAGGTGTTGATCAACCAAAAATGTGTTCGTTAAACGTAAATAATCTACATTAATGGACAAAGGGGTTATAATACCAAGAGATGAGAAGCTCGTAAATCCATCTATGGTCAAAGAATACCCATGATGGACCAGGATTTATACTGTGCACACCAAAAGTTAGCTTTTCGAGCTGGCAAAGGTTACAGAGATAAGATGAAAAATCCTTGACCTGGAGAATCTCTTTAAAGACAACAAGAAGAAGATAGTGAAACCCTAGATAAGTTGGAGACTATTATTGACAAATTCAATAACCAAGAAAGCTTCAGATAGTTCCTATCGATGGACTCAAATGGCACTTCCGTTAGGAACTGGCTCAACAGAGAGTGAAAGTCGAAGTGCAGTCATTCGAGACCTTTTTTTGGGGCAAGTAACTCATCACTTGTACGGTTTAGCGAAAAGAGCTGGAACTATTCGACAGGGTATTCAACTGGTGACGAAAAGGCGGAAGACGAACCAACTTGTCATGAGCTGTTCGGGATCTATACCATCAAAATGTTTTTTGTCTCTTAAAGCGTAACATTTCATGCATTGTGCATTTAGACATTTTTCATTTTGTCATTTTCTTTGCATTCGCATTAACTAACAGAAGAATGTCTCAACAAAAGGGGTACAAACATTGGGCATACCTTCACAAGATTCGGACATGTGTCATCCTCATTCAAACCGAAAAGAATATTGAAGCCAAAATTGCTCAGATCGAAGATAACATGTTGAAGCTCCAGAGAGAGCTAGAAAAAAAGATAAATCAAAATAGCCAGAGTGCCCTAGATACAATTACGAAAGGCCAAGAGTCCTTGGTCGATTAGATCTTAGCCAAGTTAGCTGGCCTACGTCAGACAAGTGCATCTAGGGCAGGTTCATCGGAAGGGGTAACTATGTCACCTACCTCGCAAGTAGTTGTCTCACCCAGAATCTTATCAGGACTTCAAAATAATTCAGACGATTATCGTATTCCAAAATTCAGGGAAGAAGTTAAAACAACCATTAAATCAGGAGCTAGGTCGAGTGGAAAGCCTCCCTTAAAGAAGAAAAAAAAAGAGATCATCAGCAAATCAAAACCCATTACAACTGTATCATCTTCTAGAGAACCAAAGAGAGAAAATGAGCACTTCGACCGTATTCCCATGACATACAATGAGCTCTACCAACAGCTGTTTGATGCACATATGGTGTCCCCTATCCAGAGACACCTCTAAAGCCCCCATACCCCAGGTTGTATGACCAAAATGCGCACTATGAATATCATTGTGGTGTTTCGGGGTATGTTATTGAAAATTGCCTCGCCTTTAAGAGGATTATCCAAAGAATGCGCAACAGGAATTGGATTCATTTTAACAATTGAGAATCACCCACCGTCGTACAAAACCCTCTATCTAATCATCAAGAGAATGAGAAAAATGCAATCACCAAGGAGATGGGTAAAAAGGCCAAAACTAAAATCTCCGAAGTGAAGTCACCTCTTGCTTAGGTAAGGAGGTAAATGATAAATGCAAGGTATCTTGTACCACATCCTGGAACATCAGATTCCAAAGGTGACAGTTATTGTTGTTATCACAATGAAGATGGACATGATGTACAAGAATGTGTCGAATTTAGAGCCTTGATCCAGCTAGTGATGGATAGAAAAGAGCTAGAATTTTACGATGAAAGCGATGACACTCCCAAAGCAGAAAGTGTCATGGCAAGTAGGGCATCCTGATGAGGCCTTATTCAATTTTGAGGCATCTTGCTTGTATTTGTTTTTTGAACTTTCTCATATTTGGAACTTGTTTTTTAACTTTCTTTGGATATTTCAATGAATTTATGAGGAGCATTGAAACAACTTTACAACTTGAAATTATTTGAATATCAAACAAATTAAAAAACTCTGTAAGTGATCAGAGGTATAGATCTTTGAAAAAGTAACATAAGGACTTTTAACCTTACCTAGAAGATACACTCAAACACCGTACCATCCTCTTACAAATAACCAACATATCCTTCCCCTTCATATGGCTTGGTATTTCGATGTGCAGAGGTACGGACAACATGGGGCATCTTTTGCATATGACATTACTATACTTTTTGTTTAAGACGTTCAGTGATGATAATGATCTTCACAAATGGAATAGTCGAGTAAGCAAATCTAGTTTTGGTCAGTTGTTTGGAAATGAAACTCTAAATATCAGATTCCTTGACTTTCAAAAACACCTAAGACTATAACAGGTTCTTCTTGACAAAATTAAGAAATTGGATCCGTATACCCAAATTATAATATTATATATATACAATAAAGCTTGAGTTGTCCCTCTAAACCAATTGGTTAAATACCCCGGCTTTATGAATATGATTCAGCTAAGCCTGATAAAGGTGATTATAATATCTATACAATAAAGCTTGAGTTGTCCCTCTAGAGCAATTGGTTAAACGCCCCGACTTTATGGATAATATTCAGCTAGCCTAATAAAGGTGATTATAATATCTATAATGATATTGAGCTGTCCCTCTAGAGAAATTGGCCAAACACCACAACTTTATAGATCCAGCTAGCCATACAATGGAAAATTAAATAAGGAGTTTCGGTAAATATGGACTAAGGGAGTTAAGAAACACTTGTTCTAGTCAACTTCACATGAGCACTCAAGAATTTCAATTTTAGATCGATATTTCTACACTACCTTTGTTAGAGGAGCTTACGCAGCTTGAACAAATGGAAGATTTCAGAGAACCGAAATAGAAGGTCTATTAATTGATAATGCTAGTTGCGTTATTTTTATCGACTTAATATTGTCAAAGAGCTATAACTCTAAAAGCATTAAAGGAGCTATTGATTCCTTTGATATTCTTTGAACTCGTGTTTATAATTTGATTCGATTTGATTGCGAGCCTGAATTAAGGGGCAATGTTTTACAAAATTCTTATATTTTCATATCTTTTTTCCCTCCTAAATAAGTGAAAGGAAAAAACATTTTCAAACAGGACTGTCTCAAATGTGAAAGGCTACAATCCGAGAAGAAGATGGGGTATGATAGATTCCAAGGATCAAGATTGGCACAAGACTCTGTCCAAGACTAGTTCATATTGCATGCATCTTAGACATACATAAGAGCATTACATTTATCATTTTTTACATACATAATGTTTTGTAGCTTTTAGAGCAAGTTTCGACTTCATGACGAAAGATACTAGGTTCAAAAGTGCCTACAAAGATCGATGGTGGTTGCTTAACCTAGCAGTGAGAAGCTACACCTCAACCGACTTGACAATCTACATATCTCAGAATCAATTTCATATGGGTTCGAGAGCCAATTCAGATAAAATCCAGTTCAGCTCAACTCAACAATGAGTAGCAGGTTTCCAGTTAATATTTTCAAGCCAGATTTCCATTCCACAATGGAAGATATTCGGCCGTCAGAATTTATCAGTGGGTTTTCTTGTAAAAGGGGAGTCATTTAAATATCATCTCACCTAGTTCAGATCAGCTGAAAGGCACCATCATTTGCAGCATAGCTCAAGGCAAGAAGGGTTATCTGCCAAAGACCCTCGAGTTCGATTACACTCAGCTTCGAGGGCACATCATTTGTAGCATAACTCAAGGCGAGATGGGTTATCTGCCAAAGACCTTCGAGTTTGACTTCACTCAGCTCCAAGGAATATCATTTGTAGCATAACTCAAGGCTAGAAGGGCTATTTGCCAACAAAATACCTTCGAGTTTGACTACGCTCAGCTCAAAGGCATATCATTTGTAGCATAACTCAAGGCTAGAAGGGTTATCTACCAACAAAAAACCTTCGAGTTCGACTACGCTCAGCTCAAAGGCATGTCATTTGCAGTATAACTCAAGGCTAGAAGGGTTATCTGTCAACCAAAGACCTTTGAGTTCGATTACACTCAGCTCAATGGCACATCATTTGTAGTATAGCTCAAGGCTAGAAGGGTTATCTGCCAAAGACCTTCGAGTTCGATTACACTCAGCTCAAGGCACATCATTTACAGCATAGATTAAGGCAAGAAGGGCTATCTACCAAAGACCTTCGAGTTCATTATACTCATCTCAAAGGAACATCATTTGCAGCATAGCTTAACGCAAGAAGGGTTATTTGCCAACAAAATTGTCGAGTTCAATTTCGTTCAGGTTGATGACACATCATTCATACCTACTTTATAGTTGCAGTCAAGGTTTTCAAGTCGAGAAAAAGACATGAGTTAGTCGTGCCTTAGTGACAATAAAACGTTTTTCTAGCAACATAGCTTAAGTGGAGAAAAACTGTATGTCAACGAAGACCTTCCGAATTCAATTTCATTCACCTCGAGGGCCTATTAACCACAGGGTGGAGCAAGGAACTATTTTCCAGTTGAATTTTCCAACCAAGGTCTTTAAACCAAGAAGAAGACCAAAGGGCAACGAGTAGTCGTATTCCTATTCAAATCCCAAACTGCGGCTTCAATTCTAGATCATTTTCAGATGAACTTGACTTCGTGACGGAGGAGCCATCCATAACTAAATTCGATAGGGAGTTATTCTTCAACTCCACCGAACAAAATTTGTGGCTTTTTATCTTTGTGCTATTTTTCGTTCCATGAAAAAGGATAAAGAGTGGCAGTTGTAGACACTCGTTTTCGTCCGTATTTGTTTTGTTTATATATATATATATATAGCCTAATTTTTTGAAAATGTTTTTTCAAAAAACAGTTTTCGAAAATGTATATAATATATAGTTTTTGAAAAACATTTTGCAAATATATATAATATATAGTTTTTAAATCATTTTTGAAAACCTATATAATATATAGTTTAAAAAAACATTTTTGAAAAATTATATAATATATAGTTAGTTTTAAAAACATTTCTGAAAACTCATATAATATTTTTAAAATCATTTTTGAAAACTATATAATATATAGTTTTGGAAAATTTTAGAAAAATAATATAAAGTTGAAAAAATGTTTTTCAAACATATATATTATATAGTATATATTATATTATTATTAGTATTTAATATTATTATTATCATTATTTTTTTATTTTTGTTATTTACTTTTCATTTTATTTCATTTTGTCCAAGGTCCATATGTCTAAAACGGCAAGGGTCCAAAGTATGCGTGTCCAGCATAGTCTAATGGGCCTGAACCAGCCCAAACTCGATTAGGGTTTCACATTTAATTAGCACAGGCACCGCACAGGAGGGAGTTAAAGAGTAAGGTACGAGTCGGTGGGCCGGGAAAATCAGGACTGCACCATCCCGAGAATCCTGGGCACGTGAATGTCGAGGGGAACGACCCTGTTATCATAAAAAATGGCCTTCACCGAGGGAGTATAAATACCCCGCCATCAACATTGCTAGAGGACACTACACAACAGAGAGATATCAACAGTACACTGAAAGAACATCGAAAACCACACAAACGACAGTGAATCAAAAACCCAAAGACAATCATCAACAACAAACCAAACAGCAAATTGAAACCATCCGATAACCAAGAGAACCCACGGGAACACATCAACCATAAGGAATAACAACATAGCAAACACAATAGACCACAAATACCCATAAGAAACCACAACGAAACTACCAACAACAAAAACATAGGCGAAACCTTTGAAACCGAGAGAAAAAACAAAGAAAGTTCAAATCTATCTTTGTTTCGTGGGAGAACACCGAAAGCTACCCAGAGCCTCGTCAGAACATAGATCACCGAGGAAGGCGAAAAGTTTCACCGTCGGGGAAGGTATATACCGAGACTTTTTTTGCTCAGATCTACACCGGGAGGGTTCGAGTTTGATGTTTTAGAGTTTATATTTGGGATCTCAGGGTTAAGGAGAAGCACGATGGTGGTTTTGGGTTTTTTTAGCCATCGTGGGTGGTGGCCGGAGCAATTTTCGGCAGCGGTCGTCGGTGGGGCTTCATTGGAGGGTGTTGCCGAGGATGGAGATTAGAGAGAATTTGAGAGAGGGGCAGGAGGGTTTTTGAGAGAAGAAGAGAAAATGAAAGTTTAGGGGGATATTTGGGGCTTTTATACTAACCCGTTAGGACAACCCGACCCGCGCGCGACCTGATCTTACTCCTAGGATCCGACGTTTTGAATAAAAAGGGTAAATTATGTTTTAGTCCCCCTTTCTTTGTAATCATCTATTCTGCCCCTTAATTCAAATTTATTCCTAATTTTCCTTTTAATTTTATCCCCCAATTTCATTTTATTTCAAATTAGTTTTTTTTATTTATTTATTTTTTAAATTTTTTTTTATTCTCAATCTCATGCATATGTTTATCATTTTTTATGTATATACTTATTATTATTATTATTATTTAGATCCTATTATTTTTTTCCTTTTTTAATTTTTTGGTTAATTTAATATTTTTATTATTATTTTTTATTATTTTTTATTTTTCCCTTAATTTGTTTTATTTATTTATTTATTTTTATTTTTTAATAATTTTATTTTTTCCCTTTTTTATTCTATTTTTAATTTTATTTCTTTTGATTTATTTAGTATTTATTTATTTTCTCTAACATTTTTTTAACTTTGTAGATTCCAACTGATCAAAGGTAAAAAATTCGAATAGAATGCTTTTAAATTTTAATTTTTAATTTTAATTTTCGTAATTAAAGACAACCGACAAATTAATTGGTACTGAAATGGCGGTTCAAGGGTGCTAATCCTTCCTTGATCGTAACCGACTCCCGAACTCGACACGTTTCTGGTAAAACGCAGATCAGGTAAGATGGTGTCTGACCCACCTAAATTCATTTTAAAATGGTCAGTGGCGACTCTAACCCAATTATTCAAGTCGAAGCCCAATTCTGGGGCCTAACCGAAAGACGGTTCGGACAGTAGCAAATGGAAATGTCTGGCAATTTCAATAAAAAAAAGTTAAGGCAAAGTGAATTGTAACTCGGGAATGAACTAAAATGACTTTGTAATCATCTCACAAACAAGCTATTATGGGAATGATTGATGGGGTCACTAAGGAATCCTAATGCTTACCCCTCAGAATAGTCTAAACTTATATGGTTCACCTTCTAGACAGAGTTCACTAAGAGTGCTACTACGCTAACTTTGGTCATGGAACCTAACAGACGAGAATGTCACATAATAAGTTTCTCTCAAACACTAATGATGGAATAGGCTCTAGTTATTAGCTAAAACCCATTGTTTACATTGATCTTCATCGAGTATCTCTCGAAAACTAATGATCTCTATCCTAGTTTCTCTCGAACACTAACTAGTATACTTAAGAAATGGTCACTCTCATGCATCCTACAATCTTAAGTAATTTGAAACAACGAACAAAAGAAGTGATAAACATAAAAGCATCAATAATTCATTAAAGGAAAACACTTAATCATCCATCATAAACCCCACCAAATAGTGTTTAGTTCATGGTAGGGTTTGAATCATCAATAAAAATAATCCATTCCATACAACCCATTGAATTAAAAGAGAAATAAATCAAAAAGGGTGGTGGAAAACTACCAACTTGCACTGTCGTGAGCTCTTCGGCCATCATGAACGCCTTAACGCCGCTTGCTCCTCTCAGAATCCAAACTCACCACTCCCCTTAAGCTTGTTTAAGGGAGAAAAACCAATAAGAAAAAATATAAGGAAAAAGAAGAAACTTTTCAACTGCCTCTTTAGCTCAAAAATAAAAATTAGAAGACTGTGGAAGGAGATCCCTTCCATTTGTGGCGTCATAATCTATATACACCAAGGGAATATAATTAGGTTTCTATGCCAAAATTCTAGTGGTATCCTAAATCATATTTACCATGAGTGAGGGATAGTACAATAGTTAGAGGTGGGGCCCTCATAGGCAATTTATAGAACACATGGTCAAAAGACAGCCGACGTTGTGTGAAAATATCTTCAACTTCTTTGTCCTTTTCTGCACTCAAAACTGTTATGGCATTTTACTATTTTTTTCAACAACAATTCTCCTGGCACACCATCTAGAAATGCCATAGCTTTTTCATCCAGGTTTCCACGATAATTTTTCTTGCACACCCTTGCTCCTAGAACCTGGCATCAATATCCAAACCAAACCTTCCCCATAATATTCCACCATGCACAACATAAAATGCCAAGGAAAAACAGGTCCACCAAAAGCAATTGCATGCTCCTAAATGAATCTATTTGAACCAAATGTGCTTTAAGATAACTAATAACTTAAGTGAAACGACCCTAAATATAACCTTTTTATGGAGTTATCAGTATCGGTACTAATGGGAATATCGATACTCCCAGTATGAGTGCCAATATCGAGGTATTTTTCAAATCATCGAAACAAAAATTAGTATGAATACCTCGGTTGGTATCAATACCCAAGCTCAAGAGTATCGATACTCGATTTAGGTGTATCGATACTACCCTTCCACCTTAACCTTAAATTAATCGCATGGTATCGATACCCAAGGGAAAGTAACGATACTCATGGGTTAGTACCAATACCAAGGGGCTCAGTATTGGCATCATCGTGAATTTGTAGGCAATAAATCTAAGGGAATTATAGGTATTATTGAGGGACCCAAAAACACTTGAATAACCTACAAATAAAACATCAAGAAAGAACAATGTTAATAATTACAAATTCATCTAGAACCCATATCAATTTAGGGAATCATAAAAATAACCTTGTATGATGTTCAAGAAATGATTATGACACCCGAGTTACTCGAGTAACAAGATTAACGATTGTATGTTCGAATTCCCAGACATGTCTAGACTAGTGCACAAGGCACTTACTTAAAGATCATGCTTAGATACCCCAACTACTCCTAAGGATTTGGTTGGTTGGATGAATATTTACAATGTATAAATTTTGGATCTCACCTTAGTAGGATAGAGGAGCGTCAGTCTTAGAGAAGTAGCAAAACCCTCCGACCACATCATGATGCCTACCTCTATAGTTTTTTTTATTAGTGTGGAACTGAGCATGTAGGCTCTGCATTCAAAAATTGTTTATGTTCACAGGTTCTTAGGAGTAGCGTTCGAGGAGCTATCATATAGTCTGTTTTCCTGACCGACGCTAGCTTTTTGTTTATGTCTTAAGTATATTTACGAGGATATGTATTATATATGGGCCTTTTTGTATTTGATTCATAATTGTATTTTGAAATATTAATTAAATTTAATTGGGATGTATTTTAGGGCTCACTTATTTTGTAAGTAAAATACTATGATTTAATTTTGGTATATTATTATTATGATGGATGGCTTTAAATGAATTATTTAATTATTTTTAAAAATAATTTTTTTTTGGTTACCCACTCCGGTGGTCCCGTGTAACGCCCTTGTATGTCGATCTTCAGGTTGTACTAGTTTCAGATGTTACATTTAGTGGTATCAGAGTGTTAGATTTAGTCTTTCTTAGGGCCTATGAGATAGAGTAGATAAAGGTCTATACGTAATGCATGCCCCTAGAGTTTTTGAAATGTATTTTTTATGTTTGGAACAACGTTGATGACCCCTTTTTCTTTAGTATTTCAAAGAACAATTGTAGATGATGGCTCATTCCCTATTCATTAGAATAGAGAGGAGATTTTTGCCTCTTTAGCAGGTGACTATAAAGATGAATTCCTCTCGGAATCAAACTTTGAAATTTCAGGAGATGTTAGGATTGACGAGGTGACCTTGAGGTGTATGGTGAGGGTCATTCCTAGGACTCTAGTCGTAACACCTCCCATATCGGTAACACTAGCCCTTCTAGTGATAGCACCCGAGGAGTCCTCAATCGAGTGACTGCGTTGTTACAAGACGACTGAATTTTTTTGCTCAGGGGAAGACGATCTCGTCGTGACATATCGATGACTTAGAGAGACCCTCTGCACACTCCCACAATAGCACTTAACCCTCGAGATAATTTGGAGTGCGTTACCTCCCTACTGAAGGGTGATGTCACATAATGGTGGTTGGTAGTTGAGCTAGCTATAGAGCTTAAGACATCGACGTGAGAGTATTTATTATCAGACTTCCGAGAAAAATATATTAAAGAAGCACATACAGATAATTTGAGATATCATTTCCTTTGTCTAAGCCAGATAGATAGATCAGTGATAGAGTACGAGAGGGAGTTTCTCCGGTTTAGTTGGTACACTCTTAAGTTTGTGGCATCTGAGTACCATTTTTGTAGGAGGTTTAGAGAGGGAATCCATCTAAGCATTCTTACCCACCTGGCTACAAACCCTCTTAAGATCATTGCTAAATTAATCATTCAGGAAAATATAATTATGAGAGTGTTGGAGATGAGGTCCAAATGGTTCACTATTCTTTAAGACATATTCATAGGAAAACAGATTCCTCGAGACCCTCTTAGGCACCTACTAAAAATGCCAAGGATTCTACATTTTCGTGGAGGAATTTTGCAAACCGTCCAGGAGTTGACCCATAGCTCAAGACGCTAAGGTAGAGCAGGGCCCTATATGAGACTCTTATTTATGGTGTCAATAGCTAGTTCCAATACATTTGCAATGAAACCATTCCCAGTTTTCCAAATATATAAGAGCATGCCATTTCAGGCTAGATGGTGTTTTGGTTGTGGCTTGCTAGACCAGATTATCTGAGAATACCCATAGGCACAAAGTGAGACCCTAGTACCTACCCAGAGCTCAGTTTAATTAGTTCATAAAGGTCGAGGAACCTTGAGAGGTGGAAGTTTTGTTTTTGAACATCACAATAGAGGTACCACTAAATTTGTGGCTAATTTTAAGTCTCGATTAGCCTCTCATTAGTAACCTATTAGAGCTCCAAATGAGCGTGATGTAACTGACATTATCTCAGGTACTTTTATCATTTTTTCTATTTTGATTATAGCATTAGTAGACCCAAAATCCACACACTTCTACATATAATATGACTTAGTCAAAGAAAGAAACTTTCCAGTCGAGGACTTAAAGATATGAGTCAGAGTATCTAGTCCTCTAGGGTTAGATGTTATTATCGATAAGATCCACTATCATTGACTAATTGAAATACAGGGTCATATTTTCCTACCGATCTAATGGGGTAGTCCTTCAAAGAGTTTGATATGATATTTGGAATGGATTACCTTTCAGATCATGATGTTAGTTTGAGCTGTAAGGGCAGACAACTCAATCTTAAGAAAGACTATGGGACCAAGGTAGTGATGGTTTGTAAGAAACTTGGGTGTTCAAGGATGGTTTTAGTAATTAAGTCTCACGAGATGATCGAGAAGGGTTTTGAAACTTTATTGGCTTATGTAGTCGACACTTGGATTGCGAGTCTAATGATTAAATATACCTGAACTGATAGAGATTTTCCAAACATATTTTGAGAGGAATTACCATGTTTACCCCTTGAGTGATAGTTATAATTTATCATTAGGTTATTATCAGGTCCCGCTCTGGTGTCCATTGCTACCTATCAGTTGGAACCGATTAAGCTTAAAGAGCTGAAATTCTAATTCCAATAGCTATTAGAGAAGGGCTTTATCTTTTCAAGTATCTCTCATTAGGGAGTGTCGGTCCTCTTTGTGAAGAATAAGAAAGGATCGACGAGGTTGTGTATCGACTATTATCAATTGAATAAGTAAACCATTCAAAATCATTATCCCATCTCTAGAATCGATGACCTTTTCGACCAGCCTAAGGGAGCATGTGTTTTCTCTAAGATAAATCTGAGGTCCATGTATTACCAGATAAAGGTTAAGGATGTCGAAGACGGTGTTTAGGATAAGTTACAGTCATTATGAGTTTTTGTGATACCGTTTGGACTCACCAACACCCCTACGACATTTATGGACCTGATGAACTCAGTCTTCCACATGTACCTAGATCAGTTGATGGTGGTCTTTATAGATGACATCCTCGTGCACTCTCAATTAGAGGAAGAACATGACCGACAACTTCGCATGGTTTTGTAGACACAACGAGATTGTTAGTTGTTTGCCAAGTTTAGGACGTATGAGTTATGGTTGTCTAAGGTATCCATATTGGGTCATGTGGTGGCATCAGATGGCATCCATGTAACCCTCAAAAGATCCAGGTAGTGTTAGAGTGGGAACCGTCGAAGAATGTGACAGAAGTTTCTAGCTTCTTATGTCTTATGGGATACTATCGTTGGTTCGTAAAAGGTTTCTCAATGATAGTTGCTCCAATGACTTACCTATTTTAGAATTGAATTTAATTTGTGTGGGATAAGAATCATCAAAAAACTTTGAATAGTTGAAGATAATTTTAACCCAAGCTCTCATATTAACCTAACTAGAATCAGGCAATGAGTTCAAAATGTTTAGGTATTGATATTAGAATAACAATATCAATATTGTGTTTATGAAGGGTAAATAAGGGGATTTTAGGTTAAAATTATTTATACTCATTCATTGTGTATCGATATTATATGTTTGGTTTAATTACTTGTCAGAGTGGTTTTGAGAAAGGAATTCCAATAGCCAATTTTTGTACCGATACAGAAGGTAGAGTATCGATACTCCCACTAGGAGTACAGATACCTAGGTATTTTTCAAAACATTGAAACAAAATTTGGTAACGATACCCCAATTAGTATCGACACTGTAATACCCCAAATTTTGGTTAGTGACCAAAACATAAATTTTGAAAGTTTGGTAACCAAAGTATAAAATTGGGAACAGTTTAGGAACCAAAGTGGTAATTTCCCAAAAATACTTTTTATTCCATAAATGAATTGTTAACCCCCAAAAATGACATTTTGGTGGTAATCAGGTTCTTGATCCAGAATTTGTGTTAAAAGCTAGAAAGTGTTAAAGTCCTATAAAAATTTGGTAAATTAGATCAAATATAAATTTTGAGAAAATTTGAAGGTTATTAAATTAAGCTTAGAAATATTATTTCTACACTTTAAATGATGGAAAATAATATGGATCCTTGGAGTTGAGAATTTATTTCTATGTTCAATTTGGATTGTTTGATGAAAAAGACAAGATTAAAGTTTTTGAAAAATAGCATATGAATAGTTGTAAAAAGTAAATTATTTTGTTCATCTTTGAATGTGGGAAGATGATAAATAACATGTGGCTTGGTATGGATGTAATTATCAAGTATTATTAATGGTAAATTTGTCATTCTCAATTAAATGAATTTTAAATTCATTTAAGCTTAAATAAAGGACAAATTAACATTAAATTACCTAGAAATTTCCTGAGATCTTGGTTACCTCATCCATTATGGTCGTGTAACCCAAACCCTAGGTAAGAGAAATTTTATTTCTCATGTTTGAGAAATTTCTTTTGGTTTTTAAATTATGAAATGAAATAGAAATTTGTTCTATTCGATGTGCTCTATCAATTGGTACCATTATTGCATGCTAATCTTACTTGAGTTCAAATATCCCAAATTATGGGGTTTATGTTCATGTTAGTGTTTAAGAATATGATGATGGATTTTGAGGTTTTTAATTTTTAGAATCATTTACAAGCTTGATTAATGATTAAAACCATCTATAAATGCTTATAGTAGGTTCGACAAAAACACTAGTTTAGGAAAAAGTTGTGTTTTGATAAAATTTGGCTAGGGGTTTAAGTAAAAATGTTTTGAGATAATGAATAGAGGTTGATTTCATGCTTGAATCAATTGAAAATCAGGGTAAGTTAACCCCTATATGTTTCGACCTTATGGTTTTAATTGGGGGAAATTGTGAAAAACTTCCCATGGCTTAGAAATAATATTTGGAAGGTTCTAAAATCCTTAGACAATTTTGGAACCATTATTGATGTTAGAATGTGAATTTGGGCTATTTTGGAAGCTAGCAATGTTTAAGCATCAAATGGAAAATATTGAGAAAGTTTGGAACTTAAGTGGTAATAATAGCATTGTTGAGGTCTCAGGCTGGAAATTAAATGCTGGAATTTTATTTGAGCTATTTGGGACTTGAAATGAAGAAATAAAGGCAAGGGAGCATTATGAGTAAAAAGGAAAATTTAAGATGAGTTATAGAATAATTAAAAAATAGTAGTACTTTTGAGTATTATTATTATGCATAAAATGTTAGTAAGAATACTAACATATATTTTATATGTGTATATGCTATGCATTGATGCTTGTGTAGATCGTGATCAAACTCGTGATAAAAGCAAATAAAAAGGCAAGAGAAAAGTCCAAGAATAATAAGATATCGATAGTAAGGCTTAGTGAGGCATACCAGGTGACTGCATTTTATTATGTACTTATGTGATACGAGGAAGATTTTCGATGAGTCAACCTCAAGTCTTTTACTAAGCATGCTTTTAAAGCATTTTGAAATATTTTCATAAAGTGTTATGAAAATGACTTTTATTGAATGATTTTAGGGCATGAACTGCAATAAAACAAATGGATGGGTTTCACACTATTTATCATCTATTGATGATTTGGAATAAATGTTTAATATATGTATTGTATATAATAGCCTATTATATGTACATTGAGAGTCATAGGTACAATTGTAATACTTGAATAAGGTGGTTATCGATCGATTTTGTTTAATACATTAATACATTCTTGTAGTAGCACATTTGTTGTACTATGGCACTATGTGTGCAAGGATGGTGTCCATAACGAATTACCACTATGGAATTGTTATTATAGTGTCGTTGTGTACTAAAATACCTATACGCCATTGTATCACTTAGGTGCTAATTGTGTACCCCACATTCTAATAAGTCATACATTGGGTTGTGAATGGATTTTCAAATACATCAATTTATATGTTTGCTAAGCACATAAAAATAATATTTCGCATGTTACGTGACAGAAACTTGGCTTATTAAGTCAATTTTATGTGTTTATATATTTTATATGTATTAAATCGTATTTTGATATCTTATGATTACTTATGTTTTTAAAATACCTTACTTTATTTTGTCTCACTAAGTGAATACTTAGTGTGTAATTGTTTCACGCATATGTTATAGCTTTTGTATTATTTAGGGTTTAGGGTTTAAGGTTTAGGATTTAGCATTTATGGTAGTATCGGTACCATCGTGCATTTTTGGGGTAAAAAATCTAAGGGAATTAGCGGTATTATTGAGGGACCCAAAAAACACTCGAATTACCTCCTAATAAAACATCGAGAGAGAATAATGTTAATAATTACAATTTCACATAGAAACCATCAAAATTTATGGAATCATAAAAATAGCCGTGTATGATTTTCGAGAAACGTTTATGACACTCGAGTTACTCGAGTAACATGGTTAATGATTGTATGTTAGAATTCTCGGATAACTCTAGACTAGTGCACAAGGAACTTCTTTACCGACCAATCTTAGACGCCGAAGTACTCGTAAGGAATTAGTTGGTTAGGTGAATATTTACGATGTAGAAATTTCATATCTTACATTAGTAGGCTAGATGGGTGTGTGTCTCAAAGAAGTAGTGAAACCCTCCGACCACACCATGATGCCTACCTCTGTAGTTTGTTTATTAGTGTGGCATTGAGCATGTAGGCTCGGATTGAAAAATTGTTTATACGCACTAATTCATAGGAGTAGCATTCGATGAGCTATTGCATAGTCTATTTTCTATACCGACACCAGCTTTTTTGAGTACGTCTTAAGTATATTTACGAGGACATGTATCATATATGAACCTTCTTGTATTTGATTCATAACTATATTTTGAAATATTGATTAAACTTAATTGGGATGTATTTTGGGGGTCTTTTATTTTATAAGTCAAACACTATGATTTTATTTTGTTGTTATTATTATTATGATGAATGTCTTTAAATGAATAGATTAATTATTTAAAAAAATAAATTTTTTAGGTTAGCCACTTCGGTGGTCCTGTATAATGCCTTAGTCTATCAATCTTCGGGTTGTACTGGTTTTGGACGTTACATTTAGTGGTATCAGAGCATTAGATTTAGTCTTTCCTAGGACCTACGAGTTAGAGTCGATAAAGGTCTATATGTACGCATGCCCCTAGAGTTTTGAGATGTACTTTTATGTATGAAATAGCGCTGATGACCCTTTTTTCCTTATTATTTTAGAGAATAATTATAGACGATGGCTCATCCCCTAGTCATGAGAGTATAGAGGCGAGTCTTGCGTATTTAATAGGTGACTCTAAAGGTGAGTTCCTCCAAGATTCAGAGTTTGAGATTTCAAGAGACGTTAGGGTTGATGAGGTGACCTTGAGGTGTATAGTGAGGGTGATTTCTTGGGCTATAGTCAAACCACCGAACCTATCGACAACACTAGCACTTATAGTGGTAGCACCCTAAGAGTCCCCAGTCTAGTGGTTACGTCGATACAAGACGACCGAGTTCTTTTTCTCAGGGAAAACGATCTAGTCCCGATGAATTAATGGCTTAGAGATACCCTCCTCATAATCCCGCAGTTGCACTTGACCCTCGAAATAATTTGAAGTATGTCACCTCCCTGTTGAAGGGTGACAACGTAAACAGGCGGTAGACAGTCAAGCTGGCTATGGAGCCTAAGACACCGATGTAGGAGCAATTCTTATCAGACTTCCGATAAAAATATATTAAGAATCTTATACAACCATATTCTTCTATATTTTGTTAGAAAGCAATTGATGTTAATTGGTTGAGAATTTTGGTTGTCATGACATAAGCAGATTGAGATTATTGTTAGGAATGAATTAGGGATGCCCAATGATGAATGCAAAATTTTATTGCCTAGGCCAGAATTATTGTTAAGACTATCTAAAGAAGAGAACCAAACCTAGGCTTGATTCCTTGAAATTTATAAACATAATTGTAGACTATTTTTTCTCTAGGTAATCTGTAAAATTTTTAAGAATGAGCTTTCTATTTGCCGAGACTTCAAAAATATTCTAAGGGTAAAGTGGAAACTCTCTAGTGTTTAAAAACTTGAAAAACTCGAAAATACAAAGGGAGACTTCTATGTTCAAAGGCATGAACAAGAAAAGCTCTTACCAATGTACTGGTGATCTGGCATGAAGAGAGAAGTATACGAGTTTATTGCTATGTGCTTAGTATGCCAACAAGTCAAGGCAGAACATCAGGTTCCCTTAGGTTTTTCGCAACCGATGCAGATTTTGTAGTGAAAATGGAAGAGAGTGACGATGGACTTTGTCACCATTTTACCGATAATGAGATTCAAGCATAATACAATTTGGGTTATCATGGATCAATTATCCAAGTTCGTTCATTTCCTTCCGGTTCAAATGGACTTAATGTTAGAAATACTGGCACAGCTGTACATCTGGAAGATCATGAGACTACACGGAGTCCCCATCTCAATCATTTCTGACTGAGATTCATGGTTTACTTATCAGTTCTGAAAGGTGTTGTATAGAGCTTTGGGTACTGAACTGCACTATAGCACCACCTTTCATCCTCATATTGACATGCACTCCGAGCGAGTTATTAATATTTTAAGGATATTCTTATATGTATCGTTTTAAATGTTGAGGGTATATGGGAAGATCACTTACCCTCGGTAGAGTTCACATACAATAATAATTTTCAGGAGAGTATTCAGATGGCTCCGTATGAAGCCTTCTATAGGCGCAAGTTCAAAACTCCATTTTGTTGGATGGAGCTTAGTGAGGGCATGATAATAGGCCCCGACTTGATTTGAGAAATTGAAGAAAAAGTTTAATTGATTTGGAGTCGTTTGAAGGAGGCTTTTGACAGATAGAGTTCGTATGTTGATTTGAAGCACAAGGGTATTGAGTTCGATGTGGAAGACAAGGTACGTCTCAATGTTTCTTCTTGGAAAAAGGTACTTTGTATTGGACGCAAGGGTAAGTTGACCCTATAATTTATCAGACCATATGAGATTTTGGAGAGAGTTGGGATAGTGACTTATCATTTGTCATTTCCTCCAGAGCTTTAGCTCTTCCACAATGTGATTCATGTATGCATGCATCGAAGATATTGATCAGACCTGCCCCATTTTATCCCCTTGAGCAAGTCGATGTGAGGCAAGACTTGACTTACGAGGAAGAACTGTTTTAAATCCTTTCCAGAAGCGTGAAAGAGCTAAGAAACAATAGTATACAATTAGTAAATGTTTTTTGGATATACCATGGCGTAGAGGAGGTGACAATAGAAACCAAAAAGGATTATACAACTTCAATATCCGTACATCTTCAATTCAGGTAAATTTCAAGGATCAAATTTCTTATTAGGAGGGGAGAGTTGTAATGTCCCAAAATATGGGTTAGGAGCTTTGGGTTTATTCGTTGGGCTTATCAAAGATTTTACTTTAGTATGTGAAATGCTAGTCTTTCCACATTGAATACTATTGATAATTATTCTACTTACATGATGCAAGTAAACCTAATTAAATATGAGGTTGTATGATAACTAATAAGAAATTAATTTGAATCAATTAAAGCTCGAGTTAATGTTGAAACGAAAATTAGTGTCTACGTATATAAATTAATATTTTCTCTTAATCAAAATATTAGGTTAACTTTTATCAGTGTAAATAAATATTTTTCTTTAAGAGAAAATTTCGAAGAAAAAAACTTATGTGTATAAATAATTTAATAATATTTTTCTTATAAATAATATTGCCTAATTTATTATAATATTTTAGAAACAATAATATTAATTTTTTTTATAAAGATTAATACTATTTTTTGAAATATTTATACTGAATAATTTTTAAGAAAACATTATAATTGAATTTTTTAGAAAGGCTAAATATAAGAATAAGTGTCTAACCTATACTCGTTATTTATTTTTCATGCCTAAAGAATTTTTCTTAAAAATAATTGTGTAATGTTTTCTCCGTTACACTTTTAGGTATCTATTGTTAAAGAAAACATTAAGTGACATGTGTAATGATGACAATTTAACTTGAGGTCGAGTTTCGACTCGATTCGACCTTATAGGGTTAAATTTTCTTATAAAAATGGGGTTCAGGTCAGATCAATTTGTATTTTTTAAGGGGTGAGGTCGAGTCAGCTCGGATGAAGGGTGAAAAATTTTTGACCCGACCCGGGGATGATATGTAATTTCCCTAAAAATATTTTTTAATTAATTCCATATTTTATACAGGGTTGGGTTGGGTCAGTTCAAATTTATTCTCTAAAATTTTGGGTCGATTCAGAATCGGGTGAAGGATATTTATTTTTTGGGTAGGGTCTAGTTAGATGAAGGATATATAATTTTTTGGGTAGGTCGAGTTTGGGTGGAGGATACATATTTTTGCACTGGGTCATGACCAAAAATATGACCCTAACCTAACTCGTTACCATCCATAGAAACGTGTCATGTTTAGTTTTTTAAATATATATTTTTAAATGATATTTTATTTTTTAAATGAAAAATCAAAAAACATAAATGTGACATGTGTCACTAAATGATTTTTTAACGGTAGGCACCTAAAAGTGTAACGAAAAAAATTATGTGACACCCCAAATTCTGGATTAGTAACTTTGGGTCTAACCAAGGGTATGTGTACCTCTTGCAGTTCATAATTAAAGTCGATGGACCAAGTTTGAGCTTAATTGGGTTGGAATTGAGCCTTAATGGTTATAAAAAAGAAATTTTTGCATGAAAATCGAAATAAGAGATACCCAATTTATGATTCTCCCATTTTTAAAATAAGGTTGATGTTAGGGGTTTTGAAGAGAATAGGGTGTGGGTTTGGTGGCAAAAAAGCCTTATCTCTTGGTCTTCTTCCTTTCTCTTCTTTTTTCCTTCTCCAAGTCTACAGAGCTTCAAGGTGAATTGTAAGAGTTTCTTCTTTGTCTACATCAACTTCTAATCTTCCCTTAGTGTTCCTACAACCATTTATGTTAAGAGAAGTCTTTGTCTTTCATGTTTGGGTAGACAAAAAGTTAAAGAATTAACCAAGTCTTAGATGAAGTGAGTGTAGCTAAGTAAAAATATTCATTTCAAGAATTTATCGTCAATATAGTGTATTTCTAATCTTTTGTGGTGTTAATGATTTCATAAGCATGAAGTTTTGTTAAGATTTGAGTATTTGAGCATTTTAGGGTTTATACTTTATTTATGCCATAGATGATGTTTTTGATGTAACGCATGTGTTTTTATAGTACTTTATAAGTAGTTTCTCTAAGCTTTAGCACATGATTTAGAATCAAACTAATACCTTTAAGATGACTTTTGAGTGTTTCCTAAGCTTAAACAAGGTAGTTATAGGTTTGAGTATCAATACTGGATGAAAAATGTTGATATTATACATAATGGATGATTTTGGACATTTTATAAAGGGAGCATCGATACTCTAAAGAGCAGTATCGATACTGCAGCCCTTGTATCGATCAATATCTATACTAGGAGGGATTTTGGAAAACATAAGTGGTTTTTAGTACCGATACTCAAACCGGTATCTATACTTGATCTAGGAGTATCGATACTACATGTAGGGTATTGATACTACTCATGACGGGTGTCTAGATTTTAATTTCTTAAGGCCCGTAAGAGTTAAGGATGATCTGCAATAGTGGCAATTAGTTCATGAAAGACATAAAAGGGAAAAAGGTGCTTAAAAGCAAACTTAGAATTGGGTTACAACCGAAGTAACCATATTAGGTGTAATAAGTCCAAGAATCTTCATTTGAGCATCTAGCGAGTAACTATGAATGAAGGATCATTATAGAGGATTTACCAGCAAGCAGTATGACGAATTAATCAGTTTCGTAATAAAGAAACAAAATACTTTGATAATGTTAGTAAATGGAGGACGTGTAAGTCATCCCTCCCATTCCACATGGAATAGAAGGGAAGATTGAGAAAAGCTATTAGAGTGTCGCTACTAAAAAATTAACTCGAGTCACATATTGGGCTCTAGTCAATGAACAATATAATCGAAAAAGGAGACCAGATACTAGCAAGGTGTTGCGCTTAGATAATGCACAACAGTGAGTATGTAGCACTCGATTATTCTTATGTATGTATTTTACCTACTACTTATTATCATATCTTAAGCATGCTTGTGTTTATGAAACTCATAATGTTTCTCTAGATTAGTGATTATACTGTTGGGCTTTGTAAACTCATCGTTCAGATGTTTATGTTTGTAGGTTATTAGCTTAAGTCGTTCGAGGAGCACCGTCGTAGTATGACCTCCATCATCTCTCCCAGAGTACTAGACTATAGCTTTAGTGGGCATGTGTATTCATAGAACCTTACTTATGTATTTGAGTTGTAAAACTCAAGATGTACTATTTTGATTTAAACTATGTGTCACGGAGCTCCGATTTATAAAAGTGTTTTTATAACTGTCATTTATGACCATTTTGGTACTACAATATGTTTTGAAATGAATATGAACATGTTTTTTTTTTTTAAATAAGGGTTGCCTCGGCGGTCTAATGTGGCACTCTAGCTCCATTCGGGTTTAGGGTGTTACACATTAGGCACCTATTTTTAATAAAAAATTCTTTATACGCCAAAATTCAATTTTGAATTTAAGGTCAATTTTGAATATAATTTAGGGACTTAATTTTATATTAAGCCTTTTAGAAAATATAATATATTCTTAATAAATTATTTATCAAATATTATTTTCAGTTAAATAAATAGACTCCCAAATTCTCGAGTTTGTTTTAATCTCTTAGTCCTCGACACCATCATCAGAGTACCGGACGTTCAGAGTTGACTTACACATATATATTGTATTTGAAAAAATTCAACTTCAACATGCATGGTTGATTAAGGTTAATTAATATCTTAAATAGTACTAATGATGTCGTTCAAGCTTAATCGTTGATCAAGGTTACTTTTAGTGCAATTAACTCTGATTCAGATAATTTTGACCATCTAATCAATCGAAGTCTGATCACTTAATAATATCTCTGTATCAATCAACTCTTCTCCATGGTTCTCTGATATCGATGGTTGCGCCCATTGCACGATGTCCATTCCATCATCATCGTCGTTCAAATAGTGTGAAGGGTACTTACCGATAATGATCTCGAGGATGACAATGCCAAGACAATAAACATCGGATTTGGAAGAGGCATGTTGTTGGTTTTGAAGGCATTCTGGGGATCGAAAATCGAGTAACCCTCAGACGAAGCTGTCAGAGTTTACAAATGGGTCGAAACCATAATCGCTTAGTAGTGGATCATAGGTTTTTGTGAGAAGAACATTGTTAGATTTGAGGTTGCCATGAGGAACAACATTGGTTGCTAACTGTGTACGGGGGTAACCAAGTCCATTAGTGATTCCTCTGATGATGTTTAATCGATTTCGCCAATTTAATCTTTCATTAAGCAATCCTCGACCGCCTGAACAAAAAAGGGATTAATTACACTAAATGTCCCCAAATCATTTTCCAAATTTCAAAACATCTGATCAAATTTTAACATGTGTGTATCTATTGTACGAAGAACTTTGAATCTAATACATACGTACATTTTGAAAATTTGATTTGCTTAATTTATACATATTATATATCAAATCTGATCATAATTTTAGAACTTTAGATGCAATTAACCTGGAAGATGAAGATGAGCGTGCCATGCAAGGCATATTACAAGATACCACAAGGCATATATTCTGAAATAATAAGTTTCTCCTCTTTTCTAAAATAGAATGCCAATGGCGTCAAAGCGTTTGGGTTTTTAAATTCTCCGAATCATTTCATTACGACTATCAATTCATCTTTCTCCAACTTATTCATCTCCCTCATCCTCTTCACCACCATGGCCAATCCGTTCTCGAGCACGACCTTATATACCAACCCCAATTGACCGTTTCCGAGTACCTCTGCCTTTTCCTTCATCAAATCTTCAAATCCAACGGCACCCTTTTCTTGGCTCACCATATTAAATCATTCATTTTATTATTGTTCCCGTTCTGTAAACCTCGTTTGATCTTTAAGCTTTAAATCTTATTTCGAATCAACTCTAACGATGTTTGTCAAGTTGAGCCAAACCCTGATACCAATGTTGGGACCATCAGGATAGATATGGCACAGCAAAAAAAAACGTGACAGTCTCACCAGCGATCCAAGTACGTTAAATTCAAAATCGGGAGGAAGAGATGTGATTACTTACAGTTGGTTCCTTAAAAATCAGTAAATATAGCAGCGAATAATGGAAAACACGAATAGTTTGAATCCTAGCTTCCACAAAAATTCTTCTCGACCTCTACTTAGTTCACCTGGTTGAATAGTTGTTAGGAGTATAATTACTTTAATTACATTATTAAATTTGGTATTCTTGTGCAATTAAAATTACTCACGTATATGCATATATATATATATATATATATACATACAATACATATATTAATATTAATATTAAATACACAATTTATTCACGTACAATCAAATTGTATATATGTGACACATTTATGAGTTGCTCTCTTTTCAACCATTGGGTGTGACCCTGTAGGTTCTTGTAACGTTAGTAGTAATAATTAGAACTATTCTAATATTACAAACAACGAGTGATATCTAGCAATATGTCATTGTTACCTAAGTTACTGGAAGTCATGATTAGACATAACATGTCTGTGACTAACTCTTTTAATGTATTATATCCTTTTTGTCCTTTATATCTATAATAGGCACAAGTCTTGGAACAGTCACACTTGTGTAGCCCATCTATTATTTCTTGATATCTAGAGTAGTCTATAATAAACGAATAATTTGTGATATTTCATATCAACTTATTTGAGCATAGTCTCACTCAATCAAGTGGCATGTGATATATTTCCTATTATGTAGGAAGGACAAATCCTATCGTGATCATTCACACCCGCTACATATATCGTAATATGTTCAATGTCAGTCTTTATAGTGCAACCAGTTATGGAGCACGTTAAACTTTATATAAAATACAACAATATATGTATAAATTGTAATGATCTCAAGTCTAAGGATTATACATATAGTTGTCACTATGAGCAATATCGTGACCATCACATAATAATCCAAGACATATGCTCACAGCGGGTTAATCCAATATATTGTTCTCTGACAATATATTCATGTATTAAATTTGACATCTCTGTTTCAATGACAACTCTTTGTTATCAATCAATACCATGTTAGTCTTAAGCGTATTATTATACAAACATTATTATCTTTTAGCTTATTTGATGTACAGAAATAAAATAAAAGAAAATAACGATATTGCCTTTATTTGATAAATACGATAAATAAAATGTGTAAATACAATCATCATATGACTGGTCTTTGGACATACTCTAACATTCTTCCACTAGCACCAACACCAATCACTCACATAATTAATACCAAGTGATTTAGTGTGACGATCATGCTTCTGCTGTGACAGAGGCTTTGTCAAGGGATCAATAACGTTTCCATCATTGTGTACTCTGCATATCTCCACATCTCATCAATCTATGATCTCTCAAATTAGATGGAAACGCCTATGAATATGTTTGGATCGTTGATGAGATCTGGGTTCCTTTGCTTGTGTAATGGCTCTATTGTTATCACAATAGAGTTTTACAACATCTGATATGCTAGGAACAACCCCTAGTTCAGATATGAACTTCTTGATTTAAACAACCTATTTTGTTGCTTCACTAGCTGCAGTATACTCAGCTTCTATTGTAGAATCAGCTATTGTGTCTTCCTTTGAACCTTTTCAGCTAACAACGCCTTTGTTTAGACAAAACATAAAACTCGATTGTGATTATGAGTCATCCTTGTCAGTTTGAAAGCTGGCATCAGTATAACATTTTACACTAAGTTTTTTTTGCCTCCATGGACAAGAAATGTATCCTTAGTTCTTCTCAAGTACTTAAGGATATTTTTACCTACAACCCATTGATTTTCACCAGGGTTTCCCTAAAAATGACTCGTCAAGCTCAAAGCATAAGATACATCTGGTTGAGTACATATCATGTCATACATGATAAAACTAATAGTCAAAGCACATGGAATCTTAATCATTAATTCTCTCTCTTGTGGGGTTGAAGGACACATTTCCTTTGAAAGAGAAACACAATGTCTCATAGGCAAGAATCATTTCTTGGATTCTTCCATACTAAACCTTTTCAGCACTTTGTCTATATATGTACTTTGACTCAAACCAATAAGTCATCTAGATCCATCTCTATAGATCTTAACTCCAAATATGTACACTGTCTCACCCAAATCTTTCATAGAAAAGCAACTACTTAACCAAGTCTTAACATACTATAAAGTAGGTATATCATTTCCTATGATGAGTATGTTATCTACATACAATATTAGAAAAGAAACAATATTCCCACTATTCTTCTTATAAAAAACAAGGTTCATCTTCGTTTATGATAAAACCAATTTCTTTGATTACATCATTAAAACGAAGATTCCAACTTTGAGAAGCTTTCTTTAGTCCATTAATAGACCTTTGTAGATTCTAAACCTTTCCAATATTTCCTGGAGTGAAAAAACCATCTGGTTGTGTCATATACACATCCTCTTTGAGTTTTCCATTAAGAAAAACGGTTTTTGACGTCCATTTTCAATATTTCATACTCATAGAATGCAACTATTGCTAGCAAAATCCAGATGGATTTAAACATAGCTACAGGCGAAAAAGGTTTCTTCATAGTTTACACCATGAACTTATCAAAAACCTTTAGTGACTAATCACCCCTTGTATGTTTTTACATTACCATCCATGTTAGCTTTCTTCTTGAAAACCCATTTACATCCTATAGGTTTGACCCTTTGAGGTGGTTCAACCAAAGTCAGTACTTGGTTTACTGATATTAAATCCATCTCAGATTTCATGGCCTCAATCCATTTATCAGATTCTAGGCTGGACACTGCTTCCTGATAAGTTCTAGGCTCATCTTGATCCATAATAAGAACATCTCCATGTGTGGTAATGAGAAATCCATATATCTCAGGTACATGACATTCTCTTGTAGATCTTCACAGTGGTTATGTTCTTAAATATGTTGAATGTTCCTCAACAGCATGTGAAACATACTCAACCTCATGTTCATTGATGTTTTGTTCTTGAACTTCTCCAATTTCAACATTTCTACCCTTTCCTTTCGTTAAGATAAATTCTCTTTCGAGAAAGACTCATATTCGAGCAACAAACATTGTGTTATCATTAGGGTTAAAGAAATAATATCCCTTAGTTTTTTAGGATATCCAACAAATATACACTTATGAGATTTAGGTTCAAGTTTTGTAGACATCTTATGTTTGACATAAGCTTAACAACCCCAAATATTGATAAAAGACATACTAGGATGCTACCCAGTCCATATCTCATATGGTGTCTTTTGAACCGATTTAGATGGAACACGATTTAGTGTGAAAACGGTTGTTTCAAGTGCATGTCCCCAAAAATTAGTTGGAAAATCACAATGACTCATCATTGATTGAAGCATGTCTAGCAATTTTTGATTCGTCCTCTCAGAAACTCCGTTATACTACGGTGTACCAAGTGGCGTAAGTTGTCAGACAATCCCACATTCTTTTAAGAGGTCATCAAACTCTATTATCAAGTATTATCCTCGTCGATCTGATCAAAGTGACTTAATTGATTCTGAACTTCATTTTTAAACTTTTTAAACTTTTCAAGAGCTACAAATTTATGACACATAAGATAAATATACTTATATCGACTGAAGTCATCAATAAACGTAATGAAGTATTGGAATCCACCTCTGGCTTATGTATTCATTGGCCCGCACACATCAGTATGTATTAATCCTAATAAATCACTTGCTCTTTCACCTTTACTATTAAAGGGAACCTTAGTCATTTTTCCTAATAAGCAAGATTCACATACATCCAATTGTTCGAAAATAAATGAATCTAAGAATCAATCTTTATGGAGCTTTGATATGTGTTTCTCACTTATATGGCCTAAACGACAGTGCCAATGATAAGTTTGATTTGAGTCATTTGCTGTTGATCTTTTAGTATTTATGTTATATATGATATTTTCTTGATTTAAAATATAGAAATTGTTAATCAGCTGTGATGAACCATAAAAAACATTGTTGAGATAAAAAGAACAACAATTATTCTTAATAATAATCGCAAAACCAATCTTGTCCAAACAAGAAATAGAAATAATGTTCTTAGTCAAACTGGGCACAAAATAACAATCTTATAAATGAAAATCAAGTCCACTAGGCAAAGATAAAGCATATGTTCCTATAGCTCATGAAATAACTTTTGCTTCATTTCCAACTCATAGGTCCACGTCTCCCTTAGCCAGATTCCTTCTCTTTTGCAGTCCCTGTACAGAAGTACAAATATGGTAACCACAATCGGTATCTAATACCCAAGAAGTATATGTTGACAAATTAACAACAATAACATAAACACCTGAAACAAACGTTCTATTTCCTTTTGCCATCTTGACATTTTCAAGGTAAATGGGGCAGTTTCTTTTCCACTGTCCAGTCAATAAAAATATTTTCCTTCCTTGCTAACTCCCCCTTTGGGATTGGGATTGGGATTGGGCTTGCCATTACCCTTAAGCTGGGCCATTTTCTTGTTATTTGCCTTTCCTTTTTCCTTGCAATCATCAGAATGAGCTTAGGTCCAACCTTTTTCATGTTACTTTCAGCAATTCGTAACATGCCTAGTAACTGTGGCAAAGTTTTATTAATTTCATTCATATTGAAATTAAGGAAAAATTGGTTAAAGCTATATGGTAATGATTGTATGATAACATTTGTAGCCAATTCATCTTTGAGAGGAAATCTCAGCTTTTCCAACGTTTGGATATAGCCCATCATCTTGATGACATGAGCTTCTACAAGAGATCCCTCTACCATTTTACATTGAAACAAAGCTTTCAAGGTCTCATACCTCTCTTGATATTCTTGCACATCATATATTTCTTTGAGATTCTGAATTATCTCAAATGTAACCATGTCCTCATGTTGCTTCTAAAGCTCATGAGTCATGGTGGCAATCATTAGGCAACATACATCTAACATACTATCCGTATGTTTCTTAAATTTGTCTTTTTCAGCTCTAGAAGCATTACCTATCGATTTATCAGGATTTGGTTCTTCAATGACATATTCATTCATTTCCTGTTTGAGAACTATTCTCAAATTATGAAACCAGTCAAGGAAGTTTATGCCATTCAACTTCTCATTCTCAAGGAGGATCACAGTGATAATTTGTTGTTTGCCATTAATCTACAATAATGGAAATATTTAAAGTAAGTAAATTTATCAAAAATATTATAAATAGGCCTTTATTTACAAATTACTCCCACTATTTTATTCAAAATTAAAAACCTCTTGTTTTAATTTTTGAAAAACATCTTGAAAGTTTTTCTATTGAGTGAGGATCCATATTTCACCTTTTTTCTAAATCATCTTTGGCTTTTATTTTATGAAAATGGTTATTTAGGTAAGTAACACCTTTCTAATTCCATCTCATGTAATTCCTCTATTTGGTGAACAATTATTTGTTTAAATCATCTCATGATTCATCCAAGTAATTAACCTCTAGGTTTCTAATCCTATTAGAATAACCTAGCTAAGTTAGTATCAATATTGCAACCGACGAATATCACTTGGTTATTCTTTGCGTTTAACCAAGATATATTTATCTGTCAATGCTTTGGTAAAGCCCACACAATATCGATTGAAGTCTTAACGAGGGTAAATATTGGACGATTATGCTAACTTAGATTATAAAGATGGATTTGTGAAATTATCTCATCATTGTTAATATTAGGCCCTTTATTGATCTCATCAAGGTTCATTCTTATTTTAGCATGTTAATGTGTCATTTCTTTCATCACATACATGACACATATAAACAATAAATAAAATGCAATGGTTATAGCCCAAAACAAAAACTAAGGTATCCCATCCCAAGCCTATTGGGAGAACCAAGAATCCTAAAACCTAAGACTACTTCTCAAGCACTATCTCGCCTTGATTCGATCCATTCGCCTACTTCTTTGTAACTTCAACAATTCAAGAAACACGTTTTACATATGAGGGAGTAAGATGATAAGAGAAATACAATTGAAATATAGAAATGAACGATACACATGCCGTATTTAAAATTTACAACCATTGTAAATTAAAAGGGCTATAAACATTCATGTCAAACACCATTCAAATCAAACATATCATATATATGTTATTAATTTTTTAAAATTACCAATATTGGCATACATTCTATGTTATCAAAATATCATATTTTTTTTTTTAAATAACACTTATTGTTTCTATTAGAAACTTCACAAGTTGATAACATTTATCAACAAAATCATTTTTTATATATTGGAACAATCGTTATTCATCTATTGAATGCGATATGTTATCACATACCCACCAATCAACATGTTAACAATTAACATATCAATATCATGAACTCTTGTATCAAACCAATAAAGGATTAACCCTTAATCAATTATTGCAAATTTAATATATTAACGTATTAATCATAGCGATTATCGAATCGAACAATAATATCATACATATTTTCCTAAAATGATAAAACTAAAACAAGCATCTTATACATGTTGCATCAACTAAGAATTTAACCCGAATTGGGATCGTACAAGTGGCTCTGATACCACTGTTGGCACCGCCAGCGTACTTATGGCGCAGCAAAAACAAAAATATAATGGTCTCACCAGTGATCTAAGTACGTTAAATCTGAAATAGGGATGAAGAGATGTGATTACTTACATTAGGTTCCTAGAAAATCAGCAAATACAACAATGACTAATGAAAATCACGAACGGTTCGAATCCTAGCCTCCACAAAAATTCATCTCGGCCTCTACCTTGTTCACCCGGTTGAATAGTTCTTAAGAGCAAAACCTTTTCTAAAAGGGTTCTAGGAATTTCGGGATTTTTAAAAAATTATAAAATGGTTGCTATACCAATATATCCCTTATATATATGTCGCTATAGCAATTAGGGCTTTTAAAAAAAATTGAATTTTAATTGGAAGTATAATTACTTAAATTATATTATTAAATTCAATATTCTTGTGCAATTAAAATTACTCACATATATATATATTATTAAATACATAATTTATTCATGTATTAATAATTATAACTATTTTAACATTACAAACAAGGAGTGACATCTAGCAATATATCATTGCTACCTAAGTTATTGGAAATCATGATTTGACATAACATGTATGTGACTAAGTCTTTTAATGTATTATATCCTTTTTTTTCCTTTATATCTAGAATAGGCACAAGTTTTGGAACAGACACACTTATGTAGCCCATCAATATTTCTTGATATCTAGAGTAGACTATAATAAACGAATAATTTGTGTTATCTCATATTAACTTATTCGAGCATGGCCATGAATTTATAGTCTCACTCAATCAAGTGGCTTGTGATATATTTCCTATTATATAGGAAGGACAAATACTATTTCGATCATTCACACCCTGCTACATATATTGTAATATGTTCAATGTCAGTTTTTATAGTGCAACCAGTTATAGAGCACGTTTAACTTAGACATACAACAATATATGTTGAAATTGTAATAATCTTAAGTCTAAGGATTATACATATAGTTGTCACTATGAGCAATATCGTAACCATCACATAATAATCCAAGACATATGCTCATAGTGGGTCAATCCAATATACTTTTCACTGAAAATATATTTATGTATTAATTTTGACATCTTTGTGTTAATGACAACCTTTTTCATCAATCAATACCATGTTAGTCTTAAGCGTATTATTACTGTCCATGCCCATAATAATACTTGACTAAGAACCTTTTAATAATAATCACATTATTATACATGCATTATAATATGTTTTCGGTTTAAATCTTGTCTAAGAACCTTTTAATAATAATCACATTATAATAATTTTGACATCTTTATGTATAGGTTAGCTTTGACCCCACTAAAAGTTTATAATTTTATATCAGTCCCTTTCACACTAAATTTTTTATTTTATCCTATGTTTTCGGTTTAAATCTTGACTAAGAACCTTTTAATAATAATCACATTATCATAATAATACTTGACTAAGAACCTTTTAATAATAATCACATTATAATAATTTTGACATCTTTATGTATAGGTTAGCTTTGACCCCACTAAAAGTTTATAATTTTATATCAGTCCCTTCCACACTAAATTTTTTATTTTATCCTATGTTTTCGGTTTAAATCTTGTCAGGTATAGGTATAGGTTTTATCCTATGTTTTCGGTTTAAATCATCAGACATCAAGTCAGAGTTGCCTAATCAGTAACAATATGACATACCTGTCTACTTTTAATATATTTTAGTTGGCATGTAATATGTTTAGTAAAAACACTCTGTAAAACCTTTGAATTGAACTACTGTCAAACGGTAAAATGTGGAGCATCTCTTATTATGTGTATATATAAGCTAATGCATGTTTTAATTATAAATAAATTTTAGTGGTTTTATAAAATGAAACAAAATTGTACGGATTTTTAAATGGGAAACTATTTTAAAAGTGATGTGACATTTGTAGCTCGTATACGTAAAGGTATACGGGAGACGACTGTTACATTTATTGGTATAAGAGCTATAGGTTTAGTTGATTCTAGAACGAATCAAGTGTAATTTTTAATGTAAAAAGAGTCTACATGCAACTAAGATGTCAAAGTTACTGATAGGGTATAGAATGAATATGAAAGATGTCTTTCATTGCTAACGTAATTACTATTTTATGAATGTTATGATAGATGTCAGATTCTAAAAATTCAAGAAGAGCGGTTGGTCGAGAGATTAGAGACGAATCGGGTAGTGAAAGCTATAAAGAGAATAACGAACATCCGATTCCGTCGGATAACGCTAGTGCACCGATACCCCAAGGTATGCCTGTGCCAGATTTTGGAGCTTTTATGCAAGCTCTTGACGCTATTTTGACAAGGTTCCAACCTTCTCCACCTCCCCCTGTTCCTTCAGTATCGCAAATGTTAATTCCGAAGGAGTTGAGAAGTTTGGGAGTTCCTGAGTTCAGAGGAGAAGAAGGTGAAGGTCATATGGATGCAAAATTATGGTTGAACGATGTGATGATGATGTTGGAAAGCCTTCAGTACTCTGAACATGAGAAATTAGGAGGAGCTATATCGTTACTCAGAGGATCGACTCAAGTATGGTCGACAAACATGATAATGTATGCGTCAGCCGAGCAATTGAACTGATAGTTCTTTCAAGAGGAGTTTAAAAACAAGTATATCGGGGAGCAGTTCATGAGATCAATGCTGTTGAAGTTTCTCAACCTAAAACAAGGCGACCGAGAGGTGTATGAATATGAAGCTGAATACAACAAGCTTAGCCGTTACACTACTGAGGTGGTCCCTAATGACAAAGCTCGACGAGATTGGTTTATTGAGGGTCTGAGGCCAAATTTGAAAGAGATGATGTTGGCCTTGAGTTAAATAGAGCTAAGGCAATTGAAAGAGCTCAAGAGGAGACATTGGCAGCAGAGTAGAATGTTCAATCAGGAAAGGATTGGGATGTCTTCATCTACGTCTCATGCTAAGAGAGGAAAAGGCTCAGGTTCCCGATATACTTATAGAGCGGATGTTGCTGCAGCTGCACAGAAGTCTAAACAGTCCCATTCTTTTGCTACGAGCTCTAGAAGAGCTTTTGGAGAAATAAGTAATCAATGTCAGATATGTGGCAAATTTCACCGAGGAACATGTAGAGTGCTTTATGGCGCTTGTTTTGTTTGTGGAGAATTGGGTCACTATGTTTGGAATTGTCCGTAAAGTATGGGGATAAATCAACGCAAACCGAGAGATTGGTAGCCGCATCAAGTAGAAGCAGAGGAAGAGAAAGATCAGGGGGTCAATATGGGTCTAGTCAGAGACAAGATATTCGGGGAGTGACTCGGGTTTATAATATAAAAACCAATGAAGATAGGGATGATCCAAAAATCATAACAGGTATATTTCACCTTTTTGATGAGCCTATTTTTGTTCTAGTTGACCCTGGTTCTTCATATTCTTATATTAGTACCAAGCTGATTATAAATAGAGGAATTCCTTTAGAACCAATTTCTAGTGAAATGATAGCGATAAATTTTATGGGTCAAAGTGCAAGAGTGACTAGGGTGTGTAGAAGATGTCTAATTAAAATTCAAGGGGTAGTATTATTGGCAAACTTGATGGAGTTACCCTTTGATGAGTTTGAAATCATTATGGGCATGGATTAGTTGTCTCCACATTATAGATAGGTAGACTGTCATCAGAAATGATTATTCCTAAATGATGCGGAAGGCTCCGAAATTATGGTGGTAAGTGAGAAGGCAAAATCTCTGTCCAATGTGATGTCGACTTTGACCACCAAGAGAATGATATCAAAAGGATGCGTAGCTTTTCTAGCTAATGTGATAAACACTCGAAAGTCGAAAGCGATATTGCAAGATATCCCCATAGTTAGGGAGTTTCTATAGGTTTTTCCTGAAGAGTTACCAGGTTTACCTCCAAATCGTGAAGTAGAATTTAGAATTGAGGTTTACCCGGGTACCGAACCTGTTTCTATGGCTCCGTATAGAATGGCTCCAATGGAGTTAAGAGAACTAAAAGCACAATTGCAGGAGCTACTTGATAGAGGATTCATACGACCCAGTGTTTCTCCTTGGGGAGCGCCTGTGCTATTCGTGAAAAAGAAGGGCGAGTCTGTGAGGTTTTGTATTGACTATCGTCAATTAAACAAGGTAACAATAAAGAACAATTATCCTCTTATGAGGATTGATGACCTGTTTGATCAGTTGAAAGGCGTAATAGTGTTTTCTAATATAGATCTGAGGTCGGGGTACCATCAGTTAAGGATTGAAAAGGAGGATATTTCCAAGACGATTTTTCAGACTCGGTACAGACACTATGAATTTGTGGTAGTGTCTTTTGGATTAACAAATGCTCCTGCAACATTTATGGATTTGATGAACAAAGTATTCCAACAGTAATTGGATCAGTTTATGGTTGTGTTTATAGATGATATTTTTGTATATTCTAAGTCAAGGAGGAACATGATGCTCATCTTCGGGTGGTGCTTCGGATACTTCATGAAAAGAAATTTTACGCAAAATTGTCCAAATGCGAATTTTGGTTAGCAGAAATTGTTTTCCTTAATCATATAGTCTCTGTAGAAGGCATCGGAGTAGATCCCAAAATGATTTAGGCTATAATGGATTGTCAACCCCCAAAGAATGTTTATGAAGTTCAGAGTTTTTTGGGGCTTACTGGTTACTATAGGCGTTTTGTGAAAAAAAATTTGATGTTAGCTCTGCTGCTAACTAAGTTGTTGTGGAAAGATATGCCTTTTTTTGGACAGAAAGTTGTCAGGAAAGTTTTGATATAATTAAGAGAATAGTAATGAAGGCTCCCGTTCTTGTGCAACCTGAGTCAAGTAAAGATTATGTTGTTTTCAGTGATGCTTCTCAAAACGGATTGGGATGTATACTGATGCTTCTCAAAGGTTTGCAAGAGTGTTCTTACTCGATTCGTATTCAAATTACACGTTAAATGAACACTCGTTATGTATTCCTTAGAGAAGCATAATTAATAATAAGTAGCTTATAAACATAATATAAGGTAACAATTCTAATATCGAGTAACTCTTTACAATTTATTGTAAACCTTTTAACTTTGCACCATTGGTGCTATTATGGTCCTTTACCCCTTTTCTATTCATGTTCATTTATGAGAATGCACAATTAGTGCCTATACGAGAATTCATCAACTCATGATGAATTCCATGGCTTTGCACATTGCACACAAGGTGCATGTACGGTGATTCATCAACTCGTGATAAATTTCGTGAATATGCACACGAAGTTCATGTAAGGTGATTCATCAACTCATGATGAATTCCGTCAATATGAAGTGTATGTACAATGATTCATCAACTCATGATGAATTCCATGAATATGCACACGAAGTGTTTGTACGGTGATTCATCAACTCATGATGAATTCCGTGAATATGAACATGAAGTGCCTGTACGGTGATTCATCAACTCATGACGAATTCCGTGAATATGCACACGAAGTGCCTGTACAGTGATTCATCAACCCATGATGAGTTCTGTGAATTTTCACACAAAGTGTCTGTACGGTGATTCATCAACTCATGATGAATTCCGTGAATATGTACACGAAGTGCCTGTACAGTGATTCATCAACCTATGATGAATTCCATGAATTTACACACAAGGTATCTGTAATTCACATAGTACTGATATATTGATGTAATATATATATTTTAACAACATATTTTTATAACCCTTAATGTACAAAATAAATGGACTCACCTGACTATCCTCGTTATGTATCCAAAAGATAAGACTGATTACTCCGGTACTTTACCTTTACCCTTAGTTTTGCTTGTCTCGGGAGCTTGGTTCCGATCTACTCAAGCATCCATAAAAGCATGTACCATACCCAATGTTAGAATATTTCCTAACCATTATACTTAAACAATACTCAAAAGAAAACATCATTAACTTTCTATACCAATATTAGCCTATTATAACATTTCTGGCTCTATAGTATCGATACTACTACCCTAGTACCGATACTTCTATACTATGGTACTAATACCCCTTACGATATCGATACCAAAATTAAGTTCAATGTTGCCTAGTATCGATACCCTTACCATGGTATCGATACTACAATACTATGGTATCGATACCCCCTTTCAGTATCTATACCAAAATTAGATTCGATGTTTCTTGGTATCGATACCCTTACCATGGTATCGATACTACCTTGTTGGTATCGATACTGATTGAATCAGTATCAATACTACTCAGCTTATTTATCCCATTTTTAGCCTATAGTATCGGTACTATTCTTAGTAGTATCGATACCTTTGCCTATAATTTTCAGTTTTCAACTTGATTTTCATCCAAATGTGGTTAATTCTCGTTACATTTACCCCATACAATACTATTAAACTCTTCCTTAACTATCCATACCAACATTCCTTCATTTTGCCTCTTAGAATATCTAAAATCTTTCAAGAACATTCAATTCTAAAAATCAAATCACTTTTTCTAATATGTTATTAATCCCATCTAATACTCCTAATCTCTCATTTACCTCTTTGACAAGTCAAATCTACCAATAAACCTCAATAAACACCAATATACTAACATATCATTTCAAAACCCATTTTCTTAAATCTCTAATGTTTTCTCTATTTCATGGTTTCAATCTCAATTTATCCTTCTTTAAGCTTTCATAGCACTTAAGGTTGTAAAAACAACCCACAATCAAAAGGAAAAACCAAAATAATTGCAACTTACCTTTGGAGCTATGGACAAGACTTCGCCCATGTGAAAGAAGAAGAAAAGGAAATGGGTCTTGGGTCTTTTGTGTTTACTTTCCCTTTTCCCTTAAATTTAATACTTTACTAACTAATAATTTTAAATCCATTCTATTATAAAGGACCAAAATGCCCTCTTAATAATCCATTTTCGTAATTTAGTCTAAACCATTAATCCCAATCATTCTCATCTTTATCATTTAAGCGAATAAATCCTCTTAATTTTTGAAATTTAATAAAGTCCTTAATTCAAAATTTGGGGTATTACAATTTCTCTCTTAAAAGACCAATTTGCCCTCTTAACTCATCTATTAATATAATTTAGTTCAAAACACTATTCCAAATCTTTTCCTCGTCTTTTACCGTTTATTTAAATAAATCTTCAAATTTCAAATCTTTTCAATATAGTCCATGACCTGATATTTGGGGTATTACAGATATGTCGAATCATATTTTCTTGTAACTTAGGTGACAATGATATATTGCTATATTGCACTCATTGTATGTAATATTAAAATTGTTTTAATAATTACTGCTAACGTTACAAGAACCTACAGGGTCACACCCTAAGATTGAATTGAGCAAAGATGTACAATTTGTTGTACGGTACTAAAATATATCAAGAGTTAATTTTGATACACATAAGTTTTAATTATCCCGAGTATTTAATTTGAATTATTTAAATAAATATTTAATTAATTTGAAATAATAATATTCCTAATATGTTAGGGTAACTTGGATATAAAAGAGATGTAAGGTCTAGCATCCCTTTTTTTACATTATCTGTAATACCCCAAATATCAGGTTAGTGACTATATTGAAATGATTTAAAATTTGGAATATTAAATTGAATAAATGGTAAAATATAAGAAAATGAATGAGGATTTGTGTTGAAGACTAATTAGTAAGAATTGAAGAATATAACGACATTTTAGTCCTTTAGAGGGAAATGGATTTAAAAAGTTATTTTAGTTGGGATATTAAAAAGTGGAATAAGAGGTAAGTCAACTAAGTTACCTTCTTTACCTCTTGCTCGTCCTGTGTTCTCCTCCATGCCAAAGATGAACTTTCTTCAAGTTGGTTTTTCTTTTAGTTTATGGGATAATATTGAAACCTTAAGTGACGTGGAAGCTTAAGGAAGGTTTAAATGAGATTAAAACTAAGTGATTAGTAAAATATTTAAGATTTAAATAACTAAGTTTTTTAATGATATGTTAATATATGAGTTTTTACTGATATTTATTAGTATATTTGACTTGTCAAAGAAGTAAATAAGAGATTAGAAACATTGGATGGGATTAAGAAAATGTTAGAAAAATTGTTATGATTCATATATGGAAATGTTCTTGGAAGATCTTAGATGTTTTAAGAAGATAAATGAAGGAAAGTTAGTAGGGATAAGTAAAGAAGAGTCTAATAGTATTGTTGGAAATAAACATAAGGAAAATTGACCTAAATTGTGTAAGATTCGGGCAAAAAATGGAAAATCTGGGTAAGGGTATCGGTACTGATAGAACAGTACCGATACTATAGGCTTAAATTGGATGAATCAACTGAACAGTATCGATACCGATGCAATTTGTATCGGTATCATAGTTAGGAGTATCGGTACCATTGATTTCAGAATGCAAAAATGATATCGATATTGTAGTGAAGTATCGGTACCATAGTATAGGAGTATCGATACTAGGGGAGAAGTATCAATACCATGGATCCAGAATGTAGAAATGGTATCGATACTGAAAGGGAGTATCGGTACCACAATAGTGAAATATCGATACCATGGAAGGGGTACCGATACTATTGAGCCAGAAATTTTAAGATAAGCTAAGATTTTTATAGACAAGTTAACAATAATACTTTTGAGTATCGTTGTAACACCCCCAACCCATACCCGACCCGGATACGAGTCTGAGGTGTCACATTGACTTTTCAAAACAAGTATATTCATAAAAAACTATATGAAATTTTAAACTTTTATTAACACAAAAGTCATATTTACATAATTGAGTTCAAAACATTATAGAGTTGATCAGAGCATACGTAAATCTACAGCTGCTTACATGCGAACACCTTTAATACAACAAATACCTATTATGTGATTTACTTCTGATCTGATCTCTTGTGAAGGTATGTTGTTTTGCCGGTCTCAAGTCTGGTCCTCAAGCTTCTTATTAACTACGTGTAAAACACTTACACGCTAAGTCATAGACTTAGTGAGGCATAAATATATAATAAAGAATTTCTATAATTATAAACATATAATCTAGTATCTAATAACAATTATGCATATTACATTATAAATCCACACTGTCATATAGGAATCAGTACAAACAATAATAATTTATTAACATGCAAACATGTACACACTCTTTACATCTTTTATATGCCCGTGCACACTATAGAGAACTCAAGGTATATGAGTACAATGAGGTTGTGCACACATATGTTGTCACCAGAGCTCGTATAAAATCCACTAAGTGGAATATGAAATATGTGTCCCAATGGACCTATCCATATGTTCCGAAGAACATAGGTAAATGTTAATATGTCCCTAAAGACATAGGTAAACTATCCATATGTCTCGAAAGACATAGGTAACCCTCGACTCTTTGAATGCCAATTATTCTTATAGCTCTCGTATCATATAACATGGGCATTCTCTTATAATCACATGTTCCTTCTCTTCTATCACATACCACATATATGTGTAAACATTTATCTTATATCATATAACATGTATCACATATACATGAAATCACGTAGATCGTGCCTCATAGATTATATCGTTTCACATATGTTCATGTATGCATCACATAACATATAGAATAACATATAAACTTATACATGTATTCATGTACACACTTTCATATAGTCCGTATCTCAATGCCTTATAACTTATCACATAGTTTTACATAATTACTTATATCACATTAATTACATGTATTCACTTATATTGAATTCACTTATCTTATATTACATATTACTATAATCACTTATGTCAATCCACATAGCTTGTATTATAATTTCATATATTCATGTATTCATGCATACAAACTGGTCATATCAACCACATATACTAACATTCATATATCTATGCAATCAAATATTGGAATTAGACTCATCGCGAGTCGTATTTCCATACATATCATTTACAAGTAGTATGCACTCACCTTAGCCTTGTTTGAATTAAATCGATTATAATTCTTCGATTGCTCTGGAACAAAATCACGTTCAATATTTACATAATTATACATTGATATATATATCAGTATTCCAGTTGATATACTCGATGTTTTCATTTTCAAGGGGGCCTCGATACACTTCCTATGTATCGATACACTTTGAATATTTTCTGTATTTTACTCTTCGTGTATCGGTACATGTTCAATGGGTACCGATACACTCTAGCCCAGAATTACATTTTGAGCATGAAAAGCACTTAATTCTAGCTCTATTGTGTCATATTTAAACCCCTTTCATATCCTTAACTTACATACACCTACTTAAACCAATTAATACTCATTCAATACCTCTTTAACTTTAAAATCTACTACTCTACATTGAATTCAAAAATCATACTAAATTTTCTACTTATTCCAAATTTAATTCTATCGCTTCATATCTCTTAATTTAACCCTTGACAAGTCAAATTTAGCCTCCAATTTAACTTATCAACTCTTCTTCAAGATTTCATTTAAAAAACTCTTTGACTTTATTCTTTTCTTATTCTTTCATTCTTTGATTTTAAGATGACTTAAGCTTTCCTTAAGCTTAAGTATCATCCAAAGACCATAAAACAACCTTAAATTCACCAATTAAACAACTAATAAATAACTAACCCTTTTGGCTTTGACTCCCACGTTTGAAGGAAGAAGAAGAAGAAAAAGGTTGTTCTGGATATTTCATTTTCTCTCTTCCTTTCCACTACACGTGGATATATATCCCCATATCTTAATTTTTAATTTATTCCCTCATCAAAAGACTACTTTTCCCTTCCATTCTTCCTTCTTTAAAATTTAATCCTATACAAAATTTATAATATTAGTCCCTAAACTTTTTAATTTATCTGCTTCAACCAACAAATTCTAAAATATTTAAATTTAGTCACTAACCCGATATTGAGAATGTTACAAATCTCCCATCCTTTAAGAAAATTCATTCTCGAATTTTCACTTACAATTCCAGATGAAAATACCATCTACACATCTCCTATTCATATTCACATATTACCTCTTCAATTGATCTCTCTTGTAATAATAAACTTAACTTTCATTATTATAATTCTTCCACTACCTTTTCCTTTATTCATCCATAACCTTTAAAAATAACACACCTGCCTTTAATACTTAAACCAAAGAGAAAATAATCATTCTGTTATATTTTAAATTTGCTAAATACATATAACTAAATGCTTATCTCTCCGACTACATCTACTTGACTATGAGTCACAGTCTTATATCTTCATCATAGATGATCAAGACATACACTTTCCAAAATCAACAATCTTCCACAACACTTTACACCCTTTTTCTTATAATCCACATTTCCATATAACCCTTGTTATATTTGTTCTTTTAAATTCCATTTTTTATATCCCTCAAAAATCAATCTCTTTATATCACCGATCATATCTTTTCCCTATGCTCCCAACTCCTTTTTCCTATTACTTATACTTATCCTTAAACAATACTCTTCATCGCAGTTTCATAAATCCTCATTCAAATCAAAATACACTTACCCCTTTTATCATCTTAAAAGTTTTTGTTTATCCTCAATTTTCGTCAACATACCAATCATTTAACTCTAATATTTTCATTATCACATTACTTTGTCAAACTATAGCCTAAACCTTCATCAACTTCTTTATATATATTCTTTCCAGTCAACATAACTCGTCCTCCATTTATTCACTTATCAAACTTTTAATCTTACTCATATATAATACAATTTCCTTAATTTAGATTCAAGCATTCTATCTACCTTTGTCTTGTAAACTGATAACTGATGTACACATTTTTAAACTCTTCCAAAGTAATATTTCCCCTTCACTTGTTCTTTTAATATTTTTCCTAATAACGTCAATCCCCTCTACTCTATTTCAAAAAGATGGAGATCTTTTAATACTATAATTTCCCTCGATATATTTTATTTAGGCCCTATTAAAGTTGTCACTATAAAATCACTACTAGTAATCTCTAATTGAATTCTCAATTCTCACACCAATTTGCTACTAATATATAAGTATTTAGACATCATATCAATCAACATGATAACACATTTACTATACCATTGAAAAGTACTTACGATTATCTCTAGATCATCCCCATCTTCCATGCTATTAAGATTATACACTCTAGTAGTGGAGCGAACTTCCTGCTGAGTAGAGGATTCTAGTTGACTTCTGCCTCTTCCTCTACCTCTTCCTCTCTGAGAAATCAAAGAAGATTGCTCCGACTGCACAGACTCTCCTGTCCCCAATGGACAATCTCTCATGAAATTTCATGTTTCCCCACATCAAAAATAGGCTCCAGACTCAACTCTACATGTCCCACCGTGGTATCTTCCACAAGTCTGACAATGTCTTTATTGTGCTCTTCTATCACCAGACCTTACTGATTGAGTTTGTCCAACTCTCATCTGATTTGATCCTTTAACGGAGGATGCCATTGATTCAAACCTTACTTGGGATCAACATTCAGAATGTATGTCTCTCTTGGGTGGTGCAAAACTTGATGAAGGCCAAACTCTTTTAGACGGTTGGGCTCTTTGCTCCCCAAATCGTTCATTTTGAGCTCTTTTAGAGCTTTAGCACGGTTTATCACCTCTTGAAACGAGGACAAGTTTAACATGATTAACATTTCTTTAAGCTTTGGGCACAAGCCCTCAATAAACCACTCACATGCAACTTTTTTATAGGCACCAATTCTGCTACAAAGCGACTTAATTTGTTGAACTCACACTCATACTCATACACGGTGTGGTTCATTTGTTTCAGGTTCATAAATTCTTGCTTCATTTTCTTGATGAATTGATCTCCTATGTACTTCTGCTTAAACTCTTCAAGAAACAAAGACGATGTTACTTGATCACTGGTCATTTTCATAGTAACATTAGTCCACGCTTGCCCACAAAGCAAAGAGACGACTTCATCAAACTTCTCAACATCATAACATTGGAGTCCCTCTAACATGATCTTTACATCATTGAGCCAAAGTTCTGTAGTAATAGGACCTTTCTCGGCTTCACCTTTGAACTCTGGAGCTCTTAATCCCTTCAACTCATTCACAACATTCATTCTCGGAGTTGAAGTACCAGGTGGTTGAAAACGTAATATTGCGTCTAACGTCCTGAAGAACATATCTTGATTACCTACAGGCACTCCAGAAAGTGCTTGTTCTTCACCTTACCTGGTCAGGGCAGGTGAATTACTGCTCTTAGCTAATCTATCATCTCGCGCTTCACTTCAGGAGCTATCTTGTATGGACATCTAATAAGATATAACCAATATATCTATTAACAAAACAACATACTCTTTACTCTTATCAGATCAGAAGTTCTTACTACTATGTTGGCATGTACACTTTTTAGGACACTATGGACTCCGGTTTATGCCGAGAATCGAATAAACCATAGCTCTGATACAACTAAACGTAACACCCCAACCCGTACTCGACCCGGATACGAGTCTGACATGTCACATTGACTTTTCAAAACATGTACATTCATTAAAAACTATATGAAATTTTAAAATTTTATTAACACAAAAGTCATATTTACATCATTGAGTTCAAAACAATATAGAGTTAATCAGAGCAAATGTAAATCTACATTTGCTTACATGCTAACAACTTTAATACAACAAAATACCTACTATGCGATTTAATTCTGATATGATCTCTTGTGAAGGTATGTTGTTTTGCTGGTCTCAAGTTGGTCCTCGAGCTTTTTAGTAACTACGTGTGAAACACTTACACGCTAAGTCATAGACTTAGTGAGACATAAACATATAACAAAAAATTTCTATAATTATAAACATATAATCTAGTACCTAATAACAATTATGCATATTACATTATAATCCACACTGTCATATAGGAATCAGTATAAACAACAATAACATATTAACATGCAAACATGTACACACTCTTTACATCTTTTATAAGCCCATGCAGACTATTGAGAACTCAAGGTATACGAGTACTATGAGGTTGTGCACACTTATGTTGTCATCACAGCTCGTATAAATCCACTAAGTGGCATACGAAATCTTTGTCCCGAAGGACCTATCCATATGTTCCGAAGAACATAGGTAACTGTTCATATGTCCCTAAGGACATAGGTAAACTGTTCATATGTCTCGAAAGACATAGGTAACCCTCGACTCTTGGCATGACAACTATACCTATAGCTCTCATATCATATAACATGAGAATTCTCTTATAATCACATGTTCCTTCTCTTCTATCACATACCACATATATGTGTAAACATCTATCTCATATCATATAACATGTATCACATATACATGTAATCACGTAGATCATGCCTCATAGTTTATATCGTTTCACATATGTTATTGCATATATCACATAGCATATAGAATAACATATAAACTTATACATGTATTCATGTACATACTTTCATATAGTTCGTATATCAATTCCTTATAACTTATCTCACAGTTTTACATAATAACTTATATCACATTAATTATATACTATTTGCATGTATTCACTTATATTGAATTCACTTATCTTATATTACATATTCCTATAATCACTTATGTCAATACGACATAGCTTGTATTATAATTTCATATGTTCATTTATTCATGCATACATACTAGTCATATCAACCACATATACTAACATTCATATATTTATGCAATCAAATATTGCAATTAGACTCATCGCGAGTCGTATTTCCATACATATCATTTACAACTAGTATGCACTCACCTTAGCATTGTTTGAATTGAATCGATTCTAATTCTTCGATTGCTCTGGAACAAAGTCACGTTCAATATCTACATAATTATACATTAATATATATATCAGTATTCCACTTGATATACTCTGATCTTTCATTTCTTATACTAAAAGAAAGGCTATTTTCATCTCTTATTTAAGGTAGGTATCGGTACAGTCTACAAGGTATTGATACATCCCTTAACGTGTGTATCGATACACTATTTATATATCGGTACACAAATTACATTCGATGTTTTCATTTTCAAGGGGGTATCGATACACTTCCTATGTATAGATACACTTTGAATATTTTTTGCATTTTAGTCTTGGTGTATTGGTGCCTGTTGAATGGGTACCGATACACTCTAGCCCAAAATTACATTTTGAGCATGAAAAGCACTTAATTCTAGCTCTATTGTGTCATATTTCAACCTCTTTAATATCCTCAACTTACATACACCTACTTAAACCAATTAATACTCATTCAATACCTCTTTAACTTTAAAATCCACTACTCTACATGGAATTCAAGAATCGTACTAAATTTTATACTTGTTCCAAATTTAATTCTATCACTTCATATCTCTTAATTTAACCCTTGACAAGTCAAATTTAGCCTTGAATTTAACTTATCAACTCTGCTTCAAAATTTCATTTAAAAAACTCTTTGACTTTATTCTCTTCTAATTCCTTCATTCTTTGATTTTAATATGACTTAAGCTTTCCTTAAGCTCAAGTATCATCCAAATACCATAAAACAACCTTAAATTCAATAATTAAACAACTAACAAAGAACTCACCCTTTTTTCTTTGACTCCCACGTTTGAAGGAAGAAGAAGAATAGAAAGTTTGTTCTGGATATTTCCTTTTCTCTCTTTCTTTCCACTTCACGGGGATATATATCCCCCATCACTTATTTTGTAATTCATTCCCTCATCAAAAGACTATTTTTCCCTTCCATTCTTCCTTCTTTAAAATTTAATCCTATAAAAAATTTGCAATATTAGTCCCCAAACTTTTCAATTTATCTTCTTCAACCAATAAATTCTGAAATATTTCAATTTAGTCACTAACCCGATATTGAGAATGTTACAAATCTCCGCTCTTTTAATGAAATTCATCCTCGAATTTTCACTTACAATTCCATATGAAAATACCATCTACACATCTCCTATTCATATTTACATATTACCATTTCAATTGATCTCCCTTGTAATAATAAACTTAACTTTCATTATTCTAATTCTTACACTACCTTTTTCCTTTATTCATCCATAACGTTTAAAAATAACACACCTGCCTTTAATACTTAAACCAAAGAGAAAATATTCCTTTAATTATATTTTTAATTTACTTAATACATATAACTAAATCTTTATCTCTCCGACTACATCTACTTGACTATGAATCACAGTCTTATATCTTCATCATATATGATCAAGACATACATTTTCCGAAATCAACAATCCTCCACAACACTTTACACCCTTTTTCTTATAATCCATATTTCCATATAACCCTTGTCATATTTGTTCTTTTAAATTCCATTTTTTATAACCCTCAAAAATCAATATCTCCTTATATCACCGATCATATCTTTTTTTTATACTCTCAACTCCTTTTTCCTATTACTTATTCTTATCCTTAAACAATACTCTTCATCATATTATCATAAATCCTCATTCAAATCACAATACACTTACCCCTTTTTATCATCTTAAACTTTTCTGTCTATCCTCAATTTTCGTCAACATACCAATCCTTTAACTCTAATATTCTCATTATCACATTACTTTGTCAAACTAGAGCCTAAACCTTCATCAACTTCTTTATATATATATTCTTTCCAGGCAACATTACTCATCCACCATTTACTCACTTATCAAACCTTTAATCTTACTCACATATAATACAATTTTCTTAATTTAGATTCAAACATTCTATCTACCTTTGTCTTCTAAATTAATCACTTATGTACACATTTTTAAACTTTTCCAAAGTAATATTTCCCCTTCACTTGCTCTTTTAATATTTTTCCTGATAACATCAATCCCCTCTACTCTATTTCAAAATGATGGAGATCTTTTAATACTATAATTTCCCATCCATCTGAAATAAGTATCGTTCTTCTTCTCTCCACAATCAACATTTGCATGCAAGAGATATAACCAATCCATTCCTTAAATCCAAATGGAACACCCTTGATATATTTTATTTACCTAAATATTAGGCCCTATTAAAGTTGTCACTATAAAATCAATACTAGCAATCTCTAATTGAATTCTCAATTCTGACAACAATTTGCTACTAATATATAAGTATTTAGACATCACATCAATCAACACCATAACACATTTACTATACCATAGAAAAGTACCTGCAATTATCTCTGGATCATCCCATCTTCCATGGTATTAAGATTATATACTCTAGCAGTGGAGCGAACTTCCTACTGAGTAGAGGATTCTGGTTGACTTCTGCCTCTTCCTTTACCTCTTCCTCTCTGAGACATCAAAGCAGATCATTCTGACTGTACAGGCTCTCTTGTCCCCAATGGACAATCTCTCATGAAATATCTTTTTTCCCCACATCAGAAACAGGGTCCAGACTCAACTCTACATGCCCCACCGTAGTATCTTCCACAAGTCTGACAATGTCTTTGCTGTGCTCTTCTATCACCAGACCTTACTAATTGAGTCTTTCCAATTCTCATCTGATTTGATCCTCCATCAGAGGATGACATCGATTCAGACCTTACTTGGGATGAAAATTTAGAATCTCTGCCTCTCTTGGGTGGTGCAAAACTTGATGAAGTCCCAATTCTTTTAGACGGTTGGGATATTTGCTTCCCAAAACATTCATTTTTAGCTCTTTCTAGAGCTTTAGCACGGTTTATCACCTCTTGAAATGAGGACATGTGTAACATGATTAACATTTCTTTAAGCTTTGAGCGCAAGCCCTCAATAAACCACCCACATGCATTTTTTTCTGTAGGCACCAATTCTGCTGTAAAGCGACTTAATTTGTTGAACTCACACTCATACTCATACATGGTACGGTTCATTTGCTTCAAGTTCAGAAATTCTTGCTTCATTTGCTTGATGAATTGATCTCCTATGTACTTCTGCTCAAACTCTTCAAGAAACAGAGACGATGTTACTTGATCATTGGTCATCCTCATAGTAACATTAGTCCACCAAATTCTCACTTGCCCACGAAGCAAGAAGATGACTCCGTCTAACTTCTCAACAGTAGGAGGTTGAAAACGCACTAATAATGCGTCTAACGTCCTGAAGAACATATCTTGATTACCTACAGACACTCCAGAAGGTGTTTGTTCTTTACCTTGCCTGGCCAGAGCAGGTGAATTACTGCTCTTAGCTAATCTATCATCTCCCGCTTCACTTCAGGAGCTATCTTGTTCGGACATCTAATAATATATAACCAATATCTCTATTAACAAAACAACATTCTCTTTACTCTTATCAGATCAGAAGTTCTTACTACTATGTTGGCATATACACTTTTTAGGACAATATGGACTCCGGTTTATGCCAAGAATCGACTAAACCATAGCTTTGATACCATTAAATGTAACACCCCCAACCTGTACCCGACCCAGATACGAGTCTGAGGTGTCACATTCACTTTTCAAAACATGTATATTCATAAAAAACTATATGAAATTTTAAACTTTTATTAACACAAAAGTCATATTTACATCATTGAGTTCAAAACATTATAGAGTTGATCAGAGCAAATGTAAATCTATATTTGCTTACATGACAACACCTTTAATACAACAAAATACCTACTATGCGATTTAATTCTGATATGATCTCTTATGAAGGTATGTTGTTTTGTCGGTCACAAGTCTGGTCCTCGAGCATTTTAGTAACTACGTGTGAAACACTTACACGCTAAGTCATAGACTTAGTGAGACATAAACATATAATAAAGAATTGTTACAATTATAAACATATAATCTAGTATCTAATAACAATTATGCATATTACATTATAAATCCACACTGTCATATAGTAATCAGTATAAACAACATTAACATATTAACATGCAAACATGTATACACTCTTTAAATCTTTTATAAGCCGATGAACACTATTGAGAACTCAAGGTATACGAGTACTATGAGGTTGTGCACACATATGTTGTCACCACAGCTAGTATAAATCCACTAAGTGGCATATGAAATCTGTGTCCCAAAGGACCTATCCATATGTTCCAAAGAACATAGGTAATTGTCCATATGTCCTTAAGGACATAGGTAAATTGTTCATATGTCTCGAAAGACATAGGTAACCCTCGACTCTTGGCATGACAACTATATCTATTGCTCTCATATCATATAACATGGGCATTCTTGTTGAGTTAATCGATTGATGAAAATGGCCAAGAGGGGGGTGAATTGGAAATTAAAATTCTTGTGGAAGCTTTTGCAAAAAATTAAAAATATTTGCATAACGATTTAGAGTGGTTCGACTTTCTCAACCAAAGTCTGCGTCCACTACCTTAGCTATCCACACTAAGGATTTTCCAACAAATTCACTAATTTGTTCTTTCTTTTGAGGATAAAGAGTAACCTTACAACTCCCTCAAGAATTATACCCCAAATTCTTGAGCACACTCTTTTTTAAAGAGAAATACACAAATTTGCAAACTTACAACGAAAACCTCACAAGGTAGATTGTTTACACAATTGTAGAACAAAAAAAGAACACTCAATGATAAATACAATAGAGCACAAATGGTGCTCTTGATAGCACAATGAATATTGAATGAAAAATAGGCTTGAAGTGCTCAAACAATGAGTTTGATTATTTCTCTTTGATTCTCTCTCAATTCTTGATAATTGTTGTTTTTTATTGTTGATCAATGGCTTCTAAGCTTGTTTAAATACTCATTCAATTGATTTTGAACATTGGGGAAGATTTGTGGAGTCAATGGAGCCGTTTTAGTGTGAAATCAATTAATAAAATAGCTTGGAGTGTGGAGGGAATCGATACCCCCTCATAGGGAATCAGTTCCCTAAGTGTAAAATTAAAATATTTTGACCGTTGATCAGGGGGGAATCGGTTCCCTCCGAGCATTCTGTTTTTCTCGGAGACTAACCATTCAAGGGGGAACCGATACCCCCTTGGGGGAGAATCGGTTCCCTCTGGATAATCTAGAATTTTTGGCTTTGAAATGGTTCGAAATACTTTGTAAAATTGATTTGAAATTAATTTAAGATTAAAACTTAATTTTACACTTGAGTAAGGATTAAAAATGACATTTGAAAGATTTAGAGTAATATTTTGATATTCGAATAATTATATCGAATATACTTAGAAAAATCTCTTTGGAAAATCTTAAAATTCATTTATCTTAATTTGTTATATCGAAATATCAAATTGTTTTCAACAATCTCCCCCTTTTTGATATAACAAAACATTTTAGTAATTTTAAGATTTTGAATTTTGAAATTACTACCTACTCTAACACTTCTCCCCTTTAAAAACACAAACATTTCTCCCCCTTTTTGTTAAATCAAAAACCTTTAAAGATTTTAAACAAGTTTTTGAAAAACAATTAGCCAATTGATAACTAAATATAGCGTAAGCTGCTAAGATCATAATCAAGAGAAAGATTAGCCATTAGTTCCATAATTCAATATTCATAAACAATGTGAAATGAAAAAAATTGGTCATAATGCAAGTAATATGTAAATGATGCAAAAATAAACAATAAGCTCAAAATAAAAGTGAAAATCAAACCAAATATATAAGTATATAAGTTCAAATATCCAATTATCCAACAAATTCAAACACCCAAAATAAAATAATCCATGAACATCAAAATGTTTCATAATTAAAAGTTCTGAGTTCGGGATGATAAACCCATTGACCTAAAGACCGAGTTTGATAAATAAATTACTATGGAGACAACCATAAACCAAGGTTTCTATATTCTTGGAAGGAACAATGTTTATGGAAACTCACTAAAGATGATCTATGGTAGATTAATCTTCTTTTTATGTTGGATACAATATATCCACCATATATATATATTCCTAAGGGAGGAGTGCCTACCTCCAGATAGTCTAAACTACCAAGAGATCAAATAATGAAGGAATCTATCACGATGAGTTCTTAGGGTACTCTCACTATCCTTAGACTTATAGGGTGAATCCACAGTCTCTTTTTCATTAAACCTGAGTTATCTAGTCCAAAATGGGTAGAGATTGTGCCTAGGTCAATAAAAATGAATTGTCCTAAAAGATAGGATCGAATTCCTATAGTTTCAGATTGGCGCTCGTTTTGGACAAATACCACATTGGAATATAAAAATGCTGACTAATTGATGATTAACCAAAGGTTTGAGTTTAAATAGTTTATCAAACTTCTAGGATTTAAGAGTAGGAAGATATTGGAAGTCCATATCTTCTATAGCTTGGATCGAAGGGATACGCTCTTCCCAGATTTTGTATGACACAAAACAAGTATGGTACATATGGTATAGATCTTGTCCACAACCAGGTACGTTGAAACAAGAGTTCATAATGGTCATATTTGGGTTACTTGGATTGGGTGGAGGAATAAGAGGTCGATTTTGACTTGAGCTACTAGACAATGTCCTAGGTCGTTTAGGATTTGACATGCTTTAAGAATCAGAATAGAATATGTAATCTGCAAATTCAAACACATGTATGCAATATAATCAAACCCAAAACTCAAATGAGTCCTCAATATTTTAAGGTTCTCTACACTGAATCCTAAAGGGCAATGTTTTGAAAAACTATTTGGAAAATAATATTTGAAAATCATAATACGTATAGTTTTTATGAAAACATAACTGAATCAAAAACATCAATTAAAAAAACAATTTTTGATTTTTTTTATTTCGAAATTTAAAGATAGTTTGAAATTTGAGTGTTTTTTCGAAATTGGTTGTAAAATCATCATAAACCAATGCCCTTCAAGGGGGTTATCGATTCCCTCTGCACTAAAACAGCTAAAATTTGATTTTAAAAACTCAAAATGCTAAATTAATTTTCTCTAGTGGTATTGGAAACTCATATTACGAAAAATTAACTATGTTCAATCAATCAAATTTATCATTAAAATTTATTTGAACATATAATCAATTTTTCATAAAGAATCATAAACTCCCCCTAACTAAAAGTAATGAATGAATGCAATCAAAAATACTATTATATGCATTTTTCATTTATTCTTAAAAGTGCTAAAATTATTTTAAACACTAAGTGAAGATAGGTCAGTTAAACCTAATTCTCTCCTAAGTGTCCAAAAACGTTCCTTGTCTAAAGGTTTTGTAAAGATATCTGCTAATTGATGCAAAGTATCAACAAATTCTAGAACTACATCTTCCTTATCGACATGGTCTCTAATGAAATGATGCCTTATTTCAATGTGCTTAGTTCTAGAGTGTTGGATGGGATTTTTAGTGAGACAAATAACACTAGTATTGTCACACTTGATAGGAATGGTACCTACTTCAATTCCATAATCAAAAAAGTTATTGTTTCGTCCATAAAACTTATGCACAACAACTACCAGTTGAAATGTATTCGGCTTCAGTGGTAGATAATGCAACACAAATTTGTTTCTTTGAAAACCAAGAAGTCAACATATTTCCAAGGAATTGACAAGTACCGGAGGTGTTTTTCCTATCTAATTTGCATCCTCCATAATCCACATTAGAAAAGGCATGCAAGCTAAAGCTAGAGTCTCTAGGATACCAAAGTCCTAAACTAGGAGTGTCCTTAAGGTATCTAAAGATTCTCTTAACAGTTAGTAAATGTGATTCCTTAGGACATAATTGAAATCTACCACATAAGCAAACACTAAACATAATGTCCCGTCTACTTGCAGTTTGATAGAGCAAAGCACCAATCATTGACCTATATAATTTAACATCCACACATTTACCTCCTTCATCCAAGTCAAGATTTGTATAAGATCTCATTGGAGTGTCATGAGGTTTCCCATTTTCCATCCCAAACTTTTTGAGCATATCTTTGACGTATTTAGCTTGATTGATGAAGATGCCATCTTTTCTTTGCTTGATTTGGAGTCCCAAGAAAAATGAGAGCTCCCCCATCATGCTCATCTCGAATTCGCTTTGCATTAGCTTAGAAAATTCTTGGCAAAGAACATCATTAGTAGAACAAAATATTATATCATTAACATAAATTTGAACTACTAATAAATCTTTACCTTTATGCTTTAAAAATAATGTAGTGTCAACCTTCCCTTTTGAAAACCCTTTTTCAATTAAAAAGTTTGACAATCTTTCATACCAAGCTCTAGGAGCTTGTTTTAAACCATAAAGTGATTTTGTCAATTTAAAAACATGATCCGGAAATTTTGAATCTTCAAAACCTGGAGGTTGTTCCACATAAACTTCTTCTTTAATAAAACCATTTAAAAATGGACTTTTAACATCCATTTGATATAATTTAAATTCATGAAAACATGCAAATGCTAATAACATTCTAATTGCTTCCATCCTAGCTACGGGAGCGTATGTTTCATCATAGTCTATGCCCTCTTCTAGAGTATACCCTTGAGCAACAAGTCTAGCCTTGTTTCTCACTATATTACCACTCTCATCAAGCTTATTCCTAAATACTCATCTAGTACCTACATTAGATTTATTACTAGGCCTTTCAACTAGTGTCCAAACTTTACTTCTCTCAAATTGATTTAACTCTTCTTGCATAGCCATAATCCAATGTTCATCATTTAATGCTTCTTTAATATTCTTAGGCTCTATGCATGAGATAAATGCAACATAATTACAAATATTTCTAAGAGAAGATCGAGTTGTTACCCCTTTGGATGGATCATCTATAATCTCACCATCCTTGACATAGTTGTATTCCCTTGGGTAAGAGACTTCCATTTCTTCAATGGTTGGATTCTCGAGAGGATCACGAGTTTCCTTATTTTTCGTTTCTTCATTTGATTATGGTTCTCCAACGTCATGTCTAACGTCATTTGTATTTATAACACCTACATCATCATTCACACAAGAATCCTTCCTCGGAAGAAGGTTATCATCGAAAACAACATGTATAGACTCTTCTACAACTAAAGTTCTTTTATTAAATACTCGATAAGCTTTAGAATTTAAGGAATAACCTAGAAAAATTCCTTCATCACTTTTAGCATCAAATTTGCCAAGATTGTCTTTACTGTTGTTTAAAACAAAACACTTACATACAAAAGGATGAAAATAACTAATGTTAGGCTTTCTATTTTTGAAAAGTTCATATGGAGTTTTCTTTAAAATAGGCCTAATCATTACTCGATTAATAACATAATAAGCAGTATTTGTGGCTTCCACACAAAAAAATATTTGGCAAATTGTTTTCACAAAGCATGGTTCTAGCCATTTCTTCTAAAGTTAGATTTTTCCTTTCAACAACTCCATTTTGTTGAGGGGTTCTAGGTGCTAAAAAATTATGACTAATACCATTAGAATTAAAAAATTCAGTAAATCCAAGATTTTCAAATTTAGTTCCATGATCACTCCTAACACTAGTTATAGAGTAACATTTTTCATTTTGGATTACTTTTGAAAACGTGATGAATTTTTCTAATGCTTCATCTTTAGTACTTAAGAATAGAACCCAAGTATATCTAGAATAGTCATCTACCAAGACAAATGCATATTGTTTTCCACCCAAGCAAGTAGTCCTAGTTAGCCCAAAAATATCTATATTGATCAATTGTAATACTCTACTAGTTGATATGTCATTAATGGATTTAAAAGAAACTCGCTTTTGTTTTCCTTTAGCACAAGCATCACAGATTTTTATCATTATCAAATTTTAGTTTAGGCAGCCCTCGAACCAAATCTCCTTGAATTAACCGTTGCAAGACACTAATACTAGCATGTCCTAGTCTCCTATGAAATAACCAACTATCATGCTCATCCTTAGCAACTAAGCATAAATTAGTCATATTTATAGAGTCTAAATGCACCATGTAAATGTTTCCTATTCTATGACCAACAAGCATAATCAAAACAGATGCAATGTCAATCAATTTTGCAAACACTTAATTTAAAAATAAGACATTGTATCTTTTGTCAAATTTATCTAATCGAATTATGCTTTAATCCATTCACATACAAAACATTATGCAATGTTGATTATCGAGATTAAAAGCACATGCATAAAGTTTTTGAAAATGTTATGCATTAAAAAAATCTATGCATAAACATTAAGAAAAATTTAAGGTCAAAATTTTGTAAAACCAAAGTTCTTGAAAAATCGATATCAATTGTTAAAGAGATTTCAATTACATTTTAAAAACCAATTTTGACCCAAAAAAAAAATAATATGATGAACTAGAGTTTATAAAACATTACCAAAAATTATTATGTTCATCATACAATATTTTTCAACATACATGAGATAAAACAAAATCATTTAGAATTATTCAACATTTAAAACCTCATGAATGCATAAACTAAATAAGCAACCAAATAAAATAAAATAAAAACATTAAGTTTAGACGTTACCCATTCATTTTTCATGTGTGGCTAGAGCATCTTGAATATCATCATCTTCATCACTATTGCTCCCACACACCTACAAGAGACATTTAAGTAGATTTTGGTATCCAAATTGCTTTGGATCCTTTAACATTAGTTTCAATACCTCTTGTTCCTTTTGGAACCCATACTTCTCTAATTTTAAATCGTTTTCCTTTCTTTAAAGGACAAGTATGTTCCTTATGACATTGATAATGACAATGTGAACATATTGTCATTATTGAACTAGATGAATTATTTAAAATGATCTATTTTTCTTTTGTTAAGCATTCAAGCTTAACTTTCAAATCGAAGTTTTCATTTTCAATACTTTCAAATTTCATTTTTGAAAGCTCTAAATCCTTCTTCAAGATTTCATTTTGATTTTCAAAATCCATTTTCGTTTCTAGAAGAAGTTTGTTTAATTTGAAAATTTCTTTTTCAAAGTTTTCAGATTTTAATTTTAAAAGCTCTAATTCCTTTCTCAACATTTCATTTTGATTTTCCAAGTCTGTTTTAGCTTTCAAAAGAATATCATTTTTAGCAATAAATTTAGAAATCAGATTTTTATATTTGGAGTTCATGGTCTCAAACCCCAAAAATAATTCATCATAAGCATCTTGTAACTCATTAAATGATTTTGAATTTAATCTATTTGAGTTAGAAGATATCTTTGGCTTTGTGAGAGCTAATAGAGACATCATCTTTATTGGTTCTTCTTCTTCTTCCTTGTCTCTATAGATCTCCTCAAGCTTATCCCACATCTCCTTGGCATTTGAACAAGAAGAAACTCGTTTATATACATTAGGATCAATTGCACAACACAACCTGTGCATAGACTTTTTGTTTTGTTGAGCTTTCTTCCATTCTTGATCACTCCACTTCTTTGCCTTCTTTGTAGGAGAAGAATATCCTTTCTCGATCATCATCCAAGCTTCAATATCAAATGCTTGGATAAATATCATCATAAGCTTCTTCCAACGACGATAATTTGTTCCATTAAAGTGTGGAGGAACGTCAATTGGTCTGGATTCTTCCATGGAGAATGAATCGGAAGTGGACGCCATCTTTATCGATTTAACTCTTCTCGGATCTACTCAAGAGGCGATTAAACCTTCAAATGAGTCAAGCTCTGATGCCAATTGTTGAGTTAATCGATTGATGAAAATGGCCAAGAGAAGGTGAATTGGCAATTAAAATTTTGGGGGAAGCTTTTGCAGAAAATTGAAAAATATTTGCACAACGATTTAGAGTGGTTTGACTTTCTCAACCAAAGTCTACGTCCACTACCTTAGCTATCCACACTAAGGATTTTCCAACAAATTCACTAAATTGTTCTTTCTTTTTGAGGACAAAGAGTAACCTTACAACTCCTTCAAGAATTATACCCCAAATTCTTGAGCACACTCTTTTTCAAAGAGAAATACACAAATTTGCAAACTTACAAGGAAAACCTCACAAGGTAGATTGTTTGCACAATTCTAGAACAAATAAAGAACACTCAAGGATAAATACAATAGAGCACAAATGGCGTTCTTGAAAGCACAATGAATATTGAATTAAAAATAGGCTTGAAGTGCTCAAATAATGAGTTTGATGCTTTCTCTTTGATTCTCTCTCAATTCTTGATAATTGTTGTTTCTTTTTGTTGATCAATGGCTTATAAGCTTGTTTAAATACTCCTTTGATTGATTCTGAACGATGAGGATGATTTGTGGAGTCAATGGAGCCATTTTAGTGTGAAAACAATTAATAAAACAACTTGGAGCGTGTGGGGAATCGATACCCCCTCATAGGGAATCGGTTCCCTAAGTGTAAAATTCAAATATTTCGACCGTTAATCAGGGGGAATCGGTACCCCTTTAGGGGAATCGGTTCCCTCCGAGCATTCTATTTTTCTCGGAGCCAAACCATTCAGGGGGGAATCGGTACCCCCCTTGGGGGGAATCGGTTCCCTCTGGACAATCTAGAATTTTTGGCTTTGAAATGGTTCGAAATACTTTGTAAAATTGTTTTGAAATTATTTTAAGATTAAAACTTAATTTTACACTTTAGTAAGGATTAAAAATGACATTTGAAAGATTTGGAATAATATTTTGATATTCAAATAATTATATCGAATATACTTAGAAAATCTTTTTGGAAAATTTTAAAATTCATTTATCTTAATTTGTTATATCGAAATATCAAAATGTTTTCAACAATTCTCTTATAATCACATGTTCCTTCTCTTCTATCACATACCACATATATGTGTAAACATCTATCTCATATTATATAACTTGTATCACATATACATGTAATCACGTAGATCATGCCTCATAGTTTATATCGTTTCACATATGTTCATGTATACATCACATAGCATATAGAATAACATATAAACTTATACATGTATTCGTGTACATACTTTCATATAGTCTGTATATCAATGCCTTATAACTTATCTCACAGTTTTACATAATTACTTATATCACATTAATTATATACTATTTCCATGTATTCACCTATATTGAATTCACTTATCTTATATTACATATTTCTATAATCACTTATGTCAATATCACATAGCTTGTATTATAATTTCATATATTCATGTATTCATGCATACATACTAGTCATATCAACCACATATACTAATATTCATATATTTATGCAATCAAATATTGGAATTAGACTCATCGCGAGTTATATTTCCATACATATAATTTACAACTAGTATGCACTCACCTTATCCTTTTTTGAATTGAATCGATTCTAATTCTCCGATTGCTTTGGAACAAAATCACGTTCAATATCTACCTAATTATACATTGATATATATATCAGTATTCCACTTGATATACTCTAATCTTTCATTTCTTATACTAAAATAAAGGCTATTTTCATCTCTTATTTAAGGTAGGTATCGGTACAGTCTACAGGGTACAATATATCCCTTAACGTGTGTATCGATACACTACCTATGTATCGGTACACAAATTACATTCAATGTTTTCATTTTCAAGGGGGTATCGATACACTTCCTATGTATCAATACACTTTGAATATTTTATGCATTTTACTCTTGGTGTATAGATACCTGATGAATGGGTAGCGATACACTCTAGCCCATAATTAAATTTTGAGCACGAAAATCACTTCATTCTAGCTTAATTGTGCAATATTTCAACCCCTTTCATATCCTTAACTTATATACAGCTACTTAAACCAATTAATACTCATTCAATACCTCTTTAACTTCAAAATCCACTACTCTACATGGAATTCAAGAATCATACTAAATTTTCTAATTGTTCCAAATTTAATTATATCACTTCATATCTCTTAATTTAACGCTTGACAAGTCAAATTTAGCGTCCAATTTAACTTATCAACTCTTCTTCAAGATTTCATTTAAAAAACTCTTTGACTTTATTCTCTTCTAATTCCTTCATTCTTTGATTTTAAGATGACTTAAGCTTTCCTTAAGCTTAAGTATCATCCAAAGACCATAAAACAACCTTAAATTCAACAATTAAACAACTAACAAAGAACTCACCCTTTTGCTTTGACTCCCAGGTTTAAAGGAAGAAGAAGAAGAGAAAGGTTGTTCTAGATATTTCCTTTTCTCTCTTCCTTTCCACTGCACGTGGATATATATCCCCCATCTCTTAATTTTTAATTCATTCTCTCATCAAAAGACTATTTTTACCTTCCATTCTTCATTCTTTAAAATTTAATCCTATACAAAATTTGTAATATTAGTCCCCAAATGTTTCAATTTATCTGCTTTAACCAACAAATTCTGAAATATTTCAATTTAGTCACTAACCTAATATTGAGAATGTTACAATTGTTTAAGTATAAATGTTAGGAAATATACTAACATTTGATATTGTATGTGTCTTAGATGGCTGCTTGAGTAGATCGAAAACAAGCTCTCGAATCAAGCAAATCGAAAGACAAAGGCAAAGTAGTTGAGTAATCAGATTTGTGTTTGGATATAATAGAGATGCAAGCTAGGTGAGTGCATTTACTATGTACTTATATATGATGATAGTTATAGATGTATGATGTCTTAATATATTTATGGTGATTACCAAATGGCACAGTGTGTGGAAAACTAAGAAATTCATAATGAGTTTATGAATTTCCTTACAACACTATGTGTGCAACTCACAGCATTCATCGTGTATTGATGAATGACTATATAGGCACTAAATGTACATATTAATAAAATGATCATGACTAGAAAGTTGGTAAATTACCGTGTTAGCACTACAAGTACAAAACTATAGAAATTATAAGGAAATTAATTAGTTAATTGATATTATGAATAATTATTAGAGTATGAACTGTTCTAATATAAAAGATTAATGGCCTAGATGTGCATTTGACAGAAAGGTGTCAATCATGCAGTTAGATGAAAGGTTAAATACCTTTGAGTAAAAGATTAATGGCCTAGTTGTACATTTGATATAAAAGTGTCAATCATGCCAGTTAGATGAAAGGTTAAATACCTTTGAGTATAAGATTAACGGCCTAGCTGTGCATTTGACAGAAATGTGTCAATCATGCCAGTTAGATGAAAGGTTAAATACCTTTAAGTAAAAGATTAATGGTCTATTTGTGTATTTGATAGAAAGGTGTCAATCATGTCAGTTAGATGAAAGGTTAAATACCTTTGAGTAAAAGATTAATGGCCTAGCTGTGCATTTGACAGAGAGGTGTCAATCATGCCACTTAGATGAAAGGTTAAATACCTTTGAGTAAAAGATTAATGGCCTAGCTATGCATTTGACATAATGGTGTCAATCATGTCAGTTAGATGAAAGGTTAAATACCTTTGAGTAAAAGATTAATGGCCTAGCTGTGTATTTGACAGAAAGGTGTCAATCATACCAATTAGATGAAAGGTTAAATTCCTTTGAGTAAAAGATTAATAGCCTAGCTGTGCATTTGACAGAAAGGTGTCAATCATGCTAGTTAGATGAAAGGTTAAATACTTTTAAGTAAAAGATTAATGGTCTGCATTTGACATAATGGGTATCATGTCAGTTAGATGAAAGGTTAAATACCTTTGAGTAAAAGATTAATGGCCTGCTGTGTATTTGACAGAAAGGTGTCAATCATACCAATTAGATGAAGGTTAAATTCCTTTGAGTAAAAGATTAATAGCCTAGCTGTGCATTTGACAGAAAGGTGTCAATCATGCTAGTTAGATGAAAGGTTAAATACTTTTAAGTAAAAGATTAATGGTCTAGCTGTGCATTTGACAGAAATGTGTCAATCATGCCAGTTAGATGAAATGTTAAATGCCTTTAAGTAAAAGACTATATGTAAAACAATGTATAATAGTGTATAAAAGGCATGAAAGGATGCCATAAATGAAATGTATAATATTGTATAAAAAACATGAAAGGATGTCATAAATGAAATGTATAATAGTGTATAAAAGCCATAAAAGGATGTCATAAATAAAATGTATAATAGTGTATAAAATGTATGACAGGATGCCATAAATGAAATGTATAATAGTGTATAAAATGCATGAAATGATGTCATAATTGAAATGCACATGGGTGCATTATCAACATGAAAATATGCCATAATTGAAATGCATATGGGTGCATTATCGGCATGAACGGTTGTCATAATTGAAATGCATATAGGTGCATTATCGGCATGAAATGATGCCATAATTGAAATGCATAGGGGTGCATTATCATCATGAAATGATGCCATAAATAAAAATGTATAATGGTGCATTATAAGCATGAATGGATGCTCTCAATGAAAATAAAGAATAATAAATAAAGAGATAAATGGAAAAATAAAAAAATATATAAAAAATATAGGTATGCTAGGCATACTAAAAATAATTAAGATAATTGTGAATGGAATACGGTTTAATTGAGGAGGATTATTGGATTCTTAAAGAATATACAATTTAGTACTAACTAAATAAATATGACATACTTATGTATACATAAAGGTTACTTTACAATATTATGTCTCACTATGTAAATATTTAACGTGTGTTGCTTCCACGCGTAGGTAAAAGTAAAGACAAATCAAATAAGGAGTGCCGCAGTAGCAACGGATATTATCAATTAAGGTTGACTCGTCAGTAACAGTAGGGCAATCGAAATCATTTTAAAACTTATATGGCATGTAATTTAACTTAACAAAATATTTTGTAATGTATGAAAAGGGATAGTTTATTATTGTGATAACTTATGTGGATTTAAGATTGAAACAAAAAAATTTCGAGTTTTCAAATGATTAATTGTTTTTAAAGTGATGTAATATTTGTATTTCGTGTACGGAAAGATATACGGAATATGTGTGTTACATTATCTTCATCCGTTTTTCTCAAAACAGTTTTGGGAAAAGCAAATAGTGCTCTCAATTGGGTGAACTGAGTAGAGGTTGAGACATGATTTCGTTGAGGCTTACGATTCGAACCGTTTATCACCACCATTAGTCGTTATTGTCCTTGTTGTTTTTCAAGGAACCAGTTATAAGTATTTGTATCATTTCCTCCCGATTTCGGTTTATCATACTTTGATCGCTGGTAAGATCGTCGAATTTTTGTTTCCGCTACGCCATGGGGTGATTCGACGGTCCCAACAGCTACATGGTTAAGAAATACGTGTTACCGTTTAATACACCATAGCAAAGCTATGTCAATCGGAAACGTGACGTTTAGGGATATTCCGTAGGATTAACGTATAAGAAGAAGCACATATTCTGGTGTAGCTTCGTAATCTCTACTGTGTTTTCACTTTTCAAACAGTTGTCATTTTTCTTTCTCCCGATTTTCTTTGTATTTTACCAAATAAAGTGTCCTTTAGAGACTAAAGCGTACATTACCCTATAGTCTAAAAGTAAAAGTAATATCAGGTAGCAAACATATTTCAAACTTTCCAACAAAATCAAAATCCTTTTGCTTAAGCTTTTAAAAATGAACAACAAAAAATAAAAAAAAAAAGGAAACGAAAAGCATAAGAAATGCAAAAAGGAACTTCATTACTTATCAAATTTCACATCTTCTCATTACAGCATATATGCCTCTACACTTCAAATCCGACCAAAATTTTCATTTTTTTTCTTCTTATTCTATATTAGCATCGGGGAAATTGAACTAATTTATTAATCCCATCATAAATTGTATGATATTTCTCCTATAATCTATATTCAACTGGTTTGATCAAAGGCTGAATTGCAAGAATCCCAGTGGAGAAAATCTGCCCAGAATTATTATAAAAATTCAAGCTTGAACTTTTCCCAGATTTCGAAGCTTCTGATTTGCATCTCTCTTTCCTCTCATCAATCATTATCCGTGTTGCTCTACACTCGGAACTACAGAAACCCTTCTCCCCTCTGCAAAAATAACATCATTAAAACAATCGAATCAACCAAAAAATTATTAAGAAAAAGATTTTTTGCTCATAGTTCATGGATTCATGTATCATAGTTCTTACTTGTACGTGTATATGTCCTGTCCATGTAATTTTTTCTTGCAAAGATGACAAGAACTGAGAAAGTACGAGGTTGGGTATTCTTCATCTTCAACGAATCTCTCTGCCGCCGTCGACGAAGACGACGTTGTTTCCTGAACTGCTCCGAAGAAGAACCCATTTCTGTAATGTCTTTGTTCTTCATTAAAATACACCTTGGTCGATGATTTCCCATGTCCATGATGGATTATCACAAACGTATAATGTTGAAAATTAAACCAACTTTCGGTGGAAAGTTGGATTTAATTAATCCACCGAATGGCAAATGTCAAAAAGGGTGGCTTTGTGTTGAAATTAACAATGGTAGAAATGCACTTTTAGTCATTGTAATTTAGGGTATTTACAAATTAGTCTTTAAGCTTCAACTATAAATACCCTATCTCATTTAGCTTCTAAACCATCCCAAAGCATTCTAGCTTTCTTCCAATACTAGAGAGAATTTAGAGAGTTTCTTGAGAGTTATTTTCTCCTTTTTATCAAGAGAGAATTATCATTGTTTTCTCCTTGGTAGATTGAGAGAAGTTGTAATTCTTATTTTCTCATAGTGAAATTTTTCTACCGTTGCCAATGGTTTTTACCCTATATTATTCAGGGGTTTTCCACGTAAATTTTTTGTCTCTTTTATCTTTATTTTTATTTTCTCAAATTATCAGTTGCGATTTTGCTCTATCCGATAGTCTTTGTGGTTGCCACCAAAAGGTGGATCCTCTAACATAAGAAAGTAAGAAGTTATTACCCATTCATTGAAGGTTCCAGAGAATTATTCACGATAGTGAATTAGTGGGAGCTATCCGTAAACGAAGCAATGGAAACGAAATTTGATATTGAAAAGTTCAATGGTAGAAATTTATCATTGTGGAAATTGAAGATGAATGTCATCCTGAGGAAAGACGGTTGTCTAGCAGCTATCAGCGAAAGGCCAGTAGATTTCACAGACGACAACAAATGGATCGAAATGGACAGAAATGCTATGGCAAACTTTCATCTAGCATTAGAAGATGAAGTATTGTCAAGTATCGAGGAGAATAAGACAGCTAATGAGATATGGGATCATCTCAGCAAACTGTACGAGGCCACATCGCTGCACAATAAAATTTTCCTAAAGAGAAAATTGTACACTCTCCGTATGCCAGAATCTACTTCAGTGACGGAGCACTTAAATACACTGAACACTTTATTTTCTCAGCTTACATCCTTAAGCTGTAAAATAGGAGAACAAGAACATGATGAACTTCTACTTCAAAGTCTACCGGATTCGTATGATCAACTCATCATCAACTTGACAAACAGTAATGTCACCAGTCTAGTCTTCGATGACGTTGCAGCTGCTGTTCTACAAGAAGAAAATCAGCGCAAGAACAAGGAAGACAGACAAGTAAATCTGCAACAAGCAGAAGCGTTGACAACGATGACAACGATGAGAGGGAGATCAACAAAACGTGGCCAAAGCAACAGTCACAAACATGGTAGATCAAAGTCGAGAAGCAAGAAGAATTTAAAGTGTTACAACTGTGGAAAGAATGGTCACTTGAAGAAGGATTGTTGGAGTCTAAATAAAAAATCCAATCCACAAGGCAATACCGCAAATACTTCAGATGATGGAGATGCTCTATGCTGTGAAGCGTCAACCACCGTGGAAGAAAGAAAACGATTTGCAGATATATGGCTCATTGATTCGGGAGCAACATATCACATGACCTCAAGAAGAGAATGGTTTCATCATTATGAACCTGTCTCAGGAGGATCTGTGTATAGTTGCAATGATCATGCCTTAGAGATCGTTGGCGTGGGAACCATCAAATTAAAGATGTATGATGGAATAATTAAAGTTGTTCGATATGTTCGGCACGTGAAAGGTCTGAAGAAAAATTTATTATCCTACGGATTGTTGGATAATAATGCTAGCAAGATTGAAACACGGAAAGAAATCATGAAGGTGTTTCGTGGAGCGCTTGTGGTGCTGAAAGGTGAAAAGATAGCTGCAAACTTGTACATGCTGAAGGGAGAGACTTTGCTAGAAGCAGAAGCCTTTGTTGCCTCATGTAAATCAGATTCTGCAATGCTATGGCATAAGAAACTTGGACACATGTCAGAACAAGGAATGAAAGTCCTTGTGGAGCAAAAGCTACTTCCAGTCTTAACAAAGGTATCACTTACTTTGTGTGAGCATTGCATAACAAGTAAGCAGCACCGGTTGAAATTCAACACATCAAATTCTAGAGGCAAAAGTGTTCTAGAATTTGTTCACTCTGACTATGGCAAGCACCAGTAACATCCCTAAGTGGAGCAAAATACTTTGTCTCATTTATTGATGACTACTCCAGGAGATGTTGGGTGCACCCTATTAAGAAGAAGTGAGACATGTTTTCAACTTTCAAAAACTTCAAAGCACGGGTGGAACTTGATTCTAGAAATAAGATCAAGTGTTTCAGAATAGATAATGGAGGAGAATACACAAGCGAAGAATTTGATGACTTTTGTAAGAAAGAAGGCATCAAAAGACAGTTCACAGTGGCGAACACTCCTCAACAAAATGGAGTGGCAGAGCGGATGAACAGAACCTTGTTAGAAAGAACAAGAGCAATGTTGAGGGACACAGGCCTAGAAAAATCATTCTGGGCAGAAGCAGACAATACCGCCTGTTATTTGGTGAATCGAGCTCCATCAACTGCAATAGAGCTGAAGACACCAATGGAGATGTGGACTGGTAAATCAGTTGATTATTCAAACCTCCATGTATTTGGAAGTATTGTGTACGTGATGTACAATGCCCAAGAAATTTCAAAGTTGGATCCAAAATCCAGGAAATACAAATTCTTGGGGTATGCTGATGGAGTAAAGGGGTATCACTTGCGGGATCCCACTACCCGCAAAGTGATCATTAGAAGGGATGTTATCTTTGTAGAAGATAAGCTACAAAGAAAAGAATATGATGACAGCGCTGAAAAGTCAGAGACTACACAGATACATGTGGAAAAGGAGTTTGAACAAGGAGATTCTTCTGAAGCAGAACCAGCACATGATGAACAAGAACCAGAGAGTTCTGAAGCTCCAACAACTCGTCAATCAGATCATGTGAGAAGACGTCCCAATTGGCACTCAGATTATGTTATAGAAGGAAATGTTGCATATTGTCTTTTAATAGAGTACGGTGAGCCATCAACATATCAGGAGGCAATAAACAGCTCAGATGCTTCACTGTGGATGATGGCGTTGAAGAAATCGAAGCCCTTCATAAAAATAATACATGGGACCTTGTGCCACTACCACAAGGAAGGAAGTCAATTGGTAACAAATGGGTTTTCAAAATCAAGCGAAATGGTGACGATCAAGTGGAGAGGTATCGTGCAAGACTGGTGGTCAAAGGATATGCTCAAAAAGAAGGTATTGATTTCAATGAAATTTTTTCTCTTGTGGTTCGACTAACAATAGTTCGAGTATTCTTGGCAATGTTTGATACAATGAATTTACATCTGGAACAGCTAGATGTTAAAACAGCTTTTCTTCATGGAAATCTTAAAGAAGAGATTTATATGCTCCAGCCTTAAGGTTTTGAAGAAGACGAAAAGAAGAACATGGTTTGCAGGTTGAAAAAATCTCTGTACGGTCTAAAGCAGGCGCCGAGGTGTTAGTATAAGAGATTTGATTCTTTCATTATGTGCCTTGGATACAACAGACTTAATGCAGACCCTTGTGCTTATTTCAAGAGGTCTGGTGATAACGATTTTGTTATATTGCTGTTGTATGTGGATGACATGTTGGTTGCAGGACCCAACAAAGATCATATTAAAGAATTGAAGGCACAACTGGCTAGGGAATTTGAAATGAAGGACTTGGTATCAACAAACAAGATTCTAGGGATGCAAATTCACCGAGACATAAGTAATAGGAAGATTTGGCTTTCACAAAAGAATTGCTTGAAGAAAATCTTGTCACGATTTAGCATGCAAGATTGTAAGCCAATTTCTACCCCTCTTCCTATTAACTTCAAATTATCCTCCAGTATGAGTCCTAGCAGTGAAGAAGAGAGGATGGAGATGTCTCGAGTATCGTATGCATTAGCAGTGGGAAGTTTAATGTTCGCTATGATATGCACAAGACCAGACATTGCACAAGCAGTGGGAGTGGTTAGTCGGTACATGGCGAATCCAGGCAAAGAGCATTCGAATATTGTAAAGAGGATCCTAAGATACATCAAAGGGACCTCAAATGTTGCATTATGTTACAGAGGATCAAACTTACTTATAAATGGGTATGTCGATTCTGACTATGCAGGGGATTTGGATAAAAGCAAATCTATTACAGGATATGTGTTCAAAGTTGCTGGTGGAGCTGTAAGCTGGGTTTCAAAATTGCAGTCAGTTGTGGCTACATCCACAACAGAGGCAGAATATGTAGCAGCTACACAAGCCAGTAAAGAAGCAATTTGGTTGAAGATGATATTGGAGGAGCTTGGGCACAATCAAGAGTTTGTCTCTCTGTTTTGTGATAGTCAAAGCGCCTTGCATCTAGCAAGGAATCCAGAATTTCATTCAAGGAAAAAACACATACGAGTTCAATACCATTTCATTCGTGAAAAGGTGGAAGAAGGGACGGTACATATGCAGAAGATCCATACCAAAGACAGCATAGCATATTTCATGACGAAGGAGATCAATACCGATAAATTTACTTGGTGTCGATCCTCTTGTGGCCTGTCAGAAACGTAAGCAACATGATGGTACAAGGTAGAAAGAATGTTGTGAAGATATGATTTTTTCAATCAAATCTTCAAGTGGGAGATTGTTGAAAATTAAACCAACTTTCGGTGGAAAGTTGGATTTAATTAATCCACCAAATGGAAAATGTCAAAAAGGGTGGCTTTGTGTTGAAAATTAACAATGGTAGAAATGCACTTTTAGTCATTGTAATTTAGGGTATTTACAAATTAGTCCTTAAGCTTCAACTATAAATACCCTAGCTCATTTAGCTTCAAAACCATCCCAAAGCATTCTAGCTTTCTTCCAATACTAGAGAGAATTTAGAGAGTTTCTTGAGAGTTGTTTTCTCCTTTTTATCAAGAGAGAATTATCATTATTTTTTCCTTGGTAGATTGAGAGAAGTTGTAATTCCTATTTTCTTATAGTGAAATTCTTCTATCGTTGCCCGTGGTTTTTACCCTATATTATTCAGGGGTTTTCCACGTAAATTTTGTGTCTCTTTTATCTTCATTTTTATTTTCTCAAATTATCAGTTGCAATTTTTCTCTATCCGATAGCCGTCTTTCGCAACATATAATCCTCTGAATTATCATCCATCTCCAACCCCTCGAATCCTCCGATCAGTCCACCTTTTCCGATCGCCGCCGTTGGCTGATTCGAACTCCAAATAGATTTCTCCATCGAAGCAATGATTTCGAGATCGACACTGTCGGTGTCATACCACTTTAAACCTCTCGACGACGGGGTTTTAAGATCTAATGGACCTCCAGGGCTTCTTATTAGATCCCAAAAGGCTGATTTGTGGGTGGAGATGAGTAGCTCCGGTAAGTTTTCGATCAAGGGTCGAACTCTCTTCCCTAACATGGCTCAAGGAAGAACCAAATTGATTGTTTGATGGAGAGGAAATGAGGGTTGATTTTATAAAATCTTTTCTCCAAGCAAAAAGCTATAGAGAGTTAAGAAATATATGATGATGGTACGGTTGGGACACAGCCCATGGTTTAGTTGTTTGGAGCTATATGTATGATGATTGCTATTTTGGCTACTATAGAAAGTAATTATATCGGATGAAGTATACTATAGGTTATCAACTAATTATTTCTTTATAAATATAAGATAATGTTCGTCTAAATTATTTAACAATTGTATTTATATTTTATATTATTCATACAATAATTCTTTAATCATTAAGATCATTGAATTCATATTAATTAATCAAATTTTACATATTATAAAATAATTATTAAATTTATTAAATTATTATAAAATGATCACTAAATCCATCAATGACCATAATAGTAACAGTACACGTAAGGTGTGTTGCTATTTTTTTCTCATTTTTCTATAAAAGGTCACTTTTAAAGTGGGACCATGATTGAGACTTTATCTCGAGGGCAATTGAGAGCTTTTCAATTATTTCTGAAACCACCAAACTTTTTTTATTGAGAGCCCATTGAATTCTAGGGCCCACAGTTTTTGGCAGTGAAAGGATATATCTAGATCCACTGAAAAAGTGTTTGTTTCCTTTGTTAAGTTGATAAACTATCCTTATCATTTATATACAATTTTTTAAATTTTTTAAATATTATAATTCAACTCCAAGTTATAAATTTTATTTTAAATTAGTCCCTAAATTTTTAATATTCTAATTTCATCAACATATCGTGTCCCTCATTTTAAATTGATCTCTAAACTTTTGAATCTTTTATTTTTATCCTGAAGTTCAACCAAATATGTAATTAATTGTAACCATAATTTAACTTAAATTTTAATTTTTAACATATAATAATATAGCTTGGTATAATAGTTTTATTTAACGAAAGATATGATCAGTATATACCGATAGTTTAGGGATGAAATTATAATATTCAAAAATTTGAGGATTAGTATAAAATGAAAAATGTTGTTTGAAGATAAAATTAAAATATTTAAAAGATTAATGACTAACTTAAAATGAGATTATTAATTTTAGGATGCATAATACAATTTGTTCAAGAATTAAAATATTTTTTTGTTAGTTTGTGGTGAATATAATATTGTATATATTCAAAGATTTTTAAGCATTTGATATTAAACTTTTATACTCTGCATACGTGTTGCACGAACCTATGAGCTTAAGAGATAATAACAATTCCTTAGCCACTAAAATCATTTTTATTTGTGTAAAAAATTGCAATAGCTAAAGGAAATAAATGTATATATATACACACACATATTAGTAAATATTGCAAAGATTCATATACATTTATGTGCCTATTATCAAAAGATGGTTTTAAATTTATTTTTAAAAAAAATTACAATAGCTAAAGGAAATAAAGGTATATATATACACACACATATTAGTAAATATTACAAAGATTCATATACATTTATATGCCTATTATAAAAAGATGGTTTTAAATTTATTTATTTTTTAGAAAATAAAATATTACGAGTGTAGTAATGTTATTAAGTATGTTAGATAGAGGTACTCAAGTCATTTAATTAGAACAAAAACCAAGTTTGAACATAAAAAGAAGGGCAAAGGCATGAAAGTTTTACAATGCGATACTCTTAATATACAATTAAAAAAATAGTATTAATTTTATTATTATTTAAATAATAAAATCGGTGAAAATTTATATAAAACATTACTATTTCTACTTAAAACATCAATATTTTTTAACATTTTTTATAAAGTGTCCAATAATAACTAAACCGATAACGTTTTACTGCTCAATAATAACAAAACTGATAGAAATAATAATATTTCCAGTAATTTCTTATCGATTTTTTTATTTAAATAATAACAAAATTAATAATAAATTTTTTTAACTAAATATTAAGACTGTCACACGTGACGTAAAGGCAGGCCCAAACCGCGTGTGTAGTTCAGAATGTGCCGATCTCTTATTGGTTGTTGCTCAATAAGGACACGTCAGGTGAGTTAACTTGTGTGATGAGTTAGTACAAGGATAAAGAATAAGAGACAAGGATGTTGACTACTATCTCCAATTATTAATTTTTAAATTATTTTTTATATATTATTAATAATTTATTTTTAAAAACATTTATTAACTTTGGTACATGGGCCCACCTTTGTACAGGTTGAATCTTGGAAATGAACCCAGAACAACATCAATTTTAATTTTATTTAGGTAAATAATATTTAAAAAGTTTATTTAAAAAATAATATTTTCTTAATAAAGATGTTTTACCATTGGTTGATTTTTTTAATAGGTAGGAGGCAAAAGGCCATTACAAGATGGAATTAAAAAGAATGTGGACCAAGTAAGTTATTTAGAAAGCTATAATAAATCTGATATGGGATGTATGAAAAGACAAAAGTTGAACCATCATCGTTACATGAATTTTAATAAGGGCGTCAACAACAGAATTTGTTTCACGGTGAATTGAAAAAAATTCAAACATCCAAGATTTTGAATCAGTTTAGAGATATCACCAACAAGATTAAGTGGATTAGAGTGGGCAGAAGGTGAGGTGATCAACTTATACACTTTAACACTATCAATTTGGCATTGAATTCATCTAATGTTGTTAGACCAAGCAAGAGTGAGACCCTCGTAGGAGCCCCATAGTTTTACTTGGAATGAGAGGTGATCTCGAGCTTCTTATTAAAACCTGCTAGCAACTCACCTATATTATTTCGAATAACGCCACCTATAGATTCGAGTGAGGATAGGGGATTCACCACACTATCTGTATTCAAGGTACACTAATCTAAAGGAGTAGGTTGCTAATAAACCAATTCAGGTAAACCTTACAGTCTCAAACGATGCATCCAAAAGACATTTTGCAAGATCAAAAGAGAATTTGTGAGGATGTTGGGAACTTAAAGAAAGAGACCCACGGGAGGTGAGTGAATCCATTTGTCAGAAAAAAGAGTGTCACATAACATTTATGTGAGCATAAAAGACCTGAGAGATAACTTTTCCCAAAACAAAATGTGCATCCTCATCCGTTTCAAAGACACCATATTATCGATTTCTACTAACCTCACTGATTTGCATAGTGTGTTTATTTCTCTTTTACATGATTTCACAGATGTTTTAAGTGATCTACCGGATGACTTACCACCTAAAACAGGAATAGAACATCAAGTTGATTTTATTACGGGCTTATCAACTCTGAATCGACCTGCATATTCATGTAATCCTGAAGAAACCAAAGAATTCGAATGACAAATGGAAGCATTGTTATGAAAAGGTCACATCTGTGAAAGTCCTAGTCCTAATGTTGTTCCAGTCATTCTTGTGCCAAAGAAATATGACATATTTTGAACGTGTGCAGATTGCAAACTGATCAGCCTAATAACAATCAAATATAACCATTATATTCCACACCTTAATGATATGTTAGATAAACTTCATGGATCATGCATCTTCACGAAGATAGACTTGAAAAACGGTTATCACCAAATCCAAATGAAATAAGTTGACCAATGGAAAACAACTTTCAAGACGAAGTTCGAACTTTACAAATGGCTCATTATGCCATTTTGCCTCACTAATGCACCAAGCACATTCATACGGTTAATGAACCATGTTCTGAAAGTTCATAGGTAAATATGTTGTTTTTTACTTTGGTGATATCCTTATCTACTCACCTTCTTTTGAATCTCATGTCAGACACGTTCGTTCTGTATTCGAGGTTCTCCGATGAGAACATTTATTTGCCAACATGGACAAGTGTGTGTTTTGTAATGATAAGCTTATATTTTTAGGCTTTATAGTAAATGCGCAGGGAATCCATGTAGATAAAGAAAAGGTGAAGGCAACTCAAGAATGGCTCGCACCATCTTCTATCACCGAGGTAAGATCCTTCCACGGATTAATAAGTTTATGTTACCATTTTGTCAATGACCACCATTACCACATATTTAATGAAAATAATCAAGAAATCAGTTAAATTCAAATAGGGTTTACAACAACAAGAGGCACATATTCTTCGTCTTCTCGATTTTTCTAACACTTTTGAGCTAAAATATGATGCTTCAGGCATAGGCATAGATGCAGTACTCATGCAAGAAAGAAAACCTACCACTTACTTTAGCGATAAATTAAAAGTTTCACAACTAAATTACTTCACATATGAAAAAGAATTATTAGCACTCATTCAAGCACTCGAAGTGTGGTAACACTATCTTCTTCCTAGAGAGTTTGTCATACATATGGACAACTAGTCATTGAAGTGGTTAAACGGTCAAGGTAACTTAAGTAAATGACATGCTCGATTGGTTAAATTTATTGAATCTTTTCCATATGTGAATAAGTACAAACAAGGGAAAGATAAAAATGTAACTGATGCATTATCCCGAAGGTAGAGACACTCATTACACAAATGCATGCTAGTATTACGGGTTTATTTTTTTTATCTGAATATTTTTGAAATTTACAACCATTGTTCAAAATGTGTTTTTAATGAGTTTCATCTTGTAGATGGATTTATTTTTTGAATGAACAAGTTGTACATACCACAAGGCTTACTACGAGAGTTTCTAGTCCATGAGTCTCATTCGGGAGGACTAATGGGCCACTTTTGTGTTAACAAGACAATTGGCATAGTCTAGGAACACTTCTTATGGCTACTCATGATGAGAACCATGGAAAAGTTATATCCTTCATGCATCATATGCAAACAAGCAAAATCTAAGGTAAATCCTAACAGTTTACACTCCTCTATCAATTTCCTCCTCTCATTGGACTGCTTTATTTATGGATTTTATTATAGGCTTAACTCGAGCCAATAAAAGGTGAGATAGTATATTTGTGGTTGTCAACAAGTTTTCAAAGAGGACACATTTCATTCCATGTCATAAAACTGACGATGCAACACATATTGATGATTTATTCTTCTGAGATATAGTGAGGTTCCATAGCATCCAATCCATAATTGTGTCTATTCGAGACACAAAGTTCATAATCCACTTTTAGGAGGTATTATGGGGTAGGATTGGTACGAAACTTCTATACTCGACTACTCGTCATCCCCAAATCTATGGACAGACAGAGGTAATCAACCTGATTCTAGGTTCATTACTTAGAACCTTGATAGGTAAGAACACTCATAACTGGGAAGAATGTTTACCTTTCATTGAATTTGCATACAACATGTCAATCCACACCATGATAGGTTTTTCTCCATTTAAAATAGTTTATAGATTTAATCCACTAACTACTTTAGATCTCATTCCTTTGCCCTTTTTATCGAATTACTATTATGGATGGAGAACAAAAGGTAATTTTTGTCAAAGACATTCAAGACGAAGCTAAACAAATGATGGATAAAACATACGAAGTAGTGGCCCACAAAGTAAACAAAGGCAGACACCATATCATATTTGAATCGGGTGACTGGGTTTGGGTACAAATTAGAAATGAGAGATTTCCAAAATAAAGGAAATTCAAACATAACCCACGAGGTGATGGCCCATTCCAAGTACTTGAACGAACTAATGATAATGCCTATTGCATTAATCTTCAAGGTGAGTATGACGTGAGTGCATCTTTTAATGTTATTGACTTATCTCCCTTTGATGTTTTATATTCGTGGATGAATCCTTTCAAGGAGTTTGAGATGATACATGCACCACACGACCAAAAGATAAGGAAGATAGGCTCATTCTACCACTACGCCAATTAAAAAAGGACGGACCAAGCTACTCAAAGACAAACTCCAGAATGCAGTCTAGGCCTTTATCAGTAAAGGCCTACGTACCCACATGGAGATTGAAGAGTTCAAGGGAAAAAAACTCACTCATCCTTTCTACCACATTAACTTGGATCACCACAACCCAAGCTGCTTTCGGGTCCAATTGCAGTACCCACGAAGATATGCTCAGAAAAAAGTTTGAACTCCATTGAGGTACAGAACCTGTAAAGTTATCCAATGCTAAATCTATAAATCTTGGAATAAATCATTATATTAGGATTTTTTTTTTATTAGGATAAGGGTAAATATACCATTGAATACAAACCCTTGATAACTTATCACGCCCAGCCACATATCATAAGCCTTAATAGCCTATCAAACTCATTCCCTTGCTTATCATAAGAATGGACGCCTATCATATCCACTTTTCAAGCAATGCCGCCCATTCCCATTCTAGAAAGCTCATCTGACTGTCCATCAAGTCACAATGATCCCATCATGCTTACTTTCATCAACATCGTCAGATCAAAGCTTTATCAAGGGATCTCATTCATGACACCCACCTTCACATGGATTAGGATAGAAATTTTTATTATTTTATGTTTTCATCATGTTACAAGTAAGACTCCTCAAAACCCATATAAAGAATGATCCTCCCACCATTGTAAGCATCAAGTTTTCTTTCTTATATACAATACAACAAGAGATCGTTTTTGCAAGAGCTGATAGCCTTGTGCCTTCAAAGCTTATTTTCCTTTTAGTTCTTTTGAGTTCTTGAGAGAGAGATCTTCACACTCTGTTTTGCTTATTCATCACGATTAGGAGGGTTGGTTAGAGTCGTATTATCAATTTTTACTTTTCATTGTGATTAGGAGGGTTTGACAGGACATTTATCCTTCATAAGCATCTTCCATAAACACCATCTTCTTCATTAATCTATCGGAATGCCACCACCATCCCTAAAGTAGGGTTTGCATTATCAGCAAACCTACCAGGGATAAATTTTCAAATCAATTTACCCATCAATCCGACCATCCGATCTTAATTCTGTTTTCACCATTGTGATCTTTGAATTCTTATTTTTCCAATGAGCTTTTCTTTATTAAAATCCAGCTTCAAACACCCTTGGCCGCCACTTTAAAGGTGATAAATTATATTTTTTATTATATGTTTTGTCTTTAGCTTTATTTTATTACCCTTGTTTATTCATTGTGTTTATTTTATTATCTATTCTATTACCATGTTTTCATTATCCTAATATTTTCTCCCTTTTCTTAAAACTAATAAAACGCATCTTTGTGAAACCCTAGCTGTCTCCTACATCAATCCATCACATCCTTCTATTTTCTTTATCAAGTCTAGAGCTTTCTAGATTTGATTCCTTAACAAAAGTAACATCTATTCATCTTTTTCCACTTCTCTATCACGAGGTTAACATGGTAGCTCTGAATAATTGTACACTCAAAAATCGAAGTAGACTGGTGGTGGTGGTATTGCTCTTCCTTTAGCACCGAAAAAAGCAAGCTTAGAAAAAGCTTTGGAGAAAAGGGATTTAGAGAGTGTTGAAAAAGTTAACAAAAATGAAAAACTACACAGAAACTTTTCTTATTAAACAAATAACAGATACATTGCTTTTATAACACTCAACTATCAACTCTAACAGCTTAACAACCTAACCAACAGCTTAACAACCTAACCAAAGGGCTAACGGCTAAGCCTAACAACCCTAGGCTTAGCTCAAGTATAACAGTGCACAGACCATGAACGTGAAACCTATTTTGCATGGCTATTATTTACCAACATTCTCCCTTCTTATTCTTCTTTCTCTTTCAACAGTCGAACATTCACTCTTTCTTGAAAAGTGATTAACGCAGACTTGGACAAAGCCTTTGTTAAACCATCCGTAACCTGGTGTATAGGAGGGACGCAACTTACACTCAACTGATTGGTTGTTATCTTTTCTCTAAAAAATGGATATACAAGTCTACGTGCTTCGATTGTGCATGATAAACAAGATTTGCACTTAGAGCAATCACACCAGTATTATCACACCAGATAATTGTTTGTTCTTTCTGCTCCACACTGAGATCAACAAGCACAGCATTGACCCAAGCCACATTGGTTGCTACATCTGTAAAACTCTGATACTTGGCTTCCATGGTTGATCATGGCATGACCTTTTGCTTCTTGGAATTCCACGATAACACATTACTTCTCACAAGAATATAGTGACCAGACTTCAACCTATGATCGTTTACATAACCTTCCCAATTGGCATCAACAAAGGTGACAACTGAATAGTAGACGCTATAGGTGTGAATACCAAAGCATAATCTAATATTCCTACCAAATACCTTATAATCTTTTTAACAACTATGAGATGTTGTTCCCGTGGACATGCATGAACTGTGCCACCTTGCTCACACTATATGCTATACCAAGCCTCGTATGGCATACATATAGAAGTGTACCAACCATGCTACGAAACTACCATCTTGAAGCAATTTATCAGCTTCTTAACTTAGCTTGGTGGAAACTACAATTGGAGTAGTAGCCGGGTATGTTTTATCCATGTTGGTCTTTTCTATAAACTTCTTCTGACTTAGTGCCAAGACATGACCATTTATTTTAACCTTAATGCCCATAAAGTAGTTAATATCACCCAGATCTTACAATGAGAAACTATCACTTTGCAGCTTCACAACCCACTCGATTTCGGCTGTAGTTTGTCTTGTAACAACAATATCATCTACATACACCGGTATGTATATAGGCACTCCTTGTTTACTCTAAAAAAGAGTGGTACATCATCCCTTGACTCTCAAAACCACATCTGATCTAGTCTGTTCTTCAATTTGGTATGCCAGTTCCTAGGTACCTATTGCAACCCATATAGAGCTTTTTGAAGTTTACAAATCAACCAAGTACCATTAGGAGCAGTCTATTCCAACCCAGGCGATTGTAGTATGAAAACATCCTCGCTCAGATCATCATACAAAAATGCGTTGTTCATATCGACTAGTCTCAAGGGCTATTTATTCGTGATAACAAGTGAAAGAATGATATTCAACGTAGTAAACTTAACCATTGCGCTAAAAGTATCCTTGAAATCTTGACCCAGGACTTGGTAATAACCCGTAGCCACCAGATGAGCTTTGTGTCTTTGTATCGTGCCATCAGGGTTCTGTTTCAGTTTGAATAACCACTTGCAGCAAACAGCGGTCCGTTCAGCTAGTAACTCAACCAAGGACCACGTGCCATTTCGTTGAAAGGCAACAAACTCATCATGGACAACAGCTTCCCAATTGTTGGACTTCAAAGCCTGGTGAATGTTAACAGGTACAGCATCATCAACAACACTCGTAAAGACCTTCAGCTTAAAGCTCCACACTTGCTTCTGGTTAGCATGGGATACATGTTGGAACACGACTCAGGGCTTCTAACAATAGGTTTATCACTAGTTGGTTCATGTTATTGTACAACTTCACCGTTTAGTGAGCAAGGCCCCGTAGAACTACCCATAGGCGAACTATGCCCATTATCCGACAACGAAGCATCCTAAGAAGTGGACACCATCGTATCAACTGGTCCAACACCTGCTTCTTGAGACGACAGAGAAGCACACGATATTGCAGGAGTATGAACACAAGGCCTTTAATGCTTGGGAACAACCTCAAGAGCTGCAGATCGGTCGTTGATTTATACCTGACCAAATATGTTTATTTTTTGCAAACGGAAACACCAGCTCATCAAAATTTACATGTCTGGATATGTAAACATGCCCATCCAGACCAAGACATTAGAATCCACGATGTTGGGAGTTGTATCCCATAAACATTCAAACTTGAGACCTGAGTGTCAGTTTGTGCAATTAAAACTGTCGTAGGTGTAGGAAACAACGACACCTGAATACCCGCATGGACTTGTAGTATGGTTTCTACCCAAACAGTCATTCAAATAGAGACATGTTATCCAACACTCGTGTAGGTAGTCTGTTTACAAGATAGACAGTTGTAGTCACAACATATGACCAAAACCATATAGGAAGAGATATCTGAGCCAACAGAACCAAAGTCGGTTCAATTAAGTGTCAATCTTGTGCTCGACGACCCCATTTTACTTATAACTATGAGGGAAAGAAACCCTATATACTATATTCACCTTAGCCAATTCTTTCGACAACGTCTTGTACTCACCTCCCAGATCACTCTCAACGACTTTGATTGGTAAGGAAAACTGGGTCGCACCCATGTTTTTGAACAAATGAAAATCAACAATGGCTTATGGTTTATCTTTCAAAAAAGGAAATGTAATAACGAAAGCCACATTAGGGCACATAAGCAGCACCCCAAAGATCTGTAAAAACAAGTTGAAATGGCTCATTGTATACAGTCTTAAAATCATCAAATGACAGCTTGTGACATTTACCCAAACAACAATCAACACAAATATTATTCATATTGCTCAAAATATTTACATCAATGGATTTGTAAATTGTTTTCAAAGTACTAAAAATTGGGTGTCCTAATCTTTTATGCCAAATATCATAAGAACTAGGGGAAACAATGATTGAATTGACCTTTATCTTATTACAATCATTGTTTTTGTTATCCATAGTTCATGTGTAAAGACTAGCACTTTGCTTCCCTCGAAGAAGCACACTGCCACTAGTCTTGTCACGAACACAACATCTATCAGAGTGAAACTCAAAGAACATGTGATTATCCCTAGCAAAATTTAACACAGAGCAAATGCTTAGATAGTTTTGGTACGTACAAGAAGTCATTAAGTAGTGAGGTTTGAGAGGAATAAGAAATTTTAAAAATTATCAACCATATTAACATGAATTGACTCATGATTACCAACTAAAAGATTACATGGTCCCTCAAAGCCAGTTGGATGAGAAATGATAGTAACATCGGCGTCACATGATAAGTCACACCGGAATCCACCACCTACTGAGTACGTAGTGAAGTAACAATATGAGCCTGGAAAAACTACCATTCTAAGATGCAGGCACACCATTCTTACCATTAGTAGCAGAACACACACAACCAACATTGTCATAATTAATATAATGAGTACTGCTCGACTCATCTCTAGATTACGAGTGTCCACTGTTAACAAGGACACCAACAAAATCATGGTCAAACCAGTACCAACACCGATCAACCAAATGGTCAGTTTTACCACAGTCGATATTGAAGTCTAGCACGACCTCTACTTCCTGACCTTCCAACATGCGTAGAATATTGGTGATATGGCTTGTGATCACGCGAACCACCTGAACCAGACCATTCACTCACAACCTTTTCTTGAGCAACTTTAGCACACATAGGGATACTTTCAATCTGAAAATCAAAGCAAGAAAGTTACGTTTCAATATCTACGAGCATAGTGTAAGCCCGATCAAGGGATAAAGTTTCTAGAGTGATGGTTATCACGGCCATGAAAGATTAATACTCCCTTGGTAAGCCTTTTGAAATGCTAATAATATGTTCTACTTGAGACACTGGACTTCCACAAGAGGTAAGAGCATCACAAACCTCTTTAACACGCGTGAGGTAGACACACATGGACTAGTCTCCCTTCTTCAACGATTGAAGCCTATAGTGCAAGTTCATCACCTTCATAAGGGGTTTGTTTGTAAAAAACCTCAACATTGTGTTCCAAACAACTACAACAAATTTAGCACCAAAACACTGTGGCATTAGAGGGGCACTAATCGTAGACAAAATCCAAGATGCAAGAACACTATCTTGCACTAAGAAATATTCATACGCTTCATTGACAACAACTTCACCACTCTCACCAGTCACAGTCTCTTGAGTAATCGACATTGATCCATTCAAAAATCATTCGAGACGATAACTACGTACCGTAAGAATGACTTGTTACTTCCATAAAATAAAGTTAATCTCTTTGAGCACAACGTTGACCTTATTATTAGTGAACATCTTAATGTTATTTGAGGATGCTTCACCATGAAAGTGTCTATGGAAGCACCGGATTGCCCATAACTAGTCAAAGAAATCACAACATAATAAAAGAGAACTTCATAACCTCTAGCGAAGGATACCATGTTGAGAAAGTTAATAGAATAAAAAAAACTTCACTAAAACTTTTCTTATTTAACAAAGAGGATATACGCCGCTTTTATAACACTCAACTATCAACTCTAACAGCTTAACAACCTAACCGTAGAGTTAACGGCTAAACCTAACAACCCTAGTATTGAAAGAATAGATTGAAGAAGTAAACCAAAAAACTTTTTTTCATTCATCGTTCATAATACACTACACTGTATTTATATAGTAACAGAATTAGCATTAGCAGCTCAGCTGAGTTTGTTAAATTTGTTAAGTCTAGTAACTAATCTTGCTGAGCTGGATAACCAATTTTGTTGAGTTGGCAGCTTCCAAAATATGCTCAACATCCTCCCTGCTGCTTCAATTCTTCAACATCCTACCTGCTGTTCCAAGCTTTCAAATGACAAAACTCCCAGCCTTTGCCGAAACTCAATAAACCTGTCTTTTGCCAGAGCCTTGGTTAGTCCATCAGCTACCTGGTGCTCAGTGGGCACATAATTGACCTTCAACTTCCCAGCTGCAACCTTTTCCCTAAGGAAATGAACATCAAGTTCAACGTGTTTGGTTTTTGAATGATACACAGGATTTTCACTCATTGCAATTGCACTTGAGTTATCACACCAAATAACAGGCGAGGCTTGTACTCGAATACCCATATCTGCTAACAACGCATCCAACCAAGTTACATCCGATGTAACGTCAGCTAAGCTTCGATTGATTAGATGAACTGCAGTGCTGACTGCATATGACCAAAATCTAAACGGTAAGGAAGCTTGAGCCATCAAGACAAGTGCCAATTCAATGATGTGGAGGTGTTTCCTTTCTACCACTCCGTTCTATTCTGAAGTATGTGGGCAAGACAACCGATGGTGAACACCCAGCTTAGTCAATAGTGAAGATATAGGATGATACTCACCTCCCCAGTCCATTTGCACTTCTTTAATCACAGTACCAAACTGTGTTTTCACCATTTCATGAAACGATTGATAAGCCTGTAAGGCTTGATTCTTGGTTTTCAACAAGTATACCCAGCAATATCTCGTGTGTGCATCAACAAACGAAACATAATAGTAAAAACTGTTTGAAACAATGTGCGAGGGCCCCCATAGATCCGAGAATACAAGCTGGAAAGGATTTGTGTAAACCGTAGAGGATTCATTGAAAGGAATCTTATGGCTTTTTCCCATTTTACACGCAACACACATATCACCATTTACAATATTCGCAGTAGTAGGAAAAACAATTCCAATGTGTTTACAAGCTTTTACAAGTGAGGCATGAGCTGGATGCCCAAGTCTCATGTGCCATAAGACATAAGAACTCTTCACATCACTTGAAGCTTTATTAACTACATTTGCTTCTAAATCATTTGCACCGCTATGCTGATCATCAACTGTGGCAACAAATTGATACAAACCACCACTCTCTTGTCCTTGCAACAGAACAGTATCCGTTTCTTTATCTTTAAGAAGACACTCCTTTGCATGAAACTCAAAGTAGACACCATTGTCTCTATCAAACTTTGAGACAGAAAGTAAGTTTTTAGTAACTGATGGAACATGCAGTAAGTTATGAAGAAACAAAGCTCGATTCTTAGCATTGAGAACCACAGTTCCAGTTTTACTAATGTTTAAGGCTTGACCATTACCCACGACCAGCTTACCTGGACCAGTGTAGTCCGAGCCATCGATTACTTTGGAAGCCTCGGGGGTGACATGATGCGTGGCTCCCGAGTCTACAATCCATCTGTCTGATGTTTGAGAGACTACATGAACCTAAGGATGCACATTGTTACTATATGAATTAGTTACCTCACACGAGTTAACATCTATAGCAGTAGATTCGTCTTTTTGAGCTAGCACTCTTGGAAAATTCTGATCAAAGCGATGCCAACATCTGTCCACTGAGTGACCTGTCTTGCCACATAGTTGGCATTGAATCCTAGTGCGTCCTCGACCACGAGCGCCTGATCGTGCACCAGATCTTCCACTTGAACTATAAGGTCGGTTGTATTGACCATGACTTTGATTGTTGTTCTGCATACGAGCAACATTTGCACCCATGGAAACTTGAGCTTGAAGCTGGAAACTCTTAAGTTGTGCTTCTGCATCAACTAGCACAGACTTTACTCCATCAAGAGAGAAAGCTTCTTTACTCGCTGTTATAACCGCCATAAACGGCTGATAATCAAACGGTAAGCCATTTAATATAGTGGCTATTTGTTCCAAATCTGAAACTGCACTGCAACACGCAGCTAGTGCATCACAAACCTCTTTGATCTGTGTAAGATACGATCGCATACTCTCATCACCTTTTTTAATCGTCCTTAATTTACAGTGAAGGCTCATCACCGTTGTTGTGGATCGGTTGGCAAAAACCTTGAGAACCGTTGACCACACATCCGTGGCTGTTTCTGTACCGAAAAACTGAGGCAAAATATGATCACTGATTGTTGACAACAGCCATGAGGCTAAGGCACTGTCCTGTGCTACAAAAATCTCATACTCTTCATTGACTTTCAGTGTGCCATCATCGGACTGAACTTGCGCCGGCGGAGGTTTAAGTTCTCCAGCGAGTAACCGTTCCAGGCGATGGCTTCTTACTGTTAAAAGAACTTGTTGTTTCCATAACAGGTAATTCATTTCATTGAGCACAATGTTGACTTTCTTGTTAGTGAACAATCGATTGTGCCTCGATGACTCTCCAAGATCAAGGCTATGCACACCATCGTCAGCAGCCATGGATGAAACACCAGTGAAGGAAGAAGAAGAAAAAAAACTTTGCAGCGACTACCAGAGAAGCAACGGAGGGAAGAAGCCTCCAAGACCAATGGCGAAAGATACCATATTGAAAGAATAGATTGAAGAAGTAAACCAAAAAACTTTTTTTCATTCATCGTTCATAATACACTACACTGTATTTATATAGTAACAGAATTAGCATTAGCAGTTCAGCTGAGTTTGTTAAATTTGTTAAGTCTAGTAACTAATCTTGCTGAGCTGGATAACCAATTTTGCTGAGTTGGCAGCTTCCAGAATATGCTCAACACCTAGGCTCAGCTCAAGTACAACAATGCACAAATCATGCGTGTGAAACCTGATTTGCATAGCTATTATTTACCAACAGAGAGGAAATATGAAAATTGTTTTTGAGTTGGATGATTAAAAATGCTAAAATGATCATCTATTTATAGGCTTGTTTATGAGGGTAAAAACTTCCACATAAATCCATCATAAAGAAACAGATTTAATTCATGAAAATAATGATTGAATAAATATTATTATAATTAACATGTTATAGTTGGATTAATATGACCTTAAAACTGTCTAGATTCGTTCAAAATTATAGTTGTTATGACATCTATATATTAGCAAGTCAAACGGCTAAATCATATCCCCTTAAATCAGTTATAAAAATTCAAAAATTATTTTGCTATCTACTGCCTTAAAGATTGGAACCTAGGCTCAAAATTTCCCAATTTAATATTGTGGAAATTCACCAGTCAATCTTCCAGATATTAACAACTGTTACAACTGTAATATTACAATAGATTTATTTCAAATTTATATCAGTCAACAGATAATTCTGGCAATTAGTAGATAATTTCAATAAATAAATGCATAGGTCTAAATATGTGTTTTACCTATAAATATGATTCAAAGAATCTTATATCAGTTTTACAAAAAAATTTATATTTCCCCTAAAAAAGATAGAATACGAGAAAATATATCGAGGACACGTATTACGACGATCATGACCACTAATCGAATCAAATCGAGTTGAATCGAGCTGAGTTGGTCGAACAATAACAGTAGTGGCGCATGCATACGAGGGAGTTATTTTATCATATTCACTAAGGAAGGGAAAGAGTTCTTCTTTAAATACCTTCCTAAAGGCATTTTCCTTTCCAATGTGGGATACTTTCTTTTAACTCTTTATGCACAACCACTATTCCCCCACAAAATACGAAAGATTTTTTTTAAATAAATTTGAATTTAAAATGTGAGAAGAGCAATAACAAGATTAGTGGCTTAAGCACTAGTGAACGCATCTGGAACTAGTACATAGTATAGTAATGATGAGTAATTCTTCTCTTAGATAAGTGAACAAATCTTGAACTTTCTAAGATTAGGGTTAACTTATAATGTAAAACTAAATTCTTCATCCACGGAAGTTCTCGATGTGTCAACAAAGAGTATATACAAATGTGTATATATATGTAGCCTTCTTTCCTTAGGATTCTAATAAGTGTCCTAGAAAAATAGCCTAACATTTTTCATAGAAGGTGTCTAATCCTTCTCACTTAAGTAGGTTATTTCATCAAGTCTATCTTAACATAAACCACTAAAACTGGCTATGAGATAACTAAGAGCTTTTACAATAACTCAACTCACAATAGGTAAGGTGAATTTCTTCAAGTTCATCTTTAAACGAACCACCTAAACTCTGGGATAAGAAATCATTAAAAAAATCCATAAATTCAATATGTCCTTCTCACTAAGAACACCCAAACACTTGATTTTGAATTCATTAAGAGTTTTAAGAAAGCTCATCCTCTTTGGCGGTAAGTTCATTTAGTCCTTCGTAATTAGGACTACCCACTCAGCTCTAGGTTATGAACTTATTAAGAATAAATATTTAACCAAAACTGATAAATCCATCAAGTCTTTCTCACTAAGACCACCCAAATTTTAGGTTATAAATTTAATAAGAGCAGTTAAACTCATCTTGTGCATATACATTGTTTGTCATAGGGATAGAAAGGTAAAATGTACACTATGAGTCTTTAAGTGGCTTCTTTTGATCACATTGAACCTAGATAACTAAGTTGGGTATCCACCATGAATATCTTAACCAATGGGCTTTAGACTCATCCCCTTCGACGAATCTAAAACCAATTTTCGACTAAGCGAATCAACTAGATTCCTCTCCGACTTCACATACTCTAAAGAGAGTACTTCATTCCTTATTGGATATATCATTGGTTCATTCCATATGCAAATATATCTCTTCTTACAATTGTAAGCTGGGTTTTGAGCAACACATATCGCTTCTTGTGAATCACACAATAAGGATAATGTAGGAGTCAATTTTCCTGCAAAGGTATTTATGCTAACAAATTTCTAAGCCCCTCAACTTATTACCCAGCTAAGTCAAGAGAAATAAAATCTAACTCTATAGTAGAATGAACAATACAAGTCTGTTTAATAGACTTCCACGAGATCACTATGCCACCTAAGGTAAAGATATACCCACTTGTAAAGCTTACTTCATCATTATCATTAACCTAGTTGGTGTCATAATATGCTTCTAAGACCAAGGGATAGCCAACAAACTCGAGTTTCCAATCTATAGTACCCATAAGATACTTAAGTAAGTGTCTCAATGCAATCCATGTTTACTACTAGGATTATGAGTATATCTACTCAACCTACTCACAACATAGACAATATAAAGACGAGTATAGTTCACTAAGAACATAAGGGTCCACACGATTTTAGCATACTCGAGTTGGGAAAAACCTTTTCTTTTAATTTTAAAGAGTCGTATACTAGAGTCATGAGAAGTTAAAATATAGATGACATCAAAACTATCAAATTTCTTTAACATCTTCTCAATATAATGTGTTTGATTAAAAGAAATTATCTTTTTAGTTTTGGTAACCTTAACTTTTAAGATCACATCAACCTCTCCTAAGTCTGCCGTTTCAAATTTAATTGAAAAGAATTTTTTTTTGTTAATGGATTAAATTTTAGTACTGAATATCAACATGTCATTACAATACAAGCTTATGATAATGTAATCAGTCCCAAACATGTTTGAATACATGCATGCATATGCTCTATTTACAATAAAACCAAAACTCAAAATGGTTTTGTGAACTTTCTCATACCACTAATTTGGAGCTTATTTAAAGCCATAGAGTGACTTTTGAATCTACACACTTTACCTTCTATATGAGGTGCTTCAAAACCTAGTGGTTGTTCTATGTAGATCTCAACATCCATATTTCCATTAAAAAAATGCAATATTTATAACCATTTTATGTATGTGCAACTTATGAATGGACACTATCAAAAACAAGATATGGATCCTTAAATTTATTTTTTTGATAAGAAAATATATATCAAATAAGTCTCTATTTAACTTCTGAGTAAACCTTTTGACTATTAGTCTTGCCTTATATCTCTGGATTGACCCATCAAATCTTAGTTTCTTTCTGAAGACCCACTTAGAGATAATTGGTCTAAATCCTTTAGGCAAATCAACCAACTTCCATGTGTGATTAGACATTGTTGACTCTAGTTCATCACTTATTATATTTCTCAAAAACTAGTGTCAATTGAACTTATAGTTTCATCTTACGACTTTGGATCCTTATCTAAGAGGAAAACTTAAGCTATATGAACCGAAATTGAATCTATATTACTTATTTCAAAAATAAAGAAAGTTAGGAAATTTGGACCAAAGTAGTGGCTCTTTTACATCTTAGGCTCTAATTAAATCTCTAGAGTATCCTCGGTAGCAAAACAATAATATGAAGCATGCTTTTCTACTTTTGTTTCAACACTTAATATAGGTTTCTTCAAAGGAATTATATCTTCAAAGAACATACCATCCCTAGATTCACAAATAGAGAAGTCATACATATACATGAATATGTTTACGACACTATTTGAAGCATACTCAATAAACATTAAATCAACAATTTTAGGACTGATAATGGACTTCTTAAAGTCAGTTAAATTAACTTTTTCCAAACAATCCCACAGTTTTAGGTATTGCAAGTTAGTAACCTTTCCACAATTTGTATGTGGTATAGTCTAATTTCTTATTAGGTACTCAATTTAATATGTAATTTGTTAACCGAATGGCTTCCCCCATATGTAATCAGATAACCCAAAATTTAAAAGCAAAGAATTCATCATCTTCTTTAATGTTTTGTTTTTCCTCTCAACTATATCATTCTATTAAGGAAAGTTGGGGAAAAGGCTTCATGAATTATTTCATTCTTCTCACACACCTCTTTAAGAAAATTTGACCCATATTCACCACCTTTATCATATCTAAGCTATTTAATTCTCCTATCAAGATGATTTTCAACTTCTTCCTTATGAACAAGAAAGAAGTTCTCATCTTCATCTTTAGTTCCAATGAGATATACATTTGTATATCTTGAAAAGTCATCTACAAAGGTTATTCAATAGCATTTACCTTCCTTACACTTTGTTATTTTAAAGTCTGCTAGATCGGTATGAATAAGTTCTAACAGTTCAGTCTTTATCTTAAAATTAGTTTTTAAGGAAGATCTAGCATGCTTGACTTCTACACAAAATGTATATTTGTTAACTTATTCTCATCTATATTAGAAAGTAGATTCATTTTAATAAGTTTCTTAAGAGAATGAATATTCACATGTCCTAATCTGACATGCCACAAATCAAAAGTCACAACAATATATGAAAAAGTGGTGTTTTATTACTTTCATTAAATTAGGTTACAATTATAAATAAACCTCTGTTTAAATAAATTTTCCCTACATAATCATTGTTTCAAGAAAGTTTATGTAACACCCATTTCCCATATACGTTTCCGTACACAAGTCGTAGGTGTCACATGACTTTTAAAAACATTTACTTATTTTTAAAACCCATAAAAATTTTGGATATAAACAAAACATTTTAGTACAATAATAAAACATTCGTTGAAGAATATTACAAAATTGTAACTTTAATACATTCCAAAGTATTTTCTTAAGTTCATATACATGTCATCTAATTATAAAAAAGACATAATTGTCCTACAGTTACTGATGAGTCAACCTTGGATTGATGATCTCTTCAGCATTCCTTACTTTACTAGTCTTTGCTTTTACCTAAGCGTGAAATCAACACACGCTAAGTATTTACTTAGTGAGGCATAATAATGTAAAGAAAACTACAATTCATACAAAATTATATCATGACTATCAATATCCGAAATAATTCATATATTTCATGAGAATCATTTTAAAACAATTAGAGTTAAACAACGTTTATTTCCTATAGTCCTCAAAACTATTCTTAGTATGCCGAGCATATCTATCTTTTTGTATATTTTCCCAATTATCCTTTTATTTTGCCCAGTGTATGTCAAATGAGAATGTAAGGTACATGCACTGCACCGAAGTGTCAAACTGGTCATTCACCTTTTATGAATACCATGAGTGGCACCTTTTATGCCGAAATGCATCGTTATGCATTTAACTTTCATTTGTGGTACCTTTTTTGTCAAAATCCACCGTTATGCATTTAAATTTCATTTGTGGCACATTTTATGCCGAAATGCACCTATGACTCTCAATGCACATACAATGGGCTTTTAAGTCAATTTTACAGATTTAGACATCTATTTTAGCAACATCGATAACAATTGCACAACATTAATATTCATCCATTCATTTTATAGTAGTTCATACTCTAAAACTTATTCATAATATCATTCTCATACACGTTATGAAAATAATACCAAAATGTTGTAAAACATGCATTTACCAAAACATTTGAGGTAGACTCAACGTGTGTCTTCCTCCTTTCATACAAGTACAATAAATGCACTCACCTAATAAGCCTCGCTAGTATGTTGTAATGATGTCTGACCATTCGACAACTTTATCTTTGCCCTTTGTCTTGCTTGACTCAGGAGCTTGGTTATGATTTACACAAGCATCCATTAAGTGCACACACCATACTAGGCCTGTAAACGAACCGAATGCACACGAACGGATGTATGTTCATGTTTGTTCATTTAATAAATAAACGAACATGAACATAAACGAACAAAAAAATTTTTGTTCATGTTCGATCATTAAAGAATATAGCATGTTCATGTTCGTTCATTTAAATAATTAACGAACATAAACGAACACGAACGAACGAACATAAACGAACAACACAAACACACAAAAAAACTTATTCGAACACAACAAACGAATGTAAAAATAGTAAACAACAAGAATAACAACTTAAAATTCATTAATATAACCTGCAACTTTAGAGTTAATTTGTTCGAATACGAAAAAAACATACATAAATCATAAATAAGCTATATGAACATAATAAAGTCTTAAAGTTAATTTGTTCAACAAAACAATCTTCTTGAAATCCAAAAAACTTCAATAATCTTCGTAACATATTCAACTTGCCCTCAGCTCGAACATAAATGAACGAACATATAATCGAACGTTCACGAACAAACGATCCATTTGTTCATGTTCGTTCATTTAATTAAACGAACGCAAAATCTTGTTCATGTTCATTCATTTAATAAATAAACGAACATAAAAAAACTTCCCGCCGCATGGTTCATGAACGATTCGCTGAACGTTCAGTTCATTTACAGGCCTACACCATACCAATATTAGTATACTCTCTAACATTTATACTTTTAATAATACTCAAAAGTACTATTATATTCAATTTCTATCAAAATTCATTCTATCTTAAATTTTCCAGGCTCAATAGTATCGGTACCCTTACCATGGTATCGATACTTCTATACTATGGTACCGATACTCCCTTTCAGTATCGATACCATTTCTGCATTCTGCAATCCATGGTATCGATACCTTTATCTTAGTATCGATACCGACATCAGTATCGATACTAATTGCATCGGTATCGATATTGTTCATCATATTTCTTCAAATTTAAACCTATAGTATCGGTACTGTTCTTCCAGTACCAATACCCTTACCCAAATTTTCCATTTTTCAGCTCAATTTTTGCCCAAATGTCGTTTAAATCTCTTATTTTTACCTCCAATAATACCATTAAACTCACCATTACTTAACCCAACTAACTTTCCTCCATTTAACTTCTTATAACATCTAAAATATCGAAAGAACATCCCAAACTAAAAATACTACTTTTTCATACATGTTTTTAATCACATCCAAGGCTTCTAATCTCTTATTTACTTATTTGACAAGTCAAATATCTTGTAATCCTCAATAAAAACTCATATTTCAACATATCACTCAAAAACCCATTTTCTTCAATCTCAAATAAATCATCTATTTCTTAGTTTTAATCCTCTTTAACCCTTCCTTAAGCTTACAGTTCACTTAAGGTTTCAAGAACAAACCAGAAACGAAAGGAAAAACTAGCTAGATGAAGTCTTACCTTTGCCTATGGAGGAGAGCATGGGCAACAGGGGAAGAAGAAGAGAACATAGCTTATTTCTCACCTTTCCCCTTTTTCCTCATCCTAAATACCCTAATTAAAATGAATTTTAAATCAATTTCCCTTTAAATGACCAAAATTCCCCTTTCATTCTTCCATTCTTACCAATTGGTCTCAAATGCAATTTCTAAATAATTTCTTATACTTGACCATTTATTCAATTTATTCCCCTAAATTTCAAATTCTTTTATTATGGTCACCGACCCACTATTTGGGGTATTATAGTTTAAGTTTATTTGCTTCGAAAACTAATTTAATGATTGTCTTATTCAATAACTCACTAATAATTGGATTCCTACATAGGGCAAGTACATATCGAACATTATTCAAAGCTAAAGTTTTATGAGAGGTTAACTTTAGTAAAATCTTCCCTTTACCTAGCACTTCAGAGTTGATAGAGTTCCCTAGGTACATTTGTTTACCATTCTTCACATCCTAAACTCAATGAAAAGATCTCGTTTGGAGTAGAAATGTTTGAAGGTGACAATATCTACAATCCATTCAGTATTGTTCTTCACCAGGTTGACTTTAGAAACCACCGCTGCTATGACATCGTTAGTATTATCAACAATGTTCAGTTGTAGTTTGTTCTCATTCTGGCGATCAGATCATTGTTGACTCTGGTAAGTTTTATGTTCGACTCTTTCGCACATATAACAGTTGAAGAGCTTTGGTGGAGCCTTATCTTTCAAATGCTTCTTAAAGTTGACAAACTTCTTAGTTTTGACCTTCTACCTCTAATCAACTCATCATTTTGACTTATTAAATTTATACCCTGAGGCAGACCCAAATTTAACCAGATTAGCTTTAAAAGAAAGATTATTAAAAGATATAAATTTATCCTTAATTCGATTGGCTTCCTCTATTTTCATGTGGCTCGCCAGTTCCCCAATTGTGTACACTTTCTTCTTGTGTTTCAAAGTGTTGTGGTAGTCAAATCAGGACTTGGCCAACTTTTCAATAAGGACATTTACTTGTAGGACATCGCACATCTTTATGCCCTCGGATAGGATTTCAGATACTAGCTTCTTGTAATCATTAACTTGATCCATGATCGGCTTGTCAACGAACAACTGGAATTTGAGCCATTCACCGACCATGTACTTCTTTATGCTGGCATTATCGGCTCCATACTTCTTCTCCAACGTATCCCATATAGCCTTTGCACTTTTCTCATTGAGAAACATGTCAAATAGTTTGTTTGACAAGCTTTGACCGATATTTGACATTTTGCAGTATGAAATCGTTTCTAAATTGTTGGTTAAAAGTACTGCAAAATCAAATTATTAGCACTGACTGGATAATTATAAACAAAATAAGTAGCAAAGTAATAATCGTGTCGTAGTATGAACCACTACCTTAGAAATGATTTTGCCTTGATATGTTTAATTGCAACAATAGGCAATCGTCCCCCGAGATTAACACGATAACTCTAAATAATCGTGCACCCAAAAATCAGAGTGGACTGACGAATATATTTCTATTCTTTTAGCAACAGAAAAAGCAAGTTTAGAAAAAGCTTTAAAGAAAAGGGATTTATAAAGGAAATATGAAAATTGTTTTTGAGTTGGATGATTGAAAATGTTGGAATGATCATCTATTTATAAGCTTATTTATGGGGATAAAAATGTCCACATAAATCCATCATAAAGACACATATTTAATTCCCAAAAATAATGACTGAATAAATGTCGTAATTAACTTGTTATATCTAGATGAATCTGACCTTAAAATTATCTAGATTCGTTCAAAATTATAGTTATTATGAAAACTATATATCAGCAAGTCAAACAAATGATTTAATTCCCTTTAAATCAATTGATAAAAATTCAAAATTATAGTTGTTATGGCAACTATATATCAGAAAATCAAACAGCTGAAGTAAATCCCTTGAAGATTGGAATCTAACCCCAAAACCGTCCAAGTTAATACTATGGAAATTCATCAGTCAATCTTCCAAATATTAACAGTTGTTACAGCTGTAATATTACAACATATTTATTCCTAATTTATACCTGTCAACAAATAATTCTAGCAATGAGCTAATACACTGATTTAAATATTTGTTTTGCCCATAAATATGATTCAAATAATCTCATTTCAGTTTTTAAAAAATAATTTCATGGAAATTTTTCCGTATTTTCTCTAAAAATTTAGAACGCATGCAAATGTGTCAAAGACGCATATTGCCATAGCCACAACCACTAAGATGATGGTTGCAACACGTGTAAAAAAGAGTTGTTTCACCACATTAACTAAGATGATGGTATTTTCCTTCTCAGTGTGGGATATGTGCCCTCAACTCTTTGTGCACCACCAACCACGAGAACAAAATTTTTCAAGGGATACTGAAACCTTCAATTATATGGTGAAGAATAGAGGACCAAAGAGATCTAATCACGACACAATCTCGAAGAATGTGGATTGTAAATGGTCCACAAATTTGACAATGAGATTCGTGAGTGAGTTTTCGACACCATCAACTAAGGTTGGTAAGCAGTCTGTCCCTTAGCAAGAGCCACATGAAATATCGTACACATTCTAGATTCGGAAAATTCCAGGTTGTATTTTTCATAAAATTTACTTTTGTAAGATGTGCTTTTTATTGACATGCAAAGATTTTAGACAATGTTTTCAACATATATATCATCTAAATTAAAATGAAAGAAATATAAATAATAGATCAAACAGATTAAAAATGTATATACCTTTCTTCAAAGAATAAAAAAAATGTGATAAATTTCGAAGACATATTTGCATGAGCATGAATAGACTAAAAAATGTATCATCTCATATTCTGATTATTTTGAAATTTAACTATTTTTCGCTCTTGTTGGGCAAATAGTCCAGAAGTTTCTATTCGGTAAATAAAATCCATTAGAAGCCTCTTTAGGGTTTCTATCATCTTAGACCCACCGAACCCTATCATTTTCAGTGATTTCCCAAAGACCCCATAGACCCCATTTTTCTCAATGGTCTGTTCTATTTTTAAAGGTAAACTCTCTTTGTTTTTAACTATGAAACATGGATTTATTTGAAGGCCATTTGTTTCCTGGGAAAGTTTCAATGCAGCCATGGCTACACCTCAGCTAATAGCATCATCAATGAAATTATCAGTAAGGAACTCAGCTTCCCTTGAAGGGATAAGGCCATCAGTTGTAAAGTTCTCTTCTTTTGGAGCTTCAAAGCCTGGGTCTTTGACCAAAAGGTCCTTCAACGGTCTCGTTGTGAAAGCGGCTGCCATTGTTGCTCCTAAGGTAATTCTTACTGTAATCATAGTACTAAAATTCCATTGCGGTGTTGCACTGACATTGAAAACCGTTATGATTTAGCTGGTATGTAGTGTTGCGATCACAATTTAATACTATGGTTCGAATTCTATTTAGAATAGAATGAAAGAATTGGACTTGAGTGGAATCTGTTGCTATGCTTGCTTATATTATAAGGTACTATTTAGTGACGTACCAGATTTTATGTTGGGGATGAAAATATGTTATCAACTGAAAATACAAAACCGAGGATTTTATTCTATCGTCTTATTTGTTTGTATCAGTACGTCTCGTTCAAGCCCTTGGGTGATCGAGTGTTGGCGAGGAGAAGGCTGAGGGTGAGATTTTGCTTCCAACAACAGCTCAATCAAAGCCTTAGGGAGGTCAAGTGGTTGCCATTGGTGAGGGAAAGACAATTGGGAAGAACAAATTGGAAAGCTCTGTTAAGGTCAATTTCATCGAATCAACATTCTTCTCTTTGTTTTTTTGTGGATTTGTTGTGTCCGTATTTACTTTCGAAATCCTATGTTTTTTAGAATGGTGCAAAGGTCATTTATTCCAAGTATGCTGGAACTGAGGTTGAGTTTAATGATTTGAATCATCTTATCTTGAAGGAGGATGACATTGTTGGGATTCTTGGAGCCGATGACATTAAAGACCTCAAGCCTCTAAATGACAGAGTTTTCATTAAGGAGAATGAAATGAAACAGGTGTTAGCTGTTGGGCCTGGTACTCTGAACGAGGAAGGTAACCGGAAGCCTCTATCTGTTGCCTGTATTCTGAATACGCAGGGAATGACTTCAAAGGCAATGATGGAACTAATTACATTGCTCTCAGAGCATCAGATGTAATGGCTATGCTTTTAGTTGACTTGATAAGATTATGCTGTGAGGTTTACAACTACGATTTATAATGGTTGAGTAGGCCACAAGGCACAAGGATTTTGTAACATTTTCTTTGCTTCAATTCACTTTCTGATATGAGAAAATAGAAAACGATATTGCATTGATATATTCAGTTCACTTGAAAGAAATTTCCAATCGTATCTGCTGTAACATGAGCAAAAATTGATGCTAATTGTTTCTTACCACTACAAAGCATGCCTGATAATGTCAGACTACCTTTAAATATGGTTATATTATACATTAAAATGATAACTTGCTCCCAAGTCAAAAAGTGGATGCTCTGCCAATTTTTCATGGCAGTGGTTTCAAAATTGAACACCATCTGAATCAACATACTTTCTCTTAATATGCATAAATTCAATTCATCAATGAGCCTAGGCAAAGCCCAATCAATGGCAGAAGATAAATCAATTTGTTTTAGCATTTGAGTTTTGAGACTTTTATCCGTTAAGTGGCAGCTGAGGTACCATCATAATGTCCTCTCCATGCATTTCCACTATCAATCTCACTGCAAGTTTGATTGGGAACTGCCACATTTCCGAGATCACAGAAACACCAAATGCTGGAAGTTAGTTCAAACTGGTGTCGTTGCCTACTCCCAAGGATCATCGCCGACAAGTAATATGTCATTTTCGTGATCCACATAAACTAGTTTCCAGTCGGAACTTTGTGAATCTTCCATCTGCCCCTCGATACCAAACAAACGTGCTAGATCATGCCTGAGTTCATCATACCCTTTGTAGCGAGTCACATCAATTGACCTTCCCACAGAGCCTCGCTTTTGCACCTTCACAAGTTCAAACCAGCACCAAACATTTAGAGGTTATACTATAACATTGGGACTTACTTAAGCTTCCTCATAACATATATGTATCACGCTAGTGAATAAAAACAATACTTGTTTAACTTGAACTCATGTTTAGGCTCGGAAAGTCTTGAGGTTAAAAAAATCTGATTATAATGTACATGCGGCATTTCTATTTGAGCTTCTTACATACCTTTGTATATGTTCGCATACGTTGAGTTTGGTTGGCCCACAATCTGCCATTTAAAACTTCTGCATCGTTTATGGCAACGTAATTTGAACATCCAGTTTTGAAAGGTATGTTTGGCACGCCAAACGACTAAGAGCTTATTGCAGCAGTGGACATCTCTGTGTCAATATCTCTTGGATTGCCACAATAATTAAAGCAGGTTTTGAAGATACTTTTGAGAATCATATCCCCTTGATAACAAAGTGTCAGGTGCCAATCCATCAGTATTAGGTGTAAATGGAAGATTGTTCCGAGGATGTGATTGGACATCACCTTCCAAAAAGGTGGGAAGGGAGAAATTATGCTGGATGGTGCCTAAATCCAGGCAATATGACGTTCCAGAAGAGGATGCTTCTAATTGGTCTGGCACGGTACTTTTGTACTTCGATTGTTCTGGACCTTTAATAGCAGGTAGCTCATGTTTGATTCGGACATCAGACTTGCTCTGAAGCTCCTGAACCAGTGTACTTGCAGGCTCAACAACTGGATCTGTCACCAATATGGGCGGTACTTGCTGACTTCTGCTTAGAAAGCTTGATGGTGAAATGATACATGCATCACAAGGCTCACATCAAAGGAAGAAGTAATAACTCTTCCAAATGATCCACTCGTCCAAGCATTGGAAAAGAAGATCAGAACAGAAGCAGACTTACGACGACTTTTTGAATGAGATCCTGATCTTATTTAGTCAAGATGTCTTCTGGAGATACAACCGTATGTCTCTTATCTTTCAAACGGTTCTTGAATCGCATCAATCCGATATCGGGAACTCAAGCTATGTCTATTTTACTGAAGACGGTGCATGCAGAAAATCCTTTACGGGATTTTGTAAATATTACGAATTTTTAATATTTTTATTGATTATTTGTAATATAACTTAATATAGGATGATGCATTATCTTTTAGGATTAGATTTATTACTTTATTAGGAATTAAGATTGGGTTAAAAATATTATCTTTAGTTATTATTATTTTATTAGGAATTAGAGTTAATATATGTTTAGTTTATTATTATTTTATTCATTAGTTATTTAGGACCTTTAGAACTCAGCCCCTATATAAAGGAGGCTTCATTAAACTTTGTAATTCAAGATTTCTTTGATTAATAATACAACGAGAGTTCGTTTTTACAAGTGTTGATTGCCTTGTGCCTTCGAAGCTTCTTCTCCTTGAGTTCTTTCAAGTTCTTGTGAGGGAGTTTAATCTTCACAATCCAATTTGCCTTTTCATCGCGACTAAGAGGGTTGGTTAGAGCCATATTATCGTGTTTGCCTTTTCATTGCGACTAGGAGGGCTCGATAGGACATTATCCATCGATTTTCCACATATCCATCCACGTCATCAATCATCTTTATCGTTCACCTTCATAAGGAAGATCTTTTGATTTATTGGTTATCTTATTTTATTTGCAATTCATTTATCTTTTCTTTATCTTATTTTAATCTTATTTTTATCTTGTTTCCAGCACCAAAAAGAAACCCTATCTATTGCCGCCACCTTCCCGATTCATCCCTTATTGTTCTTCATCGAGTCTAGATCTTTTCTAGGTTTGATTCTTCAACAAGAGCAACGTTCATTAACAAGCCACCGCTTCCCTATCAATTGGTATCGGATTTGGGTCGATTCATGGAAAGAAACAAGCAATCTTGCTTGTTCTTGCACACAAAACCGTCAAGGTACCCCAACGGAGCTAGTTCACAAAAGATTCAGCGTTTCAGGTTCTTTTTATTTAATTTTAATTTAGATTTAAATCCTTCTTGTTAGTTTGCTATTTTTTCAAAAAAACAAAAAAACAAAAACAATAAAAAACAAAAAAAAAAGGCCAAAAAAGCTAAAATTTCAAAAAATTTCAAAAAATTTTAAACGAAGGTATTTATGGCTGATTTTATCCATATATCATATTCATTCTAAGAGTAATCCCCAGTCCAAATTTCACCCCAATAGGAGTTCATTGGAGCCTTCAAATACATCATTCAAGTTTCATCGGCAGATTCGGTTTAGAATCTTGTCGAATTTCTTGAAAATATTTCAGGAGGAATTTCGTGGTGAAAATTTCCAGATTGAAAATTCATATATTGAAGATCATTCAAACAAAAAAACATAATTTTTGGAGATCAACAACACCTTTGAACAAAGCGATCAAGAAAAACAGATTGTTTGAGGACTCACTGTTCAACAGAGTCTACTGGATACTAATGAAGGTATTTGGTTCTGAAATTTTACAAGTGATTTCTTGACGCATCGAAAGACATTCAAGAATTTTTCCAGAATTTTTTGACACCGGTAACCCCATTCAAAAACGTTGCTCAAGTTGATCTAGCGTTTTCCAGGTTTCTGGGTTGGTTCTTTTTTTTTTCTTTGACTCTTAGTGCTTTAGGTTCTTTTTTTTCCTTGTTATTGTTCTTTTGCATTATCTAACACATTATCTTCCTTGTGTTAGTAGGACTAAAGAGTTTGCATACTTCTTCCTTCTTTGCATTCTCGTTCTCTTGGAGTCTAACCCTTGTTTGGCCTCTTAGAACTTTTAAGTTTTTTCTTATCGCCTTTGCTAGTAATCAAACTTCGATACGAACTGTGGAAGACTACTTGGTAAAGTGAGTTTTAAAGAGTACAAGATCGGCTTAATTGCCTCTCGTTCTGTTACTTTCTTGGAGTGACTTGTGAGGTTTCTTGCTTTGTTGAATTTTCTTCCTTTTATTTTTATTTTACTTTAAAATTTTCTTTTGAGTGTTATGATTTCAGGATGGGCGACAATAACAACAAGACGCTTACAGCTATCTTAGCCACACTTACCCGACTCACGACTCAAGTTGAAAGATTTGATGAAATCGTGAGAGAACGACAAAAACCACAACTGGATCTACCAAACCAGAATCCAAGACCAAACAATGTTAAACTTTTGGTACCCGGGCGAGAACAACCACGTTTTCAAGCACCCGAACTCTTTTCAAAACCAAAGTTCACGATCCCGTCTTTCAAAGGAGACAATGATCCAGACAGGTACATCGAATGGGAAGGAAAAGTTGATCTCATGTTCGCATACCATGACTGCCCCCAAGCTCAACAAGTTCACCTCATCACCACACAATTCGAAGGATGTGCTCGAACTTGGTGGATGCAAACAAGGAAAAAGATCCAGAACTTCCAAATTCCAACAATCACTTCTTGGACCGACCTTAAACAAACCATGAGGAAGCGATTCCTACCGACACATTATACACGTGAAGTTAAACTAGACTAGACCGACTTCGATAAGGTAGAAGTTCAGTTGAAGAGTACTATAAGGAGATGCAGTCCTTACTCAATAGGGCTAACATAACCGAAAAAGAAGAGGTCACCGTGTCAAGATTCATCGTCGGTTTAAACTCAAACATCATTGATCTTCTTGATCTACAAGGGTACGAAAACCTTGAAGACGCACTAAAGAAAGCAATGACAATCGAAGCACAAATCCAAATGAGATCTCGATTCAGTGAACATTACCAAGGTACTTCATCCTCTTACCAAGGTAATCCTTCAAATCTTTCCTCATCTTCTACTCCATCTTCTCTAAAAAAGCCAAGAGATGACAAACCTGACAAGGAGAAAGAACGACCAGCAAAGAATGACACACTTCCAGTCCCTAAAGATCAAATGATAATTTGTGAAGAGGTAGGGAAAGCAAAAAAAGAAAAAGTTGAGAAAGAGGCAAAAGCAAAAGAGGTCACTAGTTATAAAAGCCAAAAGAATAATGACCCATGAGAGGTGAGTGAACCTAAATGTGAGAAGAAAAGAGCGACTCAAAATCTATGTGTGAGCGCAAAAGAATTGAGAGAGAACCTTCTTTACAAACAGCATTGCATCCTTGTTCGCTTTAGGGAATCAATTGTTTCGATTTTTAACATTAACAAGGATTTGCCTAGTGTTTTTTTTATCTCTTTTATAGGATTTTCGAGAAGTGTTAGGTGATCTACCTAACGAATTACCACTGAAAAGAGGAAAACAACGCCAAATCAATCTAATTCAAGGTTCCATCATACCTCGTCAAACATACAATCTCGAAGAAACCAAAGAGTTGGATTTGTTACAAAAAGGCTACATCCAGGAAAGCCTTAGTCGTGACGCCATCATAATGACGAAACATGATTTGAACAACTCTACAGGCTTTATAGTTCGTGCACAGGAAATCCATGTAAATGATGAAATAGTAAAAGCAACACGAGACTGGCCCACAACATCTTCCATAGCCAAGAGTTGTCGAATAATATTAGGTGACCCTCCTGACGGGTTACCACCTGAAAGCCCTAATCACTATGTCATATCAATGAAGAGTCGCAATTTATGGGAATCCAAAGACCGAGGTAAACAAAACACAGTAGACGATGCACTACCACGAAGGTATACTCTTACCTATCAAACACATACTAATATTCCGAGAATTGAATATATCAAAGATCTATATCATAATAACTCGGATATTTCTGATATTTCTACCCATACTTTTAAAAGTGCTTCTAATGAGTTTTATCGTGTATATGAGTTTCCTTGCCAACTAAACAGGTTCTACAGTCCAAAAATCTCCTCCAGAGAATTTTTAATTCATGAACCACACTTAAGAGACTTAAGGGATTACTTTAACAAACCAGTTGATATGGTTTTTAATCACTCATTCTCGCCACACACGAATAAAACCATGGAGAAATTATCTGAAGCAATCATACAGAAAACCAACAGTGGTCGGCACCATGTTGAATTTCAACCTAAACATCAGATTACAAGACTTGTATGCAAAAGAGGATTTCAAGACTACAAGAAATCGGTTCCTACAAAGAAAGAACCTCGACTAAAACGCATAAAGACACATCACATTGATCCTGGTAAATGTTTCACAAGTTTTTCTTCCAACAAATATAATTCTCTTTCTCTTGGATTTTCAGATTCGAGGACGAATCCTTTTGAGGAGTGGGGGAATGATACATGCACCAGAGTCCATAATACATGCTTCTTTGGACTAATGCTTCTACTCGAACCTATTAGAAGAACAAAGTCTCGAAGATTCAAAGCATATCTATTCGGTAAGTATAATGTGAATAAATCATTAAATGATTCTAATGTTGCTCCCTTTAATGTTTCAGATTCGAGGTCGAATCTTTTTGAAGAAAGGGAGCATGATACATGCATCACAAGGCTCACATCAAAGGAAGAAGTAATAACTCTTCCAAATGATCCACTCGTCCAAGCATTGGAAAAGAAGATCAGAACACGACGACTTTTTGAATGGGATACTGATCTTATTTAGTCAAGATGTCTTCTGGAGATACAACCGTCTGTCTCTTATCTTTCCAACGGTTCTTGAATCGCATCAATCCGATATCGGGAACTCAAGATATGGCTATTTTACTGAAGACGGTGCATGCAGAAAATCCTATACAGGATTAATACGGGATTTTGTAAATATTACGAATTTTCAATATTTTTATTGATTATTTGTAATATAACTTAATATAGGATGATGCATTATCTTTTAGGATTAGATTTATTATTTTATTAGGAATTAAGATTGGGTTAAAAATATTATCTTTAGTTATTATTATTTTATTAGGAATTAGAGTTAATATATGTTTAGTTTATTATTATTTTATTCATTAGTTATTTAGGACCTTTAGAACTCAACCCCTATATAAAGGAGGCTTCATTAAACTTTGTAATTCAAGATTTCTTTGATTAATAATACAACGAGAGTTCATTTTTGCAAGTGCTGATTGCCTTGTGCCTTCGAAGCTTCTTCTCCTTGAGTTCTTTCAAGTTCTTGTGAGGGAGATTAATCTTCACACTCCAATTTGCCTTTTCATCGCGACTAGGAGGGTTGGTTAGAACCATATTATCGTGTTTGCCTTTTCATTGCGACTAGGAGGGCTCGATAGGACATTATCCATCGATTTTCCACATATCCATCCACGTCATCAATCATCTTTATCGTTCACCTTCATAAGGGAGATCTTTTGATTTCTTGGTTATCTTATTTTATTTGCAATTCATTTATCTTTTTTTTATCTTGTTTTAATCTTATTTTTATCTTGTTTCCAGCACCAAAAAGAAACCCTATCTATTACCGCCACCTTCCCGATTCATCCCTTATTGTTCTTCATCGAGTCTAGATCATTTCTAGGTTTGATTCTTCAACAAGAGCAATGTTCATTAACCCGCCACCGCTTCCCTATCATGAAACCTGAAAATTATTGGTAGAAGGTGAAGTTGAACATGATGGAGCATCACCACCTGTAAGACCAGAATGGGTTCTCATAGCCATAAGTGGTTTGTTCTGATTCGGAGGTTGGCTCACCACAGGCTGTTGAGGTTGCATGTACATTGATGTTGAAAAGCCATTGCTGCCATGTGTTTGTGGACTTTGAGAAAGAGGCAACTGTTGCAATGGTTGGTTTTGTTGATGCATTGGCTGTTGCTGCATTAATGGAGACTGCAACTGTGATCCAGTTGGTAAGAGATTATTGGTACGACTGCTGCTGCTGTTGCTGCAATTTCTGTAATAGTTGTAAATGAAGCTGCTGTTCAAAGAGGCCCTGCTGAGCCAGTTGATGAATCTGTAGCTGCTGCTGTGTCCTCTGAGACAGACTCCGCTGAAATTGCATTTGTTGTTGTTGGCTCTGTACAAGGTTAGATTGTTGTTCCATCTGTTGTTGATTCTGCGTCTCTTGAGGTAATGACGTCAAAGGATATGAAGTCTTATTAGCCAAAAGGATAGTTTGAGTTGACTGGCTATTGCTTGTTAGTAATTGTGGTTGTTGCTGCTGAATCTGAGAATAAACACCTGGCTGATGCAAATTTTGATTGAGAATCTGGTTTGCGGAAGTGATGCCATTATTTATTTGAGCCGATACAAATTGTTGTTGCAACTGCTGCTGCGCCTGTGACTGTTGTTGTTGTCTTTGTTGCTGCTGTGTCAGCGGCGGTTGTGATTGTTATCCTTGTTGTTGTTGTTGCTGCAGCTGCTGTAGAGGTGGCTGTGGCTGAGGCTGAGGCAGCTGTTGAAGATGAGACTGCGGCTGTTGTCGCTGCAACTGCTGTTGGGATAGTTGCTGTTGATTTTAATTCAGAGGAGTCTGCAATAACTGCTGGGGCCATGTCATAGACGCCTGAGGCAGCTGGTTGACTTGGTTTGGATTAGTTTTGTTGAACTGCATATTTAATGCAGGTAATGATGGAGCTTGAAAATTCAATAATTTGGAAGGATCGTCAGTGCTAAGGTTATTTTGCAAAGGATTTGAAGACGCAATTGGAGGAAAGAGTCCTGATTGAGCAGCTGCCAGCTGATTATTTTGTTGCATGTTCATCCACTGAACTAAACTCAAACCAGGAAAGACTGAACTAGGTGAGTCCTTCATGCCAAAGTCATCTCCGAGCCAGGGCATAGTTCTCTTGAAAACATTCTTAACATCACCGTCATTATCTGTAAAAGCATCTTCAAAGATTAGAACTAAGTTCTTTACTTTTCCTGTTATTTGTCCTTGTTTATATAGCAAGATATATCTAATAATATGGTTCACCTGGCATCCCTGGTAGCTTGGGGAACCTGGGCCTGAAAAACAGTGGCGGGCATACGCAGAAAGGAGTTACAGCAGGCTCAATATCCCAAATTGAAACTCAGCTAGGCCGTTCACCAGAAGTTGATTCATCCCATCCTACCTGTTTAGATATAGAAGTAAATTGCCAAAATCAGAAAATAACAAGCCTTTTCTCCTTATGCAACAAATATCAAGATTTACATGTTACCCTGGCAGATAAAGATTTATGTAGCCAAGTTCATATATATTAGAGCCATGTAGTATAATGGATACAACAGATGAACTTAAAATTTGCATGTTAATAATGTATTTTCCACTGAAATCACGCCAGACATATTTGGGAAAAAAAAGTACAACATAAAAATGGACAACACTTGCATTCATACTATCAAAATGTCCAAAGAATACCTGAAGATTGCGCCACTGTGAATTCTTCCATCGCACAGGATCCAGGTCGCTGATACCAGTAATTGTACCCATGTATCTGCGTACTCTAGACTCCTCGATTTCAAACATCATTCTAAACCGTATGCCAAGAGAAACTTGGGTATACATGGTTTTGTTATACTTTGCCAAGGGTACCACAAACTCAAAAGGACTTGCCCTATCAAAATTAATAAAATCTATTCAGACATATCAATACCTTATCTTTTATGACAAAAAAAGATGATTACTTGATAACAATGAATTAAAGGACAGTCAAAAATATATTATAGGCAGAAATACCTTGGATTATAGAATATAGTAAATGGGCTGTTATTTGCAGCAGCATGAGCCGCAGCAGCAAGGATCCCAATATGCATGCTATCACTAGAAATAACCGATGAAGAGAGAGCTGGCTGCTGTCTATTAGCCCGCCTTATACCCAAGAGAAACTGCGACTTTTCATCTCTACATTAAGCAAAGAGTTCCAGTTAAGCAGCATAAAATTTATATATGAATGTGTGTCACTATATATGTATGAATATGAACCATACCTTATGAAAAGAACAGAATCACCAGCAAAAAGTCTTTTGTTGCTAACAAAGACACTCCAACCAGTATTTAGAAGGTGCCTCTTTGGTTGACCTGCAAAGAAGCCATTATGCATTGAATTATATTATTCCATTTCTTTATCCTCAAACTGTTTTGAGTAGCATAATACAGTGAACAGAATGATATGACCTGTATAACAAAAAGCATTATTAATTAAGTTGTGAAAGATGGATTTCTTTATCCTCGAACTGTTTTGAGTAGCAAGGATGCTAGTGAATATATTTATGAGAACATAAGTAATGATTGCTTTCAGCAAAAACACAGACTTCTAATTCTGAATCGGAAGAAGGGAGACATCTAGAAGAAACTGATACCTCGATAGATATGCCTAAATGTCCATGTCTTCTCATGTAAATCTCTGGCTACTAGCTCTTGAGCAGGTAGTTGCATCGAAAAATCCTATCAAACATCATCATTTTAGTCTCGGTAAAAGTAGGCACAAAATGCTTACATGGCTCTCAAATCGCAAAATAGAAACCGAAATATTGAAAATTTTTACACACCAGAGGAGGGAAGATCTTCTCAGCTGCTCTATGAGGCACAGAAAATCCACCATGAGTGCTAGTGTCACTAGCTGTAAGAGTCTTGCAAAAGAACTCAGCAGGTTGTCTACTTTGGTTGAGGCCTATATCAGATGCCAGTAATGCTTCCCTGTCATACTGTAGAATACTACTTTAAAATTCTTCCCCAAATTTCAGGAAGGGAAAAGGAGGCAGTTACTGCGATATTAATGTAGTAATTCTCAAATGGATTAGTTGACCTACTTTGCTTACAGGTTGAAGAGTCATCTGAGCATAGACCTCATCAGATTCCGGATCAGCCTGGTTCAAAATTTAAATAAACAAATAAATTAGAAGCTTCAAAGAACCTTATAACTTCCTTTTTAGATCATTTCTAACTGTTACAATGTTTACACCATCCGGATGACCACATGGATGCACCAAATACCTAAGCCAGCAACGACTTAGCTTCAAGGAAAGCGATATTGTCAATCAAATGGTGCAGCACATAGCTGTTCACATGCATCTCGAGATAAATGCACAAAATTCATTTAGGAAACAACCACTATCTCTTCAACGGTTTAAAGAAAAAAAGAAACTTGGGATAACAGTGGCTTGCTTTTGCTTACATGCAATGTGACATTATGTAGCATGCAAATTAACTTGGAAGGAAGGTTAGGGTAGCTTGGAACGAAATCAGTCTCCTTCTGCATTGATGCCGCAACCTGAGAAGAAATATACATTATTAATTAGAAAGAATAAAAAAATCATAAAAGACCAGGTTCAGAAACAATTATTCCATAGCAATGAATGAGGAAAACGACTCACTTGCTCGCTATGGCCTTGAGGGAAGTAAACCACCAAACTTCCAACTGGCGGCAAAGAAACAAGTGGTCCAGCACAAGCATACCATAATTCTGAATTGATACTCTTCATTTCTCCTGCATTACCGAAACCAACCAGTATCCCCCCCCCCCCAAAAAAAAACCACACACACACAAACAAACAAGAGAAGGGAAAAAATTAAAAGCTTCAACTACCTAAAGATTCACGTCGTAACCGGTTTTCGTCCGGGCACGAAATATTTACTTGATGGGAAAAGTGATGTGAATAAATGGTTTTAAAAATAATTTGGGAGTCGCCATCGGCCTTTTGGTTCAGGTAGGTCGAATACCTAAAAAATATCTTTTAAAAGAGTTTTTAAGAAAACATCAATTAAAAGATAAACTGATCTGCGTTTTAACCAAAAATTTGTTCTTTTTAATAATAAAAAGGGATTCGTGGTCGGTTACGTTTAGGGAATGATTAACACTCCTACAACGCCCAAAATTGGTACTTTTTAATTATAAATTGTCTCTATTATTAAAAATTAACAATTCAAAATATATTTAATTCATAATTATGTTATTTCAAATAATTTAAAGAAAATATATTAATATGTATAAAATATTTATTTATTTAGAAATATCAGAAAAGGGCTTCTAGGTGCTTTAAGACAGCTCTTTTCTTCGATATTAATAAATAAATAACTAAAAAAACATTTTTTTCTAAAAAATAATTAATATATAATTTATAAAAAAACAAGATATTTATTTATTTAAGAATATCAGAAAAGAACTTCTAGGTGCTTTAAGACAGTTCTTTTCTTCGATATTAATAAATAAATATTAAAAATATAATAATTTTTCATAAAAATGATTTAAATAAATTATAATTTTTATAATATTTAATATAAATATATTTATAAGACTAAGATAATAATAAAATAATAATTAAAGCCATAATTAAAATATAAAAGTGATAACAAAATAATATTGTAATTAAATAATGATCAAAATAAAAGAAATTAAAATTATAAAACTAAATATAAAGTATCAAAAATAAAGATAATAATTTGAAACATTATGAAAGATAATGGTTAATAGTGTAATTTAACCTAATTAATTAATACGGGATTAAAATAAAAAATACTAAACTATAAGGGACTAAATTTGATATTTACCTAAATATATTATTTAATACTGGTAAGGACTAAAACATAATAAAATAAAATTCAAAAACTGAATTAAAATGTTCAGAAATTAATTTCAGTGACTAAATCGTAAGGATTATAAACTATAGTGACTGCGGAAATGGTTTACCCATGATGGAAATTACACGCACACCCCTCCCCCCAAAATGACGTCGTTCGGGGGAGGGTTTATAAACCCTAAACGCCTGGCCCGAAGGGCCAAGCTTTCTCATTTCTTTCTTTCTCAATTTCTCTCTAAAACAGAGAGAAGAAATTCTCTCTCGTCTCTTTCTTGCTTCCCTCAACAGAGGGAACTTCGGCCGCTGCCGGCCACCATACCTTGGCGTCAGACGTCACCGCCGGCCACCGTGAGCGGTGGCCGGAACTATACAATCTCATACCAAAAGGGAGCGCTAAACACCCCCAATACCGAATCCAACCTTACTTTTCTTTAAAAAGCTCCTAATCGGAGCAGATCTACAAGAATACCTTCGGGTTTTGGTGGTTTCAGGCGACGTTTACTCTCCTCTGTGGTAAGTTTCTTCTACCTTTTCTTCTTCCCTTGATTTGTTGTTGACTGAGATCGTTGGTAGTTTGTTGTTGTTGTGTTTTGTTATCTGTTTTTCTTCGTTAGTTGCTTCCTCTTTTTTTGTTTTTTCTGTCTCCCTTCTCTTTTTCTTTTTCTTTTTCTGTCGTCGTCCTTTTTTTTTGTTTTGCAGGATCCGGTGGCTTTTATAGCCACCACCGAGCCATGCTCGGACCGGTCTAGAGGGGGAAGTTCGGTGAGTCACCGAGCTATGTGGTGACTCACCCCATAGCCGTGACATGTGGGGAACAGCTGGCCTTCTGGAGACTTCTGGCGAGGGCGGCGGCAGCTGGAACGTCTGGAAGCAACGGCGGTGGCCACGTGGTTGTTCTGGAATCTTGGAGGCGGCTGGGGATCACTGGAAGCAGCGGCTGGGAGCTAGGGTTTGAAAACCCTAGCTGAAACCCTAAATCAGTTTAAGGTTTCCATTTGGGTATGGGTCAGTTCTGGTTGGGCCTGGGATTTGGGCTTGTAAACGGGCTTCCAGTTTTGTAATTATTTATTAAATAATAATAATATATAATATTAATATTAATAATAATAAATAATAATAATAATAATAATTATAATAATAATAATAATAATACTAATAATAATAATAATAATTTTAATAATAATAATAAATTTAAATGAAAAAATTGATGTCTACAGCTGCCCCTCTTTGCTCATCCTTGTGTTAACAAGAATAGAGCAAAGACGAAAAAGACAATAATTTTTTCATTTGGCTTTTTTTTGAGCAGGATGGAAATGTTGAAAACATCATGCACTGAAGGGCTTACAGATGACTCGAAGGTTTGAAAACATCAAAAAGCTCCCGAAGGATTTTTGGAAACATCATGCACTGTAGGACTTACAGATGACCCTAAGGCTTTAAAAACATCAAAAAGCTCCCAAAGGCTTTTTGGAAACATCATGCACTGCAGGACTTACAGATGACCCTGAGGCTTTGAAAACATCAAAAAGCTCCCGAAGGCTTTTTGGAAACATCATGCACTGTAGGACTTACAGACGACCCTGAGGCTTTGAGAACATCAAAAAGCTCCCGAAGGCTTTTTGGAAACATCATGCACTGTAGGACTTACAGACGACCCTGAGGCTTTGAAAACATCAAAAAGCTCCCGAAGGCTTTTTGGAAACATCATGCACTGCAGGACTTACAGATGACCCGAAGGCTTTAAAACATCAAAAAGCTCCCGAAGGCTTTTTGGAAAACATCATGCACTGAAGGGCTTACAGATGACCTGAAGGTTTTAAAAATATCAAAAAGCTCTTGAAGGCTTTTTGAAAACATCCTGCACTGCAGGGCTTACGGATGACCCGAAGGCTTTGAAAACATCATGCACTGAAGGGCTTACAGATGACCCGAAGGTTTGAAAACATCAAAAAGCTCCCGAAGGCTTTTTGGAAACATCATGCACTGTAGGACTTACAGATGACCCTAAGGCTTTAAAAACATCAAAAAGCTCCCAAAGGCTTTTTGGAAACATCATGCACTGCAGGACTTACAGATGACCCTGAGGCTTTGAAAACATCAAAAAGCTCCCGAAGGCTTTTTGGAAACATCATGCACTGTAGGACTTACAGACGTGGGAAATAGTTTACTAAGTAAGAAACTATGGAAATCGTTTTCTTACTATTCAACAATTTCATTTTCAGAAAAGACTGAATGAGAAACTATGGAAATCGTTTTCTCATTATTTTTTGAAATAATATGTTGATTGGGTAACATGCCCCAATCTCAAGATAATTTTCATTCTTGTGGATTGCATCCATCACTTCTTCAGATGTTTGCATGATTCCTGTATTTGCGGTTTTGAATACCTTCTTCTTGTAAGGTATTTCTTACCTTGAATTTTCTTGTTATTCCGAAGATCTGTAAAACTTCATGTTTGAATGCACTCAAATGTATCAATGTAATGCATTGTTTATTGTGTAAATGATGTTTTTATGAATGCATAAATGTTGATGCAATCTTTATTTGTCTTCAAAGTGGTGAACTTGGTCTTCCTCTAGTTCATCATTTATTGTCAGGGTTACCTCTGGATATCAGTATAGAAACTTATGCTATCAAGCTTGCATTTCTGCAGAACCATCTGATCAACTTGTATCTTTGCGTCTTCTTTGCTTCATGAAAGTCTCAGAAGAAATGTTTCATTTGTGGAACTCTTGCTGTAGTCAGATCTATGACTTTGATGCCCCATCTTGTCTTGGATAAAACCAAATTTCTTTGCTTGGACTTGTGTAGAAATCCCATAAAGCTTTCATCTTTGAAAAGAGAATCTATCATCTGACTCAGCAGGGATTAATTAGGAGAGTAGAGTCTGTTCTAATTTAACTCTTGAAACATCACAAGGAAGATTTATTCCAATTCCTTTCATGTCTCCACATATAATCAGATCTCGAATAAGGCAACTTGGACCAATATCATGTCGAGATGCTTAACAACAACCTGTAGTTCAACCTTAGTTGACCCCATTAGTTTCTTGTTTAAAATTTCAACTTTCCTTGGAAAGAAATCTTCATTATATCTCACTTCTAATCTTGGGGTTAAAGAAGACAAACTTCATCTTGGATCAATAAATGGAAACCATATGATTGCAACATTGGTTCAACACCATAATCACTGGTTCGTAAAACATTTAACAATACAATCATCTTTTCCTGTGGTTTCTTCTCGGATTATTGGTCAAGGAAGCATTTGACAACACATTCATCCTTTTCTGTGGCTTCTGCCAAGATTTCTTAATCATTGAAGCTCTTTGCCTAGTGTTCAAAGCTTTTGTATGATGTCACAAGACCATTTGAGAACAAAACTCAATGAGGATACAAGTGATATGTTGGTATGACCAAAAAGTTGGTCAAATTCACAAAATGTGCTGGTGTTGAATTGAATAGGAAATACTAACTGATCTTGATATTGTCTCAGGCAAGGGTAAGTGTGATATTGATCACATTTTCTTCTTTAATGAGCGTTGTAGGAATTAGAAACAGACTCACTATAAGAGCCATGTATGGAAAGATATCCGTAGAATTCTTGATGCTGGGGATGAAACGCACATGATAAAACCCCAAAATAGATAAAAATTCAGTTCAGCCTAGCTTGAAAATGATAACCCTAGTAACAGTGGGAATGGGTAATATGTGTAAGTCGAGCTTCTCTCTTCAATGTCATCAAGTAAACAAAAACTGATATGAAAAACAGCTTCATAACCTCAATAGTATGGTTGAAACTAACTGCCAGGAACCTCAAAGAAATATTTTTAATTATCACCTACACATAAAAGGCCAAATTCAGAGTTTGAGGTCTCGATGAACTGATCCTTGGATCGAATGGTCTACAAAGGGACCATCTTTGTAGTTTATCAAAGAACACATTGTCATGTGACACATGGTTTAATAAGATTGGGTATTTGAAACCATACTTGCTGAATAGATATTTGTTCAACAACAAGATTCTAATGCAACTGCCTGATGAACGAAGCAATTATGTATAGTCTGATCTACTGTCACTGTTTTTATTTTCAATCTTCATATCTTTCTGTCTCATTAGAAATATTTGTTTAAGTCAATGATCTTGACACAGGATATTGTGGGCCTTCAGCATGCCCCAACATTGGCTAATACAAGTGTTCAAAATGCATCAACAGTTCTGATTCTGATTGAAATGGGTTTTCAGCATGCCCCAGCATTTTGCTGATAAATATTCAGAATATTTCAACATTTCTGATTCTGATTGAAAAGGGTTTTCAGCATGCCCCAACATTTGCTTCTTGTTAATCTGAGCCTTCAAAATGCCCCACATGGATCTGTCTGAAGGAACCTTTAAAATGCCCCAACAATTGCTGATACAGATGTTAAAAGTGTGCTCAACATTATTTCTTGTTGAGATGAGCCTCCAAGAATGCCCAAATATTCATATTGTTGTGAGCCTTCAAAATGCCCCAATATTCTATTTCTGGTTGAAATGGGTCCTCAAGATGTCCCACATGAAACATTTCTGTCTGAAATGGGCTTTCGAGATGCCCCAATATTCTGCTTCTGGTTGACTCTCAATGTCTGTTTGACTTGAATATCATGATCCCCACGAGGTCTAATTTTGACAATACACTATTGTACTTGTGGCTTTATTCATGCCCCAAATCTGTTTATCTTGAATACTCTCATTCTGATGTTACTGAACAGCAATGTTGTCAAGTAACTGGAGAAATTCTCTTTATGTTGTCATAAACTTAAGAAGTACTCAATCATTCTAACAGAAACGTCTGAGATATGTGTCTTCTGAATGAGGTGACCATTTTCTGTATCTGGAGGGATTTAGTCGGACAGAGCAGTAAAAATAGCTTGGTAATCCGTTCCAGGCTGACACAGTGGCTTATCATCTTTCAGTGAAGGTCATCTCTGAAATATACTTTTATGTGGGAGAGAAACCAATTTATGCAAACAGTAATCTGATGCAATGGCAAGACTACATATACAATGGTACAAGCTCATCAAAAATCCGCACCCATGCAACATGTTGATTCTGATAACAACTCATCTTATTATGAAGCGATCTTTCAGGATGATTTCACAGATATTGATAGTTTTTCTGATATCGAGGAAATCATGAATTCTGATTCTGATGAGGAGAGTAACTGTTATACTTGACAAAAATGGGATTCTCAGAGGCTGAGTTTTCAATAACCATGGAGAGATGTGGTTCAGATTCATCAATTACAGAATTGACAGATTTTATATGTGCTGATCAAATGGCTAAGGTTACTGATGCACTTCTTATGGTAGAAGATAGGAAGCCATTATGCAATGATCCAATTATAAGCAAATGCGAAACTTGGGCCATGATTTGTGGAAAAGGAAGAAGCAGAAGAAGCTTGAAAAGAAGCTTCTTAATGAAGATGATCATGCAATTCACCTTTCAATTCCAATGATTGGTTCTGGGGTTCATACCAAACCAGATCAGATAACTCAAAGAACACTTCCAGAAGATGCTATTGGGTCTCCTTATTTCTACTATGAGCAAATTCATATTTTAAATCCAATGATTGGTTTTGGGGTTCATACCAAACCAGATCAGATAACTCAAAGAACACTTCCAGAAGATGCTATTGAGTCTTCTTATTTCTACTATGAGCACATGACACTTGCTCCAGTTAATGTTTGGACTGGAATATCACAATACTTATTCGATGTAGAGCCAGAATTTGTAGATTCGAAGCATTTTCATGCTGTTACACTAAAAAAGGCCTATATTCATAATTCTGCCAATTGAGAATAGATTTTCTCTTATTCTGCTTCCTCCATGTGCTGATGCTTTTCCATTGACAAAGAGATGATGGCCTTCCTTCGAGTGTCCAGAAGTATGTTCTTGATGAGTGCTGAAAATGGAATCTGGTATGGGTTGAAAAGAATAAAATTGTTCCACTTGAATCTGATGAGGTGGAAATGCTTATAGGTTTCCCTAAAAACCATACACAATGATCTGTATAGAGACATGTTCCATGGTGGTATCAATGTCCTATCTCTTTTCTCTGGGATCAATGATACAGAAGTTGCCTTTTATTGTCTTGGCATACTTTTGAAAATAGATGTGCAAGAACTGAATGATGATCGGTTGGAGCAATTGATGAGTAGATTTGTCGAATTCGACCTTGTTGTCAATTGCATCCAGTGTAACAACCTTACTGGAAGAAATAAACATCATCAGGATTAAATAGAAGATTTTTATTGGTGCATTTTCTTGCAATGACTGCTACGACAACTATCTCTTCTGCTGCTCCAAAATACACACTGCCATATCATACTCTTCCCTAACCATGGACAAGTTTAGTTGATGGTAAAACTGGTTATCTCAACTTTTGGAATCCTGTACGGCATACAAATGTAGGATTTGTTCCAATGTCTTATTCTGTGCCATAAGTCCTTAAATTCAAATTCAGCAATCTTCTGAAGGACATAATGGATATCATCTTGACAAAGAAAATGATCGGCATAGAAGAAGTAGCAATGATGTATCAAGACTTGAGCCAACATCACAGTATAACCAGAGTGCAGGTAGTGACTTGTTCATGGTTCTATGATGTAATCTTCTAGAGAACATGAATTGATGGTTGGGGAAAATAATCTGTCTGGTGATACTTATCGCCCTCAGCATGAGATAAACGATAATATTTCTTGATGAGCTACTAATAATGTCATAGGAGAGTGTCACAAGTTCAATTCTCCAGACTTTCTGGCTTCTTGGACCACTTTCCTTCAAAAATGTGAAGCGCTTCATTCTTCTGGCTTCGTTCATTCTTTTTCTACAACAGAGGTAGAATAAGCAACAATTGCTTTAAGGACCTTCCTCATTTGAGACTGTACTGTTTGAAAATGTTTTTTCTCTTTTCTTTCTGAAAGAATTTTGCAAAGTATTATCCCTTTCAGGTTCACAATATAATCAAATCATAAACAATAAGTTTAATGAATATCCAATAAATCAACTACACTTTTAAATCATTCAAAAATCATAGTCCTATGGAAAGTGTCAAAATTATTGATTGATTTAAGGTGTAGGTGGATTTTGGTAAAGTAAGGTTCTTTCAAGTTGGTTCAGTATGTCGCTTCGGGGTTCCACTAACTTGAAGAAATGGTTATTATGCTCATCTTGTAGAGATACTTCTTGATTCCAAAATCTCGGGAACGTCTTTTGGGATGTGCAGTGCTTCATTTAAGATCATCTCTTATGTCGTTTGTTGCACCATTCAATATTCGAGCCGCCTTTTTTAGGTTTTCAACTCGAATCCTCCTTTGGTTTCAAGATGTTATTTAAAAATTTACATCTTGAACCCCCTTTTATCATTTTTCATATCATGCATTAAAGATTTTAAAAACCAATTTTTGCAAATAAAAATCAATCTTGAGAGGCGGAATGAATTCTAAAGATATTCTCTTTAGATGCCTTCAATCTTGCTTTGCTTGACTTCGATCTGCCTTGTTGAGGATTTTTCCATCATCTGGATCCCTCTAGACTGCCAAATTTTGGATTCATTTCCATTTTCTCATATCTTCAACGTTTCTTGCTTTTCTTGTTTGTACTTGATCAACCTTGTAACTTGAGGCTCAATAATTCACCCATCTTGATTCAATTTTTTCTTTTTCTTTTTTTGTTTTGTTTTTTGTTTTTTTCTTCTTTCTTTGCTGGATGAGTATAATACTTCAATTGCTTTGATCACCTCCTTTTCCTTTTGCATTTTGGAGGTTTTCCATTATTCTTGATTGGATTGATCTTCAAGCACTCTGTATTTGACAGACTTTGTAGTTCAAAACTTTCATGACTTCATGGAAACTTGTCTTCGTAAAAAAATGTATTGACAATCTTTATTCTTGTGAGCCAATATCCTTTACCTTGCCCCCCAATGTAGAGGGTGATCCTTGGTTAGGGTTGAATCAGAAGAAAAATCATTCAGGCTCAAATGGGGACAACAAATGATATATATATATATATATATTAAAGGATAAATGAAACAATGCCGTTCATCATCTCATACACAGAAACCTTTGTAAAAAGAGGTATCCACAGAGGGATGAATATTCAAGATTAACTTTATTTACATGAAAAAATGTAATTAATGCATGATATATTTATTTCAATCAATCACTTTCCCTTTCTTCTTTGAGTATGCCCTAATCACTCGAAATTATCATCAATGAGTTGGTCCATGATGCCTCATCTCGTCTCTTCTTGCAGTAAAATTCACGAATAATTGAAAGTTTGGTTCTTTTGAGGTCTTTTGGTTTATGATGGTTTTGTGTTTGGAAGGACAAATGTGTGACTTTTAAAGTCATGTATATGGTGGAAGGGATAATATCATAAACTAACCAACTCTATCCGAGAAGGTAAACATCTAGAGTTGATGTCTCAAAAACAAGTAAACACATTTCTTCAGAATCTTAGATAAATGTACGGTCAAAATTTGGTATTAGTAAGGATCAAGTAATTGGCATTGGATGGAAGGTATAATTTTATCACTTGCCAATAGATCTATAACTCTTGATAAATTAAAATAATATTTAATCTACTTGATACTCAATAATCTCAAGATTAAAACTTGATTCCTTGCTCATAACCTTAATAAGCAACACACATTTATTTATTGCACAAAAAGCGGAGAAAGGAACAAAAAACAAGTTCAAACAAGATGCTGAAAATAGAAAGGTACTACAGTGGTAGATAACACTTCCACTTGTTCATGCATCATCACTCCTTTAATGTCGGTTGTGTAATAAGATCAGAGTCATTTTCTTTATTTGCCCCCCATTTCTTGATCATTTTTTGTGTCAAGACTCTTTTGTCAACAAGCATCTCTATTTCTTTTAACAGTTGCCTACAATTGCCCGTGGAATGCCCAAATACTCCCAAGTGAAAATCACAAACACTACTTTGATCATAGCTATGAGCAGAAGGGTTTGGTGACATTTTCATTGGTCTTGGTGTGATGTACTGACCTTTAACCAAATGAGGATACAAGTCTGAAATGGAAGTTTGGAATACTTCCAAAGTTTGTCTTGATCGCATGACTTTCTTTAGTCGATCCGAACAGTTACTTGCTCTTTTTCTTTTGCAATTGCGAGGACTCTGGATGCAACATTCATTCACATGATCAGCTTTTGCTTTTTGATCCGTCAGGCTCCTGGATGTGACTTTTGAATTTTCTTCACTGATTACATTCTCAATTAAATCTCCACTTGTCACAAGATTCTCGAATTCCTTTGTCGGATTTGCCTGCATCAATTCGAAGAAAGGCGATGGAAGGGAATCACGAAACATACGTGATATTTCTTCTTCTAACATGGGAGGTTGAACTTGTGCTGCCATTCCTCTCCATCTTAGGGCATATTCTTGAAATCTTTCATTGGCTTTCTTCTTTATTCTTCGAAGATCCATACGTGTTGGAGCTAAGCCTTTAACATACCGATATTGTCCCAAAAATGCATTAGCTAGATCTACCCATCTATTGATCTGTTCTTGGGTCAACTGATTGTACCAAACTACTACTGGGCCAATAAGACTATCATGGAAAAAATGAATTAACAGATCATCAGAACTCAAATATCCTTCCATTTTTCTGTAAAACATTCTCAAATGGATTAAGGGACAACTGGTGCCATCATATTTCTCAAAATCAGGCATTTTGAATTCATGAGGAATAATAAAATCTGGAACCAAGCTGAGCTTTCTTGCTTCTAATTCTTTGTGGGAAGTATCAACACATTTCATATTTTTAATTGCTTCATCCATCTTCTTGAATCTTTCCTCATATTGCGAATAATGAACAAGGCTATTCTTTGGGTTCAATTGGGATGCCCCAGAGGGTTTTACCATTTTCGACTCTTCAATCTGACAGCATGGTTGCTCTTTATCAATTATCTCTTCTTTATCAGATGTCACATACTGAATAATTTGATTTGATCCATCTGGTACTGAATCTGATGTTTCTTTCCTTATATCCGGAGGTAACCCTGTCAATTGTTCTGGCCACTGGTCTTGTAGTCCCTTATAAGATTGCTCCATTGTTTTCATGACGACAGTAAAGTAATATGAATGAATGACCTTGGTTTTACTATTACAAAACCTTTCATTAATTATTAACATGTTTTTATAATTAAAGTACATGACAATACTTAAATAAAAATGTGAAAAATGCATAAATGGAAAAATAAGAATGCAAAATGTGCAATTCAAAGATATAAAAAGTAAAAATAAAAAATGAAAATGCACAGATACAAAATGTAAATGCATGTATGAAAAAGGTGTTACTTAAGAGTGATCATCTTAGAACAGATTTCATTGAACACAAAAGCTTCAGTACATCAAACAAAACTTTTACATGTAGGGGACAACTTTCAGTCCTAACTTCAACAAAACTTTACATATAGGGAATAACTTTCCCATTTTCTTCCCTAAAACCAAGTTAGTTTATCAACTTATGGGCCATATTACTTGTCTAGACTGCAGCTTCTTCCATGACATTCTGGTGTTATTTCATCTCCTATGTCAATTCTCGGAGTTGCTCATTTTCCCTTGTGAGAGAACATTTGTGTTCAAAAAGTTTTTGGACAAGATCTTCATGTATGTTGCAACTCTTTTTCAGTTTGGTGACCCCTGCTATCCACTCTTCTGGGGTATTTCCTATACCAGCATTTTGAAAGGCTTGACTGACCTTCTGGAAGTCTTCATGTATGGTTTCCATTTTGGTGCTCAATTTATCGTTTTCAATCTTCAAATGACGTATTTGAGCTTCAAACCTCAGCAAATCTTCTTCTTTTTGGGCGCACCTACTGATATTCTTACCTTTGAAGAATTTTGGTATTAATCTATCAGGACCCTCGGTTACCAAACTAGGTCGATCATTTACCATAAATTGTAAGGATCCATGATCTAAAAGACTTTGGACTCGGCGTTTGAAGGCAAGACAATTCTCGATGGTATGTCCTTGAGCTCCGACATGATATTCACAATGAACGTTGATGTCATACCAATTTGGATACGGAGGTTGGAACGGTTTTATATAATATGGATCCACTTCTCGTGCTTCAAGTAGCTTCTCATACAACTCTTTATATGATATAGGTATAGCATCAACATGAGAATCGCCTTTTGTCTTGAATTGAACCTGAGTTTTAGATATCGGGAGCATACTAAACTTTGATGATTTCAGGTTACATGATTTCTTCTCTTCTCTGGAAGCTTTTACAATTTTCATAATTTCTTTGGTATCTCCAGATGACTTGTGAATACGGATGATGATTGTCTGTAACTTCTCCAATTGATTAGGATCAGAAGTCCCTTGCATATTTGAGATTGCAGGATTATGTTCATTAAGCTTTCTCTCTTTCTGTGCAGGAATCTCTTCTCTTTTGGCCAAAACAGATATTCTATCCATCATCTTGGACATCTGCTCTCTTATTTCTCGTATCTCCTCTTGCTCCTTAATGGACACATGATCTCTAGGTGCATAGCTCTCTTCTATCCTCGGAGTTTCCTCAGGATGTCTTTTCTTGGCCGCATCATATTTTGTTTGATCATAAAACTTTTTGTCCATTTACAATTTCTTTCCAATACGATGAACAGTCTTTCAAGTAAACACCTTCTGGTTATGCTATAATCATGCAATGCAAACAAAAGAAATGAGAAAAAAATAAAATAGTTAGTACTAACTAATGAAAAAAAAATCTATCTATCAAGGTATAAATCTTAACCTCATGCTTTCTAGTTCCATGCTTTGTTTGGAAAATTTAACCTAACCGCATGATTTTTAGTTTGCAGGCATTTATTCAGAAAAAATAATAAATTAAAAAATTAAAAGCTAAAGCTTATTTCTCCTTTGTGTACACCTAAGGACAGAGGTTCAGTACTGTCTTAGATTAGGAGAAGTTCTAAGGTTTATTATATGCAGAGTTTCAATTCTAGGAGTAAAGGTACTCGAATTGTCCTTGTTAGTGCCCCCTTAGGCTGCCAACCCTCAATCCTAGTCCATTACAGATTTAAGTGGATCGAGTTCAATTCGAGGGGATACATTTCTCTATACCTGACACGGAGAATAAATTCTCACGAAGACATAGAGCATATGAACCCCGAAAGTTACTTGCTAGGTCTGACACGGAGAATAAATTCTCACGAAAACGTCGCTTTCACTCCCACTTAAAAGGGACAAACTCAATTATAGAGCTTTATGTTATGCAATGCAAGTGTGTTGTGTGTGAGGAGAAATGTTCAAACCTCTAACAGATAAATGAAATAATTAATACCTGAATAAAAAAACCAATATTAATATAAAAATAATAAAAATTTGAAAGAAAAGAATTAAAAATTAAATAAATGAATTTTTAATTTCTAATTAATAGAGACAATTTATAATTGATTTTAAAGTTTGACAAGGTCCCCAGCGGAGTCGCCAAGCTGTCGTAACCGGTTTTCGTCCGGGCACGAAATATTTACTTGATGGGAAAAGTGATGTGAATAAATGGTTTTGAAAATAATTTGGGAGTCGCCATCGGCCTTTTGGGTCAGGTAGGTCGAATACCTAAAAAATATCTTTTAAAAGAGTTTTTAAGAAAACATCAATTAAAAGATAAACTGATCTGCGTTTTAACCAAAAATTTGTTCTTTTTAATAATAAAAATGGATTCGTGGTCGGTTACGTTTAGGGAAGGATTAACACCCCTACAACGCCCAAAATTGGTACTTTTTAATTATAAATTGTCTCTATTATTAAAAATTAACAATTCAAAATATATTTAATTCATAATTATGTTATTTCAAATAATTTAAAGAAAATATATTAATATGTATAAAATATTTATTTATTTAGAAATATCAGAAAATGGCTTCTAGGTGCTTTAAGACAGCTCTTTTCTTCGATATTAATAAATAAATAACTAAAAAAAACATTTTTTTCTAAAAAATAATTAATATATAATTTATAAAAAAAACAAGATATTTATTTATTTAAGAATATCAGAAAAGAACTTCTAGGTGCTTTAAGACAATTCTTTTCTTCGATATTAATATAAATAAATATTAAAAATATAATAATTTTTCATAAAAATGATTTAAATAAATTATAATTTTTATAATATTTGATATAAATATATTTATAAGACTAAGATAATAATAAAATAATAATTAAAGCCATAATTAAAATATAAAAGTGATAACAAAATAATATTGTAATTAAATAATGATCAAATAAAGAAATTAAAATTATAAAACTAAATATAAAGTATCAAAATAAAGATAATAATTTGAAACATTATGAAAGATAATGGTTAATAGTGTAATTTAACCTAATTAATTAATACGGGATTAAATAAAAAAACTAAACTATAAGGGACTAAATTTGATATTTACCTAAATATTATTTAATACTGGTAAGGACTAAAACATAATAAAATAAAATTCAAAAACTGAATTAAAATGTTCAGAAATTAATTTCAGTGACTAAATCGTAAGGATTACAAACTATAGTGACTGCGGAAATGGTTTACCCATGATGGAAATTACACGCACACCCCTCCCCCCAAAACGACGTCGTTCGGGGGAGGGTTTATAAACCCTAAACGCCTGGCCCGAAGGGCCAAGCTTTCTCATTTCTTTCTTTCTCAATTTCTCTCTAAAACAGAGAGAAGAAATTCTCTCTCGTCTCTCTCTTGCTTCTCTCAACAGAGGGAACTCCGGCCGCTGCCGGCCACCATACCTTGGCGTCAGACGTCGCCGCCGGCCACCGTGAGCGGTGGCCGGAACTATACAATCTCATACCAAAAGGGAGCGCTAAACACCCCCAATACCGAATCCAACTTTTCTTTAAAAAGCTCCTAATCGGAGCAGATCTACAAGAATACCTTCGGGTTTTGGTGGTTTCAGGTGACGTTTACTCTCCTCTGTGGTAAGTTTCTTCTAACTTTTCTTCTTCCCTTGATTTGTTGTTGACTGAGATCGTTGGTAGTTTGTTGTTGTTGTGTTTTGTTATCTGTTTTTCTTCGTTAGTTGCTTCCTCTTTTTTTGTTTTTTCTGTCTCCCTTCTCTTTTTCTTTTTTTTTCTGTCGTCGTCCTTTTTTTTTGTTTTGCAGGATCCAGTGGCTTTTATAGCCACCACCGAGCCATGCTCGGACCGGTCTAGAGGGGGAAGTTCGGTGAGTCACCGAGCTATGTGGTGACTCACCCCATAGCCGTGACATGTGGGGAGCAGCTGGCCTTCTGGAGACTTCTGGCGAGGGCGGCGGCAGCTGGAACGTCTGGAAGCAACGGCGGCGGCCACGTGGTTGTTCTGGAATCTTGGAGGCGACTGGGGATCGCTGGAAGCAGCGGCTGGGAGCTAGGGTTTGAAAATCCTAGCTGAAACCCTAAATCAGTTTAGGGTTTCCATTTGGGTATGGGTCGGTTCTGGTTGGGCCTGGGATTTGGGCTTGTAAACGGGCTTCCAGTTTTGTAATTATTTATTAAATAATAATAATATATAATATTAATATTAATAATAATAAATAATAATAATAATAATAATAATAATTATTATAATAATAATACTATGGAAAAGACTGAATGAGAAACTATGAAAATCGTTTTCTCATTATTTTTTGAAATAATATGTTGATTGGGTAACATAAAAATGTTGGTGATGAAGAATCAACTTTATAGAATTATAGACTCAAAGCAAGTGATCTCCAATTCATGAAAAAGGTAATCATGAATATTCTTATATAATTAAGACTTTGTCTTTGCCCCTTGTTTCACCTCCAATTTGCAAATGATAAATGATCCCAAACCCAAATCTTTCCCTCTAAAAAAAGGGAAACTTTACGCTTAGTTCAGTTACAATAACTTCGTTTCTTGTCTTGTTGCTAGCTACTTTCCATTTTTATGGAAATGGAATTTTAAAGGATTTCTCAAAAGATCATAGTATAAAGCATTAAATGACACAAAACAAGAAACTAATTTCTTTAAACCAACAACAATTTTAGAGGGGATCTGGCTATTGTAGGGGGGAAATCCATCAACAGCTAAATATATATATGCTAATAATTAAGCAAAAATCTCTTTCGAGTACTCAATCCGAATTAATAGACCAATTACTCTGATACAAAAAAAAAATCTACCGATACTCAAATAAGAAAGAAATTGGTAAGGAGAAAAACAAACCTTCAGCAGGATTTGCCAAAAATACATTTGGGGGAGCCTTCATGCTTAAATACAAATTTGGGTCAATTAAGAAAAAACAATAATAAAAAAAACCCTTCTCTCAGCGAATCCAATAACTTGTTTTGCTCCAACAAATGTTGAAAAAGAGATCAGCTTTCTCAACCATAAATTCAACTTCAACTCTACAAGGAAACACCGCCACCGCCGCCTCTGCTGCTGCTTCTGTTGTCATTCACATGATAAAAAAATCCCCCCAAAAAAGAAACTAAATCCCTAAATTGTAAATACTCAAAACTGATTTCAATTCGGAGCAAAATTTTTTCTCTTCATCAGCTTGTAACAAGCTCTTGATTCGTTCTGGTATTTCAATCACACAAAGTATTTTCTTCTCCAATCGGTTCCGAGAAGTCGAACTAACTGCACGGAATGTTAACCGCCGATGACCTGAAACTCGTCGTTTTGGGTCCAGAATCCGACGAGATAAAATTTAAATAAAAAGGAGTAAAAAAAGGAACTTTATGGGACCAAGGAGAACGAAACTGACTAGTCACCGGTAGATCAGAGAGACAAAAGCAGCTTTCCTTCCTTTTTCTTTACTTTCTTAGTTCTTTTTTACTAATTATTATTTTGTGAGGAGGAAGAAGACGACAATATATCAATATAATAGACTGAGGCGATCATTCCTGGTAAATAAACTAAAGGAAAAGAGAATGAGGAACTCTGTGGATTAATTTCACTAGATATCCCCCATTTATAATTTAGATCCTAAATCGATTCATCAATTTTCATTACAATCGATTAGAATTATTCAGGTCTTTCTATCAACTTAGTCCTCAGCTTAGGAGAGTCAAAATTGAATTATATATTTTTATAGAAATCAAAATGCAACTACTTTATAAATTTTAAAAGGATTAAATTATAATTTAATTAATATAAGGGTTAAAATTAATAATTCTAGTTGAACTTATATATAATTTCACCATTTTAGTTCAATTGAAATAGTTTATATATTAAGTTAGAAAAATATAATAAGTTAAAATTTAATTCATGAGTTTTATAAATACTTTATGTTATTTGATTTAATGTTTAAGTAGATAGTTACACTGATGAAAGGATATGATTAATATGATATGATATGATATGATAATAATTAATTACAACATTTTGAAGTTTTGGATCAATTTAGAACATCAACCATAATTGGAGAACGTGTAAGTGAAATTAAACCTTTTTACCCTTTTTTAATTAGATTTAACTGTTGCGTGTGTAATTTAACGCATTATGTAATGAGATTAGCGGGAAGTTAAAGTTGGCACCAAATTTTGGGGATGCGCGCGTGCGACTTCACGATTGGTGCACTGTAATTGCCGGAAAAGTTAAAAACTGGGAGATACGGTGTTAATTTCAAAATATGTGTTTTCTGTTTTTTTAAATATATAATTTTAATTTTTAATTTTAATTATTTTTAAAATTATCAGATTATGATATATGTTATTTAATTGAAAAATTAACACCGTTACTGATCCAGACATATAAATGAATAATGTTTATAACGTTAGGTACCTAAATAGGATAAAAATTAATTTATGCACCTATTTAAAAAAGTATGTATAATTTGAACACTTATTTTTTATATAAGCCAATATAATATGTATAATATATTATTAGAATATAGTTATTATTATTTATAGTCGAAGGACTCGCTAAGGAAGGAGATTTTCACACGTCACCGCCTTGATGATTCCTTAATGGGCATCATTATATCAATTAAAGTTAAGCTTTTACATAATTAAATATTTCGTACTCTAAATAGTAATAATAAAAGGGATAAAGCAACATTTAGTTTATTAATTTTATAATATTTTCAATTTGTTCCTTAAACATTTTTTTATCCACATTAATCTTGAAATTGATAAATTTTATCAATTTTATTCTCGAACTTGGGTTCAATTTTTAGGTGACGACATGTCATTTCGATATTGTTAAAATTGACAAAGAAAAAAAATATGTTAATCCAAATAATCTTCTTGACTGTTGTCTAAAGGTTGACTAAACTGATAGTAATAGTTAATCGATTTTCGATTCATAAAAAATTACTAGTATTTAAAAGGCTATCTGAGTTAGTGTTGCTAGTTAGGCTTGTAAATGAACCGAAAGCACACGAACGGAGGTATGTTCATAAACGAACATAAACGAACAAAAATTTTTTTGTTCATGTTCGTTTATTAAGGAATATAACTTGTTCATGTTCGTTCATTTAATAAATAAACGAACATAAACGAACACGAACATAAACGAACATGAACATAAATGAACACGAACATAAACGAACATCAACGTTGGAGACCCTACCTTCCATTGTTCTTTCATGAAAAATAGTCGACAATGCAAATCAACCAAATCTACAGTGATAAATAGCGTAAGAACTGATTAGCAGTGATGAAATATTTGAAGATATCAAATATTTCGATCGATCTTTTAAAAATATTAAATGATTCACATGACTTTAATTTAACGCTATAACATTTATCTTAGTGGTCCATGATTAGATATGAACAATCATTTTCCACTACGTTATTCTAATAAATTTGCCGACTAAACGTTTTGTGACATTAATGTCAAAATTTAGTGAGGTTTGTTAATAATGGTCATTTCCGTTGGCAGAGTAGAAAATTTAACAGCATGAAGATTTCGAACGGTACAAATTGTACTACAAGACAATAACATAGATCCGAAATCCCTTCGATGCTACATATCGTAACTGATATTATTGCTAAACCACCATTCAAAATTTTAACGTACCTAAAGTGTACTCCACAACTAAAGGTCACACAAGAACTATGAAAACAAAAGTTCATTGTCAAAGTGTATTTTCTACTTATTAATGGGTTCTTCCTGTAAAACCCATTACTTCCGCTATTACACTCTTTTTCAGAAATTGCATATGACTTCCTGTTACCTTATCTTCCTATCTTTTCTAGAAAGAAGTATGATGTTTTCTTGAGTTTTAGATGTAATGATACCCGCAATAACTTTACATATCAACTTTTAAGCCAAATAAAACAGAGAAAGAGATGAAAACAAACCTGTAAAACTTCAGATTGCATTATAATATAAATTGTTTTGAAGCTTTCAGCGATCGTTTCCAAATAAATTGGGTTAATTATAGAGTTGGTCATCAGAATATTAGATTAATTAATTAATATTTTTAAGATACTTACAAATTGGTCACCAAAATTGATTTAAGAAGATTGGGTTAAACATAAATGAAAGAACATAAACGAACGAACATAAACGAACATAATCGAAAGTTCACGAACGTAAATGAACGAACGAGACCTATGTTCATATTCGTTCATTTAATTAAACGAACACAAAATCTTGTTCATGTTCGTTCATTTAATAAATAAACGCACATAAACGAACTTCCCGCCGCACGGTTCATGAACGGTTCGCTGAACGTTCAGTTCATTTACAGGCCTATTGCTAATTAATCAGTTTTCAATTCATTTAATTGTTATCTTTTCAATATATTACTAAACAACTTTGAATATATTTCTATTATTAATTTAATTTTAGAATATTTTATTTAATTTGAGTATATATTGTTACTGTATAATTTTATATATAGTAAGTGAATCAAATTATTTTACATCATTAAAAGCAAAGATAAATTATTTTAAGCTTATATAACAAATTGACCTTTGTCGAATTTGGCGAAAGTCAAATAAATCCCAGAATGAAATATTATTTCAACTGAACCATTATTTGAAAATTCTATAACCAAGTTTTAAAGACTTATTTGATCATAATTTTTTAAGTAAGGTCTCAATTGAAATAATATTCCACTTGAGATATTATTTAAGAATTGTCTAATTCGACAAAATCAATTTATTATCTAAGCCTTAATTTTAAAATATATGTTATAAATACTTAAATGATTGTTCAAATATCTTTTTTCATGAATTTTTGCTTTCATTTAATGATTTTTCAAATAACAATTGTATGAAATTTATTAATATATGAGCATATTAATATAGCCTAACGATATTTTTTCCCTTAAACATTGTGGAGAAGGCATTTTAACCCTTGACATGATTTATTGACCAGTATATTTCTATATGTTAACGCTTTTTTTATTAAAAAAAAAGTAGAAGTATGATTAAATTGTGTCAATCATACAAAGAGAAAACATTAACATAAAACTTATTAAAAAAAATCTCCCTATACTTAAATAGAGGAAAAAGAGTGTTCGTATTAATGTGATTAAGGTTTTATGCGCGTTTGATAATTAAAACCGATTACACCACAACATTAGCCAATATTCCACCCTGGAGAACTAGCATCACCCGTACTAACTGTAACACCCTAATCTAGTCCGACCCAAAGATCCATTGATTACGATGTCACATGGAACCTCCATAATGGTCAACCCAAAAATTTCTTTAAAACATTTGCAAAAACATTGATAAGTCATCCACCATAATATCAACAAAAGACCCTAATTTACGATTTACAAAATACGAGAGTCTCCTAATAAGTACAAATACAGACACTAAGTTTTCAAATCAAAATAGAGTTATGGCTCGAATAAATACAAGGTCCACATAAATACATGCCCTCTAAATAACTCAAGACATACTCTGAGAAGCATCTAGTCTGGAATGCATATGGAAGATAGGCTCCTCGTCGATCCTCTAATGACCTGCGCACGGAAACACATTCCAAACGCTGAGCTCACAAGCTCAGTGCCATGATAATAACTATGTAATACTACATGCATTCATTACAAGAACATGTAGGTGCGTAAAGTCATGAATATGCGAAAGTACATCAACAAATATGAGATATGCCTAGTGATGTGGTCGGAGGAATTTTAAGTGCATCTCGAACAACATACTAGCCTATCTAGAACGTGATAGCTTTGGGGTAAGAACCAGAATTTTATGTACATCGGAACTTATATCCCTAGTCTATCTTGGATACCCGAGAGATCGGGGTGAGAACTGAAATTTTACGTGCATAGAAAGATCACATCCCGAACCTATTCGAACGTTGGGATACGATCCATAATTTTACTTGCATTGGATGCATACCTGGTCAAAGATATCCGAATATCATAACAAATAAGTCAAAAGTCATAATGCTAGAGTAACTTGGGTATCCCAATTGTTTCCCAAGAGTCACACAATGGTCAATCTCATGTCATCCTAACTTGCTTGATTTCTAGGTGTGTGATTATTTACTTTAGTTGTTCCCAGTTGTATTAGGATACATAAAGCTTACACGACCCCAAAACACTCAAACTTGAACACCCAAACCAAAACAACCAGACTACCCAAAATATGACGATGGTATCGATATTGTGCCAACATGTGAGTATCGATACCAAAAATAGCTTCGATGTTTTGGAAAAACCTTCAGTATCGATACCCTTATGGGAGTATGGATACTCATATGGGTGGGTATCGATACTACCCTGAGTATCAATACCAAAAATGGCTTCGATATTTTGGAAAATGCATCAGTATCAATACTCTACCCTTAGTATCGATACCACCCTTGAGTATCGAAACTGGACTATGAGTACCCTTACAATTTGCGTATGTTTTTACACTACTGGAAGAACAAATATTTTGGAAAATGCATTAGTATTGTTCTTCCAGTACTAATACTGACGACCTTGAGTGCCCTGTTTTGGGCACAAAATTGCATCTCAAACTTTCCCATTCACCTCTCTAAGGCTAGAAAATGTTATTAGAGATTTATTTAAGGTCTTAGAGGTCAAAAGGAGTCATTTCATGCTTACGAACATCAAATGCAGAATTTATCATGAATTTACTCTAGTATGCTTCATGAACTTAACTAACCATATTTGTACATTTAATGATCTACATGTGGTATGGACAAGTTAAAAATATGTTACCTTGATTCTAAGCTGCTAAAAACGTCCTTAACTCACCCATGGGGCTAGCTTCTCTTTGCCTCTTGCTTTGGAACTCTCTACTTTCTCTTTCACTAATCAAGACAAGGTAAACGAGTTACTAACTCATTGAAATGCTTAAAATAAGGTTAAAACATTTCCATTAACTTAAATCTTCCTAAAACGAGTTGGAAGCCCTTGGTTTTCTAAAAGAATGCTTGAGTTTCTTAAATCTTCAACCTTTGCTTAGTTCTTGGAGAAGAAAGAAGATAAAGGAGTGGAGGGGAAGAGACAAACAAAGAGATGAAAAAGAAGAAGTTAGTTTCAGACGTGAGATCATCCCAAATTAATGGGATTAAACTTTGTTTCAAATAAATGGGTTAATTACTCATCTGGTCTGTCCACTTTCATGCTGAGATTAAAAACATCATTTTTCTAACTTAATGGGCTCAACCCAAGACCAAATAAAAATATTCTTGGACCAAAGCTTCCTTGCAACTAATGAACTTACCTAAATCCTCTCTCGGGTTAGCCCGAAACTCATAACCCAGGATTCAAGGAATTATAAATCTCCCATCCTAAGAAAAAAATTCCGTCTTCGAAATTTTTACCTAAATAGAAGAGGTGAGGATACTGGAGTAGCATATCCTCCTTGACTTCCCAAGTCGCTTCCTCTGTACCGTGGTTCTTCCATAAAACATTTCCTAATGTTATTCTCTTGTTCATCAATTTCTTGATCTGGCTAGGATTCTGATCGGTTTTTCCTCGTAAGTCATGTCCTGACTCACTTCAACTTGCTCAAGTGGTATGATATGAGACATATCAAATCAATATCTAATGAGCATAGAAACATGAAACACGTTGTGAATTCACTTTAATTTCGGAGGCAAGGCCAACCGATAAGCTACTAATCCAACTCTATCTAAAACTTCGTAGAGTTTTATGAATCATGGAGTTAACTTTCCCTTGTGCCCAAACCATAACACCTTTTTTTCCATGGGGAAACCTTGAGAAACACTTTGTCTCCCATTGCAAACTCAATATCCTTGTGCTTTAGGTCAATATACGACCTTTGTCTATCTGAAGCCTATTTCAACTAACTCTGAATCAATTGAACTTTTTCCTCGATTTTTTGGATCAGGTCAAGACCTATGCAGCACAACGAAGTTCTACACTTACGTCCATACAAGGTTTCATATGGAGCCATCTGGATACTTACCTGATAACTATTTTTGTATGCGAACTCCGCTAGTGGAGAGTGATATTCCCAACTGTCCTCAAGATTTAAAATGGTGCACTTGAGCATATCTTCCAAGATTTGAATAACTTGTTCGGACTGCCTGTCTGTATGAGGATGAAAGGCAGTGCTTAAGTATATTATAGTACCTAAAGCTCCATGTAGTGCTTTCCAGAATCGAGAGGTGAAATGTAGGTCTTTTTCAGATATGATAAAGGCAAGAACTTCATGCAACCTCACTATCTCATGAATGTACAACTGAGCCAACCTCTCCAACGTGAAATCCATACGAACCAGAAGAAAGTGAGCTTATTTTGTCAATTAGTCCACCAAAACCCACACTGCATCATGCCTAAATCTTATCACTGTTAGGTCGGCTAAAAAGTCTACGGTCACATGTTTCCACTTCCACTACGGTATCTGAATCAGTTGTGGTAGTCTTGAGGGAACCTGGTGTTCCGCCTTGATTTGTTGACACACTAAGCACCTAGAAACAAACTTAGTTACTTATCTTTTCATGCCCAACCACCAATACAATGGTTGAAGCTCTTAATACATTTTTTTGCTACCAGGATGGACTGAAAGGAGGCTACAATGCGCTTCGTGTAGGATCTTGTCACATAGTTGCTTTTCTGTAGGCACACACAATCGACCTCTAAAGTATAGCACTGTCTCATCACATAACTCATAACATGGAGCCTCTACTAAGAGAACTCGCTAACTCAAGTTAAACCAATAACTCGGCTAACAAACTGCCTGAGTCAGTCAATCTCAACCGCACTAGTAAAACTTGTAATTTCACCACTATTTTCCTACTCAACGCATTCGCAACAATGTTCGCTTTACCTAGGTGATAGTCGATCATACAATCATAATCCTTCAGTATCTCTACCCATCTACGCTATCTCAAGTTTAATTCTTTCTGAGTGAGTAGATACGTAAGGCTCTTGTGGTCCGTAAATACGTGGCACTTTTCTCCAAGCAAGTAGTGCATTCTGACCTTTAATGCAAAAAGAACTACTATGAGTCCCAAATCATGGGTAGGGTAGTTTCGCTCGTGAGGCTTGAGCTGAGGAGACTCATAGGCCACTGTCTTCCCTTTTGATGCATCCCAAACCATTGAATGACACATTACTAAATACGATGAAGTCTTTACCTAATTTTGGTTGAGTCAAAATAGGAGCTTCAGTGAGTATCTATTTCAGTCAGTTAAAACTCTCATGGAGCTTCTTGTTCCATACGAAAAGAACTCATTTTTGTAGTTGTTTATCATTGAGAAACCCTAAATAAAGTGACGATAATACCCTACATGTATAGAAAACTACGCACCTCTGACACATTCTTAGGCGGTTCCAACTCTAACACTGCCTGATCCACTCATATGTCGTCTTTGCTACCACATGACCCAGAAATGCAACTTTTGTAAACCATAATTTTCACTTTCCAAACTTAGCATATAATTGATGCTCTCGAAGTGTCTGTAGAATGATGCAGAGGCACTGGTCATGCTCTTCCTCAAACTTGGAATACACAAGAATATCGTTGATGAAAACCACCATGAATTGATCTAGATAGGGATAGAAGAATCGGTTCATCAAATCCATGAATACCGCTAGGCTATTGGTAAGTCTTAATGGTATTACAAGAAACTCATAATGGTTGTATCTCATCCTGAAAGATGTCTTGGCTATGTTGGCATCCTTGACTTTTAATTAGTAATACCCTGACCTCAAGTCTATCTTAGAAAACATACAAGTTCCTTTGAGCTGGTCGAAGAGATCATCTATTCTAGGAGAGGGTAGAGATTCTTGATTGTCAACTTATTCAGTTGCCAGTAGTCGATGCACAACATCATCGGTCTATCATTCTTCTTGACAAAAATGATCGACGCTCCCATAGAATCACTCGTCGATTGGGCTTTCTTGTAAAAGATCCTCTCTATAACTTTCGTGTGACGGGTCAACTCTACAAAGATACGAGGAAGGTCGACTACCAACTGGGTGAGGATGTCCAAGTGAAGGCCTTCTCTGAACCTCCTATAGCAGTGAGCCTTGGTAGACACAAGCTCTAGTTTATAGCTACTCAACCAGAAGAAATCTCTCTCATACTCTAGCACGGTCATGTCGCCCTAGGCTAGATATAGAAACTGGTCTCTCAAATCATCTGTGTAGGCCTTTCCTATGTACTTCTCTCTGAACTCTAACAAGAAGTACTCCCAGGTGGGTCTTTCCGACTCCATCGCCAGCTCTACAGTCTCTCACCAATTGATTACATCACCCTTCAAAAGGGCAGTGATGCACTCAAGTTTTCCCTCGAGGGTGAGGTGCAATTAACGGAAGGTACGTAGGGTCTCCCTGAGCCACTGATCTATAGAGATGGGGCCGTCATCCCTAGATCCATAGAAATTCATAGTCTTGTACCTGTAAATCCTCTCAACTAGGGACTCTTGAGGTGCTAATACAAGCTGAACTAGAGGTACGGGCAAAGGAGGTGGCATAACAGATGGATTCGAAATAACAGTGACAATCTATCTAAGAGTCGAAGTTAGATCGTGGAAGAAGGTCGCCTCATCGACTACAACATCTGTCAGTATCTCATACTCAAAATTCAAGACAAAATCATCATCGGTATCACCAACAAGGGAGGCACAACTCTTCTCCCGACCCTCATGACTAGGAGCGATTCTATCGGCCATGATCTAAGTTTGTAATTAGAAATGAAATAAAGGTTACTATCACCATTTAAGAAATTTAAGTATCCTTGAAATTCTAGGGGCATATACTCACATAGATGCTTAATGACTCTGATATGTGGGTCCTAGGAACGACTAAACATAGATGCTCTTATACCACTAAATATAACACCCTAATCCAATCCGACCTGGAGATCCATGTATTATGATGTCACATGGAACCACCAAAATGGTTAACCCAAAAGTTTCTTCAAAATGTTTGCAAAACATTGACAAGTCATTCACCATAATATACACAAAAGATCATAGTTCACGGTTTACAAAATATATGAGTCTCCCAATAAGTGCAAATACAGACACTAAGTTTCAAATCAAAATAGAGTTATGACTTGAATAAATACAAGGTCTATATAAATACAATCCCTCTAAATAACTCAAGACATACTCTGAGAAACGTCTAATCTGGAATGTATCTGCACGATTAGCTTCTTGGCGATCCTCTAATGACCTGTGCTCGAAAAAAAATTCTGAACGCTGAGCTCACAAGCTTAGTGCCACGATAATAACTATGCAATACTACATGCATTCATTACATGAACATGCCAATGCGTAAAGTCACGAATATGTGAAAGTACATCAACAATTATAAGATAGGCCTATTGATATGGTGGGAAGAAATTTACGTGCATCTTGGACAACATACCAGTGTATATAGAACGTGATAGCTTTGGGGTAAGAACCGAAATTTGATGTGCATCGAAACTTATAACCCTAGTTTATCTGAGATACTCGAGAGATCGGGGTGAGGATTGGAATTTTAATTGCATCAGAAGCTTACATCCTGATCCTATTCGAGCATTGGGGTATGGTCCAAAATTTTACATGTATCAGATGCATACCTGATCAAATATATATAGATACCATAACATAGAAGTCAAACGTCATAATGCTAGAGTAACTCAGGTGTCCCAACCATTTCTTGAGCATCACACAATGGCCATTCTAATGTCATCCTAACTTGTTTGATTGATAGGTTTGTGATTAGTTACTTTAGTTGTTCCCACTTGTATTCGGATACATAAATCTTACACGACCTCAAAACACCCAAACCCGAACACACAAACCAAAAGAATTAGACTACCCAAAATATGACGATGGTATTGATACTGTGCCAACAGTATCAATACTGACCAATACAAAAAATAGTTTCGATGTTTGGGAAAAACCTTTAGTATCAATACCCTTACAAGAGTATCGATACTCCTATGGGTGGGTATCGATACTACCCCGAGTACCGATACCAAAAATGGCTTCGATGCTTTGGAAAATGCCTTAATATCGATACTCTTATTGGGAGTATCGATAATCTACCCTTCGTATCAATATTCCCATGAGTACTGATACCAAAAATGCATTCTAAAATCCTTATGTTACCTCTGGTATCGATGCCTCCCCTTGAGTATTGAAATCGGAATACTAGTATCGGTACTCCTTGAGGGAGTATCGATATTACCCTCACAATTTACCTTTGTTTTTACACTACACGAAGAATAGTATCGATACTATTTTTTCAGTACCGATACTGACGACCTGGAGTACCCTATTTTGGGCACGAAATTGCATCTCAAACTTACCCATTCATCCCTCTAAGGATAGCAAACGTTATTGGAGTTTTATTTAAGAATAGCAAATTTACCATGAATTTACTCTGGCATGCTTCATGAAATTAACTAACCATATATGCACATTAAATGATCTACATGTGGTATGGACAAATTAGAAATATGTTACCTTGATTCCAATCTACTGAAAAATGTCCTTAACTCACCCAAGGACTAGCTTCTCTTTGCCTCTTGCTTTGGAACTCTCCTCATTCTCTTTTACTAATCAAGACAAGGGAAATGGGTTACTAATTCATTGAAATACTGATAATGAGGTTAAAAACATTTCAATGAACTCAAATCTTCCTAAAACGAGTTAAAAGTCCTTGGTTTTCTAAACCCCTACTAAAACCCATTTTCGGACAGCCAACCAAACCTTACAAATGGGTGCTTGAATTATAGCTTGGCAAGTGTAGGATGTGGTTCTTACCTTGGAATTCACAAAGGATGCTTGAGTTCCTTACATCTTCAACCTTTGTTTAGTTCTTGGAGAGGAAAGAAGATAAATGAATGGAGAGGAAGAGACAAACAAAGGGATGAAAAAGAGGAGGTGAGTTTCAAACGTGAGATCATCCCAAATTAATGGGATTCAACTTTGTTTCAAATAAATGGGTTAATTACTCATTTTATCCTTCCACTTTCATGTTGAGATTAAAACACCCTTTTTATAAATTAATGGGCTCAACCGAAGCCTAAACATAAAAATTCTTAGCCAAGGCTTCCTTGCAATTAACAAACTTACCTAAAACCTCTCTCGGGTTAGCCCAAAACTAATAACCCGTGATTCGGGGCGTTACACTAACAACTCACCAATCGTACGCATTAGTCAGCATTGGACAAGAAAAACACTAAACCCGGGACTATAGATTTCCAGTAATACAAAACCAAAAAGGAATTAGCCCCACCCTGACCACGTTCAAAAAATAATAAATTAATCCAATTATCAAATAAGCAGTGAAAGCAAATCCTGCTTAAAGCAAAACGTTCTCAACCAGTAATTACAATACTCAACCGAATAACCCTTCTATACCCTCTATAAATTGCACTATATCTTTGCCACCAGTGATGACCCAAGCACGCCACTACTTCGATAAATAAGCCTCGCCTAAAACTTTCACCTCAAACACCCACATTATCTCTACTACTCACACACACCAAAACATCAAAAACATACCCTCACTCACTAACTTTCACAGCTTTTGAATTAGTAACCAAGCAACCACTATCGTTTTGTCACAGTACATAGGAAACTCGACCAAAACTAAGACATCACGTATCAATGGAACCAGAACCTATCCAGCACAATTAATTTATACACTTGAATGAATTAATCAATTGACCTTTTCCAAAATAGAGGGGAAGTTCTAGAAATACTTCTTGAGCTAATTTGTAAGCATCGAATTTTCTTTCTCTATAAGTGTACCTTCCAATCTGACCTTTGACAATAATCTTTGCATTTGCAGACTCCATCGCGAAAGAGTATAGGGGAAGAGCTGGGGTTCTCAATCCAGCTAACAGCCAGGGAACAATTTGATTCAATCAGTAGTTTATGAGACAAGGACCATCTAGAAGAAGAAAAAACAATGCATGTTTCAAGTATTGCAGTCAGCTCTGCACTTAAAGACTCAGTCCTGCCTATCGACTTAGAGAACCAGATGAAGCCATTACCGCTATGGTCACAAAGAGTGCCCCCGATCCCTACATACCCACTTACTCTATTCACAACAACATCCACATTGAATTTAAGAAGCCTGATCGAAGGAGCAGCCCAAGCACCAACATGGGGTCTAAACTTGAGAGAAGGCACAAAAGCTACATCTGAAGGACACCTAATAAAATCATTAATTGAACCGAAAAAGTCCGGCCACTTGTTCTTACACCTAATAAAATCATCTCTATTTCTCTTTCAAGCATAATGGGCAAACCAACGAACTTAGGCCGCAAATCCCTCTCTTTGCAAGCTCACCTTTGACGGGAATTTTATCTTGTAGCACTCTCCACAAAAACAATTCCACTTTCGGTGATACCAGACCTGCCTAAATGAGATTTGAAATGCTATCCGACACAATATCCGAAGAGAACACATTCATGCAGAAATTCTTGGGGAATAGCAACTTGTTAAGTCTCCCATTCATATGCACAGTCCTTAACCAAGAGATCAGAAGCATATTTTTATTGATTACAAAAGGCCATTCCACATTAAAACTTCCCAATCAAACAACGGCTTGCAGAGTTGAATGCTTCACTCCCATTTATCATTTACCTTTGTTTCAAACTCACAGACCTTATCTTTTTTGATAGCCAGCATGAAGATTCTAGGAAATAACGTTTTAAGACTATACCACCGATCCATTTGTCTATCCAAAAATTTATGAGTCTCCCGTCTCCAAGATCTATTCTTGGATTATTTGAGAACCAATCCTCATGATTAGAGAGGGGACTAGTAATATTCCTCCATCTCTAGGATAAGTTATGACCATGATCCTGACTTGGCATAATGTTGCCCGAATCAAAACCTTGGGTAGCGTCAATCACTTTTCTCCAAAGTTTATTCGGTTCATTCCCATACCTCTATCCCATTTATTAAGAAGAGATCGATTTTGGATATTCACATCGACAATGCCAAGGCCTCATACCTCTTTAGGCTTCACAACGTTCTCCCATCTTACTCTATAAATCGGGTGATTTGACACTACTCCCCAGATGATATTGGCGATAATCTTATTTAATTTGGATGCGATTGTAGCCGGTAATTAGAACAAACTCATGAAATAGGTTGGCAGATTGACTTGGACAGATTTCACTAGTCACTCGACCACTGATTGAAAGAAGTTTGCCTTTATAGCCACTATGTCTTGATTGAAACTTTTCAATAATAGCCTGCCACATGGAAATGGAATTTCGTGCTTGACCAATTGGAATGCCAAGGTACTTTGTAGGAAATTGATCCACTCCGCATTTGATCGAATCCGCCCAAGGGGAGAGCAAATTCTCCTCCACGTTAATTCCATAAATCTCTGTCTTTTCAATATTCAGTTTAAGACCAGACGCCAACTCGAGCACTCTCAACAATCTTTTTACATTCCTCACGTTTGACACACTTGCTTCCATAAACAAAACTAAATCATCTGTAAATTGTAGGTGTGATATTCATAGATTGCTTTCACCTACAACCGGGATCTTGAGGATGTTCTGCTCCATTGCCTTTTCAATTATGTTGCTAAGCGTTTCACCAACTAAATTGAACAGAAATGGAGAGAGAGAGAGAGAGCAACCTTGATGAAAACCCTACTGATTTTAAAAGAGCCCGACAAAACTCCATTAATGAGAACTTAAATTTTCGCAGTTGACACAAAAAAAAATCCATTTGCGCCATTTATATCCGAATCCCATCCTTTGCATAATTAAATCAAGAAACAGACAATAAACTGTATTATAAGCTCTTTTAAAATTTGTTTTAAACATTATCGCTAGGGTATCAAATAGCGTTCCGAAAACGTGATAGCGGTTGTGATATTGCGGTCGCGCCTCCGTCCGAAACCGCTTTTCATGGCTTTTGCGGTGGGTCAAGAATTCACACCAATCTCGGTCGATTGTGCTCGCAATTTAACGGGAAAAGACGATTGCACCGATAACGGGACGCTGTAGACACTCATTTTCGTTCGGAGCTTATTTTTGAAATATAATATATAGTTTTTAGAAAATGGTTTTTGAAAGCATATAATACATACTTTTTAAAAATCGGTTTTTGAAAATATATATATTATATAGTTTTGAAAACATTTTTGAATATATATATATTATATAGTTTTTGAAAACATTTTTGAAAATATATATATTATCTTGTTTTTGAAAACATTTTTGAAAATATATATAATATATAGTTTTGAAAATATTTTTAAAATACATATTATATAGTTTTGAAAACTTTTTTAAAAAATATATATATATATAATATATAGTTTTGAAAACATTTTAAAAACATATATATAATATATAGTTTTTTTGAAAACATTTTTGAAATATATATAATATAGTTTTGAAAACGTTTTTGAAAGTATATATAAAATAGTTCTAAAAACATTTTTATAAAATATATATAATATATGATTTTAATTGCTCGTCCGGCTCAGTTGGTAGAGCGCAAGGTTCTTAACCTTGTGGTCGTGGGATCGAGTCCCACGGTGGGCAATTCATAATTCTAACTGCCGGAGGTCTTCCACGGAAGCTGCTCTCAACCTTGCGTTAGGTAGGCTAGCAGCCTACTATCTTATCTCCCCCTCACCCCATTACATATGGGAATAGGGTCAGCTAATTTTATTTATTTTATATAATATATGATTTTGAAAACATTTTTATATAATATTTTCATTTACATTTTTATTTCCTTTTCTTTTTTTCTTTCTTTCTTTCATTCATTTATTTTATTTTTTTCTTTTTTTTCAGGGTTCATTAAGTCCAACAAAGCCCAGTTTGGAGGAAAATGAGCATGAACCAGCCCAGTAGATATTTAGGGTTTCACATTCAGTTCAAAGGCACCACACAGTGCGCGTGGCAGCCACGCACCAGACGACTAGGTGAGAGATCCAACCGAAAGCTGGTCACAAAACAACCAAGACAGTGAGCCTCGACTAAATTGGGACTGACCCATCCCGTTTTAGCCGGTCAAACGTGCAATAACTCCGAACAAATCAGGGACGGGGAAACAATCCTCTCGGAGCAAACGGAAAGGAGCCCCGACTGGGAGGCTATATATACCTCACTGGGGAACAAGATCGAAAGACAGACAACAACACAACGATCAACAAGCCACTAGAACCACAACCAACACAGAAAAAGAAGCACACACAGTAAACCGAAAAGAACATAAACAAAAAATCAAAGCATCAAATATCACTAAAAATCACAGAAAACTGAGGATTAGACTCGGTTTTGTTCACCGAGAATACGCAAGATCCTAGCCAGAACCGATGAGTCGCTGGAACTCAAGAGACGACGATTTTAAGGCTAAAAATCGAAACTTTACGCTTAGATCTACATCGGTAGGGGTAGGTTTTGGTTTTTTGAGTCTCGGATTTGCTTTTACGGGAACAAGGGTTTTTTTTGGTTGAGTTTGGTTTTCCCGGCCACCGGAGGCGGTGGCCAGAGCAGCGGCGGGCGACGGATTTATCACCGACGGGTGGCTGATTTTTGGCCGTCTAGGGAGAGGATATGAGAGGTTTAGGGAATGTTTTTTTTGGAATGGTTTAAAAATGATTTTTTTCCTGATTTAAGGCTATTTTATAGCCGAGGGACATGTATGAAATTACCTAATAGTTTAATTATTTTCGCAGTCCCTTATATTTCGATGTGTAATTTGTTCTAGTCACCTGTTGAAATTTTATCTCTGAATTTTCAATTTATTCACTTTAATCCCTATTTTCATTTTTTATATTTTACGAATTAACCCCTTATTTTTTTTATTTCTCTTGCAGTTCATTTTTAGCATTAATTTCAGTCCATAGATTCCAATTTAATTCAATTTGATCCTTTGATCTATTTATGAATTTATTTTTTTTGTATTTTTTGTATTTTTATTAACATTTATTTTCTTAGGCTTTTTATTTTTTTACTTTCAAAATTTAACATTTATTTATTTAGTTTTTTTCTTTTCTTTTCTCTTTGAAAATTAACAATTTTCTTTTACTCTTTTATTATTTTTTTTATTTCCTTGAAAATTTATTTTCTTCATTGACTGTAACCGACTCCCGAATCCAACATATTTCTGGTAAAACGTAAATCAGATAAGATGGTGTCCGATCAACCTAAATACTGTTATTAAATGATCAGTGGCGGCTCTAACACTTTTATTTCAAGTCGAAGCCCAATTCCAGGCCCACCCAAAGACGGATGCGACAACTTGGTGACTCTGCTGGGACAGGTAAGTGAGTCAGGTCAGAATTAATTTTCAGTTGCTTTTTTAAGCGAAAATAACAAATTTTAATTTTAATTTATTTATTCGATTGTAATTATTTATCTTTGATTATTTTTCAAATAAATAGTTGTACTAACATTTTTTTAATGATCTCATATTTTTAAATTTTCATCTCTGGCTCTATACCCGAGCTCCAAACCCTTTTAAGTGGGGGTGAAAGCGATGCCTTCGTGAGAATTTATTCTCCGCATAGGCCTAGCATGTAACCTTTGAGATTCATATAGTTTATGTCTTCGTGTTAATTTATTCTCCGCATTGACAAAAGGGAATGTATCCTCTCAAGTTTAACTTGGTCCACATAAGCTTGTAATGGGCTTAGGGCTAAGGGCCTGGCAAGCCCAAGGGGGCACCAGCAAGGAGAACTCAGGTACCTTTCTTTAGAACCTAAACCGGAAGGCTATAGGGAATTAGAGCCCACCCCAAAACTTCAGTTCAAAACCTAGGCTGTCTTGAGTTATTTCCTATTTTACTTTATGTTTAAAGCATGCAAACTAGAAAGATATGCGGTTAGGACATGTTCAGAATTAACATGCGAGATAGAGATCATGTTCGGGTAGGAATAATAAGCATGTGAGGTAGATATCATGTGGGGTAGGACTTTTTATTTTCATTATTATTATCATTATCCTTATCTCACGAACTTTTTCCTTCCATTTTTGTTTTCTATCATTTTATTTTTATCATTTACATCATTCAAAAGAGGTGTTGATAAAAAAAAAACGTGTTCGTTAAACATAAATAATTTACATTAATTGACAATAGGGTTATAATACAAGAGGTGAGAAATGCAGAGGTCCGACTATGGTCAGAAAAGAGTCAGAAGGAAAAGGGAGAAGGTCTGCAAGGCAACTATGTGTCGCATTCAATCAAGAAGACGTGGTGCCCACAATCAAGTACATTAAAAGTCAACTTTCCAAACATGGGTTGACAAAGGTTGCAGGGGCAATACGAGAAAAAGGTTACTGACCTGGAGAGTCCCTTCAAAGATAACCAGAACAAGATGGTGAAATAATAGCTGAAATTGGAGGCCGTTGTTGACAAATTCAAGAAACAAGCAAATGAACTACAAATAGTTCCTATCGAGGGATGGCTCAAATGGTGTTTCCTTTAGGCAACAGGCTCAACAGAGAGTGAAAGCTAGAAATACAGTCATTCAAGCAGCTCGTCACTTGCACGGTTTAGCCAGAGAAATCGGAGTAGTTCGACAGGGTATTCAACCAGTGGCAAATGAAGGTTATTTTCATTTCTTTACAATAACACTTTTATAAAGAAATGACACTGTTCGGGGTCTAGAATACTTAGTTAGAATGTACGTTTAGGGTTTTCTCTCTCTTAAGAAATAACACTTTTGTCCCAATAAGGATTATTTATAATAACAGATGTGTTTTTAGATCAATGCCTCGAACATTTCATGCATCATGCATTCAGATATATTTTGCATTTTGTTAATTTCATTTCTTTACATTCGTATTAACTAACAGAAAAATGCCTCATAAAAAAAGGAACAAACATTGGACATACCACCCCAAGCATTGGACACACCTCATCCTCATAATACCCACTCAAAAAAGAAGAAGATGGAAGCTAAAATTGCTCAGCTCGAAGAGAACATGTTGAGATTACAGAGGGAGTTAGAAGAAAATATAAGCTAGAATAGTCAAAGTACTCTGGATACGATCACTAAGAGCAAAGAGTCCTTGGTCGATCAGATTATTGCCAATTTATATGGCTTATATCAAAGTGCGCTTGGGGTAGGTTCGTCTGATGGAGTAGCTATGCCACCTATCCCGTAAATGGTTATTTCACCTGGAATCTTACCAGGACTACAAGGGGACTCATCTGCTACAAAAGCGAAAGCCTCGTCTGCTATGAAAGTACAAACTTCTGTATCCAACCCTGAGAATAATTCGGGTGATTACCTTATGTCGGATTTTGATGAGGAGGACAAGGCAAAGAAGATGGAAGAGAAAATCAAACAATTGGAAGACCAAATGAAGGTGGTTAAAGGGGACCATGACTATTATGGAGTTGATGCTGTGGAACTCAGCTTAGTCCTAGACTTGGTTCTTTCTCCGAAATTCAAATCCCAAAAATTTGAGAAGTTCGATGGGAATAGTTACCCATCCACCCACATCACCATGTTCTCCCTAAAGATGATAGGATAAGTAGGAAACGACCAACTCCTGATCCATTACTTCCAGGAGAGTCTGTCGGGCTCAGCTATTCGGTGGTACAACCAGCTAAACCGATCCCATATCAAGACTTGGAAAAATTTAGCCAAGTCTTTTGTGGAACAATACAAACACATCAATGACATGAGGCCAGATCAAGTTATGCTACAAAATATGGAAAAGAAATATAACTAAAGTCTCAGACAATATGCAAAAAAAATGGAGGATTTAGCTGTGCAAGTTCATCCACCCTTGGATGAGAAAGAAACCAGGAAGCTCTTCATACAAACACTGAAGGCTCCTTACTTCAGCCACCTAGATGCAATCACATCTGAAAATTTTTCTGACTTAGTCATGGCCGGGGAAATGGTAGAAATGGCCATAAAGCAAGGCAAGATTAAAGAATGAGAGGCTAGTAAGAAACCTCCTATGAAGGAGAGAGATGTAGAGATCAACAACATCATCACATACCACACCAATAAAGGTGTTACAATCTCCAACCCAAAATCAACTGCAGCTGTACCGTGAGGTACTTCTAGACAAGATTCAAGAAAACCTAGGAAGGAAAGGGAAAGGGAACATTTCGACCCTATTCTCATGACCTACAAAGATATTTACCAATAACTTTTTGACACTTACGTAGTGTCACCATACCCAGTGGAACACATAAAGACCCCATACCCCAGGTGGTATGATGAGAATGCTCATTGCGAATATCATGGTGGTGTCCCAGGGCACACTATTGAGAACTGCTTCGCATTCAAGAGAATCGTGCAGAAAATGCGTAACAAGAATTGGATTGACTTCAACAACTCGGGGGGCATCCAAATGAGGAGGAAGATCATTTCATCATTTGCAGCATTTTGTTTGAATTTGTTTTTCATCTTTTCTCGAATTTTTTGTAAGGACATTTAAATGAATTTATGCTACCATAAAGATGGTGAGCAATGAATCAAATTTGCAGACTTGAAAATTTTTGAATATCAATGGAATTAAAAAACTCTGTAAATGATTGGAGTTATAGATCTTTGACAAAGTGACATGATTAAAATTTGGTAAAATAACAAGGACCTTAACCTTACCCTAGAAAGTTACGCTCGAACACCATACCCTTCTCTTGTAAGAACCGATATAGCCTTTTCTTCTCATAAGGAATGAACAAGAGGCTTGGTATTTAGGTATGTATATGAGCGAACAACATGGGGCATCTTTTGCGTATGACATTACAAAACTGACTAGATCAAACTTTTGTTGATGACGTTCAATGATGATGATGATCTTCACAGATGGAATAATCGAGTAGGTGAATCTAGTTTAGGTCAGTTGCTTAGAAATTGAATTCTAAAGATGAGATCTTTTGACTTTCAACAACACCTAGACTATAACAGGTTCTTCTTGACAATCTAAAGAAATTGAATCATTAAAGCTGAGCTATTCCACTAAGGTTATTGGTTATAGAGGAAACTCGAAAGCCCTGTCTTTATGAATAGATTATATTCAAACCATGTCATTGCTCGGACACTTGACAATTCGGTGTTTGCTTGGGATTGTTTTTTTTAAAAAAAATTTAAACCAAACAATATCTCAATTTTTTAAAGTCTCCTTCAACCCACTTTACTGGTGTTGTTGGGTGTTCGTTGTAGAACCACGAAAATGTCTCAAAAAAAATCCTAGAGATGTGTTTAGGATCCGATATCAATTGGTTATCCACTTGAATTGCCGAAATCTGATTTTGTTTATTCCTCATGATTAAGACCGTATGAAAGAACTTTGTGTTCTTGTCGCCGTCATGGAACCACCTGAGGCTAGACTTTTGTATCCACACTCTCTCCTCCTTCCTATAGATAGCCCATAATTCCGCTTTAAGAGAATTGATCTCGCTTGCCACTGCCTCTTTATTGTTTGTTCTTAGCAGTTCGTCTTCCAAGCGCGAAATATTTTCTTCCATCTCTTTGGTTTTACCATTTTTGTTCGCCCTGAAATTAGTATTCCACTCCTTTGCCTCCATCTTGACTACACGTAACATTTCCCATGCCTTTATCCCTTGGTGCTCACCAATGGCCTTTTTAATGGTATCCACGAATGACTGCTCATCCGCCCGATATGAAAAATACTTGAAGGGGCGAGGGCTTCCTAACGACGCCTTCTCTCTTATCATTATCGGGTTATAGTCTGAAAGGCTCATCGGCAGAGCCTCTTGATTAATCGATAGGAAAGAACTTAATATTTCTGGAGAAACCAGAATGCGATCCAACCTGCTTTCTGAGGCATTCACATGTCCCTTCATCCATGTGAAGGTACTACCCACCAATGGCAAGTCAATAAAATTGCACTTATGTATGAACTCAGGTAGAATGTTGGCTGCTTCAAAATTCACTTCTGCCCCATACTTCTCATCACTTGATTGAAATCACCTCAAGCAATCATGGGTATGTTCAACATTTCAACCGTATCAGCTAATCCTTTCAAAAAAAAAAAATTCTTCCTAACTTGCGGATCATTCGGTGCGTAGATATTAAGGAGACCACACCGAAGCTTCTTTTCACTAATGGTTCCGATTAGGATCAGGTACCTGCTCTCATGATTCTCCTTTCTAGGTGGAAAAACCTCGAATCCCCCATTGAAATTATCCCCCAGATGTCCCATTCGAAGGAACAACCGCCACAATTCCTTAATTGTTACCCCAAAGTTTGTTTACCATTCATGGTTATCTTGTAGTTTGGGCTCCTATATAAAAACTTCGCTTGGTTTCTTCGACATAACTATACACTTCACATCCCTAATTTTCTCCGCTCTCCCCAATCCTCATACATTCCAAGAAATACCACATAAATTTAACATAAAGTAAATTATAAAAACGCAACAGCAATACACTCTCAAACCTCATTCTTAACGACACCCATCAGCTTCCTCTAGGTCTTGTAAACGTCGAACTACCAATTCCGACCCAATATTATAAAATTACCATCTGTCTTCAATTTGAGAACAAGAAAATTGATGTAAAATATAATAAAATTTAGTATAACAATATTCAATGTTGACATAATATTATATTTAATTTTTTGAATAAAGGGGAATCAAAAAAGATTAAGGATGAGCATGAGATCCGAACTCGATGGTTTTCCACCCTTTTAACCTATCGGGTCGATTTTTTTTAAATTCAGGTTTGGGTCTAGTCGAGTCGGGTCGGATTTTTAGAGGTTGTGTTCATCTCGGCTTTAGAGTGAAAAAATATAATTTAGAGATAATTATAATAATAACCCTCTATATATTATTTGTTTTCAATTCAATCCCTATTTTTATTGAATAAAAAAATATTTTTAAAGAAGATTAAGAACTAGTAGCCATAGCCAAGTCGTTACTTAAGAATTTACGAGCAAAGGGAGCTGGACATATATTCCAAATGGTTGTGACCAATAAATCTTTATAGCATCCTAATCCGATACAACATAAAGTTGGCCGATTATAATGTCACACGGGACCATCAGAGTGATTAACCCAAAAATTTCCTTTAAATATTTTATAAATAGCTAATTTGAAGCCATTCGAGTAAAGTAAATCAAACACAAATATATAGAGTTTACATCATATACAATAGAGTATTTAAAATAAAGTTATGACTCAAGTACTAGAAGATATATGGATAATACATGCCTTCTAAGGAATAAGACTCAAGACGTACTCTGTTGCTCGATCAGTATGGGATGTGTGCTGCACAATAAGCTCCTTGAGTTCTCTTTATATGGACCTACACGGAAACAAATTTAGAACACTGAGCTCACTAACCCATTGCCATGCTAACAACTAAAGCATACTAAAAAGTGTACATTAAATGCTCTTGCTATCGAGTGGAATAAGGGAAGTGAGTATACTCGTATATTATACTCTACTCAATGGTAGACATCATGATATGGTTGGAGGGTTACACATCTCGGGACACCCCCCTCTAGTTTACCTAGAATGAGGTCTGAAATCTCTACATCAGACTCAACACCCAACTAACCCACCCCTTGCGATTGTTTGGGCTTCGCATCCTAGTTAGTCATTAAAGTTCTTCACGCACTACCTAAGGATATATGGGCATTTTATTTATCTAAACCAAAATCATCTACTAAAGTAACTCAGGTGTCCTTATTGTTTCCCGGGCATCAACCAAGGCTAGTTTTATGTCATCCTAGATAATCTTGATTTTAGCATTAATTGATTATTATCATGGTTCTCACTTGTAGTTTTATTTAAAAGTGATTCGAGTGTTCTTGGGTCCCTCAATAGTACCTCTATTTTCTTTAGACTTCTTGTCCAAAAAAGTACATGGGTACCGATATTGAGCCCCTTGGTATCTGTACTGATCCTTGGGTATCGATACTCTCTCTTGGGTATATATACTAAACGAAAAATTTGAATATGAGATGAAAAGGTTGTATGGATACTCCTATGCTAGGGTATCAATACTCTTCGGGGTATGAATACCAAATTTTTCTTCGATGTTTTGAAAAAAAAACCCTCAGTATCGATACTTCTTTTAGGAGTATCGATACTCCACCCTCGGTATCGATACTCCCATGAGTACTTATACCAAAATTGGCTACTGGAATACAGATCTCGATAACCCTCCTACGAGTATCAAAACCAGACCCACAATATCGATACTCAATGAATGAGTACCAATACTTATAAACTAAAGGAATAATTCAACAAAATAACCATAACGTTTGACAGTTTTGTCAAATTTTCTCGTATTGTTTTTTTCGAATACTTGACCACTCAACATTTAGTTTTGGGTCAAAAACAACCAACGATGGATGAAAACTGTTAGTCAACTGACGGTTAATGCTTTATGCTGACCAAGCACGTACACGTGGACAGAGATGTTGACATGGCTTGTATAGCTCATGTCATATGATGATGTGACTTATCCATGTAAACTAAATGTTGGCGTGGCATGTTCACGTTGACTAAATGTTGACAAGGCACATGGTTTTTTTTATTACATTAGGAGAGGAGGGATTAAACCTCCAAAAGATGCACCCCATGGGATTTGAACTTGGGATCAATGCCTAACCACCAAACCAAATCACTTAGAGGTTATTATTATTCTAATAAAAATATTTAAAGTATATTGTAGCCATCAAAACCACAACACATGCACTTTATAAACTTTTATTTTAAATTTAGTTTTTATTAAATTTAAATTTTATACTCTCTAATTAAATTCATATTTTAAAAAAATAAAACGATTTAATCTTTTTTTAAATTTAAATTTAAATTTAGTCTTATGTCCAAAAGAATTAATACTAAGAAAAATTCATAAATAATTTTAGTCATAAGACTATATTAAATAAAATTAAATAATTAAATTGTAAAAATATTAAAAGATTAAATTATAAAAAATATTTGCAATTAGAGAGTATGTAATTTAATAAAAAAATAAATTTAAAATAAAATATTAAAACGTTTTACTTTCTATTTAAAGTTTATAAATTGAAAATTAATTTTTGTTTAAAATATAAATTTTAATTAGAGAGTATATATTTTAAATTTAATAAAAAATAAAAGTTTTATAAAGTGTTTGTGTTGTGGTTTTGATGGTTACAATATATTTTAAATATTGTTATTAGCGTAACAATAACATCTAAATGAGTTGGTTTGGTAGTCAGGCATTGAGCCTTTCATTTAGTGAACCTAAGTTCAAATCCCATGGGGTGCATCTTTTGGAGGTTTAATCTCTCCTTTCCTAATTTAACAATATTTAATTGGTTTTTATTTGTTATTAATTTAGTAAAAAATAATTATTAATTAATAAAAAATAAGTATTTACTGATGTGGCATCACACATGACATGCCACATCAGCATTTAGACTACGTGCATTTGACATGTCATCATGTACCATGAGTTGGACAAGCCATATCAGCATCTCTGCTATGTGTACGTGTTTGGTCAGCATCAAGCGTTGACCATAAGTTGACTAATGGTTTCCATCTATCGAGAGTTTTTATGACCCAAAACTAAACGTTGAGGGGTCAAATGTTCCAAAAAATAATAATACGGGAAAATTTGTTAATACTGTCAAATGTTAGGATTATTTTGTTTCATTATGCCTAACCTAAAATCCCCTTATTTTTCCCTTCGTAAGAACAATATTAGTATTATTCTTCTAGTACTAATACCCAAACCTATAAATGCCATTTTTGGACTCCAAAAATAACCTTAATGCCCTACTGAGGTTCCTTTACGTTATTAGAGTCTTATATAGGATAAAAGGGGTCATAATAGGTCATTGAACATGTTGAAAAAAATCAAAAGCTAGAATTTATCGTGGATGCTCATTCATGTTTCACAAGTCAACTCTCTAGCTAGATGCATTCTAAAGACTCACAAATGGTATGAGGGAGTTGTAAATGTGTTACCATGGACTCCTAACTTCTAAAAATGTCCTACAATCATCCAAGGTCAATTTCTGCTTCCTTCTAGTCTTAGAGCTTTCTTCCATTTCTTTCACTAATCAAAGGAAAGTAAATGAGTTACTAACTCATCTAGGGGCTTGGATTGAAGTTAATTACACTTTGTAAAACTTAAATCCATTAAAAATGAGTTGGAGCCACTTGGTTTTTTAAACCCACACTAAAACACATTAATGGTTACAATGACTCAAATCTTGTGCTGAGGGGCTTAAATTAAAGCTTGAAAGGTAGTGATGAATACTCTTACCTTTGTAAACCCGAACTAAGCTTGTAGCAGCACCAAGTTTTGATCTTTTGAATAACTCTTGAAGAGGAAAGGGAAAGATGAAGGGGAGATAAAAGACAAAGTTAGTGAATACTATGGAGGTATACCAATGTGAGATCACCCAAATTAATGGGTGATCAACTTTTGTTTCAAATAAGGGTGAGATTGCTCTTTTAGTCATCTTTTTTATCCTATTATTAAAATTTTCATCCATTTTATACCCAATGGGTCCCAAACCCTAGTCCAACTCAATATCTAAATGAACCAAGCTCTCCTACAGGGAAATTAGACTTATCTAACCTATCTTGGATTAACCCTAATCTACTAACTTAGAATTCAAGACATTACACTCTGCCATCCTAATAAGAAATTTAGTCCTTAAAATTTTCTGTGCAGAAATGATACAGACATTGAAGTTACATATCCTTTTCAGTTTCCCAAGTTGATTCCTTGGCATCATGATTCCTCCACAATACCTTCAATAAGGGAATTTTCTTACTCCTTAATTCCTTTTCCACTCTTACCAATATCTTTTTCGGTTCTTCCTCGTAGGTTACAACTTAACTCACCTTGATTCGCTTTAACGATCTGATATGGGAAGCGTCAGAAGGATACCTCTTAAGCAAAGACATGTGAAACACTTTATGGATGCATTCCAACTCTGGTGGTAAAGCCAATTAGTATGCTACGGGTTTGAATCTATCGAGTACCTCATATGGTCATATAAAACAAGGGGTTAACTTTCCTTTACACCCAAATCAAAGTACCTTCTTCGATAGAGACACCTTGTCTCCTACAAGAAACTCGATATCCTTGCATTTCAAGTCCGCATATGATATGTGCCGATTAGAAGCTTCCTTCAACCTACTCTGAATCAACTGAACCTTCTCTTCAATTTCTTTGATCAAGCCCTATCCCACTATCTTTCCTTTACTGGGCTCTAACCAACAAAAATGAGTCATACACTTGCGCCTATACAAAACCTCGTACGAAGCCATCTGGATACTAGACTAGTAACTGTCATTATACACGAACTCCACCAACGACCTGTGTTCTTCCCAATTACCCTCGAGGTCCATGATGGTGCACCTAAGCATGTCCTATAGAATCTGGATAACACACTTAGATTAACTATCTGTACGAGGATGAAAGGTATGGCTAAAGTGGAGTTTGGTACCTAGGGATTCATAAAGAGCTTTCCAAAACTTTCAAAGGTGAAGTCCATCATAACCAGTAGGAATTGAGCTGATTTGGTCAACTGATCTATAATAACCCATACTCTATTGTGCTTTTGTCTCAGCATTGATAATCTATTCACAAAATTCATGGTCACCCTATCCCACTTCCACTACAGTAAATAAATCGGCTAGAGTAACCCTGAAAGAATTTAATGTTCTATTTTAACTTGTTGGTACACTAGACATCAAGCGACAAACTCAGATACTTCCCTCTTCTTGTCGGGTTACTAGTTTAGTGGTCGGAGCTCTTGATACATGTTGTTACTACCCAGGTGAACTGAAAGTAGACTACAATGTGCTTAATGAAGGATCTTACTATGAAAATGATCATCGGAGGGTACACACAAAAGACCCTTGAAGAATAATATGTCCCATCACGTAACTCAAAACCTAGGGCTTTACCTCAGTGGACTTGTTCCACGCAAGCCCTTAGTTAATTGTCCAAACCTTTCAATCTCTTGACTTCGTTTACTAACTCAGGTTCTACTCAGAGTTCAGCCAACAACCATCCATCACTAGATAAGCTCAAGAGTGCTGACAATGCTCGTAACTCAGACATCAACTCCCTCCTCAAAGCATCAGCAACTACGTTTGCCTACCCTAGGTGGTAGTCGATCACATAGTCTTAGTCTTTTAACAGCTCAATCCATATACGTTGCCTCAGGATCGACGCTCTCATAGAATCACTCACCGTATGAGATTTCTTGCAAAGAATCCTCTCTATTACATTCTCCTGATGGGTCAACTCTACAAAGATACGGGGAAGGTCGACTACCAAATGGGTGAGGATGTCCAAGTGAAGGCCTTCTCTGAACCTCCTATAGTAGTGAGCCTTGGTAGACACAAGCTCTAGTCCATAGCTAATCAACCAGAGGAAATCTTTCTCATACTCTAGCACGGTCATGTCGTCCTGGGCCAAATACAGAAACTGGTCTCTCAAATCATCTATGTAGGCCTTTCCTATGTACTTCTCTCTGATCTCTGACAAGAAGTACTCCCAGGTGGATCTTTCTGGCTCCATTGCAAACTCTACAGTCTCTCACCAAATGATTACGTTTTAGCCATCCTGTTTTAGCCGGGACTGACCCATCCTGTTTTAGCCGGTCAAACGTGTAATAACTCTAAACAAATCAGGGACGGGGAAACAATCCTCCCGGAGCAAAAGGAAAGGAGCTCCGACTGGGAGGCTATATATACCTCACCGGGGAACAAGATCGAAGGACAGACAACAACACAACGATTAACAAGCCACTAGAACCACAACCAACACAGAAAAAGAAGCACACATAGTAAACCGAAAAGAAAATAAACCAAAAATCAAAGCATCAAATATCACTAAAAATCACAGAAAACCGAGGGTTAGACTCAGTTTTGTTCATCGAGAAAAAGCAAGATTCTAGCCAGAACCGAAGAGTCGCTGGAACTCAAGAGATGACGATTTTAAGGCTAAAAATCAAAACTTTACGCTTAGATTTACATAATTGGAACTCAAGAGATGACGATTTTAAGGCTAAAAATCAAAACTTTACGCTTAGATTTACATAATTAGGGGTAGGTTTTGGTTTTTTGAGTCTCAGATTTGCTTTTACGGGAACAAGGGTTTTTTTTGGTTGAGTTTGGTTTTCCCGGCCACCGGAGGCGGTGGCCAGAGTGGCGGCGGGTGACAAATTTGTCACCGGCGGGTGGCCGATTTTTGGCCGTCTAGGGAGATGATATGAGAGGTTTATGGAATGTTTATTTGGAATGGTTTAAAAATGATTTTTCCTGGTTTAAGGTTATTTTATAGCCAAGGGACCTGTATGTAATTAGCTAATAGTTTAATTATTTCCCCAGTCTCTCATATTTCGATTTGTAATTTGTTCTAGTCACCTGTTGAAATTTTGTCTCTGAATTTTAAATTTATTTACTTTAATCCTTATTTACATTTTTTATATTTTGCGAATTAACCCCTTAATTTTGTTTATTTCTCTTGCAGTTCATTTTTAGCATTAATTTCAGTCCATGGATTCCAATGTAATTCAATTTGATCCTTTGATCTATTTATATATTTTTTTTTTGTTTTTTGTATTTTTATTAACATTTATTTTCTTAGCCTTTTTATTTTTTTACTTTCAAAATTTAACATTTATTTATTTACTTTTTTTTCTTTTTTTCTCTTTGAAAATTAACAATTTTATTTTACTCTTTTATTATTTATTTATTATTTTATTTATTTCCTTGAAAATTTATTTTCTTCATTTTTTCATTTTCTTCATTTTTTTCTTTAAACTTGATTTTATATTTTTTTAAAAAAACTTTTTATTTTATTTTTTATTTCATATTTATTTATTCTTATTTTTACAATATAACATTTTATTTATTTTTTTTGACCTTTTGTAGAGGAATTCCAACCAATCAAAGGTAAGTAATTTGAATCGAGTTTTTAAATTTTAATTTTCGCTATTAAGACAACTGACAAATTAAATGGTACCGAAAGGGCAGTTCAAAGTTGCTAATCCTTCATTAACTGTAACCGACTCCCGAATCCAACATATTTATGGTAAAACATTAATCAGATAAGATGGTGTTCGATCAACCTAAATATTGTTATTAAATGATCAGTGGTGGCTCTAACACTTTTATTTCAAGTCAAAGCCCAATTCCGGGCCCACCCAAAGACGGATGCGACAGCTTGGTGACTCTGCTGGGGACAAGTAAGTGAGTCAGGCCAGAATTAATTTTCGATTGTCTTTTTAAGCGAAAATAAGTTTTAATTTATTTATTCGATTGTAATTATTTATCTTTGATTATTTTTCAAATAAATAGTTGTACTAACGTTTTTTAATGATTTCATATTTTTAAATTTTCATCTCTGGCTCTATACCCGAGCTCCAAACCCTTTTAAGCGGGGGTGAAAGTGACGCCTTCGTGAGAATTTATTCTCCGCATAGGCCTAGCAAGTAAACTTTGAGATTCATATAGCTTATGTCTTCGTGTGAATTTATTCTCTGCATTGACAAAAGAGAATGTATCCTCTCAAGTTTAACTTGGTCCACATAAGCTTGTAATGAGCTTAAGGCTATGGGCCTGGCAAGCCCAATGGGGCACTAGCAAGGAGAACTCAGGTACCTTTCTTTAAAACCTAAACCGGGAGGCTATAGGGAATTAGAGCCCACCCCAAAACTTCACTTCAAAACCTAGGCTGACTTGAATTATTTCCTGTTTTACTTTATGTTTAAAGCATGCAAACTAGAAAGATATGCGGTTAGGACTTGTTCAAAATTAACATGCGGGATAGAGATCGTGTTCGGGGTAGGAATAATAAGCATGTGAGGTAGATATCATGTGGGGTAGGACTTTTTATTTTCATTATTATTTTTATTATCCTTATCTCACTAACTTTTTCCTTCCATTTTTGTTTTCTTTCATTTTATTTTTATCATTTACATCATTCAAAAGAGGTGTTGATAAAAAAGAGTGTTCGTTAAACATAAATAATTTACATTAATGGAAAAAGGGGTTATAATACAAGAGGTGAGAAATGCAGAGGTCCGACTATGGTCAGTAAAGAATCAGAAGGAAAAGGGAGAAGGTCTGCAAGGTAACTATGTGTCGCATTCAATTAAGAGGACATGGTGCCCACAATCAAGTACATCAAAAGTCAACTTTCCAAACATGGGTTGACAAAGGTTGCAGGGGCAATACGAGAAAAAGGTTACTGACCTGGAGAGTCCCTTCAAAGATAACAAGAACAAGATGGTGAAATAATGGCTGAAATTGGAGGCCGTTGTTGACGAATTTAAGAAACAAGCAAATGAACTACAAATAGTTCCTATCGAGGGATGGCTCCAATGGTGTTTCCGTTAGGTAACAGGCTCAGCAGAGAGTGAAAGCTTGAAATGCAGTCATTCAAGCAGCTCATCACTTGCACGGTTTAGCCAGAGAAATCAGAGTGGTTCGACAGGGTATTCAACCAGTGGCAAACGAAGGCAGAAGACTAGTAATCTGTTAGAAGCTGTTCGGGGTCTAGAAGACTTAGTCAGAATGTACCTTTAGGAGTTTTTTCTCTCTTAAGAAATAACACTTTTGTCCCAATAAGGATTATTTATAATAACAAACTTGTTTTTAGATCAATTCCTCGAACATTTTATGCATCATGCAATCAAACATATTTTGCATTTTGTTATTTTCTTTTCTTTACATTCGCATTAACTAACAGAAAAATGTCTCATAAAAAAGGAATAAACATTGGACATACTACCCCAAGCATTGGACACACCTCATCCTCATAACACGCACTCAAAAAAAGAAGAAGATGGAAGCTAAAATTGCTCAGCTCGAAGAGAACATGTTATGATTGCAGAGGGAGTTGGAATAAAATATAAGCCAGAATAATCAAAGTACTCTAGATACGATCACTAAGAGCCAAGAGTCCTTGGTCAATCAGATTATTGCCAAGTTATCTGGCTTATATCAAAGTGCGCTTGGGGTAGGTTCGTCTGATGGAGTAGCTATGCCACCTAACCCGTAAATGGTTATTTCACCTGGAATCTTACCAGGACTACAAGGGAACTCATCCGCTACAAAAGCGAAGGCCTCGTCTGCTATGAAAGTACAAACTTCTGTATCCAACCCAGAGAATAATTCAGGTGATTACCTTATGCCAGATTTTGATGCGGAGGACAAGGAAAAAAAGATGAAAGAGAAAATCAAAAAATTGGAAGACCAAATGAAGGTGGTTAAAGGGGACCATGACTACTATGGAGTTGATGTCGTGGAACTCAGCTTAGTCCCAAACTTGGTTCTTCCTCCGAAATTCAAATCCCCAAAATTTGAGAAGTTCGATGGGAACAGTTGCCCATCCGCCCACATCACCATGTTCTGCCTAAAGATGACAGGATAAGTAGGAAACGACCAACTCCTGATCCATTGCTTCTAGGAGAGTCTGTTGGGCTCAACCATTTGGTGGTACAACCAGCTAGACCGATCCCATATCAAGACTTGGAAAAATTTAGCCAAGTATTTTCTGGAACAATACAACATGTCAATGACAGGAGGCTAAATCGAGTTATGCTACAAAGTATGGAAAAGAAGTATAACTAGAGTCTCAGACAATATGCACAAAAATGGAGGGATTTAACTGTGCAAGTTCATCCACCCTTGGATGAGAAATAAACTAAGAAGCTCTTCATGCAAACTCTGAAGGCTCCTTACTTCGGTCACCTGGATGCAATCACATCTGAAATTTTTTTTGACTTAGTCATGGCCGGGGAAATGGTATAAATGGCCATAAAGAAAGGCAAGATTAAGGAAGGGGATGCCATTAAGAAACCTCCTATTAAGGAGAGGGATGTAGAGATCAACAACATCATCGCATACCACACCAATAAAGGTGTTACAATCTCCAACCCAAAATCAACTGTAGCTGTACCGTGAGGTACTTCTAGACAAGATTCAAGAGAACCTAGGAAGGAAAGGGAACATTTTGACCTTATTCCCATAACGTACAAAGAACTTTACCAACAACTTTTTGACACTTACATAGTGTCACCATACCCGGTGGAACCCATGAAGCCCCCATACCCCAGGTGGTATGATGAGAATGCTCATTCCAAATATCATGGCGGTGTCCCAAGACATACTATTAATAACTACTTCGCATTCAAGAGAATCGTGCAGAAAATGCGTAACAAGAATTGGATCGACTTCAACAACTCGGGGGCATCCAAATGAGGAGGAAGATCATTTCATCATTTGCAACATTTTGTTTGAGTTTGTTTTTTATATTTTCTCAATTTTTTTGTAAGGTCATTTAAATGAATTTATGCTACCTTAAAGATGGTGAACAATGAATTAAATTTGCATACTTGAAATTCTTTGAATATCAACTGAATTAAAAAACTCTGTAAATGATTGGAGTTATATATCTTTGACAAAGTGACATGATTAAAATTTGGTAAAATAACAAGGACCTTGACCTTACCCTAGAAAGATACGCTCGAACACCATACCCTTCTCTTGTAAGAACCGATATAGCATTCTCTTCTCATAAGGAATGAACAAGAGGCTTGGTATTTAGGTATGTATAGGAGCGAACAACATAGGGCATCTTTTGCGTACGACATTACAAAACTGACTAGACCAAACTTTTGTTGATGACATTCAATGATGATGATGATCTTCACAGATGGAATAATTGAGTAGGTGAATCTAGTTTAGGTCATTTGCTTAGAAATTGAATTCTAAAGATGAGATTTTTTTACTTTCAACAACACCTAGACTATAACAGGTTCTTCTTGACAATCTTAAGAAATTGAATCCTTAAAGTTGTGCTATTCAACTAAGGTAATTGGTTATAGAGGAAACTCGAAAGCCCTGGCTTTATGAATAGATTATATTCAAACCATGACATTGCTTGGATACTTGACAATTCGGTGTTTGCTCCACTGCAGTTATTAGGTTGAAGACTTTGTGATGAGATGAACCCTTCAATTAACCTGATAAAGGTGATTATAATATTAAGATATCCCTCTAGAGTAATTGGTTAAACGCCCTGACTTTATGGATAAGATTCAATTATCCATACAATAGAAAATTAAATCAAATTTATCTAAATAAGGAGTTTCGGCAAAGATGGACTAAGGGAGTTAAAGAACCCCTATTATAGTCAATTTCACACGAGCACTCAGGAATTTCAGTTTTAGACTGATATTTCTAAACTACCTTTGTTAGATACAGAGCTTGAACAAATGAAAGATTTCAGAGAACCGAAATAAAAGTGTTCTAGAAAGTCTAGTAATTGATTATGCTAGTTGCCTCATTTTGTCTACATCCGATTAAAATACCCAGCTAAGAAAGAGGGACATTTTGCAATGTTCAATAGCACCGAGAAAAGAAATGACATTTTGGTATCTGAAACCTTAGAAAATAGGAAGCCAACTCATCAATTTGGATATTTGTCAAAGAGTTATAACTTTGAAATCATAAAAGAGCTATTGATTCTTTTGATTTTCTGTGAACTCATGTTTATGATTTGATTCGATTGTGAGCCTGAATTATGAGGCAATGCTTTACAAAATTATTATATTCTTATTTTTTTCCTAAAATAAAATAAATGAGAAAAACATTTTCAAACATGACAATCTTAAATGTGAAAGGTCCTTGAAGCTGGTGAGGCTCATTTTGCCTCTATTGAAGAAAGAATAAATAATGTCAGAATAATGGAGCATTTCAAATTCTTGAAAGCAAATAGTCCAAGTGATCAAATAAAACTTGTAACACTCCCTTGTGACATTGTCAGCAACCCGAGAAGAAAATGGGGCATGATCGATTCCATGGACAAGACCAATAGACAAAAATGAGGCTCTATCAAAGAGATAAAATAGAACTAATTCATGTTGCATGCATCTTAGACATACTTAAGAGTATCACATTTATCATTTTTTGCATACATAATTTTTGCAGTTTTAGAGTCAAGTTTCAACTTCAAGACGAAAAATACTCGATTCAGAAGCACCTTCAAAAACTATCGAAGGTAGTTGCTTAACTCAGCAGTAGGGAGCTACACCTAAAACCAACTTGACGTATTGAAAGATTGAAAGATCTTAGAATCAACTTTAAACGGGTTCGAGAGACAATTTAGAATGGATCCAGTTCAGCTTAACTCAATGACGAGTGGCTAGTTTTCAGTTAACGTCTTCAAGCCAGATTTCAACTCCACGACAGATGATATCCAACTGATAGAATATACCATTTGGTTTTCTCGTGAAGGGGAGTCATTTAAAGAATTATGATCGGCTTAGACATGTGAAGAGAGGCCATCCTTCATTTAGAGGAAATTTACAGCATAACTTAAGTCGAGTAAAGCTATATGTCAATAAACAACTTTCCAGTTCAGATTTCTAGCTAGATTTCAACTTCACAGCGAATGATATCGAACTCGAAACGACACAACTTATACAAGATTGGATTTTAACTTCACAATGAGGGATATCCAACCCAAAGGAAATTTGGCGAAACACTACAACTCGAGTTTGGATTTCAACTTCACAACAGAGGATATCTAACTCAAAGCTCAACTTCACAGCGAATGAGTCATCTACGATTTCAACTTCATGACGAAGGATATCGTACCCAAAAGATTAACCTAACTTCATGACGAATGAGTCATCTATGACACAATAATGAAAAACAAGTTTCATTCAGTGTTAATTTTAACTTCACAACGAAAGATATTGAACTCGAAAGAAATGTAATTTTGGATTTCAACTTCACAACGAAGGACATCCAATTCAAAGCTCAACTTCATAGCGAATAAGCCATCCACGATTTCAACTTCGCGATGAAGGATATCGTGCCCAAGTGGATTGACTTAGTTTCACAATAAATAAGTCATCTACAAAAATAGGGGGTTATCTCCCAGCCTATTACAACATAGTTCAAGGTGAGAAGGGCTATCTGTCAACAAAAACCTTCGAGTTTGATTCCATTCAGCTCAAGGGCATATCAAATTTACATCATAGCTCAAGGCGAGAAGGGTTATTTGTCAACAAAAACATTCAAGTTATATTCCATTCACCTCAAGGGAATATCAAATTCGCAACATAGCTCAAGGAGAGAAGGGCTATCTGTCAACAAAAACCTTCAAGTTCGATTCCATTCAGCTCAAGGTCATATCAAATTTACAACATAACTTAAGTCGAGAAAAGCTATCTGTCAACAAAAACTTTCGAGTTCGATTCCATTCAAATTGGAAGCCTATCAACCACATGGTAGTATCGAGGAACTACTTTCCAGTAAAATTTCAAACTGAGGTCTTTAAATCGAGGAGAAGACCAAGTTCGATTACAATTTGGCAACAAGAAGCCACATTCCTATTCAAATTCCAAACTACGGTTTCAATTACATGAAGAAGTATATCATTTCAAGACTAACTTAACTTAGCATCCGCAACCCAATTTAACAGGGAGTTATTCCTAATTTCAATATCAGAGTCAATTTTCAACTCCATAAGGGAGGATATTAGACTTAGAAACCCCTTCATACCGAACAAAAATCTGTGTCTTTTTATCTTTGCCCTATTTTCCGTTATATGAAAAAAGACAAAGAGGGGCAGCTGTAGACACTCATTTTCGTTCGGAGCTTAGTTTTAAAAATATTTTTGAAATATAATATATAATTTTTAGAAAACGGTTTTTAAACCATATAATACATACTTTTTAAAAATCAGTTTTTGAATATATATATATATATATATATATATATATATATATATATATATATATATATATATTATATATATTATAGTTTTTGAAAACATTTTTTAAAATATATATATTATATAGTTTTTGAAAACATTTATGAAATATATATAATATATAGTTTTAAAAACATTTTGAAAACATATATATAATATATAGTTTTTTGAAAACATTTTGGAAATATATATAATATAGTTTTGAAAATGTTTTTTAAAGTATATATAATATAGTTTTAAAATATTTTTAAAAAATATATATAATATATGATTTTGAAAACATTTTTATATAATATTTTCATTTCTTTTTCTTTCTTTCTTTTATTTATTTTCTTTTTTTCTTTTTTAGGGTCAATTAAGTCCAACGAAGCTCAGTTTGGAGGAAAATGGGCATGGACTAGCCCAACAGAGGTTTAAGATTTCACATTCAGTTCAAAGGAACCACAAAACGCGCGTGGCAGCCACACGCAAGACGACCACGCGAGAGATCCGACCGAAAACCGGTCACAAAATAACCAAGGCAGTGAGTCCCGGCTAAATCGGGATTGACCCATCCCGTTTTAGCCTATCAAACGTGTAATAACCCTGAACAAATCGGGGACGGGGAAACAATCCTCCCGGAGAAAACGGAAAGCAGCCCCGACTGGGAGGCTATATATACCTCACCGAGGAGCAATATCGAAGGAAAGACAACAACACAATGATCAACAAGCCACTAGAACCACAACCAACACAGAAAAAGAAGCACATACAGTAAACCGAAAAGAACATAAACCAAAAATCAAAGCATCAACAATCACTAAAAATCACAGAAACCCGAGGGTTAGACTTGGTTTTGTTCACCGAGAACACACAAGAGCCTAGCCAGAACCGAAGAGTTGGCGGAACTGAAGAGACACTGATTTTAAGGGTAAAAATCGAAACTTTAGCTTAGATCTACATCGGTAGGGGTAGATTTTGGTTTTTTGGGTCTCGGATTTGGGTTTACGGGAACGAGGGGTTTTTTGGTTGAGTTTGGTTTTACCGGCCACCGGAGGTGGTGGCCGACGGCGGATTTGTCTCCGGCGGGTGGCCGATTTTCGGCTGACTAGGGAGAGGATTTGAGAGGTTTGGGGAATTTTTTTGGGAATGGTTTAAAAATGATGTTTTTGGTTTAAGGTTATTTATAACCGACGAACCTATATGTAATTCTATAATAGTTTAATTATTTTCGCAGTTACTCATATTTCGATGTATAATTTGTTTTGGTCACCTGTTGCAATTTTGTCTATGAATTTCCAATTTATTCACTTTAATCCCGATTTTCAATTTTTATATTTTACGAATTAACCCCCTAATTTTGTTATTTCTCATGCTGTTCATTTTTAGCATTAATTTCAGTCCATAGATTCCAATTTAATTCAATTTGATCCTTTGATCTATTTATGTATTTATTTATTTTTCTTTTTTTCTCTTTGAAAATTAACATTTTTCTTTTACTCTTTCATTATTTTATTTATTTCCTTGAAAATTTATTTTCTTCATTTTTTTCCTTTTCATTTTTTTCTTTAGACTTGATTTTCTATATTTTTTTAAAAAAAATTATTTCATATTATTTATTCTTATTTTTACAATCTAACATTTTTAAAGGAATTCCAACCAATCAAAGGTAAGTAATTTGAATCAGGTTTAAAATTTTAATTTTAATTTTCGTAATTAAGACAACCGACAAATTAAATGGTACCGAAAGAGCAGTTCAAGGGTGCTAATCCTTCCTTGACTGTAACCGACTCCTGAATCTGACATATTTATGGTAAAACGCAGATCAAGTAAGATGGTGTCCGATCAACCTGAATATTGTTTTTAAATGATCAGTAGCGGCTCTAACACTTTTATTTCAAGTCGAATCCCAATTTCGGGCCCACCCGAAAGACGACTGCGACAAACACAACAACATTTATTCACCTGTGATTCCAAGACAAAAACAAAAATCAACATTCCTTCTGCAATCAACCATTCAACCGTATACGAAAACAAAATTGGAGCTTAAGGGCAAGGACACAACATACTAACAGAGGCTATTAGTATTTAGTGAACGGTATAGTTAAATACCCATTACCCACACATCTTACCAAAAACCAATCGAGAAGGGGAAGAGTCGGAAAAACAAAGCCCGGTCAGTAGGAAGTCTTCTGTCCGTCGAGCTTCGCCGCTGGTGAAGGAGTAGATCAAGCTTCATGCTTCCATTTAAGAAGGTAAAAGTTTTTTTTGTTGCTTAGCTTAGGAAGATTGAATATTGAAGTTGCAATATTCACTTGAGGATTTGGGGTTTCGAATATGCAATCTTCCATTCAGTGATGATTGAAGAAGAGTGAAATGGGTGGGGGTGAAACGAAGAAGATTGAACTGGGGAATGGATGGGAAGAAAGAAACGAAGAATTGAAGAAGATATTTTGAGAGAAATGGGAAGAATCGGCTGAAATACTTATATTAAAAAAAAGAAGGAAAATAGGAAAAATTCAATGATGAAAATTTGTTTTATAAGCTAGGTTCTAAAGAATCTAAATTTTTAATATTGTCATATATTTTATTTAAGATTTATGAGTTAGTATTTTAGAATTTAATTCTTAATTCTTTTTAATCCTTTTTAATTCTTAATTTAGATAGTAAATTTTAATTTTCATTTAAATTAGTCTTAATTTTAGTAATCAAAATTTCAAATATTTAAATTTTACACTTTTATTTTAATTCTATTTGATTTAATCATTTTATGTTCTTTAAATTTATTTAGATTCCGTTCAACCTTCATTTTTCGTATTTCATTACATTTTTATTAACATGTTAAATTATTCTAATTAAATAATAATTGAAGTTTAAAATTATATTACAAATTTTTTTAACTTTACGTATATATTAAGTTGTTCAAAATTTAAAAAATTTACGACCGCGACACCCTTAGTGAACTCGATGACATCCGTTATGTCTGCAACTACGATAAACGCGATACGATACAAAACATGACCGCGAACGCTATTTAAAACATTGATTATCGCTTTACGGTTGTAGCGCTTTAAGTGATCAAGAATTTCACTAGCAATAAGAGTGCAATATGCTATTTGTTTTCTAGCAATAAACGCAAACTGAGACTCTCTGATAACCTTGTCAATAGACCTAGCCAGTCTTCTTGAAAGAAAGCGAGTCAAAATCTTATACTAAGTTTCCAACTAAACTGATCGGTCTCTAGTCTTCCATACTTACTGGCGATGAGACTTTTGGAATTAGTGAAACGAATCATTGATTAACAGCTCTGTCCCATTTCTTATCGTGGTAGAAATTATTAAAAAATCCATAATTCGCTGCTTTAACTCTTGCCAAAATATTTTGTAGAAGTCCAAATTAAAACCGTCTGGACCTGGGCTCTGTTTCCATCTGCTGTGATTATGGCCGACCAGACTTCTTCTGAAAACGGAATTTCTAATGCTATTGATGAAGAAACACTCAATTTTTTAAAGTCTCTTCAACCCACTTTACTGGTGTTGTTGGGTGCTCGTTGTATGAACCACGAAAATGTCTCAAAAAAAATCCTAGAGATGCGTTTAGGATCCGATATCAATTGGTTATCCACTTGAATTGCCGAAATCTGATTTTGTTTATTCCTCATGATTGCGACCGTATGAAAGAATTTGTGTTCTTGTCGCCGTCATGGAACCACCTGAGGCTAGACTTTTGTATCCACACTCTCTCCTCCTTCCTATAGATAGACCATAATTCCGCTTTAAGAGAATTGATCTCTCTTGCCACTGCCTCTTTATTGTTTTTTCTTAGCAGTTCGTCTTCCAAGCGCGAAATATTTTCTTCCATCTCTTTGGTTTTACCATTCATCGTTATCTTGTAATTTGGACTCCTATATTAAAAACCACGCTCGGTTTCTTCGACATAACTATTCACTTCACATCCCTAATTTTCTCCGCTCGCCCCAATCCTCTTACATTCCAAGAAATGCCACATAAATTTAACATAAAGTAAATTATAAAAACGCACCAGCAATACACGCTCAAACCTCATTCTTAACGACACCCATCAGCTTCCTCTAGGTCTTGTAAACGTCGAACTACAAATTCCGACCCAATATTATAAAATTACCATCTGTCTTCAATTTGAGAACAAGAAAATTGATGTAAAATATAATAAAATTTAGTATAACAATATTCAATGTTGACATAATATAATATTTTATTTTTTGAATAAAAGGGGAATCAAAGAAGATTAGGGATGGGCATGGGATCCAGACTCGATGGGTTTCGACCCAATCTGACCTGATTGGGTCGATTTTTTTAAATTCAGGTTTGGGTCTAGTCGAGTCGGTCGGGTTTTTTAGAGGTTATGTTAGGTTCGGGTTTAGGGTGAAAAATACTTAACCTGACTCGACCCAAAAAAAATATAATTTTATCTTATATATTTAGGGATAATTATAATAATAACCCTCTCTATATATGTTTTTCAATTCAATCCCTATTTTTATTGAATAAAAATAAATATTTTTAATAAATATATATTATTTCGTGTCGAGTCGGGTTCGGATTTTATCTCAAAAAGTCGAGTCGGTTCGGAATGGAAAATTTTCGAGTAGGGTCAGGTTGGCTAGAGGATGTAAAATTTTCAGGACGGATTGGGTTGACTGAAACCCGACCCATACCTATCCCTAAAGAAGATTAAGAACCAGTAGCCATAGCCAAGACGTTACTTAACGGAGAATTGACGAGCAAAGGGAGCTGGACATATCGAACCATTGCAAATGGTTGTGACCAATAAATCTTTATAGCATCCTAATCCGATACAACACAAAGTTGGCCGATTATAATGTCACACGGGACCATCGGAGTGATTAACCCAAAAATTTCCTTTAAATATTTTATAAATCGCTAATTTGAAACCATTCGAGTAAAGTAAATCAAACACAAATATATAGAGTTTACGTCATGGAGCTCCCAAAAATAAGAATATCAAAATAATACAATTGAGTATTTAAAATAAAGTTATGATTCAAGTACAAGAAGATATATGAATAATGCATGCCTTCTAAGGAATAAGACTCAAGACGTACTATGCTGCTCGATCAGTATGGGACGTGTGCTGCTCAATAAGCTCCTTGAGTTCTCTTTATACGGACCTACACACGGAAGCAAATTTTGAACACCGAGCTCACTAACCCATTGCCATGCTAACAACTAAACCATACTAAAAGTGTTCATTAAATGCTCATGCTATCGAGTGCAATAAGGGAAGTGAGTATACTCGTATACTATACTCTATACAAGGGTAGACATCATGATGTGGTTGGAGGATTACACATCTCGGGACACACACCCCTTTAGTCTACCTAGAATGAGGTCCATAATCTCTACATCAGACTCAACATCCAACTAACCCACCCATCGCGTTTGTTTGGGTTTCACGTCCTAGTTAGTCATTAAAGTTCTTCACGCACTACCTAAGGATATATGTGCATTCTATTTATCGAAACCAACGTCATCTACTAATGTAACTCAGGTGTCCTTATTGTTTCCCGGGCATCATTCAGGCTAGTTTTATGTCATCCTAGATGCAGACTCAACATCCAACTACCCACCCATCGCGTTTGTTTGGGTTTCACGTCCTAGTTAGTCATTAAAGTTCTTCACGCACTACCTAATATGTGCATTCTATTTATCGAAACCAACGTCATCTACTAATGTAACTCAGGTGTCCTTATTGTTTCCCGGGCATCATTCAGGCTAGTTTTATGTCATCCTAGATGATCTTGTTTTTAGCTTTAATTGATTATTATCATGGTTCTCACTTGTAGCTTTATTTAAAAGTGATTCGAGTTTTCTTGGGTCCCTCAATAGTACCTCTGATTTCTTTAGACTTTTTGTCTAAAAAAGTATACGGGTACCAAAATTGAGCCCCTTGGTATCTATACTAATCCTTGAGTATCAATACTAAACGAAAAATTTGAATCTGAGATGAAAAGGTAGTATGGATACTCCTATGCTAGGGTATCGATACTATTGGGGGTATCAATACCAATTTTTTCTTCGATGTTTTGAAAAAACATACCTCAGTATCAATACTTATTTTTGGAGTATTGATACTTCTTTTTGGAGTATTGATACTTCTTTTTGGAGTATCGATACTCTACCCTCGGTATCGATACTCCCATGAGTATTTATACCAAATTTGGCTAATGGAATCCCGATCTCGATAACCCTCCTGCGAGTATCAAAACTAGACCCACAGTATCGATACTCAATGAATGAGTACCAATAGTTATAAACTAAAGGAATAATTCAACAAAATAACCTTAACGTTTGATAGTTTTGTCAAATTTGCTCGTATTGTTTTTTTTGGAATATTTGACCACTTAACGTTTAGTTTTGGGTAAAAAAAGCAACGGTGGATGAAAATTATTAGTCAACTGAAGGTTAACGCCTTATGCTGACCAAGCACGTACACGTGGATAGAGATGTTGACATGGCTTGTCTAGCTCATGGCATATGATGATGTGACATATCCATGTAAACTAAATATTGGTGTGGCATGGCCACGTTGACTAAATGTTGACATGGCACATGGTTTTTTTTATTACATTAGGAAATGAGGAATTAAACCTCCAAAAGATGCACCCCATGGGATTTGAACTTGGGCTCAATGCCTAACCACCAAACCAACTCACTTAGATGTTATTATTATGCTAATAAAAATATTGAAAGTATATTGTAGCCATCAAAACCACAACACATGTAAAAAAAATTTATTTTAAATTTATTTTTTTATTAAATATAAATTTTATACTCTCTAATTAAATTCATATTTTAAACAAAAAATAAAACGATTTAATCTTTTATTTAAATTTAAATTTATAATGTATTCTTATTTCCAAAAGAATTAATACTAAGAAAAATTCATAAATAATTTTAGTCATAAGACTAGATTAAATAAAATTAAATAATTAAATTGTAAAAAATATTAAAAGTTTAAATTATAAAAAAATATTTGTAATTAGAGAGTATGTAATTTTATAAAAAATAAATTTAAAATAAAATATTAAATCGTTTTACTTTCTATTTAAAGTTTATAAATTTAAAATTAATTTTTGTTTAAAATATAAATTTTAATTAGAGAGTATATATTTTAAATTTAATAAAAAATAAATTTAAAATAAAAGTTTTATAAAGTGTCTGTGTTGTGGTTTTGATTGTTACAATATACTTTAAATATTGTTAGTAGCGTAACAATAACATCTAAGTGAGTTGGTTTTGTAGTTAGGCATTGAGCCTTTGATCTAGTGAATCTAAGTTCAAATCCCATGGGGTGCATCTTTTAGAGGTTTACTCCCTTCTTTCCTAATTTAACAATATCTGATTGGTTGTTATTTGTTATTAATTTAGTAAAAAAATATTATTAATTAATAAAAAATAAGTATTTACTGATGTGGCATCACACATGGACATGCCACGTCAACATTTAGCTCACATGCATCTGCCATGTCATCATATACCATGAGTTGGAAAGCCACATCAGCATCTCCGTCCATGTGTACGTGCTTGGTCAGCATCAAGCGTTGACCGTCAGTTGACTAACGGTTTCCATCCATTGAGGGTTTTTATGACCCAAAACTAAATGTTGAAGGGTCAAATGTTCCAAAAAAGTAATACGGGCAAATTTGATAGTACTGTCAAATGTTAGGGTTATTTTGTTTTATTATGTCTAACCTAAAATCCCCTTATTTTGCTCTTCGTAAGAACAATATTAGTATTGTTCTTCTGGTACTGATACACAAACCCATAAATGCCATTTTTGGGTATGAATTTGACTCCCAAAATAACCTTAATGCCCTACTGAGGTTCCTTTACGTTATTAGTCTTATATAGGATAAAAGGGGTTATAATATGCCCTTGAACATGTTGAAAAAATCAAAAGCTAGAATTTACCATGGATGCTCATTCATGTTTCACAAATCAACTCTCTAGCTAGATGCATTCTAAAGACTCAGAAATGGCATTAGGGAGTTGTAAATGTGTTACCATGGCCTCCTAACTTCTTAAAACGTCCTACAATCATCCAAGGTCAATTTCTGCTTCCCTCTAGTCTTAGAGCTTTCTTCCATTTCTTTCACTATTCAAAGGAAAGTAAATGAGTTACTAACTCATCTAGGGGCTTGGATTGAAGTTAATTACACTTTGTAAAACTTAAATCCATTAAAAATGAGTTGGAGCCACTTGGTTTTTTAAACCCCCACTAAAACACATTAATGGTTACAATGACTCAAATCTTGTGCTGAGGGACTTAAATTAAAGCTTGAAAGGTAGTGATGAATACTCTTACCTTTGTAAACCCGAACTAAGCTTGTAGCAACACCAAGTTTTGATCTTTTTAATAACTCTTGAAGAGGAAAGGGAAAGATAAAGGGGAGATAAAAGACAAAGTTAGTGAATACTATGGAGGTATACCAATGTGAGATCACCAAAATTAATGGGTGATCAACTTTTGTTTCAAATAAGGGTGAGATTGCTCTTTTAGTCATCTTTTTTATCCTATTATTAAATTTTTCATCCATTTTATACCCAATGGGTCCCAAACCCTAGTCCAACTCAATATCTAAATGAACCAAGCTCTCCTACATGGAAATTGGACTTATCTAACCTATCTTGGATTAACCCTAATCTACTAACTTAGAATTCAGGACATTACACTCTGCCATCCTAATAAGAAATTTAGTCCTTAAAATTTTCTGTGTAGAAATGATGCAGACATTGAAGTTACATATCCTTTTCAATTTCCCAAGTTGATTCATTGGCATCATGATTCCTCCACAATACCTTCAATAAGGGAATTTTCTTACTCCTTAATTCCTTTTCCACTCTTACCAATATCCTTATCGGTTCTTCCTCGTAGGTTACAACTTAACTCACCTTGATTCGCTTTAACGATATGATATGGGAAGCGTCAGAAGGATACCTCTTAAGCAAAGACATGTGAAACACTTTATGGATGCATTCCAACTCTGGTGGTAAAGCCAATTAGTATGCTACGGGTTTGAATCTCTCGAGTACCTCATATGGTCCTATGAAACAAGGGGAAGTACCTTCTTCGATAGAGACACCTTGTCTCCTACAAGAAACTCGATATCCTTGCGTTTCAAGTCCGCATATGATATGTGTCGATTAGAAGCTTCCTTCAACCTACTCTGAATCAACTGAACCTTCTCTTCAATTTCTTTGATCAAGCCCTATCCCACTATCTTTCCTTTACTAGGCTCTAACCAACAAAAAGGAGTCATACACTTACGCCCATACAAAACCTCGTACGAAGCCATCTGGATACTAGACTAGTAACTGTCATTATACACGAACTCCACCAACGACCTGTGTTCTTCCTAATTACCCTCGAGGTCCATGATGGTGCACCTAAGCATGTCCTATAGAATCTGGATAACACACTCAGATTAACTGTCTGTATGAGGATGAAAGGTATTGCTAAAGTGGAGTTTGGTACCTAGGGATTTATGAAGAGCTTTCCAAAACTGGGAAGTGAACCTAGGATCCCTATCTGAAATGATCAAAGTTGGGAGTCCATATAATCTCACTATCTTGCGAACGTATAACTACACTAAACTTTCAAAGGTGAAGTCCATCCTAACCAGTAAGAATTGAGCTGATTTGGTCAACCGATCTATAATAACCCATACTCCATTATGCTTTTGTCTCGGCATTGATAATCCATTCACAAAATCCATGGTCACTCTATCCCACTTCTACTACAATATATAAATCGTCTAGAGTAACCCTGAAAGAATTCGATGTTCTATTTTAACTTGTTTGTACACTAGACATCAAGCGAAAAACTTGGATACTTCCCTCTTCTTGTCGGGCTACCAGTTTAGTGGTCGGAGCTCTTGATACATGTTGTTACTACCCAGGTGAACTGAGAGTAGACTACAATGTGCTTCATGAAGGATCTTACTATGAAACTGATCGTCGGAGGGTACACAAAAAAGATCCTTGAAGAATAATATGTCCCCATTACGCAACTCAAAACCTAGGGTTTTACCTCAGTGGATTTGTTCCACGTGAGCCCTTAGTTAACTGTCCAAACCTTGAAATCTCTTGACTTTGTTCACTAACTCAGGTTCTACTCAGAGTTCAGCCAATAACCATCCATCACTAGATAAGCTCAAGAGTGCTGATAATGCTCGTAACTCAGACATCAACTTCCTCCTCAAAGCATCAGCAACTACGTTTGCCTACCCTAGGTGGTAGTCGATCACATAGTCTTAGTCTTTTAACAGCTCAATCCATATACGTTGCCTCAGGATCGACGCTCTCATAGAATCACTCACCGGTTGGGCTTTCTTACAAATGATCCTCTCTATTACTTTCACCTAACGGGTCAACTCTACAAAGATACGGGGAAGGTCGACTACCAAATGGGTGAGGATGTCCAAGTGAAGACCCTCTCTGAACCTCCTATAGTAATGAGCCTTGGTAGACACAAGCTCTAGTCCATAGCTAATCAACCAGAGGAACTCTTTCTCATACTCTAGCACGGTCATGTCGTCCTGGGCCAGATACAGAAACTAGTCTCTCAAATCATCTATGTAGGCCTTTCTATGTACTTCTCTCTGAACTCTGACAAGAAGTACTCCCAGGTGGGTCTTTCTGGCTCCATCGCAAACTCTACAGTCTCTCACCAAATCAAGTTTGCCCTCGAGGGTGAGATACAACTAATGGAAGGTACGAAGGGTCTCCCTAAGACACTGATATATAGAGATGGGGTCGTCATCCCTAGATCCATAGAAATTCATAGTCTTGTACCTGTAAATCCTCTCAACTGGGGACTTGAGGTGTTAATACAGGCTAAATTAGAGGTACGAGCGAAGAAGGTGGCATAACGGATGAATTCAAAATAGCAAGGACAATCTATCTAAGAGTCAAATTCAGGTCGCGAAAGAGGTCGCCTCGTCGACTCCAACATCTGTCGGTATCTCGTACTCAAAATTCAACACAAAATCATCATCGGTATCACCAGCAAGGGAGGCTCGACTCTTCTCCCGACCCTCATGACTAGGAGTGGTGTTATCAGCCATGATCTAAGTTTGTAATTAGAAATTAAATAAAAGTTACTATCACCATTCAAGAAATTTAAGTATCCTTGACACTCTAGGGGCATGTACTCATACGGACGCTTACTAACTCTAACCTGTGGGTCCTAGGAATGACTAAACATAGACGCTCTCATACCACTAAATATAAAACCCTAATCAATTCCAACCCGAAGTTCCATGGATTATAATGTCACATGGAACGACCAAAATGATTAACCCAAAAATTGTTTTAAAACGTTTGCAAAACAGTGACAAGTCATTCACCGTAATATAAAAAAAAGATCATAGTTCATGGTTTACAAAATACACGAGTCTCCCAATAAGTGCAAATACAAACACTAAGTTTCAAATAAAAATAGAGTTATGACTTGAATAAATACAAGGTCTATATAAATACAAATATAGACATACTCTGAGAAGCGTTTGGTTTGGAATGTATCTGAACGATTGGCTCCTCGTCTATCCTCTAATGACCTGAGCCCGAAAACAGATTTTGAACACTAAGCTCACAAGCTTAGTGCAACGATAATAACTATGCAATACTACATGCATTCAATACATGAACATGCCGGTGCGTAAAGTCATGAATATGCGAAGGTACATCAACAATTATAAGATAGGTCTAGTGATGTGGTGGGAAGAATTTTACATGCATCTTGAACAACATACCAGCGTATATAGAATGTGATAGCTTTGGGGTAAGAACCAAAATTTGACGTGCATCAAAACTTATAGCCCTAGTCTATCTCAGATACTCGAGCGATCGGGGTGAGGACTAGAATTTTACGTGCATCAGAAGCTCACATCCTGAACCTATTCAAGCATTGGGGTATGATCTGAAATTTTACATGTATTAGATGCATACCTGATCAAATATATATAGATATCATAACATAAAAGTCAAATGTCATAATACTAGAGTAACTCAGGTGTCCCAACCATTTCCTAAGCGTCACACAATGGCCAATATAATGTTATCCTAACTTGCTTGATTGCTAGGTGTCTTATTAATTACTTTAGTTTTTCCCACTTGTATTTCGATACAAAAAGCTTACACGACCTTAAAACACCCAAACCCGAACACACAAACCAAAAGAAATTGAGTGCCCAAAATATGACGATGATATCAATATTGTGCAAACAATATCGATACTGACTAATACCAAAAATATTTTCGATGTTTGGGAAAAACCTTCAATATGGACACCCTTACGAGAGTATCGATACTCCTATGGGTGGGTATCGATACTACCCCGAGTACCGATACCAAAAATGGCTTCGATGCTTTGTAAAATGCCTCAATATCGATACTCTTATTGGGAGTATCGATAATGTACCCTTGGTATCAATATTCCTATGAGTACCAATACCAAAAATGTATTATGGAATCCTTATGTTACCTTTGGTATCGATACCACCCCTTGAGTATTGAAATCAGAATACCATTATCGATACTCCTTAAGGGAGTATCGATACTACCCTTACAATTTACCTTTATTTTTACACTACACAAAGAATAGTATCGGTATTGTTTTTTCAGTATCGATACTGACGACCTGGAGTAACCTATTTTGGGCACAAAATTGCATCTCTAACTTACCCATTCATCCCTCTAAGGATAGAAAATGTTATTGGAGTTTTATTTAAGGTCTTAGAGGTCACAAGGAGTCATCTTTCATGCTTACAAACATCAAATGTGAAATTTACCATGAATTTACTCTAGCATGCTTCATGAAATTAACTAATCATATATGCACATTAAACGATCTACATGTGGGACAAGTTAGAAATATGTTACCTTGATTCCAAGCTGCTAAAAAATGTCATTAACTCACTCAAGGACTAGCTTCTATTTTCCTCTTACTGGAACTCTCCCCATTATCTTTCACTAATCAAGACAAGGGAAACGGGTTACTAATTTATTGAAATACTGATAATGAGGTTAAAAATGTTCCCATGAACTCAAATCTTCCTAAAACTAGTGAAAGTCCTTGGTTTTATACACCCGTACTAAAACCCATTTTCGGATTTGTAGCTTGGGAGGTGTAACACTTGGTTCTTACCTTGGAATTCACAAAGGATGCTTTAGTTCCTTAAAGCTTCAACCTTTGTTTAGTTATTGGAGAGGAAAGCAGATAAAGGAGTGGAGGGGAAGAGACAAACAAAGGGATGAAAAAGAGGAGGTGAGTTTCATACATGAGATCATCCTAAATTAATGGGATTCAACTTTGTTTCAAATAAATGGGTTAATTACTCATTTGATCCTTCCACTTTCATGCTGAGATTAAAACACCCTTTTTATAAATTAATGGCCTCAACCGAAGCCTAAACATAAAAATTCTTAGACCAAGGCTTCCTTGCAACTAACGAACTTACCTAAAACCTCTCTCGACTTAGCCCAAAACTCGTAACCCGTGATTCGGGGCGTTACACTACCAACTCACCAATCGTACGCATTAGTCAGCGTTGGACAAGAAAAACACTAAACCTGGGACTATAGTTTTCCAGCAATACAAAACCAAAAAGGAATTAGCCCTACCCTGATCACGCTCAAAAAATAATAAATCAATCCAATTATCAAATAAGTAGTGAAAGCAAATCCTGCTTAAAGCAAAAGCTTCTCAACCAGTAATTACAATACTCAACCGAATAACCCTTCTATACCCTCTATAAATTACACCATATCTTTGCCACCAGTGATGCCCCAAGCACGCCACTACTTCGATAAATAAGCCTCGCCTAAAACTTTCACCTCAAGCACCACATTATCTCTACTACTCAAATACACCAAAACATCAAAATCATACCCTCACCAACTAACTTTCACAACTTCTGAATTAGTAACAAAGCAACCACTACCGTTTTGTCACAGTACATAGGAACCTCGACCAAAACTAAGACACCACGTATTAATGGAACCAGAACCTACCCAGCACAATTAATTTATACACTTGAATGAATTAATCAATTGACCTTTTCTAAAATAGAGGGGAAGTTCTAGAAATATTTCTTGTAAGCATCGAAGTTTCTTTCTCTATAAGTGTACCTTCCAATCTGACCCTTGAAAATAATCTTTGCATTTGCAGTCTCCATCGCGAAAGAGTATAGGGGAAGAGCTGGGGTTCTCAATCCAGCTAACAGCCAGGGAATAGTCTGATTCAATCAGTAGTTTATGAGACAAGGACCATCTAGAAGAAGAAAAAACAATGCATGCTTCAAGTATTGAGTCAGCTCTGCACTTAAAGACTCAATCCTACCTATCCACTTAGAGAACCAGATGAAGCCATTACCGCTATGGTCATAAAGAGTGCCCCCGATCCTTGCATACCCACTTACTCTATTCACAACAGCATCCACATTGAATTTCAGAAGCCTGATCGAAGGAGCAGCCCAAGCACCAACATAGGGTCTAAACTTGAGAGAAGGCACAAAAGCTACATCTGAAGGACACTGTAATACCCCAAATTTTGGTTAGTGATCAAAATGTAACTTTTGAAAGTTTGATGGTCAAAGTATTAAATTTGGAAGAAATTTTAGGAAATTAAGTGGTAAAGTTCTTGAAAAGAATTTTATTTCATAAATATATAGTTTACTCTTGAGAGTGGGGTTTTATGGAATTGTATTTGGAATTTGGTAAAGAAAAATTAGAAATGGTTAAAACCGGTAAGGAATCGGTAATTTCAAATTGAATTGGAATTTTACAAAAATTTGAAAGATGTTATAAAATGGTTGGAAATATTATTTTAATATTTTGGATCAAAGAAATTTGGTCTGAAAATATGGAATTTTTCAGATTTAATTGAAACAGTGGAATTTGGTGACTAAAATGCAAGTTTTGAAATTTCATGGGAAAATTCAGAAATTTAAAGTCAAAATATTTCATCTTTGACTTTGAATTATGATAAGGATGAGTTGTCATGGTTTTATGGTAAATAAGAAGATTCATTAAGGGTAAATTGGTCTTATCCCAATTAAGTGAATATTATATTCATTTAAGTGTATTATAATGTAAAATATTATGATATGCACCCAACATATCATTTCAATTGTTCATCTTCTTCTCCCAAAATCAGCCGTGGGTTTCTCCAAAGGTAAGAGAAAATTCCAACTCCATTTTCAAGCAATTTGATTCAATATTTTGTGTAAGTTGTAAATAGAACATGGTTGTATGAGAAAAACTCTATCTTTTGGTACCGATATGGCATGGTAATCTTGTTGGTGTTCAAAGATCCTAAATTAAAGGGTTTGTGTTCATAAAAAGGGATCATGAAATTGATGATGGATTTTGATGTTTGTGAGGTAGTAGATTCATATTCAAGCATGTGTGATGATTAGAACATGTTTGATCTTTTGAGAATTTGTTCTATGAGTTTTGATCATGGATTTGTTTGAGTGAGAAAAATTATGGAAAAATTATATATGAGTTGGAAATGATGAAGGAAGTATTATACAAGCCTTAGGAAAAATTGGGGATCATTTTGTAAGTTTTGAAAAGTTGGAGATCAATTCGTAAATTCTAGAAAAATTGAGGGATTATTGTGTAAGTGTTATATAATTGACGTACTATACTGGAATTTTTGGTATTAAAGATTTAGGTGATAAAATGGTGAAGGACCATTTTGAGTAAATTGGAAAAGTTGGTTCCAATACTAAAAAGAATTAATAATGTTAAAGTAAATGGTGGTGAATAGTTTGAAGCATGATTATGGAATATATTTTGGTTATATTTATGTTAGTACAATACTAGCAGCATATATAAGTATGAATCTATATTTTGTACAGATTGTGATTTACTCGGTGTTCAAAACGATTCGAGTATAAAAGAAAAGGGTTATTGTGGACAATAGTGAGGCTTATTTTGGAAAATTATAAAGTGTCAAGGTGAGTGCAACACATGCATGAAATTATATGGATGTACATCATCAGGAAGACTTGCGATAAGTCGACCTTGTTTTATCAGCATGATATTATATCATATTTTTATAAATTGATATGTCATAGTATGAAATTGTAATGCTTTGATTTTTGAAAATGTGATATTTTACCATGAATGTTATTTCAGGTATGAACTGCCCAATGTTAAATTATAATAATATACTTTGCCATGGATGGATTGAATAAAGTAGACTATATGCCCGAATAAGTCATTGAGGGACAGGGTATAGTTGGCATGCCATAGAGTATAGCAGCTGCAGGTTTATATTAGCACTATAGTGTGTAAGGACACTAAGTGCAGGTTTATGTCCGGATTAGCACTATAACGTAAGCTTAGTGTAGGTGGTGGGCACGACCTTATGTGTATTGTCCGGATTAGCACTATGGCGTAAGTTTAGTGCAGGTTTAGCACTACGGTGCATGTATTTTACTCGTATACCCAGGGTCCTCAGGGTTGTATATTGGGCTATTGTCTATGGTTTTATACATTATTGGTTAATAAATGGTAAGCATGAAATTAAGCTTACGAGCTTAAAAAATTAATGGCAAGTATATTGGTAAGGAATTTTATATTCAGTTATATTATTTTTGATCATGGTAAAATATTGGATATGCTGATAATATGATTGTAAGGTATTTGGTTTTTATGATAAAATTATGCATGAATTGTATTGTACTGTAAAATGTTTTAATTGCCTCACTAAGTATATACTTAGCGTGTGATGATTTTCACGCGTAGGTAAAAAGCTCGTAGAAGAATAGAGAGTTCAAGGCAACATCAAGTATCAAGAAGTATATTTCTTTATCAGTAAGACATCCTAAAATGTAATGTAGATTTAATTAGTGGCATGTAATTATTATGTAATTATTATGTTTTATTTGCTTTGCTGAACAAAATTGGAAACAAGAAAATGGAATTTTATAAACTTATATTATTTTAGCAGTTACTGTAGCAGTTAGTATTCATTGCTACAGTAACAACGTTTTGGCAAATTTCCAGATTCCAAAAGGGGAACCGATTCCCCTGCTACAGGGAATCGATTCCCCCATTATTCACTGTAACTGTTCACAGGAACTATTCACTATTCATATAAAATAAATCTTTTGAATTAAATTGGTTACAACGAAACATGATTTATATGACATGGTATTTTTATAATATTATTACTATTTTAAGGAAATAAATTTTAAATAGCTTTTGAATTATGAAATGTTTTTTTAATACGGATGACATCTATAATCTGTATAGGTATAATTATACGGGTTATGGGTGTTACATTTATTGGCATCAGAGCTACATGTTTAGCCGATTCTAGGACTAAACTGAGGTTGTTTTTGAGTTAAAAAGTTTTTACATGCCACTAGGATGTCAAAAGTACTGATAGTAATATATATATACTATGATTATGCTTTTTAGGAGTAAAGTTACTCATTACTAATGGACAATGATTTTGACTGTGTTCAGATGTCAGATCATCAAGAATCGAGTAGGGCAGGCGAGCATGTTACTTCTGTTCAGAGTGGGAGTAACGAGGTGAATCAGAATCCACCCAATGCTCAGCCAAATGTAGAAATGTCTAATCTGAATCAATAGGATATGCCTGTTCAGGATCGGGGATTGTTCCTATAAGCTCTAGACACCATTATTAACCAACGAACCCTAATGTCAGTTCCGAAAGAACTAAGGAAGATGAGAGCACCTGAATTTTGAGGTGATTCGGATGCTAATCCGATGGCTGCTGACTTCTGGTTGAATGATGTTAAGAATATGCTCAACAGGATTCCTTGTGGTGATCAAGGAAAGTTGGATGGGGTTGTGTCTCTACTGATGGAACAAGCCAGTGTGTGGTGGAATACAGTCGTTGCACGAGTTCCCACTGAGCAGATTACTTGGGAATTCTTTCTGAATGAATTCAAGGAAAAGTATATTGGGGACGTGTTTGTCAATGAGATGATGCAACAGTTCCTAAATTTAAAGCAATCTGGCAAAACAATTTATGAGTACGAATGTGAATTTCACAAGCTGAGTCGATTTGCTTCGGAGCTTATTCCGACTGAGAAATCTAGAATTGATAGATTTGTTTCTGGATTAGATTTTTCAGTATAAGAGAATTCTGGTTTCTCATCATTTCACTGCTTTTCAAGAAGCATAAACAAGGTTAAAGCTATGGAAAAAGTTGACCTTGAAGATATAGAGGCGAAGAAGGCTCAGACTAACAAAAGGTTTGGAAGCTCTCACTCTGCATCTGCACCCTTTTCCAAACGCAACAAGGGCCAGCAACAGAAAAATTATGCTTCCTCAGTATCCACAGGAAGAAAAGGATTTTCTGGAGGAAAGTTCAAGCAGACTCAGGCAACTTCAATGGGTACTCATACTGAATGTAAGATTTGTGGGAGAAAACATTCGAGTCAATGTCGGTTTGATGAAGGGAAATGCTTCAATTGTGGTAAAGCCGGGCATTTTAAGAGGAACTACCCAGAACTTCATCCAGATCAGATAGTATCGGGACCACAGAAGGGTAGAGGTGGCAAATTGGGTAAACCTGGTATGTCTGAGACTGCATCTAATCATGAAGGCAGAACTACTGCAAGAGTTTATCACATCAAGACTGATGATGACAGAGATGCTCCTGAGATTGTAGCAGGTACCTTTTATCTCTTTGATGAACCTGTTTTTGTATTGATTGATCCCGGTTCTACATATTCGTATATAAGTACAAAACTGGTAAGAGATAAGGGAATCGTTTTAGAACCTATTTCTAGGGATATTGTGGTAATCAATCCATTGGGCCATAGTGCGAAAATCTGTCGGATTAGTAATAAATGTCCGATAAAGATACAAGGAGTGGAATTTCCTGCAAACCTGTTAGAATTGCCTTTTGAGGAATTTGGGATAATCTTAGGCATGGATTGGCTATCTTCCTACTATGGTTGGGTAGATTGTCGTTTGAAGAGATTGTTTTTAAAGGATACAACGGGTTCAGAGGTAATATTTGTTGGAGAAAGGTTAAATCCCTTATCCAATGTGATTTCAGCTTTTACTGCTAAAAAATTATTGTCTCGGGGATGTCAGGCAATTTTAGCAAATGTGTTGGATACCAGAACTGCAGAAGTTAAGTTGGAAAGTATTCCAACTGTACGAGAATATCCAGTGGTGTTTCCGGACGAGCTACCGGGATTACCTCCAGATAGAGAGGTGGAGTTTGGGATTGATGTATTCCCAGGTACATCACCTATTTCGATGGCTCCTTATCGAATGGACCCAACAGAGTTAAGAGAATTAAAGGCCCAATTGCAAGAGCTACTGGATCGAGGATTTATAAGACCAAGTATTTCACCTTGGGCTGCACCGGTGTTGTTTGTGAAAAAGAAAGATGGATCAATGCGTTTATGCATAGATTATCGACAGTTAAACAAGGTGACGATAAAGAACAAGTATCCTCTTCCGATGATTGATGATTTGTTTGATCAACTTAAGGGAGCAGTTATTTTCTCTAAGATTGATCTTCGATCGGGATATCATCAGTTAAAGATTAAAGAGGAAGATATTCTAAAGACACCTTTCAGAACACGGTATGGACACTACAAGTTCGTAGTAATGCCGTTTGGGTTGACAAATGCTCCAGCAGCATTCATGGATTTGATGAATCGAGTATTTCAACCTTATTTAGATCAATTTGTGGTGGTATTTATTGATGATATTCTGGTATACTCAAAGACAAAGATGGAACATGATGTTCATCTTCGTACTATGCTCGAAATACTTAAGCATAAGAAGTTATATGCCAAGCTGTCGAAGTGTGAGTTTTGGCTATCAGAAGTTTCTTTTCTTGGTCATGTTGTCTTGGAAAAAGGCATAAGAGTTGATCCTAAGAAAGTTCATGCAATATTGGAGTGGAAACCTCCAAAGAAGGTTACTGAGGTCCGAAGTTTTTTGGGACTTGCTGGTTATTATCGAAGGTTTGTGAAAAACTTTTCAATGATTGATTCTCCTTTAACCAAGCTCTTGAGAAAGGATGTTTCATTTGTTTGGACTGAGAAATGTCAAGAGAATTTTGAAGCTCTAAAGAAGATTTTAACAGAAGCACCCGTGTTGGTACAACCGGAATCGGGTAAAGAGTATGTGGTGTATAGTGATGCATCTCATAACGGGTTCGGTTGTGTACTTATGCAAGATGGTAAGGTGGTAGCCTATGCTTCTCGACAATTAAAGACGCACGAGAGGAATTATCCTACTCATGATCTTGAGTTAGCAGCGGTAGTTTTTGCTCTAAAGATTTGGCGTCATTATTTGTATGGAGAGAGATGCCACATCTACACAGATCATAAGAGCTTGAAATATCTATTGACTCAAAAAGAGCTCAATTTGAGACAGAGAAGATGGATAGAACTTTTAAAGGATTATGATTTGATCATTGATTATCATCCAGGCAAAGCAAATGTTATAGCAGATGCACTTAGTCGGAAAACTTTTGCAGCTTTGCGAGCGATGAATGTACGACTATTATTGAAAGAAAATGGTGAATTATTGGCTGAATTAAAAATAAAGTCGATGCTTTTAGAGCGGATAATAGTCCTACAAAGGAAAGATGACAGATGTTTGGGAAAAAATTCACTAGTGGAAAAAGGTGAGACTAAAGACTTTGAAGTCAAGTCAGATGGAGGTCTATATTATCGAGGAAGAATCTATATTCCGAATGATGATGAGTTAATGAAAGATATTATTTTTGAGGCACATTATAGTCCACTAACTATGCATCCAGGTGGGAGCAAAATGTATCAGGATGTAAAGAGTCGATTTTGGTGGCCGGGTATGAAAATAGCCATTTCTGAATTTATTGCAACATGTCTGACGTGTCAGCGAGTGAAAGCTGAACATCAGGTGCCTTCAGGATTGTTACAACCAATTTCTATTCCAGAATGGAAGTGGGAGAGAGTTACTATGGATTTTTTTACAGGGCTACCATTGACATCAAATAAGAAGGATTCCATTTGGGTGATAGTTGACCGGTTAACTAAATCGGCACATTTTATTCCGGTGCGAATGGATTATGCCTTGGATAAATATGCAGAGTTGTATATCAAGGAAATAGTTCGGCTACATGGAGTGCTTGTATCAATCATATCTGACAGAGATCCAAGGTTTACTTCTAGATTTTTGAATTCTTTGCATAAAGCTTTGGGTACTCAATTGAATTTCAGTACGGCATTTCATCCACAGACGGATGGTCAGTCTGAGCAAACTATCCAGATTTTGGAGGATATGTTAAGGGCATGTGTGATTGAGTTCGAAGGATCTTGGGAAAAGTATTTGCCTCTAGCAGAATTTGCTTACAATAACAGCTATCAATCGAGCATTAAGATGGCTCCTTACGAAGCTTTATACGGAAGAAAGTGTCAGACACTATTAAATTGGTTCGAGTTGAAAGATCAAAATATTGTTGGTCCTGATTTATTGAAGGAGGTTGAAGATAAAGTGAGAATAATCCAACATAATCTCAAGATTGCAGCTGATCGTCAGAAGTCTTATGCAAATTTGAAGCGAAAAGAGATTGAATTCCATGAAGGCGATAAAATTTTCTTAAGGTATCACCTTGGAAAAAGATATTTCGATTTGGGCGCAAAGGAAACTTAAGTCCAAGATTCATTGGACCTTATGAAATATTAAAGAGAGTTGGACCCGTGGCGTATCAGTTAGCACTACCTCCAGAATTGGATAAGGTTCATAATGTGTTTCATGTATCGATGCTTAGGAAGTATCGATCAGATCCTTCGCATGTCATTGCACCAGAGAAAATTGAAATCCGACCATATTTGACTTATGAAAAAGAACCAGTTCGGATCTTAGCTCGAGAAATCAAAGAATTACGTAGCAAGACAATTCCCCTTGTTAAAGTACTTTGGCGAAATCATAAAGTCAAGGAAGCTACGTGGGAAAGAGAGGAGGACATGAGGAAGCAATATCCTCATATGTTTTCATCATAAACGTATAAAAAAAATTCGAGGACGAATTTTATTTAAGGAGGGGAGAATTGTAATACCCCAAATTTTGGTTAGTGATCAAAATGTAACTTTTGAAAGTTTGATGGTCAAAGTATTAAACTTGGAAGAAATTTTAGGAAATTAATTGGTAAAGTTCTTGAAAAGAATTTTATTTCATAAATAGATAGTTTACTCTTGAGAGTGGGGTTTTATGGAATTATATTTGGAATTTGGTAAAGAAAAATTAAAAATGATTAAAACCGGTAAGGAATCGGTAATTTCAAATTGAATTGGAATTTTACAAAAATTTGAAGGATGTTATAAAATGGTTGGAAATATTATTTTAATATTTTGGATCAAAGAAATTTGGTCTGAAAATATGGAATTTTTCAGATTTAATTGAAACAGTGGAATTTGGTGACTAAAATGCAAGTTTTGAAATTTCATGGGAAAATTCGAAAATTTAAATTCAAAATATTTCATCTTTGACTTTGAATTATGATAAGGATGAGTTGTCATGGTTTTATGGTAAATAAGAAGATTCATTAAGGGTAAATTGGTCTTATCCCAATTAAGTGAATATTATATTCATTTAAGTGGATTATAATGTAAAATATTATGATATGCACCCAACATATCATTTCAATTGTTCATCTTCTTCTCCCAAAATCAGCCGTGGGTTTCTCCAAAGGTAAGAGAAAAATCCAACTCCATTTTCAAGCAATTTGATTCAATATTTTGTGTAAGTTGTAAATAGAAAATGGTTGTATGAGAAAAACTCTATCTTTTGGTACCGATATGGCATGGTAATCTTGTTGGTGTTCAAAGATCCTAAATTAAAGTGTTTGTGTTCATAAAAAGGGATCATGAAATTGATGATGGATTTTGATGTTTGTGAGGTAGTAGATTCATATTCAAGCATGTGTGATGATTAGAACATGTTTGATCTTTTGAGAATTTGTTCTATGAGTTTTGATCATGGATTTGTTTGAGTGAGAAAAATTATGGAAAAATTATATATGAGTTGGAAATGATGAAGGAAGTATTATACAAGCCTTAGGAAAATTGGGGATCATTTTGTAAGTTTTGAAAAGTTGGAGATCAATTCGTAAATTCCATAAAAATTGAGGGATTATTGTGTAAGTGTTATATAATTGATGTGCTATACTGGAATTTTTGGTATTAAAGATTTAGGTGATAAAATGGTGAAGGACCATTTTGAGTAAATTGGAAAAGTTGGTTCTAATACTAAAAAGAATTAATAATGTTAAAGTAAATGGTGGTGAATAGTTTGAAGCATGATTATGGAATATAGTTTGGTTATATTTATGTTAGTACAATACTAACATATATAAGTATGAATCTATATTTTGTACAGATTGTGATTTACTCGATGTTCAAAACGATTCGAGTATAAAAGAAAAGGGTTATTGTGGACAATAGTGAGGCTTATTTTGGAAAATTATAAAGTGTCAAGGTGAGTGCAACACATGCATGAAATTATACGGATGTATTATACATCATCAGGAAGACTTGCGATAAGTCGACCTTGTTTTATCAGCATGATATTATATAATATTTTTATAAATTGATATGTCATAGTATGAAATTGTAATGCTTTGATTTTTGAAAATGTGATGTTTTACCATGAATGTTATTTCGGGTATGAACTGCCCAATGTTAAATTATAATAATATACTTTGCCATGGATGGATTGAATAAAGTAGACTATATGCCCGAATAAGTCATTGAGGGACAGGGTATAGTTGGCATGCCATAGAGTATAACAGCTGCAGGTTTATATTAGCACTATAGTGTGTAAGGACACAAAGTGCAGGTTTATGTCCGGATTAGCACTATAGCGTAAGCTTAGTGTAGGTGGTGGGCACGACCTTATGTGTATTGTCCGGATTAGCACTATGGCGTAAGCTTAGTGCAGGTTTAGCACTACGGTGCATGTATTTTACTCGTATACCCAGGGTCTTCAGGGTTGTATATTGGGCTATTGTCTATGGTTTTATACATTATTAGTTAATAAATGGTAAGCATGAAATTAAGCTTACGAGCTTAAAAAATTAATGGCAAGTATATTGGTAAGGAATTTTATATTCAGTTATATTATTTTTGATCATGGTAAAATATTGGATATGTTGATAATATGATTGTAAGGTATTTGGTTTTTATGATAAAATTATGCATGAATTGTATTGTACTGTAAAATGTTTTAATTGCCTCACTAAGTATATACTTAGCGTGTGATGATTTTCACGCGTAGGTAAAAAGCTCGTAGAAGAATAGAGAGTTCAAGGCAACATCAAGTATCAAGAAGTATATTTCTTTATCAGTAAGACATCCTAAAATGTAATGTAGATTTAATTAGTGGCATGTAATTATTATGTAATTATTATGTTTTATTTGCTTTGCTGAACAAAATTGGAAACAAGAAAATGGAATTTTATAAACTTATATTATTTTAGCAGTTACTGTAGCAGTTAGTATTCATTGCTACAGTAACCGCGTTTTGGCAAATTTCCAGATTCCAAAAGGGGAACCGATTCCCCTGCTACAGGGAATCGATTCCCCCATTATTCACTGTAACTGTTCACGGGAACTATTCACTATTCATATAAAATAAATCTTTTGAATTAAATTGGTTACAACGAAACATGATTTATATGACATGGTATTTTTATAATATTATTACTATTTTAAGGAAATAATTTTAAATAGCTTTTGAATTATGAAATGTTTTTTTTTAATACGGATGACATCTATAATTTGTATAGGTATAATTATACGGGTTATGGGTGTTACAGACACCTAATAAAATCATTAATTGAACTGAAAAAGTCCGGCCACTTGTTCTTACACCTAATAAAATCATCTCTATTTCTTAGTATAATGGGCAAACCAACGAATTTAGGCCGCAAATCCCTCTCTTTGCAAGCTCACATTTGACGAAAATTTTATCTTGTAGCGCTCTCCACAAAAACAATTCCACTTTCGGTGATACCAGACCTGCCTAAATGAGATTCGAAATGCTATCCGACACAACATCCGAAGAGGACACTTTCATGCAGAAATTCTTGGGGAATAGCAACCTGTTAAGTCTCCCATCCATATGACACAGTCCTTAACCAAGAGACTATCAGAAGCATATTTTATTGATTCCAAAAGGCCATTCCACATTACAACTTCCCAATCAAACAACGACCTGCAGAGTTGAATGATTCACTCCCATTTATCATTTACCTTTGTTTCAAACTCACAGACTTTATCTTTTTTGATAGCCAGCGTGAAGATTCTAGGAAATAACGTTTTTAAGGCTACACCACCGATCCATTTGTCTGTCCAAAAATTAATGAGTCTCCCGTCTCCAAGTGTTATTCTTGGATTATTTGAGAACCAATCCTCATGATTAGAGAGGGACTAGTAATATTCCTCCATCTCTAGGATAAGTTATGACCTTTATCATGACTTGGCATAATGTTGCCCGAATCAAAACCTTGGGTAGCGTCAATCACTTTTCTCCAAAGTTTATTCAGTTCATTCCCATACCTCTAACCCATTTATTAAGAAGATATCGAATTTGGATATTCACATCGACAATGCCAAGGCCTCCTACCTCTTTAGGCTTCACGACGTTCTCCCATCTTACCCTATAAATCGGGTGATTTAACACTACTCTTTAGATGATATTGGCGATAATATTTTTTAATTTGGATGCGATTGTAGCCGGTAATTAGAACAAACTCATGAAATAGGTTGGTAAATTGACTTGGACAGATTTCACTAGTCACTCGACCACTGATTGAAAGAAGTTTGCCTTTATAGCCACTATGTCTTGATTGAAACTTTTCAATAATAGCCTGCCACATGGAAATGGAATTTCGTGCTTGACCAATTGGAATGCCAAGGTACTTTGTAGGAAATTGATCCACTCCGCATTTGATCGAATCCGCCCAAGGGGAGAGCAAATTCTCCTCCACGTTAATTCCATAAATCTCTGTCTTTTCAATATTCAGTTTAAGACCAGACGCCAACTCGAGCACTCTCAACAATCTTTTTACATTCCTCACGTTTGACTCGCTTGCTTCCATAAACAAAACTCAATCATCTGTAGATTGTAGGTGTGATATTCATAGATTGCTTTCACCTACAATCGGGATCTTGAGGATGTTCCGCTCCATTGCCTTTTGAATTATGTTGTTAAGCGTTTCACCAACTAAATTGAACAGAAATGGAGAGAGAGAGCAGCCTTGACGCAAACCCTATTGATTTTAAAAGAGCCCGACATAACTCCATTAATGAGAACTGAAATTTCTGCGGTTGACACAAAAAAATTCCATTTGCGCCATTTATATCCGAATCCCATCCTTTACATAATTAAATTGAGAAACAAACAATAAAAATGTATTATAAGCTCTTTTAAAATTTGTTTTAAACATTATCCCCAGGGTATCAAATAGCGTTCCGAAAACGTGATAGCGGCATCAATCTCGGTCGATTGCGCTCGCAATTTAAAAGGAAACAGACGATTGCGCTGAAAACGGGACGCTGTAGAGACTCATTTTCGTCCGGAGCTTATTTTTGAAAATATTTTTGAAATATAATATATAGTTTTTAGAAAACGGTTTTTGAAAGCATATAATACATACTTTTTAAAAATCAGTTTTTGAAAAAATATATATTATATAGTTTTTGAAAATATTTTTGAAAATATATATATATATATATATATATATATATATATATATATTATATAGTTTTTGAAAACATTTTTGAAAATATATATATTATATAGTTTTTGAAAACATTTTTGAATATATATATATAATATATAGTTTTGAAAACATTTTTAAAATATATATTATATAGTTTTGAAAACATTTTTAAAAATTATGTATTTAATATATAGTTTAAATTTTTTTTGAAAACATATATATAATATATAGTTTTTTGAAAACATTTTTGAAATATATATAATATAGTTTTGAAAACGTTTTTGAAAGTATATATAATATAGTTTTAAATACATTTTTAAAAAAATATATATAATATATGATTTTGAAAACTTTTTTATATAATATTTTCATTTCTTTTTCTTTCTTTCATTCATTTATTTTATTTTTTCTTTTTCTTTTTTTAGGGTCCATTCAGTCCAACGAAGCCCAGTTTGGAGGAAAATGGGCTTGAACTAGCCCAGCAGAGGTTTAGGTTTCAAAATCAGTTCAAAGGCTCCACACAGCGTGCGTGGCGGCCACGCACCAAACCACCAGGCGAGAGATCCGGCTGAAAACCGGTCACAAAGCAACCAAGGCAGTGAGTCCCGACTAAATCAGGATTGGCCCATACCGTTTTAGCCGGTCAAACGTGCCACAACCCCGAACAAATTGGGGATAGGGAAACAATCCTCCTGTAGCAAATGGAAAGCAACCCCGACTGGGAGGCTATATATACCTCACCAGGGAACAACATAACGATCAACAAGCCACTGGTGTAGCACCCATTCCCCATATACCCTTCCGTACATGAGATATGGATGTCACATTAAAGTTTTTTTTTAAACATAACATTTTAATATAATACAAAACATTGCTTTCAACATGTTATACATTCCAATTGTTTGAAATTAAAAGCATTTAAATATTGTGATTACATGCCAACAAAATTTCCAAAATATATTAGTTTTACTGGTGTTACGGATTAGTCCACTTTAGTTGATTATCACCACAGCTACAAAAGCACTCCTTACTCAGCTAATATTTTCTTTGTCCTACGCATGAGAAACAACACACGTTAAGCATTTACTTAGTGAGATAATATAGTAAATAACATTAAAGAATACATAAGTAGCTCATAGTTATTTAACTTCAGAAGAAACTATATCATCCATAGGAATTTGTTAAATCATTCGTATTACATCCAAACCTTGGTTATATTATCTTTTATATAATCTTTAGTATGTCTAACATACTTCTCTTTCGCTCATTAAACTCAATTATATCTATTTTCACGTATTAACACATCCATTTATGCATTTTAATATACAAGGCATCTTTTCATGCCTTAATGCATCATTTTCATGCATTTTCAATTATGACATTCGTTCATGCCTTAATGCATCCTTTCATGCATTTTCAATTATGGCATCCGTTCATGCCTTAATGCATTCTTTCATGCATTTTCAATTATGGCATCAGTTCATACCTTAATGCATCCTCTCATGCATTTTCAATTATGGTATCCGTTCTTCCCTTAATGCATCATTTCATGCATTTTCAATTATGGCATCTGTTCATGCCTTAATGCATCCTTTCATGCACTTTCAATTATGAATTTGATTTAGAGCAGTTCATACTCTAAAACTTATTCATAATATTCTTTTCATACTTATAAAATATCATAAACAATATTATAGAACATATATAAAAATTCAAATAATCTAAATTGAATTTTCATTATCTCTCATACTTATAATAAAGTACTCACCTGGATTGCCTTGCTTTGATATTTCAAATTCACAATTTGCTCCTTTGGAAATTTTCCTTTGCCTTTGCCTTTACTTTTACTTGATTCAGGAGCTTGGTTCTGATCTACACAATTACCCATTAAGTACACATAACATACAAATGTTAGTATACTCCTTAACCTTATACTTTAACATATTCAAAACATCATTATCTCAATTTCTATAATAATTTCAACCTAATTAGTTGTTCGAGGCTCCATAGTATCAGTACTACTATCCTAGTACTGATACTTCTATACTATGGTACCGATACCCCCTTCCGATAGCGATACCGAAATTAGCTTCGATGTTTCATGGTATCGATACCCTTATCACGGTATCGATAATACTATACTACGGTACCGATACCCCTTAAGGTATCGATACCAAAATTAGATTATATGTTTGCATGATATCGATACCCTTACAATGGTATCGATGCTGCCTCAACGATATCGATACTGATTGAATCAGTATCGATACTATACATCAAATTTGTCCTCCTTTTTGCTTATAGTATCGATACCCTTGCCAAGATTTTCCAGTTTTTAACCAGACTATTAGCCAAATGGGGCCAAATTCCTTTATATTTACATCCCACAATGATATTTAACTCCTCTCTACTTATCCATACCAATTTCCCTTCATCTTTTTTCATAAAACATCCAACATTTATCATGAACATTAAATTCTAAGAATTACACCACTTCATCTAATGTGTTTTTAATCCTATCCAATGCTTCTAATCTCTCATTGGCCTCTATGACATGTCAAATTTACCATAAAACATCCATAACCACTCATACATTAACATATCATCTAAAAACCCATTTTCTAAAATCTCCATTATTTCCACCATTTCTTAGTTTTAATCTCATTTAATCCTTCCTTATACTTCTATCCAACTCAAATCTTCAATAACCAACTTAACATAAAAGAATAAACAATCAAATATAGATCTTACCTTTTTGCTAGAATTGAAGGCTTTTTCTCGTGAAAGAGGAAGAAGAAGAGAGTGTTGACTTTCTTTTTCCTCTTCTCATTATTTCTCTAATTAATAAACCATAATAAATGAATTTTAAATTCAATTATATCCAAGTACCCATAATACCCTTTTTAATCATTCCTCACTATAATTTAGTCTAGACTACTATTCCCACTCATTCTCATCTTTATCAATTAATTAATTTAGTCCTCCATATTTTTAATTCATTTTAATTTAATCACTGTCCTATTATTTGGGGTATTACAATTGTTCCCCCTTAAGAAAATTCGTCCTCAATTTTAAAAGAAAAACCTGACACAAAGAGATGTGGGAACTGTTTTCTCATACCCTCATCTCATTCCCAAGTAGTTTCCCATCCTTATGATTCTGCCAAAGAACTTTAACCAACGAAACCCTTTTGTTATGTAATTCTTTGGTTTCCTTAGCCTAGATCTGCATTGGTTCCTCCTCATAAGTTAAATCTGGTTGGATCTCTATTTCTTCTGGCCTGATAACATGAGATGGATCTGATATGTACCTTCTAAGCATCGATACATGGAAAATATTGTGAATCTTGTCCATATCTATATATGGAGGCAAAGCTAACTGATAAGCTACGAGTCCAACCCTTTTCAATATCTCATACGGTCCAATGAATCTCAGACTTAATTTTCCTTTTTACCCAAAACACAATACCTTTTTCCATGGTGATACTTTCAAAAATACTTTGTCTCCATCCTGATATTTTATTTCCTTTCTTTTTAATTCTGCATAGGATTTCTGGCGATCTAAGGCTATTTTTAAATTGCTCTGGATAAGTTTCACTTTATCCTCCATATCTTTCATCAAATCCGGGCTAACCAAGTCTCGATCTTTTAGTTCAAACCAATTTAATGGTGTTTTGCATTTCCTCCCATACAAAGCTTCATACGGGGCCATCTTGATACTTGATTGATAACTATTATTATAGGCGAATTCAGCTAAAGGCAAATATTTATCCCAAGATCCTTTAAATTCAATCACGCATGCCCTTAACATATCTTCTAATATATGGATAATTCGCTCTGATTGTTGTCGTAACCGTCTTTCGGTTAGGCCCCAGAATTGGGTTTCGACTTGAAAAATGTAGATTGGGAGTCGCCACTGATCATTTATTTAAAATAAATGGGTTGATCGGATACCCTATTTCTTACCTGATCTGCGTCTTTCTAAAGATGTGTCGGGTTCGGGAGTCGGTTATGGTCAAGGAAGGATTAACACCCTTGAACCGCCCTTTCGGTACTACGTAATTTCCAGTTGTCTTTGATTAAGAAAATTGCAAGTTAAATTAAAAGGTAAAATTTGATCTGAATTACTTACCCTTAATGAGTTTACGGAAATACCCTTTAAAATAATATGTTAAAAGAAAATAATAATAATAAAAGAAAGTAACAAAACTAAAGAGTAAACTAAGGAAATAAATGAAACCAATAATAATAAACATAAAATAATTGGATGAAACAAATATAAAAAAATGAAATTGAATAAAATAAAATAAATGAAGAAAAAATATAAATACAAAAAAGAATAAAAAAAGTAAAGTGTTTTTTTTAAAAAAGAAAAATAATAATAAGAGCAAAGAAACTAAAAACATAATGAAAATAAATAAATAGTATAAATAAAATAAAAAAATAAAAATATATATAAAAATATAAAAATGTATGTATAATATAATAAAATACTAAATAGTAACAATAATAATAAATAAATGAAAAATAAATATACATATAATATTAACTAAAAAAATAGTAATCATAGAAATATAAAATAAAATGAAGTAATAATATATATATATAACGTTAGGAAAATATAGTAAAAAAATATAGTAAAAAGTAAACATAGATAAAAATAATAATATATATATATATATATATATATATAATAATAATAGGAAAATAATATAATATAACGCAAAGAAAATGAAAAAAAATAATAAATAAATAAATATAAAAAATATAATATATATATATATATATATATATATACATAAATAATAAGGGTTAAATTAAAATAAAAAATGAATTAGGGGTCAAAACTAAAAGCCAATCGAAGAAAAAAAATGACAAAACACACAGATCCACACGACCCGTTTATAAAAATCCGAATAATTTTTCAAAAACACAAGCCTCGGGGACTAGATCTATAAAAATAGATCTCGAAAACGCCCCCGTTCATCGGTAAAAACACTTCTCTCAGTTTTCTTTCGAATCAAAACACAGCAAGGGTAAAGAAAAATAACATGCGAAGGTATGAACTTTACCTTTCAAAATATAAATGCTTCGAAAAATGGCTATGAGTTGCTTGTAATTTTTTGCTTGGTATTTCGTATATCCTTCTCCGAATCTGTTACAATAGTGAGTTACAATGACTATTTATAATGCTTGTGGATCCTATATTTAGGAGTTTAAATAATAGTATAACTCTATCCTATTTTTTGGAGTTTGAATCCTAGCAAAATTCTATCCTATTTTTAGGAGTTTGAATCCCAGTAGGACGAAAAGGTGTGTTTACAGCTGCCCCTCTTTGCCCATAGTCGTGTAACGGGGATAGGGCAAAGATTAAAAGACATACTTTTCGTTCAGTGGAGTTGAAAATTGACTCTGATGTTTCAATAACTCCCTGTCGAATTGAGTTACGGATGACTCCTTCATCGTGAAGTTGAGTTCATCTTAAAATGATATGAAATTAAAGCCGTAGTTCGGAATTTGAATCAGCACGTGGCTTCCCGTTGCCCTTCGGTCTTCTTCTCGGTTTAAAGACCTTGGATCGGAATCAAACTCAAAAATCTTCATTGACAGATAGTTTTTTCTTGACTTAAGCTATGCTGCTTGAAAATGGTTGCTTGTCACTCATGCACGGCTAACCCAGGTCCTCTTCTCGACTTGAAAACCTCGACTGCAACTGGAAAGTAGTGTGATTGATGTGTCATCGAACTGAATGGAATCGAACTCGACAATTTTGATGGCAGATAACCCTTCTAGCCTTGAGTTATATTGTAAATGATGTGCCTTGGAGCTGAGCGTAGTCGAACTCGAAGGTCTTTGTTGACAGATAATCATTCTTTGAGTTAGATATCCCTCATCTTGAAGTTGAAATCCAATCTAAAGATGGACGATGCTTGTGTGAACGATTCCCTTCGTCCTGAAGTTGAAACCGCAGGTGGCCCCTTCGTCGTGAAGTTGAGCCTGAAATTGGATATCCTTTGTCGTGAAGTTGAAATCCAAGTAAGTAGCATTGTTCTGATTCCAATATCCTCCGTCGTGAAGTTGAAATTGGCTCTGGAACCGGGAAATTATTTGTTGACAACCAGCCATCCCTTCTTTGTGAAGTTGAACTTGTGTTATCTCAAGTCCAATATCATTCGCTGTGAAGTTGAAATTGACTCTGAATGAAATTTTGTTGACAATCAGCCGCCCATTCGTCGTGAAGTTGAGCTTGTGTTGTCTTGGGTCCAAGATCCTTCGTTGAGAAGTTGAAATTGGCTCTGAAATTGGGAAGTTGTTTATTGACAACCAGCGGTCCCTTCGTCGTGAAGTTGAACTTGCGTTGTCTGGAGTCCAATATCCTTCGTTGTGAAGTTGAAATTGGCTCTAAAATTGAGAAGTTGTTTGTTGACAACCAGCGGTCCCTTCGTCGTGAAGTTGAACTTGCGTTGTCTGGAGTCCAATATCCTTCGCTGTGAAGTTGAAATTGGCTCTGAAATTGGGAAGTTTTTTATTGACAATCATCGGTCCCTTCGTCGTGAAGTTGAACTTACGTTGTTTTGAGTCCAATATCCTTCGCTGTGAAGTTGAAATTGGCTCTGAAATTGGGAAATTGTTTGTTGACAACCAACGGTCCCTTCGTCGTGAAGTTGAACTTGCGTTGTCTGGAGTCCAATATCCTTCGTTGTGAAGTTGAAATTGGCTCTGAAATTGAGAAGTTGTTTGTTGACAACCAGCGGTCCCTTCGTCGTGAAGTTGAACTTGTGTTGTCTGGAGTCCAATATCCTTCGATGTGAAGTTGAAATTGGCTCTGAAATTGGGAAGTTATTTATTGACAACCAGCGGTCCCTTCGTCTTGAAGTTGAACTTGCGTTGTCTTGATTCCAATATCCTACGCTGTGAAGTTGAAATTGGCTTTGAAATTGGGAAATTGTTTATTGACAACCAGCGGTCCCTTCGTCGTGAAGTTGAACTTGCGTTGTCTGGAGTCCAATATCCTTCGTTGTAAAGTTGAAATTGGCTCTGAAATTGGGAAATTGTTTATTGACAACCAGCGGTCCCTTCGTCGTGAAGTTGAACTTGCGTTGTCTGAAGTCTAATATCCTTCGTTGTGAAGTTGAAATTGGCTCTGAAATTGAGAAGTTGTTTGTTGACAACCAGCGGTCCCTTCGTCGTGAAGTTGAACTTGCGTTGTCTGGAGTCCAATATCCTTCGCTGTGAAGTTGAAATTGGCTCTGAAATTGGGAAGTTGTTTGTTGACAACCAGTCGTCCCTTCGTTGTGAAGTTGAACTTGTATTGTCTCGAGTGGCACGATATCCTCCGTCGTAGAGTTGAAATCACGGATGGCCACTTCGTTGTGAAGTTGAGCCTTGACTTGAATATCCTTCGTCGTGAAGTTGAAATCCAAGTATGGTATGTTGCGGGTGGACACAATTCCCTTCGCCGTGAAGTTTAAACCGTGGAGACCCCTTTATTGTGAAGTTTGGATTCGAGCTAGATATCCTTCGTCGTGAAGTTGAAATCCACTCTCGAACAAATTGTGTTGTTTCGAGAGAAACTTTCAATCTGTCGACTTGGTCGAAGTGTAGCTTCTTGCTGCTGAGTTAAGCAACCAACATGAATCTTTAAAGGTGCTTTTGAATCGAGTATCCTTCGTCTTGAAGTTGAAACTTGACTCTAAAAGCTGCAAAAAATTATGTATGTGGAAAATGATAAATATGATGCTCTAAAATGTATGTATAAGATGCATGTAACATGAATTGGTTATATTTTATCTCCTGAAAAAGGTATGATAATTTGCATTAGGATGTTGAATCCCCAAATGATGCCCTAATATCCAAAAATACCCTAATATTTGATGTTGAATCTTCAAAGATGCCCCAAATGTTCCTCATTTCTTGCTTCAACATTGATTCTGAGCATGAGTTTTGTGCCTAAGAGTCACATGTCATTTACCAAGATCCACTCTAGAGAGACTGTCTTGTTTGAAAAAAAAATGTTTTTCTTTCTCTTTTATTTTCAAAGTTCTGAAAATATCAATAAAGAGTTTCGAAAAATGTTTAATCAAAAGTTTTGAAAATATTGTCTCTTTCACGGTTTTACAATTGAGACGAATCATAAAACTAGAGTTCATTGGATATCAAATATTTAATTACAATGTTAATTCTTCAATAAATTATAGCTACTTGACACATGCCAAGATCAAAGCTATCTTTGGGAAATGGTTAAGTAAGGAAATGATAAAAAGGTCTCAGGTTATTGTGTTTGGTCAAAGGTTTGGCATTTGATGCTCAAAGGTTTGATGGGGTAGCTTGCATGCTCCTCTACTGGAAGTGTTCTCCGACTCCCAGTTTTCATAGTCACATTTGGATTGTGCGATGCCTTATTAAGGAATTTGTGTGATCGCCTCAGTTGCACAATTTTTATATTCGAGCCGCCTTTTCAGGTTTTCAACTCAAATCCTCCTTTGGTTTCAAGACGTTATTCAGGATTTACGTCTTGAACCCCCCTTTGTTATTTTTATCTACCATGCATTAATTACATTGTTTTTTGCAAACAAAGATTAATCCTAATGGGCGGGATGAAATCTGAAGATATTCTCTTCTCTTTAGAAATCAATGTATGATTAGAAGGGACTTTTAAGGCACGTAATGTAGGCTAGGGTTCATGGTTATGAAAGAAAAGGATAAATAGGCCCAAACAAGTGTTTCAAGGTGTTGAACCAATGATCAATTCATTATGATGCCTTCAATCTTGCTCAAAATATTTCTCTCTCTTGATGCTCTATGATCTTCGAGTGAAGTGATTCAGTGATTCGGGAATGATTGTGCTTGATCAATCTCATAGTTTGAAGCTTGATGTACCAGTTGTCTTTAGGGAATCTTTGCATGTGCTTTTTTGTCCATTTTTCTTTTTGATTTTTGTTCTTTTTTTTGTTTTCTTCTTTTTTGCTTCTTTTCTTTTTTGTTTTTACCCTTTTTGTTCTGATTGAATCTTCACACTTGGCATTTGGTTCACCTTTTGGTATCTCATCTGAATCAATGTCTTCGCTCATGTGAGCATATTTCTTCCACCTTGCCCCCCAGTGTGGAGGGTGATCCTTGGTTAGGGTTGAATCAGAAGAAAAATACTACAGGCTCAAAAGGGGACACAAGGGATATATTTTTTTCTCCTATTGTGAAGGGATAAAGAAAGAAAGCCGTTCATAATTTCATACATGTAAATCTTCACAGAAGAGGTATCCCCAGGGGGATAGATTTTCAAGATTAATTATATTCACATGAAAACAATGTAATTAATGTATGATAGAATTATTTCAAATGAATTCTTCTTCTTTTTTCCCAGATGTCTCAATGTTCAGGCTCCCCGCGAGATGCCCAAAGTTGGTTCTTTAGAAGAATACTCATGTTAAAATGAACAACTCAATGCCTTGGGTTTTAATGGTAAGAAAGGTTATTTTTTAGTCTAAAAAAGACAGTGGTGTGATCTTATTGACTCAAAGAAAGATATAAGTGTATCAAAAAGATAAAGCCAATGTTCAAGAATTTTAAAAGGAGGTAATGTCAAAATTTCATCTTTTGGTAATGACCACGAGTTGTTTTGGGCAAAGAATCAAGGTATTTTATTCTGGGGTTTGAGACAGGGTAAGAAAGGTCTAATCTTTCCATATGTCAAAAATCTATAATTCTTGAAGAATTAAAAGAATCATTAATTCATTTAATATTCGAAGAACTAAAGATTAAAATTTGTTCAATTGCTCCACCTTAGAAAGCAGCATAAATTCAATCATTTAAAAGATTAAGCAAATATGAAAGATCAAAGACGTGTTCAAACAAAACAATCCTCTAAGTGCAAATGGTATATGCCATGCCCCCTTCTTCGGCAAGCGCCTTACAGTTTTCAGAGGAATATTTGGGGCTTCTTATGTGGTAAGAGCTAACAGCTTCAACATCGTAACCCTTAGGATATGGGGATTCTTTTCTTAGATCATCCTGGTAGGCTTTGTCCTACAATCAGCTGATCAGGCTCTCTTATTTCGACAAAATTTTTTTATCTTGTAAGATACATAAAAACAATCAAAGGTACATTCGGAATAAATCCTCTAGACCCCGAACAACTTCCAGCAGGTTGACAAGTCTTCTGTTTTCATCTGTCATTGGTTGTATGCCTTGTTGGATCACTCCATCTTCCCTTGCCAGGTCGTGTAGATGGCGAGATGCCTTCTGTACTTGATCCAGGAAGTCTTGGATGACTGCGTCTCTGGCCTTCACCCTTTGTTGTGCTTGCTCCCAACGAAAACGCCACTGTAAACATCCGTCGAAGGGCACTATCTGAAGCTTGCTTGCTTACTTCTTGAACCCATCTACAATAGTTTCTAACTCAGCTATTGTTTTGCCATCTCACTCATGTTATTTATCCAGATCAGCCATCCGGATTCTCAAGCATTGGTTTTGATGCTGACTGCCTGCTAAGTGCCTCTGGGCAGTCTTCATCTGTTCCTTCTAAGCTCTCTCATTCCAGTATTTATAAGCCACTTTCAACATGCAGTTATTCTTGACTTTATCTTGATACCCCTTTCTCATGTCTTCGAACTCTAAACGGACTCTTTTTTGTTCTATTTCTAGTTTTTCTGCTCGATCTTTTTGAGAGTCGGCATCTAGATTCCACTGATAGCGCTCAGCCTCAAGTTCCTTTATCCTCTTCCCCAGCTCATTGTTCACAGCTTCAAACTTTATTTTGGCTATCTCAAGTCCAGAAGGGACGGGCCTGAGATGTTCCTCCATGGTCCGTGTGTTCTCACAGTCTGGCACCGGAATATTGTCATTTTTCCTCAATCTTTGCCACTCCACATAGTCCGGAGCAAGCACATTTCTGGTAGTTACCACATCCATCCAAAATACTTTCTTTCATGAATCGACTGCTTCCTTGATCATCTTCTTATAGTTGCCACCGTGATACTCAAACTCTGATTTAGCAAGTCTACATCTTGCTGGGACAAACTGACGTGTCCTATAATGTCTAAGTGCTAACAATAGAGCATACCCAACTACATCCCAAAGTTTAGGTAAGGTCATAGTGTCAGAGTCCCCACATTGGAAAAGAATGTCACTGAGGAACAACCAGGGGGCTCTCCAAGTAATATCTCGGTCTTGATAGATGAGTGAAGACTTTCATCCACTTCTCTTTTGAAGTTCCTTCATGCCATTTCATGGTGATGAACTCTCTCAAAGGTGAATACATAGTGCTAAATCGGCAGTAGGCAACCCAATTAGTGTTCTAGAAGTGGCTGTGAATCCAGACTTGAAGGAGCTAAACACATCCAATGAATCTACCTCCGTCAGCTCTTCGGCAATGGTTGAGAGACCGAAAGGTCTCGGCTAAGATGGTTGGTGCTGGGTTGACTCGTTTCGAAAGTTGCTCAAACAGTTCCACCACAGATGCGTCAATGCATCCCAAAATCTTCGGAAAGATGATCAAGCCATACAGACCTAGTGCAAAAAAGGTCTATAGTCTTCCATTCATCAGGGTGGTCATTCATTAGTTTCTTTATGTGGATCCACTGAATTTCTTGCCCGTTACCTTTGTTTCGGAGTTGGTCAGTCACCCACTTTTCATCAACTCCTGCAATCTTAGCCAGTATATTCTTAAAAGACTGACTCTTGATGTGTTTGATGTAGGCTCGCTCCAGTTTAATGCTTTCACAGTGCAATAGTATAGTATACTCCTCGATGGTAGGTACCGTGTCCTCTTGGTTAAAAGTGAAGCAACTGTATCTGGGTTCCAGAATTAAACCAAGGCTCTGATTAAGGGCTCACCGGTCTTAACATGAAGCAAAAGTGCAATGTCACCATACCGCTGACTGAACTTCTATTTTCGATCATTCTTCCAACTGTCCCAGATGTCTCGAAGTTCTTGCACATTGTTCTGTTTTAGGCTGATAGAGGCATAGCTAACAAGCTCTGACACATAACTTCCTTGAAGACTGTCTCCTTTTTCTTTCTGAGTCTTCTCGGACCATAGTCGTACCTCGGGGTTTTTAATCTCCTGTATTACAACACCTTTGTCCATTAATGCAGATTATTTATGGTTAACAAACACGTTTTTTTGGTGGATCAACACCTCTTTTGAATGATGCAGATGATGGAAATAAAATAAAAGAGAGGAAAAAAATGAAAAGAGTTAGTAAGGTAAAGATAATAATCAAAGCAATCATGAAAATAAAAGTCCTACCCCACATGATATCTACCTCACATCCTTATTATTCCTACCCGGACATGATCTCTATCCCGCAAGTTGATTTTGAACAAGTCCTAACCGCATAAATTTCTAGTTCACATGTTTTGAACACAAAGTAAAGCAAAAAATAATTTCGGCATCCTAGGGTTTAAAATGAGGTTTTGGGGTGGGCCCTAACTCCTTGTACTCTCCGGGTTTAGGTTCTAAAAAAAGGTACTCGAGTTCTCCTTGCCGGTGCCCCCTTGGGCTTACCAGACCCTTAGTCCTAAACTCATCACAGGCTTCTGTGGACTAAGTTAAACTCGAGAGGAAACATTCCCTTATGCCCATACGGAGAATAAATTCACACGAAGGCATAAGGTATATGAATCTCGAAGGTTACTTGCTAGGCCCATACGATGAATAAATTCACACGAAGGCGTCGCTTTCACCCCCACTTAAAACGGGTTCGGAGCTCGGGTATAGAGCCTTTGGATGAAAAATCTTTAAGGGCTGAAATCATTAAAAAACGGTCAGTACAACTATTTACTCGAAAATATAATCAAAAGTAAGTAATAAGGATTGAAATGTTACCTTAAAATTTAAACTTACCATTTTCATTAAAAAGATAACTGGAAATTACCTTAGCCTGACTCACTTACCTGTGTCCCCAGTGGAGTCGCCAAGCTGTCGTAATCGTCTTTCTGTTAGGCCCCAGAATTGGGTTTCGACTTGAAAAATATAGATTGAGAGTCGCCACTGATCATTTATTTAAAACAAATGGGTTGATCGGATACCCTATTTCTTACCTGATCTGCTTCTTTCCAAAGATGTGTCGGGTTCGGGAGTCGGTTACGGTCAAGGAGGGATTAACACCCTTGAATCACCCTTTCGGTACTACATAATTTCCAGTTGTCTTTGATTAAGAAAATTGCAAGTTAAATTAAAAGGTAAAATTTGATCCGAATTACTTACCCTTAATGAGTTTACGGAAATACCCTTTAAAATAATATGTTAAAAGAAAATAATAATAATAAAAGAAAGTAACAAAACTAAAGAGTAAACCAAGGAAATAAATGAAACCAATAATAATAAACATAAAATAATTGGATGAAACATATATAAAAAAAATGAAATCGAATAAAATAAAATAAATGAAGAAAAAAAATATATACAAAAAAGAATAAAAAAGGTAAAGTGTTTTTTAAAAAAAAGAAAAATAATAATAAGAGCAAAGAAACTAAAAACATAATGAAAATAAATAAATAGTATAAATAAAATAAAAAATTAAAAAATATATATAAAAATATAAAAATGTATGTATAATATAATAAAATACTAAATAGTAACAATAATAATAAATAAATGAAAAATAAATATACATATAATATTTACTAAAAAAATAGTAATCATAGAAATATAAAATAAAATGAAGTAATAATATATATATATATAACGTTAGGAAAATATAGTAAAAAATATAGTAAATAAGTCAACATAAATAAAAAATAATATATATATATATATATATATATATATATAATAATAGGAAAATAATATAATATAACACAAAGAAAAATGAAAAAAAATATAATAAATAAATAAATAAAATATAATTAAATATATATATATATACACATATAAATAATAAGAGTTAAATTAAAATAAAAAATGAATTAGGGGTCAAAACTAAAAGCCAATCGAAGAAAAAAAATGATAAAACACGCGGATCCACACGACCCGTTTATAAAAATCCGAATAGTTTTTCAAAAACACAAGCCTCGGGAACTAGATCTACAAAAATAGATCTCGAAAATGCCCCTGTTCATAGGCCAAAAACACTTCTCTCAGTTTTCTTTCGAATCAAAACACAGCAAGGGTAAGAAAAAATAACATGCGAATGTATGAACTTTACCTTTCAAAATATAAATGCTTCGAAAAATGGCTACGAGTTGCTTGTAATTTTTTACTTGGTATTTCGTATATCCTTCTCTGAGTTTGTTACAATAGTGAGTTACAATGACTATTTATAATGCTTGTGGATCCTATCTTTAGGAGTTTAAATAATAGTATAACTCTATCCTATTTTTAGGAGTTTGAATCCTAGAAAAATTCTATCCTATTTTTAGGAGTTTGAATCCCAGTAGGACGAAAAGGTCTGTTGACAATTGCCCATCTGTCTGCGGATGAAAAGTTATGCTGAAATTCATTCGAGTACCCAAAGACTCATGCAAAGATTTCCAAAATCTTGAAGTAAATCTTGGGTCTCGATCGGACACTATTGATACCGACACTCCATGGAATCTAACTATCTCCTTTACATACAATTCCGTAAACTTATTCATCGGGTAATCCACTCAAACAGGGATAAAATGAGCCATCTTGGTCAATCTATCTACTATTACCCATATTGATTCCTTTTTGCCCGGTGACAACGGTAACTCCGAAATAAAATCCATAGTAACCCTCTCCTATTTCTACTCAGGAGTTATTGGCTGTAGTAACCCAGATGGCACTTGATGTTCATCTTTTACTTGCTGACATGATAGACATTTAGCAAAAAACTCTGTTACAACTCTTTTCTTGCCAGACCACCAATAACGACTCTTCAAGTCCTGATATATTTTATTTCCACATGGGTGCATATTCAGAGGGCTATAATGTGCCTCATATAGGATATCCCTCCTCAATTCATCATCATCGGGAATACAAATTCTTCCCTTATAGTATAGACATCAATCCACTCTTTTTTCAAAAGTCTTTGATTTCATTCTTTTCGACCCGTGCCATCATCGCCAAACATTTCTCATCTAGATTTTGTAACTCTTTAATCTGATCCAAAAACGTCGGCTTTAACTTAAGCTCAACAATTAAAGTACCGTCTTCCTTTAATGACATACGTGCATCTAAGGCCCGTAAAGAAGCAAAAATCTTTGGCTTAATGCATTTGCTACCACATTTGCCTTTCCCGGATGATAGTCGATGATTAGATCATAATCTTTTAGAAGCTTAATCCATCTTCTTTGTCTCAAGTTCATTTCTTTCCGCATCAATAAATACTTTAGGCTCTTATGATCTGTATAAATATGGCATCGCTCACCATACAGATAATGACGCCAATTTTTTAGTGCAAACACAACTGCCGCCAATTCTAAATCACGCGTCGAATAATTTTTCTCATGATTTTTCAACTGTCTGGAAGCATAAGCTACAACTTTTCCATCTTGCATCAGAACATACCCCAATCCATTATGGGATGCGTCACTAAACACCACATATTCTTTTCCCGACTCCGGTTGTACTAGTACCTGGGCCTTCGCCAATATTCTCTTGAGCCCTTCAAAACTTTATTGGCACTTTTTCTGTCCATACAAAAGATACATCCTTCTGCAATAGCTTAGTTAGTAACAAGGTTAACATTGAGAAATTCTTCACAAATCGTCTATAATAACCGACAAGTCCCAAGAAACTCTGGACCTCAGAGACATTCCTTGGAGATTGCCAATCCACTATAGCTTGGATCTTTCTTGGATCTACTTGAATACCTTCTATGGAAACTATATGACCAATGAAAGCAACCTCGGCTAACCAAAATTTGTACTTTGACAATTTGGCATACAATTTCTTCTCACAGAGTGTCTGAAAAACTACTCGAAGATGGGCATCATGCTCTTCTCTTGACTTGGAATATACCAAGATATCATCTATAAATATCACCACAAATTGGTCCATTCATGGTTGAAATACTCGGTTCATCAGATCTTTGAATGTCGCTGGTGCATTAGTCAAACCAAATGGCATTACTATAAATTCATAGTGCCCGTACCGAGTCCGAAAAGAGGTCTTTGAAATATCATCATCTTTCATTTTCAACTGATGGTACCCTGACCTTAAGTCTATCTTAGAAAACACCGATGCTCCTTTCAATTGGTCAAACAAATTATCAATCCTCGAAAGTGGATATTTGTTCTTTATTGTGACTTTATTTAATTGACGATAATCGATACATAATCGCATAGTTCCGTCCTTCTTTTTCACAAATAGCACTGGTGCTCCACAAGGATAAACACTGGTCTTACAAACCCCTTATCTAGTAGCTCTTACAGTTGGACTTTTAATTCTCTCAATTCAGTTAGAGACATTCTATATAGAGCCATCGATACAAGTTCTGTACTCGGATAAACCTCAATCCTGAACTTTACTTCCTGATTTGGGGGCAATCATGATAACTCATCGGGAAAAACGTTCAAAAATTCTCTAACGATGGGAATAGTATTCACTTTAGCTACTGTAACTCGAGTATCTATCACATTGGCAAGAAATGCTACCCATCCCTTCGACATCATCTTCCTGGAAATCAGGGATGATATCAAATTTGATGGTAATTTCATTAAGTTGAATATTACTATGATTTCTGAACCTTTTTCATCCTTTAGAAATAAGTGTTTCTTTCGACAATCAACCCATCCATATTTTGAAGACAACCAATCCATACCCAGAATAATTTTAAATTCATCGAAGGGCAACTCCATCAAGTTTGCCGAAAATATAATCTCTTGGATCTTTATAGGGCATTTTCTACATATTCTAGTTACTCTTGCACTTTGTCCCATGGGATTTATCGCTATCATCTCACTCACAATTGGTTCTAAAGGAATTCCTCTAATTCTAATAAGTTTGGTACTAATATATGATGTGAAGAACCAGGGTCAACTAGAACAAAAACAACTCATCAAAAAGGTGAAATGTACCTGTTATAATTTCAGGGTCATCATGATCCTCATTAGTATTGATATTATAAATTCTAGCAACTCCTCGAGTCTCTTGTCTCTGCACTGAATCTGTTTGTCCCCTGGATCTACCCCTTCCTTTACTTCTATTTGAGGTTACTATTGATCTTTCAGATTACGCCGAGTTGTCCCCATATTTCTTAGGACAATTTCGAGCTAAGTGACTCGTCTCTCCACATTGGAAACAAGCTCCACTGAGTAGTATGTATGTTCCACTATACAACTTGCCACATGTATGACATGGAATTCTTTCTCCTGTTGCTCTACCAGAGCTTGCAGTAAAAGACTAAGATTGTTTATTTTTTTGTGAAGCTGCTATAAAACTATCTTTATATGAAAATATGGAAATCGAGCCATTTCCTCTTTTAACATGATGGGGAGTGGAAGGCATTCCCACTCTTTTCACCGTCTGAACACTCTGCTCTGTAGTTAACCTTTCCTCCTGAGCTCTTTCAATATCTTTATCTTTGTTTATGACTTCTTGTAGGCTCTGTAAGTTCAAGGACAACATCATTTTTTTCAGCTTAGGCCTCAAACCCTCTATAAATCAGTCACATATTGCCTTGTCATTTGGAACGACTTCAGTGGCAAAATGACTCAACTTGTTGCACTCGGCCTTGAATTCATTCACAGCTCGAATACCTTGCTTCAGATTAAAAAACTTTAGTAACATTGCCCTTTTTAATTGTTCACCTACGTATATGTTTTTGAATTCATCTAGGAAAAATTGCCAAGTCACTTGCTCTAGTGGTGTATACATTGTTGTGTTTGCCCACCATACTCGAGTTGATCCTCTAAGTAAAGAGACAGCTCCTCCCAACTTTTCTGAATCCGTACATTGAAGACTCTCAAGCATTAATAGAACATCATTCAACTACAAATCAGCCTCCATGGGACCCCCCCCCCATTTATTCTCCATGAAACTCTGGAGCTCTCAATCTCTTTAGCTATTTAGGGATTAACATTCTCGGTGCCTGGGGAGCAGGGAAAGTTGAAACTGAGTCAATATGGCATCAAGGGCTTGCATGAAAGTTCCAAACTCTGGCACTGGAATCCCTTGAGGTACAAGCGCACTAGCATTTTCAGAGGGAATAGGTTGTTCACTATTGGCCTCATACCTCTCACTATCAGTTCCTTCTTGCATTTCTTGTCCCCCAGCTCTTTGTGAATTCGAAGATTCTGACATCTATAATAACATACATAATAAAAACATTTCCATTAGTAAGGAGTGTCATTTACTTCATTAAAATGACCCATACCAGTAACATTGACAATCTTTATGGAATGTAATCCTCTTTTCTACTTTAAAATTTAAACTATTTTTTGCCAAGAATTGGCTAAATCTGTAGCTCTTATATCAATAAATGTAACACTCATTTCCCATATACCCTTTCGTACATGAGATATGGATGTAACATTAAAGTTTTTTTAAACATAACATTTAATATAATACAAAACATTGCTTTCAACATGTTATACATTCCAATTGTTTGAAATTAAAAGCATTTAAATATTGTGATTACATGCCAACAAAATTTCCAAAATATATTAGATTGTCTGGTGTTACGGATTAGTCCACCTTAGTTGATGATCACCATAGCTAAAAAAGCACTCCTTACTCAACTAATCTTTTATTTGTCCTACGCGTAAGAAACAATACACGTTAAGCATTTACTGATAGGGAAGCGGTGGTGGGTTAATGAACGTTGCTCTTGTTGAAGAATCAAACCTAGAAAGCTCTAGACTCGATTAAGAACAAAGGGGATGAATAGGGGAAGGTGGCAGCAGTAACTAGGATTCTTTAGGGTTTCTTTGAGGAAATAAGATTAGAACAAAATAAACAAAAGATAAAGAAATTGAAAATAAAATAAGATAAGATAATAAAGAAATCAAAAGATCTCCCTTACTAAGGTGGACGGTAAAGATGATTGATGGTGCAGATGGATTTGTGGAAAAATAGATGGATAAGTGTCCTATTGAACCCTCCTAGTTGCAATGAAAAGGAAAACTCGATAAATGGCTCTAACCAACCCTCCTAGTCACGATGAAAAGGCAAATTGGAGTGTGAAGATTAATCTCCCTCACAAGAACTTGAAAGAACTCCAGGAGAAGAAGCTTCGAAGGCACAAGGCTATCAGCACTTGCAAAAACGAACTCTCGTTGTATTATTAATCAAAGAAATATGATTTACAAAGTTGAATGAAGCCTCCTTTATATAGGGGCTGAATTCTAAAGGTCCTAAATAACTAAAGAATAAAATATTAATAAACTAAACATGTTTTAACTCTAATTCCTAATAAAATAATAATAACTAAAAATATTGTTTTAACCCAACCTTAATTCCTAATAAAATAATAATTATGATCCTAAAAGATAATTAATCATCCTATATTAAATTATATTACAAATAATCAATATAAATATTGAAAATTCGTAATATTTACAAAATAACGTATTAATCCCCTATAGGATTTCCTGCATGCACCGTCTTCAATAAAATGATCATATCTTGAGTTCCCGATATCGGATTGATGCGATTCAAGAACCGTTGGAAAGATAAGAGATAGACGGTTGTATCTCCAGAATACATGTCGACCGGATAACAACTGGATCCCCTTAAAAAAGTTGTTGCAAATATGCTGCTATTCCTTACGGATGAATGCTTGAACTGCGATTTGAAGCTTGTCTTTAAGAAGTTTTTTCCGACCTCGTGTGATAGGGCCAAGTGGTATAGTAAATTCATCATCCTTAGCTTTAGGGCGTGTGGTGAATGTATCATCTCCCCCTTCCTTAAAAGGATTCGTCCACGAATCTGAAATATCAAAAGGAGATAAGTCAGAAACATTAAAGGATGCACTCACGTTATACTCACCGGGAAGATCAATGTGGTAGGCGTTGTCATTGATTTGTTCAAGGACTTGGAATGGGCCATCGCCTCGTGGGTCTAGCTTGGATTTCCTTTGTTTCGGGAACCTTTCTTTTCTCATGTGAACCCATACCCAATCTCCTGGTTCAAAGGTGACATGTCGTCGGCCCTTGTTAACTCGGTTTGCGATTGCCTCGTAGGTTTTCTCCATCTTGAGTTTGGCTTTGGCGTGAATGTCTTTGACAAGGGCAGCCTTCTTTTCACCATCTAAACTGACAACCTGATCTAAAGGTAATGGAATAAGATCCAAAGTAGTTAATGGGTTAAAACCATAAACTATTTCGAATGGAGAATAACCTGTTGTGGAGTGAATGGATCGATTATAAGCAAACTCAACAAAAGGTAAACATTCTTCCCAATTACGGGTATTCTTACCTACCACAGTTCTTAGCAAAGATCCTAAAATTTGATTTATTACTTCGGTTTATCCATTAGTTTGAGGATGACAAGAAGTGGAATAGAGAAGTTTTGTGCCAATCTTACCCCACAATACCTTCTAAAAGTGGCTTATAAACTTGGTGTCACGATCGGACACAATGGTGCGAGGAATGCCATGAAGGTGGACTATTTCTCGAAAGAATAAATCAGCAATATGTGTGGCATCGTCCGTTTTATGGCAAGGAATGAAGTGTGCCATATTTGAGAATCTGTCCACAACCACAAAAATACTATCTCATCCTTTCTTAGTGCGGGGTAAGCCAAGTATAAAATCCATCGATAAATCGATCCAAGGAGAAAGAAAAAATTGGTAAAGGCGTGTACAAACCATTAGGATTTACCTTTGACTTTGCTTGTTTGCACGTGATGCATGATGCACAAATCTTTTCCACTGTTTTACGCATATGCGGCCAAAAGAAGTGTTCCATGACCATATCAAGTGTTTTGTGAATACCGAAGTGTCCCATAAGTCCTCCGGCATGTGACTCGTGAACCAAGAACTCTCCCAAAGAGCCTTGTGGTATACACAACCTGCTCATGCGAAAAAGAAAGCCATCTACAAGATAAAACTTGTTAAAAGCACCTTTTACACATTGTTTATAAATCTCAGAAAAATCTGGATCGTTAGGATAAAGTTCTTTGATATGTGCAAAACCCAGAACAGTAGCGTGCATTCGAGTGATAAGTGTGTATCGTCGAGATAATGCATCAGCTATAATGTTATCTTTCCCTTGTTTGTATTTGATGATGTAAGGAAAAGATTCAATGAACTCAACCCATCGAGTATGTCGTTTGTTTAACTTAACTTGTCCATTTAACCATTTGAGTGATTCATGGTCCGTGTGAATGACAAACTCTTTAGGGAGAAGATAATGTTGCCACACTTCGAGTGCTCGGACGAGTGCAAGAAGTTCCTTGTCGTAGGTAGAGTAGTTCAATTGTGCACCTTTTAACTTTTCATTAAAGTAAGCGATAGGTTATCTTTCTTACATGAGGACGGCACCAATGCCTATGCCTGAAGCATCACATTCTAGCTCAAAGGTGTTAGAAAAATTAGGAAGATGAAGAATAGGGGCAGAACATAACTTATCTTTAAGAAGTTCAAAAGCTTTTTATTGTAGTGGTCCCCATTTGAATTCAACTGACTTTTTGATGATCTCGGTTAATGGTGCAGCAATGGTTGAGAAATCTTTGACAAAGCGACGGTAGAAACTTGCCAAACCATGAAAAGATCTTACCTCGGTGATGGAAGTAGGCGTGGGCCATTCTTGAATTGCCTTGACCTTCTCTTTATCTACATGAATACCCTGTACACTAACTATAAAGCCTAAAAACATAAGCTTATCACTGCAAAACACACACTTATCCATGTTAGCATATAAATGTTCTCGTCGAAGAATTTCGAGAACCATTCGAACATGAATGACTTGAGAATTAAGAGAAGATGAGTATATAAGAATGTCATCAAAGAAAACGACAACAAATTTACCTATAAACTCCTTAAGAACGTGATTCATTAATCTCATGAAGGTTCTTGGAGCGTTTGTGAGTCCAAAGGGCATAACAAGCCATTCATACAAGTCAAACTTTGTCTTGAATGCTGTTTTCCATTCGTCTTATTCTTTCATTCGAATTTGATGGTAACCACTCTTCAAGTCAATTTTGGTGAAGATACTTGCATCATGTAGTTCATCCAACATATCATCTAGGCGTAGAATAGGATGCCTATACTTGATTGTTATCCGATTGATAGGTCGACAATCTACACACATTTGGAATGCACCATCTTTTTTTGGAACTAGAATGACGGGAACTGCACAAGGACTAAGACTCTCACGGATGTGTCCTTTTTGTAATAATGAATCTATTTGTCGTTCCAATTCCTTTGTTTCCTCAGGATTGCATTGGTAAGCGGGGCGGTTTGGTATGGTTGATCCAGGGATAAAGTCAATTTGATGTTCGATTCCTCTTGTAGGTGGTAAACCATCCGGTGGGTTGCTTAAGACATCTTGAAACTCCTGTAATAGAGAAGAAAACACATTAGGCAAATCTGTGATGTTAGTGATAGTTGATAAAATGGAGTCCTTGAAACGGACTAGAATGCACGACCTATTTTGAAAAAGGGTCTCTCTCATATCTTTTGCACTCGCATAAATGTTTTGAGACACTCTTTTATTTTCATATTGAGGTTCACTCACCACCCGTGGGTCATTTGTTTGTCTTTTATCGGTTGTGACCTCTTTTGCCTTTTGTTTCAAATTCCCTGTTTCCTTGAGAATTCATTGTTGATCTATTAGAATCTCTTTGGGGGGGTAGGGGGTTAAGTCGGAATGGTTTACCTTTTATTGGAATTGTGTAAGTGTTCTTTTGACCATAATATGTGATGTCGTTGTCGTATTACCAAGGTCGTCCTAGGAGAATGTGGGATGCTTGCATCGAAATTACATCACACCATACGTCGTCACAATACTTTCCCATCTTGATATTAATGAGGCATTGTTTAACCACCTTCATCTCGGCACTCTCATTAAGCCATTGTAAGCAATAAGGTTTTGGATGTTGTTGGCAAGGAAGTTTGAGTGATTCAACAACTTTGGAGCTAATGACGTTGACACAATTACCATTGTCAATGATGATGGAGAATGGTTGTTCCTTGATTAGGCAGCGTGTGTGGAAGATGTTGGAACGTTGTATGTCAGACTCGTCGGATGCTTGGATGTTCAATGTATGACGGATCACCAAGATTGTGTAATTTTGCTCATCGCTTCCATAGTCATCACTATCTTCTTCGGCTTTGACATGTACTGGAATATCGGTGATGTCGTCATCGGAGTCAGAATTGTAAGATCCATCACCTAGTATGGTTAAGGTCCTCGTGTTTGGACAATTGCGGCAGATATGGCCTCTTCCTAAGCAATTAAAACACTTGATGTATCTTGCTCGGGTGTCGTCTTTAGGGGCTGGAAGTGTCTCATTCTTTGCTGGTCGTTGTTTCTCTTTGTCGAGTTTGTCATCTCTCGATTTTTTTTGAGAAGATGAGGAAGGATTTGAAGGATTACCTTGGTAAGAGAATGAAGTACCTTGGTAATGTTCTCTGAATCGAAATTTCCTTTGTATTTGTGCTTCGATTGTCATTGCTTTTTTCAGTGTATCTTCGAGGTTTTCGTACCTATGGAGGTCAAGAAGATCAGTGATGTTTGAGTTCAAGCCGACGACGAATCTTGACATGGTGTCCTCTTCTTCTTCAGTTATGTTAGCCCTATTGAGTAAGGATTGCATCTCCATGTAGTAATCTGCAACTGAACTTCTACCTTGTCGAAGTCGGTGTAGTCGTTGTTTAACTTCTCGTGTATAATGTGTCGGTAGGAATCGGTTCCTCATGGCATGTTTGAGTTCGGTCCAAGAAGTGATTGGTTGAATTTGGTAGCTGTTGATCTTTTTCCTTGTTTGCATCCACCAAGTGTGAGCATATCCTTCGAATTCCAAGGTGATGAGGGGAACTTGTTCAGCTTGGGGGCAGTCATGGTGTGCGAACAAGAGATCAACTTTTCCTTCCCAATCGATGTACTTGTCTGGATCGTAGTCTCCTTTAAAATACGGGATCGTGAACTTTGGTTTTGCAAAGAGTTTGGGTGTTTGAAAACGTGGTTGTGCTCACCTGGGGGCCAAAAGTTCAGCATTGTTTGGCCTTGGATTTTGGTTTGGTAGATCCAGTTGTAGTTCTTGTCGTTCTCTCAAGGCATTGTTAAGTTGATCAAATTGAGTTGTGAGTCATTCAAGTGCGGCTAAGATGGCCGTAAGTGTCTCATTGTTATTGTCGCCCATCCTGCAATTATAACACTCAAAAGAAGATTTTAAAGAGGAATAAAAATAAAAGAAAATAAATTTAACAAAGCAAGAAACCTCACAAGTCACTCCAAGAAAGTAACACAACGAGAGGCAAGTAAGCCGATCTTGTACTCTTTAAAACTCACTTTACCAAGTAGTCTTTCACAGTTCGTATCGGAGTTTGATTACTAGCAAAGGCGATAAGAAAAACCTAAAAGCTCTAAGAGGCCAAACAAAGGTTAGACTCCAAGAGAACAATAATGCAAAGAAGGAAGAAGTATGCAAACTCTTTTGTCCTACTAACACAAGGAACATAATGTGTTAGATAATGCAAAAGAACAATAACAGGGAAAAACAAAAGAACCTAAAGCACTAAGAGTTAAAGAAAAAAAGGACCAAACCAGAAAACCTAGAAAACGCTGGATCAAATTGAGCAACGTTTTTGAGGGGGTTACCGGTATCCAAAAATTCTGGAAAAATCTTTGAATGTCTTTCGATGCATCAAGAAATCACCTGTAAAATTTTAAAATCAAATACCTTCAGTAGTATCCAGTAGACTCTGTTGAACGGTGAGTCCTCAAACAATCTATTTTTCTTGATCGCTTTGTTCGAAGTTGTTCTTGATCTCCAAAAATTATGTTTTTTTGTGTGAATGATCTACAATATATGTAGTTTCAATCAGGAAATTTTCAGCATAAAATTCCTCCTGTAGAATTTTCAAGAAATTCGACAATATTCTAGACCGAATCTGCCGATAAAACATGAATGATGTATTTGAAGGATCTAATGAACTCTGATCGAAGTGAATTTTGGACTGGTGATTAAAATTAATACGAATATGATATATGGATAAAATCAGCCCTAAATAACCTGAAATAATGAATCTTCTCTGAACTAGCTCCGTTGGGGTACCTTGACGGTGTTGTGTGCAAGAACAAACAAGATTGCTTGCTTCTTTCCAAGAATCGGCCCAAATATGATACCAATTGATAGGGAAGCGGTGGAGGGTTAATGAACGTTGCTCTTGTTGAAGAATCAAACCTAGAAAGCTCTAGACTCGATTAAGAACAAAGGGGATGAATAGGGGAAGGTGGCAGTAGTAACTAGGATTCTTTAGGGTTTTTTCAAGGCAATAAGATTAGAACAAAATAAACAAAAGATAAAGAAATTGAAAATAAAATAAGATAAGATAATAAAGAAATCAAAAGATCTCCCTTACGAAGGTGGACGATAAAGATGATTGATGGTGCAGATGAATTTGTGGAAAAATAGATGGATAAGTGTCCTATCGAACCCTCCTAGTCGCAATGAAAAGGAAAACTCGATAAATGGCTCTAACCAAACCTCCTAGTCACGATGAAAATGCAAATTGGAGTAGGAAGATTAATCTCCCTCACAAGAACTTGAAAGAACTCCAGGAGAAGAAGCTTCGAAGGCACAAGGCTATCAGCACTTGCAAAAACGAACTCTCGTTGTATTATTAATCAAAGAAATCTGATTTACAAAGTTGAATGAAGCCTCTTTATATAGGGGCTGAATTCTAAAGGTCCTAAATAACTAAAGAATAAAATATTAATAAACTAAACATGTTTTAACTCTAATTCCTAATAAAATAATAATAACTAAAAATATTGTTTTAACCCAACCTTAATTCCTAATAAAATAATAATTCTGATTCTAAAAGATAATTAATCATCCTATATTAATTTATATTACAAATAATCAATATAAATATTGAAAATTCGTAATATTTACAAAATAACGTATTAATCCCGTATAGGATTTCCTACATGCACCATCTTGAGTAAAATGGTCATATCTTGAGTTCCCAATATCGGATTGATACGATTCAAGAACCGTTGGAAACATAAGAGATAGAAGGTTGTATCTCCAGAAGACATATCGACCGGATAACAACTGGATCCCCTTCAAAAAATTGTTGCAAATATGCTGCTATTAGACCCTTACGGATGAATGCTTGAACTGCGATTTCAAGCTTGTCTTTAAGAAGTTTTGTCCGGCCTCGTGTGATAGGGCCAAGTGGTATAGTAAATTCATCATCCTTAGCTTTAGGGCGTGTGGTGCATGTATCATTTACTTAGTGAGATAATATAGTAAATAACATTTACTAACATTAAAGAATACATAAATAGCTCATAGTTATTTAACTTCAGAAGAAACTATATCATCCATAAGAATTTGTTAAATCATTTGTATTACATCCAAACCTTGGTTATATTATCTTTAATATAATCTTTAGTATGTCCAACATACTTCTCTTTAGCTCATTAAACTCAATTATGTCTATTTTCACGTATTAACACATCCATTTATTCATTTTAATATACATGACATCTTTTCATGCCTTAATGCATCATTTTCATGCATTTTCAATTATGGAATCCGTTCATGCCTTAATGCATCCTTTCATGCATTTTCAATTATAGATTTTGTTCATGCCTTAATACATCCTTTCATGCATTTTCAATTATGACAACCGTTCATGCCTTAATTCATCCTTTCATGCATTTTCAATTATGGCATTCGTTCATGCCTTAATGCATCATTTCATGCATTTTCAATTATGGCATCCGTTCTTGCCTTAATGCATCATTTCATTCATTTTCAATTATGGCATCCGTTCATGCCTTAATGCATCCTTTCATGCATTTTCAATTATGAATTTGATTTAGAGCAGTTCATACTCTAAAACTTATTCATAATATTCTTTTCATATTTATAAAATATCATAATCAATATTATAAAACATATATATAAATTCAAACAATCTAAATTGAATATTCATCATCTCTCATACTTATAATAAAGTACTCGCCTGGATTGCCTTGCTTTGATATTCCAAATTCATAATTTGCTACTCCGGAAATTTGCCTTTGCCTTTGGCTTTACTTGATTCAGGAGCTTTTTTCCTATCTACACAATTACCCATTAAGTACACATAACATACAAATGTTAGTATACTCTTTAACCTTATTCTTTAACATATTTAAAACATCATTATCTCAATTTCTATAATAATTTCAACCTAATTGGCTGTTCCATGCTCCATAGTATCGGTACTACTATCCTAGTACCGATACTTCTATACTATGGTACTGATACTTCTATACTATGGTACCGATACCCCCTTCCGGTATCGATACCAAAATTAGCTTCAATGTTTCATGGTATTGATACCCTTTCCACAGTATTGATACTACTATACTATGGTACCGATACCCCATTAAGGTATCGATACCAAAATTAGATTCGATGTTTACATGGTATCGATACCCTTACAATGGTGTCGATACTACCTTAACGGAATCAGTATCGATACTATACAACAAATTCGTCCTCCTTTTTGCCTATAGTATCGATACCCTTGCCCAAAATTTTCAATTTTTAACCCGATTATTAGCCAAATGGGGCCAAATTCCTTTATATTTACATCCCACAATGAGATTTAACTCATCTTTACTTATATATAACAATTTCCCTTCATCTTGTTTCATAAAACATCCAACATTTATCAAGAACATTAAATTCTAAGAATCACACCACTTAATCTAATGTGTTTTTAACCCTATCCAATGCTTCTAATCTCTTATTGGCCTCTATGACATGTCAAATTTACCATAAAACATCCATAACCACTCCTATATTAACATATCATCTAAAAAACCATTTTCTAAAATCTCCATTTTCCACCGTTTGTTAGTTTTAATCTCATTTAATCCGTCCTTATACTTCTATCCAACTCAAATCTTCAATAACCAACTTAACATAAAAGAACAAACCATCAATTAGAGATCTTACCTTTTTGCTTGGGTTGAAGGCTTTTTCGCGTGAAAGAGGAAGAAGAAGAGAGTGTTGACTTTCTTTTTCCTCTTCTCCTTATTTCTTTAATTAAATACCATAATAAATGAATTTTAAATTCATTTATATCCAAATACCCATAAATACCCTTTTTAATCCTTCCTCACTACAATTTAGTCTAGACTAATATTCCCACTCATTCTCATCTTTATTAATTAGTTAATTTAGTCCTCCATATTTTTAATTCCTTTCAATTTAATCACTTTCCTATTATTTGGGGTATTACAACTGGAACCATAACTAACATAGAAAAAGAAGCACACACAGTAAACCGAAAAGAACATAAACAAAAAATCAAAGCATAAACAATCACTAAAAATACAGAAAATCAAGGGTTATACTCGGTTTTGTTCACCGAGAACACGCAAGAGCCTAGCCAGAACCGAAGAGTCGCCGGAACACAAGAGACGGCGATTTTAAGGGTAAAAGCGAAACTTTGCCCTTAGATCTACGCCAGTAGGGGTAGGTATTGTTTTTTTTGGGTCTCGACTTTGGTTTACGGGAACGAGGTGGTTTTTTCTGTTGAGATTTGTTTTCCTGGCCACCGGAGGTGGTGGCCGAAGCGAAGGCGGGCGGTAGATTTGTCACCGGTGGGTGGTCGGTTCGGCCGGCTAGGGAGAGGATTTAAGAGGTTTGGGGATTTTTTTTTGGAATGGTTTAAAAATGATTTTTTCCGGTTTTAGGCTATTTATAGCCGAGGGACCAGTACATAATTAGCTAATAGTTTAATTTTTTTTCGTAGTCCCTCATATTTCGATGTGTAATTCGTTCTGGTCACCTGTTGAAATTGTCTCTGAATTTTCAATTTATTCACTTTAATCCCTATTTTCATTTTTTATATTTTACAAATTAACCCCCTAATTTTGTTTATTTATCTTGTAGTTCATTTTTAGCATTAATTTCAGTCCATAGATTCCAATTTAATTCAATTTGATCCTTTGATCTATTTATGTATTTATTTATTTTTGGATTTTTTTTATTTTTATTAACATTTATTTTCTTAACTTTTTATTTTTTTTACTTTCAAAATTTAACATTTATTTTTTTCTCTTTGAAAATTAACAATTTTCTTTTACTCTATTATTATTTATTTATTATTTTATTTATTTCCTTGAAAATTTATTTTCTTCATTTTTTCCTTTTCATTATTTTTTTCTTTAGACTTGATTTTATATTTTAAATTTTTTTTATTTCATATTTTTTTATTCTTATTTTTACAATCTAACATTTTTTTGACCCTTTTTAAAGGAATTTCAACCAATCAAAGGTAAGTAATTTGAATCGGGTTTTAAATTTTAATTTAACTTTTAATTTTCCCAATTAAGACAACTGAAAACTAAATGGTACCGAAGGGGCAGTTCAAGGGTGCTAATCATTCCTTGACTGTAACCGACTTTCGAATCCGACATATGTCTGGTAAACCACAGATCAGGTAAGATGGTGTCCGGTCAACCTAAATATTATTTTTAAATGATCAGTGGAGGCTCTAACACTTTTATTTCAAGTCGAATCCCAATTCCTGGCCCACCCGAAAGACGGTTGCGACAGACGCAACAACCGTTATTCACCCGTGATTCCAAGACAAAAAAAATCAACATTCCCTCTACAATCAACCATTCAACCGTATACAAAAACAAAATTGGAGCTTAAGGGCAGGGACAAAACATATTAACAGAGGCTATTAGTATTTAGTGAACAGTTTAATCAAATACCCATTACCCATACATCTTACCAAAAACCATTCTAGAAGGGGAAGAGTTGGAAAAACAAAGCCTAGTCAGTAGGAAGTCTTCTGTCCGTCGAGCTTTGTCGCTGTTGAAGGAATAGATCAAGCTTCCCGCTTCCATTTAAGAAGGTAAAAGTTTTTTTTTTTTTTGCTACTTAGCTTAGGAAGATTGAAGATGCAGTCTTCACTCGAGGATTTGGGGTTTCAAATATGCAATCTTCCATTCAGTGAAGATTAAAGAAGAGTGAAATGGGTGGGAGTGAAATGGGTGGGGGTGAAACGAAGAAGATTGAACTAGGGAATGGATAGGAAGAAAGAAACGAAGAGCTGAAGAAGATAGTTCGAGAAAAATGGGAAGAACATACCGAATTACTTATATTACAAAAAGGAAAATAAAAAAAATTCAGTGATGAAAATTTGTTTTACAAGCTAGGTTCTAAAGAATCTAAACTTCTAAAATTGTTATATATTTTATTTAAGATTTATGAGTTAGCATTTTAGAATTTAATTCTTAATTCTTTTTAATCATTTTTAATTTTTAATTCTTTTTAATCATTTTTAATTCTTAATTCTTTTTAATCGTTTTTAATTCTTTATTTTAATTCTTAATTGAGATTCTATTTGATTTAATCATTTTATGTTCTTTAAATTTATTTAGATTCCATTCAACCTTCATTTTTCGTATTTCATTACATTTTTATTAATATGTTGAATTATTCAAATTAAATAATAATTGAAGTTTAAAATTAAATTAGATTTTTGTTTAACATTACGCATATATTAAATTGTGCAAAATTTTAAAAAATTCACGACCGCAACTGCTATAAATACGATGCAATCGAAAACATGACCGTAAACACTATTTAAAACACTGATTATCGCTTTACGGTTGTAACGCTTTAAATGATCAAGAATTTCGCTAGCAATAAGAGTGCAATATGCTATTTGTTTTCTAGCAATATACGGAAACTGAGACTCTCTGATAACCTAGTCAATAGACCTAGCCAGTCTTCTTGAAAGAACGCGAGTCAAAATCTTATACTAAGTTTCCAACTAAACTGATCGGTCTCTAGTCTTCCATACTCACTGGAGATGAGACTTTTGGAATTAGTGAAACGAATCATTGATTAACAGCTCTGTCCCATTTCTTATCGTGGTAGAAATTATTAAAAATCCATTATTCGCTGCTTAACTCTTGCCAAAATATTTTGTAGAAGTCCAAATTAAAACCGTCTGGACCCGGGCTCTGTTTCCATCAGCTGTGATTATGGCCAACCAGACTTCTTCTGAAAACGGAATTTCTAATGCTATTGATGAAGATACACTCAATTTTTTAAAGTCTCCTTCAACCCACTTTACTGGTGTTGTTGGGTGTTCGTTGTATGAACCACGAAAATGTCTCAAAAAAATCCTAGAGATGTGTTTAGGATCCGATATCAATTGGTTATCCACTTGAATTGCCGAAATCTGATTTTGTTTATTCCTCATGATTAAGACCGTATGAAAGAACTTTGTGTTCATGTCGCCGTCATGGAACCACCTGAGGCTAGACTTTTGTATCCACACTCTCTCCTCCTTCCTATAGATAGCCCATAATTCCGCTTTAAGAGAATTGATCTCGCTTGCCACTGCCTCTTTATTGTTTGTTCTTAGCAGTTGGTCTTCCAAGCGCGAAATATTTTCTTCCTTCTCTTTGGTTTTACCATTTTTGTTTGCCCTAAAATTAGTATTCCACTCCTTTGCCTCCATCTTAACTACACGTAACATTTCCCATGCCTTTATCCCTTGGTGCTCACCAATGACCTTTTTAATGGTATCCACGAATGACTGCTCATCCGCCCGATATGAAAAATACTTGAAGGGGCGAGGGCTCCCTAACGACGCCTTCTCTCTTATCATTATCGGGTTATAGTCTGAAAGGCTCATCGGTAGAGCCTCTTGATTAATCGATAGGAAAGAACTTAATATTTCTGGAGAAACCAGAATGCGATCCAACCTGCTTGCAGAGGAATTCACATGTCCCTTCATCCATGTGAAGGTGCCACCCACCAATGGCAAGTCAATAAAATTGCACTTATGTATGAACTCAGGTAGAATGTTGGCTGCTTCAAAATTCACTTCTGCCCCATACTTCTCATCACTTGATTGAAATCACCTCAAGATATCATGGGTATGTTCAACATTTCAACCGTATCAGCTAATCCTTTCAAAAAAAAAAAAAAAATCTTCCTAACTTGCGGATCATTCGGTGCGTAGATATTAAGGAGACCACACCGAAGCTTCTTTTCACTAATGGTTCCGATTAGGATCAGGTACCTGCTCTCATGATTCTCCTTTCTAGGTGGAAAAACCTCGAATCCCACATTGAAATTATCCCCCAGATGTCCCATTCGAAGGAACAACCGCCACAATTCCGTAATTGTTACCCCAAAGTTTGTTTACCATTCATGGTTATCTTGTAGTTTGGACTCCTATATAAAAACCACGCTAGGTTTCTTCGACATAACTATACACTTCACATCCCTAATTTTCTCCACTCGCCCCAATCCTCTTACATTCCAAGAAATACCACATAAATTTAACATAAAGTAAATTATAAAAACGCAACAGCAATACACGCTCAAACCTCATTCTTAACGACACCCATCAGCTTCCTGTAGGTCTTGTAAACGTCGAACTACCAATTCCGACCCAATATTATAAAATTACCATTTGTCTTCAATTTGAGAACAAGAAAATTGATGTAAAATATAATAAAATTTAGTATAACAATATTCAATGTTGACATAATATTATATTTAATTTTTTGAATATAGGGGAATCAAAGAAGATTAGGGATGAGCATGAGATCCGAACTCGATGGGTTTCGACTCAATTTTAATCTATCGGGTCGATTTTTTTTTAAATTCAGGTTTGGGTCTAGTCGAGTCGGGTCGGGTTTTTTAGAGGTTGTGTTCATCTCGGCTTTAGAGTGAAAAAAATATAATTTAGAGATAATTATAATAATAACCCTCTATATATTATTATTTTTTTCAATTCAATCCCTATTTTTATTGAATAAAAAAATATTTTTTATAAATATATTATTTCGTGGTGGTCGAGATGGGTTCGGATTTTATCTCATAAAGTCGAGTCAGTTCTGATTGGAAAATGTTCGAGTCGGGTCAGGTTGGCTGGAGGATGTAAATTTTTTCTTAACGAATTGGGTTAACTGAAACCTGACCCATGCATATCCCTAAAGAAGATTAAGAACTAGTAGCCATAGCCAAGTCGTTACTTAAGAATTTACGAGCAAAGGGAGCTGCACATATCAAACCATTCCAAATGGTTGTGACCAATAAATCTTTATAGCATCCTAATCCGATACAACATAAAGTTGGCCGATTATAATGTCACACAGGACCATCGGAGTGATTAACCCAAAAATTTCCTTTTAATATTTTATAAATAGCTAATTTGAAGCCATTCGAGTAAAGTAAATCAAACACAAATATATAGAGTTTACATCACAGAGCTCCCAAAAATAAGTATATCAAAATAATACAATCGAATATTTAAAATAAAGTTATGACTCAAGTATAAGAAGATCTATTAATAATACATGCCTTCTAAAGAATGAGACTCAAGACGTAGTCTGCTGCTCGATCAGTATGGGATGTCTGCTGCACAATAAGCTCCTTGAGTTCTCTTTATATGGACCTACACACGGAAACAAATTTCAAACACTGAACTCACTACCCCATTGCCATGCTAACAACTAAAGCATACTAAAAAGTTTTCATTAAATGCTCTTGCTATCGAATGCAATAAGGGAAGTGAGTATACTCGTATACTATACTCTACTCAATGGTAGACATCATGATATGGTTGGAGGGTTACATATCTCGGGACACACACCCCTCTAGTCTACCTAGGATGAGGTCCGAAATCTCTACATCAGACTCAACACCCAACTAACCCACCCTCGTGATTGTTTGGGCTTCGCGTCCTAGTTAGTTATTAAAGTTCTTCACGCACTACCTAAGGATATATGGGCATTCTATTTATCTAAACCAACATCATCTACTAAAGTAACTCAGGTGTCCTTATTGTTTCCCGGGCATCAACCAAGGCTAGTTTTATGTCATCCTAGATGATCTTGTTTTTAGCATTAATTGATTATTATCATGGTTCTCACTTGTAGTTTTATTTAAAAGTGATTCGAGTGTTCTTGGGTCCCTCAATAGTACCTCTATTTTCTTTAGACTTCTTGTCTAAAAAAGTACACGGGTACCGATATTGAGCCCCTTGGTATCTGTACTGATCCTTGGGTATCGATACTCTCCCTTGGGTATAGATACTAAACGAAAAATTTGAATATGAGATGAAAAGGTTGTATGGATACTCCTATGCTAGGGTAACAATACTTTTCGGAGTATCAATACCAAATTTTTCTTCGATGTTTTGAAAAAAATAATACCTCAGTATCGATACTTCTTTTAGGAGTATCGATACTCCACCCTTGTTATTGATACTCCCATGAGTACTTATACCAAAATTGGCTACTGGAATACAGATCTCGATAACCCTCCTACGAGTATCAAAACCAAACCCACAATATCGATACTCAATGAATGAGTACCAATACTTATAAACTAAAGGAATAATTCAACAAAATAACCATAACGTTTGACAGTATTGTCAAATTTTCTCGTATTGTTTTTTTGGAATATTTGACCACTCAACGTTTAGTTTTGGGTAAAAAAACAACCAACGATGGATGAAAACTGTTAGTCAACTGACAGTTAATGCTTTAAGCTGACCAAGCACGTACACGTGGACAGAGATGTTGACATGGCTTGTCTAGCTCATGGCATATGATGATGTGACTTATCCATGTAAACTAAATGTTGGTGTGGCATGTTCACGTTGACTAAATGCTGACAAGGCACATGGGTTTTTTTTTATTACATTAGGAAAGGATGGATTAAACCTCCAAAAGATGCACCCCATGGGATTTGAACTTGGGCTCAATGCCTAACCACCAAACCAAATCACTTAGAGGTTATTATTATTCTAATAAAAAATATTTAAAGTATATTGTAGCCATCAAAACCACAACACATGCACTTTATAAACTTTTATTTTAAATTTAGTTTTTATTAAATTTAAATTTTATACTCTCTAATTAAATTCACATTTTAAACAATTTAATCTTTTATTTAAATTTAAATTTATAATTTAGTCTTATGTCCAAAAGAATTAATACTAAGAAAAATTCATAAATAATTTTAGTCATAAGACTATATTAAATAAAATTAAATAATTAAATTGTAAAAATATTAAAAGATTAAATTATAAGAAATATTTGCAATTAGAGAGTATCTAATTTAATAAAAAAATAAATTTAAAATAAAATATTAAATTCGTTTACTTTCTATTTAAAGTTTATAAATTGAAAATTAATTTTTGTTTAAAATATAAATTTTAATTAGAGAGTATATATTTTAAATTTAATAAAAAATAAAAGTTTTTTAAAGTGTTTGTGTTGTGGTTTTGATGGTTACAATATACTTTAAATATTGTTATTAGCGTAACAATAACATCTAAATGAGTTGGTTTGGTAGTCAGGCATTGAGCCTTCCATCTAGTGAACCTAAGTTCAAATCCCATGGGGTGCATCTTTTGGAGGTTTAATCTCTCCTTTCCTAATTTAACAATATCTGATTGGTTTTTATTTGTTATTAATTTAGTAAAAAAAATATCAGCATTTAGACTACATGCATTTGACATGTCATCATGTACCATGAGTTGGACAAGCCATATCAGCATCTCCGTCTATGTGTACGTGCTTGGTCAGCATCAAGCGCTGACCATTAGTTGACTAACAGTTTCCATCCATAGAGGGTTTTATGACCCAAAACTAAACGGTGAGGGGTCAAATGTTCCAAAAAAATAATACGGGCAAATTTAATAATACTGTCAAATGTTAGGGTTATTTTCTTTCATTATTCCTAACCTAAAATCCCCTTAGTTTGCCCTTCGTACGAACAATATCAGTATTGTTCTTCTAATACTGATACCCAAACCCATGAATGTCATTTTTGGGTATGAATTTGACTCCCAAAATAACCTTAAATCCCTATTGAGGTTCCCTTACATTATTAGAGTCTTATATAGGTTAAAAGGAGTCATAATAGGTCCTTGAACATATTGAAAAAATCAAAAGCTAGAATTTACCGTGGATGCTCATTCATGTTTCACAACTCAACTCTCTAGCTAGATGCACTCTAAAGACTAATAAATGGTATAAGGGAGTCGTAAATGTGTTACAAGGGCCTCCTAACTTCTAAAAACGTCCTACAATCATCCAAGGTCAATTTCTCCTTCCCTCTAGTCTTAGAGCTTTCTCTCAGTTCTTTCACTAATCAAAGGAAAGTAAATGAGTTACTAACTCATCTAGAGGCTTGGATTGAAGTTAAGGACATTTTGTAAAACTTAAATCCATTAAAAATGAGTTGGAGCCACTTGGTTTTTTAAACCCCCACTAAAACCCATTTATGGCTACTATGACTCAAATCTTGGGCTGAAGGGCTTAAATTAAAGTTTGAGAGGTAGGGATGAATACTCTTACCTTTGTAAACCTGAACAAAGCTTGTATCACCACCAAGTTTTGATCATTTGAATAACTCTCGAAGAGGAAAGGGAGAGATGAAAAGGGAGATAAGAGACAAAGTTGGTGAATACTATGGGGGTATACCAATGTGAGATCACCCAAATTAATAGGTGATCAACTTTTGTTTCAAATAAGGGTGAGATTTCTCTTTTAGTCATCTTTTTGTATCCTATTATTAAAATCGGTATCCATTTTATACCTAATGGGTCCCAAACCCTAGTCCAACTCAACATCTAAATGAACCAAGCTCTCCTACAAGAAAATTGGACTTATATAGCCTATCTTGGATTAACCCTAATATACTACATTGGAATTCAGGACGTTACAACTCTCCCCTCCTAATAAGAAATTTAGTCCTTAAAATTTATCTGTCTAGAAAAGATACAGATATTGAAGTTGTATATCCTTTTTAGTTTCCCAAGTTGATTCCTTTGCATCATGATTCTTCCAGAATACCTTCAATAAGGGAATTTTCTTACTCCTTAATTCATTTTCCTCTTCCTCGTAGGTTATGACTTGGCTCACCTTGATTCGCTTTAACCATATGATATGGGAAGCATCGGAATGATACCTCTTAAGCATAGACACGTGAAACACTTTATGGATGTATTCCAACTGTAATAGTAAAGCCAACTGGTATGCTACGGGTTTGAATCTCTAGAGTACCTCATATGGTCCTATAAAACCAGGGGTTAACTTTCCTTTACACCCAAATCAAAGTACCTTCTTCCATAGAGATACCTTGATGAACACCTTGTCTCCTAAAAGAAACTCGATATCCTTGCGTTTCAAGTCCACATATGATATGTGCCGATTAGAAGCTTCCTTCAACCTACTCTGAATCAACTGAACCTTCTCTTTAATTTCTTTGATAAAGATCGATCCAACTATCTTCCCATCACTGGGCTCTGACCAACAAAAAGGAGTCATACACTTTTGCCCATACAAAACCTCGTATGAAGCCATCTGGATACTAGACTAGTAACTGTCATTATACACGAACTCCACCAATGACCTGTGTTCTTCCCAACAACCCTGGAGGTCTATGATGGTGAACCTAAGCATGTCCTATAGAATCTGGATAACACGCTCATATTGATTGTCTATATAAGGATGGAAGATAGTGCTAAAGTGGAGTTTGGTACCTAAGGATTCATGAAGAGCTTTCCAAAACTGGGAAGTGAGCCTAGGATCCCAATCTGAAATGATCAAAGTTAGGACTCCATGTAATCTCGCTATCTTGCGAACGTATAACTACATTAAACTTTCAAAGGTAAAGTTCATACTAACCAATAGGAATTGAGTTGATTTGGTCAACCGATCTATAATAACCCATACTCCATTGTGCTTTTGTCTCGGTATCGATAATCCATTCAAAAAATCCATGGTCACCCTATCCCACTTCCACTACAATATATAAATTGACTAAAGTAACCCTAAAAGAATTCAATGTTCTATTTTAACTTGTTGGTACACTAGACATCAAGCGACAAACTCGGATACTTCCCTCTTCTTGTCTGGCTACTAGCTTAGTGGTTGGAGCTTTTGATACATCTTGGTACTACTCGGGTGAACTTAGACTAGATTACAATGTGCTTCATGAAGGATCTTACTATGAAATTGCTCGTCGGAGGGTACACACAAAAGACCCCTGAAGAATAATTTGTCCCCATCACGCAACTCAAAACCTAGGGCTTTACCTCAATAGACTGGTTCCACGTGAGCCCTTAGGTAACTGTCCAAACCTTGTAATCTCTTGACTTCGCTCACTAACTCAGGTTCTACTCAGAGTTCATTCAACAACCATCTATCACTAGATAAGCTCAAGAGTGCTGACAATGCTCGCAACTTAGACATCAACTTCCTCCTCAAAGCATCAGCAACATCGTTTTCCTACCCTAGGTGGTAGTGAATCACGTAGTCGTAGTCTTTTAGCAACTCAATCCATATACGTTGCCTCAGGATCGACGCTCTCATAGAATCACTCATTGGTTGGGGTTTCTTGCAAATGATCCTCTCTATTGCCTTCGCCTAACGGGTCAACTCTACAAAGATACAGGGAAGGGCGAGGATGTCCAAGTGAAGGCCTTTTCTGAACCTCTTATAGTAATAAGCATTGGTAGACACAAGCTCTAGTCCATAGCTACTCAACCAGATGAACTCTCTCTCATACTCTAGCACGGTCATGTCGCCTTGGGCTAGATACAGAAACTGGTCTCTCAAATCATCTGTGTAGGTATTTTCTAGGTACTTCTCTCTGAACTCTGACAAGAAGTACTCCGAGGGGGTCTTTCTGGCTCCATCGTCAACTCTACAGTCTCTTACCAATTGATTGCATCACCCTTCAAGAGGGTGGTGATGCACTCAAGTTTGCCATCGAGGGTGAGGTGCAACTAACGGAAGGTACGAATGGTCTCCCTGAGCCACTAATCTATAGAGATGGGGTCGTCATCCCTAGATCCATAGAAATTCGTATTCTTGTACCTATAAAGCCTATCAACTGGGGACTCTTGAGGCACTAATACAGACTGAACTAGAGGTACGAACGAAGGAGGTGGCGTAACGGATGGGTTCAAAATAGCAGGGACAATCTATATAAGAGTCGAAGTCAGATCGCGAAAGAAGGTTACCTCGTCGACTCCAACATCTATCAATATCTCATACTCAAAATTCAAGACAAAATCACCATCGGTATCACCAGCAAGGGAGGCGCGACTCTTCTCCCGACTCTTATGACTAAGAGCGGTGTTATCAGCCATGATCTAATTCTGTAATTAGAAATGAAATAAAGGTTGCTATCACCATTCAAGAAATTTAAGCATACTTGACACTCTAGGGGCATGTACTCACACGGACGTTTATTGACTCTAACCCGTGAGTCCTAAGAATGAATAAACGTAGAAGATCTCATACCACTAAATGTAACACTCTAATCCAATCTGACCCGAAGATCCATGGATAATGATGTCACATGGAACCACCAAAATGGTTAACCCAAAAATTGATTTAAAACATTTGTAAAACCAGACGACTAGGCAAGAGATCCGACCGAAAATCGGTCACAAAACAACCGAGGCAGTGAGTCCCGGCTAAATCGGGACTGGCCCATCCCGTTTTAACCGGTCAAACGTGCAATAACCCCGAATAAATCTGGGATAGGGAAACAATCCTCCCGGAGAAAAGGAAAGCAGACCCGATTGGAAGGCTATATATACCTCACTGGGGAACAAGATCAAAGGACAGACAACAACACAATGATCAACAAACCACTCGAGCTACAACCAACACAAAAAAAGCACATATAGTAAACCGAAAAGAACAGAAACCAAAAATCAAAGCATCAACAATCATTAAAAATCACAGAATACCGAGGTTAGACTCGATTTTGTTCACCGAGAACACGCAAGAGCCTAGCGAGAACCGAAGAGTCACCGAAACTCAAGAGACATCGATTTTAAGGGTAAAAATTAAAACTTTATGCTTAGATCTACGTCGGTAGGGGTAGGTTTTTTTTTTGGGGTCTCGAATTTGAGTTTACCGGAATGAGGGTTTTTTTTTGTGTAGTTTGGTTTTCCCCGCCACCAGAGGTGGTGACCAGAGCGACAGTGGGCGGCAGATTTGTCACCGGTGGGTGGTCGATTTTCGACAAGTTAGGGAGAGGATTTAAGAGGTTTGGGGAATATTTTTTCTTGGAATGGTTTAAAAAAGATTTTTTTGGATTAAGGCTATTTATAACCGAGGGACCTATATGTAATTAGCTAATAGTTTAATTATTTTCGTAATCCCTCATATTTTGATGTGTAATTCGTTATGGTCACTTGTTGCAATTTTATCTCTGAATTTTCAATTTATTCACTTTAATCCCTGTTTACTTTTTTTATATTTTGTGAATTAACCCCCTAATTTTGTTTATTTCTCTTGCAGTTCATTTTTAGCATTAATTTCAATCCATACATTCCAATTTAATCTAATTTGATCCTTTGATCTATTTATGTATTTATTTATTTTTCAATTTTTTTGTATTTTTATTAACATTTATTTTCTAAACCTTTTTATTTTTTTTTACTTTCAAAATTTAACATTTATTTATTTATTTATTCTTTTTTTTCTATTTCAAAATTAACAATTTTCTTTTACTATTTTATTATTTTATTTATTTCCTTGAAAATTTATTTTCTTCATTTTTTTCCTTTTCATTATTTTTTCTTTAGACTTGATTTTATATTTTTAAATTTTTTTATATCATATTTATTCTTATTTTTACAATCTAACACTTTTTGACCTTTTTTAGAGGAATTCCAACCAATCAAAGGTAAGTAATTTGAATCGGGTTTTAAATTTTAATTTTAATTTTAATTTTCGCAATTAAGACAACCGACAAATTAAATGGTACCGAAAGGGCAATTCAAGGGTGCGAATCCTTCCTTGACTGTAACCGACTCCCGAATCTGACATATTTATGGTAAAACGCATATCAGGTAAGATGGTATGATCAACCTAAATATTATTTTTAAATGATCAGTGGCAGTTCTAACACTTTTATTTCAAGTTGAAGCCCAATTCCGGGCCCACCTGAAAGACGACCGCGACATACGCAACAATCGTTATTCACCCGTGATTCCAAGAAAACAAAAAAAAAATCAACATTCCCTCTGCATTCAACTGTATACAAAAATAAAATTGAAGCTTAAGGGCAGGGACAAAACAGATTAACAGAGGTTATTAGAATTTAGTGAATGGTATAATCAAATACCCATTACCCTCACATCTTACTAAAAACCAATTGAGATGGGGAAGAGTCGGAAAAACAAAGCCCAGTCAGTAGGAAGTCTTCTGTCCATCGAGCTTTGCCGCCGGTGAAGGAGTAGATCAAGCTTCCCGCTTCCATTTAAGAAGGTAAAAGTTTTTTTTTTTTTTTTGCTGCTTAGCTTAAGAAGATTGAAGATGCAATCTTCACTCGAGGATTTGTGGTTTTAAATATGCAATCTTTCATTCAGTGAAGATTGAAGAAGAGTGAAATGGATGGGGGTGAAACGAACAAGATTGAACTGGGGAATGGATGAGAAGAAAGAAACGAAGAACTGAAGAAGATAGTTTGAGAGAAATGCGAAGAATCAGCTGAATTACTTATATTAAAAAAAAGGAAAATAGGAAAAATTCAGTGATGAAAATTTGTTTTACAAGCTAGGTTCTAAAGAATCTAAACTTCTAATATTGTCATATATTTTATTTAAGATTTATGAGTTAGCATTTTAGAATTTATTTCTTAATTCTTTTTAATCATTTTTAATTCTTTAAATTAATTCTTAATTTAGATAGTAAATTTTAATTTTCATTTAAATTAGCCCTAATTTTAGTAATCAAAATTTCAAATATTTAAATTTTAGACTTTTATTTTAATTTTATTTGATTTAATCATTTTATGTTCTTTAAATTTATTTCGATTCCATTCAACCTTCATTTTTCGTATTTCATTATATTTTTATTAACATGTTAAATTATTCTAATTAAATAATATTGAAGTTTAAAATTAAATTAGATTTTGGTTTAACTTTACGTATATATTAAGTTGTGCAAAATTTAAAAAAATTCACGACCGCGATACCCTCACAGAACGCGATGACATATGTTATGTCCGCAACTACGATAAACGCGATGCGATAAAAACATGACTGTAAACGTTATTTAAAACCCTGATTATCACTTTACGGTTGTAGCGCTTTAAGTGATCAAGAATTTCGCTAGCAATAAGAGTGCAATATGCTATTTGTTTTCTAGCAATAAACGCAAACTGAGACTCTCTGATAACCTTGTCAATAGACCTAGCCAGTCTTCTTGAAAGAACGCGAGTCAAAATCTTTTACAAGTTTCCAACTAAACTGATCGGTCTCTAGTCTTTCATACTCACTGACGATGAGACTTTTGGAATTAGTGAAACGAATCATTGATTAACAGCTCTGTCCCATTTCTTATCGTGGTAGAAATTATTAAAAAATCCATTATTCGCTGCTTAACTTTTGCCAAAATATTTTTTAGAAGTCCAAATTAAAACCGTCTGGACCCGGGCTCTGTTTCCATCTGCTGTGATTATGGCCGACCAAACTTCTTCTGAAAACGGAATTTCTAATGCTATTGATGAAGATACACTCAATTTTTTAAAGTCTCCTTCAACCCACTTTACTGGTGTTGTTGGGTGTTCGTTGTATGAACCACGAAAATGTCTAAAAAAAAATCCTAGAGATGCGTTTAGGATCCGATATCAATTGGTTATCCACTTGAATTGCCGAAATCTGATTTTGTTTATTCCTCATGATTGCGACCGCATGAAAGAACTTTGTGTTCTTGTCGCCGTCATGGAACCACATGAGGCTAGACTTTTGTATCCACACTCTCTCCTCCTTCCTATAGATAGCCCATAATTCCGCTTTAAGAGAATTGATATCGCTTGCCACTGCCTCTTTATTGTTTGTTCTTAGCAGTTCTTCTTCCAAGCGCGAAATATTTTCTTCCATCTCTTTGGTTTTACCATTTTTGTTTGCCCTGAAATTAGTATTCCACTCCTTTTCCTCCATCTTGACTACACGTAACATTTCCCATGCCTTTATCCCTTGGTGCTCACCAATGACCTTTTTAATGGTATCCACGAATGACTGCTCATCCGCCCAATATGAAAAATACTTGAAGGGGCGAGGGCTCCCTAACGACGTCATCTCTCTTATCATTATCGGGTTATAGTCTGAAAGGCTCAATCGGTAGAGCCTCTTGATTAATCGATAGGAAAGAACTTAATATTTCTGGAGAAACAAGAATGCGATCCAACCTGCTTGCTGAGGCATTCACACTTCCCTTCATCCATGTGAAGGTACTACCCACCAATGGCAAGTCAATAAAATTGCACTTATGTATGAACTCAAGTAGAATGTTGGCTGCTTCAAAATTCACTTCTGCCCCATACTTCTCATCACTTGATTGAAATCACCTCAAGCAATCATGGTTATGTTCAACATTTCAACCGTATCAGCTAATCCTTCCAAAAAAAAAAAAAAACTTCCTAACTTGCAGATCATTCGGTGCGTAGATATTAAGGAGACCACACCGAAGCTTCTTTTCAGTAATGGTTCCGATTAGGATCAGGTACCTGCTCTCACTGATTCTCCTTTCTAGGTGGAAAAACCTCGAATCCCACATTGAAATTATCCCCCAGATGCCCCATTCGAAGGAACAACCGCCACAATTCCGTAATTGTTGCCCCAAAGTTTGTTTACCATTCATGGTTATCTTGTAGTTTGGACTCCTATATAAAAACCACGCTTGGTTTCTTCGACATAACTATACACTTCACATCCCTAATTTTCTCCGCTCGCCCCAATCCTCTTACATTCCAAGAAATACCTCATAAATTTAACATAAAGTAAATTATAAAAACGCACCAGCAATACACGCTATAAAAACGCACCAGCAATACACGCTCAAACCTCATTCTTAACGACACCCATCAGCTTCCTCTAGGTCTTGTAAACGTCGAACTACCAATTCCGACCCAATTTTATAAAATTACCATTTGTCTTCAATTTGAGAACAAGAAAATTGATGTAAAATATAATAAAATTTAGTATAACAATATTCAATGTTGACATAATATTATATTCTATTTTTTGAGTAAAAGGGGAATCAAAGAAGATTAGGGATGAGAATGGGATCCGAACTCGATGGGTTTCGACCCAATCTGACTCGATCGGGTCAATTTTTTTTTAAATTCAGGTTTGGGTCTAGTCGAGTCGGGTTGGGTTTTTTAGAGGTTGTGTTCGGTTCAGGTTTAGGGTGAAAAGTACCTAACCAGACCCGACCCCAAAAAATATATAATTTTACCGTATATATTTCGGGATAATTATTATAATAAGCCTCTATATATTATTTTTTCCAATTCAATCCTTATTTTTATTGAATAAAAATAAATATTTTTAATAAATATATTATTTTCATTTTAGGTCCAGTTGGGGTTCGGATTTTATCTCAAAAAGTCGATTCGGGTTCGGATTGGAAAATTTTTGAGTCTGATCAGGTTGGCTGGAGGATGTAAAATTTTCAGGACAAATTGGGTTGACTGAAACCAACCCATGCTTATCCCTAAAGAAGATTAAGAGCCAGTAGCCATAGCCAAGTCGTTACTTAACGGAGAATTGACGAGAAAAGGGAGCTGGACATATCAAACCATTCCAAATGGTTGTGACCAATAAATCTGTATAGCATCCTAATCAAATACAACACAAAGTTGGTCGATTATAATGTCGCACGGGACCATCGGAGTGATTAACCCAAAAATTTCCTTTAAATATTTTATAAATCGCTAATTTGAAACCATTCGATTAAATTAAATCAAATACAAATATATAGAGTTTACATCATGGAGCTCCCAAAAATAAGTATATCAAAATAATACAATCGAGTATTTAAAATAAAGTTATGACTCAAGTACAAGATGATATATGAATAATACATACCTTCTAAGTAATAAGACTCAAGACGTACTCTGTAATACAACACAAAGTTGGTCGATTATAATGTCGCACGGGACCATCGGAGTGATTAACCCAAAAATTTCCTTTAAATATTTTATAAATCGCTAATTTGAAACCATTCGATTAAATTAAATCAAATACAATATATAGTTTACATCATGGAGCTCCCAAAAATAAGTATATCAAAATAATACAATCGAGTATTTAAAATAAAGTTATGACTCAAGTACAAGATGATATATGAATAATACATACCTTCTAAGTAATAAGACTCAAGACGTACTCTGTTACTCGATCAGTATGTGATGTGTGCTGCGCAATAAGCTCTTTGAGTGCTCTTTATACGTACCTGCGCATGGAAACAAATTTCGAACACGGAGCTCACTAACCCATTGCCATTCTAACAACTAAACCATACCAAAAGTGTTCATTAAATGTTCATGCTATCGAGTGCAATAAGGGAAGTGAGTATACTCATATAGTATACTCTACTCAAGGGTAGACATCATGATGTGGTTGGAGGGTTACACATCTCGGGACACACACCACTCTAGTCTACCTAGGATGAGGTCCAGAATCTCTATATCAGACTGAACACCCAACTAACCCACCCCTCGCGATTGTTCGGGCTTTGCGTCCTATTTATCCATTAAAGTTCTTCACGCACTACCTAAGGATATGTGCATTATATTTATCAAAACCAACGTCATCTACTATAGTAACTCAAGTTTCCTTATTGTTTCCCAGGCATCAACCAAGGCTAGTTTTATGTCATCCTAGATGATCTTGTTTGTAGCTTTAATTGATTATTATTATGGTTCTCACTTGTAGTTTTATTTAAAAGTGATTCGAGTGTTCTTGGGTCCCTCAATAGTACCTCTAATTCCTTTAGACTTCTTGTCCAAAAAAATAAATGGGTACCGATATTGAGCCCCTTGGTATCGATACTATATGAAAATTTTGAATCTGAGATGAAAAGGTAGTATGGATACTCCTATGCTAGGGTATCGATACTCTTCGGGGTATCATTACCAAATTTTACTTCAATGTTTTGAAAAAAATACCTCAGTATCAATACTCCTTTGAGGAGTATCAATCCTCTACCCTCGGTATGATACTCCCATGAGTACTTATACCAAAATTGGATACTGGAATCCTGATCTCGATAACCCTCTTGTGAGTATCAAAACGAAACCCACATTATCGATACTCAATAAATGAGTACCAATACTTATAAACTAAAGGAATAATTCAACAAAATAACCATAACGTTTGACAATTTTGTCAAATTTGCTCGTATTTTTTTTCTTTTGGAATATTTGACCACTCAACGTTTAGTTTTGGGTAAAAAACAACCAACGGTGGATGAAAACTGTTAGTCAACTGACGGTTAACGCCTTATGCTGACCAAGCACGTACATGTGGACAGAGATGTTGACATGGCTTGTCTAGCTCATGGCATATGATGATGTGATATATCCATGTAAACTAAATGTTGGCGTGGCATGTCCACGTTGACTAAATGTTGACATGGCACATGGTTTTTTTTTATTACATTAGGAAATGAGGGATTAAACCTCCAAAAGATGCACCTCATGGGATTTGAACTTGGGCTCAATGCCTAACCACCAAACCAACTCACTTAGTTGTTATTATTATGCTAATAAAAATATTTAAAGTATATTATAGCCACCAAAACCACAACACATGCACTTTATAAACTTTTATTTTAAATTTATTTTTTTATTAAATTTAAATTTTATACTCTCTAATTAAATTCATATTTTAAACAAAAAAGAAACAATTTAATATTTTATTTAAATTTAAATTTATAATGTATTCTTATGTCCAAAAGAATTAATACTAAGAAAAATTCATAAATAGTTTTAGTCATAAGACTAGATTAAATAAAATTAAATAATTAAATTGTAAAAAATATTAAAAGATTAAATTATAAAAAATATTTGTAATTAGAGAGTATGTAATTTAATAAAAAATAAATTTAAAATAAAATATTAAATCATTTTACTTTCTATTTAAAGTTTATAAATTTAAAATTAATTTTTTGTTTAAAATATAAATTTTAATTAGAGAGAATATATTTTAAATTTAATAAAAATAAATTTAAAATAAAAGTTTTATAAAGTGCATGTGTTGTGGTTTTGATGGTTACAATATACTTTAAATATTGTTATTAGCGTAACAATAACATCTAAGTGAGTTGGTTTGGTTGTTAGGCATTGATCATTTCATCTAGTGAACCTAAGTTCAAATCCTATGGGGTGAATCTTTTGGAGGTTTAATCCCTCCTTTCCTAATTTAACAATATCTGATTGGTTCTTATTTATTATTAATTTAGTAAAAAAAATTATTAATTAATAAAAAATAAGTATTTACTAACATGGCATCACACATGGACATGCGATGTCAGCATTTAGCCCACGTGCATCTACCATGTCATCATGTACCATGAGTTGGACAAGCCACACCAGTATCTCCGTCCATGTGTACGTGCTTGGTCAGCATCAAGCGTTTACCGTCAGTTGACTAACGGTTTCCATCCACCGAGAGTTTTTATGACCCAAAACTAAACGTTAAGGGGTCAAATGTTCCAAAAAAATAATACGAGAAAATTTAATAATACTGTCAAATGTTAGAGTTATTTTCTTTCATTATGCCTAACCTAAAATCCCCTTAGTTTTCCCTTCGTACGAACAATATCAGTATTGTTCTTCTAGTACTGATACCCAAACCCATAAATGCCATTTTTAGGTATGAATTTGACTCCCAAAATAACCTTAAATCCCTATTGAGGTTCCCTTACGTTATTAGAGTCTTATATAGGTTAAAAGGAGTCATAATAGGTCCTTGAACATATTGAAAAAATCAAAAGCTAGAATTTATTATGGATTCTCATTCATGTTTCACAACTCAACTCTCTAGCTAAATGCACTCTAAAGACTAACAAATGGTATGAGGGAGTTATAAATGTGTTACCACGGCCTCCTAACTTCTGAAAATGTCCTACAATCATCCAGGGTCACTTTCTCATTCCCTATAGTCTTAGAGCTTTCTCCCATTTCTTTCACTAATCAAAGGAAAGTAAATGAGTTACTAACTCATCTAGGGGCTTGGATTGAAGTTAAGGACACTTTTTAAAACTTAAATCCATTAAAAATGAGTTGGAGCCACTTGGTTTTTTAAACCCCCACTAAAACCCATTTATGGCTACTATGGCTCAAATCTTGTGCTGAGGGGTTTAAATTAAAGCTTGAAAGGTAGGGATAAATACTCTTACCTTTGTAAACCCGAACTAAGCTTATAGCACCACCAAGTTTTGATCTTTTGAATAACTCTTGAAGAGGAAAGGGAAAGATGAAAGGAGAGATAAGAGACAAAGTTGGTGAATACTATAGGGGTATACCAACGTGAGATCACCCAAATTAAGGGGTGATCAACTTTTGTTTCAAATAAGGGTGAGATTGCTCTTTTAGTCATCTTTTTTTATCCTATTATTAAAATTGTCATCCATTTTATACCTAATGGGTCCCAAACGCTAGCCCAACTCAATATCTAAATGAACCAAGCTCTCCTACAAGGAAATTAGACTTATCTTGCCTATCTTGGATTAACCCTAATCTACTAACTTGGAATTCTGGACGTTACAACTCTCCCCTCCTAATAATAAATTTAGTCCTTAAAATTTATTTGTGTAGAAAATATGCAGATAATGAATCTCCATATCCTTTTCAGTTTCCCAAGTTGATTCCTTGGCATCATGATTCCTCCACAATACCTTCAATAATGGAATTTTTTACTCCTTAATTCCTTCACTTCTCTTGCCAATATCCTTATGAGCTCTTCCTCATAGGTTATGACTTAACTCACCTTGATTCGCTTTAACGATATGATATAGGAAGGGTCGGAACGATACCTCTTAAGCATAGACACGTGAAACACTTTATGGATGCATTCCAACTCTGGTGGCAATGCCAATTGGTATACTACAGGTTTGAATCTCTCGAGTACCTCATATGGTCCTATAAAACAAAGGGTTAACTTTTCTTTACACCCAAATCAAAGTACCTTATTCTATAGAGACACCTTGATTAACACCTTGTCCCCTACAAAAAACTTGATATCCTTGCGTTTCAAGTCCGCATATGATACATGCCTATTAGAAGCTTCATTCAACCTACTCTGAATCAACTGAACTTTCTCTTCAATTTATTTGATCAAGCCTGATCCCACTATCTTCCCTTCACTGGGATCTGACTAACAAAAAGGAGTCCTACACTTGCGCCCATACAATGCCTCGTACGAAACCATCTGTATACTAGACTATTAACTATCATTGTACACGAACTCCACCAATGACCTGTTTTCTTCCCAACTACCCTCGAGGTCCATGATGGTGCACCTAAGTATGTCCTATAGAATCTGGATAACACGCTCAAATTGATTGTCTGTCTGAGGATGAAAGGTGGTGCTAAAGTGGAGTTTGGTACCTAGGGATTCATGAAGAGCTTTCCAAAACTGGGAAGTGAACCTAGGATCCCTATCTGAAATGATCAAAGTTGGGACTCCATGTAATCTCACTATCTTGTGAACGTATAACTACACTAAACTTTCTAAGGTGAAGTCCATCCTAACCAAAAGTAATTGAGCAGATTTGGTCAATCGATCTACAATAACCCATACTCCATTATGTTTTTTTCTCGACATCAATAATTCAATTACAAAATCCATGGTCACCCTATCCCACTTCCACTACAATATCTAAATCGGCTAGAGTAACCCTGAAAGAATTTGATATTCTATTTTAACTTGTTGGTACACTAAACATCAAACAACAAACTCAGATACTTCCCTATTCTTGTCTGGCAACCAGTTTAGTGGTCGAAGCTCTTGATACATCTTGTTACTACCCAGGTGAACTAAGAGTAGACTATAATATGCCTCATGAAGGATCTTACTATAAAACTGCTCGTCGGAGGGTACATAGAAACAACCCCTAAAGAATATTATGTCCCTATCACGCAACTCAAAACCTAGGGCTTTACCTCAGTGGACTTGTTCCACGTGAGACCTAAAGTAACTGTCCAAAACTTGCAATCTCTTGACTTTGCTCACTAACTCAGGTTCTACTCAAAGTTTATCCAACAACCATCCATCACTAGATAAGCTTAAGAGTTCTAACAATGCTCGTAACTCAGACATCAACTTCCTCATCAAATCATCAGCAACTATGTTTGCCTACCCTATATGGTAGTCAATCATGTAGTCGTAGTCTTTTAATAAATCAATCATATATGTCGCCTCAGGTTTAACTCTTTCTGTGTAAGTAGATACTTAAGGCTCTTGTGGTCCTTGAAGATGTGACACTTCTCACCATACAAATAGTGCCTCCAAATCTTAAGCACAAAAACCACTGCTGGAAGCTTTAAATTATGGGTGTAGTAATTACGCTCATGTGGTTTGAGCTAACGGGATGCATAGATTACACCTTCTCTTCATGTATCAAAATTAATCCAAGCCCATTTACTGAGGCATCGCTAAACACAGTGAAGTCCTTTCCTGACTCTGGTTGGTGTAAAATTGGGGCTTGAGTTAGGATGAATTTCAACTGCTTTAAACTTTTCTATTGCTTCTTATCCCAAACGAAAGGTACTCCCTTCTAAAATAGCTTAGTCATTGGGGTAGCTATAATCAACAAACCCATTGTGAACCGATGATAGTACCCTGGAAGACCTAAAAAGCTATGCACTTCGATTGTTCCTATTCCAGTATTGTTTGGATCTTCTAAGAGTTAACCCGGATGCCATCAACTACCATGACATAACCAAGAAATGAAACCTCAAATGATGTATGGGTGTTGTACCCTTTTGATTGTGGATCTAAGAAGGAAGCAAAATAACCTACCAATGTAAGTGAATGGCTCAAAAGAGAATATCTTTGTAGTTGACGTTGGTGAAGAATGATGGGCTTTTTTCTTTGAATAGAAGTAAGATTTGATTTAGTGATGGGATAATGATGGCTTATGAAAGAAAATGGTTAAGGTGATAATAGCTTATAAGACTAAGAATTAACAAATGCTATCGATGAGCAAAGACCCGATTCTTATAAGTCTTTATAAGGGATGGTAGAAAGGACTTGGACCCACTAGATAGTAATCTAGGAACCACAAGTATCAAATGGAAAGAAAAGGTTGACGCCACAAGTATGGAATACTTGATAAGTCGATAAAAGTCACAAGGACTTGAGAAAGGAGAGCAATCTCACTTGAATTAATAATCAAAAGTTTTGTTACAATGGGATAAGTCTAGCCTATTTATAAGAAATGAAAAGAAAGATAGCCAAAAGATAGGTGGCTATTCGGCTAGGTACATTCCTTTAATCAAAAGACATAAATTAATTAAATAAATATATGTGAATGGACTTAATTTTTTGGCTAAAATGAAGAATATTCCCTTTGGTCGAATGGTCTTCATGATGATTCATTTTGGCGCCATTTTGAGGAGTTAAGTTGGTTTGGCCGAATGATTATGTAACCATTCACTTTTGCTAGTAATTGAACCACACACACATGTCACATGGGTGGGCTGGTAATGAGGCACTCACAAGGGGTCATAGGAGGCTTGTGGTGTGGTCTCATCCTTGGAATGAAGGTAGGCAGCAACTGGGTGTGACTTAGCTCCATTCAAGCTTGCATTGAGCTAGCTAGGCAAGTAAGAGCTGGTGGGTTGCAAGCTTGCTAGCCGTGACTTCTTAAGTTCCCTAGCATTTTTTTCTACTTTCAGCTGCACTTGACATCACTTTTAGCAACTTGGCTTCAAATGGTTCATCCAGTTAGGTTCAACTACATAGTTCACCAAGCTAGCATAATGTGTCACCCATTTATGTACCTACATGAATAATGAAAATAAGGTAAATCAAAGGAAATGAGCTGGAATGAATGCAAATGCTTGCTGTCGTTCATGTATATGTAATTGTGAGCTAAGAATGCGTGTCATGAGCTAAGGATTAGATGGTATTGTATTAATGAGCTAATATATGTTACTTATGAGCTGAATTGAATTGTAATGAGCTAACAAATGAAGGATTAATATGTTGCCAACATTTTAATTAAATGAAATCAATCTAAATGAATACAAAATTAATATAATTCAATAATAACTAATTAAATATGTGAAGTAACATCATGCAATAAGTAATATAAAGATATGAATTAAACTTATGTATTTTACTTTAAACATAACTAATAATATGTGTATGTAATGTTCACCATATGATATCATACTAATATAAAGTTCATAAATGATCAAGATAAAAGTAAAGAGAATAAAGCTTGAGGAAACTCCCTTAAATGTTAATGGTGAAAATGAGCTTGCATTACTCCCTCTTATTTAGGGCGATTTGTCCTCAAATTGATTTCTTTGTTATGCTTGAGTTGTTCAATGTTATGTCCATCCATGCTTCACCTTAAGTATTTATTCATTTGTTCCCAAAAAATCATATCCTTTGACCATTGGTTGTGAATAAGATGCTTCCAATAGATGTCTTTTTATGAAGACTCTCAATTGTCATTTCTTTGGAATATGGATTATCAATAGGTACCCTTTTGGAAAGATTTTTTTCAAGAGAAATCCCTTTCGGAAGTGATCCTTCATTTGTTTACACATGAAATATGAAAAGAGGTGTAGATTGAGTCGAGGGAATACTTACCTTTTGAATGCATGAATTATGTCCTTTCGTGTATGGTTGTGTCTTTATGCTCAAAACGTCACAACTCTTTATTAAAACATCAATCCTTCCATTCTCCAACAATGATTCATCAAATATCTTCATGAAAAAATTTTGATTTAATGAGCTATTCATTTTCAGTCTTCACTAGTGGCTTATTCTTCCTCATGGCTTCCACACTCTTTTTCATATTAACTTGGTCTTGTTCACCTCCTTAGGCATCATAGGCACCAATGTGACCTTGCGTCCTTCATACTTAAATGAGTACTGGTTGATGTAGCAATCATGAATGACTATTTTATCGTATTGTCATGGCATCCCAAGTAAAATGTGACTAGTGTGCATAGGAACTACATCACAAAGTACCTCGTCCTTATACCTTCCAATAGAAAATAGAACTAGTACATGCTTTATGACATTCAACTCACTTCCTTCATTGAGCCATTGGAGTTTGTATGGAGTTGGGTGTTTCAACGTTGGTAAGCCTAGCTTATCCACCATAATAATGCTGGCTATATTCGTGCAACTTTCTCTATCAATAATCACGGTTCATACATTATCTTTAACATGGCACCTTGTGTGAAAGATATTGTCTCTTTGTATTTCCTCTTTATTTGGTTGTGATTGAAGACACTTCTTCGAGACAAGAATTTCTCCACCAACATCAACTTCCTTTTCATCTGGCTCCTCTTCAATGATTTATTCTCGTTCATATTCAAGAAATGATTCTTCAGAATCTGAAACAATCTCTCCATTATCCAAAAGAATCATGGTGTTTCGGTTGGGACATTGACTAGCAACATGCCCATTTCCAAAGCACTTAAAGTATTTGATATCCCTTGAACTATCTGGAGTGTGGTTTTGTTTTTCTTTTACCTTGTTGGTTTCCACAGTCTTCTTTACTCAGGAACTTTTAGGATTGTCTTTAATCTGAACTGGAGTTATCTTTCTGAAATTGTTAGGTTCTGGTCTCCATTTTGATGTTGAACCAGAGTTGCTTCTATTGACTGACCTTCTTTTAAGTTGTCTTTCAATCTTTATGGCCATTTGAACCATTTCTTCAATCTCCACATAATGTTGTAATTCAACAAGGTTAGAAATTTCAGGATTTAAACCAGATAAGAACCTTGTCATTGTTGCTTCTCTGTCTTCATCCACATTGGCCCTAATTGTAACACCCATATCCTGTATACCTTTCCGCACACGAGATACAAAGGTCACATCACTTTAGAAAAAATTTTGGCATTTGAAAACCTGTAAAAATTTGTTTCAATTTGATCAACTATAAAATATGATATTTGTTAAAGCAACCTACTAAAACTATCACTTAAATACAGTAAAAAGTATTCACTACAGTTTGATTACATGTTGACTATATTGTCAAACTAAATAAGATTCTCATATTGTTACTAATGAGTCAACCTTTAATTGAAGAAAGCTATTACTACTGCTACACTACTTACGCAACGAATCTTTGCCTTTACCTACGCGTGAAAGAAACACGCGTTAAGTATTTACTTAGTGAGATATAATACTGCAAGGATATTACAATTATATGACAATATCTTATACATATTAAATGAAAATTTTTATTTCATCATTCATAAGGACCAGTTAAGCCCTCCTCAATTAAACTATAATTCTTTCATACCATCATGGAAATTATTCTTAATATGTTCATCATACTTATCCTTTCGTATAATTTCCTTTTTTTTTATTTGCCATGTGTACATTAAATGTGAAAGTACTATACATGTATTTCACCAAGGTACCATTGATCATGTAACTTTTATAATCAACATGGCGGCACCATTTAAACTACTAATACACTGTTTTGTATTTTCATTTGGGCATTCTTTCATGCCTATTATGTCCAGTTTACGTTTTCCTTTATATCATCCATTCATAATAGTTATACATTGTTGAACATTATATATAAATATATATATCATCCCTTCATATCATTTATGCACCATTCATATCACAATACATTATAATACCTTTATTATTTTACCCAAAGGTATTTAACCTTCCATCTAACTTGCATATTTGACACTTATCTGTCAAACGCACAACTATTCCATTATTCTTTAACAGTGTTTAATTGTTCATCTTTTACTCAACAATATTTAACCATTCATCTAACTAACATAATTGACACTTTTCTGCCAATTACACCGTTAGACCATAAATCTTGTATTTTAAAATAGTTTCTACTATAATAATTATTCATAATACCAACAAACTCTCTCAGCTTATTATAAATTCTATAGTGTTCATAAGTAGTGTTAATACCGTCATTTCTTAACCCTTACTATAATTTAGATGAGTTGCATACCCACTACTAATACTAAAATTCATAATTTTATTATGAATTTCTTAGTTTTTGAAATAATTCGTATCATCCACAAATATTAGATATGTTCCTATTATTGAAACCAAAATTCTTTCATAATTCTTATCATAAAAATCCTTAGTATGTCCAACATACCTTTCTTCTTTTCATTTTTCTTTAGTAATTACTTGTTAATTTAATTTTTAGTTATGACATCCTTTCATGCCTTAATGCATCCTTTCAATTATTTTTAGTTATGGCATCCTTTCATGACTTAATGCATCCTTTCATGCATTTTTTGTTATGGCATCCTTTCATGCCTTAAAGCATTCTTTCATGTATTTTTAGTTATGGTATCCTTTCATGTCTTAATGCATCCTTTCATGCATTTTTAGTTATGACATCCTTTCATGTCTTAATGCATCCTTATGCATTATTCTATTATTCATTCCTTCTAGAGCAATTCGTACTCTAAAAGTTATTCCTAATATTTTTTCCATACATATAGAAATAACATAATCAATATTATAAAACATATATAAATTTAAACATTCAAATTTGAATGTTCTTCCTCGTACATACATACAACAAGATACTCACTTGGTAATCCCCCGCTAATAAAGTGTAGAGACTTCTGACTAATCAACATCTTTATTTTTCTCCCTTTTCTTGCTAGATTAGGGAGCTTGGTTCCGATCTACACAAGTATCCATTAAGTACACATAACATACCAATGTTAGTATACTCCTTAATCTTGTACTTTAAGAATATTCAAAATATCATTATATCAATTTCTATAAGAATTTCAACCTAATTAGTCGTTCCAAGCTCAATAGTATCAAAACTACTACCCTAGTACCGATACTTCTACACTGTGGTACCGATACCCCCTTCCGATATCGATACCAATTTTTGTTCGATGTTGCCTGGTATCGATACCCTTGCTATGGTATCGAGAAAACCATACTATGGTACCTATACCCCCTTCCGGTATCGATACCAGTTTTAGCTTCGATGATGCTTGGTATCGATACCCTTACCATGATATCGATATACCTCATCAGTATCGATACTAATTGAATCAGTATCAATACTACTTACCTATTTCATCCTATTTTAACCTATAGTATCGGTGCCGTTCTATCAATTTCGATATCCTTACCCAGATTTTTGAATTTTTAACCCGATTATCACCTAAATTGGGTCAATTTTCGTTATAATTACACTATGATATACTATTAAACTCTTCTTTAACTATCCATACTAATATTCCTTCATTTAAATACTCAAAACATCTAATATCCCTCAAGAACATTCGATTCTAAGAATCACACCACAATTTCTTACTTGTTTTTAAACTCATCCAATGCTTCTAATCTCTTATTTACTACTTTGACAAGTCAAATCTACCAGTAACCATCCATAAACTCTCTTATTATAACATATCACTCTAAAACCCATTTTCTTCAATCTCTAATATTTTACAAATAACTTTGTTTTAATCCCATTTAAATATTCCTTAAGCTTCCACATCACTTAAGGTTTCAAAACTATCCCATAATCGAAAGAAAAAAATGATTAATTGAAGTTTACCTTTGGAGCTATGGAGGAGAGCAAAACAACGGGAAGAAGAAGATGAAGAAAATAGCTTGCTGCCTTTTTTCCCCTTTTTCTTAAATCCCTAATTTAAATGGGTTTTAAAATTCATTTCACTCTAAAAGACCAAAATTCCCTCTTTATTCATCTATTGATACAATTTAGTCTAACACTATTCCAAATCATTTCCTATATTTTATCATTTATTCAATTTAATCCTCCAATTTTACATCTTTTCAATGAAGTCACTGACTTTATATTTGGGGTATTACAATTCTCCTCCCCTTAAGAAAATTCATCCTCGAATTTAAATACTTTATGCTTTACCATAACACTTAAACTAGAGGAATCGTTTTGTTACGCGGTTTCTGGATTCTTCGAATCCAGATCTGTATGGGTTCTTTTTCATAATTCAAATAATTGAATCTCTATTTTCCTCAAAGTTATAACGTGCAATGGATCTGATTAGTAATTAATAAGCAATAATACATGGAAATATCCTAGGTATTGTATATTTTAGGAGGCAAAAGTTAACTAACACAATCTCCTAAGGTTTAATAATTCTCGGACTCAGTTAAAACCATAATACTTCCTTCCATGACGATACTTTTAGAAAAGCTTTATCACCTTCTTATTTAATCACTTTTCTCTTTAGATCAACATTAGACCTTTGTAATTAACACGGTTATAACACCGCTCACTATACAATTAATGATATCAAATTTTAAGACACTCGACTACGACCGACTCTAAATCATGCATAGATAATTCCTATTATGAATCTTTAACTTTATTGAGGCATATGCCACCACTTTACCTTTGTGCATAAGCACACTTCTTAAACCATTGATTGATGCATTAGTAAAACCCCACATAATCTTTTCCCAACTTAGGTTGTATAAACACTAGTGTCTCTATTACAATCATCTTTAGTATTTCAAAACTCTCTTGACCCCTTTTTCTTTCTACATAATGACATATCTTTTCTTAAAACTTGGTTAGCAACAAAGCTATCATTGAAATTTTTTTCACTAACCTTAAATAGTAAACAACAAGCCCCAAAGAAATCCAAACTTCAGGATCATTCTTTGGGAGTTTTTAATTTACTAAAACATGAGTTTTTCTTAAGATATACTCTTATACCTTATACTGAAACAACATGGCCACAATAAACCATCTTTGCTAACCAAAGTTTCAGATCTGAATATTTTGGCAAACAAGTTCTTCTCTCAAAGAGTTTTTATTTAACTGTCAAAATCTATGTATAACCACAAAGATTTATCCTTTTTTTCCGCTAGTAACAAACATACTTCCTAAAATGAAATACTCAAGTTGATAATACTTTGATCAATCAACTCTTATAATTGAGCTTCTAATTCTCTTGACTCACTTAAGTTATTTAATACTAAATCATAGAAACATGTTCAATACCTTAATAGCCATTAACCTTGAATTCCACCTTTTTTTATGGAAGTAACTCAATCAATTTACCTAAAAAGACATCTATAAATTCCTAATTTTTGTGAAATTATCAAACAATTTCTACATTAATTACTTGAGTATCTATCACATTAACCATAATATATATATATATATATATATATATATATCTTCCTGACATAATTTTCTTCACAATCATTATCGATATCACCTTGAGTGATGATTTTACCTTCTCACTAAAACTATAATTTCCATACTCTCTGCATGTTTCTGAATTAATTGCCTTTGGAGACAAACATATTTTCAATATGATTTAAATCATCAAATGACACTTTCATCAGATCCACCGGAAACATAGCCCCAAAATCTTTACTAAATGTTAACTACCTCTCTAACTCACACTTGCACCAAGTCTAATTATCCACATCATTTAATAAGAAGACTTGACAATTTGTAGGAATAACCTATATCAGTTAATGCTAAATTACACTAGTAACCAATTTTTTTTCCTTCTTACAAACTTGACACTTTTCCAAGTTCTCGAGAATTATTCTCAATTTAAAAAATAATCATTGAGGCATGAAATGGGTAGTAAATCCATTTTCAAAAATACTTTAAAAATTAAATCTATTGGATTCAAAACTTAACATTTATTCTTGAACAACTCATAATCAGTTGATCCACTACAACTCCTCTTCTATAAGCTTTTACGGTCCAATGTACTTAATTATTTATTTCTGCTTACTCAATTTAACCATATTTTAAACACTTTAATACTTCACTTAGTTATTTCTCAATTGCAGAAACGTCGTCAAATGCTGGAGCATTCCTTCCCAGAATGGAGGAAAATCCCTAACAACTTTTAACCCTTCTAAAACATGATACTGAGTCATTTCGGATTCTCTTGGTTCGATTGTGATCTCGACCTCTTTCTATATTATCATCTTTCTTACTTTTGTCCTTAGTTTCTAACATCCATTAGAACATACATAATAATAACATTCAATTTAGTAAGGAGTGGCATCAATCATACTCTAATTTACACCATATCAGTAACTTTGACAATCTTAATGGCATGTAATCCTTTTTCCCAATTCAATTAAACTCAATTTTGGTCGAGAATCGACTAAACCTGTAGCTTTGATATCAATAAATGTAACACCCATATCCCGTATACCTTTCCATACACGAGATACATAGATCACATCACTTTAGAAAACTTTTTGTCATTTGAAAACCCGTAAAAATTTGTTTCAATTTGATCAACTATAAAATATGATATTTGTTAGAGCAACCTACTAAACTATCATTTAAATACATTACAAATTATTCACTACAGTTTGATTACATGCCGACTATATTCTCAAAATGAATAAGATTTTCATAATGTTACTGATGAGTCAACCTTTAATTGAAGAAAGTTGCTGCTACTGCTACTCCTTACGCAACTAACCTTTTCCTTTACCTACACGTGAAAGAAACACACGTAAGTATTTACTTACTGAGATATATACTATAAGGATATTACAATTATATGACAATATCTTATACAAATTAAATGAAAAAAATTATTTTATCATTCATAAGGACCAGTTAAACCCTCCTCAATTAAACTATAATTCTTTCATACCATCATGGGAATTATTCTTAATATGTTCATCATACTTAGCCTTCTGTATAATTCTCTTTTTTTCTTTATTTGTCTGTGTACATTAAATGTGAAAGTGCTATACATGTATTTCACCAAGGTACCAATTGATCATGTATCTTTTATAATCAACATGGCGGCACCTTATATACTATTAATGCAACATTTTGTATTTTCATTTGGGCATTCTTTCATGCCTATTATGTTCAGTTTACGTTTTCCTTTATATCATCTATTCATAATAGTTATACATTGTTGTACATTATATAAATATATATATCATCCCTTCAAATCACTTATGCACCATTCATATCACAATACATTATAATTCCTTTATTCTTTACCCAAAGGTATTTAACATTTCATCTAACTTGTATATTTGACACTTATCTATCAAACACACAACTATTCCATTATTCTTTACTTAATAGTGTTAATGTTCATCTCTTTACTTAACAGTGTTTAACTGTTAATTTAACTGACATAATTGACATCTTTCTGCCAATTGCACAGTTAGACCATAATTCTTGTATTTTAAAACAATTTCTATAATTATTCATAATAGCAACAAAATCTCTCAACTTATTATAAATTCTATAGATTACATTGGTAGTGTTAATATCGTCATTTTTAACCCTTACAATAATTTAGATGAGTTACATACCCACTACTAATACTAAAATTCATAATCTTAGTATGAATTTCTTAGTTTTTTAAATAATTTGTATCATCCACAAAGATTAGATAAGTCCATATTATTGAAACCAAACTTCTTTCATAATTCTATCATAAAAATCCTTAGTGTCCAACATACCTTTTTTTCATTTTTTTATTAATTACTTGTTAATTTCATTTTAAGTTGTGATAGCCTTTCATGCCTTAATGCATCATTTCATGATTTTTTAGTTAAGGCATCCTTTCATGTCTTAATGCATCCTTATGCATTATTCTATTATTCATTCCTTCTAGAGCAATTCGTACTCTAAAAGTTATTCCTAATATTTTTTCCATACATATAGAAATAACATAATCAATATTATAAAACATATATAAATTTAAACATTCAAATTTGAATGTTCTTCCTCGTACATACATACAACAAGATACTCACTTGGTAATCCCCGCTAATAAAGTGTAGAGACTTCTGACTAATCAACATCTTTATTTTTCTCCCTTTTCTTGCTAGATTAGGGAGCTTGGTTCCGATCTACACAAGTATCCATTAAGTACACATAACATACCAATGTTAGTATACTTTAATCTTGTACTTTAAGAATATTCAAAATCATTATATCAATTTCTATAAGAATTTCAACCTAATAGTCGTTCCAAGCTCAATAGTATCAAAACTACTACCCTAGTACCGATACTTCTACACTGTGGTACCGATACCCCCTTCCGATATCGATACCAATTTTTGTTCGATGTTGCCTGGTATCGATACCCTTGCTATGGTATCGAGAAAACCATACTATGGTACCTATACCCCCTTCCGGTATCGATACCAGTTTTAGCTTCGATGATGCTTGGTATCGATACCCTTACCATGATATCGATATACCTCATCAGTATCGATACTAATTGAATCAGTATCAATACTACTTACCTATTTCATCCTATTTTAACCTATAGTATCGGTGCCGTTCTATCAATTTCGATATCCTTACCCAGATTTTTGAATTTTTAACCCGATTATCACCTAAATTGGGTCAATTTTCGTTTAATTACACTATGATATACTATTAAACTCTTCTTTAACTATCCATACTAATATTCCTTCATTTAAATACTCAAAACATCTAATATCCCTCAAGAACATTCGATTCTAAGAATCACCACAATTTCTTACTTGTTTTTAAAACTCATCCAATGCTTCTAATCTCTTATTTACTACTTTGACAAGTCAAATCTACCAGTAACCATCCATAAACTCTATTATAACATATCACTCTAAAACCCATTTTCTTCAATCTCTAATATTTTAAAAACTTTGTTTAATCCCATTTAAATATTCCTTAAGCTTCCACATCACTTAAGGTTTCAAAACTATCCCATAATCGAAAGAAAAAAATGATTAATTGAAGTTTACCTTTGGAGCTATGGAGGAGAGCAAAACAACGGGAAGAAGAAGATGAAGAAAATAGCTTGCTGCCTTTTTTCCCCTTTTTCTTAAATCCCTAATTTAAATGGGTTTTAAAATTCATTTCACTCTAAAAGACCAAAATTCCCTCTTTATTCATCTATTGATACAATTTAGTCTAACACTATTCCAAATCATTTCCTATATTTTATCATTTATTCAATTTAATCCTCCAATTTTACATCTTTTCAATGAAGTCACTGACTTTATATTTGGGGTATTACAATTCTCCTCCCCTTAAGAAAATTCATCCTCGAATTTAAATACTTTATGCTTTACCATAACACTTAAACTAGAGGAATCGTTTTGTTACGCGGTTTCTGGATTCTTCGAATCCAGATCTGTATGGGTTCTTTTTCATAATTCAAATATAATTGAATCTCTATTTTCCTCAAAGTTATAACGTGCAATGGATCTGATTAGTAATTAATAAGCAATAATACATGGAAATATCCTAGGTATTGTATATTTTAGGAGGCAAAAGTTAACTAACACAATCTCCTAAGGTTTAATAATTCTCGGACTCAGTTAAAACCATAATACTTCCTTCCATGACGATACTTTTAGAAAAGCTTTATCACCTTCTTATTATTTAATCACTTTTCTCTTTAGATCAACATTAGACCTTTGTAATTAACACGGTTATAACACCGCTCACTATACAATTAATGATATCAAATCTTTTAAGACACTCGACTACGACCGACTCTAAATCATGCATAGATAATTCCTATTATGAATCTTTAACTTTATTGAGGCATATGCCACCACTTTACCTTTGTGCATAAGCACACTTCTTAAACCATTGATTGATGCATTAGTAAAACCCCACATAATCTTTTCCCAACTTAGGTTGTATAAACACTAGTGTCTCTATTACAATCATCTTTAGTATTTCAAAACTCTCTTGACCCCTTTTTCTTTCTACATAATGACATATCTTTTCTTAAAACTTGGTTAGCAACAAAGCTATCATTGAAATTTTTTTCACTAACCTTAAATAGTAAACAACAAGCCCCAAAGAAATCCAAACTTCAGGATCATTCTTTGGGAGTTTTTAATTTACTAAAACATGAGTTTTTCTTAAGATATACTCTTATACCTTATACTGAAACAACATGGCCACAATAAACCATCTTTGCTAACCAAAGTTTCAGATCTGAATATTTTGGCAAACAAGTTCTTCTCTCAAAGAGTTTTTATTTAACTGTCAAAATCTATGTATAACCACAAAGATTTATCCTTTTTTTCCGCTAGTAACAAACATACTTCCTAAAATGAAATACTCAAGTTGATAATACTTTGATCAATCAACTCTTATAATTGAGCTTCTAATTCTCTTGACTCACTTAAGTTATTTAATACTAAATCATAGAAACATGTTCAATACCTTAATAGCCATTAACCTTGAATTCCACCTTTTTTTATGGAAGTAACTCAATCAATTTACCTAAAAAGACATCTATAAATTCCTAATTTTTGTGAAATTATCAAACAATTTCTACATTAATTACTTGAGTATCTATCACATTAACCATAATATATATATATATATATATATATATATATATATATATATCTTCCTGACATAATTTTCTTCACAATCATTATCGATATCACCTTGAGTGATGATTTTACCTTCTCACTAAAACTATAATTTCCATACTCTCTGCATGTTTCTGAATTAATTGCCTTTGGAGACAAACAACATATTTTCAATATGATTTTAAATCATCAAATGACACTTTCATCAGATCCACCGGAAACATAGCCCCAAAAATCTTTACTAAATGTTAACTACCTCTCTAACTCACACTTGCACCATGACCCACTAGGGTTTACCGATACCATCTCACTCGATATTAAGTTAAATAGAATACTTTTATTTTAAAATCTTTCATTTCCTTCTTGAGGAAATCCATATAAATTTATGGATTCATTTAAAATATCCTCGAGCAATTGAAATATTTTCTATCTCATATATGAAAGTCTAATTATCCACATCATTTAATAAGAAGACTTGACAACTTTGTAGGAATAACCTTATATCAGTTAATGCTAAAATTACACTAGTAACCAATTTACTCTTTTTCCCTTCATTACAAACTTGACACTTTTCCAAGTTCTCGAGAATTATTCTCAATTTTAAAAAATAATCCATTGAGGCATGAAATGGGTAGTAAATCCATTTTCAAAAATTACTTTAAAAAAATTATAAATCTATTGGATTCATAAAACTTAACATTTATTCTTGAACAACTCATAATCAGTTGATCCACTAACAACTCCTCTTTCTATAAGCTTTTAACGGTCAATGTACTTATCACTTATTTATTTCTGCTTACTCAATTTAACCATATTTTAAACACTTTAATACTTCACTTAGTTATTTCTCAATTGCAGAAACGTCGTCAAATGCTGGAGCATTCCTTCCCAGAATGGAGGAAAATCCCTAACAACTTTTACCCTTCTAAAACATGATACTGAAGTCATTTCGGATTCTCTTGGTTCGATTGTGATCTCGACCCTCTTTCTATATTATCATCTTTCTTACTTTTGTCCTTAGTTTCTAACATCCATTAGAACATACATAATAATAACATTCAATTTAGTAAGGAGTGGCATCAATCATACTCTAATTTACACCATATCAGTAACTTTGACAATCTTAATGGCATGTAATCCTTTTTCCCAATTCAATTAAACTCAATTTTGGTCGAGAATCGACTAAACCTGTAGCTTTGATATCAATAAATGTAACACCCATATCCCGTATACCTTTCCATACACGAGATACATAGATCACATCACTTTAGAAAACTTTTTGTCATTTGAAAACCCGTAAAAATTTGTTTCAATTTGATCAACTATAAAATATGATATTTGTTAGAGCAACCTACTAAAACTATCATTTAAATACATTACAAATTATTCACTACAGTTTGATTACATGCCGACTATATTCTCAAAATGAATAAGATTTTCATAATGTTACTGATGAGTCAACCTTTAATTGAAGAAAGTTGCTGCTACTGCTACACTCCTTACGCAACTAACCTTTTCCTTTACCTACACGTGAAAGAAACACACGTTAAGTATTTACTTACTGAGATATAATACTATAAGGATATTACAATTATATGACAATATCTTATACAAATTAAATGAAAAAAATTATTTTATCATTCATAAGGACCAGTTAAACCCTCCTCAATTAAACTATAATTCTTTCATACCATCATGGGAATTATTCTTAATATGTTCATCATACTTAGCCTTCTGTATAATTTCTCTTTTTTTTCTTTATTTGTCTGTGTACATTAAATGTGAAAGTGCTATACATGTATTTCACCAAGGTACCAATTGATCATGTATCTTTTATAATCAACATGGCGGCACCTTATATACTATTAATGCAACATTTTGTATTTTCATTTGGGCATTCTTTCATGCCTATTATGTTCAGTTTACGTTTTCCTTTATATCATCTATTCATAATAGTTATACATTGTTGTACATTATATATAAATATATATATATCATCCCTTCAAATCACTTATGCACCATTCATATCACAATACATTATAATTCCTTTATTCTTTTACCCAAAGGTATTTAACATTTCATCTAACTTGTATATTTGACACTTATCTATCAAACACACAACTATTCCATTATTCTTTTACTTAATAGTGTTTAATTGTTCATCTTTTACTTAACAGTGTTTAACTGTTAATTTAACTGACATAATTGACATCTTTCTGCCAATTGCACAGTTAGACCATAATTCTTGTATTTTAAAACAATTTCTACTATAATAATTATTCATAATAGCAACAAAATCTCTCAACTTATTATAAATTCTATAGATTACATTGGTAGTGTTAATATCGTCATTTTTAACCCTTACAATAATTTAGATGAGTTACATACCCACTACTAATACTAAAATTCATAATCTTAGTATGAATTTCTTAGTTTTTTAAATAATTTGTATCATCCACAAAGATTAGATAAGTCCATATTATTGAAACCAAACTTCTTTCATAATTCTTATCATAAAAATCCTTAGTATGTCCAACATACCTTTATTTTCATTTTTTTATTAATTACTTGTTAATTTCATTTTAAGTTGTGATAGCCTTTCATGCCTTAATGCATCATTTCATGATTTTTTAGTTAAGGCATCCTTTCATGCCTTATGCATCCTTTCATGCATTTTTAGTTACGGCATCCTTTCATACCTTAATGCATCCTTTCATGTATTTTTAGTTATGGTATCCTTTTATGCCTTAATGCATCCTTTCATGCATTTTTAGTTATGGTATCCTTTCATGCCTTAATGCATCCTTTCATGCATTTTTAGTTATGGCATCATTTGATGCCTTAATGCATCCTTTGATGCCTTAATGCATCATTTCATGCATTTTTTGCAATGGCATCCTTTGATGCCTTAATGTATCCTTTCATGCATATTTTGTAATGGCATCCTTTCATGCCTTAATGCATCATTTCTTGCATTTTTAGTTATGGCATCCTTTCATGCCTTAATGCATCATTTCTTGCATTTTTAGTTATGGCATCCTTTCATGCCTTAATGCATCCTTTCTTGGATTTTTAGTTATGGCATCCTTTCATGCCTTAATGCATCCTTATGCATTATTCTTTTATTCATTCCTTCTATAAAACGTATTCCTAATATTTTTCCATACATATAGAAATAACATAATCAATATTATAAAACATATATAAATTTAAACATTCAAATTTTAATGTTCTTTCTCTTACATACTTACAATAAGTTACTCACCTGGTAATCCCCTCTAAAAAAGTGTAGAGACTTCTGACTAATCAATATCTTTATCTTTCTCCATTTTCTTACTAGATTCAGGAGCTTGGTTCCGATCTACACAAGTATCCATTAAGTACACATAACATACCAAAGTTAGTATACTCCTTAACCTTGTACTTTAAAAATATTCAAAATATCATTATCTCAATTTCTATAACAATTTGAACCTAATTGGCCTTTCCAAGCTCAATAGTATCAATACTACTATAGTGGTACCGATACTTCTATACTATGGTACCGATACCCCCTTCTGATATCAATACCAATTTTTGGTTCGATGTTGCCTGGTATCGATACCCTTATTATGGTATCGATACTACCATACTATGGTACCGATACTACTATACTATGGTACCGATACCCCCTTCCAGTATCGATACCAATTTTAGGTTCGATGATTGAATCAGTATCAATACTACTTAGCTAATTCATCATATTTTAGCCTATAGTATCGGTACTGTTCTATCAGTACCGATACCCTTACCCAGATTTTCCAATTTTTAACCTGATTGTCACCTATATTTGGTCAATTTTCGTTATAATTACACTATAATATACTATTAAACTCTTCTTTAACTATCCTTACTAATATTCCTTCATTTATCTACTAAAAACATCTAATATCCCTCAAGATCATTTGATTCTAAGAATAACACCACAATTTCTAACTTGTTTTTAAACTCATCCAATGCTTATAAAATTTTATTTACTATTTTGACAAGTCAAATCTACCAGTAACCATCCATAAACACTCTTATTATAATATATCACTCTAAAACCCATTTTCTTCAATCTCTAATATTTTACTAATCACTTAGTTTTAATCCCATTTAAACATTCCTTAAGCTTCCACATCACTTAAGGTTTCAAAAATATCCCATAATCGAAAGGAAAAATAGATTAACTGAAGTTTACCTTTGGAGTTATGGAGGAGAGCAAAACCACGAGAAGAAGAAGAAGAAAATAGCGTGTTGCCTTATTTTCCTTTTTTTCTTAAATCCCTAATTTAAATGGTTTTTAAATTTCATTTCACTTTAAAAGACCAATATTCCCTCTTTATTCATCTATTGATACAATTTAGTCTAACACTATTCTAAATCATTTCCTATATTTTATCACTTATTCAATTTAATCCTCTAATTTTACATATTTTCAATAAAGTTAATGACCTTATATTTGGGGTATTAAACTAATCTTTGCTAACTCTATATCCTTGAAATAATCTTCAACACTCATATTTCCTTGCGTGAGATTTTAGAGTTTGTGATAAAGGTCTCTGTAGTAATGTGTTGGTACAAATCTTTTTCGCTTGATAGTTTTCATTTTTCACATTTACTGATGAACGCTCACCATTTCGTCTTCTGGAACTTACCAATTGATCCAACCAAAGAAGAGCATAATCAACAAATTCCTTAGCAGCAAGTCATAACTTCTTTTGTTCTGAATAGTTATGGCACTAAAAAATATGTTCAATCTTGATTACCGAATCAAGATATGCTTCTGGATCAGTTCTTCCTTGGAATAGAGGAATTGTTACTTTGATGTTGCTTAAGTTATCATTTTGATCTCTTCCTCCTTGATTCCTGTAAACTTATCTTTTGGATCCTTGTGAGATTTGATTTACGTCAGCATGTTCCTCATCTTCAAATTATTCTTCAGGTCTTGCACGTGTTGTTCTCCTGTTGCCTAAGGATGCTTCAACTTGGTATATTCTTTCATGTAATGGTTCCAATTCCAATTTCAACAATCTAGCCATTTCATGCATAATTGCACGGGTCTTTAAATTTGGTGCTTCTCTTTTGGGTGATTGTCCTGGACTTCGAGAAATTGTTAGTGAAAAAAATAAATAGAAATGTGTTAAAGAACCTTACCCTAAATGCTCTCACAAATCCTCACAAGTTCACTCCAAAGAAACTTGAATGACACTCAATTCGATCGTATTTGCATTCTAGGACTTTGTGGCTTTTTCTTGTCCTCTTCTAGTCTCCCACGCTCAAGCCTTTTTCCTTTCGGTCTCCCTGTCTCAAGTTCTAAGTAAGCTTTACTCAAAACTATCTCAAGTAACCTTACTTATTATGCGTCGGCTGCAAAAGGTTAGTAGGTAGGGTAAACAAAATATAATGCAATAAGGTGGCTTAGAAATAAGAGAGAAAAGAAGAAAGGGTTACTTACAGTACAAGTCACTTTGCAACCTTTCTATTACCACAATCAATTTTCAGAATTGCTTACTTGACTTGCTTGGTGATTAAAATTGTTGTTTGTGCTTTCAAACTTCTTATTCTTTACAATCTATTTTATTTTCTTTTGATTTGTTTTCTTCCTTGAATGCTTGCACCTTTTGTTTGATACTTTTGAAATTTCTTTACTTGCACTTCAGCTTTCTTTTGTACTTTTCTTTGATGTGTTGTTGTTGCACTTTGCTTCTTCTACCAAAGCTCTTAATCCACTTGATGTGTGTGTGTTGTACCCTTTTGATTGTGGATCTAGGAAGAAAGCAAAACAACATGCAAATGTAAGTGAATGGCTCAAAAAAGAATGTCTTGGTAGTTGACGTTGGTGAAGAATGATGGGTGTTTTGTTTGAATAGAAATGAGATTTGATTAAGTGATGAAATGGTGATGGCTTATAAAAGAAAATAGTTAAGGTTATAGTATCTTATAAGACTAAGAATGAACGAATACTATAGATGAGAAAAGACCCAATTCTTATAAGGCTTTATAAGGGATCGTAGAAAGGACTTGGACCCACTAGATAGCAATCTAGGACCCACAAGTATCAAATAGAAAGAAAGGGTTGATGACACAAGTACGGAATGATTGATAAGTCGATAAAAGTCACAATGACTTGAGAAATGAGAGTAATCTCACTTGAATTAATAATCAAAAGTTTTGTTACAATGGAATAAGTCTATCCTATTTATAAGAAATGAAAAGAAAGATAGCCAAAAGATATGTGGTTATTCAGCTAAGTACATTCTTTTAATCAAAATACATAAATTAATTAAATAAATCTATATGAATAGACTTAATTATTCGGCCAAAATGAAGAAGTATGCCCCTTGGATGAATGGTCTTCATGATGGTTCATCTTGGCACCATTTTGAGGAGTTAAGTTGGTTTGGCCAAATGGTTATGTAACCATTCACTTTAGCACGTAATTGATCCACACACATGGCAAATGGGTGGGCTGGTCATGAGTCGCTCACATGGGGTCATAGGAGGCTTGTGGTGTGGTCCTGTCCATGGAATGAAGGTAGGTAGCAACTAGGCGTGACTTAGTTCCATTCAAGCTTGTAATGTGCTAGTTAGCCATGTAAGGGCTTATGGGTTGCAAGCTTACTAGTCGTGACTTATTAAGCTCCCTAGCATTTCCTTTAGCTACTTTCAGTTGCAATTGAGATCACTTTTAACAACTTGGCTTCAAATGGTTCATCCAGCTAGGTTCAGCTACATGCTAGCTCCTCTAGCTGAGTTGAGCTTTCCTTAAGTCTCCATGAGATACTTGAATCCTTTTAAGCTAATATTGAGCTGTATATTAAGACCAAATAGTTCACTAAGCAACCATAATGTGTTCTGCCCATTGATGTACCTACATGAATAATGAAACTAAGGTAAATCAAAGGAAATGAACTGGACTGAATGCAAATGCAAATGCTTGCTGCCATGCATGTATATTTACTTGTGAACTAAGAATTCATGTCATGAACTAAGGATGAGATGGTATTGTATTAATTAGCTAATATATGTGACTTGTGAGCTAAATTAAATTGTAATGAACTAAGAAATAAAGGATTAATATACTGCTAACATTTGAATGAAGTGAAATCAATCTAAATGAATACAAAATTAATATAATTCAATAATAACTAAGTAAATATGCAAAGTAACATCATGCAATAAGTAATATAAAGACATGAATTAAACTTATGTATTTTACTTAAACATAACTAAGAATTTGTGTATGTAATGTTCACCATATGATGTCATACTAAGATAAAGTTCATAAATGATCAAGATAAAAGTAAAGAGAATAAAGCTTGAGGAAACTCCCTTGAATGTTAATGGTGTAAATGAGCTTGCATCATCAGACAACTAGATCTCACACTTCCCAAACTTGAAAAACAACTGTCAGTCTTGAAGGGTTTGTAGAACTATGTAGAGGTATTGATTATGCTCCCCCTCTGACCGCGAGTACACTAATATGTTGTTTATGAAAACTACTACAAATTGGTCCAAGTACGGTTGGAACACTCGATTCATTAAGTCTATGAATATTGTTGAGGCATTGGTGATTCAAAACGACATTACAAGGAATTCAAAATGACAATTTCTTGTCTAAAGCACCATCTTTACTATGTTTGCCTCCATGACCCTCAACTAATAGTACCCTAATCTCATATCTATAGTGGAGAATATACAAGCTCTCTTAAGTTGGTCGAAAAGGTCATTGATTCTTGGAACTGGATATCAGTTCTTGATGGTCAACTTATTTAACTGCCAATAGTCGATGCACAACCTCATCGATCTATCATTTTTTTAAGAAAAATGATCGAAGCACCCCAAGGAGAAATACTTGGTTGGATGAAACCCTTCTCTAGCATATCTTGAATTTGTACCTTCAATTCCTTTAATTTTTTTGGTGCCATGTGGTAAAAGGCAATAGGCACAGGAACGAATTTGACATCACCTCGATACCAAACTCTAGCTCGTAGTCTGGTGGTAGTCTTGGTAACTCGTCCGAAAATGCGTTTGGAAAGTCTCAAATAATTCAAATATTCTTGAGCATGGGAACTGGAACTCGAGTGTAGACCACATGAGCCAAAAAGCTTCTCAATCCCATTTTATCATATTTTATGCCTTTATATCCAACACAAACCTTGAACACTTGGGCTTCTTGCTAACCATCACGATATTAGTCCCATCAATCTTCCTAAGTTTAAGATGTCTAGATTTATTTCTTAATCTTGCATTGTTCTTTGACAACCAATATATTCCCAAAATCAAGTCAAACTCTCTGAATGGTAGCTCCATCAGATCGACTGGAAAGGTTTCACCTTGGATATCAACGTGAAATCTATGATGAATTTTTCCACAATGACATCTAATCATAATGGGTTGGACACTTGAACCCCTATCTCAAGATCATATACCGAGATAATTCTCTCTCGCACTAAGTCATAAAAGATATATGAGTGGTTAGAACCTGGGTTGACTAAGGTAGTAATCATAATAGAAAATACTAATCACGCCGGTCGCGTCGCACTCCTCATATGCTCTAACTCATACTAATGGGAGGCCACTCTAGCCTTAAAAATGGCCCTAAATTATGTTACACCCTTGATGAAATACATGGATGCAATATTCTATCCTTTCTGAAATGCCCCATACGTGTTGTACCAAGAAAAGTAATTTTTTTATGATTCTCCACTCAATGCTCGTACTTGTACTCGAGAATATAAATTGTCTTTTGTAATTCCCCTTATGATCTCACACACTTGTTCTAACTTTTACACTCATTTCTCTTTTGTAAAGTTCTTAAAAGAACTAACTCAAGACCTTTCAATCGCTATGAATGTTAGCTGAAACATTGGTTAGTGTAGAGGAAAGTGAAAAGATAGAAAATTGATGAAGGGTAGGCTTAGAAAAAAAAACAAAAGATAAAATGGTCACTTACTTGGCAAAGATTCTCACCACCTTCTTAAAAGAAACAATCAAAGGTCTTAAAGGCTTCTTTAGGTTTGGATGTAATAATTTGGCACTTAGTTGCACTTGTTTTCCTTCACTTGGAATCCCTTTGATGAATATGATTTTTCTTACAGATTTTTTTCTCTTTTTGTTGATTTTCTCTTTTTACTATTTTTCTTTTGGACTCGCACTTCTTTTTCTCATTTTCATCTTTTGAATGTATGTTGATTTTGCTTGTTCTTGTTACAATGCATTTTAGCTCTGATTACTATATAACATAGGTCACCTTAGCTCCAATGGAAGTTATTGGTGAAGATAAGGATGCCCTTTGATTTTTCAATATAGAAAGGAAACAAGGATTTTGTACAAGCAAGAAAGCTCAAAATAGAAGGTTAAATGGAAATAAAGTAATGGATAATTAGAGATGGTTATGGAAGGTATAGATGAAGATGTATGATTGTGATGATGATGAAATTTTTAAGGTAGCATCTCAAAGAAGATGCAAAGAAGAACCAATGTTAACAAACAAAGACCAAGGATGTGTACATTGATAGTGATGTCGTTTGGTTTAACGAATATTCCTAAGACATTTATGGATGTGATAAATGAAGTATTTAAGTTATACTTGGATTAATTGGTGGTAGTGTACATTGATGATACATTGATCTATTGTAAGACCAAAGAAGAACACAATGCATATCTTTGTATAGCTCTTTCAACTCTTTGGGAGAAAAGTTGTATGCTAAGTTGATAAAGTGTAAGTGTTGGTTATCTAAGGTTGTATTCCTTGACCATGTGATCTTAGTTGAGGGGATAAGAATATACCATAAGAAAAAATGATCCATAGTCAAATAATAAAGTCCAATGAATGTTTCTGGATTTCAAAGTTTCTTTGGACTTGTTGGTTATTATCAAAAGTTCGTGAAGAACTTTTCGATGATTGTTTCCCTCTAACCAATCTATTAAGAAAAGAAACATATTCATTTGGAATGATAAGTGCCAAGAAAACTTCAAGATGTTAAAAAATACTAACATAAGATGCTGGGTCAGTGTAATAAGAATATGGAACAGATTTAATAATGCATTTCATAATGGTATGGGATAAGTGCTCGTGCAAGAGGAAAGTTTAGGGCTTATGCTTTAAACAAACTAAAGAATCATGAAAGGAATTATCCAACTCATGATCTCGAGTTGTCAACAGTTTTGTTTACTTCATTGATATAATGCCATTATCTATATAGTGATTGACGATATATCTATATGATCTTAAAAGTCAAAAGTATGTGTTAACTTGAAGGAGTGAATATAAAGGAAATAGATTGAATTTCTTAAAGAAAGATGATGTGCTTAATGACTACCACCAGGAAACACAAATGTAGTGGCAGATACAATAACCCGAAAGACATTTATGTTATGAGATTTTTGAATACATGATTTTCTTTAAAGAAAAATGTTGTTTTGATTGTAGAATCAAAGTTGAAGCCTATGTTGCTAGATCAAATAAAAGGTCTTTAAAGGAAAGATGAAAATTGTGATGCATGCTAATGATAGAACAAGTGAAAAAAGGTGAGACCAAAGACCTTGGATTTAAATCTGATGGATGCTTATATTATCAAGGAAAGTGTCAATATTAATGGCATACATTGAAATAGTTATCACTGAGTTTGTTTCTAAATGTCTGATATGTTAATGAGTTTAAGTTAAGAATCAAATGCCTTCTGGATTGTTGTAACTGATTTTGATCCCTTCGTGGGAATATGAACGAGTTACAATGGAATTTGTATAGATAATCTCAAGATAGTTTTCGATAAAAAAAAATCTTATTCAGATTTAAAAAGAAAATGGGATATTCTATTAAAGTGTTGCTAAGTGTTTCTTAAAGTATCGATAAGATCCTCCTCATGTTATCACATCAAAGGATATTAAGATTCATTCAGAATTTGACTTATGAAATCAATACTTATTAAAGTTCGTTAGAGAAATCAAAAGACGAAAAAGCTAATTGGAAAAGAAAGCAGAATATGAAAAAACAAAATATTCATCTATTTACATCTTGTGCGTATTGAAAATTCAAGGATGAATTTTCGTAAGGGGAAGAATTGTAACACCCCAAAATTTTGGTTAGTGACTAAAATATAAAATTTGAAAGTTAGTGGCCAAAGAATAAATTTTAGAAAGTTTAATGACCAAAAGAGTAATTTTCAAAAGTTTAGGGATCAAATTGTAATTTTTAAAATTTTGGGTGTTTTGACCCCATAAATAAAAAAGTTGGCTATGGTTTACTAGTTAATAAATAATAAACAATTGAATAAGCTTATGGGCTTATAGAATAAATGGCAAGTATATTGGTAAAAATTTTATACGTGATTCATATCATATTAATATTAGTAGAATGATTGAAAATATAGGTAAAGTGATCATAATACATGGGGTATTATTATTGTTTATGTTTATGTGTTGTATTGCCTTAAATATTTCTATGATTGCCTCACTAAGTATATACTTAGTGTGTGATGATTTTCACGCGTAGGTAAAAGAAAGTAAGTGGAATAAATAGCTGAGCTTGACATCAATCATCAATGAATATTTATAGGTATCAATAATGATATCCTACTATTGTTTTGGATTTCTAATTGGCATGAAAAAGTCTGTAATAGTTTCAAATATTACTTTTCAATTTTAGGGGACTAAATTATTTATGTTAAATTGTATGATTTCTAAAGAAACAAAATTTTACCAGTTTTAAAATGTAGATTGTCTGTAAAATTTTTTTGACATCTTTAACTCGTGTTCAGGGTCGGATACGGGAAATGGGTGTTACACAAATTGTTCTCCCCTTTTGCGAACATGTTCCATCTCCTTGCATGAATTTGAAGAAATGTATCCATGTTGGTTTGGGCCCCTTTGGAATGCATGCACCATGTGTGAACATGACTCATCAACTCCCTTCATGCACTTGGTACATGAATGTACTTGCATTAATACAATTCATCCTTCACACCATTCATGAATTTCCCCCAAGGTCTGAACAAGACTCCTCGGTTGTATATCTTTATTTTGAATGCATGGATTCTTTGTATGGATGAATGGTGCTTTTCATTTGGTTTTTAATATGTTAATATGTTCACATTAGACTTCATAAATGTTCTCACATCCAAAGGTGATCAATTGTTTTAAATCCTGTAATAATTTCCAGCCTGCACTGTCTTTGGTAATCTAGACATATCTCAAGCTCTTGATGTTGGATTGATGTGATTCAAAGTGTGTTAAAATGCTAAGAGATAGGGTATTAAATTTCAAGAGACTTCATAACCCAAAGATTCTTGGAACTTGCTCAAAAATGGCTCGTAATCTGATTGACGTTAACTATCCCTTGGATTAATTTATTCACATTGTGCACCTTGAATGTGTTCAGCTCATTTTAGCCTTTCTTGCTAATCTCTAGCTAAATTCAGCTTCCATTCAGCTCATTCAGCTAATATTTGAATCCAATAATCTCTCTTGAGCTAAGGGATCTAGTATAACACTTTCATGAGCTAATATGAGCTACCGAGGCTTGTATTTTCAATCCTTAAGCTGCCATAAGTTCCCTTAGCTTCCACTATACCTATGCAAAGCATGGAAACAAGTAATTAGATAGGATTCTAGCTAGGACAATGATTAATGCATGTTGTCGCCCATATTTGATTGCAAATGAGCTAACTATGGAATGTGTATGCATGAATTGCGTTAGAATGAATACATAAACTAACATTACCATGACATATGCTTAAGTAAGAATGTAATATGGATGAATATCATAAAGTATGCAAGTAATAGATAACATATGAATATTTTGCACACTATAATGTGTTTAAAGCATACTTATGTCACATATAATGAAAAAATAGTAAGAAAGAAATGAAGTAAGAAAGAACAACCTTAGAATAATTTTGGAAGAACTTCAAAGTTGTGAGCATGTTTTGTTTGAATTTGGTGCTCGACAGGATCACATCACCACTGAACAGACATATCCGACCTTTGGTTCGATGTTAGAGTCAAAATTTGCACCTCAGGGAAATCTCTAACGAAGTGGTCCAAGGAACCACAGTCGAAACAACCTTTGGACCCACATTGGCAAACTCCTAGGTGCCTCTCGTCGCAAAAGAAATAATTGGGGTAAGGTGGTTCCCTCATTGAACCATCGACACTTTCGCCACAGATTCTGTAATACCCCAATTTTGGTTAGTGACCAAAATATAAATTTTGAAAATTTAGTGGCTAAAGTATAATGTTTGGAAAAGTTTAGGGACCAAAGAAATAATTTTCTCAAAAGAAATTTTATTCCATAAATGAATATATCATTCCTAAGAATGAAGTTTTTATGGGAATCAAAAGTTTGGTACAATATTTGTATTAAGAGCTATAAGGAACTAAAGTTCGATACATAATTGCATCGAATCGGAATTTCACAAAAATTTGAAGGATGGTAGATACAGGTTGTCAATACTATTTCAAAATTTTATTTGTCCATCTTTGACTTTTAATAAGATATAGATAATAGGGTGTCATGGATGATATTATAGTAATGGAAAAGTGGAAATTATCATCTTTTAATAAGGTTAAAATGGTAATTTCTAATTAAATGAATTTTTAATTCATTAATATTAAATTAAGACAATTGTATATGTTAATTATGAAGAGAAATCATGAATTTTCAGCCTCTCTTCTTACTCAAGTCGTGCACCCCCATAGCAAGGTAAGGAAAAAATTTGATTTGATTTTTAAGCTTATTCAATTGATTTTTGGATTTAGTTATTAGAGAGAATTAATCCTCTTGAAATTCTCTATCATTTGGTATAAAAATTACATGGAAATCATGCTTATATGGTGAGATTGAAGATTAGGGTTTATGAAGGACATGTTTGATTTTGAAGATTTGATGAAAGATTATTATGTTTTTGATGTTTTAGATTATTTCTTAAGCATGTGTGATGATTAAAACAGTTGATCATGTTCAGCCTAAACTTAGCATTTTGACGAATTTGTGATTTGGTTAAATTATGTTAGGGGTTTGATTGGAGAAACTTTTAAATGTTGTTTAGAGGTTGAATCCATCCTTGAAACAAGTTGGAAACCAAGAAAACCCTACCCTATAAATTTCAACAATAATGTATTGAGGTGATAAAAATTATGGAAATATGATACAAGGGTTGGAAATGATGTAGGATTAGAAAGTTTTTGGGATCATTTTTTAATTTTGTGACAATATAAGGACTTATTCAGCAATTATGAATAGTTAATGGATTGATATGAAAAATGCTAAAAAGATGATGATCTATGCTGAAATTGAAAGTTAAAATATTGAATGTGAAATTTGAATCATTTTGGAAAGTTGGTGAAGTTCGAGAACTAAATTATGAATATGGGAAAGTTAGTGACTTAAGTTAAAATGGTGTAAATGTTGAGGGATTGTGCTGGAATTATATGCTGGAAATTTTAATAATTAATTTGAAGTGATCATAATGGTGAAGGACCATTATGAGTTAAATGGAAAAGTTGAGATGAATTCAAAAAGAATTCATAATTCGTGGTTAAATGTGAAGTTTGAAAATTTCATGTGTCTTAGTGATGAATATGGATAAAAAGGGACATGAATGGTCAACTTGAAACTTTCATATCAACATTTATGTTGTAATAAGAAATTAGTATCGAATGAGTGTAGAAATATTTTTAAGAATTTATTTTTCTTTTATGTGCCTATGTTAGTAAATTTCTAACATGTGGTTTGAAATGTATATGTTTTGTAAATGGTGTCCATTTAAATTATGATTGAAATCAAGATTAAAATCAAAATTCTAACATAAATGGTACCATAAGCTTAAGGATGAGTGTGCATTACTAAGGAAGGTTTACAAGCTAAGGACACTAGATAGATGCAAATTAGCAAAATCTGCCTAGATTTGTGAGCTAAACAATAAGTTTAGAAATCACCATAAATTCTATATAAATGATTTTTATACCATTTAATTTTATATCATACTAGTTTCGTTTAAAACAAACGACTACTGATTTCGAAGAGTATACAAAAAATATGAATTTTTAATCAATGATAGGTCATAAACTAGGGCAACAAATTCTGCTCAAAAACAACTTTTGTATGTCAGTTTTGGAAATTCAATATAAATTGTATAAATTGAACTAGAATAAGAGCCTAATATGATTAGATTATTATTTGAGCCTAGTTTTCATTGGTATAAGTGGAATAATTTTTAAGTTTGTATATTAATACAAAATAATATTTCTTTGAAGGTAGTGGAAACTGTTAGAGTATGAAATTGCAATAAATTTTGGGATCAAAGCAAATTGAAAGAAAAATATTAAACTTAAAGCTTAGTGAGGCTTATATTTTGACTTATAAATAAAGTGTCAAAGTGAGTGTAATATATTTAATTATTTATTCTGACCGAGGAAGACTTGTAATTAGTTGGCATCATATTATTATTTTAATGTATGGAATTTTAAGTATGATTTAATTATAAATATTGATTTATTTTCATAATGCTTATATAGAGATTTATGAATGATTTTTGGGTATGAGATTACGCAATAAGTTTTTATATGATATCTTCTGAAAAGATATTCAAATGAATTTTTGATTATAATATAAAAAAACTATATATAATTTAAGTAATGGAATATTTCTTTAACGATTTCGTAAATGTTATTTGTATTTATTTTAGAGCATGAATTGCCCAAAGTATTTTATATGATGTATATATTTTAATTATAGATGATTTCAGGTATGAACTGCCCAAGTTATGAATTTTATGATGATAAGTTGAAATTGATTCGAATATGTAAATGTTTATTAATATATGAATATAATGTGATAAAGAAGCCCATTGTATGTTGCTTGGAGAGTCGTATGTACACTTGGTATGCCATGAAGTTGAGTAAAGTTCAAGTTAAGTTATGGTACATTCGTGTACATTACGTATGGCATCGTTGGTGCATATGATATGAATTACACTTGGAGTGCTTCTTATGATAAACTATGATTGACACCGTGAAGTGCCTAGTGCTCACATTATGTATGACTCACGTACCTTCAATTTTCTTACATATACATTGGGCTAAAAGTAAATGTGAAAGTTATGACAAGTATCTAAAAGAAAAGAATAGGAAAATGAATACGAAAGTGAAAGATGAAAATAAAATATGAGATGTTTAGAAATATATCTGAATGAAAAGGAATTTGACATGATTATTATATTTGATATTAATTATCATGGTTTTGAAAAAATCATAAGATGATGATATTTAGGTTTTTTATGAGGAAAAGCAGTCTGAATAAGTAGGTTTGAATATTTAATGATCTTATTTGACTTCAAGTTTAATGTTTTAAATTGCTATAAAATATTATTAAGTTGTTTTATATTTGATATCACCTTAGTTTGTTTATAATGCCTCACTAAGTGTATACTTATCGGATGATGATTTTCACACTCAGGTTAAGAAGTGAAAGTGAAGTAAGGAGTGGAGCTTGGCATCAATCAACTAAGAATAATTACAGGTATCAATAATGACATCCTACTCTTTTAAATTTTCTATATGTCATGTATACGAATAAAAAATGTCTTAGATATATTATTATGAATATAAATATGAAGCTAAGTTTTGTGTTTTAGATAAACATTATATTTTATTAGAATAAATAAATATTTTAAATTAGACAGTTATTAGGCAATTTACTTTATGATATGAAACATTATAGAACTGTCTAGTTGATGCCTATAACTAATATTGATTTGGATGTTTAAATATTATAAAATGATTTTATGTGATTATATTATTCTATTGGAAGGATTAAATTAGATAAGTTTTAAAAAACAAATTTGAACCGATTTTCAACTATAACATGTTTGTAAATGCTATGTGACATCTTTGACTCTTATTCAGGTACGTATACGGGTTAATGATGTTACAGATGCTTCTGCCAAGGGCCTCCTACAATGCTCAGATTTATCGTTTCTGCTCTAACTCTTCCCTGATCGACTAGGTTGGCCCAATTTTGTCCTCCAAGATCCCTGGCAGTCCCTGGCCCTTTTGGCCGATGATTGGGGAGGTCTCAAAGACTCTGCCACTCTCCTTGTAACACATTTAACCCGTAAACGTGTACTTTTACGAGTTAAAGATGTCAATCAATTATTCAAAACATTTCTTAACCCAAAATAGGTAAAAAAATTCCCTTTAAAAATTTTTACAATCCTTAATATTTATTATAAAATAATTAATCAGAGAAAATTAAAATATAATATTTTGACTTATATTTCAAATTCAGTTTCAAGCAGTAACTGACAGTTCGGGTATGTTTCATATAATAAATAAGACTGTCTAAAACTGTCTGGTTTAAAATCTAATTAACTAATAAATATTTAAAACATAGTTTTATATCATAATAATATTTATTAATACTACTAACCATATTTGATACTAACTATATTAATTATTTGCAGACATTTCATACTCATATACATGCCACCTATAAAATTTAGACTACAACAGGATGTCATTACTGTTACTGGTAAATATTCCTTGGTGATTGATGACAAGCTCAACTCCTTACTCTTCTTGATTTCTTTTACATATGCATGAAAATCATCACACACTATGTATACACTTAGTGAGGAAATCAATAGAAATATTCAAGGCAATGAAACACATAAACATAAATAAATAATATTACTCAATGCATTACGATCAATTTACTTGTATTTCAACCATGTTTTCTAACATGATATATAAATCACATACAAAATTCTTACCAATATACTTTCCATTTTTCCATATCACCTGTATATCAATTATTAATCATTAAATAATAGACCAAATATAGACCTATGAGGACCCTGGGTACACGAGTCAAATATGCACCGAAGTGCAAAACCGATGTGACATATGAAATTGTGTGCACCATCAATACTAGGTATCCTTTAGTACTGACCCATATATGACACATAAGATTATTCCCACCATATGCACTAGGTATCCTTTAATGTTGCATTATGTATCCTTTAGTGCTAAACCAATATGCAACTGCTACTAGACTCTATTGCATTCCAACTATACCAATGACCCTTAATGACATACTTGGGCATATAGACTATATTAAATTCTTCCATGACAATGTATACCAATATAACTTAACATTGGGCAATTCACACCCGAAATAAAATTCACAATAAACATCATATATAATAAACCAGGATCAATGCATTTTATATTCAACCTTTCACATATTTAGAATATGTAAGATATATGATAAATGACATAAATATCATGCCAATATAAATAAGGTAGACTCATCGCAAGTCTTCCTAATGATGTATAAAACATCCATGTATAATTTCATGCAAGTTTTGCACTCACCAGGACTTTTTATATAAAAATAAAAATATAAGCCTCACTAAGCTTTAACATGATTCTTTGCTTTTAATTGGTTCGATCCCAAAATTTATCAGAATTTCCTATTCTGGCAGTTTGCACTACCTTCAAAGAAATATTAATATGTATTAATTTACACACTTAAAAATTATTCCGTTTATACGAATGGAAACTAGACTTGAATAAAATTCTAACCCTATAAGGAACTTCTTCTAATTCAATTTGTAGAATTTATAGTGAATTTTCAAAGTTGACTTACAGAAGCTATTTTTAGCAGAATTAGTTACCATGTTTTCTAACCTATTCTCGATTAAAAATTCATATATTTTTGTATACCCCTTGAAATCAATATTTGTTTGTTTTATAGTGAATTTATCGTGATTTTCTAAACTTACTATTTAGATTACAAATTTAGGAAAATTTCACCAATTTGTAATTTCATCTTATTCACTAATTCTATTAGCTCACCAAACGCACATATATGCATAAATCACAAAGTCACATAACATTAGGAGTCACTTCTTACCATAGCAAATCCGTCACTGGCTCATCGCCAGCCAATGTTTATACGATAACATAAGTACAAATTAAATATGCACTCACCTGGTGTCCTTAGCCACATTTCATCCTTAAGCTTCTCTTTAGCTTAAATATTGTTTGATGTTGATTTCAATCATAATATAAATTATTATAATTTACAATACACATACAATTTAACCACATGTTAGAATCTAACATATGCACACATTAGGAAATAAATTCCTAACAAATCTTCTGATGCTCATTCGATACAAATTCCATGTCACAACATAAACGTTAGCCTTAACACCTCTATTTGACCATTCAAATTACCTTTTATCAAAACTTCACATATCATTTTCACCTTGTTCCTAACTTTTCCATATTTGTGATTTGAACCCTGAACTTTTACCAACTTTCCAAATAATCTAATTTCACATTCTAACATCAATTTCAACACTCTAACAATAACTCCCGACATAGCCTATAAACTATTGAACAATTACACTTTAATCCAATAATTTTCCATAATTATTAAATAGGTCCCCAAACATTCACAAAATTACAAAAGGGTTCCTATAACTTTATAAGGCTTGTAGAATCCTTCATACATCATTTCCAACCCTTACATAACTTTCCATAATTTTCTCACTTTTAAAATCTTAGGTTGAATATCTTTGGGTTAGGATTTCATGATTTCACTTGATTTCAACTTGATCCAAGCATGAAATCAACCTCAATTCAACATTTCTAAGTCTTTAAAATTAAGCCCCTAATCGAATTTCATCAAAACATAAACTTTCCCAAATTTAGGGTTTAGGCCAAATACATAAGAAACATCTCTAAATTGTTTTAATTATTAATCAAGCTTAGAAATGATTCTACAATATCAAAAACCTCAAAATACATCATCAATTAGTGAAACCCTAACATGTTCGTAAACTCTAAAATTTGGTATCAAAGTACTGAAGCAAGATTAGCATGCAATAATGGTACCAAATGATATAGCTCTTTGAATAGAAAAATTTTCTATTTCACGTTTTAATCCAAAAAGTAAAGGAATTTGCTTCAAAATGATAAATAAAATTTTTTTCCCTTTCCTTCAATGAAGTTCAAGCCCAAGGATAAGAAAGATGAAGAAGCTTTCATGAAATTTTGGTTAATTTCATGTTAATTTGTCATTTATTAAGCTTAAATGAATTTAAAACTTATTTAATTGGGAAATGGCAATTTTACCATTAATGAAACTTGATAATTACATCCATACCAAGCCACATGTTACTTATCAAAGATGAACAAGTTATTTTCCCTTTCCATCTTTTCTGATCCATTTTTATAAAAATTTCAATCTTGTCATTTTCATCCAACGATCCAAATTGAACATAGAAATAAATTCTCAAATCCAATGATACATATTAGTTTCCATAACTTTAAGATGTGGAAATAATATTTCTAAGCCTAATTTATCATCCTTCAATATTTCTCAAAATTTATATTCAATCTGATTTATCAAAAATTTTACCAGACTTTAACACTTTATAGCTTTTAATACAAAAATTTGTATAAGAAATCTGATCCCCACAAAAAACTTCATTCTTGGGGGTGAACTATTTATTTATGGGATAATATTTCTTTTTGGGAAAATTATCAATTTGGTCCCTAAACTTTTTCTAAATTTATGCTTTAGCTACTAAACTTTTAAAAGTTATGTTTTGGTCACTAAACAAAATTTTTGGGGATTACAATTCTTCCCCTTAAGAAAATTCTTCCTCGAATTTTGCAATACGCACATGATGTACATATATGAGGATATTGCTTTTTCATATCTTGTTTTTCGTTTCAATTAGTTTTCCAACTTTTGATTTCTCTAACGAACTTTAATAAGTATTGATTCCTTCATAAGTCAAATTTTGATTCTATCTTAATATCCTCCGGTATGATAACATGAGTTGGATCTGATTGATACTTTAAAAAATACTTATCACCAATTTAATATAATATCTCTTTTCTTTTCAAGCCTGAACAAGACTTTTGTTAATCGACAACTATCTTTAGATTATCTTAAATAATCTTTACCTATTACAAAGTCCATTATAACTCGATCCCATTCCCATCAAGGGATGAAAATCAATTACAACAATCTAGAAGGCTCTGACGCTCTGCTTTAACTATAATTCTACAATCAAAGCACCATATTTCTTTAAAGATAACCACGTATTCAAAACTCTCGTAACAGAAATGTGTTTCGATTGTATCGTATCAGCCACCACATTAGCCTTTCACGATGGTAGTCGATAAGGACATCATCATTCTTTAAGGATTCAATCCATTTCCTTTATTTTCACTCATTCGAGTTAACACATACTTTTAACTTTTGATATCAGTATAGATATAGCGTCACTCACCATATAGATAATGGTGTTATATAAATGAAGTAGACAAAACTTTTACCAACTTGAGATCCTGAGTTGAATAATTTCTTTAATGATTCTTTAGTTTTTTTTTTAAGAATAAGCCCTAACTTTTCCTCTTACACAAGCACGCATCCCAAACCATTATGAGATGCATTACTATAACTCACATAATCTTTTCCAGTTTCTGATTACAGTGACACTGGAGCTTATGTCAGTATTCTTTTTAACATCTCAAAGTTTTATTGGCACTCATCAGTCCAAATGAATGACACTCTTTCCTCAATATCTTGGTCAGAGGTAAGACAATCATCAAAAAGTTCTTTATGAACCTTTGATAGTAACCAACAAATCCCAAGAAACCTCGAATTTCAGAAACACTCTTTGGAATTTATCATTCGATCATGGCTTGTACTTTCTTGATGTCTATTCTTACCCCCACAACTGAAACCACATGGATAAGGAATACAACCTTAGACAACCAATATTTACACTTTGTCAACTTAGCATACAACTTTTCTCCCGAAGAGTTAGGAGAGCTATGCAAAGATATCCGTCGTGTTCTTCCTTGGTCTTATAATAGATCAATGTATCATCAATAAACACTACCACCCATTAATCCAAGTATAACTGAAATACTTAGGTTATCAATTCCATAAATGTCACAGGAACATTTGTTAAACCAAACGACATTACCACAAACTCATAGTGTCCATATTAAATTTTGAAAAATGTTTTAGGAAGATTTTTTTCCTTATCTTTAAATAATAATATTGAGATAGGAGATCAATCTTGGATAACATCAATGTAGCTTTTAACGGATCAAAAGATCATCAATCCTAGTAATAGGATACATATTCTTCACTATTATCTTTTTTTTACTGATGATAATCCATGCATAATTGCATAAACTCATCTTTCTTTTTCTTAAATATCATTGGTGCATTCTGGATGACATGCTTGGTCTTGTAAATATTGGATCTTAAAAATTCTAATAACTATGCATTTTAAGCCTCTAGGCTCAATCAGAGCCAATCGATATGAGGTAATATAAATAAAAATAGTACTGTTTACAGCTCCATATTATTTTATTCATTCTACATCTCAATCTGAAAGTAGTCCATGTAACTTTTGTGGATACACATTTGGCTACTCTTGAACAGTTGGAATATATTCTGACTTAACTATGAAAGTTTGAGTATCCACCTTATATACTAAGAAGGCTTGGCTACCTTATAGCAATAACTTCATAACAGTTACTACTAAAATCACATTACGAAACATATTAACTATTTTACCCTACCATTCATATATCGAAACTTTTCAAATTCTTTAAAATCAATTGCTTTAATTGATAATTTATTGTGACATGATAGGGGGTACTCAATCCATTCTAAAAATTATATTCGAAAGGTAATTCTATCAAATTCATTAAACTCAACACTTTGAATCATTGACAGACATTTACTATCTACAAATACGGTTCACCCTTACATTATGGCCTAAAGGGTTAGTCGCAAACATATCAGTTAGGATCAATTCTATCATAATGTTCCATTATTTAATCCATACTATACTTATGTGTGAATGAGGGTTTCCTTAAACTTACATTGGCACTTCATATTGTGTCGATGCATCATCTTAATTAGACTAAATAGGAGAATTATGGCTAACTTCAATACAATCACTATTAACTTATTCTTGAACCTCATGCTATGTCACTTACTTTAAACCCTTAATTACACACATCTTATACATACACTACATTTATTCACCTTCATTAGTAAGGAGTGGCATCAATCGAACCTTAAAAGCACCATATTAGTAACAATAACATCCTAGTGGCATGAATACACTTTTCACTCAAAACAAGCTCATTTTAGTCCTAGAATCGGCTAAACTTGTAGCTTTGATACATATAAATGTAACACCCTTAACTCGTAAACGTGTACTATTATGAGTTAAAGATCTCAATCAATTATTCAAAATATTTCTTAACCTAAAATGGGTAAAATTTTGTTCCTTTCAGAAATTTTACAATCCTTAACATTTATTATAAAATAATTAATTAGAGAAAATCAAAATATAATATTTTGACTTCTATTTCAAAATCAGTTTCAAGCAGTAACAGGCAGTTCTGCTCTGTTTCATATAATAAATAAAATTGTCTAAAAAATGTTTGGCTTAATATTTAAAACATAGTTTGATATCATAATAACATTTATTAACACTATTAACCATATTTAATACAAACTATATGAATAATTTGCAGACATTTTTACTCGTATACATGCCAGCTAGAAAATTTAGAACACAATATGATGTCATTACTGTTACCTGTAAATATTCCTTGGTGATTGATGCTAAGCTCAACTCCTTACTATTCTTTATTTCTTTTACCTATGAGTGAAAATCATCGAATGCTAAGTATACACTTAGTGAGGCAATCGATAGAAATATCCAAGGAAATGCAACACAAAAACATAAACAAATAATATTACTCAATGCATTACAATAACTTTACATGTATTTCAACCATGTTTCCATATATTAACATGATATATATAAATCACATATAAAATTCTTACCAATATACTTGCCATTTATTCCATATCACCTGTATATCAATTATTAACCAATAAACCATAGCCCAAATATAACCCTATGAAGACCATGGGTACACGAGCCAAATATGCCCCGAAGTGCTAAATCGATATGCCACATGAAGCTATGCCAACAATCAATACTAGGTATCTTTTAGTACTGACCCTTATATATTACACATAAGATTGTGCCCACCATATGCACTAGGTATCATTTAGTACTACAATATGTACCCTTTAGCGCTTAATCGATATGCAACTGCTACTAGACTCTATGGCATGCCAACTATACCATTGACCCTCAATGGCATACTTGGTCATATAGTATGTATTTAATTCTTCCATGGCAATGTACACCAATATAACTTAACATTAGGCAGTTAATACCTGAAATAACATTCGTAATAAACATCATATATATTCATGATAAACGTCATATATAATAACCAACGATCAATGTATTTTATATTCAACCTTTCACATATTAAGAATTTGCCAGATATATGATAAATGACATAAATATCATTCCAATATGAACAAGGTAGACCCATCGCAAGTCGTCCTAATGATGTATAAAACATCCGTGTATAATGTCATGCATGCATTGAACTCACCAATGACTTTTTATACACAAGTCAAAATAAAAGCCTCATTTGCTTTTAATTTGGTTTGATCCCAAAATTTATCACAATTTCCTATTCTGGTAGTTTGCACTACAATCAAAGAAATATCAATCCATATTAATTTACACACTTAAAAATTATTATGTTTATACCACTGGAAACTATACTTGAATACAAATCTAACCATATAAGGAACTTTTTCTAATTCAATTTGTACAATTTATAGTGAATTTTCAAAGTTGACTTACAGAAGCTGTTTTGAGTAGAATATGATGCTCTATTTTCTGACCTATCCTCAATTAAAAATTCATATCTTTTGGTATACTCCTCGAAATCAATACATGTTTGTTTAAAAAAATAAAATTGATATACATATCCAACGGTATAAAAATCATCCTCTAATCATTTCTGTAGAATTTATGGTTATTTTCTAAACTTACTATTCAAATCATAAATCTAGGTAGATTTCACCAATTTGCATTTTCAACTTATTCACTAATTCTTTTATCTCACCAAATTCACATATATGCATAAATCAAAAAGTCACATAACATTAGAAATCACTTCTTACTATTGCAACTCCATCACTGGCTAATCACAAGCTAATGTTTATTGGATAACATAAGTACAAATTAAATATGCACTCACCTGGTGTCCTTAGCTTGCAACCTTCCTTAGAAATTCACATTTCATCCTTAAACTTCTCCTTAGCTTTAATATTATTTTATCTTGATTTCAAGCACACAATCTAAATTAACATCATTTACAAAACATATGCAATTCAAACCACATGTTAGAATCTTACTAACATAGGCACACATTAGTAAATAATTTCCTAACAAATCTTTCGATGCTCATTCGATACAAATTCCATGTTATAAAATATATTTTGACCTTAACACCTCTATTTGACCATTCAAGTTCCTTTTTAACAAAAATTCACATAACATTTTCACCGAAGTTCCCAACTTTTCCATATTTGTGATTTGAATCTCAACTTTTAGCAACTCTAAAAAATAATCCAATTTCACATTCTAACGTCAATTTCAACACTCTAACATTAATTTATAGCATATTCCATCAACTATTGAACAACTATACATTGATCCCACAATTATTATAATTATCGAATACGTCATAAAATTTTCATAAAATCATAAAAGGGTCCACATAACTTTCTAAGACTTGTAGAATCCTTCCTACATCATTTCCATCCCTTACATAATTTTACCATAAATTTTATCACTTTTAAAAGCTTAGGTTGAATATCTTTGGGTTAGGGTTTCATGATTTCACTTGATTTCAATTTGATCCAAGCATGGAATCAATCTCTATTCAACTTTTCTAAGTCTTTACAATTAAACCCCTAACCAAATTTCATCAAAACATAAATTTTTCCAAATTTAGGATTTAGGTCGAATACACAATAAACATCTTTATGTGGTTTTAATCATCAATCAATCTTGAAAATGATTCTACAAAATCATAAACCTCAAAATCCATCATTAATTCTTGAGACTATAAAAAGTTCACAAACCCTAAAATTTGGTATCTAAGTATTCAAGCAAGATTATCATGCAATAATGGTACCAAATGATAGAGCTCTTCGAATAGAATAATTTTTATTTCACGTTTTAATCCAAAAACTAAAGGAATTTGCTTGGAAATGAAAAATAAAATTTTCCCTTACCTTCTATGAAGCTCACGCCCAAGGAGAAGAAAGATGAACAAGCTTTCATGAAATTTTGGTTAATTTCATGTTAATTTGTCATTTGTTAAGCTTAAATGAATTTAAAATTCATTCAATTGGGAAATGACAATTTTACCATTAATGAAACTTAATAATTACATTCATACCAAGCCACATGTTACTTATCATCTTTCCAAAGTGAAAGATGAACAAATTATTTTACCCTCTCCAAATTTGCCCATGCACTTTTCCAAAAATTTTAATCTTGCCATTTTCACCCAACGATCCAAACTGAACATGGAAGTAAATTCTCAAATCCAATGATCTATATTATTTTCCATCTTTTTAAAATATGAGAATAATATTTCTAGTCCTAAATTATCATCCTTCAAAATTTCTCAAAATTTATATTCGATCCATTTTACCAAATTTTTCTAGACTTTTACACTTTATAGCTTTTAATACAAAATCCGTATTCAAAATTTGATTCCCATAAAAAATTCATACTTGGTGTGAACTATTCATTTATGGGATATTCATTTATGGGATCAAATTTCTTTTAGGAAAATTACTACTTTGGTCCCTAAACTTTTCCCAATTTTATACTTTGGCAACTAAACTTTTAAAATTTATGTTTTGGTCGCTAACCAAAATTTTGGGGTGTTACACTCCTACTCCACATAAATGTAGTGTCTGATGCTTTACTTCTTATTCCCAAAATTCTCTCTAAGGCCTTTTCCTGGAAAACCAACTCAAAAAAAATCCTCGATGGATAAGAGGCTAAGTGGGTGAAGAAGTCCAAGGGGAGGCCCTCTCTAAACCTCCTGCAGTGATGATACTAAAACATCACCATCTCTGGTGCTTAATGACTCATTTGGAGGAACTCTCTCTCGCACTTGAACATAGACTAGTCTCTTTGAGTCAGGTGTAGGAACTGGTCCCTCAAGTCATCCGTGTGAGCCTCGCCTATAAACTTCTTATATAACTCCTCCAAGTGCTCCTAAGTGGGTCACTCAAGCCCCATCGACGTCTCAACTGCCTCCCAGCACTGTTTAATGCCACCCTTCAGTAGGGTGGTGATGCACTTCAACATAACCTCGGGGGCAAGGTGTACTTTCAGAGTATCCTAAGAGTCTCATTCAGCCATTTGTCAGTCACTATAATTTCATCATCTCCGGAGCCATAGAAATCAGTGGTATTGTTTCTCTGAAACCTCTCGACAGTGGACTCTTGGGGTATGGCTACATGAGGGGCTAGTAGGGCCAGTTGGGTAGGTGGTACAGCAGATGCCCTAGGGATGGCTCTCACTATGTGCCAGAGGATGGCTTTCAGATCTCAAAATAAGGTTAGCTCGTCAATCCCAATATCCCTCGAAATATCAAAATCAGAATTTGGGATGAACTCGTCACCAGCATCTCCAGCTAAGGAAGCCCTACTCTTGTCCCTACCTTTATGACTCGGGGTCGAGCTATCACCATGACACAACTCTGAAATTAAAACAAGAATGAGAATTTATTATCACTACCCATATACAAATTACTCTTAACTCCCCAGAGATTTGTATACTTACAGACACCGACTAACTTTAACACACGGGTCCTAGGAACGTCTAAACCTGACGCTCTTATAACACTAAATGTAACATCCTAATCCAATACAATACAAAATTGGTCGATTAGATTATCACATTGAAACACTGAAGTGATTAACCCAAAAACTGCCTTTAAATATTTTATAAATTGTAAATTTGAAACCATTCCAGTAAAATAAAACAAACATAAATATATAGAGTTTACATCGAGAAACTCTCAAATAAGTATATCAAAATAATACAATTGAGTATTTAAAATAAAGTTATGACTAAATTTCAAGCATGTCTATGAATAATACATGTCCTCTAAGGAATAAGACTCAAGAGATCATGCTGGGATGTATGTTACGCGATAAGCTCTTCGAATGCTCCCCCTATGGACCTACGCATAGAAACAAATTTTGAATGCTGAGAAGTGAGTATACTCATATATTCCACACTACTCAAGGGTAGACATCATGATATGGTCAGAGGGTTAGACATCTCGGGATACACACCCCTTTAGTCTACCTAGGGTGAGGTCTGGAATCTCAACATCAGACTCAATACCCAACTACCCCAACACTCATGAATGTTCAGTCCTCACACCCTAGTTAGTCATTAAAGTGCCTCATGCACTACCTAAAGATAAACATGCATTCTATTTCTCGAAACCAACGTCATCAACTGAAGTGACTCGGGTGCCTTGATGTTTCTAGAGCATCAACCAAGGCTAGTTTTATGTCATCCTTGATGATCTTGTTTCTAGCTTTAATTGATTATTATCATGGTTCTCACTTGTAGTTTTATTTGAAGGTGATTCGAGTGTTCTTGGCTCCCTCAATAATACCTCTAATTCCTTTAGGCTTCTTGTCCAAAAATGTACTTGAGTATACTGAATCCCTTGGTATCAATACTTGTAATACCCCCAAAATTTTGATAGTGACAAAAATGAAAATTTTGAAAGTTTGTTGGTCAAAGTAAAAAATTAGGAATAGTTTAAGGACCTAAGTGGTAGTTTTCCCAAAAAGAATTTTATTTCATAAATGCTATGAAGTGACCAAATTACAAATTTTTATAGTTTGGCGACTAAAGTATAAACTTTAAAAAGTTCAGGGACCAAAATAATAATTTTAAGAAGTTGCAAATTGGCCCAATGAATAAATAGTTTATATCATGAATAATGTTTCTGTGAGAATCAGAATGTTAATACAAATTTTGTAATAAAAGTTATAAAGAAAAGAAGTTGAGGAAAAATTTAGTAAATCGGATCGAATAGAAAATTCGAGAAAATTTGAAGAATGACAAATTAGACCGAAAATATTACTTTCACATTTTTAAATGTTGGAAAATAATATAAATCTTTATATTTGAGAGTTTGATTCCATGTTTAATTTGGACCGTTAGATTAAAGTGGCAAGATTGTGATTTTTGGATAAAGGTAAGGGCAAATCGGTAAACTAAGATCTTATTTGTTCATCTTTGACTTATGAGAGATGATAAGGTTGAGGTGTCATATTTTGGAAGATGATAAGGTTAGGTGTCTTGGTTTAATGGTGATTATGAAGTTTTATTAAGGATAAATTGATAATTTCCTAGTTTAATGAATTTAATATTCATTAAAGGTAAAGTTAGCATGAAAAATATCTAAAGTTTCATGCCAAAGTATTCATCAACTTCTCCCTTTCCGTGAGTTTCCTAATGTAAGGGAAAAATATTTGTTTTCCATTTTTAATCCATTTCTTATGGAATTCAAGTTTTGCCATGAAATAGGAAAGTGATATAGTCAAAAAACACTATATTTTGGTACCAATTATGGTTGCTCAACTTGCTTAATTTCAAAGATCCCAATTCATAGGGTTTATGCTCATGAAAGGGTTCATGAAATTGATGATGAATATTGATGTTTTTGAGGTTGTAGATTCATTTTCAAGCATGAATTATGATTAAAACATGTTCAAACTTCTTAGAAATGATTCTATAAATTTCGGTGAAATGAAAAAATTATATAACTTGGTGTTTTGATGAGAGTTGATTAGGGATTTGATTGTAGAGATGTTGTAAGGTTGTTTGGAAGTTGATTTCATGCTTGAATAGAATCAAAATCGAGCAAAATCATGAAAACATAGTTTTTAAGGATAAAGTATTCGGCCATGGGTTATTTGAGTGAGAAAAATTATGGAAAATTTATATAAGGGCTGGAAAAGATGTAGGAAGTATTCTACAAACCTTATAAAATTTTGGGAACCATTATGCATTTTTTGAAAAGTTAGGGGACCAATTCAAAAATTTTGGAAAAGGTTTGAATGGTTGTATAATTGCCTAATAGTTGATGCACTATGCTGGAAATTTTTGTTTTTGAATTTAAATGAGTGTTTAGATGTGAAATATGACTATTTTCAAAGTTTGATAAGATTGGTGATTTAAGTGCAATATTTGCATAGTTGGGGGTGCTTAAATGTAATTGTACCTTTGTAAAAGCACTTGAATGTTAATAATTTCAATGATGGAATTTTGGTATTAAGAATCTAAGCGATAAAATGGTGAATGACCATTTTGTGTAAATTGGAAAAGTCGTTGTCAATGTTAAAAGGAATTATTAAGTGTTAATTATTTTGGTAGAAAATGAGTTTCAAGTATATTATGGATTTTGTTTTGGGATGTTTTTATGTTAGTAAAATACTAACATATGTATTGTTATAAAATTGTGATTTATACAAACCATGATTGATTTGTGATCGAAACAAGTCAAGTATAAAAGGGTTTATTGTGTATCATAGTGAGTCACATCTTTTGGATATATATAAAGTGTCAAGGTGAGTGCAATACATGGATGACATTGTACATTGATGTTTTATACATCAACTGGAAGACTTGCGATAAGTAGACCTTGTTTATATAAGCATGATATTATATCATTTTTAATAACTTTGATATGAAATTGATATGTCACAGTGTGAAATTATAGTGCATTCATTGATCATGAATAATGTGATATTTTACCATGAATGTTATTTTGGGTATGAACTACCCTAATGTTAAATATATGGGTAGAGGATGCCATGGATAAATGAATTATACTATATGCCCAAGTAAGTCATTGAGGGATAAGGTATAGTTGGCATGCCATAGAGTACAGCATCAGGCTTCATATTCGGGATTACACTAAAGGATAAATAGTGTATATGGTGGGCACGACCTTATGTGTTATATTCGGGACTATACTTAAGGATACCTAGTACATATGGTGGACATGACCTTATGTGTCATACTCGGGTTGCACTACAGTGCATATATATTTGACTCGTGTACCAGGGTCCTCAAGGTTTAAGTTGGGCTATGCTTTATTGGTTAATAAATGGTAAACATACAAATATGCTTACGAGCTTATGGGAAAATGGCAAGTATATTGGTAAGAAACTTTATATTCGGTTATATCGTGTTGATTATGGTAAAATATTGGTCATGCATGTAACATGATCTTATGGCATTTGTTTATGACATTAAATTTCATGCATGAGTTGTACTGCATTATTTATTGATTTTCACGCGTAGGTAAAAAGCCAAGAGTAGAGTAAAGAGTACATGGCACTCTAGACATCAAGGAATATACTACAATATCAGTAAGACATCCTATGATTTGATTTTAACTTAGTTAGTGGCATATACTTATAAATGTCCCAGTTGCTCTGTTGAACTATTTTGGAACTGGTTTGTAATGACTAAACTAAACTGTTTTACTCTATTTCAGTATGGATAGCATAAATCTATACTAATATATGTTTTAAATGGTATGCGATAATTGATGTGATATGATATTTTTATATTATCAATTACTATTTTAAGAAAATACATTTTTAAATTAGTTTTGAATGGGAAAATATTTTATGAAATTTCAGGTGACATCTATAATCTGCATAAGTATAATTATATGGGTTTTAGGTGTTACATTTATTAGTATGAGAGCTTTCAGTTTAGCTGTTTCTGGATATGGAAAAGAGTTTATTTTAAGTCAAGAATGTATACATGCTACTAGGATCTCAAAAGTTTACTGATAGTTGTGTATGTGATGATGCTTATCAGGAGTAAAGTTACTCTTTACTAATATAAGATGTTGAAAGCTAAAGACAAAGATAAGAAAGTTGAAATTGTTGAAAAGAATGTCGAGACCGAAATAGGCCCAAAAGAATCCGACATGACTTCAGTATCACGCCTTAGAATGGTGGATGATGTTAAAGATTTTCCTCCATTCTGTGGAAGAAATGCCCCAACTTTCAATGTAGCTTCTAAATTGGAAGAATCCATTAAAAAGTTTGAACATATTACAAGAGAAGTCGAATCGGATGAGGATCTAGAGGAGATTTTTGAATCTAGTTATGACTTTGAGGTTCCTTCAGGTAAGATTAAATAAGTGATAAATACTTAAGTTAAGCATTAAATGGTTTAAAGCATTGTTGATTATGAGTTTGATTGAGAATAGATATCATGTCCATAAAACTTGATAGAGTTACCTTGCGAAGGTAAATTTGCAAAAATGGATTGTCTACCCATTCCATGCTACAAAGAATTATTGGTTAGATTGAGATTGATTCTTACGAACTTGAAAAGTTTCAAGTTTGTAGTGAGAGGAAAAAGAGTAAATTTGCTTGATAGTGTGATTTTAGCATTAGCTGCTATAAAGTTATTTCTACAAAGTGTCAAGTTTTCTTATTGAACGACGTAGACATTTAGATTTTCATTTGAAAAGGAAAATGTTTTAACTGCTCGAGAATAAATTCTATGGATATGGAAAAGTTATACAGATTATCTTATGAATGAATTAAGCAATTCTTAAGTAGATATATTTAATTCGACCGGATAACAAGTGTTATTATGGCGGAAGACCCATGGGTCATGATGCAAGTGAGTCGGATATGTAGTAAATGTCTGATAAGGATATAGGAGCTTATGTTCCTGATGAATATGATGGAATTATCATTAACGAGTTTTAGATCATATTGAGCAAGGATTGGTTGTCTTTGCATTAAGGTGGTGTTGATGGTCGCAATAAGCGATTAATTTAGAAAGATGTGGATAAATTGGAAATTTAGTGATTGATGAAAAGTGAAATCATCACTAATTAGATATCAACAATGGTTATGAATAAAATGATATAAAAAGGATGCATAGCTTTTCTAGATAAGGTGATAGATACTCAAGTATCTGAAGTAAGATCGTATAATGATTCCATAACTCGAAAATTTCCAGATGTCTTTTTAGATTGATTATTTGTGTTACCTCCAGATTGAGAGGTAAAATTCAAGAATTATGATATCTAGAGATTTGATTCTATTTATATGGTTTATTATCAAATGGATGAAATTGAGTTAAGAGAATAAAGTTTCAATAGCAAGAGTTACTAGATCGAGGATTTGATGAACTGAGTATTTTAACTTTACTTGGATTAGTTTGTGGTTGTATTTATTGATGATATTCTGGTATACACGAAGAAAAAGATAGAGCATGATGTTTATCTTCGTATTGTGCTCGAGATATTTAAGGATAAAAAAGTTATATGCCAAACTGTCAAAGTGTGAGTTTTGGCTGACAGAAGTTGCTTTTCGTGGTCATGTTGTCTCGGCAGAAGGCATAAGAGTTTATCATAAGAAAGTTCAAGAAATAGTGGAGTGGAAACCTCCAAAGAATGTTAAAGAGATTTGAAGTTTTTGGGAATTGATGGTTATTATCGAAGGTTTGTGAAAAACTTTTCAATGATTGCTTCTCATTTGACCAATCATTTGAGAAAGGATGTTTCATTTGCCTGGAGTAAGAAATGTCAAGAGAGTTTCAAAGCACTAAAGAAGATTTTAACTGAATCACCTATGCTGGTACAACTGAAATCTGACAAAGAGTATCTGGTGTATAATGATGCATCTCATAATGGTTTGGGTTGTGTACTTATGCAAGAAAGTAAGGTGGTAGCCTATGCTTCTTGACAATTAAAGACATACGAGATGAGTTATTTCAGTCATGCTCTTGAGTTAGCAGCGGTTGTTTTTTCTTTAAAGAATTGGTGTCATTATTTGTATGCTGAATGATGTCATATCTACACGAATCATAAGATTTTAAGTACTTGTTAACTTAAAAAGAGTTAAATTTGAGACAAAGAAGATGGATAGAACTCCCAAAGGACTATGATTTGATCATTGATTATTAGCCAAGGAAGGCTATTGTTGTAGCATATGCACTTAGTCGGAAAACTTTTGCAAATTTGTGAGCTATGGATGTGCAACTATTGTTGAAAGAAAATGGCGCACTATTGGCTAAATTAAAGATAAAGATGATGCTTCTAGATCGGATAATATAGATACAAAGGAACGACGAGAGAAGCTTGGAAAAGATTACATTTGTGGAAAAAAAAGGTGAGACTAAAGACTTTTAAGTCAAGTCTGATGGATGTATGTATTATCGAGGAAGAATTTGCATTCCTCATAATGATGATATGAATAAATATATTCTTTCTGATTCTGAGGCACATTATAGTCCAATGACTATGTTTCTAGGCATGAGTAAGATGTATCAGGATGTAAAGTGTCGATTTTGGTCGCCAGGTATAAAAAGAGCCATTTCTGAGTTTGTTGCTACATGTCTGACATGTCAACAGTTGAAAGCTGAACATCAAGTGTCTTCAGGATTATTGCAATCAATTTCTTTCCCAAAGTAGAAGTGGGAGAGAGCCAATATGCATTTTGTTACAAGGCTACCTTTGACATCAAATAAGAAGGATTCCATTTGGGTGATAATTGACCGGCTAATTAAGTTGGCACATTTCATTCAAGTGCGAATGGACTACACCTTGGAGTGCCAGCACAATCATATTTGATAGGGATCCAATGTTTACTTCACAATTTTGGAATTTTTTGCATAAAGTTTTGGGTACTCAATTGAATTTCAGTACGACCATTTATCCACAGACGGATGGTTAATCAGAGCATACTATTCAGATATTAGAAGATATGCTGAAGGCACGTGTGATTGAGTTCAAGGGGTCATAGGAAAAGTATTTGTCTTTAGTAAAAGTTGCCTACAACAACAGCTATCAATCGAGCATAAAAATGACTTCGTATGAAGCTCTATATGGGAGAAAATGTCAAATACCATTAAATTGGTTCGAGTTAAAAGATTGAAATCTTGTTGGCCCAGATTTATTGAAAGAGGTTGAAGATAAAGTAAAGATAATTCAAGATAATCTTAAGATGACATCTGATCGACAGAACTCTTATGTAGACTTGAAGAGAAAAAGATATTGAATTTCATGAAGGAGATAAAGTTTTTCTTAAAGTATCGCATTGGAAAAAAGAATTTTTGCGTTTTGGGCACAAAGGAAAGCTATGTCTAAGATTCATTGGACCTTATGAGATCTTAAAAAGTATACAATATTTTTCATGTGTCGATGTTTAGAAAGTATCGATCGGATCCTTCACATGTCATTTTCATCGGAGAAAATTGAGATCTGATAAGATTTGACTTATGAAGAAGAACTAATACGGATTTTGGCTTGAGAAATCAAAAAACTGCGTAGCAAGATGACTCCTCTAGTTAAAGTGCTTTGGAAAAAGTATAAAGTCTTAAAATTCGAGGATGAATTTTATTTAAGAGGGGGAGAGTTGTAATACCCTAAAATTTTCATAGTGACCAAAATGAAAATTTTGAAAGTTTGTTGGTCAAAATAGAAAATTGGGAAAGTTTAAGGACCTAGGTGGTAATTTTTTCAAAAAGAATTTTATTTCATAAATGGATTTAGTTAGTGACCACATTATAAATTTTTAAAGTTTGGTAACTAAAGTATAAACTTTGGAAAAGTTTAGGGACCAAAATAATAATTTTAAAAAGTTACAAATTGGCCTAGTGAATAAATATTTTATCTCAAGAATAACGTTTTTGTGGGAATGTTAATACGAGTTTTGCAATAAAAGTTATATAGCAAGGAAGTTGAGGAACAATTCGGTAAATCGGATCGAATAGAAAATTTGGGAAAATTTGAAGGATGACAAATTAGACCGAAAAAATTATTTTCACATTTTTAAATTTTGGAAAATAATATAAATCTTTATATTTAAGAGTTTAATTCCATGTATAATTTGGACCATTGGATTAAAGTGGCAAGATTATGATTTTTAGATAAAGGCAAGGGCAAATCGGTAAACTAAGATCTTATTTGTTCATCTTTGACTTATGGGAGATGATAAGGTTGAGGTGTCATATTATGGTAGATGATAAGGTTAGGTGTCTTGGTTTAATGGTGATTATGAAGTTTCATTAAGGATAAATTGGTAATTTCCTAGTTTAATGAATTTAATATTCATTAAAGGTAAATGAAAGGTAAAGTTAGCATGAAAAATATCTAAAGTTTCATGCCAAAGTATTCATCAACTTCTCCATTTCCGTGAGTTTCCTAAGGTAAGGGAAAATATTTGTTTTCCATTTTTAAGCCATTTCTTATGGAATTCAAGTTTTGCCATGAAATAGGAAAGTGATGTAGTCGAAAAAAGCTATCTTTTGGTACCAATTATGCTTGCTCAACTTGCTTAATTTCAAAGATCCCAAATCTTAGGGTTTATGTTCATGAAATGGTTCATGAAATTGATGATGAATATTAAAATTTTTGAGGTTGAATATTCATTTTCAAGCATGAATTATGATTAAAACATGTTAAAACTTCTTATAAATGATTCTATAAATTTCGGTCAAATGAAAAAATTACAGAACTTGGTGTTTTGATGAGAGTTGATTAGGTATTTCATTGTAGAGATGTTGTAAGTTTGATTGGAAGTTGATTTCATGCTTGAATCGAATCAAAATCGAGCAAAATCATGAAAACATAGTTTTTAAGGATAAAGTATTCGGTCATGGGTTATTTTTGTGAGACAAATTATGGAAATATTATATAAGGGATGAAAATGATGTAGGTAGTATTCTAAAGCTTTAGAAAAATTTGGGGACCATTTTATAATTTTTGAAAAGTTAGGGACCAATTCAATAATTTTGAAAAAGTTGTCAATGGTTATAATTGCCTAATAGTTGATGTACTATACTGGAAATTACTGTTTTGAAATTTAAATGAGTGTTTAGATGTGAAATATGACTATTTTGGAAGTTTGAAAAGATTGGTGATTTAAGTGCAATATTTACATAGTTGGGGGTGCTTAAATGTAATTGTACCTTTGTAAAAGTACTTGAATGGTAATAATTTCAATGTTGAAATTTTGGTATTAAGAATCTAAGTGATAAAATGGTGAAGGAACATTTTGTGTAAATTGGAAAAGTTGGTGCCAATGTTAAAAGGAATTATTAAGCGTTAATTATTTTGGTAGAAAATGAGTTTCAAGTATATTATGGATTTTTTTGGGGATGTGCTTATGTTAATACAATACTAACATATGTATTGTTATGAAATTGTGATTTATACAGACCGTGATTGATTTGTGATCGAAACAATCCAAGCATAAAAGGGTTTATTATGGATCGTAGTGAGGCACATCTTTTGGATATATATAAAGTATCAAGGTGAGTGCAATACATGCATGACAATGTACATGGATGTTTTATACATCAACAGGAAGACTTGTGATAAGTCGACCTTGTTTATATAAGCATGATATTATGTCATTTTTAATAACTTCGATATGACATTGATATGTCACAGTGTGAAATTATAGTGCATTGATCATGAATAATGTGATATTTGACCATGAATGTTATTTTGGGTATGAATTGCCCTAATGTTAAATATATGGTTATAGGATACCATGGATAAATGAATTAGACTATATGCACAATTAAGTCATTGAGGGACATGGTATAGTTGGTATGCCATAGAATCCAGCAGCAGGCTACATATTCGGGATTAGACTAAAGGATACTTAGTATATATGGTGGGCACGACCTTATGTGTCATATTCGAGACCGTACTTAAGGATACCTAGCACAGACGGTGGACATGACCTTCTATGTCATACTCGGGTTGCACTACGGTGCATATATATTTGACTCGTGTACCTAGGGTCCTCAAGTTTAAGTTGGGCTATGGTTAATTGGTTAATAAATAGTAAGCATGCAAATAAGCTTAAGAGCTTATGGGATAAATGACAAGTATATTGGTAAGAAACTTTATATTTGGTTATATCACGTTGATCATGGTAAAATATTGGTCATGTCGGTAACATGATCATATGGCATTTGTTTATGACATTAAATTTCATGCATGAGTTGTATTGCACTATTTATTGTTTTTAATTGTCTCACCAAGTATATACTTAACGTGTGATGATTTTCACGCGTAGGTAAAAAGTCAAGAGTAGAGTAAATAGTACAGGGCACTCTAGACATCAAGGAATATACTACATTATCAGTAAGACATCCTATGATGTGATTTTGACTTAGTTAGTGGCATGTACTTATAAATGTCCTAGTTGCTCTGTTGAACTATTTTGGAATTGGTTTGTAATGACTTAACTAAAATGTTTTACTCTATTTCAGTATGGATAGCATAAATCCATACTAATATATGTTTTAAATAGTATGTGATAATTGATGTGATATGATAATTTTATATTATCAATTACCATTTTAAGAAAATACATTTTTAAATTAGTTTTGAATGGGAAAATATTTTACAAAATTTCTGGTGACATCTATAATCTGTATAAGTATAATTATATGGGTTTTAGGTGTTACAATACTAACCCCTAAGTATCGATACTATCCATTTGGTATCGATACTAAACGATGAATGATTGAAGGGCAGTATCGATACTGTTGAACCAGTATCGATACACCTATGATAGGGTATTAATACTCTCCAGTTATCGATACAAAAGTTTACTTCGATGTTTTCAAAAAATACCTCGGTATCGATTCTGCTATTAGGAGTATCGATACTCTACCCTCAGTATCGATACTCCCTTGAGTACTGATACCAAAATTGGCTACTGGAACCTTGATCTCGAAACCCCTCTTGAGAGTGTCGAAACCAGACCTATAGTATTGATACTCAATGAATTAGTATTGATACTTCTAACTCAAAATCCCCTTATTTTTCCCTTCGTAAGAACAATATTGGTATTGTACTTCCAGTACTGATTTCTAAACCAAGAAATTTCCTATTTGGACACGAATTTGACTGCCAAAACCACTCTTAAGCCCTACTAAGGTTCTCTTACATTATTAAAGTCTTATGTAGGATAAAAGGGATCATAATAGGTCATTGAACATGTTGAAAAATATCAAAAACAAGGATCTACCACGGATGCTCATTCATACTTCACAACTAGTATGAAGGAGTTGTAATTGTGTTACCTTGGCCTTCTAGCTGCTGGAAACGTCCTCAAATAACCCAAGGGTCAATTTCTCCTTCCCTCTAGCCTTGGAGATTTATCTCACTAATCAAAGGAAAGTAAATGACTTACTAATTGATCTAAGGATTTGGATTGAAGTTAAAGATACTTCCTAAAACTTAAATCCACTAAAAACGAGTTGGTGCCACTTGGTTTATTAAACCCTTACTAAAACCCTTTTATAGCTACTATGGCTCAAATCTTGTGTTTGGAGGCTTAAATTAAAGCTTGAAAGGTGGATATGAATATTATTACCTTCACAAACTATGTTTTGATTTTTTGAATAACTCTTGAAGAGGAAATGGAAAGATTAAGGGGGAGATAGAGGACAAAGTTGGTGAATACTATGAGGGTGTACCAATGTGAAATCACCAAAATTAATAGATGATCAACTTTTATTTAAAAAAAGGGTGAAATTTCTCCTTTAGTCCTCCATTTTCTATCCTATGATTACAAATGTCCCCTTTTTATACCAAAGCTAAATGAACCAAGCTCTCCTACAAGGAATTTGGGCTTATCTAGCCTATCTCGGGTCAACACGAATCTACTAACTCGAAATTTGGGCCGTTACAATCTTTTCCATCAAATCTTCTAATCTATTACCTTCACATAAAATGTTTGTCACCCGAATAAACCAATTTTGAGTTAAAAGCTTGATCAAGTGGGGTACTATGTGTGAGACCTTATCCATGTTTGTACATTGTTATAAAATTGTAAACACCTTTCTACATTTGGTTTCCACAAAGATGTTTTGCATGCCTAACTCCCAAGTTGTTGTCATGCTTTGTATATGCCCCAGTCCCAGAGTTCAGCATCCAACACCAAAAACTGACTAAGGACCTTCATGAACCCCATCAACCAGTTACTATACAAATCACATATAACGCCTCCCTGAACTAAGAGACTGAATGTTAGATTACGGGAACTATCTGCATTGATCTTTACCCATCCATCCGAGGGAAGTTTATAATGATGTAACACCCCTAACTCGTATATATGTACTATTACGAGTTAAAGATGTAATATTAATTATTCAAAACATTTCTTAACCCAAAATGGTAAAATTTTGTTTCTTTTAAAAATTTCTGAATTTAACATTTTATAGAATAATTTCTCATAGAAAATCAAAATATAATATTTCTACTTCTAATTCAAATCCATTTTCAGGCAATAATAGGCAGTTCTGCTATGTTTCATATAATAAATGAAACTATGAAATTTTAAAATCAAATTAATTAATATATAAAATAAAATAAAATTTAATATATTAAAATTTATTCATACAATTAATTATATTTAATACTAACCATATTTATAATTTGTAAACATTTCTTATTTATAATTTGCAAACATTTCTTACTCATACACAAGCCAGCAAGAAAATTTATAACACAATAGGAAGTCATTATTGTTACTTTTCAATATTCCTTGATGGTTGATGCCAGACCTAGCTCCTTGCTCTTCTCACTATCTTTTACATGCTGGTGAAAATCATCACACACTAAGTATACACTGAGTGAGGCATTCATAGAAATTTTCAAGGCAATGCAACACATAAATGTAAACATTAATAATATTCAATGCATTATGATCACTTTACTTGCATTTTTAATCATGCTACTAATATTAACATGATATGAATCACATATAAATTTTTTACCAATATCCTTGCCATTTATTCATAAGCTCATAGCTTATTCACCTGTGTATCAAGTATTAACCAATAAACCATAGCCTAATTTAAACCCTGAGGAACCTGGGTACAAGAGTCAAATATGCACCGAAGTGCTTACACATTAGGTTGTGCCCTCCATATGCACTAGGTATCCTTTATTGCTAAATTGATATGCAGCTGCTACTAGACTCTATGGCATGCCAACTATACCTTGTCCCTCAATGACTCACTTGGCCATATAGTATATTTTCATTTCATCCATAGCAAAGTATATTACTATAATTTAACATTGGGCAATTCATACCCAAAATAATATTCATAGTAAACATCATATATATTCAACCTTTGACATATTTAGAATATGTCATTCATATGACAAATTACACCAATATCATGCCAATATAAACAAGGTAGACTCATCGCAAGTCTTCCTAATGATGTGTAAAACATCCACGTATAATGTCATGCATGCATGGCACTCACTTTTAAACTTTATTTACAAGTCAAAATATAAGCCTCACTAAGATTTAACTTGATCCTTTTCTTTTAATTTGGTTTGATCCCAAAATTTATCATAATTTCAAATTATAGCAATTTGCATTACCTTCAAAGAAATATTAATTTGTATTAATCTACACACTTATTAATTATTCTGTTTATACCACTGGAAACTAGAATTGAACATGAATCTAATCGTATAAGGAACTTCTTCTAGTTCAATTTGTACAACTTATAGTGATTTTTCAAAGTTGACTTACAGAAGTGCTGCCTTATTTTCTAACCTATCATCGATTAAAAAATCATATCTTTTTGTATACTCATTGAAATTAGTAGTTGTTTATTTTAAAAATAATTAGACTGATAAAAAATATAACGGTATAAAAATCACCCTCTAATCATTTATGTAGAATTTATGGTGATTTTCTAAACTTACTGTTTAGATCGTAAATCTAGGCAGATTTCACCAAATTTCATTTTCAGTTATTCGCTAATTCTATTAGCTCACCATATGCACATATATGCATAAATCACAAAGTCACATAACATTAGGAGTCAATTCTTATCATAGCAACTCCATCATTGGATCATCGCAAGCCAATATTTATTCGATAACATAAGTACAAATTAAATATGCACTCACCTAGTGTCCTTAGCTTGTAACCTTCCTTAGAAATTCATATTTCATCCTTTAGCTTCTCCTTAGCTTTAATATTGTTTGATAGAAATTCATATTTCATCCTTTAGCTTCTCCTTAGCTTTAATATTGTTTGATCTTGATTTCAAGCACACAATCTAAATGAGCATCATTTACAAACTATATGCAATTCAAACCACATGTTAGAATCTTACAAACATAGGCATTCATTACAAAATAAATTCCTAAATAATCTTTTGATGTTGATTCGATACAAAGTCCATGTCAAAACATAAATGTTGACATTAACACCTCTGTTTGACCATTCAAGCTCCTTTTTATCCAAACTTCACATAACATTTTCACTTAATTTCCCAACTTTTCCATATTTTTTATTTGAACCTCAACTTTTACTAAGTTTCCAAAATAATCCAATTTCACATTCTAACATCAATTCAACACTCTAACATTAATTTTCAGCATATTCCATCAACTATTAAACAATTTGGGATCTAAGTACCAAGTAAGATTAGGATGCGATATTGGTACCAAATTATAGAGTTCTTCGAATAGAACAATTTTTTACTTCACACTTTAATCCAAAAACCTAAGGAAATTTCTTGAAAATGAAATATAAAATATTTCTCCATGCTTTGTGAAGCTCATGTGCATGGATAATTTTGTAGAAGAATTGTCATTAAATTTCTAGTTAATTTCATGTTAATTTGTCATTTATTAAACTTAAAAGAATTTAAAATTCATTTAATGAGAAATGACAATTTTACCATTAATGAAACTTGATAATTATATCCATACTTTGATACATAACAATTATCATCCTCCAAAGTCAAACATGAACTTATTTTACCCTTTACAACTTTACCCATGCATTTTTCCAAAAATTTCAATCTTGCCATTTTCATCCAATGGTCCAAATTGAACATGGAAATAAATTCTCAAACTCAATGATATATATTATTTTCCATCCTTTTTAAATGTGGAAATACTATTTTTAAGCTTAATTTAGCATCCTTCAAAATTTCTCAAAAATTATATTCGATTTGATTTACGTAAATTTTACTTGACTTTAACACTTTATAGTTTTTAATAAAAAATACATTTCAGAAATCTTATTTCCATGAAAACATCATTCTTGGGGGTGAAATATTCATTTATAGGATAAAGTTTCTTTTTGGGAAAATTACCACTTTGATCCTTGAACTTTTCCTAAGTTTATATTTTATCCATTAAACTTTCAAAAATTATATTTTGGTCACTAACCAAAATTTGGGGTATTACAATTCTTCCCCGTTGAGTAAATTTGTCCTCAAATTTTTAATACACATGTGATGTAAATAGATTAAAACACTGATTTTTCATATCTTGTTCTTTATTCTTATTAGTTTTTCCAACCTTTGATCTCTCTATCGAACTTTAATAAGTATTGGTTTCATAAGTCAAATTTTGATTGAATCTTAATATCCTCCAATATGATAACACGGGAATGATCTGATTGATACTTTAAGAAACATTTATCACTATTTTAATAGAATATATCTATTCTTTTTTTATCTAAATAAGACTTTTGTAAGTCGATACCTATCTTGAGATTATCTTAAATAATCTTTATTTGTTACAAAGTCCATTGTAACTTGTTTCCATTCCCTTTGAGGAATGGAATTTGTTGTAACAATCTATTAGGCACTTGTTGCTCTACTTTAACTTGTTGACATATCATGCATTTAGAAACAAACTCGGTGATAACTCTTTTCATGTCTATCACTTATATCGACCTTTTACACGATAATACAAGCATCCATCAGGCTTAACTTTTGGGTCATTGGTTTCAACTTTTTCCAATCATTATATTTTTGTCAAGCATAACAAGTTTCATCTTTTCTTTAAAGATCCTTTACTTGTTCTAGAAACATAGTCTTTAACTTAAATTATACAATCAAAGCACCGTCTTTCTTTAAAGACAATCACATATTCAAAACTCTCAGAAAGATATATCTTCATGATTTATTGTATCAGCCACCACATTAACCTTCCCTGATGGTAGTTGATAAGCACATCATCATTCAATAAGTAATTCAATCTATTTCCTTTATTTTCACTCATTCGAGTTAACACATATTTTTTTTACTTTTGAGATCCGTATAGATATAGCGTCACTCACCATATAAATAGTGGTGTTATATAAATGAAGTAAACATAACTGTTGCCCACTCAAGATCATGAGTTCGATGATTTATTTCATGATTCTTTTGTTGCTTTGAAGCATAAAACATAATTTTTCCTCTTGCATACCCGCGCATCCTAAACCATTATGAGACGTATCACTCAATATCACAATCTTTTTCGGATTGGATTACACTAACCCTAGGGCTTCTTTAAGTATTCTCTTTAACATCTCAAAATTTTCTTGTCACTTATCACTCCAAATGAAAGATACGTTTTTACTCAATAACTTGGTCAAAGGAAGACAATCATCGAAAATTTCTTTCTAAACCTTCGATAGTAATCAACAAAGACCAAGAAACTTTGAATTTCTGAAGCACACTTTGGAATTTATCATTTTACCATGATGATTGTAATTATACATTTTATTTACTGATTTTATTGCATAAAGGCATTGCCGCTATTACTTTCTGTTATATATATGTGTTTAACATAAACTGGAAGATAATAAAGTCCATATAATAACATAATTGTTATTATTAAAAGGTCCATAGTCAAGTATTATTATGGGCATGGATAATAATAATACACTTAAGACTAACATGTTATTAATTGAGGACAACGGGTTGTCATTGACATAAAGATGTCAGAATTGATACATGATTATATTGTTAGAGAACAATGTATTGGATTAACCCACCATGAGCATATGTCTTGCATTATTATGTGACAGTCATAACATTGCTCATGGTGATGATTAGATGTATGATCCTCAGACTTTAGATTAATGATATCCCAGCATATATTGTTGTATGTTTTGATACAGTTAAACATGCTCCGTAATTGGTTGCTATATAAAGACTGTTATTGAATATATCTCGATATATGTAGTGGGTATATAGGATTAAGATAGGATTTGTCCTTCCTACATAATAGGAAATATATCACAAACCACTTGATTGAATGAGACTAGAAATGCATGGCAATGCTCGAATAAGTTGATAAGAGATATCACAAATTATTCGTTAATTAAAGTCTACTCTAGATATCAATAAACGATAGATGGGTTATACAATTGTGACTATTCCAATACTTGTGCCTATTATAGATATAAAGGATAAAAAGGTGTAATACATAAAAGAGTTAATCACGAAGATGATATGTTAAATCATATTTTCTTGTAACTTAGGTGAAAATGATATGTTGCTAGATGTCACTCATTGTATGTAATATTAGAATTGTTCTAATAATTACTGCTAACGTTACAAGAACCTACAGGGTCACACCCTAGGACTAAAATGAGCAAAGATGTACAATTTGTTGTACGTTACTAAAATATATCTAGAGTTAATATATGTACATTTGATATACCTTTGTTTTAATTATCCTAAATATTTAACTTAAATTAATTAATTAAATATTTAATTAATAAAATCCTAATATGTTAGGGTAACTTAGATATAAAAGGAGGTGTAAGGTCTAGCATCCGTTTTTACGCATGATCTTCAGCCATTTTTCTCAAAAATAGTTTTGGGAAAAGAAAATATTACTCTCAATCGGGTGAAATTAGTAGGGGCCAAGACGTGGTTTTATGGAGGCTTACGATTCGAACCGATCAACACCACCATTAGTTGTTGTTATCTTTGTTTTTTTTAAGGAATCCACTATAAGTATTCGCATCCTTTCCTCTTGATTTTGGTTTATCGTACTTGGATCGTTGGTGAGGTCATCGAATATTTATTTCCGTTGCACCATGGGGTGAGTCAGTGGTCTCAACAATGGCCAAGGAGTACAACCTTAGACAACCAGCGTTTACTCTTCGTCAACTTATCATACAACTTTTCTCCCGATGAGTTGGAAGAACTATACAAATATATGCATCATGTTCTTCTTTGATCTTAAAATAGATCAAAACATCATCAATTAGAACTACCATAAATTAATCCAAGTATAACTAAAATACTCAGTTTATCAAATCCATGAATATCGTAAGAAAATTCATTAAACCAAATGACATTATCGTAAACTTGTAGTGTCCATACTGAATTCTAAAAACTGTCTTAGGTTGATCTTGTTCCTTATCTTTATCTATTAATATCTAAATAGGGGATAAATCTTAGAGAACATCAATTTAGCTTTTAACGGATTAAAAGATCATCAATCCTCATATTATGGTACTTATTATGTATTGTTAACTTATTTTGATTGATGATAATCCATGCATAATTGCATATACTCGTCTTTCTTTTCTCAAATAACAGTGGTGCGTCCCAGATGAAACGCTTGGTCTTGTAAATACTGGATCTTAACAATTCGAATAATTATGCCTTTTAAGCCTCTAAGATCAATCGAATCCAATCAATACGAGGTAATAGAAATAAATACAGAACCCAATAGCACCTCTATATTATTTTATTTACTTTTCATCTCAATCTGGAAGTAGTCCATGTAACTTTTGCGGATACACTTCTGGATACTCTCTAACAGTTGAAATATCTTCCAATTTAACTATGAAAGTTTGAGTATCCATCTAATTTACTAAGAAGGCTCGGCTACCTTACAACAATAACTACATCATAGTTACAGCTAAAAATCACATTAACAAATGGATTTACTCATTTTCCTTACCACTAATATCTCAAAACTTTTTTGAATTGTTTAAAATCAATCACTTTAAGTGATAATTCATTGTGACATGATAGGGTTACTCAATCCATTCTAAAAATTACCTTCGAAAGGTATATCAAGTCCATTAAAACCCAACACTTCGAAACTTTAACAGACAATTATTGTCTATAAGTACGACTCACCCCCGCACTCTGGCTTAAATAGTTAGTCGTACACATGTCATTTAAGATCAATTCTATCAGAATGTTCCATTATTTAATCAATAATGTACTTATGTATGAATGAGGGATTCCTTAAACTTATATTGACACATCTTACTATGTCGATGCATCATCTTATTTAGACTAAATAGGATAATTGTGGCTAACTGCATTACTATCACTATTAGCTTAAACCTCTTTCTTGGTCACTTACATCAAACCCTCTATTGCACACATCTTATACGTACATTACATTTATGCACCTTAATAAGTAAGGAGCGGCATCAATCAAACCTTAGAAACACTATATCAGTAATAATGACATCCTACTGGCATGCATACACTTTTTTACTCAAAAAAAGCTCGATTTAGCCCTAGAATCGACTACACATACAACTCTGATACAAAACAATGTAACACCCTTAACCCATATTTGTGTAATATTACGAGTTAAAGATGTCACGTTAATTATTCAAAACATTTCTTAACCCAATATGGTAAAATTTTGTTTCTTTTAAAATTTTCCAATTTTAACATCTTATAAAATAATTAGTTAGAAAATCAAAATATAATATTTTAACTTCTAATTCAAATCCAGTAACAAGCAATTTTTCTTTATTTCATGTAATAAATAAAAATATCAAATTTTAAAATCAAATTAATTAATACATTAAGCACAATTTAATATAATAATATTTATTCATATAATTAATTTTATTTAATACTAACCACATTTATAATTTGCAAACATTTCTTACTCGAGGTGCATTACTCTTCTCGCTATCTTTTACCTACGCATGAAAATCGCCACACACTATGTATACACTAAGTGAGGCATTCATAGAAATATTCAAGGAAATACAACTCATAAATGCAAACGATTCAATCATACTACTAATATTAACATGATATAAATCACATATAAATTTCTTACCAATATACTTGTCATTTATTCCATAAGCTTTTAAGCTTATTCACTTGTATATCAATTATTAACCAATAAACCATATCCCAATTTAAACCCTAAGGACCATGGGTGCTCGAGTCAAATATGCATCGATTTGCTTACATATACGGTCGTACCCACCATATGCATCAAATTTCTTACACACAAGGTCAACCCACCATATGGACTGAAGTGCTTACACATAAGGTCGTGCCCACCATATACACCGAAGTGCTTACACATAAGGTCGTGTGCACCGTATGCACTAAAGTGCTTACACATAAGGTTGTACCCACCATATGCACTAGGTTTCTCTTAGTGCTAAACTGATATGCAACTGCTACTAGAATATATAGCATGCCAAATACACCATCCCTCAAAGACTTATTGGGGCATATATTCTATTTTCATTCCATCCATGGTAATGTATATTAATATAATTTATCATTGGGAAGTTCATACCCAAAATAAAATTCATAGTAAACATCATATATATTCATGATAACCATCATATATAATAACCATTAATCAATGCATTTTATATTCAACCTTTGACATATTTAGAATATGTCAGTCATTTATAGATGACATCAATATCATACCAATATAAACAAGGTAGACTTATCGTAAATCTTCCTAAAGATGTGTAAAACATCCATGTATAATGTCATGCATGCATTACTCACTTTGACACTTTATATACAAGTCAAAATATAAGTCTCACTAAGCTTTAACTTGATCCTTTGCTTTTGATTTGGTTCGATCCCAAAATTTATCACAATTTCATATTTTGGTAGTTTGCACAACCTTCAAAGAAATATTAATATATATTAATATAAACACTTATAAATTATTCAGTGTATACCACTGGAAACTAGACTTGAATACAAATCTAATTGTATAAGGAACTTCTTCTAGTTCAATATGTACAACTTATAGTGAATTTTCAAACTTGACTTACAAAAGTTGTTTTGAGCAGAATCTACTGCCCTGTTTTCTAACCTATCCTTGATTAAAAATTCATATTTTTTTATTATCCTTGAAATTAATAATTGTTTTTTTTTAAAAAAACTAGACTGATATATAAATCAAACGATATAAAAATCATCCTCTAATCATTTATGTAGAATTTATGGTGATTTTCTAAACTTACTCTTTAGATCATCTAGGCAGATTTCACCAATTTGCATTTTCAACTTATTCACTAATTCTATTAGCTCACCAAATGCACATATATGCATAAATCACAGAAGTCACATAACATTAGGAGTCAATTCTTACCATAGAAACTACATCACTGGCTCATCACAAGCCAATGTTTATTTGATAGCATAAGTACAAATTAAATATGCACTCACCTAGTGTCCTTAGCTTGCAACCTTCCTTAGAAATTCACAGTTCATCCTTAAGAATATCCTTAGATTTAATATTGTTTGATCTTGATTTCAAGCAAACAATCTAAATGAGAATCATTAACAAAACATATGGAATTCAACCCACATGTTAGAATCTTAGTAACATAGGCACACATTAGGAATAAAATCGTAACAAATCTTTCGATGCTCACTCGATACAGATTCCATGAAACAACATAAATGTTGACCTTAGCACCTCCATTTGATCATTCAAGTTCCTTTTTATCCAAAATTTACATAACATTTTGACTTAAGTTCCCAACTTTTCCATATTTGTGATTTGAACCTAAATTTTTACCAACTTTCCAATATAATCTTATTTCACATTCTAACATCAATTTCAACACTCTAACATTGATTTCCAGCATAATCCATTAACTATTTAAAAATTAAACATTGATCCCATAATTTTCCCTAATTATTAAGTAGGTCCCCCAACTTTCATAAAATTAGAAAAATGCCCTTATAACTTTCTAAGGTTTGTAGAATCCTTCCTACATCATTTCTAACCCTTACATATTTTTTCTCACTTTCAAAAGCTTAGGCCAAATATTTTTAGGGGTAAGGTTTAATGATTTCAATTTGACTCAAGCATGAAATCAACATCTATTTGACATTTCCAAGTCGCTACAATTAAACCCCTAACCAAATTTCATCAAAACACAAACTTCACCAAATTTAAGGTTTAGGTTGAATACACAAAAACATCTCTAGGTGGTTTTAATCGCCAATCAAACTTGGAAATGATTCTATAATATCAAAAACCTCAAAATTCAACATCAATTCTTGAAATCCTAACATGTTCTTAAATCCTAAAATTTGAGATCTAAGTACTCAAGCAAGATTAGCATGCAATATTGGTATCAAATTATAAAGCTCTCTGAATAAAACAATTGTTGAAAACATTTTGACGTTTCGATAGAACAAATTAAATGATATTGAATTTTAAGATTTTATAATCATTTTTAAAATATATTTGATTAAGTCATTCAAATATCAAAATATTACTCCAAGTTTTTCAAATATCAATTTCAATCCTTACTAAAGTGTAAAATTGTGTTTTAAACTTGTTTACAAAGTATCTCGAACATTAATCAAGCCAAAAATCAATTTTATGTAGGGATGTATCAATGCACTAATTGATGTATCGATGCACACCCTATTTCGAATGCATTTTGTGTACCGATGAACAGACCATGCATCGATGCACTCTTGATTTTATTGAAACATCAAATACATTCTATGTACCGATGCACAAAGAATGAATTGATACACTCCTGGCTCTTTTGAAACATCGAATGTAATTAGTGTACCGATGCACTCCATGTGTACCGATGCACTAAGTCCTATAACGGTCGAAATATTTGAAATTTAAACATAGTGTACTGATGCACCTTACGTGTGTACCGATGCACATAGGCTCCCAACAATATTTTTAAATGATAATTACACAATAACGGCTCTATTGACTTCACCAATGATCCCCAACGTTCAAAATTGATCAATAACAAGAAACAAGAATTGAGAGAGAATTAAAGAGAAAGCATCAAACCTCAAGTTTGAGCATTTCAAGCCAAATGTTCATTCAATATTCATTTTACTTTCAAGAACACTTATTTTGCTCAATTGTATTCATTCTTGAGTGTTCTTTCTTTGTTCTAGAATTGTGCAAACATCTTGCCTTGTGAGGTTTTTCTGTAAATTTGTGAAATTAGTATTATTCTCTTTGGGAGAGATTGTTCCCAAGAATTTGGGGTATAATTCTTGAGGGAGTTGTAATGTTACTCTTTGTCCTCAAAAGAAAGACAAATTAGTGAATTTGTGGAAAATCCTTAGTGTGGATAGCTAAGGTAGTGGACGTAGACTTTGGTTGAGAATATCGAACCACTCTAAATCGCTGTGCAATTATTTTTTATTTTTCGCAAAAGCTTCCACCAAATTTTTTATTGCCAATCACCCCCTCTTGTCCGATTTGTCGATCGATTAACTCAATAATTGGTATCAGAGCCTCACTCATTTGAAGGTTTAATCGCCTCTTGAGTCGATTCGGGAAGAGTTATATTGATATTCAAGTCATCAATGGCCTCCACTTCAAACTTCGACTTTGGTCTTGATTCAATGCCCGTCAACAAGCCTCCTTTCTTCAATGGAGCTAATTATGCTTATTGGAATAATATAATGAGGTACTTCATTCAAGAAAGTGACATGGGAGCATGGAATATCATAGAAGACGGATACATCAAACCTTCCACTCAGTCAAGATTGTGGAGTGAATGAGAGACAAGAATGTTCCAGCTCAACTCAAAGGTTATCCACATCATATTTTATGCTTTTAGACCAGATGAATACGTGAGAGTTTCATCTTGTACAACCACCAAAGAGATATGGGATAAACTACAAGTCACTCATGAAGGCAGAAATGAGGTAAAAGAATCTAAAATTAATCTTTTAACTCATAACTATCAAAATTCCAAGATGAAACATGATGAAGACATCAATGCTATGACGGATAAGTTTTCCACGATTGTCAATGGTCTAAACTCATATGGAGAGATCATTCCAAATGAGAAGCTTGTGCAGAAGTTAGTTTACTCTCTTCCAAAATCTTGGCAATCAAAGAAGATGGCGATCATCGAGGCTAAAAATTTAAAATCCTTGACCCTCGATGAGCTTATCGATTATCTTGTCAAGCATGAAATGATGCTTCAAGATGAGGTAGACCTCGAGAAAAGGGATGAGCCAAAGAAGGAGACGGAGAAAAAGAAGAACGTTTGAGTTACTCTCAAATTCACAAAAGATGAGAGTGATTCTGATGAAGATGACGATGACGAGGAAATGGCATTATTTGCCAAACAGTTTAGAAAACTAATGAAGCCCAATAGAGGAAGAAAATTCAAAAATAATGAAGGCTTCAAGAATAAACCAAAAGAGAATGACCTTATCATTTGTTATGAATGCAAAAAGCCCAAGCATGTAAAATACGATTGCCCATAATTAAAGAAAAAGGGTCAATCCAAGAAGAAGCATAAGGCACACATGGCTACATGGAGCGATAATGAAGCCTCAGATGAAGAGGAACAAAAAGTAGCAAACTTGTGCTTGATGGCTTTCGGGGAGTATTCTCAGGTAACCTCTAGCTCATTTAATTTCGAAGATTATTCTTTTGATTAGCTATTAGAGGAATATACTAGGTTGGCCTCAGATTATGAGAAATTATTTTTAAAATACAAAAATGATATTTCAAAATTAAAAAATGAAAATAATCTCATATCCAAGACCAACGTTAACCTTGAAAGTAAAATTAAGGATTTGCAAATCAAACTAGATGAGTTTGAAAAGAAAAATATTTGTTTGCATAATTTATTTTCAAGAGTGAATGATGATCATCAAAAGAAAATTGATGATCTTAAAGCTTCTTTTGATAAAGTTGGAACAAAACGTTTTGAAAATGGAGAAAGTTCAAAATCCAACTTTGTTAAAAAAAGTTTTAAAAACTATAATCATAGAGATCCCCGAAGAACCTCTAATGGAAAATTTGTTAGAAGTATATGGGTTCCTAAAGAACTCATTACTACTAAAGATAAGGATATCTTACACAAATGGATACCCAAGGGGACTGGGATTTTAAGTAGTAATGAATATGGACCCAAAAGAAATTGGGTACCAAAAATAAAAATTAATCTATGTTTGTAGGGAAATGATCATTACTACAAGGAACGAGAATTAAGTTAAAACTCATGGTACCTTGATAGTGGATGCTCAAGATATATGACCGGAGAAAAAAGCCGGTTCATCGAGCTAAATGACAAAATTGGAGGAGAGGTGACTTTTGGTGATGATTCAAAAGGTCACATTGAAGGTATAGATACTATAGGTAATACCCCTTCCATACAAATTAAAGATGTTTTATATGTGAATGTGTTAAAGCATAATCTATTGAGTATTAGTCAATTTTGCGATAAAGGACACAATGTCTTAAAGTCATTAACATTGCATCTAATTGGATTATGTTTGTTGGTCATAGAATAGGAAACATTTACATGGTGCATTTAGATTCTATTAATATGAATAATTTATGCCTATTTACTAAGGATGAGCATGATAGTTGGTTATGGCATAGGAGACTAGGACATACAAGCATGAGTGTTTTACAAAGACTAATTCAAGGAGATTTAGTAAGAGGGTTGCCAAAGCTAAAATTTGATAAAGATAAAATTTTTGATGATTGTGCTAAAGGAAAACATCAAATAGCTTCCTTTAATTCCATTAATGATGTATCAACTAGTAGAGTATTACAATTAATTCATATAGATCTTTTTGGGCCAATTAGGACTATTAGCTTGGGTGGAAAACAATATTGTTTTGTATTGGTAGATGATTATTCTAGATATACTTGGGTTCTATTTTTAAGTACTAAAGATGAAGCATTAGAAAATTTCATCATGTTTTCAAAAGTAATCCAAAATGAAATGTTACTTCATAACTAGTGTTAGGAGTGATCATGATACTGAATTTCAAGATCTTGGATTTACTTATTTTTGTAATTCTAATGGTATTAGCCATAATGTTTCAGCACCAAGAACCCCTCAACAAAATGGAGTTGTTGAGAGGAAAAATAGAACTTTAGAAGAAATGATTAGAATCATTCTTTGTGAAAATAATTTGCCAAAATATTTTTTTGCGGAAGCCACAAATACCGCTTGTTATGTTATAAACCGAGTAATGATTAGGTCAATTTTGAAGAAAACTCCATATGAACTTTTCAAAAATAAAAAACCTAACATTAGTTATTTCCATCCTTTTGGATGTAAATGTTTTGTTTTAAACAACGATAAAGAAAATCTTGGCAAATTTGATGCTAAAAGTGATGAAGGAATTTTTCTGAGTTATTTCTTAAATTCTAAAGCTTATCGAGTATTTAATAAAAGAACTTTAGTGGTAGAAGAGTCTATACATGTTGTTTTCGATGATAATCCCCTTCCAATGAAGGATTCTTGTGATGATGATGGCGTAGGTATTGTAAAAGCAAATGACGTTAGACATGACATTGGAGAACCATCATCAAAAGGAGAAACGAAAGATGAGGAAGCTCACGATGATCTCGAGAATCAAACCATTGAAGAAAGGGAAGTCTCTTAACCAAGAGAATACAACTATGTCAAGGATGGTGAGATAATAGGTGATCCATCCAAAGGGGTAACAACTTGATCTTCTCTTAGAAATATATGTAATTATGTTGTATTTATCTCATACATAGAGCCTAAGAATATTAAAGAAGCATTAAATGATGAACATTGGATTATGGCTATGCAAGAAGATTTAAATCAATTTGAGAGAAGTAAAGTATGGACATTAGTTGAAAGGCCTAGTAATAAGTATATTGTAGGTACTAGATGGGTATTTAGGAATAAGCTTGATGAAAGTCGTAATATAGTGAGAAATAAGGCTAGACTTTGTGGTCAAGGCTATACTCAAGAAGAGGGCATAGATTATGATGAAACATACACTCCCATAGCTAGGATGGAAGCAATAAGAATGTTATTAGCATTTGCATGTTTTAATGAATTTAAATTATATCAAATGGATGTTAAAAGTGCATTTTCAAATGGTTTCATAAAAGAAGAAGTGTATGTGGAACAACCTCCTGGTTTTGAAGATTCAAAATTTTGAGATCATGTTTTTAAATTGACAAAAGTGCTTTATGGTTTAAAACAAGCTCCTAGAGCTTGGTATGAAAGATTGTCAAACTTTTAAATTGAAAAAGGTTTTTCAAAAGGGAATGTTGACACTACATTGTTTTTAAAGCATAAAAGTAAAGATTTATTAGTAGTTCAAATTTATGTTGATGATATAATATTTGGTTATACTAATGATGTTCTTTGCCAAGAATTCTCTAAGTTAATGCATAGTGAATTCGAGATTAGCGTGATGGGGGAGCTCTCATTTTTCTTGGGACTCCAAATCAAGCAAAGAAAAGATGGCATCTTCATCAATCAAGCAAAATACGTTAAGGATATGCTCAAGAAATTTGGATTGGAAAATGGAAAACCTCATGTCACTCCAATTAGCTCGTCAAAAAAGCTTGACAAAGATGAAGGAGGTAAATGTGTGGATGTTAAATTATATAGGTCAATGATTAGTTCTTTTCTATATCTAACCGCAAGTAGATCGGACATAATGTTTAGTGTTTTCTTATGTGCTAGATTTCAATCATGCCCTAAGGAATCACATCTACTAGCCGTTAAGAGAATTTTTAGATACCTTAAGGGCACTCCTAGTTTAGGACTTTGGTATCCTAGAGACTCTAGCTTTAGCTTGCATGCCTTCTCTGATGCGGATTATGGAGGATGAAAAATAACTAGGAAAAACACCTTCCGTACTTGTCAATTCCTAGGAAATATGTTGATTTCATGGTTTTCAAAGAAACAAAATTATGTTGCATTATCTACCACTGAGGCGGAATACATTTCAGCCGGTAGTTGTTGTGCACAAGTTTTATGGATGAAACAACAACTTTTAGATTATGGAATTGAAGTTAGTATTATACCTATCAAGTGTGACAATACTAGTTCTATTTGTCTCACTAAAAATCCCATCCAACACTTTAGAACTAAGCACATTGAAATTAGACATCATTTCATTAAAGATCATGTCATAAAAGGAAATATAGTTCTAGAATATGTTGATACTTTGCATCAATTAGCGGATACTTTTACAAAACCTTTAAATAAAGAAAGATTTTGGACACTTAGGAGAGAATTAGGTTTAATTGACATATCTTCACTTAGTGTTTAAAATGATACTTAGCACTTTTAATTAGTTTTGAAAAATGCTTATAAAAATAATATTTTTGATTGCATTTTTTGCTAATAGTTTGGGGGAGTTTATGATTCTTAGTGAAAATTAATTATATGTTCAAATAAAATTTAAGGATAGATTTTATTTGATTGAACATTGTTAGTTTTTTATCTTTGAGTTGCCAATACAACTAGAGCTAATTAATTTAGCATTTTAAGTGTTTAAAACGGATTTTAACAATTTTGTGCACTATTCATCGATATAATATGAAAGCGCACTGATGCATCCCTTGAATATGCACCGATGCATCCCTTGAATATGCATCGATACATTATGAAGGTACATCGATGCATTCTTTGAATGTGCATCGATACACTCTGCTGTGTATCGATACACTCGTCAGGTTTTAGGTATTAAATCCCTAAAATTCTAACATTTTCTCAAAACCCATAAACACTCTCATTGCTGTCGTTCGCCTCCCTCCCACCCAAAATATCCATTCTTGCTTTAATCAACGATTTTAAGTCGGAATCCAACTGTTCTTCAACTTCTAAACTTGTTGGAAACGTGTTCATTTATTAAGATGCACAGGTACTGCCTGTACGGTAGTTCATCAACTCATGATGAAGTCTGTGGGTTGTATACATAGTGCATGTATGGTTATTCATCAACTCCTGATGCATTTTGTGGATTTGCACACTTAGTGCCTGTACGGTTATTCAACAACTCATAATGAATTTCGTGGTTTTGCACACTTAGTGCATGTATGGTTATTCATCAACTCATGATGAATTCTGTGGTTTTGTACACTTAGAGCCTGTACAGTTATTCATCAACTCATGATGAATTTTATGGTTTTGCACACTTAGTGCATGTACGGTTATTCATCAACTCATGATGAATTATGTGGTTTTGCATAATTAGTGCATGTACGGTTATTCATCAACTAGTGATGAATTATGTGGTTTTGCACACTTAGTACATGTACGGTTATTCATCAACTAATGATGAATTCCATGGATTTGCACAAGTAGTGCCTGTAGTACACGTAGTACTGATATACCATTGCAACATATATTTTTAACAATGTCAATTTATAACTCTTAATGTACATAGTAAATGCACTTACTTGGCTTTCCTCGCTACTGTATCCAAAATCCAAAGCGGATTACTCAGGTACTTTGCCCTTGCCTATCGTTTTGCTTGACTCGGGAGCTTGATTTTGATCTACTCAAGCATCCATTAAAGACACGTACAATATCAATTGTTAGTCTATTTCCTAATAATTATACTTAAACAATACTCAAAAGTACATATTATTAACTTTCTATAACACTCTCATACTATTTTAACATTTCTGGCTCAATAGTACTGATACCCCTACCATGGTATCGATACAACTATACTATGGTATCGATACTCTAATACGGTATCGATACCATTTTCACGTTCTATTATCAATGGTATCGATACCTCCCTCACAATATCGATACCCGCTTTCGGTATCGATCTGCTTCCATCAGTATCGATATTGGTTGCATCAATATCGATACTTCTTGCATCAGTATCGATACTACTCATCTATTTCTTCTCATTTTAAGCCTATAGTATCGGTATTGTTCTATCAATACCGGCACTCGTACCTAGATTTTCCAGTTTTTAACACGATTATTACCCAAATTAGGTCAAATTTCCTTATGTTTACACCCAACAATACTATTAAACTCTTCTTTACCTATCCATATTGACTTTCCTTCATTTAGCTTTTTAAAACCTTTAAAATTTTCCAAGAACATTTAAATCTAAGAATCACACCACTTTTTATAACATGTTCTTAATCCCACCCTATGCTTCTGATCTCTTATTTACATATTTGACAAGTAAAAAATACCAAATAACATCAGTATAAACTCATATTCTAACATAACACTCAAAAACCCATTTTCTTCAATCTCAGAAATCTCATCCATCTCTTAGCTTTAATCCCATTTAATCCTTCCTTAAGCTTCTATCATACTCAAGGCTTCAAAAACAAACCAAAAACGAAAGGATAAACTAGCAATTTTAAAACTCACCTTTGAGCTATAGAGGGGAGCTATCCACGGGGAAAGAAGAAGAAAAAAAGAGTTGACCTAAGTTACTCATTTTTCCCCTTATTTCTTTACTTTAATACTTTATAAAGAATTAATCTAAAATCCATTATATTCCAAATGACCAAAATACCCTTTTTAATTATCCCTTGTTACAATTTAGTCTAAACCACTAATCCAAATCATTTCTTATCTTTTATCATTTAATCACTTTAATCCTCAATTTTTAAATCTTTCCAATAAAGTCCCTAATTCGATATTTGGGGCATTACATCACAGATATGCTGCTGTGCTAATCTTAATAAGGTGAAATCCATCCGCACTGGGAGAAAATGAGCCGACTTAGATTACCTATTTATAATCACCCATATTGCATTGTTATTTCGTTTAGTCATAGGTAGCCCGGTTAGAAAGTCTATAGTCATATTCTCCCATTTCCATTGAGGAATCTGAATTAGTTAAAGAAGCCCTGAAGGAACTTGGTGTTCCGCCTTAACTTGTTAGCATACCAAACATTTTGCTACAAATTCATATATTTCCCTTTTCATATCCAGCAAAAAATACAACAATCTCAAGTCTCTATACATCTTATTACTACCCGAGTGGACTAAAAGCGGACTACAATGTTCTTTTTGAAGAATCTTACTGCGTAATTCCTCAACTGTAGGGAAACATAACCGACCTCTAAAAATAATACATTATCATCTCTTAGCTCAAAGCTTGCTCCATGTGAGCCCTCAAGCGATCGTTAGAACCTTGTAACATCTTGACTTCACCTACCAACTTGGGCTCTACTCGTAGTTCTTCTAATAATCCTCCATGCTTGAACAACCTCAACCGTGCTAACATAGCATTCAATTCTGCCATCAACTTCTTACTTAGCACATCAACCACTACGTTTGCTTTCCCTAGGTGATAGTCAATCACGCAGTCATAATCCTTTAACAATTCTACCCACCTATGCTACCTTAAATTCAAATCTTTCTGGTTGAGTAAGTACTTGAGACTTTTATGATCCGTGAGGATATGAAATTTTTCCCAAACAGATAATGTCTCCAGATCTTAAGTACAAACACTATGGTTGCTAGGTCTAAGTTGTGCGTAGGGTAATGTTGCTCATGCGACTAGAGTTGGCGAGACGTATATGCTACGACTTTCCCCTCTTGCATAAGCACGTATCCGGGAGCATTCAAGGAAACATCGCTATACACTATGATTTTTTACTAGATTCTGGTTGTGTTAAAATCGGTTCTTAGGTTAGAATAGACTTTAATTCCTCAAAGCTTTTCTGGCACTTTTCATCCAAAACAAATGGAACTCTCTTCTGCAACAACTTCATCATAGATGCAACTATCGTTAATAATCCTTTTAGAAATAGACGGTAGTAGCCCACAAGACCTAAGAAACTACGAACTTCTATCACAGTTCTTATCAATTCCCACTAAAAACAACTTGAATTTTCTAAGGGTCTACCAAAATGACTTCTGTTGAAACTACATGGAAAATAAAGGAAACTTCGGATAACAAGAACTTGCACTTCCCAAATTTAGCAAACAACTGAGGGTCTTGCAAAGTCTGAAAAACTATGTGGAGGTGTCAGTCATGTTCTTGTTCAGATCTTGGGTATACCAATATATCATCGATGAAAAATACCACAAACTGGTCTAAGTACAGGTGGAAAAATGGTTCATTAAGTCCATGAATTTCGCTGGGGCATTTGTGAGCCCAAATGGCATCACAATGAACTAATAGTTATTGTACCTTATCCTAAACGTCGTCTTTGCTATATCGGCTTCTTTAACCATCAACTGTTAATACCCCAACCTCAGGTCTATCTTTGAGAAAACATAAGTACCTTTAAGATAAACAAGAAGGTCATATATCCTAGAGAGAGGATATCAGTTCTTGATGGTTAACTTATTCAGCTAACAGTAATCGATGCATAACCTCAGTGATGCGTCTTTATTCTTTACAAAGAGAATCGACGCGCCCCCAAGGAGAAGTGCTTGATCGGATGAAACCCTTCTCTAAAAGCTCTTGAGTTTAGACCTTTAATTCCTTAAGTTCTTGAGTCATTACGTAGACTGTGGCGCAAAGGCGTTGGTTGTCTTCTTGATCAAAATTTGAGAAGTGATGGAGCATTGATTTGTAGAAATCGTCGTTGGATGGGTATGGGAAGATGTCTAAGCCTTCCATTTCGATTCTTTCCATGACTAAAAGCCAATGCCCAGTTTAGTATCAATTTTTCTCGAAGTTTTTGTGGTGTAGCGGTGTCACCATCTGTCACCACTAAAACATTAAAAAAAATCTTCAAGTATTGGGTTTAAAGGAGACTGGGCAACGGGTATGTGTGGAGGGAAATAAGAGTACGAGAAAATTTTGATATATAGTTTAGGATTAGGCAAACTACATAAATGATCACCAAACTATGGGCTTGATCTCGAAATGATCATTATTTTCAAATTTGTGTCAATATGACCACTGAACTATTTAAATGTTTTCAATATAGCCACTTGTTGTTAACTTTTAACGGAAGTGTTTACATGGAAGTAAACAAAATTGGTATAATTAGACTGCAGGACCTTGTAAAGTTACGCATCTACGACACTGACATATTGTTTTGTTTTCTTCCATTTTGGTCATTACTTGTATATGATTTGTTTCCTTGGATTTTCATTTAATTTAATTTGATCCTAATTCTGTTTTTAATTTTATAATAACTTAATTTAAGCATTAACTTTATCTTTTATTCTAATCATGTATTAAATTTGTAGATTAAATCCCCTAGATTTTTGAATTAATCATTGAGCTAATTCTTACACTTGTTATCAAGATAATACATAAGTTATATAACTTGTTCAATTTATGAAGAAAAATAAAACTAAAATAACTTAATTGCATTTGAACCCTAGATCAGTTAGTAACCAAGCAAAGCCTTAACCAATAGGCTAAATCTAATATTTAGGAATCAATTAAAAAAATTATTTTTATATATTATATATTATAGTTAATGATGGAACTAAAAATAGACAAGTGACGACTTAAACCTAGGCCAATTGAGAATATAATAACACTTAAATTGCTAAAAAATACAATATTTACTCTAAGAGAAGAAGACACTATTGAAAAGGAGTTGAAGTTGCAGAATGAGCTTTTAACCCTTGATTAAGAAGAATGCATGTTCTTAAAACAAAAGGCCAAAGTTCAATAGTTAAAAGAGGGCGACAAATGTACTAAATTCTTCCATTCTATTATTGTAGGTAAAAACAAAAGAGCCACCATACGAATTCTTGTTAATGACAAAAGTAAAAGGTTTGAATCCTTTGATGAAATGGCTTCCGAAGTAACTGAATTTTACTCAAGTCTTTTAGGAACTACGGATTACGGGGTTAAAAATATCGAGCCTAATCTTTTGAAAGATTTAATGCAATTTAATTTTCCCTTCGATGTTTCTTCCAACCTTGTAATGGAAGTAACTGATGAAGATATCCAATAACCAATTTTCAACCAAGGAAAAGACAAATCACCTGGTCCCGATGGATTCACACCATACTTTTTCAAAATGTCCTGGTTAGTGGTTAGAAAAGACGTAGTAAATGCTATCAAATACTTCTTTCAAGAGACTTTCATCCTTTCAGCTTTCAATTATACTTCCATTGCTTTGGTTCCAAAGGTTCCTAATCCCAACAGAGTTAGTGACTTTCGGCCAATTTTATGTTGCTCTGTCATTTACAACACAATTACTAAGATCCTAGTCAAAAGGTTGACTCCTATTCTTCCAGAGATAATTTCTCTCAACCAATCATCTTTTGCGAAAGGAAGAAATATTGCTGACAACACCCTCCTTGGTCAAGAACTGGTGAGAGGTTATGGAAGGAAAGTTATCTCACCTAGATGTGCCTTGAAAATTGACTTACACAATACTTTTGACACTCTACAATGGAGCTTCATTTCTTCTATGCTTAAGGCTTTACAACTACCTAATACTTTCATTGGTTAGATTGAATCATGCTTTAAAGAAGCTAGATAATCTATCTCTTTCAATGGAAGCTTGATTGGCTTCTTCAAGGGTGCAAGGGGAATAAGACAAGGTGACCCTCTATCCCCTATCTTATTTGTTCTTGCAATTAATGTTCTCTCTTCACTCCTTAACATGGTTGTTGCGAAAGGCTTGTTCGGATATCATCCTAAATCTAAGAAGATCGGCCTCACTCACCTTTCTTTTGCAAATGAACTACTTATATTCTATAAGGGAGATATTGAATCTGTTCTTGGAGACATTACTGTCTTGGATCAATTCTATGAAATGTTTGGGCTAAAACTTAATTATGCCAAATGCAAACTTTATACTATTGGAATCACTTTCAGAAATCTTGAGCATATATTACATTCCACGGGATTCAAACATGTATACTTTCCAGTGAGATACTTAGGGGTCCTTTTAGTTACAAGGAAACTCACTAAAAAGAACTGTGCGGTTCTTATTGAAAATATCAAATCTAAACTTCATCACTGGTCCGAAAATCACTTGAGCTACACCGGCAGATTAGAACTTATTAGAGCTATCCTCTTTAGTATTGCAAACTACTAGTGTAGACAGTTAATTCTGCCTCATACTATTATTAACAGGATTGAACAACTTTGCTCTAGATTTTTCTGGAAAGGTTCTAATAAGGACACCACTTGAGCCAGAGCTAGCTGGAAGAAGATATGTCTAACGAAATCTAAGGGAAGACTCGGCTTAAAAGATATTAAAACATGTAACAAAGCATGTATGATACAACTTATCAGTAATATCCTTGCGGAAGAGGGATCATTGTGGGTAGCTTGGATCAAAAGCTACGTTATCAAGGATTCAGACTTTCTGTTAGTGGAAGATATAGCGAATTCTAGCTGGTGTATCAGGCTCTTACTTACACTTAGGGAAGTTATAATCCCTATTTTATCTGCAGGAGCTACGAAGACAAAAGATATCTGGAAAGAAATCTGGGTAAAAGGAGATAAAGTCAAATGGAACAAATTGATATGGTTTCCTTTACACGTTCCAAAACATAGCATGATTACATAGATGGTTGTTCTAGATATACTACCAACTAGATAGACTATGATGGTTCATGTATAATTTGCAATAAAGCTACTGAGACTAGGGACCACCTGTTTAGTGAGTTCCCTCAGGCAGTTTCCTTATGGAAGGTTATTCTGAATCTCTCCGGTTTAAGCACTCCTTTGTTACCATGGGAGAGCATGTTAGACTAGGCCAGTGGTGCTTGGAAAGGTAAGTCCCTTCTAACTACTATCTTGAAACTTGCTTGGTGAGCTCTAATCTATTCCTTATGGGAGGAAAGAAATAGAAGACTGTACCGAGGAAACACAAGATGTGAGAAAGAAATTCTGAGTTCAATTAAGGAGATTGTAGGTATTCAATTAAGAGGAATGAGTATAAATAGATTAGATAGACTCAATATTTACCTTTGTAACCGTTGGGGAGTTGATCACCCACTTTTGTTGTAGTAGTGTGCCTTTTATCTCATTGATGGGAGATTTTATGTAGTAGAATTTTGCATCTTTGGTAATAAAAATTAAATTTATCCAAAAAGATATTTTTATAATATTTAAAAATTAAATTTATTTATTAATGATTATATATAAATATATATGAAATTGTATTTAAAATTAAATTAAAATTTTATTTAACATAATAGAACTCATGAGCACAATTTAAAATCATATTTATAATTTGAATCTTAAATATTTTTTCTTAAGATTCTAATTTGAATTTGAATTTAATTTTTAATGATTTAATATATATACTTATTAAAAAATAAATATGAAAACAATAAATTTAGTTTAAAAATATTAAAATCATAAATCAATTATAAGTGAACTATTAGATTTATTTTATTGATTTAAGTGTTGTTGTTTTCTCAATTGGCTAGATGTAAGTTCTCACTTATCCATTTTTATATTTTATCATTAACTAATGCATATATGTATATATTATAATTGATTCCTAAATATTAGATTTAGCTTATTAGTTAAGGCTTACTTGGTTACTAATTCATTTTAGTTATTTTAATTTATTTTGTCTAAACTTGAACAAGTTATATAACATATGTATTATCTCAATAACAAGCGTGAGAATTAGCTTAGTGGTTAAGGCATGCACAAATCACCCTTGGGACCTAAGTTGGATTCCCTTGGGTGTCAAAACTCGTCTTCATTTATTTTCAATTCAATTCAATAGTTGACACATCTCACCTTTTGATTGGATTAAAAATTTATTAAATTTATTAAATTAAAATTAAAAAAATCCTCTAATCAGATTGTGATATGTGTCACAATTCAATTGGAGAAATAAATTTATTAAATTAAATTGAAATTAGAACCTAATTAAAAATTAAGAATTCAAGTTAATCTTGGGGATCAAATTGATTAATTCTAAAATCTAGGGGATTTAATCTATAAATTCAAACATGACTATTTTAAAGTTAATGCTCAAATTAAGGCATTAGACAAATTAAAAACAGAATCAGGATCAAATTGCATTAAATGAAAATCCAAGGAAACAAATCATATATAAGTAGAAACCAAAATGGAAGAAAATAAAGCAGGGTTCCAGCACCGCGAATACGTAACTTTATAAGGACATGTGCTCTAATTATACCATTTTATTAACTGTCACGTAAATACTTCCATTAAATGTTAACGAAAACTGGCTATATTGAAACCATTTAAATAGTTCATTGGTCATATTTACACAAATTTGAAAATGGTGGTCATTTTGAGACCATGCTCGTAGTTGGGTGGTTATTTATGCAGTTTATCATTTAGGGTTTAAAGGAGACTTGGAGTTAATCGGTCGAACTATCTTTTTTTATAGGCTTAATACCAAAATAAGTGCCCAAACTATACCTAAATTCTTGAACAGGTGCCTAAACTATTTTTTGACCCAACCAGGTACCTAGCGTTACAAACGTTACCCATTTAGGTGCCCAGACTTTTAGCAATATTAATTTATCCCGTTAAGTGACACGTGTCACGAGATTTTGAAATTTATTTTTAAAAAAATAATTATTATATTTATAAAAACATTAATTTCTCTTAAATTATAAAAAAATCCCCAAAATACCTAAAATCTCCAAATCCTATCTTTAACTCATCGTCGCCGCCCTTTCTGGCCACGACCATCACCGCCGACGTAGTCCCTTCCATCCTCCTAGTCATATGTCGTTGTAGTGTATGTCAATTGGCTGCAAGAACATGTGGGATTGTGATTTTCATCCTAGGGTTCACGGGATCGAAACGCCTCGATCAATTATGATTTTATTGGGGTTTTGGTCGCCGAGGGAGATGATGTCGGGTGGAGCTTCGTCAACGGCAAAGGGCGATGATCGATGTGGGTTTAAGGGTTGATATGAAGGTTTTCAAAGTTTGTGGGGTTATTTCAAAATATTTATGTTTTCCTTTAAAATTATATAATTTTAATTTTTTAAAAATTTTAAATAATTTTTTTAAAATACCTAATTGTGACATGTGTCACTTAAGGGAAAATTAACATCGTTGACGGTCCGGGCACCTAAATGGGTAAAGTTTGTAACGTTAAGCACCTTGATGGGTCAAAAAATAGTTTAGATACCTATGCGAGAATTTAGGTATAGTTTGGACACTTATTTTGGTTTTAAGCATTTTTTATATGAAAAGTTGAAAAGATATACAAGGCTCGTGTACTTTTAAAGAAAATTAATATGGCTATCGAATAATTTTTTTTGTAATGTAATGTGATCCCTTAACTTAGAAAATTAAATATATTTTTTTATTAATATGGGGTTAGTAAAAAATAGTATATGTTTAAAGATAACTCTAAACTATTTGACATTCAATGCTCACACTCTTAGCATTCCTAGTGCTCGAACTTGGAACTTCAAGGAATAACAATAATTTCTTTACCACAGAGACCACTCGGTTTGTGATAAAATTATTTTTAGTTTATCATCAACACTTATAAATTTTATATTATACATAAAATATAAAATATATAATCTATATGAGGACTAAACTTCAAAAGTACAAAGAGTATAGGGAATTATAGTAGATTTTTACCTTTTATGTTTTTGGGTGGAAAAAGAATTAAATGACATTTGAGAGAGATGAACTATCCCTGTGCACTTAACAGGCATACCCCTTAACCACTCGGCCAAAGCGACGTTTAATATTATAGTTTGAACATACTATTATATAATCTAACATTTCCTTTAGAAATCATGTCCACAATTCTATTTTCTTCTCACAAATAGTGTTGTTTTTGGACCATTGAAATGTTTCAAAACTCTTGCCTGTCTTGAAGTTGTTAATGGTAAAGAATTAATTATTTTGGTCCAAAATCATTGGATGGTTTACATTTTTTAATATACTTATTAGTATTTGACTTATTGATTAATTAATTTCGATTAAATATTGTAGAACACTACAGCAAAATAGGTGTACCGCAACGTTTATACCCAAAACGCCACAAAATGGTAAAATTAACTACGTTTTTCCATAAACGCTGCTAAAACCCGTACTTTAGTGGCATTTTTAAATAAACGTCGCAATAGGGTACATATATTATGGCGTTTTTAGGCAAGAGCCACTAAAACCTAGTACTTTAGTGGCGTTTCTAAACAAAAGCTGCAAAAGAATCGTTCTTTAGTGCCATTTTTAAACAAACGCCGCAATTGGGTACATATATTGTGGCATTTTTAGACAAACGCCGCTAAAACCTCGTACATTAGTGGCGTTTCTAAAAAACATCGCAAAAGAATCGTTATTTAATGGCATTTTTTAAACAAACGCCATAATAGTTTGGAACGTTTGTGGCATTGTTTTTAAAAAATGCCGCAAAATGTTGAATCATTAGTGGCGTTTTGTTTGAAAACATCGCGATAGTTTGTTCTACAGTGGCGTTTGGTTTAAAAAATGCCGTAAAATTTTACAAAAAAACCCCAATCTCGATCAGTGATGTCTCTTTCTCTCTCAAATGTTTCAAGTGTTGTAAACCGACTAAGCTGCCAAATCCCTCTTCCTCGCACAGCCCCAGTAACACATGTTAGTTCATTATATGCTCTCAGACTAAAGCTAATATCTTTTATAAAAATATGTATTTAGGATTTATAGTTTTCTATTTTGTTTTGTTGTCGAATGTGTTTATTCCAACATGAATTCAATTTCCTAAGTATAGTGGGGAAATGGGTGTGATCAAAAATTTGTTTCTTTATAAAAGTATGAACTTGTGTTGTGCTTTATGTATTTGTTAGTTTTAATGTTGCATGGAATCTGCTACTACTACTCATTTTTTGAAGTAATTTGATTCATCATGTGGTAAATTGTGTGTATGAATTTGTTCAAGCAATGTGAAGGATTGTAATTTTTTGTTGGTCCTAAAATCAATTATTTTTAGCGGCGTTTTCAAAGCAAACGCCACTAAATTTATACATATCACGGTGTTTATATACAAAAAGCCACTAAATGGTAACATTAACGGTGTTTTTCAATAAATGACACTAAAATTCATATTTTGGTAGCGTTTATTTGATAAACGCCGCTACAGATAAGTACTTTAGTGGCTTTTGTGTCTATAAACGCCGTAATGTTTTTTTAATCGTACGAAACTCTTTCCCCTTTTCCATTTATTGCCACGATCCTCGGCCTTTTCCTATTTCCCATCTCCACCCGATATACCCAAATACCCATTCAAAACTGCTGCTTCTCATCGTCGCTCAAAGCCGTCGAGGCCTCCAACATTATGCCATAAACGCTCGACTCTCTGATTTGAGGTGCGAATTTCACCATTTTCACATGTATAATCTCTTCACATGTTCCCTTCTATTCTCTATATAATCCAGCCTCTTTAGCTATGTGATGGTTTGACCTGTCTTTTTGTTACACATGGTCGTTGTTTTTCCTTGTACGTATCATAACTCAAGTAGAATTTTAGTTTCTAGAATCCAGGCTAGGTTAGCGTATGACCTACAACTATGCTTTTTACTCCATGTTGGACTCATAAATGTATGGCTTTCTAGTTTTTTGTCTTGGTACTGTGCATTTTGCACGTTACACATCAATTTACAATAGGTACATTCCTCTATTATCCTTATGATATCATCTTCTTGGTTCACTGCTACTTTTGCATGGTAATGTGATTTGGAACTGATAGCATTTAACTAATATAAGACTATCAATGCTTGCTAGGATAAAGATATGTATTTAGTTCTAGTTTAGCTACTTAATGGTTTAGGGTTAATTCAAATGTATATCTTGAGTATTACAAAGTTGAAGCCAAAAATTGCTCAAGCATACCAAGTCTTTTACTTGGTAAATGTTGCATATGTTTATTGTGTGCTCTAGATAAAATAGAAAGTGTATCAAATTGGAAACATGTGATAGGAACTGATGTTCTATTAAGGTGGCTCCCTTTATTATTATGCATATTCTTTGTTATCTGCTAGTGATAGAAGCTGCCAAATTTATTTCTATTTGTGGGGAAAGGGGTTTTTGCGCGTTACGCATTTCATTGACTAAGATTTATTTGTTAGGATGTAAAATATATTGAAGAGATAGTCTCAAATTTCTTATTTTTTACTAAAAATGCACAATCAATATAACACCATAACAGAGAAGATAAGAAGTTATGGACCTCTTCTAAAAATCAATGTCAACAATACTATAAAAATGTCAGGGTATGAATAGGAAAGTTGATGTAGGCTGAATCTACACTCTTCAATGGAAGTGAATAGATAGCCTTACTGTTGTCCCGATCTAGGAATGACAAGTACTAATGTCCTTGAGTTATAAGTATGGTTGCAACAAAGATTATAAGAAATGGTATTAGTAATGGAATAAGAAATGGATAAGTAAATAACTAATGGAATAAAATTAAGAAAAAAGATGGATGTGGAATTATAAAGAAGTTATTTGTGGCCTTGATGGAAGATGATTGATGGTGTAGATGTTGAATAGAAGATGGTGATGATGTTGTATCTCAAACACGCCAAAGAAGAACCAATGCTAAAGAGTAAAACCCCGATCTTCACAAACTTGCTTGAGGGGTAGTGATAGTGTCTTCAACCCACTAGATATAAAATCTAGGATTTTAGGAATCAAGGTGAAAGGAATGACGCCACAAGTATAAGAAATATACTTGCTTAATCGATAAAGTTCTCAAAGAACTTTGAAGAGAGATTTAACTCATAAAGGTTTGTTTATATTATGAAATGAGATTATATGAGTACAAATGAAAGAAAGCCTCTCAATTTATAGGAAATGAGAGGGCTTAGCCGAATAGGCACCTAATGATTCGGTTAGGTACATGACTCTAATAAAAGTACATAATTAATTAAGTGAATGATGGTTCGGCTAATCCTTCATAAATGGGCATGATGTTTCGGCCATGCATTAATCAACATCCCCTTGGCTGAATGGTGATGTGCTTGTTCATCTTGGCGCCAAAGTCATTTTCCTTGGCCGAATGGTGATTATTTGTTTATCTCGATGTCAATTTCTTCATGTGCAAAGCATGTGCACGGTGTCCGAGTAGGCATGGTGCTTGTCTCATGTCTCTTCATGATTTAGGCCTCCAATGGATGTAAACTCTTCACCAACGTGCACCTTGATGAAAGGTCATCTTCATGGGAAGCATCATTCATGAAAGGTCACAATTATTGGAAGGTAACCTTTAATGTTTGAGCTAGTTCTAGGGTAAATGAGCTGGAGGTGAGCTAGTTCCAGCTATGAGCTCACGGGTCACCGGAAAACTTTTCACCAAATGTACCTTATGTTCTCCTAAACGTCCCCGTGTAAGTTTCCTTGTTGTTGTTTCCACCATTTAGCTCCAAGATAGCTCCCAAGTTGTGGCCTAATATACCTACATTCAAAACATAAAGAATAAGTTAAGTACATTAACTATTATAAAGTAATAAGGATGTGCATATTATAAAGATGTGAACTATAGGTTATAATAACTACTCATGCATCATATGATAATGAATGAATATTATTATTATACTATAGATTATATGCATGAATATCAATCAATGATGCAAACCATAGGACATAATGAATGAATTCACATGTTATGATCATTCTAGTTTAGTAAGGTAGAACTCCTTTATATTGACCTTGATGGATCTTCAATGATATGAGTATATCATGAAGAAAGTTGTTGATAGACAGGTTCACATTATCCTCCCCTTCTTTTGGGTGATTTATCCTCAAATCGAAAGGTGACTTCTCCAAATTGAACGCCCATTCAATCGTTATTGGTTTGCCTCCATATATCATCTTTATGAAAGGATTCTTATCAAAAATCATATCCCTTGAATAAGTTCCTTGAATGTCTATGACCTTAAAAGAAAAGGGAATCTCATAAGTAAGAAAATGATTAATGATAAATAAATAAAAGAAGTACTCCTTGTCTATGTTTGTTGGATGGTCAAGAGTCATGCCTTTTGAAGACATATTGTCTTGAATGATCATATCTCTTGGTACCCCAAAAGACATATTGTTTGGTTCTTCAAAATTCATGTCCATTGAATCATGAAAAGTTATAGATTTTGGCACTTGAGAAAATAATTCGCTTAAGCTTCCATGAATCACGCCTCTTAGTTCCTCCATTTGACAAGTTGTGTCCTTTTAATCATCCTCCATACTTGATGTTGCTTTCCAAATGATAACTCTTGAGTTTGTTGATGATGCTCGCATTATACTCTTGAAATGGGTTAGTTCAATGCACCAATCAATCTCATAATGACAAAGGAACTTGCCATCAACGTTTGGTAGGATAATACCATGTATATGAATTGATTTCCTACAAATTAAATCAAAGTTAGAATATAAGAAATTATAAAAATGAATGGAAATATCAAACCAAGGTGGATGTTTAATGGGAGTTGGTTGCTTAATGATGGAGAACTCTATTGGTTGTTGAATTCCCTTCAATATGTTCAATGTATTTGGAATGTCAATGGCTATAACTCTTTGTGCTTTAAGTGACACTTCCTTTGAAATATCAAGAGACGTGTTTTGTGGATCACCAAAAGTCATGCCTATTGGTTCTTCAAAGTTCACATATTTTAGTCCTCCAAAATTCATGATTCTTGAATCATCTCCCCGAAAAGATACATCTCTTGGATTATCCTGCAAAACAATAAGAAGAATAGATAAAAGAGTAAGGTTAGTTAAAATTTGTTCTTCATTCTCCTCTTTATCTCTAAATTCAGCCTTTTCAACTCTCTCATTTTCAAATCCAACATCTCCTTCATCCACTCTCTTTTGTTCAACTTCAAAGAGCTTTTCTTTATTTAAATTTTCCTTCAAACGTTCAAGTTTTTCTTCATTTGAATTTTTCTCCAAACGTTCTCCTTCAATTGCATTGTCTCTAAGTTGCTCTTTCATTACTTCAATGCTTCTTTTCAAATGAGTTTGATCTTCAGATACTTAGTTTGGTGAAAGTGGAGTCAAGATGAATTTCCTTTCATTGTGAAATAAATAATATCGGTTTGCAAAACCATCATGAACAGCCTTTTTATCAAATTGCCAAGGCCTTCCTAGAAGTATATGGCAAGCATTCATTGGAACAACATCACAAAGAACTTGGTCTTGGTATTTCCCTATTAAAAATGAAATGGTGACTTGCTTGGTGACCTTGACATCTCTCCTATCATTTAGCCATTGCAACTTGTATGGTGTGGGATGTTTAGTCATCTTGAGTCTGAGTTTGGCCACCATTAAAGTACTTGCAACATTTGTACCGCTTCCTCCATCGATAATCATAAAACAAACTTTTTTGTTTACATGACAACAAGTGTGAAAATGTTCTCTCTTTGATTATCCTCCATGGATTGAATATTTAAAGTTTTTTCACTGCCAAAACTTGTCCTGAAACTTGAGACATGGTTAGTAAAAAAATAAAACAAAGTAAACCTTACCAGCACACTCTCAAAGCCTCACAAACTTCACTCCAAAAGAAAAGATAAGTACACTCCACTCAACACTTGTGTTTACTCTCGAGAATATGATTTGGCTTTTAACAATTCCCCTCCTGATCTCACTCACTCAATAAGCCTTTTTCCACTCTATCTCTCTCTTGTTAGGTCCTTTGAAGAACTAACTCAAGATCAGTGTTGGCTGCAAAATAGGTTAGGGTAGAAAGGAAAAGAAGAAATGGAAAGGTAGAAGAAAGGATTCAAAGTAATGAAAAGAAGGAAAAGGTTGAAGACAAGGAAAATGAAAGAAATGAAAAGGTTACTTACAACCCAAGAAACAACACTTACTGCACCGTTTCATAAGACACAATAAGGTTATCTTCTCTAGTGTAGATATGCCTCCTTGATTCAATTGTAATGGTAGATCACTTTTCCTTGGCTTTGCCTTTCTTTTTGTTTGAATTTTTTTTCTTTTCTGATTTTTTCTTTTTATTTTTGAACTTCGTTGTTGTTGTAGGAGCTTTTGCTTTCCTTTTTGAACTTCCTTTCTTTTTTCTTTTTTTGTTGCACTCCAATGACACTTTTGTTGTCAATCAAACTATGCTCTGAATACCGCTTGATGTAGGCTGAATCTACACTCTTCAATGGAAGTGAATAGATAGCCTTATTGTTGTCCTGATCTAGGAATGACAAGTACTGATGTCCTTGAGTTATAAGTATGGGTGCAATAAAGATTATAAGAAATGGTATTAGTAATGGAATAAGAAATGGATAAGTAAATAATTAATGGAATAAAATTTAGAAAAGAGATGGCTATGTAATTATAAAGAAGTTATTGGTGGCCTTGATGGAAGATGATTGATAGTGTAGATGTTGAATGGAAGATGGTGATGATGTTGTATCTCAAACACGCCAAAGAAGAAGCAATGTTAAAGAGCACAACCTCGATCTTCACAAACTTGCTTGAGGGGTGGTGATAGTGTCTTCAACCCACTAGATATAAAATCTAGGAATTTAGGAATCAAGGTGAAAGGAATGACGCCACAAGTATAAGAAATATACTTGCTTAATCGATAAAGTTCTCAAAGAACTTTGAAGAGAGATTTAACTCATAAAGGTTTGTTTATATTATTAAATGAGATGAGTACAAATGAAAGCAAGCCTCTCAATTTATAGGAAATGAGAGGGCTTGGCCGAATAGGAACCTAATGATTCGGCTAGGTACATGACTCTAATGAAAGTACATAATTAATTAAGTGAATGAATATGTCCATAGGCTTGGTGATGGTTCGGCTAATCCTTCATAAATGGGAATGATATTTTGGCCATGCATGAATCAACCTCCCCTTGGTTGAATGGTGACGTGCTTGTTCATCTTGGTGCCAAAGTCATTTTCCTTAGCTGAATGGTGATGTATTGGTTCATCTTGGCACCAATTTCTTCAAGTACAAAGCATATGCATGGAGGCTGAATAGGCATGGTGCTTGTCTCATGTCGCTTCATGATATAGGCCTCCAATGGATGTAAACTCTTCACCAACGTGCACCTTGATGAAAGGGCATCTTCATGGGCAGCATCATTCATGAAAGGTTACAAGTGCTGGAAGGTAATCGTTAATGTTTGAGCTAGTTCTAGGGTGAATGAGCTGGAGGTGAGCTGGCCATAGGTGAGTTGTAACATGATGAACATTATGGCAGCTCCTTGTAGAAAGGGACCTCTTGAGTTGGCAACTATTCGTGAAAATGTACGATTTCACAAAAATTGACTTAGGACATATTTGAAGTGTCCTAAGTGGTGATAATGATGGTGCAGCTCCCTAGCTGAATTGAAGTCATCTTGTAGCTCAAATCTTTAGCTCAATCCAGCTATGAACACCAGACAACTTTTCACCAAATGTTCCTTAGACAACTTTTCACCAAATGTTCCTTATGTTCTCCTACACGTCTCCATATAAGTTTCCTTGTTGTTAATTTCACTATTTAGCTCCAAGATAGCTCTCAAGTTGTGGTCGAATGTACCTACATTCAAAACATAAAGAATAAGTTAAGTACATAAATTATTTTAAATTAATAAGGATGTGCATATTATAAAGATGTGAACTATAGGTTATAATAATAACTCATGCATCATATGATAATGAATGAATATTATTATTATAACTATAGATTATATGCATGAATATCAATCAATGATGCAAAACTTATGCAAATGTATGCTCATAATAATATATAGTGCATAAATGAGTAAATATATTATAAAGTAAGGTAGAACTCCCTTATATTGAACTTGATGGATCTTCAATGATGTGAGTATGTCATGAAGAAAGTTGTTGCTAGACAGGTTCACATCAAAAGTGATGGCTATCTTGTTTAATTAATTATGATTGCGAAATTGTTTATAGACACCAAACCTTTGTTTAATTAATTATGATTGCAAAATTGTTAGTAATAAATTATTCTCTTCTTTTGAACCAAAATTTGCTTACTTGGTTGATTTGATAATTGCAAGATGACAAAAGCAGTACCATGGCTATTTTTTTTCGAAAACAGTATTTAGTTTGAAAAATATTTTTCGAAAAAAATAGCATTTCTCAATGCTTTTGTTTTAACTTTATGTTGGCGAAGAAGTTGAAAACTTTTGTTAGTTTTGACGCCAGGAACCACCCTTTCTTGTGATTTGATGATAGAAACCCATAAAATAAATTTATTAATTCAAATATAAGTATAATTGTAGTAGTTTATTTGGACCCAACTTTTTTCCTATATTTCTAAATTCATCATTGCAGTTTTTTACGCCCTCTCCTGCCTTGGTACTGTTGTAAAATTTCACATCCAGATCACATTATTCGTATTTCTTTTTTCCCACGGAATCTTCATGTTTTTGCATGAAAGCGACACTATTTTTGACCTTTTTGTTTTCTGATAAAAGGTATTTTTGACTTAGTTATACAAAATATTGGGTATTACTTTAAGAAGAAAAAAAAAGGAAATGATCAATTTAAAATATTTAATTGAATGGGTGAGTAGAATAAAAAGAATATTTGGCAGAGAATATGAGAGAAGGAAATGATCAATTTAAAATATTTAATTGAATGGGTTAGTAGAATAAGGATGCAACCAAATCCATTTCTTCTTGTTTCCTAGGCAGTATGCTTAAACATCTTCAGCCTCTTGCCTACCATTACAAATTACATATTCATAAATAGTAGAAATTAAAAGAGTTTAAAGGTACTTACTTTCATTCTTATGCCCAGGTCTGTCTTTTGGGCTTTGTTTGGAGTAATATCTCTTCTTGAATATATTTTTTCTTTCTAAAAGCATTATCTCTGAATGCCAAAAATAATTATTATCAATTTGTATATCGTTGTATGTTTACTTTCAGAATCAAAAAATAATTTTTTATTCTACAAGGTATGAAGTTAATGCCAGGAAAAAGTTGAAGTTTCTAGACTCTTAATGCCCCTATTTGTTTATAATAAAGGGACCTTTAGATGGTATGAATATAACTTTGGTCCTTTAAAAACCTTAAATTTAAGAATTAAATGTAATGCTTATGTTTTGTTGTTACTTTCTCTATAATATTAGCAATTAACATTAGAAATTGATATTCCAGAAATACGAAATTGATAAGAGTTGGATGGATTTGTCAAGGGTAAGCGACGAATATCGAAATAGAGTTGAAACTTTTCTAAATTTAGCTTTTTGTGAATGCAAGCCAAGAGAATATGATTTTTTTGCCCTTGTAAGAAGTGTGCTAACATTAATTGGCACATTCATGAAGTTGTTTACAAGCATGTAGTTGTTTTTGGATTTGTTCGGGGTTATAGAAAATTAATATTCCATGGAGAGTTGACATTCTCAAAGATGTTCTTCCACGAGTAATTCCTAATTCTCATCATCAATATGTTAGAGAAAATGATTATGACAATGATGTTAATGATTTCACTGAGATGGGAAGTAATGGATGTGCTGAAGAGCCAAATGGAGAAGCGGCAAAGTTTTACAAGTTGCTTAATGAAATGATTGAACAACTTTATGAGGGATCCAAATATTCAAAGATCTCTTTTTTCATTCGTCTTTTCTACTTAAAATGCTTGGGAGGGTGGACTGGTAACTCTTTTACGCAGTTATTAGAGTTTCTAAGAGAAATGTTTCTTTTTGCAAAAATCCCTCAATCATGCAAAGATATGAAGAAAATGATAAAAGAATTGGGTCTTGGTTATGAGAAAATTCATAGTTGTTCGAATGATTGCATGTTTATTGGGTGATAAAAAAATCAGGAGTCATGTCATGTATGCAGAAAATCTCAGTGGATGACTAGGGACGCATTAAATGTGAGTGAGGATGAAGTTGAAGCACGATCAATAAAGAAACCAGTAAAGATTCTGCGATATTTTCCTCTAATGCCTAGGCTTCAAAGACTTTTATGTCCTCAAAGAATGCTGAGTTTATGAGGTGGCATCATGATAGAAGAACCGATGACGGATTATTACGGCATCATGCTGATTGTTTAGCTTGGAATTCATTTGACCAAAAATTTCCAAGTTTTGCAAGAAATCCTCAAAATGTCAGGCTTGGTCTTGCATCCAATGGGCTTAATCCTTTCAAAATCATGAGTACTTCATATAGTACTTGGCCTGTTATACTTGTTCCATACAATTTACCTCCGTCGATTTGCATGAAACAATCATCTATTATCTTATTCATGATAATCTCTGGCTAGAAATGTCCCAGAAATGATATTGATATTTATATACAGACTCTTATTGAAGAGTTGAAATAGTTATGGGTATGGTTTGAAACATATGATGTATTTAAGAATGAGAACTTTAATTTACGTGCAACTTTATTATGGACAATTAATGATTTCTTGGCTTATGTAAATTTATCTGGTTGGAGTACCAAAGGTCGTTATGCTTGTCCTTGTTGTGTTGCACAAACATGTTCGAAATGGTTGTATAATGGAAAGAAGTTCTCTTATATGGGGCATCGTCGGTGGTTAGCTAAAAATCATAGATTTAGAAGTCAAAAGAACATGTTTGATGGTACTGAAGAGTTTCAAAAAGCTCCTGAGCAAACAATTGGGTCTGTTATCTTTTCTATGTTGAAACATATCAAGTTTACTTATGGAAAGATAAATCAACCACCGAATACACAATCAAAGAAAAAGGCAAAGCATGTGTATACTTGTGATGTTGACCAACAGAGTGATGATGAGTCTGATGAAGAGGATGATCCAAATGAGGTAGATTTGTGGAAAAATATGAGTATTTTCTTCGAGTTGCCTTATTGGAAGGATCACATTTTGAGACATAATCTTGATGTTATGCACATTGAGAAGAATTTTTGTAAGAATATTATCGGGACAATTCTCAATGTCGACAGAAAATTTAAAGATAATCTAAAGAGTCGACTTGACTTAGTTGGCATCAAAATTTGGCATGATCTTCATCCACAGTTACATCCTAATGGAAAATATTTTTTGTCGCCTTCTATTTTTGTGATGTCAAAGAAAGAAAAAGGATTGTTTTGCACGGTGTTGAAGGATATAAAGGTCCCAGATGGGTATTATGGTTAGGCCAGACGGTAAGCAACATAAATGCTAATTAATCTACCTTTCACGTGTAATAGGTTTGGAGTAGGAGAGAAGTTAGTGAAGATGTTAAATGGTTTTCTCAAGGTCCGAATAGAATTGTTAAAAGATATAATGCCTTCCTCATTAATGGGTTCAGGTTCCACACGAAATCTCGTGAAAGATTAAGGATGACACAAATTTGTGGAGTAGTTGTTACTTCTTCAACTACAAGTTATGCTAGTGCCAGAGACAATCATCCTATGGAGGGAGATTTAGAATACTATGGAATTCTTACGGAAATTATTGAGTTGGATTATTATGGAAAACGAAAGGTTGTGTTGTTTCGGTGTGACTGGGTTGATGTCAATACTACTCGACGCATTAAAAGAGATAAATTTGGTTTTACAATGGTGAATTTCTCTCGATTAATTCACACTGGTCAACAATTGATGGATAAGCCATATGTATTTTCTTATCAAGTCAAACAAATTTTTTACTGTCACGATCCAATGGATGAGGGTTGGTATATTGTGCTCTGTAATACCCCAGAGACTTGATAAACATCGGGGATGGAAGTATGTATGACATTGAAATAAAATCAGAAGCATTACCCTTTGTAGAACAAAACTTAGAAGAAACTATCACTAATACTACTTCACAATTTCAATGGGTTTGGGAGGACATGGATGAAGATATTTATGAAAATTGATATGACACAACAATGTAGTAAGATTTTATACCTTAATTGATTAATTTATAATATTATTACTTATAACATGTTGTCGTTCAATATATTCATTAATAGTAATATTTTCACTAAAATTGTTGTTTGTTTATTACAGATATTATGCCCAGGAGAAAATTAAGAGATTTGCTGATTGTTCGAGCTTCTCAAGAGGAGGAAGAAACAAATAATGAGGAATCGAGTGGTGTTGGATCTTCGGAAGTTTCGATTACTGTTGAAGAAGTTGTACAAATTGATGCAGATGATACGACAAAATCAACCCCAGAGTCCACCATCTTAGGTGTTATTTTAAATATATGCTTTGTTTATTCTAGTTAACAATGTTAAACTACATTATATTTTACGTTTATGTAATCTTTGATTTATTGTTATGGATTTCAGGTTTGTTGTTGTGGATTTCAAGTTTGTTGTTATGGATGTCAAGTTTATTGGATAATGCTACAAGTTAAAATTTTAAATTTGGATAACAAAAGAGCAGAAAAGAGCATTTGAAAAATCAGTTTTAATTACCGGCGTTTGTATAAAAAACGCCACTAAATACATAGTTAATGCCGGCGTTTTTAAAAAAACACCACTAAAGTTCTAGATCTTTTGCGGCGTTTCTATAAAAAAACCACTATATGTATAAGCATTTAGTAGCGTTTTTGGGAACAAACGCCACAAAAAAAAGATAATTAGCGGTGTTTTGAAAAAATGCCGCTAAAAGCCACAACCTTTAGTGGCATTTTTTGTTTACAAACGCCGCGACCTTTTTTGGTGTTTGTTTTAGCGGCACTTTTTGTGGTGTTTGTTTTTACGCCATAAGGGTTTTTAGTGACGCTTAAAATGCCACTATATGATTGAAAAACACCGCTAAAACATGTTTTGTTGTAGTGGAAGTTTATTCTAGGGATGATCCTTTCAATTTAGAGTACACCATTTAAAACATCACAAGTTAAATCTCAAACCTTATTTAAGGATCTAATATAATAATCATTGTTTTGAGCACAGAATATAAAAATTTAAAATTTACCGTGGAGAATGCTTATATTTCAATGCTATATATAAGTATTACATTTACAATTACTCATAATTAAAAAGAGTGTTAAGTACATATAATATAATTGGAAGTTTATACTTACATTTATATTTTAAATGTGTTTAACGTAAATGTCAAACACGGATATAATTATAAATATAAATACAATATATTTGTATATCTCAGCCTATATTTTGTTTGAATATATATATGAATTAGCTAAAAAAAACAAATAAGCAGGTTGACATCTATGTACTTCCATTGATGCAATTGGGGTAAGCTCAGAAATATTCCTTATGGAACTCGAACCTTGTCGATGTTTTGTGACTCAGTTCCCTTGATAGCTTCTTCAATTCCTTTGCCAGCACCGGCATCCCACAATAGAACACTCCTGCAGTTTAAAAAAGGTTATTTTGATAATGTAATTTATAGATCAAACTCAGGGCCGTGGCTAGGTTTTCGGGGGCCCTGTACAAATTCTTATAAAGGGCCCTATTTTATAAATATATTCGATTTCGGGGCAACAATAGTGACTTTTTTTGAAAAAAACGTCGCAATAGGTCCATCTATAGTGGCGTTTATTGGAAAAACGCCACTATATATAACTTTTTTGGAGCCCATTTTTTGGGTCCTACGCGGTCGCGCAGTTCGCGCCGCCCCAGCCACGCCCCTGATCAAACTAATATGGTTAAAATGACGATATGGATTTTTTATAAAACCGTTAACATTGTTATCAATTAACAAGTAATATTAACGCTTAACAATAACGATTACCGATGTAATCAATTTCGACCTATTGATAACATTATAAAAATAGATGATTGGATTATGTAGAATCAAAACAGAGGGATCAAATCCCAATTTTCTAATTGTTAAGGGACGAAAACCATAATTAGACCATTGAATCTTAAATTTCAACTGATCAAAATACTCAAATTCGATATGTTACCACCCGATCCGATCTTAGATCAACTTTTTAGATATTTAGATTCCGAGACAGATTGAGTCAAAATTAGGGTCATGATAAAATCGGATTTATGAAAAAAAATTCCGATCTAACCTAATCTAGAATAATTATTATAATGTCGTCTATATATATATATCTTTTCAATTATCTTCCTAACTTGTTGAATAAAAAAATATTAATATCAAATCGGGTCGGCATCACCAAAGGACGAAGCATAATAGGGTCGAGATGATAAAATAAAAAAACTTATATCCCCTCGTGTCCGTCCCTAATTTCAACCCGTTAGAAAGACTAAAATCATAATTATACAATTTCTAGTATGATGCTAAGCATGTTCTTGATTCATATCAAAAGTCTTCCATATTCTTTTTTTGTTTATCATTACAATTTTGATTCTCTTTCATTAATTCAACTAAACATGACGGCTGTGAGTTAAGCTGAAAGGTCGTAAATATTATATGTATATATATATATATATATATTCTTTTCATTAGTTGGTAGCGTACAGCCATTTGATGCTGTATTTTAAGAGCTCGTAGTAGGTTTGAAAAGTATTTACCTACTGTGGCTTTAGGATGTTTTGAAGCTATTTTTCTGAAGACTTCTTCCCAGTTGGGCCTTGCAAAATGAGTCCTTACCTGTGAAGCAAATGATTAAATAATAATAGAATATTTGGCTTCTTTTTTCCCCAAAAAATGGCTGTTTGGTAGGTGAGAAAATGATGTGGAGGAAAATTTTATAGTTCTTGAGTTTGAAAATGAAGAGAATCTAATACTAATGACATGCTCTCCACATTCCAATGATCTAAAACAGCAGATAAACTAAAGAAATGTTAATTGAAGATGACTTTTTGGGCACTGGTGGAGCTACGTGAAAACCGTAATTTAAATTTTCTATCTTCTTACTATTTTTTGAGAAAATGAAGATCATTACCCTGGTGCCTGATAAGATGTCTACACCATGTTTAGCATGGTTTAGAGCTTGGACCATAGTTATCAAGGTTGATCTTGCATCCCCTTCTTCATAAACACTTGTCAGGTAGTTGTGCAGCTCGATTTGACCCTGTTTTTCAAGTTTTGAAAAATAACAAGGACTAAAGTTGTCATTTAACCATAATCATTTTTCGGAATTTTATTCAAGTGAGAAGAAAATGTCATATTTACTTTGTGGTCCATTTCTGCAACTTCATCCATTACTCCTTTAAACCATTCAAATGACCCTGGTTCCCTTGTGACCCAGTAGAAATGAGCGTTTCGAGTCCTCGGTGACTTCTTCTTTATGCTGACGGATAAACTCGAATTGGCCGTGTAATTCGAAGATGCTAGACTGTTCCAGCTATCATCTGATCTACTCATTTCTGTAGTTGAATCCTATATACCATCAAATCACCCGGAATAAGTACTTAATAGTCCTAATAGAGAAGTGGTTTGAATCATGAACATATATTTATGTACCATTTGGTCTTCTGGTCTTGAGTTGTTTAAGAGATCTCTAAGGATGCTTATAAAAGGAGTAGCTCCGATTCCTAGTCCCACGAGGAGGAGAACATCGTAATTCATGTAGTCTTGTGCCGGAGCCCCGTATGGACCGTCGACAAGTAACTTAGGTAGGCTGCACCAGTGAAGAACGTTGCGTTAATACTCATCGGATTTGAATATAAGTACATTTTTTCTATCTAGGGTAGTTTATACCAGTTGTGATCAATATATCCAGGGCCACCAAATCTAGCTCGGCCAATGACGAAAGGCGAGTCGTTAACCTCGGTGAAAACCCGTTTTAGTTCCCGAGTCCAATCTCCGACCGTCCGGATATGAACGCTAAGATACTCGTCTCCTGGTGCCGAGGTAATAGAAAATGGATGCCTGAAATGGATTTAGTGTTAGCTCAATGTGCTAAAAGAAAGTACAAATAATGTTCCTGAAACAAAGATCAGGACCTACCATTCAAATGGGGAGATTGATGGACACTGTAAGAATACGTACTGCCCACTTTTGTACTTGAATCCTTGCGGTTTCAACATGACGATGCTGAAGACGTTTCCGGGCAGTACCGAAACCTGCACATCGAGCTCCAATGGTTACCGAGTTTAGCTAAAGAATAAAATTTGTAAAGAAAACAACTAAAACTTACCTTAAATATTTTTACTGAATAATGCTCTGCTCTACTTGTTCTTACACTACGCTCCCCTATGTAAAGCAGCAATGGAACACATATGTACATCCATGTCTGCAAACACCAACATAGTTTAGTACTAGGTCAAGTTGAGATGTTTGTTTTTGGTCATTAATCTAAAGGGAACTACAATGTCGAAGCTCTTACGGATTTCTGATACCATTGATGTGCCAAGTACAAGAATGTCCCATGGATCACCAACAAAATGTACACGAGACCGAGAAGGTGATGAGAGTACCAGAAAGCATTGAAGCCTGTCAATCTGTTGAATGGTGCGGGGAATCGCAGGACGTTCTTCTGGAAGTGACTCGCTGCTAATATAAACGCAATGGCCATGAGAATCACCATGGCAATCCCCGTCACGCCTAGAATACCAATCAAAAGCTCTGTATACGTCGGTCGCTTGTCGTGACTGAAGTCAGAGGCTATGAGAGCGAATTTCTCGGGAGGGGCATCAGTCAGGCGGATGAAATCACAAGCTAAATGGCTTCCTGCATGAACCAAGACCCCAATGGCTATTGCACACGCAATTGTCTGTTCAAAACAGATCATTTCTGAATAAGTTTCGACTTTTAATCTACAAAGTTCATACAAGTAAACTGTAACCCTCATTTCTTACCTTGTGGAAGTTAATGCTGTCGTCGAAAGGGACGAAGGATCTTGCTCGGGTCGATCGAAGCCAAGTCAATGTGTTTCGACAAACGGGTAGAAGAACCAAAGCCATGTTGAGCTTGAGTGTCTCGGCAGCACCTTTGGCTGTACATAAACAATACCCCATGACTTGAAATGCAGCCCTGTTTCTGTACTGCATGAATTTCCAAACGAAAATGGTAGCCATTGCCATCATCCAAAGCAGCAAAACCCATCCCCTTCGCCAGTTTTCCAATAGCAAACACCGGAGTTTAAAGCACGCTCTTCGGAACATGCTTTTGGGTCTGAGAGAACTTAGGTTCTGACTCCAACCAACACTCGCTGTGCTAAGTGGTCTACTGTAGTTCATGTATGTATCCCTTTGTAGTAGTAGTGTTTCCAATTGCCATAACTGAAGTGAACCCAAAATGAAACATGCTTAGTTTAACATGAACGGACTTAGATATTTTATATTTATGCTACAGACAAAGTTATAAAACTTTTGAGATGAAAATAGATTATTGATATAAAGATTATGAAAATACTTAAATTATAAGAGAATTTAAAATTTTTAAGGGATAATAGATCCCACCAACCTCTCAATCTATCCTGCTTAGTTATTAAGTTAAAGTGATGATAAGAATATTTTCAAACTTCGTATCAAAAAAAAAATAAAAAGAATTTTTTCAAACAAATTTTATGTATTAGTTAGATTATCATCTGATTTTGATTACGTGACTAATAAAAATAAAAAATCTCTAATCATCTTGTGTATCGATTTAAACATGCTATTAATATTTTTAAAAAATGTAGATGGACCAAATAGTAAAACCATGATTAAACAATTTACCTCAATGTACCCAAAATTCTCGGGATCCAGTTCTTCCATGATAAGTAGAGCATACTCTTCAGCTTGTTCTTTCAGCTTGGATAGCTTGTTGGCTGAAGCACTCAACATTATAAGCTGTATTAAAAAAAAAATATAACCCAACAAATCAACAACACCAAAAAAGACACTGACATTAAAATATTTAACCCATACTTGAAAGTAATTGATTTTTTCCATTTTTAAACAATTGATGAATTTTGCAATCATTTTCTTTAAAACTAGATCAAATAACATTTAGTCTTTGAATTTGCCAGTTTTTTCTAACGTGGTCCTAAGTTTTTTTGTCCATATTGATCTTTGAGTTTAATATTTTTTTCCATTTTAACCCTTTTGATGATTTAACACTATAAGATTGCACCCTTAAAATGATTTAAAATCTAAATTCAGGAATTGAAAAAAAAACGAAGGACTAAATTATGAAAAATATCAATTTAAGGACTAAATGTAAATCAAAATTTATCATTTGATTACCTCTTGTACTTCTGCTCTTGTGATTCTACCATCTTCATTGCTGTCAGCCCTATAAAAATTGATTAAAATAATCAAATGGCAGACCAAAAAGAAAAAGAAAATCCAGCAAGACAATTTAATCAACAATAATTAAATAAATCATGTGCTTCACGTAACTACTCATAATTACTGCTCTCAACCAATTAAATCTTCGCCGATCACAATCGCTACATCTCTATCCGCGGCAAATGAACCGTTAAAAAAGGATTAATTTCAACCCAAAGTACCCAAACAATAGATAAAATTTAACTTAACCATAAACTTCAAAATAGTTCGTTTGAATCTCCAGTTAGAGGATAAAGTACACCAAAGGTCACTAGATTATGCAAAAATTATAATTTTATTCTCCAAACTTTCAAAAATTATAAAATAATCATTTAGTTTATTGTTCTGTTACATTGATTATAACGTTGCAATGGTTATCTTATAGCAGTTTGGTAAATTTAATGATTATTTAAATATAATTCAGTGATTTCTTATGAATTTTAACCTAAGTTAAAACATCATTTCAGTCAGATTCTTTTATTAATCAATCTATTAAATTTAGTGTTAATTCTTAATTTGGATCTGATTGTGAAATCTTAAAAGATAGTTTTAAACATATCAAACTCAAACTAACATTTAGTACTAAACCTGATAGTTAAATTTAATAAACTCGATAGAACGATATTTCCGATTTGAAGTTTAGGAAATTTAAATTTTGATAGGGATTTTTTTGTTCAATTAACCCAGAAAAGTTAAAAAGAGAGAAAAAGAAACTAACATGTCGAAGAAAATCTGAAGGCGTGCGTCGAAGCTCTGATCTGATATCTGTAACCAAAAATCGCGAAGCTCTTCTTTTGTGATTTTCTGGATTCTCTGTCTTCTTCGTCTCGCTAGTGCATCGAATATGCCGACTGCGAACTCCTTTGAATCCACCATGCCTACGTTAATGGAGAAAAGGAATTTTGAAAATTCTGATATTATTTTCTTAGTTGCCAAACAGGGGAACAGAGATTGTATAGTAAGGACCTATGCATTCACCGAAATGTTCTCTTGCAAGGAATCCGTCTTTAGCTAACGACTCGAACCTCGACTCAACTTGTTTCCACGTCTCCTCCGAGTCATTTGCACCGGTGTTCCTGCTAATGAACCTCAGCCCTTTCAACGCTCTCTCGGCGCTCGATTTCGTCCGTTGGAGCTTCGCCTTAATCCTCCTCTCGTCGCGAGCCGTGATCCGACGGTCCTGATCGTTCTCCGCCGTCGACGAAGCTCGCAACGACGATCCCGACTTTAACCAACCGAACTTCCTCCGTATGCTCGACGTCGCCGATAGGCTTCTCGCTAGAATCCCCGACGAACCAGCCACGGAAGCCTCCCTCTCATCCGGAACAGTTGACGGAGTTCCTGGAGGCGGCGGCGCCACGCTACAGAACACAATGGAGTCGTTCTCCAGCTCCAGGGTGACCTCGACGAGTTCTTGCCTGTTATTCCTCTGTAAATCGCTGAGGAAAATCGGCAACATTGCTCCACCAACGCCGTACTCATCACTGCCATCATAATTCTCCGGCAAGTCAAATGAACGGCTGAAAATACTACTCCTCCCGTACGAGTGAAACGACGCCGGTGACTTCATTAACTTGCTTTACTTGCTATAATTTTTTCTGGATTTTCTTTTTTGAAGACTAATGGGGAGCAAGGGAGAGATGATTATCAACAAAAACAAGAGAAACACTTTCCAACCGATCAGTTAACACGATTTCAACGCTTTTGAGATCAATCGCGTGCTTGGTTTTTGCAGAGTAGTAGTTGAGGTTTTGCCAAACAAGTTATTTTGAAAAGCAAATATTGGTTTACGAATGGGAATAAAGAATTGAAAAATTAAATTTGATATTTACGAATGAGTCGGGGGATTGGGGTATATAAAAGAGAGTTGATGAGAGGTCAAATGTGGAAGGTGAGAGTTTGGAATATGCATTTTCTATATAATTAGATATGATAATTTAAATTATGAATTTGGTTATTTAATATATTTTTATGGATTTTAATTTAAAATTATTATCTAATACAAATTTAAAGAGGATACGAATGAACGTATTTCTATACTCATTATTTGAATCCTCGTTATTCATATAAATTTATATATCTTGAATCTAATCTTATATTACAAAACGAAGAACATATTTGTTTCTAAGAAATTCTAAACTTAGCCATCTAACTTTTATTAGATTCATATCGGGGTTGTGTCGAATCCAATATCCAATGTACAATTTAAAATTTAAAATTTAAATTATTTACAGATTTAGATACCTGATTTATATGAACATATAATTCCGGAAACAGTAGTAATGGATACTTTTTGTTTATTATTAACAAAAAGGAATGGGAAGGTCTGTCACACAACTGTAGTAATGGATAATTTAAATATAAAAGGATTTAAGATGTTTAGACATATTTACTTATTCAAATATTTCAAAAATGATATATATTTGACATGCCATTTCTAACTATAATCTATACATTCAAGGCTTAATCAGATAAGAAATAAATCTATACATAATTAGAAGCAATCATTGTAACACGATCTAACTGAAAATTAGATTCAACATAGTCCCCATCTAAACAATAAAAAATCCAATAAAAATAATATAAATTGATAATTATTAATTTATTAATACGAGTATAAGCAATGGTAACTATTAACATATTAAAAATTACTATATGACTCAAGTTATATTAATAATAGTTAATGATAGTAGTTAATAATAATAATAATAATAATAATAATAATAATAATAATAATAATAATAATAATACAACCCCTGTGTTACATTAAATCATATTGCAATCATTAATACTCTCAATGATTAGTAACTAATTAATGTTATACTTATAGAATAAAATAAAATAATTTTTAGTTAAAAATATAAAAGACCAATTATTAAATCTCAAGAATAAATGAATAGAAGAATTCGGTAAAACTATAGGGATAAATTAACTTTAATGCCTAAAATATTTTCATGGTCCACATTAACCCTTCAACGTACCAACTTTTTTTTATTATTTTGCATCGTCGAAATACATAAATACAATTCAGAAGTAATGTGAATAGAAAAATATTCATGGATCAAAACATAAAAAATCCAAATTCAGGGACTAAAAGTAGTTTTAGCTTAGAATTATACAAACTATAATTACAGCTGTTGGTATAAAGAAAAAACAAATAAGATTTTGAAGAATAATAATAATATAAACAAAATCTTAATTAATACAGTTGTCATGTTCGTGTCTCCCACTTTCTTTTCCATGTCAAACTCTTGTTCTGTTCTTCTATGAAATTACCATTTCATTTTGATTCGATTTAATATTAAATTATAGTATTCAATTCAATTTATATTAAATTTTAAAATTGTAAAATTTTTAGTGGTAAAATTATCTTTGCACTCCCTATTTCTATGAAATTGTTCTTTTGGTCCCCGAATAAAATTCCCAACTAATTGATCAAATCACTATTTGATCCCTCAAAAAATTTACAGTTCAATCTCGGTCCTTAGTAGAAGTTGTTTGACTTCATTCCTACTATTGTTAATCTTTGCTATAATGATTAATTATTGTGATAGGTATTGTTATATGTGTATTATTTGTATTTGTAACTGTGACTGTACATGGACGAAGGTACATAGAGAGTGGGAGGTGTTCCTATCTCTCCCAAATTTTTTTAGTCTTATAGTAATATTTTTTAGGTCATTATCTGTTTAAACTTAAGTAAAATTAGACTTTCATCCCTCCAATTTTTTAGATTTTTAATATTTAATCCTAAATTGGTCTATGGTAATTATGATTGTGTCGCTTCCTAATTCAATTTTTTTAAAAAAAAAAAAACAATAAGTTTAACGTCCAGAACTCATTTGCTGCAGCCACAATTCATACTTCACCAACTTTGCTTTCAATGAATGATCATTAATTTCTGCTTCAAATCGTAATCTTTTCCTTGAATTAATGGTAGTTGCATTCATGTGTGTTCAATCAACGTTCAAGCTGTGGTTGTTGCATTTGCATTCAGAAGTTAATACAATATGTAATATGTTTATCCGATATTAAGTGTCGAATGCGAGTATATATCAAAGAAATCATTTTATCGCATTTCTAAAATCTCTTTTTTTTTTTGTTGAATCGTTGATGTTCATTGAGGTCACAGGTTCGAGTACCAGTGATTGCAGCAAGGTGATTGAGCGTTTAATGTCAAATGATTGAGAGTGTTTAGAACAGACACTACTTACAATCACCTTAGTTTAATAAAAAAAAATCTCTTTTTGTTTAAAAATATTTTTACGATAAAATATATTAGAGATCACCGAATCATGTAAAAATAATATTTTTACTCAATAACTTTTACAATGTTATAAAATAATCGTTAAGTTTTTTAAATGATTTCAAAATAGTTTCTTGCATCATGAAAATAGCTTTAATTTTTTATAAGTCGAAAGATCATTTTGTAATATTTTAATAAGTTTAAAGATATTTTGTGACATTCCATAAATTTATAAATAATCATTTTATAACAGTTTAAAAAGTTTAATGATTGCTTTGTAATATTCTAGTGCTAAAAAAACGGTAGGATAAAGTATGCAAGAGGTCATGGAACTATGCTCAAATGATCGTTTGATCATTGAACATTTAAAAGTTACAAAATGGTCATTACGATGTTATTATTATTGTGTATTTTTTATAAATATTTAATAATCATTTTGTAACAATTTGATAAAATTTAATGATTCTTTTATAACAATTCGATAAATTTAATGACCAATTTATAAATTTTTAAATTTATGAATCAGAACAATTATTTGAAAACTAAATATTAGCCCTAACAAAGAAAAACCCCTAATTACCAAATCATTTATAGTATCAAAATACTACCTACCTAATATATATGTGTATGCATTGTCATGTTCTTAATTAACCTTTTTGCTCTTAAATATGCATCTAATGACAGACTAATCATTGTTTTTGCTCACATTAATGACATATTAATCTGTTATACTTAACACTCAATAGAGTAGGGATTGTAATTTGACCCAAATTTTACGAGTCTGACTTGATTTTGTAAGATAGTTTTTTTATATATATAAAAAAATTAGATTTGGATCAGGTAAAGTTTACGATAAAAAATCTCTCATGTAATTTGAGATAATAGTATAATTTTCTTTAATATATTTGGGGTAATTGTTACGATGCTCTTCTCTATATTTTTTATAATTAGGTCCCTATTTTACTAAATAGAAATAATAATTTTTATATTTCTGTTGAGTCGAATCAAATCATATCAATTTTTTTCCTTAAAATTTGAGTCAGATTTCAAATCAAATAAAACTTCTCTAAACTTAAATCAACTTCGGATAAAAATGTATACATAACCGATCAGACCAGATTGATCGAAAACATAACCTAACTGGACATGTTACCATCCCTATTATAGAGTAAAAGATTTGTCCAAATTGCATGCATTGACAAAGAAACAAACATTCAAGTGGCCGTCGTGAAGAACAAGGTTTGCAGTTTAGGTAATAAGGTACAATACTTGCAACAGTCTTAGATTTGTACCAACTCCTAAATAACAATGCTCTGTAAGATTTCTTAAGGAACAATCAGCCCCTTTTAGGTGCAACCTATCAATCAACAAGAAAAAAATCCCACCTCTCGGATTCGTTTTATGTTGTTACTACTCTTATTTTTTTCTTAAAATTTAATATTTAATACAATCGAAAGATACCGATTTTAAATATAAGCTCGAATTCGAGATTCTCGCACTCAAATTCGAATAACATAAGACGGATTGCTATCGGATGACAGCAACAAAAGATCTGCTCAACGTTTACTAATGAGACAATGCTTTTGTCTTACAACTCTATATATGCAAACGGATTTCTTCAATATGAAGTAAAATTGCATGAGAAGTTCATGTTTAGTTGACTATCTGTTCTATGTCTCAACCTCAAAACTTACCAGAGAACTAAGCAATGTAAGAATTAGCTAAGCATTTAATTCCACTACCACATGTTTTTTCATATATTCACTAATATTCGTTTCATTAGTCGATTAGTTTAGACCAATTATTATAGAGTTCTATTACGAGAACGATCCTTTCAAGGAATAGTCTTGGATCAGGTCAGATCAAGTTTTTGGCTCACTAGAACTCAACCAAGTATAACACTCATTCACCAGTCACCTGACCCGACCTAAGTTTAGGAAAACTTCACTTGACTCGAAATTTGATTTTATTTTTTAAAGTGAACGCGTATCAGACCCGACTCGAGAACACACACATATAATTATCTTCTCATTTTTATTAGGTAAAATAATGATGTAATTCAAAAAATAGAGATGTGGTGTATTATACCAATTATCTCTAAATATAGAAAAATATATTATACTATTATTCTTGGGTCGGATCGAATATTTGTCAGTCTAAATCGTAAATCCTAAACTAGAACTTATTATTTAAAAAAACATAATAGGATCGAGTCTGGTCATAACATGTTGGGTTTGGGTCAAATTTTTATCCTTAATCCTCCCAACTTAATATATTTCTTTTATAATGTTAGATTCAAACCACTAAACTTACTTTAGGGTTTAGGATTTGCAAACCAGGGATTCCCTACATTATTTAACTGAGGTTGAAAGAGCTTTCTAAAGATTGGTTTGGGCCTAAGATGCGTAGATTTGGTAATTCTTTATCCTTAGGCCGTAATTAGGAAGAAGTGCGTGATGGGTTTTTAATTTTTTCCCTATTTCTATTGCTCAGGAACACATATGGGCTTCACAAAAATTTCCAATCCAATTATTCATTAGGGATTTTAAAATTTAAATCATTTTATACTCAAAAATTAAATTAGTCATTGTCGAGTTGAGTTTGAATAATTGAATTAGTCAAGTTTGAGTACTTTAATAATCGACACAAATAAATAAAAAGCCTAATCTTTTTTTTTTTGAGTAAAAATAAAAAGTCTAATCGAGTCTAAGTGCTCGAGACGAATTTCTAACAGAGTTTTTAGTCGAGCTTGAACTCGAACTTCTCACCATTGGAGTTTCATTCAACCTTATTAAAACCCATTTTGTATAGTATGAAAAAAAGTCAAAATAAGAGTCCAAAAATCAAATGAAAACTTCTCCAATTTAGTTTCTAACTAATTTTTGAAAAATACATTAAGCTCTTGAAGTTTTATAAATTCTCTCCTTATTTCAATTTTCGGGTTTGAGAAATCCAATTATTATATTTTGAGGGCAAAGAGAAGATTACAAAAATTGGGTTTCGAACTTAAAACTCGTCCAATATATAATCTTAGTTATAGGGGAAACGCCAGAAATTTTTCTCAGTGTGAATCATAAGTACAAAATCATAATTGTATCATTTTAAAATTACATTTTTTTATAGGTACTAAATCACGATTTTATCATTTTAAAGGTCATTTGACAAAGATCTTTTGTCTTTTATGTCCCCCTATTTTAGTCCTACACATAGAATAGAGACATGAACATTCGAGATATTGATTTCCACGCTGAGGTGGTCCATTTTTTCCTCGTAGCACGTGCATGCATGGCAATTTACTAGCCGTCTTTTTGCCTTTTTGACTTGATCTTTCCCAACTGAAATCTTGTTCAAATAGATAGCATTTTAACCCCCCCACAAAAAAATGTTGTCTATTTCGAGAGCATGAATGGAACCCATAGTTCTTTGTTTTGTTTTTTTTTAGTTTTTTGGGTGGTGGGTGGGAACGTGGGATTTTAGTCTTTCAGATCATCAAATGTCATTAATGGTGTGCAAAATATTCGATTTGAATAATTCAATCTGATTTTTTTAAAATAATTTAGATCAAATATTTGATGAAAAATCAAATAATCAAATTGAATATGAATAAAAAAAATCTCAATTTTAAATTATCTAAATATCCACAAAGTAATGAGCCTTTAGCCCTAGCCCAGTAACCGTGAAAGCTTTCCCAAATCCCAACCTTCTCTCGACAGCCTTTCCTTCACAACCTTTCAAAATGGGCTTTTATACATTTTTTTATACATGCTTATCCTTGGAATTTATTACAAAAAAAAATCAAATTTAAGGCAACTTTTAGGGCGTTATTATATTAAAACCCCTTTAATTATTTTTTGAGAAATAACCCTATATGATTAGTTAGAAAAATAACTTTCAAACTATCTACGTAGGATACTTCTCATTTTGTAAAAAACGATGTCAGATCTCACGTTTTACGAAAAGTGATTGTTAGACTTCGTGTTTTACGAAAAATGAATTTCATGCATTTATTATTGTATTTATCTAATATTTAATGATTTTATTTAAAAAAAAGTTAAAGAGACATGACCTAACAGAATTTATAATTCAAGTACACAGGCTTAATTGGGTTGGACTTGGGCCCAATTATCCATAAAAGGGGTTTTTGAACAATAAAAAGATAAAGAGGAACCAATAGTGTAATTAGCCCATTTTTAAAATATAGAGACTTTTATATCCTCTTCCATTTTCTTCTCTTTACTTTCTTCATTCTCATTTTCCTCTCCAAGTTTCATAGAAAAAAACTACGATCTTGAGCCTTTTTTGTGCTTCAAATTCATCCATAATCCCTCCATCAAACTTATATTAATGTTTCAAAGCCTTGGGTTCTTTGGGTGCAAGAAACTTTTGGGGTTTTATCATCCAAGTCATGGCGGAGGATGATTTTTAGCTAAAGGATCTCTATTTGGGATTCAATAATCAAGGTAGTGTATTTATAATCATTTGGAGAATTAAGTTTTAATAAATTTTAAGAAATTTCTAGGATTTGGATATTTGAGCATGTTTAGGGTTTACCTTTGATTTTATAATCAATTCACATTTTAGGTGTTAATAATGTGTTTTTAAGACACCTTAAGACCCTAAACAACTTACTAAAACTTCAAAACAAAGATTAAAAACTAAACCAATCAATTTAGGATATTTTTTTGGTGATTCTCGAGCCTAATTGAACTATTTTAGAGTTTAAGTATCGATACTAGATAAATTGGGGGCTAAAATTAGGGATTTGAGAAGAGAGTATCGATATTGCTAAGGTGAGTATCGATACCACAGTATAGATACTGAGGCCCCTTTTCCGCATCATAATGCATTTTTGGTACCAATACTCATAGGGGTATCGATACTTGACCCTAGGGTATCGATAGTATAGTTAGTGTATCGATACTACTCACTTTGTATGATAAGATTCAACCAAGTTAAAGTCCGCAAGAGTTAGGGATTGTTCGTAAGGACATGACATAGCCCGTGAGGGACGTAAATGGCGAAAGAGGCCCAGTGATACTCATAGGAGTGGGTTACAACCAGTGTAACCATAGCAGACAAAACATGCCCATGTATCATCAGTTAAACACGCAACAAATATCTAAAGATGGAGGATCATTGGATAGGGTGTACCGGTAAGTGATATGACAGAATAATCAGATCATGAAATAATATAATCGCATATCGCAAGAACGATCGAGAGTGGTTGATGCACAATTATCCCATTAATTTATTGGAAATTTGAGGGAAAGCGTGGTAATAGCGGTTAGAGTACCGCTACCCAAAAGTGAACCCGAGTAAGATATTGGGCTAACCAGTATCACAACCAGTACAATAAATAAAGTAGCCATTATGAAGTATCAAACAACCATATTGGTACAAATTATCAGTAGTAATAGACTTATAAACCCTCATATAACATTCTAGATGAGAGAACGAGTGAGATAGCAGTTAGGGTGATCAGTAAACGATATCAGTAATAACTTATAATAGCTAGAAACAATAACAACTAGGATGTCATAAAGCTAGCCTTTGTGTGACACTCGGGAAATAGCCAGGACACCCAAGTTACTTTAGTAGTAGGGTAATTATCTTGTTTGTCAGTATGTCCAGGTATATACATGTAAGTGTCAAGGCACTTTAGATGTAAGTTGGGTGCAAATGCTCTACGACTCGACGGAGTAAGTTGGTGGGGTGTACGTTTCCGATACAGCTCTGGATCTCACGCATATACCTAAGAGACCGAGTGTACATTTCTGCTACAGTTTCGGATCTCACCTAGGCATCCAAGGGTATTCCAACAGGCTAGAGGGGTGCATGAGCTCCAAGATATATAACCCTCAGCCACACTATGATGCCAACCATAACTTGTGTGTTGCATGGTAATTTAACATTGCATTTATATAATGGATAGTAGAGTCGGTATTGCATTCAAGTAATGCATAACAGAGCTAGTATTGAATTCAGATAATGCATAGCAGAGCCAGTATTGCATTCAGGTAATGCATAGAAGAGCTAGTATTGTATTCATGTATTGTATAGTAGAGTTAGTATTACATTCAGGTAATTATAGCAGAGCTAGTATTACATTCAGATAATGCATAGCAAAATAGTGTTGTATTCAGATAATGCAAAAGAGCACCAGTATCGTATTTAGATAATGCACGTCACATTCAGACAATAGGGTTAGAGACCCTTTTGAGATGTACTCATGGGTAAGCCCTTAGTAGAGAATTTAGGGATGCATGAGACCCCTACTTCAATGACATGACAACTAAGCCTTAAGTAGGTAGAATTTGATCTAGATCATGCATATACTCACTGCTTAGTACCATATCTTCAGCATGCTTGTGTTATGAAATTCTTATGCTGCTCTAGATTAGCGATTATACTGATGGGCTTTGTAAGTTTAGTCTTCACATGTTTGCCGCTGATAGGTTAGTAGCATGAGTAGTTCGTGGAGCACCGTCGCAGCAGAACTTCTAGCATCTCCTTCAGAGTACTGTATCATAGCTTAGTGAGCATATGTATTCATAGAATGTTACTTAAGTATTCAATTTATTAAACTCAGATTGTATTATTTTGGTTTTAATTATGTGTCACTGAGCTATGATTTTATAACAGTTAATTATGTTTTTTTCATGAAACCATTCATTAAGTTCGAAAAGAAAATAGATAGGTTTTTAAAATCAGGGGTTGCTTCAGTAGCCCAATGTGGAACTTTAGGTCCAATTGATTTTAGGTTTAATATGATTATTGGGAGATTTGAGGAGCTCGATGCTAGAGTGGGGCAATAACCATTCTAGTATGTTGGTAGCCTCATCTTATTATGTTATCTATAGTTTTTTCATGAATTTACTACTTTATCCTTGAATTTTTGAGGTTTGGAAAAAGGGGAGAAAGTGAGAGTTGTTAGCCATGTTATCTCCTCTAGCAAAGACAAAGTGGCTATCATTTAAGAATCTAAATTGGGTTCGAAGAATAAAATGATCTTGAAGTGCCTTCAAGGAAAAAAAATCATGGCTGTGTGTTTATCCCCTCTGAAGGGACATCTAGAGATCTCATATCGCTTTGGGACACATAGTTCTTTTTAGTGGAAAGTAACATTTTGTATTATCGAATGTTCTTAATCTTTTAGGCTAGGCAGTGAACGATCCCACTTAATTTAAAGATCAATTTAAAAAAATACATAAATTTGGAGTTGCCATCAGTCTTGAGGTCAGGTTAATCGAATACCTAAAAAATATCTTTTAAAAGAATATGAGCACCCCATAACGCCCGAATCAGTTTCTAAACGATTATACACCATATAAATATTGAAACTTGTAAATTTGAATATACATTTAAATTATAACCCTTTTAATTTGAAGAATTAACATAGATCGTAATTTTGTCAATCTGAACACTGTCTTATTAGTTTCGTAACTTGTAACAACATTGCTTTAAGATTTATTAAATTACAAAAACTGATGACAAATTAAATAAATGTTATGAATGCAACATGAATGCTTATAATACTTACAAAACTCATATTCCAAAAAATAAATCATTTAAAAATCAAAAGGACATTCTTTCATATAAACAACTCTCGAAAACAAACTTCTTGTTAGTTAAGAGGCATTTTCATATATTCCCGTTTACAAAATATCATTGTCTCGATTTTAAGAAAATAATATATATTTAATATATATATATATATATATATAATATTATTTTATACAAAAAAGCCTATGAAACACACTTCTTACGAGTCAAATTGCATTTATATAAATTCCCATTACAAAAGATCATCTTATTTTTTTATAAATAATACCTATGTATTCGAAATTAATATTTATTATAAACTACTCCAAATACCACTGACCTTTAGGCGTTGACTCGAAAATGCCACTAACATGGCACGGATAGACCGTAACGGTGATGACATGGATGGCTTAGTTAAAACGATTTAATCGAATTAGAATCCTTGTTGGAATTTTAAATATAATTTATTTGATATAAAACCCTAATTCTAAAAATCAATTGTCTCATTCTATTCTATTCTCTTCTCATTCTCTTATTTTCTCTTCTCATTAGCGGTAGAAAACCTAGGTCAACTAGGGGAAGTTTGACGATTAAAGAAGTATAATAAGATAGTGGAATGGAGCAACTCGTTGCATATCTAGTGTGTGGGCTTGGATATCCATCTCAACTGAGGACATCAATTTCCAATGATAATCTACGAAGGAGGTTTTTTAGCTGCAAAAATTATGGGAGTGTGATTCAACCAACTTGTCAATTTTTCTGCTTGTTTGATCCTCAATGACTCCACGAGCACAGGTTGTTCTTGTGGGATTGTTGAATAAAATCAAAGCAAATGAAATTAGAATAAGGAATTAGAGAATTGCTTGAATTGTGGTTTTTGTTTTTTGGTTTATATTTGTATGATACATAAACCATTAATGTTACAACAATGGTGAAAAAATTGGTGGCTGAAATTTATGGATTGTACTTTTAGTTTAGGGTTTGGATGAAAAATTAAGGGTGAAATTTTAAGGATTAATGGTTGGATTTAGCTTAGGGTTTAGATGATTTTGTAATATTTTTTGTGAATGGCAATGGATGTAAAATGTTACCATTTGATTTATGTGAAATTGGAAAATTTATATATATTTTTATACTTGGAAAACATATAACGAATGTAAAATGGAACCATGAATGGTAGACAAAATGATTCATTTAAATAAATTTGTGATTAATAATAAACACATATGTACAAAAAAAAATGGGTGTGCACATAAACACTTAAGCTAAAACAATTTCAACCTATAAAAACCACCAAAGTATGAAATAAAATATCAAAGTCAGTAAACATATGTGTTCAAATGACCATAGTTCATCAACTTAAGTATTGAACCAAAATATCTAAGTTCTCAAACTATATCCTATACCATCCTTTGTCGTTTTGTAAAAAAATTGGGACATTCTTCTTGGGAAGTCTGGGTGATAGTGTTTGACTGGCTTAAATGTTGATTGGTAGTGACAGCTTCTTGATTGTTGGTTGGATATGATGAGTGGCCTAGTGTTGGGACAAAGGCAAATGAACTTGATGATGTTGTAGCCCTTGATGATGTTGTGGTCATAGTAGTTCTTCTCCTAACCCATATTCGCATGTGTATAAATATGAGAAACACAATTTTGATATAAGGTTAAATTAACAAAAGAAAATTAGAAACTTATACTTGTAATTTTGTTTTACTTTGGCTAGATTGAAACCTTGTTTGTTTGGTCTATCTTGATGTGTTGAAATGAGGTCACCTAGGGAGCATGTAGCCTCCAACTATCCCTTTGCAGGCCCTTTGGTTTTGTCCTGGTTGACCATACTTGGAGCAATACATTATTAGACCTTTCTTGGTAGCAGTAGCTTGGGACCTTGATGTTTAATTCATCTACTTCCTTTCTCCTATTTTTCTTTGGTCTTCCCAGTGGCCTTCTAATTGTTGGTGCTATAACTGGCTCACAGGTTGTGTAAGTTAACAATTGATTAGTCCCTCTCATAGGTTCAATGAAGTGACTATAAATTGTCTTGTTGTTTGGTTTTTAAATAGTAATTATGCACATAAGCTTCATGCCTATGATTATTGAACATCATTACATAAATAACATGTATGCATGAGATTCTTATAAATGAAAGCAATAAAAGTGGTTAGATTAACAAAGACAAATGAGAATAAAAATAGAACATAAAATGAAAATTAACAAAATATACAGGAAACTAAAAACAGAACCAGGTAAGGTGGCCAAAATAAAATATAAACAAATAAAAAGGGCAAATTTCTTAAAGTTGAGGAAAATAATTCATTAATGCGGAGCCCTACAATAAATATCCCATAGACAAACATGTATGCTCCCTTATATGTTAAAACGAAACTACTTCAAATACTTAACCCATACTTAGGCTTTTAACCTAAACTAAACCACTTCAATCACTTCCCTTCTCCTCTACCATTTTCCATTTCTAAAAGGCCATTCCTTTTATTTTCATCTTCTTTGAGAGAAAACCACCCAAATAAGGCTTCTTGTTTGCCTTTATTAACTCCAACAAGGAGCTAACGACCATCTTAAGCCTCAAAATTAAACCCCCAAATCACCAAGACCCTTAAATCAACTTAAAGTAAACTTTAAACCTTAAAACTTATCCTTTTTAATCTTTAAAATGATCATATCTAGACCCTAAATACAAAATATAAAGGCTTGCACTTGATTTTCAAAGGTTTCACCATCCTCGGTGAAGATGGAAGTTCCCTTATTTCTCCAAAAATAGTATCATTTTGTTTTTCTTTTATGGTTTTTTTCTCTTAGTTTGGTTGTTGAAACCTTTGAATTTTTGAGGTTTTTCCGAAGACTCCTCATTTGAATTTGTTTTCTTTGTTTAATATAGATTGATAGCCTCTTTTTGTTTTCTCTTGTGCCTGGTCATTTTTGGTCGGATTCGTGTTCATTTTCTACTGTTGTTATAGTCCCTATCTTTAGAATAGAGTAGATGTTAAGCTCGTATGAGTGTGGTGAAGGTTGGAAACCAGTCCAATTTGGTTGTTTCTGGAATGAAGGGCTCCCAACGTAATCATCCCAAGTGAGAGCTGTAACTAGGGACGTTAGATGGTCATTGTACAAATAAGATTCGATGGTTGTAATCCAGTCATTGAGGTTATTTAAAGTCCTAACCAATACGATTCGGAGATCAATGGACTAGAACATTACATGGGATCACTAAAGTTGCTAACCCAATTTTTTTAACTTGTAAAATCTCATGTGAAAGCCATCCATCATAATCATAAAGAAAAAACATAGTGTTCAAGTTTACAAATAAGAAGAGCCCTCAAAATACATCCCAAATGTTTTAACCAAATATTACATGCCATCTAAGAAAAGCTCAAGACGTGCATTGAAGCTTGGGTCAGTCTAGAATGTGAACTGTACGATAAGATCCTCGAACGCTCCTCTTATGAACCTACACACGAAAGAAAATTTGTAACGATGAGCTCACAAGCTTAGTTACACACTAATAACCAAACTATACTACATGTGTCCACTACATGATCATGCTAAAAAATAGGAATATTAGCATACATGGGTACTAAGCTAAATACAAACAAAGGCATACATCATGATGTGGGCGGAAGGTTTTTCTATATCTCAGTCTAGACACCCATCTAGCCTACCTAGGATGAGATTCAAAATTTCTACATCGACATCATTCACCCGACCAACCTACTTAGTGCATGTACTTGAGACATTTACACCCAACCAACAACTAAAATGCTTTGTGAATTGATTGAGACATGTCTGGACATTCTAGCATACAAGACAATCGTCATACTATTAGAGTAAATTGGGTGTCCTGATCATATCTCAAGTGTTACAAAAAGGTTAGTTTTATTTCTTCATAATTTATATTGTTTATAGTTGTAATTCCAATATTTACTATTGTTCTCACTTGTAGTTATAAAGTTCTAATGACCTTTGATCCCCTACCAGAGTACGTGAGATTGAAATGAATTTTTTACCCAATTCAAGATGAGGGTATCGATACTAGGCCCTTTAATATTGATACCGACCCTAGAGTATCGATACAAACTCGGGGTACTGATACCAAAAATAGGGTACTAGAATTTAAAGAGTCCTAACAGTATCAATACCCTTAATTGAAGTATCAGTACAGACATGTTGGGGTATCAATACCACCATTGGTATCAATACCAATTTTTTTTGGTGTTTGGAAAATAGTTAGGTGTCGATACTCTTATTTAGGGTATCGATACTCTCGTCATGATATTGATACTCCCTTAAGTATCGATAACAAAATTGGCTACTGAAATTCAAAATCTAAAAGTGGTATTGATACTCCCCACTTGAGTATCGATATCCTTAGAATAATATCGATACCCAATGAACTGGTAACGATACTCTCGACCAAAACACCTTATTGTTTTAGCTTACTCAAAGAATAGTATCGATACTATTCATCCAGTACCAATATTATTACCCATAAATGCCCTATTTGGGTACAAAAATGTGACCTAATACTACCAATTTGTCCCTCTACGACCATCAAATAATGTTTAAATCTTATATAAGTTAACAGGGGTCATAAGGAGTCATTTATCAATCTCTATAACACCATAAACTAGGATATACCATGAACATGCTCATATGCTACATAAATTAATGCAAGCTAAGGAAGAACACCTAGTATTTCACAAATGGTATAAAAGGTTTAGAAATGTGTTACCTTGTCACTAAGCTGAAGAAAAACAACATTCCTCAACTAATGGCCAACTTGTTTTTTTCTCTTGCCTTATAGCTTTCTCTAACCTCTTTCACTAATCATAGATAATGAAAATGAGTCACTAACTAACTTAAGAGACCAAATTGAAACTAAGAACATTTTCCTAAACTCAAATCTACCAAAAATGAGTTAGAAATCTCTAGTTTCCTAAACCCCACCTATGGCCATTATGGCCAAACCTTGTGTTTGAGAGCTTGAATGAAAACTTGGGTTGAGGATATTATTATTTTTACCTTGTAAATCTTGTAATAAGCTTGTAGGGTTACCAAGTTTTCACTTTTACAACCTTACTTAGAGAAGAAAAATTTAGAAATGGAGAGAAGAGAGGTAGGGAATAAGGAATGATAAAAATGAGAGGAATAGGGGGAATGGTTAATTCAAATTACATCATGCTCATTAAAAAACCAATTTTTGGTTGAAATATGGTATAATAGCCATTCCAGTCCCTCTTCTCCCACTTATATATTAAAAATACCCATTTTTCTACTATTTGGGGCTAACGCAAGCCCAAACCAATCCTTAAAAGGTCCAAGCTTTCTTATAAGTCTAATGGGCTTATTTAAACTTCTTGAGTTAGCAAGAAACTATTAACCCAAGATTTGGAGGGCGTTATAACTCTCCCCTCATAAGAAGAAATTTTGTACGTGAAATTTACATGCATAAAATAGATGTGGATACTAAAGTTGTATATCCTCTTTGATATCCCAAGATGCTTCCTCGATACCATGTTTCCTTCATAGAACCTTTATTAATGGAATCCTTTTGTTTCATGGTTCTTTCACGTATCTCGCCAATATCCCATTGGCTCTTCCTCGTAGGACATGTCTTGACTCACCTTGATTTGTGTTGGGATTTGCAGAAGCTCAAATCGACAACCGAAATGGTTAGCCAATAGGGGTTGAATCGATTTTTGTGTTTAGGGAGTAAGGAGATTGAAATATAGTAAATTTGCACAGCGATTTATAGTGGTTTGAATTCTCAACTAATTCTACATCCACTACCTTAGCTCCTCACCAAGGATTTTCAACAAATTCACTAATTTGTTCTTTCTTTTTACAGGTCAAAGAGATATCTTTACAAACTCCCTAGTTTTTCACGGGCTAAACTAGAACCTTTCCCTAGCTTTTCACGGGATCAGCTAGAACTTTCCCTTTACAATGAAAGGAAATATAAACAAGAAAACCTCTCTAAGGAAGATGTTTACAAGAATTAAGCTCACTAGAACAAATATTTACAAGAGAAAGATGAAATTAGAATGAAAAACTCTTTTCTTGTGTTTGATTGCTTGGATAGTTGTTCTCATACTTATTCAAGTGTCCTCAGCTTGTATTTGTAGCTTGGAATGTGTTTGAAGTCGTATCTAGCCGTTGGGGATGTTTTGGAGCTGTTTGGGGGATGATTTTTCTGTAAAAATAGGCTGCCCATAACGTGGGGTATCAGTACACCTTCATTAAATTCAAATTAAACTAGCCGTTACTAACTGTTGCAGCCAAGGTGTATGGATACACTGCAGAGTGTATCGATACACTAGTGTATGGATACACTGCAGGTGTATCGGTATACTAATTACATTCGGTGTTTGAGCAGTTATAGGGGTATGGATACACTGCAGGGTGTATCAGTATACCAGTGTATGGATACACTGCATAGTGTATCGGTACACTTTAGCATTTTTGCTCAAATCCGAATTTAATGGACTTTGATTTACTTTTGAAACCTTTTTAAAACTTTGAATAAATTTAATTCAAGTCCAAAAACATTTTGCCTTAAATTTGTTATATCGAAACATAATTAAAAAATATCCCCCTTTTTGATATAACAAAACATTTAAAAAATTAGTTTTTGGCAAAACTCCCCCTTAATAAAACGTTTAATGAAAAAAGATACCAATTATTGGAAAATATATGAAAATGTTAAGCTCCCCCTTTTTCATTAAAAAAATTGAATTTTTTAAACCAAACTTTTCCCCCTTTTTTATATCAAAAATAATTCAATCTTTGAAGTTCAAAATAACTTTGGAGAGTAAGTAGTAAATTTGACATTTAAAAATCATTTGAAAAAATCAAAAGCTCTTCCTCAATAAATATATTCCTAACAAAATTTAGCTTTAAAATATTGACACTTAAATAAAAACTGAATTTCATAAAAAATTAACAAACATGTTAGTAGCACATGAAATTCAATATATCCAAGACTAAAATACTTTATGCAATACCAATTATTGAAATTAAGTACATGTGCATAAAGTTTTCAAAAATGTTATGCATTTAAAGAATTTGATATCAATTGTTAGAGAGATATCTTTTTCATTTAAAAACACATGCATAAACATTTAAATTTAGGTCAAAAATAAAAAATTTAAAATCAAGACATTTGAAAATTGATATCAATTGTTAAAGAGATATCATTTGCATTGAAAAACTATTTTGACCAAAATTTATTATGATGAACTAAAAATTATGAAAAATCATTAAAATTTTAAAAATGTTCATCATAAAGCATATTTCAACATATATGAGATTAAAAACAATGCATAATCATTTAAAATCAAAACTCATGCATGCCTAAAAACTAAATGAGCAAATAAATAATAAAAAACAAAAGCATTAAGCGTAGAGGTTACCCATTCCTTTTCAACGTGTGGCTAGAGCATTTGAATATCTTCATTTTCATAAGCATTGCTCCCACACAGCTACAAGAGACATTTAAGTAGATTTTGGTATCCAAATTGCTTTGGATCCTTGAACGTTAGTTTCAATGCCCTTGTTCCCTTAGGAATCCATACTTGTCTAATTTTAAAACATTTTCCTTTCTTCAAATGGCAAGTATGTTCCTTGTGACCATGATAATGGCAATGTGAGTATTTTTCCATTATTAAACTAGATAAATTATTTAAAATGATTTATTTTCCTTTTTTAAGCATTCAAGCTTAAATTTTAAATCAAAACTTTCAATTTTCTTTTTTGAAAGCTCTAAATCATTTTTCAAAATTTCATTTTGATTTTCAAAACCAATTTTAGCTTTCAAAAGAAAATCGTTTTCAATTTTTAATTTTGAAATCATTTTCTTATATTTGGAGTTCATGGTCTTAAAATCTGAAAATAATTCATCGAATGCATATTGTAACTCATTAAAAGAATAAGAATTTAATTCATTTGAGTTAGAAGATACCTCGGGCTCTTTACGAGCCATTAGAGACACCACCTTTGTTGGTTCTTCTTTCTTGTTTCCATGAAGCTTTTCGAGCTTATTCCAAAGGTCCTTGGCACTTGAACAAGAAGAAACTCCTTCATATATATCTAGACCAAATGCACAAAACAACATGTGCATGATATTGGCATTAAGTTAAGCTTTCTTCCGTTCTTGGTCACTCCACTTCTTCTCCTTCTTCTTTGAAGAAGAGTAGTCGTTCTTGATCATCTCCAATGCATCAAGATCATTGGATTGTATGAATAACTTCATTAATTTCTTCAAATGATGGTAGTTTGCTCCATTTAAGTATGGAGGCTTATCGATCGGTTGGGAGTCTTCCATGTAGAATGAGCCGAAGGTGGAAGCCATCTTCTCGGTTGTGTCGGGAATTGGTAGAGCGTCTTCTAGGATCGTCTCAAGGATATTAAGCCTTATAACGGATTAAGCTCTGATACCAATTGTTGGGATTTTCGGAAGCTCGAATTGTGAACCAAAATGGTTAGCCAAGAGGGGTTGAGTCAGTTCTTGTGTTTAGGGAGTAAGCAGATTGAAAGATAGAAAATTTGCACATCGATTTACTACCTGAGCCCCTCACCAAGGATTTTCCAACAAATTCACTTATTTATTATTTTTTTTATAGGACAAAGAGATAACCTTTACAAACTCCCTAGTTTTTCATGGGCTAAACTAGAACCTTTCCCTAGCTTTTCACGGGATCAACTAGAATATTTCCCCTTTACAATGAAAGGAAATGTAAACAAGAAAATATCTCTAAGGTAGGTGTTTACAAGAATTAAGCTCACTAGAACAAATATTTACAAGAGAAAGATGAAATAAGAATGAAAAACTCTTCTCTTGTGTTTGATTGCTTGGATAGTTGTTCTCATACTTATTCAAGTGTCCTCAGCTTGTATTTATAGCTTGGAATGTGTTTGAAGTCGTATCTAGCCGTTGGGGATGTTTTAGAGTCATTTAGGGATGATTTTTCTACAAATATAAGATGCCCATAACATGGGGTATTGGTACCCCTTCATAGGGTATCAGTACACCTTCATTAAATTCAAATTAAACTAGCTGTTACTAGCCGCTGCAGCCAGGGTGTATGGATACAATGTAGAGTGTATGGATACACGGCAGGGTGTATGGATACACTACAGGGTGTATCGGAAACTAATTACATTCTATGTTTGAGCAATCATAGGGGTATGGATACACTGTAGGGTGTATCGGTACATCAGTGTATGGATACACATCAGAGTGTATTAGTACACTTTAGCATTTTTGCTCAAAATTCTAATTTAATGGACATTGAATTATTTTGAAACCTTTTTAAAACTTTGAATAATTCAATTCAAGTCGGAAAACATTTTGCCTTAAATTTGTTATATCGAAACATAATTCACCAATTTGCTCTAACGGTATGATGTGGAAAGGGTCAGCATAATACCTCCTAAGCATGGACACGTGGAACACGTTATGTATACGCTCCAACTCATGGGGCAAGGCTAACCAATATGCCACATGTCTAACCCATTCAATTATCTCGTATGGTCCTATAAAACATGGGGTTAACTTTTCTTTACGCCTAAAACAAGGCACATTCTTCCACAGAGACACCTTTAGGAACATTTTGTTTCTTACGACAAACTCGATATATTTACGTTTCAAGTCTGCATATGACCTATGCCTATCGGAAGCCTGTTTCAACTGACAATGAATCAAGTGAACCTTCTCTTCAGTTTCTCTGATCAAGTCTAGACCCACTATCTTTCTTCACTAAGCTTTGTCCAACAAAGAGGGGTCCTACACTTAAGTTCATATAAGGCCTTGTATAGAGCCATCTAAATATTGGATTGGTGACTATTTTTATAAACGAACTCTACTAGAGGAAAGTGGACCTCCTAACTACCCTCTAAGTCTATGATGATGACCTAAGCATGTCTTCTACGATCAGAAAAACATGATCCTACTAGCCGTCTGTCTAAGGATGGAAAGAAGTGCTAAAGTGTAGTTTGGTACCTAGAGATTCATGAAGAGCTTTCAAAAATCAGGAGTTGAAATGAGGATCTGTATTAGATATGATTAAAGTTTGAACTTCATGCAATCTCATGATCTCTCGAATGTATAGTTGTGCTAACCTTTCTAAGGTGTAGTCTAGTTGAACTGGCACAAAGTGAGCTGATTTGTTCAACTATCTACTATAACCTACACCGCATTGTGCCTTTATCTAGTCATTAGTAACACGATCACAAAGTCCATGGTCACTCTCTCCCACTTCTATTGCAGTATCTGTATCATTTGCAGTAACTCTAAAGGAACATGATGTTCAGTCTTAACTTGTTGGCACACTAAGAATTTATCAATGAACTCAAATACTTCCCTTTTCAAGTCCGACCACCAATACAACTGTCGGAGCTCTTGATATATCTTGTTACTACCTGGATAAACTGAGAGTGAACTACAATGTATTTCATAGATGATTTTACTATGAAATTGCTCATCTACAGATACACATAAACGACCTATAAAGAAAAGTGCATCGCTATCGCGTAACTCAAAACCTGGGGCCTCGCCTTGATAGACTTGCTTTATGTGAGCCTTTAGGTGAAATTCTAAACTTTGCAACCTCTTAACCTCACTTACTAACTCGATTTTTACTCGAAGTTTGTCCAATAACCCACCATTACTATACAAACTGAAGCTTACCATCAAAGCTCGCAACTCATACATCGACTTCCAACTCAAAGCATCAGTAACAATGTTTACTTTCCCAGGGTGGTAGTCGATTACACATTTGTAGTCCTTTTGAAACTCAACCCATCTATGTTGTCTCAAATTTAACTCTTTCTGTGTAAGTATGTATTTAAGGCTCTTATGGTCGGTAAAGATGTTACACTTTTCACCAAACAAGTATTGTCTTCTGATCTTAAGTACAAAAATTACTACTGCAAGCTCTAAATCATGAGTGGGGTTATTATACTCATATGACTTGAGTTAATGGGATGCATAAACTACCACATTTCCTTTTTTTATAAGAATGAACCCAAGGTCGTTATGTAAGGCGTCACTAAACACTATGAAATCCTTTCTTGAATCTAGTTGAGTCAAATTTGGGGCTTGAATTAAGATGGCTTTCAACTGTTCAAAGTTTTTCTGTCGTTTCTCGTCCCATACAAAGAGAACTTATTTTTGAGGTATTTTGGTCATAGGGTCAGCTATCTTTGAGAAACCCTTAACAAACTAATGATAATACCCAACAAGACCCAAGAAACTACACACTTCAGTTATATTCTTTGGTAGTTCCCGCCCAAGTATTGTTTGAATATTCTGAGGGTCAATCCTAATGCCATCTGCTACCATGATGCGACCAAAAAATGAAACCTCTAACAACCATAACTCACAATTTCCAAACTTGGAAAACAATTGTCGTTCTTAGAGCATTTGTAGAACGATATTGATGAGTCGTGTTTTTCATCTGATCATGAGTACACAATGATGTCATCTATGGAGACCACTACAAAATGCTCTAGGTCAGGTGGAAAACTTGGTTCATCAAATAAATGAATAACATTGTGGCATTGGTGAGTCCAAATGACATTACAAGGAATTCATAAGACCATAACTCATCCTAAATCCCATCTTGGCTGCGCCGGTATCCTTGACTTTTAATTGGTAGTTCCCTGACTTCAAGTCGATCTTGGAGAATACGCATGCTCCTCTAAGATGTTCAAATAGGTCGTCAATCCTATGGAGTGGATAATAGTTATTGATAGATAACATGTTAAGTTATTGGTAGTCGATATATAACCTCATCGACCTATCCTTCTTCTTAACAAAAAGAACTAGCGCACCCTAAGGAGAAATGATTGGTCGGATGAAACATTTCTCTAGCAACTAATGGATTTAGACTTTTAACTCTTTGAGCTTCATCGTTGCCATGATAGAGAACGATAGATACCATAGTAGAACCCTACGACACTTTAATGCCAAATTCTAACTCTCGATTGAGTGGTAATCCTGACAATTCCTCAGGAAACACATCGGGAAATCTCATATGGTTTGAATTATTCTACGATGTTAGAACTATGATTTGGGTGTCGATCATGTATGCTAAGAAGGCTTCACAACCCTGATCGATCATTCTATAAACCATCACTACTGAAGCGATCCTAAAATACCCTTGCTTCTCACTAAACATCATTTATTTAGTCCCATTATTCCTCCCAAGTTTCAGTTACCTAGCTTTGAACCTTAAACTATTATCGCGCTTCGAAAGAGATTGAATCTACTGTTGATGGTGAGTTCTTGGTTGTGAAAAGGATCTTAAATACAAAAATGGTGAATGAAGAAAAACAAAGGGAGAATATTTCCATAAAAGTTAAAATGTTAATATCAAAGTGTGCTTTATGATCCTAGACGGTTGAAGCTACACAAATGTAGCAAGCACTCTCATAGTGCACAAACTAGAATTGAAGACTTTGAAGCACCCAACTCCTTACAAGTTGTAATGGTTTAATGAAGGAGGCAAGTTGAATGTAACAAGGCAAGTTCTGGTTCATTTTTCAATTATAAGGTACAATGATGAAGTGCTTTTTGATGTAGTCTTTATGTACGCAAGTCAAATACTACTTGGGAGGCCATGTCAATATGATAAGAAGACCATCCTTGATTGCTATACCAACCAATTTTCATTCAAGCATGAGGGAAAAAGATCATTATAGCACCTTTTTCACCAAAGAAAGTGCAACATGATCAATTGCATGTGAGTATTGAAGCACTAAGGAAGAACAAGGATGTTCTTAATGCAAAGGAGAATGAATCCAAGAAGACAAATTTTTCACCAAGCATTGTGATGTTCCAAATGAGGATATGAGAAATATTAGTACCATTTTGAAGAATTATGATGAATAGAGTCAAATGACACAACTCCACTTGAATGAACATGTTGTTCCAAATCAAAACCAAGAAGGACACCAAAAGGTAAGTACCCTTTCATCCCAAGAGACTTGTTCTTTCATTTTGTAGGATGAAGCACTTGAAAGGTACTCTTCAAAGGGTAAGTCCTTTGAAAAAGATATTTTTAAAAAGGCACTTGGTGGTAATAGATATTCCAAATAAAGGCCTTGGAGGTAAATCTTTCTACAAAGACACCTTTTGAAAAAAACCATTTGGAATAAAATATTATGGAATGACATGACTTATGGAAGAAAGAAGTTTCAATGACTTTCAACTATCAAGATGTTAACTCTGGGTGAAGAGTTATAAAAGAAAAAGAGCATTTAACCTTAGAGAAATAGATAACAAGATTGAGAAATCCAAAGGAAAAGAATAATGATTCAAACATTCCTATCGTCAATGACTACAATAGAACAAAAAAATCGATTTGAGGACAAATGGCCTCAAAGAAGGGGATGATACAATCCTACTTGTGTACTTACGCATCTTCTTCATACTTTTATTTTTTTACAAGAATGGAAGCCAAGGGAGTTTTTACATACTGTTCACATTCTTACTTTGTTCATTTTATGCATACTTATACCATTTTATTCGTTCTTTGCATGATTATTTCTTATTGTATCTTACTTTACCTTATGCGTCTTAAATTTAAACTAATGTTTACGCATCTTAGTCGTCATATTTTGCATATTAATTAAGTTTTATAAGAATATTGTTGCACCACATCTTTATACTTAGCTCATGTTATGCTTATGTTATCATATACTTTTATTGTTAGCTCATTTACTTACATACCATAGGTGGTAGTATGCATAAAAGTTATTCCAATATCAAACAAGTCCAATTTATTTGTTTTCATGATTTTCATAGGTGCACACATTGGTAAGGAACCTTAGGACAACTCAAGAGCAAGGAAATTAAAGCATGACAACTCACAACTAGCTAGAAATGAAGGAAATGAAGCTCATCAAGCTAAATAAAGCTCAAATTTTAATGATATTAGCCCAAGGCTAGCTAAATGAGCTAAGTGGAACCTGGAGAGCAGTTAGGACCTAGTACCTGAACTGAAGATTGGACTAGCTGGAGGGTAGCTAAGGAGGTAGCTAAGTAGTTGGAGTGTCACTAGCTAGCTAGCTTTAGTCTACCTAGGTACTAATAACCTAGTATCCACTTTACCATTCACCTAAGTTACCAAACATCCATCATGTGCCAAGCATGCCCATGGATGAACCTATGTCAATCTTCTTAGGCATAGAAGAATGTGACATCAAATGAGGGATCTTATGCAAGACTACACCAAATTCTTACCATTTGACCCCTTAGGTGCCTAGTTAAAAAAAATGATATAACTATTAGACCAAAGTAACTTCTCAATTAGGTGTTAACATAAAAGAAATGCAAGTACTATTCGGCCAAAGTATACAACCTCTCTTCCTAGACGAAACATCATCACTATTCATTACCCTTTTCATTGGAAAAGTTATGTACTTATGAATGAAAAAAAGGGTTGGTCGAAACATCATGTATCCATTCGATGTAACACCCAAATTACATGGATTCGAATGTCACATAAAACCACCAACGTGGTCAACAATTTTTTTTCTTGAAACCATACTAAAAAATATTTACACAAGGTATAAAATCATAACAATTTACAAAAACGAGGCCCATATTTAGAAACATGATAAATAAAATAAATAATTAAAATATTACAAGCTAACTCTTTTCAAATCTTAACCTCTACATGCCCACTAGGTTGTCATCACTGTACTATGGTACTCCACTAAGACTCTTCTGATGATATTGTTGTCCCATCACACTCCACAAAACCTGAAACCTGCAAATAGAAACAAACTCCAAATGTTGAGCTTGCAAGCCCCACGTCACACAATACCTCTACCATATTACATGCATTCATTAAATGATCATGGTAACAAACGAAATCATATGCATACAAATACACTCAAAAATATGTTGTGGTAAGTCTAGTGGTGTGGTCAGAGGAATTTACGTGCATCTCAGGACAACACCCCTAGTTTACCTAGCATCCCATGAGTATGCAGAAACTTATCAATAAATATGAGATAGGTCTAGTGATGTGGTCGGAGGAATTTACGTACATCTCGGATAGCACACTAGCCTATCCCGAACGTGATAGCTTTGGGATAAGAAATAGAATTTACGTGCATCAAAACTTATGGCCCTTAGGCTACCACGGATCCTCGAGAGGTCGAGGTGAGGTCCAAAATTTACGTTCATCGAAAGCTTATATCATAATCCCATTGATACAAGCTCTCGAGCATAAGGTATATTTCTGGAATTTACGTGCATCATTTTTTGTATTGGTAGGTCCCAGAATTTACATTCATTGGATGCATACCCAAAAAAAGATATTCATATATCATATCTTAGGATAACATAACATAACATAGAGGATAAACGTCATAATGCTAGAGTAACTCGGGTGTCCTACCCTTTTCCCGAGCATCATACAAAGGCCAATCTTATGTCGTACTATCTTACTTGATTTCTAGGTGAAAAATTAGTTAACTTGTTTACTTTCACTTGTATTGAATACTTATAGGTTATACGAACTCAAAACACTTAATCCTAATCACCCAAATCAATTCAGCCAAAATTGTCAAAAATCACCATGGGTATCGATATTGTGCCATCAATATTATTCACCCCTTGGGTATCGATACTCACCGGAATATCGATACCAAAATTTGTTTCGATGTTTTGAAAATTACTTGGGTATCGATACCCCATGAGTATCGCTACCAAATTTAGCTTCGATGTTTTCAAAAATACTTCAGCAACGATAATGACCCTCTGAGTATCGATACTGGACTTCGAGTATCGATACCCTTATAGGAATTATCGATATTTCCCTTACAAAATGGCCTGATTTTAGCCTCTCGCGAAAAAACATTATTGGTACTTTCTTACAGTACCGATACCGAAAGGCAGAAGTTCTATGTTTTGAGCATGAAATCATACCCATAACTCACCCATTCGTTACACTAAGGCTAGCAAACATTTTTAAAGTCTTATTTGAGTTTATAGGGGGTCAAAAGATGTCACATTTCATGCTAACAAACATTAAACATAGAATTTACCATGAATTATTAATACATACTTCATGGACCCAAACCCCCATATGATCTTACCCCATACATACAAACATATTCATTTAGATGAGATTACAAGTAGTAAGGAGGAGTTATAATGTATTACCTCAACTCCTAGCGACTCTAAAACGTCTATAGCTTACCCAAGGATCAACATTTCCTTGATCTAGCTCAAAGAGGGGGGTTTTGTATCAATTTCCACCAACCTAAGCCGCAAATTGATTTCAACATGAAAATGAAGAAGGCGATGTAAAACAACAACTATAACATGTGAAAATCAATTGAAAATGTTGTAGGAAGCTCTTGGAGCTTAAATCCTCCATAGAACCTTCTTGAAGCTTAAAATCACCATTGGAGAAGATGGTGATCTTTTCATGAAGCTTGAGGGCCCTAGATTAAGAATCTTACCTCTAGATTTAGGATTGAAGAAGAAGATGAAAAAAGGTGCAAGCTTTGTCATTTATCTAGCTTGAATGAAGAAAGAATGAGTAGAAAAAGAAGAATGAAAAATGAGAAATTTTGGGGAAGAGAAAGAGAAAAATGGTTTGCCCAAAGCTCCTCCAGCCACGTGAAATCAGCTAAAAATTCTCCCAAATCAGCCATGTTTTTCTTCAATGGTAAAATTACACTCTATGTCATTCTATCTTTTTCCTAATCTTAAAAATCCCTTTTTTATCTTCTACAAAGTTAATTTCACACCCAATTAAACTCAAATTTGAACCAAAGGAAGCTCATGACACAAATAATCTATTAAATAAATTATTGGTTTAACATGAAACTACTAGGTTGATATTCAAGGTGTTATAACTCTCTTTCCTAAAAGAAAATTTCATCCTCGAAATTTAATCGATCCAAACAACAACAAATCTTAGGTTAACCACTTAAAAACTTTGAAGTACTTAAACTTATATTAAGCTGATCCCAAGAGAAGAAGTTCTCACAACTTGACTTGCGACTCAAAATATTACAAATGATCTATGACTCCCTATTCTCTATAGGGTGCTAACTACATCACTCTTTAAGCAACAATATTCGAGGAGTGCTAAAACATTGAGTCTTACTCTAACTAACCTCACTTAATTGATTTAATCCACTGCATAACTTGATAACCTCTTTTACTTGCTGAACATAGGTAGTTCATCATGCTACACTTTAAGATCTTATGGCACTTGTCAACATTGTCCTGATACCAACTATAGCGGATACGACGAAAATTCTCAGCTTACTAACGTCGACCTCTAAGCTTCTATTATGTAACTCTGATTAATACTCATCCATGCTATCTGGTTGTTTCTCATTCACCTTGAAATTTCCACTCATCAGGTCGAGAACCTAAGGTGCTGACAACTGGAAATCGACCACTTGCCGAGCTAAACTAGCAACATCTGGCCCTCTTGAAAAGTGCGCTTCACAAACGAATTTCTCTCCCAAACACATTAAGGGTTCTATGTATTGTATATGGCTCACACTCATATACAACCCGAAGACATCACTGATGAGGCTTGGCTCACTTAGCTGATTCAGTTTATGTTCTTATACGAATACCTACTGATGAGATCAGAAGATTCTCTACACCTCAAGACTCTTAACTCGATATCTTACCTATAAAATCCTTAGTACATAGGGTGCAAATCTGAATTCACTTCAACTTTAGCCCATCTATAACTCATCTAGAAAATTGATTCCAATAAAATTAGTACTTTAAACATTCGAGCTGAACAACCTTTCATAACTTCTCGAGCCCTTCCAAAGACCCTTACTAATCGTATTCTATTGCATTCAAAATGCACCACTACGAATCATTGTACCTCCAAGGGATTAAAAGGCATTCAATTAGAATGAACTCACTACTTCCTGGTCGACCAAATTTTCGTAACAGAACTCTTGGACAATAAGAGTAATCTTTCAAGAAATATGCGCTTAACCAAAATATTTCTAATATCTGGAATAACAATCACGGAATACATTGACATAATTAGCAAACTTCAATGATTTTTTCTCTTATACCTTAAATTTACGAATGCATGAGAGATTCAACATACTGGTCAAATTTATCAAATTGAACCAAACAAAATCTTCGATTCAAGAATATTCCTCCAACATGATCCACGATACTATGGCTCGAATAAAGACATCATAGAAGAAATAAGGATGACACAATTGAGTGTAATATCAAACATAAGCTAACTGAGATTTTATTAACAAGGTAGAGACCAATACGATCGGGGTGTCTTACCATACTCAAATTGTACAGAGCGTAGCATGGAAAAAAGAAAAGCTTGCAAATATTTATTTTCCTCTAAGGAATTCCAGCAACATTTAAAAGAACCTGGTGAATTTTTTTTTCGACTGAATCATCATAACATAATAGAATATTTGAGGCTTAACAAAAAAAATTGACGCAACGTACGAAGCACCCAAAGGATTTTCACATATATGTTTTCATCTCCTGGGTCATTCCGAGAATACAAGACACACTTTAGGCCCTACCTTGATTATCAGACTCCTTCGCGAACTGATCAAGGGATATTATTTCATAATTTACGAGAAGGATTTATCCATATCAAGGAAACTCGAGTCTTAGTGAATTCAACAAGTTATAAGAATTCTATGGTGCATAATTTGCAGAAGTTTAAACTCGTAGGTCTGATTTATCACAATTCGACATAACACATATTTGGACCAACGAATCCCTTAATAGATAACATAGGAGTTATCACATTAACGAAACTCTTATTTACAATAGATAGGTTATCGCACTAATGAATTTTCTTAGAATTGAACATGGTTATCTTAGAATTAAAACGACCACTTGCCTTCATAGAACATCCAACTATGAAATTCTTTTGGGAATGTCTGAGTATTCATTTAGCAAGGTTGAAACGACATTCGCTTATCACAGAAAGGAAAAGACTTGTTCGTCTGCATATGAATGCTACTTAAAGATCATAAGTAGGGAGTCTTTGAAATCGTGGAGATCTCCACCTATTTCATTAACAAATAGTTTATTTGATGGCTCTAGATTTAGATCTAACGCATAAGAACGCCATTGATGGGATTAACCCACAAAATGATATGACCGTAATAAGGGATGGATTTCGAAAAGCTTGGGGAGACATTCATCATAAGGATCCTCCTATAAAATAAAATCAAGGATCTACGATCTATAAGAATCGAAAAAAAGATTTCTTTTGAAGACGTACAAGTTTTATGAAATTTTCTTAGCACAATCATTGACTTAGAATAATAACACGTACATTCTCACATAGGGGTTCGATCAGCCAAATATGATTCTCATAAGAGCTTAACACAAATCCTTCAGAATAAGGTATGACATTCCTTTACTAAATAACGTTCAAAACAGACCGATATCTTAAAAATCAAAAGCATCGATTTAGCTAAAATGAAAAGTTATTTGTTTATTGAGGAAGGGAAAATATTTATTGGGTCATATATAAGCCTTCAAGAATCATAGGTAGAAAGATGTTTATCTCATTGAAAAGTCTTGATCTTATCAAGATGGGGGATTCATCTACTCAATTATTACATATTTAGAGTACCTACACGACACCATTGATGAGATCAACCCACAGAAAATGAGATTATGTTAGAGTCTTAATCCTTCACAGAAGTTCACGGACATGAATCATGACGATTGTATTTGAGACCATGATTAGGAACCTTTAATCGATCAAGTTTAACTAGGAAACCAGTTCATAACGAGAAGGATATCTTATCAATTTTGATTTTACTAGTTGAGAACTCTAGAAAGTGATAACCCGGTTCTTCCCAATAATCAGCTTAACCAATCATGGATCAGACACACAATGTTATTATTATCATAGATATTCATTCCCATGATTTGGCTAGTAAGAAAGTTTCTTTTTTTCACTATGTATTATGATATCATAAACACACTAGAAGAAGAAGATTAAACTCTACTTACATCCACAAAATTGACCAAAGGAGGATAGTCTAATCGACTCTTGCCTTAATAAATTACTCATCACTCTGATGAGATCATCCACCCACACAAATCTATTGCTGAGGCACACTTCCCTTTCTAGTCTTACAATAATGCTTTCTATACTTTATCTGAGTACCTTTATACATGTATTCATAAATTACATTTTTAGCTATATTCATTATGAGAGACTAGGTTCCTTACTCGAACCTTTCATGTCATAATTTAGCACATGATATGTCAAACTCACTAGGTTTAATAATCCAAAATTAGTCACCTCAATATATTTTATTTTATAGATTTATCTTTGCTACCAATTTATTAGTCAAAATATCATATTATCTTACCAATTAGTGAGGGACGAACGACATCGGAGTCTCAATTTGTAAGTACACCTTGTAACTTTGAAGGCATGTAAGACTCGACCAGATTAACCTAGAATCGACTAAACTCTAGCTTTAATACCATTAAATGTTACACCCAAATCCCATGGATTCGAATGTCACACAAAACCACCTAAGTGGTCAACGAAAATATTTTCTTGAAATCATACTTACTTCAAAATATTTATACAAGGTATAAAATCATAACAATTTACAAAAAACAGGCCCCAAATTAGAAACTCAATAAATAAATTAAATAATTAAAATATTACAAGCTAACTCTTTTCAAATCATGACCTCTAGATGCCCACTAGGTCATCATCACTGTACTCTGAAACTCTGCTGAGACTTCAAAGATATTGTTTTCCCATTGCACTCCATGAAACCTGAAACAAGCAAATGAAAACACATTTCGAACGCTGAGTTCACAAGCCCTACGTCATGCAATACCTCTACCATACTACATGCATTCATTAAATGAGCATGCTAAAAAATGAAATCATGTGCATACAAATACACTCAAAACATGTTGTGATAAGTCTAGTGGTGTGGCTGGAGGAATTTACTTGCATCTCATAACAACACCCCTATCTTACCTAGTATCCCATGAGTATACAAAAACATATCAACAAACATGAAATAGGTCTAGTGATGTGATCGGAGGAATTTACGTGTATCTCGGATAGCACACTAGTCTATCCCGAACTTGATAGCTTCGGGTTAGAATCAAAATTTACATGCATCAGAACTTATGGCCCTTATGCTAACATGGATCCTCGAGAGGTCGTGGTGAGGTCTAGAATTTACATGCATCTGAAGTTGACATTTCGATCCCACAGATACAAGCTCTCGAGCATAAGGTGTGATTTTGGAATTTACATGCATTAGAATTCGTAGCGATATGACTCAAAATTTAAATACATCGGATAAGTACCCAACAAAAGATATCCATATATCATATCATAACATAACATAGAAGAAAAACGTCATAATGCTAGAGTAAGTCGGGTGTCCTACCCATTTCCTGAGAATCATACAAAGGTCATTTTTATGTCGTCCTTTCTTGCTTGATTTCTAGATGAGAAATTAGTTTTGTTTTCTTTCACTTGTATTGAATACTTGTAGGTTATACGAACTCAAAACACTCAAGTCCGATCACCCAAATCAATTTAGCCAAAATTGTCAAAAATACCATGGGTATTGATATTGTGCCAGCAGTTTCGATACTCACCCCTTCAATATCGATACTCACCTAAGTATTGTTACCAAAATTTTATTTGATGTTTTGAAAATTACTTGGGTATCGATACTTCTATGGAGAGTATCGATACTCTTCCTTAGGTATCAAGACCCCCATGAGTATCGTTACCAAATTTGCCTTCGATGTTTTCAAAAATACTTCATTAGAAATACTGACCCTCTGAGTATCAATACTGGACCCTGAGTATCGATACACCTATAGGGAGTATCGATATTTCCCTTATAAAATGGTATGATTTTGGCCTCTCACGAAAAATAATATTAGTACTGTTTTTACAATACTGATACCGACTGACAAAAGTGCTTTGTTTTTATCACAAAATCATACCCAAAACTCACCCATTCGTCACACTAAGGTTAGCAGACATTTTTAAAGTCTTATTTGAGTTCATAAGGGTCAAAATATGTCACATTTCATGCTTACAAACATTAAACATAGAATTTACCATGGATTATTACATGCTTCATGAACCTAAACCCCCCACATTCTCTTCTTACCCCATAAATTCGGAGTTAAAGTGTGTTACCTCAGCTCCTAGCGTCTCAAAAACATTTATAGCTTACCCAAGGATCTACATTTCCTTGATCTAGCTCTAATAGGGGTTCTTGCACTAATTTCCGCTAACCTAAGCCACAAACCAATTCCAACATGAAAATGTAGGAGGCTAGATGTCAAACAACAACTATAACATGTGAAAATCAAATGCAAACGTTTGAGGAAGCTCTTGGAGCTTATATCCTCCATAGAACATTCGTGAAGCTCAAAACCACCATTGGAGGAGTTGGTGAAATTATCATGAAGCTTGAGGGCCCTAGATTAAGAATCTTAGCTATATATTTAGGATTGAAGAAGGAGATGAAGAAACATGCAAGCTTTCTCATTTATCTAGCTTCAAATAAGAAGAAAGAATCAGTAAAAAAAGAGGGAATATTGAATGAGAAGTTTTGGGGAAGAGAAAGAGAAAAATGGTATGCCCAAAGCTCCCCTACCCACGAGAAATCAGCTAAAAATCCTCTTAAATCAGCCATATTTTTTTCAATGGTAAAATTACACTTTAAGTCCTTCCATCTTTTTCCTAAGCTTAAAACTCTCTTTTTTATCTTCTACAAAGTTAATTTCTCACCCGATTAAACTCAAATTCAAACCAAATGAATCTCATGACACAAATGATCTATTAAATAAATAGCCAACATATTTGGTATTGTAAACATTATCCTTTGATCAAAAATATACTTGTGAGGTTATTCTTTCTTCATTAATCTTTTTGTGACTTTATCGACTTATTAAGTAGTAATACCTATGGTGTCAATCCCCTTTCTTTCTATTGATACTTGTGGTTCCCATCTTTATATAGATATTGGGTTCAAGTCCTTGTTTACCACCCCTAAAAGAAGCAATATAAGGTTCGAGTCTATGTTCTTTAACATAGGTTCTTTCTTGAGCCTTCTTTAAGATACTATCATCCTATTACCACCATAACCATCCTTTTTCTTTCATAAACCTACAACACACCCATTAAACATCCAAACCAACCCTTTAACTTCATCATTATATTTTTATCTTACTTATATTCTAGACTTACCTTACACCCTTTGTCAACCATCCGAGCCTTCTTCTTTGAAGCCATTCACTTACTTGCAGGTTTCATGCTTCCTTGTTAGATCCACAATCAAACATAGTCTGCATTACATCAAGTGGTATTTAGATTCTTAGTGGAAGAAGCAAACATGCAACAACAACAATGTGAAGCCATGTCAAAGAAAAGAAGAAAAAGAAGTACAAAAAGAAAAGAAATGTGAAAAGTGCAACAAAGAGACTCTACAACAACAAAAAGAAGTTCAAAGAAGAAATGACGAAAAAAAAATCAAAAGAGAAAGCACTCAAGTGAAGGGTTCAAAAGGCAGAAGAAACATTATCTTCAAATATCAAAACCAAGAAACATCTTCAAGGATTTGATTGTGATGAAAGTGAGGTTGTAAGTGACTTGTAAAGTAAGAAACATATTCTTTCTTTTCTCTCTATTTTTAAGCCACATATTACATTATATTTTCTTTTTTTATACCTAACAATCTTTGCATTGACACATAATAAGTTAGACAACTTGTGAAGGTTTTGAATAAGTCTACAAAACAAATTAGCAAGTGAGAAAAGAGTAGAAAAAAGTTAAGTGATTGGTCACTACAAGAATTTTCTATTATTGTAACAAATTTAGTTTTTTTCAAATTATTTTTTCACTACTAATAATTTTTTGTGACAAAATAAATAAACGTCACGTTAAATTTGAAAAATATATACAATTTTTACAAAAACTAAAATCATTGCAATACTTTGTCACCATTAGAAAACTTGTGTAGCATATAGTGACAAAATATATTTTGTTACAAATTTTTCCCTCCATTTTTTTGTGTAAAAATGGCATATAGTGACAAGTTTTGTGACTATAAGTTTTAGTAATTATGACAGGAAAAAATTGTCACAACAAATAATGAGATTCAAGTTTTACGTGACAAGTTTTTCGTGACAAGTTTTAGTGACGATTAACTAATATATACTACCTTACATTAAAATATAAGTACCTTATTATTCTAAATGTCTCAAATCGATACCTACATGAATTTATCTAACATAAAATTTAAATTGAATATGTTAAGTCATGTACAAAAATAAGTAAATAATTAATTAATCGTGTCTTTTTTTATTTTTTAATCTTATCATTTAGGTTTGATTTCATTCAAATTCAGTAATCATTTATAATTATTTATATTATTATGGCAAGGATTTATTCCATTTTTTTACTTTCTTTAACCATATAAGATATATATTTATATATTTTATTTATTTCATATTATAATGTTATTTAATATATCAAATAAAATCTAAAATTATAAAATATATTCATAAAATTATATTTTAAAGAAAGTATTTTGAGGGTAAAATATCGATGAAAATGTAAAGGAATCAAAAAATTGATGAGAATAAAGACTTTACAAAAATTGTAGTCAAAAGACCAAATTGAGTAAAATGCAAAGTTAAGGGATTAAATAAAAAAGAGGGTATATTTTTAGTAAAAAAAAGTAAGAAGTGAAGTTACATAGACATTCTATTGTGGTATATGAGCATATGGTTCAAATTTGGTAAAATAGATTTAAAATAAAGGATAAAATGAGGAATTTATGAAAAATTGAGGGACTAAATTAAAAGTAAAAAATTTATTATCAAAAAGAGGAATTAAAGTACATATGTATTCTACGATGGTTTAGGAGTCAAGGAATTGATGGAAAGAAAGAATTTGTAAACAATTATATTCAAAAGACCAAATTGAGTAAAATGTAATGTTAATGTACTAAATAAAAAAAGAGAGTACATTTTTAGTAAAAAGTAAAAATTGAAGTTACATAGGCATCATATTTTTTTCTATGAGCATATCGTTCAAATTTGGTAAAAACGGACATAAAATAAAGAATAAATTGAAAAAAAGAATATTATGAAAAATTGAGGACTAAAGTGAATACTATAAAATTTATTATCAAAAAGAGAAATTGAAAGTACGTATGTATTCTACGATGGTTTAGGAGCATTTGGTTGAAATTTGGTAAAAATGAGACTTAAAATGAAGGAGAAATTGAGAAATAATGAAATCAAGGATTAAATTGTAAAACTGACAAAATACTTGGTCAAAATTTTGATTTTTCAAGTAACTCAAATTTTCAAAATTCCAACTCGAATAGAATTAAAAAACCGAATTGACAATTTAATTTGACTCGAATAACTCAAAATTGAAAAAAAATTGATTTTTTGAGTGTAGTCGAGTTTTGGTCACCCCTGCTTATGGATTTTTTTTTAATTTTCTACGAAGTATGAACTTTATTTATGTTTTTTACATCTATTTATAATTTTAAATTTTTTCATATGTCTTACCCCTGACGTCTTCGTACCATGTAATTTTAGAAATCATTGTTTTATGTCCCTATCCCTATATCCATCCCCATTTCTATATAAGTGAAACATAGTTTCGAGTTAGCTAGAGCCTTTGTTACACCCTAATCTAGTATGACCTGAAAATCCATAGATTACGATGTCACATGGGACCACCGAAGTGACTAATCCAAAAATATTCTTTTAAAAATTGTTTGTAAAACCATCTAAAAAAATCCATCCATAGTAAACTAAAATAAAACATGGTAATAAAGTTTAAAAATATGGGGGAGCTCCTAAAATATCCAAAATAATACAATATTGAGTTAATTCAAAAAGAGTTATGATTAGAATACATAAGGGTCCATAAATAATACATTCCCTCTAATACAAATCAAGACGTAATCTGAATATCTCTACTGAGCTTGAATATCTGGAGACAATAATGCTTCTAAACTGGTCACCTAAGAACCTGCGCACGGAAACACATTCCAAATGTTGAGCTTATAAGCTTAGTGCCACAATAATAACGGTATTGTACTGTATGCATTCACTAGATGAGCATGCAAGTGGAATATGTATAAAGACACGAAAATACTGATCTAACATGCTGAAGTAGTCATCATGGTGCAACTGAGGGTTCTGCATTTAAGAGCTCATACACCCCTATAGCCTTCTAAAATACCCTTGGGTGTTTGGGTGAGATCTGGAGTTGCATCAGAAACGTACACCCACCAACTTACTCTGTCGAGTCTTAGAGCATCTGTAATCGACCACATAAGTGACTTGGCACTAACTGTCATGTTTTGCTGGAGACACTCGGGTGTCTTGGTTGTTTTTCGAGTGTCAAACAAGCCTAGTTTTATGAAATCCCTAGCTGTTATTGTATCTAGTTGTTATGAAATTAATTATTGTTCTCACTTGTAGTTTTATTTGCTGATATAATGATATTATTGTGCTCCTCAATTCTATTCCTTTAACCATTGGATTACTTATCCAAAATTGTCTGCTAGTACTGATACTGGAAATTTAGTATCGATATGAACCCTAAGTATCAATATCCTCCTTTTAATATCGATACATGTTGATCGCTATACACTGATAGGGGAGGATAGTATCAATACTCCTAGCTAAGTATCGATACTGACTTGAGTATCAATACCAAAATAAGGTTCGATGTTTTGAAAAATACCTCAGTATCGATACCCAACTAAAAGTATCGACACTCTATGCTTGGTATCGATTCCCTACATGAGTATCGATACCAAAAATGTACACTGAAATATTGGTTTCGATACCAACCCTGTAAATCTTGAAATAAGAACCCCATAATCGATACTCCCTGAATGAGTATCAATAATACTCCCTCAAACTATCTTGTTTTTCCCCTCGTGTGAACCATATCAGTATTATTCTTCCAGTACTAATACTCATGCCTAGAAATGCCCTATTTTTGGCACAAAAAATGCTACTTTTCTACCTACAAACGTCCTAATGATTGTCCCAACTATAATTTAAGTCTTATGTATGATTAATGGATCACAAAAGGGATTTTTAACATGTTGAAATATCAAAAGATGCAAGCTACCATGAACATACTTGATAACTCATGCAACCTACCAAAACACCTAATGATCTACTGGTAGAGTTGAGTTAGAAGTGTGTAGCCTTTGATACTAAGCTGCTGGAAGACACCTAAAAGTCACCCAAGCACAAGGTTTTCCTTCCTTCTAGCTTTGGAAATTTCTACAACTTCTCTAATTAAGCAAGAATCAAACAAATATGTCACCAACATTATTGAGAATCTTATGAAGGAGTTTAGAACACCTCTTAGAGTTTAAATCCAAAAAATGAGCTGGTTTGCTGTGATTTTCTAAAACCCCCCACTAAACTCATATTTTAGATACTATGGCCAAATCTTGTAAGAGAGGGCTTGAATTGAAGCTTGGAAAGAGGTGATTGAAGTTCTTACCTTTAGGTTATCGAATGTGGTTTGAAATCTTATAAAGATTCTACGTTTCTTAAGATACAATTGAAGCCAAATGAGAGAATGAATGGGAAAAAAAAGAAAAGGGTGGAGAAAAAAATCATGAAGGGTGCAGACGTGATATCATCTCCTTACTTGGGAATTAAGCTTTTCAAAAAGAAAAAGGGTAAATCACTCCCTTTCTCATTGCACTTTTGGTCAACTCTAAGAAATCTCATTTTTATCGACTATTGGGCTCAAACCTAGCCCAATTTCACTCTAATTGGTTCAAGGCTTCCTATAAGCTAAGCAATTATTCAAAGCCCATCTCGGGTTAGCCCAAAACTTCTAACCCAAAATTTGGGGCGTTACAACTCTCCACTCCTAAATAGAAATTTCATCCTCAAAATTTACCTTGATAGAAGAAGTAAGGATATTGAATCTTCATGTCCTCATCGGTCTCTTAAGTTGCTTCCTCGATGCCATGGTTCCTCTACATAACCTTTACTAGAGGGATGTTTGTTAGCTCATTCACGTATCTCGCTAGGATTTTGATTGGTTCTTCTATGTCATGTGTGTATTAACTTTGATCTGCTCTAAGGTTATGACATGGGAAGGATAAGAATGGTATCTTCTGAGTATGGATTCATGGAACACATTGTGAATACTCTCCAACTCTAAAGGTAAAACTAACCTATAAGCCATTGGTATGACCCTCTCTGTTACCTTGTAATGTCCTATGAAACGTGGAATCAAATTTCCCTTATGCTCAAAACGAAGCACTTTCCATGGGAAAACTTTGAGGAATGCCTTATCCCCTATTATAAACTCTATATCCTTACGTTTCATGTCTGTGTAAGACCTCTATTTGCCTGAAGCTTTCTTTAGCCATTTTTAATCAAAAAACTTTCTCTTTTATTTATTTGATCAAGTCTAGGCCTACTATCTTACCCTCACTAATATCTATCCAACATAGCAAAGTCCTATACTCACGCCCAAACAAGGCCTCATATGGAGCCATCTGAATGCTCAATTAAAAATTGTTATTGTAGGCAAACTCCACTAAAGGAAAGTGGTCCTCCCAACTACCCTTAAGATCTATAATGGTGTATCTAAGCATGTCATCTAGGATCTAAATGACACATTCTGACTGATCATCTGTATGAGGATGGAAAGTTGTGCTAAAGTGTAGTTTGGTCCTAAGGATTCGTGAAGGGCTTTCCAAAAGTAAAAAGTGATCGAGGGTGTCTATATGATATGACGGAAGTCGGTACCCCGTATAACCTCATTATCTCACGGATGTACAGTTGAGCTAACCTCTCTAAGGTATAGTTCATCCAAACTAAAAGGAAATTAGTTGATTTGGTTAAACGATTTACTATGACTTAAACTGTGTCATGTCTTTATCTGGTCATTGGTAACCCGGTCACAAAGTCTATGGTTACTATGTCTCATTTCCACTGAGGTATCTAAATGGGTTGGAGTAATCCTGAGGGAACTTGGTGTTCCGCTTTAACCTGCTGACACACAAGACATCTAGCAACAAACTCTAATACTTCCCTTTTTAATGCCCATACACCAAAACAACTAACGAAGCTCTTGGTACATCTTGTTATTTCCTGGGTAAACTGAGAGCGGACTGCAATACACCTCATGGAGAATCTTACTGTGCAATTGAGTATCTGCAGGTAAAGTATAACATATCCCCATCATGCAACCTAAAACTTAGGGCCTCACCCTGACGAACCTGCTCAACCCGAGTCCTTAACCGGCCATCTAAGCTCTGTAATCTCTTAGTCTTGCCTATTAATTTTGGTTCAACTCGTAACTCGGCTAATAACCCACCTTCGTTGGTTAAATTAAAACATGCTAGGAGGGCTCGTGATGCTGTCATTGACTTTCTGCTTAAGGCATCTATTACTACATTGGCCTTTCTCTTGTGGTAGTTAATCACACAGTCATAGTCCTTAAGCAACTCGAACCACCTATGTTATCTCAATTTCAACTCTTTTTGCGTGAGTAGATACTTGAGGCTCTTGTGATCGATGAAGAAATGACACTTCTCGCCAAGAGAGTGCCACCAAATCTTCAAGTTAAACACCATTGTTGCTAGCTCTAATTCATGGGTGGGGTAATTTTGCTCGTGAGGTTTAAGCTGACAGGATACATAAGCAATAACTTTACTATCTTGCATCAACAAGCATCCAAGATCATTCAACAAGGCATCGCTATAAACTGTGAAGTCTTTACCCAACTCTAGTTGGGTCAACACTGGGGTCTAAGTTAATATGACTTTCAACTATTCGAAGATCTTATGTCTCTTGTCATCCCAAATGAAAGGGACTCATTTCTCGATTAGTTTGGCCGGTGGGGTAGTTATCATTGAGAAGCCCTAAACAAATTACCAATAATTCCCAGTTAGACCTAAGAAAGTGTGCACCTTCGACATATTCTTAGGTGGGTCCCACTTAACTATAGCTTAGATTTTCTAAGAGTGAACTCGGATGCCATCTGCTGACACGACATGACCCAAAAATTAAACCTCTAGAAGCCAGAACTCACACTTCCAAAACTTTACATACAACTTTCAATCATAGAGTGTCTAAAGGATGATACAAAGATATTAATCATGCTTACCTTCTGATCCGGAGTACACTAGGATGTTATCATTACTAAGAACACATAATAATTGTATCTTATTCTGAAAGTTGTCTTCCCTACATCTGTATCTTTAACCATTAACTGATAGTATTCTATGGGTCAATTTTAGAGAATACGCACTCTCCTCTAAGCTGATCGAAGAGGTCGTCTATCCTAGGAAGTGGATAACAGTTCTTGATGGTTAGCTTGTTCAATTGTTTATAGTTGATGCATAGTCTCATCGACCAATCCTTCTTATTAACAAACAAGATCGGCACTCCCCATGGGGATATGCTTGGTCGAATGAACCCCTTCTCTAACAACTCCTAAATCTAGGCTTTCAACTCTATTAGTTCCATGTGATATGAAGTAATGGACACCAGAGCTAAATCTGGCATCACCTCGATACCAAACTCTAATTCATGTTCGGGTGGTAAACCTATCAATTCTTCTACGAACACACCAGGGAAATCTTTCACTTTTCAGATATCCTCAAGTGTTTGAACTGAGATTTGGGTGTCAACCACGTGAGCCAAGAAGACCTCATAACGCCTGTCAATCAACCATTGGGCTTTTATGGTGGACACTATATTAGACTAGCATGATGTCCCACTCGACATTACAAGCTTGGTACCATCGCCTACTCTGAGCTTAAGATATATGGCCTTGTATTTCAAATTGGCATCATGCACGGTTAACCAATCCATACCAAAGATCATGTCAAACTCTTTGAATGTTAACTTCGTCAAGTCTGTTGGGAAAGTCTGACCCTGAATTTCTATTGGGCATCACCTATAAATCTTGTCTACTAGGACATCTAGACCTAGGGGCTTGATACCCTAATGCCTATCTGTAGGACATCAACTGAAATTTCTATTTCCTAAACTATGATGGAACATGTGTAGGAGTGGGTGGAACTGGGGTATATCAATGTAGAAATTGGAATGAAAAATACTATGAATGTACCTTATATAACGTTTACCGCATCACAATCCTCCCAGGCTCTCATCGTATATTGTTTAGGGGCTACTCTCAGCTCTATACTGACCACTTATATAGTTATCTCATGTTCTACTATCTAGATGCAGTAAATGCAATACTACCACCTCTTGTTGGTCCTCGATCTCTTTGTACCGATGGTGCTAACCTCTGAGTCACTACTGGATCTTCTCCCTGAAGACTTAGGTAGTCTTTGAGAAAGTGGTCTAAAGAGTTACAACTAAATCAAACCCATGAACCCTGTCGGCACATCCTTGAGTGCCTCCTCCCACACTGCACGCAGACTAGATTGGTAAAGACTATGTTTGTCTCACTGGAACTAGCTCCAGAAACTAGTGACAAGGGTCTTCTCCAAGACTCGAATATGTCCCGCGATCGAAACTCTGACTCACTCTTCTATATTTGGTTGTTTGGGGTCTCATGAACCCTGACTATCCTTGTCCCTCTTAGTCAAAGTCTAAACTAATGTCGCTAGCTCGAAGGCTCTCTTGGTCTGTCGTACATTCTCACTAGGATATCTAACCCTCTTACTTAGAATCCTCTCGACCGTCTTTGCCTAGCGGGTTAACTCTACGAACACCCTAGGATGATTTCCTATAAGGTGTGAACAGGATACCAAGTTGCAAGCCTTTCCTGAACCTATTAACAAGAGTGATCGCTATATTAACAAGAGTAACCTAAGTACTCTTAACACTCTCATGGGGGTATCTACCCCCAAAACTGAACTCTGGATCACTAATTATCTTTGGGTCAATCAAATAAACCCTTTAATGATGATGAAAATATGTCCTTATAGTCTCGTACCTGACGAGATCGTGAGTAAAGGTACTCTTCTAAGGACAACACAAGGGTGAAAGATTTTGCGGCTAAACATTTTCTTAGAGTTGATCTTCAACTCAACAATGAACAATCACCTATCCTATTGGCTCTAAATCCTAAAATCCTAAGGCCAAGCAACACTTGTGCTAACAGCTTCCTTTAGGTTGACTATCGAGTCTGATCTAAGCCCTTAACGACTATCTAAGGCAAACTTGTGCTGAAAAAACTTTGATGTTTCGATATAACAAATAAAGTACTATTAAATTTTAAGATTTTCTATTCGATTTAAATCATATATTCGATTAGATTATTCGAATATCAAAACTATTACTCCAAGTTTTCAAGTGTCAATTTTAAATCCTTTCTTAAGTGTAAAATTGTGTTTTGGCCTTTAAATATTTTTGAAAGAATTTTTACAAAGTATTTCGAACCTTAATCGGGCCAAAAATGATTTTTGCAAAGAGAGGTATCGATACACTCCTTGATGTATTGATACACCCCAACATCGAGTGTAATTTGGGTATCGATACACAGCTGATGTACGGATACACCCCTGGCTCCGAGAAACATCGAATGTAATTTGAGTATCAATACACTCTTGAGTGTACCGATACACTAGGTCAACCAACAGTCGAAATATTTGAATTTTACACTGAGTATACCGATACACCTTTATAGTGTATCGATACACCCACGCTCCCAACAGATTTTTTAAATGGTATTCACACCATAATGTTCTATTGACTTCACCAATGATCCCCAAATTTCAAAATCAATTAAAGGTGTATTTAAACAAGCTCAAGAGCCATTGATCAAAAACAAGAAACAAGAACTGATAGAGAATCAAAGAGAAATAATCAAACCGTATTGTTTGAGTATTTTAAGCTTATTTTTCATTCAATATTCAATTTTCTTTCAAGAACACCATTGTATTCATTCTTGAGTGTTCTTTCTTTGTTCTAGAATTATGAAAACATCTTGCCTTAAGAGGTTTTTCTATAAGTTTGTGAAATTTGTATTCTTCTCTTTGGGAGAGAGTATTCTCAAGAATTTGGGGTATAATTCTTGAGGGAGTTGTAAGGTTACTCTTTGTCCTCAAAAGAAAGACAAATTAGTGAATTTGTGGAAAATCCTTAGTGTGGATAGCTAAGGTAGTGGACGTAGACTTTGGTTGAGAAAGTCGAACCACTCTAAATCGTTGTGCAAATATTTTCAATTTTCTGCAAAAGCTTCCACCAAAATTTTTATTGCTAATTCACCCCCTCTTGGCTATTTTTTCTATCGATCAACTCAACAATTGGTATCATAGCTACACTTATTTGAAGGTTTAACCACCTCTTAAGTCTATTTGGGAAGAGTTATATCGATATTCAAGTCATCAATGGCCTTCACTTCAAACTTCTTCGTTCTTCATTCTCAGCCCGTCAACAAGCCTCCTTTCTTCAATGGAGCTAATTATGCTTATTAGAAGAACAAAATGAGACACTTCATTCAAGCAAGTAACATGGGAGCATGGAAAAGCATGGAGAACGGATATATCATAACATCTACTCATTCAAATTTGTGGAATGAAGAAGAGACGAAAATGTTCCAGCTCAACTCAAAGGCTATCCATATTCTATTTTGTGCTCTTGGACCAGATGAATATGGGAGAGTTTCATCTTGTCAACCACCAAGGAGATATGGGATAAACTACAAGTCACTCATCAAGGTAGAAACGAGGTAAAAGAATCTAAAATTAGTCTTCTAACTAATAGCTATGAAAATTTCAGGATGAAACCGGATGAAGACATCAAAGCTATGACGGATAGATTTTCTGTGATTGTCAATGGTCTCAAATCATATGAAGAGATCATTCTAAATGAGAAGCTTGTGAGGAAGTTAATTTATTCTCTTCCAAAAACTTGGCAATCGAAGAAGATGGCGATCATCAAAGCTAAAAACCTAAAGTCTCTAACTCTCGATGAACTCATCGGTTCTCTTCTCAAGCATGAAATGATGATTCAATATGAGGTAGACCTTGAGAAGAAAAATGAGACAAAGAAGAAAACGGAGAAGAAAAAGAACGTTGTAGTTGCTCTCAAATCTATAAAAGATGAGAGTGATTCTGATGAAGATGACGATGACGAGGAAATGACATTATTTACCAAACGGTTCAGAAAACTAATGAAGCCCAACAGAGGAAGAAAATTCAAACGAAATGAAGGCTTCAAGAATGAACCGAAGAAGAAAGGCCCTATTATTTGCTACGAATGCAAAAAGCCCAGGCATGTCAAATACGATTTTCCGTAATTAAAGAAGAATGGTTAATCAAAGAAGAAGCACAAGGCACATGTGGGTACTTGGAGTGATGATGATGAATCATCAAATGAAGAGGAACAAGAAGTAGTAAACTTGTGCTTGATGGCCATCGGGGAAGATTCTCAGGTAACCTCTAGCTCATTTAATTTAGAAGATTATTCTTTTGATGAGTTGTTAGAGGAATATACTGGGTTGACTTCGGATTATGAGAAATTATTTTTGAAATACAAGAATGATATTCAAAATTGAAAAACGAAAAATAATCTCATAACCAATACCAACTTTGATCTTGAGAGTAAGATTAAAAATTTGCAAATCAGACTAGATGAGTTTGAAAAGAAAAATAATGATTTGCATAACTTACTTTCAATAGTTAATGACGTTCATCAAAAAGAAATTGATGATCTTAAAGCTTCTTTTGATAAAGTTGGAACAAAAAGTTTAAAATCTAACTTTGTTAGAAAAAGTTTTAAAAACTACAATCATAGAGGTCCCCAAAGAACCTCTAATAGAAAAATCGTTAGAAGTATATGGGTTCCTAAAGGACTCGTTACTACTAAAGATAAGTATATCCTACACAAATGGATACCCAAGGGGACTAGGATTTTAGAAACTAATGAATAAGAACCCAAAATAATTTGGGTACCAAAAATCAAAAATTAATCTATGTTTGTAGGAAAATGAGCATTGCTACAAGGCGCAAAATACAAGTTCAAATTCATGGTTCCTTGATAGTGGATGCTTAAGACACATGACCGGAGACAAGAGCCGATTTATAGAGCTTAACAATAAAAATGGAGGAGTGGTAACCTTTGGTGACAACTCAAAAGGTTACATTGAAGGTATAGGTACTATAGGTAATACCTATTCCATACAAATAGAAAAGGTTTTATATGTGAATGGGTTAAAGCATAATCTATTGAGTATTAGTCAATTATGTGATAAAGGATACAATTTCTTATTTGAAACTAATAGTTGTAAAATTGTTGACATTGCATCGAATCAGATTATGTTTGTTGGTCATAGAATAGGAAACATTTACATGGTGTATTTAGATACAATAAATATGACTAACTTGTGCCTAGTTGCTAAGGATGAACACGATAGTTGGTTATGGCATAGGAGACTAGGACATACAAGCATGAGTGTTTTATAAAGACTAATTAAAGTAGATTTAGTAAGAGGGTTGCCAAAGCTAAAATTTGACAAAGATAAAATATGTGATGCATGTGCTAAAGGAAAACACAAAAGAGCCTTCTTTAAATCCATTAATGATGTATCAACTAGTATAGTATTACAATTGATCCATATAGATCTTTTTTGGGCCAATTAGGACTACTAGCTTGGGTGAAAACAATATGTATTTGTCTTGGTAGATGACTATTCTAGATATACTTGGGTTCTATTCTTAAGTACTAAAGATGAAGCATTAGAAAAATTAATCACGTTTTCAAAAGTAATCCAAAACGAAAAAGGTTACTCTATATCTAGTGTTAGGAGTAATCATGGTATTGAATTTGAAAATGTTGGATTTACTGAGTTTTGTAATTCTAATGGTATTAGCCATAATTTTTCAGCACCTAGAACCCCTCAACAAAATGGAGTTGTTGAGAGGAAAAATCAAACTTTAGAAGAAATTGCTATAACCATGTTTTGTGATAATAATTTGCCAAAATATTTTTGGGCGGAAGCCAAAAATACCGCTTGTTATGTTGTAAATCGTGTAATGATTAGGTCTGTTTTGAAGAAAACACCATATGAACTTTTCAAAAATAATAAGCCTAACATTAGCTATTTTCATCTATTTGGATGTAAATGTTTTGTTTTAAACAGCGGTAAAGACAATCTTGGTAAATTTGATGCTAAAAGTGATGAAGGAATTTTTTTGGGTTTTTCCTTAAATTCTAAAGCTTATCGAGTATTTAATAAAAGAACTTTAATTGTAGAAGAGTATATACATGTTGATTTTTATGATAATCCCCTTCTGAGGAAAGATTCTTGTGTTGAAGATGACGTAGGTATTGTAAATACAAATGACGTTGGACATGACATTGAAGAACCATCATCAAAGGTATAAACAAAAGATGAGGAAACTCATGATGCTCTCGAGAATCCAACCATTGAAGAAAGTGAAGTCTCTTACCTAAGAGAATACAACTATGTCAAGGATGGTGAGATTATAGGTGATCCATCCAAAGGGGTAACAACTCGATCTTCTCTTAGAAATATATGTAATTATGTTGCATTTATCTCATGCATAGAGCCAAAGAATATTCAAGAAGCATTAGATGATGAAAATTGGATTATGGCTATGGAAGAAAAGTTAAATCAATTTGAGAGAAGTAAAGTATGGACATTAGTTGAAAGGCCTAGTAATAAATCTAGTGTAGGTACTAGATGGGTATTTAGGAATAAGCTTGATGAAAGTGGTAATATAGTGAGGAACAAGGCTAGACTTGTTGCTCAAGGCTATACTCAAGAAGAAGACATAGACTATGATGAAACATATGCTCCCGTAGCTAGGATGAAAGCAATAAGAATGTTATTAGCATTTGCATGTTTTCATGAATTTAAATTATATCAAATGGATGTTAAAAGTGTATTTTTAAATGGTTTTATAAAAGAATAAGTGTACGTGGAACAACCTCCTGGTTTTGAAGATTCAAAATTTCCAGATCATGTTTTTAAATAGACAAAAGTGCTTTATGGTTTAAAACAAGCTCCTAGAGCTTGGTATGAAAGATTGTCAAATTTTTTAATAGAGAAGGGTTTTTCAAAAGGGAAGGTTGACACTACATTGTTTTTAAAAAGAAAAGGTAAAGATTTATTAGTAGTTCAAATTTATGTTGATGATATAATATTTGGTTCTACTAATTATGCTTTTAACCAAGAAATTTCTAAGCTAATGCAAAGTGAATTCGAGATGAGCATGATGGGGGAGCTCTCATTTTTCTTGGGACTCCAAATCAAGCAAAGAAAAGATGGCATCTTTATTAATCAAGAAAAATACATCAAGGATATGCTCAAAAAGTTTGGATTGGAAGATGGAAAACCCCAAGCCACTCCAATGAGCTCATCTACAAAGCTTGACAAAGATGAAGGAGGTAAATGTGTAGATGTTAAATTATATAGGTCTATGATTGGCTCTTTGCTTTATCTAACTGAAAGTAGTCGGACATTATGTTTAGTGTTTTCTTATGTGCTAGATTTCAATCATGTCCTAAAGAATCACATCTAAAAGCTTAAAGACATTCCTAGTTTAGGTCTTTGGTATCCTAGAGACTCTAGCTTTAGCTTGCATGCCTTCTCTGATGTGGATTATGGAGGATATTAAATATATAGGAAAAGCACCTCTGGTACTTGTCAATTCCTAGGAAATATGATGATTTCATGGTTTTCAAAGAAACAAAATTGTGTTGCATTATCTACCACTGAAGCGGAATACATTTCAGCCGGTAGTTGTTGTGCATAAGTTTTATGGATGAAACAACAACTTTTAGATTATGGAATTGAAGTTACTACCATACCTATCAAGTGTGACAATAATAGTGGTTTTTTTCTCACTAAAAATTTCATCCAACACTCTAGAACTAAGCACATTGAAATTAGACATCATTTCATTAGAGATCATGTCACAAAAGGAGATATAGTTCTATAACATGTTGATACTTTGCATCAATTAGCAGATATTTTTACAAAACCTTTAGATAAAGAGAGCTTTTGGACACTTAGGAGAGAATTAGGTTTAACTGACCTATCTTCACTTAGTGTTTAAAATAATTTTAGCACTTTTAATTAGAATTGAAAAATGCTTATAAAAATAACACTTTTGATTGCATTTTTTGCTAATACTTAGGGGGAGTGTATGATCTTTAGTGAAAACTAATAATATGTTCAAATAAAATTTAAGGATAGATTTGATTGATTGAAAATTGTTAATTTTCAATATATGAGTTGTCAATACCGCTAAAGCTAATTAATTTAGCATTCTAAGTGTTTAAAACATATTTTTTGACATTTTTGTGCAAAGTGTATCGATACCCCCTCACTATGTATCGATACACTATGAATGTGTATCGATACACCCGTCGGGTTTTAGGCTTAAATCTCTAAAAGTTCCTCATTTTCTCAAAACCTAAACTAAAATACTCTCCTGATGTATTGCTCCTCTCTGCTCCAAATCTCCATCTTAGCTCATTTTCAACGATTCAAGTCAAAATTTGTTCGTTTTTCAACTCACAATCCTGCTACATTTATTAAATTTGTGCAAACAACATCACATTCCACTCAAATCTGAATTTTCAAGGTATTTTTTCTAAAACCACTATTTTATTGATTTTTGAACTTAGGACTAGATTTGATTAGTTCTAGGTTGAATTATATATCGAGCATTTATTAAATTGTAGTCTAGAACTATAATCTACAACAACTTTCATCAAAAACACACTATTTTTAAAAAAAAATTAAAAATTTCGAAAAAAAATGTTTTGCTTTTAAAATTGTTGTTTTTTATTTAATTATGTTGTTTTCATGAAAACTATACATATTATAATTTTTTGAAACATTGTTTTCAAAATTTCCCATTAGGATTAATTTTAGAGAACCTTGAATATTGAGGACTCGTATTGAGTTTTGGGATTGATTGTATTGCATACATGTGTTTTCAAATTACAGGTAACCTTATCCATTTTGATTTTAATCATGTCAAAACGCCCTAGGTCATCTTCTAGTCAATCAAACCAATCTCAAAACCGACCTCATATTCCACCTCCCAATCCAAATCCAAACGAACCAGAAATGACTATCCTAAATTCATGTTTTAACCAACCTGGCCATCGAGAAAATCTCTACCATAGGTTTGTTAATTTATTCCAGTCATATAAAATCCCAGAAGAATGTATCCCCTTGATCCAAGATAGATATGAAATTCCAATATCTTTCTACCCTCCATTCTTGGAAATTTGATTTCAGCTCTAACCCATCTTTATCACCAACTAGTTCGTATTTTCTATTCCAATGCGGTGTGTGTCCAAAACGAGTCTCGAAATGCCACTGTAGGGATTCAATCATATCTCTTAGGTCAATTCGTTTATATTGACTCCGACAGAATCGCTAACAGATTTAGGTTCGATAACGAGGGTTTAGACAATGAAAAAGAAATTATGGCTACCAATTATAGAGCTAAGGCGAGTGCGAGTACATTGTTGACTCACCATAAGCATTTTCTTCATTTAATCATCTCTTGGTGGTTTAGAACATCCAAAGGAAGATACTCCAGCCTTAGAGCTCTATATTTATGGTGCATACATTGTATCCAACATAATAAGAAAATAAATTTTCCACAGATCATTTTCGCTGAGCAAGTAGAAACTGTGAACAATGTTCCCTCTAAATACATCAAAACTTTAGTTTATGGTTGTCTTCTAAGTAATCTGTTTATCAAATCCAAACTTAGAGTCACGCTTGATATAGCCATCCCCCTTACGAACCAAATAAATCTCACAACCTTGAAGAAATCGGGATGGTCCGGGGAAAAGGATCAATGGGTTCGTTTCACCGAGAAAACATGGGGTGCTAGTTTTTCACGAGCAGCACCGGCACCGGAAGCTGATGATGATCCAGAGCTTGAAGAGCTTATGCAATATATCGATGATCACGTACCCGAGGATGAGTCGGTCCAGCAAGAAGATCAAATGCCTCCATACTTTCGATCGTTTTTGGAGTCATTTGATATGAGGTTTGCATCCATTGAGTCCCATTTAACTGCTATGGGCGCTCAACAATTGGAAATTCAACGGGAGATTCACGCTAACAACGAAGCTATGAACGAATTATTTAATGCGCTTTCACTCGATATGGCCGCTATGCAAGCACATTATCCTCCTCCCGATCCACCAATGGATTATTATACCTAGTCTTGCTTTAGTTTTCTTGAATTGACTTTGAACTTATTTTTTAAACATCTTGATGTGTTTGGATGATTAAACTTGGATGTTTATGGATGTTTGGATTTGTTTGCTTTTGGTTTGAATTAATCTATTTGAATTTAGATTGAATTTTCATGCTATGCATCATTTACATTTTAGAAAATTATGACCAATTTACCATTACACATTGATTATGAATATTGTTTATGAACTAATGGCTAATCTTTCTCTTGATTGTTATCTTAGCAGCTTAAGTTATATCATATTTAAATTAATTGGCTATCTTCTTAAAAATCTTGTTTAAAAACATTTTATAGAGACTTTTTGATTTAACAAAAAGGGGGAGAATAAAGTAAGGGGGAGTAATTTTCAAAATTGATTTCAAAAATGATTTTCAAAGAAAATCTTAAAATTAATTAAATGTTTTATTATATCAAAAAGAGGGAGATTGTTGAAAATATTTTGATATTTCGATATAACAAATAAAGTACTATTAAATTTTAAGATTTTATATTCGATTTAAATTATATATTCGAATATAAAAAATATTACTCCAAGTTTTCAAGTGTCAATTTTAAATCCTTACTTAAGTGTAAAATTGTGTTTTGATCTTTAAATATTTTTGAAACAATTTTTACAAAGTATTTTGAACCTTAATCGGGCTAAAATGATTTTTGTAAAGAGAGGTATCGATACACTCTTTGATGTATCGATACACCCCCAACATCGAGTGTAATTTGGGTATCGATACACAACCGATGTACCGATACACCCATGGCTCCGAGAAATATCTAATGTAATTTGGGTATCGATACACTCTTGAGTGTACCGATACATTAGGTCAACCAACAGTCGAAATATTTGAATTTTACACTGAGTGTACCGATACACCTTGAGAGTGTACCGATACACCTTGATAGTGTACTTATACACCGATGCTCCCAATAGATTTTTTAAATGATATTCACACCATAACGGCTCTATTGACTTCACCAACGATCCCCAATGTTCAGAATCAATTGAAGGTGTATTTAAACAAGCTCAGGAGCCATTGACCAAAAACAAGAAACAAGAATTGAGAGAGTATCAAAGAGAAAGCATCAAACCTTATTGTTTGAGCATTTCAAGCCTATTTTTCATTCAATATTCATTTTACTTTCAATAACACCATTTGTACTCAATTGTATTCATTATTAAGTGTTCTTTCTTTGTTCTAGAATTGTGCAAACATCTTTCCTTGAGAGGTTTTTCTGTAAGTTTGTAAAATTTGTATTCTTCTCTTTGGGAGAGAGTGTTCTCAAGAATTTGGGGTATAATTCTTGAGGGAGTTGTAAGGTTACTCTTTTTCCTCAAAAGAAAGGCAAATTAGTGAATTTTTGGAAAATCCTTAGTGTGGATAGCTAAGGTAGTGGATGTAGACTTTGGTTGAGAAAGTCGAACCATTCTAAATCGCTGTGCAAATATTTTCAATTTTCTGCAAAAGCTTCCACCAAAATTTTTATTGCCAATTCACCCTCTCTTGGCTATTTCGTCGATCGATTAACTCAACACCTTGTTTAATCCACCAAGGTCTACCTACTAGCCACTTGGAGTTACATATTGGATCTTCTATCTGACATCTCATCTCGACATCAACGTCTTGACCCTAGCTCTCCTCAATCACCAAGCTAAATTGAGAACTGATCGATATGCTCTACTACTCTCATGTCTGAGCATAGAACTATCACCTTATTGTGAAGGCTCTCAACCATGTTGAACTACTGGGATCACTTCCCTCAATCAAGCTGAAACATCGCCCCTTAAACTAGGGTAATCTCTTACCATATGCGATAATGATCCACATACATAACACTTCTTTGGAAGTTTAAAACACCTTCATCATTGATTTTACCACAACTCTTGTACTCCGGAGCTCCTAAAGTTCACCACCGAAGGCGGAGCTGACGGTCTCCTATGAAACCCTACAACTAACCTCTGGCTTAGCTAGAATGACTGATCTGATATCACTCTTCTCATATCATGCAAACCTCCTATCCTCTCTACCACTGACTGAGATAGATTTACTGATACACAAGTCCTTATACTCGGGATGTATGACTCACTCAACAAACTCATCCTTACGCTCTACACTGAAACACTCTAAGTGGATCTACTCTAAATGCATGTTGATATCAAAATGTAGCCCCTCAAGGGACATATTACACTTTAGGGACTCGGTCACAACTATTTCTAAAGCATAATGACCCAACCTAAGAAAGTCATCTAGCTCATATTTTCACATTGAGTGGTCTCTCTGAATTAGTTGAGAGAATTGTACTCTCAGATCATCTATATGTGTATCACCAATATATTTGCTCCAACCTCACTCAAAAATTGATTCCAAGGCTCTACAGCCTTCCACTGATCGATAGCATCATCCTTGAGCAAAACAGTGACGTACTTTAACTTACTCTCTAAGGTAAGGTAAAGCTGCCTGAAAGACCCATGGTCTCTCTCAACCATTGACCAGCTGAAATCGGGTTATTATCGCTTAAACTAAAGAAGTCGACTATCGGATACCTCCTTAGCATTTCTACTAGGGAATTTGTTGGCACTAATTCACCCTGAGTGGTTGAATGAATTACCTGTTCTCTAGGAATAACATCCACTATCTCTATGAGAGTGGAAGTTATACCTCTAAAAAAGCGCGGCTTTGCGACACCCATGCTTGACGGGACACCAATAATCTCTTCCTTGGACAGAAATCCTTTACTGACTAAGGAATGAAGCATCATCAAGATTTCAAACTTATACAAGTACTTTCAGTACGTAGGGGCATGTAATTACTAACACCTTACTAATACTGACCACTAGGTCCAAGGACTGACTAAACCTAATACTCTGATAGCACTAAATGTAACACTTTAAACACGAATGGGTCTAAAGTGCCATATTAGGCTACCGAGGTAACCCCTGATTTTTGAAAACCTATCTATTTTTTTTTGAACTTACTGAATGGTATCATGAATAAAACATAATTAGATGTAATAAAAACATTTTATAAAATTAGAGCTCCATGACACATAATTAAAACCAAAATAATACAAACTCTGAGTTTAATAAACTGATTACATAAGTAAGCTATGATACAATACTCTGAATGAGATGCTAGAAGTCCTACAGTGGCGATGCTGAAAAGCATCTGAAAGCTGAGCTTAAAAGCCCAATAGTATAATTGCTAATCTAGAGTAGCAAAATAATTTTATAAACATAAGCATGTCGAAGCCATGGTACTAAGTAGTAGGTATATACATGATCTAGATCAAGTATTACCTATTTAAGGCTTAGTTTTCTTATCACTGAAGTAAGGGTCTCATGCATTCATAAATTCTCTGCTAAGGGAATAGCCATGAGTACATCTCAAACGGGTCTCTAACCCTACTGTCTAAATATGTTGTGCATTGTCTAAATGTGGTACTGACGCTCTTGTGCATTATTCAAATGCAATACTACTCTACTATACATTATCTGAATGCAATATTGGTTCTTTTATGCAATGTCTGAATGCAATATTGGCTCTTCTATACAATGTCTGAATGCAATACTAGCTCTGCTATGCATTACTTGAATACAATACTGACTCTACTATGCATTATATGTATGAAATACAAGCTGTGCTATGCATTACTTGAATGTAATATTGGCTCTGCTATACATTATCTGAATGTAATACTAGCTCTGCTATGCATTACCTTAATTCAATATTGGCTCTGTTATGCATTATGTGAATACAATATTGACTCTACTATGCATTATCTAAATGCAATGCTAGACTATAATACAATACACAAGTTGTAGCTAGCACCATGATGCAGCTGAGGGTTCTATATCTTGGAGCTCACGCACCCCTCTAGCCTACCGAAATACACTTGGGTGCATAGGTGAGATCCGAAACTGCATCAACAAAGTAAACTCGGTCCCTTAGGTATATAGGGTGAGATTCAGAGCTGCATCAGAAATGTACACCCCACCAACTTACTTCGTCGAGTCTTGGGCCATCTGGGACCAGCTGGCATCTGAAATGTCTTGGAACTTACTGATATATACCTAGACATACTAACAAACAAGATAATCTCCCTACTACTAAAGTAACTCAGGTGTCATGGTTGTTTCCCTAGTGACACACAAAAGCTAGCTTTATGACATCCTAGATGTTACTATTTCTAGCTATTCTGAGTTATTATTGATATCGTTTACTGGTTACCCTAACTAATATCTCACTTGTTCTCTCATCCAGAATGTTATGTGAGAGTTTATTAGTTTGTTACTTTTGATAATTTGTATTGATATGTTGTTTACTATTTAAGGGTGTTTTATTCATTTTCTAATTCTGGGGAAGTCTCTACGTGTTTCGAGACTTTATGACGACTAATGTATTTACTGTACTTGTTATGATATTGGCTAGCTCGATATCTGACTTGGGTTCATTTCAGGGTAGCGATACTCTAATCTCTATAACTACACTTTCCCTCAATTCACCCTCAAATTAACGGGATAATTGTACGTCCAAAACTCACAATCGTTCTTGCGGTAAACAACTCTACTATTTCATAATCTGATTATTCGGTCATATCACTTGTCGGTACACCCTATGCAATGATCCTCCATCCTTAGATATTTATTACATGTTCAAATGAAGATACGTGGACACGTTATGCCTGCTATGGTTGCATTGGTTGTAACCCACTCTTACGAGTGCCACTAGGCCCCTTTGGCCATTTACGTCCCTCACGGGCTAAGTCTTGTTCTTACGGACCATCCCTAAATCTTATGGACCTTAACTAGGTTGAATTTGATAATAAAAAGTGAGTAGTATTTATACTCTAGATGTAGTATCGATACCCTAGGGTAAAGTATCGATACCCCTATGAGTATCGGCACCAAAAATGCATTTTGTTACAAAAAAATGACACGAGTATCAATATTGTTACCTTGAGTATTGATAATCTCCCTTCTAAAATCCCTAATTCAACCAATATCGATAATGTTCATCCTAATATTAATACTTAAACCCTAAAATTAGGCTCATAAATTACCCAAAAATCATCCTAAATGATATGATTTAGTTTCTAATCTTGTTCTGAAGTTTTAGTAATTTGTTTAGGGTCTTAAGGTGTCTTAAAAACACATTATTAACACCTAAAACTTGATTTCATCATGAAATCAAAGATAAACACTAAACATGCTCAAATATCAAAATCATAGCAATTTCTAGAAATTTATGAAAACTTAATTCTCCAAAGGATTAAAAATACACTACCTTGATGATTGTATCCTGAAACAGAGCTCCTTTAGCTAGAAATCATCCTTTACCATGACTTGGATGATAAAACCCCCCAAATTGTCTTGCACTCAATGAACCCAAGGCTTTGAAATGTTAATATAAGTTTAATGGAGGGATTATGGACAAATTTAAACATAAAATGGCTCAAGATCTTACCTTTTTGCTAAGAAACTTAGAGAGTGAAATGGGAGGAGAAAAATGAGAGTGAATAAAGTAAAAAAAAGAAAATGGAATAAGATATAAAAGTCTAAATCTTTTAAAAATGGGTATTACATTGTTGGTCCCTCTTCATCTTTCTACTATTCAAAAACCATTTTATGGCTAATTGGGCCAAAGTCCAACCCAATTAAGCCCAACTACTTGAGTTATAAATTATACGGGATCCACTTACCTCTCTGGTAAACCCGAAACTACTAGTCTAGAATTTGGGGTATTACAAATCATACTGATTGGTTCGATAAATTCCACACCTAACCTTGTCCCAACTTTGAAAGTAACTTCAACCTTTGCTATCAAAATATTATCATTTGTAGTGCAAGAACCTAGTGCAGCACTACATTAGCCAACATCAGCTTGACAAGCTTTTCTTATGAACTTACATTTCTTATGCCCCTCGATATGCTCTTTTTGTTATTTTTGCCTTTCCTTTGATAGAGACTTCAAAGGGAATGCCAAAATCAGAAGGTTGATGAAGATATGTTGTCATGGAGTCCTGATATTGAGTGATACAGTGTGTGGCCCAACATAAATATTTTTAATCACTCGATCAATTAATATATCTCAAAATCGATATCACTTTAAAAATGATTGACATTGCAAATTTAATTTTTTTTTAGTTTTATTTCTATCATCAAGTATTTAACTATTACGAAATCAAAAAGATAATGACAAACAAACAAATAAAATTTTAAAACAAGAACATATATATTTACTTGAAAATACTCAAAGGAAAATATTAAAAAAATTCATTATATAAAAAATAAATTATAAAAGAGATAAAAAATGTAAAATCCAAAAACCCTAAATTCATATTTATAATTTCACAAACCTTATCTAATAAGAGTCACTATATCCTCTACATAATACATGTGAATTTTGTAGCCGAGAATAAAAAGACAAATATTCCCTAAACGACAATTGTTATTTACTCAAAACGACAAGCAAACGGTCTGACAACATCTTGCCCTAAAAAGCCACAAAAACCGCTCCTCACCTTTGTCTTCTTCCTTCTGCTCACACCCCAACCATTTATTTTGTATCTTTATGTGTTCCTAATAGTATAATATCAAAATTAGTCCAAAATATTTGAAGTTGTGATATGATCACTTTGATCCTTATTTTTTATAATAATTTTAACTTTAAATGTTTTAATTTTAGTCAAAATGACCCTTATTATGATAAAAACATTTATTATCAATATGATACATCATGACTATATTTTTTTAATTGTTAAATTAATATTATTCTATTAACTAAAAAGTAAATTTGTAATTTATTAGGTGTACTCAAATTAAAGGTTAATGGGAGAATGGTTCAACATGTAATCATTGACAATAAAATAATATTTAGATTAAATTGTGATTAAAATATATATTAAATGAAATATATTAATTACTCAACAAAAAGTAATGACCAATAAATGATAATTTTATCAATTCAAATATTTCTTTCAAAATCATATTTTTTTATAATTAATTAAGATCATTCATTCTCAATCACGCAAACATGAGAAAATTAGCAAACAAAACAATGTCAAACATAATTATCAGTTCAATTATCTAGCTGTAAAGAATTTAATTAGTGGTGAGGATTGCTTGCTTAGGACCCCAAATTTGACCTTTGTTCTCTTAATTTTATAAAATAAACATTAATATTTGATTTATTTGTTTATTAATTCATATCGAATATAACAGAGGTTTATTATAAAGATAATTTTTTTTAAATCATTTTACTTCATTTATAATATCGAGATTCTAACATCTCACTTTATTTAGCTAATTGATAATTATTGTTCTCTTATTTTTATGATATAATTATGGATATCTGACTTATCAATTGATTAATTCAAATAGAATATTATAGAAGTTTATTACGAGAATAATTCTTCCTAATCTAAATTTTTTTTGTTTATAATATTAAAATTCTTATCATTAAGAAAACTAAATGATCCATCTTGATAAGTTAATCACTAATCAATATTGTTTTTAATAGTTGAATTATTCTCTTTAGCTTCATAATTTAAATCATTAATTACTTTATATAGGTTTTGTAAAATAATCTCGAATTTTAATCAATCTAAAGTCATCACCGCCAATCTTTCTTACATGGTTCCAGTCGATCTATTTAGAAATTATAATTTTACGCTATCCAATCTCGTAACTTCGTGAACTTGTCACCTTTTTATGTTTTTCATATAAAATATGGTTGGTTGTAGGGATAGACTCAGGGCAGGTGGGAGCAATCACCTTCTGAAAATTTAAAACTATCATATATTTTAAATTTTTTTATGTATTTTTTATTGAAAATCTGTTTCACCACTAAAATTTTAATCGCCTTCTAGAATTTTAGTTCGTCCCCCGATAACATAAAATCCTACGTCCATCCTGGTTGGTTGGATTCTTGTTTTATTTTTCTGAATATGGTGTACATGAAAAAAAAATAAGTTTGATGCCAATTATTAGTTTATCTAGTAAAATAAAACGTAAGAGGTGATAGATATAAGTGGTGTTAAGTGAAATTCGAATTTTTTTATTATAGTTATTTATTTTATTGATTGTATTTATTCTCAAAATATTTATAGATTCATCACTGACGTTAAATCTTTTAAAGATGATCAAATGTTTAAATCATGATATTGTTTATGAAGATAATTATATTGAAAAAGATAATGATATTGTTAAAATGATAGTTATCAAATAAAATTATAAATTCAAATCATAATATTGTTTTTTAGGGAATTGTTGTTTTAGTTGGTTGCGTTGTGGATGGTTGTTATATTTGTAGCAGATCACTGTTTTCATTGAATAATAAGAATTCATCGATTAAAAAAAAGCAACAAAAGTAGGGGAGCGTGTGGGTGTATATATAAAAACAATAAAGCACCAGTAACAACCCAATCATCAGCATTTTGAATACATTTCTTAAATAATTATAAATTCAATTCAATTCAATGAACTAATCGGGTGCTTTTCGGTTTTGTGTGCCTTTGTTCTTTATTAATCCCACAAAATTGTCTGACTTCCTGGCATTGAGCCACCGGCTACTTGTCTGCTAATAGAAAACATGGTTAAACTATGGTTTTGGTCTCTTTTTATCTCTTAAACCTATGATTTAGTTCTCATATTTTATTTTGACATAATTCAACCCCTCTGTTCTTATAATATCATTATTCAATTTAAATGATTATTCGTGACTTAAAATATTGGTGTGAATTTTTGTTTACATCACTAATTCTATCTTATCACGCTGACATGGATTTTTGTTCGTTTTAGAATGAATGGTTTTAAGAAAAAATTAATATCAATAATTTAATTCGAGTGATCAACAATGTATATTTTTGGACTATATAAAGATATCATAAAAGTAGTGTTATACTCTTAATAATATATCAACAAGAAAAACATGTCATAAATATATGTCAATACGATATACGAAAAACCAACCAATTCTAGTTAACAGTCATCATACGTCCAATGTTATAATTTCAAGGGCAATGTAATATATCCGATAAATAATTAAAATTAAAAAATATATTTTTAGAAATTCTCTTATAATATGGTCACCGATCATAATGAAATTCTTATTTCTTTTAACCATAATCTCTTTCATCGATTGATTTTTCACTATTTTTTTCTTTTATTTTCTTATTGATTTTGAATTAATTGTTTATCATTATCCTCCATACTTCACAGTAACACTTACTTTCTTCTTTTTCGTCATGTTTGAGATAAAGTTTTGAGTTTGATAACAGCTCAACTTCGAACTTAGTTAAACTCAATATGTTCATTTTCTTATATAATATTAAAAATATTATATATATATATATATATATATATATATATATATATAAAAGAAAACGAACATTCATTAGTCTCTCATATTAAAAAATTAAATGACAATTGTAGACATTTATTTTCGTCTAAGACTTATTTAGTATATATATTAATATTATATTTTATCTTTGTATTTTAGTTTAAATAGACGTTAGTATTTCAATTAGGATTTTATTTTAAATATTATTTTATTTTATCTTTGATTTAGGTATTTTAGTTTAAATAGTTGTAAGTGTTTAATTAGGATAAAAGATATTAATTTAGGAATTATTTTAGTTTTTTTTTAGGAATTTGAATACTATAAATACCCTCTCAGGATAAGTCTAAGAAAACACATATGAAATCACAATACATCTGAGAATAAAATATTCTTTTTCTCTCTAGTTTTCTCTCTATTTTCGCATACTCCTTTATTTTCTTTTAATTTTTGTTTTCAACAAATGTTAAGTATGACTTTGGTCATGCTTAGCTAATTTTCTTTTAAGCCGAGGGCTAAAGCGAAGACTCAATTCCAAACGTGAGAATTGTAAGAATGATTGGCTTATTAAAGCATATTCGACTTTCCGAGAACACACTTAGCAAAATTGTTTGCTAAAATGAAACTGAGATCGGAACCAGTTATTGTTGAAACAACAAAATTCGAGTCAGCAACGAAGAGTTGTCCTTGTAAGTCGATGTGAATTTTGAAGTAAAGATCTGTTTCGATGATCCGAGGAATTTGAGGTAAAGCTGAAGTCTAAGACTGCTTTCACTATGAGTTTCTCTTTATCTCGATATATTTAGCTTATTTATTTAATTATTTTCTTTTATTTAATTCTTATCTTTTATTTTTAAAACAACTTTTAAAAACTCTTCTTTTATCTTTATTCTTTACTACTATTATTTATTATTTTATTATATTTCCCTTATATTTTCATTAAAATTTAACACTTTTTTATTTTGTTTTATTTTGTTTTATTTTTATTTTTCCACTTCTTTTTTATTTTGTTTTATTTTTATTTTCTATTTTAACATTTTTTTATATTTTATTAATTTTCTTTTATGAAATTTAATATTTTTTTCATTTTTTATTTATTTATTAACATTTTTATATAACATTTGTTAAAATTTAATATTTCCTTCTTTGATTTATTTTTTAAAAATTTAATTTTTATTTTATATTTCTTTTATTTTATAATTTAACGTTTTCAACTTTTTAAAAGTAATTTCAATCGATCAAAGGTAATTAATTCGAATCGAATCTTTAAATTTTAATTTTTGTAATTAAGACAACCAACAAATTAAAATGATAACGAAAGGGCAGTTCAAGGGTGCTAATCCTTCCTTGACTGTAACCGACTCCCGAATTTGATATATTTATGGTAAAACGCATATCAGGTAAGATGGTGTCCGATCAACCTAAATATTTTTAAATGATCGGTGGCGACTCTAATGTGCTTTATTTAAGTCAAAGCCCAATTTCGGGCCCACCCGAAAGACGGCCGCGACAGCTTGGCGACTTCGTTGGGGGCATGTAAGTGAGTTAAGCCAGAATTAATTTTCGGTTGTCTTTTTTAAAGCGAAAATTGTAAGTTTAAATTTTAATTTAACTTTTCGATTATTATTATTTATCTTTGATTATTTTTTTCAAATAAATAGTTGAACTGACGTTTTTCAATGATTTCACTATTTTTGAAAAAAGTTTTCATCTCTGAATTTATACCCGAGCTCCGAACCCTTTTTAAGTAGGGGTGGAAGCGATGCCTTCGTGAGAATTTATTCTCCGTGCGGGCCTAGCAAGTAACCTTTAGGATTCATATACCTTATGTCTTCGTGTGAATTTATTCACCGTATAGACATAATGGAATGTATCCTCTCGAGTTTAAATTAGTCCACATAAGCTTGTAATGGGCTTAGGACTGAGGGTCTGGCAAGCCCAAGGGAGCATCAGCAAGGAGAACTCGAGTACCTTCTTTAGAACTTAAACCGGGAGACTATAGGGAATTAGAGCCCTCCTCGAAACCCCATTTCAAAACCTAAGTTGTTTTGAATTATTTCTTGCTTTACCTTTTGTTCAAAGCATGCGAACTAGAAAAATATATGGTTAGGACTTGTCCAAAATTAACATGCGGGATAGAGATCATGTCCGGGTAGGAATAATAAGCATGTGGGGTAGATATCATATGGGGTAAGCCTTTTATTTTCATTATTATTTTGTTTATTATATTTATCTCACTAACTTTTTTTCTCACCTTTCATTTTTGTCTTCTTTTATTTTTATTATTATTTACATCATTCAAAAGAGGTGTTGATCCACAAAAATGTGTTCTTTAAACATAAATAAGTTGCATTAATGGATAAAGGGGTTGTAATACAAGAGGTGAAAAACGCAGAGTTTCGGCTATGGACAGAAAAGACTCCGCAGGAAAGGGAAACAATTTGCAGGGTAACCATGTGTCACATTCAATCAAGAAGATGTTGTGCCCACAATCAAAGAATATACCACTCTACTACATTGTGAAGGAATCAGAATGGACTAGGCTTACACCAAGTCATCAAAGTGAGGTTTTTAAAAATGGGTTGACAAAGGTTGCAGGGGAAGATGAGAAAAAGGTTACTGACATGGAGAGGTCCCTTCAAAGACAACGACAATATGATGGAAAACGATAGTTGAAATTGGAGGTCGTTGTTGATGAATTCAAGAAAGAAGAAAATGAACTTCATATAGTTCCTATCGATGGAGGGCTTCAATGACCTTTCCATTAGGGAGCAGACACAGTAGAGAGTGAAAGCCAGAGATGCAGTCACAAGAGACTTCTTGGAACAAGTACAAAAAGCAGCTCGATACTTGCATAATTTGGCAAGGGAAACGGGAGTGGTCCAACAAAGTATTCAACCAGTGACAGAGAAAGGAAGAAGACTTGTCAACCTATTAGAAGTTGTTTGGGGTTTAGAGGATTTAGTCAGAACGTACCTTTAAGATATTTTTGTCTCTTAAAAAATAAAACATTTTTGTCTCAATAAAGATTATTTATAATAACAGACACATTTCTAGATCAATGCCTCTAAATTCTCATGCATCACGCATTATGTTCATACCTTGCATTTTTTTTCATTTTCCATGTTTTTACATTCACATTAACTAACAGAAAATGTCTCATGAGAAGAGGGAACAAACACCGGGTAAACCTCTATTCTTGTTTGAGAATTCAATGGGGTGTGTTCTAGGTCAACATGATGAATCCGGGAGGAAATAAAGGGTCATTTACTACCAAAGTAAGAAGTTCACGATTGCGAGGTCAGATATCCTCCCATCGAAAAGCCCGATGGCAGATACTGTTATCCGAATTTGACATCGAGTACGTGAGTCAAAAAAGCTATAAAGGGAAGTGCCATATCGGATTTATTGGCAAGCAAACCTGCTGAAAATTAAGAGCCACTAAACTTTGATTTCTCAGACAAAGATTAGCATGACCCTTGCACAAGGATGACACGCACAAATCGAGAAATGGTCCAAATTATTTTGCCACTAGATTGGGGAGTATTCATTTCCTTCTCTTTGTTTTTAAATTCGACATACGTTTTGGGACAAAACGGATTAAGTGAGGGGGAAATATAAGCATGTCGTCAAATATTTCCTTAACTCGTTTGATTTTTTGAAATCGAGTTATTCTGACATTAATGTGTTGGGATCGTTGGTTGCCGGTCTTGAACTTCACCTTATACACTTTCTTCCTTTTGGATTGTGATCATGTTTTGATCGAATTTAATTTGCATGATTGGTGATTGGTATAGGTGCTGAATTTTTGTAGAGTATTGACATTTCATGCTTTTGTCGATAGAGATGAACTTGACTAAATGCATATAAACTTTTTTTGTGAGCTTTGAGCCTAACGAGCATACATTTTCTTTCTTGCTCATTGTTTGACTTGATTATGCTGGACTAATTAGGATATTCTAGAACTTGTAATCACAATGCATATCGAGACAACGTGTTGAACGTAATGTTTTAATGTGATAGGGGCACCTAGAATAAACCCACTTTCCCAAAAAGCCTACTCAATTACATATCCACTAGTGAACCACATTTGAGCCTATTTCCCTTTCTTTGTTTTATACCTCATAATTAAACTCGAAGCCTTTCTTTTTATTTTCCTATTTTTCACACCCTTACTGAAACTTGAGATCTTGTATCACTTTTGTTCCACGAAAAAAATCGTTGTTTAAAAAAAATCGAAAAAAATAAGAAATTGTTCACTATTTCGAACAACAAAAAGAAGAGAGAAAAGAAAAATTGATCGTTTCAATTGTCTTTCATCTATTCTTTTTCCTTGTTTCATTATGCTTCATGTCAATTCGTGGATTGTTCTTAATTATTTCGATCTCTTGTATCGGTATTTTAAACCTTTCTTTTTGGCCTTTTTCCTACCCTAACCTAAGCCCCATTACACCTTGTTTAAAGACCCCTTGATTATTGCATTATGTTCATTTTTCGTAGTAGAGACTTGATTGGATTCCAAGCCTATGGTAATGTTTTGGTTTGTTTCGGCTTGAGCGATTTCATTCACCCCAAACACTTTGAGTGGATATGTGTGAATCTTTGTGAGGTATTGATTCATGTTTCATTGAAATTAGCAATTAATTGGGATGTCTTGATTACTTTAAATTTTTCCTTGTTGTGTCTTTGCTTGATTGTAACTTGAATTCGGCAAATGTCATGGACTTAGTTCGATTGGAAGTTTAAGGAATAAATTGAAATCGAAGATGAAAACTTATGACAAGCATTGAATAAGTGAGGGGAATTTGATAAATGCTTAATTTAGTTAATATTTTGTTTTAAATCACTCCTTAATCATTGGTTTTTGTGGCTTAATTTATTTATTTTCTGTGCAGGATGTCAGATTTTGGAAATTGCACTAAAAGGAAGGCATTTTGTATTTTTTATTATTATTTGGTCACATCTGAAAAACTACCTCACTTGGCTTTCTCACAAAGAGGAGTCACTCGAAGAACATCTCACATGACTTTCCTGTGAAGGGGAGTCCTCCAAAGATAATCTCACCTGGTTCATACCCTCGAAGGGGAACCACCTGAAGAATATATCACATGACTTACCCGTGAAGGGGAGTCATCCAAAGATCATCTCACCTGGTTCAGACCCGCAAAGGGGAACCACCTGAAGAATATACCACATGACTTTCTGGTGAAGGGGAGTCATCCAAAGATTATCTCACCTGGTTCAGACCCGAGAAGGGGAACCACCTGAAGAATATACCACATGAGTTTCTCGTGATGGGGAGTCATCCAAAGATCATCTCACCTGGTTCAAACCCGTGAAGGGGAACCACCTGAAGGATATACCACTTGGCTCTCCCGTGAAGGGGAGTTAACTAAAGAATTATGATTGACTTAGATCCGCGAAGGGGATCCATACTTCACTTAGAGGAACCGTTTACAGCGTAGCTCAAGGCGAGAAGGGTTATCTGTCAACAAAACTTTCGAGTTCGGTTTCATTCAGCTCGAAGGCATATCAACCGCATAGTAGCAACGGGGAAATACTTTCCAGTTAAAGTTTAAACCGAGGTCTTTAAGTCAAGAAGAATACCTAGGTTGGTTGCGATTTAGCAACAATGAACTATCTTCCAGCCGAATTTACAGCATAGCTTAAGGCGATAAGGGTTATCTTCAACAAAACTTTCGAGTTCGATTCCATTCAGCTTGAAGGCATATCAACCACATGGTAGCAATGAGGAACTACTTTTCGGTTGAAGTTTAAACTGAGGTCTTTAAGTCAAGGATAAGACCTAGGTTGGCTGCAATTTAGCAACAAGGAACTATCTCCCAGCTGAATTTACAGCATAGCTCAAGGCGAGAAGGGCTATCTCTCAACAAAACTTTCGAGTTCGATTATATTCAGCTTGAAGGTATATCAACCGTATGGTAGCAACGAGGAACTACTTTTCGGTTAAAGTTTAAACTGAGGTCTTTAAGTCAAGATGAAGACCTAGGTTGGTTGCGATTTAACAACAATGAATTATCTCTTAGCCGAATTTACAGCATAGCTCAAGACGAAAATGGCTATATGTCAATAAAAACCTTCGAGTTCGATTTCATTCAGCTCGAGGGCATATCAACCATATGGTAACATCGAGGAACTACTTTCCGGTTGAATTTTCAAACTGAGGTCTTTAAACCGAGAAGAAGACCAAGGTTGACTACGATTTGGCAACAAGAAGCCACCTTTCGATTCAAATTCCGATTTCATGAAGAAGGATATCATTTCAATACTGACCCTACTTCGCGACGAAGAAGTCATCTGCATCTACCGAACGAAAATTTATGTCCTTTTATCTTTGTCTTATTTTTCGTTACACGAAAATAGACAAAGAGAGGCAGTTGTAGACACCCATTTTCGTCCATGGCTTATTTAGTATATATATTAATATTATATTTTATCTTTGTATTTTAGTTTAAATAGATTTAGTATTTCAATTAGGATTTTATTTTAAATATTATTTTATTTTATCTTTTTTTAGGTATTTTAGTTTAAATAGTTTTAAGTGTTTTAATTAGGATAAAAGATATTATTTTAGGAATTTTCTTTAGCTTGTTTTTAGGAATTTGAAGGCTAGAATACCCTCTCAGGGTAAGCCTAAGAAAACACATCTGAGAATAAAATCTTCTTTTTCTCTCTAGTTTTCTCTATTTTCGCATACTCCTTTATTTTCTTTTAATTTTCGTTTTCAACAAATGCTAAGTATGACTTTGGTCATGCTTAGCTAATTTTCTTTTAAGCCGAGGGCTAAAGCGAAGACTCAATTCCAAACGTGAGAATTGTAAGAAGGATTGACTTATTCAAGCATGTTCGACTTTCTTAGAACACACTTAGCAAAATTGTTTGCTAAAAGGAAACTTAGATCGGAACCAGTTATTGTTAAAACAACATAATCCGAGTCGACAATGAAGAATTGTCCTTGTAAGCCGATGTGAATTTTGAAGTAAAAATCTGTTTCAATGATTCGAGGAATTTGAAGCAAAGCTGAAGCCTAAGACTGTTTTCACTATGAGTTTCTCTATATCTCAATCTCTTTAGATTATTTATTTAATTATTTTATTTTATTTAATTCTTATCTTTTATTTTAAAGAAAACTTTTAAAAACTCTCTTTTTAACTTAACTAATATTATTTCTTATTTTATTATATTTCCCTTATATTTTATTTAAAATTTAACACTTTTTTATTTTGTTTTGTTTTATTTTTATTTTTCCACTTCTTTTTTATTTTATTTTGTTTTGTTTTTTTATTTTTTATTTTAATATTTTTTATATTTTATTTTTTTTATGAATTTTAATATTTTTCATTTATTTTCATTTATTTATTTTAATATTTTTTAAAATTTAATATTTCCTTCTTTGATTTATTTTTTAAAAATTTAATTTTTATTTGATATTTATTTTATTTTATAATATAACGTTTTTAACTTTTTAGAAGTAATTTCAATCGATCAAAGGTAATTAATTCAAATTTAATCTTTAAATTTTAATTTTCGCCATTAAGACAACCAACAAATTAAAATGGTACCGAAATGGCAGTTTAAGGGTGATAATCCTTTCTTGACTGTAATCAACTCCCGAATCCGATATATTTCTGGTAAAACGCAGATCATGTAAGATGGTGTCCAATCAACCTAAATATTTTTAACTGATCGGTGGTAACTCTAACGTGTTTTTTAATTCGAAGTCCAATTCCGGGCTCACCCGAAAGACGATCGCGACAACAATGAACAGCAATGACAAAGACAAATTAGCCGGAATTCTTCACCGTCGAAATCCACTCTCCCCCCTGATCTTCCCCCAAATTCTCATCACTGAATTTTGAAAAAAGAGGAAGAAATTCAACAGGCATAAAAGTCAACAAGCTCCTCTAAAGACTCTACCGTTCTCGAGCATCCAAAGCAAGTGTTCGAACAAGACGACCTCGCACGACACGTTGGTGACGGCGTCGTTTTGCTCTCCCGACTGTTCTGCTAGTTCTCGGAACAGCGCGCTCTCGATAATGTCGGAACTAACAAGGTACCGCCGCCGTGAATTCCCGACGTAGACAGGATGGAGCTTAGCCGACGATTCATCGTCAGCTTTGGAAGCCACCACGACAGAGCTGGATGACTTCGGCCGATTTTGTTTGTTGTTGAACGAATTTAGCTTCTTTAAAACTGACTTCAGCTTTGTAAGCGTGATGCTGCCTCTAGCCATTGCTTCTGTTTTTTTTTTTTAGATTTCAACGAATGATTTGATATTAGAAAAAGGGACGAAGGTTTATTTATAATGGGGGTGGCGAAGGGCGAAATTGTAAATTCCATTTCAAAATCAGTTACATGAGTCCGGCTACGTTGTGAAGATTTTGGGAGAAATTATTAGATGGTATCAGTTCACCGCGTGATCTGTGATTTTAATTAATAATGTTTGTTTATATCATTTTTTTCTAAAGTTAATCTTTATCTTTTTTTTACATAAAAATAAAAAGTGAGCGGTTATTTGAAAGTCATTTTAAAATTTGTGGTTGTCATTCATTGGGACTATAGAAGACGTAGTGAGCCGAATCCATAAAATAATTTTTAAATTTTGGGGGATTTTTACAAGGGTAAACTACATAAATGACCACCTAATTATGGGGTTTAGTCTCAAAATGACCATCATTTTCAATTTGCATCAATATGACCACTCAACTATTTAAATAGCTTCAATATAGCTTCACGCCGTTAACATTTAAAGGAAATGTTTATGGGATAGTTAACAAAATTGGATCCTTGTAAAGTTACGTATTCGTTGCGCTGACACTCTGCTTTGTTTTCTTCCATATTGGTCACTATTTGTATATGATTTGTTTCATTAGATTTTCATTTAATGTAATTTGATCCTAATTTTGTTTTTAATTTGTCTAATGCCATAATTTGAGCAATATATTTAAAATCTTGTATTCTAGTCATGTATTAAATTTATAGATTGAATCTCTTAGATTTTAGAACTAATCACTGAGTTAATTCTCACACTTGTTATCAAGATAATACATATGTTATATAACTTGTTCAAGTTTAGGCATAAAAATAAAACTAAAATAATTTAATTCCATTTGAACCCAATATCAATTAGTAACCAAGCAAAGCTTTTACCAATAGACTAAATCTAATATTTAAGTATTAATTAAAATATTTTTATATATTATATATTATAGTTAATTAGGGATGGGTATGGGTCGGGTTGGGTTTTTGGTCCACCCGACCCGACCAAAACAAGATTTCACCCGACCCGATATATAACTTAAAAACCCGACCCGACCCAACCCGAAATAATAAAAATATTATTTTTATTTAATAAAAATAGTGACTTAATTGAAAAAAATAATATATAGAGGGGTATTATTGTAATTATTCCTAAATATATAAGGTAAAATTATTTATTTTGGTCGGGTCGGATCGGATATTTTTCACCCTAAACCCGAACCCGACCCGACCCGAACATCACAATTAAAAAACCCTACCCGACCTGACCCAAATCTAAAATTTAAAAAAAGGGGTCGGGTCGGACCCATCCCTATAGCTAATGATAGAAATATGTAATACCCAAAGATGTTCGAAGATCAATCTATAGTGGTTCATGTGTTAATTCAAGTGGCTTTGGTGGCGTGAGTGGGAAACAATTCAGGGGCCTTAAGAATTTTTGAACATTTTCACTTTTGTCCCACGTGTTTTAACCTTTTTCATTTGAACCAAATAAAATACCCTTTTAAAGACCTTTACCCATTACATTAAACCCTTACAACTCACCCAATGACCCGTTTCTTTCACTTAGCCCAAATTAAACCCATTACATTACCCAAATCCTTGAACCATTTACATAACCCATTTCCTTAATTACATTAACCCACTACCCATTACACAAATAACTAAGCCCAACAACCCATTGCATTGTAATGTGGCTAAACCAGAAACCCTAGCCAGTAGCTGCCAGTTGCTACCCGAGCCCTCCATGCCAGCTGTAGGGGTGTTCATTCGGTTAAAATCGAATCGAACCAATTTTTTTTATAAAAGTATTAATCGAACTGAATAAATTTCGATTAATTAGGTTAATTTTTGAATTAACCGAATTTTTTTAGAATTTAATATTTTTTAATTAAAAAAACAGTTTAGCCAGAAATCAAGGCAATGCTGCCTCACCCATGCTCCACTACACCATACTCCACCTGCCATCTCACGCCCATACCTTACACAAAAAGACAGAAAAAAATTATAACCGAGGAAATTGCAACGGATTTAAGACTAGTACCATGAGTCTTGGTGCAGATGTTATTGTATTTTCTCAGTGTTGTGGAAAAGAGGTAAAGCGGTTAGTCTTTGTTAATATTTCTAGGCCAGTATAATATTTGTTAATTCATTTTTATGGGTTTCGTGTATATTTTTAGGAAGTGGGGGGCAATGTCCCTTGGATATTCTGCAAAAATCAAAGTAGCAGACATCATTGGATAATGTATTTATGAATATCTATTATCTAGAAAAGGAAGTGAGAGGCAGCAGGGTGAAAAAATATTAAAAAAATATTTAATTCGGTTAATTAATTGATTTCAAACCGAATTAATCGTTAATCGAATATCTAAAAAATTATTAACCGTTAACCGACCGAACTAATTCGGTAACCGACCGAATTAACCAAACTGATTCGATTCGATCAATTAACCGAATTAATTCGAAAATTTGAACACCCCTAACCAGGTGCATGATCTAATAATCACTACTGTTAACAGTGAATCATCCGATGGTCTACCTTCGTTCATAGCTTCTCGTGTGTGAGCCACCACACGTACCATCAGTCCCAGTCCACGTGAAGGATTCACAGCAGAGCCCCACGGTGGTCCCCTCTATGATAACAGAATGGTAGAGCCCAACAACTGACCTCCAAAACGGCCATCAGCAGGATTACATGCAAGCAAAAGAGACAAAATTGTAAACGATTTTGTAATTTTCATTTTTTTCTTAACAATTTGTAAAAGGGGTTATATAAACCCCATTAAACAATGTAAAGGATGACCTTTTTTTTAACCATTCGAAAGCAATAGTGTAAATTCTCCCCCTCCCCATTCGAAAAACCAGAGAATTTTATAAGGAGTCTTCCCCATTTTTTGATGTAATGTAATACAAGTATATTTTCTCCTCTGTTCTTACAGAAAGCAATACAACAAACGAAAAACCCTTTTTTTTGCTTTTTTAAAGTATTTTCTATATCTATTTTGAATAACAAACAGTGGTCATTTTTGTATTCCTTTTTTTCATTTCTTCAAAACAAAAAAAAACATAGAAGACAAAGGGGTTTCCTGTCGGTTCACTTGGGTTGTGCGAGCGTCTAACTGTGTGTGAGGTTTTCGAAGACTCACTGGCGATCAGAGCCTCCTTTGGCTAATCTAAACGGCCAGAAGACATGGCGTGTCCCCAGGAGTAACATTCCTCAAAAGTAGTTTGATCCAACGACTGACGGAGGATATTGGTGAGGCAGAGTTGAAAGGTTCTCGACCTTTTTTTAGATCTTGAAGCATTTTCCGGTGAAACTAAAGGTGGATCTGTGTTCCCGTTGCCGAGACGAGCTCATCGATGTATTTTGGGCTTCAACGGCCACTGGAGACGGCAGTCCAACCTCCTCCGTGTTTTACATTTTGGTCACTAAATCCATGATTTTTAAGTTTACTTTAATTTGGTGCTTTATTTTCATCTATCTTTAATCTGGTCATTACATTTTATTCTGATTTAATCCCTGGATATTAGTTTGTTGTATTTTGATCCTTGATTGATTTTATCATTAGTAAATCTTAATTTGAGGTATTAAATTTCTAGCATGTGAATTGTATTATTTGATAAATTATTAATTTTTTCATATCTAGATTTATTTATTTATTAAACGTATGCTTTTTTATTATTAATTTTGTTACTTTTAATTTACTTTCCTTTAAGCTTTGTTTTAGTAAAGTTTTAGGTTTAATTCTTTAGTTTCATTCTCCTTTAGTTTAGACTTTAGATTTAGTTCTTCTTTTAGATCTAGTCCCTAGTTAGAAAACATATATTTTAGATTTCAAAATTTAGCCCTTAGACTTTTAATTAGGTTTTCTTTTAACATAATTAATTAGGTTTTTTTAATTAGAGCCTTAATTCAGATTTAGTCCCTTGACTTTAGATTGTTCACATTTTAGTCCTTAAACTTTTAATTAGAACTTCCAAATTGGCATAATTGAATTAGGTTAACAATTAGAGCCTTGATATTAGGTTTAATTTCATATTAGTCTTTTAATTAGTGTGATTCGATTTGGGTTTTCACATGAAAATGCTCAATTGCTCAAATTGATTATCCAATTCAATAATTTGATAAAAAAATAACTTAATTTGGTGGTTAAATAAATAAAATCAATCTTCATTGATTGTTCCCTTGTAGAATATGATCAGCCTTCAAAAGATGATAAAGGTCTTGAATGCTAAGTTTTTAATACTGGTTATTGCATGTCCCCTTGCTTGAACATGAATGGACTCTTCCTTGAATACCTTGAATTGGTGAATTAAAATGGCCATCAATTTCTTGTCTCTTGGTAGAAGATGAAAGGACTCTTCCTTGGCTCAAACTCATCCATCTTCAGTAAATCGATCATATCTCAAGCTCCCGATATCAGATTGACGTCTGTATCACATCCAGAATTAGAAGACATTATGACTGATATTCTTGCATTTGTTGAAACCGTTCAACTTCTCTCATGCACCTAGACATAAAGGTGAACTTTATTCAATATTTAATTGAAAACATGCATGAAACAATTAAGAGTTAGTTTAATAAATGAACTAGTTTGATGAATGAACTAGTATAATTAATGAAATAACTTTATTCAATGAACTAGATGAATGAATGAAGTAGCTTACTAAATGATCTAAATATGCATGAATGAACTACTTCCCTAAATGAACTAGATGATTTAAATGCAATGAATGTTTAAATGAACAACACACTTATTAAATGCAATGAATGTCATGCAACTAATAAAACTCATGCAATGAATGATATCATATGATAAGCATATCCTAAGAGGTAAATACAAACATATGATAAAATATAGTGCATAAATGAGCAGGTATAGGATGAAGTAAGGTAGAACTCCCTTTGAATCAGCCTTGGTGAACTTCAATGATTTAATCAGATCAAGACGAAAGTTAGGGCTGATTGGGATCACATCATTCCCTCCCTCTTTAATGTGATTTGTCCCCAAATCGACACTTGCTACAAAAGGAAACAATCTCGACTTTCTTTTAGCTGGGAACTTCTTCATTCTTGTTTTGCACAAACACCATTCTTTGGAATTAAGTTTTGCTTACTTGTGCACTTCATTTCCATGTTGTTCATCCGACTAGGTATATGTTCTTGGCACTCATTTGTGTTCCTTTGAATCATCATGAGGGTGGGTGGAGAGTCTTGACCTTTGAACTCCTTCAAGTAGGAAGGTTACACCATCTCCTTTAATCTTTGTGCCCTTTCATATGATGGCTCTTGAGTAGGTGGATAGCGTTTTCTTCAAATCACCTATTTGCAAAATGGAGAGTGGCAATTTCATCTCAAGATTGCAAAGAAACTTATCCTTGCAACTCAATACATCAATTTCTTGTTTTTGAATCATCCCTCTGAAAAGTAAATCAAATTTAGAAGTAAATAATTCAATAACAAAAGAAAAGGAAAAATCAAACCATGGAGGATGTTTGATGATCTTATTAGGCACCGGTTCCTTGGTGATAGAAAACTTCATTGGATCCTCCTTTGAAACATGATTAAAGCATGGACGATGTTCGATCATCTTTAGGATTGGCAATGTGTTTGAAATGTCTCTTAAAGTGCTTTTCTCGTCATCCTGCAACAATGAAAATTCAAGAATAGAAGAAGAATGGTTAAGGTTGTTAGTGCAAAATGAAATTTGACTCTCATTCTAAACAAACATGCTCTCATAAAGAACTTGGCCTCGTTCATTATTACACAAGTTCTTTTGAAGACTATGCATAACATGGTATGAATAGCTGAAGAAGAAGTCCTTTGTAAGATCCACCATGCCTAGGAGCTTCTTGTACCTAAAGGAAAAATGAAACAATCTACTTTTCACACAACACAACAAAACATATTTCTGCAAAACATTAATGACATCCTAGCAGTAGATAAAGAAGTTAGCACACAAAATAGAAGAAGACCTATTTTCATTCCTAACGTCCGAAATGCCTGGGTTGACAGTTGAATTCGGGAGGAGAATTATCTCACTTTTCGAAACTGCATATACATTGTGACCGCAAATTGCACCAATTCGTTTTCGTTTTGTAATAAGCAGCATATAGTAAGGCCCCAAAAATTTAATAAACCCTAAAACATGAAAAACAAATAGGCACAGGATAGGAATTTACATAGCAATAATAGTCCCCTAAAGTCAGTACACATTTCAAAATCCCTACCAACAATGCCGTAACAAGCCGTAACAAACTTCAATCCGCCAGTGGGTTTATTTCCTTCGTGTATTCGCCTCAACAACTCCGAGCATTGAAACTCCGTGTAATTGGTAGAATCCTCACGAATATTCAAATCAAGAGGATCAAGCCTATCAATCTTTAATACTCTCCAATAAGTTTTACTCTTATTCCTTCCAATCATATAAAAGTTCTGGACACAAACATTACAATGCAAACAATCAAAATAAAAATATAGCAACGTAATTTAATAATTCAAAGCTTAAATGAATGTTAGTTTAACTAAAACCACACATCGAAGCTAAATTACTAACAATAAAAGTTAAACAGATCATAAATGCACCAAATCTTAATACAATGAAAGACATAAATAAACGAAGAAGAAAAAAAATTACCGATCGAGTTTCGTAGAGTCTGAATTTCTGCATACAGGTAGAAGTCTGAGATTGCGAGGAGCAGCCATTATTGTCAATAATATCATAATTTTCTGCCGCGGAAGATTCCATGATAAAGCTTCTTTTTTCTACGAATTTCAAAATTCTAGCTTCGGATCTCCTACCTGAGCCTTGAGCTCAGGGAATTTAACAGAAGAACATGCACGAAGGCCAAAACCGTGCCTAATTTTGATTTTTAGTTTCCGTTTACAGAAAAAAAAAATCCTTTTAACTAAATCCGTACAATACCTCATTCTTGCGCCAAATCATTGCTCCGTGGAGTTTTGCCGCTCCAAACGCAACAACAATATGAAACTCAAACAAAACCTGGCTATAATAAACCTTTGACCTCTCCTGCTCAGACTACTTCCTCATTAAAGACTCGGACATAGTAAACACGAACGCCGGTAAATTTCTCCGAAATTCGTCAAAATTATATGGATCTTCTTCTCCGATAGTAAAATCTTTGCGGATGAAAATGGAAGAATATATATATATATATATATATATATATATATATATATATAAACAGATTTTCGCAGATTCCAGAAAATTAGAAAGGAAAAGGTAAGCGGGTAAGGCTAATATTAGCTATGAAATTACAATTGTTGTTTGTCGTTGGTGAAAATGTGAAATGGTTTGATTGATGATGTCAGGTAATCGGACATGTTTCAGTCGGATCTTGGCAGGTCGGATAAAATCGGGTACATGTCAACTCAGGTTGATTTGACACCAGATCCAGATCGGGTTCAGGTCAGGTCATTTTCAGTTCGGATCGATGTCAGGTCAGGTCATTTTCAGTTCGGATCGATGTCAGTTCAGGTCAAAACAGTTCAGATCCGAAGCAGATAAAGAACAGGTTAATTCAGGTTCGGGTGTACTTCAGTCAGTCGGATCTCGTTCAAATCGAGTCACATCATTGACAGATAAAATTCAGGTCGGATGTTTACCGAATATGAATTGAGTTCAGGTCGGGTCGTTTCTATTTTTGGATTAATTATTTTGTTATATTTCGTGATTGTTGAATTGCAAGTTGTAATTGTATATGATTTCGAGAAAATTAAGGCAAAAATAAATATTCATGGATCAATTTTGTAAAAAATATAAATTTAAGGACAAATGAAATTTAAAATTACAATAAATTTTAAAATATAAATTAAAAACACACATAGGTAAGGGACTAAATCGAAATAAAATGAAGAAATAAAATGTGAGGTTTAAATTAATATAAAAAATGACAAAATTAACATTTAAAAAGTTATGGGCTAGTTACAAATATATAAATAACAACTAACAATGGGGCAAATAAAGATGCAAATATAAATTTAAGGACTAAATTGAATACATATAAAAGTGAAAGACTTAAAATTGAAATAAATTAAAAACACAAAAGGATTAAATTGAAATAAATGTAAAATGTGAATAAAAAATGAAAATATAAATTCATTTATTTAAAAAAATTGAAAAATAATATATATATATATATATATATATAATATAACACAACAACAACAAAACCCTATTCCCATATGCAATGGGGTAAGTAGGAGGTAGGGTAGTAGGCTGCCCCCAACACCAGGTTGAGAGGAGCTTCCGTGGAAGACCTCTGGCAGTCAGAAAATTAAAAATAAAGATAAAATACAATGCATGTATAAATAAATAAATACATAGTTGAACAGTCTTCATATACGCGTATATAATGGGAAGTAATCCCTGCAAATAAATCTCTACGTAAAAATCTCTGTATATAGACAGAAACGTAAATCCCGACTAAATTTAAAAAGAGGAAACATGAAGAGAATGATACACAGTAGTCAACGATAACAAGGTATGAGAAGGAATAAAGTCAAATGGGTTAAAACCTAAAGTAAGGCTACACTACTCTGCTACCCTAGTTCTAAGCCTTCATAAATTCCAATGACAAGAACGTATTAAAAGTAGAAGTCATGGAAATTACTACAAAGGCATTAAAAAGAAGACAGAGATGCTACACCCTATGGCTGTGACCCACACTACTCGACTACCCTGATCTTAAGTCTTCATACTTTCCTGTAAGAGGTCATGTCCTCGGTAATGGTTAGATCTTTCAAATCAGATCTCAAGCAGTCTAACCACTTCCTCCTTGGTCGTCCTCTCCTTCTAGCATCATCGGCTATAATCGACTCTACCCTCTTGACCGCATCAAACGGTTGTCGCCTAAGGACATGCCCAAACCACCGTAGTATTCCCTCCCTTAATTTTTCGGATACAAGCACCACCCCCAAAGACATTCTAATTGCAGAGTTTGGTGTCTATAAACTATATAATTATTATAAGCTATATATATAAATTATGTTTATATGAACTATATATATAAATTATATATGTAAAATATATATGTATAAATTATAAAAAGTATATAGTTTATAAACTAATTTATATAATATATATATATATATATTATATATATATATATATTATTCAAAGTGAGTGGTGGGAGAAAACTTTTTAAAAGAAAGATTTTTTTTTTGTGTGAAAAAAATTGTTTTTATTTGGGAATTTAGAGGGAAATTGAGAAATTTCGAGAATATAGGGAAATTAAGAATTTAGAGAGAATAGAAAAATTTGGGAAGTTGGAGCCAATGATAGTGTCCAACAAGATATTTTGGGTTAATTAGGCTCATGCTCCTCCAATAATAATCATTTTTCTACTTGTTTTTGATTTTTTATTTCTTTCATTTTAGTCATGGTTTAATTGTAAATATATTCTTGAATTTTCAATTCGATGTAATTTAATCATATATACATTCTAATTACTTTTAATTTTCTATATATATATATGTATGTATGTATATAAACTATATATGTATAACTATAGTTTATAATTATAATTTATATTAATAGTATATATAATATGTATAAATATAAGTAATCTATAGATTATATATATATTATAGAAACACTATGCATAAACTATATAAAATAATAAAGTATATAGTTTATTAAAAAAAACCTAAACCCTAAACTCTAAACAATAAAATCCTAAACTTTAAACCATACACACTAAACACTAAACCATAAACCCTAATATAAATGGACTAACACTAATGCATATATATTTGTAATAAAAGAGTGGGATTATGTATTAGGCCTATATAAACTAACGTAAATGGACAAGCACTAATGCAAATGGACTTATTTTTGGGTTTTATTATTACTTATTCATAGCAACAAAATAAATGGGCTATTAATGTGAATTAACCTAACATGCAACTAAATACTAATTATGCAAATGAAATTAATGACATGTACTACTATTTATGAACCATATATATGCAATGTGACATACTAATTATTTAACACATAATTAATCATGTTTTATATTTTATATTTAAATAATTTTAATTTATTAAATAATTTTATATAATATGTATGCATAAACCATGTATATATATATATATATATATATAAACCAGCTAGATCAAAATGATGCAGTTTTGATGAGTTGTCTATGTCAACAACTGTTAGCCATGTCAGTAGCTATTAGTCATGTTATTGTGTCGTTAATGATTCAGTGATATAATTGAAACAAAAAAATCAAAGTTCAATGTTATAATTGGTAAAATTAAAAGTTCTGTAGTATAAAAGATACAACGTCTAAAGTTTGGTGTCATATAATGTAGTTTACCCAAAAATGAAAAACGAATAAAACGTGGACCCCATGCGACGGCAGTAACTCAAGCATGAAAAATGCACTTAAGTGGGAAAAAAGCAAAATTAATTGGGGAAAAAGTAAAACCATTCAAAACGCTCCAATTCTTGTTCATTTCGGCGCGTAAATTTCAAATTTCCCAAACCAAATTCGAATCACAAGAAAAACCCGATCAAAAAACAAATCCAAACTCTCAAATTTAAATCTACTTGTAGTAATAAAATAATAAATGATTAGTTTAAATCATAAACCTTAAAACCGATCAAAAACTAATTATTTAACACTTAATTAATCATATTTTATATAATTTACATTTAAATAATTTTATTAATTTTATTAAATAATTTTATATAATATGTATGTATAAACCATGTATAGTATATATATATATATAACCTATATATATAAACTATATAAGTAATTTACTTTATATAGTTTATAGAAACACTATGCATAAATTATATAAAGTAATAAAGTATATTAATTATAGAAATCCTAAACTCTAAACCCCAATTATAAATTCTAAACCCTAAACTTTAAACCATAAATACTAAACCCTAAACCCTAATATAAATAGCCTAACACTAATGCATATATATATTTGTAATAAAAGAGTGGGCTTATGTATTGGACCTATGTAAACTAATGTATTGCTAAAAATATTTATATTAATAATGTAAAACGTTAATATATATTACATAATAAATACTTTCATTATTAATATTATTTTTTTCTTTATATAAATTAAACTATATTAAATTTCCTTTGCATTATTAATCATGTTTTATCTATTATACATTTAAATAATTTTATATAACAGGTCTATTTATTAATTTAATTATCATAAAAAATATTTTATTATAACATTTAAAAAATAATTATATTAATTTTTTAATTACATCATAAACTAAAAAACTCATAATTTTATTAAAATCTTATTTATTATAACATTTAAAAAGTAATTATATTAATTTTTTAATTATATCATAAACTAAAAAACTCATAATTTTATTAAAATCTTATAATTTCGTCCATGATAATATATAAGTCAGGTAAATATTATATAAGGTTAAAAATGGGTCATGTTAAAAACATGTCAGGTTGAAAACAGGTTAGGTTGAAAACAGGTCGGGTAATACCAGTTATTTACCAGGTCAATCTCGGTTTCGGGTTCATATCAGTCGGATACAGGTCGGGTTTGGATCCATAATTTCCAGGTCCAACTCGGATTCAGGTAAACACAAGTTCAATCAGTTTTGCAGGTAGGGTCAACTTTTTACGCCCCTAGATGTTTGGGTTGATGATATGAAAATAAATATAAAAATATTATATTGTTTATTTATTTATTTTTCTTCAGATCCAAAGTATTACAAAGTTAAATGCCACGTAATGAGATTTCAATTATTTAACTTATGTTATACGCTTATTTTATTTTTACTTTAAAGACAGTTGAAGTCTTTGATTTTTTTATTTAACTTTTTATTTAATTAAAAATTTAAATTAAAATATTGATCAATGGAGTAAATTGTCAAGATTGATCAAATGAGTAAATTGTTGCGTTTGAGAGCATACGAGTACAGTACAATCAGATAAAAAAAATTCAAGGTTTAATTATTTTTTCAAAAGTTCAAGAACTTTTAGTCTTTATTTTTAAATTTTAATTATTATATATGTTGGATGATTACAAGATAATATATGTTTGAAATCTTTTTTAGCTTTTAATGGAGGATAGCGTTCGATCGAGTTAAGTAAAAAATATTGAGTTATTCGAATTAATGAGTTCTATTTTATAATCAACTCGAATTAAAAAAAATTGAGTTGAGTCGAGTCAAGTTATTTGAATTTTTGTTTAAATTTAATTATAAATATTTGTAATATTATTATATTATTTAATTTCAATTTAAACGGTTTTCTATAACTATATACAATACATATATATTTTTCATATATGTTTTTGAGAGGGGAAGATAATGTTATTATTATCCGTAAAACTACACAACACGAGTATGATATCATGAATCATTGAACTTAAAATTGGTATCGATAGCTAAAGGGGATATCGGTACCATAGCATAGAAATATCGGTACTAGGATAGTAGTATCGATACTATGAAGCCAGAAATGTTAAAAATAGACTGATATTGGTGTAAAAAGTCAATGATATGTTCTTTTGAGTATGATTTAAGTATAATGATTAGGAAATATATTAACATTCAGTATGATACATGTTTTAATGGATGCTTGAGTAGATTAGAACCAAACTTCTGAGACAAGCAAAATTAAGGGTAAAGGCAAAGTACCAGAGTAGTTAGCCTTACGTTTTGGATACTTAGTGAGGAAATCCAGGTGAGTGCATTTAATTATGTACGTATATATTATAATAGTCATAATGGTATGATTTATTGATGTATGTATGGTGATTACCAAATGGCACTAAGTGTGTTAAAATGATCAGGAAAAGATACTAAGTGTATGAATTTCCAGATAGAGCACTTTGCGTGCTAAAATGGTAAGGAAATCATACTAGGTGTATGAATTTCCAGATAGTGCACTTCGTGTGCTAAAATGATAAGGAAATCATACTAAGTGTATGAATTTCCAGATAGGGCACTTTGTGTGCTAAAATGATAAGGAAATCATACTAAGTGTATGAATTTTCAGATAGGGCACTTTGTGTGCTAAAATGATAAGGAAATCATACTAAGTGTATGAATTTCTAGATAGGGCACTTCGTGTGCTAAAATAATAAGGAAATCATACTAAGTGTATGAATTTCTAGATAGGGCACTTTGTGTGCTAAAATGATAAGGAAATCATACTAAATGTATTAATTTCCAGATAGGGCACTTTGTGTGCTAACAGGAGAAGGAATTCATAGTAAGTGTATGAATTTCCAGATAGGGCACTTTGTGTGTTAAAATGATAAGAAAATTCATCCTAAGTGTATGAATTTTTGTATGAGAAATATATATGTATAAACTTAAGAAATTCTTGATAAAGAAGTGGATTTTTATATTGATAATGGGTATTTAAACCACATAGATTTTAGTGATGATTGATAAATGACAATATTAGTACTATCGATGTAAACCATAGAGTGTTTATTGAATTGAAAGAATCTCTAGATGAACTACATTATAGGCACTACGTGTGCATCTTAATAAATGAATGGAAATAAGAAATTGGTAAATTATCATGTGAGCACTAAGGGTATAAATGTATAAGGGTTAAAATAAATTAAAAGAGAGTTAATTGATACTAAAAGTAAGTATTAGAGTAGAAACTATTCCAAATAAAAAAATAATAGCCTAATTAAACACTGTTGAGTAAAAGAATAATAGATTAGCTGTGTATTTAACATAAAAGGGGCAAATATGCAAGTTAAATGAAAAGCTGAATCCTTTGAGGTAGAATAATAAAGGAATTATAATGTAAATTTATATAAATGGTATATAAGTGATATGAAAGGATGATATATATATATTTATATATATAATGTACAACAATGCATAATTAGTATAAAGAGATGTTATAAAAGAAAACGTAAACAGAGTATAATGGGCATGGAAGGATGCCCAAATGAAAATACAAAAAGGTGTATTGGCAGTATTTAAGGTGCTGTCATAATAAGTATAAAAGATACATGATCAATTAGCACCTTGGTGCAATGCATGTATAGTACTTCCGCATTTAATGTACTCGGGGCAAATAAAGAATAAAGGGGGAAAATATACAAAAGGATAAGTATGATGAACATAATAGGAATAATTTCCATGATGGTATGCAAGAATTATGGTTTAACTGAGAAGAACTTAACTGGTCCTTATGAATAATGAAATTAAATTATTACTCAGTATTTATAAGATATTGTCATATAATTGCAATGTTATTTTCAGTTTTATGTATCACTATGTAAATACTTAACGTGTGTTTATTTCACGCGTAGGTAATGACAAAGATTTGTGCGTAAGGAGTGTAGCAATAGTAGCAGCTTTCATCAATCAAAGGTTGACTCATCAGTAATATTATGACAATCTTATTCAATTTAAGAATTTAGTTGGCATGTAATCAAACTATAGTAAATATTTTGTGAATGTAATTAAGTGATAGTTTTAGTATGTTGCTTTCAGAAATATCATACTTTGTAGTTGATCGAATTGAAACAAATTTTTACGAATTTTTAAATGACAAACATTTTTATAGAATAATGTGATCTTTGTATCTCGTGTACGGAAAGATATATGGGTATTACAGTGTAAGTGTGAGATCATCTCACATAAATGAGATTCAACCTTTTAAAAAGAAAAGGGATAAATCATTCCCTTGGTCCTTCAAGCTTTGGTCACAATTTAAAAATACCCTTTTTATCATCCATTAGGCCTAAACAGGCCCAATCCAACACCCAATTGAACTAAGTTTCTCCACAAAGCTAATGAGAAATCCTAAACACTCTCGGTTTAACTTGAACCTACTAACTCGAGATTTGGGGCGTTACACATATTGTTGATTAAATTTACAGCTTAAAGACTATCAGACTCAATTAACATCTTACAATGGCAATCCTCCCTTGAAGATACTATAATCTTGCATGTTTCCATTATAGAAACAAGTTTCGTACTGTTGGATCGGAGACACCTATGAATTTTGAGAATCTAATAAGGCTTACGCCATTGTGACCTCGGAGAACTCTGCCAATTCCAGCCATACCGAAGATACCTTACACGGCAGCGTCAGTGTTGAATTTCCATTTTCCAGGCGAAGGTGCTACTCAAAAGCCGAAAATAGATCTGTGGAATTTAATGTGATGAATAGATGAAGTCGAAGGACACTTGAAAAACTCATTAATAGACAGGATCGAATATGGCCACTTACTCTTTGCCCATGAGCATATCCAAAGCAAGGTTATATAAAATAATGTGAAGTTTATCACACAGTTTATTGTTGAATAGCACCTCATTTCTGGCCAGTCAAATAGACCACAGAATGGAAAATAATGCAACAAGCCATATTGGTTTGCAAGACGATTTAATTGGTAGATGCTCTCGTATGATTGAATTTTTTTTTCCAACGACTTGGGAACCACACTACAAACTTCCCGGAGACTACCCAAGCATACCACACTCTCCAAGAGATTTCACAGTAACAAAATAGGTGATTAACAGTTTCCACCTCTTTGTAACACAACACACAGCAATCCAAAACTAGACCACCCACTGCATGCTTCAGCAATTCAGTCCGAACAGTAACTCTACCTTAGACAGCTCTCCACATGAATACCTCTATCTTTGGGGGGCATACCCGACCACACCAATTTTCATAATCTGTCCTCAATGGCACTACCAAAAGATGTAAATTTACAATAAGATTTGGAAAAATAATAGCTTGTCGAGTCCCCAATCCACCTCAAGCAATCCCTGCACAAAGAATTTGAAGATGCACAATTTATAGCTTGTCGACTCTCCCTTGGTCAGAATGACTGCCAGCTGTATAGGTGAGGTGGGGGATACAAAATCTAGAAAGTCCCTGAAAAAGAAGTCAAAACGAAAAGTGAGTTTCAGGGGGGTCCTAGTTCACGCCCTGGGAAAAAAGGCACAAAGAAGGGAAAGGAAGGGTTAAGCTCCAACATCCAGGAGGAAGAAGATGATGGTCAGATAAAACAATTGAAAACAGTTAACAAAGTAATAGCCATGTTTGAATTTGGGAAGGCCTTTGGTATTGAATTCAATGCCCCAGCAAAAGTCTTCATTAGTAGAATCGAAGCCCTTGAGGAGGATAATGGTCGATGATCTGAAGTCCTCGTTTAAGTCGTCCTCTATGTGAGTAAAATTTTCTTTGATGGTTTTAACTATTATTTCCTGGAATGTTAGAGGGTTGGGAAAAGCTGAGAAAGTGAGGGCTGTTGGTAAAACAATTCTAGCATCTAGAGCGAGAATAATCTTCATCCAAGAATCTTAACTGTTATCATCAAAGCCGAGTATTCTGAAGCGGCTAAAGGGTATAAATTGTGATGAATCTGCATTTGTCCCATCAGAAGGAGCGTCCGGTGGTTTAATAGACTTATGGGATTCAACCATGTTTGTTGTGGAAAAGAAATTACTGGATAGAAGATTTGTGGTTCTGACTGGGTTCCTACCTCAGTTCAAATTAAAAGTGGCTTTGATGAATATTTATGCCCCAAACAATTTTAATGAACGAAAAGTGTTCTTTTATGAGATTAGTGTAGTTATTGAAACATCGAGTTTACCTGTGAAATTAGGGGGAGATTTTAATACTTTCAAAGAAGCCAATGAGAAAAATGGAGAAGCTTTGTGTACCCAATCTATGCTGAACTTTGCCGAGTTCATTCAAAACAGAGAACTAATAGACTTGCCGCTGGTTGGTGGACAATTTACTTGATGGGAAGGGGGTATATTCATGGCTTCAAGTAGGTTGGACAGGTTCCTTGCTTCCCCTAGAGATTTTAGTGAAGGTCAACTTCTCCCAGTCAATCCTCCCGAAAAGTTTATCGGATCACAATCCCGTAAGCCTCTGAGATGGTAAAGTATACCTGGATCAAATGCAAGAATAAAGTGCTCTGTTATTTTCTCGAAAAATGAAGCGTGCATCGAAGAATTGGACGATTAAACCAAACGAAAGAAGAATAGAGCTCTAAAAATAAAGTTATGGTCTAAATTCCGCAGAGAAGAGAGAGAATGGTTACAAAAATCTAGATTAAAGTGGTTTAATGTTTGGGACAGAAATTCAAAGTTCTTTCATCTGTCTGCTTCTATTCAAAGAAGAATAAATCTTGTTGCGGCTATCAAAGTGAATAACAATCTAGTTGAAGATCCAAGGCAGATCTCCAGGGCCTTTATGGCTCATTTTGAAAAGTATTTCAGCACGTCTAAGACGATCCCTATCAAGAAGCTTGGTGTCTCATTCAAGAAACTGATAGTAGCATCAAGAAGATTTTTGGAAGCTCCGTTTGAGGAAGAGGAAATATGGTGCGCTTTGAAATCGACGGATGGGTCCCGAGCTCCTAGGCCAGACGGTGCTAATCATTCATCATACGTAATTGATTCCCGAACTCATTTTTCTGATAAGTAGACTCCGTGTTGTATTATTTTAATAATATTCTTAGGAATTTTATTATCATAATATAACATTTTAGTGACCAATCTCTCCAAATTAAAAGATTGGTGGCGACTCTACAACTGAGTGTTTCATTTGATTCAAGGAGGATAGACACTCACTTTTTTCGAGACTAATTACATTCTTTGAGGTGTACTATTTGCACTCTCCGTCGCCGGGCAGAGAAACGTCTCGACAGCTTGACGACTCCACTGGGGATTTTAAAAAGAGAGTCCAGCCACCAATTTATTAATTATTTGTCTTTGCAGTAAATAATAAATTTGTTTATTTTAATTATCTTACTAACTTTTTGTTTTTTTATGTGTACAAATTTAATTTTAAGTCATTAAAATAGAATAATAGGGTGTACATTACTTTATTCTTTTTATGTTTTTCCTCACCCACTATGCACTTAATTCATGACATGAGTTAAAACCCCGCTCTTATCCTATTTAGTTCGAATGAGAAACTACTCCCTCTTGTGGTTTTCACCTCCGTATGGGATAGGAGACCATTCTTTGAGCTCACACCTTATGTTCCTCGTGTGGTTTTCACCTCCGTTTGGACGTAAGGAAGTGTGTTCCTTCGAATTGAACTTAATCCGAAAGTTTGTAATGGATCAGGATTAAAGGTTTGGCAGTCCAAGGGGACACCAACAAAGGACAATTCGTTGATCCTTTTACCCTAGAGCGAAAACCCATCATATAGTAAAACTTAGAACTCAATCTAACCAGAATCTTACCCGATTAAGAATTTTAAGATTAGCACACAAGGAAAAGCTAGCTGGGTCTTTTAATTGTTACTTTGTATAAATGCTTGCAAACTAGAAATCACACGGTTAAGTTTATTTTTCCAAATAAAGCATGGAACTAGATGACATGAAATTAGGGTTTTTTAATTACTCTTGATTAATTTTATATTTCATTTTCATTTTTGCATTCTGCATTTTCATACCATGGTGTTGATTCATGAATGATTTCATATAGAAAGCTGGAAATATGGAACAAAGAGTCCAATATGAAGTAGAAGACAATGCAATCTCAACTTATCAAAGGAAATAGCCTATCACTGGGATACGTGTCAAATTTGGTCAGACATACACATATCAATGTTCGCCAAAATAACCTGGGTGAGTTTAAAGAAATCTGGGAAAAGTGGCAAGCAACTGACAAGCAACTATTTTATCAGCTATATGGTGACATTGCCTATCTTTTGGACATTCCTATTGACCGACATTTGTTTAGAGCTCTATCGCAGTTTTAAAACCCTGCCTACAGTTGCTTCACCTTTGGCAAAGTAGACTTGACACCTACTATAGAGGAATATGAGTTCTTATTCGCTGTCCAAGAATCTACGAAGACAGGGTATATATCAAGTCACCTAATACTGCTCCTTTTAAGAAGAAATTTTTTTTTATTGACCAGGATGAGTGAAGAGTGGGCTACAAGAAATATCAAGAGGAAGGGTGATAGTGAATGTATTACTTGGACTGCCTTGAGAGAAGTAATGTACCACCATCCAGCCTACAGTTGCTTCACCTTTGCAAAGTAGACTTGACACCTACTATAGAGGAATATGAGTTCTTATTCGCTGTCCAAGATCTACGAAGACAGGGTATATATCAAGTCACCTAATACTGCTCCTTTTAAGAAGAATTTTTTTTTATTGACCAGGATGAGTGAAGAGTGGGCTACAAGAAATATCAAGAGGAAGGGTGATAGTGAATGTATTACTTGGACTGCCTTGAGAGAAGTAATGTACCACCATCCAGACAAAAGAAAACAAATTGATATGTTGGCTTTAGGAATTTATGGATTAATCATTTTTCAGAAGATTCAGGGGCATGTGGATATATCAGCTGTAGACCTATTTGAAAGATTGAGCAAGAATGCAGATCCGGTCCCTGCTATAATAGCTGAAATATTTCGTTCCTTGAATTCCTGCAGGCGCGAATGAGAGGGACGTTTTATAGGCTGTGCACCCTTATTTTTGGTATGGATTCTGAATCATTTTAAACATGAAGAAAGAGCTTATGGACTAGTATTTCTAGAAGATTTCTCACCGCTACAAGATTTCCTTTCTTGAAAATGGCCCTGGGGTTATGATGAAGAAAAATGGATGAACATCTTTCGAAATCTCAAAGATAATGACGTATTATGGAGAGCCTCATGGAATACTTCTTCAAAGATAACGTATAAGTGTGGAGAGCACGATTGGATTCCCTTGCCTGGTATATGGGGTTTCGTAGGATATGCATCTTTGATGGTTTCCAGACAATATGGATCAAGGCAGTTTATTCATGCGACATCAGGTTTATCCAAATCATAGTTTGCATTCAGAAGTGATTAGTACAAAGAAAAGATCAGAAAGGTTGCTGAGGCTTGGAAATGGACTCATTGAGTAAATTTATTTACTTTCAATCAAAAGCTCTCACCCGAATACGAGCAATGGAGAATTAATCGAGTCAACAACAATATTCCAGTGGTTAATTTTGAGAATGTTCAACCCATCAAAGAACTTGAAAATTATACCATCTCCATTAGAGCTGGCAAGGAAAGACTTTGAGATCGAAAGAAAGCAATGGAGAAAAATTCTGCAAAAGCTGGAAAAAAAAGTATACAACAAAGAAATTGAGATAGACATCCATAAAGGGCGAGCAAATCAAGTTAGCAAGGTTGAAAAATAGCTCAGGATAGATTTCAACGATCTTCAGTCATCCTATCAACGGGTGATAAAGACTCAGATTATCGAAGGATTAAGCAAACAAGAGTCAACAGGTTTAAAACCAAAAGCTGGAGAAGGTAAAGAGGAGCTCAAACAAAGTAAACACCATGCCAAGAAACTTGCCAAAAAGAAGAAAGCATTAGAGCAAAGATCGTAAGGTTGGAAACTACACTGCAAAGTCAAGAAAGTAACTCGGAAGTTAAAATCTAAGGAAACAAGTGAATGAACTGGAAGCCAAAGTCCAAGATCTTTAGAGAAAGGCGAATCAACTCCCTATTGTCCCTTATGATATTATTGTTTTGAAGCTTTGTAATAAAACTTTGTTTTAGTATAAATGTTATTCTAAAGGAATCGTCTCAATATCAACACCTTGCAATTTGCATTAACATTTTTTTAGTTTTTTCCATACTTGTTAATAAACATCCATATTCATTAAAAAGTTTTTTTTCTTTTTCGAAGAATACTAAACACCCCTAAGCATCCATATAATACCAGAAAAAGGGCAACGGATGATAATATCGCTCAAATTGAAAGGAATCAGCTTGAAATGCAAGAGAATTTCAAGAAAGCTCAGGAAGAAATGCATGAACAGTTAATAAAATCCTATAATGAGATGATGGAAAAATTAGCAAGTATGTTACAAAGGAGAAGCATGGACCAAATAAAATACCCCAGCTGTTGGTACTTTCACTGAAGAACCTTTATATCCTCCAGGCTTTACACTAAGAGTAGATCGTCTAAAAGCTAAAGCAATTTAGGAGCCTTTATACCCTCCAGACCATGCAACCTCTTATGTTAAAGCCTAGTCAGGAGCAGTTACTCAACCAATAAGGGTAAACATAAATTTACCTAGTGTTTCTATAAACTAACAACAAGTTGAGAATGTTCTAGATTTTGATCAAGAAGAAAAGAAAGAATCAAACAAACAATTAGAGCAGTTAATGGAAGAGGTTAGGGTTATGGAAATATGGAATTGAAGCCAAGGAATTGAGTTTGGCACCTGATTTGGTATTGCCACCCAAGTTCAAAATCAGAGATTTTGAAACTTTTAATGGTATTAAATGTTCCTTCTACCCATATCACGATGTTTTGCTGGAAAATGACGGGTTATATAGGGAATGATCAATTACTGATCCATTGTTTCCAAGCAAGTTTAACTGGTTCGACCATCCGATGGTATAGCCAATTAAGTAGAGCTCATATAAAATCATGAAAATATTTGGCTAAATATTTTTTGGAGCAATATAAGCATATGAAGGATATAAAGCCTAATCGAATGATACTGCAGAACATGGAAAAGAAATTCAGTGAAAGTTTCAAGCAATATGCCCAGAGATGGAGGAACATAGCTGTACATGTACATCCACCCATGGAAGAAGAGGAAACAAATGTGCTCTTTGTGAACACTTTGAAAGCTCTTTTCTTTACTCACCTCATAGGGAATTCTTTTAAAAGCTTTGATGACATAGTTACAGTAGGCGAGATGATTGAAATGGCGGTTAAGAGTGGGAAACTTGAAAGTGGTGAATCTAGTAAGAAGACATTTATGAAAAAGAAAGAAAGTGAGGTAAATGAAGCGAGGAAATATGAGTCCAATAATATTACGGTGTCTTAACCTCAAGATATTGAATATTCTATACAAAACTTTACCAAACAAGGGACAAGGGAACTAGGGTGGAAAGAGAGAAACCTTAGTTTGACCCAATTCTGATGACATATAAGGAATTATACCAGATATTATATGACAAACATATAATATCACCCTATCATGTATCACCCATACAACCCCCATATCCTAAGTGGCACAATGATAACTTGCAATATGAATATCTTGCAGGAGCTCGCGGACATTCAATCGAAAACTGTATCACATTCAAAATAATTATTCAAAGTTTAAGAACAAAAGAATATCATAAATTTTGGTGATAAAGAGAAACCAAATGTGGCTCAAAACCCATTGCCAAATCATGCCAGAACTGGGATCAATGCAGTTATAGAGGAAAAATGAAAGAAGGTGATAAGGCAAGTCAGTGAAGTAAAATTACCTATGTTATGGGTATGGACTCAAATGATCAAAGTCGGTTTGCTAAAATCTGATTTGTCAGCAGAAAAATTAAATTGTGGAAATATATGTCATTATCATGGCTATGAAGGACATGTTATACAACAATGCTCAGATTTTCGGGTTTTGGTACAAAAATGATGGATGAAAAGGAAATGAAATTTTTCAAGGAAGTATCAGAAGAATAAATGGATATCTACACCTCTAAGGGGTCATCTAGAGAGGTTTACAACTTTAACCATCCTTTAATTATCACAACAAGGACTCATATACCAGATAAGAAAGCTCGAAAGGTGTTCATCACTTCACCATCCCTGTTTCCTTATAAAGATGACAAGAAAGTTCCATGGAATTATGAATGCCAAATGAAGGAAACAATGGGAGGAAATGAAGAGGTAGATTTACCAGAAGTGGGAGATGTTATTCTGAGAAACAAGGTCCAGTTGATAAAGGGAAAAAGGTCGAGCTAGAGTTGAAAGAGGATGAAACTGTCACCAATGAACCTGTAACTGAAAATGTAGCTGTAGAATTCTTGAAGTTTCTCAAGCACAGTGAGTATAATATTATTGAACAGTTGCACAAATTTTCAGCTCGTATATCAGTCTTAGCACTTTTATTAAGCTCTGAAGCACATCGTAAGCTTTGTTAAAAGTGTTAAATCAAACTTTTGTACCAAAGAAATTGCCTGTAAACAAGTTGGATGGGTTGATTACAAATATACAGGCTTACAATTTCCTTTCTTTTTCCGAAGATGAAATTCCTTCTGAGATGAGTGGTGGCCCTAAATCTCTGCACATTACAGTTAAGTGCAAAAGACAAATTTTATCTCGAGTGTTAGTAGATAATGGCTCAGCTTTGAATGTAGTGCCATTAGTGACTTTGAATAAATTACCAATTGATAGCACACTCATGAGAAGTAGTCAGAGTATTGTCCGAGCTTTTGATGGAACCAAGAAAGCGGTATTAGGAAAAATTCATATTCCCTTAACTATTGGTCCAATTACATATGAAATAGAATTCCTTGTAATGGATATTATACCCACTTACGATTGTTTGTTGGGAAGACCCTGAATTCATCAAGCTGGGGAAGTTCCATCCACATTACACCAAAAAGTAAAATTTATAATAGATGACAGGCTGATATGTCTTAATACTGAAGAAGACATCATTGCTTCAGTCTCTACCACTGCTCCATATGTTGAATTGGATGAAGAAGCTATTGAATGCTTTTTTAGATCATTGGAATTTGTCAACGCAACATTTATGGCTGAGGGGAAAAGGATGCCTAAACCCAAAATTTCCAATTGCCAAAAATGGGACTCAGATTGAACTTAGGAAAAAGGGGCAAAAAATGGAAAAGGATTAGGAAGCTATTTGCAAGGACCAATTAATCCATTTTTCCTATCTCCAGGATAGATCGATTTGGTTTGGGATATTAGCCGATAATAAAAAAGAAACAGAGGGGCATTAGAAAGAGTCAAGAACAAAGAAATGCATAGTTAGCTGGAAAAGACCTCACATGGGAACCAATGACCTTTCCACCATTGAATAATACTGTTGTGTCTGGAGGGCATACTTTTCAAGAGGATCAACAGAGAACAGGGCTGATTGTTGAAGATGCTTTAAAAGAAATGAGTATCAATGTCATATCAGATGATGAATCTATAGAAAAGAAAGCTATGGGCATTTACCTCGCATCATCGCACTTTGAGTTAAATAATTGGACTGCGGAAGAATTACCTGTAGTTTTCAAATCTTTTTCAGAGTAATGCACCAAAACTTTCATTATTGCCTATACCTTGGGGAAATAGTTTGATTTTGTGTAAAGGGTTAAACTATGTGTTTTTCTTTTTCAATAAAAGATGCATTAGTTCTAAATGGCAATCATTTTTTTAAATGCATTTTCATGATTATATGTATATATTCCTGTTTATTTTTCTTTTAGGAACTCAAATATCAATGATATAGATGCTGATGATACTAACCCATAAATTAACTTTGAGCAGCCTATGTGTCCTGAGGAAGTTCAAGGTTATGGTGAAGGATCTGATTTACCTTCTGAGCTGTTAAAAATGGTGGAAAAAGAGGATAAGCAAATTATACCATATAAGGAGCCTATTGAGATCTTAAATCTAGGGTCTAATATGGATAAAAAGGAGGTGAAGATTGGCATCACTTTATCTGATAAAGGGCGACATGATTTGATTAAATTGTTGCAAGAGTACAAGGATGTATTTGCTTGGTCATATGAAGATTTGCCAGGTTTGGATACATAATTGGTGTACATAAGTTACCAATAAAATCATAATGTAAGCCAATGTAACAAAACCTGAGAAGAATGAAACCTGAAATTCTACTCAAAATCAAGGAAGAAGTAAACAATCAATTTGATGATGGATTTCTTAAAGTAGCCAAATACATTGAATGGGTAGAAAATATTGTACCTGTAACAAAAAAGGATGGTAAAGTCCGTATGTGTGTTGACTATCGAGATCTTAATAGTGCCAGTCCAAAGGATAATTTTTCTTTGCCACACATAGATACATTAGTGGACAATACTGCTAAGAATTCTCTATTCTCATTTATGGATGGTTTCTCTGGCTATAATTAAATTAGAATGTACCCTGATGATATGGAGAAAACAACGTTTGTCACCTTATGGGGAATATTTTGTTATAAAGTAATGCCCTTTGGACTAAAGAATGCAGGGGTAACTTATCAAAGGGCTATGGTAACATTGTTTCATGACATGATGCATAAAGAAATAGAAGTTTATGTTGATGATATGATTGTCAAAGCTAAGTCAGAGGAAGAACATGTTAAGAATTTGAAAAAGCTTTTCCAGAGATTAAGTGAATGTCAGTTAAAGATTAACCCAAATAAATGTACATGTGGGGTGACATCTGATAAACTTTTTGGATTTGTTGTAAGCCAAAAAGAAATTGAAATAGATACAGATAAAGTCAAAGCTATTCAAGATTTGCCACCCCCATGAACACAAAAGGAGGTTCGAGGATTTTTAGGAAGGCTTAATTATATAGCTCGATTTATTTCGCAGCTAACTAAGAAATGTGATCCTATTTTTCACCTCCTTAGAAAGAGTGATTCTGGGACAAGGAATGAAGAATGTCAAGAAGCTTTTGAGACAATTAAGAAATATATATCAAGTACTCCAATCTTGGTACCACCTATCCCATGTAAACCTTTAATTCTTTATTTATCGGTCTAGGAAAAATCAATGGGATGCGTATTAGGGCAAAATGATCAAAATGAGAAAAAAGAAAGAGCTATTTATTATCTCAATAATAAGTTTACTGAATGTGAAACTAGATATTCTTAAATTGAGAAATTGTGTTGTGCTTTGGTATGGACCACTCAAAGGCTTAGGCAGTACATGTTGTATCACACTACATGGCTTATATCCAGATTTGATCATTTGAAGTATCTGATGAATGTACTCGCATTATCTGGAAGATTAGCTCGTTGGCAAATTTTATTGTCAGAATTCGAAATCCAATATGTCAGTCAAAAAGTAGTAGAAGTGAGTGCAATAGCTGAATTTATTGCAAGTAGAACTTCTCAAGAATATGAGCCAATAGATTTTGATTTTCCTGATGAAGATTTGATGGCAATTTCAGTAGAAGAATCAATTACATCCACCAATGAATACTGGAAGTTGAATTTTAATGGTACTTTTAATGCTTTGGGACATGGAATTGGGGCAATTTTAGTTTCACCAAATGGAAATCATTATTCGTTTACCAGATGATTTAATTTTGAATGTATGGCTGAGTATGAGGCAGTATTTTGGGTCTTAGAGATGTTATCGAACGTAAAATAAAAATGCTTGAGGTATATGGGGATTCAACTTTGGTAATTTACCAAATCAGAGGAGAATGAGAGACAAAGGATTTTAAGCTTGTGAAATACCATAAATTGGTTCTGGAACTCATTAAAGAATTTGAAGAAATGACTTTCAATTATCTTTCCAGAGAAGAAAATCAAATGGCAGATGCCTTGGCAACTTTGGCACCCACATTTAAGGAAGATGAGCATTCAAGCATGATGCCCATTGAAATGAGGCTTATGAATATCCATCTCATTGTTTTAACATTGAAGAGGAAGAAGACGAGAAACCTTGGTACTATGATATCTTGCAATATATCATATATCAGAGTTATCCTGAACAAGCAACTGAAAATGATAAGAGAACCATCCGAAGAATGGCATCAGGATATGTACTAGATGGTGAAATTTTGTATAAAAAGGGCCAGGATCAAGTTCTGTTGGAAGCTAAATCAATTTTTGAAGAAGTACATGAAGGAGTATGTGGTACTCATGCTAATGGGCATACAATGGCTAGACAAATTATGAGATTTGGATACTATTGGTCAACTATGGAAACGAACTGCATTAATTATGCCCGAAAGTGTCAAATCTATGGAGACAGGAATCATATCCCTCCTCATCCATTGTATGTAATGACAGCTCCTTGGCCATTCTCTATGTGGGGCATAGATGTTATTGGATAAATTTTTCCCAAAGCTTCAAATGGACATTGGTTCATTTTGGTAGCAATAGACTATTTTACCAAATGGGTAGAAGCAGCTTCTTATGCAAACATTACTCAGTCCACAGTCTGTAAATTCTTGAAAAAAGAGATCATTTGTCGATATGGTCTGCCAGAGAGAATTATTACCGACAATGCTTTGAATCTGAAAAACAAAATGATGAAATATGTATGTGATCAGTTCCAAATAAAGCATCATAATCACCCAAAAATGAATAGAGCGGTTGAGGCAGCTAATAAAAATATCAAGAGGCTTATATAAAAGATGACTGAAACTTATAAAGATTGGCATGATACATGCACTAGAGTCCATAATGATAATACATGCTTCTTTGGACTAATTTTTCTACTTGAAACTATTAAAAGAACAAAGTCTCGAAGATTTAAAGCATATCTATTTGGTAAACATAATGTGAATGAATCAATAAACGATTCTAATGTTGTTCCCTTTAATGTTTCAAATTCGAGGTTGAATCTTTTTGAAGGAAGGTAGGATGATACATGCATCACAAAGATCACATTAAAGGAGGAAGTAATAACTCTTCCAAATGATTCAATTGTCTAAGCCTTGGAAATGAAGACCAGAATAGCAGTGGACTTTCGATGACTTTTTTAATGGGATCATGATCTTATTTGATCAACATGTCTTCTGGAGATACAACCAAATGTCTCTTATCTTTCAAACGGTTCTTGAATCACATCAATCCAATATCGGAAGCTCAAGATACGTCCATTTTAGTGAAGACATCGCATGCAGAAATTCTTATACGAGATTAATTCGTGATTTTGTAAATATTACGAATTTTCAATATTTTTATTGATTATTTGTAATATAATTTAATAAAGGATGATGCATTATCTACTAAGATTAGATTTATTATTTTATTAGGAATTAAGGTTGAGTTAAAACATTTATTTTATTAGGAATTAGAGTTAAGACATGTTTAGTTTGTTATTATTTTATTCATTAGTTATTTAGCACCTTTAGAACCCATCCCCTATATAAATGAGGCTTCATTCAACTTTGAAAAATAGATTTCTTTGATTAATAATACAACGAGAGTTCATTTTTGCAAGTGCTGACTGCCTTGTGCCTTCGAAGCTTATTTTCCTAGAGTTCTTTCAAGTTCTTATGAGGGAGATTAATCTTCACACTTCAATTTTCCTTTTCATCGCGACTAGGAGGGTTGTTTAGAGCCATATTATCGAGTTTTCCTTTTCATTGCGACTAGGAGGGTTCGATAGGACACTTATCCATATATTTTTCCACAAATCCATCCACACCATCAATCATCTTTACCGTTCATCTTCATAATGAGATCTTTTGATTTCTTTATTATCTTATTTCATTTTCAATTTGTTTATCTTATTCTAATCTTTTTGTCTTTTCTTTATCTAGTGGTTAGAGCATTTAATGCACCCAGTCCCTCCACCACACAGCTTACAGCCCCCTAGGGTGAGTCACCACCGTAGCTCTGGTGACTCACCGGGGTATAACCTTTTAACCTGTTATAGTCTATGTGTTTGGTGGAAATAAAAAATCTCATTACCAAATTTCAATTCCCAAGAAACTGACTTTAGACTAGATTTGTCAAAGTTTCATCGTTGAATCTCATCAATAGAAAATAATCTAGTTATCTTTGCAATGTCACGAAAGATGCCCCACGTTGTATGCTTCTAAATATCAATACCAAGCCTTTTGTCTAATTCCTTGCATTGGAGAAGGCTCTCTCATATTTGTGAGATGGTACAACGTCGGGTATATTTCATCTAAGGTAAGGTCAAGGTCTTTTTTTTTTCTAGTAGTGTTTAATCTTTATACTTTGCCAAAAATGTATAACTCTAATTATAAAGAGCTTTTAATATAATGATATTCAAAGAATTGCAAGATTGCAAAAATTGATTCAATGCTCCTAACCTTAAAAGTATCACACTTTATTACAAAAAGCGGAGAAAGGAATAAAAATAAGATCAAACAAGATGCTACAAAATGAAATGTACAATAGTGGAAGATAACAACTTCCACTACCTAATTTTTCCTTGGATGTTGGGTGTATAATCAGACCGATATCTTTCTCTATATTTGTACCCCATTTCTTGATCATTTCTTCTTGATCATTTCTTGGGTAGCTTATTTGGATGAGCTTTTAGGTACAAAAGTCTCTGCTTTTTCCTACGCTTTTTCTTGGTCAAATCCCATCATCATCTTTCCTGGCTGACGGTTGAGCTTAGTTTGAATTTAAGAACAAATTTCTTTAGTGGTGATTACTGTATCTTGGTTATGGATGTTTCTTGCAGCTGTACTTGGAGTAGCACTCTCTTTTCTCTTTAAATTGCCCTCTGCTTCTCTTGACTTTAGAAGATCTTTCATAGGTGTCTCCAAGGTTGTATATACCTTATTTCTTTTTAAACCTGTAGGACAACCTCGAATTACCTTTCCTTTTTCTTTTTCATTTCTTCTTTTTGTTTCACCCATCAAAGAAGTATCGAGAATTATATCAGTCATACTTACTTCATCCTCTTTGGCTTTGCCTTGTTCTCCATTTGTTTTGACACTATCAACTTCATTTTTGGGGTTGACTCCCAAATGTTTGATCACAATGGATTGACTGTTGGCATCCACTTCTATAATTCCATAAGTCAGAAGATCTTAGACTCGTCGTTTGAAGTTACCATAATTTTTGATGGAGTGTCCTCAGATTTCAGCATGATACTCAAAAAAGACCTTTTTATTATACCATATTAGGTAAAGAGGTACCAAAGGTTTAGCTAGACATTAGGCAATAAGCTGGGCTTTGTGTAACTCGGCATATAACTTGCTGCATGAGACCGAAGGAAAACAGGGTAGATATTCCCTTGATATGATTGTTTCTTTACTATGGCTTTCCTGAAAATGTTTGCTTTGAATGTCTGACTCTTTCTCAACCAGCTTTGAGTTTCTGAGGAGCTTAGGTTTTCTATTTTCGAAACATAATAACCCTTCTGCCATAAGCTCTTGGACTTTTAATTTCAACATTATGCAATTTTCTGTAGAATGACCAAAATCTCCAAAATGATAATTGCATGGATTCTTGTTATTTTTCCAATTTGGATGCAAATAAGTACTAGGAGGAATGAGTGTTACAAGACCACTTTTAAAAATAAAAGGTAACAACTTTGAATACAAAATTGGAGTTGAAAAGAGATGTATCATCCTTTTTTCCTTCTTGTCCTTTTTATCCATTTTCAATGGGACTTGTTCCATGTTTCTCTTCTTTGAACCAACTTCAATGTCCATGTTTTCTATCATATTTCTTGATCCATAAAGATGAGTTGGATTTTTACATTCCACAATAGGTTCTTGTTCATTTGTCATCATATCAGTAACGACATCCTTGAAATCAAGATTTTTTCTAAGACTTTTATCTTTTCATGCTCCATAGGGTCTTCTAACATCTTCTCCCTATACAACAGAGTAACCATCATACTCATCATATTAGACATCTGTTCCCTGGACTCAGCTTGGAATACTCTTGTTTCTTCAAGCATTTCTTGCTGGATTTCTACAAGTTGTTCTTAGATTCTTTCAATCTTTCCAACTCGAGCTAATATTCCATTCATTGCTTTCAATCCCTTTTTTAAGACCTGCCCTTGATTTTCAGAACTCATGATTCCAAAATCTTTCACTGATTACTCCCATACTTTTATGATTGATACATGTTATCATGCTATGCAGAACATGAATGTGAATATAAATGTATATGTAAATGCATGTACGAAAAGGTGTAATTCAAGAGTGATCATCTTAAAACAGCTTCAATTGAACACAAAAAGAGTTTTTTCTTTTTCACATCAAAAGATCATTACATATAAGGGATTGATTTTCCCCCTAATTTCTCTATTTCCTTAAAAACCCAAGTTAATTTCCATTCATACTCAGAAGTTGATTCATCATTCTGTTTCAGTTCCCTTATAAAACCGGCTAAGCTTACCAGCTTCTGGGCTACCTTGCTTGCTTGGGCAACAGCTTTATTCATGTCATCTTCTTTTTCTTGAATCTTACCTGCCATTTCCTGAATTTTTAGACAAAATTGTTCATTTTCCTTCATCAGAGAACCTTTATGTTCAAGAAGTTCTTGTACCAGATCTCTATAATCATATACCATTTTCGTCATTGTGTGGTTCTGAGCTCTTATGGATTTTAATTCTTCATTAATCTCACATTGATGGATCAGGTATAAAGTTTCCATGTCGGCTATATCCTTCTTCAATATCTGCCTTTCAGCTTGACATTTCTCCAAAGTGGTGATGGCTGTATTGCATATTTCTTCAGTAATTTGAAAGTCATAGGAGAATTTCTTTGCTTGATCCTCATGTATCTTTTTCCAGTAATAAGCATCAGTCTTCAATTTAATGATTTCTGTCATCCATTCTTCATGGGTATTTCCTAGTCCAACATCTTTAAAGGTTTGACTAACTTTTTAGAAATCATCAAGCATGGCTTCGACCTCTATGCTCAATTTCTTGTTTTCATCTTTCCATAAACGAGCTTGAGCTTCATAAAATTTTTTCTCCCTTATGACTTCTTCTATTGGTGCTCTTACCATAAAAAGCTTTTGGTACCAATCTAACAGGTTTTTTGTATGCATAGCCCTCCATTATTTTAAAAGCTTCCTTAAGATACCCTACTTTGGCTGCTTTATAGTTCACTTGATCATGAAACCCTTTGTCCATAATGAAAACCTTTGATTTTGATAATCACTCTTGAATCAACACTCTTGAGTATGCCATGTTTATGCAGATGCAAACAGAACAATTAATATATATACGGGAAAACTGGTTACTAAGAAAAAATTATATCCTAGCCTCATGCTTTCTAGTTCCATTATTTGTTTGGAAAAATAACCTAACCGCATGATTTCTAGTTCGCATGCATTTATTCAAAAAATAAGATAATATTAAATAAAAGAAAAAGATTCAACATGCTTTTCCCTTGTGTACTTAATCTTACAAGACTCAATCGGGCTAGGCTCCACCTAGACTCTAATTCTAGGTTTTATTATAAGCAGGGTTTTGGCTCTAGAGTAAGAAGGGTCAACGAATTGTTCTTTTTTGGTGTCCCCTTGGACTGCCAAGCCCTCAATCCTGATCCATTACAGACTTTCAGATTAAGTTCAATTTGAAGGATCACACTTCCTTATGTCCATACGGAAGTGAAAACCACATGAGGAACATAAGGTGTGAGTTCAAAGAATGGTCCCCTATCCCATACGGAGGTGAAAACGAGGGAGTAGTTTTCTCATTCACTTAAACATGATAAGAGTGGGGTTTTAGCTCATGTCATAAATGCAGTGCACAATATGTGAGGAAAAGCATAAAAAGAAATAAATTAATATATACATCATATTATTCTATTCTAATGAGCCAAAATTAAATATGTTCACACATAAAAGTTAGTAAAATAATTAAAACAAAATTAAAACAAATTTATTATTTATTGCAAAGGTAGCTAATTAATAAATTAGTGGCTGAACTCTCATTTTAAAAAATATCCCAGTGGAGCCGCCAAGCTGTCGAGACGTTTCTCTGCCTGGGCGACGGAGAGTGTAAATAGTACACCCCAAACGGTGTAACTAGTCTAAAAAAAGTAAGTGTTTATCCTCCATGAATCAGATGAAACACCAAGTTGTAGAGTTGCCACCAATCTTTTTATTTGGTGAGATTGGTCACCAAAATGTCATATTATTCTAATACAAATTCCTAAGAATAATATTAAAATAATACAACTCGGGTCTGCTTACCAGAAAAATGAGTTCGGGAGTCGGTTACGTATGGGGAAGGATTAGCACCCCAAAATGCCCAAATTTGGTACCGGTATTTATTAATTAGTGTCTTTGCAATAAATGATAAATTTGCCTTTTAAATTTAAATTTACTTAACACAACAACAACAACAACAATAACAATAACAATAATTACCAAATAATATTTAATATAAATATTAATAGTCCTATTATAATATTTAATACTATATTATAAAGTTGCCCTTAATATATGAAATTATACTAATATTATAATTAACCTTATAATAATAATTAATGACTAAAATTTAAAATTGTAATATTAATTAACCTAATTTGAAACAATATTAAAATAATATACTAACAATGTAATTTAACCTAAATTACTAATATAGGATTGAAATATAAATAATTAAAAATATAATGACTAAATATAATATTTTACCCAAAATATATAAATATATAGGCGAGACTAAAATATAAATAAATAAAATTAAAAGGCTGAATTAAAATGCGTAAAACCTATCTTCGGGACCAAAATGAAAGGTTTACAAAGCTGGAGGGATCACGCATGTAGTTTACCCATGCTAAAATTACAAAGATACCCTCCCCAAAATGACGTCGCACGAGGGAGGGTATTTAAGCCCTAAAACCGACCCTAAGGCCTTCATTCTTCTCATTTCTCTCTTTTCCCTCTCTCTAGACGAGAGAACCTCTCGGTTCTCTTTAAATTTCCACGCCTGAAGTAGTTCGATCACCGATCGACCGCCGAGTGCCACCGACAACCCCCACCGCCGGCCACCACCCACGGTGGCGGAAAACACTAAACTTACCCAAAATAAAGATCCAAACACACTCGTCCCAAATTCAATCTCCTTTTCACCTAAAAGCCTCACAATAACCTTATATCTAAATAAAACCGAGAGTTTTACCTCGATTTTAACTTGAACCTCCGACGTTTTGGCTTCCAGCGAAGTAAGTACTCTCGACTTCTTCTCTTTATTTGCTATTTTGGCCATGTTTTGCACTCGTTATCTCTTCTGATTCTCATTAATGTTGTTGTTATCTCTCTATTTCTTGTCGTTCGTAGTGCTTGCTCTTGTCATGTCTCTCTTGTTGTGTTTCCTTTGCAGGTTTGATCGAGTCCTTTTATAGGGCTCGGTGGTGCATCCTTTGGACCGGTCACAAGGGTGCCCTTCAGTGAGTCACTAGACCTACGATGGTGACTTACCCTAGGGTTGCAACGTGTACGGATGATAATCTTCTTCTAGAGCCTTCTGGAGTGCTCTGGTGAGATATGGAGAGGTGACGATGGTGTGGAATCAGGCGACTGGAGTACCTGGAGGCGGGAGAATGATAACCCAAGCGTTTCTATTGGCTCGACCTGGACCCTTGATCTACGTTGAGATCGAACGGCTGGGATCTGCTGGTGGCTGGAGAAGATGGAGAGAAACCATAATAGAGTTGGGTTTACTCGTGGGCTTGCTAGAATTGGGTCTGAACTTGTTGTTGGGCTTGAATCAATTGTTACCTAAATTTGGACCTAGCCCGAGTTGGGTTGTAATCGGGATTTCCTCTTTGTAAATGGGCCTCCATTTTTAATAATAATATATAATAACATAACACTCGAAGAAAAACTAGTGTCGACAATTGAATTAGGCCATGAAGGTGTGCACGTCCGATTGTGTCAAACCCTAAAATTCATTTGAAATTTATTAATTATTTTTCGGACTAAGCTATAAATTTTTAAAACTTCTAAGATAAATTCAAAAGTTTGGAAAATTTAGGGACCAACCCTATAATTTACCCATAACTCATATGACAACAAAATAAAAAAAAGGTGAGTAGGAGGCTGGCCAGCCTCAAACCCATGACCTAGGGTATGGCCAGCCATTCCCCTACCGACCGGCCTAGACCCTATTTGTGTTTAAAATATTAAAAACACATATTTTAATTATTTTGTTTTCAGGTTTTAAATTACCAAACCATAATCCCATTTTCCCCATCCCCATGATTCAACTCCATTTTCCCCTGAATTATAAACCTAACTGTTGCCGCCTCTCCTCCGTAATTCGCTCCGATCCGGTCGCTAATATTGCGCTCCGTTACCACTGATCGAACAAGCATCCTTTGGCGAACCCAACCCAACCGTCAGCGACCCGAATCGGCCACTGTTTGGCCTAAATTGAGAGTAAACTGCGCGTGACCCTACCATTTATTTTTTTGTCGATTCAAGCCGCCCTTCTTGTCGACTCACCTCACCACCACTACAGTTGGACTCCTCGTCATCGTGAGCTCAAAATTGGTTGATTATTACGGTTTTTGGTTGATTGTTGAGTTAATTGGGGTTGTTTGGTGTGTTTCGATGCGTTGGAGTAATCAGCGGCCACCCCCGACCCCGTCATCGTCATTAGGCACCACCACGTGGCGCCGTATGTGCATCTGGCTCGTTCCACACTCTGGTTTCTTCTGGAACCGATCTAGCCGGTCTGAGTTAACTCAGACCGAACTGAGTTAACCTGAACTGGTCTGACCCGTTGACTTTGACATGACCTGAATCGTTGACCGGTCTGACCGTTGACTTTGACTGGTTTGACTGTTGACTTTGACTGAAAAAAGTAAAAAATTTTGAAAGCCATATTTTATGTTTTTCAACGTCCTGAGTCTGATTTCAAAGTCCGTTTTACCAAATTCAAACCCAAAAGCCTCTGAATTAACCCTTAAACCTAAAAAATGCATATTTATTTAAGTGATTTAATTCAGTTAGTTTAATTCAAGGCCAAGGATTAATTTATGTTATGGTATATTTAAGGTACTTGAGGATATCCTGACCGTTCTACTGCTCGACTCGGTTCCTTCAGATCCGTTTGCCCGTGAGAGCCCGTGAATACTCGTATAGTTTTGTAACCCTGTTAAATATTCAATTTAGTATATTATGCCAATTATAATCATGTTCTGATATAACTTAGGTTCTCGTTCAGTAGAAGAGCCTAATAAAGTCAGTGCTCGATAGGTATACAAGACTGATCCATTTTGCGAGGTGTGTTCCTTATATGCCATTAACTTATTTTAAATATCTATTTGAAACATTATGTGCACATGATTGTTTTCTCTGATTTGGAATATAATGTTTGAACTGATTTGACTATTGTATAATTTACCTGATTTGAAGTATGATTCCTGATTTACTGAAATTTAAAGCATGATTGGCTGTCATATGATCTTTGGTTACTGTTTTACTGAATTGATTATCTATCTGAACTTTGATTTACTGCTACCACTAGTTATTGTCTGAAAAATGTTTTTATTTGGGGTACTCTGGATCTAGTATGAAGACTCTGACAGGTTCAGTCTCTGCTGGTAATTCCTTGTATAGGTTCAGTACCGACTGTAATTCTTTATAGACTTAAGGCGACCCTTAGGTAGGCTTTCAGGCCTCGAGAACGTTCTTAGGTAGGGTATTAGGCCCCAAGGTGCTCGCTTAGGTTATGCAGTTATGGAGAATTGCATATGGTGTTCGGTTGGAGGGCGATTCTAAAATTTTAAACTAAAAACTCAACAACTATTTTAATTACTATGACCTGAACTGATTTTGAAAACATAAATGTATGTTTTATTTTTGCACTGTTGAAACACACTGAGCTCCTTAGCTCACTCTCCCAAATTTCTCTCTTTCAGATACTTTCAGATACTTTTTAGATAAGTGACCCGTACCTGGCACTTGGAGGATCTACACATTTGTATAGTGAATTTTTTTTGTAATGTTTTATCTTCCAAGCTGCATTTAATTTGGGTGACATGTGCCTATGTTTTAAAAATACTGTTTGATTTACTGATGTTAGATTTGCCTCGATATTATTTTTGAAATATTTTATTTTTACGACTTTAATTTACTGAATTTGAACTTTGATGCTATTAATTATATTTTTAAAGATGTTTTTTTATAATTCATATTTTAAGTTATTAAAGAAAGTTTTTGGAAATTTTTTATCGTAATCCGCTAGATCTGGTCGTAACACATAGGTCGGGTCTAGGGGTTACAAGTATTGGTATCAGAGCTTTTGGTTTTCAATACCTCGAACATCAGTTTCTACAGTTAATTTAGGGAGCAGTCAGAGCTACAGGTGTTGCACCCAAGGTCCCCATCTCTCAAACTCTTATTGTAAATGGAGTTAGGATGTTTAGTGACCCTACTGGTGGAGCCCCGACTGAGGTCGAGATTTGGCTCTATGATACTGAGCGACACATAGATAAGCTAGGTTTAGATCTACATCGACATTATTTAGGAGCAATTTCTATGTTGGACGGGAATGCCCACACCTGGTGGGAGTGTGTGGTCAGCAGTGTTCCGACCGATCGTTTGACCTTTGATTTCTTCAAGGAGAGCTTTAGGAGCTTTTTTATGGGAGAGCATTATCTAGCTCAGAGAAGGCAAAAGTTTCAGGACCTGGTTTAGGTAGATATGATCGTTTCTGAGTAGAAGACCGAGTTCTTGAAGTTGCTGAAGTATGGATTCAGTCTGGTACCTACCGAGAGAGATAGGCGCCAGAAGTTTTCTCAAGGACTCCGATACAAGCTGCGCCGTCAGGTAGTTACTCATCAGGATGAGGTATTCAATATTATAGTCAGGAGAGCAAAAGACGCGGAGAAAGTTGAGGCTTCTGCTCCTGATAATGAGAGGGTAGATCAAGATCGATCTAGGAGGCCTTCTGGTCAGTCTGCGCCTTCCACACGCCCTGATAAAAGAACTCGTACTGCTTCTCATCAGATGAGTCATTCTGGTTCGAGGCCTATGTCTCCTCCACCTCCAGTAGCTAGTCAAGGTGATTTTTTATATTCCACTCCGAAATCGAGTTACGAGTTCTGTGGAAATCGACACGGGGGAGTGTCGTAAGAAGATGGGTATATGTTTTTGTTGTGGATCAAGTAAGCACTTCCAGAGGAATTGTCCGCATCTAGTTCCTATCTATTAGACACCTGCTCAGACTCCTATGTGTTTTCAGGTCTCTATTCAGACTTAAGCTAGGAGTCATAGTCAGGTAGGACTTCTAGATCTATTTCTAGGATCGACAGTAGAGCCCGATTGCATAGTAGAGGACCAACTGCTTCAGAGGCTCGACAACCTGCCCTTGTTTACGCTATCCGATGTTCCGATGATCGAGTTGAGGTCGAGACTTCTGAAGGTATATTTATTGTTATTTCTATTTCATGCCATGTATCTTTAACAACACTTTTTTATACCAGAATTTCTTATCTTAAGACCCACAAACTTTTGATTAAGGCACCGAGACCCTATTTTCACTCCGAGTCTAACAAGATTCTCCATTATCGTCAATAGAGTAATTAGTCCTTATCCTATAAAGAAACCTTCAGAGACCTAGTTTCGCTTTGTTTTTGACTCTACTCTAGTGAATTTCGAGGACGAAATTCTTTTAAAGGGAGGAGAATTATCAAACCCCAAAATTTATTTGAAATTTATTAATTATTTTTTAGACTAAACTGTATATTTTAAAACTTCTGAGATAAATTCAAAAGTTTGAGAAACTCAGGGTCCATCCCCATAATTTACCCATAACTCATAAAACATCAAAATAAAAAAGATAATATAGGGGGCTGGCTTGAACCCATGACCTAGGGTATGGTTGACCATGCCCTACCGACCAACCTAGGCCCTATTTAACTTTAAAATATTAAAACACATATTTTATTTATTTTGTTTTCGGGTTTTAAATTACACAAACCAAAATCTCATTTTCCCCCTCCCCGTGATTCAACTCCATTTCCCCCTGAATTATTAACCAAACCGTCGTCGCCTCTCCTTCGTAATTCACTCCGTTTCGGCCGTCAATACTGTGGTCTGTTACCACCAGTCGAACTAGTATCCTCCGGTGAACCCAACCCAACCATTAGCGACCCAAATTGGCCACCATTTGGCCTAAATCGAGAGTAAACTGCCCGTGACCCCACCGTTCATTTTTTATCGATTCAAGCTGTCATGCTCGTCAACTCTGCTCACTACCACTATAGCCGGAATCCTCGTCGTCGTGCACTCAAAACCCGACTGAAGGTGTCATCCACCGTCTCCATTTTCCTCATCATCGGCGTAGGTAAGCTATGATCTAAATTCCAATTGATTATTGCGATTTTTTGTTGATTGTTGAGTTAATTGGTGTTCTTTGATGTGTTTGGATACGTTGGAGTAATCAGTGGCCGCCCTCGACCCCGTCACCGTCGTCACGCACCACCATGCACCGCCACGTACGCGTGGGGCTCGTTCACCACTCTGGTTTCTTCTGGCCGAACCGAGTCAACTTGAACCGATCCAAGTCAACCCAAATCGGTCTGACCTGTTGACTTTGACCCGACCTGAACCGTTGACCGGTCTGACCGTTGAATTTGACTGGTCAGACCGTTAACTTTGACTTTGACTGAAATAGTCAAAATTTTTGAAAAGCCCTATTTTATGTTTTTCAACATCCAGAGTCTGATTCTGAAGGTTGTTTTGCCAAATTCAAACATGAAAGCCTCCAAATTGAACTGTAAACCTGAAAAATGCATATTTAATTAAGTGATTTAATTCAGTTAGTTTAATTCAAGGCCAAGGATTAATTTCTGTTATGGTATATTTAAGGTACTCAAAGATCACCTGATCGTTCGACTCCTCGACCCGGTTCCTCCCGATCCGTTCGTACGCGAGAGCCCGTAAATACTCGTATAACTCTATAACCCTGTTAAATATTCAGTTTAGTATATTTACTCCGATTATAATTATGTTCTGATATAACTTAGGTTCTCGTTCAACAGAAGAGCCTAGTGAAGCCGATGCTCGATAGGTATACATGACTGATCCATTTTTCGAGGTGTGTTCTTTATGTGCCATATACTTGTTTTAAATGTCTGTTTGAAATATCATGTGCACATGATTGTTTTCTCTGATTTGAAATATAATGTTTAAACTGATTTGACTATTGTATAATTTACTTGATTTGAATCATGATTCCTGATTTACTAAAATTTAAAGCATGATTGTCTGTTTTATGATATCTGGTTACTGTTTTATTGAATTGATTATCTGTCTAAACTCTGATTTACTGCTACCACTAGTTACTGTCTGAAAAACATTTTTATTCGGGGTACTCTAGGATCTGGTATGAAGACTCTGGCAGGTTCAGTCGCTGCTGATAATTCCTTGTATAGGTTCAGCACCGACTGGTAATTTCTTATGGACCTAAGACGACCCTTGGGTAGGCTCCGAGGCCCCGAGAACATTCTTGGATAGGCTCTCAATCCTCAAGATGCTCCCTTAGGTTATGCAGGTTTGGGGAGCTACATATGGTGTTCAGTTGGAGGGCGATTCTAAAAGTTTAAACTAAAAATTATACTACTATTTTAATTATTGTGACCTAAACTGATTTTAAAAACATAACTGTATGTTTTATTTCTATACTGTTGGAACACACTGAGCTCCCTAGCTCAATCCCCCAAATTTCTTTTTTTCAGATACTTTTTGGATAGGCGACCCGTACCTCGCACTTGGGTGACATGTGCTTATGCTTTGAAAATACTACTTTTGTTATTGATGTTAGATTTGTCTCAATACAGATTTCGAAATATTTTATCTTTACGACTTTAATTTACTGAATTTGAACTTTTATGCTATTAATTATATTTTTTTAAAGATGTTTAATTATAATTCAAATTTTAAATTATTAAAGAATGTTTTTGATTTTTTTTTTGTAATATGCTAGATCTGGTCGTAACGTATAGGTCGGGTCTAGGGTTACATATTGTTACTACATAAATCATTTGTTTCTTCGAGGATGATTTAATGCCCCGGAGATTCATTTTGAAAAAAAAATCATAATTAAATCACTATATTAATTAACTGTAAAAATAAAGTTATTATATTGTTATATTACATTGACGTTGGAAACTGTAGTTATGAGAATTTTAAATTATTATTTTTTGGTTAGACATGATTTGGTTAGAATTATTTTTATTTTTCGAACACCTAGATCTATCTAAACAGTAAAGATACTACTATGGGGGGAGAAACACACCTCAAGATGGAAGTATCTATCTACGCATGTTGTAGATTAGGATTCAAAAAGTTTAAAAGCTTTACGGTGATTTCATAGATTTGGAGAGAGATTCGTAAGAATCTAATACGATGAATTGAACGAAAATAACTAGAAATGACAATTGACGACAGCATCGACAATTCGATTGTCTCAGTACTTGAACCATGCTCCCCTGTTTCTAAACCATAAATCCTGAAACATATGAATTCCAGGATTTAATCGTTAGCTATAGTAAGAGTTTTGCTATATTATGTTTTCCATATATAGTACATTATCTTACAAAATTAGTCCACAAACTTTCAAATATTCTATTAAAGTCCTCAAAACATTTGTGTTGTGTAAAAAAAAAACTCTTTACAGCATTCCATTGGAGAAAAAAAAAATAGTTGAGCTAACTCGTTAAACCAAATCGAGTATAACAATACGAAATATTTTTCTACAGTTACTCTTATTCATCTCTGTTTCGCAGAATACAAAATATTGGAGAAATTAGGTTGTGGGGGGGGGGGCTACTCGTTAACGGCTAGAGCTATATATGAGAACAATAATGGGCGATGGAATACAATACAATACAATACAATAATTACATTTTCTAATATTATGCCTTCTATTCATTCATTATACTCGTTAATGGCTATGCATGTCATTAACCGTTCATCGGATTCGTTTTCTTCTTAAAAATCGAGATGCTGCAGCGCGGACAAACATGCTCCAGCCCGTCTGTTTTCGCATAATCCTGTCATTCATGAGAGAGTCAAACCCAGTTGCATGATCGTACCGAGTTCCAGTTTCATTTCTTGATAGGAAAACTTCAGAAGGTATACCTTAAAAGCTCCAAGGCCTTGCCGCCTGTCACGGCCGAATTGAGCCCGTTCACCACAAACTCCACATTTCACCCAGTCACCCGCTGCGCTACCGTAAACTTTCCACCGTCAGTATCGCAAACAATTCCGTATATGTGCAATCGTAAGTGAGAGGGATACCTGTGACATAACAAGCAGCATTCTCCGTCCACATCGTCGTGAGCCAGTTCGTACTCTAAAAGGTAGGACTCGTAATGTCGTTTCAGAGTGTTTCCACCTCCCTAGATAAATTTGAAGAAGAAGCAATGGTTATCGTCCCGATATTAGAAAGTCGACAAGAACTTAAAACTTCATACGATGTAACAACGTACAGTCATTCTGTTTGTCAATGATTGATTGCGCATCTTCGAAGAAACTTGTCCCTTCCAATTTATGCCATTCCCGACATGAAAGCCTCCTCTAGACACCACCTCTCTATACAAGTTAAAAAGGTCACGCTTCGCATTCAGAATGGCATTGGGAAAATCGGCCAACCCACCTTGAGGAACCTACCGATTATGTCCTCGAAGAATCAGAAACTGCATAACATCTCTCAAAAATTCTTCCTGCCAGAAATAAACATAATATATATATATATATATATATATATATTCAAATAAGTGGACGCTATATTTATAAACTCTTGAAACTCAGAGAAGAAGGCTAAACTCTGAGCAAACATGTATTGGGACTCTACCACAATCATGTTTTTAAGTGGTAACAGATTTAAAGATATAATCTGTTGGGTCTGATAAGAACTCGACAATGCTTTCCGCTGTGTAACAGGTGCAGGTTGCTTCAAAGGAACTACCGGCTAGTTAACCTTTCCTTGGTCACCATCATATCTCACGGCCACGGACAATCCAGAAAAGGGAAACATCTTATGGCGATGGGTTACACCTTCCATGACGGTATAGTTCAGAGGTTTAATGTCTTTACATGGCTCTGACCTTTTTAGACTAGGTGGAGGCGGCACCAACCAGCTCGGAGTTCCAGCAGTTATTGAACTACCCAAGGAGGGATCCTTGCCCAGGTTTTTGCAAAAGAAAAGAAGACGTTCAACGTCATCTATTTCGAAAGATGCCATTGACAAAGCCTGTATGCTAGCAATCCTCAGCATAGCTAAGCTGGGGTATGACACATCTGGTGCAAGTTGCCCTAACACCTGTCAAAAATCATTCCGAGAAACTCGTTTTGGTTTCAAATAAATCAAGAAAAGTCGAGCAAACTTTAAAATGGCTAAGGAGTAATATGGTAAATGAGAAAACCAGACCTGTTAAGCCCTTGTAGGCACCTTCATGCACACTTCAAACACACTTGCTCCACAGGCAATCGAGGATGATATACGGAACCCACGCCTGAAGAGGTGGCGGTGGAGCACTATAAGAACGGAACCCCATAAGTATGTTGATGAATGTAGCATGGGGAATGGGAACTCCATAAGAGAAAAGATCAAAGTCGCAAACATTCAACTCAAAACCCTCGAAATTGAACAAAGCCAAAAATCAACATCCCAAAAGAAACTATAACTACGGTCAAATTTATGGATACCTTGCTCGATTATGGTGTTTGCTACCTCGTATCTGAAACCGGTGACAATTGAATCTAGTTAATAAGTGAAGGAAACAGAACATAAAGTTTGAGAGAGAAAAAAATAGTACAAACTTACTTCGATGCTTAAGAGGGCATTAAGCCCATCCTCCAAAGATCCCGAAAGGAATGCATCCTGTAGGGCATACAATTAACAGCCAATAGAAACCGGGGTGAAAAATGTATTTACCGTTTCAAGAACAGAAAAACTAAAACAGAAACCTACCAATACGCATGGCAATCCAAAAACAAGATGTAACACCCTAAACCCAATGTGTCAACACTAGGTTTAAAGTGTAACATCTGGCCCAAGAGTATCCCAAAAATTCATAAAATAAAAAAATTCGTTAACTTAAAACTTCTTTAAAAAACATATTTCATATTAAATACAAAATATTTGACAACAGAGATAGTTTGTATTCAAAATGCGGAGCTTCGACTCTTTCATGATCCACAAAATATATAAAGCAGTTCAAAGTATATAACCAGACATCAGACTGAATACATATATACAACCCCAATGTACACATGGTATGCACATGCCCCTAATAGAATTCAGAACTGTACTCTTGTAGTCGAGATGCTAGATATCCTCAGCGAATGTGCTCTACGGATCTACTATCAGCTATTAACATCCTGAAAATGGTAAACAACTAAAGTGTGAGTTACAAGGGCCCAATAATGTATGCCTATTCAAAGAAACTCATATAACCATAAATTTAGAATGTAAGCGGAAATGTTATACAAACGTCATTAAAAACTTCTGATCGTACTTTGAGTATCATATTCTCGAGCTTTCGTTAACTTTATCAAATTTAGTTGTCACCCTTTATTTATCTATTTTCTCGATTATAACACGAGTCTCTTACCAAAACATACCTTTATTTCAACTGATATACAAATATAATATTTTGCTACTCATAAATTTGGATGTGTACCCAGACGATACATCATCACTTTCATAATTAGATGTGTACCCCGTACGATGCATCATTGTTTTCGTATTTAGGTGTGTACCTCGCACGATATATCACTACTTACATATTTAGATGCGTGCCACGTATGATACATCACCGCTTTTATATTTAGTTTGTACCCCGTACGACACATCACTACTTTCATATTTAGATGTGTACCCCATACGATATATCACCGCTTGCATAATTAGATGTATACCATGTACGATACATCATTGCTTGCATAATTAGATGTGTACCCCTTACGACACATCATCATTTTCATATTTAGGTGTGTACTCCATACGATACATCACTACTAGCATATTTAGATGTGTACCCTGTACGATACATGATCACTTTCATATTTAGGTGTGTACCCTGTACGAATACATCATCGCTTGCATATTTAGATGTGTATCCGTACGATACATCATCACTTTCATATTTATGTGTATATCTCGTACGATACATCATCACTTGAATATAGCATGAAATGGTTCCCATGCTCTGAAATCCATTTGCAACCCAAAATTTAAGTTTCTACTTTAAAATCAGGTTCCAACGTAAAATTCAGATTTCAACTTAAAACATTGTTTCACTAAACAAGTTTCATCCTAAAATATGGTTTCAACCTAAAATAAGTTCCAACCTAAAATATGGTTGCAACCTAAAACAAACAGGTTCCTACTTAAAAATTGATGGGTTTCTATATCCAACCCCCCCCCCCCCAAAAAAAACAAAGCAACGTGCTTTCAACTTACTAATCCAAATAACATGGTTTATATGGGTGTTCAAAGAATAAAAATACATTTCCTTAGCTTTGGTTACTACAAGAAAAAAACTCCCTACTTCCTTCTTCAATCTTTCTTCTTCCCTTTAACTTGAGAAGGTTATTCTTTTTCCCTCACTTCAAAATTAAATCATCAAATAATACACATATAAGAACACTCAAAGATAATAAGCAAGAATTATGCACATTCACTCTTTTAAAACTCATTTACTCTTTTCATTTTCTTCCAAACCCATCAAACCTTAGATGGATATTATCCCCAAGACATGGAGATCTATTACGTAGAATAAAACTTAAGTAACGAGGAGATCGGTTATTGCCTTCGTAATATTTTTCTATTACTATGTGGTTTCAAATAGAAGAGTACGAGAAGATGAAAAATAAAAGTGAAAAAGAAGAATGAAGATGATAGTTTTCTCTTCTCATTCTTCTTTTAAAAACTCACGGTTACCCCATAATTCTATAATCAACTCTATATTTTTCTTTGCTAAAGGGTTAATTATAAAATGAATCTTTCATTTTTTTGTTATACATTCAGTTTCACCATTTAATTTAATCAAATTATTTATTGGTTCATGTCTACCCCAGGTATCGACCTAAGGTTCTTCGGGCCGTTACAATTCCCCCCCCCCACTAGTAAAAATTTCATCCTCAAAATTTACCCGAGTTAAATAAATATGGATACTGAAGTTGCATTGCGTCCACAGTCTCCCAAGTAGCCTCTTCAACTCCATGATTTCTGCATAAAACTTTGACCAAGGGAATACTCTTATTTTGCAAATCTTTAACTTCTCGAGCAAAAATTTTTATAGGTTGTTCTTCATAGCTTAAGTCCGAGTTCTCTTCGATATGCTCCAATGGTATGACATAAGAGGGGTCAGATCGATATCTCTTTAGCAAGGATACGTGGAAAACATTTTGAATTCTCTCTAGCTCTGGTGGTAACACCAAACAATATGCCACTGGTCTAACTCTCTCTAAGATTTCATAAGGTCCGATAAATCGAGGGCTCAATTTAACTTTACAACTAAACCTCAATATATTTTACATGGAGACACTTTCAAAAACACCTCATCACCACTTTAAATTCTATATCCTTCCATTTCAAATTTGCATATGACTTTTGCCGGTCAAATGCTCCATTCAGTCGGTCTTGAATTATTTGAACTTTCTGTTCGGATTCTTGAATCAAGTTTGGCCCACCTATCTTCTCTTTGATAAGCTCAGTCCAACACAATAGAGTTCAACACTTTCTCCCATTGCTTAATAAGGAGTCATTTGAATGATAGCTTGGTAACTACTACTTTAAGAAAATTCAACCAATGATAAATTTTCTTCCTAGCTACCCTCAAAGTCAATTATACAACATTTGAGCAAGGTCTGAATAATACACTCTAACTTTTCATCGGTCTGAGGGTGGAATACTGCACTAAAATGCAATCGAGTACCCAAGGCCTTATGTAGTTTATTCCAAAACCTCGAAGTAAACCGCATATCTCTATCTGAAATAATCAAAGTTGATACTCCATACAACCTCACGATCTCGGCAATATAAAATCGAGCTAATCTTTCTAGGGAAAAATCCATTCGTACCAGTAGAAAATGAGCAAAGTTTTTTAGTCGATCCACTATAACCAAATTGTATCATACTTTCATCGCGTCATCGGTAATCTTGTTACAAAATCCATAGTGACATTGTCCTATTTCCATTGTAAAATTTGGATCAGTTGTAGAAGACCATAAGGTACTTGTAACACCCATCTCCCGTATACCTTTCCGTACATGAGATACAGTTGTCACATCACTTTTAAAGCATTTCCCCATTTGAAAACCTATAAAATTGTTTCTTAAAATTTAAAACAAAAAATATTTTTATACTACAAGAAAATAGTCGATGAAACATATTACAAAAGTTATCACTTTAAATACATTCTAGAGTAACTTTTCTTAAATTTCTATTACATGCCAGTAATTTTTCAAATTATCATGATTATCCTACTGTTACTGATAAGAGTCAACCTTATATTTATGATAGCTATTTCTGCTCCCAGTATCCGATTAGTCTTTGTTGTTACCTATGCGTGAAATCAACACACGTTAAGTATATACTTAGTGAGGCATAATATTGTAAAGAATCTACAATTTATACATAAGTATCTCATGACTATTTAATGACGAACTAAATTGCATACTCCATAAAGATTAGATAAATCCTTCTCAGTTAAACCAGATTTTTCTTTCATACAATCATCAAAATCATTATTAGTAATCCCAACATATCTATCATTCTATATATTTTTCCCAATTATTCTTTATTTGCCCTATGTACATTAAATGAGAAAGTACTGTTTATGTATTGCAACAAGTGCCAAATGGTCCTTTATCCTTTATAATTATCATGGGTGACATCTTATACACCATTAATATACTGCTATGTATTTTCATTTGTGGCATCCTTTCATGCCAATTTTCAATGTTATACATTTTCATTTATAGCATCATTTCATGCCAATTATGCACTGATCTTCATCTAACTTGTATTATTGACACCTTTATGCCAAATGCACATTTAGGCATTAGTATTTTATCTTTAAGGAATTTAACCTTTCGTCTAACTTGCATTATTGGCATCTTTCTGCCAAATGCACAGTTAGGCATTAGTTTTTTTTATCCTAAAGGCATTTAACCTTTCTTCTATCTTGCATTATTGGCACCTTTCTGCCAAATGCACAGTTAGGCATTTAGTCTTTTATTTTAGAACAATTTCTACTTAAATAATTATTAATAATATCAATTAACTCTTTTAATTTATTATAAACCCTATAATTTTGCACCTGTAGTGCTAACACGACAATTTACCAATTTTCGAGTCATGATCATTTTATTAAGATGCACATGTAGTGCCTATACGGTTGTTCATCAACACATGATGAATTCTGTGGGTTGCACAAATAGTGCCTGTACGGTTGTTTATCATCTCATGATGAATTTTGTGCATTGCACACATAGTTTCTGTACAGTTGTTCATCATCTCATGATGAATTTCGTGCGTTGCACACATAGTGCCTATACGGTTGTTCATCAACTCATGATAAATTTCGTGGGTTTCACACATAGCGCCTGTACGGTCATCAACTCATGATGAATTCCATGGATTGCACACATAGTGCCTCTACGGTTGTTCATCAACTCATGATGAATTCTGTGGATTGCATACATAGTTCCTATACGGTTATTCATCAACTCATGATGAATTCTGTGGATTGCACACATAGTTCCTGTACAATTATTCATCAACTCATGATGAATTCCGTGGATTGTACACGTAGTGTCTGTATGGTTATTCATCAACTCATGATGAATTCCGTGGATTGAACACGTAGTGCCTGTATGGTTGTTCATAAACTCATGATGAATTCTGTGGATTGCACATGTAGTGCCTGTACGGTTGTTCATCAACTCATGATGAATTTCGTGGATAGCACACGTAGTGCATGTACGGTTGTTCATCAACTCATGATGAATTTCGTGGATTGCACACATATTGCCTGTACAGTTGTTCATCAACTCATGATGAATACCGTGGATTGCACACATAGTGCCTGTACGGTTGTTCATCAATTCATCTCCTAGTTTTAATTATACTTAACCCTTCCTTAAGCTTCAATAATAGTCAATTTTCCAACCACAACCCAAAAACAAGAGAAAACGCTGGTTAAATTAAATATTACCTTTGGCTGTGGAGGATAGTTCTTGCACAGGGAAGAAGAAAAGAGATACTTTAATGGTTTAACTTTCCTCTTTTTCTTCCTAAATCCCTAATAAGGAATGAATTTTAAATTCATTTATCCTTAAAGGACCTAATTACCCTCTATATTCATTCTTTTATACAAATTGGTCATAAAGACTATTCCAATCATTTCCTATCTTTTTATCATTTATAAAATTGAGTCTTCAAATTTTAAATCTTTTCAATAAAGTCACTGACATAATATTTGGGGTATTACAATACTTGTTGTTCAGTCTTGAGCTGTTGACAAGTTAGGCACTTAGCCATAAATTCGGATACTTCCCTCTTTATACCTGACCATCAATAGTAATGCCTAAGCTCTTGGTACATCTTATTATTCCATAGATGGATGAAAAACATACTATTATGCGCTTCTTGGAGGATCTTTCTTTTTAACAACTCACTATATGGAACATATAATCAACCTTTAAAGTACAAAATTTCACTATCCCTTAACTCATACCCTGGGGTTTCGACTTGCTTTACTTGGAGAACCTTAGCAACCAATTTCACATCAGATTTTTGGACTTCTCTTACTTTGGGTGCTAAAGTGGGTTCGACTTTATGCTCAGCAATTAACCCGCCATCATCAGAAACAAATAGTCTAGCAAACATCTCTCGTAGTTCAAACATCAATTTTTGACTCAATGCATCCGCCACCACATTAACTTTCCCTGAGTGATAATCAATAACACAATCATAATCTTTAAGCAACTCTATCTATCTTCATTGTAGTAGATTTAATTCTTTATGACTAATGACATATTTCAAACTTTTATGGTAGGTGTATATATAACACTTTTCTCCAAAAAAGTAGTGTCTTCTTATTTTAAGGGCAAAATTTATTGCTGCCAACTCCAAGTCATGGGTGGGGTAATTTCGTTCATGAGGCTTTAACTGTCTCGATGTATAAGCAATCACTTTGCAGTCTTGCATAAGGACACACCTCAGGCCATTTAAGGATACATCACTAAAAAGTACAAAGTCCTTTCCTGACTCTGGTTGTGTTAGGACTGGTGCCTCAAATAAAATTTTCTTCAATTAATCAAAAAATTTTTGTCGTTCCTCAGTCCAATTGAAAGGTACCCCTTTTTGAAGTAACTTGGTAATTAGTGCAATGATCATCGAAAATCCCTTAATAAAATGATGATAGTAGCATGTTAGGCCTAGAAAGCTTCAAACTTCTGTAACATTTCTAGGCGGATTCTACTCCATTATAGCTTGGATCGTTGCGGGTCTACACAGATGCCCTCTGCCGAGATATCAAGACCCAAAACATTTACTTCGGACAACCATAATTCACACTTGTTAAATTTTTCATACAATTGTTTCTCTCTAAGAGTTTGAAGTACAATATGAAGATGTCTATCATGTTCTTCCTATGATTTAGAGTACACTAGGATGTAATCAATGAAAACCACTACAAATTGATTTATGTATGGCTGAAAAACATGATTCATCAAGTCCATAAAGGTTGTCGGCGCATTTATAAGACTGAACGACATTACCAAAAAATCATATTGTCCATTCCTCATCTGAAAAGCCGTCTTTTGAACATCAACCTCTTTAACCTTCAATTGATAATATCACGACCACAAGTCAATCTTTGAGAAAACTTGTGCATTCCTTAGTTGGTCGAAAAGATCTTCAATTCTTGGAAGTGGATACTTGTTTTTTATTGTCACTTTGTTCAACTATCGATAATCTGTACATAACTTCATTGTGCCATCTTTCTTCTTAACAAATAATGCTGGTGGTTCCCAATATGATACACTCAGACGGATAAATCCCCGATCAACCTCATTGTGTCATCTTTCTTTTTAACAAATTATGAACTTTTTTTCCTTCTTTGGATGAGTTCTTCTCATTATGAACCCTTCAATTAGAAATGTTGATCCACTTCTTTCTATGATGGAATTGAACATAATGTTGACATTGATCTACCTCCTTCTGCAATAAAGTCAAGGAAAATGATGAACAAGCCCTTCTCATTATGAACTTCTTCTCCTTCTTTGGATGAGTTCTTCTCATTATGAACCTTTCGATTGGAAATATTGATCCACCTCCTTCTGTGATGGAATCAAATAGAATGTTGACGCTGATCTACCTCCTTTTACGATAAAGTCGAGCAAAATGATGAACAAATTCTTCTCATTATGAACTTCTTCTCCTTCTTTGAATGAGTTCTTCTCATTATAAACCTATCCATTGGAAATGTTGATCCACCTTCTTTTGTGACAGAATCGAACAAAATATTGACTTCGATCTACCTCCTTCTAAGATAGAATCGAACAAAATGATGAAAATGTTCTTCTCATTATGAACTTTTTGTCATTCTTTGGATGAATTCTTCTCATTATGAACCCCTCCATAGGAAATGTTGATCAACCTCATTCTATGATGGATTTGAATATGTAAAAAGAATTGTCATATCAATAACAATTATTTTTTTTCAATACTCGAAGGTATTGACCCAAAGGTCCTTGAATCTTTATTGAGATCCACATTTTCAAAGATTGAAAGATGGATTAATTATTTGCTGAAATCTTCTTCAATAGGGAAATTTGAAATCTTTGCTAACTTTGGAATTCTTGTCAAATATTCAACATCAAAATGAAAATGAATAAGATTTTTTTTTCAAGAGAAGCTATCTCAGGTGCGATAAAATTTGGTTTCGAGTGAACAATTTCAAATTTTGTGTTTCAAGGGAAAACTGTCTCAAGCCAGATGAAATTGATTTTAAGAAAACCAATCTCAAGTGAGATCAATTTGGTTTCAGGTGAAACAAATTCCAAATTTTGTGTTTCAAGGGAAAACTGTCTCAAGCGAGGTGAAATTGGTTTTGAGAAAAACAATCTCAAATGTTAATTTTTAATAAAGATTGTACTAAGTGAGACAAAATTTATTTCGTGAAAAACAATCTCAATTGAGATAAAAATTTTCGTACTAAATGAGAAGCTTTGAAAACCGCTTTCTAATTATGCATGAATATCATATGAAAGCATCATAATGATAGGGTACTATGCTCCTCTTTAAAGCAATGATTCTTTTGTGGATTGGGTTTCTCCACTCTTGAGACTCTGCTACTCTAAAAATGATTTCCTCTATTTGAGGTTTGAATTGTGATTTCCACTTCTCGAGGCCTTGTTGTCACAAATCTTCTTCCTTATTCGGAAGATTTGTTGAATGATCATGCGTCTATTTATGAATATGTGAATGCAATTGAATGTTGCTAAATGGAATGAATATTTTATGCAAATGATGTACTCATGGATGCAAAAAATATTGTTTCATTTTCCTTTTGACTTCAAAATGGAGAACTCGATCTTCCTTCATTAATGAATCTTGGCTAGAGCCTACTCCAACATTAACACAGTGTCTTGTCAATTCAAGCAAGCATTCTCTTTTTACTTGGAAGAGCAATCTGATCAACTTGTGTCATCATGTCTTCTCTTTCCTCTTTTTGTTTCTTCACGAAAATCTCAGAAGAAAGGCTCTCTCTTTAATTCTTGTTGTGGTCAGATACTTGATCTTGACGCCTTTTGTGTCTGACCCAGTTATTCTATTAGAACTGTTTCTTCAAGAATTTTCTGCAACTGAATCATGAATGGTTTGTTTTTCAGAATAAGCTTTTCTTGTCTTTATTTCCTGCCCTTGATAGTCCAAGTAGCGGGGTTTAATCCTAACACATTCTTGGTTGGAATCTTATTATCCCAACATGATTTAGGTCTTTGGTCATGCCCCAATGTGAGTACTTATGATGCTCTTGATCATCATAATCAAAACTCTTTATTTTTAAACTTGCTCAAACAAGTGATCGATACATCTAATACAAGAATGTCCTTAACATTTGTTATGGCTTGATATTCCATGAGATCTCAAAACAATAGGTGTATATTCTTATTAAGGTGGTCGCCTACTTCTTGATCATTTATTGATAATGTCACAAAGAAGTGTGAAAATTTTATTCTTGAGTTTTATGATCTTTCAAACTTTATTGTTCCAAGGATTTGAGAATGTCTCCCTTGCCCTCGTATTTTTATTTGAGGCAGCATAAGTCTCACCAGCTTCAAGGATCTCTTTCATTCTTGAGAAATCATCTTGTTTATTTTCCCCATATGAAAACATCTTGGAAAAATGTCTTTGATGGGAATTGAATAACTATCCTCATGAATTCAACTCGTACACTCTTTTACAAATGAACATAAGTGTCAAGGTTTTGGGCTACTTTGGATTTCCTACACTTTAATAGATTAGTTCAAAGTAATACCAAGAAATCTTTAGTTTTCTTTTGAACTATGTTAATGTACTTATAAGATGCTTGTAAATGAACAAAATTAGGGCTTGAAAAGAAAAAAATGGAATTTTATAACGTCACGACAATCATGAAAATGATAAAAGTCAAGAAATAAAGTCGGATACCTCAAGCATCACTAGCATGAATCTTCCAGAACCAATCGACTTGATATAATCTGGAGCACCGAGGTAAGTTTCTATTTATAAGATCTCAAATGTTTAAAAAATGTCTATAGACGTGAAGACCCCTTCAAAATAGCAGGCTCTTTAAATCAATCAACTAAATATGGACCTGAAGCATAGAGGTAAGTTCTTGTGTCTAGAGAACTTCAAAAATTGCCAAAATGTTTGCAGACGTGAAACTCATCCCAAAGTACCAGAATATTGAGAGGTTTTTATTTGTCAGATTCCTAATATTATCACATTTGAGCCGCCCATTCAGGTTTTTAACTCAAATCCTTTCTTTGGATTCAAGACTATCTTTGTGGATTCTCGTCCTGAACCCCCTTTCAATTTTATTTTCTCTTTTTTTTTCTTTTTCTTATTTTTTCATTCTTCTTTATTCATTCTTTTTTTTTCTTTTTTTTTTAATTTTTTTAATTTTTTCTTTCTTTCATTTTTTTCTTTCATTTCTTTATTTCTTTCTTTTTTTTCTTTTTTTTTCTTTAGGTGTAATTCTTCTCAATTTGAATATGAATTTATTGGATCACTCAATCAAAACTCCTCTACAAATGACCTCTTTGATAATGTATGGTAGTTTCCCAATTAGGTATCCATTTTTCACATAAATCTTTATGAATTGGCAAGATATTTTCAATCACTAGCTCACCCTCTCAGATTTCTATTGGACAGACTTTCTTATCAGGAGCTCTTTTCTTTTTCTTCTGACACCTCTGTCTATGGTAGATAATTTTCAACATCTTTCTCCAACGGAGTTCAACTATTCACATCGTGCTTCAGCTTCATCTCAGTTCTACTTTGGTCGAAAATTTATGTAACTAAATCTCGACTACGATGAGTAAGACTATTTTTATTCCAAAACCAAATGGAATTGACGTTGCACCTCATCAGGGTACATATTGAAGTTGGACATGTATACACGATCAAGGATAATTTCCTGTGGCAATCCTCACTATCTTTGTAGTTGAAAGAATTCTAATCGAGGAACTTTCACATACTTTAAGCACTGACATCTTCTTTCCATGACTGCTCTTATCCTGAAAGCGCAAGCCGCAAGTTATGCCACATTGTTAGTGCAAAAGATCTCTGGCCTATTTTTGAAAGGGTAACAAACATTAACATTACCCCAATTCCTCTTCTCAAAGCATTAAATGCTCTATTAAAGTTTCCAGGATTCATCTCCGTATTTAATTTCTTCTTAAGTAGAGATGCACAATAAATCCTCATCCAAAAAAATAATAAATAAAGCTCAGGGACTCATAATCATCTGATGTTTGTCTTGCAAGTGATCTACCATGGTATTATTTTTTTATCGCTTTCTAGTTTACACGTATTATGTCAAAATCAGATAAAAACATTTTTCATCGAGTCATTCTTAGCCTTTGGGTAGCCCATACCAAATCACAATATAACTTTTGGATTAGTGGGTATCAAAGTTTGAAATCAGTAAGCTTCTTACTTAGATAATAGATAGCTTTTTTCTTTCTCCCAGACTCGTCATACTGCCCCATCACACACCCTATCGAATTTTCAATGACTGTTAGATAGAGGATTAATAGTCTATTAGTAATTTGTACACTATTACATATGTATTCAGTTCTGGCATGTTTTGATAAGATCAGGAAAAAATACCTTTGAAATCTTGAAGCAACTCTATCAGCTTGTCTCATTTCATGTCATAAAGTAGTGACAACCTCTATCTCTCTTTTTTCTTTATTCATTCAAAATTTTGATTTATTTATGGTGAGATAAGATTTGTTCATCCTCTTTTTTCACCAGCCTCAATAATTTTCTAGAAACATCATACTCTACTTCATTTTTGCACTCATAGATTTCTAGTGAACATAAGCTGGTGAAATTTATCTCATGATTAAAGTTCATAAACATTCATGTTATTAATGATTAGGGCACATGCAAAGAAAATTTGGAACGAATATATATATTTGGAAGAATAATAGACATTTGTATGGAATAAATAAAATAATAAAAAATGTCAAAATTGAAATAAAAGAAAGTAAAGAATGATAAAGAATATGAAAATGTATAAAATGATTTCCACTTGAGAAATGAAGGATAACATTTTCAATTGCAAAAAAAGTATAATTAACATACAAGCCCTTTACAAAAGAATCTTTAATGCTTGTGGGTAAAAGCATAAGGGTTAATTCCGAGCATTACTCTATTTTTTATCAAAAAAGCTACAGGAATATCCTCCGTAGTTCAGTTGTTCAGTTTCTCTTTAGGCAAACATGGTCAGATTTCAGTGCAAGTTTTCCAACCTCAGCATCTTTAAGCATCTCGCTAACATGCAACTCTTGATATTTCATCTTTTCTTCTTCATAAGTTGTTTCCACCGAATGTGGTTCAACATTAACTTTTTCAAACGAGAAAGTGTTCTTCATATGCCCTAAAAGTCTGACCTCTTTCTCTTCTTCTTGCTTGTTTAGCTTTTTATTCCTGGTTGGAATCTGGGCCCAAATTTTGATAAATTTTTTTTTCTTTGAGGATGATAGCATTGGTTGGGTTTTGAGCAATGGTTGTTGCAGTGTTTGGTGGAGTATTTGTTAGGCTCTTTGAAATATTTAATGCCCCACTTGTCATAAAAAAATCTGATATAGGCATCTGAGATGCTTTGAGGCTTGTATCTGGGCAATTTGTTCCCAATCCTATGGGCCAATTTAAGATTACATCCGCTGGATCCTTTTTGCTTGAATTTCTCTTCCTTTTCTCATGCGCAATGTAGTCTACACATGACCTGACTTCATTAATATATGTTGAGACAAAAAATTTTTGGCATTGAATTCTGGCCTTTAGCTTCTATGCCTTGGATCTCTTAATTTCTTGCTGGAGAGGATCTTGAAATTTTCCTTCAATATTACTAGAAACCTTAGCTAAATGTTTTGGGGTTTCAGTATGGTTTATCCAAGAAATCTCCTTATAGGATCATTCCTCGTTCGAAGGCCATTGTGAAAGAGTATCCCCCTTTTTGGCTTTCTTGATCAGTATTCGGGTTTCTTCAATGCTCATTTTCTTTGAGTCAAACCTATCCCTCATTATCAATTCAACGGAGCTTTATGGGATCACATTTGATTTCTGGAGATGGCTTGAAATACTCTTCTCTTTATTTAGTTGTTGATCATATATTTTTTTGTCATTTTGATTCATAGTCTTTACAACATGATCATCTAGTATCTTTTCCCCATGAATCAAAATAGTTATCACATGCATCAATTTAGAAATTTGTTCTCTTGACTCGTCTTAGAATTTATTTGCTCGACCAATCATCTCTTTTTAAGTCTTGATAAGCTGCTCTTGAATTTTCTCAATTATAGTAACAAGTGCTAAAATCTCATTCATGACTCTTATCCTTCTTTAGGAAGACAAAGTTGGCTCCAATTTATTTTTTTATCCATAGAATACTCTACGAAATACTCCCAAATTTTCATGATTGAATACGTGTAGAAAAGATTTGAAACAAACTTAAAAAAATACACAATATCTCAATATACCGAGGTAAATGAAAACTACAAATCACATCCTATTTCTAAATTTTATAAATTCTTTGATCGAATGCTCAAAGAAACATCCTTATTCTACTATGGCTTGATGCATAACTCTAATATTTCGACTTTTTTCCCAAAAAGTGTACTTGTTGAACAATCATATATGACTAGAATCATCCACTGTCTCATATTAACTTTCGTCAAATATAATACTTTTTTTTCAGCTGGTTATATCAACGACTTGATCAATTGCATCGTTTGAGCTTCATATATTCCAGCTTGATGTAACTCATCAGCTATTTCCTGGAGCACCCTTCTAGACCATTGATGTATTTTTGCAGTTCTATTATACCCCTTTGAGTGAAATTGTCGTATTGAAAGCCTTCTAATTTAACTATTAACTTGAGAATCAATACCTTTTATGACATGACATGTATTATACATGTGTTAATTTCAAGGTAATTCTCACAACTATCTCTTGTATACCTTTCAGTACACAAGATACATATGTAGCATCAGTTTTAAAACATTTACTCATTTGAAAACCCGTAAAATTTTGTTTCAAATTTTAAAACTACACAATTTAACACAATGATTAAATACTCATTGAAACATGTTAATAAAACTATCACTTTAAATACAGTACAAAATATTTTCTTAAGTTCAACTACATGCCAGATAAGTTTCAAAATGAGTGTGATTGTTCCAATGTTACAGACGAGTCAACCTTTAATTGATGACAGTTGTTGCTGTTGCACTCCTTAATAGGTAAACCTTTGATTTTTACCTACGCATGAAATCAACACACGTTAAGTATTTACTTAGTGACGCATAAACTTGTAAAGAAACAACAATTTATTCATAAGCATGTCCTGACTATCAAAACCATGATAATTCATCTATTTTGTGAGTCTCCTTTACGATCTTTTTAGTTAAATCAATAAATGACACCGTTTATGTCAAAATACACTATTAAGCATTTAGTCTTTCCTCTAAAGGCATTTAGCCTTTCATCCAACTATTATGATTGGCACCTTTCTGCCAAATGCTTAGTTAGGAATTTAATCTTTTATGCAAAGTCATTTAGCCTTTCATCTAACTTGCATTATTGGCACATTTCTGCCAAATGCACAGTTAGGCATTTAATCTTTTACTCAAAGGCATTTAAACTTTCATCTTACTTGCATGATTGGTACATTTATGCCAAATACATAGTTAGGAATTTAATCTTTTACTCAAAGGAATTTAGCATTTCATTTAACTTGCATGATTGCCACCTTTCTACTAAATGCACAATTAGGCATTTAATCTTTTACTCAAAGACATTTAGCCTTTCATCTAACTTGCATGATTGACACCTTTATGCCAAATGCATAATTAGACATTTAATCTTTTACTCAAAGGCATTTAGCCTTTCATCTAACTTGCATGATTAGAACCTTTATGTCAAATGCACAGTTAGGCATTTAATCTTTTACTCAAAGGCATTTAGCCTTTCATTTAACTAACATGATTGTCACATTTCTGCCAAATGCACAGTTAGGCATTTAATATTTTATTTTAAAGCATTTCTTACCCTAAAAATTATTCATAATATCAATTCCACACACATTATAAACATATATCATATAAGGTAAAACATACATTAATTTAAACATTTGAGGTGGACTTATTGTGAGTCTCCCTAAACCCATATAATTACAATATATGCACTCACCTGATATGATTCCCTAATATGCTGTAGTGATGTCCAACTACTCGACAACTTTGTCCTTCCCCTTTTTCTTGCTTAACTCGAAAGCTTGGTTATAATCTACACAAGCACTCATTTAGTACATATTCCATACAAATGTTAGTATATTATCTAACATTTATACTTAATAATACTCAAAAGTACTATTATTTTCAATTTCTATAACTATTTCAGCCTATTTTAAAATTACTGGCTCAATAGTATCGATACCCATACCATGGTGTCGATACTCCCTTTTAGTATCGATACCATTTCAGTAGTATTGCTACCATTTCAACATTCTGGAATCCATGGTATAAATACTTTTATTTTAGTATCGATACCCCATCAATATCGATACTAATTGCATCAATACTGATACTGTTCATCGCATCTTTACCCATTTAAACCTATAGTATCGGTACTGTTTTATCAGTATCGATACCCTTACCCAGATTTTCTATTTTTAGCTCAATTTTTACCCAAATTTGGTGAAATTCCCTTACTTTAACCTCTAACAATACTATTAAACTCTTCCTTACTTATCTCAACTAACTTTCCTTCATTTAACTTCTTATAACATCTAAAATCTCCCAAGAACATCTTAAAACAAGAATCACACCAGTTTATCTTACATGTTTTTAATCATACCTGAAGCTTCTAATCTCTTATTTACTTCTTTGACAAGTCAACTATACTACTAAACATCAATAAAAACTTATATTCCAACATATCATTCAAAAAGCCATTTCCATCAATCTCAAATAGAACATTCATCTTTTAGTTTTAATCTTCTTTAACCCTTCCTTAAGCTTACATATTACTTAAGGTTGCAATAACAAACCATAATCGAAAGGAAAAACTAATTAGATAAAGTTTACCTTTGGCTATTGAGAAGAGCACAAAGCCACTGGAGGAAGAGGATGAGAAGTAAATAACTTAATCTATTTTTTTAACTTTCTCCTTTCTTAAATCCCTATTATTTAAAAATGAACTTTAAATTCATTTAATTCCAAAGGACCAAAATTCCCTTTCAATCATCCATTTCTTACTAATTGGTCTTACTCAAATCATTCCTTATACTTTTACATTTATTAAATTAAATCCTTAAATTTTTAATTTTTTCAAAATAGTCACTGACCTACCATTTGGGTATTACAATTCTCCCACTTAAGAAAATTTGTCCTCGAATTTAAAAAAGTACCTGAAACGAAGTGGTTGGAAATTTCTTCCTTATGACCTCTTCTCTTTCCCAAGTACCTTCTCCTACCTTATGATTATGCCAGAGCACTTTATCTAACGAAATCCTTTTGTTACACAATTCTTTGTTTTTCTTAGCCAAGATCCGTACTGGTTCTTCCTCATAAGCTAAGTCTAGTCGGATTTCTATCTCTTTAGGCGTGATGACATGGGATAGATCTAATCTGTACCTTTTAAGCATCGATACGTGGAAAATATTGTGGATCATGTCTGTATCCGGAGGCAAAGCTAATTGATAAGCTATGGGTCTGACCCTTTTCAAGATCTCATAAGGTCCAATGAATCTCGTAATCAGCTTTCCTTTTCACCCAAATCATAATACATTCCTCCAAGGCTATACCTTCATAAATACTTTGTCTCCCACTTGAAATTTGATTCTTTTCAAATCTGCATAAGATTTTTGTCGATCGGAGGCTATCTTCAAATTATGTTGGATAATTTTTACTTTCTCCTCCATTTCTTTCATCAAATCCAAGCCAATTAGATCTTGATCTTTAAGTTTAAACCAATTTAATGGTGTTCGACATTTCCTCCCACACAAAGCTTAATACTGGGCCATCTTAATACTCGATTAGTAACTGATGTTATAAGCAAATTCTGCTAAATGCAAATGCCTTCCCATGATCCTTTAAATTCAATAACACATGCCCTTAGCATATCCTCCAATATCTGTATAGTTCATTCGGATTGCCCCTCTGTCTGTGAATGAAAAATAGTGCTGAAGTTCAATCGAGTACCCAATGCCTCATGTAACGACTTCTAAAATATTGAGGTAAACATTGGTTCTCGATCGGACACTATTTATATTGGCACTCCATACAGTATGACTATCTCTTTTATATACAACTTTGCATACTTATTCATCGAATAATCTACTCGAACTGGAATAAAATGAGCCGTCTTGGTCAATCTATCCACAATTACCCATATTGAGTCCTTTTTACCTGGTGACAAGGGTAATCCCAAAACAAAATCCATTGTAACACGTTCCTACTTCCACTCAGGAATGAATATCAGTTGTAGCAATCCAGAAGGCACTTGATGTTCAGCTTTCACTTGGTGACATATCAAACATTTTGCAACAAACTCCAATACAACTCTTTTCATACCAGGCCACCAATAACGACTCTTTAAATCGTGGTACATCTTATTCCCGCCTGGATGCATCGTCAAAGGACTATAGTGTGCCTCATAAAGAATATCTTTCTTTAATTCCTCATTACCAGGAATACAAAGTCTTCCCCGATAATATAAACATCTATCAGCCCTCATTTCGAAGTCTTTCGTTTCTTTTTTTTCTACTTGTACCATCATCGCCAAACAATTCTCATCTTGACCTTGCAACTCTTTTACCTGATCTAAAAGCATCGACTTTAATTTAAGTTCAGCAATCAAGGCACCATCTTCCTTTAAATACATATGCACATCTAAAGCCCGTAAAGCTGCAAAAGTCTTTCGATTGAGTGCATCAGCTACCACATTAGATTTTCCTGGATGGTAATCAATGATCAAATCATAATATTTTAATAGCTCAATCCATCTTCTCTGTCTCAAATTCATCTCTTTTCGAGTCAACAAGTACTTTAGACTCTTGTGATCCGTGTAAACATGGCAACGCTCACCGTATAGATAATGGCGCCAAATTTTCAAAGCAAACACTACCGCTGCCAATTCCAAGTCATGTGTCAGGTAATTTCTCTTGTGATTCTTTAGTTTTCTTGAGGCATAAGCCACAACGTTCCCTTCTTTCATCAGCACACATCCCAATCCATTATGGGATGCATCACTGAAAATGACATATTCTTTACCTGACTCAGGTTGCACAAGTATTGGGGCCTCTGTTACTATTCTCTTTAGCATTTCAAAACTTTCTTGGCATTTATCCATCCAAACAAAAGGCACATCTTTCTGTAATAACTTAGTTAGTAGAATAGCTAACATTGAGAAGTTCTTCACGAACCGTCTATAATAACCAGCAAGCCCCAATAAACTTCTAACCTCGAAAACATTATTTGGGGGTTACCAATCCACTATAGCTTGGATCTTTTTAGAATCTACTCTTATGCCTTATGCGGAGACTATAAGACCAAGGAAAGAAATCTTAGATAACCAAAATTCACACTTGGACAATTTGGCATACAATTTATTCTCTCGAAGTATCTGAAGAACCATCCAAAGGTGGTCATCATGTTCCTCTCTTGACTTGGAATACACCAAAATATCGTCTATGAATACCACCACAAATTGATCCAAGTAAGGTTGGAATAATCAATTCTTCATGTCCATAAATGTTGTAGGAGCATTAGTCAGTCCAAATGGAATTATCATGAACTCATAGTGTCCGTACCAAGTTTGAAAAATTGTCTTGGAAATATCCTCTTTTTTGATCTATAATTGGTGATATCCCGACTCAGGTCTATCTTAGAGAACATCGATGCACCTTTCAGTTGATCAAACAGAAAATTAATCCTCAGAAGAGGATACTTGTTCTTTATCATTATTTTATTCAACTAACGATAGTCAATACCTAATCGCAAAGACCCATCATTCTTTTTCACAAATAGAACCTGTGCCCTACAAGGAGAAACAATGGGTCTGACAAATCCCTTATCAAGTAACTCTTGCAACAGGATTTTTAATTCTCTTAACTCTATTGGATCCATTCGATACGGGGCCATAAAAATAGGTTCGTTACCCGGGTAAACCTCAATCCTGAATTCCATTTCACGATCTGGAGGTAAACCCGTTAATTCTTTCCGAAAAACCTCTAGAAACTCCTTAACTATTGGAATATTGTTTAATCTCATTTTCGACACTCGAGTGTCTATCACATTAGCTAGAAAAGCTATGCATCCTTTTGACATCATTTTCTTTGCAGTCATATCTGATATCACATTGGATGGTGATTTCACTTTTTTGTCAATCACTATAATTTATGAGTCTTTCGCATCTTTCAGAAATAATCGCTTCTAGCGACGATCGACCCATCCATGATGTGGAGACAACCAATTCATACCCAAAATGATTTCAAACTCATCGAAAGGCAACTCCCTTGGATTTTTATTGGGCTTTTTCTCCATACCCGCCTACACTGGTACTGTGACCCATAGGATTTACCACTATCATTTCACTAAAGATTGGTTCTAAAGGAATTCCTCTAGCTCTAACCTACTTTTTACTAATATATTAATGTGTAGAACTAAGGTAAACTAAACAAATACAGGCTGATTAAAAAAATAGAATGTACTTGTTATGATTTCCGGGTCATCCCGATCCTGAGTAGTCTTAATGTTATAAATTCTGTCGACTCCTTGAGTCTCTTGTCACTACAATGATTCATCTTGACCCCTTGATCTTCCCATTCCTCTACTTCTATTATAGGGTTCTACAGATATTTTAGATTGTGCCGAATGGTCCCAGATCTCTTTGGATAGTTTCAGGCAAAGTGACCAGTCTCACCATATTGTAAACAAGCTCCATTGAAAAGTCTGCATACTCCTCGGTGCCCTCTACCACATGTCTGACATACATTTCTTTCTCCAAATGTTCTACCCGAGCTAGCGGTAACCGACTGGGACTGTTTAGTTTTCTGTGAGGCTGCAGTTGAACCATCTCTATCAGTATATCTAGAACTCGAGCCCTTACCTCTCTTAACATAGTGGGGAATTGAAGGGGTTCCAACCCTTTTCCCCATTTGCAAACTCTGTTTCACTACTAATGTCTCTGCTTGAGCTCTTTCGATAGCTTTGGTTCAGTTTATAACTTCTTGCAAGCTAGGAAAACTAAAAGCCAATATCATTTCCTTCAACTTTGGCCTCAATCCCTCAATAAACGAATCGCAACGTGCCTTGTCATTGGGAACCACTTCAGTAGCAAAACGACTCAACTTATTATACTCAGCCTTGTACTAATCTACTGCTCGGTCGCCTTGTTTCAAATTAAGAAACTTCATCAGCATCACTCGTATGAACTGCTCACCAATATTCTTATTTTTAAATTCTTCCTGGAAGAACTGTCAGGTCAATTGTTCTGGTGGTGCATACATTGTAGTATTTGACCAACACACTTGAGTTAATCCCCTTAGCAACGATACAGCTCCACCCAGCTTCTCTGAATATGAGCAGTAAACACTTTCAAGCATTATCATTACATTATTCAACCATAAGTCAGCCTCCAGAGGGCCTTCCTCCTCTTCTCCACAAAATAAGGAGCTCCTAAACTCTTCAGCTCTTTTGGGATCAACATACTTGGTACTAGAGCAGAAGGGGGAGGCAGAGGAGGTTGAAAACGTGTCAATATGGCATCGAGAGCTTCCATAAAAGCTCTAAACTCTGGCACCAACATCCCTTGATGTGCAGATGCACTAGCATTTTTAGATGGAACCGACTGTTCACTATTAGCCTTGTAACTTTTGCTACCAGTCCCTTCTCTAACTTCTTATTCCCCCTCTTTATGCGAGTTTGAAGATTCTGACATCTATTAGAACATGCATAGAAATAACATTACGGTTAGTAAGGAGTGTCATCAATCATACTATAATGACACCATATTGGTAACCTTGACAATCTTAGTGGCATGTAATCCATTTTTCTTATTTCTAATGAACTCAGTTTTGGCCAAGAATCGACTAAACCTATAGCTCTGATATCAATAAATGTAACACCCATCTCCTGTATACCTTTTTGTACACGAGATACATATCACATCACTTTTAAAACATTTACTTATTTGAAAACCCGTAAAAGTTTGTTTAAAATTTTAAAACCACACAATTTAACACAATAATTAAGTATTCATTGAAATAAATTACTAAAACTATCACTTTAAATACATTAAAAATATTTCCTTAAGTTCAATTACATGCCAACTAAGTTTCCAAATGAGCGTGATTGTCCCAATGTTACTGACGAATCAACCTTTAATTGTTGATAGTTGTTGTTGCTGCACTCCTTACTCGGCAAAACTTTGGTTTTTACATACGCGTGAAATCAACACACGTTAAGATTTACTCATTGATGCATATTCTTGTAAAGAAACAACAATTTATTCATAAGCATATCCTGACTATCAAAACCATGATAATTCGTCTACTTCATGATCCTCCTTTACGATCTTTTTAGTTAAATCAACAAAATGACACTGTTTATGTCAAAATACACTATTAAGCATTTAGTCTTTCCTCTAAAGTCATTTAGCCTTTCATCCAACTTGCATGATTGGAACATTTCTTCCAAATTCCTAGTTAGGCATTTAATCTTTTACCCAAAGGCATTTAGCCTTTCATCTAACTTGCATTATTGGCACCTTTCTGCCAAATGCACAATTAGACATTTAATCTTTTACTTAAAGGCATTTAGCCTTTCATCTAACTTGCATTATTGGCACCTTTCTTCCAAATACACAGTTAGAATCTTTTACTTAAAGGCATTTAGCCTTGCATCTAACTTGCATGATTGGCACCTTTCTGCCAAATGCACAGTTAGGCATTTATTCTTTTAGTCAAAGGCATTTAGCCTTTCATATAACTTGCATGATTGGCACCTTTCTGCCAAGTGCACAGTTAGGCATTTAATCTTTTACTCAAAGGCATTTAGTCTTTAATCCAACTTGCATGATTGGCTCCTTTCTACCAAATGCACAGTTAGGCATTTAATCTTTTACTCAAAGACATTTAGCCTTTCATCTAACTTGAATGATTGGCACTTTTATTTTAAATGCAAATTTAGGCGTTTAATCTTTTACTCAAAGCCATTTAGCCTTTCATCTAACTGGCATAATTGACACCTTTCTAATAAATGCACAGTTAGGCATTTAATCTTTTATTTTAAAATAGTTCTTACCTTAAAAATTATTCAGAATATCAATTCCACACACATTATAAACATATATAATATATGGTAAAACATACATTAATTTAAACATTTGAGGTGGACTTATTGTGCGTCTCCCTCAACTTATTACAATATATGCACTCACCTGATATGCTTCCCTAATATGTTGTAATGATGTCCAACTAGTTGGCAACTTTGTCCTTGCCCTTTTTCTTGCTTGACTTAAGAGCTTAGTTATAATCTACACAAGCACTCATTTAGTACAAATTCCATACAAATGTTAGTATATTATCTAACATTTATACGTTAATAATACTCAAAATTACAATTATTTTCAATTTCTATAACAATTTTAGCCTATCTTAAAATTCCTGGATCAATAGCATCGATACTCAAATCATTCCTTATACTTTAACATTTATTAAATTAAATCCTCAAAATTTTAAATTCTTTCAAAATAGTCTCTAACCTACCATTTGGGGTATTACAGTAATTATGTTATAACAACTTTCAAAGAACTCAGAACGTCCCAATATGTCAAAGTAGATAAAAATATCTACCCCTTTCGTCTGGCGTTGTCAATTAAAAAACTTCTAATTTGATAATTAACCCGGGAATTAACACCATGTTTAGGCAAAAAATAAAGCAACATGACAAGGAAAAGATGTTAGAAAAATTAATAATGAAAGAGAGAAAATGTATGTTAGTGAAATATGAAAAAGATTAAATTCAACTTGTAAATGAACCATAAAATACAGTGAATAAAACACATAGAGGAAATTAAAATCCTAACGCATGTGTTCTAGTTCACGAGCATTTATTCAAAATAATCTATCGAATAAATTAAAGTGTGAAGGTTAGAGTTCATTTATCCATTATGTACACTTATTTGGGTACCTACGGATAGAGCTTCGACATGGTCTATTGCAAGTGCTGTGTGTGAGGAGAAATTTTAAAAACTTTGACAAACAACCACACACAAAATTGACCTAAAACAAAACAAAAATTTCAATATCTGAAAATCAATCAAATACAAACATTAGTATAAAAGGATATAAAATAAAATAAAATATAAAAATTGAAAGAAATCAAAAGAATCATGAATTAAATATAATTGAATTCTCAATTTTCAACTATAGAGACAATATATAATCGATTTAAGGCTTGATGCACTAAGTCCCCAGCAGAGTCGCCAAGCTGTTGTAACAGTCCCTTAAGCTCGGAACAAGTCTCGACTTATTTACGAAAAATTCGATTTTGTGAAGAAATGTTTTAGAGTCGTCATCAACCTTTTGGGTTAGGTAGGTCGAATACCTAAAAATTATTTTTTAAAAGAGTTTTTAAGAAAACATCAATTTAAAAGATAAACAAGTCTACGTGTAACAAAAAATTCATTTTTTTAATAAAAAAAGGTTCGAGGTCAATTACGCATGGGGAAGGATAAGCACCCCCACAACGCACAAAATTGGTATCTCATCGATTATAACTTGTCTCTAATAGTGGAAATCTAAGAATTCGAATATAAATTTAAGTTACGATCCTCTTATTCCAAATTCAATCACGTAGCTTCATTTAACGAGAAATTATAAGGAGAAATAAAAAATATTCCAATATTTCCAATCGAAGAGAAAATTATCCCCAAAATATTTTAGGACGAATATTTCTCTTTCCATCTGAAATAAAAAGAATATAATAATTTCTCTCAATAACTCATATTAAAATAATTGGATTCGACCAATAAAGAAAATTTAAGCTAATTAATCCAAATTACATATTTAATTGGAAAAGATAATGGATGTTCAATTATTTGAAAAGATCAAGACCAAATCCCTAATAAAAATTAGACGAATTGCTAGACAAGTTTAAATAAAAGAACATTTCCTTTTCCCTTTGATATTGATTAATTCTAAGCATCCTCAATTTTTAAGGTTCTTCTAGTAGGTTATTTGTTTATTTTAAAATATCGGAATATGACATCTAGTTACTTTAAGACAGTCATTTCTTAATATTTCAAAATAAATAAATACTACATTTAATCTAATTATGAAATCAACTAATTTTAAGGTGCTGGAAAGGACGTTATATGATATGAACGGGTCATTATTCGAATTATGAACGGTGTATTTATATGTTCACGTTGGTAAAATAATTTCCCAGAATTAGTTCTGCAATTGCTCTTATATTTCTCGCCACATTCTTCCCTTTCATTCCGTTTCTTCCATTAACATCCCAATCGATTTTGTTTGTTTCGAATCGCCTGATTTTAAATGACCATTTCCTTCGGATTACACGCTTCACTTCTTCAGGTGTTGGTGTATGGTAAGGAAAATTGAATCCATCCATTTTTGCCTCTTCAATCAGTGCCCAGTGATTAGGGGTGAGCAAAATCCGGCTAGATTCGGAAAACTGAATTTTTCGATTCAATTCGACTCGAATTGAGTTCGAGTTGCATTTTCATAAATTCGACTCGAAAAAATTTCAAATCTGAATCGAATTGTAAAATGCAACTCAAATAACTCGAAATTTTTAGTAATTAGTGAATTTATTTTTAAGTTTGACTGAATCTTTGGAGTTTATATATATATATATATATCACAATGAAAACAAATATGAAAAAATATATTTGTATTGTATATATGACTATATAAAGTCACTTTAATTGGAATCAAATAATATTATAATATTATAAAATATTTATAATTAAATTTAAACAGAAATTCGAAAAATCGACTCGACTTGACTCTAATTTTATAAACTCGAACCGACTCGAAAAAATTTCAAATCAAGTATGAGTTCTAAAATAAGACTCGTCAACTCAAATAACTCAAAATTTTTAACTCGACTCGATCGAACGCTAACCCGTACCAGTGATCATTAAGTCGTATACAAATATAACGTGAGAAATTGCAAGGTATAAATTCAGTGGCACATCCTCAAACTATGAATCAGATTTTAAATTAGACCCTAAAATTTAAAATGTTATCAAAGTTATGGTGTTGTATCAATATTCTCCAGCCATCGGCCTACCCTCATATCCGACATAGATAAATTTGTAAACACGTGTAGTTATTACATAATTGAATTTATCTTGAGAAAAAAATAACCCTTCTAATATATATTCATCGTCTTTTTCTTTTTAAAAAATAGATCGAAGCTATCCATATGATTAGGGATAGAACTGGATAAAATATTGGGAGGGACTCAATTATCTAACATCAAAGTTAATAGACCTAAAAATTAGCAGCGCTAAACATTGGGTGAGACTCAATTAATTTGAATGTATTGAAATTTAGTGATTAAATTAGAATCTAAGTGATAGCTAAAGGACATTTAATGTCATTAACCCAATTGCTAGCTAAGCATATAAAAGAGGAACATTGGTGAATTATTAGTACGATTCAAAATACGAGATTTTAAATTTTAAAAAATATATATATTTACAAATGAAATAACCACGGGTTCATATTTTTATTTCTTAAAATATTTATAATATTTTATTTAACATTTAAGTTTTTTTCATTAATTTTTTTTGAAGTACAAACAACTTAATATGTTGTTTATTATTAAATTATTATTATTATTATTATTATTATTATTATTATTATTATAAATTAAATTTACATGTTGAGTAAAATGTGATATAAATGAATTATTATGTTACAAATTTAAAAATAAATTGAATCAAATTAGGTGACTAAAATGAAATAAAAAACTCAAGTTTAATGATTACTTTGAAAAAAAATAATGGGGTGACGAAAACAGAACCGTAAAATTAGTTGAGTGACTAAATAAGTAATTTACCCAAGCTATTTTTAATAGAGTTAATTGCTAAGGTCAAACAAGATAACAATTTAAATTTCAGAAGTAAAAACGTCCCAAAAAATACTTTAGAGATAACTCGATACAAATGACATAATTTAAAGGGTAATGGTGATTTTAAGCCTAAAACTAACTCTAAGTAATAAAGAAATCTCGAAATAAAAGGACACCTCTTGCTTTCACCGAATAAAAATACCCCCTTTGACAAATAAAAATAAGAATAAAACCCAAAATCAAAATCCGACAATAAATAATTAAAACTAAAACTAAAAACTTTATATTTTGAATAAATACAGTTTGCTTTTTTCTCCAGTCACTCTCTCACAAAGCCCATTTCATGGGCAGGCACCCACCGAAGGAAATTCATTTGTTTAATTAAATTCCCATTTATCTTTTTCATCACTACGGAGATTATCGTCAATTGGATCACCGATTCTTACTTTTAAGTCTTTCAATAAATGACGTCTTGTTAAAAGTTTGATCCTTTGTTTAATTAGCAGAATTTGGAACTCCAACATAAAGATTATTAATAGTGTTGGGTTTCGAGTAATGTTCTTGCTTGGTTCATCGAAGAACTGGGACCTAGTTCCCCATTTGTCTTTTTCATCTCTATGCATATTATCGTCGATTTGATCATCGATTTTTTTTTTGTCTTTGAATAAATGACGTTTCGTTAAAAGTTTGATCCTTTGTTTAATTAACAGAATTTGAAACAGCAACATAAATATTATTAATAATGTTGGATTTTGTGTAATGTTATTGTAATACCCACAATTTTGATCAGTGACCAAAATGCAATTTTTAAAAGTTTGGTGCTCAAAGTATAAATTTTAATAAATTTTAATAAATTTTAGGGACCATAGTATAATTTTCAAAAGTTATGTATTTTGACCATGTAAATTAATAGCTCACTCCAGAGAACGACATTTTTTGTGGGAATCAGATTTTTAATACGAAATTTGTGTTAAAAGCTTAGTAAAAGTTCGAATAATCAGATAGAATCAAAAATTTGAGAAATTTTAAAGGATGATAAATTAAAAATGGAAATATTATTTCTATATTTTAAAATGATGGAAAATAATGTGGATCATTGGATTTGAGAATTATTTTCCATATTAATTATGGTCCGTTGGATGAAAACGACAAGATTGAAAATTTTGGAAAATGCATGGGTAAAGTTGTAAAGGGCAAATTAATTTGTTTATACTTGACTTTGGAATATGATAATTAACATGTGACAAGTTTTATGGTAATTATTAGGTTTCACTATGGGTAAAATTGTCATTTCTCATTAAATGAATTAAATGAATTTTTAATTCATTTAATCTTAATAAATGACAAATGTCCATGAAATTAACTAGAAATTTCATGAAAATCAATTTTTCTTCAACCTCAATTTCGTGGTGCTTCATGAACTAGGTAAGAGATTTTTTTTAATTTTCAAGCATTTTCCTTAGGATTTTGGATTAAAGCGTGAAATAGAAAATTAATCTATTCGAAGAGCTCTATCTTTTGGTACCTATTATGCATGCTAATCCTGCTTGAAATGCCTAGTTCCTAAATTTGGTGGATTGAAGGGGATTTTAGGTTTTTGTGATTTGATGATAGATTTTGATGTTGTTGGTGTTGTAGAGTTGTTTTCAAGCTTGTATGATGATTAAATCACTTGAAATCAAGAATATTGATGTTCGAATAAATTATAGGGTTTTGGAAAATTTATGATTTGACTAAATTAGGTTAGGGTATTCTTAAGACTAAAATGTTATAGACTGATGACAATGAGTTTTTATTGACATAAATATGTCAGAACTGATACATGAATATATTGTTAGAGAACAATGTATTGGATTAACCCGCCATGAGCATATGTCTTGGATTATTATGTGATGGTCACGATATTGCTCATGTTGACAACTATATGTATGTTCCTTAGACTTGAGATCATTACTATCTCAACATATATTGTTTTATGTTTTGATACAGTTAAACATGCTCTATAACTGGTTGCACTGCAAAGATTGTTTTTGAATATACCTCGATATATGTAGTGGGATGTGAATGATTAAGATAAGATTTGTCCTTCCTACATAATAGGAAATATATCACAAGCCACTTGATTGAGTGGGACAATAAATGCATGGCCATGCTAGAATAAGTTGATATGAGATATCACAAATTATTCGTTAGTTATAGTCAACTTTAGATATCAAGAAACAATATATGAACTATACAAGTGTGACTATTGCAGGACTACTCTAGATGTAAAGGACAAAAGGATGTAATACATAAAATAGTTAATCACGAAGATGATATGTCAAATCATGATTTCTTGTAACTTAGGTGAGAATGATATATTGCTAGATGTCACTCATTATTTGTAATATTAGAATGGTTCTAATAATTACTACTAATGTCAAAAGAACCTGTAGGGTCACACCCTAGGGTTGAAATGAGCAAATATGACAATTTGTAGTACATTTTTAATATCTATATCTATATATATCTATATCTATATCTATATCTATATCTATATCTATATCTATATCTATATCTATATCTATATCTATATCTATATCTATATCTATATCTATATCTATATCTATATCTATATCTATATCTATATCTATATCTATATCTATATCTATATCTATATCTATATCTATATCTATATCTATATCTATATCTATATCTATATCTATATCTATATCTATATCTATATCTATATCTATATCTATATCTATATCTATATCTATATCTATATCTATATCTATATCTATATCTATATCTATATCTATATCTATATCTATATCTATATCTATATCTATATCTATATCTATATCTATATCTATATCTATATCTATATCTATATCTATATCTATATCTATATCTATATCTATATCTATATCTCCATCTCCATCTCCATCTCCATCTCCATCTCCATCTCCATCTCCATCTCCATCTCCATCTCCATCTCCATCTCCATCTCCATCTCCATCTCCATCTCCATCTACATCTACATCTACATCTACATCTACATCTACATCTACATCTACATCTACATCTACATCTACATCTACATCTACATCTACATCTACATCTACATCTACATCTACATCTACATCTATATCTATCTATCTATATGTGTGTGTGTATTTGATATACATACAATTTTAATTATCCCGAATATAGTAAGTAAACATTAAAAGAATGTAATTATGATTACAATTCTTTTAATGGATATTTAATTTAGAATAATTAAATAAGGAAAAAATAGACATTAAAGAATGTAATTCATATTATAACTCTTTTAATGGATATTTAATTTGAATTAACTGATTAAGAATTTAATTAATTCAAAATAACTAAACCATAAAGGTTAGTGTAACTCGGGTTTATAAAGATAAGTAAGGTCTAGCATCCAGTTTGATCTTTAGCCAATTTTCTCAAAACCATTTTTTGGAAAAAAGTTAAAATTTTCCTTTCAACCAGGTTTACTCAGTAGAGGCCGAGGCATTTTTGCAGAGGCTTATGATTCGAACCGTTTGTGATCACCATTAGTCGCTGCTATCTTTGTTATTTTTTTTTCAAGGAACTGAATGTAAGTAATAGCATCCCTTCATCCTGATTTTGGATAAACATACATGGATTGTTGGTGAGACCGTCTCATTTTGTTTCCGTTGTGCTATGGGGTGCGCCGATGATCCCAAAAGTGGTATCAAAGCTACATGTACAATCCATATTCGGGTCAAAATTCTTGGTTGATGCGATATGTATGATATGCCTATTTTTTACTATTTTTGGCGAGTATGTGTTTCGAATGTATTCAAATCAATGAGTGTCGTGATTAATCTGTTAATCCAATTAAAAATAATAATTACAATTGTTGATTAAATGTTAATCAAAAGTTTGTTGTTGTACGATTTTGATGTTCGTATGTTAATTGTTAACATGATGAACAATAGTTATGTGATAGTAGATCGCATTCGGTAGAGGAACAATGGTTGTTCCATTATGAAAATACTTGGGTTTAATAAATCCCAAAACCACGATTTTGTTGATAAATTTTCTCAAATCGTGAGGTTTTTCCATAGAAAATAAGTATTGTTTGTTAAAAAATTTCCCCTTGACCTCGTAGGCTTCACCCCAAAAAATATTGTATGCCCATATTGGTTGTTCATAATAAACTTGTGATGGCATGTGTATGATATGTTTGGTTTGTATGGTGTTTGACTTACATGGTTATGACCCATATATTTTCATTAGTTGTAAAATTTTTAAATATGACCTGCGAGTCATTCCCCTCTACACTTATGTTTTATTTCTCTTCTCATTTTTCTCCCTCGTATGTAAAATGAGTTTCTAAAATTGTAATTATATGAAGATTCAAAGGAACAAAAGATTGGACCGACTAAAGGCGAGAAGATGCTTTAGAAGTAGTCTTAGTATTTAGTATTCTTGATTCTCCTATTGGCTTGGGATGGGTCACCTTAGTTATTTCTTCAGGGTTATAACCATTGCATTTGATTTACTGCTTTATTTTTATGTTGTATACAATGTTTGATATGGCAGCTTGCTAAATCTATTGATGAAACCAATAAGGGACTAACATTAAAATGAACATCGATGAGATAATTATGAAATCCCTCTAAATAATTTAAGTTAATTTTAACCACCCAATATTTTCCCTCGTTAAGGCTTCGATAGATATTATGTGGGTTTTGCCAAAGAAGTGGCACATATGTCTATCTTAGTTAAACGCGAAGAATAAGCAAGTGATATTCACAAGTTGAAATATTCGTAATAACTTAGCTATGTTATTCTAATATGATTAGAAACCTATGATAACTCCGTAAAAGGCCATAATTAGGGACTTTTCAATTACGTTATTGACTATCTAAGAGCTCATATAGGATCATATATATGCATTTAGGAGTATATAGTTGCATGTAGTTGAAATATATGTTGTCGTGACATTTTATTTTGTAAACGGCGTTGCGTTATGGGAAAATGTTTTGTCTAATGATGTACATGATTTGGGAGGAAGAATAAGTGAGGAGAATTGCCATGACATGCTGGGAATCCTGCGTAGAATGCAAATGCCAACTCAGACGACATTCCAGAAGCGGAAAAGGCAAAAGAATATATTTTTAAGACCCAGTTATCCCTATCTTCACGTGGCTCAAGCCGCTAGTCACCCAAGATGGAATATCTGCCACCTGGGTCGGCTGATCCTATCGGCACGTGCGCCCAACTGCAAGCTACCCAAGAGAGGACCACACCCAACTTCCCAGGAGGGGACCACTGCCAGCTATGCTACACCCCCTCACGTGAAGGAGAAAAGTTCGGGGTATCCTAGGAATTTTAATACAAATTCCTAGGTTTATTCCCCACAATAAATAGGAGAGGAAGCCACCTGACCAAAGAGACTTGACATGCCGTTTTGAGCTTAATTTAAAAAAGAAAAAGATATCTCCTTTTTCCGTCAATCATTTTTTCTGTGGCATTCCTCCATTAACAAGCTAGATGGAGTGGCAAGCTAGGCGTATGACAGGAGCTAGCGAGCTAGGGCAGTTCGTGGTGGCCGAGAGGAGCTTCAGAAGTGCACGTTGAAGGCTTTTCCTCCATCCCTTTGTTGTTTGCTTTCATTTATTTTAGTTGGGTTGTATGGAACATATTAATTTCATGTATTGTTACTTGGAATATTCGAACCCCACCATGAAATAGTCTTATTTGGTGGGAGTTCCTTATGGATACTTAGGTTTTATTTTAATGGATAGTTTCTTTTGTATGTTGTTATTTGTCTTGCTTATGACTTTTAATGCCTTAAGCTTGTAGGTGCTATGAGAATAGCCATTCATTAGGAGAATGCTTAGTGTTCTAGAGAATGACCTAGTAACATATTGTCGTCACTCATTTTCGCCCGGGGTGCTATTTAATATATATAATATATATAGAATTTTGAAAACATATATAATATATAGTTTTTGAAAAAGTTTTGAAAACTTATATATATATATAGTTTTTGAAAATATCTTGAAAATATATATAATATATAGTTTTTGAAAACATTTTGAAAACGTATATATAATATATAGTTTTTAAAAATATTTTGAAAATATATATATTTTGAAAATATATATATAGATATGGTTTTTGAAAACATATATATAATGTATAGTTTTTGAATTTTTTTTTGAAAATATATATAATATATAGTTTTTGAAAATATTTTGATTATATATATATATATAGTTTTTGAAAACATTTTGAAAAAATATATATAATATATAGTTTTTTGAAAATATTTATATGTATATTATACATTATAGTATAATATTATATATTATTTAATGGGAACAGTTTCTCTTTAGATCACATTAGCATGTTTTATCGGAAGATGACAGGATATGTAGGAAATAATCAACATCTAATTCATTGCTTCCAGGAGAGTTTGTCTGGTTCAGCCATCCGGTGGTACAATCAGCTGAATTGATCTTATATCAAGACCTGGAAAGATCTAGCCAAGTCATTCTTAGAACAATACAAGCATATAAACGATATGATACCTAATCGAGTCATGTTACAAGGCATGGAGGAGAAGCATAAACAGAGTTTCAGATAATATGCATAGGGATAGAGGGATTTTGCTGTGCAGGTTTATCCACCCTTGGATTAGAAGGAAACCATGAAGCTCTTCGTGCAAACCTTGAAGACTCCTTACTTCGGGCACCTAGTTGCAATTACATCAAAAAAAAATTCTGACTTAGTTATGGCCGAGGAGATGATTGAAATGGCCATAAAACAAGGCAAGATCGAGAGAGGGGAATAAAACAAGAAACCTCATATGAAGAAGAGAGATAGATAGATTAATAACATCAACACCTACAACTCTAATAAAGGTGTTACAATCTCCAACTAAAAAACAACTGTAGCTGTACCATCAGGTACTTCTAGTCAAAATCCAAGGGAACCTAGAATAGAAAGAGAAAAGAAGCATTTTGATCTTATTCCCATGACATACAAGGAACTGTATCAACAACTCTTTGACACTCATGTAGTGTCACCATACCCGGTGGAACCTATAAAGCCCCCATACCCCATATGGTACGATGAGAACGCCCACTACGAATATCATGGTGGTGTGCTGGAGCACACTATTGAGAATTACCTCGCGTTCAAGAGGATCCTGCAAAAAATGCATAACAAGAATTGGATCCACTTTGACTCGGGAGCACCAAATGTTGCACAAAATCCTTTGTCTAATCATCAAGAAACTGGGATTAATACAGTTACCACATATAAAGGCAGGAAAGTTAAAACTGGTGTTTCTGAAATAAAATCTCCTTTGGTTTGGGTATAGAGACAAATGGTGAAACAAGGTTTATTGCACCACATTTTGATACATCAAGGAGTGGAGATGGTAACCACAGTTGTTACCACAATGAAGAAGGGCATGAAGTGCAAGATTGCCCGGAGTTTAAATATTTGATCCATATAACACCCATAACCCGTATAATTATACCTATATAGATTATAGGTGTCACACGATTTTCTAAAACCATTTCCATTTTTTCAAGTGATTTAAAATTTATTTTCTTAAAATGGTAAATGATATTATATAAATATCATATCATATGAATTGTTTTTCATTATAACCAATTTAAAAAAAAAGATTTTTTATGAATAATAAATAGTAACAGTGAACAGTAACCATGAATAGTACTGTGAACAGTGGGGGTATCGATTTCCTTGTAGCCGGGAATCGGTTCCCCATTTATATACATATAAATTCATAAAAATTAACCTTTCATCACTATAAAAATTTCCAAAATTTATTCAACAAATAAATTAAACATTTTCAAATTACATGCCAGTATCTAAAATCAAATTCCATTATAGGATGTCTTACTGATATTGAAATATACCTCTCGATGGTTGATGTCACTTTGAACTCTTTAATCCACTATTGGCTTTTTACCTACGCGTGAAAATCATCACATGCTAAGTATATACTTAGTGAGGCAATTTAAAACAATAAAAGTGCAATACAATTCATGCATGATTTTCAATGTCAAAATCAAAATACCATTTAATCATGTTACTAGCATATCCAATATTTATCATGATTAAAATAATAAAACTTTCTTACCAATATACATATCATTTATCCCATAAGCTCGTAAGCTTATTTTACCAATATACTTACCATTTAATCCATAAGCTCGTAAGCTTATTTTACCAATATACTTACCATTTAATCCATAAGCTTGTAAGCTTATTTTACCAATATACTTACCATTTATTTTTATAAGCTGGTAAGCTTATTTTATCCATATACTTTCCATTATTCCATAAGCTGGTAAGCTTATTTTCCTGGTTACCATTTATTAACCAATAAACCATAAATCATAGCTTATAGCCCAATATACAACCTTGAGGACCCTAGGTATTCGAGTACTTTTTGCACCGTAGTGTTACACATAAGGTCGTGTCCACCATATACACCGAAGTGTATTACACATAAGGTCGTGCCCACCATATACACTGAAGTGTATTACACATAAGGTCGTGCCCACCATATACACCGAAGTGTATTATAAACCTGCAGTTGCTATACTCTATGGCATGCCAACTATACCCTGTCCCTCAATGACTTACTTGGGCATATAGTCTATTTTATTCAATCCATCCATGGCAAAGTATATTATCAAATTTAACATTGGGCAGTTCATACCCGAAAATATTCATGGTAAAATATCACATTTTTCATGATCAATGCATTTTAATTTCATACTCTGACATATCAATGTCAATTTAAAAAAATGATATAAAATCATGCTGATATAAACAAGGTCGACTTATCGCAAGTCCTCCTAATGATGTATAAAACATCCATGTATAATTTCATGCATGTATTGCACTCACCTTGACACTTTATAAAATCCACAATATGTGCCTCACTATGTTCCACAATAAACCCTTTTTATACTTGACTTGCTTCGATCGCAAATCAACCATTAATCTATATAAATCACAATTTCATAATGATACATATGTTAGTATTGTACTAACATAAACATATCCCAAAACAATTCCATAATATACTTGAAACTCATTTTCTATCAAATATTTAACACTTAATAATTCCTTTTTAAAATTGGAACCAATTTTTCCAATTTACTCAAAATGGTCCTTCACCATTTTATCACTAAAATTCTTAATGCCAATAATTCCAGAATTGAAATTATTTCCATTCAAATGCTTTTACAAAAGCATAATTACCTTTAAGTACCCCAACTATGCAAATGTTGTACTTAAATCACAAATCTTTTCAAACTTCCAAAATAGTCATATTTCACATCTAACACTCATTTGAATTCCAAAACAACAATTTCCAGCATAGTAAATCAATTATATAACACTTACACAACAACCCATAAATTTTCCAGAATTTACGAATTGATCCCAATCTTTTTCAAAACCTACAAAATTGTCCCCAATTTTTCTAAGGCTTGTAGAATATTTCCTTCATCATTTCCAACCCATATATAATTATTCCATAATTTTTCTCACTCAAACAATTCATGGCCGAAATTTAAAGAACAAGTTTTAGAAAGATTAAACATGTTCTAATTATCATACATACTTGAATATGAATCTACAACATGTAAATCATCAAGATTTATCATCAATTTCACGAATCCTATCATGAACATAAACCCTTAGATTTTGGATCTTTGAAATCCAACAAGATTAGAAAGCAATATTGGTACCAAATGATAGCATTTTTCGCTTAGATCACTTTCCTATCTCACGACATAACTCCAATTCCAAAGGAATTAGCTCAAAAATTGAAAATAGAATATTTTCTTACCTTCAAGCTTTCTCACGTGAAGATGCTGGAGAAGATGAACATTTAGCATGATATTTTAGATTCATATCATGCTTATCATCTTTTAAAATAATATTTAATCATTAACTTGAGAAAATACCAATATACCGTTAATATAACTTCATAATTACATTAAACCAAGATACATATCCTTATCATCTTTAAAATAATTTAAATATCATCCTTGTCATCTTTTAATAGTCAAAGATGAACAAATTAGTTTTCCACTTTACCGTTTTGCCCTTTCAATTTCTAAAAATTGCAATTCAGTCACTTTAATCAAACAATTCAAATTAAACATTAAATTAAACCATTAAGTATTATTTTCCAACATTTTAAAAATATGAAAATAATATTTTTATTTCTTATTTTCGTGACCAAATTGTAATTTTTCCAAAATTACATTTTGGTCCCTAAACTTTCCAAAAAATTATACTTTGATCACCAAACTTTACCAAATTTATAATTTGGTCATTAAATAAATCCATTTATGAAATAAAATTCTTTTTGGGAAAATCACCACTTAATTCCTTAAACTTTTCCTAATTTTCTACTTTAACCATCAACTTTCCAAATTTTCATTTTGGTCATTATCTAAATTTTTTCGTATTACAATCCAACTCATGATGGATAGGAAGGAGCTGGAATTCTATGACAAAATCCAAGACTCTCCAGAAGCAGATGTTTGTGCGACTGGAGAGTCATACAAAAGCGGATATGGCAGGGGTCGTCCTTTGGTAATTACCCCTAAAGTGATAGTAGAGAAAACGCAAGAAAATGTGGTGATCACAGCACCCCGACCTTTTTTTACAAGGATGGCAAGCAAGTGCCTTGGAAGTATGAATGCCAAGTAAGCATCCTGAAGGAATATGACAACAAAGTAGGGTATGCTGTGGGGAAACACTACTCCCAAGAGAATAAGTCCCCCATAGACCACTTGAACCCTTCAAAGGGGATGTGCTAACAATAAACGAGACAATAAAAGAAGAAGAAGCTATAGAGTTTATGAAATTTTTAAAGCACAACGAGTAGAATATCGTAAACCAATTACATAGCCTGCCAACATATATTTCAATGTTAACACTGCTACTAAGTTCAGAAGCACATAGGGAAGCACTTTTGAAGGTTCTAAATCAGACGTTTATGCCACAAGACATACCGGTCAGCAAGATGGATCGACTGGTTAACAATATTTAAGCTGATAATCTCATCTCATTTTCTGAGGATGAGATTCTGTTTGGAGGAAGAGGTCGAGTTAAGGCATTACATATCACTACTCATTGTAAGGGGTACACCTTACCAAGTGTGTTGATTAATAATGGTTCAGCCCTTAATGTGATGCCTTTAGTTACGTTGAAAAGGCTTCCAGTAGATCCTTTCCACATGAGAACATGCGAGAGTGTGGTCCGAGCATTTGATGGGACCAAGAGAGAGGTAATTGGAAAGATTGAGGTGCCTTTAACTATAGGACCTGCTATTTACATTATTGAATTTTTGATAATGGACATCATGCCTTCCTACAACTACCTTTTGGGAAGGCCCTGGATCCATCAAACTAGATAATATCATCTACGCTACACCAAAAAGTCAAGTTTGTCATTGATGTGCTCTTATAATTGTTAATGCTGAAGAAAATATCGTAGCGAGTGTGACTATTGACACCCCATACATAGAAGTAAATGATGGAGCGGTATAATGTTAGTTCCGTTCCATAGAGTTTGTGAATGCCACATTTGTGGCTGAAGGAGGAAGGATCCCCAAATCGTGACTTTTCGAATGCACAAAAATGTAGATCAAGTAGACCTTGGGAAAAGTGCCAACGTAGGAAGAGGATTCGAGAATCTGTTGCAAGGAAAGATCAACCCCGTCTTTACTATAACAAAGCTAGATCAGTTTGGGCTTGATTTTCATCTCAGTTAACAACAGGAGATGAAGGAAATCCAGAAAGGTCGAGACAGAAGGTTGGCCAGATTGAACGAAAAAGATTTTCAATGGGAACCCATTGTTTTTCCACCTTTTTATGAGACATTTAAATCCGGTGGTTATGAGTTTGGGACCACCTCACCAGATTTGGAGGTTGCTTTGAAAGATTGAAGTATTAACGTTATAACCACAGAGGATGCCGAAAATACGGATAGGTCAGGAATCCACACCTTTTCACCTGGGTCAGTGCTTAACAACCGCACGACTGAAGAATTACCTGTGGTTTTCAAATTTCTTTCAGAGTAATACACAAACTTTCTCTATTTGCCCACACCCGGGGTAATAGGTGATCTTTTGTAAGGGAGAATAAATGTTTTTTTAAATTCAATAAAAGATGCAGTTTCTTTCATAGCAAATATTTTTCTTATTTCATTTATTTTGAATTCAATTTTCTTCCATTTAGTACTTCGTTTCATTCTCTTTGGAATTTAATTTTCAGTCATTCTGTATGTAATATTTTCCTCTCATGCATACACATTTCATTTCTCCTTCATGTCCCAAGATAATGATAATACAGGTGCTGATGATCCCGACCCAGAAGTGGATGTTGAACAGTTCGATTATCTTGGGGAAGTTGATGAATGTGAAAATGAGTGTGGTTTACCTTCCAAGTTGTAAAGGATGGTAGAAAGATAAGACAAGCAAATATTTCCACATGAAGAGAAAATCGAAGTCCTGAATCTGGGTACAAAAGAGGAAAGAAAGAAAGTCAAATTTGGCACAACTCTCTCGAATGTAGCAAGACAAAACTTAATATTCTTACTTCATGAATACAAAGATGTGTTTGCATGGTCGTATCAAGACATGCTGGGGCTAGATACAAATATGGTAGTCCACAAACTACCTATCAAACCATAATGCAAACCCGTACAAAAAAAGCTAAGGAGAATGAGCCTTGAAATGCTCCTTAAGATCAAAGAAGAGGCGAAGAAATAGTTCGATGCCGACTTCCTTAAAGTGGCCAAGTATTCATAATAGGTGGCTAACATAGTGTTGGTTCTAAAGAAAGATGAGAAAGTACATATGTGTGCCGATTACCGAGACCTTAACAAGGCAAGTCCCAAAGATAACTTTCCTCTGTCGCACATAGACACTTTGGTTGACAATATGCTAGGAACGCTTCCTTCTCGTTCATGGATGAATTCTCAAGATATAATCAGATTAAAATGCATCCTGAGGATATGGAAAATACCACATTCATCACAATGTGGGGAACTTCCTGCTACAAGGTGATGCCTTTCGGATTAAAGAATGCTAGGGCAACATATCAAAGAGCTATGGTAACCTTGTTTCATGACATGATGCATAAATAAATTGAGGTTTATGTTGATGGCATGATTATCAAGGCATAAACTAAAAATGAACATGTGGAGAATCTGAGAAAGCTCGTTCAAAGATTAAAAAAGTTCCAACTAAGACTGAACCCCAGCAAGTGTACTTTCGGGGTAACATCCGGAAAGCTATTAGGTTTCATGGTCAGCAGGAGAGGCATTGAAATCGATCCAGTTAAAGTCAAAGCCATCCAGAATTTACCTCATCCACAAACACAGAAAGAGGTTCGAGGTTTTTTGGGCAGGTTAAATTACATAAAGCGGTTTATATCTTAATTGACCGACAAGTGCGATCCAATTTTCCATATTTTTCAAAAAAACAACTCTGGAACATGGGTGAGGATTGTCAAACTGTATTCAGGAAAATAAAAAAATACTTATCTCGCACACCTATCTTAATATCCCCCATCCAGAGAAAACCTCTATTCTTGTATTTATCCATATTCGAGAATTCAATTGGATGTATTATGGGTCAGCATGATGAATCCGGGAGGAAGGAAAGGGCCATTTACTACATGAGCAAGAAGTTCACTGATTGCGAGGTCAAATATCCTCACATCGAAAAGGTTTGTTGTTCTTTAGTCTGGGCTACACGTAGGCTCATACAATACATGTTGTACCATACCGCTTGGTTGATTTCCAAATTAAACCCACTAAAGTATATGATAGGTGTGCCTGCTCTCTCTGGAAGGTTAGCCCGATGGCAGATGCTGCTATCCAAATTTGACATCGAGTACGTGAGCCAAAAAGATATAAAGGGAAGTTCCATATTTGATTTCTTGGAAAGCAGAACTACTAAAAATTACGAGCTACTAGACTTTGCCTTCCTAGACGAAGACTTGATGGCCACATATGATGGGAGTGCCTGCTCTCTCTGAAAGGTTAGCCAGATGGCAGATGCTGCTATCCAAATTTGACATCGAGTACGTGAGCCAAAAAGCTATAAAGGCAAGTGCCATATTGGATTTCTTGGCAAGCAGAACAGTTGAAAATTATGAGCCACTGGACTTTGACTTCCACGCGAAGACTTGATGGCCATATCCTTAGAAGATACAAGTATTTCCACATGCGATTTCTGGAAAATATATTTTGATGGTGCATCAAATGCATTAGGATATGACATTGGGGCAATACTAGTCTCCCTTGAAGGAAATCATTACCCATTCACTAGCGGACTAAATTTCGATTGAACCAAAAACATTGCAGAGTATGAGGCTTGTGTTTTGGAGATTTGAGTTACTATTGAATAAAATATAAAGACCTTACAGGTATATGGAGATTCGACTATAGTGATTTATCAGCTCTTTGGAGAATAGAAGACGAAGGATGTAAAGGTGGTGGAGTACCAAAAGCTAATATTGGATCTACTCAAAGAATTTGATTAAGTCTCTTTCCATGATGTGCCTAGAGAAGAAAACCAAATGACTAATGCTTTAGCTACCTTAGCAGCCATATTCAAGGTAGGAAGGGGGTCTGATATGATGCCAATTGACATACAATCGTATAAGTACCTGACTTATTGTTACCAAATTGAGGAAGTAAAATACACTAAGCCCTGATACCATTATATTCTATAATACATCAAAAACTGAAGTTATCTAGAGGAAGCCACTGAATTTGATAAAAGAACTATTAGAAGGATGGCAGCTGGATATGTTCTTGATGGAGAAACCTTGTACAAGAAAAGCCATGTTCAGATACTGTTGAGATGTGTAGATGCAGAAGAGGAAAATATGATATTAGAAGAGGTACATAACAGAGTTTGCGGAATGCATGCGAATGGACATATGATGTCGAGACAAATTATGAGATGCGGATATTTGTAGTCCACAATAGAAAGAGACTGCATCAATTATGCTAGAAGATGTCATAAATGTCAAATATATGGGGATAAAATCAATGTTCCACCTTAATCTCTTCATGTAATGACCGCACCATGGCCATTCTCTATGTGGGGCATGAATGTTATTGAGAAAATTCATTCGAAGGCTTTAAATGGTCATCATTTCATTCTTGTGGCAATCGACTATTTCACGAAATGGATAGAGGTTGCATCATATGCTATTGTCACTCAATCCATAAGTTCTTGGAAAAAGAGACCATATGTCGGTATGGTTTACCTGAAATAATCATTATCGATAATGCCACGAACTTGAACAATAAGATGATGGACGTTGATTATGAATAATTTAACATAAAACATCACAAATCTACTATTTATAGATCGAACAAGCGGAAAATAAAAACATCAAGAAGATAGTGGAGAAAACAACTGAGACATACAAGGATTGGCACGAGAAATTACCTTTTGCTTTGTTTGCTTACAGAACCTCAGTACGAATTTCGACTGGGGCAACCCCATTCTCATTAGCATATGGGATGGAGGTAGTACTGCCCATTGAAGTAGAGGTTCCATAACTCCGAGACTTGTCAGTAGTTAAATTAGATGATGAAGAATGGGTCCAAACTCGATATGATCAGTTGAACCTAAAAGAGGAAAGTGGTTGAAAGCCATTTACCATGGTCAACTCTACCAAAAATGAATGATTTGAGCACATAATACAAAGGTGCAACCAATAGTATTCCACGAAGGAGATCTTATACTAAAGAGGATTTGGCCAATTCAAAAAGATTTTAGAGGAAGAAGGATGCCAAATTCGGAAGAACTTTAAGTCGTAAAAAAGGTTTTATCTGGAGGAGCACTAATTCTAATTGAAATGGATGGGCTGGAACTGCCAAATCCCGTTCATTCAAATGCAATAAAAAATATTTTGCTTAGGGTGAAAACCTGAAAGGGCACACTGAGTTGAAAAAATGAGAAAAGAAAAACAATTAGGGTGAAAACCCGAAAGGGTGCCTTAAATTGAAAAAATAAAAAAAGGTGGGTCCAAGATGAAACCCCGCAAAGGCCGTCTTGAAACCAAGGATGGATCCAAGTTGATTTAACGATTCGGAGAAATTTTACACTTCCGAACATTGTCGCATTTTCAAAGTACCCTTGAAAAAGGTTGTACTCAAAAGTCATCAGATGACATATCAGTTCAAAAGCACCCACATTATTAAGATCTAATGCATCTATTTATATTTCTTTTATGTATTAACTTTTCAGAATATTTTTCGTATACTCTGTTCCTTTTTCCTTATAAATGGCTTTACAGAATGTTTGTCATATACTCTGTTTTATTTTCCTTGTAAATGACCTTCCATAATGTTTTTCATATACCCTGTTCCTTTTTCCTTATAAATAAATATGGTTGTTTCTCTAAGTCAATTCCTTTTAAGCATCTTGGGTTGAATTTAAACTTAGTGATTTATTCACTTTTGAAAAGATAATTGTGTATTATTGTACAAAGATTTTTTTTGAAAGGTACAGATATTTGAAATCCGATTAAGGCTTATACACTATACTTGATATAACTCAAAGGCATTGTCCAAACCAAGACTGGAAATAACATTCTATACATCGGATTTAAGCATGGTAAAGAATCCAAGATCAAGATCAGAAATTCAAGATTCCAGAATCAAGAGTCATCAAGACTGACAACCAGAGATTGAAAATTTATCTCCAAATCCTAAAATAACATATTTTACATATTCATTTTAGGAACACATAAGAGCATTGCATCCATACCAATCATATGATGATTGTAATAATACATTTATTTACTGATTTTATTGAATAAAGGCATTTCCAATATTATTTTCAGTTATATGTCTATGTTTAACATAAACTGAAAGATAATAAAGGCCATATAATAACATTATTAAAAGATCCATAGTCAAGTATTATTATGGGCATGAACAATAATAATACGCTTAAGACTAACATGTTATTAATTGATGACAAGGAGTTTTCATTGACATAGAGATGTCAGAATTGATACATGTTTATATTATTAGAAAACAATGTATTGGATTGACCCATCACGAGCATATGTCTTGGATTATTATGTAACGGTCATAACATTGCTCATGGTGATGACTATATGTATGATCCTCAGACTTGAGATAAATGTCGTCCCAACATATATTGTTGTATGTTTTGATACACTTAAACATGCTCTGTAACTGGTTACACTATAAAGACTGTTATTGAATATATCTCGATATATGTAGAGGGGTGTGTGTGGTTAAGATAGGATTTGTCAATCCTACATAATATGAAATATATCACATGCCACTTCATTGAGTTAGACTAGAAATACATGGCCATGCTCGAATAAGTTTATATGTGATATCACAAATTATTCGTTAATTATAGTCTACTCTAGATATCAAGAAACAATATATGGGCTATACAAGTGCGACTATTCTAAGACTTGTGGCTATTCTAGATATAAAGGACAAAAGGATGTACTACATAAAAGAGTTAATTACGATGATGATATGTCGAATCATAATTTCTTGTAAATTAGGTGACTATGATATAGTGCTAGATGTCACTCATTGTATGTATTATTAAAATTGTTCTAATAATTACTACTGTTATAAGAACCTATAGGGTCACACCCTAGGATTGAAATAAGCAAAGATGTATAATTTTTTGTATGCTACTAAAATATATCTGGAGTTAATATATATATATTTGATATACATATGATTTTAATTATCCTGAATATAATAAGTAAGGATTAAAAGAATGTAATTTAGATTACAACTCTTTTAATTGATTCAGAATAATTAAATAAGTTTTTTAAATAAACATCAAAGATTGTAATTCATATTATAAGTCTTTAATGTATATTTAATTTGAATTAATTAAATAATATTTTATTTATTAATTTGAAATAACTTTAAAAACCCTAAGATGTTAGGGTAATTGATATATTTAAACGAGGTAAGGTCTAGCAACAGTTTTTTTAACTTCAGTCATTTTTTTCAAAACCAATTTTGGGAAAAGAAAATTTTTATCTCAATCGGGTCAACTAAGTAGAGGCCGAGACGTATTTTTGTGGAGGCTTACGATTTGAATTGTTCGTGATCACTAGTTCTCGTTGTTGTCTTTGCTGTTTTTCAAGGAACCCATTATAAGTATTCGCATCATTTCCTCCCGATTTTGGTTTTACGTACTTGGATCGCTGGTGAGACCATCGAGTTTTGTTTTTGTTGCGCCGTGTGTGCGCCAACAGTCACAACACATAGTTTTATAGATTCTTGTTAGAGTCAATTTCAACTTCACAGCAAAAGATATTAAACTCAAAGCGATGCAATTTACAAGATTAGATTTCAACTTCATAATGAAGGACATTCAATTCAAAGGTCAACTTCATAGCAAAGGAGCCATCCACGATTTTAACTTCACGAAGAAGGATATCGTATGGATTGACCTAGTGTCACAATTAATAAGTCATCTGCAACAACAGGGGGTTATCTCCCAGCTAATTACATTATAACTCAAGGCAAGAATAGTTATCTGTTAACGAGAACTTTTGAGTTCGATTCCGTTCAGCTCGATGACGTATTTACCGCAAGGTAGCAGCAAGGAACTACTTTCGGGTCAAATTTTCATACTAATGTCTTTAACAATCTTAATTTGAAATTTCAAGCTTAGAAGTCAACCATTCTCACCACCCATATGCACCGAACGAAAATTTATGCCTTTTTTTCTTTGCTTTATTTTGATAATGGGTAAAGAGGGGTAGCTGTAGTCACTCATTTTTGCCTAGGGTGGTATTTAATATATATATATAATATAGAATTTTGAAAACACACACATATATATATATAATATAGTTTTTGAAAATATCTTGAAAATATATATAATATATAGTTTTTGAAAACATTTTGAAAATGTATATAAAATATATAGTTTTTGAAAATATATATAATATATAGTTTTTGAGAATATTTTGAATATATATGGTTTTTGAAAACATTTTGAAAAATATAAATAATATATAGTTTTTGAAAATATCATTTTTGAAAATGTTTTGAATATATATATAGAGTTTTTGAAAATATTTTGAAAATATATATACATATAATATAGTTTGTTGAAAATATTTATATGTATATTATATATTATAGTATACTATTATATATGATTTATTATATTATTGTAATTTATTTATTATTTATTATTTTTATTTTCTTTTTGTTTTATTTGTTTTATTTATTTCCTTTGTTATTCGGCCTAAATAGTGAGTCCAGGGTCTAAGTCCAAGATTCAATTCCAAGTCCAGAAGGGATGAAAGAGCCCAACCAGGTAGCAAACCAACTCAGTTAAGAGTCCAATAAATGTTTAAGGTTTACCCTTTTGATACACGTGCCGCATCATCAGAACCGTTGGATTTGAACCAATCCAACAGTTCATACATGTAAGATCTTAGGGTTTCATCTTTTGACATCAGCACCACAACACCAAATCTGTGGAATCTGAATCAATCCAATGGCCCACATGTGCCAGATGTTAGGGTTTTGGCGTCGCACATTCAGGGGGAACCATTAGTCAGCCCGAGGACTCTTGGAGAGTCCTTGTTCCAGTAACAACAACAACACAACCCGAATAATTCAGTGCACAACGGAAGTCAAGCAAAAAATAGCAAAACAAATCATTGTTTTAGTCAAAATATAACTCTAAATCAACCAAAAACTAGTGGGTTCTCAAAGCTATAAATTCATGTAAATGTAAAACAAAAACAAAGAGGAGAATCAAACAAAAAAGCACTTGTAAAATTCGAAAGAAAAATCATAAATAAATGAGCATTGTTCTTTTACAAATCTAAAATCATTTTGACCTTTTAGGGGTACTTTTTAATCTATTGGAGGTAATTAATTTGGATCGAATTTTTTTAATTCAACATGCAATTTTCTTAATTAAGACAACTAGAAATTAAATTATTACTGAAAGGGTAGTATAAGGGTGCTAATCCTTCCTTGACTGTAACCGACTCCCGAATCTGACATATTTATGGTAAAACACATATCAGGTAAGATGGTGTCCAATCAACCTAAATATTTATTAAATGATCGGTGGCGGCTCTAACCCATTTATTTAAGTCGAAACCCAATTTCGAGCCCACCCAAAAGATGATTGCGACACATATCTTTAGTGTTCAAGAGAAACTAGGGAGGATCAACATAAACAAGGGGTTCTAGATAGTAACTAGACCTAATCAACCATAACCATAGGGCTAGGATTTCAATCGACTAAAAGGAGTAGTGCTCGGTCGAGAGGTTAGATACTAGTGTTCACATTGAGTTGTATTGTAGTGACATATTCTACTATTTGAACCAATAGGATCCCTGTAGTTGCTAACGCCAAGAGGTATTGCCATGGAATCCTCAACCTGTTGATTCCTTTGACTATAGATACCATAGGGAGCCTTTAGTAAACTTTTTCGGGCAAATAAGGCATATAAGTAACACCATCTTGAGAAGTTAGACTTAAGTTTCCTAAGTGAATCCTATCATTCATTCCCTTAGTAGCTTGTTGTGTGAGGATTGTCAAGTCATTTTATTCAATTCCAGTGTTTACATTTTGGTTTGCCTTTACATTTTCATTTGATTGCACTAAACACAATTTATTTATGCCAAGACATTTCCATCCATTTTTCCACAACATCCATATTCACACCATCATTCCATTCCTACCAACATCCATTTCATTTTTTCACACCATTTTTATTAGAACATACCATCACTAACTATACTTAGGTAAAATAGTTATTTTCTGTGATTAAACTTATAAATTTCCTCCAATCCCTATGGATACGATATTCACTCATTATTGTATTACTTGTTCGATTGTGTATACTTACACATATTTCGTGACCATACTTAATAGTCAGAAATCGTAAACTAGTTTTTGGCGTTGTTGTCGGGGATTAACATCTGAATGTTAATTAGTTTTGTCATAGAATTTTTATTTTATTTTTTCATTTTTTATATATAGCTTTACTTGTTATTTTCCTTATGTTTTTTTAGGTTTATCTCGATGTATGACCAGAAGACACTCTGACGAGCCATTAGAACCAATTGAACCTGAGATTGAGAGGTTGTTTAGGCATAGAAGACGTGTTCAACGTGAAAACATGTATCAAATTGGAAATCAAGGTATTGGTCATAAGGAAGATCAAAATGCCGAGGCAATTCTGAATGATGTGAATACAGCCACACCTCGTTCCATTTGTGATCACATAAATCCTGTCTTAGATGACTAAATTCTAGGAATTGTGGCTCCCGAGATTCAGGCAACCCATTTCGAGCTAAAACCTGTCATGTTGAATATTCTAAATCCCATAGGGTAATTTAGAGGCATGCCAAATGAAGATGCCAGACAACATATTCGTAACATCTTGAAGGTGAGCGATTCTTTCCGACAATAAGGAGTGCACAAAGATGTATTAAAGTTAAAGATATTTCTATATTCTCTGCGTGACCGAGTACGACCTTGGTTGAGTGGTGTTCCAGCGAGTTCAATTGAGTCTTGGACTGATTTGTGGAAAAGTTTTTACTGCGGTATAATACGCCGAACATGAACACCCAACTGAGGTACAACATTGCTTCCTTTTTTTCAAATTAATGACGAATCAATGTATGAGTGCTGGGATCAGTATAAAGGATTGCTTCACAAATGCTCAAATAATGGTTTTCAAGATTAGACTCAAGTTGTAATGTTCTATAATGGAGTAAATAAACCAATGAGGATGATGCTAGATGCCTCAGAAAACAAGACATTACTCAATAAATCACCTGCAGAGGTATTTGACATCTTGGATAGGATTGCCAATAATGATTATCAATTTCCATCTACAAGGCTTAGAGCCGGCCAAAAAGTGAATGGGAAATTTGAGTTGGATACTATAGATTCTGTGTCTACCCATTTTTCTGTCGTCACCAATATGTTGAAGAATTTGCAACGATCAAGTGAGGTGAAAGAAGTGAAGGCAACCAACTCAGCATGTCTATTATGCCATGGCAATCATCATGAGAGCGAGTGTCCAACCAATCAAGAGTCTATCAACTATGTAGGGAACTACAGTCGAGGTAATAACAACCCCTATTCTAATACCTATAATATTGGATGGTGTTAGCATCAAAACTTCTATTGGGGAAATCAAGGAACCATCAACGCTAGTAAGCCCTCTAGGCAGTAAAATTTTAATGACTCCCAAGGTTTTCAAACGTATATGCCATGGCATAAATCTAACAAGGCAGTGCCATCTTCATCCAACACAAGTTCTTTGAAGGACAAAATGCAAGATTTTATAGCAACCATGAAGACCATGCTGCATTACCATGCGACCTCTATAAAAAGGCAAGAAGCTTTGATTCAAAGCCACAACTCATCTTTGAAGGTCTTGGAGGGCCAGATTGGCCAAATTGCCACATCATTACATTCTTTCCCACTGGCCAGCCTACCTAGTGATATTGAAGTCATTAAGGCTTAAGACATGGAGCATTGTGGTAAATTCACCTTAAGGAGTGGCACCAAAATCTTCAAAGATGCTAAGTTTGTGGGGGGAGACACTCAGAGATCCCAATCATGAGGTTGTGCATGAAGATCCGATGATGTAAGAAGATTCACATTCGATGGAGAACAAGGATGAGGGTTTGAAAAGTACAACCAATGAAGACAAGAAAATTTTTTCCACGACAAACGAAAAGCCCCCATCAGTAGGAGTTGATGACCAAAGGAAAGTTGCAAAATTTTGTCGTAACAAATTTTTATGCACTGATAATCACTTGATGCTTGATGAAAAAGACAAAGAGGAGCACGAGGATATTCCTAAGGAGATGAGTCAGTCCAACTTACTCATAGCTAAATCAGGTACGAAATTTGAACCTTTGGATTTCATTGAATTTACTCATCCTAAACCCCAAGTGACTACCCATCTATATAGGATTGAAGTTAAAAAAGAATTAAGGAATAAAATGGAAATTAAGGAAAAATTCCCTAATGAGAAATTATTATTTACCTCAACAATTTTGTGGTATACTGACATTGTCAATTTTATCGTTAGTTTTTTTACTTCCTTACTTGAATAGCCATGGACATAACAAGGTCATACACGATGGTGGTTACTTTCATTGGGATGACTCGTACCTCTTTAAAGAATTTACTGCCCAAATGATTACAAGTTGTCAGAACAAAGAGGACCGAAAAAAGATTTCATTCCAATACTATTTAGCTTCATATAGAGAGCAATTTAAAGAACATAGGACTACTGCAAAGTCCTATAATTCATATGTGAAAGAAACGAAATGCCAAGGCAAAATATTTTGAAGGTGACACTGCTATATGTGTGGGGTATTTTAGTCTATATTGGTGCTCCAATCGAATGTAACAAAACTTCCATAATAATTTAATATATTTAAGAAAGAACATACTCTCAAACATGTGGACAATGGTAAAGTCCCTACGGTAAATATACCCAATTAGAAAGAAGACTCAATTTGTGTTGGCACAAATGATGACATTGCTGATAATGTCGACCTACCTACACAAATGCCATAGTAAATTGCAATACTTATGGCCAAGAAGACCCAGGGTCAAGTGGCGAATCTTACCAGTAACCTGACAACCTTATTTACTTATGTCAAGTAAAGCGACGTGGTTGTGGCAACGACCTTCATGGATCTTCTTCTACATGTAGCTCTTGATCTTCAAGTATTCACTGATGCATTTTTATGAACATCTGTGAATGCCACGACATCAATGGATGCTCAATAGTTAGATAATGAGAATGAGCTAGAAGATGTTAACCTAATCTATATAGTGCCGACAACTGTGTGACAAGAGACTGAGCTCTAACCACTAACCCTAATAGCACCACCCCAGCCCACAAAGCCAACAATACAACACAATCGTAAATGCCACAACAATTCCCTTTGTACAGGAGTTGATGTCGTTTGAACAAGGTGTCTAAACGTGAAGAACCTCAATTCACCCCGATCCCAGAAGACCTTAGGACCCCCTACTGCACCACCAATAGATTTTGAACAGTCCAGGCCTACACCATTGCGCAAGAGCCCATGTTGCACGACTGTCGCACCACCACCAGCATTAGTAGTCAAGGTACCTTGCATTGCAATACATAGCATGTAGTCTAGTTTTAACTTAGATTTCATTTATAATTGAGGACAATGTTTCTTTCAAGTTTGGGGGAGTAAGGGTATCTCAAGTCATTGCATAATGGTATTAGTATAATGAATATGCCATGACATTAGTAAGTGTTTGTATTAGTTTTCTGGAATAAATAAATGATGCATGAGGATCATGAAATCTTTATGGCTAGAATTGAATGTACATGACTGTTGAGGATGATAGAACCAACTCTAGGCCTTGCTTCTTTATAACTTTTGATACACTATTGTATGTTTTCCATGCTTAAGGAAATTAGATTTTTTTTATAAGAGAATGCTTGCATGCCTTGGCATAAAACTTTGATAATGTCATTGAATGATGAAAACCCCACATGTTAAAAAATGAAAATGATGAAAAAATTTATGAATAAATGCTTTGGCATATATATAGAGGGACATTCTGTTATGCCACGATATTGCCTGGAAACTGCATTCAAATAAATGGCAGCCACGACATATGAGTGAATGAAAGTAGTCACGGGATGACTCTACCTAACTAGCTCATGGGTAGAAGGTATGCTCATTTTCACCTAGAGTGTGGGATGGAAGGTGTGATGAGCTGACTCCCCTCATAACAGTGTTAAAGAAGAAGAAGAAAACAATATGGGAGTAAACTTGTAAATGCAGTGGTAAAACAAGAGAGCTCGCTTAGAAATTTTCTAAATTTGTTAAGCATGGACTTGATAGAAGTATACACACACAAAAAGGATCCTGCCCTAGGGAACAAAACTTGATTTCTCAAACTAGTCTAGCATGTTGAAGCCAACTGTTCTGAGGGCTGAAATTCTATCCTATATTACTATCTTGAACCTAAACTTGCCATGGTATTTGTATTTTGCTTAATACTATCCATTGCTCTAGGATAAGTAATAGCTTAAGTTTGGGGGTGTGATAACTCCATAAAAAGGACATATTTAGTGCCTTTTCACTTAAGTTATTGAAAGTCTAAGAGCTCATATAGGATCATATAGATGCATTTAGGAGCATATAGTTGCATGTGGTGGAAATATATGTTGTCATGGCATTTTATTTGTAAACAATGTTGCATTATGGGGAAAATGTTTTATCTAATGATGTGCAGGATTTGGGAGCAAGAATAACAGAGGAGAATTGCCATGACATACTGGGAATGCTGAACATAATGCAAATGCCAACTCATATGTCATTTAGGAAGTGAAAAATATGAAAGAAGATATTTTCAAGAGCCAGTTGTCCCTGTCTTCACGTGCCTCCAACTGCTAGTCACCTAAGAAGTAACATCTGCCACATGGGTCGGTTGATTCTATCAGCACATATACCCAACTACAAGCTATCCAGGAGGGGACCATGCCCAGCTGCCCAGGAGGGTACCACTGCTAGCTCTTCTATACCCACTCACGTGAAGGAGACCAGCTCGGGGTATCCTAGGAATTTTAACACAAATTCCTAGGTTTATTTCCCAGTATAAATAGGAGAGGATACCACCAGATTAAAGAGACGTGGCATACCATATTAAGCTTAATTTCATAAAGAAAAAGGTCTATCATTTCTCTGTCAACCATTTTTACCTTGGCATTTCTCCATTAGCAAGTTAGATTGAGTAGCGAGCTAGGCGTCTGAGAGGAGCTAGGGCAGTTTGTGGTAGCCGAGGGGAGCTCTGGTAGTGCACGTCAAAGGCTTTTCCTCCATCCCTTTGCTGTTTGCTTTCATTTGTCTTAGTTGGGTTGTATGGAACGGATTAATTTCATGCCTTGTTGCTTGAAATATTCAAACCCCACCATGAACTAGTCTTATTTGGTGGAAGTTCCTTATGGATACTTAAGTTTTATTTTAATGGATGGTTGTTTTTGTATGATGTTATTTGTTTTGCATATGATGTTTAGTGCTTTAATGTTGTAGGAGCTATGAGAGTAGTCATTCCTTATGAGAATGCTTAGTGTTCGAGAGAATGACCAAGTAGTATATCTTTACTGTTAGAGAGAAACTAGGGAGGATCCACATGAGCAAAAGGTTATAGATAGTAACTAGAATCTAACCTTAGACATAAGGCTAGGATTTTAATCGACTAAAAGGAGTATTGCTCGGTCGAGAGATTAGATGCTAGTGCTGACGCTGAGTGGTATTGCCGTGACATATTCTGTTATCTGAACCAATAGGATCCCTACACTTGCTAATGCCAAGAGGTATTTCCATGGTATCCTCAACATGTGGAGTCCCTTGACTAGAGATGGTATAGGGAACCATTAGTAAACTCTGTCGGGCAAATAAGGCATAGAATCAAGACCATTCTGAGAAGTTAGACATAAGTTTCCTATGTGATTCCTATCATTCATTCCCGTAGTAGCTTGTTTTGTGAGGATTGTAAAGTCATTTTATTCAAGTCCAATGTTTACATTTTGTCTTGCCTTTACATTTTCATTTGATTGCACTAAACAAAATTTATTTATGCCTTGACATTTCTATCCATTTTTCCACAACATCCATATTCACACCATCATTCTATTTCTACTAACATCCATTTCCCTTTTCCACAACATTTTCATTAGTACACACCATTGCTAACTATACTTAGGTAAAGTAATTATTTTATGTGATTAAACTTATAAATTTCCTTCAAAACCTATGGATACGATACTCACTCATCACTGTATTACTTGATCAATTGTGTATACTTGCATATATTTCGTGACCATATTTAGTAGTCACAAATCACAGACAACCTAGATGTTAATTATTTGGATAAATCATGAGATTATTTGAATAAAAGTTGTTCACCAAATGAAGGAATTATATGGGGTATAATTAGTAAGGTGTTACTTACCTAAATAATCATTTTCCTAAAAGAAAAGACAAAGTTGATTTAGGAAGTGAGTGAAAAATGGATACTCACTCACTATGAAAGCTTTTGAGATATTTTCCGAAATTAAAACAAGAGGGTTTTTAATTTTGAATAAAATAGTAGGAGCAATTTGTAAATAAATACCTATTTATAAATTTTAAATTCAGTAAATTACTTACTTTAAATATTTCTTTTATTGCAGTTTTAATGGAAAACACCACACTATCATTGCGATCACTCCTTGAGAAGGAGAAACTGAATGAAATAAACTTCCTTGACTGGTTCCGCAATTTGAGAATTGTTCTCAAACAGAAAAAGAAATAATATGTCATTGAATAACATGTTCCTGATGAACCGACAACTAATGCTTCTATAGCTAACAAAGTCAAGTTTAAGAAGCAAATGGATGATATGTTAGACATTGGATTTCTAATGCTAGCCACCATGACTCATGAGCTTGAGAAACAAGATGACGACATGGTTGCATATGAGATGATTAAAAATTTCGAGTAAATATATGAAGGCCAAGCATGTCAAGATAGGTATAATACCTCTAAAGCTCTATTTCAATGTAAAATGACAGAGGGATCTCATGTGGGAGATCATGTCATCAAGATGATGGGCTACATCCAAACGTTGGAATGTTATATTTCCTTTCAAAGTTGAATTAGCTATTGATGTTGACATGTAATCGTTGCCAGATAGCTTCAATCAATTTGTCCTTAATTTCAACATGAAAAAAATTGACAAGACTTTGCCACAATTACTTGGCATATTACGAACTACTAAAAGTAACATGAAAAGGTTGGGCCTAAGCCCATTTTGATGGCCCGAAATGACAAAGGAAAGGGAAAGAAAAAGATAGTGACAAAGTCTAAGGGCAACGGTAAGGCCAAGCCCAAAGGAAAGGATGCATTGAAACCCAAAAGGGGAGTTATCAAGGAAGTAAAATGTTTCCATTATGACAAGGTCGGTCATTGGAAGAGAAACTACCCTGTTTACCTTGAAGAGGTCAAGAAGGCAAAAGCAAATAAAACTTTTGTTTCAGGTATTTATATTATTGATGTTAATTTATCAACATTTACTTATTGGGGATTAGATACCTGTTATTGTTCTCATGTTTGTATTTCCGTATAGGAACTGCAAAAGAGAAGGAATTTGGCTAAAGGAGATGTAGTCCTACTAGTGGGAAATGGATCAAGAGTTATTGCATTAGCTATAGGGATATATGTTTTATCTTTTCCTAGTAGACTTTATTTAAATTTAGAAGATTGTTGTTTTGTGCCTAGTTTGACTAAGAACATCATTTCTTTTTCTTGTTTGGACAAGATTGGTTTTGAGATTATTATTAAGAATAATTGTTGTTCTTTTTATCTCGATAATGTTTTTTATGGTTTTACACAATTGGTTAATGGTCTTTATATTTTGGATCAAGAAAACACCATTTATAACATAAATACTAAAAGATCAAAAACAAATGACTCAAATAAAACTTATATTTGGCATTTCGTTTAGGACATATAAGTGATAATTACATATTAAAACTCTGTAAAGATGGATTCTTAGATTCACTTGTTTTCGAACAATATGATGTATGTGAATATTGCTTGTTGGGAAAATGACTAAGGCTCATTTTAATAGTAAAGCTGAGTGAGCAAGTGATTTATTGGGGTTAATTCATAGTGATGTTTGTGGATTGATGAATACAAAAGCCAAAGGTGGATTCCATTACTTCATTAGTTTCATTGATGACTTTGGTCAGTATGGGTATATTTATTTTATACCCCAAAGATTTGAATCCCTTGAAAAGTTTAAGGAATTCAAAAATGAAGTATATAGTTAACTAAGTGAGAGTATTAAGGAACTTCAATCAGATCGAGGCGGAGAATACTTAAGCATAGAGTTTGATGAACTCTTGAAAGAATGAGAAATTGTCTCATAGCTTACACCACCTGATACACCATAGTGGAATGAAGTTTCTGAAAGAAGGAATCGAACATTGTTAGACATGGTTCAATCGATGATGATTCATAGTGATATTTCAACTTTTTTTTTGGAGACATGCACTTGGAACAACCACTTTCATGGAAAACCGTGTTCTATCTATATCGATTCAAAATACACCATATGAGTTATGGATTATGAAGTGTCTTAGTATATCTTTTATGAAGATTTAGGGTTGTGAAGCTTATATCAAACATCAGATGTGTACAAAACTTGAACCTAAATCTCATAAGTGTGTATTTTTTGTATATCCTAAAGAAACTAAAGGATATTATTTCTTCAACCATAACGAGAAAAAATGTTTGTTGCTTGAATGATATTCTTTCTGAAAAGATAGTTTCTCTCAAAGAAAGGAAATGGTAGAAATATTAAACTTTGAGAAGTTCAAGTACAATAGATCAATGACTCTGAGGTTGAGCATGTCTCACAAGTTGTTGAGGACCAATCAATAGATTTAAAAACACAACTACATCGTCGATTCATAAGAGAATGCCATATACCTAAGATATTTAAATTTCTCATTACCATACATGGAGATGTTCTTCTTATGAATCAATATGAGCCTAGAACTTATAGAGAGGTAGTGTCTAGCCCAGACTTTGAGAAATGGCTTAAAGCCATGAGATATGAGATGCATTCCATGTCTGTAAACCAAGTTTGAACTTTTTTTGATCCACTTGAAGGATTCAAACCTATAGGGTATAAATGGGGTTTCAAGAAAAAAACTGACATTAATGGTAATATACAAACATACAAGGGGATATTAGTCACTAAAGTTTTTCAATAGGTTCATGGTGTGGACTATTAAGAAACTTTCTCCACCGTAGCTATGTTTAAGTCCATTCGGATCTTGCTTGCAATAACTATATAACATGATTATCAAATCTGGAAAATGGACGTAAAAACCGTTTTCTTTAATGGGAAACTCAAAGAAAATGTATATATGACAAAACTAGAAGGTTTTGTTACTCCAAGAAATACTGGAAAGGGTTGTAAGCTACAGAGGTCTGTTTATGGACTAAATCAAGCTTTTCCAAGCTGGAATCTTTGTTTGAATGATGCAATCAAAGAATTTGGTTTTATCATAAACGAAGATGAACATTGTGTTTATAAAAAGGCTAGTGGTAGCATTATTTTTTTTTCTTTTCTAATATTGCATATAGATGACGTACTGATCACAAGAAATGATATACCTACCTTATAGTCTGTTAAGAATTGGTTAGGTAGTTATTTTTCTATGAAAAATTTGGGTGTAGCAACATATAATTTTAGATGTTAGGATCTATAGAGATAGAGCAAGATAACTTCTAGGTCTGAGCCAAAGTACATATATAGACAAAGTACTGAAAAGGTTCAGTATGGAAGAATCCAAGAAAGGATTTTTGCCTATGAGACATGGAATTTCTCTTTCAAATAAAATGTGTACTTAAACTCCATAACAAAGAGAACGGATGAATAAGATTCCACATACTTCATTTATGGTTCTATCATGTTTGCAATGATTTGTACTAGACCGAATGTATTGTATGCTTTAAGCATGACGAGTCGACATCAGTCAAATCATGGTAAAAATCATTGGGTTACAGTTAAAAGTATCCTTAAGTACTTAAGAAGAACCAATGATACATTTATTGTCTATATAGGCGAATAAGAGCTTAGTGTAAAAGGTTATATGATCCCAGCTTCCAAACTGATAATGATGACTTACAATCACAATCGAGATTTGTGTTTTTTCTTAACAAAGGTGTTGTGAGCTGGAAAAGTTTAAAGCAAGACACGATAGCTGATTCTACAACAGAAACTAAGTATATTGCAGCCAGTGAAGCAGCAACAGAGGTTGTTTGGATCAAGAAGGTCATATCTAAACTAGGGGTTGTGCCTAGCATATCAAATGTTGTAGAACACCATTGTGATAAAAATAGAGCCATTGCACAAGCAAAGGAACCCATATCTCATCAATGGTCCAAACATATTCTTAGGTGCTTCTATCTCATTCGAGAGATCATAGATCGAGGAGATGAGGAGAAATACAGAGTACACACGGATGACAATATTGTTGATCCCCTGATGAAGCCTCTGGCACAACAGAAGCATGATCATCACACTGAGTCACTCTGTATTAGATATGGGAGTAATTGGTCTTAGTGCTAGTGGGAGATTGTTAGAGTATGTCCAAAGACCAATCATATGATGATTGTATTATCATAGATTATTTATTGTATTTATTGAATAAATGAATTAGTGTTATTATCTTTTATTATATTTTTGTGCATTAAATAAGCTAAAATATAATAATGTCCTTATAATAAAATGGTTATTATTAAAAGACACTTAGTCAAGTATTATTATGAGCATGGATAGTAATAATACGCTTAAGACTAACATGTTATTGATTGGTGACAATGAGTTGTCATTGATATAGAGATGTAAGAATTGATACATGAATATATTGTTAGAGAACATTGCATTGGATTGACCATCCATGAGCATATGTCTTGGATTATTATGTGATGGTCATGATATTGCTCATGGTGATAACTTTATGTATGATCATTAGACTTAAGATCATTACTATCTCAACACATATTGTTCTATGTTTGGATGTAGTTAAACAAGCTCTGTAAATGGTTGCACTATAAAGGTTGTTATTAAATATACCTCGATATATGTAGTGGGATATGAATTATTAAGATAATATTTGTCCTTCCTACATAATAAGAAATATATCACAATCCACTTGATTGAGTGGGACTAGAAATGTATGGCTATGTTCGAATAAGTTGATATGAGATATCACAAATATTTCGTTAATTTCTACTCTAGATATCGAGAAAAAATAGATGGCTATACAAGTGTGAATATTCTAAGACTTGTGCATACTCTAGATATAAAGGACAAAATGATGAAATACATAAAAGAGTTAATCACAAAGATGATATGTCAAATAATGATTTCTTGTAACTTAGGTAACAATGATATATTGCTAGATGTCACTCATTGTTTGTAATATTAGAATGGTTCTAATAATTACTACTAATGTTAAAATAACCTACAGGGTCACATCCTAGGGTTTAAATGATCAAATATGTACAATTTGTTGTACGCTTGTAAAATATATATTCTAGAGTTAATATATGTATATTTGATATACATATGATTTTTATTATCCTGAATATAGTAAGTAAACATTAAAAGAATATAATTCTGATTACAACTCTTTTAATGCACATTTAATTCAAAATAATTAAATAAGGAAAAAATAAACATTAAAAGAATGTAATTCAGATCATAACTCTTGTACTGGTATTTAATTTGAATTAATTGATTAAGAATAACTAAACCCTAAAGGTTAGGGTAACTCGAGTATATAAAGATAAGTAAGGTATAGCAACCAGTTTGATCTTTAGTCGATTTTCTCAAAACCCTTATTTGTGAAAAATTAAAATCTTGCTCCCAACCAGGTGGACTTAAGATAGGCTAAGGCCTTTTTCTGGAGGCTTACGATTCAAACCGTTCGTGATCACCATTAGTTGATGTTGTCTTTGTTGTTTTTTTAAGGAACTTAATATAAGTAATCACATCCGTTCCTCCCGATTTTAGATAAATATAGATGGATTGCTAGTGAGACCATCGCATTTTATTTCTGTTGTTTCATGGGGTGCGCCGATGGTCCCAACGTACTTAGCGTGTGATGATTTTCAAGCGTAGGTAAAAGATAGCCAAAGGAATAAGAAGCTGAGTTCAACATCAATCAATAAGGAATATTTATAGGTATTAGTAATAACATCTTATGGAGTTCTAAAGTTTCTAGCTGGCATGTATACAAGTAAGAAGTGTCTGAAAACCATTAATATATTTAGTATCAAATATAATTTAGTATGAGCAAATATTATTATACTAAACTATGTGTTTAAACATTAATTTAAATGGGATTTTAAATTAGACAATTTATTTATTATATGAAATAGAGCAGAATTGTTTGTTACTTCTTGAAACCAGATTTGAAATAGAACTTGAAAATAATATTTTGATTTTATCGTATAATCTTTTTATAACAAATGTTAAAATTTGGAAACCTAAGAAAGAAACATAATTTTACCTATTTATGCTAAGAAACATTTGGGATAATTAATGTGACATATTTAACGTGTAATAGTATACATTTACGGGTTAAAGGTGTTCCATTTATTGGTATTAGAGCTGTAGGTTTAGCCAATTCTAGGACTAAACTGATCTTGTTTTGTGTCAAAAAGTGTATACATGCCACTAGGATGTCAATGTTATTGATTTAGTGATTGTAAGGTTCGATTGATGCCATGCCTTACTCATAAAGGTGAATAAATGTGGTGTATGTATAAGATGTGTGTACATGAGGGTTTCAAGTAAGTGACTGAGCATGAGGTTTAAAAATAAGCTAATAGTGATAGTAATGTAGTTAGCCATAATTCTCTTGTTTAGTCCAATTAAGATGATGCATCAACATAATTGGAAGTGTCAATGTAAGTTTAACAAAACCCTTGTTCATAAATAACTGTAGTATGAATTAAAGAATGGAACATTCTAATCGAATTGATCCTAAGTGACACGTGTGCTACTAACCCTTTAGGCTAGTGTGCAAGGGTGAACCATATTTGTAGACAATAACTGTCTGTTAAAGATTCAAAGTGTTGAGTTTCAATGGACTTGATATAATTACATTTTAAGGTAATTTTTATAATGGATTAATTACCCTTACCATGTCAAAATCAATTATCGCTTAAAGCGATTACATTTAAAAAAATTAAAAAGTTTTGAGATATTAGTGGCAGGGAAAATAGTAAATATATTGTCTAATGTGATTTTAGTAGTAATTATTATGGAGTTATTACTATAGGGTTGTCAAGCCTTCTTAGTAAATGAGGTGGATACTCAAAATTTCATAGTTAAGTTGGAAGATATTCCAACTGTTAGAGAGTAAATAAATGAGTATCCACAAGAGTTACATAGATTACCTCTAGATTGAGATGTTATAAGGTATTGCGTTTATTTCTATAGCTCCATATCGAATGGATCCAGCTGAGCTCAAAGAATTAAAGGAATAATTAGTATAATTGTTAAGATCGGGGATTTACAAGACCAAACATTTCATATGGGTTGCACCAGTGTTATTTGAGAAAAAGAAAGATGAGTCTATGCAATTATGTATGGATTATCGCTAGTTAAATAAAGTAACAAAGTAGAACAAGTATCATCTTTTGAGGGTTGATGACCTTTTGATCAATTAAAATGTGCATTTGTTTTTCCCAAGATTAAGCTCTGATATAGATGTTATTAGTTAAATATTAATGAAGAATATCTTTTTCAGACAATTCTCAAAATTCAGTATGGAAATTACGAGTTGTTGTAATATCGTTTTGTTTAAAGAATGTTCATGAGACATTTATGGATTTGATAAACTAAGTATTTTAGTTATACTTAGATTAATTGGTGTAGTGTTCATTGATGATATTTTGATCTATATTAAGACCAAGGAAGATGATGATGCATATCTTTGTATAGCTCTTCCAACTCTTCGGGAGAATAGTTGTATACTAAGTTGACAAAGTAAAAATGCTGGTTGTTTAAGGGTGTATTCCCTGACCATGTGGTCTCAGTTGAGGGGATAAGAATATATATCAAGGAAGCACAAGCCATAATCAAATAATAAAGTCCATGTAATGTTTTTGAATTTTGAAGTTTCTTGGGACTTGATGGTTACTACAAAAGGTTTGTGAAGAAATTTTCAATGATTATTTTTCCTCTGACCAAACTATTGAGAGAAGAGACACTATCCATTTGGACTAATTAGTTCCAATAAAACTTTCGGATGTGAAGATGAATATTGACATAAGCTCTAAGGTTTGTGTAATCAGAATCTGGAAAAGATTATGTGATTTACAGTAATGCTTATCATAATGGTTTGGGATGTGTGCTCCCTCAAGAGGAAAAGTTAATGCTTATGCTTCAAAGCAACTAAAGAATCATAAAAGAAATTATCTTACACATGATCTTGAGTTGGCAACAGTTGTGTTTACATCATTGGTATAACGCCACTATGTATATGGTGAGTGAAACTGTATCTATATGTATCTCAAAAGTTGAAAAGTATGTGTTAACTCGAACGAGTGAAAATAAAATAAATGGGTTAAATTAATTAAAGAATGATGATGTGCATATCGACTACAATCAGTAAAGGCTAATATGGTGGTTGATACGATAAAGCCAAAAGATAGTTATGTTATGAGAGTTTTGAATGCGTAATAGTCTTTAAAGAAAGATGGTGCATTGGTTGTAGAATTAAGGTTAAAGCCTATGTTGCTAGATCAAGTAAAGGATCTTCAAAGAAAAGATGAAAATTATTGTGCTTGTCAAAGATAAAACAAGTGGAAAAGGTGAAACCAAATACTTTGAAGTTAAGTCTGATGAACGCTTATATTGTTGAGGAAAGATTATATATTAGTGGAAAGCATGAAAAGAGTTATCACCGAGATTGATTCTACATGTCTGATATGTCAACAAGTTAAAATAGAGCATCAATTGCCTTCTGGATTATTATAATCGATTTCTATCCCTTAGTGGGAATAAGAACGAGTTACAATGGACTTCATAGCAGGAAAATATTATTGAAGATAATCTCAAGGTAGTTGTCGATCAACAAAAGTCTTATTCGAATTTAAAAAGAAAATATATTTCATATTAAAGTGGTGATATGTGTTTCTTAAAGTATTAATCAGATTCATCTCATGTTATCACACTGCAGCATATTAAGATTCAATCAGAATTTAACTTATGGAACTAGTACTTATTAAAGTATAATAGAGAAATAAAAGGTTCAAAAAACAAATTGGAAAAGAGAACAAGACGCGAAAAAGCAATATCCCTATCTATTTACATCATGTACGTATTAAAAATTTAAGGATGAATTTTCTTAAGGGGAGAGAATTGTAATACCACAAAATTTTGGTTAGTAACCAAAATGTAAATTTTGAAAGATTAGTAGCAAAAGAATAAAATTTTTAAAAGTTTAGAGACAAAAAGTGTATTTTTAAAAAGTTAGGTGTTTTTACTCCAAAAATAAATAGTTCACCCACAAGAATGATTTTTTTTGGAAACATAATTTTAAACTGAAATTTGTGTTAAAAGATATAAAGTGTTAAAGTCTAGTACAAATTCAGTAAATTGGATCGAATAGAATTTTCGGGAAAATTTGAAGGAAATAAAATTAAGCTTAGAAATATTATTTATTTTTCATTTTAAAGTGATGAAAAGTAATATGGATCGTTGGATTTGAGAATTACTTTTTGTGTTCAATTTGGACCATTTAATGAAAAGTGGCAAGATTGAAAGTGGTTAGATTGAGTAAAAGATCTTTAAAGAAAAGAAAAAAATTCTTGTGATTGTCAAATATAAAACAAATGGAAAAAGTTGAAATCAAAGACCTTGATGTTAGGTCTGATGGATGCTTTTATTATCGAGGAAAGAGTCAATATTAGTAGTAGGTATGAAAAGAGCTACCACCGAGTTTCTTTCGAAATGCTTGATATGTCAACAAGTTAAAGTAGAGCATCAAGTCCCTTTTGGATTGTTGTAACCATTTTCAAGACCTTAGTGGGAATCGAAACAAGTTAAAATGGATTTTTTTAACAGGTAATGAATATTTAAGATAATCTCAAGATATCTACTAATCAACAAAAGTCTTATCCATAATTAAAAAGAAAAAGATATTTTATTAAAGTGGTGATAAGTGTTTATTAAAGTATCGATGAAATCCTTCTCTTTTTATCACACCAAAGGCTATTAAGATTCAGTCAGAATTTGAGTTATGAAGTATTTATTAAAGCTCGTTAGAAAATAAAAAGTTGAAAAAATTAATTGGAAAAGAGAACAAGATATGAAAAACCAGGGTCCTTATCTATTTGCACCATGTGTGTATTAAAATTTTGTTAGGGGGAAGAATTGTAATACCCAAAAATTTTGGTCAGTGACCAAATTTAAATTTTGAAAGTAAAGTAGCCAAAGTATAAAGTTTGATTAGTTTAGGGACCAAAGTGTAATTTGCAAAAGTTATGCACGTTGCCATGATATTTATGTCATTTATTGTATATTTTAAATATTCTAAAAATGTCAAAGGCTAAATATAAAATGAATTGATCACTGGTTATTATATATGATGTGTATCATGAATATGTATATGATGTCTTTTAAAAATGTTATTTTGGGAATGAACTACCCAATGTTAAATTATATTACTATACTTTACCATGGAAGGAACAAAAATAAAGTATATGCCCAAGTAAGTCATTGAGGGATAGTGGTATAGTTGGTATGCCATAGAGTTTGTCAGTAGGTTGCATATCCGGTTTAGCACTAGATTGTATATAAAAGACACTTTGTGCTTGTGGTGGGAACAACCTTATGTGTCATATTTAGTTTAACACTAGAGTGTATATAAAAGAGACTTAGTGTGTATGGTGGGCACGACCTTATGTGTCATATTCAGTTTAGCACTTCGGTGTATATTTGACTCGTGTGCCTAGTGTCCTCATAGGTCTATATTTGGGCTATAGGTTATTGGTTAATAAATGATAAACATGTGAATAAGCTTATGAACTTTTAGAATAAATTGCAAGTATATTGGTATGAAATTTTATATGTGGTTCATATCATGTTAATATTAATAGAATGATTGAAATTACAAGTTAAGTGATCATAATGCATTGAATATTGTTAATCATTTATATTTTATGTTGCATTGCCTTGGATATTTCTATGATTGCCTAACTAAGTGTATACTTAGCGTGTGATGAATTTCACGTGTAGGTAAAGGATAGCGAAAGGAGTAAGAAGCTGAACTTGGTATCAATCATCAAGGAATATTTACAGGTATCAGTAATGACATCCTATTGTGTTCTAAATTTTCTAGCAGACATGTATACGAGTAAAAAATATCTGCAAATTATTAATATAGTTAGTATTAAATATAATTAATAGTATCAATAAATATTATGATATTATATTATGTTTTAAATTTTTATTAATTGGATTTTAAATCAGATTGTTTTTAGAAAGTGTTATTTATGATATGAAAAAGAATAGAACTACCTAGTTGATATCTGAAAAATGGATTTGAAAAAGAAGTCAGAATATTAATATATTTTGATTTTATATGATAAATTATTTTATAATAAATGCGAAGAATTGGAAAATTTTGAAAGCAACAAAATTTTCCCATTTTAGGTTTAAAAATGTTTTGAATAATTAATGTGACATATTTGACTCGTAATAGTACAAGTATACGGGTTAAGGGTGTCACATTGTGTGTTTTTAATGAAGTACGGAAGGTGATGGAAGTTGTAGCTTGGTGACAATGAAATATGGTGAAAGATATATGTGATGTTGAAGTGAAATGGGTTGTAAGGATAAACAAATTGTGGTTATATAGAACTGGAACTAATAATATAATAAAATGGAGAGGATGTGGTAGGATATGGATTGTGACCCTCTAGCTACGAATAGCAAGGAACCAACAATATAAACAAATGGAAATGGATTGAAGATCACAAGATCAACTTGAAGCCGATAAAGTTCTTAATAAGAACTAAAAAGAAATCATCTCTCAAAGAGGATTTATAATGTTTAAAGTTGTGTGTTTACAAATAATCCTAACGTGCTTGTTCATACTGTTTTCTAGGCAGAATATGAAACGTCTTTGCAAAGATAAATCATTCTCATCAATTTATAATTAAAATGCACTTGAATGCTTTATATTTCTTATCTTCAGGGCTAGCTGAAAAATTCTAGATCATTTTTGGGGATGAATATAGACACTTTGAAGATGAATTTAGCCTTATTTTCATCCAAGTAGTGAAGGACTCTTGCACTTCCTTGGCATGCTCACTTATGAATGAATTGAGGGTGAATTTGGACACCTTGATGTATGTATATATCCTTTGTGTCCAAGGGAGAGCGTCTCTTAGAATTCCATGCTCATATTCATGACATTTATCCCTCTTGAATGCCTTGATGATAAGCATAAAGTAGGCCTTCAATGTATGTGTCCTTGGAGAAATTGAAAGGCCTCATATAAAGGACGATAAAGGTCTTGAGTGGATGTCTCCCTTGTAGAATTTGAATAGCCTAGAAAAATGTTAATAAAGAAGGACTTAATAGATCTCGAAGAAGACCATGAATGTATGTTGAAAGAAAGAATATATGATGGGCGTCTATGGACTTGAATGAGTGAATTTGGAGATACTTTTGAATGTTCAAGCCTTCTTTGCATGCAGTTCCCGTAATGAAATTCCAGTCTGCACTGCCTTCGATAAAATGATCATATATCAGGCTCACAATATTGGATTGAGGTGATTCAAATGGCGTTGGAAAGTTAAGAGATAGAGGAATAATATCCAATTGAGTTCAAGACATAAAATTTGTATTGAATATAGAAATGTAAGACAATATTACTTATAATCTTGCATTTGATGTCACTGTTCATCTCCCTTCATGTACCTAGTCACAATTATAGCAAATGTTCATACTTAAACAAAATAAAAAGAAACGTATCATGAAAACATTAAAAGAGCTAGTTTGAAAAATGTACTAGCTTTAATGAATTAACTAATTGCATTAGTGAATTGGAATATTGAATGAGACAACATACTTAGAATAACATGCTTTAGTAATCTAAATGCTAAATGATAAACATGATTTGCAAGAAGTAGCATGCTGATTTATTCATGCAAATTAATGATATATAGAAAATTAATACACATTCAAATTCATGCACAGCTAAATGATGCAATAAGGAATAACTCCCTTAGAATAGCCTTGAAGATCTTCGATGATGGTAGAGGTTTTTCCTTTGGATTGAAAATGGTTTTCATAAATCTGAACTTAGTTTTAACATCCCAGATTAAGCTGGAATAAGCTTCTCAAATGTAAACAACTTGTTTCGATCAAACGGTATTGAAAAGGCTGCCGAATACTTGATAAGGTTCGTAGTGGTGCTCACATCAAGTAGGTACAACTGGCATGCCATGATGTAGAGTAATTTCCATTTAATGATTCTTATAGGGTACATTCTGTATAGGATAATTGGTGCAAATGATATGAGGCACTTGGAGTGCATATTTTGTTTCTAATGTTAGCATCTAAAGTGTTTATTACACACACTTGTTTGACTTACCTACCTTGCATTCTATTAAATATAAATAGAGATATGAAAATGAAATGTGATTGAATGGAAAAGAATATGAAATGATTACTATGTTTGATATTGATAATCATGATTTTTCCAAAATCATGAGATGATGATTTTCAAATTCCTAAGTAGGAAAAATGACTTGAATAAGTCGGTATGGAAATTCAATGATTTTATTTGTATTTAATTTTAATGTTATGATACTTTTATGTTCTATCTTACCTTAATTTGTTATACTCTTCACTAAGATTTAATTAGCGTGTGATAGTTTTCACACTTAGGTTCGGATAAAGAAAAGACATGAAACGAGGATCCTCCCGAGCATCTTTTTGGAGATTTTACCTACCTATAATATTATTAAGGAATCTATGATGTTATTTTATGTTTTTAGTGGCATGCATAATAAAAAGGTTTGGTAGCTCTGGTAGACTTTGTTAAAATGGTCTATAATAGTAACTTATAACAACTTTATTTTGAGTAGTATTTATTTATGCCTGGTAGTTTAAAAATGAATAGTGTATATATATAAGGTCATGTTTTAATGATTAAATAAATTATTTTTAAATAAAGTAGTATTTAGGCAATTTTATGTATGTTATGAAACAACATTGAACTGCCCAGTTGCTGCTTCAAATCGATTTTGATTTGGATGATAAATTATTATTTTATGATTTTACTGGATTAGTTATATTGTTTTAAATCGTTAAATGGAAGTGTTAAAATGAAACAAATTTTAAAGGGTTTTTATACAAGTAATGTATGAAATGATTAATGTAGTATTTTTAATTCTTATTTTGAGACATATACATGTTATGGGTGTTACATTTATTTGTATCATAGATGTATGTTTAGCTAATTCTATGGCTAAATCGAGTTCAATTTAAGTAAAAAAATGTATACATGTCACTAGGATGTCGATATTACATATTTGGTATGGTTAGGTGATTTTATTGATGTTGTTGCTCCTTTAAAATGTAATTTTAAATGTGATTGTTTAGATGTCAGATTCAGAAAGCTTAAGACAAGCTACTGAACAGGAGTTTCTAAGGGAACTAGTAGTGGGAGTAATGAGATTAAGCATGCGCCTTCTATTCAATCTGATCAACAGGGAGTATAGGAACAATAGGGAGTGTTATCTCTGAATCAGGGGACTTTCCATGCATTAGAGGCTATTTTGGCCTGAATAAGCTAGTAGCGGCTCCTCCCCTCCTTCTATTGCTCTTTCAGCTTTGAATGTGCCTATTTTAAAAGAATTAAAAAATTTGGGAGCCCCTAAATTTAAATAAAATTCAAATAAATGCCCAACAACAACTTATATGTTGTTAAATGACATAAAGATTATGTTGGATAGTCTTCATTGTACGGATGGAGAGAAATTGAAGGGCATATTTTCATTACTTCCAGGGTAGGCCCTTATTTGGTGGTCTAATATGACTATGTACCCCTCTAGAGTAAGTTACTTGGCAATCTTTCCAGGAGGATTTCAGAGAAAATATATTGGAGAGCAGTCATGTGAATGAAGCAAGATTTCTACAAGTTGATTCAGGGTAACAAGATAATATATGAGTATGAATGTGAATTTAATAAGCTAAGTCGATATTCTTTAGAGTTGATTCCTACTGAAAAAGATTACTGTCAAAGATTTATTCAGGGCCTGCATTATAGGCTAAAAGAACTTCTGTTAACAGTGAATTTATCTACTTCTCAAGAAGTAATAGATCGGGCTAAAACTTTGGAGATAGCCTATACTGAAAGAGCTATGATTGAGTAGAGATGGTAATTAACAATGAGATCAAGATCATTATTATCATCTCAACTAAGTAGGTTAGGGTTTAAGTTTTCAATATCATAATAAATCTGAAGGTGGTGCTTATGGTCGTAAAAGGCCTAATACTAGAGAAAAAGGCCGACATAGTCAAAGTATAACTGCTGGAGCTGATAGATCATCATAAAATAGGGTTAGTTTTTACCATCTCACCAGTGTGGTAAAACTTACCTTGGAGTATGTAGAGGTGCTTTAGGAGCTTGTTTCGAATGCAAAGACACTATCAAATTTATTAGAGACTGTCCGATGACAGGAAAGATTACTACAAACAGAGAGATATGTTGCAGTGTCTCAGGGAGCTCTAGGAAGAGGGGGAAAGATCTTATTTTCAGAGATAGCTTCTCATTCTGATATTCGTGATCTATCCAGAGTATACAATATTAAGACTGGGGAGGATTGTGATAATTTAGAGATTATAGCATGTACTTTCCATCTTTATGATGAGCTTGTATTTGTTTTGATTGATCTGGGTTCTATACATTCCTATGTTAGTATGAAGTTAGCCCGAGAAAAAATTAATCCCATAGAGCCCATTGATAGTGATATGATAGTAACAAATCCATTGGGTCATAGTGCTATAGCGGGTAAGCAAATGTTATTTGATAAAGATTCAAGAGGTTATGTTACTGGTGAATTTGATGAAATTACCAATTTTTTGAGTTATAGATCATTTTGGGTAAAGATTGGTTATCTCCGCATTATGGTTGGGTAGATTTTTGCATGAAGCAATTATTTCTGAAAGATACGAAGGGTTCTTAAATTATAGTAATAGGAGATAAACTAAAATCATTGTCCAATGTGATATCAGCAGTGACTGTCGAGAAATTGATCTCAAAATGCTATTGAACTTTTCTGGTTAATGTGGTAGATACTCAAGCCTATGTGGTCATATTAGATGATATTCCAATCATTAAGGAATTTTTGATGTATTTCCCGATGAATTATCGGGATTACCTCTTAATCATGTGGTGTAATTAAATATTAATGTTTTTCGTGTACTATGCCAGTTTTAATGGCCTCGTACAAAAGGGCTCCAACTGAAATCAAAGAGCTAAAGGCATTATAAGAGTTGCTTGATTGGGGTTTTATTAGACCGGGTGTGTCTCCGTGGGGAGCACTAGTACTTTTTGTTAAAAACAAATATAGATTTATGCAGTTATGCATAGATTATATGTGACTGAATAAAGTGATGGTAAAGAATAAATATCATCTCCCGAGGATAGATGATATGTTTGATCAGCTTAAAGGTGCTTTAGTATTTTCAAAGATTGATCTTGGATCTGGGTATCACCAGTTAAAAGTTAAAGAGGAAAATATTCCAAAAAAAGTTTTTTGAACCTTATATGGTCTCTATGAGTTTGTAGTGATGCCATTTGGATTGACTAATGCCCCTCAGTATTCATGGATTTGACAAATTGGGTTTTTCAACCGTACTTGGATCAATTTTTGGTCGTGTTTATTGATGATATTTTAGTTTATTCCAAGACAAAAGAAGAACACGATGCAGATCTCTATATTATACTTCAGACGCCACAGGATATAAAGTTTTATACTAAGTTGTCAAAATGTGAATTTTTGTTGACGAAAGTTTCTTTTCTTGGCCCCATGATTTTGGTAGAGAGAATCAGAATCAATCTCAAGAAAATACAAGAAATATTGGAGTGGAAAACTCCAAAAAATGTCTCTGAAGTTTGAAGCTTCTCAGGATTAGCTGGTTATTATCGGAGATAAGCGAAGAACTTCTCGATTATTGATTTTTCACTTACCAAATTGCTAAGGAAGGATTTACCAATTATATGGACTGAAAAGTACCAAGAAAGCTTTGATATGCTTAAGAAGATTCTGACAGAGGTACCAAATCTAGTGTAACCAGAATTAGACAATGACTATGTGATCTATAGTGATTCATATCATAATGGTTTAGGATGTGTGCTTATGTAAGAAGGCAAAGTTTTATCCTATGTTTCGAGACAGCTGAAAGCACGAGAAATGAATTATCTGACTCATGATTTAGAATTAGCAACTTTAGTATTTGCTTATAATGTTTGGGCCATTATATGTATTGTGAGCGGTGTTATATCTATATATATCATAAAAGTCTAAAGTATTTTCTAACCCAATTGGAATTGAATATGAGACAAAGGAGATGGATCGAGCTCTTGAAATATTATGATGTGATTATTAACTATCATCCTGGAAAGGCTAACGCAATAGCCTATGCACTTAACCATAATATATTTTCTACTTTTTGAGTTTTGAATGCTCGATTATCAATGGACAAAGATGGCACACTCGTTGCCAAATTAAATATAAGGCTTGCATTATTAGATTAGATTAAAGATCTTCAAAGTAAATATGAGAAATGCTTAGCAAGAAACGATCAAGTGAATAAATGAGAAAGCAAATACTTTGAGGTTAAATATGATGGATGTTTGTATAATCGAAGAAGGGATTGCATTCCCAATAATGAAGAATTAAAGAAAAATCATCTTCCTGAAGCTCATCATAGTCAATTAACAATGCATCCAGGGGGAAATAAAATGTATTGAGATTTAAAAATTAGATATTAGTAGGAAGGTATGGAAAGGGCTATAACCGTGTTTATATCCAAATGTGTTATCTGGTTTACCGCAACCTTTTTCTATTTCTTAGTGGAAATGGGAAAGAGTTGCTATGGATTTCGTGACAGATTTACCTTTGACAACCAATAAGAAAAACTTGATTTGGGTGACTGTGTATATATTAACCAAGATCGCACACTTTATTCTAGTTTTGGCGGATTACTCGATGTATAAATATGCTGAGTTATATATCAGAGAGATTGTGCAGCTTCATGGAGTACTTGTTTCAATAATTTATGACAGAGACCTGACATTTACCTCGAGATTTTAGTAGTCTTTGCATAAAGCCTTTGGAACTCGACTGAAGCTCAATAGAACCTTTCACCCATAAAATAATGGACAATTTGAGCAAACTATCTAGATAATTGAATACATGCTAAGTGCGTGTGTTGTTTTTAACATACTTAACTCGTATACGCACTTAATTACGAGTCAATGATGTCACATCAGTCATATAAAACATCTATTATTCAAAACTAGGGAAAAATTGTTCTATTTTAAAACTTTTGAGTTTATCGATCATAATCACTTTTGTCAATTGCGTAAATACATAAAATAATATTTTATCATCCAGTTTAAATATGGTTTTGACAGCCATTAGGCAATTCAATGTTGTTTCTTAACATATACAACTGCCAAAATAATGTCTAATTTAAAATTTAATTAATTATCTTTTAAAATATATTTTTATAAATATTATTCATTTATAATATGCATGCCACTAATAAATCAAATATATGATGTCTTACTGATATTGTTGGTCGCTATGATTTCCCCATAAGAAATGCTCACAATACTGCTCACTTCACATCCCTATCCTTTTCTTTACATAAGCGTTAAAATTATCGCAGGCTAAGTATAACTTAGTGAGGCATATTAAAGTTATGAAGTATTTATTAAAGCTCGCTAGAAAAATAAAAAGCTGGAAAAATTAATTGGAAAAGAGAACAAGATATGAAAAATAATATCCTTATCTATATGCATCATGTGCGTATTAAAAATTTGAGTAAAAATCTTCATAGGGGAAAAACTGGTTATTCTATATGATGTGTATCATAAATATGTATATGATGTCTTTTACGAATGTTATTTTGGGTATGAACTGCCCAATACTAAATTATATTACTATAATTTGCCATGGATGGAACAAAAATAAACTATATGCCCAAGTAAGTCATTAAGGGATAGTGATATAGTTGGCATGTCATAGAGTCTGGTTGTAGGTTGCATATTCGGTTTAGCACTAGATTGTATATAAAAGACACTTTGTGCATGTGGTGGGCACGACCTTATGTGTCATATTCGGTTTAATACTAGAGTGTATATAAAAGACACTTAGTGGGTTTGGCGGGCTCAACCTTATGCGTCATATTCATTTTAGCACTTCAGTGTGTATTTGACTCGTGTTCCTAGTGTCCTCATAGGTCTATATTTGGGCTACGGTTTATTGGTTAATAAATGAGAAACATGTGAATAAGCTTATGAACTTTTAGAATAAATGACAAGTGTATTGGTAAGAAATTTTATATGTGGTTCATATCATGTTAATATTAATAGCAGGATTGAAATTACAAGTTTTGTGATCATAATGCATTGAATATTGTTACTCATTTATATTATGTGTTGAATTGCCTTAAATATTTCTATGATTGCCTCACTAAGTGTATACTTAGTGTTTGATGATTTTCACGTGTAGATAAATAATAGTGAAAGGAGTAAAGCAAGGGATACTTACAGCCCGACATATTTTTAGTAAGATGTAGATCAGGTAAAAAAACAAAACGAGGTATCCAATCAACCAATTTTTTTCAGTAAAATAAATGGTCGGTGGTGACTCAAACGTGTTTTATTTAAGTAAAAGCCCAATTCTGGGTCTACCCGAAAGACGGTTATGACAGCTTTGTGACTCTACTGGGGACAAGTAAGTGAGTTAGGCTAAGGCTAATTTCCAGCTTTCTTCTTAAGTGAAAATTGTAAGTTTAAATTTTAAGTTAATTTTCTGATCCTTATTACTTACCTCTTATTATTTTTCAAGTTAATAGTTATACTGACGTTTTTTCAATGATTTCAAATTTTTAAAATTTGCATCTTAGGCTATATACCCAAGCTCCAAACCTTTTTTAAGTGAAGGTGAAAGAGACAACTTCGTGGGAATTTATTCTTCGTATAGGCCTAACAAGTAACCTTCGGGATTCATATACCTTATGTCTTCGTGTGAATTTATTCTTCGTATTGACATAAGGGAATGTATCCTCTCGCGTTTATATTAGTCCACCTAGGCTTGTAATGGGCTTAGGAATAAGGGTCTGGCAAGCCCAAGGGGGCATCAACAAGGAGAACTCTGGTACATTTCTTTAGAACCTAAACCGGGAGACTACAGAAAATTAGAGCCCACCCTGAAACTCTATTTCAAAATCTAGGATGTTTTACTTCCTGTTCAAAGCATGCAGTTTATCATTTTTACTTTTATCATTATTATTTTTATCTTACTAACTGATTTTTCTTTCATGTTTGTTTTTTACCATTTGCATCATTCAAAAAAGAGGCATTGATCAACAAAAATGTGTTCGTTAAATGTAAATGTTTTGCATTAATGGACAAAGGGGTTATAATACAAGAGGTGAAAAACACAGAGGTTCGACTATGGTTAAAAAAGACTCAAAATGAAAAAAAAGACAGTCTGCAAAGACAATTATGTGTCACATTCAATCAAGAAGACGTGGTGCCCACAATCAAATAGTATACCACAATGTTGCATTGTGAAGGACTTAGAATGGACCAGGATTTATACCAAACACATCAAGATGGGTTGGCAAAGGCTGCAGGGGTAGATGAGAAAAAGGTTACTGACCTAGAGAGTCCCTTTAAAGACGACAAGAATAAGATGGCAAAACCATATCCAAAATTGGAGACCATTGTTGACCAATCCAATAAACAAGCAAATGAACTTTAGATAGTTACTTTCGATGCAGTGCTCCAATGGTGTTTCCGTTGGGAATAGGTTCAACAAAGGGTGAAAGCTAGAAATGCAGTCGTTCGAGCAGCTCAATACTTGCACGGTTAAGCCAGAGAAGCCGTAGCGGTTCGATAGGGCATTCAACCGGTGACATACGAAGGTAGAAGACTAGTCAACCTGTTAGAAGCTATCAAGGGGTTTTTGTCTCTTAAGAAATAACACTTTTGTCCCAATAAAGATCATTTATAATAAAATACATTTTTTTGGATCAATTCCTCGAACATTTCATGTATCATGCATATTTTGCATTTGTTATTTTCTTTTCTTTACATTCGCATTAACTAACAGAAAATGTCTCATAAAAAATGAACATTTCAATCATATTCCCATGAGTTACAAAGAACTGTATCAAAAACTTTTTGACACTCACGTAGTGTCACCATACCCGGTGACAGAAAATCGTACAGAAAATCGTACAAAAAATGCGTAACAAGAATTGGATCCACTTTAAAAACTCGGGGGCATCCTAATGAGGTTTTATTCCATTTTGCAGCATCATGTTTGAACTTGTTTTTTTAAATTTCTCATATTTCTTTTTTGTAAGGATATTTAAATGAATTTATTCTACTTTAAAGATGGTGAACATTAAATCAAATTTACAACTTCAAATTCTCTACTGAATTAAAAAAATTTGTGAATGATCGGATTTATAGATCTTTGACAAAGTGACATGATTAATAATTGGTAAAATAATGACCCTTGATTTTACCCCAGAAGACACACTTGAACACCAAATCCTTCTCTTGCAGGGACCGATATAGCCTTCTCCTTTCATAAGGGAATGAACAAGAGGCTTGGTATTAGGTATACACATGAGCAGCCAACATGAGGCATCTCTTATGCATGGTATTACTATATTTTTTTCGAGGACGTTCAATGATGATGATGATCTTGACAGATGGAATAGTCGAGTAGGTGAATCTAGTTTAGGTCAGTTGCTTGAAAATTAAACTCTAAAAATGAGATTTCTTGACTGTCAACAACACCTAGACAATAACATGTTCTTCTTAACAAGATTAAGAAATTGAATCCATATACCTAGAATGTAATTATATATGTATACAATAAAGTTGAGCTATTCGTTTAAGGCAATTGGTTATACAGAAAACTCAAAAGCCCTACCTTTATGAATATATTGCATTCAAATCATGACATTGCTCAAGTACTTGGCAATTCAGTGTTTGCTCCATTGCAATTGTCAAGTTGAAGACTTTGTGATGAGACGAACCCTTCAGCTATCCTGATAAATCCAAATTACAATAAAGTTGAATTTAGCTAGCCAGACAATGGCAAATTAAATCAAATTTATCTAAATAAGGAGTCTTGATAAAGATGGACTAAGGGAGTTAATGAACACCTATTATAGTCAATTTCACACGAGCACTCAGGAATTTCATTTTTTGATCTATATTTCTGCACTACCTTTATTAGATGAATATACGAAGCTTTAACAAATAGAAGATTTCAGAGAACCAAAATAAAAGGTCTAGTAATTGATTAACTAGTTGCGTCATTTTTTCCACATCCGATTAAAATGCCAAGCCAAGAAAGAGGGCATGTTGTAATGTTCAAAATGACCGAGAAAGAAATGACATTTTGGTGGCCAAACCCTTAGAAAATAGGAAGCCAACCTGAAGCCAACTCATCAATTTGGATATTTATCAAAGAGCTATTGATTCATTTGATTTTCTATGAACTATGTTTATGATTTGATTCGATTATGCGCCTGAATTAAGGGGTAATACTTTATAAAATCCTTTTTTTTCTTCTCTTCTACAATAAAAAAGGAGAAAAACATTTCAAACAGGACAATATCAAATGTGAAAGGTCCTTGAAGCTGGTGAAACTCATTTTGTCTGTATTGAAGAAATAATAAACAATGCCAGAATAATGGAGCATTTCACATTCTTGAAAGCAAATAGTCCAGGAAACCAGATAGAACTTGTAACACTCCCTTGTGACATTGTCAGCAAGCTGAGAAGAAAATGGAGCATGATCGATTCCAATGACAAGACCAGCAGACAAAAATGAGGCTTCATCCAGGAGATAAAACAAAACTAATTCATGTTGCATACATCTTAGACATGCTTAAGAGCATCACATTTTTTGTTTTTAAAATACATAATTTTTTGTAGCTTTAGAGTCAAGTTTCAACTTCAAGAAGAAAGACTCTCGATTCAAGAGTACCTTAAAAAAATTAATGGTGTTTTCTTAACTCAGCAGCGAAGAGCTACACCTAAACCAACTTAACATATAGAAAGATTGACAAATCTTATAATCAACTTAAGACGAGTTCCAGAGCCAATTCAGAACAGATCTAGTTCAACTTAACTCAACGACGAGTGGCTACTTTCTAGTTAACGTCTTCAAGCCAGATTTTAACTCCACGATGGATGATATATGATATATGATATTCGGCTGAAAGAATGTACCACTTGGCTTTCCCGTGAAGTAGAGTCATCTAAAGAATTATGATCGACTTAGACCCGCGAAGGGCGGTCATCCTACATTTAGAGCAAGTTTACAACATAGCTTAAGTCGAGAAAAGTTGTCTGTTAACAAACAACTTTCCAGTTCAGGTTTTGAGTTAGATTTTAACTTCACAGCGAAAGATATCGAACTCGAAACGATGCAACTTATACAAGATTAGATTTCAACTTTACAACAAATGATATCTAACCTAAAGCCAATTTGGCGAAGCACTACAACTCGAGATTTGATTTCAACTTCATAATGGAGGATATCTAACTCAAAGCTCAACTTTACAGCAAATGAGCCATCCACGATTTCAACTTCACGACAAAGGATATCGTACCCAAAAGATGGATCAAACTTCACGACAAATGAGTCATCTATGACAAAGCAATGAAAAACCAGTTTCATTCAGGTCAAATTTCAGCTTCACAACGAAGTATATTGGGCTAGAAGACAATCCATAAACTACTTTCTGGTTGAATTTTAAATTGAGGTCTTTAAGTCAAGAAGAATACCTAGGTTGGTTGCGATTTAGCAACAAGGAACTATCTCCCAGTCGAATTTACATCATAGCTTAAGGTAAGAAGGTCTATCTGACAACAAAAAACCTTCAAGTTCGATTCCAATTAGCTCGAGGGCATATCAACCACATGGTAGCGTCGAGGAACTACTTTCCGGTTGAATTTTCAAGCCGAGGTCTTTAAACGGAGAAGAAAACCAAAATTGATTACGATTTGGCAACAAGAAGACATCTTCCGATCCAAATTGTGAATTACGATTTCAATTTCATGAAGAAATATATCATTTCAAGAATTGACTTAACTTCGCGATGTAAGAGTCATCCACAACTCAATTTAATAGGGAGTTATTCCTAATTACAATATCAGAGTCAATTTTCAATTCTACAGGAGAGGATATTAGACTCAGGGACCCCTTCATACTGAATGAAAATTTATGTCCTTTTATCTTTGTCCTATTTTTCGTTACACGAAAAAATGACAAAGAGGGACAACTGTAGACACTCATTTTCGTCTGACCTCATATGCTATTTATATTTTTATTATTTTACTATTATGTCATTAAACCATATAGTATTTACATTGCATAATACATATATTATATTATATTATATTATATTATATTATATTAAATTATTATATATTGCTATTATTATTATTTTATAATTTTTTTTCTTTTTCTTTTTGTTTTGTGTTAGGCCCAACCTGATGACCAACCCTCTAGGCCCAATAAAAGAAGCCCACCAGTGATATTAGGGTTTCCCTCCTCTTCCCACTTTAACGTCGCACTACCAACATGCCAGGAGGAACTGCTGGTTAAACCTTGGAGAATCCTTCTTCTAACCGTAACAAAGAACCCCGATTTCTAGGTGCAACCATCCACAACAACCTAACAAACACAATTTCATGTATTTTAGTCCTAGTAAAACACTAAAACCTCACGAAAATAGGGAACTTTCTAGGACTATAACGAAATGTAAAAGGAAAATACGGGGGAAATACATAAAAAATTGAAAGCAAAAATACTTGTAACCGTTGAAAAGAAATGCAATAAAAAAAGGTATTTTCACCTTGCTCGGTTTTCTTTTTTTACTTGCATGTGTTTTGTTTGTTTGTTTTTTTTTTTACTCGAAAAACCCCTCGAAAGGGAGCGGTCAGATTCTGGGTTTCGGTTGAATGTTCTTTCTAGAAGGAAGAACGTGAAGAACAGGTTAAGAGAATTTGGGCTTTTCGTTTTTATCCATTTGTGATAGGGGAAATGTGATTTTTTTTTTGTAAAGTTTTTGGCTTTATAGCGACCTATTGACCCACTTTCTGACCTGATGACCCGACCAGATCCCCTAGGGGATTCGCGTGATTTCACCTGGATAGGGGATAATTGCAGGGTCAGTCGTTGATTTGTTTACAACATTTGTTTTGCGCCTAAAATTCAATTTCGATCCCAATTTTCTTCTAAACTTACCACTCACTTTACCTTTGTTTTAATTTAGTCCTTTTTATTTAATTCACATTTTCATTTAATTACTTTTTTAGGTTATTATATAGTTTTATTTGTTTAAGTTCACATTTGTTTTCTATTTTGTTTTTTTTTCTCATTTTTTTCTTTTAGTTTTATTTTATTATTTCTCTTTAAAATTTAGTTTTTTTGGGTTTTTTTGTATCTTTTTTACTTTATTTTTACTAATTGTATATATTTAATTTCTCAATTAGTTTTTTTACTTTTAATTTAATAAACTTTTTCCTTACATTATTTTTTATTTGTTGTGTTTTTTTAATATGTACAATTTGCTTTTGTTCTTTTTATTTATTTATGTTAATTCCTCATCATGTATATATATTTTCCTTGTCTTCTCAGAGTATCATAATTTAACCTTTTTTTTCACTTTTGATTCAACATTTTACTTTACAAATCTAACGTTTTTGATTATTTAAGGGTATTTTTTAATCAATCGGAGGTAAGTAATTTGTATTTAAATTTTTATTTTCTATTAAACTTTTAATTTTCTTAATTAAGACAACTATAAATTAAATTAGTATCGAAAGGGCAGTACATGGGTGCTAATCCTTCATTGACTATAACTAACTCCCGTGTCTGACATATTTTTAGTAAGATGCATATCAAGTAAGAAAATAAACCAAGGTATCCAATGATCCAATTTTTTCCTGATATCTCTGAATCAGGGGACCTTTCAGGCATTAGAGGCTATTTTGGCCTGATATAAGCCTGTAGCAGCTCCTCCCCTCCTTCTCCTGCTCTTTCGGCTTTGAAGTTGTCTATTCTAAAAGAATTAAAAAATTTAAGAGCCCCTAAATTTAAAAGGAAAGTCAAATAAATGCCCAACAGCGGCATATATGTTGTTGAATAACATAAAGATTATGTTGCACAGTCTTCACTGTACGAATGAACAGAAATTGAATAGCATAGTTTCATTGCTTCCAGGGTAATTTGGCAGTCTAATATGACTATGTGTACCCCTCTAGAGAAAGTTACTTGGCAGTATTTCCAAAAGGAATTTCATAGAAACTATATTGGAGAGCAGTTCATCATGCGAATGAAGAAATATTTTTTCAAGTTGATTCAGGGTAATAAGACAATATATGAGTATGAATGTGAATTTAATAAGCTAAGTCGATATGCTTCATAGCTTATTCCTACTGAAAAAGATTATTGTTAAAGTTTTATTCAGGGCCTATATTCTAGGCGAAAAGAACTTCCATTGACAATGAATTTATCTAGTTATCAAGAAGTAATAGATCGGGCTAATACTTTGGAGATGGAAAAGACTAAAAGAGCGATGATTGAGTAAAGATGGTAATTAACAAAAAGATCAAGATCATTATTATCATCTTAACTAAACAAGGTTAGGGTATGAGTTTTCAATATCAGAATTAATCTGAAGGTGGTGCTTCTGGTCGTAAATGACTGATGCTAGAGAAAAAGGCTGACATACTCAAACTACAACTGCTGGAGCTGATAGATCAGCACAAAACAATGTCAATTTTTACCATGTCACCAGTGTGGTAAAACTTACCTTGGAGTACGTAGAGTTGCTTCAAGAGCTTGTTTCAAATGCAAAGACACTATCCATTTTATTAGAGACTGTATAATGGTAAGAGAGATCACTACATACACAGAGATATGTTGCAGTGTCTCAGGGAGGTCGAGGCAGAGGGGGAAAGATCTTATTTTTAGAGTTAACTTCTCATTCTGATTTTTGTGATCCAGCCAGAGTATACAATATTAAGACTGGGGAGGACTGTGATAATCTAGAGATTATAGCATGTACTTTCCATCTTTATGATGAACTTGTATTTGTTTTAATTGATATGGGTTTTATGCATTCCTATGTTATTATGAAATTAGCCCGAGAAAAAAATTATTCCCTTAGATCCAATTGATAGTGATATGATAGTAATTAATCCATTGGATTATAGTGCCAAAGCGGGTAAGCAAAAGTTATCTGATAAAGAATCAAGAGGTTGTGTAACTGGTGAATCTGATGAAATTACCATTTTTTGAGTTCGAGATCATTTTGGGTATGTATTGGTTATCTCTACGTAATGGATGGGTATATTGTCGCATGAAGCGAATATTTCTGAAAGATACAGAGGGTTCTTAAATTATAGTAATAGGAGATAAACTAAAATCATTGCCTAATGTGATATCAGAAGTGACTGCTGAGAAATTGATCTAAAAAAGCTATTAAGCTTTTCTGGCTAATGTGGTAGACACTCGAGCCTATGAGGTCATATTAGATGATATTCCAACCATTAAGTAATTTTTTATGTATTTCATGATGAATTATTGGGATTACCTCTTAATCATGAGGTGTAATTAAATATTGATGTTTTTCAGGTACTATGCCATTTTCAATGGCCACGTACAGAAGGGCTCCAGTTGAAATCAGAGAGCTAAAGGCATTATAATAGTTGCTTGATTGGGGTTTCATTAGACCAAGTATGTCTTAATGGGGAGCACCAGTACTTTTTGTTAAAAAGAAATATATATCTATGTAGTTATGCATAGATTATGTGCGACTGAATAAAGTGACGATAAAGAATAAATATCATCTCCTGATGATAGATGATCTGTTTGATCAGGTTAAAGGTGCTTTAGTATTTTCAAAGATTGATCTTGGATCTGGGTATCACCAGTTAAAAATTAAAATGGAAAATATTCCAAATAAGGCTTTTTGAACCGTATATGGTCCCTATGAGTTCATAGCGATGCCATTTGGATTGACTAATGCCCCTTGATATTCATGGGTTTGACAAATTTTATGTTTCAACCGTACTTGGATCAATTTTTGGTCGTTTTTATTTTTGATATTTTAGTTTATTCTAAGACTAAAGAAGAACATGATACACACCTCTATATTATACTCCAGACATCGTGAGATATAAAGTTTTATGCTAAGTTGTGAAAGTGTGAATTTTGATTGCCGAAATTTGCTTTTCTTGGACTCGTGAATTTGGTAGAGGGAATTAGAATCAATATCAAGAAAATGCAAGCAATATTGGAGTGGAAAACTCAAAAAAATGCCTCTGAAGTTTGAAGCTTCTCAGGATTAGTTGGTTATTGTCGGAAATAAGTGAAGAACTTCTCGATTATTTCTTTTTCACTCACAAAATTGCTAAGGAAGGATTTTCCATTTATATGGACTAAAAAGTACCAAGAAAGTTTTGATATGATTAAGAAGATTCTGACAGAGGTACCAACTCTAGTGTAACCAGAATTAGACAAAGACTATGAGATCTATAGTGATGCATATCATAATGGTTTAGGATGTGTGTTTATATAAGAAGACAAAGTTGTAGCCTATGTTTCAAGTCAGCTGAAAGCACACGAAGGAATTATCTGACTCATGATTTAGAATTAGCAACTTTGGTATTTGATTTTAATATTTGGCGCCATTATATGTATGGTGAGTGGTGTTATATCTATACTTATCATAAAAGTATAAAGTATTTTCTAACTGAAATGGAATTGAATATGAGACGAAGGAGATGGATCGAGCTATTGAAATATAATGATGTGATTATTAACTATCATACTAGATAGGCTAATGTAATAGCCTATGCACTTAACGCTAATATATTTTATTCTTTGAGAACTTTGGATGCTCCATTATCAATGAAAAAAGATGGAACGCTCCTTGTAAAATTAAATATGAGTATTACATTATTAGATTCAATTAAAGATCTTTAAAGTAAATATGAGAAATTCTTAGCAAGGATCGATAAAATTAATAAAGGATAAAACAAAGAATTTGAGGTTAAATCTGATGGATGCTTGTATTATCGAATAAGGGATTGCATTCCCAATAATGAAGAATTGAAGAAGAATCATCTTCCTGAAGCTCATCATAGTCCTTTGACAATGCGTACAGGAGGAAATAAAATGTACTGAGATTTAAAGATTAGATATTGGTAGGCAGGTATGAAAAGGGCTATAACCGTGTTTGTATACAAATGTTAGACCTGTACACAGGTAAAAGTAGAACACCAGGTGCTATATGGTATGCTGCAACCTATTTCCATTTCTTAGTGGAACTGAGAAAGAGTTGCTATGGATTTCGTGACATGTTTACCTTTGACACTCAATAAGAAAAACTTGATTTGGGTTATTGTGTATATATTAACCAATATCACACACTCTATTCCAGTTTGGACAGATTACTCGATGTATAAATATGCTAAGTTGTATATCAGAGAGATTGTGCATCTTAATGGACTACCTGTTTCAATAGTTTCTGACAGAGACCCGACATTTACCTCGAGATTTTAGAAGTTTTTGCATAAAGCCTTTGGAACTCGACTGAATTTCAGTACAACCTTTCACCCACAAACTAATGGACAATCTGAGCAAACTATCCAGATACTTGAAGACATGCTAAGTGTGTATGTTATTTGTAACATCCTTAACCCGTATATGTACTTAATTACGAGTCAATGATGTCAAATCAGTCATATAAAACATATACTATTCAAAACTACGTAAAATTTTGTTTTATTTTAAAACATTCGATTTTATCGATCATAATCACTTTAGTCAATTGCGTAAATACATAAAATAATATTTTTCATCCAGTTTAAATATGGTTTTAGGCAGCCATTAGGCAATTCAATGTTGTTTGTTAACATATACAACTGCCAAAATACTGTCTAATTTAACAATTTATTAATTAACTTTTAAAATATATTTTTATAAAATATTAATGATTAATATTACTACTTATATGTATTTATCAATTATTTTAAGCTACTATATCAAAGGAACCATAAAATGTATAATATGAATGCCACTAAGAAATCAAATATATGATGTCTTAGTGATACTGTTGGTCATTATGATTTCCCAAGAAGAAATGCTCACAGTATTCTCACTTCACATCCCTATCCTTTTCTTTACCTAAGCATTAAAATCATCGCACGCTAAGAATAACTTAGTGAGGCATATTAAAGTTATGAATTATTTATTAAAGCTAGTTAGAGAAATAAAAAGTTGAAAAAATTAATTTGAAAATAGAACAAGATATTAAAAACCAGAATCCTTATCTAATTACATCATATGTGTATTAAACATTTGAGTAAAAATTTTCTTAGGGGGAAGAATTGTAACACCCAAAATTTTTTATTAGTGACCAAAATTTAAATTTTGAAGGTTTAGTAGCCAAAGTATAAAGTTGGATTAGTTTAGGGACCAAACTATAATTTGAAAAAGTTATGCATGTTGGCATGATATTTATTTCATTTATCATATACTTTATATATTCTAAAAATGTCAAAGGTTAAATATAAAATGAATTGATCACTGGTTATTATAAATGATTTGTGTCATGAATATGTATATGATGTCTTTTTCGAATGTTATTTCGGGTATGAACTGCCCAATGTTAAATTATATTACTATACTTTGTCATGGATGGAACAAAAATAAACTATATGCCCAAGTAAGTCATTGAGGGATAGTGGTATAGTTGGCATGCCATAGAGTCCGACAGTAGGTTGCATATCCGGTTTAGCAATAGATTGTATATAAAAGACACTTTGTGCATGTGATGGGTACGACCTTATGTGTCATGGTCAGTTTAACACTAGAGTGTATATAAAAGACACTTAGTGTGTATGGTGTGCACGACCTTATGTGTCATATTCAGTTTAGCACTTCGATGTATATTTGACTCGTGTGCACAGTGTCCTCATAGGTCTATATTTGAGCTATTGTTTATTGGTTAATAAATGATAAACATGTGAATAAGCTTATGAACTTTTAGAATAAATGGCAAGTATATTGGTAAGAAATTTTATATGAACCTTTATGTGTGGTTCATATATGTTAATATTAATAACTTGATTGAAATTACAAGTTAAGTGATTATAATGCATTGCATATTGTTACTCATTTATATTATGTGTTGCATTGCCTTGAATATTTCTATGATTGCCTCACTAAGTGTATACTTAGCGTGTGATGATTTTCACGTGTAGGTAAAAGATAGCGAAAGGAGTAAGAAGCTTAGTTTGGCATCAATCATTAAGTAATATTTACAAGTATCAGTAATGGCATCCTTTCCTGTTCGAAATTTTGTAGCTGTCATGTATACGAGTAAAAAATATCTACAAATTATTAATCTAGTTAGTATTAAATATAATTAATAGTATGAATAAATATTATGATATTATATTATGTTTTAAATTTTAATTCATTGGATTTTAAATCATATAGTTTTTAGAAAATATTATTTATGACATGAAAAAAGAATAGAACTACCTAGTTGATATCTGAAAGTCAGACTTGAAAAAGAAGTTAGAATATTAATATATTTTGACTTTTATGATAAATTATTTTATAATAAATGTGAATAATTGCAAAATTTTGAAAGGAACAAAATTTACCCATTTTGGGTTTAAAAATGTTTTGAATATTAATGTGAAATATTGGACTCGTAATAGTACACGTATACGGGTTAAGGGTGTCATATTGTATGTTTTTTAAATGAAGTATGGAAGATGATGGAAGTTGTAGCTTGATGAATATGAAAGATGTTGAAAGATATATGTGGTGTTGAAGTGAAATGGGTTGTAAGGATAAACAAATTGTGGCCCACTAGTTATATAGAACTAGGAACAAATAATATAATAAAATGGAGAGGATTGGTAGGATATGGATTGTGACCCTCTAGCTACGAATAGCAAGGAACTGACAATCTAAACAAATGGAAATGGATTGAAGGCCACAAGATCAACTTGAAGCCGATAAAGTTCTTAATAAGAACTACAAAGAAAGCATCTCTCAAAGAGGATTTATAATGTTCAAAGTTATGTGTTTACAAATAACCCTAACGTACTTATTCATAGTGTTTTCTATACAACATATGAAATGTCTTTACAAAGATGAAACATTCTCATCAATTTAGAATTAAAATGCACTTGAATGCTTTATATTTCTTATCTTCAAGGCTAGCTAAAAAATTCTAGATCATTTTTGGGGATGAATCTAGACACTTTGAAGCTAAATTTACCCTTATTTTCATCCAAGTGGTGAAGGACTCTTGCACTTCCTTGGCATGCTCACTTATGAATGAATGGAGGGTGAATTTGGACACCTTGATGTATGTATATATCCTATGTGTCCAAGGGAGAGTGTCTCTTAAATTTCGTGCTCATCTTCATGACATTTATCCCTCTTGAATGCCTTGATGATAAGCATAAAGTAGGCCTTCAATGTATGTATCCTTGAATAAATTGAAAGGCATCACAAAAAAGAACTATAAAGGTCTTGAGTGCATGTCTCCATTGTAAAATTTGAATAGCCTACAAAATGATATTAAAGAAGGGCTTAATAGCTCTTAATGCAGCCCATGAATGTATGTTGAAAGAAAGAATGTATGATGGACATCCATTCACTTGAATGAGTGAATTTGGAGTTACTTTTGAATGCTCAAGCCTTCCTTGCATGCAATTCCCGTAATGAAATTCCAGTCTGCACTGTCTTCAATAAAATGATCATATATCAAGCTCCCAATATTGGATTGAGGTGATTCAAAAGGCTTTGGAAAGATAAGAGATAGAGGAATAATATCCAATTGATTTCAAGACACAAAATCTATATTGGAACCAGAAGTGTAAGATAATATGACTTATAATCTTGCATTAGATGACATTGCTCATCTCCCTTCATGTACCTAGTCACAATTGTACAAATGTTCATACTTAAACAAAATAAAAAGAAACATGTCATAAAAACATTAAAAGAGCTAGTTTAAATAATGTACCATCTTTAATGAATTAACTAGTCGCTTTAGTGAACTGACTTTATTGAATGAGACAACAAACTTAGAATATATAGCATGCTTTAGTAATCTAAATGCTGAATGATAAACATGATTTGAATGAAGTAGCATGTTATTTATTCATCCAAATCAATGATATATGGACAATTAATACACATGCAAATTCATGCACAGGTAAATGATGGAATAATGAAAAACTCCCTTAGAATAACCTTGAAGATCTTCGATGATGTAAAGGTTCTTCCTTTGGATTCAAAATGCATTTCATAAATATGAACTCAGTTTTAACATCCCAGATTAAGTTAGAATAATCTTCTTGCACTTTTCAAATGTAAACAACTTGCTTCGATCAATCGATATTGAAAAGGCTTCAAAATACTTAATAAGGCTTGTAGCCATGCTCACATCAAGTAGGTACAACTCGCATGCCATGAGGTAGAGTAATTTCTATTTAATGATTCTTATAGGGTAAATTTTGTATAGGACAATTGGTGCAAATGATATGAGGCACTTGGAGTGCATATTTTGTTTCTAATGTTAGCACCAAAAGTGCTTATTACGCACACTTGTTTGATTTGCGTACCTTGCATTCTATTAAAAATAAATTGAGATATGAAAATGAAATGTGATTGAATGGAAAAGAATATGAAATGATTACCGTGTTTGATATTGACTATCATGATTTTTCCAAAATCAAGAGATGATGATTTTCAAATTCCTAAATAGGAAAAAAGACTTGAATAAGTCATTTTGGAAATTCAATGATTTTATTTGAATTTAATTTTAATGTTTTGAAATGTTATGATAATTTTATGTTCTATCTCACCTTAATTTATGATATTGCTTCACTAAGATTTAATTAGCGTGTGATAGTTTTCACACATAGGTCGAATAAAGAAAAAGACATAAAGTGAGGATCCCCTTGAGCATCTTTTTGGAAATTGTACCCACTTACAGTATTAGTAAGGCATCTATGATGTTATTTTATGTTTTTAGTGACGTACATAATATAAACGTTTGGAAACTCTGATAGATTTTATTAAAATGGTCTATAATAGTAACATATAACAACTTTATTTTAAGTAGTATTTATTTATGCCTGGTAGTTTAAAAATTAAAAGTGTATATATATATAAGGTCATATTTTAAATATTAATTAAATGATTTTTAAATTAAGTTGTATTTAGGCAGTTTTATGTAGGTTATGAAACAACACTGAATTGCTTAGTTGCTACCTAAAATCGATTTTGGTTTGGATGATAAGTTATTATTTTATGATTTTACAGGATTGGTTGAATTGTTTTAAATCATTAAATGGAAGTGTTAAAATGAAACAAATTTTAAATGGTTTTTATACAAGGAATGTATGAAATGATTAATGTGGTACTTTTAATTCGTATTTTGAGACATATACATGTTATGGGTGTGTTGAGTTAATCGATTGACGGAATCGACCAAGAGGGGGTGAATTGGTAATAAAAATTTTGGTGGAAGCTTTTGCAGAATATTGAAAGAAATTGCACAGTGATTTAGAGTGGTTCGACTTTCTCAATCAAATTCTACGTCCACTACCTTAGCTATCCACACTAAGGATTTTCCACAAATTCACTAATTTGTATTTATTTTGAGGACAAAGGGTAACCGTACAAACCCTCAAGAATTATATCCCAAATTCTTGAGAACAATCTCCCCAAAGAGAACAATACAAATTTGCAAACTTACAAGGAAATCCTCACAAGGTAGATTGTTTGCACAATTCTAGAAGAAAGAAAAGAACACTAACGAATAAATACAATTGAGTACAATAAGTGTTCTTGAAAGTATAATGAATATTGAATGAAAAATAGGCTTGAAATGCTCAAACTTGAGGTTTGATGCTTTCTCTTTGATTCTCTCTTGATTCTAGTTGCATGATGTTTCTTGTTGTTGATCAATGGCTTCTAAGCTTGCTTAAATACACCTTGAATCACTTATGAACATTGGGGATTATTAATGAAGATAATATAGCTGTTTAAGTGTGAAAACAATTAATTAAAAACAATTGGGAGCGTCAGTGCATCGATGCATACCCATGGTGCATCGATGCATACCCATGGTGCATCGGTGCATCAGTGTAAAATTCAAATATTTTGACTGTTGGACCCTTAGTGCATCGATGCATAAAGTGCATTCGATGTTTAAAAGTAGCCAGAGTGCATCAATGCATGGCTGGTGCATCGATTCATCAAATGCATTCGATGTTTTCATAAAATCCTCAGTGCATCGGTGTGATGCACCGATGCATGAAATGCATTCCATGTTCAATTTAATTCATGGTGCATCGATGCATGGATTGGTGCATCGGTGAATCACTCTGAAAAATTGATTTTAGGCTTGATTTTTGGTTCAAAACAATTTTACACATTTAGTAAGGTTTGAAATTGATCTTAAAAGACTTGGAGTAATAATTTGATATTCGATTAATTAAATCGAATATATTTAGAAAATCATTTGTAAAATATTAAAATTTATTTAAACTAATTTGTTATATCGAAATACAAAAATGTTTTCAACAATCTCCCTCTTTTTGATATAACAAAACATTTGTGTTATTTTAAGATTTTCTAAAAATTTGAAATCAATTTCAATTTAGAAAAATTACTCCCCCTTAATATAACACTTCTCCCTTTGAAAACATTTTAACACACTTAACATTATTTCTCCCCCTTTTTGTTAAATCAAAAAGACTTAAAATCGATTTCAACAAGGTTTTGAAAAACATAGCAAATTGATTAAATATCTATATATATATATAGCTTAAGCTGCTAAGATCACAATCAAAAGAGAGTTAGCCATTAGTTTCATAATCAATATTCATAATAAAAATGTGAAATGGTAAATTGGTCATATTGCAACTAAAAAATAAATGATGCATATGTTGTAATAAACTAAAATATATATAAAATATCAAACAGTCATCCAACAATCAAAGAAAGTTAATCCAAAATGTTTTAACAATGCAAGTTCAACCCAAAAACAATAAAAGATAAGTCTATTCATCCATTGAAGAATCGGGAGGAGGAGGAGGGTAACGAGCTATCATCTCAAGCGAGAGTGCATCCAAACGATCATTCATATCTTGTTGTCGAGCTCCCAAGGTAGAGAGCTGAGACTCAATGAATGTGAAGCGCGAATCCATGGACGCATACCGTAAATCAAATGTCTCCAAAAACGAACGAAAATACGGAGGCATTTGTTCTTCTTGTGGAGCTGGTTCCGGTGCATGCTCGCCATCAGGTACATGATCATCGATGTCTTGCATAAGTTGTTGAAATTCAAGATCATCGTCATCAGCCGGAGCTGGAGGAGGAGGAGCACGAGAGGAGCTAGGAGCAGCTCGTGAGGAACTAGCTCCTGGAGTTTGCTTTTCGGGTCTAAAAACCCATTGACCGGTAACCTCGTCTTGTTTCCAATCCGCTTTCTTCAAGGATGTGAGATTGATTTGATTTTTAAGTGGGATAGGATTGTCAAGAGAAACATCTAGATCGAGTTTGATAAAGAGGTTACTAAGAAGACATCCATAAATCAATGTTTATGATGTCCACTAATTGACTGAATATAATGTGGGGCAGATTTATTTTGATTTTATTTTTAAGACAATATATCCACCATAAATCCCTAGCACGAAGTGTGGAGTACCTACCTCCGGATGGTCTAAAACACCAAGAGATCATCAAATGGAGAAAACGATCGTGATGAGATCGTAGAGTACTAACACTTGAGTTTGGAACATAGGGATATTCCATATTTTCACTTTCATTATATACACCATTATCATCTAACCCAAATTAGAAAGCTATAGTCTCAGGGTCAATATTAATATATTGGCCTAAAAGATAGGATCTAATGGCTATAGTTCCACATTGAGTTTCATTTTGAATACACACCGCATTGGAATAGAAAATGCGGACCAAATGTTGATAGACGATAGGTTTAAGCTTAAACAATTTATCAAACTTCCAAGCTTTAAGAATCGGAAGGTATTCGAAATCAATGTCAACCATAGCTTGAAGCGAAGGAATACGCTCTTCACGGATTCTATAAGTTTGGAAAGATTTTCTGTACCTAGAGTACAATTTGTCTCTACGACGCTCAGGCATGTTAAAACAAGACCCTAATAGAGATGAAGGTAGAGGAGAAATGGGATTAGGAGGTTGAGGAACGGGAGGATGGTTTTGGTTTGACCGACTCAAAGATGACCTAGGCCGTTTATGATTTGACATGATTAAAGGAAATCAGAATAAGGAATGTCACCTGCAATTTGAAACAAATGTATGCATAATCAATCCCAAATCTCAAATGAGTCCTCAATAATTCAAGGTTTTCTAAACCATATCCTAATGGGCATGTTTTGAAAACTTTTTAATAATATCATAATATAGTTTTCATGAAAACAACACAATTAAATCAAAAATATTACTAATATTCGATTTTTTTTTTTAAATTTCAAAATTCAAATAAAAATCTTGAAAAATTGTTTGTTTTTTGAAGAAATTGGTAGTAAAATCTAGTTTAGAACCAACAAACAATCAATGCCCGATATAATGTTCATCCTAGAACTAATCAAAACTAGTTCTAAACTAAAAAATTTGTAAAATAGAGGTTTTTAGAAAAATACCTTGAAAATTTGGATTGAGAGGGATGAGGAGTTGTTTTGCACGATTTAATGATTGAAGCAAGTTTGCAAGTTGAAAAGCTTGAAGATTCCGACAAAAAAATCGTTGATTTTGAGCAAGAATGGAGATTTTAGAGTGAGAGGGCCGAACGGCGTGGAGATAATAGATTTTAGGTTTTTTAGAAAATGAAGAAAATGAGGCATTTTAACCCAAAACCCGATGGATGCATCGATGAATGACCATGTGAATCGATGCACATTCAAAGGGATGTATCAATGCACTGTTAAGTGTATCGATGCACTAAGCGCAGAAATGACAAAAATCTGTTTTAAAATACTCAAAATGCTAAATTAATTGGCTCTAGTGGTATTGGTAACTCATATATTGAAAATTAATCATGTTCAATCAATCAAATTAATCCTTAAACAACTTTTGAACATAAAATTAATTTTCATCAAAATCATAAACTCCCCCTAACTAATAGCAACGAATGCAATAAAAAATTAAGCATTTTTCATTTAGTCTTAAAAGTGCTACAATTATTTTAAACACTATGTGAAGATAGGTTGGTCAAACCTAATTCTCTCCTAAGTGTCCAAAATCTTTCCTTGTCTAAAGATTTTGTAAAGATATCCGCTAATTGGTGCAAAGTATCAATAAATTCTAGAACTACATCTTCCTTAGTGACATGGTCTCTAATGAAGTGATGTCTTATTTTGATGTGATTAGTTCTAGAGTGTTGGATGGGATTTTTAGTGAGACAAATAGCACTAGTATTGTCACACTTGATAGGAATGGTACCTACTTCAATTCCATAATCAAAAAGTTGTTGTTTCATCTATAAAACTTGTGCACAACTACCAGCTGAAATGTATTCGGCTTCAGTGGTAGATAATGCAACACAATTTTGTTTCTTTGAAAACCAAGAAATTAGCATATTTCCAAGGAATTGGCAAGTACCTGAGGTGCTTTTCCTATCTAATTTGTATCCTCCATAATCCGCATCAGAAAAGGCATGCAAGCTAAAGCTAGAGTCTCTAGGATACCAAAGTCCTAAACTAGGAGTGTCCTTAAGGTATCTAAAGATTCTCTTAATAGCTAGTAAATGTGATTCCTTAGGACATGATTGAAATCTAGCACATAAAGAAACACTAAACATAATGTCCGGTCTACTTGCAGTTAGATAAAGCAAAGAGCCAATCATTGACCTATATAATTTAACATCTACACATTTACCTCCTTCATCTAAGTCAAGCTTTGTTGAAGAGCTCATTGGAGTGTCGTGAGGTTTGCCATTTTCCAGTCCAAACTTTTTGAGCATATCTTTGACGTACTTATCTTGATTGATGAAGATGCCATCTTTTCTTTGCTTGATTTGGAGTCCCAAGAAAAATGAGAGCTCCCCCATCATGCTCAATTCGAATTCACTTTGCATTAGCTTAGAAAATTCTTGGCAAATAACATCATTAGTAGAACCAAATATTATATCATCAACATAAATTTGAACTACTAATAAATCTTTACCTTTGTGCTTTAAAATCAATGTAGTATCAACCTTCCCTTTTGAAAAACCTTTTTCAATTAAAAAATTTGACAATCTTTCATACCAAGCTCTAAGAGCTTGTTTTAAACCATAAAGTACTTTTGTCATTTTAAGAACATGATCCGAAAATTTTGAATCTTCAAAACCTGGAGGTTGTTCCACATAAACTTCTTCCTTTATAAAACCATTTAAAAATTCACTTTTAACATCCACTTGATATAATTTAAATTCATGAAAACATGCAAATGCTAATAACATTCTAATTGCTTCCATCCTAGCTACGGGAGCATATGTTTCATCATAGTCTATGTCCTCTTCTTGATTATACCCTTGAGCAACAAGTCTAGCCTTGTTTCTCACTATATTACCACTCTCATCAAGCTTATTCCTAAATACCCATCTAGTACCTACAGTAGATTTATTACTAGGCCTTTCAACTAATGTCCATACTTTACTTCTCTCAAATTGATTTAATTCTTCTTGCATAGCCATAATCCAATGTTCATCTTTTAATGCTTCTTTAATATTCTTAGGCTCTGTGCATGAAATAAATGCAACATAATTACAAATATTTCTAAGAGAAGATTGAGTTGTTACCCCTCTGGATGGATCACCTATAATCTCACCATCCTTGACATAGTTGTACTCTCTTGGATAAGATACTTTCCTTTCTTCAATGGTTGGATTCTCAAGAGGATCATGAGTTACCTCATCTTGTGTTTCTTCCTTTGATGATGATTCTTCAACGTCATGTCTAACTTCATTTGTATTTATAATACCAACATCATCATTCACACAAGAATCCTTCCTCGGAAGGAGATTATCATCGAAAAAAACATGTATAGAATCTTCTACAACTAAAGTTCTTTTATTATATACTCGATAAGCTTTAGAATTTAAGGAATAACCCAAAAAAATTCCTTCATCACTTTTAGCATCAAATTTGCCAAGGTTTTCTTTACCGTTGTTTAAAATAAAACATTTACATCCAAAAGGATGAAAATAGCTAATGTTAGGCTTTTTATTTTTGAAAATTTCATATGGAGTTTTCTTTAAAATAGGCATAATCATTACTCGATTTATAACATAACAAGCGGTATTTGTGGCTTCCGCCCAAAAATATTTTGGCAAATTATTTTCACAAAGCATGGTTCTAGCCTTTTCTTCTAAAGTTCAATTTTTCCTCTCAACAACTCCATTTTGTTGAGGGGTTCTAGGTGCTGAAAAATTGTGACTAATACCATTAGAATTACAAAACTCAGTAAATCCAAGATTTTCAAATTCAGTGCCATGATCACTCCTAACACTAGTTATAGAGTAACCTTTATTATTTTGGATTACTTTTGAAAACGTGATGAATTTTTCTAATGCTTCATCTTTAGTACTTAAGAATAGAACCCAAGTATATCTAGAATAGTCATCTACCAAGACAAATGCATATTGTTTTCCACCCAAGCTAGTAGTCCTAGTTGGCCCAAAAAGATCTATATGGATCAATTGTAATACTCTACTAGTTGATACGTCAATAATGGATTTAAAAGAAACTCACTTTTGTTTTCCTTTAGCACAAGCATCACAGATTTTATCATTATCAAATTTAAGCTTAGGCAACCCTCGAACTAAATCACCTTGAGTTAGCCGTTGCAAAACACTCATACTAGCATGTCCTAGTCTCCGATGCCATAACCAACTATCATGTTCATCCTTAGCAACTAGGCACAAATTAGTCATATCAATAGAATCTAAATACACCATGTATATGTTTCATATTCTATGACCAACAAGCATAATCCGATTAGATGCAATGTCAATGACTTTACAACCATTAATATCAAACATGACATTGAATCCCTTATCACAAAATTGACTAGTACTCAATAGATTATGCTTTAATCCATTCACATAAAAAACATTCTTAATTTGTATGGAAGAGGTATTACCAATAGTACCAATACCTTCAATGTGACCTTTTGAATCATCACCAAAAGTCACTTCTCCTCCATTTTTGGCCTTAAGCTCAATGAACCGGTTTTTGTCTCTGGTCATGTGTCTTGAGAATCCACTATCAAGGTACCATGAATTTGGATTTGTTTCCCGTGCCTTGTAGCAATGCTCCTTTTCCTACAAACATAGATTAATTTCTAATTTTTGGTACCCAAATTCTTTTGGTTCCATATTCATTAGTTTCCAAAATCCTAGACCCCTTAGGTATCCATTTGTGTAGGATATCCTTATCTTTAGTAGTAATGAGCTCTTAAGGAACCCATATACTTCTAACGATTTTTCCATTAGAGGTTCTTTGGGGACCTCTATGATTGTAGTTTTTAAAACTTTTTCTAACAAAGTTGTATTTTGAATTTTTTCCATTTTCAAAAAATTTTGTTCCAACTTTATCAAAAGAAGTTTTAAGATCATCAATTTTCTTTTGATGATCATCATTGACCTTTCAAAGTAAATTTTGCAAATCCAAAATTTTCTTTTCAAACTCTTCTAGTTTGATTTGCAAATCTTTGATTTTACTTTCAAGATCGTTGTTGGTTTTGGATATGAGTTTATTTTCATTTTTCAATTTTGAAACATCATTTTTTATATTTTAAAAACAATTTCTCATAATCCGTAGCCAACCCATTATAATCCTCTAATAACTCATCATAGGATAAATCATCAAAATCAGATGAGTTAGAGGTTACCTTAGAATCTCCCTCGAATGCCATCAAGCACAAGTTTGCTACTTCTTGTTCCTCTTCATCGGAACCTTCTTCATCGCTCCATGTAGCCACATTAACGTTTTGCTTATTCTTTGATTGACCATTTCTCTTCAGTTGTGGGCAATCATATTTGACATGCCCCGGCTTTTTGCATTCATAGCAAATGATCGGGTCATTCTCTTTTGGTTCATTTTTGAGACCTCCATTTCGTTTGAATTTTCTTTCTCGGTAATGTCTCATCATTTTTCTAAACCGTTTGGCAAACAATTTCATTTCCTCGTCATCGTCATCTTCATCCGAATCACTCTCATTTTTTGTGGATTTGAAAGCAACTCCAATGTTTTTCTTCTTCTCCTTCTCCTTTGGTGTCTCTTCAATCTTATCAAGGTCCACCTCATCTTCAAGCATCATTTCATGAGTGAGGAGTGAACCGATTAGCTCTTCAAGAGTTAAGGATGTTAGATCCTTAGACTCGATGATTGTCATCTTCTTTGATTGCCACGATTTTGGGAGGGAGTAGACTAACTTCCTCAAAAGCTTTTCATTTGAAATGATCTCTCCATATGATTTAAGACCATTGACAATCGTTGAGAATCTATCCGTCATAGCTTTGATATCTTCATTTGGCTTCATCCTGAAATTTTCATAGCTATGCGTTAAAATACTAATTTTAGATTTCTTTACCTCATCGGTACCTTCATAAGTGACTTGAAGTTTGTCCCATATTTCTTTGGCGGTTGTACAAGATGAAACTCTTCCGTATTCATCTGGTCCAAGAGCATAAAATATGATATGGATGACATTGGAGTTGAGCTGGAACATTTTTGTCTCTCATTCACTCCATAATCTTGGATGAGTGAGAGGCTTGAAGTATCCTTCTTCTACGACATTTCATGCTCTCATGTCACTTGCTTGAATGAAGTACATCATCCTATTTTTCCAATAGGCATAATTAGCCCCATTGAATAAAGGAGGCTTGTTGACGGGCATCGAATCGAGACCGGAGTCAAGTTTGAAGTAGAAGCCATTGATGACTTTGATTATCGATATAACTCTTCTAGAATCGACTCAATAGGTGATTAAACCTTCAAATGAGTTAGGCTCTGATACTAATTATTAAGTTAATAGATTGATATAATCGGCCAAGAGGGGGTGAATTGGCAATAAAAATTTTGATGGAAGCTTTTGCAGAAAATTGAAAGAAATTGCACAGCGATTTAGAGTGGTTCGACTTTCTCAATCAAAGTATACGTCCACTACCTTAGCTATCCACACTAAGGATTTTCCACAAATTCACTAATTTGTCTTTCTTTTAAGGACAAAGAGTAACCTTACAAACCCTCAAGAATTATACCCCAAATTCTTGAGAACACTCTTTCCCAAAGAGAACAATACAAATTTGCAAACTTACAAGGAAATCTTCACAAAGTAGATTGTTTGCACAATTCTAGAACAAAGAAAAGAAAACTCAAGAATAAATACAATTGAGCACAATAAGTGTTCTTGAAAGCAAAATGAATATTGAATGAAAAATAGGCTTGAAATGTGAAAAATAAGCTTTCTCTTTGATTCTCTCTAGATTCTAGTTGCTTGATGTTTCATGTTGTTGATCAATCGCTTATAAGCTTGCTTAAATACACCTTGATTCACTTCTGAACGTTGGGGATCATTAATGAAGATAATATAGCCGTTTAAATGTGAAAACAATTAATTAAAAATAATTGGGAGCGTCAGTGCATCGATGCATACCCATGGTGCATTGGTGCATCAGTGTAAAATTCAAATATTTTAACCGTTGGACCCTTAGTGCATCGGTGCACTAAGAGTGCATCGATGCATCAAGTGCATTCGATGTTTCAAAAGAGCCAGAGTGCATCGATGCATCGCTGGTGCATCGATGCATCAAATGCATTCGATGTTTTCATAAAATCCTCAGTGCATCGGTGCATGGTATGTGCATCGATGCATGAAATGCATTCGATGTTCAATTTAATTCATGGTGCATCGATGCATGGATTGGTGCATCGGTGCATCACTCTGAAAAATTGATTTAAGGCTTGATTTTTGGTTCAAAACAATTTTACACATTTAGTAAGGTTTGAAATTAATATTAAAAGACTTGGAGTAATAATTTGATATTCGATTAATTGAAATAATATATTTAGAAAATCATTTGTAAAATCTTAAAATTTATTTAAACTAATTTGTTATATCGAAATACAAAAATGTTTTCAACAGGGTGTTATATTTATTTGTATCAGAGATGTATGTTTAGCCGATTCTAGGCGTAACTTGAGTTTAGTTTGAGTAAAAAAATGTATATATGCCACTAGGATGTTGATATTACGGATCTGGTATTGATAGGTGATTTTATTGATGATGTTGCTCCTTAATAATGTAATTTTAATGTGACTGTTTAGATGTCATTTTCAGAAAGCTCAAGACGAGCTACTGAATAGGAGTTTTCGAGGGAACTGGTAGTGGGAGTAAAGAGATTAAGCATGCATCTTCTATTCAATATGATCAGCAGGGAGTACAAGCACAGTAGAGAGTGTTATCTCTGAATCAGGCGACCTTTTAGGCATTAGAGGCTATTTTGGCATGATATAAGCCAGTAGCGGCTCCTCCCCGCCTTCTCCTACTCTTTTGTCTTTGAAGGTGCCTATTCTAAAAGAATTAAAAAAATTTAGGATCCCCTAAATTTAAAGGAAAGTCAAATAAATTCCCAACACCAGCTGATATGTTGTTAAATGACATAAAGATGATGTTGGACAGTCTTCACTATACGGTTGAAGAGAAATTGAAGGGTATTGTTTTATTTCTTCCAGAGTAGGCTCTTATTTGGCGGTCTAATATGACTATGTTACCCTCTAGAGCAAGTTACTTGGCAGTATTTCCAGGAGGAATTTAAGAGAAAGTATATTGGAGAGTAGTTCATCATGCGAATGAAGAAAGATTTCTTAAAGTTGATTTATGGTAACAAGATAATATATGAGTATAAATGTGAATTTAATAAGCTAAGTCGATATGCTTATGAGCTGATTCCTACTGAAAAAGATTGTTATCAAAGATTTATTCAAGGCCTGCATTCTAGGCTAAAAGAACTTTTGTTAACAGTGAATTTATCTACTTCTCAAGAAGTAATATATCGGGCTAAAGCTTTGGAGATGGCCCAGACTGAAAGAGCTATGATTGAGCAGATATGGTAATTAACAAAGCGATCAAGATCATTATTATCATCTAAACTAAACAAGGTCAAGGTTTGAGTTTTTCATATCAGAATAAATCTAAAGGTGGTGCTTATGGTCGTAAAGGGTCTGGTGCTAGAGAAAAAGGCAAACATACTCAAACTACAACTACTGTAGCTGATTGATCAGCACAAAACAGTGTCAATTTTTACCATATCACTAGTGTGGTAAAACTTAACTTGGAGTACGTAGAACTACTTCAGGAGCTTGTTTTGAATGCTTAGACACTATCCATTTTATTACAGACTGTCTGATGGCAAGAGAGATCACTATAAACATAGAGATATGTTACAGTGTCTCAGGGAGGTCGAGGCAGAGGGGGAAATGTCTTATATTCAGAGATAGCTTCTAATTCTGATATTCGTGATCCAGTCAGAGTATACAATTTTAAGACTGGGGAGAACTATGATAATCTAGAGATTATAGTAGGTACTTTCCATCTTTATGATGAACTTGTATTTGTTTTGATTAATCTGGGTTTTATGCATTCCTATGATAGTATAAAATTAGCCCGAGAAAAATTATTCCCTTAGAGCCCATTGATAGTGATATGATAGCAGCGAATCAATTGGGTCATAGTGCTAGAGCGGGTAAGCAAAAGTTATATGATAAAGATTTAAAAGGTTGTGTTACTTGTGAATATGATGAAATTACCATTTTATGAGTTCGAGATCTTTTTGGGTATGGATTGGTTATCTCCGCATTATGGTTGAGTAGATTGTCGTATGAAGCGATTATTTCAGAAATATACGAAGGGTTCTTAAATTATAGTAATAGGATATAAATCAAAATCATTGCCCAATGTGATATCAGTAGTGACTGCTGAGAAATTGATCTCAAAATGCTATTCAACTTTCTGGCTAATGTAGGAGACACTCGAGCCTATGAGCTCATATTAGATGATATTCTGATCGTTAAGGAATTTTCGATGTATTTCTCGAATAATTACTGGTATTACCTCTTAATCGTGAGGTATACTTAAATATTGATGATTTTTGGGTACTATGCCATTTTCGATGGCCTCTTACAGAAGGGCTCCAACTGAAATCAGAGAGCTAAAGGTATTATAAAAGTTGCTTTATTGGGGTTTCATTAGACCGAGTGAGTCTCTATGGGATGCATCAGTACTTTTAGTTAAAACGAAATATAGATCTATGTAGTTATGCATAGATTACCTGAGACTTAATAAAGTGACGGTAAAGAATAAATATGACCTCTCGAGGATAGATTTGTTTGATCAGTATAAAGGTGCTTTAGTATTATCACATATTGATCTTGGATCTGGGTATCAACAGTTAAAAATTAAAGAGGAAAATATTCCAAAGAAGGATTTTTGAACCTTATATGTTCCCTATGAGTTCGTATTGATTCCATTTAGATTGACTAATGCCCCTCAGTATTCATGGATATGACAAATTAGGTGTTTCAGCCATACTTGGTTCAATTTGTTTTCGTGTTTATAGATAATATTTTTTTTATTCCAAGACTAAAGAAGAACATGATGCATGTATCCGTATTATACTTCATACATCGCGGGATATAAAGTTTTATGCTAAGTTGTCAAACTGTGAATTTTGGTTGCCGAAAGTTTCTTTTCTTGGCCTCGTGATTTTGGTAGAGGGAATCATAATCAATCTCAATAAAATACAAGTAATATTGGAGTGGAAAACTCCAAAAAATATCTCTGAAGTTTGAAGCTTCTCGGGTTTAGCTGGTTATTATCGGAGATAAGTGAAAAACTTCTCGATTATTTGTTTTTCACTCACCAAAATGCTAAGGAAGGATTTTCTATTTATATGGACTAAAAAGTTCCAAAAAAACTTTGATATGCTTAAGAAGATTCTGACAGAGGTACCAGCTCTAGTGTAACCAGTATTAGACAAAGACTATGTGATCTATAGTGATGTATATCATAATGGGTTAGGATGTGTGCTTATGTTAGAAGGAAGATTTGTAGCCTATGTTTCGAGACAGCTGAAAGCACACGAAAGGAATTATCTAACTCATGATTTAGAATTAGCAACTTTGGTATTTGCTTAGAATATTTGGCGCAATTATATGTATGGTGAGAGGTGTTATATCTATACATATCATAAAAGTCTAAAGTATTTTCTAACTCAAATGGAATTGAATATGAGACAAAGGAGATGGATCGAGCTCTTGAAAGATTATGATGTGATTATTAACTATAATCCTAGAAAAGCTAATGTAATAGCCTAAGCACTTAACCATAATATATTTTCTGCTTTCAGAGCTTTAGATGCTCGATTATCAATGGACAAACATGGCACGTTTGTTGCAAAATTAAATACGAGGCTTGCATTAATAGTTTGGATTAACGATCTTTAATGTAAATATGAGAAATGCTTAGCAAGGATTGATCAAGTGAATAAAAGGGAAAGCAAAGACTTTAAGGTTAAATATGATGGATGTTTCTATTATCGAAGAAGGGATTGCATTCCCAATAATGACAAATTGAAGAAGAATCATCTTCATGAAGCTCAACATAGTCTTTTGACAATGCATCCAGGAGGAAATAAAATGTACTAAGATTTAAAGATTAGATATTGGTGGGCATGTATGAAAAAGGGTTGTAACCGTGTTTGTAACCAAATGTTTGACTTGTACACATGTAAAAACAGAACACTAGGAGATATCTGGTTTGCTACAACCTATTTTCATTTCTTAGTGGAAATAGGAAAGAGTTGCTATGTATTTCGTGACAGGTTTACCTTTGACCCCCAATAAGAAAAACTTAATTTCGGTGATTGTGTATATATTAACCGAGATCGAACACTTTATTCCAGTTCAGGCGGATTACTCGATGTATAAATATGTTGAGTTGTATATCAAAGAGATTGTGTAGCTTCATGGAGTACCTGTTACAATAGTTTCTGACAGAGACCCGACATTTACCTCGAGATTTTAGAAGTCTTTGCATAAAGCCTTTGGAACTCGACTGAATTTTAGTACAACCTTTCATCCACAAACTAATGGAAAATCTGAGCAAACTATCCAGACACTTGAAGACATGCTAAGTGCGTATGTTATTTGTAACATCCTTAAACCGTATACGTACTTAATTATGAGTGAATGATGTCGCATCAGTCATATAAAACATATACTATTCAAAACTACGTAAAATTTTGTTCAATTTTAAAACATTCAATTTTATCGATCATAATCACTTTAGTCAATTGCGTAAATACATAAAATAATATTTTATCATCCAATATAAATTTGGTTTTAGGCATCCATTAGGCAATTCAATGTTATTTCTTGACATATACAACTGCCAAAATACTATTTAATTTCAAAATTAATTAATTAACTTTTAAAATATATTTTTATAATATATTATTCATTTATATTACTACTTATATCTATTTATCAAGAATTTTAAGCTACTATATCAGAGCAACCATAAAATTTATAATATGCAGCCACTAATAAGTCAAAGATATGATGTCTTATTGATAATGTTGGTCTTTATGATTTCCCAAGAAGAGATGCTCACAATACTCCTCACTTTACATCCATATCATTTTCTTTACCTAAGCGTTAAAATCATCGCATTCTAAGTATAACTTAGTTAGGCATTGTAAACAGACTAAGATGAGATAAAATATTAAAACATTTTAATAAAATAAAAAGAGTATAATTCATTGTATAAAACTTTTGAAATTCACAAATCGACTTTGATAAGTCCTTTCCCCATCTTTAAATTTTGTCAAAACCAATGTCTCAAATATATATAAAAATCATGGCCCAATGTATATCTATGAGAATGCAACGTATGTGAGTTAGACGAGGGTGCACAATAAGCACTCCAGGTGCTATGATCGAAAACAGAATATGCGTTGTGCTCCAAGTGCCTCATATCATTTGCACCAACGGTGCTATAAAGAATGTACACGAATGTACCATATAAATAATGAAAATCACTCTACCTCATATCATGTCAATTGTACCTATGACTCTCAATGCAACATGCAATAGGCATTTCTATAAATTCCCGACATTTATAATTCCAATATTTCATATCATTGTGATTCTAAAAACATCAATTATTAGAATCAGTGCATTAGACAGTTCGTACCCAAAATCATCCATAATTAAGAAAAAAATATCATATAAAATACTTTTCACTATTCATGCCCTAAAATCATTTTAGAGAATTTGTAAAACACGAGCATGAGATGTCAAGAAACATTTACAGACAATCTACCTTTGAAAATCGGTAAAATCATGTTTCTTTAGAAATCATACAATTTAACATTGATAATTAAATCGCGTAAGTAAACAAGTAATACTTAAAAATATTTTTCACATCTATCTTAAGGTAACAACATGGCAGTTCAATACTATTTTCTCAATCATTGAAACTGCCTAAACATAAATCCATCTTTATGCAAATAAAATATACTTATACTATAACAAGTATCAAAATCCATATTAAAATAATATAGACTCTTATTACACGTATACATGCAAACTAGAAATTTAAAACAACAGTAGGATTTCATTACTGATATTAGTATGTAGTATTCGATGATTGATGTCAAGCTCAACTTCTTACACCACTCATTTTCTTTACCTATGCATGAAAATCATCACACGCTAAGTATAAACTTAGTGAGGTAATTTCATAACAATGTTAAACAAATTAAGGCATATCAAAATATGAAACATCATAATAATCAAAGAAGCATAGATATCATATAAAATATATATGACAGTATAACAAACTTTTTAAAGTTATTTATGTTAACACTTAACTTGCTCATTTCACATATTCCAAACATAACCCAATGTAATTCAAATGATAATGCTTGGTATATAAGTCATATGAGTGTGCACAATATGCAGTCTGTAATGCACCAAATTTTAGTTAGTGACCAAAACATAATATTTGAAAGTTTAAGGGCTAAAGTATAAAGTTAGAAAAGTTTAGGAACCAAAATGGTAATTTTAAATGTTAGGTATTTTGACCCCAGAAACGAATAGTTCAATCCCTTGAATGATGTTTTAGAGGAAATCAAATGATTGATCCAAAATTTGTGTTAAAAGCTATAAAGTGTTAAAGTCCGGTAAAAATTCAGTAAATCAGATCGAATAGAAATTTTGGAAAAATTTGAACGTTATTAAATTAAGGTTAGAAATAATATTTACACATTTTAAAATCATGGAAAAAATATGGATCATTGAATTTGAATTTATTCCCATGATTAATTTGGATCGTTGGATGAAAATGGTAAAATTGAAATTATTGGAAAGTTGCATGGGTAAAGTTGTAAAGGGTAAGAAAATTTGTTCATCTTTGACTTTATAAAGATGATAAATAACATATGGCTTGGAATGGATGTAATTATCATGTTTCATTAATGGTAAAATTATCATTTGTCATTAAATGAATTTTTAATTCGTTTAAGCTTAAATAAATGACAAATTAACATGAAATTATGTATAAATTTTATGACAGCTTGTTTCCTTCGTCCTCCATTGTCGTGTACCCAAAACCCTAGATAAGAGAAATTGTATTTCTCATTTTTTAACAATTTATTTTGGTTTTTGGATGAAGATGTGAAATAGAAAATTGTTATATTCTATGAGCTCTATCATTTGGTACCCTTATTGCATGCTAATCTTTATTGATTGCTAGGATCCCAAATTTTAGGGTTTATGAACATATTAGGATTTTATGAAATGATGATGGATTTTGATGTTATTGATGTTGTAGAACCATTTCCAAGCTTGATTGAAGTTTAAAATCACCTAGAAATTCATGTGTTGATTTCAACCTAACCCTAAGTTTAGGGAGAGTTATGATTTGATGATAAGTTAGAATTTGATTGTATAGGTTTTGAAATGTTGAATAGAGGTTGATTTCATGCTTGAACTAAGTGAAAATCTTTAAATCCTAAACCCTATGTGTTTCATCCTTAAGGAAATAATTTGGGAAAAATTGTGAAAAAAATTCTCATGGCTTAGAAATTATGATGTGATGGTTATACAAGCCTTAGTAAAAAGTTTTGGACCAATTAGTAAATTTGAAAAAGTTAAGGGATCTATTTGGTAATTTTTAAAAGTTATGGAGTTATTATGTAATTATTCAATTGTTGATGTACATTACTATAATCTAATGTTAGAGGTTTGAAATTGTTGTTAGAATGCATGTTATGAAGTGTTTGTGTAGTGTCATTGTGTACTATAGTACTTATACTTTAGTTTAACACTTAGATGTGAATTATGTACCTTGCATTCTCATTTGTCATACATTGGGCCGTGAATGGATTTTGGATATACCGATTGATAAATATGTTACGTATATGAAGTAATATTTCGAAGGTTATGTGTTGAAAATTTTGGCTTATCAAGTCAGTTTTATGTGTTTATATATTTTATATGACTTAAAACGTAATTTGATCTTTTATGATTTACTTATGCTTTTAAAATGAGTTACTCATTTTATTACGCCTCACTAAGTGAATATTTAGCATGAGATTGTTTCACACGTAGGCAATAGCATATGATAAGAGTAAGGACTGCAGTTGATATCATTCGTCAAGGGTTACCACATCAGTAATAGTATGACAACTTTAGATGTTCTTTTGAAATTACTAATTGGCGTGTACTTAGTTATGATATGATGCTCTGGTTGGATATTTGATATCTAGTTTGTAGTATTCTATTATATTTGAACTTAAACTACTATGTGATAGACATAAACTGTAACATTCTAAAATCGTAGTCTAGGAGAACAAAGATAAAATGCCTAGGGTAAAAACCAAATTGAATTTAAATTTAAATTAATTGAATTCGATAAGGACACAATCAAATTGCCTAAGATAAAAACCAAGTTGAATTGAAAATTAAATTAGTTGAAGTAGATACGAACTTAATCGAAAGGTTAGAAGGAATGCTGATTGAATTAAAGTTACCTATTTGGAAAAAATAATTAATGTCAAAATTGCATGCAAAATATATTCAATCCTAAGCTACCCTTGAATAGTTTATTGATTAAGTTTTAAGTGACGCTAAAATGGACATTTTTATTTCCATATGAAAGAATGGAAATGATATCATCTTCTCCATTACTCTTGATAGCGAATGTAAGAAAAGGTTAGAGAGAAAATTTTAGAGAGAGTGAAAGGGGGAATCAGCCATGCAAGCCTTATTTCAAGCTTGAATTAACTAAAGAAAATCATCTAGCATATCAAAGTAAGATTTTCCCCTCTCTTCCTATTTGATTTTACAAAGGAATTAATTGAATCAAGTCTTGAGAATTTCTTAATTTTGATTATTGAGTTGATTCATATTGTTAGCTTGCATGATATTAGAAATAGTAATCATATTAAATTAAGTTTAAATGATAGGAATTTATTGGGCATACTATGGGTTATTAGATTGAGGGTGATAACCGAAAGTTTTGTTAATGCATGTGACCAAATTGAGGAATAAGAAAACTTGGGTACTGAATTGGAAAAATGGGTGTAGAACAAAGTTGCTAAAAATTTAAAATTATTGCGACATTTGAAGCATTAAAAAAGAGAAAACACAGAAAATTTGTGAAAATTTAACCTTATAAGTGAACTTAGTCACCATCGTTGCTGTAAAATTTATTAGGGGCTATTTTGAACAAATTAAAAAATTTGGGATTTAATTGGATATTATAGAGGACTGGTGATATTGGTTGAGAACAGGGTAGGACCCAAGATGAATATATAATAAATTTTAAGCCTTAATTCGAGAGGAATTAATAGCTTGTAAGTGATGCATTGGTAGAATAAGTAGAACCGAAAAGTTCTGGAAAATATGTTAATTGGAAGACTTAATTGGATTATCAAGGGATAAAGTTGATATGAAAATAAAGGGGGAAAATAAACAATGACAAAAAGAGCTAAAACAAATTGGTAAGGGTCCTAGGTGAAATAGTTCACCAAAGTGCACCGAACTATGGAAGTGGTAGAATGGTCACTGGAAATATGACCTAATTTAAATACAAAATTGTAATTATATAGAAGGAATTAAAATATGAGCCATATATGGATACAAATATAATTGAATTAGCTTTATAGAATTATAGATTAATCGAAAGTCCGATGAGTAAATTAAAAGTTATGATCAGATTACTATAAGGTGTACAAATCTGCCAGATAATATGTTTCGTACCATGCAACTTAATTGAGTTTGAATAGCTATTGTATTGATTCTAATGATTTGACAACATTTAGTATGATTCTCTAGAGCAAGGAATTGTGGAAGTGTCTGTAGGAACTAAGGGATGATCTGCCAAAGATAGGCAAAAAGGGATAATGATTCAAGACTAGCTTGGAGTATTGTGAGTGTAACTATGTTAGGGTTGGAAATTAGGTTCCAACCAAACCCTTTTTTTTATTTATATGCTTAATTACTTATTTATTGGTATGATAATAATAAAATTTAAATCATATTGGTAATTTAATTTAAGGGGAATAAAGGATCAATTAATGAATATAAAGTTTATTGAGTGGAAAATGACTTGGATTGGTAAATAGATTATTGCTTGCTGCCGTGATTGAAATGAACCACATGTGTGTAATCTTGGTACTTTGAAAGCTTGCTGAATTATGAAATGTAGCCTTGTTACCCCACTGTTTAAAGGCCTAAGCGCATATGGTAAAAATGAAGGAGTTACTTGTCATTCATTTAGTGTAATGTGGGAATTGCTACTTGAATTATATTGAAATTTAAGGAATCTTGATAGATAAGTAAATTTAAATATGACTGCTTGACGAATAAGATTCAAGTCCTTGGTTAAAAGTTAGTCCAAGATAAAAGGGCATGCCTTAGAGTCTATAGCTCATATGTGTGGGGGATAACAATCCAGTGCTACGGTACTTATTGGCGACAGATGGAGGGTACAATATATGGACCTTGGCGACATTAGGAGGATTTAACAGCAATACGGTGCATCACTATGGTGTAATTGTATGAAGACAGTTGGTTGGAGACGTGTTTATCTTATACTAAACTAGCAACCAAGGCATAAATCGATAAATGTGATAAAATCAGAGTATTGTATATATATGAATTGTATAATTTAATTGCTATATAGGCTGCATGTATGCATATGTTTGGAATTGTTCCTTGTTCGAATGGAGTATAGATTGATATGTATGATTGGTTGATTAAATTTATTGCTAATTAAATACTTATGGTTGCGACTCTTTATCATTGTTCAAAATTGAATCATGACCAATTGGAGTGTGTAGATTGAATGCTATTCAAGTAGATTATATAGTAACTCATGAAACCAAAATTTTAATTGAATGTTAAAGACATTTTAATTGGTAAAAGTTCAATAGAATTAAGTGTTACCTCACTAAGTACTTTAGGTACTTATCACTCATGTTTCTTCCTTACCCAAACAACAAGTTCTAAAGTATTTGAAGCACAACCATCCTACTCGGTCAACCCAAGGGAAGATTAGAAGTAAGGCTTGTTTCGTCATCTTTATACTCCTAGTTGGGGTTTAACTTTGAGTGTGGTGGTTCAAATCTCATGCATATGGTGGGTAAATAAGTTGTTTATGAAATGTACATAAGAATTTAGTGAAATATTATGGTTCATGGAGTTAGTGGACCCATAATGTATATAATGTCAATGGCTCCTTTGGAGTGTATATAGCTTACATTTATGTACTTTTGTGTAAGCCATTAAGGGTTCATTTTGGAATGTAAATATATAAGTTTGGTTATAAATTAATATTATAACATGTTATATTCATTAAATCTCTATAATAATATATATGTGGTTTTGCGATAGGACCATGTTATTAATCGAATTTAGTGAATTTAAGAATTGAAATTAATGGGAAGTATCCTGGATAAATTAGGGTTCCTTATATAGTTCGATTTGATTAATAAGAAAATGAATGTGATTAGACTAACATATGGTTGTAAGCTTAGAATTGTTGGTTGTTCACATATATTAAAAAAATCAGTTAGTTGTGCGTAACTGATTTTGAGTTCTATTGATCTTGATTATGTTTAATGGTCTTGGTAATAATCCTAACACTCAATTCGGGTTTGGGGTGTTACATTAAATGACTGTCAGAGCTTTTGGTCGAGTCTAGGACTAAATCGAGTCTCATGTGTCATCATAGGATTATCTTGAGCCACATAAGATTTGTATTCAAGCATACTTGTATTCTTGCCTAACCTAAAATTCCCTTTTTATGATTTCCTATGTCAGACACAAGAATAGCTCGGGCTATTGAAAATCTCGAGGGATCCCCAAATGAAGGAGACATTATAGGGACGGATCTGAATCCTGCATAATAGGCTCAACAACAAGCCTAAGTTCCAGATTAACATGGAAATCATTCTATAAATATAATCCAACAAGAATGTCTCCTTAGCATGAAGGAGATGTTCGATCAACTTATAGTGAACCTAAGACGTGATCATCTTGTTACTTCCTCTGTTCTACCTAACAAGGCCCCTATCGACAAGCTGACCCAACATCGGGCATATACTTTCATTGGTGCCAATGATGATAAACCCGAAGTGGCTGAGTATTGGCTTGAGAATACCACCCAAATTTTGACCAAGTAATTGCAATGCTCAGATGAACATAAACTCGAGTGTGCTATGGAAAATGAGGCACTGAGTTGGGGGGAAACCACTGCTCTGACTGCTCTTGCTGAATCTGTTACCTGGAAATTCTTTTGTGAGAAGAGTTCAACAAGAAATATATTAGTAAGCAATATCTGGCTGAACACATAAAGTGTTTCTTATACCTTAAACAATGTGGGCGACCCATCAAGAATTATGTGATTGACTTCTACAAATATTGCAAGTACAGGTCAGAGTACGTCAAGAAGGAGAGCGAAAAATGTTGAATGTTTATTGACGGAATGAATGACGAGCTAAGTCCTATAGCCACTACACTGGATATCCTTGACTTACAGAGCTTGGTGAATTGGGTTATCGCTACTGAGGCAAAGATGAAGGCTTCAGAGAAACGCATAGTGGCAGTTCCTAGAAGGATAAATGACCTAAGAGTAACGACAAGCCCCACCGGCATTCCAATAAGTCCAAACACAGTCGGGAAAACTCATCCAATCCATTTCTACTCAGAAGAGCAACTATATTTCGAAGTCTCGGTCAGTTTCGAAGTCTGCCGTCCCGATGGTCTCTATGGATAGTATGGAGAATTCCGAGATGGTTGTTGAATATTATACCTGTCAATTTTTCGAAAAACAATATCTTGGTCAATGCATAACTTAACAGAACTTATGCTACTTGTGTTGAGCCTCGAACCAATATATTTGGGATTGTTTGCAGAATCCAAATAAAGTTCCGAATCAAAATTCTGCTATTTTAGGTTCTAATCATTCAATTCGAAACAAAGGCCCTAACCGAGCTCAATTGGGCAACAATGGTAAAGGAAAGACAAATAATTCAAATTTCTTTACTCACACTCACCAAGAATCTTACACCCCTGCTCGTATCTATCATATTCGGGGAAAAGAGGATAAAGACACTCCTGATGTTATCACAGGTACCGTAGAGTTAAACTTATTTCCTGTTTATGCTTTAATAGACTCGTGATCTACTCACTCATTTGTATGCTCAAACTTGATAGAAAAATTAAAATTAAATGATGAATTTGTTAAAACAAGTCTTGTAGTCTCTAACCTGTTTGGAGGAATTTCAACGTTAACTTGATTTGTAGAGATTGTTTATTAACTATTCAAATTGTGTCATTCACCAATCTATACATTATTCCATATTTTGAATTTGATTTAATACTGGGCTTAGATTGGTTAATGGAACGCGAAACTTGGGCAAATTTCCAAAATAAAAGATTGTATCTTTGAGGTTTAGATAAAGAATCTATACTCCTAATTAATAAAAAGCCTACCTCTATTTCTGCTTCTATGGTCTTGCAAGATAAAATTGAATTTGGCTTAAGTGATACAACTTTGTTTCTAAATTAACCGATGTTTTTCCTGAGAAACTTCCTGTTCTACCTCTAACCCGAAAAGTGGAGTTCGAGATGTTCAACCTGGAACGAATCTAGTGTCCATTACACCATATCGAATGTCGCCACTTGAATTGAATGAGCTATAAAAACAACTGCAAGAGCTTCAAGACAAGGGCTTTATTCGGCCTAACACTTCTCCCTAGGGTGCAACTGTCTTGTTTGTAAGGAAAAAGGATGGTACGATGCATTTTTGCATTGACTATCGATAGCTAAACAATATCACCATCAAAAAACGTATCTAGTCCCAAGAATAGAAGATATCTTCGATCAACTTAGGAATGCTTCAGTGTTTTCAAAGATCGATCTTCGATCGGGTTATTATCAAATGAGAGTTAAAGAGGAAGACATTCTAAAAATAGCTTTCTGAACTCATTATGACCACTATGAATTTCTTGTTATGCCCTTTTGATTAACTAATACCCATGCCGGGTTCATGGATCTTATGAATCACATATTTAAGTCTTATCTCGACAAGTTTATGGTTGTCTTTATTCATGACATTCTCATCTAGTCTTGTAACAAGGAGGAACATGTCGAACACCTCAGGATTGAGTTGCAAACACTTCGAGAATATCAGTTGTTCTCAAAATTTTCCAAGTGTGAATTTTGACTATCAGAAGTCTTATTCCTTGGTCATGTTATCTCGGCACAGTGAGTCAAAGTAGATAAAAAAAAGATACATATTATTCTGGATTGGATACCTCCAAGGAATGTGAGTGAGGTCTGAATCTTTCACGGTTTAGTCGGGTATTATAGAAGATTTGTTAAGGGCTTTTATAGTATTGACTTACCCCTAACTAAAATTCTTCAAAAATATGTATCATTTGAAGGGACAGAAAAGAAACAGAGAAGCATTGATCAGCTCAAGCAAGCTCTTACATATGCCTCGATTCTCATCCAACTACACTCAGGCAAGGAATTCACTGTTGTCAGTGATGCTTCACACTAGGGACTTGAGTGTGTCTTAATGTAAGGGGATAATGCAATTGCCTATGCATCTCGTCAATTAAAGCTTCACGAACTCTACTATCCAACCCATGATTTGGAACTTGCTGCTAAAGTATTCACTGTCAAAAATTTAGAGACATTACTTGTATGGTTAAAAGTGTTATCTATGATTTAGTCATCGATTATCATCCCATAAAATCTAACGTGGTTGTGGATGGTATCAGTTAAACTGACATTGAGCCCATATGCTATTAATATTCATCTTCGAATATATAAAAAATGTGGATATTCATGTATGAATTACAAGTTCAATATAGCTCAATCTTGACAATCAAAGACTTGCAAAAAACTGATCCTGAACTTTATGTTGTTATCTTAGAGCTAGACTCGAAAGTCAATCAAGATTTATTCATTCATTCGAATGGCCTGCTATATTTTAAAAATATTGTGTGTGTTCTTAACAACGATAACTTGAAGAATAAAATTTTGTAGGAAACTCATCAAAGTTCATTCTCGATTCATCTTGGATCTATCAAGATGTATGAAGACCTTAAATCCTTATATTGGTGGCATAGCATAAAGTCTGCCATTATAGATTTTGTGTCTAGATGCCTTAATTGTCAAAGCATGAAAATCGAACATTGAGCTCCTACTAGACTCCTCCAGCCTATTGAATTTCCTTAATGGAAATGAGATCAAATAACTATAGATTTTGTAAGTGGTCTACCTTGTTCACCAAGAAAAGTATGATGTTATGTGGGTAATTGTAGATCGCTTCATTAAATCAGCTCATTTCATCCTGTCCGTGTGAACTATAGCTTGGATACTCTAGACAAACTTTACATTACTAAAGTAATTCATTTACATGGGTCCCTACTCCTATCATTTCCAATCGATATCCTCAATTCCCACCTTTCATCCTCAAAGTGTTTTCCAATTTGAAAGAATAATACAAGTACCCGAAGATATGCTTAGAGCCTGAGTTATATACTTTGGAAAGACCTGGTAGAAATCCATACCCCTATAGAATTTGCCTATAACTATAATTATCAAGCTTTGATTCAAATGGCTCCTTTATAGGTTCTGTATGGAAGAAAATGTAGAAAACCTATGTGTTGGTCGAAATTGGGTGAAAACAAAGTCCTTATACCTTATTTACTTAGGGAAATTGAAGAACAAGTTCAAATTATTCATGATTGATTGAAGTAAGTATTTCATAGGCAAAAGTCCTATGCATATTTGAAACAAAGAGACATCTAGTAGAATGTGGGAGATAATGTCTTTCTCAAAGTATCTCCCTAGAAGAAAGTATTTAGGATTGGTAAAAACAAGGGAACTTAACTCTAGATTCATCGAACCATTTGATGTTACTGAAAAAACTGATCTGGTGGCTTATCGACTATCACTCTCTAAAGAATTCGATAAGATTCATAATATTTTCCATGTCTCGATGCTATGAAACTACCAATCAGATCAAACTCATGTCCTTGAACTTGAAGAAGTTGAATTAAACCCAGATCTATACTATGAACAAGAACCAATTCAAATTCTTGAAAGAAAAGTCAAATGACTTCGAAAAAAATGTTCCTTTGGTGAAAGTCTTGTAGAGAAATCAGAAGATGGAAGAAACAACAAGGGAGCCCTGGGATACTATGAGCAAGCAATATCCTCATCTATTTAATTAAAGTAAGAATTCGAGGATGAATCCTCCTTTTAAAGGGGAGAGTTGTAATATCCTTAAATCCTAGTCTAGGAAAATTAAGCTAAATTGCCTAGGATAATAACCAAATTGAATTGAGATTTAAATTAATTGAATTAAATAAGGACCCAATCGAATTGCCTATGATAAAATCCAAGTTGAATTGAAATTTAAATTAGTTGAATTAGATAATGACTTAATCGAAAGTTTATAAGGAATGGTGACCGATTTCAAGTGATCTATTTGGAATAAATAATTAATGCCAAGATTGCATGCTATATATATTCATTCCTAAACTACCCTTGAATAGTTTACTAATTAAGTTTCAAATGAGGCTAGAATGGAAATTTTTATTTCCATTATCAAGGAATAGAAATGATATCATCTTCTCCATTACCCTTTATAGCCGAATGAAAGAGAATGTTAGAGAGAAAATTTTAGAGAGAGAGGAAGGGGAATCAGTCATGCAGGCCTTATTGCAAGCTTATATTAACTAAAGAAAATCATCTAGCATATCAAAGTAAGCTTTTCCCCTCACTTCTTATTTGAATTTACAAAGGAATTAATTGAATCAATTTTTGAGAATTTCTTAATTTTGATTATTGAAATTATTCATATTGTTAGGTTTCATCATACTAGAAATTATAGTAATCATGTTAAATTAAGTTTAAATGATAGGATTTTTGTTAAATTGGTCAAACTATGGGTTTTCACATTGGGGGTGATAAATGAAAGATTTGGTAATGCATGTGACCAAATTGAGGAATTATAAAACATGGGAAGCGAATTGGAAAAATGGGTGTAGAACAAAGTTGCTGGAAATTTAAAATTATTGGGAGATTCGAAGTATTAAACAAGAGAAGACACTGAAAAATTGTGAAAATTTAACCTTAGAAGTGAACTTAGTCACTAACGTTGCTGTAAAATTTATTAGGGGTTATTTTGAACAAATTAGAAAATTAAAGATTTTAATTTGATAGTATAGAGGAATGGTAATATTATTTTAGAATAGGGTAGAACCCAAGATGAATATATAATAAACTTTTAAGCCATAATTTGATAGGAATTGATAGCTTGTAAGTGATGCATTGGTAGAATAAGTAGAACTAGACAGTTTTGGAAAATTCATTAATTGAAAGGCTTAACTGTATTATTAAGGGCTAAATTTGATATGAAAAATAAAGGAAAATACAAAATAAACAATAATAAAAAAGCTAAAACAAATCGGTAAGGGTCCTAGGTGAAATAGTTCACCAAAGTGCACCTAACTATAAATGTGGTAGAATGGTCACTGAAATTAGACCTAAATTTAAATGCAAAACTGTACTTATGTAGAAGGAATTAAAATATGAGCCATATATGGATAAAAATATAATTGAATTATATTTCTAGGGGTATAAATTAATAAAAAATGCGAAGAGTAAATTAAAAGTTATGATTAGATAACTATAATGTGTTCAAATCTACCATAACATAATATCTTCGGTATCATGTAGCTTAATTGAGTTTGAGTCCCTATTGTATTGATTCTAATGACTTTAATATGTTGAGTATAATTTGCAAGAGAAATAAATTAAGGAAGTGGCTGAAGGAACAATGGGAGGACATACCAAATACATGCAAAAAGGGATAATGATTCAAGACTAGCTTGGTGTATTGTGAGTGTAACTATGTTAGGGTTTGAAACTAGGTTTCAACCACCATTTTTTATTTATATGCTTAATTACTTATTTATTGGTATGCTAATAACGAAATTTAAATCATATTGATAATTTAATTTAAAGGGAATGATGAATAATTAAGGAATATAAAGTTTATTGAGTGCAAAATGATTTGGATTGGTAAATAGATTATTGCTTGTTTCCATGATTGAAATGAACCACATCTGTGTAATCTTGGTGCTTCGAAAGGTTATTGATTTATGAAATGTAGCCTTATTACCCTACCATTTTTAAAGACCTAAGGGCATATGGTTAAAAATGAATAAATTACTTGTCATTCATTTAGTGTAACGTGGGAATTGCTACTTGAATTATATTGACATTTATAGATTCTTGATAGATAAGTAAATTGAAATATGATTGCTTGAAGAATAAGATTGAGGTACTTGGTTAATAGTTAGTCCAAGATAAAAGAGCATGACTTAGAGTTTATAGCTCATATGTGTGGGGGACTACGGTCCAGTACTACGGTACTTATTGGTAATAGATGGAGGGTGAAATATATGGTCCTTGGCGACAGTAGGAGGATTGACCACCACTACGCTATAACACTATGGTGTAATTTTATGGCGACAGGTGGTTGGAGGCTTGTTTATCTAGACTAAACTAGCAACCAAGGCATAAATCAATTAATGAATCAAAGAGTATTATATATATATATAATTTTATATGAACTGTATAATTCAATTGCTATATAGACTGTATGTATGAATATGTTTGGATTTGTTTCTTGTTTGAATGGAGGAGAGATTGATATGTATGGCTGGTTGATTAAATATTGCTATTTAAATATTTATGGCAATGAATCTTTTTCCTTGTTAGAAATTGAAGCATGATCAATTGGAGTGTGTAGATTGAATGCTATTCTGGTAGATTATATAGTAACTCATGAAACCAAAATTCTAATTGAATGTTAAAGACATTTTAATTGGTAAAAGTTCAATAGAATTAAGTGTTACCTCACTAAGTACTTTAAGTTATTATCACTCTAATTTCTTTCTTCCCCAAATAGCATATTCTAAAGTATTTGAAGCACAAAATTTCTAGTCGGTCAACCCAATGGAAGATTAAAAGTATAACTTGTTTCGTCATCTCTATTCTCCTAGTTGGTGGCTTATCTTTGAGTGTAGCAGTTAAAATCGCATGCATTTGGTAGGTAATTAAGTTGTTTATGAAATGTACTTAAGACCTTATTGAAATATTATGGTCGATGGAGTTAGTGGACCCATAATGTATATAATGTCAATGGCTCTTTTGGAATGTATATAGCTTACAAGTATGTTCTTTTGTGTAAGCCATTATTCCTTTTAAAATGTAAATATATAAGTTTGGGTACAAATTAATGTTATAACATGTTATGTTCATTAAAGATCTATAATAATATAATGTGGTTTTGCGATAAGATCATGTTAGTAATCGGATTTAGTGAATTTAAGAATTAAAATTAAGGGGAAGTATCTTGGATAAATTAGGGTTCATGAATTATTTCAATTTGATTAATAAACAAATGAATGTGATTAGACTAACGTATGGTTGTAAGCTTAGAATTATTTATTGTTCACATGTATTCAAATATATATATATGGCCTTATAAGAATATCGTTAGTTATGCATAACTGATTTTGAGTTCTATTGATATTGATCATGTTTAATGGTCTCGGTAATGTTTCCAACCCTCGATTTGGATTTGGGGTGTTACATAAATGCTATATTACATTTTAATAGTTAATGGACATTTTATATTTTATATTATTAAATCATATTATTTAAAGAAATAAAATTTGGTTTTCGAGTACGAAAAATATGACATCTCTGACTCATGTTCGGGGCTAGATGCAGGAAAGGGGTATTACATTTACTGGTATCAGAGCTGTAGGTTTTGTCGATTCTTGACCGAACTGATTTTATATTATGTGAAACGTGTGTACATGCCACTAGGATGTCAAAGTTATTGATATGGTATTGATATGAGATTATTGATGTCACTCATAACTAACCTAAGTTGTTATAAATTATGTGTCATATTAGATGCCAGGATCTGAGAATTTGAGAAGAGAAACACTTCAGGAATTCTAAGAAGGGACTAATAGTGGGAGTAAAGTAGTCAATAATGATCATCCTACTCAGTCTGGACATGATAGCACACTGACACATCAGGGAGTGCTAGTACAAGATCATGGAGCTTGTCTTCAGGTTTTTGATGAGATTTTAGATTAATATCAACCTCCTCCACCTCCCTTGTTTTTCTAGCTCCCCGATGTCTATTTCAAAAGATATGAAAAGATCGGGAGCATCCTGAGCTTTTTATTATGCTAAGAGAGGCAAGGGTTTAGGTTACCGATATAATAATAGATACGGTTTAGTTACAACTTCACATAAGGATAAACAATATTAGACAGTTGCTGCTAGCTCGAGTAGAGCATCTCAGGATCGATATTCTCCATGTCAGATCTGCTGCAAGTACTATGGTGGAGTATGTAGAGCTTCAGTGGTACCTGTTTCAATTGTGGTGACATTGGCCACTTTTTCCAAGATTGTCCAATTAGGCATGGGGAAAATCAATGTAAATTGAGAGATTAATAACAATGACTCATTGGGGAAGAGGAAGAGCTAGAACCGAAGGACCATCTGAGTCGACTCCATGACCAGAGATGTTTGCGGTAAGCAAAGTCTATAATATCAAGACTAATGAGGACCGGGACAACCCAAAGATTATAGCAGGTACGTTTCATATCTTTGATGAACTTGTATTTATTTTGGTTAATATTGGATCTACAAACTATTATATTACCACAAAGCTTATTAGAGATAGAGATATCCTATTAGAACTGATCTCAAGTGACACGATTGCGACAAACCCATTGGTTGATAGTGGAAAGGTGAGTCGGATATGTATGTAATACCCTAAAATTTTGGTTAGTGACCAAAATGTAAATTTTAAAAGTTTAATTACCAAGGTATAAGTTTGGACAATTCTAGGGACCAAAATCATAAAGTTAAAAAGTTTAGGGAGTAAAAGTGTAATTTTCAAAAGTTATGTGTTTTGGCCCTGTAAATGAATAGTTCACCCCCAAGATTGACGTCTTGGAGAGAAATAGATTTTTTTATCCTGAATTTATGATTAAAAGCTAAAAAGTGTTGAAGTTTGGTAAAATTCGGTAAATCAGATCGAATAGAAGCTTAGGAATAATTGAAGGGAAATAAATTAAGCTTAGAAATATTATTTTTGACATTTTAAAATGATGGAAGATAATATGGATCGTTGGATTTGAGAACTATTTCCATGTTCAATTTGGACCGTTGGATGAAAAATGGCAAGATTAATATTTTTGGAAAAGTGCGTGGGCAAAGTTGTAAAGAACAAAATAATTTGTTTATATTTGACTTTGGAAGAAGATAATGGTTATATATCAAGGTATGGATGTAATTATCAAATTTCATTAATGGTAAAATTGTTATTTCCCATTAAATGAATTTTAAATTCATTTAAGCTTAAATAAATGACAAATTAAGATGAAATTAACTAAAATTTCATTAAAATTTGTCATCTTCCTCCTCAATTTCGTGCTCCTCCATACATTAGGTCAGAAAATTTTTATTTTCCATTTTTGAGCAATTTTCTTTGGATTTTGGATCGAACCGTGAAATAGAGAATTATTTTATTCGATGAGCTCTATCGTTTGGTACCATTATTGCATCATAATCTTGCTTTAATGATAATATCCCAAATTTTAATCTTGGGTTGATTTTAATCTTGGGTTGATTTTAATCTTGAACTTCTTTTCAATATTATCTACTTTTATCCTTTGTTTCTGGCATCTATTAGAACATATATAATAATAACACTCAAGTTACTAAGGAGTGGCGTCTATCACACTCTAATTGACACCATATTAGTAACTTTGACAATCTTAATGGCATGTAATCCTTTTTCTCAGTTCAATTAAACCTGGTTTTGGTCGAGAATCGATTAAACCTATAGCTCTGACACCAATAAATGTAAAACCCATCTCCCGTATAGCCTTACGTACATGAGATATGGATGTCACATCACTTAAAAATAATATTTGTTATTTGAAAACACGTAAAAATTTGTTTCAATTCGATTAACTAAAAAATATGATATTTTAAAAGCAAAGTAATGTTTGTTATTTGAAAACACGTAAAAATTTGTTTCAATTCGATTAACCACAAAATATGATATTTTAAAAGAAACATACTAAAATTTTCACTTAATCACATTACAAATTGTTTATCATAGTTTAATTACATGCCAACTAAGTGCTTAAATTGAATAAGATTGTCCTACCGCTACTGATGAGAGTCAACTTTAACTCATGATACCCGCTGCTACTGCTACACTACTTACTTAATTATCTTCGTCTTTACCTACTCAGAGAAACAACACACGTTAAGTATTTACTTAATGAAACATAACATTATAAAGTAACCTTTGTGTATACATAAGTATGTCCTTTTTATTTAATTTTAATTTTTTTTACTAAACCGTATGTTCCTTGAGGATTCTATGATCCTCCTCATTTAAATGTTTTTAATTCACAATTATCTTAAGTATTTTAGTATGCCTACAATACTTATTTTCCTCTATATTTTTCTTCTCCATTTATCTCTTTAGTCCTAAACCCTTATTTTTATTGATAACATCCCTTCATACTTATAATACACTATTATACCATTTTCATTATGGCATCATTTCTTGCCTTTTATACACTATTATACATTTCATTTATGGCATTCTTTCATGCCTTTTATGTTCTGTTTACATTTTCCTTTATAACACCTATTCATATCACAATACATTAAAGTTCCTTTATTCTGATACTCAATATTGTTTAACCGTTCATCTAACTGGCATAATTGACATATTTCTGCCAATTGCACATTTATTCTTCAAAGACACTTAGTCCTTCATCTAACTGAGATTAATGACACCTTTCTGTCATATGCACAGTTAGGCCTATTAATCTTTTATTTTAGAACAATTTCTACTATAATAATCATTCATAATATCAAGTAACCCTTTTAATCATTATACATTCTATAATTTACACCCATAATGCCAGTGCAATACTACCATAATTTTTCTATAATTTACAGGGATTACCCATCCAATACAATTACGAAAATTCACCTTTTCATTATGAACTTATGAAAATTTCACATTTGCACCCATAGTGCCCCTACAGAAATTCATACACTTAGCATGATTTCCTTATTTGTTTAGCACACAAAGTGCCCTATCTGGAAATTCACACACTTAGTATGATTTCCTTATCATTTTAGCACACAAAGTGCCCTATCTGGAAATTCATACACTTAGTATGTTTTCCTTATCATTTTAGCACATAAAGTGCCCTATCTAGAAATTCATACACTTAGTATGATTTCCTTATCATTTTAGCACACGAAGTGCCCTATAGGAAATTCATACACTTAGTATGATTTCCTTATCATTTTAGTACACGAAGTGCCCTATCTGGAAAATCATACACTTAGAATGATTTCCTTATCATTTTAGCACACGAAATGCCCTATCTGAAAATTCATATACTTAGTATGACTTCCTTATCATTTTAGCATACAAAGTGCCCTATCTGGAAATTAATACACTTAGTATGATTTCCATATCATTTTAGCACACTTAGTGTCATTTGGTAATCACCATACATACATCAATAAATCATACCATTATGACTATTATAGTATATATGTACATATTTAAATGCACTCACCTGACTTTCCTTGTTATGTATCCAAAATGTAAATTCTGATTAGTCCAGGATTTTGTCTTTACCCTTAGTTTTGTTCGTCTCCGGGGCTTGGTTCCGATCTACTCAAGCATCCATTAGAACTAGTACCAGACCCAAATGTTAGTATATTCATTAACCTTGTTCTTTAAGAATATTCAAAATATCATTATCTCAAATTTTTTAGCAATTTCAACCTAATAGGCAGTTTCAAGCTCAATAATATCGATACCACTACCTTGGTACCGATACTTCTATATTATGGTACCAATACCCCTTTTGGTATCGATGCCAATTTTAGGTTCGATGTTTCCTGGTATCGATACCCTTACTATGGTACCGATATCCCTTACTGGTATCAATACCAAAAATAGATTCAATGTTTCTTGGTATCGATACCCCTTATCACGGTATAGATACTACCTCATCGGTATCGATACTGATTGAATCAATATCGGTACTACACACCTAATTTATCTCATTTTAGCCTATAGTATCGTATTGTTCTTAGCAGTACCGATACCCTTGCCCAGAATTTCTAGTTTTCAACTCGATTTTCATCCCAATGTGGTCAATTCTCGTTATATTTACCCCATACAATGCTATTAAACTCTTTCTTAACTATTCATGCTAATAATCCTTCATTTAGCCTCTTATAACATCTAAAATCATTCAAGAACATTCAATTCTAAGAATCAAACCACTTTTTCTAATATGTTCTTTATCCCATCTAATATTTGTAATATCTCATTTACCCCTTTTATAAGTCAAATCTACTAGTAAACATCCATAAACACTCATATTTTAACATATCACTTAAAACCCCATTTTCTTAAATCTTTAATATCTCATCCATGACTTAGTTTTGATCCCATTTAATCCTTCCTTAAGCTTCTATTATACTCGATGCTTCAAAAGTCACCCAAAAATGAAGGAATAAACCAGTAAATTGAAAACTCAGCTCTAGCTATGGGTGAGAGTTTTTCCACGGGAAGAGAAAGAAGAAGAAGAGGATAACCCTTTTTGGTAACCTATTTTCCATTTTCCCCTTTCTTCAATATTTTCTAGAAATTGAATAAAATTTTCATTTTCCCCCTTGAAGGATCAAAATGCCCTCTTAATTCATCTATGGCTACAATTTAGTTCAAAACACTATTTTAAATCATTTTCTCATCTTTTACCAATTATTCAATTAAATCTTTAAATTTTAATTCTTTTTAATTTAGTCCCTACCCTAATATTTGGGGTATTACATAAAAGGTACCTTGGTGTTTCCCAAGGCGGACCTCCTATCTAGATGTTATTAGTTAAAGATTAGGAAGAAGATATTCCTAAGATAGTTTTTAGAATTTTGTATGGACACTACGAGTTTGCGATAATGTCGTTTGGTTTTATGAATGTTCCTATGACATTCATGGATTCGATAAACAAAGTATTTTAGTTATACTTAGATTAATTAGTAGTCGTGTTCATTAATGATATTTGGTCTAACTGTAAGACCAAGGAAGAACACAAAGCATATCTTTGTATGGCTCTTCCAATTCTTCGGGAGAAAAGTTGTATGCTAGGTTGACAAAGTGAAATATTGGTTGTCTAAGGTTATATTCCTTGGCCAAGGGGTCTAAGCTGAAGGGATAGTATATATATATATAGAAAGCATGAGATATAGTGGAATGATAAAATCTAAAAATGTTTTCAAATTCAAAATTTCTTGGGACTTGTTGGTTATTAAAGAAGTATCACAAGAACTTTGCAATGACAGTCTTCCCTGAAACCAAGCTACCAATGAAAGGCGTGTTATTCATTTGGATTGACAAGCGACAAGAAAATTTGGAGATATCAAAAAATAATACTAACATAAGCCTCAGTGTTAGTATAATCCAATTGGGAAAAGATTATTTGATTTATGGTAATATGTCTCATAATGGTTTGGGATGCATGCTCGTGCAAGAGGGAAAGTTAGGGCTTATTCTTCAAAGCTTCTAACCATCATGAAAGAAATTGTTGACTCATGATCTTGAGTTGGCAACACTTGTGTTTACTTCATTGGTATAACTACACTATCTATATGGTGAGTGACGTTATACCTATACGGATCTCAAAACTCGAAGATATGCATTACCTCAGAGGAGTAAAGGAAAATGAATGGATTGAATTCCTTAAAATAATAAATATGTTCTTATCGACCAAAATCAGAAGAGGTTAATGTGGTGATGGATAATATCGAGTCGGAAGACATTTTTTTCTAAGAATTTTGAGCACGTGATTGTCTTTAATGAAAGATGGTGCTCTTATTGTAAAATTAAAGTTAAAGTCGATGTTGTTAGATCGAGTAAAGGATATTCAGAGAAAAGATGAAAATTATTGTTATTCTCAAAGATAAAACAAGTGGAAAAAATATAAACTAAAGGCCTTGAAGTTAAGCATGACAGATGTTGGTATTATCGAGGATAGAACCAACATTAATAATAAGTATGAACAGAGCTATCAATGAGTTTATATTGAAATGCCTATTATATCAATAAGTTAAAGCATACCATAAGTGCCTTATGGATTATTTAATATAATATCATGATAGATGTTGATCAGCAAAAGTCTTATTTGGATTAAAAAACGATATTCTATTAAAGAGGTCATAAGTGTTCCTTAATGTATCGATTATATCCTTTTAATGCTGTCACATCCGAGGATATTATGATTCAATCAACATTTGACTTATGAAATATATACTTATAAAAGTTCGTTAGTGAAATCAAAGGTCGAAAAAGCTGATTGGAAAAGAGAATAGAATATGAAAAACAATATCATTATCTATTTACCTCATGTGCATGTTGACAATTCGAGGATAGATTTTCTTATCGGGGAAGAATTGTAATTCCCCAAAAATTTTGTTAGTGACCAAAATGTAAATTTTGAAAGTTTAATGGCCAAAGTATAAATTTTGGAAAAGTTTAGGGACTAAAATCATAATTTTCAAAAGTTTAGGGATCAAAAGTATAATTTTCAAAAGTTGTGTATTTTGGTCCAATAAATGAATATTTCACCCCAACAATGACGTTTTCGTGAGAATCATATTTTTGATCCTGAATTTATGACTAAAAGCTAAAAAGTGTTAAAGTTTGATAAAATTTGGTAAATCGAATCAAATAGAAATTTAGGAATATTTAAAGGGAATTAAATTAAGCTTAGAAATATTATTTCCACATTTTAAAATGATGGAAAATAATATGGATCATTGTATTCAAGAACTATTTCCATGTTCAATTTGGGTCGTTGGATGAAAAATGGCAAAATTAAAATTTTTGGAATAGTGCATAAGTAAAGTTGTAAATTGCAAAATAATTTGTTTATATTTAACTTTGGAAGATAATAATTTTTATGTATCAAAGTATGAATGTAATTATCAAGTTTCATTAGTGGTAAATTTATCATTTCCAATTAAATGAATTTTAAATTCATTTAAGCTTAAATAAATGACAAATTAACATAAAATTAACTAAAATTTCATGAAAATTTGGTTATCTTCCTCCTCCATTTTGTGCTCCTCTATACCCTCGGTGAGAGAAATTTTATTTTCCATTTTTGAGTAATTTCCTTTGGATTTTGGATAGAAATGTGAAATAGAAAATTGTTCTATTCAATGAGCTCTATCATTTGGTACCATTATTGCATGCTAATCTTGCTTCAATGATAAGATCCAAAATTTTAGGGTTTATGTTCATTTTAGGGTTTTAAGAAATGATGGTGGATTTTGATGTTATTGAGGTTATGGAATCATTTACAAGCTTGATTGTTGATTAAAATCACATATGCATGTCTATACATGCTTATGTTGATTTTGACCTAATCCTAGATTTGGGGAAAATTGTAATTTGATGAAATTAAGTTAAGGGTTTGATTGTAGAAGTTTTAAAATGTTCAATAGAGGTTGATTTCATGCTTGAATCAAATTTAAATCAAGAGAAAATAGTGAAACCCTACACTAAGATTTTCGGCCTAAGTTTTTTAAAATGAGAAAACTTATTTGAAAATTATGTAAGGGTTGGAAATAATGTGGGAAAGATTTTACAAGCCTTACAAAGTTATATGGACCCTCTTGTAATTTTGTGAATATTGGGGGACCTATTCAACAATTATGGAAAATTATAGGAACAATGTGTAATTGTTAAATAGTTGATGTACTATGCTGGAAATTGTTGTTAGAGTGTTGAAATTGATGTTAGAATGTGAAATTGAGCCATTTTGGAAAGTTGGTCAAGGTTGTGGATAAAATCCAAAATATGGAAAAGTTGAGAACTTAAATGAAAATGTTTACGTGAAGTTTGAATAAAATGGAACTTGAATGGTCAAATAGAAGTGTTAAGGTCAACACTTGTGTTATGACATAGAATTTACATCTAATGAGCATCTGAAGATTTATTAGGAATTTTTTTTCTAATGTGTGTATATGTTAGTAAGATTCTGACATGTGATTAAATTGCATGTTTTGCTCAATGCTCATTTAGATTGTGCGTGTGAAATAAAGTTAAAAAATTATTAAAGCTAAGGAGAATATTAAGGACGAAATGTGATTTTCTAAGGGAAGTTTGCAAGCTAAGGACACCATGTGAGTGCAAATTTAATTTGTACTTATGTTATTAGATAAACACTAGCTTGCGATGAGCCAGTGACGGAGTTACTATTTTAATAAGTGACTCCTAATTGTTACGTGATTGTGGTTCATGAATATATGTTAATTTGGTGAGATAATAGAATTAATAAACTTGTCGAAAATGCAAATTGGTGAAATATACCAAGATTTGTTATCTGAACAAAAAGTTTAGAAAATTACCATAAATTATAAAGAAATGATTAGAGGATGTTTTATACACCCTTGGATTCATGTATCAGTCTAGCTTTTTTTTAACAAATTGATACTATTTTTAATATGTCTAAAAATATATATGAATTTTTAATCGAGACTAGGTCAGAAAACCGGGGAGCAGATTCTGCTCAAAACAGCTTTTATAAGTCAACTTTGAAAATTCACTATATATTGTACAAATTGAACTAGAATGAGTGAATTATATGATTAGATTCATATTCGACTCTAGTTTCCATGGGTATAAACTAAAATAATTTTTAGTGTGTGTATTAATACAAAATAATATTTCTTCTACGGTAGTGCAAACTGTCAAAAAATGAAACGGTGAGAAAAATTGGGATCAAGCCAAATCGAAAGTATATGATTAAATTAAAGCTTATTGAGGCTTATACTTTGACTTGTATATAATTTCAGAGTGAGCTAATGTATTCATAACATTATATATGGATGTTTTATACATCATTAGGTAAGAGTTGCGATAAGTCTCCTTATTTATATTGACATGATATTTATGTCATTTATTATATATTTGACATATTCTAAATATGTCAAAGATTGAGCAGAAAATGAATTGACCACTGGTTATTATATATGATGTTTATCATGCATATATATATGATGTTATTTCGGGTATGAACTGCCCAATGTGAAATTATATTAATATACTTTTCCTTGGATTGATTAAAAAATATAGCCTATATTCCCAAGTATGTCATTAAGGGTTAGTGGTATTGGTGGCATGCCATACAGTCCAGCAGCTGCAGGTTCATATTAGCACAAGGTTGTGAAAGGACATTTAGTGCAAGAGTTTGGCACGACTGTGTGTAAGGACACTTAGTGTAGGAGGTTGGCACGACCTTATGTGCAAGCACTACAGTGCAATATTTGACTGGAATACCGAGGTCCTCATAGGTTTATATTTTGGGCTATGGTTTATTGATAAATAAATGATAAACAGGTGAATAAACCTATGAGCTTATGGAATAAATGGCAAGTATATTGGTAAGAAATTTATATATGTTTGTATCATGTTAATATTATAAGCATGATGAAAAATACAGGTAAAGTGATCATAATGCATTGAATATTATTATTGTCTGCATTTATATGTTGCATTGCCTTGAATATTGATATGATTGTCTCACTAAGTGTATATTTAGCGTGTGATAATTTTCATGCGTAGGTAAAAGAAAGCGATAGGAGTAAGGAGCTGAGCTTGGAATCAATCACCAAGGAATATTTACAGGTAGCAGTGATGACACCCTATCGTGTTCTAAAATTTCTAGCTGGCATGTATACGAGAATGAAATGCTGCAAATTTTTATTGTAGTTAGTATTAAATAAATTTATAGCACGAATAAATATTACAATATTAAATTATGTTTTAAATATTAAATAATTGTATTTTAAATCAGCCGGTTTTATTCATTATATGACACAAAGATTTTGGCGAGTGACTATAGGAAAGCATAATCGAAAAAGAAGTTAAAACTTTATATTTTGATTTTATCTGATTACTTATTTCGTAATAAATGATTAAAATATGGAATTTATTAAAGAAATTTTTTTTACACATTTGGGTTAAGAATTTTTTTTAATATTTAACGTGACATCTTTAACTCGTATTAGTATATGTATACGGGTTAAGGGTGTTACAATGTAGAAATTGCCTGATAAATATTAAAGGGGTTATGTTCCCGGTGAATCTGATTAAATCACTGTTCGACGAGTTTGAGATCATTTTGGGCATGGATTGGTTCTCTCTTCATTATGGATGGGTATATTTTCGCAAGAAGCAATTATTTCTAAAATATGAAGAGGGTTTAGAAATTATCGTAATTGGTGAAAATGTGAAATCACTGTCCAATGTGATATCAGCAGCAACTGCTAAGAAATGACGTCAGAAGGGTGTACAACCTTTCTATCTAATGTGTTAGATAATCAATTATCTAAAATTAGATTGGATGATCATCCAATAGTTCAAAAATTCCCCGATATTCTCCCAAATGAATTACTTAATTTACATCTAGATCGTGAGATGGAATTCAAGATTGATGTTGTACCAGGTAATGAGCCTATCTCTATGGCTCTAAATTGAAAGACTACTACCAAATTAAGAGAACTAAATGCCCAGTTACAAGAGTTACTCGATCAAGGTTTCATTAGACCCAGTGTATCACTTTGGGGAGAACATGTGCTTTATGTGAAAAAGTTAGATGTGTATATACGATTATGCATAGATTACTGACAGCTAAACAAGGTGACAATAAAGAACAAGTATCTCCTTCCGAGGATCGTTGATTTGTTCGATCAACTAAAAGGTGCAGCGGTGTTCTCTAAGATTGATCTTCGATTAGGATACTACCAATTAAAGATTAAAGAATAGGATATTCCGAAGACAACTTTTCAGACTCGGTATGGACATTATGAATTTTTGGTAACGTATTCTGTTTGACTAATTCTCCTATGACATTTATGGATTTGATGAACCGAGTATTCCAACCTTACTTGGATCGGTTTATGGTGGTATTTATTGATGACATTTTGGTGTACTCAAGGATGAAGAAGGATCATGATGTCCATCTTCGTATAGTCTTTCAGACTCTTAGAGAGAAAAAAGTTGTACGCCAAGTTGTCACGGTGTGAATTATGGTTGTCTTACTTTCTTGGCCATGTTGTTTTGGAAAAAGGCGTAAGAGTAGATCCCATGAAAATTCAAGTTATAGTGGAATGGAAACCCCAAAGGACGTATCTTAGTGTTAAAGTTTCTTAGACTTGCTGGTTACTATCGAAGGCTTGTGGTGTAACACACATAACCCGTATACGCGAATCAATATGAGTTACAAATATCATATCAGAATTCAAACATTTCTTTAATTGATCTGAGTAAAATTTTGTTTCATTCAAACAGCTCAAGTTTCATAACTTGAACAATTATTATAAAATAATTATTCAGAGAAAAATAATAATATATAATAGTTTCAAGCAGTGATAGACAGTTTTATTATATTTTCATAAAATAAATAAGAATGTCTAACACAATTGATTTAAAACCTAAATGAATTTTTTAAGCATAGTTTAATATCATAATATTAATTATAATTAATACTAACTATATTAAGAAATTGTTGACATTTCATTATTGTAAATGCCAGCTAGAACTTTTAGAACGTAATAGGATGCCATCATTGTTACCTGTAAATATTTTCTTTTTGATTGATTCCAAACCCAAATCCGTACTCATTTTCATCCTTTTTCCTAAGTGTGAAAATCATGACACGCTAAGTATATACTTAGTGAGGCAACCATATGAATATTCAAAGCAATGCAACAGATAAATTTAAATGAATAACCATATTCAATGCAATCTGATCACTTACCTGTATTCCAACCATGTTACCATATATTAACATGATATAACCGGATATCAAGTTTCTTACCATTATACTTGCCATTCCTTCCACAAGCTCGTAAGCTTAATTGTCTATTTACCATTTATTAACAAATAAACCATAGCCCAATTTAAACCCTGAGGACCCTGGGTATTCCAGTTAAATATATACACCGTAGTTCTAAACCTCCACTAAGCTTACGCTCTAGTTCTAATCCGGATATGAAACATAAGGTAGTGACGACCACCTACAGTAGGTTTACATTCTAGTGCTAATCCGAATATGACACATAAGATTGTGCCCACCACCTGCACTTACTTTCCTTGCACACTAGTGCTAATATAAACCTGTTGCTACTATACTCTATGGCATACCAATCATTCCCTGTCCCTCAATGACTTACTTGGGCATATAGTCTATTTTTTTATTCCATCAATGGCAATGTATATTAATATAATTTAAACTTTGGGCAGTTCATACCCAAAGTAACATTTGTAATAAAATCATTCATATTCATGATAAAAATCATATATATAATAACCAGTGATCAATTCACTTTATATTCAACATTTGGCATATTTAGAATATGTCAAATATATGATATATGACAAAAATATCATTCCAACATAAACATGGTACACTTGTCGAAAGTCCTACCCAATGATGTATAAAACATCCATGTATAATATTATATATGCATGACACTCACTTTGACATTATATACAAGTAAAAATATAAGCCTCACCAAGCTTTAACTTGATCATTTGCTTCTAATTTGGTTAAATCGCAAAATTTTTCATAATTTCACATCCTGACAATTTGCACTACCTTTAAAGAAATATTATTATGTATTAATATATACCTTTAAAAATTATTCAATTTATACCAATGGAAACTAGACTCAAATAATAAGCTCTCCATATAATGCACTTCTTCTATTTCAATTTGTACAATTTATGGTAAATTTTCAAAGTTGACCAACATAATATGCTTCTCCATTTTATGGACTTATCGTCTGTTAAAAATTCATATCTTTTTATATAAACCTCGAAATTAGTTTTCCCTTGTTCTAAAAAAACTAGATTGATATAAGAACCGAAAGGTATAAAATAACTCTCTTATTATTGTTTTATAATTTATCGTAATTTTCTAAACTTACTGTCTATAACATAAATTCTAAGCAGGTTTCACCAATTTACATTTTTGACTTATTCACTAATTCTATTAGCTAACCAAATGGACATATATGCATACATCACAAACCACATAACATTTTAGGAGTTATTTCTTACCATATTAATTCCATCATTGGCTCATCACAAGCCAATGTTTGTTCAATAATATAAGTACAAATTAAATTTGCACTCACATGGTGTCCTTAGCTTGCAACATTCCTTGGAATTTTTCATTTCATCCTTAAGCTTCTCCTTAGCTTTAATAATATTTGATCTTCATTTCAAGCACTCAATATCTAAATGATCATCATTATCAAACATATACAAATTGAAACCAAATGTTAGAATCTTACTAACATATGCATACTTTGGAATATAAATTCATAACAAATTGTTCGATGCTTATTCGATATAATTTCCATGTCACAACATAAATGTTGACCTTAACACTTCCAATTGACCATTCAAATTCCATTTAATCCAAGTTCACATAAAATTTTCACTAAAGATCCCAACCTTTCCATATTTGTGATTTAAACCTCAACTTTTACAAGCTTTCAAAAATAATCCAATTTCACATCCTAACTTCAATTTCAACACTCAAACATTAATTTCCAACATAGTACATCAACTATTGAACACTTCCACAATAATTCACAAGTTTTAAAAATTTGACAATTTGGTCCCCAACTTTTAAAAAAATAGAAAATGGTCCTCAATTTTTTTATAAGGCTACTAGAATACTTCCCAAATCATTTCCAGTCCCTACATAATTTTTTAATAATTTTTCTCATCCTCTATAGTCAAGGTGTAATGCTTTATATGTTCAAGATTAGGGTTTTCATGATTTTACTCGATTTTGATTCGATTCAAGCATGAAATCAACTCGATTCATGCATGAAATCAACTTCAATTCAACCATATAAAATCTCTAAAATCAAAACCCTAACTTAATTTCATCAAAACACATCTCTCCCCTAAAGCTAGGGCTTGGTCGAAACTTTATAGGTTCATATAACCATGCACAAGTGATTTTAATCATCAATCATGCTTGGAAATGTTTCTATAGCCTCAAAAACATCAGAAGCCTTCATCAATTCCATAAACCCTAATGTGAACATAAACCCTAGAATTTGGGATCTTTGAACAAAAACCAAATTAGCAAACAATAATGCTACCAAATGATATGTTTTTCGAATAGAACAATTTTCTATTTCACGGCATGATCCAAATCCAAAAGAAATTGGTCAAAAATGAAAAAAATAAAAATTCTCTTACCTTGTTCATGGGGAGCACGAAATGTTGGCTGAAAATGGCTAAGTTTTCATGAATTTTTAATGAATTTCATGTTAATTTAATGAGAAATGTCCATTTTCCATTAATGAAACTTGATATTTACCTTAATAACAAGAGACATAAACCTTATCATCTTCCAAAGTCAAAGATGGATAAAATAATTTTACCTTTACAACTTTGCCCATGCCATTTTCAAGAAAATGTAATCTTGCCATTTTTCATTCGACGATCCAAATTGAACATGAAAATAAATTATCAAATCCAATGCTCCATATTATTTTCCAACATTTTAAAATGTGGAAATAATAATTCTAAGCTTAATTTATCATCCTTCAAATTTTCTCAAAATTTTATTCGATCTGATTTACCGAATTTTTACCAGACTTTAACACTTTCTAGTTTTTAACAAAATATATAGACCAAAAATATGATTTCAATAAAACCCCACTCTCAAGTGTAAATTGTCCATTATTGAAATACAAATTATTTTTTGGAAAATTACCGCTTAGGTTCCTGAATTTTTCCTAATTTTCTACTTTGGCCATAAAACTTTTAAAATTTTAATTTTGGTCACTAACCAAATTTTTTTGTTATTACAGGTGAAGAACGATGATAGTCTCATCGCTAACCAAGCTTTTAAGAAAATATTTACTTTTTGTTTGGATAGAGAAGTTTCAAAAGATCTTAGAAACATTAAATAAGATCTTAACAGAGGAACCAGGGTTAGTACAACCAGAATTAGGTATAGATTATATGGTTTTTAGCGATGCATCTCATAACGATTTATATTGTGTTCTTATTCAAGAAGGTAAGCTTATTGACTATGCCTCAAGACGGTTAAAGACTAATGAGATAAATTATCCGATACATGATCTTGAGTTGTCATCAGTTGTGTTTGCTCTATAGATTCAGTGCAACTATCTGTATACTGAGCGGTGCTACATTTACATGGATCATAAAAGTGTAAAGTACTTTTTGACTCAAGAAGAGTTGGACATGAGACAGAGAAGATGGACAGAACACTTAAAGGGTTATGATGTGATCATCGATTATCATGATGAGAAGGCTAATGTTGTGGCCAATGCATATAGCCAAAATAATTTTCCAGCTCTGCAAGCTTTGGATGCACATTTCTCTTCAATGGAAGATGGCACCTTAAGTGTAGAATTAGTGTTAAAGCTGATGCTTTTGGATCGGATAATAGAGTTACATGGGAAAGATGAAAAATGCTTGGCAAGGATTGTACAAGTGGAAAAAGGTGAGACTAAGGACTTTGAAGTCAGAACTGATTTATTGGGGGAGACCTTCCATCCCTGACGATGAAGAAATAAGGAAAAATAATCTTTTTGAGGCACTATAGTCCATTGACTTTTCACCCAGGTGGAAAAAAGTTGTAACATGATTTAAAAAAGTCAGTATTGGTGGCCTGGTATGAAAACAACTATCACTGAGTTAGTTGTAAAGTGCCTAACATGCTAACAAGTGAAAGCTGAACATCAAGTACCTTCCGGATTGTTACAACCGATATCTATTCCCAAATAGAAGTGGAAACGATTCACTATGGATTTTTTTACATGGCTACCTTTGATACCCAACAGGAAAAACTTAATTTGGGTGATTATTGATAGATTAACCAAGATAGCTCACATCATTCCAATTCGAGCATATTATAAAATGGATAAGTATGTTGAATTGTCATAAAGGAGATAGTTCGACTTCATGGAGTACCTGTATCGATAGTATCTAACATGGATCCAAGGTTACTTCATAATTTTTGAAGTCCCTGTATAAAGTGTTAGGTACATGATTAAACTTCAACATATATTTCCATCCGTAGACTGATGGTCAGTTCGAGTAGGCTATTCAAATTTTGGAATATATGCTAAAGGTGAGGGTAATTGAATTCAAAGGATCATGGGAAAAGTGTTTGCCTTTGGTAGAATTTGCCTACAACAGTTATCAATTCGGCATCATGATGGCTCCATATAAAGCCCTATATGGTAGAAGGTGCCGAATACCATTAAATTGGTTTGAGTTAAAAGATTGATATATAGTTAGCCCTAACTTGATAAAAGAAGTGGAAGATAAAGTGAAAGTTATCCAAGATAATCTTAAGATAGCTTCCGATAGACAAAAGTCTTCCGCATACTTGAAAAAAAAGAGATTGAATATCAATAAGGTGATAAAGTATTTCTGAAAGTATCATATTGGAAGAAAATATTATGGTTTGGGCGTAAAGAAAATTTTTTGACTAGTGGCTTATCATCTAGAATTGCCTCCTAAAATGAATAAGATCCATAATGTTTTTCATGTGTCAGTGCTTAATAAGTATCAATCATATCCTTCGTACGTTATCACCCAGGAGAAAATAGATATTCAGCCAAATTCAACTTTTGAAAAAGAACCCTTAGAAATTATAGCTCGAGGAGCCAAAGAACTTCGAGCAAGACAATCACATTGGTCAAAGTTATTTGGCGAAATCTCAAAGTCAAAGAAGCTACCTGGGAAAGAGAATAGGACATGAAAAAGTAGTATCCACATCTTTTCACTCCATATATACAATAAAATTTGAGGATGAATTTTTATTAAGGAGGGAGAGTTATAATACCCCATGTTTTGGTTATTGTCTAAAATGTAATTTTTGAAAGTTTAGGGGCTAAAGTATAAAGATGGAAAAGTTTAGAGAGCAAAAGGTAATATTCAAAACTTAGCCTCGTAAATGAATTGTTTATCCCTAAGAATGTTGTTTTGGTGGAAATTAGATGATTGATCCTGAATTTTTGTTAAAAGCTATAAAGTGCTAAAGTCCAGTAAAAATTCGATAAATCATATCAAATATAAAATTTAGGAAAATTTGAAGGTTATTAAATTAAGCATAGAAGTATTATTTCTACATTTTAAAATGATGGAAAATTATATAGACCATTGGATTTGAATTTATTCCCATGGTTAATTTTGACCATTAGATGAAAATTGGGAATAATGAAATTACTAAAGAGTTACATGGGTAAAGTTGTAAATGCTAAGAAAATTTATTCATCTTTGACTTTATAAAGATAATAAGTAATATATGGCTTGGTATGTATGGAATTATCAAGTTTCATTAATGATAAAATTGTCATTTCTCATTAAATTAATTTTTAATTTATTTAAACTTAAATAAATGACAAATTAACATGAAATTAAGAGGAAATTTCATGAAAGCTTAGTTCATTCATCCTCCATTTCCATGTACCCCAAACACTAGGCAAGAGAAATTTTACTTCTCATTTTTGAGCAATTTCCTTCAGATTTTAGATTAAAACGTGAAATAGAAATTTTTCATATTCAATGAGCTCTATCATTTGGTACCCTTATTGCATGGTAATCTTGCTTGATTGCTAAGATCCTAAATTTTAGGGTTTATGAACATGTTAAAACTATATAGAATGATGATTGATTTTGACATTATTGATGTTGTATAATCATTTCCAAGCTTGATTGAAGTTTAAAACACCTAGAAATACATGTGTTGATTTCAACCTAACCCTAAGTTTGGGAAAAGTTGTGATTTGATGAAATTAAGTTAGGAGTTTAATTGTAAAGGTTTTGAAATGATGAATATACATTGATTTCATGCTTGAATAAAGGGAAAATCCTTAAATCCTAAACCCTATATGTTTCAGACCTATGGAAATAAGTTGGAAAAATTATGAAAAATTTCACATGGCTTAGAAATGATTTTAGGAATTTTATACAAGACTTAGTAAAAAATTTGGACCAATTTGTAATTTTATGAGAGTTGATGGACCTATTTAATAATTTTGAAAATTTATGGGGTTATTGTGTAATTATTCAATAGTTGATGTATATTACTGCAATTTTAATGTTAAATGGTTGAACTAATGTTAGAATATGAAATTTGATCATTTTGGAAAGTTAGCAAAGTTAGAGGACAAATGGAAAATAGTAGAAAAGTTAATGACTTGTGGTAATAATGGTTTTATTGAGGTATTGGGCTGGAAATTAAATGCTGAAAATTTATTTAAGCTATTTAAGGCTTGAATTGAAGAAATAATGGAAAAGGGCCATTATGTACAAAAAGGAAAAATTAAGATGAATTCTAAAAGGATTCATAAATAATAATAGTTTTGGGTATTATTATTGTGTATAAAATGTTAGTAAGAATACTAACATGTATTACATATTTGTATGTATGGATGCTTGTCTAGATCATGATAAAACTCTTGATACAAGCAATTCGAAAGGTAAGGAAACAATACAAGAGTAAGTGGATATCCGTAGTAAGGCATAATAGTGAGGCATACCAGGTGAGTGTATTTTATTATGTATTTATATGATATATGGAAGACTTGCGATGATTCAACCTTGAAAGTTTTTAATAGACATGTTTTTAACGCATTACGATACATTTTCATGAAATTTAATGAAAACGATTTTAGGATATAAGCTTCCTTGAAATAAATGAATGTATTTTAATAATATTTTAGCATCTATTGATGTTCCTGAATAAATGTTCAATCTACAAGTTTGATATAAAAGCCTTTTGTATGTACATTGAGAGTCATAGGCGCGAGTGATAAACATTGAGTAAAGTGGTCATCGATCGATTCAATTTAATGCATTATTGTATTAGTAAATTTGTGTACTTATGGAACTATGTGTGCAATGGTGGTGTTTATAACGAGTTTAGGTTGTGAATTGTCATTCCAAAGTGTTAGTATATCGTTACTGTGTACTACAATACATATACTTTAGTTTAGCACTTAGGTGCGAATTATGTACCTTGCATTCTCATCTGTTATACATTGGGTTGGGAATGGATTTTGAATATACCAATTGATAAATATGCTATGCATATGTAGTAATATTTCGCAGGTTATGTGGAAAAATATGGCTTATCAGTTAGTTTTATGCATTTATATATTTTATACGATTTAAATCGTATTTTTATCTTTTATGATTTACTTATATTTTTAAAATGTCTTATTCATTTTATTATACCTAACTAAATATTTACTTAGCGTTTAATTTTTCTTGCGTAGGTAATAGCGTACAATCGAATTAAGGACTACAGTTGATATCGTCTGTCAAGGGTTGCCTCATCAATAGCAGTATGACTTCTTGAGATGTTCTTTTGATATTACTAGTTGGCATGTACTTAGTTTTGATATGATGCTCTGGTAGGATATTTGATATATGGTTTGTAGTATTATATTATATTTGAACTTAAAGTACTATGTGATAAACATAATCGCTATATTACATATTAGTAGTTGATGTGCTTTTTATTTTATATTATATTATTAAATTGTATAATAAAACAAACACATTTTATTGTTTTTTAGTACGAAAAATGCTTTAAAAGACATGTGACATCTTCAATGCGCGTTTGGGGTCAGATATGGGAAAGAGGTGTTACACAGTCAAACAAACACATAGATCATGTGCAGTTTAAGTGTTACACAAGAGCATATGTATTGTAGAACAAACCAACACTATATTAATAATCGAGGTGGTATATCACAAGTCAAAACCTCATTAATGCCATAAATGCACATATAGTGCCAGGAGTACATGAATATATTAACACGAGAGTACCCAAAGGTACTAATACATGAGTGCATGAATGCACTAATACTGGAGTGCACGAAAGCACTAAACAAGATCGACTGATAAAAACTCTACCTCATGACATGTAAATTGTACCAAAGACTCTCAATGCGCGTACAATGGCCCTTTATATCAGAATCTTATACTATGCATTTATTAAGAGTATCTGTCAACCCCTAAAATTTACATATTCAAGTTAATATTTTAATTAGCGTAATTGAGGAACCAAACAACTGATTTCCAAAAATGTAGATCAGTTTTGTGAACATATGATTAGTTCAAGGTTTTAAACAATGATTCCCCATAAATTTATAACTTTAAAAAAATTATGTCGCTCATTAGAATTGAACCCATGTCCTCTGAAACCTATATCCTAAGCCTTACCCATTCAAGTTAGGCTACTATAGCTAATTGACATTATAAAAAATATTTCTTATATCCAACCTAGATTAGTTCATGTTTTATCCTTTAATTTGTTTCAAACTAGCTTACCCATGATAGCCAATTGTTTCTATAAAATTATTCATTCCTTAAACGATTACCCATTTTCTTTCATCATACCTTTGGCCAGTGGTGGTGTACACCACCACCACTCACTACTCTAATGACCCCTTGTAACCTCCAACCACAGATCTCAACCATCGACCGATGTGTGTGTCACCACCACCGCCATTGGAAATATCTCTCTCATCTAGTTATAGCCCATCTTTCCACTTATCCTACCTCATTATTCTCAATCGTGAATCGATGTTTGAAGTTTCGTGAAAAACAAATCGTCGACTACTATTTTTGTCAATTTCTGGCCGAACTAGGCATTCATTGGCCACACCACCACTCACTTTTAGTTCCCTAAGACCTTCCGATCAAAACCCAATTGGGTTTGTCATCTCCCGTCAATGCCTCCCTTAACAGAGGCTTGGGTAAACTCTTGGTCACTTTCATTTAAGTTTTTCCATGGTTTAGTTTGTTTTAGGCTTGATTTTTGTGTTGTTTTTAGCAAGTGATTGACAATGAGTAATCGATTGGCTGAAACGGACCCAATCACCATCGCACGCACCTCCACTAACCATCACCGCGCATGGGCAACTCCTTCAGCCAAAAGATTCCAAAATTGATCCAACTCAACTTAGACTGGACTGTGTCAACTCGGATCAGACCGAATTGAGTTAAAACAAATTGGCTTGAGTGAACTCGAATTGGGTTAACCTGATGACCTTGACCAGATTGTTGACTGGAGTTGACATTAACCTAGAGTTGACTTTGACTTTGACCTGTTGACCATTGACTTTGAACAGAAAGTTCTATTTTATGTTTTTCGATGTTCTAATTTCGAATACGATGTCTGTTTCTCCAAATTAAAACCCCATAAGTTATTTTTTGATGTTTTATCTCTTGATTCATTATGAATATTAATGCTTAAGTCATGCTTCTAATGAAAATTGGGTTGCCATGCATCTAAGACATTATGAGACATGGAATTAAAGTATGGGAACGATTGAATGGAGTTAAAATGATTGATCGATGTGGCTCAAAAATTGAGGTAATACTTTAGTACTTTTTTATGCTTTATGGAACACGTTGATATTGGTTACTGTATGAATAAATAATATTGGTTAATCATGTGGAATTAATTATTGTTGGACCTGAACTAATTACTAAAAAAAGGTTAGTAAACTGAATAAGACTTGGATGACTCACAAAAGAAATTTGAAGCCCTATGAGAAATACATTTAAGTTTAGTGAGAAATCAATAAATCAATTGATCCCAATATCTGTGAATTCTGATTACTTTTGTTAAAGGTTAAATGTTGGGAATACTCGATTAAGAAAATACAAAATTTCTCTGAGTGGTAAATTATGAAAATACCTTTGTACTATAAAAAGATACGATGGTCCCTAAAAGTGGAAAATAACTCTAAAAAATCATTCTTGATCCAATAAAACTGCTATTCCACCTATTAAAGGCTTGTTTTGCCTATAAAACTCTAATAAATAATTATAATCTCTATGATGGTAGAGAAGTTAGAATTTTGATTCTTGAATAAACATAACCATTTGGTCGAAAACCGTATGTATACCTGAATTGATTGAAATGACCTAAATACGCTCATCACATGGAAATCAGTTGATGCGACTAGATAAATTCTAGAAACCCCAAAAACTTATTATTATATCATCCCTAACGGATTTGGAGAATGACTCATGCACGTTAGTCATGTTGGATATTATTATGTTACAAAAATAAAATAATTACCACCGGAATACTAGATCAATTACTCAATCTCAATTCATCGATGATTCTAAATGTGCTTAGTTTTACTAGTGTAGTTAGTATTAAGAAGTAAGTATTCATAAAGTATCACAGTTTGAATGATTCACAAGTATCGTAGTGTTGGGACCTATAGCTTCAAGTGGACACGAAATCCTGATAATTCAATATATAATCTTGAATACCATAAATCATTGTACTACCCTAATTGGGTTAAGTTACCAAGAATTCTCCAAGAATTAAAATATTTGAAAAGCACCTGTTAGTTTGAATAATGGAAACTCTCATGTTATATTTATATCTTTGATCATTCTGATGTAAACGTTTCTGAATACCTTTTTGGTGCACTCAAACTTTAAATGGTTTTGAAGCATTGAATTTCTGAATGTTGATTTGATCTACTAATGAAATAACCCTTTTTATAGGGACCTCATTCTAAAATCTATCCAATCTGCAGAAGTTCTATGTTTTACCTTCTTGATAATGATGAATTTCCTCTGAAAAATAACTAAATCTTCTAGTGTGTTCCCTATGTGCTATATGAATGGTTTATTTGTATTGAAATTATAACTTGATTTCTGGTTCATCTACATTTATTTTTATTGATTGATATATTGATTAATTGGTTACTTGTTTTACTAGAAAATGAAATATGCTTGATGTATAGATCATGGAACTACTGGTTACTGCTTAAACTAATTTATTGGGATGCTATATGGGTAGGCTCTTAGGCCCCGAGATGTTCCCTTGGGTGGGGCTCCAAGGTATTCCTTGGGTATGCTATAAGTCCCCAAGGTATTACATTTGGTTGGTTCATATGTCCTATGGGCCCAGAACTACATATTGTGTATGGGCGGAGGGCATTAATGTGATTTAAATAACTATATAGTCATTTTTTCAATATTCTACTAGATCATGATTTTGATATTATAGTTTGATGCTCAATATAATTTCTACAAGATATTGTATCGGTAGGAGTATAGAGTACAGAGGTTAAGTTCGGATCAAGACTGTAATTTCTTACGGATATAAGGTAACCCTTAGGTAGGCCCATAGGCCCCAAGGTACTCCCTTAGGGTGGCTCATTTGCATGCTCAGTGTAAGTCCTTGTGGATGCAATTATGGGGGATTTCATATGGAGTGTTCGGGTGGATGGTATTATAGTGATTTTAGAAATTACTTTTACAGGAATAAAATACTATTTTTAATCTATGATTTCATTTATTTTGGTTTTGTGAGAACACACTATACTATTGAGACTATTGGTGCACCCCATGGCGCAGCAGAAACAAATACGATAGTCTCACCAGTGATTCATGTACAATTAAACCGAAATCGAGAAGAAGTGATACGATTTCTTATATTGGATTCATCGAACAATAATACAGTAGCATAATCACGAACAATTCAAATCGTAACCTTTGTAGAAAAACGTCTAGACCTCTACTCAGTTCACCCTATTGAGAGCAAATATTTTCTTTCCTCAAAACAACTTTGAGAAATTTCATCTAAAAGAACAAAATGTGGCCACTAGACTTTTCTTCTCCTAATATATGAGTTATTCTAACCTTTAGGGGTTTTAATTCTAAATTAATTAAATTTGAATTTAATTATTTTGAATTAAAATATTACAAATTATATAACCATTAAAAGAAATGTAACCATATTTACATTCTTTCAATATCCCTTATCTTATATTCAAGATAAATAAATTATATATATATAATTTTAATTATATTTTCAATCGTGTACAATAAATTGTACAATTAATATCCGCTTAATTTTTGCTCATTTCAAGCATAGGATGTGACCATGTAGGTTCATGAAACATAGTAGTAGGTATTAGAATAATTCTAAAATTAAAACAATGAGTGACATCTAGCAATATATCATTGTCACCTAAGTTACAGGAAGTCATGAATCGACATAATATTTTCGTGACAAACTCTTTTATGTATTAAATCCTTTTGTCCTTTATATCTAGAATAGGCACAAGTCTTGGAATTGTTACACTTGTGTAGCCCATATATTATTTCTTGATATCTAGAGTAGACTATACTCAACGAATAACTTTTGATATGTCATATCAACTTATTTGAGCACGTCCATGTATTTACAGTCTCACTCAATCAAGTGGTATGTGATATATTTCGTATTATGTAGGACAGAAAAATCATATCTTAATCATTCGTATCCTACTACACATATCGAGATATGTTCAATATCAGCATTTATAGTGTAACGAGTTACGAAGCTTGTTTAACTGAATAAAAACATGAAACAATATATGTTGAGATAGAAATGGTCTAAAGTCTAAGGATTATACATATAGTCATCACCATGAGCAATGTTGTGATCATCACATAATAATCCAAGACATATGCTCATAGTGGGTCAATCAAATTTATCGTTCTCTAACAACATATTCATGCATCGATTTTGACATCTCTATGTCAATGATAATTCATTGTCTTCAATCAATAACATGTTAGTCTTGAATACATTATTATTGTCCATACCCATAATAATATTCGACTAAGGAATTGTCAATAGCAATCATCTTATGATTGGTTTTTGGGCATACTTGAACATAGACATCCTATTTCGATCTCTTGAACCTAATACTCTGAACAATTTCTTTGAATTGTAAGTTTCCTATCTTTTACCTTAAGAAATAACAGTGGAACCTTAACTCATCACTAAAACCTGTAGATGTTTAAATCAATAAGGAATTTTATTCTTTGCCATTTATCTACATGTCTTTAAGCATCATCTGGTAGTTTTGTATTATTGAGCTTCTCGAAGCTCACTATATTACATACCATTTTAGGTTTTTAGGAGTTGATCTTCTGCAATATCAAAATCAGAATCAGAGTTCCTTCGGCTTTATTTGTAGAGCATGGTACAAGAGTAATTAGGGGGAATGTAGGTTACTTTTGATTGTTTTTACAAATTCTAGAACTTGTATGATTTAAATTTTGTTTATAATATATGGATAGATTTTTTGTATTTTATTTATAAAATTGTTTTATGATTTTACATGTTTTAACAAAAAATTAAATTTTCCATGATTTTTACTATGAATCGCTCTGGTGGATGTATTATGACAGCTTAGATCAAATCGGGTCACCCGTAACGGTGTTGCATTTAGTGGTATAAGAGAATAGGTTGAATCTAATTTTTCTATGTAGACCAGTCGGTCGACTGTCAAATGATGCTCGAAAGATATGTTTTGCACTTCTTTACCCTGGATAAATTTTGAGGATGAAATTTCTTTTAAGGAGGGGAGAGTTGTCACACCCTGAAATTTACGAATTGATGTTAATATTTTAATTAGCGTAATTGAGGGATCAAACTACTGGATTTTGGAAATGAAGATATGTTTTGTGAATATATTATTAGTTCAATGGCTTGAACTATGATTTCCCCATCAATATAAAAAATTGTGTGGTTCATAAGAATTGAAGCCACGTACTATAGTCAACGCGTAGATAACTTTGACTCATTGACCATTGAATTTGACTAAAAATTTATTTTTTAAGCCACATTTTATGTTTTTCGATGTCCCAAGTCTGAATCCTAAGTTTGTTTCGCCAAATTAAAATCTGGTAAGTTATTTTTCAACATTTTATCTCCCAATTTGATATGAATTTTCACATTTAAGTTCTATTTTTGATGCAAATTGTTTTTCCATGTATCCGAGACATAATGAGACATGGAACTAAAGTATGAGAGCGGTCGAATGGAGTTAAAATAATTGACCAATGTGGCTTAAAAATTGAGGTAATACTTTAGTACTTTTTGTATGTTATATGTCACACGTTGATATTGGTTACTACATAAAAAAAATAATATTGGTCAATTATGTGAAATTAATTATCGTTGGACTTAAACCAATTATAGTAAAAAGATTAGTAAACTAAATAAGACTCGAATGACTCGTATAAGAAATTTGAAGCCATATAATAAAAAAAATTAAGTTTAGTGATTAATTAGTAAATCAATTGATCCCAATATCTGTGAATTTTGATTACTTTTGCTTAAGGTTATTTATTGGGAATACTCGATTAAGAAATTAAGAAAATATCCCTATAAGGTAAAAGTACAAAAATATCCTTGTACTATAAAAGACAAGTGGAAAATAACCCTGAAAAATCATTCTTGATATGATAAAACTATTGTTCCACCTATTAAAGGCTTGTCTTGCCTAAAAAACTTTGATAACTGATTATGATCTCTATGATGGAAGAGAAAAAAGAATTTTGATTCTTGAATAAACACTTGAAGACCCATTAGTCGGAAGCATTCTATATACCCAAATTGATTGAAATGACCTAAGTATGTTCATCACATAGAAATTAGTTGATGCCACTAGATAAATTCTGGAAACACCGAATAACCTAAGTGTTGTACCGCACCTAAAGGATTTGGATCGTGACCTAAGCATGATAGTCATGTTATATATTGTTATGTTATAGAAACAAAATAAGTACAACCGAAATACTTGATCAATTCCTCAAGTTTAGTTCATCAATAATTCTGAACAATCATTCTGCAGGTGCTCAGTTCAACTAGAGCATCCAATTTTAAGAAGTAAATATTTGTAAAGTATCACGGTCCAAATGATTGATAAGTATCACAATGTTGGGATATGTCGATTCAAGTGGACTTGAAATCTTGATAATTTAATGTATAATCATGAATACCACAAATCATCAATCTACCCTTATTAGGTTAAATTACCAAGAAATCTACAAAGATCAAAATGTCTGAAATACCCCTTCTTAACTTAATAATAGAAACACTCATGTTATATTTAGATCTTCGATAATTCTGATGTAAAGGTTCTTAAATACCTTTTTGATGCACTCGAACCTTAAATTGTTTCAAAGCATCAAATTTTTTAATATTGATTTGATATGCTAATGAATGAACCCTTTTTATAAGGACCTCAATTCTAAAATCCGTCCAATCTGTAAAAGTTCTACATTTTCCCTTTATGATAACGATCAATTTCCTATGAAAAATAAGTGAATATTCTAATGTGCTTAATTTACGTTTGTTTTTACTGATTAATATACTCATTTACTGGTTACTTGTTTTACTGGAAAATGAAATATGCATGATGTATGGATCATGGAACTACTGTTTACTAATTAAATTGTTTTATTATGACATTATAAGGGTAGGCTCTTAGGCCCTAGATGTTCCCTTGGGTAAGCTCTCAGGCCCTAAGGTATTCCTTGGGTAAGCTCAAAGGCCTCAAGACATTACCTTAGATTGGCCCCTAGGCCTATGTCCCTTATGGATGCAATTATGGGGAACTATATATGGTGCACGAGTGGAGGACATTTATGTTATTTAAATAATTACATTGTTAGTTTTAAAATATTCTATTGGATCATGATTTTGATATTATTTTTGCATCAAAATCTAATTTTTACTAGACCTTGTATGGGAAGAAGTATAAAGTACAGAGGTTCAACACTAATGATGTAATAGCCCAAACTTTTGTTTAGTGACCAAAGTGTAAATTTTAAAATTTTAATGGCTAAAGTTTAAAGTTTGGAAAAGTTTAGCAACCAAAATGGTATTTTTTTAAAAGTTCAGGGACCAAAATGGTATTTTCAAATGTTCAGAGACCAAAATGGTAATTTTCAAAATTTATGAATTTTGGAACATAAATGAATAGTTTGCCCCCATGAATGACGTTTAGGTGGGAATCAGTTGATTGGTCCGGAATTTGTGCTAAAAGATATAAAGTGTTAATGTCTGATAAAATTCAGTAAATCAGATCGAATAAAAATTTTTGAAACAAATTAAAGGTTATTAAATGGAGCTTATAAATATTATTTCCACATGTTAAAATGATGGAAAATAATATGGGACATTTGATTTGATAAATAATTTCCATGCTCAAGTTGGATAGTTGGATGACAAAGGGCAAGATTGAAATAATTGGAAAGTTGCATTGGTAAAGTTGTAAAGGGTAAGAAATATGGTTCATCATTGACTTTATAAAGATGATAAGGGTATTGTGGCTTGGTATGGATGTAAATATAAAGTTTCATTAATTGCAAAATTGTCAATTCTTAATTAAATGAAATTTAAATTCATTTAAGCTTAAACAAAGGAAAATTAATATGAAATTAACCAAAATTTCATGAGAACAAGCCATTTTTCAGCTCCAATGGCCGTGTACCCCAAACCATAGGTATGTAAATTTTATTTTTGATTTTCAAGTAATTTCCTTTGGTTTTTGGATTAAGAAATGAAATAGAAAATAGTTATATTCGATGAGCTCTATAATTTGGCCATTATTGCATGTCAATCTTGCTTTAGTTGAAAGATCCCAAATTCTAGGGTTTATGTTCATATTAGGGCATTATGATATGATGATGGATTTTGATGTTATTGATGTTGTAGAATTATTTCTAAGCTTGATTGAAGATTAAAATTCCCATACATGATTATATAAGTTTTTGCCTAACCCTAAGTTTGGGGGAAGATGTGATTTGATGAAATTAAGTTAGAGCTATCGAAATGATGAATAGTTATTGATTTCAGGCTTGAATCGAGTGAAAACCATGGAATAATAACACCTATATGGTTTGGCCTAGAGGAACAATATGGGGAAAATTGTTAAATTTTCTCATTGCTTAGAAATGATGTTTGAAAGGTTCTAAAAGCTATAAAAAGTTGTTTGGGCCAATTTGTAAATTTGTGAAAGTTAGAGCACCTATTTAGTGTTAATTATAAATGTTATGGGGTTAAGGTGTAGTTGTTTAATAGTTGATGTACTATGTTGGAAATTAATGTTTGAGTGTTGAAATTGAGGTTAGAATGTGAAATTGGATTATTTTGGAAAGAAGATAGAAATTGAGGATCAAATCACAAATATGGAAAAGTTGGGATCTTAAGTGAAATTGTTATGTGATATTTGGATAGAAAGGAACTTGAATGGGTCAATTTGAGGTGTTAAGGTCAACAGTTATGTTGTGACAAGGAATTAGTATAAAATGAGCATCGAAATATGTTTTAGGAATTTATTTTCTAATGTGCACCTATGTTAGTAAGATTCTAACATGAGGTTGGAATTGTATATGATTTGTAATGATGCTCATTTAGATTGTGTTCTTGAAATCAATATCAACCAATATTAAAGTTAATGAGATGCTTGAGGATGAAATGTGAATTTCTAATGAAGCTTTGCAAGCTAAGGACACCAATTGAGTGCAAATTTATTTTTTTCTTATGTTATCGGATAAACATTGGCTTACGATGAGCCAATGACAGAGCTACTATGGTAAGAAGCGAATCATACTTGTTATGTGTTTTTTCTTTCATGTATACTTGTTCATTTGGTGAGCTAATAGAATTAGTGAATAAGTTGAAAATGCAAATTCATGAAACCTGCCTGGAATTTATGTATGAACAATAACTTTAGAAATCTACCATAAATTATAAAAAAAAATGATTATATGATGCTTTTTAAAACAAATTCCTATTGATTTCAAGGTGTATACAAAAAGATATAAATTTTTAACCAATGATAGGTCAGAAAACAGGGCAGAGATTTCGCTCAAAACAGATTCTGTAAGTCAACTTTGAAAATTCCCCATAAATCGTACAAATTTAAATAGGAGAAGTGACTTATATGGTTAGATTTTTATTGGAGTCTAGTTTTTATTGGTATAAATGGAATAATTTTTTAGTGTTTGTATTAACACATAATAATATTTGTTTGAAGATAGTGCAAACTTCCAGGATATGAATTTGTAATAAATTTTGGGATTTAACCAAATAGAAACCAAAGAATCAAGTTCAAGCTTAGTGAGGTTTGTATTTTGACTTGTATATAATTTCAAAGTGAGTGCAATGCATGCATAATATTATACATAGATGTTTTATACATCATTGGGTATGACATACGATAAGTCTACGTTGTTTATATTGGCATGATATTTATGTCATTTATCACAAATTTGACATATTTGAAGTATGTCAAAGGTTGAATAAAGATGCATTGATCACTGGTTATTATATATGATGCTTATCATGAAAATATAGGATGTTTATTACAAATGATTTTTCAGGTATGGATTGCCTAATGTTAAATTAAATTGATATACATTGTCGTGGATGAAATAAAAATAGGCTATATGCCCAAGTAAGTCATTGAATGATAAGGTATAGTTTGCATGCCATAGAGTATAGTAGCTACATAATTGGATAAGAACTACAGTGTCTAGCAAAGGCACATAGTGCAGGCAATGGAGTGTGTAGCAAAGACACATAGTGCAAAACACTAGAGTTTATACCCAAAACACTTAATGTTTATGGTGGACACAACCTTATATGGAAGGACTTTGGTGTAATATTTGACTCTGGTACACAAGGTCTTCATAGGTTTACATTTGGGTTATGGTTTATTGGTTAATAAATGATAAATAGTTGAATAAGCTTATTAGCTTATAGAATAAATGACAATTATATTGGTAATGAATTTTATATGTGGTTCATATCATGTTAATATTAGTACGATTGAAAATACAGGTAAAGTGATCATAATGAATTGAATATTATTATTGTTTAAATTTATGTGTTGTGTTACCTTGAATATTTCTATGATTGCCTCACTAAGTGTATATTTAGATTTTGATGATTTTCACGCGTAGGTAAAAGAAAGCGAAAAGGAGTAAGGTGTTTAGCTTGGAATCAATCGGCAAGGAATATTTACAGGTATCAATAATGACATCTTATGGTGTCTTAAAGTTTCTAGCTAGCACATATACGAATACAAAATGTCTACAAATTATTAATATAGTTAGTATCAAATATAATTTAGTATGAGAAAATATTATGATACTAGACTATGTTTTAAATATTAATTTAAATGGGATTTTAAATTAGACTATTTTATTTATTATATGAAACAGAGTAGAACTGCCTGTTACTACCTGACACCAGATTTGAAATAGTAGTCAAATCATTATATTTGATTTTTTCAGATTAATCATTTTATAATAATGTTAAAATTTGGAAACTTATGAAAAATTAAAATTTACCAAATTTAGGTTGAGAAATGTTTCGAATTATTAATGTGACATCTTTAACTCATAATAGTACAGTATACGAGTTATAGGTGTTATATTTATTGGTATCAAAGCTATAGGCTTAGCCGATTGTATGATTAAACGAGCTTGTTTTGAGTCAAAAAACTGTATACATGGCACTAGTATGTCATTGTTACTGATCTGGTGATTGTAAGGTTCGATTGATGCCACTCTTTACTCATAAAGGTGAGTAAATGTGGTGTATGTATAAGATGTGTGTAATCGAGGGTTTTAAAGTAAGTGACCAAGTAGGAGGTTCAAGAATAAGCTAATAGTGATAGTAAAACACTAGCCACAATTCTCCTATTTAGTTTAAATAAGATGATGTTAGGCACAATAAGAAGTGCCAATGTAAGGTTAAGAAAACTTTCGTTCATGCATAAGTATAATACAAATTAAAGAACGTAACATTTTAATATAATTGATTCTATGTGCCGGAGAGCGAGGGTGAGTCATACTTCTATACTGTAACAGTCTGGTAAAGATTCAAAATTTTGAGTTTTAATGAATATTATAGAGTTACGTTTCAAAGGTAATTTTTAGAATGGATTGACATGCTTTAATGAATTATCACTTAAAGCTATTGATTTTAAAGAACTAAAAAAGTTTCAAGATATTGGTGGTAGGAAAAAAGAGTAAATTTGTTTTCTAATGTGATTTTAGCAATAACTGTCACAACCAATTTAAAGAAATTAGAATAAAATTTAAAATTTAGAAGCAATTTAATGAAATTTGGGGGAACAAATTGCAAGTTTTCAAAACTTGTAGGTCATTTTAAAAAGTTACAGGAAATTCAGGGACTTAGCCATGAATTTACCCATTTTCTGTTGGTAGACAAAAAAGTAAAAGAATCGAGTTAAGTGGCTATGAGGTGTTGAACCCCTGCCACCGGTGAGGTCGTCCAGACTCTAGCCATTTAAAGGAGGGTACTGTTGTTGAAATATTTATTAAATATATCTTATATAGGGATTAAAGAATGGGTTTAATATCTTGAATTAAAATCCCCATATCAAGCCCCAAATCCCTAAATTACCCTAAATTATAATCTCACTGGCTTCCCCATATCGTCACCGTCCTACCACCGTTCATCGCTCTGACACCACTAATAGACTAATCGTCGATTGTCGACCAAACTCTGACCCCTATCCCGTTGTGAATTGCTGTCGTTCTCCATGAAGAGCCAACAAAAGCCTCGTCGAAAACCCCCATCGTCGCATATATTTTCATCGATTTCGGTAACCTTCATCATTGTCTCGCCTCACTGCCACCTCCATTGAATTCACCAGTGTCATACGAGCAAAACCCGATCATTTTTGTTCCTCGTTGACGTGCTATCTTCGATCGTCGTTTGGGGTAAGTTCTGATTAAAGATTCCGGTGATTTTTGGCTTATGTTGTTGTGAAATTGGTTGATTATTGCATGAATTAGAGTGTGTATAAGACAGTGGAATAATCAGCCAGAGGAAATGAACTTCATCCCCGTTGTACATGCCGACAATGTGCGTGGTGGTCTCCAGCCGGTCCAGGAAGTTTCAATAACTGGTCCAGGCAGACCGAACCGAGTTGACCCAACCTGAACAAAGTTGACTCGACCCATTGACTTTAACCGGTATGACTGTTAACTTTGACTGGTCTGACCGTTGAAATTGAATGATCTGACCGTTGACTTTGACAGGTCTAACCTTTGACTTTGACTTTTACCAAAAAAGTTAAACATTCTTAAAAGTCACATTTTATGTTTTTCAATGTCTTAAGTCCGAATTCGAAGTATGTTTTTCCAAATTCAAACCCGAAAGCCTCCAAATTGACCGTCAAACCTGAACATGCATATATACTTATGTGTTTTAATTTCAAATAATTAAAGTAAGACTTGAGACTGATTAATTGTTGTTATTTGAAGGTACACGAGACTCATCTGATCGTTCGACAACTCGACCTAGCTCTTCTCGATTCGCTAATCCCTATGAGCCATTAGTTAATCATATGACCCGTGAACATTATGAATACCTAGATTAGAATATTACTTCGATAATAACTAAGTTTACTATGAATTAGGTTCGAGCATTGTAGCAGAGCGTGACGAGGCCGGTGCTCAGTTGAATTTTTTGTTTGACCGTGTTTTGCGAGGTGTGTTCCTTATGTACTATATGATTATTTTATCTCATTTGAAATATGTTTCACTGAAAATTTTGAGTTACTGGCTTATGGTTTATGGACTATAACTGAATGGCACATGATATTTGAATATTTGTTTTCACTATAAAATATGATTATGTCGAATCCATATCATGGAAATTATTTTTTATTATGTGAACTATGTTATTGAAACATTTTTTTGGGTAGGCGACCCTTGGGTAGGCTTTGAGGCCCTGAGATATTTTTTGGATAGGCCTCGAGGCCCCGAGAACTTTCTTGGGTATGCTCTCAGGCCCCAAGATGCTCCCTTAGATTAGCTCCATATATCCAATTAGTACAAGGTAAGCCATATAGATGCAGTTATGGGGAATTGCATATGGTGTTCGGGAAGAAGGTAAACTACGAGTTTTAAAAATTTAAGCTTTATCGAGATTTCCATGAGATTTTACTGAATTATTACTTGATTATTTTACATACTATGTTTTAATTGCACTATTGGCGCACACTAAGCCCCTAGTTCACTTTTCAAATTGTTTTACCCCTTTTCAGAAACTTTTGGATAGGCACCCCAAAATAAGCATTTGAAGGATCGACATATTCTTGAAGAAATTTTTGTTGTAATATTTCTATCTTTCGAAGTGCTTTTAATTAAGGTGGCATGTGCCTTTATTTTGAAGTACTTATTGTTATGATGATGTTTATTGCTTTTGTTACTGATATTCGATTTAACCTGATTTAGATTTATGACATATTTTGTTTTACTTAGCTATTTTTAATTTTATATATATCAGTTGGGGTTTTATCATTATTTATTATACTTTTATGAATGTTAATTGTGATATGATTTTAAATTATTGAATAACGTTTTGGAAAAAGTTTTAAGAATTTTTAATATAATTCGTTAAACTGTCGAAACGCACAGGCTGGGTCTAAGGGGTTGCAGTAACTGATACAAAGTTATTGTTGTAAGATTGTCAAGCCTTCTTACTGAATGAGGTGGATACTCAAACTTTCATAGTTTAGTTGAAGATGTGAATCTGCAATAGTTAATTGGATTACCTCTAGATTGAGATGTAGAAATTTAAAAAGAAAATATGCTACTAGATATTACATTTATTTCTATAACTCCGTATCGAATGTCTCCAACTGAGCTTAGAGAATTAAAGGCATGGTTAGTAGAATTGTTAAGATGGGGATTTATAAGACTAAGTGTGACATTTGGGATGCACCAATGTTAATTGTAAAAAAGGAAGATAGGCCTATGCAATAATGTATGGCTTATCATCAGTCAAATAAACTAGTATGAAAGAATAAGTATCTTATTATTAGGATTGATGATCTTTTGATAATTTAAAAGTCGCACTGATGTTTTCTAAGACTGATCTCTTATCTGGATGTTATCAGCTAAAGATAAGGAAGAAGATCTTCCTAAGACAGTTTTCAAAATCCAGTATAGACACTACTAGTTTGAGGTAATTTTTTTTGGTTAACGAATGTTCCTACGACATTTATGGAATCAATAAACTGAGTATTCTAATAATTCTTAGATTAGTTGGTGGTAGTGTCCATTGATGTTATTTTCAACTATTGTAAGACCAATTAAGAACACGATGCATGTTTTATATAGCTCTTCAAACTGCTCGAAAGAAAAGTTGTATGCTAAGCTGACAAAGTGTAAATATTGGTAGTCTAAGGTTGTATTTCTTGGCCGTGTGGTCTTTGCTAAGGGGATAAGAAAAGACCTTAAAATGTTACAAGCCATACTCCAATGATAAATTATAATAAGGTATTTCCAAAATCTGAAGTTTCATGGGATTTGTTGGTTACTATCAAAAGTTCATAAAGAACTTTTTGATGATACCCTTTCCTCTGACCTAGCTGTTGAGGAAAAAAGTTTTTTTCATTTGGACTTATAAGTGCCAAGAAAACTTCGATATGTTAAAAGAATACTACTATAAGCCTCAGTGTTAGAGTAATCCAATCTGGTAATGATTATGTGATTTATAATAATGAGTCTCATAATAGTTTGGGATGTGTGCTGGTGCAAGAGGAAAAGTTACAGCTTATGCTTCAAAGAAGCTAAAGGATCATGAATAAATTATCTGACTCATGATATCGAATTGGTAACAGATGTGTTTACTTCATTATTATAACACCACAATCTTTGTGGTGAGTGACGCTATATCTATACGGACCTAAAAAGTCAAAAGTATGTGTTAACTTGAAGGAGTGAAAATAAAGGAAATAGATTGAATTCATTAAAGAATGATGATGTACTGATAGACTATAATCAGGAAAGGCTAATGTGTTGACTAATGCGATAAAGTCAAAAGACATTTCTTTTCTGAGAGTTTTGAATACATGAGTACCTTAAACAAATTGGGGGGCTTTGATTGTATAATTAAAGTTAAAGCCTTTATTGCTAGATCAAGTGAAGGATCTTTAAAGAAAATATGAAAATTATTGTGATTGTCAAAGATAGAACCAGTGGAAAAAGGTGAAATGAAAGACTTTGAAATTAATTCTGATGGATGCTTATATTATTGAGGACATATTCGATATTATTTGTAGATCTGAAAAGATCCATCACTGAGTTTATTTATAAATGATTAATGTATCAACAAGTTAAAGGATAGCAACAATTGCTTGATGGATTGTTGAAACTAATTTCCATTCCTCAATGTGGACTTTGTAATAGGTAAAGATTATTGAAAATAATCTCAAGATAGTTGTCGATCAACAAAAGTTTTATTCGAGCTTAAAAAGAAAAGAGATATTCTATTAAAGTAATGATGAGTGTTTCTTAATGTATCGATCAGATACTTATCATGTTGTCGACCTAGAGGATTTTAAGATTCAATCACAATTTGACTTATGGAACAATACTTATTAATGTTCGTTAGAGAAATCAAAGGTTGAAAAAAACTAATCGGAAAAGAGAATAGGATACGAAAAAAGTAGTATCCTTACCTATTTATATCATGTGTGTATTTAAAAATTGAGGACTAATTTTCTTAAGGGGGAAGAATTGTAATACTAAAAAAGTTTGGTTAGTGACAAAAATGTAAATATTGAAAGTTTGGTGGTAAAGTATCTTGGAAAGGTTTAAGGACCAAAATGGTTATTTTCAAAAGTTTAGGGATCAAAAGTGTAATTTTAAAAAATTATGTATTTTGACCCGTAAATGAATAGTTTTCCCACAAGAATGATGTTTTGGTGGGAATCAGTTATTTGATCCATAATTTTTGTTAAAAGATATGAAGTGTTAAAGTACGGTAAAATTTAGTACATCGGATCAGATAAAAAATTCTGGGAAAAATAAAAGGTAATTAAATTAAGCTTAGAAATACTATTTCCACATGTTAAAATGATGTAAATTAATATGGGGCATTGGATTTGAGAAATAATTTCCATGTTCGATTTGGAACGTTAGATGAAAAATACCAATATTGAAATTATTGAAAAGTTGCATGGGTAAAGTTGTAAAAAAGAAAGAAATTTGGTTCATCTGTGACTTTATAAAGTTGATAAGGGTTATGTGGCATTGTATGGATGTAAATATAAGGTTCCGTTAATGGAAAAATTATCATTTCTCAGTTAAGTTAAATGAATTTTAAATTCATTTAAGCTTAAATAAAGGATAAATTAACATGAAATTAACTAAAATTTCATGAGACCAAGACATTTTTTCAGCTCCCATTTCCATGTACCCCAAAGGATAAATTAACATGAAATTAACTAAAATTTCATGAGACCAAGACATTTTTTCAGCCCCCATTTCCATGTACCCCAAACCCTAGGTATGGAAATTTTATTTCTCATTTGCAAGCAATTTCCTTTGGTTTTTGGATTAAAACATGAAATAAAAATTATTCTATTCGATGAATTCTATCATTTGGTACCATTATTGCATACTAATCTTCCTTGAAATATCCCAAATTCTAGAGTTTATGTTCATATTAGGGTTTTATGAAATGATGATGAAGTTCAAGTTATTGATGTTGTATAATTATTTCCAAGCTAGCTGATCATTAAAATCACCCATACATGTCTATATAAGGTTCAACCTAACCCTAAGTTTAGAGAAAAGATGTTATTTGATGAAATTAAGTTAGGGTTTAACTGTAGATGTTTTGAACTGATGAATAGAGTTTGATTTCATGCTTGAATTGAGGGAAAACCATGAAATAATAACCACTTTTCGGTTCAGCCTAGAGGAAAAATATGGGTGAAATTGTAAATTTTTCCCATGGCTTAGAAATGATGTGTGAAAGGTTCTAGAAGCTTTAGAAAGTTGTTTGGGCCAATATTTTATTTTTTAAAAGTTGGAAGACCTATTCAATATGTATAAAAGGTTATGGGGTTAAGGTGTAATTGTTTAATAGTTGATGTACTATGATGGAAATTAACATTACAATGTTGAAATTTAGGTTCAAATTTGAAATTGGATTATTTTGGAAAGTTGGTAAAATTTTGAGGATCAATTCACAAATATGGAAAAGTTGGGAACTTAAGTGAAAATGTTATGCGATATTTTGATAAAAAAGAAATTGAATGGTCAATTTGAAGTGTTAAGGTCAACATTTATGTTGTGACATAGAATCAGTATCAAATGAGCATCAAAAGAATTTTTAGGAATTTATTTTCTAATGTGTGCCAATGTTAGTAAGATTCTAACATGTGGTTTGAATTGTATATGTTTTGTAATAATGATCATTTAGATTGTGTGCTTGAAATCAAGATCAAGAAATATTAAAGCTAAATACAACCTTAAGGATGAAATATAAATTTCTAAGGAAGCTCTACAAGCTAAGGACATCATGTGGGAGGAAATTTAATTTGTACTTATGTTTTCGGATGAACATTGGCTTGGGATGAGCCAGTGACAAAGTTGTTATGGTAAGAAGTGACTCATAATTCTTATGTGTTTTGTGGTTCATGGATATTTGTTCATCTGGTTAGCTAATAGAATTAGTGAAAAAGTTGAAAATGCAAGTTGGTGAAATCTATCTAGAATTTATGTCTGAAAATAAGTTTATAAAATTACCATAAATTATACAAAATATGATTAGAAGATGATTTTTATATCGTTGGATTTGTATATCATTTTGGTTTTGTTTAAATAAATGGTTATTGATTTTGAGGTGCATACAAAAAGATATGAACTTTTAATCAAGGATAGGTCAGAAAACAAGGTAGCGAATTCCGCTCAAAACAACTTCTAAAAGTCAACTTTGAAAATTCCCCGTAATCGTACAAATTGAACTAGGAAAAGTAACATATATGGTTATATTCATATTCAAGTCTATTTTCCAATGGTATAAACGGAATAAATTTCTAGTGTGTTGACTAATACAGAATAATAGTTATTTGAATGTAGTGCAAACTGCCAGGATATGAATTTGTGAAAATTTTTGGGATTTAACCAAATAGAAAGCAAAGGAACAAGTTAAATCTTAGTGAGGCTTTTATCTTGACTTGCATACAATGTCAAAGTGAACACAATCCATGCATAATGTTATACATAGACGTTTTATACATCATCGGGTATGATTTGCGATAAGTCTACCTTATTTTTATTGGAATGATATTTATGTCATTTATCATATATTTGACATATTCGAAATATGTCAAAAGTTTAATAAAAATCATTGATCATTGGTTATTATATATGATGTTTATCATGAAAATATATGATGTTTATTACGAGTGTTGTTTTGGTATGAATTGCCTAATATTAAATTAAATTCATATACATTATCATGGATGGAATAAAAAATAGGCCATATGCCCATGTAAGTAATTGAAGGACAAGGCATAGTTTGCATGTCGTATAATATAATAATTGCATAATCGGATAGGCATTAGAGTGTCTAAAAAAGATACATAGTGCAGGAACTAAAGTGTAACAAAGATACATAGTACAAAAAACTATAGTATATACCCAAGACACTTAGTGTATATGGTCGACACAACCTTATGTGGAAGCATTTCAGTGCAATATTTGACTCGAGTACCAAGGGTGTTCATAGGTTTACATTTGGGCTATGGTTTATTGATTAATAAATGATAAACATGTGAATAAGCTTATGAGCTTATGGAATAAATGGAAAGTGTGGTCCATATCATGGTAATATTAATAGCATGATTGAAAATATAGGTAATGATCAAAATGCATTGAATATTATCATTGTTTACATTTATATGTTGCATTGCCTTGAATATTTCTATGAAACCCTCACTAAGTGTATACTTCATGCGTGATGATTTTCAAGCGTAGGTAAAAGAAATCAGAAGTAGTAAAAAGTTGGTCTTGGTATCAATCAACAAGAAATATTTACAGGTATCAATAATGACATCCTATGGCGTTTTAAAGTTTCTAGCTGGCTTGTATTCGAATAAGGAATGTCTGCAAACTATTAATATAGTTAGTATCAAATATAATTTAGTATGAACAAACATTATGATACTAAACTATGTTTTAAATAATAATTTAAATGTGATTTTAAATTAGACAGTTTTACTTATTATATGAAACATAGCAGAACTACCTATTACCACATGAAACCGGATTTGAAATAGAAGTCAAATCATTATATTTGATTTTCTTAGAGTAATCAGTTTATAATAATGTTGAAAATTGGAAACTTATGAAAGAAATTTTTTTTTACCCAATTTGGGATGAGTAATGTTACAAATTGTTAATGTGACTTCTTTAACTCGTAATAGTACACATATATGGGTTATGGGTGTTATAGATCAAGATGGTAATTTTTTACGGACATGAGGTGACCATTGTGTAGGCCCCAAGGTACTCCCTTAGGGTGGTTCTTTTACTTTGTGCTTAGGGTAAGTCCTTATGCATGCTGTTTTGGGGGATTGCATACGGAGTGTTTGGCTGGAAGGTATTACAGTGATTTTAAAAAATTGTTTTATTAAAATAAAATGTTGTTTTTAATCTATGATATCATTTATTTTGGTTTTGTGGGAACACACTAGACATCCTATTTCGATCTCTTGAACCTAGACCTTTAAATGTTTTCTCTGAACTGTAAGCTTCTTGTATTTTACTTGAAGAAATATCAGTAGAACCTCAGCTCATCACAAAACATGTAGATGCCTAAATCAATAAGAAATTTTATGTATTTTTCATTTATCTCCATGTCCTTTAGCATCATCTGGTAGTTTTGTATTACTGATCTTCCTAAAAGCTCACTCTGTTACTTACCATTTTAGGTTTTATGGAGTTGATCCTCTGCAGTATCGACATCATAATGGGAGTTCATTCAACCTTGCTTGTAGAGTATTGTACAAGTGTAATTAGGGGACCTGTAGGTCACATTTGATTTTCTTTTACTGGGTTTGGAAATTCTATAATTTTAATTCAGTTTTTAATATATGAATTATTTTCTGAACTTGTATTTTATTTATAAAATTGTTTTATGATTTTACAGATTTTAACAAAAATTTTAATTTTTCCGATGTTTTACTGTGAGTCACTCTGGTGACCCTAATATGGCACCTCAGATCGGATCAGGTTATCCGCACCGGTCTGAGGGTGTTACAATATCCTAGATACTAATATATTGAATATCATCTAAAAGTGCATTGGGCAGTTCATACCATAAACATTTCTTTCCCACATAATATAAGTATATCATGGAAACATCATTTATGACTTTCCCTTTTAACATATGAAAATCATATTTCATCAAATGATAAATATCATAACCATAATGCCAAGGTAATGAATCTGGCCTATTTCAAATATTTAAGGTTGCATATAACATAAAAGTATCATAAAAAGCATAATTTATGACAAACTCCATATTATTTTGTTTTAATATACACACTTATAAGTTGACTTACTGAAGTTGTTTTGAGCATAATATGTTGTCTTATTTCCTGACCTATCCTTGATTAAAAATTTATATCATTTTGTATACTTCTCAAAATAAGTATTTGTGTCTTCTAAACAAAACTAGACTGATATATGAATTCATCGGTATAAGAATCATCTTCGAATCATTTATGTAGAAAAGATAGTGATTTTCTAAACTTACCATGCATATCACAAATCTAGACAGGTCTCACTAATTTGTATTTCCATCTAATTCACTAATTCCATTAGTTTACCAAATGAACATAGATTCATGATTCAAAAAGACGCACAACATTAGGAGTCACCTCTTACCATAGTAACTCTGTCACTAGCTCATCACACGCCAATGTTTGCTCGATAACATAAATAAATATTATGTATGCACTTACATGGTGTCCTTAGCTTGCAAACCTAAGTAATTTATATTTCATCCTTAAGCTTCTTTTAGCTTTACTATTGATTGATCTTGATTTTCATCATAATCTAAATGGACACCACTTACAAGCATATACATTTCAAACCATATATTAGAATTTTACCAACATAGGAACGTTAGAAAATAAATTCCTAAAAAAACATAGTCACAACATAATTAAAAATTCCAGCATTTAATTTCCAGCCCAATACTTCAACAAATTCCACTATTATCACTTAAGCCACGAACATTCTCAATATTTGTCATTTGGTCCTCAAACTTTGCCAACTTCCCAAAATAGTCCAATTTCACATTCTAACGACTAATTTAACACTCTAACATTAAATTCCAGCATAGTACAACAACTATTAAACAATTACACATTAACCCCATAACATTCCATAATTACTGAAAAGATTCCCCAAATTTTAGAAAATTACAAAATGGTTGTAATAATTTTCTAACACTTTTAAAACCTTTCAAACATCATTTCTATTCCTAGGGAAATTTTTCACAATTTTTCCCAATTATTTCCTTAGGGTCTAATATTATAGGGGTTAGAGTGTTAAGATTTGAACTTGATTCAATAATGGATTCAACCTCTAAACAATATTTCAAGGCTTATACAATCAAGCCCCTAACTTAATTTAACCAAATCACAAAATTCCCAAAACCTAGGGTTTAGGCTGAATGCAATAGATGAATTTATATGTGATTTTAAACATCAATCAAGCTTGGAAATGATTTTACAACACCAATAACCTCAAAATCCATCATTATTTAAAAAACCCTAACATCTTCTTCATCCACCAAATTTAGTAACTAATCATTTCAAGCAAGATTAGCATGCAATAATGGTACCAAATGATAGAGCTATTCGAATATATCAATTTTCTATTTCACACTTTAATCCAATAATCAAGTGAGATTACTTGAATATGAAAAATAAAATTTCTCTTACCTAGGCTTATGGCTCACGGCAATGAAGGATGAAGATGAAAAGTCTTATGAAATTTCTAGTTAATTTCATGTTAATTTGTCATTTATTAAGCTTAAATGAATTTTAAATTCATTTAATGGGAAATAACAATTTCACCCTTAATGAAACTTGATAATTACATTCATACCTTGTCACATGTTAATTATCATCTTCCCAAAAGTCAAATATGAACAAATTATTATGACCTTTACCTACGCACTTTTTCAAAAATTTCAATCTTTCCATTTTTATCCAATGGTCCAAAATAAACATATAAATAAATTCTTAAATTCAATGATCTGTTTTATTTTTCCAAAATTTTAAAAAGTGTACATAATATTTCTAAGCTCAATTTAATATCCATTAGCTTTTTTTCAAAATTTCTATTCGATCTGATTTATCAAATTTTTACCAGACTTTAACACTTCATAGCTTTTAACACAAATTTCAGAATAAAAATTTGATCCCATGAAAAATTCATTCTTGGGGTGAACTATTCATTTACGGGGTCAAAATACATAAATTTTTAAATTTATCTTTTTGGTCCATGAATTTTTCTAACTTTATACTTTAACACTAAACTATCAAAATTTACGTTTTGGACACTAACCAAAATTTGGGTTATTACAGAATTCATTCAAATATCTTTTCATAAAATACCATATCAAATTATATTGTGTAGTTCATACCCAAAAAACAAATCATAAATCATTTTGTTAGCCATTATGGAAATATTCCATTATTTGATTTAAACTTTTCTTTAAAAATAAATCATCTAAGGTTGAGTTATCAGAGTATAATTAAATAAATAAATGCACTCACCTTATTTGCCTCACTAGAAACTTTTTCAACAATATACTTTCTAATCACGTGCTTCATCTATAACACCCTTAACTCATAGTGTACAATTATGAGTTAAAGATATCACAGTAACTATTCAAAACATTTCTTAACCAAAATGAGTAAAAATTTATTTCTTTTAAAAATTTCCAAATTTTAACATTTATTATAAAATAATTTATCATATAAAATCAAAATTTAATAATATTTTGACATCTATTTCATATCTGGTTTCAGGAAGCAACTAGACAATTCTATTCCTTTTCATATTATAAATAAAATTATCTAAAAAGGGTCTAATTTAAAATCCAATTAATTAACAATTAAGTATAAATAATTATACTTAATTGATAATTATATTTAATACTAACCATATTTATAATTTGCCAACATTTCTTACTCGTACACATGACAATTAGAAAATTTAGAACACAATATGATGTCATTACCGTTTCCTGTAAATAGTCCTTGATGATTGATGCTAAGCTTAGCTCCTTACTTATCTTGCTTTATTTTACCTAAGCGTGAAAATCATCACATGATATGTATACACTTAGTGAGGTAATATTAGTAATAGTCAATGTAATACAAAACATAAGTATAAAAAAATAATATTTCTCATTGCATTATGATCACTTTACTTGTATTTCAACCATGTTAACATATATTAACATGATATAAACTACATATAAAATTTCTTACCAATATATTTTTCATTCATTCCAAAAGTTCATAAACTTATTCGCCTGTTTATCATTTATTAACCAATAAATAATAGCCCAAATATAAACATAAGAGTCAAATATGCACCAAAGTGTTAATATACATAAGGTCGTGCCCACCATGTGCACTAAGTGTCCATTATATACACTACACATAAGGTCGTGCCCATCATACGCACTACGTGTCCTTTATATACACTATAGTGCTAAATCGAATATGTAACTACTGCTGGACTCTATGGCATGCCAACTATACCACTATCCGTCAATGACATGCTTGGGGAAGTAGTATATATTTATTGCATCCATGACAATGTATATCAATATAATTCAATATTGGGCAATTCATACCCGAATAAACATTAATGATAAACATCATATGTATATAAGATAGAGATCAATGCATTTTATATTAACTTTCGACATATTTAGAACATGTCAAATATATGATAAATGACATAAATATCATGCCAATATAAATAAGTTAGACTTTTCGCAAGTCTTCATAATGATGTATAAAATATCCATGTATAATGTTATGCATGCATTGCACTCTCATTGGCACTTTATATGCAAGTCAAAATATAAGCCTCAATAAGCTTTAAGCTTGATCCTTTGCTTTTGATTCGGTTCGATCACAAAGTTTATCACAATTTCATATTTTAGCAGTTTGCACTGCCTTCAAAAAAAATAGTATTGTGTTAATCTACACACTTAAAAATTATTCCATTTATACCAATGGAAACTATACTTGAATATGATCTTAACTATATAAATCATTCTTCTAGTTCAATTTGTACAATTTATAGTAAATTTTCAAAGCTTACTTACAAAAGCTATTTTTAACAGAATCTGTTGTCATGTTTTCTAACCTATCCTTGATTAAAAACTCATATCATTTTGTATACTCCTCGAAATTAGCACCCGTTTGTTTTAAACAAAACTAGACTGATATACAAATACAACGATATAAAAATTACTTTTTAATCACTTTCGTAAAATTTATAGTGACTTTCTAAACTTGCTGTTCAAAGCACAATTTCTAGACAAATTTCACTAGTTAGCATCTTTTTCTTATTCCTTAATTCTATTAACATACTAATTAAACATCTATGCATAAAACATAAAATTGATAACCTTTAGGAGTTACTTCTACTCCGTCACTGGCTCATCTCAAGTAAATGTTTACTCGATAACATAAACACTAATTAAATGCACTCACATGGTGCCCTTAGCTTGCAAACCTTCCTTAGAAATTCAAATTTATCCTGAAGCTTCTCCTTAGATTTAATATTGTTTGATCTTGAATTCAAGTACACAATCTAAATGAGTACCATTACAAAACATATACAATTCAAATCACATATCTTACTAACATAGGCACACATTAGAAAATAAATCCTAAAAATCTTTCGATGCTCATTCGATACTAATTTCACGCCACAACATAAATGTTGACCTTAACACTTCAAGTTGACCATTCAAGTCCCTTTTTATCCAAATTAGTCCAAAACTCGTATAACATTTTCAATTTTACATTTTAACTTCTAATTATTAGTTCTTTTAGAGTTCATCTCAACTTTTTCATTTATTCAAAATGGTCTTTCGCCATTTAAATTCAATTAAAGCTTCGAATGGCATAATAATAAATTCCAGCATTTAATTCCACCATAATAGCTCAATAATTACACCATTTTTGAATAAGTCACTAAATTTCCCATATTTATAATTTGGTCCTCAAAATTTACTAACTTTCCAAAATGGTCCAACTTCACATTCTAACATTAATTTCCAGCATAGTACATCATCTGTTTAACAACTGCACATCAACCCCTTAATTTTTATAAATTGTTAATAGGTACCTAAACTCGTGCAAATCTACAAATTGGTCCAAATAACATTCTAAATCGCGTAGAACATTCCAAATATCATTTCTAAGCTTAGCAAAAATTATCATAATTTTCCCTAATTACTTCATGTAGGCTGAACTCTTATGGTTTTTAATCCATGATTTTACTTTGATTCAAGCATTAATTAAACCATTAAACAACATTTTAAAGCTTCTACAATCAAACCCCTAACATAATTTAACCAAGTCACAATTTTCTCAAAACCCTAAGTATAGTTGAATGCTATTTTATCCAATTTCAAGTAGTTTTATTCATTATACAAGCTTGAAAACAACTCTAAAACATCAACAACATCAAAATCTATCATCAATTTATAAAAACCATAATATCCCTTCATCACCATATTCACGAACTTCTTATTTCAAGCATGTTTAGCATACACAATTGGAACCAAATGATAGATCATTTCTAATAGAATAATTTTCTATTTCACGCTTTAATTGAAAAACCTAAGGAATTTGCTTGAAAATAAAAAATAATTTTTTTCCTCCAAACCCTGTGAAGCTCATGTCCATGGCTCATTTTGAAGAATAATTGTCATGAAATTTCTAGTTAATTTCATGTACATTTTCAATTTATTAGACTTGAATGAATTACAAATTCATTTAATGGGAAATGACATTTTACCATTAATGAAACTTGATAATTACAAAATTACCCTGTCACATATCAATTACCATATTCCAAAGTCAAAGATAAACAAATAAATTAGTTATTTCCAATTTTATCCTTGCATTTTTCCAAAAATCAAAATTTTGTCATTTTCATCAAACGGTCCATAATTAAGATGGAAGAAAAATTCTCAAATCAAATGATCCATATTAATTTCCATCATTTTAAATTGTGGAAATAATATTTTTTTACCTTAATTTATCATCCTTCAAAATTTCTCAAAATTTTAATTCAATTAGACTAACCGATGTTTTATAAAACTTCAACACTTTATAGCATTTAATACAAAAATCTAAATAAAAAATTTGATTCTCATGAAAACATCATTATTGGGGATGAACAATTCATTTACCCGACCAAAATACCTAACTTTTGAAAATTACAATTTGGTCCTTAAACTTCTTTAAACTTTATATTTTGGTTACTAAACTTTCAAAATTTATGTTTTTGTCACTAACCAAAATTTTGGGGGTATTACAATTCATCCCCTTAAGAAAAATTTGTCCTAAAATTTTCAATACATACCTGATGTCAAAATCTGAGGATACTGCTTTTTCACATCTTATTCTCTTTTTGAAGTAGCTTTCTCAACATTTGATTTCTCTATCGAACTTTAATAAGTACTCTCCTTTTTCATCAGTCAAATTTTGACTTAATCTTAATATCCTCATGTTTGATAACATGAGAAGGATCTGATCGATACATTAAGAAATATTTTTAACCAACTTAATAAAAGATCTATTTTCTTTTCAAATTTTAATAAGTCTTTTGTCGATTGGAAACTATCTTGAGATTATCTTAAATAATCTTTACCTATTACAAAGTCCATTGTAACCCATTCCTATTAACACTAAGGGATGGATATCAGTTATAACAATCCAAAAGGCACTTCATGCTCTAGTTTAACTTGTTGACATGTCACAAATTAAAAAGAAAAATACTTGGTGATAGCTCTTTTCATGTCTGCCACTTATATCGACTCTTTCCTCGATATTATAAGGATCCATCATAATTAACTTCAAGGTCTTTGGTTTCAATTTTTCCCACTTGTTCTATATTTTCCATACATTTCTCATCTTTTCCTTGCAACTCCTTAATTTGATCTATAAAAATAGGCTTAATTCGAAGTTCCACCACTAATATACCATATTTATGAAAACTCAACTGCACGTCTAATGCTCTCAAGGAAAAGAATGTTTTCGGCTAAGTGCGTTTGCTACTGCATTAGTTTTTCCCAGGAGGTAATCAATAATTACATCACAATCCTTAAACAACTCTATCCAGCTCCTTTGTCTCAAATTAAGCTACTTTTATGATCTTTGTAGATTGCCGTAACCTAATTTTGTTCGGGCACATTTAATTTGAAGCAGTCGAACCATTTCAATCGCACATTGAGGAATTTGAATCAGATGACGCTATGGTATTTTAAGTGGGATTAAAATATCAATTACCCATTACATTAAACCTCATGTCCAATTACATTCATATAATCCATTTCCCAAGCCCAATGCCGATTGTGATCTAATAAATCCAAATTTCAACAGGCCATTTACATACATAAACAAAACCAAATGTCCACCATTACCCGTGTACAACCTCAAAACCCATTACATTTAACCTTAACCCATTTCTATAAATCATCTACGCAATGTTGACCTGACCACAACAGATTACGAAACCCTAGCATGGAGCATCACTTAGACAGCTGTCACTGCTACAGCAAGTTTCCGGCTGTCCTTTTCCAAGCACCTGTGCTCTTCAAGGCACCCACCAATAACCGTTGCCATGACATCAATCGTACGTCCACACCAGTTTTCCTGATTGTACGCTCTATCTCACCTCTCCTCAACAGACTCACGAAGAATGCATACAAAAAACGAGAAAAAATATTAGTTTTGTTGTCTCCAAAAATTTCATCTTGGTAAAAAAGGGTTATAAAACCCACAAAATTTCTTGTAAACTGGATCTTCCCCTTTCAAATTCACAAAAAAAAAGCCACCAATGTAAACATTCCCATATTTTTTAGCAAAAACAGAAAACGAAGCATTATAAAGCATTTTGGTTTTCCTTCTTACTTTCTTAATCAAGTATTTCTTTTTATATCTCTAGAAATACTAAATTCTACTTTTTTATTTATTTTATTTCATTTGAATAGAATAATATAAAAAACCCAAAATAAAAAGGAGCAAAAAAATAAAGGAGGGAGTGGTTTTACCTATCGGTCGGATTCTCACCGTCGCTTGGAGCTTCCATGCTAAATCGGAACGGTGAGATGACATGGTTTACCCCCGTGAACAACATAGTTCAGCCTTGGCTCAATCCAACGATGGATGGTGGAGATTGGAGCGTTGGAGGCCGAGAGGTTCTTGGTCATTTTTTGTGAAGAGGGAAGTAGATTCAGACAAAAAACAAGCCTTGGTTTTTTATACTGAATGGAAACCAATGACGGAGGAGATGCGGCAGCCGACACGGTGGTTTGCGGTGAACGTCTTTCACCAACCTTTAGAAAGGAAGAGAGGGGAGATCATTGTTTTTGAAAAGAGAGAGTGAAGAATAAAAATAAGAAAACAAGTGAGAAAAAGGGCTTATATAGTCAGAACCAAACGACAACGCTTTGGTCTCCAATAGTGCGATTTGAAGGCCGATGGTCTAATCGTTTATGTGGTCCTAGATTTTTTCTCTATTTTGCAATTTGATCACCTATTTAATGTTGTTTTCATTTTGTTTCAAAATTGATGGCTTTATTTTGTTATTTTACATTTTTATTTTTATACTAATTTTTGGATAAATTTCTTTAAGGTCATCCAACCTTTGCCATGTTTTTATAATTTGGTTTCTAATCCATTTGTTTTTTTTTTATTTCTAATTTAATAACTTTTCTGTTAATATTATAATTTAGTCACTAAATGTTACTTTTTCATTTTTGATTATGGTTATTTATCATATTTTATTACAGTTTAGTCGTTATTTATGTTGTTTGTTTTATTTATGATTGATCCTCTGCATTTTATGTTTAATTACAATTTAGACCCTATTATAATATATTTTTCTAACTTCTCGATTTTAATTTTTTAGGTTATTCCAATCAAATTTCCATAATTTTATTTATTTTAAATTTTAAATTTTTAATTTCATTTTATTCTTTAGTTTTTCTATTTGATTTCTCCATTTATTTATTATTTTCATTAATAATTATTCTAATTTTCCTTTTTTTAATTTTTAGGTATGTGCATTAAGGTAATTTCTTATTAATTCAAATTCAAATTATATTATTTTTAATCCTAGCATGTTAATATTTTATTTTCAAGTTTAGCCCTTTTAGGTTTTGGTTCTTCATATTTTAATCCCTAAAATTTAGACTTTTCACATTTTAGCCCTTGAACTTTTAATTAGAACTTCCAAATTAACATAATTGAATTAGGTAAACAATTAGAGCCTTGAAATTAGTTTAATTTCACTCTAGTCCCTGAATTTGGGGAGTAATCTGAGTTGGCCCTCGCCTTCATGCTCAAGAGACCAACTCGATTATTCGATCCAATAACTAGTTAAAATTAAATATGATTAATAGTAGAGCCTCCATTTCTAGGTTTAGTCTCCTATGTTCTTTAAATTACATAATTTGACACTTTATGATAGAGGAAACATTAATTAACTCACCTATCATAATTAGGTACAATAAAAAGTTGTTTGCTTGCATTTGGATTTAAAATAACAAGGCAATGTTGATTTACCAAGGAGTTAATGATGTATCCTCTCCATTATGCTCAGGAGGTGTTTGTTGGTAATTCATGAAATAGATGGACATCCTTTTCAAAACCCCTTCATTTTTTAAAATTTTAAGGCAATGCAAGTTTATTAGGTATAATAATTGATCTCCCATATTCATGATTAGGGGTGAATATTATTGGCTTTAATAAATGAGCACCCTCTTCAACTTTACAACCATAGTGAATTCTAAATTAAATAAAGCATCATACTCAAAACTTATGATTTTAAATATAGGATAATAAACTAGGTTCCAATTTCTAGGCGTTGGGGGGCTAACCCTTCCCTACACGTAACTGACTTCCGAATATATTTTTTTAGTTTTTGTAGACCCCAAACCTAGTGTTTTGATAAAAATAAAATGTTTTATTAAAATTACCCAATTTTATGGTGTTCTTGTCGCACATTAAAATGGTTAGTGGTTACTCTTAAAATTTCATAAAATGATTTCAAAAACACTTCAAAACATTCATCGTTGACACTCGTTGACTTTTTTGCCGAGGAGCCAGTTGCGACAGCTTGACAACTCTGTTGGGGTACTTTTTTTCTAAAAGAAATTGAGAGTCGAGCCACGAGTTTATACCCCTACATTCGAAATTTGGAAATTTTGAGTTCGAATTTATTTAATTTACATTTCATTATTTTCTTTTAAAACAAAAAAATATTTTCTCTCTGGTTAATGCTTTCACTTGATTGAACAGAAATATGATAGTTTCATTGCATATCAAAGCTCTATACCTGAGCTATGTCTCGTTTCACCTAGTAGGGGAAACGTCATACTACCGAGGAACATTGGTCTTTCTCGTGTAGGTCTGACAAAGTACCTCTTGAAAGTAACCTAATGGTTTGTTCGGATATCAATTATGATGCATGCATTACCCCTAAAATGAATTTGATTCATAAGTCTGTAATGGGTCAGAATTGAAGTCTTTATTAACCTTAGCATGTTATAAGGACAGTTTGGGAACCGTTGTTAGAATCAAACGATCATTATAGGGAATCTAGTAAGCCCACCCTGCTAGAGCCAAGTGGATAACCTAAGAGAACTAGAACTCATGATGTTAGGATTTTAATTTCCCTCTCGTGTTTTGTTGTAGCCTCATCTATGAGTTATATTTTTTTTTACTTGTTTACATTACTTTGATTATCATTGTGCTAACTTGATTACCTTTTGCTTTGTTACGTGTCTTGTCATGCTTTATTTTTTACATAAAATTTAGGAGGTTCTTAGAACAAAAATGCCTTTCTTTGGGTTTAATATAATTTCAATAATTACTCTATGGAAAAAGTAAATCAATGAGACAATCTACCTGTTGAGGTAACAAGCTGGACTCAAGAATTTCCAACATTGAAGCCAATCGCTTAAGGTCACAAACTAGCTCGATGAATTTCTACCATAGGAGATGGAGTAAAAGCTTAGAAGGTTTTCAATGTGCCCAAATATGATGAAGGATGATGCATCATCTAGCCACTTGCAAGAGTTAAACAACTGATGGATAAAGCTAAATCTCATAAGCAAATCTTTGATTTCGCTTTCCCATAGTACTGAGATATTGTCAGTTCTTTGAGAATTGTTCTTGGAATAATTATTTTTTGGGTCAATACCTTTCCATACATGCCATTTGCATTGCAATTTCTTTGTTTGATATCTTTCCACATTTCTAAAAGCATACATCAGAACATTCATTCATTTCATGAAAACCATTAATAATAAGATAAGACTCTGATCGTAGTTATTCTGGCCTTATTAGACGCAAGAACACTTTATGTCTATAAAATTTTAAGAATATGACTAAGTAAATTGAGGAACACCTAGCTAAAATCAAGAAAGATCAGAGAAAAAAAAGAAAGAGATAAACTAGTAAAGATCAAGGCTTACATCACTATTGCTCATGCGAACTTGTTAAATAAAGTTGAATATATGTTCAAGAATCACGTTTCATTGGGAAGAGTGTTGTTGAGGATCCTGCACATTATTTGGGCTTGATACCCATTCATAATCCAATAACCGCCCCGATGCATTAAGAGTCTAAACCTCAACCTTCATATATTACTAAAAACCCACCATAATATCAGGATGAAGCTTCTATCCACATTAATTGCCCTATTGCATCTAAAAAAACTAATCATTTATTTGCTAACAACAAGGTCCGATATTTGGATGAAAGAGCCATGAATAAGCTCACTCAATAGTTGAAAAGTTTAGAGGAGAATGTAAAATCAAGAGAGGTGAATGAATCTTTTTATGGGGGTTATGCCAAAGAGCTAAGTTCGGTTCCTAATATGATTCTTCCGATAAAATACAAAGTTTCTGATTTTGAGAAGTATGATGGGACCACCTGTCCTTCGTACCACATTACCATGTTCTGCAGGCGAATGGTTGGCCATGTTGAGAATGTGAAGTTATTAATACACTATTTTCAGGATATCATGATTGGACTTTCTTCCAAGTGAAATAACCATATGAATCGTTCTCAGATTCAATCTTGAAAATACTTATCTCAAGAACTCTTAGGTCAATAGAAGCACATGAATGATATGACCCATGATCAAACAATGATGTAAAATATGGAAATGAAATGTAATGAGAACTTCTGATAATACGCGCATTGATGGAATGACGTTGCATCCCAAGTGCATCCACAAGTGATTGAAAGATAGTTTATCATTATGTTCATTAACACACCAAAGTCTCCATATCTCGATCACACGATAGGAGCTACCACTAAAAGTTTATTTGACATCGTTATGTATGGAGAAATGATCGAAAGAGCTATCAAGAATGGTTGAATAAGGGGCATTAGTAGTGTTGATATTGACACAAGAGTCTAGGTAAATGAATGGAATCTTATTCAGCTAATCATAGGATTAAATATCCAAGAAAAAACTTCTATTAGTCCAATTCTGATGACATATGAGGAATTACTCCCAAAAATAGTTGAGAGGATCCTAATAACTTAAGTGCAGTCCAAGAACCGTCGTTTCTTAAAGATTATGTTGTTAATGCAGTGAAGATACCACATTGGAAGTACATTACACACAACTAAAAATTTTGAGGCATTGAAGCACAAGGTTCAAAATATGATTAATGAAGCTAGGAAGTTTTGAGAGGTGTCAAGGGTTCAGATTTCACACTATTGAAGATGATGAATATTGTGATCTATGTAGAGAAGTTGCCAAAGAAACATGTTGTGTAAGAAAAAGCCAAGATTTTGAATGAGCATCTAGATGTTGGTTGTAATGCCAATGTGAATTCAATAGATGATCAAGGGATTATTAAAACATAAGGTGGCTCGAGTCAGCTTTAAAATATTAGATGAGTTCTTGAAGAAAATTGGTAAAGCGATAATGAGTAAAGAAGCATCAAAAAAGAACTTTATTCGAGGAAAAAAGGGAAAAAAAGAAGTTTAAAGTACAAGTCAAAAGAGCCAAAGAGAACAAGAAAGAAAATGAAAAGAACTATTTATCATGATGCTTGGTTCGTACTCAGGTTTGTTTTATTTTCTCCTTAAAAATTGCCTTTTAATGACACCCCTCTCATTGAAGGTCAGCATAACTGAACCAAAAGAAGGCCATGTTGTTGAAGAGAATAATAAATATTGAAGCAAAATGGTTAAAGGAAAGGTAGTTCACGACTGGCCTATAATTCCAAGAAAAAATGGTCAGATGTAGCCCTTAAGACATCTCAGACACTGATTTTAGACTTTTTAGAAGTGAGTGGGGCATTAGAGGATAAGGACTCGATTAAGCTCCCAGATATCTAATGAGTAATGGGGCATCCTGATGTTAGATAAGAGGAAATCATTTCATCTATCATGAAGCTTTATTTTACTTGGATATTCTTGTTAGAACTTGTTTTTATTCTTTATTTCCTTATTTGCTTAAATATTTATAAAAATGTTTGATAACTGAACTTTTTCCACTTTCTAAGGTTATGAGCAAGGCAACATATCTTAATCTTGTAGTTCAGTGAATATCAAAAGGATTAAAGATTCTTTAATTCTCTAATAATTATAGATCTTTTACAAGTTGCAAGATTAGACCTTCCATATCCTGTCCAGAGTCGAAAGTACCATTACTCGATTCCTTACCCAAAATAATGTATGCTTGCTACCAAAAGGACAAACATTGACATCACATCCCTTTGAAACTCTAAAGTCATGCCCTTATCCTCCTCGAGACACTAAATGTATACTCTTACCTCCTCATAAAGAGTTGATCTTTCCATAACATTACCTATTGCTAGGATTGACTTTAAAGTCACACCTTTGCCTTTCTAGATGAAGAAACCAACATTTTCAACCTCAATAAAACCTGGAGGCATAAAGTACAAATATATCTGTGTGTACATAAACAATTCATGCAAAAAGAAAAGATGGGACATTTTGGATCAAGTTATTAAAGAGAAGCTCGAATAATTTGGCCATACTTGTAGCAAGAAGAAGTATGAATAATGGGAATCATTAAAATAATTCTATCATGCATTAATTACATTATTTTCACGTGAATAAAGTTAATGTTGAATACTCATCCCCTTAGGGATACCTTTTTAACAAGGACATCTGTGTATGAAATGATAAACGTGTATGATTCATTATCCCTTCATAAAAAAAGAGATAACTATATCCCTCATTGTTCCAATTTGAGCCTATAATGTTTCTCTTCTGATTTAACCCTAACCAAAGATCACCTATACACTGGAGGGTAAGGTGAAGAAAATCTGCTTGCATGAGTGAACATCATCAATCAAGATTCTACTATAATGAAAAGTGTTTGTAAAGCGAAAAAATAATGAAGCATCACAAGGTGTACCAAATAAGAGTTCGAATATTAAATCCAGTTGAGAAGAAGAAAGAAGAAAAAGAGAAAAAAGAAAAAGAAATTCACATGCAAGAAATGAATGGTTTTCCAATGGAAGTGAATTCTCCAAATAAAGAGAACAAATAATGCATTAAAGTCAAAGTTAAGTTCAAGATTCATCAATAAAGAAATTTAAGTGAAAGTAATGAGTTCCTGTAAATAAAATGACTAAATGATCCTCAAGCCGTAAGGATGATCAAGTGAAACTGATTCAAAGATCCAGATTCAACAAGAACATCAAGAAAAGAAAAAGGTATAGAAGAATGAAAAAAAGAAAAAATGAAGTCTAGGAGGATCGAGAAAAAGAAAGAAAATAAAAGAGTTGGAAGCATATTCAAATTAGACAAGACAAGATTTAAGACATCTGTACGAATTGGTCCTTTGTTCAATCACCCTTAAACACGTGTTTGAGCATATTTATCCCTTTCTTGTATAATCGTGAACTCCGACATATGTTAGGTGCATGAAAAGTCCCTTCTAGTCATATATGTATTTATAAGTGGAAGAGACTATCTTCAGATATTATTCCGCCCTTCAGGGTTAATTTTTATTTGCAAAATAGTTTTCTAAAATATTTAATGCATGATAGGGAAAAATAATAAAGTGGTTGAAGTCGTAAATTTTTAATAGTGTCTTGAAATCGAAGGAGGATTCGAGTTGAAAACCTGAAATAGTATCTTGAATATAAAGATCATGCAACTAATGCATAATAAGAGGTCTTATACGATAAAGTGACATATTACTTGAAGATACTCACAAGAATTGGGAACCAGTGAACATTTCCAGAAGATGAGCATAACGACTACTTCATCATATCATTGAACACCAGAAACAGAGATGCAAGAACTTAACCAGAAAAGCTAACCTGAAACATACTTCTTGGAACCGTCGGCGCAGCGGAAACAAAACTTGACGGTCTCACCAGCGATCCAAGTACGTAAAACCGAAATCGGGAGGAAGGGATGCAAATACTTACAGTGGGTTCCTTGAAAAATAGGAAGAATAGCAATGAGAAGTGGTGATCACAAACTGTTCGAATCGAAAGCCTCCACGAGAACACATCTCAGCCTCTACTTAGTTCACCCGATTGAGAGCAAAGTTTTCTTTTTCCCCAAAACTATTTTTGAGAAAATATCTAAAGTATATGTGTGTGTTAAAAAAGCTGCTAGACCTAGTACAACCTTTTTATATCTATTACCCTAACATCTTAGGGTTTTTAAAGTTATTTCGAATTAATAAATAAAATATTATTTAATTAATTCAATTAAATATACATTAAAGACTTATAATATGTATTACAATCTTTAATGTTTATTTTAAACTTATTTAATTATTCTGAATTATATATATACCAAATGAAAGGGTTGTAATCTACATTACATTCTTTTAATGCTTACTTACTATATTCGGGATAATTAAAATCATTTATATATCAAATATACATATCTTAACTCTAGATATATTTTAATAACACACAAGAAATTGTACACTTTTGCTCATTTCAATCCTAGGGTCTGACCCTGTAGGTTCTTGTAACGTTAGTAGTAATTATTAGAACAACTCTAATATTACATAGACATCTAGCAATATATCATTGTCACCTAAGTTACAAGAAATTATGTTTCGGCATATCATCTTCGTGATTAACTCTTTTATGTATTACGTCCTTTTGTCCTTTATATCTAGAATAGGCACAAGTCTTAGAATAGTCACACTTGTATAGCCCATCTATTGTTTCTTGATATCTAGGGTAGACTATAATTAACTAATAATTTATGATATCACATATCAACTTATTCGAGCATGGCCATGCATTTCTAGTCTCACTCAATCAAGTGGCCTGTGATATATTTCCTATTTTGTAGGAAGGACAAATCATATCTTAACTATATACACCCCACTACATATATCGAGATATATTCAATAACAATTTTTATAGTGCAACCAGTAACAGAGCATGTTTAACTGTATCAAAACATACAACAATATATGTTGGGATGACATTGATCTCAAGTCTGAGGATCATACACATAGTCATCACCATGAGCAATGTTATTACCGTTACATAATAATCCAAGACATATGCTCATGATGGGTCAATCCAATACATTGTTCTCTAACAATATAATCATGTATCAATTCTGACATCTCTATGTCAATAACAACTCCTTGTTATCAATCAATAACACGTTAGTCTTAAGTGTATTATTATTGTCCATGCCCATAATAACACTTGACTATGGATCTTTTAATAATGTTATTATATGGACTTTATTATCTTTCAATTTATAATAAACACAAACATATAATTGAAAATAATAGTGGCAATACCTTTATTCAATAAAATCGGTAAATAAATGTATTCTTACAATCATCATATGATTGGTCTTTGGGCATACTCTAACAATCTCCCACTAGCACTAAGACCAATCACTCACATGTCTAATATCGAGTGACTCAGTGTGACAATCATGCCTCTGCTGTGTAAGAGGCTTCGTCAAGGGATCAACAATGTTGTCATCCGTATGTACTCTGCATATTTCCATATCTCCTCGATCTATGATCTCTCAAATGAGATGGAAGCACCTAAGAATATGTTTGGATCGTTGATGAGATCTAGGTTCCTTTGCTTGTGGAATGGCTCCATTATTGTCACAACAGAGTTCTACATCATCTGATATGCTGGGAACAACCCCTAATTCCAATATGAAGTTCTTGATCCAAACAACCTCTTTTGTTGCTTCACTGGCTGTAATGTATTCATCCTCTGTTGTAGAATCAGCTATTGTGTCTTGCTTCGAACTTTTCCAGCTCACAGCACCTCCATTAATACAAAACACAAAACCCAATTGCGATCGGTAGTCATCCTTGTCTGTTTAGAAGCTGGCATCAGTATAATCTTTTATGCTAAGCTCTTCCTCCCTCCATAGACAAGAAATTTATCCTTAGTTCTTCTTAATTACTTAAGGATATTTTAACCGCAACCCAATGATTTTCACCAGGGTTCGCTTGATACCGACTCGTCATACTTAAAGCATACGATACATTTGGTTGAGTACATATCATGTCATACATGGTAGAACCAATAGCCGAAGCATATGGAATCTTATTCATCCATTCTCTTTCTTGTGGAGTTGAAGGAAACATTTCCTTCGAAAGAGAAATGCCATGTCTCATAGGAAAAAATCCTTTCTTGGTTCTTCCATATTGATCCTTCTCAGCACTTTGTCTATATATGTACTTTGACTCAGACCTAGAAGTTGCCTTGATCTATCTCTATAGATCTTAACTCCTAAGATATACACTACCTCACCCAAATATTTCATAGAAAAACAACTACCTAACCAAGTCTTAACAGACTGTAAAGTAGGTATATCATTTCCTATGATGAGTATGTCATCTACATACAAGATTAGGAAAGAAACAATACTCCCACTAGCCTTCTTATAAACACAAGGCTCGTTTTCATTTATGATAAAACCAAACTCTTTGATTGCATCATTGAAACGAAGATTCCAGCTTCGAAAAGCTTGATTTAGTCCATAAATAGACCTCTGTAGCTTACAAATCTTTCCAGCATTTCCTAGAATGACAAAACCTTCTGGTTGTGTAATATACACATCCTCTTCAAGTTTTCCATTAATGAAATCGGTTTTGATGTCCATTTTCCAGATTTCATAATCATGGAATGCATCTATTGCTAGCAAGATCCGGATAGACTTAAATATATCTACAGGGGAGAATGTTTCGTCATAGTTTATACCATGAACTTGTCGAAAATCTTTAGTGACTAATCACCCCTTGTATGTTTGTACATTACCATCCATGTCGATTTTCTTGTTGAAAACCCATTTACACCCTATAGGTTTAACCCCTTCAGGTGGTTCAACCAAAGTCCATACTTGGTTTATTGACATGGAATCCATCTCAGATCTCATGGCTACAAGCTATTTCTCAGTGTCTGGGTTAGACACTGCCTCTTGATAAGTCATGGGCTCATCTTGATCCATAAGAAGAACATCTCCATGTATCATAATGAGAAATCTAAATCTCTTAGGTGCACGCCATTCTCTAGTGGATATGCGCAGTGGTTGTGTTTCTAAATCTGTTGAATGCTCCTCAATAACTTCTGAAACATGCTCAACTTCAGGTTCATTGATATGTTGTTCTTAAACTTCTCCAAGTTTAATATCTCTACCCTTCCATTTCTTTGAGAGTAATTCTTTTTTGAGAAAAACTAATGTTCGAGCAACAAACACTTTGTTCTCGTTAGGGCTAAAGAAATAGTATCCCTTAGTTTCTTTAAGATATCCAACAAGTATACACTTATGAGATTTAGGTTTGAGATTTGTAGACATCTGATGTTTTATATAAGCTTTACAACCCTAAATCTTCATAAAAGACATACTAGGATGTTTACCATTCCATATCTCGTATGGTGTCTTTTGAACCGATTTAGATGGAACACGATTTAGTGTGGAAGTGGTTATTTCAAGTGCATGTCCCAAAAAAGAAGTCAGAAGATCACTATGACTCATCATCGATCGAACCATGTCTAACAGTGTTTAATTTATTCTTTCAAAAACTCCATTCCACTATGGTGTACCAGGTGGTGTAAGCTGTGAGACAATCCCACATTCTTTCAGGAGTTCATCAAACTCTATGCTTAAGTATTCTATACCTTGATCTGATCGAAGTGCCTTAACACTCTTACCTAATTGATTTTGTACTTCATTTTTAAATTCCTTAAACTTTTCAAGGGCTTCAGATTTATGGCGCATAAGATAAATATACCCATACCGACTGAAGTCATTGGTGAAAGTAATGAAGTAATGGAATCCACCTTTGGCTTGTGTATTCATTAGTCCATATACATCACTATGTATTAACCCCAATAAATCACTTGCTCGCTCACCTTTACTATTAAAAAGAGCTTTAGTCATTTTTCCAACAAGCAAGATTCACATACATCATATTGTTCGAAAACAAATGAATCTAAGAATCTATTTTTATGGAGTTTTGATATGTGTTTCTCACTCATATGGCCTAAATGAAAATGCCAAAGATAAGTTTCATTCGAGTCATTTGTTTTTTATCTCTTAGTATTTATGTTATAAATGGTGTTTTCTTGATCCAAAATATAAAGACCATTAACCAAATGTGCTAAACCATAAAAATACTATCGAGATAAAGAGAACAACAATTATTCTTAATATTAATCTCAAAACCAATCTTGTCCAAACAAGAAATAGAAATAATGTTCTTAGTCAAACTAGGCACAAAATAACAATCCTCTAAATTTAAATCAAGTCTACTAGGCAAAGATAAAACATATGTCCCTATAGCTAATGCAGCAACTCTTGCTCCATTTCCCACTAGTAGGTCTACGTCTCCTTTAGCCATATTCCTTCTCTTTTGCAGTCCATATACAGAAGTACAAATATGAGAACCACAACCAGTATATAACAACCAAGAAGTAGATGTTGACAAATTAATATCAATAACATAAATACCTGAAACAAATGTTCCGTTTGCTTTTGCCTTCTTGACCTCTTCAAGGTAAACAGGGCAGTTTCTCTTCCAGTGTCCGATCTTATCGCAATGGAAACATTTTCCTTCTTTGTTAACTCCCTTTTGGGTTTCAATGTATTTTCCCTTTTGGTTTGGCCTTAACATTGCCCTTAGACTTTGCCACTACCTTTTTTTCCCTTTCTTTTGTCATTGCGGACCATCAAAATGGGCTTAGGTCCAACCTTTTTCATGTTACTTTCAGCAGTTCGTAACATGCCAAGTAACTGTGGCAAAGTCTTGTTAATTTCATTCATATTGAAATTAAGGACAAATTGGCTAAAGCTATCTGGCAACGATTGTAGGATAACATCGGTAGCCAATTCATCTTTGAGAGGAAATCCCAGCTTTTACAACATTTGGATGTAGCCCATCATCTTGATGACATGAGCTCCTACAGGAGTTCTCTCTGCCATTTTGCATTGAAATAGAGCTTTAGAGGTCTCATATCTCTCTTGACGTTCTTGCCCTTCATATATTTCTTTGAGATTTTGAATCATCTCATATGCAACAATGTCCTCATGTTTCTTCTGAAGCTCAGGAGTCATGGTGGCCAGCATTAAACATCCAACATCTAACATATCATCCATATGTTTCTTGAATTTGTCTTTGTAAGCTTTTGAAGCATTAGCTGCCGGTTCATCAGGAACATGTTCCTCAATGACATATTCATTCCTTTTCTGTTTGATAACAATTCTCAAATTACGAAACTAGTCAAGGAAGTTTATGCTATTAAGTTTATTCTTCTAAAGGAGTGATCGCAATGATAAAGTGTTGTTTGCCATTAAATCTACAACAATGGAAATATTAAAGTAAGAAAATTTAATGAATTAAAATTTATAAATAGGACTTTATTTACAAATTACTCCCACTATTTTATTCAAAATTAAAAACCCTCTCTGTTTTAATTTCGAAAAAATTCAATGAAATTTTTTTCTAGTGGGTGAGGATCCATAATACATCAATTTCCTAAATCAGCTTTGGCTTTTCTTTTAGGATAGTGATTATTTAGGTAAGTAACAATTGACTAGTTACATCTCATGTAACGCCTTATTTTGGTGAACAACTTTTTTTCAAGTCATCTCATGACAGTCAAATATTTAACATATAGGTTTCTAATCCTATTAGAATAACCTAGCTAAGTTATTACCAATATCTCAAACGATGAATATCACTTGCTTATTCTTTGCATTTAACCAAGATATATTTATGTGCAAATGCTTTGGCAAAGCCCACACAAAATCGATCGAAGCCTTAACGAGAGTAAACATTGGACTGTTAAGTTAACTTAGATTATAAAGAGGGTTTTGCGTAATTATCTCATTATTTTTCGTTTTATTATTAGGCCCTTATTGATCTCATCAATATTCATTCTTTTTTATCATTTGATGCATTGCATACATAACATATAGAGCAATAAATAAGATGCAATGGTTATAGCCCAAAAACAAAGACTAAGGTGGCCCATCCCAAGCCAATGGGAGAACCAAAAAACCCTAAAGCCTAAGACTATTCTCTAGGTATCTTCTTTCCATTCTTTTGCTCCTTGTGAATCTTCATATGATTGCAATTTTAAAAGACACTCGTTTTATATACGAGGGAGTAAGATGAGAAGAGAAATACAACTGCGATATAGAAAGGCACGGATCGTAGACTGTATTTCAAATAAAACCATTGTAAATTGACAAGGGGCTATAACTATGCATGTCAAACACCGTGCAAAACAAAAATATCATATATATATACACACGTTGTTACGCCTTTGTTAAATTTTTTAATATGGGCCTTCAATTTGTACTGCTGATAAGGGGTCAAGGGGCAATTTGATACCACTTATTAACAAAGTCGTGATTTTAGGATTTTCAATCCCGAAGGTTTTTTTGCATTGGTACAACCTATGTTCCACTGCCGAACGCGATCTGCTATCTCACTCCCACGGATCATCATGTCAACAATTGACATATGGATTTCGTAAAATCCTTGCAGTAACTTGACTATGGATATTTTAATAATGTTATTATATGGACTTTATTATCTTTCAATTTATAATAAACACATACATATAACTGAAAATGTAAATAAATGTATTATTACATACATCTAACAACACTACCTCCTCAAATTATGCTAAAACACTATACTTCCCCAAATCAACATGAAACACTCCACATTCCCAAATCAACCTAAGCCTTAAAGTTAGGATTAATCATGACACTTGTTAGATAGATATACTTTTTGAAGGATTAAAAGAGAAGTTGACTCATGTGATATTCAAATAAACTCTTGTTTTAAAATTTGTTTCAATTGCGAGCCTAAAGAAATTGGCAACATTTTTAAAACTTATTAATCAAACTTTTTTCACATTTTTGAAATTAAAAGAGGAAGAAAAAATATTTTAAAATAGGATAATATCAAGTGAAAAAAATCATTAAAGCTAGTGAGTCTCATTTTGCCTCAAGTGAATAAAGGAGACGACAAATAAATGTCGAAATCAAGAACAATAAGCAATGTATAAGAGACAAATACATTCCCAGATTCCTGAGCAATAAGATTTGAATGATCAAAAGACTCGAAATAAGCTTCTTACGCTACTTTATGATGTTTTAATCAGTCAAAAAAATAGATGATGACTTGAATAAAATATGGCATGATATTGAGAGATTTCATAGTATCTCAGATCCAAAACATTCCTACTAGAAGAATTGATCACTTCTCGAATATCCATCTGGTTTTGATACATTACAAGAAGAATCTTTCAAACTATCCGATCAGAATAGAAAGAAAAAGAAATGACATTTGGTAACACTTCTATTGACCCAAGTTGAGAATATCGGTTATTGATAAATAGAACAAAGATAAAGTCATCCAAAGTTGGAATATCCAAGAGAAGATTAGACCATTCAAAGTTGAAATATTTTGGTACCCATTGGGGAATTTATTGGGGTTAAGATCTTGTCGAGATAATAAGATTTAGATTAGGAAGACATTAAAATTTGAGCTTCTCCTTTTGAAGCGACTAGGGCATGACATATCATGAAGACATTATTGCTAGAAACATTGAACATTTATTAGGTGTCAATCTAATTTTGAGACCTTTAAAAAAGGGAAGCCCTTGAATTATTAGAATGAAGAAAAAGAGTGAGCTTCTCCAAGTTGACAACGTATGTTAGCACGAGGATAAGGCCATTTGAATTCGAAATACTTGCCATTTAAGTAAGCTTGGGCCTTGAGATAGCCACATCCTCTGCATTTCCAAAAGCAAAGATCGTGTCGAGATAGCAAGATCAAGGAGGCATTGAAACTTAAACCTCACCACTTGGAATGATAGGAGAATAACATAAAAACAAGAAGAGCTTACTTGAAGAAACGAAGAGTTTGTGGCTCAGTTGACAGATGGTTCCTAAAAGATAATTTTGATTGAGCAATTAAATCATATACAATCAGAGCTTCTGACCATATATATAATCGAAACGAGAATTCTAAAGAGAAAACATTTCTTCTAAGACTTGAACAAAGAAACCAGAAGATAAAAAAATGCAAGATTGCAAAAGATGACCAGATTGCTCCCAGAAAATGCAAAATTAAGTTTACAAGTTGCCAGACATCGAGGTCCGACTATTCAAGAGTGATCAAGTGAAATAAGACTAAGGTGGTGTTTGTTTTTGCAGATGTAAAAGGTCTGCAATCTGCGGACCACATCTGCAGCAGAAGAGGTAGACCAAAAGTCTGCAATCTACAAGAAGAATATTGTTTATTTTTTAACGTCTGCAGACTGCTAAAATAAACTGAAATATAAATAAACTGGTTTTTTAAACTTAAAAGAGTTTTTCAATACTTAGATTTAAATAATTTTAGTTTTACAATACTGAAATTTAAATAATTCATACAACTACAATAATATTTTTTTTAGAAAAACAAACACCACCTTATTAATTCTATTATAAGTCTCACATAATCACATGTATTATTAGTTTTATAAGTTTTATAGAATAAAATTTATAAATGATCATTAAATTATATGATTTTTTAAATATGCAATTATGTAATACTTTTAATTTTTAAATATATATTCATAATTTATTTTTATAGTTATATGATATTTTTAGAAAATATTTTTTAATTTATAAAATTATTTTATGATTATTTTTTATTTAATTATGATTATATTTTAAAATTTTAAAAACATAATTTATAATTTTTTATATTTTAAAATCTTAATTATCAAACAATGAAATCATTTTTTACTAAGCAATGTGGTTTAAATACTTACATTTTGTCTAAAAAAGTTTAAATATAATTTAAAAATAACAAATCCAAAAAATGTTATATTTAAACTTAAATCAAAATAATTAAAATAAATATAAAATTTTAATAATATATAAAATAATTTATATGATATAAAATTAAATATCTATAATATAATATTAAAAAATTAATATTAAAATTTATATTAAATTAATATTAAAAATTAATATTAATATATTTAATATTAAAAATTTAATATTAAAATCAAATATAATATAAAATTAAATATAAAACCTCTTTGAAGAGGTTAGAAGACGTCTTCAGACATAAGGCCATGTCTGCGTCGCGCAGACCACGCGCAGTCGTTAGAAGAGCTTATGTCTTCTAAAAAACAAACGGTCTGCGAAGCCCAATGTCTGCGTATGGTCTGCGCGGCGCAGACATAAGAGCTTTGCAGACCTTACACAGTAAAAATAAACACCACCTAAGTTATCCACTTTAAAGCTAGCAAAAGATTGATGATCAACATTTCTTCACACAAGATAATCATATATTACATTACATTCATATTTTCATATGAAAATACATAATCAATAAAGACCTTCTAATAAAAAAAGAAAGGAGAGAATATCATAATTCAAGCCTCATATGGAGGGAATTACATTCAAAATAGTAAAACCTCACTATTCGAGAAGCCAAATCCATAGAAAAATCATTACTTTGATGTGGGGCATGTTACCAAAATGATATGAGAGGCCAAATATGATTTTCATAGGTTTCCAGAAGATTTAGTCCCACAAGTCATCCATAAGACTTTCAAGCATGATGAAAATGTTGAACTTAAATGACGGGTACAACATTGGCAGAACTACATGAAGGCTCACCAAAGAAATGAAGCAATGAGTTTTCTAGACAACAAACATTTCACAAAGTTGGCAGGGATTTGAATCCATAACTTCATATTGAACAAGAAAATTTTAGCAAAATTTAATCCACATCTTCACTTTTGAAAGAAATATCATCAAAGAACTCAAGGCATTCAAGTCATTATCTTTTGGTATTTTAAATTCAATTTTCACTAAAATATGATAACATTTTATAGATTTGATTCCATAACAGAGGGAGTTGGGTTCACATCAATATTTTGCTTGATTCCATCATAGAAGGAGTTGGGTCAAACATCAACATTTCAAATGATTCCATCATAGAATGAGTTGGTTAAACAACAAACATTTCGCTCGACTCCATCACAGAAGGAGTTGGGTCAACATCAATATTTCACTCGATTCCATAACAGAGGGAATTGGTCGACATTAACATTTCGCTCAATTCCATCACAAAGGAGTCGAGTCAACAAACATTTCGCTTGATCCCATCACATAAGGGGTTGGGTGAACAAACATTGTGCTTGATTCCATCACAAAAGGAATTGGGTCAACATGAACATTTCGTTCACTTCCATCACATAGGGAGTTGAAACAACATCAATATTACTTTTAGTTGATAAGAATAAAAAGGAAAAAGAAAATAATAATAAATAACTGGAATATAAATCCTTATATGTACTAATTAAACGTAATTGATTTTTGCAAGTCAAACATACGTGAGATTAGTGCAAATCATGTGAGAGAGGGGAGCAGACCAGTATATTGAATAGACCAACATATGTGAGATAAGAGTTTTCATAGGCATGAAGGCAAGTAGTTCGAAGGGACAAATCAGTAGAAGATCGAAGATATGTTGGTTACAAATTTGGAGTTCACAATCAGATGAGACAAAATTAGGTTATCTTTTGTCTTTGATTCAGCATTGTTTCACAACAACAATCAAGCAAAGAGGGGTAATTTTCGTAACCTAATTTTGTTCGGGAACGTTTAATTTGAACCAGTCGAAGCAATTGAATCGCCCATTGAGGAATTTGATTAAGATGATGCTATGGCATTTTAAATGGAATCCGAATATCAATTACCCATTACATTAAACCTCATGTCCAGTTACATTCATATAATCTATTTCCCAAGCCCAAAGACGATTGTGATCCAACAAACCCAAATTTGAACAGTCCATTTACATACATAAACAAAAATCAAATGCCCCTTGCACGTTTACAACCGTATAAACCCATTACATTTAACCTTAACCCATTTCCATAAACTATCTACCCAATGTTAACCCGACCCAAACAAATTGTGAAACCCTAGCAGGGAGTATCACTCAGCCAGCCGTCGCTGCTCTAGCAAGTTTCTAGATGTCCTTTTCCACGTGCCTGTTCTCTCAAAGGCACCCACTAGAAACCATATCCATATATGCAATTGTACGTCCACACCAGCTGACCCAGTTGTATAATCCAGCTCACCTTTCCACAATAGACTCGTAAAAAACGCATGCAGAGAAAGAGAAAAAAAATGATTAGTTTTGTTTTCTTACCGTGTATTCCATCTCGGTAAAAATTAGGTTATAAAACCCACAACATTTATTGTAAACGGGATCTTCCCTTTTTCAATTCACGGAAAAAGGCCAACAATGTAAACATTCCCCCATTTTTGTAGCAATAACAGAAAATGAAGCATTACAAAGCATTTTGGTTTTCCTTCTTACATTCGCAATCAAGCATTTCTTTTTATATCTCCAAAATTGCCAAACCATACTTTTTTTTAATTTATTTTATTTGAATAGAATAATATAAAAACCCAAAAGAAAATGAGAAAAAAATAAAGGAAGGAGGAGTTTTACCTCTCGCCCGGAGTCTCGCCGCCACTTGGAGCTTCTATTTCTAAATCAGAATTGTGAGATGAAATGGTTTACCCCACGAATAACATAGTTTAGACTCGGCTCTATCCAACGGTGAATGGTTGAGATCATAGCGTTGAAAGCCGAGAGGTTATTGGTCATTTTTGTGAAAAGGAAGGACGATTCAGACGAATCAGAGCCCGGATCCATGTTGTGAACATCAAGGTGAACCTTCCCATGGGTTTTAGTGCTGAACGAACATCGATAGAGGTGGCGGTAGCTGGCGCGTTGATTTACGGCGTGCGTCTTTCGCCGACATAAAAATGAGAAGACAAGTGAGAAAAAGGGTTTATATAGTCGGAACCAAACAATGCCGTTTGGTTTCCGAGAGTGCATTTTGAAGGCTGATGGTCTAATCGTGCCTGTGGTCCTCACTTTTCTCTATATTTTACAATTTGGTCACCTACTTTATGTTGTTTTCATTTTATTTCAAAATCGATGGCTTCATTTTGTTATTTTACATTTACAGTTTTTATACTAAGTTTTGGATTAATTTTTTTTAGGTCATCCAACATTTTTCGTGTTTTTATAATTTGGTCAGTAATCCTTTTGTTTTTCATTTATTTCAAATTTAAAGACACTATTCTATTAATATTTTAATTTAGTCACTAAATGTTCATTTTTTATTTATTATTATGGTTCTTTATCTTATTTTTATTAGAATTTAGCCATCATTTTTGTTGTTTGTTTTATTTATAATCGATCCTCTATATTTTATGTTTAATTACAATTTAGTCCCTATTTTAATTTATTTTTTCCAAGTTCTCGATTTTATTTTTTTCAGTTTATTCTAATATAATTTCCACCATTGTATTTATTTTAATTTTCTATTTCATTACATTATTTAGCGTGTCCATTTTTTATTTATTAAGGTAATTTTTTGTTAATTCAAATTTAAATTATTTTATTTTAATCCTAGCATGTTACTCTTTATTTTCAAGTTTATCCTTTTTAGGTTTAGATTCTTTATATTTTAGTCTCTAAACTTTACACTTTTCACATTTTAGCCCTTGAACTTTTAATTAGAACTTCCAAATTGACATAATTAAATTAGGTAAACAATTAGAGCCTTGACATTAGTTTAATTTCATTCTAGTCCTTTAATTTAGGGAGTAATCTAAGTTGGCCCTTGTCTTCATGCTCAAGGGACCATATCCATTATTCGATCCAATAACTGGTTAAAATTAAATATGATTAATAGTAGAGACTCCATTTCTAGGTTTAGTCCCATAGGTTTTTAAATTACATAATTTTACACTTTAGGGTAGAGGAATCCTTAATTAACTCACCTAGCATAATTAGGTAAAATAAAAATTTGTTTGATTGCATTTGGATTTAAAATAACAAGGCAATGTTGATTTTTCGAGCAGTTAATGGTGTGTCCTCTGCATTGAAAATTGGTAATTCTCGTAGTAGATGGACATCTTTTTCAAAACCCCATCATTTTTTAAAATTTTGAGGCAATGACCAGTTATTGGGTATAATAATTGATCTTCCACATTCATGCTTGGGGTGAATACTATTGGTTTTAATTAGCGAGCACCCTCTTCAACTTTGCATCCATAGTGATTTCTAAATTAAATAAAACTTCAAACTCAAAACTTCCGATTTTAAATATATGGTAGTTGTGGGGATTCTAACCCTTCCCCAAGCATAATCGAGTCCCGAACATATGTTTTGGTTTTTGCAGACACTAAACCTAGTGTTTTGATAAAAATAAAATGCTTTATTAAAATTGCCCAGTTTTTATGGTGTTCCAATCACACCTTAAAATGGTTGGTGGAGACTCCCAACATTTTATAAAATCATTCTTTAACATCTTTGCACATAATTTCTTTTCTCGAAGGATTTGAAGAATCATTCGAAGATGAGTATTGTAATACCCCCAAAATTTAGATGATGACCAAAATTTGGGAAAAGTTTAAGGAATTAAGTGTTAGTTTTTCCAAAAAGAATTTTATTCCATAAATGGATTTATTTAGTGACCAAATTATAATTTGGTAAAGTTTGATTACCAAAGTATAAACTTTGAAAAGTTTAGAGACTAAAATGATATTTTGGAAAAAATTAGGTCACAAAAATAAGGAAATAAAAATATTATTTTCACATTTTTCTAATGTTGGAAAATAATATTTAATGGTTTAATTTCATGTTTAACTTGAATTGTTTGATTAAAATGACTGAATTGTAATTTTTGGAAATTACAAGGACAAAACGGTAAAGTGGAAAACTAATTTGTTCATCTTTAACTATTGAAAGATGACAAGGCTGATATTTATCTGATTTTAAAGATGATAATGATATGTATCTTGGTTTAATGGTGATTATGAAGTTTTATTAAGGGTAAATTGGTATTTTCCAAGTTAATGAATTAAATGATATTTTTAAAGGATGATAAGCATGATATCATTAAAAAATATCATGCCAATGTTCATCTTCTCCAGCATCTTCACGCGAGAAAGCTTCCAAGGTAAGAAAAATATTTTATTTTCAATTTTTGAGCTAATTCCTTTGGAATTGGAGTTATGCCGTGAAACAGGAAAATGATCTACGCGAAAAACGCAATCATTTGATACAAGTATTTCTTTCTAATCTTGCTGGATTTCAAAGATCCCAGATCTACGGGTTTATGTTCATGATAGGATTCATGAAATTGATGATAAATCTTGATGATTTAGAGGTTGTAGATTCGTTTTCAAGCTTGATTATGGTTAAAACATGTTCAATATTTCTAGAGATTTTTATGTAAAATTCAGCCAAATTATAAGTTGGAGAATTTTTTGTTCTGATGAAAGTTGATTAGGTATTTTATTTTAGAGATGTTAAAAGGTTGATTTAAAGTTGAGTTCATGCTTGAATCGAGCAAAATTATGAAAACGCAGTTTAAAGGATAAAGTATTCGATTATGATTTATCTAAGTGATAAAATGGTGAAGAACCATTTTATGTAATTGGAAAAGTTGATGTCATTGATAAAAGGAATTATTAAACGTTAAAGATTTGGTAGAAAATAAGTTCCAAGTATATTATGGAATTTTTATAGGATGTGTTTATGTTAGTAAAATTTTAACATAAGTATTGTTATGAATTTGTGATTTTATACAAATTGTGATTTAAGTGTGATTGAAGTAAATCAAGTATAGAAGAGTTATTGTGGATCGTAGTGAGGCATACATATTGTGGATTATATAAAATGTCAAGGCAAGTGCAATACATGCATGATATGGTACATAGATGTTTTATACATCGTGTACATAGATGTTTTATACATCATCTGGAAGACTTGTGATAAGTCGACCTTGTTTTATCAACATGAGATTTGATATAGAAGTTATTTTGGGTATGAACTGCCCTAATGTTTATACATGGTTATACGCTTCCATTGATGATTTAATTGATGACTGTTAGGATTTTCGGAAGCTCGAATCGACAACCGGAACGGTTTGCAAAGAGGGGTCGGAACGGTTTTGTGTTTAGGGAGTAAGGAGATTGAAAGATAGAGAATTGCACAGCGATTTATAGTGGTTCGACTTTCTCAATCAAAGTCTACGTCCACTACCTTAGCTCCTCACCAAGGATTTTCCAACAAATTCACTAATTTGTTCTTTCTTTTGAGGATAAAGAGTAACCTTACAAACTCCCTAGTTTTTCCGGGCTAAACTAGAACCTTTCCCTAGCTTTTACACGGGCTAAGCTAGAACCTTTCCCCTTTACAAAAGGATAAGAAATGTAAACAAGAAAACCTCTCTAAGGTAGGTGTTTACAAGATTGAGCTCTCAAGAACAAAATATTTACAAGAGAAAGATGAAATAAGATTGAAAAACTCTTCTCTTGTGTTTGATTGCTTGGATAATTGTTCTCTTGCTTCTTCAAGTGTCCTTAGCTTGTATTTATAGCTTGGAATGAGTTTGAAGTCGTATCTAGCCGTTGGGGATGTTTTGGAGCCGTTTGGGAATGATTTTTCTACTCAAAAAGGCTGCCCAGAATGGGGGGAATCGGTACCCCTTCATAGGGAATCGATACCCCTTCATAATATTCAAATATTATGACCGTTGGGCTGATGAACAGTGAGGGAATCGGTACCCCCTTGGGGGGAATCGGTTCCCCTTTTACAAACTGGAATTTTTGAGCCTCGGGTTACTGTTCAAACAGTGATTTACTGTTCAAATAGTAATTTACTATTCATAAAAACATTTTTGTGCTCAATTTTAAATTAAAAGAACTTTGAATTATTTTTGTAAATTTTGAATAAATTCAATTAAGTCCAAAAACATTTTGTAAATTCAATTCAAGTCCAAAAACCATTTTGTAAATTCAATTCAAGTCCAAAAACCATTTTGCCTTAAATTGTTATATCGAAACATAGTTCAACAATGACTATATTCCCAAATATGTTATTGAGGTTCAGTGGTATTAATGGCATGCCATAGAGTCTAGCAGCTGCAGAATTAAGTAGTACTATAGTGTCAAATAAGATACATAGTACAAGTCAGGTGGGTAAAACCCGACCTCAACACTACTGTACATTATTAGGTGAGCAATGCTCAACCTCAGCACTTTGGTGCACTATTTGACTCCTATACCGGGTTCCTCATAGATTGAGAATTGTGGGCAATAGTAGTGGAATAAAAATGATTTTATTTATATTATGTTGTTTTGATTTTGACATGGAAATGCATGCATGAATTGTGTTGCACAGTCTATTATTTTAATTGCCTCACTAAGTATATACTTAGCGTGTGATGATTTTCACGCGTAGGTAAAAAGTCAGTAGTGGAATAAAGAGTTCAAGTTGACATCAAGAATCATGGAGTGTTTATTAATATCAGTAAGACATCCTAAGATGTAATGTTGACTTATTAGTGGCATGTAATTATTAATGTTTTACTTTCTCTGTTGAACAAATTTGGAAACAAAATGGTAATTTTTATGAATTTATATGTATTTTCGAAAATACTGTAGCAGTACATCGATGCACAATTTTAATTCGAAGTTTTGGTGCATCGATACACTATTCACGTACTGTAGCAGTGCATCGATACACTGTTAACTGTTTCTAGGTTACTTTCATCGTTACTGTTTACTATTCATAAAAAAAATCTTTTGTTTTAAATTAGTTATAATGAAACATAATTCATATGATATAATATTTTTATAATATCATTTACCATTTTAAAGGAAATAAATTTTAAATCACTTTTGAAGTAGAAATGGTTTTTGAAAATTCGGGTGACATCTATAATCTGTATAGGTATAATTATGCAGGTTATGGGTGTTACAAGTATAATGATTCTTGTTGGTTTTAGAATGAACAAGTATATCATCTATGAACACCACCACAAATAAATCTAAATAAAATAGAAATACTCGATTTATTAGATTCTTTAAAACTATCGGCGTATTCGAAAGCCCAAATGGCATTACTACGAGCTCGTAATGCCTGTATCTAGTACTAAAGGTTGTCTTTGGTATATCTTCCTCTTTGATCTTTAATTGATGATATCCCAATCGAAGGTCAATCATAGAAAATACTGACACTCCTTTAAGTTGATCAAAGAGATCACCATTCCTTGGTAAAGGATATTTATTCTTCACCGTCGTTTTATTATGTTGACGATAATCCACACATAATCACATGGACTCGTATTTCTATTTCATAAACAATATCAATAACCCCTAAGCTGACACGCTCGAACTTATAAAAACCCCAATATAACAATCTTAGTAACTATATATTTAATTCTCGGAGCTCAGTCAGAGCCATTTGATATGGGGCCATAAAAATAGGAGTAGTACCCAATAACACTTCTATTTTAGATTCTATATTTCAATTGGGTAATAATCAAAGTAACGAATCAAATTAATTAATATTTAAACCATAGTTTAATATAAGAATATTTATCCATACAATAACTTTTATTTATTAAAAATAAAAATAATAATTTGCAAACCTTTTTTGCTCATATACATGCAAGCTAGAAAATTTATAATACAATAGGATGCCATCATTATTACCTAAAAATATACCTTGATGATTGATTCCAAGCGCAACTCCTTAATCCTTTTGCTTCCTTTCACCTACGCGTCAAAATCATCACATGCTAAGTATACACTTAGTGAGGCAATCATAGAAATATTCAAGGCAATGCAACACATAAATGTAAATAATAATAATATTCGATGCATTATGATCACTTTACCTCCATTCCCATCATGCTACTAAAATTAACATAATATGAATCACATATATATTTCTTACCAATATACTTGCCATTTATTCCATAAGCTCATAAGCTTATTCACCTGTTGATCATTTATTAACCAATAAACCATTGCACAAAATATAAACTGTGAGGACACCGATGTTCGAGTCAAATACGCACGAAAGTGCTTGCACATAAGGTCGTTCCCACCATATACACTGAGCATCCTTACACACTACAGTGATGCACTAAGTGTCCTTGCACACTATAGTGCCAACACACGTAAGGTCGTGTCCACCATATGCACTTAGTGTCCTTACACACTAGTGCTAATATAAACATGTAGTTGCTATACTCTATGGCATGCCATCAATATCACTAACCCTCAATGACATACTTTTCCATATAGTCTATATGTATTTAATCCATCCATGGCAATGTATATTAATTTAATTTAGCATTGAGCATTTCATACCCGAAATAACATTCGTAATGAACATCATATATATTCATGACAACATCATATATAATAACTAGTTATCAATGCATTTTATATTCCACCTTTGACATATTTAGAATATTTCATATATATGATCAATGGCATAAATATAATGCCAATATAAATAATGTAGACTTATCGCAAGTCTACCCGATGATGTATAACACATCCATGCATAATGTTATGCATGCATTACACTAACTTTGACATTATGTACAAGTCAAATATAAGGCTCACTAAGTTTTTACTTAATCCTTTGCTTTCTCTTTGGTTTGATCCTAATTTTTTTCATCATTTAATTTTCTGATAGTTTGCACCACCTTCACAGAAATATTATTCCATATTAATCTACACACTTAAAAATTATTTTGTTTATACCAATGGAAACTAGACTCGAATACAATTGTAACATATAAGGCACTTCTTCTAGATCAATTTTTACAATTTATAATGAATTTTCAAAGTTGACATACAAAAATTGTTGTAATCTGAATCTGCTGCACTGTTTTTTGACCTATCATCAATTAAAAATTCATATCTTTTTGTATACACCCCAAAATCAGTAGATGTTTGTCTTAATAAAAACTAGACTGATATAAAAATATAACAATATAAAAATCACCCTCTAATCATTTCTATATAATTTATGATAATTTTATAAACTTGCAGTTCAGATCATAAAACTATGTAGATTTAGCTAATATGCAATTTCAGCTTGTTCGCTAATTCTATGAGCTCACCAAATGCACATATATGCATGAATCACATATCACATAACATTTAGTAGTCACTCCTTACCATAGTAACTTCATCACTGGCTTATCGTAATCAAATGTTTGTTCGATAACATAAGTACAAATTAAATTTGCACTCGCCTGGTGTCTTTTACTTGTAAACTTCCCTTAGAATTTCACATTTCATCATTAAGCTTCTCCTTAGCTAAAAATGTTTGATCTTAATTTCAAGAAAACAATCTAAATGATCATCATTTTAAAACATACAATTTAACCACATGTTAGAATCTTACTAACATAGGCACACATTAGAAAATAAATTCGTAAAAATTCTTTCGATGCTCATTCCATACTAATTCAATGTCACAACGTAAATGTTGATCTTAACACTTCTAATTAACCAATCAAATTCCATTTTATCCAAATTTCACATAACATTTCACTTAAGTTCCCAACTTTTCCATTTTTATGATTTGAACCTCAGTTTTTATCAACTTCCTAAAATAATCCAATTTCATATCCTAACTTCAATTTCAACAGTCAAAGATTAATTCTAAGCACAATACATCAACTATTGCACATTTGCACATTAACCCGAAACTTTTCCATAATTACCAAATAAGTCCCCCAACTTTTATAAAATTTTAAAAGGATCCCTGCAACTTCTAAGGCTTGAAGAATCCTTCATACTTAATTTTCAACCATTGCATAATTTTTCTATAATTTTTATCATCCTTAAAAACCATGGTCGAATTCTTCAGGTTTAGGATTCCATGATTTTCACCTGATTTGAATTGATTCAAGTATGAAATCAACATATATTTAACATTTTAAACCTCTATAATTAGACCCCTAATTTAATTTCATCAAAACACATATTTCCCCCAAATTTAGGGTTAGGACAAAACTTAAATACACATGTATAGGTTATTTTAATCATCAATCAAAACTTGGAAATGAATGTCCAACCTCAATAACTTCAAAATACATCATCAATTCTTAAAATCCTTTCATGAACATAAACCCTAGGATTTGGGATCTTCGAACTCAAGCAAAATTCACACGCAACAATGGTACCAAATGATAGCGTTTTTCGAATATAACAATTTTCTATTTCACGGCTCGATCCAAAATCCAAAGGAATTGCTCAAAAATGAAAAATATAATTTTTCTAACCGAGTTCATGGGAAGCACGAAATGGAGGCTTGAAGATGAGCTTCTCATGAAATTTCTAAGTAATTTAATTTTAATTTGTCATTTATTAAGCTTAATGAATATAAAATTCATTTAATTGAGAAATGACAATTTTACCATTAATGAAACCTTACATTTACATCCATACCAAGCTAAATAGCCCTTATCATCTTTCCAAAGTCAAATATGGACAATATTTCACCCCTTACCAATTTATCCATTCAACTTTCCAAATATTTCAATATTGTCATTTTAATCCAACAATTCAAATTGAACATGAAAATTAATTCTCAAATCCAATGATCCATATTATTTTCCATCATTTTAAAATTTAGAAATAATATTTCTAAGATTAATTTAATATCCTTCAATTTTCTCAAAATTTATATTCAACCCGATATATCGAATTTTATCGGACTTTAACACTTTCTAGCTTTTAACATAAATCTCGGATCAAAAATTTGAGTCCCACAAAAATGTCATTTTTAGGGTAAACTATTCATTTATGGGATCAAAACAAATAACTTTTAAAAATTCCTCTTTTGGTCCCTAAACTTTTGAAAATTACTCTTTAGTTCTTGAACTTTTCTAAACTCTATACTTTGTCCATTAAACTTTATAAATTTATATTTTGGTCACTAACTATAATTTTGGGGTGTTACATTTATTCAATCTATTACTATCACATTTACAAACTTGTAATTTAATCCCTGAATTTTAAAACTTTTTTGAATAGACCACTAAATTTAATCAAATTTGAAATTTGGTCCCCAAATCATCATTATAAATTCAAATATAGCATCTAAACAATAATTTTCAACATAATACACTCATAATTTAATATTTATACACCAATCCCTTAAATTTTTTTAAAACTTAAAAAAGACCCATTTACTTTCACGAAGCTCCAAATTTATCCAAATCAACTTCTAAGACTTGTAGAATCACTCCAATATCAAATATAGATCATAGAATTGTTTTTGAATATTTTACCTATTTTCTATCCCATGGTCGACCTTATTAAGAACACTAAGGCATTGATTTTATTCAATTTCAAGCATAAATTCAAGATCCCAACAACACATTCATGCAATTCTAATCATTCAAACATTAAATTTAATCCAATTTCAACCAAACTTCAAAATCATTAGCCAAGGCCAAATCATATATGGGTATTTTTAGAAGATTTTAATCATCATATAAGCATTGAAATCATTCTACAACACTAACAACATAATAATCATCCTTTAATTCTTCAAAATTTAGCATGTTCCTCATCCACCAAAATCATTAAATTCACCATCCAAATATGTTTTCCATGAAATTTTTTATACCAAGTAATAGTGAATTTCAAGGGGATTAATTCTCTATCTAACAGTGTAATCCAAAAATCAATAGAATAAATCCAAAAATCAAATTAAAATTCTCCCTTACCTATAATAGAGGTCAAATCTGGTTGATGAGGAAAAAGCTAAAATTTTGTTGATTTTACCACAAAAATATCATAATACACTTAGCTTTAATATAATATAAATGAATTTAAAATTCAATTGATGTGAAATTATCATTTTACCCTTAATAAAATATGATAATTTCAACTTTTCATTGAAACACCTTCCATTTTAAAATTATAAAGTCAAAGATGAACAAATAAAAATCTAATTTCCACCTTTACCCATGAAATTTTTGAAAATTGCAATTGAGTCACCTAATTTCACTATTTTAGCTTATCATGGAAAACTGGCCTTAATTCCACTGATCCATGTTAAATTTCACTTATTTAAAATATGAAAATAATATTTATAACATTATTTCATCATCCTTTAAATTTTTTTGAAATTTAAAACTTTTTAGGTTTCGATACAAATCCCGAATCAAAAGTCCAACTCCCACAAAAATATAAATTTCGAGATAAACTATTCAATTAAGGGACAAAATATATACTTTTAAAAATACATTTTTGTTCCATTAACTTTTCCAAATTTATACTTTGGCCACCAAACTTTAAAATTACATTTTGGTCACTTGCTAAATTTTGGGATATTACATTATTGATTTCAAACGATCATGGGAAAGTTGCTTGCCTTTAGTAGAGTTCTCTTATAACAACAGTTATCACTCAAGTATCAAGATGGCTACTTTTGAAGCTTTATACGAAATAAAATGTTGGACATCCCTGAATTGGTATGAGCTAAAAGATAGAGATATAATTGGTTTGGATTTAATCAAAGAAGTGGATGAAAAAGTAAAGATTATATAAGATAATCTCAAGGTAGCTTCCAACCAACATTAATCTTATTGAGATATTAAGAGGAAAGATATAAAATATCAAGTTGGTGATAAAGTATTCCTTAAGTATCACTATGGAAAAAGGATATGTGATTCGGGCATATAGGAAAACTGAGTCTGAGATTTATTTGCCCGTATGAGATATAAAGAGAGTTAGTCCAATAGCTTATAAGTAGCATTACCTCCGAAGATGGAAAAAATTTATAATGTATTTCATTTATCGATGCTTTGAAGTAACGATTGGATCCTTTACATGTCATTACACAAGAGGATATTTAGATCCATCCAGATTCATAGTATGAAGAAAAACCAGTAAAGATCTTAGCTTATGGAGTCAAAGAACTGAGAAATAAGATGATTCCACTCGTAAAAGTTTTTTGGCGGAATCATAAAATTGAGGAAGTAAACTGGGAACAAGATGAAGACATGAAAAAGTAGATTCCTAATATTTTTACGTCAGTTATGTAAATGTGTATGGAAAATTTGAGGACATGTTTTCTTCAAGGGAGAAGAATTGTAATACTCCAAATTTTGGTTAGTGTCGAAAATGTAAATTTTGAAAGTTTAGTAACCATAGTATAAACTTTTTAAAAGTTTAGGACTAAAAGTGTTGTAGATTGGGTGGATGAATTTCATGAATTGGGTGGATGAAGAACATGTTATATTTTGAAGAGTTAATGGATGATTTTTATGTTGTTTATGTTGAAGATTAATAACCAAGCATGAGTAATGATTAAAATCACCTAAAAGGTTCATGAATAAGTTTTGGCCATAGTTAGGGTTTATGGAGATTTATTAATTTTTGATTGAATTTGATGTTATGATGACTGGGATATCATGAATTTAATTATAGGCGCTTCAATTAATTATTGAAATTGAATAAAATCAATGCTAGTTACTTTGTGAGTTTCGACCATGGGAAGAAAATATGGGAAAAATGTTCAAAAAATTCCTAGGGTATAGAATTGACATTAGATGAGTTCTACATGCTTTGGAGATTGAATTGAATTCATTTGAGACATTCAAATAGGAAAATAACCATTTTACAAGTTTTGGGAATTATGAGACATTGACATATAATTGTGTAATATTTAATGTTGGAAATTAATTATTGGATGTTGGATTTTAAGCTAGAATAATGATTTAGGACTAAAGTGAAAATTTGTTAAAGTTACTGGTGGAATTCGAATATGCATGGAATTTGGGACTTTAATTGCAAGTTTGTAAAAGTGAAGGTACTAATTGAGCATTATACTACGCTGCTGTAAATTTTAGAGTTTGATTTGAGATAAATGAAAATGATGAAATATCATTTTGAGCTAAATGGAAAAGTTGATGAAAATTCTAAAAAGAATTCATATGAGGTTACTTATATGCAAAGTTTATGAAAGTTAGACAGTTGATGATAAAAATGAATATTTATGGAATTGGATAATTACTTTGTGTTGAAATATGTTTTGATATAACAAATTTAAAGGCAAAATGTTTTTGGACTTGAATTGAAATTATTCAACGTTTTCAAAAGGTTTAAAAAGTAATTCAAAGTCCATTAAAATCGAATTTGAGCAAAAATTCCAGAATCCAAAGAGGGTACTGATACCCCCTGGAAGGCAAAAATTCCAGAATGCAAAGAGGGTACCGATACCCCCAGGTGTACCAATACCCCCTGCAGGGGTACCCATACCCCTTGGCTACAACAGATAGTAACGTCTAGTTAATTTTAATTTAATGAAGGAGGGTACCGATACCTCCTGTATGGGACAACCTTATTTTGCAGAATATTTAACCCCAAATAGCTCCAAAACATCCCCAACGGCTATATACTACTTCAAACATATTTCAAGATACAAATACAAGCTAAGGACACTTGGAGAAGCAAGAGAACAACTATCCAAGCAATCAAACATATGAGAAGAGTTTTCCATTCTTATTTCATCTTTCTCTTGTAAATGTTTTGTTCTTGTGAGCCCAATCTTGTAAACACCTAACCTAGAGAGGTTTTCTTATTTACATCTTTTATCCCTTTGTAAAAGGGGAAATGTTCTAGCTTATCCCGTGTAAAAGCTAGGGAAAGGTTCTAGTTTAGCCCGAAAAAACTAGGGAGTTGTAAGGTTATCTCTTTGTCCTCAAAAGAAAGAACAAATTAGTGAATTTGTTGGAAAATCCTTGGTGAGGAGCTAAGGTAGTGGATGTAGACTTGGTTGAGAATTCGAACCACTCTAAATCACTGTGCAAATTTTCTATATTTCAATATACTTACTCCCTAAATAAAAAATCATTCCGACCCCTCTTTGCAAACTGTTTGGTTGTCGATTCGAGCTTCCAAAAATTCCAACAATTGACATCAGAGCCTAACTCGTTAGAAGGCTTAACATCCTTGAGATGATCCTCAAAGATGCTCTACCAATTTTTGACACAACCGAGAAAATGGCTTCCACCTCCGGTTCATTCCACATTGAAGACTCCTTACCAAAAGACAAGCCTCCATACTTCAATGGAGTCAACTATCATCATTGGAAGAAATTAATGAAGGTATTCATTCAATCCAATGATCTTGATATATGGGAGATAATTGAGAACAACTACTCTTCTCCAAAGAAGAAGGAGAAGAAGTGGAGTGACAAAGAACGGAAGAAAACTCAACTTAATGCCCTGGCTATGAACATGGTGTTTTGTGCATTTGATCTTGAAATCTATGAATGAGTTTCTTCATGTTCAAGTGCCAAGGAGCTTTGGAATAAGCTCGAGGAAATCAATGGAAACAATAAAGAAGAACCAATAAAAGTGGTGTCTCTATTGGCTCGTGAAGAGCCCGAGGTATCTTCTAACTCAAATGAATTAAATTCATATTCTTTTGATAAGCTACAAGCTTCCTCCAATGAATTATTTTTGGAATTTGAGACCATGAACTCCAAATATAGAAAAATAATTTCAAAATTATACTTGAAAATGATTTTCTTTTGAAAAAAAAAACAGATTTTGAAAGCCAAAATGAAATTTTGAAAAAGGATTTAGAGCTTTCAAAAATAAAAATTGAACGCTTGGAAAAAGAAAATTTTGATTTCAATGGAGCTTTGGAATAAGCTCGAGGAAATCCATGGAAACAAGAAAGAAGAACCAACAAAATTGGTGTCTCAATTGGCTCGTGAAGAGCTCAAGGTTTCTTCTAACTCAAATGAATTAAATTCATATTCTTTTGATGAGCTACAAGCTGCCTACGATGAATTAGTTTTGGTGTTTGAGACCATGAACTCCAAATATAGAAAAATGATTTCAAAATTTAAACTTGAAAATGATTTTCTTTTGAAAACAAAAACAGATTTTGAAAGCCAAAATGAAATTTTGAAAAAGGATTTAGAGCTTTCAAAAATAAAAATTGAAGGTTTTGAAAAAGAAAATTTTGATTTAAAAGTTAAGCTTGAATTCTTAATAAAAGAAAAAGAAATCATTTTAAATAATTCATTTAGTTCCATAATGGCAAAATGCTCACATTGCCATTATCATGATAATTTGGAACATACTTGTTATTTGAAGAAAGGATAACGTATTAAAATTAGGCAAGTATGGGTTCCTAAAGGAACAAGGGGCATTAAAACTAACGTTCAAGGATCCAAAGCAATTTGGATACCAAAATTTACTTAGATGTCTCTTGTAGGTGTGTGGGAGAAATGGTGATGAAAATGATGATATTCAAGATGCTCTAGCAACACATGAAAAAGTAGTTGGTAACCTCTAAGCTTAATGCTTTTAATTTTGGTTATTTGGTTGCTCATTTGATATTAAGCATGCGTGAGTTTTGGTTTTAAATGATTATGCATCAATGTTTTAATCTCATGTATGTTGAAAAGATGATTCTGATTAGCATTTTAAAGTTATTTTAAGAATTTTTTAGTTCATCATAATTAAATTTTGGTAAAAATTGGTTTTAAATGCAAATGATATATGTCTAACAATTGATATCAACTTTCCAAATACTTTCATTTTACAAAATTTTTGACTTAAATTTGAATGTTTATGCATGTGGTTTTAATGAAAAAGATATATCTTTAACAATTGATATCAAAATTTTTCAAATGCATAACATTTTTGGAAAACTTTATGCATATGATCTTAAATTCAACAATTGGTATTACATAAAGTATTTTAGACTTGGATACATTGAATTTCATGTGCTACTAACATGTTTGTTATTCCTTATTGAAATTCAATTTTGTTTAAGTGTCAAGTTCTTAAAAGCTAAATTTTGTTTGGAATGCATCTATTAAGGGAAAGCTTTGATTTTTCAAATGATTTTTTAAATGTCAAATTTATCACTTACTCTCCAATGTTATTTTAGAACTTTAAAGATTGAATTATTTTTGATAAAACAAAAAGGGGGAGAAGTTTGGTTTGAAAAATTCAATTTTATAATGAAAAAGGGGGAGCTTAACATTTATATATTTTCCAAAAATTTGAAATAATAGGTATCTTTTTAACAATTGATATCCTTTCATTAAAAATTGGTATATTTTTCATTAAACATTTTATTAAGGGGGAGTTTAGCCAAAAACAATTTTTCAAATGTTTTGTTACATCAAAAAGGGGGAGGTTGTTGAAATATGTTTCGATATAACAAATTTAAAGGCAAAATGTTTTTGGACTTGAATTGAATTTATTCAAAGTTTTCAAAAGGTTTCAAAAATAATTCAAAGTCCATTAAAATTGAATTTGAGCAAAAAATCCAGAATGCAAAGAGAGTACAGATACCCCTGAAGTCAAAAATTCCAGAATGCAAAGAGCGTATCGATACTTCCCCAGGGATACTATAACCCCCTACAGGGGTACCCAAACCCCCTGGCTGCAACGGATAGTAACATCTAGTTAATTTGAATTTAATGAAGGAGTACCGATACCCTATGAAGGGGTACCGATACCCCATATACGGGACAGCCTTATTTTATAGGAAATTTAACCCCAAACGACTCCAAAACATCCCAAACGACTATATACTACTTCAAACACATTTCAAGCTATAAATACAAGCTAAGGACACTTGAATAAGCAAGAGAGCAACTATCCAAGCAATCAAACACAAGAGAAGAGTTTTTCATTCTTATTTCATCTTTCTCTTGTAAATATTTTGTTCTTGTGAGCCTAATCTTGTAAACTATTATCTTAGAGAGGTTTTCTTGTTTACATCTTTTATCCTTTTGTAAAAGGGAATTGTTCTAGCTTATCACGTGTAAAAGCTAGGGAAATGATCTAGTTTAGCCCCAAAAAACTAGGGAGTTGTAAGGTTATTTCTTTGTCCTCAAAAGAAATAGCAAATTAGTGAATTTGTTGGAAAATCCTTGGTGAAGATCTACGGTATTGGATGTAGACTTGGTTGAGAAGTCGAACCATTCTAAATCGTTGTGCAAATTTTCTATCTTTCAATCTTCTTACTCCCTAAACACAAAAACCTTATCGACTCCTCTTTACAAACCGTTTGGTTGTCGATTCGATCTTCCAAAAATCCAATCAATTGACATCAGAGCCTAACTCGTTAGAAGGCTTAACATCCTCGAGACGATCCTCGAAAAAGCTCTACCAATTTTTAACACAACCGAGAAGACGACTTCCACCTCCGGTTTGTTCCATATGGAAGACTCCCTACCAAACGACAAGCTTCCATACTTCAATGGAGTCAACTATCGTCATTGGATGAAATTAATGAAGGTATTCATCCAATGCAATGATCTTTATACATTGGATATAATCGAGAACAACTACTCTTCTCCAAAAATGAAGGAGAAGAAGTGGAGTGACAAAGAACGGAAGAAAGCTCAATTTAATGCCAAGGCCATGCACATGGTGTTTTGTGTATTTGGTCCTGAAATCTATGAAGGAGTTTCTTCATGTTCAAGTGTCAAGGAGCTTTGGATTATGCTCGAGGAAATCCAGGGAAACAAAAAAGAAGAACCAACAAAAATGGTGTCTCTATTGGCTCGTGAAGAGCCCAAGGTATCTTCTAACTCAAATGAATTAAATTTATATTATTTTGATGATTTACAAGCTGCCTACAATGAATTATTTTTGGAGTTTGAGAACATGAACTCTAAATATAGAAAAATGATTTCAAAATTTAAACTTGAAAACGATTTTCTTTTGAAAACAAAAATAGATTTTAAAAGCCAAATTGAAATTTTGAAAAAGGATTTAGAGCTTTCAAAAATAAAAATTGAAGGTTTTGAAAAATAATTTTGATTTAAAAGTTAAGCTTCAATGCTTAATAAAAGAAAAAGAAATCATTTTAAATAATTCATTTAGTTCCATAATGGCAAAATGCTCACATTGCCATTATCATGTTCATTTGGAACATACTTGTCATTTGAAGAAACGAAAACGTTTTAAAATTATGCAAGTATGGGTTCTGGAGATAATATCTCAAAAGAAGATGTAGTTCGAGAATATGTAGATATTTTCATCAATTAGTGGACATTTTTACAAAAACATTTCGATAAAGAACGATTTTGGACACTTATGAGAGAATTAGGTCTAACAAACTTGCCTTGATTTTGTGTTTAGAATAAGTTTAGCACTTTTACGAGTAAAAGAAAAATGCATATAAAAAGGACATTTTTAAATGCATTCTATGCTAATAGTTAGGGGGAGTTTATGATATTTAGTGAAAATTAAAAATATGTTCAAATTAGGCTTAAGTGTGATTTGATTGATTGAACATAGTTAAGGTTCGTAATATGAGTTGCCAATACCACTAGAGCTGTTAAATTCTGCATGCAAAGTGTTTAATTATAGATTTTTTACCATTTTGTGCACTTGGTATCGGTAATGGTCATCCAATGCCGATACTACTCTTGCAAGGTATCGATACTACTAGCATAGTATCGATATTGCTATCATCGAGTATCGATACTGTTCTTACAATACTGATACTATTTGAATGAGTATCGATACCATGGTATCGATACTACTCGAAAAATGCCTTGAAGTATCGTACTCCTCGAGGAGTACTGATACTACGTGACTGATTTAGGCTATAAATCCCTAAAATCTTCCTATTTTGCCTAAAATCCCAAATACAAACACTCTCCACCGTTTACTCCTCTCAAAACCCCTTTCTCCACTTTGCCTCAAATCCAACATTTCAAGTCGAAAATCAATCATTTTTCAAACTCAAAATCCTGCTACACTTATCAAATTCTTGCAAACAACAACGCATTCCATTCAATCTGAATTTTCAAGGTAAAATTTTCTAAAACACTATTTTATTGATTTTTAAATCTAGGACTAATTTTAGTTAGTTTTATATTAAATTAGTGAATGGGTATTTTGTAGATTATGGTTTTACACTAGAATATACAACTAATTTTTATCAAAAACACAAGATTTTTAAAAATTTCAAAATTTAAAAAAAAATTGTTCTTGATTTAATTATATTGTTTTTCAAACTTAGTTTTCAAAATAATTTTTCAATTTTACCCATTAGACACTAGTTTTTTTAGAGAACCTTGAATTGAGGACTCATATTGAGTTAAAGGAATATTTGTTGCATACATATGTTGTTTTAATTTGTAGGTTTACCATTCTGATTTTCTAAATCATGGCTCCTAAACGACCTAGGACTTCCACAAGTCATTCAAATCAACCACAAAACCCACCTCCTATTCCACCTCCAAATCCAAATCTAAATGAACCCGAAATGACTCTCATAAATTCTTGTTTCAATGAACCTAACCGTAGAGGTCTCTATAATAGGTACGTTAACTATTTTGAGTCATACAATATTAGGGAAGAACGTCTCCCATCTCTACAGGCTATGGAAGAGATGAAATTCAAATACCTCCCTAGCCTTAAAGCTTGAAAGTTTAATAATCTTTTTAAAGAAAAACTAATTGTCTATCAGCCACTAGTCCGTATTTTATATTCCAATATCACTTGACTTCAAAACGAGTCCCAAACCACCACCGAAAGTATTTGGTCATATCTATTGGGCCAATACATCACCATAGACTCGGACTAAATTGCTAGAGGATTCGGACTAGAGAATAGATGGGTTTATAATGAGAGAGATTTAGTGCCTTCCCCATATGAGGTCAATAAGAATACTAGTGTCTTAGACTATCAATAGTGTTTCCTTCACTTAATGATCTATTGGTGGTTTAGACCATCCGAAGGAAAATACTCCTCATTTTGAGCTATTGACATATAATGGATCCATTGTATCTAGAACAATAATAAAATAAATCTCCCACAAATTATCTTTGGGGAATTAGTAGAAACCGTAAACAACGTACCTTCCAAATGAGTTGAAACTTTAGTTTATGATTGTCTACTTAGTAATATGTTCATCAAAGTCGGTCTTAGGGTAGACCTTGTTATAACCATCCCATTAGGCACCGAAATCAATCTAAAATCTCAACGAAAATTGGTATTGTTGAGTTAATCGATCGAAGAAATAACCAAGAGGGGGTGAATTGACAATAAAAATTTTGGTGTAAGGTTTTACAGAAAATAGAAAATAATTGCACAACGATTTAGAGTGGTTCGACTTTCTCAACCAAAGTCTACGTCCACTACCTTAGCTATCCACACTAAGGATTTTCCACAAATTCAATATTTTGTCTTTATTTTGAGGACAAAGAGTAACCTTACAAAACCCTCAAGAATTATACCCCAAATTCTTGAGAACACTCTCTCCCAAAGAAAATAATACAAATTTAGAAAACTCAGAAAAACCTCACTAGTTATCATGTTTGCACAATTCTTAGAACAAAGAAAGAACACTCAAGAATAATACAATTGAGAACAATAAGTGTTCTTGAAAGCAAAAATGAATATTGAATGAAATAGGCTTGAAAATGCTCAAACTTGAGGTTTAATGCTTTCTCTTTGATTCTCCATCAATTCTTGTTGATTGTTATTGATCAATGGCTCCTAAGCTTGTTTCAATACACCTTGAATCACTTCTGAACATTGGGGATCATTAGTGAAGTCAATAGAGTCGTTATTGTGTGAAAACAATTAATAAAACAATTGAGAAGCATGGGGGTATTGATACCTATCCATAGGGTATCGTTACATGCAGTGTAAAATGCAAATATTTCGATTGTTATGGACTAGGGGTATCGGTACCATCCGAGCATTCTGTTTTTCTTGGAACCAAAATTGTCATGGGGGTATCAGTACTATCTGAGGGGGTACCGGTACCATCCAGGCAATCTAGTTTTTCTTGAAGCCCTTCTATTTAAAAATAGTTTTTTGCTCGATTTAGGCTCGAAATACTTTGTAATATTTATTTTAAAAATATTTTGAGATTAAAACATAATTTTACACTTTTTTACATTTGAAAACCTTGAAGTAATATTTTGATATTCAAATGGTTTAATCGAATATACATTTGAAAATGATTATAAAATCTTAAAGTCCAATAACATTTAATTTTTAATACCGAAACATCAAAAATGTTTTAAACAGTCTCCCCCTTTTTGATATAACAAAACATTTAGTAATTTTAAGATTTTCTAATTGAAAATTGTTTTAGAAACCATGTTTTGAAAGATTATTACCCCCTTACTCTAACACTTCTCCCCCTTTTTGTTAAATTAACAAAACTCTATAAATATTTTAAACAAGGATTTTGAAAAATTTAGCCAATTGAAATTTAAAAAGTTAAAGCTGAAGATGCTAAGAACACAATTAAGAGAAATGTTAGCCATTAGTTTCATAAATCAATATTCATAAATAATGTGCACGGGAAAATTGGTCATATTAATCTAAAATGTAGATGATGCAAATACTAATAGACATTAAGCTTAAATTAAAAATTCAAACCAAATATATATAAACATGGAAGTTCAAATATCCAAATCATCCATAACAAATTCAAGCATCCAATCCAAAAACATAAAAAGGCTTTAACAATTCAACATAAAAATCCTAAGTTCAATCCAAGCAAAAGAAAAGCAAAGCAAGGCAAGGTCTAATCCATATAAGGATCAAGAGGAGGATGGGGATAACATGCTCGCATTCCAAGTGTGAGAGTGTCTAAACATTCGTTCATCTCCCGTTGCTGAGCCTCTATTACAGTGAGATGAGACTCTATGGATGCAAAACTTATATCAAATGACTTTAAGAATGATAAAAAATATGGAGGTGTTTGATCCTATTGTTGTGCCGGTGCGTCCTTGGGTGCTTCATCATCAATATCGTCGATATCTTGCATTAGTTACTGAATCTCCAGATCATCGTCTACTGCTGGTGCTGGAGGAGGAGGAGCTCGTGAAGAGCTAGCTCCCGGTGTTTTCTCAGTGGATAGAACCAATTGGGTTGTTTTCGTATCCTTTTTCCATCCCGATTTCTTTAAAGATGTCAAATTTATTTGGTTTTTGAGAGGGATGGCTACATCAAGATGTACTCTTGGCTCAGCTTTGGTAAACAGGTTACTCAGAAGACAACCGTAAACTAGAGTTTCACAAAGCTTTTTATTAGGGACAAGGTTTACGGTTTCAACAAGTTCGGCAAATATAATTTGAGGTAGGTTAATTTTCCTATTATTCTGGATACAATATATCCACCAAAGATCTAAGGCTCTAAAAGTGAAGTATTTGCCTCCTGATGGTCTACACCACCAAGAGATCATCAGATGAAGAAAACGATTTTGGAGATCTAACACACTCGCACTAAACCTAACCTTGAAAGGAGAACCTACTATTTCCTTTTCATTATATAAGTCGTCATTATCTAATCCTAATGCATTAGCAATGTATTCGGAATCAATATGGATGAATCGACCTAGAAGATAGGATCGAATTCTTATTGTTTCGATTCTAGCTCGGTTTTGAATACAAATGGAATTGAAATAGAAAATTCGAACGAGTTGTTTGTAAAATATTGGTTCGAGATGAAAAAGTTTATCAAATTTCCAAGCTTCGAGAGTATGAAGATATCTAAAGTTTATTTCTTGCATAGCACGAATAGAAGGAATGCGTTCTTCCCAAATTTTATATGACTCAAAATACTGAGAATACCTAAAGAAGATATTTTTTCTACGACCGTGTTCATTAAAGCACGGATTTCGAATAGTCATTTTAGGATCATCAGGATTAGGAATTTGTTGAATAGGAGGTGGATTGAGAGGTGGGTTAGGTGAATGGTTTTTACGAGTAGAGGATGTCCTAGGGCATTTTTGAGACATGATTAAGAAATCGGAAGAGTAACTTGCAAATTTAAAACATACGTATGCAATATAATCAATTCCCAAAACTCGAATTAGTCCTCAATATTTCAAGGTTCTCTAATAATTATAATGGGCAAATTTTGAAAACAATGTTCCAAAATCAATGTGTAGTTTTCAAAACAATATAATTAAATCAAAAACAACAAATTTAAGATTAAAACAAATTTTTTTTATTTCAAAAAATTTAAAAAATGATCAAATCTGGTGTTTATGATGAAATTAGTTGTAGATTCTTGTTCTAAACCAAAATTTAAGTGATGGACGATCACCATTTCAACCTAGAACCAATCAAAACTAGTCATATGTTCAAAAATCACTAAAATAGAGTTTTTTAGAAAAGTTACCTTGAAATTTGAAGATTGAGTGGATTTTAATGTTGTTTGTACGAAATAAATTATGCTAGAAGGTTTAAGAGTTGAAAACTGAGTGAAATCCAACTTGAAACGTTGATTTTGAGGCAATGTAGATATTAGGGGCGAGAGGAGGAGGTACACGATGTGAGAAGAGAGAATAGAGGGTTTTGAAATAAAATATGGTTCTGGGCATTAATAACCATAACCCGTGAAGGGTATTGGTACCCTAATGGGGGTATCTATACCCATTCAAAGATGGTATCGGTACCCATGGAAAGGGGGTATCGATACATAGCGTGTAGAAATTTAAAAAATATGTATTTAAACACTCAAAATGCTAAATTAATTATCTCTAGTGGTATTGGCAACTCATTTTATGAAAATTAACTATGTTCAATCAATCAAATCTAACCTTAATCATAATTTTAAACATATAATTAATTTTCTCTAAGAGTCATAAACTCCCCCTAATTAATAGCAAATAATGCAATCAAACATATTATTTTTATAAGCATTTTCCAAAAATTAATTAAAAGTGCTAAAAATATTTTAAACACTAAGTCAAGGTAGGTTGGTCAAACCTAATTCTGTTCTAAGTGTCCAAAATCTTTCTTTATCCAAAGGTTTTGTAAAAATGACCACTAATTGGTGCAAAGTATCAACAAATTCTAGAACTATATATTCTTTAGCGACATGATCCCTAATGAAATGATGTCTAATTTCAATGTGCTTAGTTCTAGAGTGTTGGATGGGATTTTTAGTGAGACAAATAGCACTAGTATTGTCACACTTGATAGGTATGGTACTAACTTCAATTCCACAATCTAAAAGTTATTGTTTCATCCACAAAACTTGTGCACAACAACTAACAGCTGAAATTTATTCTGCTTCAGTGGTAGATAATGCAACACAATTTTGTTTCTTTGAAAACTATGAAATCATCATATTTCCTATGAATTGGCAAGTACTGGAGGTGCTTTTCCTATCTATTTTTTCATCCTCCATAATCCACATCAGAGAAGGCATGCAAGCTAAAGCTAGAGACTCTAGGATACCAAAGTCCTAAACTAGGAGTGTCCTTAAGGTATATAAAGATTCTCTTAAAAAAGCTAGTAAATGTGAGTCCTTAGGGCATGATTGAAATCTAGTACATAAGCAAACACTAAACATAATGTCTGGTCTACTTGTCGTTAGATAAAGCAAAGAGCCAATCATTGACCTATACAATTTAACATCCATACATTTACCTCCTTTATCTTTGTCAAGCTTTGTTGATGAGCTCATTGGAGTGACATGAGGTTTCCCATTTTTCAATCCAAATTTCTTAAGCATATCCTTGACGTATTTTGCTTGATTGATGAAGATGCCATATTTTCTTTGCTTTATTTGGAGTCCCAAGAAAAATGAGAGCTCCCCCATCATGCTCATCTCGAATTCACTCTGCATTACCTTAGAAAATTCTTGGCAAAGAACATCATTAGTTGAACCAAATATTATATCATCAACATAAATTTGAACTACTAATAAATCTTTACCTTTATGCTTTAAAAACAATGTAGTGTCAACCTTCCCTTTTGAAAAACCTTTTTCAATTAAAAAATTTGATAATCTTTCATACCAAGCTCCGTGAGCTTGTTTTAAACCATAAAGAGATTTTGTCAATTTAAAAACAAGATCTGGAAATTTTGAATCTTCAAAACAAGGAGGTTGTTCCACATACACTTCTTATTTTATAAAACCATTTAAAAATGCACTTTTAACATCCATTTGATATAATTTAAATCCATGAAAACATGCAAATGCTAATAACATTCTAATTGCTTCCATCCTAGCTACGGGAGCGTACGTTTCATCATAATCTACGACATTTTCCTGTGTATAGCCTTGAGCAACAAGTCTAGCCTTGTTTCTCACTATATTACCACTTTCATCAAGCTTATTCCTAAATACCCATCTAGTACCTACTGTAGATTTATTACTAGGCCTTTCGACTAATGTCCATACTCTACTTCTCTCAAATTGATTTAACTCTTCTTTCATAGCCATAATCCAATGTTCATCATTTAATGCTTCTTTAATATTCTTAGGCTCTATGCATGAGATAAATACAATATAATTACAAATATTTATAAGAGAAGATCGAGTTGTTACCCCTTTGGATGGATCACCTATTATTTTACCATCCTTGACATAGTTGTATTCTCTTGGGTAAGAGACTTCCCTTTTTTCAATGGTTGGATTCTCGAGAACATCATGAGTTTCCTCATCTTTTGTTTCATCTTTTGATGATGTTTCTTCAACGTTATGTCTAACGTCATTTGTGTTTACAATACATACATCAACATTCACACAAGAATCCTTCATTGGAGGAGTATTATCATAGAAAACAACATGTATAGACTCTTCTACCACTAAAGTTCTTTTATTAAATACCCGATAAGCTTTAGAATTTAAGATATAACCCAGAAAAATTCCTTCATCACTTTTAGCATCAAATTTGCTAAGATTTTCATTACTGTTGTTTAAAACAAAACATTTACATCCAAAAGGATGAAAATAGCTAATGTTAGGCTTTTTCTTTTTGAAAAGTTCATATGGACTTTTCTTTAAAATTGGCTTAATCATTACTCAATTTATAAAATAACAAGCGGCATTTGTGGCTTTCGCCTAAAAATATTTTGGTAAATTATTTTCACAAAGCATGGTTCTAATCATTTCTACTAAAGTTCAATTTTTTCTCTCAATAACTCCATTTTGTTGAGGGTTTCTAGGTGATGAAAAATTATGATTAATACCATTAGAATTATAAAACTCAGTAAATCCAAGATTTTTAAATTCAGTACCTTGATCACTCTTAACTCTAGTTATAAAGTAACCTTTTTCATTTTGGATTACTTTTGAAAACATGATGAATTTTTCTAATGATTCATCTTTAGTACTTAAGAATAGAACCCAAGTATATCTCGAATAGTCATCTACCAATACAAAGCAATATTGTTTTCCACCCAAGCTAATAGTCCTAATTGGCCCAAAAAGATCTATATGGATCAATTGCAATGCTCTACTAGTTGATACATCATTAATGGACTTATAGGAAGCTCTATGTTGTTTTCCTTTAGCATAAGCATCACAAATTTTATCATTATCAAATTTTAGTTTTGGCAACCCTCTTACTAAATCTCCTTGAATTAGTCGTTGTAAAACACTCATGCTAGTATGTCCTAGTCTCCTATGCCATAACCATCTTTCATGTTCATCCTTAACAACTAGGCATAAATTAGTCATATTAATATAATCTAAATGCACCGTGTAAATGTTTCCTATTATTTGACCAACAAGCATAATCTGATTAGATGCAATGTCAATGACTTTACAACCATTTGATTCAAATAAGACATTGTATCATTTATCACAAAATTGACTAATACTCAATAGATTATACTTTAATCCATTCACATATAAAACATTTTGAATTTGTATGGAAGAGGTATTACCTATTGTACCTATACCTTCAACGTGACCTTTTGAATTATCACCAAAAGTCAACTCTCCTTCATTTTTTCATTAAGATCGATGAACCGACTCTTGTCTCCAGTCATGTATCTTGAGAATCCACTATCAAGGTACCATGAGTTTGAATTAGTTTCCCATACCTTGTAGCAATGCACCTTTTCCTACAAACATAGATTAATTTCTAAATTTTGGTACCCAAATTGTTTTAGGTCCATATTCATTAGTTTCCAAAATTCTAGTCCCCTTGGGTATCCATTTGTGTAGGATATCCTTATCTTTAGTAGTAATGAGTTCTTTAGGAACCCATATACTTCTAACGATTTTTCCATTTGAGGTTCTTTGGGGACCTATATGATTGTAGTTTCTACAACTTTTTCTAACAAAGTTGGATTTTGAATTCTCTCCTTTTTCAAAATGTTTTGTTCCAACTTTATTAAAAGAAGTTTTAAGATCATCAAGTTTCTTCTGATGATCATCATGAACTTTTGAAAGTAAGTTATGCAAATCAGTATTTTTCTTTTCAAAATATTTAATTTTGATTTCTAATTCGTTAATCTTACTTTCAAGATCATTGTTGGTTTTGGACATAAGACTATTTTCATTTTTCAATTTTGAAATATCATTTTTGTATTTTGAAAATAAAGTCTTATTATCCGAAGCCAACCCATTATAATCCTCTAATAACTCATCATAAGATAAATCATCTGAATCAAATGAGTTAGAGGTTACCTCAGAGTTTTCCCCGATGGCCATTAAGCACAAGTTTGCTACTTCTTGTTCCTCTTCATCGGAACCTTCCTCATCGCTCCATGTAGCTACATGAGCCTTGTTATTTTTCTTGGATTGACTTTTTTCTTCAATTATAGGCAATCGTATTTGACAAGACCTGACTTTTTGCACTCATAGCAAATAAAAGGGTATTTCTCATTCGATTCATTCTTGAAGCCTTCATTTCATTTGAATTTTCTTCCTCGGTTGAGCCTCATTAATTTTCTGAATCGTTTGGCAAATAATGCCATTTCCTTATCATCGTCATCTTTATCTGAATCACTCTTATTTTTTATGGATTTGAGAGCAAATCTCACGTTCTTCTTTTCCTCATTCTCCTTCTTTGTCTCGTCAATCTTCTAGAGGTCTACCTCATCTTGAAGAATCATTTCATGAGTGAGGAGAGAACCAATTAACTATTCGAGAGTTAAAAGCTTTATGTTTTTAGCCTCGATGATTGTCGTCTTCTTTGATTGCCAATATTTTGGAAGAGAATAAACTAACTTCCTCACAAGTTTTTTTGTTTGGAATGATCTCTCCATATGATTTGAGACCATTGACAATCATGGAAAATCTATCCGTCATAGCTTTGATATCTTCATCCGGTTTCATCCTGAAATTTTCATAGCTATGAGTTAGAAGACTAATTTTAGATTCTTTTACCTCATTTGTGCCCTCATGAGTGACTTGAAGTTTATCCCTTATCTTCTTTGCAGTTGTACAAGATGAAACTCTTTCGTATTTACCCGGTCCAAGAGCACAAAAAATATTATGGATAGATTTTGAGTTGAGCTGGAATATTCTTTTCTCTGCTTTACTCCACAATCTTGAATGATTGGAAAGAATGAAGTATCTGTCTTCTATGATAGTCCATGCTCAAATGTCACTTGATTGAATAAAATAACTCATTCTATTCTTCCAATAAGCATAATTAGCTCCATTAAAGAAAGAAGGCTTATTGATGGGCATAGAGTCAAGAACGAAGTCAGAATTCGAAGTGGAGGCCATTGATGACTTGAATATCAATATAACTCTTTCTGAATTGACTCAAGAGGTGATTAAACCTTCAAATGAGTGAGGCTCTGATACCAATTGTTGAGTTAATCGATCGATGAAATAGCAAAGAGGGGGTGAATTCGCAATAAAAAGTTTGGTAGAAGCTTTTGCAGAAACTAGAAAATAATTACATAGCGATTTAGAGTGGTTTGACTTTCTCAACCAAAGTCTATGTCCCCTACCTTAGCTATCCACACTAAGAATTTTCCATAAATTCACTCATTTGTCTTTCTTTTGATGGCAAAGAGTATCCTTACAAAACCCTCAAGAATTATACCCCAAATTCTTGAGAACACTCTTTCCCAAGGAGAACAACACAAATTTCGCAAACTCACAGAAAAACCTCACTAGGTAAGATGTATGCACAATTCTTAGAACAAAGAAAGAACACTCAAGAATAATACAATTGAGCACAATAAGTGTTCTTGAAAGAAAAACTGAATATTGAATGAAATAGGCTTGAAAATGCTCAAACTTGAGGTTTGATGCTTCTCTTTGATTCTCTCTCAATTCTTGTTGATTGTTATTGATCAATGGCCCCTAAGCTTATTTAAATACTCTTTGACTCACTTTTGAACGTTGGGGATCATTGGTGAAGTCAATAGAGCCGTTATTGTTTGAAAACAATTAATAAAACAGTTGAGGAGCGTGGGGGTATCGATACCTATCCATAGGGTATCGGTACTTGTAGTGTAAAATTCAAAAATTTAGACTATTATGGACAAGGGGTATCGGTACCATCCAGGGAGGTATCAGTACGATCCAAACATTCTGTTTTTTCAGAACCAAAATTGTCATGGGGGTATCGGTACCATCTGAGGGGGTACCGGTACTTTCTGGGCAATCTGGTATTTCTTGAAGGCTTTCTATTTGAAAATTATTTTTGGCTCGATTTAGGCTCAAAATATTTTGTAATATTTATTTTAAAAATATTTTGAGATTAAAACATAATTTTACGATTTTTGAAATTTGAAATTTGAAAAACTTGTTGTAATATTTTGATATTCAAATGGTTTATTCGAATATACATTTGAAAATGATTATAAAATCTTAAAATCCAATAACATTTAATTTGTTATATAAAAACATCACAATGTTTTAAACAGGTATGGACAGGAGAAAAAGACAATTGGGTTCGAACGACAAAGAAAACTCTTGGTGCTAGTTCATCACTAGCAGCTTCGGCTCAAGATGAGCATGTAAATCAACCCATAGATGAGCCAGCTAGGAAAGGTAGCTCAATGCCTCTATATTTTTAGTTGTTTATGGAGACATTGGACTTATGGTTCGTATTTTTGGAGTCTCATTTGACTGCAATGGGAACTCAACAGTTGGAAAATCAAAGGGAAATTTGAGCTCAACGCAAAGCAATGGATAATAGATTCAATGTAGTAGATGAGAGGCTCGACGTACTCACTCGCGATGTTGCTTTCCTTAGAGCACACCAATCAAAACCTGACCCTCCTATGGATGATTGACCTATCTTGCTAGCTTTCTTAGGTTGAACTGTGTCTATGAACCTATACATTGTCTTAACATTTTGATACTTTCTGGATTTAGTTATTTATGTTTGAATATTTAGGATTTTTGTGTTTTTGAATGATTGATTAGTTTTATTTTGAACTTAATTGAATATTTATGTTGATTTCATTAGTTCTTGCATTACATCATAGTGAATCTTAATCCCAATCCCAATTGCATTTTGAATATGAATATTAAAAATATTGCTTAACATTTCTCTTGCCTTTCATGATCTTAACAACTATATATATACACCTTATGGCTATCCTTTTTATAATATATAGAGTCTTTTTGATTTAACAAAAAGGAGAGAAAATCTCAAAGTAAGGGGGAGTAAATTTTTCATAAGAAAATCTTAAAATTTCTAAAATGTTTTGATATATTAAAAAGGGTGAGATTTTTGAAAACATGTTGATATTTCAATATAACAAATAAATATGTTAATGAATTTTAGGATTTTATATTCGATTTCAAATATAATATTCGATTTAATTATTCGAATATTACAAATAGTACTCCAAGTTTTAAAATGTCATATTTTAGTCATTACTTAAATGAAAAATTGAGTTACACTCTAAAAACAGTTTTGAAATAATTTTTACAAAGTGTTTCGAACATTAATAGAGTCTAAATTAAGATTTCATTAGGGTAGTACCGATATTGCCTTATCAGTATCGATAATCCTTACATCAAATGTAAAAAGGGTACCGATAACCTACACGATATCAATACCATTACCTATAGTTGTACCGATACCATGATCATGGTACTGTTACTACCCCTTTAGTTTTGACTCCGAGAAATAACAACATGAAAATATGGTACCGATACCATGACCGGTATTGATACTACTTTGCATAGTAGTATGGATACTCCTTGGGCGGTATCGATACTACTACACATAGTAGTATCGATACTCCTTGAGAGGTATCGATATTGTTGGGTTGCAACGGTCGAAATATTTGAATTTATAACAGGTAGTATCGATACCCATAAGTGGAGTATCGATACCCATACGCTCCCAACAACTTTTTGAAGTGGAAAACATACAACGAAGGCTCTATTGACTGAATGATCATCCCCAACGTTTAGAATTCATTTAAGGAACACAATTTGTGCTCATTTGTATTTATTTCTTGAGTGATCTTGTTTGTTTTGAATTGTAAAAAAAAATCTTACCTTGTGAGGTTTTTCTTCTAAGTTTGAGAAATTTGTAATTTTCTCTTTGGGAGAGAGTGTCTCAAGAATTTGGGGTATAATTCTTGAGGGAGTTGTAAGGTTACTCTTTGTCCTCAAAAGAAAGACAAATTAGTGAATTTGTGGAAAATCCTTAGTGTGGATAGCTAAGATAGTGGACGTAGACTTTGGTTGAGAAAGTCGAACCACTCTAAATCGTTGTACAAATATTTTTATTTTATGTCAAGCTTCCACCAAAATTTTAATTGCCAATTCACCCCGTCTTGGCTATTTTATCCTATCGATTGACTCAACAATTTCTTAACACAAATAGGTAAAATTTTGTTTCTTTCATAAGTTTCCAATTTTAATATTTATTATAGAATGATTAATCTAAGAATATAAAAGTATAATGTTTTGACTTTTATTTTAAATTTGATTTCAGGCAATCATGGGTAGTTATGCTCTATTTAATACAATAAATAATTATCTAATATAAATAATTTAATTTCATAAAATCAAAGGGTAATAATTAATAATATTATAGTCTTTGTCTACACGTATACAAACCAACTAGAAATCCTAAACAATAGTAGGGTGTCATTACTAAGACCTGTAAATATTTCTTGATGATTGATGCCAATCATAGCTCCTTACTCCTCTCATTATCTTTTATCTATGTGTGAAAATCATCACACACTAAGTATACACTTAGTAAGGCAATCATAGAAATATTCAAAGCAATGCAACACATGAGTATAAATGCATTATAAAAAACTTTAACTGCATTCCAACCATGCTACCACATGTTAACATGATATAACCAGATATAAAATTTCTTTATAATATAATTGCCTTTTATTCGATAAGCTTATAAGCTTATTCACCTGTTAATAATTTATTATCCAATAAACCATAACCCAAATATATATTTTTGAGAAGACCCAGGTACGAAAGTCAAATATGCACCGGAGTGCTAAACCGATATGACACATGAGGTTGTGCCCACCATCAGTACTAGGTATCCTTTAATCATATCTTGGCAATTTGCACTACCTTCAAAGAAAAATTATTATGTATTAATTCACACACTTAAAAATTATTCCATTTATAATAATAAAAACTAGACTCGATTACAAATATAACCATGTAAGGAAATTATTATAGTTCAAATTGTACAATTTATGGTGAATTTTCAAAGTTGACTTACAAAAGTTATTTTGAGCATAATCTGTTGCTTTATTTTCTAACCTATCTTCGATTAAAAATCCATATATTTTTGTATACTCCTTTAAATCAATAACCATTTTTTTAAAACAAAACTAGTTTGCTATACAAATCCAATGGTACAAAAATCATCATTCAATCATTTTTGTAGTATTTATGGTGATTTTCTAAACTTAATTTTCAGATCACAAATCTAGGCATATTTCACTAATTCTATTAGCTCATCAAATGCACATATATGTATAAAACACAAAGTCACTCAATCTTCGAAGTGCCTTCTTACAATAGCAACTCTTTCACTGGCTCGTCGCATGCCAATGTTTACTCGATAACTTGAATACAAATTAAATATGCACTCACTTGTTCTCTTTAACTTAAAAAGCTTCCTTAGAAACTCCCATTTCATCCTTAAGCTTCTCCTTAGCTTTAGTATTGTTTGATCTTGGTTTCAAGCACATAATCCAAATGAGCATCATTACAAAACATATACAATTCAAACCACATGCTAGAATCTTACTAACATAGCCATACATTAGAAAATAGATTCCTAACGAATCTTTCGATGCTCATTCGATACAAATTCCTCCTCACAAGATTAATGTTGACATTAACACCTCTACTTGACCGTTCAAGTTTTTTTTATCCAAACATCATATAGAATTTTCACTTGAGTTCCCAACTTTTCCATATTTGTGATTTAATCCTCAACTTTTACCAACATTCTAATGTAGCCCAATTTCACATTCTAACATCAATTTCAACACTCTAACATTAATATACAACATAGTACAATACCTATTAAACAATTACACATTGGTCCCATAATTTTCCATAATTAACGAATAGGTCGCCAACTTTCACAATTTTACTAATTGGTCCAAATAACTTTCAAAATCTTGTATAATCTTTCTACATCATTTCCAAACCATTCATAATTTTTCCATAATTTTTCTCATCCTTAAACATCATGGTCGAAGGTTTTAGGGCTAGGGCTCCATGATTTTCACTTGATTTCAATTGAGCCAATCATGGAATCAACCTCTAATCGTCATTTCCAAGTCTTTACAATTAACTCGCTAACTAAATTTCATTAAAACACAAACTTGCCTAAACTTAGGGTTTAGGCTAAATACATAAGAAACATCTTTAGGTGGTTATAATTATCAACCAAACTTGTAAATGTTTCTACAGCATTAAAAACCTCAAAATATATCACCAATTCATAAACCCTAACATGTTAATAAACCCTAAAATTTGAGAACTGAGCACACAAGCAATATTAGTAGGCAATAATGGTATCAAATGATAGAGCTCTTCGAATAAAACAATTTTCTATTTTGCCTTAATTAAAAAACCAAAGGAAATTTCTCAAAATGAAATATAAATTTTATCTCACCTAGGGTTGGAGCTCACGATATGGAGGATGAATATGGCCAAGCTTTAATGAAATTTCTAGTTAATTTCATGTTAATTTGTCACTTTTGTAAGCTTAAATGAATTTAAATTTCAATTAATAGGAAATTACAAATTTACCCTTAATAAAACATGATAATTACATCCATACAAAGAGAAATGTTAGTTATCATATTCCCAAAGGCAGAGATGAACAAATTATCATGCCCTTTACAACTTTGCCCATGTACTTTTCCAAAAAAATCAATCTTGTAATTTTCATCCAATGGTCCAAATTGAACATGGAAATAATTTCTCAAATCCAATGATCCATATTATTTTCCATCATTTTAAAATGTGTAAATAATATTTATAAGCTTAATTTAATATTATTAAAATTATATTCAAATTTCTATTCGATATGATTTACCAAATTTTGTCGGGCTTTAACAGTTTATAACTTTTAAGATAAATTCTTGATTAAAAATATGATTCTCACCAAAATGTAATTCTTGGGGGTGAACTATTCATTTTTAAAATCAAACACGTAAATTTTGAAAATTACCCTTTTGGTCATTAAACTTTTCCAAACTTTATACTTTACCACTAAACTTTTAAAATTTACATTTTGGTCACTAACTAAAATTTTGGGGTATTATAATCCTCCCCCTTAAGAAAATTTGTCCTTGAATTTTTAGTATGTACATGCTGTGTATAGATGAAAATACTTTTTTAATATCCTACTTTATTTTCCAATTAGCTTTTTCAACCTTTGATTTCTTTAACGAACTTTAATAAATATTGATTTCATAAGTCAAATTCTGACAAAATCTTAATATCCTCCATTGCGATAACATGGGAAGAATTTGTTCGGTCTTTAAAAAAACTTATCACCATTTTAATAGAATATATCTTTACTTTTTAAATCTGAATAAGACTTTTGTTGATCGACATCTATCATGGGATTATCTTAAATAATCATGACCTGTTACAAAGTCCATTATAACTCATTACTATTCCCACTAAGGGATAGAAAACGATTACAATAATTGAGAAGGCATGTGATTTTCTTCTTTAACTTATTAACATAATAGGCATTTCAAAATAAACTCCGTGATAGCTCTTATAATACATGCTAATAATATCCCCTTTTTCCTCGATAATACAAGCATCCATCAGACTTAACTTGAAGGCCTTTGGTTTTAAGTTTTCCCACTTGTTCTATCTTAGAAAAACACAACAATTTTCATATTTTCTTTGAACATCATTAACTTGATCTTGCAACATAAACTTTAACTTTAATGTTACAATCAGAACACCATCTTTTGTCAAAGACTATCATGTATTCAAGAATATAATAATAAAAATGTATTTTGGCTTTATCATATCAACTCCCGCGTTAGCCTTTCCTGATTGTAGTCGATAAGCACATCATCACTTTTTCAAGAATTCAATTCATTTCCTTTATTTTCACTCATTCGAGATAACACACACTTTTGTCTTTTGAGATCTATATAGATATAGTGTCCCTCACCATATAGATAGTGGCGTTATATCAATGAAGTAAACATAACTGTTGCCAAGTTGCTTTGAATCATAAGCCTTAACTTGTCATCTTGCATGAGCATGTATCCCAAACCATTATGAGATACATTACTATAAATCACATAATGATATTTTCCAAATTCTGATTACACTGACCTTGGACCTTATGATAGTATTATTTTTAACATCTCGAAGTTTTATTGTCACTTATCACTCCAAATGAATCACACATATTTCCTCAGTAGCTTGGTCATAGGGAAGACAATAATCGAAAAGTTCTTTATTAACCTTGGATAGTAACCATTAAATCCCAAGTACTTTGAAATTTGGAAACATTTTTTGGACTTTATAATTCGAATATGACTTTTTCTTCCTTGTTATATATTATTATCCCCTTAGCTAAGACCACATGGCCTAAGAATACAACCTTAGACAATTAACATTACACTTTGTCAACTTAGCATACAAATTTTCTCCCAAGGAGTTGGAAGAGCTATACAAAGATATGCATCGTGTTCTTCCTTTGTCTTGCAAAAGATAAAAATAACATCAATGGACACTACCACTATTAATTCAAGTATAACTAAAATACTTAGCTTATCAAATCCATAAATGTCGCAGGAAATATTCCTTAAATGAAACGACATTGCCATAAACTTGTAATGACCATAATGAATTCTGAAAACTATCTTAGGATGATTTTTTCCTTGTCTTTAACTAATGATATCCAGATAGGAGATCAGTCTTGGGAAACATTAATGTACCTTTTAATTGATCAAAATATCATCAATCATTGGAAGAGGATTCATGTTCTTCGTTGTTATCTTATTTTGGCTAACGATAATACATGCATTATTACATAGACCCATCTTTCTTTTTCATGATAACACTGATGTATCCCAGATGACACGCTTAGGCTTGTAAATCCCCGATCTTAACAACTCTACTAACTATTCCTTTAATGAAACACCTTTAACTCGTAAACGTGTACTATTACGAGTTAAAAATGTCACATTAAATATCCAAAACATTTCTTAACCCAAAATGGGTAAAATTTTATTACTTTCATTCCAAATCTTAGCATTTATTATAAAATTGTTAATCAGATAAAATCAAAATATAACTTTTTTTTATTTCAAATCCAATTTCAGATAGTAGTAGACAATTCTACTTTGTTTCATATAATAAATAATTGTCTAACATAAATAATTTAATCACATAAAATCGAAAAGTAATATTTAAAAATATTACAGACTTTTTTCTACACGTATACATGCTAGCTAGAATTACAAACCAATAGTAGGATGTCATTACAGATATTTGTAAATATTCCTTTATACACGCTATGTATACACATAGTGCAAAAATCATAGAAATATTCAAGGCAATGCAAAACATAATTTAAACAGTAATAATATTCAATTCACTATGATCACATTACTTGTATTTTCAATCATGCTACTAATATTAACATGATATGAATCACATAAAAATTTATATACTTTCGATTTATTCCATAAGCTCAAAGCTTATTCACGTGTTTATCATTTATTAATCAATAAAACATAGCCCAATTTAAACCTTAAGGACCCTATCTACGTGAATCACACCGAATTGCTTACACATAAAGTTATACCCATTATATGCATTGAAGTGCTTACACATAGGGTCATGCCCACCATATGCACCGAAGTGCTTATCCGATATGTAGTAGTTACTAGCCTTTGTGGCATGCCAGCCATACCCTGTCCTTCAATGACCCACTTGGGCATATAGTCTATATTTATTTATTCCATCCATGGAAAAGTATATTTAATACAATTTAGCATTGGGCACTTCATACTTTAAATAACATTCGCAATAAACATCATATATATTCATGATAAACATCATATATAATAAACAATGATCAATGTATTTTATATTCAACATTTGACATATTAAAACATGTCAAATATATGATAAATGACATAAATAGCATGCAAATATAAATAAGGTATATTTATCGCAAGTCCTACCCGACGATGTATAATGTTATGTATGCATTGCATTCACCATGACTTTTTATATACAAGTCAAAATATAAGTTGCACTAAGCTTTAACTTGATCATTTCTTTTTTATTTGATTTGATTCCAAATTTTATCACAATTTCATATTTTATATTAATACAACACTTAAAAATTATTTTGTTTATACTAATGGAAACTAGACTCGAATATGAATCCAACCTTCTAAGTCATTTCTTCTATTTCAATTTGTACAATTTATAGTGAATTTTCAAAGTTGACCTATAGATGTTGTTTTGAGCATAATCTACTGTTATGTTTTCTGACCTATCCTCAATTAAAAATTCATATATATTTTCTATACTCTACAAATCAATATCCATTTGTTTTAAACAAAACTAGACTAATATAAGAATTTAAAAGTATAAAAATCATCCTCTAATCATTTATTTGGAATTATGGTGATTTCCTAAACTTATTGTTCATATCACAAATCTAGGCAGTTTTCGCCAATTCCCATTTTTAGTTTATTGACTAACTATATTAGCTCACCAAATGCATATATATGCATAAAACACAAATCACATAACAATTAGGAGTCACTTCTTACTATAGTAACTCTTCATTGGCTCATCAAAAGCCAATGTTTATTCGATAACATAAGTACAAATTAAATTTGCACTCACCTGGTATCCTTACCTTGCAAATCTTCCTTAGAAATTCACATTTCATCTTTAAGCTTCTCCTTAGCTTTAATATTTTTTATCTTGATTTCATGCACACAATCTAAATGATCATCATTTCAAAACATATAGGATTCAAACCACATGTTAGAATCTTACTAACATAGGCATATATTAGAAAATAAATTCCTAATAAATATTTCGATTTTCAACCGATACAAATTATATGTCACATCATAAATGTTGACTTTTACACTTCAAGTTGACTATTTAAATTCCATTTTATCCAAATTTATCCAAACTTCACATAAAATTTTCACTTAAGTTCCCAATTTTTTCCATATCTGTGATTTGAACCACAACTTTTACCAACTTTCCAAATTAATCCAATTTCTCATTATAACATCAATTTATACACTATAGCATTAATTTCCAGCATAGTACATCAACTATTGAACAACTAGACATTGATCCCATAATTTTCCATAATTGTCTATAAGTCCCCCAACTTTCACAAAATTACACAAGGGACCCTATAACTTTCCAAGGATTATAGAATCCTTTCTACATCATTTCCAACCCTTAATAATTTTCCACAGATTTTCTCATCCTTAATTCTCATGGTCAAATACTTCAAGGTTAGGGCTTCATATTTTCATTTGATTTCAACTGATTCAAGTATGAAATCAACATTTCAAAATATCTACAATCAAAACCCTAACTTAATTTTATCGAACCATAATTTTCCACAATGCTAGTGTTTAGGTCGAATGCAACATACCAAGTTATAGATGAATTTAAACATCAATCGAGCTTGGAAGTGATTCTATGACATCAATAACCTCAAAATCCATCATCAATTCATAAATCCTAACATTGACATAAACCCCAAAATTTGGGATCATTGAACTAAAGCAATATTAGCATGCAATAATGGTACCAAATGATAGAGCTCTTCGAATAGAACAATTTTGTATTTCACATCATAATCCAAAACCTAAAGGAAATTGCTCAAAAATGAAAAATATATTTTATCTCACCTACGGTATGGAAGAGCACAAATAGAGCTTGAAGAAGGTTTTATTTTAATGAAATTTCCAGTTAATTTATTGTGAATTTTTCATTTTTAAGCTTAAATGAATTTAAATTAAATGAATTTAAAATTCATTTAATGGCGAATGACAAATTTGCCCTTAATGAAACTTGATAATTACATCCATAGCAAGCCACATGTTACTTATCATTTTCCCAAAGTCAAAAAATGAAAAAATTAATTCACCCTATAAAACTTTACCCATGCACTATGCAAAAAATTTAATTTTGTTACTTTTCATCCAATGATCCAAATTGAGCATGGAAATAAATTCTCAAATCCAATGATCCATATTATTTTCCATGATTTTAAAATATGAAAATAATATTTCCAAGATTAATTTAATAACCTTCAAATGTTAATTTTGCTACTTTTCATCCAATGATCCAAATTGAGCATGGAAATAAATTCTTAAATCCAATGATCCATATTATTTTCCATGATTTTAAAATTGTGAAAATAATATTTCCAAGATTAATTTAATAACCTTCAAAATTTCCTAAAATTTCTACTCAATCCGATATATTAAATTTCCACACTTTTTAGCTTTTAACATAAATTTCGGTTCAAAAATCTGATCCATACCAAAAAGTCATTACTGGGGTTGAACGATTCATTTATAGGGTTAAAATCCATATTAAAGTAAAACAAACTTTTTACACGTATACATGCCCACTATAAATTTAAAACATCATGGGATATCGTTACTAATTCCGATAAGTAGTCTTTGATGATTGGTACCAAGCCCAACTTCTTACTCTACTTGCTTATTCCTCCTACGATTGAAAATCATCACACGCCAAGCATACACTTAGTTAGGAATTTTCATAACTATATAAAATAGAGTAAGGCATATCAAATTATGAGACGTCATAATAATCAAGACCGAAGATAACATAAAAAATAGATATGACATGCACCACAGACATTTTAAAGTCTTTCCCTCAGCGCAAAACCTGCACAATTCACATATTTTAATCATAGTCTAGTGTATAATCACGACAACACAAGTTACTCGAGTAACTCAACTGTTCAATACGGTGTGTAGTATAATTGCTAGTAACAATATGGTACATTAAGTAATGGTATACAACATAGTTGCCAGTAACAGTATCACACAAATAAGGCTCAATATGCTGTATAAACATGTAGTAAAAATATAACACAAATAATGCCCACATCACTTTTACTCGTAAGTGTTATGTATCACATGCACTTGAAAGTGCCACATATCGATTGTACTCGATAGTGTCGTGGATCACTTGCACTTAAAAGTGCCTCATATCACTTGCACTCGAAAGTGACACTTAGGACATATGCAGTTTAAGTCCTACACAGCAGCATAAGTATTGTAGAACACAACATCACTATACTAATAATTGGGAAGGTAATTTACATATCAAAACATCATGAACGCCATAATTGAACTAATATTGCCAGGGGTACATGGATGTACTAACACAAGAGTACCCAAAGGTAATAACACAAGAGTGCACAGTGCACAAATTGCACTATTACTGGAGTGAAACAAGGCATTAAAACATGGGTGCAACAAATGGACTAATAGTGGAGTACACAAATGCACTAAACGAGATCGAGCGATAAACACTCTACCTCATGACTTGTTAATTGACCAAGATTCTCAACGCACATACAATGGACTTTTAGAATCAAAATATTATTATACCATTCGTTTATCAGAATTATCAATAGATACTAACATATCAAATATTATATAAATGTGGATTGGGTGGTTCATACCCTAAACCTTTCATTTTCACATAACATAAGTATATCATGGAAAAAATCACTTATCATTTTCCTTTTTGACTTATGAGCATCACGTTTCATCATATGATAAATATCATAATTATAATGCCAAGATATTAGAGTTGGCATATTTGAAACAGTTAAGAAAGCATGCAACATAATAGTAGCATAAAGAGCATAATTTATGACAAACTTCACAAGCTGGCAATTTGTACTACCCTCAAAGAAGTATTATTCTCTATTAATATACACACTGAAACATTATATCATTTGTACCAATGGAAACTATACTCTAATAAAAATCCAACCATATAAGGTACTTCCTCTAATTCCATTAGTACAATTTATATGGAATTTTCAAATCTGACTTACAAAAGTTGTTTTGAGCAGAATCTTCTGCCTTGTTTTTGACTTATCCTCAATTAAAAATTCATATATATTTTTACACTTATTGAAATCAATATATGTTTGTTTTAAGTGAATCTATACTATCATAAGAACCAAACGGTATAAAATTCATCCACTAACCATTTTATTAGAATTTATGGTAATTTTCTAAACTTAATGTTCTGATCACAAATTTGGGCAGATTTCATCAATTTGCATTTTCAGCTTATTCACTAATTCTATAATATCACCAAATGCAGATACATGCATGAATCGCAAAGTCACATAACATTAGGACTCACTTCTTACTATAGAAACTCCCTCACTGTCTCATATCAAGCCAATGTTTGCTCGATAACATAAATACAAATTAAATATGCACTCACCTGCTGTCCTTAGCTTGCAACCTTCCTCAGAAATTCACATTCGTCCTTAACTGTAAAGTTGCTTAATATTGAATTCAAACATAATCTAAATAAACATCATTATAAGACACATACATTTCAAACCACATGTTACAATCCTACTAACATAAGCGCAGAGTAGAAAATAAATTCCTAAAAACATTTCGATATAGATTCAATACAAATTCCATGTCACAACATATATATTAAATTTAACGCTTCAAGTTTACCATTCAAGTTCCTTTTATCCAAAGTTAACCAAATTTCACATAACATTTTGACTTAAGTTCCCAACTTTTCCATATTTATGAATTTATCCTCAACTTTTACCAACTTCCCAAAATGGTTCAATTCCACGTTCTATATTCTAACATTAATTTCTAGAATAGTACAACAATTATTAAATAATTACACAATAGCCCCATACTTTCCATAATTATTGAATATGCCATCATAATTTCACAAAATTACAAATTAGTCCAAATGTTTTCTCTAAGGCTTGTAGAACCTTTCAAACATCATTTTAAGCCATGGGAAATTTTTTGTAAAGTTTCCCAATATTTTCGTCAATGCAAAAACTTATAAGGGTTATGGTTCAATGGTTTTCACTTGATTCAATCATGAAATCAACCTCTACTCATCGTTTTGAAACCTTAATGATAACTTCATAAAAGACTATGTTCTGCGTCTATTTACGTAGGTTATTTTTTGTTTCAAAGCAATTTGTCATAGAATTTTAGTTGCATATAGTTGCATTTATTACATATTTACATTTGGTGGATAAGTTTTGTCGAGTCAAACTTTATTTGATTTAACTGATGCTGCTGAGGAGGAATATTGTTTGTTGGTTGTGTTGGTGCGTAAATGAATAAGGAATAATTCATTTGCAGTGACAAATCAATTTGCTAGAGTTAGTGGAGCATAAGAAGATGACAATGAGGAATATATTTTCTTGCCTAGGGGAGAGATATCTTGCAAGTCTGACGCAACTCAACAACACTACTGACGTCGCTTACCCAACTTCAACTTCACATGTAATCATGCCCTTATTAAGTTATTTGAGACCACTTTTATCTTCTATACCATTCATAAGATGGGTATGACATCAAGGGTATTTAGGGAGTTTCCAAGGGTACTAAACCCTAGAAATTCCCAATATAAATACCTCATTATAACTCTCCATTAAGGAGATTTTCGATAGAAGAAGAGAGAATAATATACTCGAGGCTTGGAGTAGTTGATTGCAATACTTAACTTTTACATTATCCCCCACTCGACCTTCCTTGGTGTCCTCCATAGACAGACTTCATTGGAACGACGACCATGCCATCGAGAGAGGTTGGTCGCTAGAACAGGTGTGGTGGTGGTTAGAATGTCACAACAGAACTCTAATTCTGGGAATATTTCTTCCTTTGTTTTTCATTTCCATATCGTTTAAATGGTTGTACTTAAAGGTTGATTTTTGGATGATATTTACCAAACCATGAATGTTTTATTTGGTGTTGGATGATGTTTGAATGATACTTTATTCAATTGTTAATGAATGATGCAATTTTTGTTTATGTCAAGTGTTGTTTTGTTCATTGTTTTAATATTTTGCCTTGACAATGTAAGAACTTTTGAGAGATTGACTGGTGCCATGATAAAAGATTTCTAGTCATTATAAGAGCCTTTGAGGGATTGCTATTTTTCTAGGCGTAGATGCTTAATATCGAGAGATTTAGGGTAAATCTACGAGAATAAGGGGACTAATATAGGATGATAAGGTTCTAATCCATCATAGAGATAAGGAGAGGGTTTCATTCAATTAAAAAGGGTAAATACTTTAGTAAGATAGGAAAAAAGCTATAGTTTACGCTGAGGGGTATTGCCACAGCAACAGTTTGACAAACCAAGGGGTGTAGTTCACGCCGAGTAGTATTGTCATAGAAAAAGACCTAGAACACTCTTGTAAATACTGTTGGGCATCATCATCATAGTATTCTAAATCATCATAGACGTAGAATAATTTGTCACCGTAGCAAGTCTAACTCGAACGCTCTGTTAGAAGTCTGATTGTGTGATTTTTTTGAATATTTGACACTCGAAAACTTATTATTGCCTTGAAAACTTTTATTTGTTTACCTTTGCATCTTTTTATTGCCTCGACCAAACTTTTTTGTTAACTGCACTTTACAATTTTTCTTGCATCGACAATACTTTTCCATTTGTTCATATCATTAGATACTTCTCATTTTCACTTTTGTAAATATCTTTTAACAATAACGTAGGACTAGTTAGTGACAATGAATTATAGTTGTTGCAAACATAAAAAATTCCCATTAATCCCTCTGGAGACGATAACTCACTTACTACTAAATTACTTGCATCGATTGTGTATACTTGTACATATTTGTGTGCCACAACACACAATTTTACTTGCGATAAAGTTTTTGGGGATATTGCTGAGGATTAACACCTGGATAAATTTTGATAATTTTTGCCAAATCAATTTTTATTTTCTTGTCATGTTTTATTTATTTATTTTAGTTTTAATTATTTGTTTTATTATTTTATTTTATAGGTTTTTGTCATTGCAAGACCAGGAGATCTTTTGACTATCCATAATATCCTTTGAGCTTGAAATTGAGATGTTATTCAAACAAAGGCGACATGCTCAATGTGCCAGAGACTATATGAATCGACTATGGTTTCAAGCTGATAACACTATAGAAGATCAGGCAGATCCTAATGTCGCGACAAATAAAATTTCCTAAAATAATGAAAGACCACGAGCTATACGATATCACTTAAATCCTATTCTCGATGATCTCAACCCTGTAATTGTGGCACCAAAAATACATGCAATCCACTTTAAACTCAAATCTGTGATGTTCAACATACTTAATTCTATTGGACAGTTTGGTGGCTTGCCTAATGAAGATGCTAGACATCATGTGTGTGCTTTTTTTGAAGTGTTTGACTCGTTTGCGCAACAAGGTGTGAATGAGAACGTGCTGAAACTAAAATTATTCCCATACTCTTTACGTGATCGAGCAAGAACTTGGTTGAGTGGAGTCCAATCCGGCTCAATGGAATCTTGGGCTGACTTATGCAAAAATTTTCTTCTTCGATAAAATCTGCCCAATATGCACACAGAGCTCTACAATGATATTGCAAGTTTTCGCTAAGGCAATGAAAAATCTATGTATGAGTGTTGGGATAGATATAAAAGTTTGCTTTGAAAATGTACCAACCATGGATTCCACGATTGGAATCAAGTCGTCATGTTCTATAATGGTGTAAAATCACCTACTCGCATGATGTTTGATGCTTCGATGAATGGCACTTTGCTCCAAAAATTACCCGAGGATGCCTTTGATATCCTTGATCGGATAGCCAACAACAACTATCAATTCCCGTCTGCAAGGCTTGGAACCGATAGGAAAATATCTGGAGTGTATGAACTTGACAGTAAGGATTTATTTTCTACCCAACTTGCTTCCATAACTAACATGCTAAAAAATTTGTAGCGTTATAATTAGGTGAAAGAAGTCAAGGCAACAAACTCAACATGCATTCTTTGCCGCGGCAACCATCATGAGAGTGAATGTCCAAAAAACCAAGATTCCATCAATTTTGTGTACAATTATGGATGGAGACAACATCCAAATTTTTCATGGGGAAATAAAGGGAACAACTATAACAATTATGCAGGCAATTTTAATAGGCCACAACAAAACATTTATGAACATTCAAGTGTACAAAATCAATAGATCCCCTCATAAAATAACAATAAAGGTAATGTATCTTCTTCAAATTCTAGCTTCTTCGAATCTTTACTAAAGGAATTTATAGCCTCAACAAAAGATTTCATGGCTTCAACAAAGACCTTGATACATGGACACTCATCGATAGTCAAGAATCAAGGTGCTTTGTTGCAAAGCCAAGAAGCTTTATTACAAATCCATAGTTCATCCTTGAGAGCGATGGAGAATCAAGTGAGTCAAATTGCCACGAAAATACACTCTCGCTCACAAGAAAGTCTCCCTAGAAATATTGAGGTCGCTAAACCTAATGGAAAAAAGTAATGCAATGCGCTTACACTTAGGAGTGGTGCCCAAATTAATATTGATGATAAATTTTAGGGAATGAACCAAGAAATTTCATGTCAAGGCACTACACATGAAGAACCAAAAGGTCAAGCTAAAGATATTGAACAAGAATACTAGTTTGAGGAGAAAGAAAAGGACGAGTGGTCAATGAGTCAACCCAATGATGGCAGAAAATTTAATGCCAATGCAAAAGTTTTACCCCCATCTATAGCAGATGAAATAAGACCTCTACCATCTTTCCCTAAACAGTTGAAGAATCATAATGTTGAGATCCAGTTCAAAAAGTTTGTTGATTTCCTTGATAAGTTGTACATCAATGTCCCACTACTCGAAAGTATTGATTAGATTCCTTATTACGCCAAATTCTTGAAAGGTATTGTCACGAAGAAGAGAAAGGTGGAAAGAATAGAAAATGTTGCCATGGCAACATAATATTGTTCTATATTGAGTAAACTTTCGTCGAAGCAAAAATATCTTGGCAGTTTTGTAATACCATGCTCCATCGGTGAAAAGTATGTTGCGAGAGCCCTTTGTGACGTGGGGTCAAGCGTAAATCTGATGCCCAATTCCATATTTTTGAAACTTGGAATCGGTAATTCTCGAACAACCATCGTGATTTTACAACTGGCTGATCGATCACATGTTTTTCCTGAGGGAAAAATTAAATATGTGGTACTTAAAGCGAATAAGTTCATCTTTCTAGTAGATTTCCTTATTTTAGACTGTAAGACCAATGAAAATGCACCTATTATTCTTGGGCACCCCTTCTTAGCCACGGTATAATCAAAATATCAATTTGTTTGATGGGACTACTTTTAAGGCGAATGGTCAAAGGCTGAAGGCATACAAAAGAGCATCAATCCTGCGAAGTAAAATGGTGTCGCTACTACACGACGCCCAAGAGTTTGCTCCTATTACCTGAACAAATTTTCTTACTTGGGAAACATAATTTGCACTTTGTAAATAAATATTTTTTTCTTATTTTATTTTACACGAGTTGTTTATTTTGATTTTATTTTCTAATTTTATCTCTATTGGTGATCATGTGACATATGTTAGCTTAGGGTTGGATCTCACGCGTGGAAGGAAGAAAACCCTAATAATTTATTTGGCGACACTTTTGAGAGAAAAAGTTTTTCCCTTCAATATTTTATTCCCTTTTATACTATAAAAAATCTATTGCATTAATAACCATATCTCATTTTCTTTTTTTTTACATATTTACCCTCAACTAACCGTCCATATTCTCCAAAACCGCATACTTTACTCTCTCTCACAGTCCTCTTCCAATTACTTTTCACATTCATCTTTTGTTTTCTCCCACTTTCACCAAATCCCTCCATAGCTGCCATCCAAAATCTTTGCTATCTCCACAAAAAATATGTTATCACAATAACGATGGCTCGCTGGAAGTCAAATCACGGCGTGACCACTTCGTCCTTCGAGACATTGGTCTGAGAGTTTTATGCACATCTGGGAGACTAGTCCCAATAATCTGTCGATGTGTGAGGGAAGTTCATCCATTTTACTCCCTCCGCCATCAACAAATATTTTTAACTTGACAAAGTAAAAAATCAACATAAGAAAATTTTTTCCGAGCCAGATTCTGAGACATATGATGGTGTGCTGGAGGACTTGTGTTTTGGTTAGGCATATGGATCACCGCTCTCTTAAACCAATCACAAAACTGTGGAACCACTTCTTAAAGGGCAAGTTGATACCCACCTCTCACAATACAACAGTGTTGCTACGATGATTGATTTTGTTGCATTCCATTATCTACGGGTGCTTAATCGATGTGGGCTAGATTATGTTCGATTTGGTCCATGAGTGTACAAAGTGGACCAGAGGTAACTTACTTTTTTTCCAATTTAATAACTGCTTTATGTAGGAAGAAAAAGATACATGAGGAACCCTTAGAGGAGTTTATCAAATCAAATGAGGGCATTACCAAAATGAAGGTGCTAGAGCTGATGAGTTTTGATGATAATGCTCCGACTGAAGGATTAGAACGAGGTTCCAAATCTGTAGTAGCGGTGAGAATAGCGGATGTGGTCACCAATACTTGAGAGATGCGAGAGAGGCTAAAATGCTAGGAGGGTCATATGTAGACCTTATTCAATTATGTTAAGGCGAAAGATACACAAATGAATGCATTCTTCAAGGAACTACTACCAGTTACCTCTAAAGACATATCATCGCTTCCTGAAGAACTATTGCGTAAATCAACATCTATAAACGACCACACATTTTTCCCCTTGGCACCAAACATTCAGCCCAGTTCCCCAGTTGATGTCATCCCTTTGGCCACACACGTCTCTCCAATCCATGCAGAAGTACAGGGCCATAACGATGAGTACATCAGTTCATCCTCTTCAACTTCCGAGCATACTAAGGAAATCTAGCTTGAATTTTTTGAAGTTGAAGATTTTACCTCAACAACAGATTTTGTAGAACCAGTTCCAGAATAGCCCAGCCTTGATCCGGTCCCTGAACAGCTACAAGATCTCAATACTGAACCAGTTATAATTACTGAAGCTAGCCAGTCCCTAGATGTACCTGATGAGACCTCCCCAGCTGAGGAGATGAACCTACCAGACAATCCTCCCAGGACCTAACGTCAAGTCGAGTGCTTATCATGCCCTGTTTCTATTCCATCTCCATCATATTTTCCATTAGAAGACACAAGATCATGCAACCCCCTCATCTTAAGCGTCGCATCACCCGCATGTCCAGTCGACCTTCTCCACCATAATGAGGTATCATGTTTCACTTGTATTTGCATCAATATTTTAGAGTAATTTCCCTTACATTATATTTTATGCATTAAGGACAATGCACCCCTCAAGTTAGGGGGAGGTGTTGTGTCTCAAACTTAGTTAGTTGCATTTGATAATGATTGGTTGAAATATTTTTTGTCATGGCACTAGTATGTTAGGATAGTTATTGGAATAAGTTGAGGATGCCCGATGATGAAAGCAAATTCTTATCGCCTAGGCCAAATTTTTTTTATGACTGTTGAAGGATAGAGTGGACCCTAGGAGTTGATACTTTGTGATATTTCAACACGATTTTATGTTTTCTCTACTTCATTTGCTTTCAAAATTTTTAGGAAATAACTTTTTGTGTGGTGTGGTGTTAAATGATTTAAAAGATTAATTTAAACTCCTTAATGTTTTGAATTGTGTTGAATTGAAAATAAATGCCTGGGCATAACTATATATGGACACCCCTCTATGCAATGGCATGACCTAGAAAACGCCTTAAATAAATGGTTACTTCATCATACGAGTGAATGAAAGTAGTCATGAGATGACTCTACCATACTAGCTCAGGGGTGGAAGGTATGATCCCTTTCACCTATAATGTGGCATGGTAGGTGTGATGAGCTGGCTCCACTTGAAGCAGTTTAAAAAAAAGAGAAGAAGAACAACACAAAACAAAGTTTGAAGTTACATGTTGGATAAATAGGAATAAAAATGTGCTTAATGAATAATTTGATACCTTGGAAAAACAAAAGAACTTACTTCAGAGTTTTCTAAATATGTTAAAGCATTTAATAGATACAATCACACACACATATGGACAAAGAGTCCTGACCTATGGAAAGGTACTTAACATCTCGTACAATATTGCATGTTAAGGCCAAACTTTTGCTGAGGGATAAAATTTTAAACCACATGATTATCCTAATTTTTGATATGCCGTGTCACTTAATTTTTATACTTCTTATTATCCATTGCTTGAGAACAAGAAATACTTAAGTTTGGGGGTCTGATAACTCCGTAAAATATTGTGTTCTGTGTCTGTTTACTTAGGATATTGTTTGTCTAAAATCCATTTGTCATATCATTTTAGTTGTATATAGTTGCATTTAGGGCATGTTTGCATGTGGTGGATAAGTTTTACCGAGGAAAACTTTATTTGGTTTAACTGATGCTACTAAGGAGGAAGGTTGTTTGCTGGTTGTTTTAATACAAAAAAATGACTAAGGAATAATTCATTTGTCGAGACAAATCAATTTGTTAGGGCCATTTGAGTATTAGAAGATGGCAGTGAGGAACATATTTTCTTGCTTAGGCGATATATCTTGTAGGTCTGATGCAGCTCAATGACACTGCAGACGCAACTAGCCCAGCTCCAACCTCATGTGCAATCGTTCCCTTATTAAGTTAATTGATAACACTTTTATCTGCTATATCATTCATAAGATGGTTATGACATCAAGGGTGTTTAGGGAATTTCCAGGGCATTAAACCCTTGAAATTGCCACTATAAATACCCCATTATAACTCTTCACGAAGGAGATTGGATCAGAATAAAAAGAGAGAGAATAATATATCAGAGGCTTGGACCTGGTGACTTCAACACTTCACTTTCACACAATCCCCCACTCGATTGTCCTTGGTGCCCTCCATAGTCAGACTTCATTAGAGCGGCGACTAGTCCCTATTGTGACCAATCCCTCAATAAGGACTGGTTGCCATACTAAGCGTGGTGGTAGTCAGAATGTCACAGCAGAGCACTGATTTTGGGAGTTTTTCTTCCTTTGTTTTTCATTTCCATATTGCTTAAAGGGTTATATGTAGAGATTTAGTTTTGGATGATATTTACCACATCATAAGTGTTTTATTTGGTGTTGGATGATGCTTGAATGATACTTTATTCAATTGTTAATGACTGATGAAGTTTTTATTTATGCTAAGTGTTGTTTTGTTCATTGTTTCAATATTTTGCCTTGCCAAGTAAGAGCTTTTGAGAGATTGCCTAGTGCCACGACAAAACATTCATAGTCTTTGTAAAAGCCTTTGAAAGATTTCCATTTTCTAGGAGTAGATGTCTAATATCGAGAGAGTTAGGGTTGATATACGTGAACAAGGGAATTAATCCATGATGGTGAGGTTCTAATATTCTGTAGAGATAAATAGAGGGTTTCATTTGACTAAAAAGGGTAAATACTTGAGTCAGATAGGCAAAAGGCTATAGTTTACACTGAGGGGTATTGTCGCAGCAACAATTTGACAAACCAAAGGTTGTAGTACATGCCGAGTAGTATTATCGTAGTAAAAGACCTAGAACACTCTAGTAAATTATGTCAGGCAACACAAGCATATCATTCTAAATCATCATAGACATAGAATAATTTTTCACTGTAGCAAGTGAAACTCGAGTGCTACGTTAGAAGTCTAATTGTGTAAGGTTTTTATTAATATTTGACACTTGAACAATTTTTATTGCCTTGACACCTTTATTTGTTTATCTTTGCATCTATTTATTTCCTCAATCAAAAATTTCTATTCATTTCACTTTACAATTCTCTTGCATCGACAATACTTTACCATCTGTTCATATCATTAGATAATGCTCATTTTCCCTTTTTTGAATATCTTTTGACAAGAATCGTAGGAATAGTTAGTGACACCTAGTTCTAGTTGTTGTAAACATTAAAAAATCCCATCAATCCCTGTGGAGACGATAACTGACTTACTACTATATTACTTGCATCGATTGTATAAACTTGCACATACTTGTGTGCCACGACACATAGATTTACATGTGATCACTCTATAATTAAACCCCTAACTTAATTTTATCAAATCAAAATTTCCCCTAACTTAGGGTTTAGGTTGAATTCAAAAGAATCATTTTTAGGTTTTTTTAAATATCAATCAATCTTGGAAATGATTTTACAACATCAATAATCTCAAAATCTAAAAAATTGGTACCAAATTAGAGAGCTCTTCGAATAGAACAATTTCTATTTCATGCTTTAATCTAAAAAACAAAGGATATTGCACAAAATGAGAAGTAAAATTTCTATTACCTAGGGTTTGAGGTGCACGACAATGAAGGATGAAGGAGCCAAGCTTTTAAGAAATTTCTACTTAATTTCATGTTAATTTGACATTTATTTAAGCTTAAATGAATTTAAAATTTATTTAATTACAAATGACAATTTTACCATTATTGAAACTTGATAATTACATCCATACCAAGCTACGTGTTACTTATCATCTTTATAAAGTTAGAGATGAAAACTTTTTCTTACCCTTTACAATTTTGCCCATGCAACTTTCCAATAATTTCAATACTTCCATTTTTCATCCAAAAGTCCTAGTTGAACATGGAAATAAATTCTCAAATCCAATGATCCATATTGTTTTTTCATCATTTTTTAATGTGGAAATAATACTTCCAAGCTTAATTTAATATCCTTCAAACTTTTCTGACATTTCTAATCGATCAGATTTACCGAATTTTCACTGGACTTTAACACTTTATAGCTTTTAACACAATTTTTGGATCAACCAACTAATTCCCAACAAAACATCATTTTTGGGGTAAACTATTCATTTACATGGTAGAAAAACCTATATAATGAAAATTACATTTTTTAGTCCCTAACTTTTCCAACTTTACACTTTGGCCACTAAACTTTCACAAATTGTTTTCTGGTTACTAACAAAAAATTTGGGGTACTACAGTTCTCCCCCTTAAGAAAAAACCATCCTCGAATTTTTAACACACACTTGATGTAAAGATAAAAATATTACTTTTTTCATACCTTTTGCTCTTTTCTTTTCAAATATGAATAAGATTTTTGTCGATCAACAACTATCTTTAGCTTATCTTAAATAATCTTTACCTATTACAAAGTTCATTCCATTGTAACTCGTTCGCATTATCAGTAAGGGATGGAAATCTGTTACAACAATCTAAAAGGTACTTGATGATCGACATTAACTTGTTGACATGTCAGACATTTAGAAACCAACTTGATCATAGTTCTCTTCATGTCTGCTACTAATATTGACTATTTCCTTGATAATATAAGCATCCATCAGACTTAACTTAAGGTCTTTGGTTTCATATTTTTTTCCACTGGTTTTATCTTTAACAAACACTTTTAATCTTTTCTTTGAATATCCTTTACTTGATCAAACAAAATAGGCTTTAACTTTAATTATGTTATCCAGTCAATATCTTTATTTAAAGGCAATCATGTATTCAAAACTCTCAGACCAGAAGTATCTTTCAACTTTATCGTATCAGGCACCACATTAGCCTTTCCTAATGATAATTGATAAGTAGATCACCATTCATTAAGAAATTCAATCCATTACCTTTATTTTAACTCCTTCGAGTTAGCGCATACTTTTGGCTTTTAAGATCGGTATAGATATAATGTCACTTACCATATAGATAGTGGTATTATACTTATAAAGTGAACACAAATATTTCTAACCCGATAATCTGAATCAAGTAATTTCTATCCCGATTCTTAGTTGCTATAAACCATAAGACATATCTTTTTCCTCTTGCATGAGCGCTCATCCCAAACCTTTATGAGATGTATCACTATAAATCACACTATCTTTTCCAAATTTGATATCACTGAGACGAGGGCTTCTATCAGTATTCCTTTTAATTTATTAAATTCTTCTTGTTACATATTAGTCGAAATGAATGACACATCTTTTCTCAATAGCTTAGTCAGAGAGGAGAAAAACATCAAAAATTTCTTTATGAAACTTTGATGTAATCAACAAATCACCATAACTTCATATCTTAGAAACACTTGGGAGTTTTCCACTCCACCATAGTTTGTACTTTCCTGAGATTTAACCTTATACCTTTTCCAAAACCACATGTCCAAGAAAGACAATGTTAGACAACCAAAATTCACAATTTGATATCTTAGCATATGATTTTTCTCTTGATGAATTGTTAAAACTATGCAAAGATATGCATCATGTTTTTCGTTAGTCTCTTAATAAATCACAACATCATTGATGAACACTACCATAAATAAAATACTCAGTTTATCATATTCATAAATGTCGTAGGAACATTCGTTAAACCAAACGACATTATAAAATCTTGTAGTATTCATATTGATTCCTAAAAGATTTCTTATAAAGATCTTATTCCTTAATCGTTAACTGATAACATCCAGATCAAAGTTCAATCTTTTGAAATGCCAATGCAACATTTTGACTAATCAAAATATCATCAACGCTTATAGAAAAGATACATGTTTTTTCACAATTTTCTTATTCAACTGATGATAATCCATGGATGATTACATATATTCATATTTCTTTTTCACAACTAGTACTAGAGCATCCCACATGACACGCTTGGTCTCAAAAATCCTGATCTTAACAATTCTAGTAATTATGCCTTTAATTCTCTGAACTCAGTCAGAGCCATTCTATATGGGGTTATCAAAATAACACTATACTTAGTACCAACTCTAATTTGAATTCTACATTTCATTCTGGTGGTAATCCAATTAAATTTCCCTGAAACACATGTGGATATTCTCGAACATGTGGAATATCTTCCAACTTAACCTTGAGACCTTGAGTATCCACCAGCTTTACTAGGAAGGCTTGACAACCTTGTAGCAATAACTTAATAGAAATTACTGCTAAAATCACATTAGTAAACGGATTTACTCTATTCCCTACCATTACAAACTCAAAACTTTTCAAGTTCTTGGAAATCAATTGCTCTAAGCGATAATTCATTGTTGTATCACCCCAAATTTCTAGTTTATTTCAATTTAAACTTTTGGAATAAAGTTTCATGCAATAATTTGTAAGGTTTATAAAATTTTAAGTAGTTTTAAAAGTTCCTAGAAGTTAAAGAACCCAACCTTGGATTTTTTTCTTTTTTTTATTTGTGGGGGAGTTAAAACTCCCACATTTCTAGAGAGTTCCCAAAAATAACATATATTTTTATTTTCTCTCTATCTCCATTTATTTTTTATTTTTTCTCTCACTTTCATGTTTTTGATATCGACATTTCATCATCGTTCACTCGTTCTATGATGACACTGCCAACACCACTTTGTTCTTAACATTGAGAGGAGTTGACTAGTAGCTGTGGTGTCGTCGTCGTAGAAGGGGGTGATATAAGGAAGTTTGATTATTTTGAATGGTCGATTTTTACACTATTCACCAATCTTTTGCAAGAAATAATATTTGCACGAGAAACTTGAGCTGATGACCTTCAAATCTGGAGTTTTTGGTCATTTTCCGACCACCGAAGCTGTCGTACATGCCACCCCCTATGAGTGGGTATCATCTGTATTTGGAAAGTTGTTGAACTGATTATACCAATATGAACCAGTCCAGACCCCCTGAGCTTAGCCAAGTTAACCATTGACTCACCATTCACCAATTATTAACAGGACGTTGCTTTTACCGAGACCACTTATCCTGATTTATTTTACGTCCCGAGTCCCTTTTTGGGTCTGTTTCACCAAATTTGAACCTGATAAGTTGTTTTTTGGTGTTTTATCTTATAATTCAATATGTTTGTCCCATTTAAGATCCATTTTTTATGTAATTTATATTGTTATGAATTTGAGATATTATGGGACATCAAAATCAAGTGTAAGGTTATCGAATGAAGTTTATTTGGTCAACTAATGTGTACAAAAATCATGCTAATACTTTACTACTTCTTTGTATGCTTTATGAAACATGTTGAAATTGAAAAAAATGCATGGATGTATATGATTTTTCTATTATGCATATTTGGTTATGGATGGACTCGAAACGAATACAGTTCAAAGTAATAAATTGGTTAAGACTCTATTGAATTACATAAGGAAACTGAAAGATTAATAAGAAATAAATTTAGGGTTAGTGATTAGTCAAAAGAATAATTAATCTCAAAATCCTTAAACTTTGAATATTACCGTTAAATATTTTAATGTTGAAAATGTTTGAAAACAAAATTATGAAAATACCCTTATGAAATGAAAAGGGATTGAAATTGATATGAATAATGGAATCAACCTGAGAATTCATTCTTAACCTGATAAAACTATAGATCCACCGACTAAACTCCTAACTTGTTTGGAAGTCTTAAAAAACGATTCCTAATCCTCGAGATCAGTATAACAGAAGAAACATCGGGTACTAAGATGACCACAATACACTTATGACTTGGATTTGGTGACTTCTTTCAAATAGACTCTGGAAACTCTGATAAACATATGTGTTGTATCGTCCCTGTAGGCTATGAACCATAAATCAATTATGTCATCCAATTTTGTTATCATTTTAATTCATAAATGAACTAAATAAATTTAGAATACCTATTTGTCGCCCTAAGATCCGTTCGATGAGTATTCGAAATGTCATCAGTTCAACTAATGCAGTCAATATTAAGAAGATAATATTCATTAAGGATCTCAGTCTGATTTATTAGTAAGTACCACTGTTGGGATTGATTAGTCTGATCTGACTCAAATTTTGGGAAACTCAATAGGAATCCTGGATTTCATAAATCATCATATTATCATGTTTTATTATGTTACTAAGAATTCATCAGATATCAACATGTCTGAAATGCCCCTAATTACCTAAATAATGGAATCACTCTGGTTATATCTGAATTTTAAATTATTATGACCTAATGTTCTTGAATACCTTTTTGATGCACTCGAATCCTAAATGATATTGAAACATAAATTCATGAATGTTTAATTAGACCTGTTAGTAATTGAAACCTTTTTATAGGGACAATATAACTAACATCTTATCAATTTGGAGAAATTCTATATTTCCCCCTTTTAATAACAATCCAATTTCTTCAAAAAATAACGAAATCTTCTAGTGTGTTCTTGGAATATTACATGACTATTTTATTTGTATTAAAATTATAAATTGATATCTGGTTGATTTACGATTGCTTTTACAGATTGATATACTGATTTATTAGTTCTTTTTGTCACTGAAAAAATAAAATATGCTTGATGTATGGATCATGCAACTACTAGTTACTAGTTGAACTATTTTATTGGGGAATTGTCTAGGTAGGCTCTTTCAGGTATGAACTGCCCAATGTTAATTTGCATTGGTATGCATTGCCATGGATGAATTAAATATATACTATGTGCCCAAGTATGTAACTGAGTGTTAGTGGTATAATTGGCATGCATAAGTCTAGCAGTAGGTTGTATATCGGTTTAGCACTAAAGGATACCTAGTGCAACACTAAAGGATACCTAGTGCATATGATGGGCACGACCTTATGTGTCATATATGGGTCAGTACTAAAGGATACATAGTGCTGATGGTGGGCACGACCTCAATATGTTATATTGGCTTAGCACACCCATGGTTCTCATAGTTATTTTTTTAGGCTATGGTTTATTGGAAACAAACTTTTATATATGTTATATATCATGGGTATTATGGAAACATGGTGAATATACAAGTACTGTGATCATATTGCATAGAATAATGATAATAATTATAAACATGTGATGCATTACACTGCTTATTATTTTAATTGCCTCACAAAATATAAACTTAGCGTGTGATGATTTTCACGAATAGGTAAAAAGAAAATATCAGAGTAAGGAGTATTGAGCAACCCCAAGCATCAAAAAGTATATAGAGTATCAGTAAGACATCATTTGATGGGATTTTAGCTTAATTAGTGGCATGTACTTTATAAATGCCCTAGTTTCTCTATTAGATTATATTTTAGAACTGGTTTGTAATAGTTAAACCAAGACTGCTTTATTATGTCTTACTATGGTTAGTACTATCTAGTATTAATAGTTGAATGGAAGTTTTTATGTTTATATATGTTTTAAAATATTGTATTTTGATTTTACATTAATCAATATTTTATAAATGGTTATAATCTATAAAAGTTGAAAGAAACAAATTTTTACCCATTTTGGGTTAACTAACGTTTTAAATTATTAATGTGACATCTTCAAATCATAATAGTGTACATATACGAGTCATGGGTGTTACAGGAAGAGATAGAGAAAGAGGATTTTTTTAGTCAACTTCTCAACCTAATGCACATGTACAACCAGATTATACAACTTTAGGACGGGGGAGATTGTGATGATCTTGAAATCATAGTAGATACTTTCTATTGAACATGTATTAGTTCTAATTGATATTGGTTCTATGCACTCTTATATCAGTTCCAAATTGATTAGATAAAAAGATATTCCAGTAGAACCTATTGATAAAGGTATGATAGCTACGAAACCATAGGGTCACAGCGCGAAAGTGAAGTGGATATGCGGAAATTGCTTGATAAGGATTAAAGTATTTGAATTCCCTACCAATATAATGGAATTACCATTTGATGAGTTTGAGATCATTTCGTTCATTAATTGGTTATCTCAGTATTATGTTTGGGTAGATTGTCGCTTAAGGCAATTATTCTTGAAAGATACAGAAGGTTCTGAAATTATAGTAATTGGAGAAAAATGGAAGCCATTACTTAATATAAATTCAATAGCGACTTCTAAGAAATTGATGACAAAAGGATGTCAAGCTTTTTTGGAAAATATTGTGGATACTCCGGTATCAAAAGTAAATTTCGAAGATATTCCAATAGTTTAAAAATTGCCAAATGTGTTTCCTGATGAATTATCTGGATTACCTCCTATTCTTGAGGAGTAATTTAAGATTGATGTACTTGCAGGTATTGTTCCTATAACAATGGCCTCATATAGAATGGTTCCGATTGAACTTTGAGAATTAAAGGATCAATCACAGGAGTTGTTAGTCCAAGGTTTTGTTAGAATAAGTGTAACTTCTTGGGGCACACCAATAATTTTTGTGAAAAATGATGGATATATGTGATTATGCATAGATTATTGTCAACTAGATAAAGTGACATTGAAGAATAAATATCCTCATTTGAGGATCGATGATTTGTCTGATCTGCTTAAAGGTACATCAGCATATTCAAAGCTTGATACTCGATTTGAATTTAATTAGTGAAATATTAAGGAAGATGATATTCCGTAGGTGACTTCTAGAACTCGATATAGTCATTATGAGTTTGTAGTGATGCCATTTAGTTTGACTAATGCACCTGAAATATTTATGGATTTGATAAATCAGGTGAGTTAGCCGTACTTAGATCAATTTGTGGTCGTTTTTAATGAGGATATTTTGGCTTAATCCAAGACTAAGGAATATAATGATGCACATCTCCGCATTGTACTTTAGAATTTGTGAGACAAAAAGGTTTATGATAAATTTTCAAAGTGTGAATTATGGCTGTCAGAAGTCGCATTCCTTGGTCACGTAATTTCGATAGAGGGAATCAGAGTTGATCACCATAATGTGCAAGCAATAATAGAGTGTAAAACTACGAAAAAATGTTTTTGAAGTTCAAACTTTCATGGGATTAACTAATTTTTATTTGAGATGTGTGAAAACTTTCTCAATTATTACTTTTCCTCTCACCAAATTACTAAGAAATTATATGCCTTTTTTCTTTGATTGGCAAATGCCAATAAAGTTTTGATATGTTAAAGAAGATTCTGGTAGAGGCACCAATTCTAGTGCAACCAGAATCAGACAAAGAATATATGATCTATAGTGATGCATATAATAATGGTTTGGGATGTGTACTCATGCAAGAAGGAAAAGTGGTTGCTTATGCTTCAAGGAAAAACAAGACTCATGAGAGGAATTATCGACTATCATCCTGGTAAGGCTAATGTAGTGGCTGATACACTTTACCAAAAACATTTTCTACTTTAAGAATTTTAGATGCTCGATTATCGTGAAAGTTGATGGTGCACTCATTGTGGAATTAAAGTTAAGGCCCCCATTATTATAATGAATTAAAGATCTTCAAAGTAAAGATGAAAAATTATTGGAAAGAATCAAACAAGTGAATAAAGGTAAAATTAGAGGCTTTAAAGTTATGTCTGATGGATGTTTGTATTATCTAAGATGGGTTTGCATTCTCAATGATGAATAATTTAATGAATATCTTCTTTATAAAGCTCATTATAGTACTTTCACAGTGCATCCTGGAGGAAATAAAATGTATCAAGGTTTAAAAAGTTGATAATGGTGGGCATGCATGAAAAGGGTTATAACTGAGTTTGTTTCCAAGTGTTTGGCATGTCAACAGTTAAAGGTAGAACACCAAGTGCCATCTAGATTACTGAAACCTATTTCCATTCATCGGTTGAAATGGGAAAGCGTTACAATGTATTTTGTGATATATTTTCTTTTGACACTCAATAAGAAAGACTCAATATGGGTGATTATGGATAGATTTACTAAATCAACGCACTTTATTCCAGTTCGAGCTGACAACTCGATGGGTAAGTATGCTAAGTTGTATATCAGGATAATTGTGTAAATTCACGGGGTAGCTATCTCGATCATTTCTGATAGAGAGACTGGGTTTACTTCAGGATTTTAGAAGTCGTTACATAAAGCCTTGAAAACTCGACTAAATCTTACCATAACTTTTTATCCGCAGACAGATAGGCATTATGGGTGAACTGTCCAGATACTTGATAACATGCTAAGGGTGCGTGTTATTGATTTTAAAAGATCTTGGGAAAAGTACTTGCCTTTAGCAGAGTTCGCTTATAATATTAGTTATCAATGAGTATTAAGATGGCTCTATTTGAAGCATTATATGGAACAAAATACCAGATACCACTGAACTGTGTGAACTTAAATATAGAGATATAATTAGTCCATACCTAATCAAGGAAGTAAAGGACAAAGTAAAGATTATACAAGAAATTCTCAAGATAGTTGACGACCGACAGAAATCATATTCAGATGTGAAAAGGAAAGAGATTGAATATCAAGTCGGTGAAAGAGCATTTCTTAATTATCATCGTGAAAAAATGTTATGATATCTAAGAGTTTTGGAAATGTAAGTCCAATATTCATTGACCAGTATGAGATTATGAAAAGGTTTGGTTCAATAGGTTATCAACTTGCATTGCCTCTAGAGATGGACAAAATTCATAATGTATTTCATGTATCGATGCTTTAGAAGTATCGATCGGATCCTTCACAAGTGATTACTTCGAAGGAAATTGAAATTCAACTATATTTATGGTATGAAGAAGAACCAGTGAAGATTTTAGCTAATGGAGTCAGAGAATTGAGAAACAAGACAATCCCACTTGTAAAAGTTCTTTGGTGAAATCATAAAGTTAATGAATGGACTTGGGAACGAGATAAAGATATGAGAAAATAGTTTCCTTATCCTTTTACATTAGGCATGTAAACATGTAGGAAAATTCAAGGACGAATTTTCTTTAAGTGGAGAGAATCGTAATACCCCAAATTTTGGCTAGTGACATAAATGTAAGATTTAAAAGTTTAGTGACCAAATTATAAACTATGTAAAAGTTCAAGACAAAAAAATGTAATTTTAAAAGTTAGATATTTTGGTCTATAATTGAATTGTTTATTCTAAAATTGAGGTTTATGTGGAAATCAAAATTTTGATTAAGGATTTGTATTAAAAGCTACAAAGAGTAAAGTCCGATAAGGATTCAGATAATCGAATCAAATCGAAATTTCACGTAAATGTGAATGATGGTAGAAAATAGTTGGAAATATTATTTTATGAATTTAGATTAGTGAAATTTATCAGGGATTAGTGTAATTAATTTTGGTTTTCCATGTTACGCCAAAATTGTGAATTTACTAACTAAATTGCAAATTTTGAAAATTACAAAGGATAAAGGTGGAAATTCAATTTTTGTTGGTTCATCGTTGACCTTGAATATTAAAATTTATGATAATGCAATGGAAAGTTAAAATTATCATGTTTCACCAACTTTAAAATGATAATTTCATATTAATTTAATTTTAAATTCAATTATATTATGTCAAAACAAGTGTATATGTTAATTACGAAGGGAAATCAAGAATTTTTAACTCCTCTTCTTGTTCAAGTGGTAAACCACCATAGCTAGGAAAGGATAATTTTTTATTTCATTTTAGAAGCATATTCAATTGATTTTTGGATTAAGCTATTAGATAGAGAATTAATCCCTTTTAAATTCTCTATCAATTGGTATAAATAGTTCATGGAAAACATGCTTCAATGATGACAATGATCATGATTAGTGTTCATGAAGAACATGTTGAATTTTGAAAAATTAAAGGTTGATTTTTATGTTATTGGTGTTGTAGATTAGTTTCCAAGCATGTATGTTGATTAAATCATCTAAAACAGTGTATATATGTTTTGGCCACATCTTGGGTTCTTGGAAATTGATTGAATTTGGATTTAATTTGATATTATAATGATTGGAATTGCATGGATTTGATCATTGGATCTTGAATTCATTATTGAAATTGAATGAAAACCATGGCTTTTAGCTATTGATAGATTCGACCATGGCTAATAAATTAGGGGAAAATATTAAAAAATTTCTTATGATCTATATTTTATATTGGAATGGTTCTACAAGTTTTAGAAGTTGGTTTGGATCCATTTGGAGTCTCGTGAAAGTAAATGAATCATTTTACAAATTTTTAGAAATTCAAATGATTGATTTATAAATGTTCAATTATGAGTATACTATGCTGGAAATTAATATTTGGATTGTAAAATTTATGTGAGAATGTTGAATTGGGGACCAAATTATAAATTTGGTAAAACTTGGTGATTAGTTCAAATTATTAGAAAATTTCAGGATTGAAGTACAAGTTTTCAAATGAGAATGTACTTGATAGAATATATTATTACAAGGTTGGAAATTTTGGTATTGGGTTTAATTGAAGTGAAATGGTGAATAACTATTTTGAATAGATTTAAAATGTTAGTATGAATTTTAAAAGAATTCATAAATTGTGATAAATTTTAAGGTTTATGAATTTGAGTGGCTTGGTGAGAAATATGTATATTATTGGAATTGAAGTGACATTTTGGAAATGTTGAATTTGTTGCGGAAAGGTGAAGATATTTTTATATAGAATAAGTATCAAATTATATTTATAGATTTAATTATTGGATTTTGATTATATTAGTTTAATACTAACATATGATTTGCATATTGTGTTGTTTATATAATGTCGTTTAGATTTCGATAAATCTCGTAATCAAAGGATATCAAAAGCAAAGGATAAAGTACGTGATTGAAAAGGAATATTATCGAAAAAGTTTTGATAGTGAGGCTAATAAAGTGAGTGCATTATTACTTATTGAAATGTTTTGAAATAAATTGAATATGACTTTATTATAATTTGTTTCTTTTACAATATTTTTTGAAATTGTTTAAGAATGATTTCGAGTATGAACTACCCAATAGCTTTGATTTATGTTAAGGATATTTTTGAATTGCAATTGGGATCTGATTGGGATTATTAAGCCCATTGTATGTACATTGAGAGTTACTGGTATAATTGGCATGCCATAAGGTTCAATGATTATGTATTTGCACTATTTGTTCCTTCTAGCACAAAGGGTGCACTCTGTTACATCTATCTTGCACTATTTGTGTGTTCTGGCACCAAGGGTGCATTTGGTCAGATAATTACGATTACATATTGTGCACATACTCTTTCTGACTTGTGTACCTAATATTATCAGTTATATACATTGGGATATTTGTTAATTCCAAAATATGCAAAAATGACAGATTCATTGGAAGAAAATATTTCTTTGAATATTTTGATTTGTGAATACAGATATGGGTGTTTTGAAATAATATTTTAGGTTTTTGATGAAAGAAATGAATTAGACAATCTAATATTCTCTCTTATATTTTTTATAAGACATTTTCTATAAGAAATATTTATTTATTCATTTTTTGTTGTTTTGATTTATTTTTTTTAAATAACGCCACACCAAGTTGTTACTTAGCGCATGATTATTTCATGCATAGGTAAAATAAAGATCAGTCAGTGAAGTAGGGGCACAGAGGGCATCAAATTTTACGGGCACACCTATTCCAGTTTCAATACGGTATTTACCGGTTTTGACCTATCTGGTTGGCATGTATATTAAATTTATGTTATGATGCTCTAAAAAATTAGTTCATAGATTGAGTCGTATTATATAATTAAAATATAATATGTACATTACTATACATAGTTAATATTTTGCATGAATAGTAATTACTAAATTATGACTATAATTCAACCAAAATTAATTTTTATGTGGGCATTTTTAAGACATTTCATTTTGATGGTGATTCAATGGTATATTGTCAAATTATTATCTGAAATCGGATCTGATTATGTAATCAAAATATTGAATTTTATGATGCGATAAATAATTGTTATGAAAAATAAGCATCGATGAATAACTCTCAAAATGTTCAAAATTTGACCCAATTTGTTTTAGTAAGTGATTTTAAGTTAAGGTGACATCATTAACTCGTAATTAAACATGTTTACGGGTTAAAGCGTTACAAAAAGTTTTGTAATGAAACAAAATTTTCAATGATTTATGTACAAAGAATGTTTGAAATGATGACATGACATCTTTAACTTGTATTTCAAGATGTATATGGGTTATGGGTGTTACATTTATTGATACCAAGGCTACAGGTTTAGTCGATTCTCAATCTAAATCAAGTATGTTTTATGATGAAAAAGTGTACATGCCACTAGGATGTCAATAATATTGACATAATATGGTTAGGTGATTTAATTATTGATGTCTCTCCTTATTAATGTAAAATTTAAAATGTGGTTGTGTTAGATTCGAACGTAGAAAGATCTTCCCGAATGATCGATTTTGAGCCTCAAGATGAAGTTCAGTGTAACGGGAAGAAAATTGATAATGCTAAAAAGAAAATTTAGATTGTAATCAACCCAAACAAATTAGAGATGACTTTAGTATTTTTTTTCCTAGAAGGGTTGGAGCTGTAAGAGATTTTCCTCTATTTTGTGGAAGAAATCCTCCGCCTTATAATGAGGAAGAAGCTGAGAAGCTTCCACATGTTAATCAATTAAGAAAAGTGGCTAATGATGCAAGAAAAAATGAGACGGAAGATGACTTAGAAATCATTGAATTTATTGTTGATTCTCGGGTTTCTACAAGTATTTTTAAATTTTCAATAAATACATATAGTTAAGTATTAGGTTGATTAAAAAGATTTTTGATTTTTTATAATTTTGAGTTATTAGGTAAAGAATAAACCCTTAAATCCAAAGGGCAGAAGTAAGTAATATTTAAGTTGTCCGTAAAAAGTTTAAAGAAAGTTAAGTTTTAGTGATTCTTATGATTTTTTTTGGATAATTTAGAATAAGTTTGCATATCTAGAACATTTATTTCCTTATTAGCTAATATCATACTACCGTATAAAGTTATTAAGATGAAAAGCTCAAAGGAGTTTCAAAATTATAGTAATTGGATGAAGAAAATAGAAAATATAATGATAAATTGTTTAGGAATAATTTGCAAATGATATGATAGTGACAATATGTTCGATCATAGTGCCATAATAAAGAGGATAAATTAAATAGAAACCATATGATAAAGATTTAAGGGGTTGTGTCCCTGGTGAATCTTATGGAATTATGATTTGATGAGTTTGAAATCATTTTGGGTATGGATTGGTTATTTACGCATTATGTATTGATTGATTGTCATGTGAAATGATTATTTTTAGTGATATAGAGGGTTTTGAAATAATAGTAATCGAAGAAAAAGTGAAATAATTATCAAATATGATATTGACAGTTACTGCAAAGAAATTGATGTCAGAAAGCTATTCGATTTTTCTGGCTAATGTGATAGACATTCGAGTATTTGAGGTCAAGTTAAAGTATATTCCAATAGTTAAGGAATTTTTGGATGTATTTCCCAAATGAACTACACAGACTACCTCCTGATTATGAGGTGGACTTCAATATTGATATTTTTGGGGTATTGTGCCTGTTTTGATGGCCCAATATAGAATGGGTCGGACTGAACTCAGAGAGCTAAAGACACAATTATAAGAGCAACTTGATCAGGGTTTTGTTAGACTAATCGTGTCTCTATAGGGTGTATTGTTAATATTTGTTAAAAAATAAAGATGGATTTATGCGATTTATGCATAGATTACTGTTAATTGAATAAAGTAAAGATAAATAATAAATATCTTCTACCAAGGATCAATGATCTGTTTGATCAACTTAAAGGTGTTTTTACTATTTTCAAAGATTGATATTTGATCTGGTATCATCAGTTAAGTATTAAAGAGGAATACATTTCGAAAATATCTTTTAGAACCTGATATAGTCACTATGAGTTTGTAGTGGTGCCATTTGGATTAATTAATGCCCCTTTAGCATTTATGGATTTGTTGAATCGAGTATTTTAACCGTACTTAGTTAAATTTTTGTTTGTGTTTATTAATGATATTTTGGTTTATTTCCAAGACTAAAGAAGAACATGATGCACATTTTCGCATGGTACATCATATACAAAGGAATAAAAAGTTTTATTGCCAAGTTGTTAAAATGAGAATTCTGATTGTCTAAAGTTACTTTCCTTGGCCATGTGATTTTAGCATAGGGAATCGGGGTTGATCTGAAGGAAATACAAGAAGAAGTGAAGTGGAAAATTCCAAAAAATGCCTTTCAAGTTATAAGTTTGTTTTGGGATTAGGTGTCTATTATTGGAGTTTCGTGAAGAATTTCTTGATGATTACTTCTCCACTCACTAAATTTCCTGGAAAAGATGTGACACTCATAAATGGACTGAAAAAATTAAGAAATATTTGATGTGCTTAATAAGATTCGGACAAAGGCACCAGTTCTAGTGCAACCAGAATCAGACAAAGATTATGTGATTTACAGTGATGCATCTGATAATGGTTTTGGATGTGTATTGATGCAAGAAGGCAAACTTGTAGCATATGCTTCTAGGTAGTTGAAAGCGTATAAGAGGAATTATCCTACTCAAGATTTGGAGTTAGAAACTATGGTATTTTCTTTAAAAATTTGGTGTTATTATCTGTAAGGTGAATGATGTTATATTTACACACATCATAAAAGTATGAATTATTTACTAACTCATAATTAACTGAATCTAAGAAAAATGAAATGGGTTGAGTTTCTAAAAGATTATGATGTAATTTTCATCTAACATCTGGAAAAGATAATGTAGTAATTAATGCACTTAGCTAAAAGACATTATATACTTTGAGAGCTTTAGATGCTCGACTATATATGAAAAATGATAGTTCACTTGTTGTAGAACTAAGATTGAGGTATGCATTGTTAGATTAGATAAAAATTCTAGAAAGAAAATACTAAAAGTGTTTAGAAAAGATTGAACAAGTGAAGAAAGGTGGAACTAAAGACTTTGAAGTTAAATTTGATGGATGTATATATTATCGAGAACGCGTTTTTATTCCTAATGATGAAGAAGAATCTTATTTCTGAAACTCGTTATAGTCCTTTGACCATGCATCTAGGAAGAAATAATTGAGTTTGTACATGAATGTTTAACCCATCAATAGGTAAAAGCAAAGTATCAGGTGTCATCTAGTTGTTATAACCTATTTTAATTCCTTAGTGGAAATGATAAATAATAACCATAGATTTCGTGACAAAGTTACTTTTGACACCCACTAAGAAAGACTTGGTCTGGGTGATTATGGATAGATTAATCAAGAATGCACACTTTATTCTAGTTCGAACAGATTATTCGATGATAAGTTTGATGAGTTAGATATATCAGAGAGATTGTGTAGCTGCATGGAGTATCTATTTTGATAGTTTTTGATTGAGATCTGATGTTTACTTTGAAAATTTTGAAGTTTTTATATAAAGCAGTGGGAACTCGATCGAATTATAGCACAACTTTTCATCCATAAATAGATGGTCAGTTTGAATGAACTATTCAGATATTTAAAGATATGATAAGGTTGTGTATTATTGATTTAAAATTATCATGGGAAAGGTATTTGCCTTTAGTAGAGTTTGCTTATAATAAAAGTTAACAGTCGAGTACTAAAATGGTCTCTTTTTAAGAATATTACGGAAGAAGATGTCATACACCACATAATTAAATGAAATTGAATATCAAGTCGATGATAAAATATTTCTTAAACTATCACCATGAAAAAAAGGTTTTGAGATTCTGGCATAAAGTAAAGTTGAATCTGAAATTCATTAGCCCGCATGAGATTATAAAGAGAGTTGGTTCAATAGATTATTAATTAGCATCATCTCAAGAGATGGAAAAAATTCATAATGTGTTTCATGTGTCGATGCTTCAGAAGTATGATCAGATACGTCACATGTGATTAAAAAGAAAGAAATTGAAATTCAACTACACTTGTCGTATGAAGAAAAACTAGTAAAGATCTTAGCTCATGGAGTCAAATAAATGATAAATAAGACGATTCCACTTGTAAAAGTTCTTTGATGGAAATATAACGTTGATGAACCAACTTAAGAACGAGAGGAGGATATGAAATAATAGTTTCCTCATATTTTTACTTCATGTATGTAAATACGCATGGAAAATTTGAGGATGAATTTTCTTTAAGGGGGAAGAATTGTAATACCCCAAATGTTGGGTAACGACTAAAATGTAAATTTTGAATGTTTAGTGGCTAAAGTTTATGTAAAAGTTCAGGGACGAAAAATATAATTTCTAAAAGTTATATATTTTCGCCATGAAATTAATGTTTTCGTGAGAATCATAATTTTGATTCCAAGTATGTATTAAAAGCTATAAAATATTATATTTTGATAAGGAATCTGATAATAGAATCGAATCAAAATTTCATGAAAATTTTAAGGATGTTAGATAAAGGTTGGAAATATTTGTTTTAATATTTTAGAACAGTGAATTTTAATATGGATCAGTGGAATTGAAGTTGATTTTCCATACTTAGCTGAAATTGGGAAATTTAGTGACCAAATTGTAATTTTCAAAAATTTCATGACCAAAGTAGAAATTTAACTTCAATTTTGTCCATTTTTGTGTAACACCCATTTATCGTATACGTTTTTGTACACAAGTCACAGGTGTCACCTGACTTTTTAAAACATTTCATTATTTGTAAATCCATAAAATTTTGTTGTCATAATGCAAACAAATACCCCTAACATTTGACACTATATGCAATTGTGCCCAAATCATTTTTTTGGAGCAGTTGTACCCACAACGTTTAAATCTAATTCAAAAGTATCCCCCGTTGGATGGAAACCGTCAGTAAACTGATGGTCAACGGCCCGAGCTGACTAAGCAAGCATAGGTGGACAACGATGATGATGTGGCATGTCCATGTCACTAATATATGCTGACGTGGAATTGGCATGTCAACATTTTTTATGGTTTAAAAATTTAATTTCAATTAGAATTTTGCACCATTATGAGACTGACACATGTCACTCTCCTACTGGTTCGTATTGACAATAATGAAATAAAAGGCTCTTATTTGCGTGGAAGGGGAATCGAACTTGGGGCAAGGGCATGAAAAGGGATGTCCCTTTCCACCAGGCCAAGCATGTTATTCAGTTATATAATTAAACAAAGATTATTTAACCCATATTAAATGTTCAATTTAATTAAACCAAAAAGTTTTGGATTTCAATCGTTCCAACAACTGTCATAGTTTTTATAGACTGCCATTGCAGAGATTGAAAGAGAAAAAGTTTTTTTATTTTCTTTTTCATTTTTCTTTCTTTCATTCTTCACTCAATTTTTCAGTTTCATATATATCATCTTTGCCGATGGAATCATTTAATAAGTCTCACTTCCTTTTTGTTTCGCTTCCTGCATCACTGCACTTCATATTAGCCTCTACTCGATGCCTATACTAGATTCCTTCAGCAAATTTCGGTCTCACTAGGCGAAGAGTGTTGAGAAGAAATGGCTATCTCTCTGTGAAACCACCAACAAGGTTCGGATCCTCAGCATTGACGGTGGTGGAACCACCAACATTATCGCCGTTGTCGCTCTTATACACCTTGAAGACCAGGTCCGCCTCAAAACTGGTGATCCTCGAGCTAAAATTACCGATTTCTTTGATATGATAGCCTACACTAGCGTCGATCTTATTATTGTCGCCATGCTCTATGCCGACAATGGAACTGGCCATCTTCTTTTTACTGCTAGAGAAGCTATCAAGTTTATCACTCAGAATAACTCCAAGCTCTTCAAAGTTAATAAGATTGCCAAAGTTCTTCACTGTCAGAATGGAATCTCTTGTAAGAACATGGATAAGGTGCTGAAGGAAACGTTCAGGAGAGAACACGAAACGGTTTTCACATTGAAGGGCACATGTAAGCCTCTCCTAGTTCCTTGCTTCAACCTCAAGAGTTATGCTCCCTTTTTTTTTCCTCGTGCCAACGTTTTTGAATCACCAAGCTTCTTCAAACCTTTCCCATTGACATCCGTCAATGGCAAGACCTGTTGCTCCGACGTGGACGGCGGTTTGGTCATGAACAATCCTACCATCGCTACAATCATGCACGTTCTCCATAACAAGAGGGATTTCCCGTAAGTCAATGGCGTGGAGGATCTATTGGTTTTATCGTTAGGAAATGATTCATGGTTTGGAAGGGCAAAAGTTATTAACAACAAATGCTCAACTTCTTCGATCGTTGACATTAAACTGAAAATTTAATATGGGTTAAATAATCTTTTATTTAATCATATAATTGAATAACATGCTTGGCCTGGTGGCAAGGGCCCATCCCATTTCATGCCCTTGCCCCAGGTCAGATTCCCCTTCCACGCAAATAAGAACCTCTTATTTCATTCTTATCAATACACACCAGTAGGAGAGTGACACATGTCACTCTATGACTGGTGCAAAATTCCTATTGAAATTAATTTTTTAAACCAAAAAAAATTGTTGACGTGTCAATTCCATGTCAGCATATATTAGTGACATGGATATGCCACGTCATCATCGTTGTCCACCTGAGCTTGCTTAATCAGCTAGAGCCATTGACCGTCTGTTGACTGACGGTTTCCATCCAACGGGGGTGACTTTTGAATCAGATTTAAACGTTGTGGATACAACTTCTCCAAAAAATGATTTGGGCACAAATACATATATGTGTCAAACGTTAGGTGTATTTGTTTACATTATGCCAATTTTTTTCTTTGAAGAAAACATTTTAATATAATAATAATAAAACATTTGTTAACTTTCAATAGTTAAAATATCTTAAAGTTATTGTTGGGACCGTCGGCGCACTCCACGGCGCAGCGGAAACAAAAAACTCGACGGTCTCACCAGTGATCCAAGTACGTAAAACCGAAATTGGGAGGAAAGGATGCGAATACTTACAATGGGTTCCTTGAAAAACAGCAAAGATAATATCGACTAGTGGTGATCACGAATAGTTCAAATCATAAACCTCCACGAAAACACGTTTCAGCCTCTACTTAGTTTACTCGACTGAGAGCAAAATTTTCTTTTCCCAAAATTAGTTTTGAGAAAAACGGCTGAAGTAAACGGCTGCTAGGCCTTACCTCATTTAAATATATCAGTTATCCTAACATATTAGGGATTTTAAGTTATTTCAAATTAACAATAATAAAAAAACTTATTTAATTAATTCAAATTAAATATACATTAAAGACTTATAATCTGAATTAAAATCTTTAATATTTATTTAAAATCTTATTTAATTATTCCGAAATAAATATCAATTAAAAGAGTTGTAATCAAAATTACATTCTTTTAATGTTTACTTACTATATTTGGGATAATTAAAATCACATGTATATCAAATATACATATATTAACTCTAGTTATATTTTAGTATCATACAACAAATTGTACATCTTTGCTCATTTCAATCGTAGGGTGTGTCCTTATAGGTTATTGTAACCTTAGTAGTAATTATTAGAACAATTCTAATATTACATACAATGAGTGACATCTAGTAGTATATCATTATCACCTAAGTTACAAGAAATTAATATTCGACATATCATCTTCGTGATTAACTCTTTTATGTATTCCATCCTTTTGTCCTTTATATCTAGAATAGGCACAAGTCTTGGAACAGTCACACTTGTATAATCCATCTATTGTTTCTTGATATCTACAATAGACTTTAATTAATGAATAGTTTGTGATATCTCATATCAACTTATTCGAGCATGGCCATGCGCTTCTAGTCTCACTCAATCAAGTGGCATGTGATATATTTCCTATTATGTAGAAAGGAAAAATCCTATCTTAATCATATACGCCCACTACATATATTGAGATATACTCAATAACAATCTTTATTGAGCAACCAATTACTGTGCATGTTTAGCTACATCAAAACATACAACAATATATGTTGGGATAGTATTGATCTCAAGTCTGAGGATTATACATATACTCATCACCATGAGCAATGTTATGACTGTCACATAATAATCCAAGACATATGTTCATGGTGGGTCAATCAAATACATTGTTCTCCAACAATATAATCATGTATCAATTCTGAAATCTCTATGTCAATGACAACTCGTTGTCATCAATCAATAACATGTTAGTCTTAAGCGTATTATATGGACTTTACTAGGGATCTTTTAATACTTTCCCATTATAATACTTTACTAGGGATCTTTTAATAACAACAATTATGTTATTATATGGACTTTATTGTCTTCTAGTTTATGTTAAACACATATATATAACTGAAAAAAATAGCGATAATGCTTTTATACAATAAAATTGATAAATAAATATATTATTACAATCATTATATGATTGGTCTTTGGTCATACTCTAACAATCTTCCACTAGAACTAAGACCAATAACTCACATATCTAATACCGAGTGACTTAGTGTGACGATCATGCCTCTGCTGTGTAAGAGGCTTCGTCAAGGGATCAACAATATTGTCATCCGTGTGTACTCTGCATATTTCCAAATCTCCTCAATCTATGATCTCTCGAATGAGATTAAAGAACCTAAGAATATGTTCGGATCATTGATGAGATTTGGGTTCCTTTGCTTGTGCAATGGCTCCATTATTGTCACAATGGAGTTCTGCATTGTCTTATATGCTGGGAACAACCACTAATTCTGATATGAACTTCTTGATCCAAACAACCTCTTTTGTTGCTTCACTGGCTGCAATATATTCAGCCTTTGTTGTAGAATCATCAACTGTGTCTTGCTTCAAACTTTTCATCCCACAACACCTCCATTAAGACATAACACAAAACCTGATTACGATCGTGAGTTATCCTTATCAGTTTAGAAGTTGGCATCAGTATAACCTTTTACACTAAGCTCTTATTCCCCTCCATAGACAAGAAATTTATCCCTAATACTTCTTAAGTACTTAAGATATTTTTAACTGCAACCCAATGATTTTCACCAGGGTTTGCTTGATACCGACTCATCATGCTTAAAGCATATGATACATCTGGTCGAGTGCATATCATGGCATACATGATAGAACCAATAACCGAAGCATATGAAATCTTTTTCATCTGATCTCTTTCTTGTAGAGTTGAAGGACACATTTCCTTCGAGAGAGAAATGCCATGTCTCATAGGCAAAAATCCTTTCTTGGATTCTTCCATACTGAACCTTTTCAGCACTTTGTCTATATATATACATTGACTCAGACCTAGAAGTCATCTTGATATATCTCTATAGATCTTAACTCCTAAGATATACGCTGCCTCACCCAAATCTTTTATAGAAAAACAACTACCTAACCAAGTCTTAATAGACTGTAAAGTAGGTATATCATTTCCTATGATGAGTATGTCTTCTACATACTAGATTAGGAAAGAAACAATGCTCCCACTAGCCTTCTTACAAACACAAGGCTCATCGTCATTTGTGATAAAACCAAATTCTTTGATTGCATCTTTGAAATGAAGATTACAGCTTCGAGATGCTTGTTTTAGTTCATAAATAGACCTCTGTAGCTTATAAACCTTTTTAGCATTTCCTGGAGCGAAAAAACCTTCATGTTGTGTCATATACACACCCTCTTCAAGTTTTCCATTAAGGAAAGCGGTTTTGATTCCTATTTTTCAGATTCCATAATCATGGAAAGTAACTATTATGAGTAATATCCGGATGGACTTAAACATAGCTACAGGGGAGAATGTTTCATCATAGTCTACACCATGAACTTGTCAAAAACCTTTAGCGACTAATCTCCCCTTATATGTTTGTACATTACCAACCATGTCGGTTTTTTCTTGAAAACCCATTTACACCCTATTGGTTTGACCCCTTCAGGTGGTTCAACCAAATTCCACACTTGGTTTATTGACACGGAATCTATCTAAGATCTCATGGCTTTAAGCCATTTCTCAGAGTATGGTCTAGACACTTCCTCTTGATAAGTTATAGGCTCATCTTGATCCATAAGAGGAACATCTCCATGTGTGACAACGAGAAATCCAAATCTCTCAGGTGCATGGCGTTCTCTTATGGATCTATGCATTGGTTGTTTCTTAATCTGTAGAATGTTCCTCAACAACTTGTAGAACATGTTCAACTTCAGGAAAGCTTTACCTATATAAAACCCTAGGATATTTCCCTTTATAAATACCCAGCCTTAGCTGCCAATGAGGAGGCAATGAAGTTAGAAGATCTTTACTTGAAGTGTGAGTGAACAACTGTAGTGCTTCCCCACCATTTACCAACCGAATTTCCTTAGTGTCTTCCATAGCCAAAATATAGCAGAGCGGTGGTAAAGCCTCGAGAGAGGCTGATCGCTAGGGGAGGCACGATGTTTATCAGAATTGTCACGACAGAGCCCCCAGTTTTGGGAATCATTCTTCCTTTGTTCTTAATTTCTTTACGTAATTGGGGTTGTATTAAAATGATGATACTTGGTTAACTTTTTGATAACACTATGAACTGTCTTACTTGGTGTTAATCGTTGTTTTTCCTAAACAATTTTCTTCTTCTTTATGAATGATGAATTAAGAATTTGCTCAAGTTTGTTTTGTTCATTGTTTGAATATTTTACCTGACACTGTAAGAGCTTCGAGAGATTGCCTTGGGTCTAGGTTAAACACGTCTTGGCATTGTAAGAGCATCGAGTGATTGTCATTTGTCTAGATATTGATTCTTAGATTCGAGAGAATTAAGATAGATCAACGTGAACAATGGAATAGATCCGACATAGTGATGTTATAACTTGTCTACCTTAGAGACAAGGAGCGGGTTTCAATCGACTAAAAGGGGTATTAATACAACAACAGCCTGACAAACCAAGGGTTGTAGTTAACGCTGAGTAGTATTGCTATAACAATCGTTTAAGAATCCTTAATAATCCTGTCGGGCAGCTTAAGTAAGTCATAACTATTCTTTCTGGTCTTAGAATAATTGCTTGGCATAATAAAAGATTAGCATGACTGCTCTGTGATAAGTCTGAATATGTGAGGTTATTTTGAATATATTTGAATCAACGTATATTTTGCTTTATTCGATAGTTTTGCATATTTATTTTTTCTTGACCAAGCTTTTCTACAACCATATTTTACAATATTTCTTGATTTGCTTTATTACTAATAGTTTCTAGCTTCACAAGATTGTAAGAATTAGCTTGAGACAACTAGTTCTGGTTGTGGCGAAGCTTAAAATATTCGACCAATCTTTGAGGAGACGATAACTCACTTACCCTATATCACTTGATTCGATTGTGTATACTTGCACATAATTTCTTGCCTTAGCATATATATTTACAAGCGATCAAGTTTGGCGTCGTTGTTGGGGATTGGCAGCTGACAAAATTTTTATTTTTCTCCATAACAAGTTTATATTGTCACATTATATTTACTTAGTTTAACGTATTTTATTTTCTTTTGTAGGTTTTTATCATTGCATGATCGTAAGATCTGCTGGTAAACCATTAGAACCATTTGACCCTGAAATTGAACAGACATTTAAACAAAGGAGACATAACCAATGAACCAGAGAGCATATGAATCAACTACAATTTCAAGGCAATAACATGGGAGATCAGGCAAATCCTAATGCAACAAATAATTTTCAGAGGGAAGTTGCAAGACCAAGAGCAATACAAGATCACTTGAACCCAATTCTTGATGACCTCAATCCAGGCATAGTGGCACCTGAGATACAAGCAACCCATTTTGAGCTTAAACCGGTGATGTTTAACATGCTAAATTCCATCGGCCAATTTGGTGGTTCACCTAATGAGGATGCTAGATAGCATATTCGTGTCTTCCTTGAAGTGTGCGATTCATTCCGACAACAAGGTGTGCATAAAGACATGCTTAAACTTAAACTTTTTCCTTATTCCCTGGCGATAGAGCAAGAGCTTAGCTCAGTGGAGTTCGTTTAGGCTCAATGGAATCTTGGGCGGATTTATGCAATACTTTCCTACTTAATACAATCCACTCAATATGAATACACAGCTTCGCAGTGATATTGCAAGTTTTCACCAAGGAGATGATGAATCAATGTACGAATGTTGGGATAGGTATAAAAGTTTACTTCGCAAGTGTGTAACCGCGTATTTCATGATTGAAGTCAAGTCGTGATGTTTTACAACGGAGTTAATGCACCAACTTTAATGATGTTAGATGACTCAGCAAATGACACCTTACTTGAAAAATCACCCGAGGAAGCCTCGGATATCCTCGATAGGATAGCAAATAACGACTATCAATTTCCAACTACAAGGCTAGGAACCAGTAGAAAAGCCTTTGGAGCATATGAAAATAAGGGTAAGGATTTAGTAGCTACTCAACTTTCTACCATAACTAATATGTTGAAAAATTTGCAGCGTCTTAATGAGGTGAGAGAAGTCAAGGCAACCAGTAATGCATGCATATTTTGTCACGATAACCATCACGAGAGTGAATGTCCAGAAAACCATAAGTGTACCAATTTTGTGGGAAATTACAATCGAATCAACAATAACCCCTACTCAAATATATACAATCCTGGCAGGAAATAACATCCAAATTTTTCATAGGGTAATCAAGGAAAAAATAACAATCAGACATCGAATTACAATAGGCCACAACAGAGTAACTCGGACCATTAACATTTTTAGAATCAACATCATCAGTTGCCCTGGCAAAACACTAAAGGTACATCTTCTTCCTCTAATGCCAACTCCAATTCTAACTTCTTGGAAGTTTCATTGCAGGAATTCATGGCCTCGACAAAAGATTTCATAGCTTCAACAAAGACCCTGATGCATGAGCACTCATCAATAATAAAAAACCAAAGAAATTTGTTGCAAAGTCAAGCAACCCTTTTGCAAAGTTATAGCTCATCCCTGAGAGCATTGGAGAACCAAGTGGGTCAAATTGCCATGGCTTCACATTCCTGTCCACAAGGAAATCTCCTTAGTGATACTAAAATCACTAAACATCATGGAAAGGAGCAGTGCAGTGTACTTACACTAAACAGTGGAACACATGTTAACCATAATGACAAGTTTTGGGAGAACAACTGAACAATTCTAGCCAAGGCACTACACAAATAGAAGACGAAGCTATAGATGTGGAAAGGGGTGAATTCTCCGAAAAGAAAGAAAAGGATGAAGACTCTGAAAATCATAGAAAATTTATGGCCAAAGCCAGAGATTCCTCAGCACCAATAGCAGATGATGTGAGAGCTCCATCACCGTTTCCTCAATGATTAAAAAACATAATGATGATATCTAGTTTAAGAAATTTGTTGATGTTTTGGACCAGTTGTATATCAAATTACAATTACTTGAAGCCATTGAGCAAATGCCTTCCTATGCTAAGTTTCTAAAATACATTGTTACAACGAAGAGGAAGGTAGAAAATGTTGCCACAACAATAGAAATCTGCTCTGCATTAAGTAGACTCCCACCGAAACAAAAAGACCCGGGCAGTTTTGTAATACCATGTTCAATTGGTAATAACTTTCTAGGATGAGCTCTTGTTGACTTAGGGTCAAGTGTAAATTTAATACCAAAGTCCGTATTTTTAAAACTAAAAAGGTATAACGCTTTCCCAACCATAATTATCTTACAACTACTTGATCGATCTTATGTGCGTCATGAGGTCAAAATAGAAGATGTCATAGTAAAGGTGGAAAAATTTGTATTTTCAGTTGATTTCCACATCTTGGACTGTGAAGCCGATGAAAATGCACATATCATCCTTGGACTACCATTTTTAGCCACTGGACAAATCTTAATAGATTGTGGGAATGGAGTGATTTATCCTATATTTGATAGTTCATGGGTCAGTCCGTTGCAATGCGTGCCTAAGAAGGGTGGTGTGATCGTGGTCAAAAATGAAAATGATGAGCTTTTAACTACTAGAACAGTCACGGGTTGGTGGATATGTATGGACTATAAGAAGCTCAATAAAGCCACAAAGAAAGACCATTTTCCCTTCTTTTTATTGACTAAGTACTCGATAGACTACCAGGAAAAACATTTTACTACTTCCTTGATGGATATTCAGGATATAATCAAATAGCCATATTACTAGAGGATCAAGAGAAGACTACTTTCACATGTCCATATGGTACCTATGCATTTAGACAAATGTCGTTCGGGTTGTGTAACGCCCAACTACTTTTTAGAAATGTATGATGTTCATTTTTTCAGATATGGTGGAAGAGTACATAGAAATATTTATGGATGACTTCTCCGTCTCAGGTGATAATTTCAACCGGTGTCTCGGCAATTTATCCAAAGTACTTAAATGATGTGAAGAAGCCAACCTAGTACTAAATAGGGAGAAAAGTCATTTTATGGTAACCGAGGGAATAATTTTGGGTCACAAAATTTCTTGCCAAGACATTGAAGTCGATAGATCCAAGGTGGAAGTAATCGTAAACCTACATTCACACACCACCGTGAGAGACGTATGCAGTTTCCTTAGACATACAAGCTTCTACAGGCGGTTCATAAAAGATTTTTCTCAAATCACAAAACCCTTGTGTCTTTTACTTCAACAATATCAACCATTTGTATTTAATGATGATTGTTTGAATGCTTTTAAAGATTTGAAGAAAAAAAACTTTCAGCAGCACCAATCGTTGTTCCACCTGACTGGAACAAACCTTTGGAGCTCATGTGCGATGCCTGTGACTACGCAGTTGGAGCAGTGCTTGGGAAACGAAAAAGTAAACTCTTTCATGTTATCTACTATGCTAGTCGTACTCTTAATGATGCACAAGTAAACTATACAACCACTGAAAAAGAACTTCTTGTAGTAGTATTTTATTCGATAAGTTTAGGCCATATATCATTGGCACTAAAGTAATTTGGGATACAAATCACTCAACGATTAAATATTTGATCAATAAAAAGGTGCAAAGCCTATGATAATCAAATGGATATTATTACTACAAGAATTTGATATAGAAGTCAAGGATAAAAAGGGTATGGAAAACCAAATAGAATATAATTTGTCTAGACTAGAGAACAAAAAAAAATTGTTATGACATGATAGAGATTCAAGAGGATTTCCCTGAAGATAAAATTTTATTTGTCACGGTTGTGTCGTGGCATTCTGACATAGTCAACTTTCTTGTTAGTGGTATTGTGCCTCCAGATTTATATAGCCAAGGACGAAAAAAGTTGCAACATTACTACTAGGATGAACCGTTCCTATTAAAAAAATGTGAAGACCAAATAATTAGAAGATGTGTACCAGAAGAAGAGCACAAAGAAATTATACTTCAATGTCACTAATCACCGTATGGAGGACATTTTAGTGGGATGACAACAGCGACGAAGGTTCTTCAATCCATATTCTGTTGGCCAACCTTGTTCAAAGATGCGCACGAATTCTACAAGGAATATGATAGATGCCAACGAATAGGGAACATATCAAAAAGACATGAGATGCCATGACAAAACATTTTGGAGGTTGAACTTTCGATGTATGGGGAATATATTTCTTGGGACCCTTTCCCACATCTTTTGGAGATTTGTACATTCTCTTAGCAGTAGATTATGTGTCCAAATGGGTTGAAGCCATCATAACGCCTAAAAATGATTCAAAGACCGTGCTGATGTTTTTGTACAAGAACATATTCATATATTTTGGAATATCGCGAACTATGGAGTACGACATCGGATAGCTATGGCATATCACCCCCTGACTAATGGACAAGATGAAGTCTCTAATCAGGAAATCAAATAGAACCTTGAGAAAGTGGTTAACCCAAGTCGAAAGGATTGGTCACCAAAGCTAGGTGAAGTACTATGGGCTTATCACACAACATTTAAGACACCGCTAGGAATGTCACCGTTTAAATTTGTCTATGGTAAGGAATGTCATTTGCCTGTGGAACTTGAACATAAACTTACTAGGCCATCAAGAAATTAAACATGAATGCTCAACTTGAACATAACATTACTCTTGTGAGTTAATTTCTCTTCAATGTTCTGTGTGAACTTTATCGATTAAGCAAGTATAATTCATATACTTGTAGCGTCATTCCTTCCATCCTGATTTAAAAATTCCTAGATTGATATCTAGTGGGTTGAAGACACTATCACCACCCCTCAAGCAAGTTTGTGAAGAACGAGATTGTGCTGCCTAGCATTATTTCTTCTTTGGCGTGATAGAGATACAAAAACACCACCATCTCCATTTCATCATCAACACCATCAATATCATCCATGAAGACCATCAATTTCGCATCCATCTCTATTCCATCTTTATTTTTAATTCATTTCTTACCTTATTATTCCATATATTCATCCATCGTCAATCTTATTTATTTTCTTATCTTATTGCAGCCAAGCTTATAATTCAAGGACATCGATACTTGTCAATCCTAGATCGGGACACAATGAGGTTATCTACTCTCCTCTCCCAAAGCGTGTAGATCACCCTACATCAAGTGGTATCAGAGTATAGTTAGATTGAGAACAAAAGTGTCATTGGTGTGCAAACCAAAAGAAAAAGACTCCTACATCAAAAATTGGAGTACGAAAAGAAAGAAAAGACAAAAAAAAATTTCAGAAAAAAAGAAAAAAAAAGAATTTCAAAATGAAAGCAAAGCCAAGGAATGTGCTCTACCATTGCAAGTACATCAAAGAGGTCTATCTACACTAAGAGAAGATAACCTTATTGTTTCTGGAGAAAGATTGCAGTAAGTGTTGTTTCTAGAATTGGAAGTCACCTCTTCCTTTTATATACTTTCATTTTCCTTATCTTCAACCATTACCTTCTTTTAAATACCTTAAATCATTTCTTCTACGTTTCCATTTCTTCTATTCCTTTCTACCCTAACCTATTTGCAGCCGACGCACACAAGGAAAAAACTAACTTGTTCTAATCTTGAGTAAGTTCTTCAAAGGTCTTAGCAAGAGAGATCGAGTGGAAAAAGGCTAATTGAGTGAGTGAGATCAGAAGGGGAATTATAAAAGCGATAATCATATTCCCGAGAGTAAACATGAATGTTGAGTGGAGTGATATTATCTTTTCTTTGGAGTGAAGATTGTGAGGCTTTGTGAGTGTGCTGGTAAGGTTTTAATTTTCTTTATTTTATACTAACAATGTCTTGTGTTCTTCCTTCTTTCCAACATTGGAGGATGAACAACAAAGGATAAACACATTTCACACTCGTTGCCATGTAAATGGTAAAGTGTGTCTTGTAGCTATTGACGGAGGAAGTTTTTCAAACATTGCAAGCACATACATTGTGAACAAATTGGGACTTACAACGATCAAACATTGCAACCCATATGAATTGCAATGGTTGAACGACGAGGAAGAATTGAAGGTTACTAAACAAGTACTTGTTCCATTCTCACTTGGAAGTTACAAAGAAGAGATTCTATGTGACATGGTGCATATGCATACGAGTCATTTACTCTTGGGGAGGCCATAACAATTTGAAAAGCGGGCTGTCCATGATGGTTTCACAAACCGGTACTCTTTCTTTCTCAATGAAAGGAAAATCATCTTGACTCCACTTTCACCAGACCGAGTAAATGAATATCAAAACACCTTGAGGAAAAACATTGAAGCAATAAATGAACAACATGAAGAAGACGTTGGAGTTGAAAATGAGAGAGTTAAAAAGGATGAATTTAGAGATAAAGAGGTGAATGAAGAACATATTTTAACTATCCTTACACCTTATTCTATTCTTCCTATTGTTTTATAAGTCAATTCAAGAGACGTATCTTTTCAAGTTGATGATTCCAAAATCATCACTTTTGGAAAACTAAAAGATGTGACTTTTGAAGAACCAATAGTCATTACTTTTGGATATTCACAAAACATGTCTCTTGATAATTCAAAGGTTATGCCATTTAAACTTCCAAAAGAAGCATCACTTGAAGTACCAAGAGTAGTGTTCATTGACATTCCAAGTGCATTGCCAATCATGAAAATAATTAAACAACCAACTCCCATTAAGCATCCACCTTGGTTTGATACTTTCATTTATTTTGTTTATAATTTTTCATATTCTAACTTATTTACTTTGGAGGAATTTGAGTTATGTACATGATATTATCCTACCCATTGTTAATGACAAGATCCTTTGTCATCATAAGCTTTATTAGTGCATTAAACTCAAGCATTTCAAGAAGTTTCAAAGGTTAAGACTCTCCACAAACCATCACGATGATTCAAAGAGTGGAGATGAAGAGTTACATATTCTTTTAAAAGAATATGATGTGTCGGATCAAGGAGTGATACAAGAAAAAATATCCATCACCAAATGACACATTGCAAGTGCCTATCCCAACAAAGAAATTTTCTTTGAATAGCAGAAAATTCCAAATGACACAATTTGTCAAATGGACGAACTAAGACGCGTGATTCCTGGAAGGTTAAGCGAATTATTTTCTCAAGTGCCACAAGCTATAACTTTTCATGATTTAATGGACATGATTTTTGAAGAACTAAATAATATGTCTTTTGGGGTACCGAGAGATATAATCATTCAAGAGAATATGTCTTCAAAACACATGACACTTTACTATCCAACAAACATAGACATAGAGTACTTCTTTCACTTATTTATCATTAACCATTCTTTTACTTATGAAATTCACTTATCTTTTCAGGTCCTGAACATTCAAGGGATATGAATTTTGATAAGAATCCTTTCATAAAGATGACCTATACAGACAAACTAGCAATGAATGAATGGGCGTACAATTTGGAGAAGTCATCTTTCGATTTGAGGATAAATCGCCCAAAAAAAATGGGAGGATGATGTGATCCTATCTAGCTCCAACTTTCTTCATGACATACTCACATCATTGAAGATCCATCAATCTCAATATAAGGGAGTTCTACCATACTTTATATTATATTTACTAATTTATGTACTATATATTATTATTAGAATACGTTTGCATATTAGACTATACTTAAATTATCATATCATGTGCATTCATTCATTATGTCCTATGGTTTGCATCATTGATTGATATTCATGCATATAATCTATAGTTATAATAATAATATTCATTCATTATCATATGATGCATGAGTTATTATTATAACCTATAGTTCACATCTTTATAATATGCACATCATTATATTATATAATACATTATATAGTTCTTATACTTAACTTATTTCTTTATATTATGTTTATAGGTATATTCGGCCACAACTTGGGAACTATATTAGAGCTAAATGGAGCATGCAACAGCAAGGAAACTTATATGGAGACGTTTAGGAGTGCATAAGGAACAATTGGTGAAAAGTTATCCGGAGACCCGTGAGCTCATAGCTGGATTGAGCTCCAAGATGACTTCAATTCAGTTGGGGAGCTGCACCATCATCATCACAACTCAGAACACTTCAATTATATCATAAGTCAAAATTTTTGAAATCGTACCTTTTCGTGAATAGTTGACACCTCAAGAGGCACCTTTTCACAAGGAGCTGCCATAACATTCACCATGCTACAAGTCACCTATGACCAGTTCACCTCCAACTCATTCATACCCGAAGTAGCTCAAACATGAAGGATTACTTTTTCCAAACATTGTGACATTTCATGAATGATGCTACCCATGAAGATGCCTTCTCATCTAGGAGCACGTTGGTGAAGAAATTACAACCATTGGAGGCTTAAATCACCAAGAGACATGAGATAGAGCTTCATGGATATTCAACCACAACACATTCCATACACATGAGAGCCTTTGGCGCCAAACATGAGGAGGCATGCTCGCGTGTTGTGAGTACTATAAATTATACGCAAGTAATGTGCAAGTATACACAATCTCTCAAGTAATATAATGATGAGTGAGTATCGTCTCCATAGGGATTGGGTGAAATTACAAAAGTCTAACCAAATAAATGCACTATTCTATCTAAGTATAGTTAGTCTTGATATATACAAATGTCACGGCAATGTAAATGTGTATGCTGGTGGATATGTAGTGATGGTCTAATGGTGTAGCAAATGGAAATGCAATGGCAATGTTGGATGTTTGATGTTGAATATGGTGAAATGTCAAGGCAATAAAAAATGGTAAAAACCTTAAATAAAAATAAAATAGAATTAAAAGAAAATAATCCTCATGTGACAAGCTTCCAAGAGAATGAATGGTACGAATTGATCTACGGATGCTAAACTTATTTCTCAAGTATATTTAAGCTAACTGGTCTTTACTTACTTGACAGGGCTTTCCTAAAGTGTTCTAAAGAACCTAACCGAATAGGATGCCAAGGCATTTGCTCTCACTCAACGATGTTGGCGAGCCTACCCTATTGATAAATACACCTTTTTTAGTCGTTGAAATCCTATCCTATTCTCTTCCTAGATCTAAGGGATTAGATTATAATACTCTTAGGTCGGTTCAAAGCCTCTTGAAAATACTATAACCCATTGCTTATGAGGATTTTATCTTGCGTTTCTTTCGAATACTTACAAGTATTTTTAGCTTAGGATTCTTCCGAATACCTAACCTTCATCTAAGAAATGGACATTTCCATGCCTCTTACAAGCCTAGATGGTGAAGCATTCATAAGCAAAGCAAATAAAGAACCAAAATAAACTTAAATATACCATTAAAAATAAAGTTCAAGAAACCATTAAATCAACCACCACCAAATAAGTTAGTTCATGGTGGGGTTCAAAATATCCAAACACAATGTCATGAAAATATTTGTTCCAACAACCCATAAATAAATATAAAATAGCAGCAAAAAGGTAAGTTGAGAATAAGCCTTCGACGCGCCACCAGAGGTCTCCTCTCGGCCACCGTGAACCACCTAGCTCGCTAGCTCCTTTCGGCTCCTAGCTCGCCACTCCTTGGAGCTTTATCAATGGAGGAATATCCCAAGTAAAAAGAAAGGAAAAGAGAAAATAAAAAATGTGATTTTTGCTATCGTATGTGTCCTTCTCCCTTTCATGAGGTGTCATATATAATAAAAAATATCTAGGGGTAATGATGAGGTTGTTGGGTGCAAAATACCCCTCATTCCCCTAGAATCACATGTTGGGTGTGAACCTTATTCTCCAAGTGGCAGTGATCCTTTGGCAGCTCTGGCAGGCGGTTACACCAGTCCTTCACGTGCAGAGATAGCCGTCCAGTGCCAGCTGTCCTTATACAGAAATATTTTTGACTTTTTCTGCGCCGGAAATGCCAAGGCATTTCAATCTTCTTTAGCAACGTGTGATGCCGCGGCATTACTTCCCGAAGAATCCTTTATTCTTGCTATTCCCTACACACCACAAACAAACTGCACCTTTCCCTCAAACAGCACCATTAAGAAAAAAATAGTACAACCACCACAAATGCACTATATGCAACTACATGATCCTAAAATGTCTAAAATGAGCTTTTAAACAAACAATAACTTAAGTGAAAAAGGCCTTAAAAGTAGCCTTTTTTAGGAAGTTAACACACCCCCAAACTTAAGCTATTGCTTGTCCTCAAGCAATGGATAGCAGTTACATAAGCAGAATGTTATTGTAATTTTCTACAGTAGGGGCGTAGGAAAAAATTGAATTTCAACCCTCAGAAAAAAATAAGCTTCAACATGCTAGACTTATCAAGAATTCAAGTACTTTTCCCTAGGTCAAGATCCCTTGTGGTAGTGTGTGTGTGTGATTGTATCCAATCTATACTTAGCAAACTTAGACTACTTCTAATCAAGCCCCCTAGTTTTTTCCAAGGCATTTACTTATTCATTAAGCATATTTTTACTCCCTTTTCTTTGATTTTTTTAATGCTGTTACGAAGGGAGTCAGCTCATCACACCTAATCTCCCACACTCTAGATGAAAGGGAGAATACCTTCCACCCCCGAGCTAGTTAAGTAGAGTCATCCCGTGACTACTTTCATTCACTCATATGCACAAGGCTGCCATTTATTAAAGTAAGTTCCAGGCAATGCCACGGCAAAGAGGAGTGTCCCTCTATAGCTATGCCTAAGCATTTATTCATAGTTTCATTTTTAAGGGAGTTTTTTTTTTTATTTTTATTTTAAGCACAAAACTATATTTCAATGCCAAAACTAACTAGTGTTCTTTCATAAAAATTTTCTAAATTTTCTAAGTATAGATAACATAAAAATCGTGTAAAAGTTTTTCACAAAGAATCTAGCCCTAGAGTGAGTTCTATCATTCTCAACAGTCATTTACATTCAGATTCTAGCCTAACATTATCATCATCGGGTATCCTCAAAATATTTCATCTAACTGTCCTACCCTCGGTTAAAAATTCAAATATTTTTCATACTCCTTGAAATTGGTAGCCGTTTAGTTTTAAAAAAATTAGACTAATATAAAAATCCAATGGTATGAAAATCATCCTTTAATCATTTCTTTAGAATTTATGGTTGTTTTCTAAACTTAATGTTCAAATCATAAATCTAGACATATTTCACTAATTTGCATTTTTCAATTTACTCGATAATTCTATTAGTTCACCAAATGCACATATATGCATGAATAAAAACGTCACACAACATTAGGAGTCAATTTTTACCATATCAACTCCTTTATTGGCTTATGCAAGCCAATGTATCATCGATAACATAAATACAATTTAAATATGTATTAACCTATTGTTCATAGCTTGCAAACCTTCCTTAGACATTCACATTCATCCTTAACTCTAACTTCTCTTGATCTTGACTTCAATTATAATCCAAATGAACATCAGTATAAGACATATACATTTCAAACTACATATTAGAATCTCACTAACATTGGCATACAATAGAAAATAAATTCCTAAAAATATTTTGATGCTCATTCGATACAAATTCCATGTCAAAACATAAATGTTGAATTTAACACGTCAGGTTTACCATTCTAGTTTATTTTATTCAATTTATCCTAAATTTACATAATATTTTCATTTATGTTCCCAGCTTTTCCATATTTGTGATTTGGTCCTCAACTTTTACTAATTTTTCAAGATGGCCCAATTTCATATTCTAACATCAACTTCAACATTCTAACATTAATTTCCAATATAGTCCAACAACTATTAAAATAGTACACCTTAACCAATAACTTTTTTATAATTTTCAAATAGTCCTTTAACTTTCATAAAATTACAAATTGGCCCAAATAAGTTTCTAAAGCTTGTAGACCCTTCCAAATCTCATTTCTATGATTAGGAAAATTTTTATTACTTTTCCCTAATTCTTTTCTTAGGGTTGAACACTTTATGGGTTAGGGTTACATGATTTTCACCTTATTCAAGCATTAAATCAACCTCTATTCATTCTTTCGAAACCTCTACAACCAAACCCTTAACTTAATTTCATCAAATCACAAATTTCCTCTAACTTAGGGTTTAGGTCAAATTCAATACATGGATTTCTAGGTGGTTTTAATCATCAATCAAGCTTATAAATGATTCTACAACATCAATAATCTAAAAAACCGTTATCATTTCATAAAACCCTAACATGTTCATAAACCCTAAAATTTGGGATCTTAGAATTCAATAAACATTAGCATGCAATAATGGTACCAAATGATAGAGCTCTTCGAATAGAAAAATTTTCTATTTCACGCTTTAGTGCAAAAAAAATGAAATTGCTCGTAAATGAGAAATAAAATTTCCCTTACCTTGCACCAGGGTACACGACCATGGGGGTGGGAGATGAACATAGTCTCATGAATTTATAGTAAATTTCATGTTAATTTTTCATTTATTCAATCCTAAAAAAATTTAAAATTCATTTCATGGGAAATGAAAAATTTACCCTTAATGAAACTTGATAATTACATTCATACCAAGACACATGTTCATTATCTTCTTTATAAAGTCAAAGATGAACAAATTTTCTTACCCTTTAAAACTTTGCCCATGCAACTTTCAAAAAATTTCAACCTTGCCATTTTTCATCTAATGCTCCAAGTTAATCATGGAAATAAATTCTCAAATCCAATGTCCCATATTATTTTCCATCATTTTTAAAATGTGAAAATAATATTTCTAAACTTAATTTAATATCCTTCAAATTTTCCTCAAATTTCTATTCGATCTAATTTACCGACAAAATGTAATTCTTGGGGTTGAACTATTTATTCTCGAGGTTGGAATTCCTTTTAACACAAATTCCTGATCAACCAACTGATTCCCAACAAAATGTGATTCTTAGGGTTAAACTATTTATTTTTGAGGTTATAATACCTAATTTTTTAAAATTACCTTTTTGGTCAATGAACTTTTCCAACTTTATGCTTTAGCCATTAAACATGATCTTGATCTTGATTTCAATCACAATATAAATGAATACCATTTACAAAACATGTACAATTCAACCTACATGTTAGAATCTTACTAAATTAGGCACACAATAGAAAATAAATTCCTAAAAATCTTCCCATGCTCTTTCGATACAAATTCCATTTCACAATATAAATGTTGACCTTAACACTTATAATTGACCATTCAAGTCCAAACTTCACATGACATTTTCACTTATGTTCCTAACTTTTTCATATTGTGATTTGATGCTCAACTTTTACCAACTTTCCAAAATGACCCAATTTCACATTCTAACATTAATTTCAACACTCTAACATTAATTCCAACATAGTACATGAACTATTTAAAAATTACACATTGATCTCATAAAATTTCTTTACTTAAATAATAGGTCCCTCAACTTTCACAAAATTAAAAATTGGTCCAAACTGTAACATCTATATCCCGTATACCTTTATGTACATGAAATAAAGATGTCACATCAATTTAAAAAACAATTAATCAATTGAAAACCCGTAAAATTTTTTGTTTTAATATTAAATCAACATAAGTTATCATAATAATAAACTATCCCTTTTCATACCTTATAAAATATTTTGTTAAGTTAAATTACATGCCATATAAGTTTCAAAATGATTTCGATTCCCCTACTGTTAGTTACGAGTCAACCTTAATTGATGATATTTATTGCTACTACTGCACTCCTTATTTGATTCGTCTTTGCTTTTACCTACGCGAGGAAGTAACTCACGTTAAGTATTTACTTAGTGAGACATAATATTGTAAAGTAACCTTTATGTCCACAAAAGTATGTCATATTTATCTAGTTCGTACTAAATCATATATTCTTTAAGGATCATATAATCATCCTTAGTTAAACTGTATCCCATTCAAAACTATCTTAATTATTTAAGTATGCCTAGCATACCTATCTTTCTTTATATTTTTCTTTATCCATTTATCTGTTTAGTCATTATTCTTTATTTTCATTGAGAGCATCCATTTAAACTATAATGCACCATTGTACATTTTTACTTATGGCATCCTTTCATGTCGATAATTCACCCATATGTCAGTTAGATGAAAAGATGCCATAATTGAAATGCATTTCACCGGTTGTTTAATCTCATCAATCAAATTACTTAATTATTTAAATGTCACTAGTCAAGGCCTTTAACATTTGACGGATTAGATGTCATGGTAGTTAAAAAGATTGGTATATTTACATATTCAGTCCTCATTTTTTATATTTAACCAATTTGATCTTTATTTTAATTTAATACTCAAATTAGATGGTGAAATGTGTAGCCACCTGAATATAGATATTTTTAAAATTTTTAAATTTTAATTTATTTAATTTAATAATTTAATAAATTCTCATTGCTTACTCAAGCTCCCAAATTACCTCCTCATAGTATAATAATGAAAAATATCACATCATAGGAAATGTTAAGAAAATAAATTAGAGTGATTAAAATAAAACAATTATGTAATAATTCAAATTTTGGTTAGTGATTGAAATGTAAGTTTTAAAAGTTTAGGGACTAAAAGTATAATTATGGAAAGTTATATATTTTGGATCGTAAATGAAAAGTTTGCTTTGCAATTAATTTTTTTTCTTTGTGGAATCAGAAATTTGATTCGAGATTTTTGTTAAAGGTTATAAAGCATCAAAATCTGATAAGAAATAGGATATTCAGATCGAACCAGAATATTACAAAAATTTCAACGATGGTATATAAAGGTTGGAAATATTATTTTCATATTTTATAACAGTGAAATTTAATGGGGATCAGTGGAGATAAAGTTGATTTTCAATATTAAATTAAAAAATGGAAATTTAGCGACTAAATTGCAATTTTCACAAATTGCATGGCCGTGGTATAACTCAAATTTGATATGGTTCATCATTGACTTTTGGAATATTAAAATAGAAGATATTTCAATGGCAAATTGAAATTATCAATAATTTTTAAGGACAAAATTGGAATTTCTCATTATTTTAATTTTAAACTCGATTATATTAGAATTATGCAAAGTGTTTTAAGCCGTAATTACTACAAAAATAAAGAGAAAAATCAACTCATCTTCTTACATTATCATAGACCTCCATAGCTTGGTAAGGAGAATTTTTAATTTTATTTTTAAGATTTCATTGTTTATGTAGCACCCTTAACTCGTATACATGTACTATTACAAGTTAAAGATGTCACATTAATTATTTCTTAACCCAAAAGGGGAAAAATTGTTTCTTTCATAAATTCCATATTTTAACATTTATTATAAAAAATTAATCTAAGAAAATCAAAATATAATATTTTGACTACTAATTCAAATCCGATTTCAGGAAGTAACAGACAATTCTGCTCTATTACATATAATAAATAAAACTATTTTAAAATTGTCTAATTTAAAATCCAATTATTTAATATTTAAAACATAGTTTAGTATCATAATATTTTTTTCATACTCTTAATAATATTTAATACTCATTATATTAATAATTTGCAAACAATAATATTTCGTACACATGTCGGCTAGAAAATTTAGAACATAATAGGATGTCATTACTGATACCTGTAAATATTCCTTGTTGATTAATGTCAAGCTCATCTCCTTACTTCTTTTGCTTCCTCTTACATACACCTGAAAATCATCACACACTAAATATACACTTAGTGAGGCAATCATAAATATAATTAAGACAATGCAGCACATAAATGTAAATGAGTAACAATATTCAATACATCATGATCACTTTCCCAATAATTTCATTCATGCTACAAATATTAACATGATATGAAGCACATACAAATATTTTTACCAATATACTTTCCATTTATTCCATAATTTCATAAGCTTATTCACCTGTATATCAATTATTAACCAATAAACCATAGTTGGATTTAAATCTTGAGGACCTTGGGTGCGAGTCAAATATGCACAGAAGTGCTTAAAAATAAGGTCGTGCCAACCATATACACTAATTGTCCTTACACACTATGGTGCTTACTCATAAGATCATGCCCACCATATGCACTAGTATCCTTTAGTGCTAACTCGAATATACAACCTCCTGTTATACTCTATGGCATGCCAACTATACCCTTTCCCTCAATGACTAACTAGGGCGTTTAGTATATTTTAGTCTATATATGACAATGATTATCAATATAATTTTACATTGGGCAGTTCATACTCGAAATAACATTCGTAATAAACATCATATATATACTTGATGAACATCATATATAAAAATCAGTGATCAATGCATTTTATATTGAAATTTTGACACATTTAGAATATGTATATATATGATAAATGAAATAAATATCATGTCAATATAAATAAATTAGACTTATCACAAGTCCTACCCGACGTTGTATAAAACATCCATGTGTAATGCTATGCATGCATTGCGCTCATCTTTGACATTATAAACAAGTCAAAATATAAGCCTTAACTGTAACTTGATCGTTTTATTTCGATTTGGTTCGATCCTAAAATTTATCAAAATTTCATATTCAGCAAGTTTCCACTGCCAATAACAAAAATTGTTCTATTTATACAATTGGAAACTATACTCAAATACAAATCTAACCATACAAGGAACTTATTATATTTCAATTTGTAAAATTTATAGTGAATTTTCAAAGTCGACTTACAGAAGTTGTTTTGAACAGAATCTAATGCCCTGTTTTTTGATTTGTTCTCGATTAAAAATCCATATCTTTTTATATATTCCTTGAAATCAATAACCGTTTGTTTCAAACAAAACTAGAATGATATACAAATCTAATGGTATGAAATTCATCTTCTAATCATTTCTTTAAATTTTATGGAACTTTTCTAAACATATTTTTCAGACTATAAATCCTGGTAGATTTCCCTATTTAGCATCCTTATATTATTCCATAATTCTATTAGCTCACCAAATGCACATATAGGCATAAATCACAAAGCCACACAACATTAGGATTCAGTTCTTAACATAGCAAACTCCATCACTGGCTCGTCATGTAACACCCATAACCTGTCTACCTGAACCAATACGAGTTACAAATGCCACATCAGAAATTCAAATCATTTTTTTAACTGAACTGAGTAAAAGTTTTGTTGAAAACATTTTGATATTTTGATATAACAAATTAAGATAAATGAATTTTAAGATTTTCAAATAAGGTTTTCTAAGTATATTCGATACAATTATTCGAATAACAAAATATTACTCCAAATCGTTCAAATGTAATTTTTAATCCTTACTCAAGTGTAAAATTAAGTTTTAATTTTAAAATAATTTCAAAACAATTTTACAAAATATTTCAAACCATCTCAAAGCCAAAAATTTCAGATTGCTCAGAGGGAACCGATTCCCCCCAAGATGGTATCGATTCCCCCTGAATGGTTTGGCTCCGAGAATTACAGTATGCTCGGAGGGAACTGATTCCCCCCACTGTTCAACGGTCGAAATATTTGAATTTTACACTTAGGGAACCGATTCCGTATGAGGGGTACCGATTGCCCCCACACCCTAAACTATTTTATTAATTGATTTCACACTAAAACGGCTATATTATCTTCATTAATGATCCCCAACGTTCAGAAGTGATTCAAGGTGTATTTAAGCAAGCTTAGAAGCCATTGATCAAGAACAAGAAACATCAAGCAACTAGAATCAAGAGAGAATCAGAGAGAAAGCATCAAACCTCAAGTTTGAGCATTTCAAGCCTATTTTGCATTCAATATTCATTTTGCTTTCAAGAAAACTTATTGTGCTCAATTGTATTCATTCTTGAGTGTTCTTTTCTTGTTCTAGAATTGTGCAAACAATCTACCTTGTGAGGATTTCCTTATAAGTTTGCAAATTTGTATTGTTCTCTTTGGGAGAGAGTGTTCTCAAGAATTTGGGGTATAATTCTTGAGGGTATGTAAGGTTACTCTTTGTCCTCAAAAGGATGACAAATTATTGAATTTGTGGAAAATCCTTAGTCTGGATAGCTAAGGTAGTGGACGTAGACTTTGGTTGAGAAAGTCGAACCACTCTAAATCGTTGTGCAAATTTCTTTCAATTTTCTGCAAAAGCTTCCACCAAAATTTTAATTACTAATTCACCCCCTCTTGGCCATATTCGTCAATCGATTAACTCAACAATTGGCATCAGAGCCTAACTCATTTGAAGGTTTAATTGCTCTTGAGTTGATTCGGGAAGAGTTACATCGATAATCAAAGTCATCAATGGCCTCTACTTCAAACTTCGACTCCGGTCTCGATTCGATGCTCGTCAACAAGCCTCCTTTCTTCAATGGGGATAATTATGCCTATTGGAAAAATAGGATGATGTACTGCATTCAAACAAGTGACATGGGGGCATGGAATATCGTAGAAGAAGGATACTTCAAGCCTCTCAATCATCCAAGATTATGGAGTGAATGAGAGACAAAAATGTTCCAGCTCAACTCCAAAGCCATCCATATCATATTTTGTGCTCTTGGACCAGATGAATACGGAAGAGATTCATCTTGTACAGCTGCCAAATAAATATGGGACAAACTTCAAGTCACACATGAAGGTACCGATGAGGTAAAGAAATCTAAAATTAGTATTCTAACGCATAGCTATGAAAATTTCAGGATGAAACCAAATGAAGATATCAAAACTATGACGGATATATTCTCAACGATTATTAATGGTCTCAAATCATATGGAGAGATCATTTCAAATGAAAAGCTTGTGAGGAAGTTAGTCTACTCCCTCCTAAAATCGTGGCAATCAAAGAAGACGACAATCTTCGAGTCTAAGGATCTAACGTCCTTAACTCTTGAAGAGCTAATAAGTTCACTCCTCACTCATGAAATGATGCTTGAAGATGAGGTGGACCTTGATAAGATTGAAGAGACACCAAAGGATAAGGAGAAGAAGAAAAACATTGGAGTTGCTCTGAAATCCATAAAAAATGAGAGTGATTTGGATGAAGATGACGATGACGAGGAAATGGCATTATTTGCCAAACGGTTCAGAAAAATGATGAGACCTTACCGATGAAGAAAATTGAAACGAAATGAAGGCCTAAAAAATGAACCAAAAGAGAAGGACCCCATCATTTGCTATGAATGCAAAAAGTCGGGGCATGTCAAATATGATTGCCCACAATTGAAGAGAAAGGGTCAATCAAAGAATAAGCACAAGGCTCATGTGGCTACATGGAGCGATGAAGAAGGTTCCGATGAAGAGGAACAAGAAGTAGGAAACTTGTGCTTGATGGTATTCGGGGAAGATTCTAAGGTAACCTCTAACTCATCTGATTTTGATGATTTATCCTATGATGAGTTATTAGAGGAATATAATGGGTTGGCTTCGGATTATGAGAAATTTTTTTTAAAATATAAAAATGATGTTTCAAAATTGAAAAATGAAAATAAACTCATATCCAAAACCAACAACGATCTTGAAAGTAAAATCAAAGATTTGCAAATTAAACTAGAAGAGTTTGAAATGAAAAATTTTGGATTTGAAAAATTTACTTTCAAAGGTCAATGATGATCATCAAAAGAAAATTGGTGATCTTAAAACTTCTTTTGATAAAGTTGGAACAAAACGTTTTGAAAATGGAGAAAATTCAAAATCCAACTTTGTTAGAAAGAGTTTTAAAAACTACAATCATAGAGGTCCCCAAAGAACCTCTAATGGAAAAATCATTAGAAGTATATGGGATCCTAAAGAGCTCATTACTACTAAAGATAAGGATATCCTACACAAATGGATACCTAAGGGAACTAGGATTTTGGAAACTAATGAATATGGACCCAAAAGAATTTGGGTACCAAAAATTAAAAATTAATCTATGTTTGTAGGAAAAGGAGCATTGCTATAAGGCACGGGAAACAAATCCAAATTCATGGTACCTTGATAGTGGATGCTCAAGACACATGACCAGAGAAAAAAACCGGTTCATTGAGCTTAACGCCAAAAATGGAGGAGAAGTGACTTTTGGTGATGATTAAAAAGGTCACATTGAAGGTATTGGTACTATTGGTAATACCTCTTCCATACAAATTAAGAATGTTTTATATGTGAATGGATTAAAGCATAATCTATTGAGTATTATTCAATTTTGTGATAAGGGATTCAATGTCATGTTTGATATTAATGGTTGTAAAGTCATTGACATTGCATCTAATCAGATTATGCTTGTTGGTCATAGAATAGGAAACATATACATGGTTCATTTAGATTCTATTTATATGACTAATTTTTGCCTAGTTGCTAAGGATGAAATGATAGTTGGTTATGGCATAGGAGACTAGAACATGCTAGTATGAGTGTTTTGCAATGGCTAACTCAAGGTGATTTAGTTCGAGGGTTTCCTAAGCTTAAATTTGATAATGATAAAATATGTGATGCTTGTGCTAAAGGAAAACAAAAGCAAGTTTCTTTTAAATCCATTAATGACGTATCAACTAGTAGAGTATTACAATTGATCCATATAGATCTTTTTGGGCCAACTAGGACAACTAGCTTGGGTAGAAAACAATATGCATTTGTCTTGGTAGATGACTATTCTAGATATACTTGGGTTCTATTCTTAAGTACTAAAGATGAAGCATTAGAAAAATTCATCACGTTTTCAAAAATTGTTAGTATATTTCCTAAAAATTGTACTTAAGTGTTACTTAAGAGTACATATTATTATATTTTCCATAACAATCTTAGCTTATCTTAACATTTCTTACTCAATAGTATCGTTATCCCTTCCATGGTATCGATACTACTATACTATAGTATCGATAGCCTATTACGGTACCGATACCATTTCTACATTCCGTTAACAATAGTAGAGATACCATCCTTATAGTATCGATACTCCCCTCTTGGTATTGATACCACTTGAATCGGTATCGGTACTACTCAGCGAATTCTATTAAATTTAAGCCTATAGTGTCGATACTGTTCGATCAATATCGATACAATTTCCCAGATTTTACATTTTTCAGCCCGAAACTTACCCAAATTTACGTCAATTTTACTTATGTTTACTTCCAACAATACTATTAGACTCTTCTTTACTTATCCCTACTAATTTTCCTTCATTTATCTTCTTAAACATCTAAGATCTTCCAAGAACATTTCCATCTAAGAATCATAACACTTTTTCTAACATGTTCTCAATCCCATCCAATGTTTCTAATCTCTTATTTACTTATTTGACAAGTCAAATAAACTAATAAACATCGATAAAAACTCATATCTTAACATATCATTCAAAAACCCATTTCTTTAAATCTTAAATATTTCATTAATCACTTGGTTTTAATCCCATTTAAACCTTCCTTAAGCTTCCACATCACTTAAGGTTTCAAAACTATCCCATAAACTAAAAGAAAAACCAACTTTAAGAAAGTTCACCTTTGGGATGGAGGAGAGCACAAGACGAGCAAGAGGAGAAGAAGGTAACTTAGTTGAATTACCTCTTTTTCCTCTTCTTAATATCCCAACTAAAATAACTTTTTAAATACATTTCCCTCTAAAGGACCAAAATGCCTTTCTATTCTTCAATTCTTATTAATTAGTCTTCAACACAAATCCTCATTCATTTTCTTATACTTTACCATTTATTCGATTAAATCTTCTAAATTTTAAATCATTTCAATATTGTCACTAACATGATATTTGGGGTATTACAATTCTCCCCCTTAAGAAAATTCTTCCTCGAATTTAAAGAATTTATGTGTTTACCACAATACTTCAACTAGAGAAATCGTTTTGTTATGCGGTTTTTGTATTTCTCTAGTCCAAATCTGTATCGGTTCCTTTTCAGAATTCAATTTTAATCGAATCTCCATTTTCCAAAGTAAGAACATGCAATGGATTTGATTGGTCCTTAATAAGTAATGACAGATGAAAACATTATAGGTCTTGTCCATTTTTGGAGACAAAAGCTAACTGGTAAAATCTATTAAGGTTCAATAATTCACGAACTCAGTCCAAACCACAATACTTACTTCCAAATCGATACTTAAAAAAAACTTTATCACTGTCTTGCTACTCAACTACTTTTCTCTTTAGATCAACCTAAGACTTTTATAATTAGCACCGCTCACTATACAATTAATGACATCAAATTTTTTATGGTACTCGACTACGGCCAACTCTAAATCATGCGTAGAAAACTACTATGGTGAGTCTTTAACTTTATTGAGGCATATGCCACAACCTTACCTTTGTGCATAAGCACACTTCCTAAACCGTTGATAGATGCATTAATAAAAACTACATAATCTTTACCCAACTCAAGTTGTATAAACACTGGTATCTCTGTTACAATCCTCTTTAGTATTTCAAAACTATCTTGACCCTTTTTCATCCTACAAAAATACATATCTTTCCTTAAAACTTGGTAAGCAACAAAACTAACGTCAAAAAGTTTTTCGCTAACCTTTGATAGTAAACAGGAAGCCCCAAATAATTCCAAACTTCAGGATTATTCTTTAGGAGTTTCCAATTTACTTCAACATGAGTTTTTCTTAGGATCTACAGTTATACCTTATGCTGAAACAACATGGTCAAAGGAAACCATCTCTGCTAACCAAAGTTTCACATTTGAATAGTTTGGCAAACAAGTTCTTCTCTCAAAGAGTCTTATTTAACTATCAAAATCTACGTATAACCACATAGATTTATCTTTCTTTTCGCTAATAACACATATTGCAACACCCATAACCTGTATAATTAAACCTATACAGATTATAGATGTCACCCGAATAATAGATCATTTAATATTTCCAAAAGTGATTTAAAATTTTATTTTCTTAAAATGGCAAATGATATTATAAAAATATCATATCATATGAATTATGCTTCATTATAACAAATTTATGGTAAAATATTTTTTATGAATAGTGAACAGTACCGTGAACAGTGTATCGATGCACTGCTCGATGCTTGATGTCACTTTGTATTCAAATTTGTATTCAAATTTGTCCAACAAAATAAATTGAATATTATTAATTGCATGCCATTTTCTAAGTCAATTTCCCTCATAGGATGTCTTACTGATATTGAAATATACTCCTCGATGCTTGATGTCACTTTGAACTCTTTAATCCACTACTGGCTTTTTACCTACGCGTGAAAATAATCACACGCTAAGTATAAACTTAGTGAAGCAATTAAAACAATAATCAATGCAATACAATTCATGCATGAATTTCAATGTCCAAATCAAAATATCATAAAATCATGTTACCAGCATATCCAATATTTTACCATGATCAAAATAATATAAAATCTCTTACCATTTATCCCATAAGCTCGTAAGCTTATTTTACCAAAATACTTACCATTTAATCCCATAAGCTCGTAATCTTATTTTACCAATATACCTACCATTTAATCCTATAAGCTCGTAAGATTATTTTCATGTTTACCATTTATTAACCAATAAACCATAAACCATAGACAATAGCCCATTATAAAACCCTAAGGACCCTGGGTATTCGAGTAAAATACTTACACCGTAGTGCTAAATCTGCACTAAGCTTATGCCATTGTTCTAATCCGAATAATACACATAAGGTCGTGCCCACCACCTACACTAAGCTTACGCTATAGTTCTAATTCGGACATAAACCTGCACTTAGTGTCCTTACACACTATAGTGCTAATATAAATCTGTAGCTGCTATACTCTATGGCATGCCACCTATACCCTGTCCCTCAATGACTTATTTGGGCATATAGTCTATTTTATTCAATCCATCCATGGCAAAGTATATCATCAATATTTAACATTGGGCAGTTCATACCCGAAATAACATATATGGTAAATTATCACATTTTCTATAATCAATGCATTATAATTTCATACTGTGACATATCAATGTCATGTCAATTTATAAAAATGATATAATATCATGCTGATATAAACAAGGTCGATTTATCACAAGTCTTCCTGATGATATATAAAACATCTATGTATAATGTCATGCGTGTATTGCACTGACCATAACACTTTATATCTTTTAAAATATGTGCCTCACTATTGTCCACAATAACCCTTTTCTTTTATACTTGACTTGCTTCAATCGCAAATCAATCATGATCTGTATAAATCACAAATTCATAAGAATACATATGTTAGTATTGTACTAACATAAATGTATCCCGAAATAACTCCATAATATATTTAAAACTTTATATATCAAAATACTTAACTATTAATAATTCCTTTTAACATTGGAAACAACTTTTCCAATTTACAAAAAATGGTCCTTCACCATTTTATCACTTGTAATTTCAATACAAAAATTCCAGTATTGAAATTATTACCATTGAAATGTTTTTGCAAATGTACAATTATATTTAAGTACCCCAACTATGCGAATATTGTACTTAAATACCAATATTTCTAAACTTCCCAAAATAGTCATATTTCACATCTAACACTCATCTGAATTCCCAAACAACAATTTCCAGCATAGTACATCAATTATATAACACTTACACAACAACCCATCAATTTTCCATATTCAAAAAACTCGCACTACCTTTAAATAATTAGTGTTCTGTATTGATATACACTTAAATTTAATTTCGTTTCATCCGTTTAAAATTAGACTCGAATACAAATCTATCCATATAAATAAATCATTCTATACAATTTATGGTGAATTTTCAAAGTTGACCAACATATTCTGTTTTGCAAAATCTACTGTCCGATTGTTCTGATCTTTCCTTGGTTAAAAATTCATATCTTTTTGTATAGACCTTGAAATTGATCCCCATTTGTTTTAAACAAAACTATATCAATATATGAACACAAATATATAAATATAACCTCCAAATTATTTTTATATAATTTCTGGTGAATTTTTGAACCAACTGCTAAATTCAAAAACTAAACTGTTTTCTTTAACCTCATCCTTAGGCTCTTCATCAATTCCTACAACCAATTCTTTAAAATCACATAACTCTTCAAAACCCATAAAACATAATAAATTAACATCCCCTTCATCAACTCAAGATGAACTTGAACATGAACCCTAGTAATATTCTTGTCAAAATGTAGAGAAGTGAACGTAGAATATTTTCCTAACTACACCGAAGTTTAATTCTCAACAAGATTGCTTCAAAATTCAAAAAAAAAATACCTACCTTGCAAGCTGGAAGGTGCCGGCCCTTGGATGAAGAAGAAGCTGAAATGTTCCCCCATTATTGATATTCTAATGTTAATTAGATCTAGCACATGCTTAATATAATATTATAATGGAATCTTTTTATTACATTCAATAAAAATTCCATTTTTGCCCTTAATGAATCTTCATATTCACCATAAAACCAAGCCACCTGATCCTTATCATATTACAAAGTCAAATATGAATTAATTTGACTTTTATTTCCAAAATTCCCCTTGAATTTTCAAAAATTACGTTTTAGTCACTAAATTCCACTATTTCAATTAAATCTGAAAATTGCACATTTCCAAACCAAATTTCTCTGATCCAAAATATTAAAATAATATTTCCAACCATTTTATAACATCCTTCAAAATTTTGTAAAACTCCAATTCGATCCGAATTACCAATTCCTTTTCGGCTTTATGGAGGAAAATCCCTAGCAGCTTTTACCCTTTACGGCATGAGACTAAAAACATGTCGGATTCTCTTGGGTCGATTTTGATCTCGACCTTCTTTTCTGTATCATCTATTTTCTTACCTTTATTCTTAGTTTTCGACATCTATTAGGACATACATAAGAATAACACTAAAATTAATAAGGAGTGACATCAATCACACTCTAATTGACACCCTATCAATAACTTTGACAATCTTAATGGCATGTAATCCTTTTCCCTTAATTCAATTAAACTCGGTTTCGGCCGAAAATCGGCTTAACCTGTAGCTATGATACCAATAAATGTAGCACTCATATCTCATATACCTTTTTGTATATGAAATAAAGATGTCACATCAATTTAAAAAAGCAATTAATCATTTGAAAACCCGTAATCTATTTTTGTTTTAATCTTAAATCCACACAAGTTATCACAATAATAAACTATCCCTTTTTATATCTTACAAAATATTTTGTTAAGTTAAATTACATGCTATATACATTTCAAAATGATTTCGATTTCCCTACTGTTACTAACAAGTCAACCTTAATTGATGATATCCGTTGCTACTGATGCACTCCTTATTTAATTTGTATATGCTTCTATCTACGCGTGGAAGCAACACACGTTAAGTATTTACTAGGTTAGACATAATATTGTAAATTAACCTTTATGTATACATAAGTATGTCATATTTATCTAGTTCATACTAAATCATGTATTCTTTAAGGATCTTATAATCCTCCTTAGTTAAATTGTATTCCATTCACAATTATCTTAATTATTTTAAGTACTCCTAGCATACCTATCTTTCTTTCTTTTTTTCTTTTTCCATTTATCTGTTTAGTCATTATTCTTTATTTTCATTGAGAGCATCCATTCATGCTGATAATGCACCATTGTACATTTTTATTTATGGCATTCTTTCATGCCGATAATGCACTAATATGCATTTCAATTATAACATCCTTTCATGTCGATAATGCAAGCATATGCATTTCAATTATGGCATCCTTTTATGCCGATAATGAACCCATATGCATTTCAATTATGGCATTCTTCCATGCCGATAATGCACCAATATGCATTTCAATTATGGCATCCTTTCAGGCCGATAATGCACCCATATATATTTCAATTATGGCATCCTTTCATGTCTTTTAAACACTATTATACATTTCATTTATGGCATCCTTTCATGCCTTTTATACACTATTATACATTTCATTTATGACATTCTTTCATGCCACTTATGTACCATTTATATCACAATACATTATAATTCCTTTATTCTAACTTGCATAATTGACACTTTTTTGTCAAATGCATAGCTAGGCCAATAATATTTTACTCAACAGTTTATCTAACTGACATAATTGACACCTTTCTACCAATTACAAAGCTAGGCCATTAATCTTTTACTCAATTGTATTTAACCATTCATATAATTGTCATAATTGATACCTTTCTGCCAATTGCATAGCTAGGTCATTAATCTTTTACTCAGCGGTATTTAATCGTTCATCTAACTGGCATAATTGACATTTTTCTGTCAAATGCACAGTTAGGCCTCAAAGGAACTTAACCTTTCATCTAGCTGGTATAATTGACACCTTTTTGTAAAATGCATAGTTAGGCCTCAAAGGCACTTAGTCTTTCATCTAATTGGCATAATTGACACCTTTATGTCAAATGCAGAGTTAAGCCATTAATCTTTTATTTTAAAACAATTTCTACTAGAATAATTATTCATAATATCAATTAACTATTTCAAATCATTACACATTCTATGGTTTAAACCTATAGTGTCCATGCATTAATCCCAAAATCTTACTATAATTTACGTGGATTGCTCACCCACTACCATTACGAGAAATCACCTTCTTACTATAAACATCTTATAATTGCACATATATTTCCCATACGCAAATTCATACACTTAGTATGAATTTCTTAGTTCGCATACATAGTGCCCATACGGAAATTCATACACTTAGTATGAATTTCTTAGTTTTGCACACAAAGTGCCCATACAGAAATTCATACTCTTAGTATGAATTTCTTAAGTTTTAGCAAACTTAGTGCCATCTGGTAATCACCATACTTACATCAATAAATCATACAACAATGACTACCGTAACATCTATATACATAATTAAATGCACTCACCTGGCTTGCCTCGCTTTGGTGTCCACAACGCAAAGCTAATTACTTCGGAACTTGGCCTTTACCTTTTTTTTCTTTGCTTGACTCATAAGCTTGATTTCGATCTACTCAAGCATCCAATAAAGACATGTACAATATCAATTGTTAGTATATTTCTTATCAATTATACTTAAATGTTACGCAAGAGTACATATTATTATATGTTCCATAACAATCTTAGCTTATCTTAACATTTGTGACTCAATAGTATCGATACCCTTTCGATAGTATCGATACTACTATACTATACTATTGATACTCTATTACGGTATCGATACCATTTCTGCATTCTGTTAAGAATGGTTTCGATACCATCCTCATAGTATCGATACTCCCCTCTTGGTATCGATACCACTGGAATTAGTATCGATATTACTTAGCAATTTTACTGATTTTAAGCCTATAGTATCGGTATTGTTCGTTCAATACTGATACCATTTCCCATATTTTATATTTTCAGCCCGAAACTTACCCAAATTTAGGTCAGTTTTTCCTTTTGTTTACTTCCAACAATACTATTAGACTCTTCTTTACATATCTCTACTAACTTTCCTTCATTTATCTTCTTAGACATCTAAGATCTTCGAAGAACATTTCCATCTAAGAAATATAACACTTTTTCTAACATGTTCTTAATCCCATCCAATGCTTCTAATCTCTTATTTACTTCCTTGACAAGTCAAATATACTAATAAACATCAGTAAAAATTCATATCTTAATATATCATTCAAAAACTCATTTCTTTAAATCTTAAATATTTCATTAATCGCTTAGCTTTAATCCCATTTAAACCTTCCTTAAGCTTCCACATCACTTAAGGTTTCAAAACTATCCTATAAACTAAAAGAAAAACCAACTTTAAGAAAGCTCACCTCTGGCATGGAGGAGAGCACGGGACGAGCAAGTGTAGAAGAAGGTAACTTAGTTGACTTACATCTTTTTTCTCTTCTTAATATCTCAACTAAAATAACTTTTTAAATCCATTTCCCTCTAAAGGACCAAAATGCCTTTCTATTCGTCAATTCTTACTAATTAATCTTTAACACAAGTCCTCATTCATTAAATCTTCCAAATTTTAAATCATTTCAATATAGCCACTAACCTGATATTTGGGGTATTATACAAACAACATTCTAAAGCTTGTTGAACCTAGCAAATATCATTTCTATGCCTCAGAAAAATTTCAATATTTCTCCCCAATTTCTTCATGTAGTTTGAATCAATAGGGTTTCCAAATCCACGACTTTTACTTTGATTCAAACATGAATTCAAAATCTAAACAACAATCGAAAACTTCTACAATTAAACACTAACATAATTTAACCAAATCATAAACCTCCCAAAGCCTGGGGTTTAGGTCGAATATAATAGATTAAATTGTAGGTAGTTTTTAAACATCAAATAAGTTTGGAAATGATCCTACAACATCAATAACCTCAAAATCCATCATCAATTCATAAAACCCTAACATCTTCTTCATCCTTCAAATTTTGGCACTAAGCATTCAAGCAAGACTAGCATGCAATATATGCACTAAATGACAGAGTTCTTCGAATAAAATAATTTTCTATTTCACACTTTAATAAAAAAAACTTAAGGAAATTACTTGAAAATGAAAAATAATTTTTTTTCATGCCTTAAGGATGATACACGACCAAGGAGGAGAAAGATGAACAAGTCTCATGAAAATTTTAGTTAATTTCATGTTAATTTGTCATTTATTAAGCTTAAATGAATATAGAATTCATTTAATGGGAAATGTCAACTTTACCCTTAGTAAAACTTGATAATGACAACCATACCTCATCACATGTTAATTATTATCTTCCAAAGTCAAAGGTGAACAAATTATTTTACCCTTTACAACTTTACCCATGCACATTTGTAAAAAATTCAATATTGTCATTTCATCCAACAGTCTAAAATAAACACGGGAATTAATTCTCAAATCCAATGATCTTTATTATTTTCATCGTTTTAAAATATGGAAATAATATTTCAAAGCTTAAATCATCAACCTTCAGAATTTCTAAAATTTCTTTTCGATTTGATTTACTAAATTTTTACTGAATCTTAACACTTTATAGTTTTTTACACAAATTCTGGATTAAAAATTTGATTGTCAAGAAAACATCATTTTTGAGGGTGAACTATTCATTCATGTTGTTAAAATACCTAACTTTTGAAAATTACACTTTTAGTCCCTAAATATTTAAAAATTATGTTTTAGTCACTAACCAACATTTTGGGGTGTTACAATTCTTCTCCTTATAGAAATTAATCCTGGAATTTTCAATGCACACGTGGTGTAAATAGGTGAATATATTGCTTATTTTCTTGTTATCTTTTCCAATTAGCTTTTCCAACCTTTCATTTCTTTAACGAACTTTAATAAGTATTGGTTTTATAAGTCAAATTATGATTGAACCTTAATGTCCTCCAGTATGATGACATGAAAAGGACCTGATTGACACTTTAACAAACACTTATCAACATTTTAATAGAATATCTCTTTACTTTTTGAATCTGAATAAGACTTTTGTTGATCATAAGCTATCTTTAGATTATATTAAACAGTCTTCACCTATTACAAAGTCCATTGTAAATTATTCCTATTCACACTAAGGGATGAAAATCGGTTACAATAATCTAGAAAGCACTTGATGCTCTACTCTAACTCATTGACATATAAGGAATTTAGAAACAAACTAGGTGATAGCTCTTTTCATACCAACTATTTGTATCTACTATTTCCTTGATAATACAAACATCCATCAAACTTAATTTCAAGGTCTTTGGTTTCAACTTTATCCACTTGTTATATCTTTGTCAATAACAAAAAATTTCATCTTTTCGTTGAAGATCATATACTCAATCTAGGAATATAGTCTTTAACTTTAATTGTACAATCAAAGCACCACATTTCTTTAAAGACAATCACGTATTCAAAACTCTCATAACAAAAATGTCTTATGACTTTATCGTATCAGCCACCGCATTAGCTTTTCCTAATTGTATTCAATAAGCACATCATCGTTCGTTAAGGAATTCAATACATTTCCTTTATTTTTACTCATTCGATTCAACACATACTTTAGACTTTTGAGATCCGTATAGATATAGCATCACTCAACATATAGATAGTGGTGTTATATCAATGAAGTAAGCACACCTGTAGCCAACTTGAGATCATGAGTCGGATAATTTCTTTCATGATTATTTAGTTTCTTTTGAAGCAAATGCACTAACTTTTCCTCTCGCATGAGCATGCATCCCAATCCATTATGAGACACATTGTTACAAATAATAAAATCTTTTCCAAATTCTGATTACATTGATCTTGAAGCTTATGTCATTATTCTTTTCAACATGTCAAAGATTTCTTGGCCCTTATCAGTAAAAATAAATGGTACATCATTTTCTCAATAGCTTGGTCAGAGGTAAAACAAGCATAAAAAATTTCTTCGGAAACCTTTGATAACAACCAGCAAGTCCCAAGAAACTTTGAAATTCATAAACATTCTTTGGACTTTATCATTAGACTATAGCTCATGCTTCCTTCAGATATATTCTTATCCCCTCAGCTAAGACTACATAACCAAGGAAAATAACCCTAAACAACCAACATTTACTCTTTGTGAACTTGGCATATAACTTTTGTAACACCCATAACCCGTATAATTATACCTATACAGATTATATATGTTATCCGTGTTTAAAAAAAAATTGTGTTTTGAGTGCAAAGGAAAATTTAAGTCTAAGATTCATTGGACTTTATGAGAATGGGAAAATAATATTTTTATTTCTTATTTTCGTGACCCATTTTTAATTTTTCCAAAATTACATTTTGGTCCCTGATTTTTACAAAGTTTATACTTTGATCACCAAACTTTACCAAAATTATAATTTGGTAATTAAATAAATCCATTTATGAAATAAAATTCTTTTTTAGAAAAATCACCACTTAATCCCTTAAACATTTCCCAATTTTCTACTTTGACCATCAAACTTTCAAAATTTGCATTTTGGTCATTATCTAAATTTTTGGGGTTTTACAATTCTTCCCTCCTTAAATAAAATTCATCCTCGAATTTTAAAATCTCTATTAAAACACTAACTCCCCTTTTATAAGGATTGATTTTTCCATTATAAATTTTGTAACCCTAATTTAGGGTTATATGAGCTGGTAAAACGTACTCACGCCTTAACTCTAAATTCCTTGTGAATTTTATAAATATCATACAAATCATTAGATTTTGAATCTGTTCAATCCAATTCTTTAACCTGATATTAAAATATGCATATATTATTTCTTCATATCATCCTATCATTCTTAAGTAATGTCCTCGAAATTATGATTTTTCTAAATCACTTTAACTAGAGAAATCATCTTGTTACGCAGTTCTTTGATTTCTCAAGCTAAGATCCGAACTGGTTCTTCTTTATAAGTCAAATATGGTCGGATCTTAATTTCCTCTGATGCAATGACATGTGAAAGATCCATTCGATACTTTCTAAGAATCGACACATTAACAATATTGTGTACTTTGTCCAACTCTGGATCCTAATTACCTCTAGAGTTAATGTTAACTGATAAACCATCAGTCTAACTCTTTTTAATATCTCATAAAGTCCAATGAATCATAGACTTAAATTTTCCTTTGCACTCAAAACACATTTATTTTTTCTAAGGCAATAATTTAAGAAAAACTTTATCACCTTAATGAAATTCAATCTCTTTTTGCTTCAAGTCTGCATAAAACTTTTGTCGATCAAATGTCATCTTGAGATTATCTTTACTTTATCCTCAACCTCTTTCAATAAATCTAGTCAACCAGATTTCGATCTTTTAACTAGAATCAATTTAATGAGATTCAATATTTTCTCCCATATAAAACTTCATACTGAGCCATATTGATGCTCAATTGGTAATTGTTATTGTAGATATATTCTACTAAAATCCAATACTTTTCTTTTACTATGATTCCTTGGAATCAATCATACATGCACTCAACATATCTTCTAATATCTGAATAGTACTTTCTGACTTACCATCTGTCTGCGAATGAAAGTCGTACTAAAATTCAATCAAATACCCAAAACTTTATGCAATTATTTCAAAAATCTTTAAAATGAACTTTAAATCCTTGTCCTATATAATGGATACTGGCATTCCATGTATTTGAACTATTTCTCAAGTTATACAACTCTGTATATTTATCCAATGCATGGTTTATTCGCATCAAAATGAAATGTGCCAATTTAATTAAGCGGTCACTATCACTCAAATTGAATCCTATAACAAAATCCATAGTGACTCTTTACTATTTCTACTTTGAAATAGAAATCAGTTGCGATAATTACGAAAGCATTTTATGCTCAGCTTTACGTATTGACATGTCAAACAGTGTAGCAACAAACTCAAATAATATTTCTTTTCATACCTGGCCATCAAAATGACTCTTTATATTCTGATACATTTTTTTCCCACTTGTATACATAGTCAGTGGACTATAATTTGCTTCAGAAAGAATATCTTTCATTAACTTATCATCATGAGGAATACAAATTCTACCTCGATGAAATAGACACCCATCAGAGTTGACTTCAAAGTCTTTAGTCTCGCATTTTTTTTTCACAAGTGAAATATTTTTTTTCTCTTATTTTTTATTTTCTTTTCATTTTATTTTATTTTCTTTTCTTTTTGATTTTTTTCTATTTTCTTGTCTTTTTCTTCTTCTTTTTTTCTTCATTTCTGTTTTTTTTCTTTTCTTATATAATATTTTTTTAGCTCTTATGCCACATGTCGAGACAACATGACTAAGAAAATCACCTTCTGATAGCCAAAACTCACACTGTGATAGTTTAGCATATAACTTTTTATCCTTAAATATTTAAAGTGCAATACGAAGATAAGCATCATATTCTATCTTTGTATTCGAGTATACCCGAATGTCATCAATACAACCATCTCAAATTAATCAAACTAAAATTGAAATACTTGATTCATCAAGTCTATGAATGCTACCTGAGTATTTTTCAAACCAAACGGCTTTACTATGAACTCGTAGTGTCTGTACTATTTCTTGAAAACTATCTTTGGATCTTTCTCTTTAAAATTTAACCGGTGATATCCCATTCGAATATCAAATTTAGAAAACATTGTTGCTCCTTTTAAGCTGATCAAAGAAGTCTTCAATCCTCAAAATAGGATATTTGTTCTTGATAGTTACTTTTATTTAACTATCGATAATCTATGCATAATTGCATATATCCAATTTTTTAACAATATTGGTTTACCCCAAATGTAAAATATTCGGTCTAATGCATCCTCAATCTATCAATTCTTGCAATTGGTTCTTTATTTTCTTAACTCAATCGTAATCATTCAATATGAACCCATAAATACAAGATTAATGCCTTGATAACTATCAATATTAAATTCCACCTCTCAATTTGGAGGTAACCCAAATAATAAATCTAGAAAGATATATGGAAATTCCCGAGTTACGAAAATATCAAATGATTTTACTTTAGATACTTCAGTATCTATCACCTTAGCTACAAAAGCTATGCATCCTTTTTACATCATCTTAATCGCAACCATTGCTGATATTACTAATTGATGATTTCACTTTTTCATCAATCATTAAATTTTTTAATTTCTTTGCATTTTTCTAAATTAATCGCTTCTTGCGACCATTAATCCAACCTTAATGCAGAGACAACCAACTCATGATCAGAATGATCTAAAACTCGTTAATGAAATTCCCAGCGGATTCATCAGGAACATTGTCTCCTGAATCTTTATCGAATATTTACTATTTGTCTGACTAACACTTGTATCATGACCGTGACCTATGGGTCTTCTGTTATAATATCACTCGATATCAAGTAAAATTGAATTTTTCTACTTTGGAATTCCTTATTTCATTCTTATGGAAATATTTATAACTTTTCCAGATCCATAGAAATTATTCTTGAGCAATTGCAACATTTGCTATCTTAAATGAAAATTTAAATGTTCACATCGTTCACTAAGAAATCTTGATAAATTTTTAGTAATAATTTCATAGCAATTAATGCTAAAATCACACTAGTAAAGAAATTTGCCCTTTTTCTTATCATTACGAACTTGACACTTTTCAAGTTCTTGAGAATCCATCTTAATCTAAACAATAATTTATTTCAACATGGAAGGTTAAACAATCCATTTTCGCACATTTACCTTCACAAGGTAACTCTATCAAGTTTTATAGACTTGATATCCATTCTCAATCCAACTCAAAACCATTTGATTCACCAATAACTCAATTTTTTTAAGCTTTTAGCGGAAATCATATTTACCGCTTACCCAATTTCTCTTACTCAAATCAACAATGATTTAAACAATTTAATGCTTAGCTTAAATATTTCTCACTTATTTAAGCTTACTTGGTGAAAACTCAGAATCATCACTAGATTCAAAAATCTCCTATGAATTCTCATCCGATTTAACTTTTCTTGAAAGTCGTTCAAACATTTTAATCAATTCTTCCAACACATAAACTTTGTTAAACACTGTGGCATTTCTTCCAAAAAATGGAGAAAAATCCCTTATAACATCCACCCTTCTAAGGTGTTTTACATAAGTCATGTCGGGTCCCTTTTTCTCGATTTCAATATCGACTTTCTTTTCAACATTTTTTTACTTTATTACCTTTGTCATTAATTCTAATAACTGAACATAGTCAGAATCATCATACATTAGTAAAGAATAACTTTACTCCCAATAGGCATCATCACAATATATAAACAACTATCAGTAACTTTTGACATCCTAGTGGCATGTATACACTTTTTAACTCAAAACAACCTCGGTTTAGTCCTAGAATCAGCTAAACATGTAGCTCTGATACCAATAAATGTAACACCCATAACCTGTATAATTATACCTATACAGATTATAGATGTTATCCGTATTTCCAAAAAAAAACCATTTCCACTTTTACAAGTGATTTAAAATTTATTTTCTTAGAATGATAATTGATATTATAAAAATATCATATCATATAAATTATGTTTCATTATAATGAATTTAATTCAAAATATTTTTTTATGAATAGTGAACAGTGACGATGAACAGTGGGGGAATCGATACCCCATTTACATATTAGAAATTTTGCTTAAAACGTGTTTACTATTCGCCACCAAAAGCCCTTTTTACATTTGATTTGTTTTGATTACAAATCAAATCACAATCTGTATAAATCACAAATTCATAACGATACATATGTTAGTATTGTGCTAACATAAACATATCCCATAATAACTCTATATTCAGACAACTCGCACTACCTTTAAAGAATCCGTATTCTGTATTGATATACACACTGGAATTTAATTCCGTTTATTCCGTTGAAAACTATACTCGAATACAAATCTATCCATATAAAGAACTCCTTCTAATTCATTATGTACAATTTATGGTGAATTTTCAAATTTGATCAACAAAATCTGTTTTGCAGAATCTGCTGTCCGAATTTTCTGACCTTTCCTCGGTTAAAAATTCATATATTTTGTATTCACCTTGAAATTGATCTCCGTTTGTTTTAAACAAAAATAGATTGATATATGAACATAAATATATAAAAATAATCTCCAAATTATTTTTATATAATTTCTGGTGAATTTTCGAACCTACTGCCAAATTCAGAATCTAACTGTTTCTTTTAAGTTCATCCCTAGGTTCTTCATCAATTTTCCAAAATTTACGAATTGATCTCCAACTTTTCAAAGATTACAAAATGGTCCTCAAATTTTCTAAGGCTTGTAGAATATTTCCTTCAACATTTCCAACCCATATATAATTTTTCCATAATTTTTCTCACTCAAACCATTCATGGCCGAAATTTATAGAACAAGTTCTAAAAAGATTAAACATATTCTAATCATCTTTCATGATTGAATATGAATCTACAACATGTAAATCATCAAGATTTATCATCAATTTCATGAATCATATCATGAACATAAACCCTTAGATTTGGGATCTTTTAATTCCAGCAAGATTAGAAAATAATATTGGTACCAAATGATAGCGTTTTTCGCTTAGATCACTTTCTTATCTCACGAGATAACTCCAATTCCAAAAAAATTAGCTCAAAAATGGGAAATAAATATTTTTCTTACCTTGGAAGCCTTCTCACGTGAAGATGCTGGAGTAGAACACTTTGGCATGATATTTGTTTTTGATATCATGCTTATCATCCTTTAAAACATTATCTAAAGCATTAACTTGTGAAAATACCAATATACCCTTAATATAACTTCATAATTACCATAAAACCAAGATTCATATCCTTATCATCTTCAAAATTAATTAAATATCAACCTTGTCATCTTTTAATAGTCAAAGATGAACAAATTAGTTTTCCACTTTACCGTTTTGCCCTTGCAATTTCTAAAAATTACAATTCAGTCACTTTAATCAAACAATTCAAATTAAACATGAAATTAAACCTTTAAATATTATTTTCCAACATTTTAAAAATGTGAAAATAATATTTTTATTTCTTTTTTTCGTGACCCATTTTTATTTTTTCCAAAATTACATTTTTGGTCCCTGAACTTTCCAAAGTTTATACTTTGATCACCAAACTTTACCAAATTTATAATTTGGTCATTAAATAAATCCATTTATGAAATAAAATTCTTTTTTAGAAAAATCACCACTTAATTCCTTAAACTTTTCCCAATTTTCTACTTGGACCATCAAACTTTCAAAATTTGCATTTCGGTCATTATCTAAATTTTTGGGGTTTTACAACTTTTCTCCCGAATAGTTGGAAGAGCTATACAAAGATATGCATGATGTTCTTCCTTGCCCTTAAAATATATCAAATTATCATCAATGAACATTACGACCAGTTAATCCAAGTATAACTGAAATACCCAGTTTATCAAATCCATAAATGTTGCAGAAACATTTGTTAAACCAAATAACATTATCGTAAACTCGTAGTGTCCATACTGAATTATGAAAAATGTCTTAAGAAGTTCTTATTCCTTAACTTTAACGAATACTATTCAGATAGGAGATCAATCTTGGAGAAAGTCAATGTAGCTTTTAACGGATCAAAAGATCATCAATCTTCAAAACATGAAACTTATTCTTCATTGTTATCTATATTTTGACTGATGGTAATCCGTGTACAATCGTATAGACTCGTTTTTTTAAAAAATAATATTGATGCGTCCCATATGGCGCACTTAGTCTTGTATATACTATATCTTAACAATTATAATAACTATGTCTTTTAAGCCTCTGGGCTCAATCGGAGCTAATCAATATGAGGTAATAGAAATAAACGTAGTACCCGATAGCACATCTATATTATTTTATTTATTATACATCTCAATCTGTAAGTAATCTAGGTAACTTTGCGGATTCACATTTGGATACTCTCAAACATTTTTCATTTCTTCTTGTTTAACTTTGAAAGTTTGAGATCTACCACATTAGCTATGAAGGCTTAACAACCTTGTAGCAACCATTTTTGAATATGTTTAACATGTCATGCTTGTTGAAATCATATGATTGTTTGAAGCCTAGATATTCATGATTGCGAGTGTAAGAGTTATGATTTGAGTTACACCATTTTATGACCGTCCATGATTTTGTTCATTGAAATTCGCCTACCTCGTTGCATGAACCCATTTTGGTAAGATTTGAGCATATTCTTTATATTTTTGTTCTTATTTCTTTTTTTAATGTGTCGAACTAAAACATTGGCAATATAGAACTTGTAGTACGATGCATTTCAATATTACATTAAAAATTGATGTTTTGAAATGATTTAGGCACCTAGGATTCACTTACCTTTTCCCCCAAAATGCCTACCACATTCTTCCCCATTAATTAACCATGTTTGAGCCTATTTCTATTTTTATAGTTTTCATCATGATATTAAACCCGAGCCTTTTCATTTATCCTTCTATTCCTCCCTTGTCAAGACAAAGTGTATGAGTTTAATGTTTTGAGATCAAGTTCCACGAATAAAAAAGTAAAAAGAAAAGAATGGGCTTGAAAAAAGAAAAATTGGTTGTATGATGTTTTGATCATTATAATTATCTATTTTGCTTATTTTTGTTGCTTATGTTTTATTTGCTTCTGGACATGATTTAATTATTTGTAAGAAATATATTTTCTTGACTTTGGCCTCATCTTAACCTTATTCCCTACCATTACCTAAGCCCCATTACAATCCTATGGAATTTTCACATTTTGTTTTGAATTTGAGCATTCTTGAACCCTAAACACATTGAGCTAGTTGGGTGAAAGCTTTGTGAGGTGTTTAGTTAGGCTGAATTAAGATTAATGAATGGTTGGATGTTGTTAATTTGTTTAATTTTATCCAACTTGTGTTTTCCAATTGATTGATATTTTGGTTTGGATAATTGTTGTGAACTTAACTTGCATGATTTGCTTTGATATGAGATGAGGCATAGGAAGGTAAATTGGATTTTCAACTTGTTCAATTAAAGTTTACTTGATGTCAAGCATGAGATAAGTGAGGGGAATTTGATTAACGTTCTAAATTGTCACTTTTTACTTGTTAATTTCCCCATTTTATGAATTTATTACTCCTGATTTAGGCATTGTTTACTTATTTTCGTCCCGTGGTCTACTTTCTAAAATTAGTAGTAAAAGGGTGTTATTCGTATTTTTTTATTATTTTATCACGGTTGAAGACATAGCATAACACTAGGCATGACAGTTTTTAGAAGGCCTAGTCAGCACGAGGAAAATTTTGGAAATAGCTCAGTCAACACGATCTGAGGATATTTTTTTAGGAAATTTAGTTTTTAAGTTTGAATTTAACTTTGGAACTATCTTCGAATTTATATTGATTTCCATGTAACTTTAGGGATTTGGAAGCCTATAAATACCCTCTTTGGGACATGGTTTAGACATTTTGAGTTTTCCATTTGTTATTTTGTTTTCATTTTAATCAAAGTTTTTTCTCTTTTAATTTTCGTTTTCTTTACTTTATGCTTTTTATTGTTTTCCTCAAACATGCTAAGTATGGTTTCTACCATGCTTAGCTAATTTTCTTATTTATCAAAGAGGTAGAGATGATTCAATTCGAAATGTGAGAATTAAATAGCACTTAATACCTTCAGGTTACATTCTTAGTTTTCTGTAAACTTAGTTTGGCAATTGGCCTTACTTTTAAAATTCAGAACGCTTTCAAATCAAAAAGTCGACATTGGTCTGGATGATGTTTCAATTTAAAGTTGGGAGAAATAATCGACTGATAGTCAATTCTACTTCCTTGGAACACACTTAGCGGTGGTCCGCTAAGGGAAATTGAGATCGGATTCGATTCTCAAAGAGATAACATAATTCGAGTTAGGATTTTACAAAACTTAATATTATATGTTCTAACGACAATAGTTGTGGTTAATCCATTTAAGGACCAAATTTCAAAGAGTGACTTGAGAAGATTGACTACCAAAGAGAAAATCAAGTTTCAAGGGTTGGGCCTTGTAGATTGTAACAGACATAAATCCCGGAGTAAAATCCATTTCGATTATCAAATGGAACTGAAGCAAAGCTAAGCTCCAGGCTATTTTTCTCATAATAATTTTCAAATTTTTATTTAATCACTTTTATTTATTTGGATTATTTCAAATCTTATGTCACCAAACCCCCTTTCATTTACTTTTTGTTATAACATACTGTATAAAATCAACGCAATTCTATATCATAAATTTTAAGTCCACGGGGATCTACCCTTTTCTTTTCTATACTATTTCTTATATACATCTTTATTTATTTTGAGAAAATGATTTTATTTGATGAGTAAAACGACGTTTGTCAGAAATATTTTATTAATGGAAAACTCTAAAGCTGAATGCCTCTTAAAAACTTCCCTATGCCTAAATGGAGGAAAAGACTACATCATCCTAGCAAGCAAGAAACAATGCTACAAGAAAAACACCAAAATCCAGCTTTACAATGCCACAAACTTCAAGAAATAACACACTATTACGAATTGTAGCACAACAACGAATACCAAACCCAAAGTAGAGCACCAATTATCCAAATTATCATGTACTAAAGAGCATTTTGCAAAACAGATCAAACAATTCTCTCCTTTGTAATGTAAAAGATAGTAAACGATTGACAATATGATTGTAATTCCATCCAAATTTCTTACTCTGGTGTGGAATTCTGACCACTAATTTCATATGTTAGGTGTAATTTGTTAGTTAATTTTTTTACTCGGCATGACAATTTTATTAACAAAAGCCAATACAACACGTGGTTGCATGCCTCATTAAAAATCCTCCTAATATAAATGAGGAAAACTAGTACATACAAACCAAGTAAGCAACAAACCAAAGATTGAAACGGCACTATGAAACGAATAACAAAATACAATGGCAAAAAGCATGTATCGACCTGCTAGTAAACATACACACATACAATGACAAACACATCACCCAACATAGAAAAATAAGAAATACAAAGCAGCTAACATACATATGATGACATGGTTGTCAGAAGATAACCACCAAGCTTTGGGAAAATCTAACCTTGATGAGTGAATAAGAGACAACAAAGCTGCCAAAAACCGCGAAGATTTGAACTAAACAACCCAAATTTAACATTTCAATGAACAAAGTAACATTCCATTTGGCAATGAGAAACCTCTATGACTAAATAAATACTCATTATAACTGCAAAATCCAACCCCGAGGGGTTGGGGACCAAAAAAAGAGCTCGAATTTGACCCATGTCCTAGCAAAGAAACACCTCCTTAGCTAGCAAAGTCTTATTGTGCAGTGCCATCAAATTAGAGCTTGATCGAGACTCGAGGAGGAGAGCCCCAAGGGATGAAACTAAATCTTCTCATGTCATCACTGGAGAACCAGGGAAGAGCTAATTAAATTCGATGACTAGGAGAATTCATTTCTCGACACCCATATATTCCAAATAGCTGTCACATTCGACACTAATCAAAAGAACTTCTATAACAAAGAGAGCTCAGATCATTGGGCTAGCAAAAAAGCAATTAAATATGAAACCAAACTAATATGTTATTAACCTGTATTTTCATCCAAAAACCTCATCCAATTGAATTTTTACAAGCTTGCATCTCGAGACCATCACACCATATTTGAAAAGACAATTCGATCCTCTGAAAACTAACTAACCTTCTAACCAGGGATTTAAATAGTGTTTGCTGTCACGTTTTCGGTCACGTCGCGTTTTTTTTAAATTTTGTACAACTTATCTTAAAATATAATAAAAATAATTATAATTATAAGAAATCATTTTTAATGATTTTTAGAATGTTTTCTAAGCGAAAATGAAATATATATAATATAGTTTAACCAAATAGAAGACCTTAAAAATCTGATGATAGGATAAGATAATTAATTAACGATGAGATTTTGAATACATTATTATTTAAAGGAAATAATAATATCAACATAGGACTAAATTTGAATGAAAAATAATTTTTCTATAACTATGAGATAAGAAATTTTTTACCATGTTGAATGAAATTTGAATAAATTTAAAGAACACAAAATAACTAAATTAAATATAATTAAAACAAAAATGTAAAATTTAAATGTAAATAAATTATATTGCTGAAATTAGGACTAAAATAAACCGGTAGAGAAATGCAGGACTTATTTAAAAAATAAAAATGTAAAATTTAAATATAAGAAATTCATCAACAAGCTTGTTTTCCTATTTTTTTAGTAAAAGGACCAGAATATAATCTTTCACTTAGTGAAGGACTTCTTTTGTAATTTTACCCATTTTCATAACATAAGCTGGGAAGAGAGATATCGAAGGGAAAAAAATTCAAAAAAGAAAATAATGTTGCGCCTACAACTTCAATTCTTATCTTCTCCTCCAGTCTCTTCCCAAACTTCAAAGCTATCTCCAGTCTCTTCCCTCCGGCAAACTCTCTCTGGTCTCTCAACTCCCCCTCCCACGACAAAGCTCTCTCCAGTCTCTCAACTCCTCCTCCCCGGAACCTTTCATCTTTTTAAACAAAAAAAAAAAACTTTTGATTCAATTTTTTTTTCACATTAACGGTAGATAACAATAATAGCGCCCCGTTATCGGCGCTATTCATCGTTACCCGTTAGATTGCGGACGTCATCGACCGATTTTGGCGTGAATCTGCTGCCCACCGTTATTTTCCTGGATTTCGGTTTCAGACAGTGACGCTACTACGAAATAACAGACACTATTGTGTTTTGGTCCTGCTATTTTAAACCCTGCTTCTAACCATTGAACTTTTTAAAACACTAACCCAGTCGTTAAATATCCACGATAGAATCATCATCATTTTGACCAAGAACGTAAGATAAAGAGCAAACGCAACCATGCTATCATATTTAAATGGATTAAAATAAAGAACTATGCAGATCTAACCTTCAAATTTCAGCATGCCGTGCCATTTTATCGACCACCTTTTGTTCATCCCCATCTATTTTAATCCCAATTTTTCTTCCAAACTCTAGAGCCTTCCTAGCTTCCATCTTTTGAAATTCCCATATGCTCATGAGATTGGAGTTTGAGAGAGATGCTTCAGCAATCTCGAGTATTTCGATATCTCTTTTTTTTCTTCTTACTTCTTTTGATAGCATAGTCCCTTTTCCTCATTTCTGCCACTGACAGCAATAAATCTTGAAATTTTTTAATTGATCAGTAACTTTTTGCCCTTTTCGAGGAGGATCTTGCAACTATAGAAAGAACACCATTGTACCATTATTTTCTCCCCTATTTGAACAGATATTTCGTTCTCCTCCACTGGAGAGGAAAATGAATTTACGGTGTTATTGGCTCTATCGATCCTGATGAGGAGAACAAAGTATCTGATCAAAGAGGGGTGAAAATAAATTAGATATTTGGTCTCCACGAGCAACTCTTCTCTAAGGAAACAATTGAATAGGGCCTTCCACATTAACTAATTCTCTTTCAAACTTTAACTATTCTCTCAAGATGCCTTTATCTAATGTATTTTCTACCAAATTAGATTGGGCAAATTAGAGAGCCCCATAAAATGTAGATCACCTAGTGCCCTCGAATTGACGGGATCTGAATCCTCCAAATTATTCTCAATACCATCTTCACAGATCTGTGTATTCCCTTACCCCCTTTCATTCAATGTGACCCTTTCTCCCCCAAAATTCAACCCATTTAACATAACATGGGATCCATGGACCCCATATTTAATCAATTGCCCTTCTATCTCCTTTCCCTTTTCAACACAATTTAAATTTTCTGCTTTGTAAATTACTTTCTAATTGCCAGATTTTTCTATCGTCTCAACATTAAAGCTGACATCTAATACTTTCTCTTCTCGAACTATTCTTTCATCGATATTTCTATCTAGCATTGTACTGTTTTCATGGCCATCTTTTACCAAACGTGATTGTTTAGCTGGCCTTGAGCGACCTTGCACGTGATTCCCTACTTATCTACTATCTTCTGACTTTACCTCTTCCCTTATCAGATTCACAATCATCATCAGTCACCTCCTTTTTCTCATTATTAATCTTACTCAATATTGAGCCTTTCATAACACTGATTACATTTAATGGATCTTGAGTTTCCTGAGATTCTTCCTTTTCAGATGGCTCATTCGGAGTTATCTCCTCGGAGGAGTTCCTAGAAGATTCTTGATATAACTCTATCTCCATCTGCATCGATTTTCTAATATATCGATGAACCAGCATGTCCAATAAACCCAGTTCCACAACACCTATTTCGAACCTAGTATTCCCCACCAACACCTCAACCACCTCACTAATCATCTTCCTCTGAGTGGTCGACATCAAAATAGAAACCAGTTCACAATCTATACATTGATTCATGTTATCTCTGTAAGCCTCAAAGTTTCCACACACCTCTTTAATTATCTTCACGGAGATATCATTCCAGCAATGTAATGGTAACCCAGAGAGCTCCAACCACATTAACATTTGTACCCGGTTCAGAGTTTCTGACCAAAGTTTTACTTCTACAAAAATCTCTTTGAGGTAAGACCACTACAATTCCGCCAACGTCAGGTGTAGATCTGCATCTTCAATGGTGAGTACATACATCTTCCCACCCACCCTATGGATTTTATATCCCTAAGACCCCAATCCTACAGCCTTCTTTTGATGCTTGTCACACTACACAATGGGGCCATCTCGTCGACTATGCACCTTCTTAGCCTCCAAATATCTTTTTTCTTCCATATGGCCTATGACGCTCTTTTTCTCTATCTCCTTTGAGGCCTTTGGCTCGTGGGTGATCTCCATTCTCGAGGGAGACTAATCATTCATTATATGTTGTTTCAAATCTTGAAAACGACTTCTTCCATTCATGGATTTGTTGAAGCCTTTGTGCAACATCACTAAAATTTTGTAACCATGAATCTTTAGACCATTTAACATTTAAGTCATTCTAAATGCTCTATCCTTACTACTTGTTCGTACGAAGGCAAACCTTGTACCCCCTCTACTTAATTTGATAGGCACATATACATCTAATACTTCTCCATGTCTTCTAAAAATTTGCCAAATTCCTTTCCAATGTATTAATAGTGGTAAATTATCAACGAACAATGCGACTACTCCAGACGAAGAATACTTCTCTCGCTTCTCCATTAGGTTCCTAACATCTAATACTTCTCTTGCTTCTCTATTCATGAATCTATGTTAGTTAAATTTTTATTTGGGTAAAGTACACTCATGACCACTAAATTATAAAGGGATTTAATTTTGACCACCGGTTGTTTAATCTCATCAATCAAATTACTTAATTATTTAAATGTCACTAGTCAAGGCCTTTAACATTTGACGGATTAGATGGCATGGTAGTTAAAAAGATTGGTATATTTACATATTCAGTCCTCATTATTTATATTTAACCAATTTGATCTTTATTTTAATTTAATACTCAAATTAGATGGTGAAATGTGTAGCACCTGAATATAGATATTTTTAAAATTTTTAAATTTTAATTTATTTAATTTAATAATTTAATAAATTCTCATTGCTTACTCAAGCTCCCAAATTACCTCCTCATAGTATAATAATGAAAAATATCACATCATAGGAAATGTTAAGAAAATAAATTAGAGTGATTAAAATAAAACAATTATGTAATAATTCAAATTTTGGTTAGTGATTGAAATGTAAGTTTTAAAAGTTTAGGGACTACAAGTATAATTATGGAAAGTTATATATTTTGGATCGTAAATGAAAAGTTTGCTTTGCAATTAATTTTTTTTATTTGTGGAATCAGAAATTTGATTCGAGATTTTTGTTAAAGGTTATAAAGCATCAAAATCTGATAAGAAATAGGATATTCAGATCGAACCAGAATATTACAAAAATTTCAACGATGGTATATAAAGGTTGGAAATATTATTTTCATATTTTATAACAGTGAAATTTAATGGGGATCAGTGGAGATAAAGTTGATTTTCAATATTAAATTAAAAAATGGAAATTTAGCGACTAAATTGCAATTTTCACAAATTGCATGGCCGTGGTATAACTCAAATTTGATATGGTTCATCATTGACTTTTGGAATATTAAAATAGAAGATATTTCAATGGCAAATTGAAATTATCAATAATTTTTAAGGACAAAATTGGAATTTCTCATTATTTTAATTTTAAACTCGATTATATTAGAATTATGCAAAGTGTTTTAAGCCGTAATTACTACAAAAATAAAGAGAAAAATCAACTCATCTTCTTACATTATCATAGACCTCCATAGCTTGGTAAGGAGAATTTTTAATTTTTATTTTTAAGCTTTCATTGTTTTATGTAGCACCCTTAACTCGTATACATGTACTATTACAAGTTAAAGATGTCACATTAATTATTTCTTAACCCAAAAGGGGAAAAATTGTTTCTTTCATAAATTCCATATTTTAACATTTATTATAAAAATTAATCTAAGAAAATCAAAATATATAATATTTTGACTACTAATTCAAATCCGATTTCAGGAAGTAACAGACAATTCTGCTCTATTACATATAATAAATAAAACTATTTTAAAATTGTCTAATTTAAAATCCAATTATTTAATATTTAAAACATAGTTTAGTATCATAATATTTTTTTCATACTCTTAATAATATTTAATACTCATTATATTAATAATTTGCAAACAATAATATTTCGTACATGTCGGCTAGAAAATTTAGAACATAATAGGATGTCATTACTGATACCTGTAAATATTCCTTGTTGATTAATGTCAAGCTCATCTCCTTACTTCTTTTGCTTCCTCTTACATACACCTGAAAATCATCACACACTAAATATACACTTAGTGAGGCAATCATAAATATAATTAAGGCAATGCAGCACATAAATGTAAATGAGTAACAATATTCAATACATCATGATCACTTTCCCAATAATTTCATTCATGCTACAAATATTAACATGATATGAAGCACATACAAATATTTTTACCAATATACTTTCCATTTATTCCATAATTTCATAAGCTTATTCACCTGTATATCAATTATTAACCAATAAACCATAGTTGGATTTAAATCTTGAGGACCTTGGGTGCGAGTCAAATATGCACAGAAGTGCTTAAAAATAAGGTCGTGCCCACCATATACACTAATTGTCCTTACACACTATGGTGCTTACTCATAAGATCATGCCCACCATATGCACTAGTATCCTTTAGTGCTAACTCGAATATACAACCTCCTGTTATACTCCATGGCATGCCAACTATACCCTGTCCCTCAATGACTAACTGGGGCGTTTAGTATATTTTAGTCTATATGACAATGATTATCAATATAATTTACATTGGGCAGTTCATACTCGAAATAACATTCGTAATAAACATCATATATATACTTGATGAACATCATATATAAAAATCAGTGATCAATGCATTTTATATTGAAATTTTGACACATTTAGAATATGTATATATATGATAAATGAAATAAATATCATGTCAATATAAATAAATTAGACTTATCACAAGTCCTACCCGACGTTGTATAAACATCCATGTGTAATGCTATGCATGCATTGCGCTCATCTTTGACATTATAAACAAGTCAAAATATAAGCCTTAACTGTAACTTGATCGTTTTATTTCGATTTGGTTCGATCATAAAATTTATCAAAATTTCATATTCAGCAAGTTTCCACTGCCAATAACAAAAATTGTTCTTTTATACAATTGGAAACTATACTCAAATACAAATCTAACCATACAAGGAACTTATTATATTCAATTTGTAAAATTTATAGTGAATTTTCAAAGTCGACTTACAGAAGTTGTTTTGAACATAATCTAATGCCCTGTTTTTTGATTTGTCCTCGATTAAAAATCCATATCTTTTTATATATTCCTTGAAATCAATAACCGTTTGTTTCAAACAAAACTAGAATGATATACAAATCTAATGGTATGAAATTCATCTTCTAATCATTTATTTAAATTTTATGGAACTTTTCTAAACATATTTTTCAGACTATAAATCCTGGTAGATTTCCCTATTTAGCATCCTTATATTATTCCATAATTCTATTAGCTCACCAAATGCACATATAGGCATAAATCACAAAGCCACACAACATTAGGATTCAGTTCTTAACATAGCAAACTCCATCACTGGCTCGTCATGTAACACCCATAACCTGTCTACCTGAACCAATACGAGTTACAAATGCCACATCAGAAATTCAAATCATTTTTTTAACTGAACTGAGTAAAAGTTTTGTTGAAAACATTTTGATATAACAAATTAAGATAAATGAATTTTAAGATTTTCAAATAAGGTTTTCTAAGTATATTCGATACAATTATTCGAATAACAAAATATTACTCCAAATCGTTCAAATGTAATTTTTAATCCTTACTCAAGTGTAAAATTAAGTTTTAATTTTAAAATTTCAAAACAATTTTACAAAATATTTCAAACCATCTCAAAGCCAAAAATTTCAGATTGCTCAGAGGGAACCGATTCCCCCCAAGGTGGTATCGATTCCCCCTGAATGGTTTGGCTCCGAGAATTACAGTATGCTCGGAGGGAACTAATTCCCCCCACTATTCAATGGTCGAAATATTTGAATTTTACACTTAGGGAACCGATTCCGTATGAGGGGTACCGATTGCCCCCACACCCCAAACTATTTTATTAATTGATTTCACACTAAACGACTATATCTTCATTAATGATCCCCAATGTTCAGAAGTGATTCAAGGTATATTTAAGCAAGCTTAGAAGCCATTGATCAAGAACAAGAAACATCAAGCAACTAGAATCAAGAGAGAATCAGAGAGAAAGCATCAAACCTCAAGTTTGAGCATTTCAAGCCTATTTTGCATTTAATATTCATTTTGCTTTCAAGAAAACTTATTGTGCTCAATTGTATTCATTCTTGAGTGTTCTTTTCTTGTTCTAGAATTGTGCAAACAATCTACCTTGTGAGGATTTCCTTATAAGTTTGCAAATTGTATTGTTCTCTTTGGAGAGAGTGTTCTCAGGAATTTGGGGTAATTCTTGAGGGTATAAGGTTACTCTTTGTCCTCAAAATGATGACAAATTATTGAATTTATGGAAAATCCTTAGTCTGGATAGCTAAGGTAGTGGACGTAGACTTTGGTTGAGAAAGTCGAACCACTCTAAATCGTGTGCAAATTTCTTTCAATTTTCTGCAAAATCTTCCACCAAAATTTTAATTACTAATTCACCCCCTCTTGGCCATATTCGTCAATCGATTAACTCAACAATTGGCATCAGAGCCTAACTCATTTGAAGGTTTAATTGCCTCTTGAGTTGATTCGGGAAGAGTTACATCGATAATCAAAGTCATCAATGGCCTCTACTTCAAACTTCGACTCCGGTCTCGATTCGATGCTCGTCACAAGCTCCTTCTTCAATGGGATATTATGCCTATTGGAAAAATAGGATGATGTACTGCATTCAAACAAGTGACATGGGGGCATGGAATATCGTAGAAGAAGGATACTTCAAGCCTCTCAATCATTCAAGATTATGGAGTGAATGAGAGACAAAAATGTTCCAGCTCAACTCCAAAGCCATCCATATCATATTTTGTGCTCTTGGACCAGATGAATACGGAAGAGATTCATCTTGTACAGCTGCCAAATAAATATGGGACAAACTTCAAGTCACACATGAAGGTACCGATGAGGTAAAGAAATCTAAAATTAGTATTCTAACGCATAGCTATGAAAATTTCAGGATGAAACCAAATGAAGATATCAAAAATATGACGGATATATTCTCAACGATTATTAATGGTCTCAAATCATATGGAGAGATCATTTCAAATGAAAAGCTTGTGAGGAAGTTAGTCTACTCCCTCCTAAAATCGTGGCAATCAAAGAAGACGACAATCTTCGAGTCTAAGGATCTAACGTCCTTAACTCTTGAAGAGCTAATAAGTTCACTCCTCACTCATGAAATGATGCTTGAAGATGAGGTGGACCTTGATAAGATTGAAGAGACACCAAAGGATAAGAAGAAGAAGAAAAACATTGGAGTTGCTCTGAAATCCATAAAAAATGAGAGTGATTTGGATGAAGATGACGATGACGAGGAAATGGCATTATTTGCCAAATGGTTCAGAAAAATGATGAGACCTTACCGAGGAAGAAAATTGAAACGAAATGAAAGCCTAAAAAATGAACCAAAAGAGAAGGACCCCATCATTTGCTATGAATGCAAAAAGCCGGGGCATGTCAAATATGATTGCCCACAATTGAAGAGAAAGGGTCAATCAAAGAATAAGCACAAGGCTCATGTGGCTACATGGAGCGATGAAGAAGGTTCCGATGAAGAGGAACAAGAAGTAGGAAACTTGTGCTTGATGGTATTCGGGGAAGATTCTAAGGTAACCTCTAACTCATCTGATTTTGATGATTTATCCTATTATGAGTTATTAGAGGAATATAATGGGTTGGCTTCAGATTATGAGAAATTTTTTTTAAAATATAAAAATGATGTTTCAAAATTGAAAAATGAAAATAAACTCATATCCAAGACCAACAACGATCATGAAAGTAAAATCAAAGATTTGCAAATTAAACTAGAAGAGTTTGAAATGAAAAATTTGGATTTGAAAAATTTACTTTCAAAGGTCAATGATGATCATCAAAAGAAAATTGGTGATCTTAAAACTTCTTTTGATAAAGTTGGAACAAAACGTTTTGAAAATGGAGAAAATTCAAAATCCAACTTTGTTAGAAAGAGTTTTAAAAACTACAATCATAGAGGTCCCCAAAGAACCTCTAATGGAAAAATCATTAGAAGTATATGGGATCCTAAAGAGCTCATTACTACTAAAGATAAGGATATCCTACACAAATGGATACCTAAGGGAACTAGGATTTTGGAAACTAATGAATATGGACCCAAAAGAATTTGGGTACCAAAAATTAAAAATTAATCTATGTTTGTAGGAAAAGGAGCATTGCTATAAGGCACGGGAAACAAATCCAAATTCATGGTACCTTGATAGTGGATGCTCAAGACACATGACCAGAGAAAAAAATCGGTTCATTGAGCTTAACGCCAAAAATGGAGGAGAAGTGACTTTTGGTGATGATTAAAAAGGTCACATTGAAGGTATTGGTACTATTGGTAATACCTCTTCCATACAAAATTAAGAATGTTTTATATTTGAATGGATTAAAGCATAATCTATTGAGTATTATTCAATTTTGTGATAAGGGATTCAATGTCATGTTTGATATTAATGGTTGTAAAGTCATTGACATTGCATCTAATCAGATTATGCTTGTTGGTCATAGAATAGGAAACATATACATGGTTCATTTAGATTCTATTTATATGACTAATATTTGCCTAGTTGCTAAGGATGAAATGATAGTTGGTTATGGCATAGGAGACTAGAACATGCTAGTATGAGTGTTTTGCAATGGCTAACTCAAGGTGATTTAGTTCGAGGGTTTCCTAAGCTTAAATTTGATAATGATAAAATCTGTGATGCTTGTACTAAAGGAAAACAAAAGCAGGTTTCTTTTAAATCCATTAATGACGTATCAACTAGTAGAGTATTACAATTGATCCATATAGATCTTTTTGGGCCAACTAGGACAACTAGCTTGGGTAGAAAACAATATGCATTTGTCTTGGTAGATGACTATTCTAGATATACTTGGGTTCTATTCTTAAGTACTAAAGATGAAGCATTAGAAAAATTCATCACGTTTTCAAAAGTAATCCAAAACGATAATGGTTACTGTATAACTAGTGTTAGGAGTGATCATGGCACTGAATTTGAAAATCTTGGATTCACTGAGTTTTGTAATTCTATGGTATTAGTCACAAATTTTCAGCACCTAGATCCCCTCAATAAAATGGAGTTGTTGAGAGGTAAAATATTTTTATGAAAATAATTTGCCAAAATATTTTTGGGTAGAAGCCACAAATACCACTTGTTATGTTGTAAATCGAGTAATGATTAGGCCTATTTTAAAGAAAATTCCATATGAAATTTATAATAATAAAAAGCCTAACATTAGCTATTTTCATCCTTTTGGATGTAAATGTTTTGTTTTGAATAACGGTAAAGAAAACCTTGGCAAATTTGATGCTAAAAGTGATGAAGGAATTTTTATGGGTTATTCCTTAAATTCTAAAGCTTATCGAGTATTTAATAAAAGAACTTTAGTTGTAGAAGAGTCTATACATGTTATTTTCAATGATAATCCCCTTCCGAAGAAGGATTCTTGTGTGAATGATGATGTAGGTATTATAAATACAAATGAAGTTAGACATGACGTTCAATAACCATCATCAAAGGAAGAAACAAAAGATGAGGTAACTCGTGATCCTCTTGAGAATCCAACCATTGAAGAAAGGGAAGTATCTTATCCAAGAGAGTACAACTATGTCAAGGATGGTGAGATTATAGGTGATCAATCCAAAGGGGTAACAACTCGATCTTCTCTTAGAAATATTTGTTGTAATCATGTTGCATTTATTTCATGCATAGAGCCTAATAATATTAAAGAAGCATTAAAAGATGAACATTGAATTATGGCTATGCAAGAAGAATTAAATCAATTTGAGAGAAGTAAAGTATAGACATTAGTTGAAAGGCCTAGTAATAAATCTACTGTAGGTACTAGATGGGTATTTAGGAATAAGCTTGATGAGAGTGGTAATATAGTGAAAAACAAGGCTAGACTTGTTGCTCAAGGGTATACTCAAGAAGAGGGCATAGACTATGATGAAATATACGCTCCCGTAGCTAGGATGGAAGCAATTAGAATGTTATTAGCATTTGCATGTTTTCATGAATTTAAATTATATCAAATGGATGTTAAAAGTGCATTTTTAAATGGTTTTATAAAGGAAGAAGTGTATGTGGAACAACCTCCAGGTTTTGAATATTCAAAATTTCCGGATCATGTTCTTAAGTTGACAAAAGCGTTTTATGGTTTAAAACAAGCTCGTAGAGCTTGGTATGAAAGACTGTCAAATTTTTTAATCGAAAAATGTTTTTCAAAAGGGAAGGTTGACACTACATTGTTTTTAAAGCATAAAGGTAAAGATTTATTAGTAGTTCAAATTTATGTTGATGATATAATATTTTGTTCTACTAATGATGTTCTTTGCCAATAATTTTCTAAGCTAATGCAAAGCGAATTCAAAATGAGCATGATGGGGGAGATCTCATTTTTCTTGGGACTCCAAATCAAGCAAAGAAAAGATGGCATCTTCATCAATCAAGCTAAGTACGTCAAAGATATGCTCAAAAAGTTTGGACTGAAAAATGACAAGCCTCACGACACTCTAATGAGCTCTTCAACAAAGCTTGACTTAGATGAAGGAGGTAATTATGTAGATGTTAAATTATATAGGTCAATGATTGGCTCTTTGCTTTATCTAACTGCAAGTAGACCGTATATTATGTTTAGTGTTTGCTTATGTGCTAGATTTCAATCATGTCCTAAGGAATCCCATTTACTAGCTGTTAAGAGAATCTTTAGATACCTTAAGGACACTCCTAGTTTAGGACTTTGGTATCCTAGAGACTCTAGATTTAGCTTGCATTTCTTTTCTGATGCGGATTATGGAGGATGCAAATTAGATAGGAAAAGTACCTCTGGTACTTGCCAATTCCTTGGAAATATGTTAATTTCTTGGTTTTCAAAGAAACAAAATTGTGTTGCATTATCTACCACTGAAGCCGAATACATTTCAGCTGGTAGTTGTTGTGCACAAGTTTTATGGATGAAACAATAACTTTTTGATTATGGAATTGAAGTAGGTACCATTCCTATCAAGTGTGACAATACTAGTGCTATTTGCCTCACTAAAAATCCCATTCAACACTCTAGAACTAAGCACATTGAAATAAGACATCACTTCATTAGAGACCATATCACTAAGAAAGATGTAGTTCTAGAATTTGTTGATACTTTGCACCAATTAGCGGATATCTTTACAAAACCTTTAGACAAGGAAAGATTTTGGACACTTAGGAGAGAATTAGGTTTGACCAACCTATCTTCACTTAGTGTTTAAAATAATTTTAGCACTTTTAAGACTAAATGAAAAATGCTTAGAATAGTAATTTTTTATTGCATTCATTGCTGTTAGTTAGGGGGAGTTTATGATTTTTGATGAAAAATTAACTTTATGTTCAAATGTAGTTTAAGGATTAATTTGATTGATTGAACATAATTAATTTTTGATATATGAGTTGCCAATACCACTAGAGAAGATTAATTTAACATTTTGAGTGTTTAAAATATAGATTTTTAAATTATAGGGCATAGGGAATCGATACCCTTGAAAGGGAACCGATTCCCCCTTTGAATGGGAACCGATTCCACATGTAGGAGAATCGATACCCCCATGGGGTTCTAGTTTTAACACGGGCAGAACCCAATATTTACACAAACCCTCTCTTATTTCTTAAACATCATTCATCCTCTCTCTCTCTAAATCACCATTTTTGCCAAAATCATCAAATACAAGTTGGAATTAGAACTTTCTTCAACTTCTAATCATTGCAAACAACATCACATTCTCATAAAATCCAAATTTTGAAGATAATATTTCAAAATCCTCTATTTCATTGATTTTTGAACTTAGGACTAGTTTTGATTAGTTCTAAGATGAACATTACATCGGGCATTGGTTATATGATGATTTTCAAGCATTATTTTCCAAATAGTTTTTCAAAACATTGCCCTTTAGTATTCGGTTTAGAGAAACTTGAAATATTAAGGACTCATTTGAGTTTTGGGTTTGATTATATTGCATACATGTGTTTAAATTTGCAGGTTACATATTCTATTCCGATTCTTTAACCATGTCAAATCCTAAATGACCTAGGACATTGTCTAGTCGCTCAAGTCAAAACCGACCTCTTATTCCTACACCCAATCCAAATAACCCAAATATGACCATTCTGAACTCTTGTTTCACATACCTGGTCGTAGACAAGATCTATATCATAGGTACCATACTTGTTTTAAGTCATACAAAATCTGGGAAGAACGTATCCCTTCGATTTAAGCTATAGAAGATATGGACTTTCAATATCTTTCTACTCTTAAATCCTAGAAGTTTGATAATCTCTTTAAACTCAAACCTTTGGTTTATCATCAATTAGTCCGCTTTTTTCTATTCCAATGTGGTATGCGTCCAAAACGAGCGTCGATATGAAATTATAGGAATTTGATCATATCTTTTAGGACAATTCATTTTTATAGACTCCGGCACAATCGCTACCCATTTTGGACTAGATAACTCAGGTTTAGTGAAAAAGAGACTGTGGATTCACCCTATAAGTCTAAGGATAGTGAGAGTACCCTAAGAACTTATCGTGATAGATTCCTTCATTATATGATCTCTTGGTGGTTTAGACCATCCGGAGGTAGGTACTCCTCCCTTAGGAACATAGATATATGGTGGATATACTGTATCCAACATAAAAAGAAGATCAATATGCCACAGATCATCTTTAGTGAGTTTCCATAAACACTATTCCTTCCAATAGTATAAAAACCTTTGTTTATGGTTGTCTCTTTAGTAATTTGTTTATCAAACTCGGTCTTAGGGTCTCTTCTGATATTTATATCCCTCTTCAAAACCAAATCAATCTTACTTTCTTGAAGAAAACAATATGGAAAAAGGATAAGGAAACGGGCCAATGGATTTATCATCCCGAACTAAAAACTTTGAATTGTGAAACATTTTGAAGTTCATGGATTGTTTTATTTTGGATGTTTGATTTTGAGGATTGTTAGACTTTGGATTTGTTTGGATGTTTTAATTTATATATTTGGTTTAGTTAAATTTATTGCATCATTTACATCATGTTAGATATATGACCAATTTTTCCATGTCACATTAATTTTGAATATTGATTATGAAACTAATGGCTAACATTTCTCTTGATCGTGATCTTAGCAGCTTAAACTATATATAATCAAATTGGCTAAATGATTTGAAAACCTTTTTTAAATTCTTTTAAAATGTGTTTTTGATTTAACAAAAAGGGGGAGAAGTGTTAAATGTTTTAAATGGGAGAAGTGTTAAAGTAAGGGGGAGTAATTTTTCAAAAAGGTCGTTTTTGATTTCAAAATCTTAAAATTACTAAAATGTTTTGTTATATCAAAAAGGGGGAGATTGTTGAAAACATTTTGATATTTCGATATAACAAATTAAGATAAATGAATTTTAAGATTTTCAAATAAGGTTTTCTAAGTATATTCGATACAATTAATCGAATAACAAAATATTACTCCAAATCTTTCAAATGTCATTTTTAATCCTTACTCAAGTGTAAAATTAAGTTTTAATCTTAAAATAGTTTCAAAATGATTTTACAAAATATTTCGAACCATCTCAAAGCCAAAAATTGCAGATTGCTCAGAGGGAACCAATTCCCCCCCAAGGGGGTACCGATTCCCCTCTGAATGGTTTGGCTCAGAGAATTCCAGTATGCTCGGAGGGAACCAATTGCCCCCAGGGGGTACCGATTCCTCCAACTGTTTAATGGTCGAAATATTTGAATTTTACACTTAGGGAACCGATTCCCTATGAAGGATACCAATTCCCCCCACGCTCCAAACTGTTTTATTAATTGATTTCACACTAAAACGGCTATATTATCTTCATTAATAATCCCCAACATTCAGAAGTAATTCAAGGTGTATTTAAGCAAGCTTAGAAGCCATTGATCAAGAACAAGAAACCTCAACTAGAATTAAGAGAAAATCAAAGAGAAAGCATCAAACCTCAAGTTTGAGCATTTCAAGCCTATTTTTCATTCAATATTCATTTTGCTTTCAAGAACACTTATTGTGCTCAATTGTATTCATTCTTGAGTGTTCTTTTCTTGTTCTAGAATTGTGCAAACAATCTACCTTGTGAGGATTTCCTTGTATGTTTGTAAATTTGTATTGTTCTCTTTGGGAGAGAGTGTTCTCAAGAATTTGGGGTATAATTCTTGAGGGTTTGTAAGGTTACTCTTTGTCCTCAAAAGAAAGACAAATTAGTGAATTTGTGGAAAATCCTTAGTGTGGATAGCTAAGGTAGTGGACGTAGGCTTTGGTTGAGAAAGTCGAACCACTCTAAATCGCTGTGCAAATTTATTTCAATTTTTTGCAAAAGCTTCCACCAAAATTTTAATTGCCAATTCACCCCCCTCTTGGCCATATCCATCAATCGATTAACTCAACAAGTTTGTTTCATTAAACCATATCAAGTGTCATAACTTGAACAATTATTATAAAATAATCATTCAGATAAAAATCATAATATAATCGTTTCCACCATATGCACCTATGTACATTACACATAAGGTCGTGCCCACCATATGCACCGAAGTGCAATACACATAAGGTCATTCCCACCATATGTACCGAAGTGCTTAATCGATATGTAGCTACTGCTAGACTCTATGTCAAGCCAACTATGCTCTATCCCTCAATGACTTACTTGGGCATATAGTATATTTTTTCCATCCATGGTAAAGTATATTATCACAATTTAACATTGGACAATCAATACCCGAAATAACATTCATGATAAATATCATATATGTTCATGATAAACATCATATGTAATGATCAATGATCAATACATTTTTTATTCAACCTTTGACATATTCAGAATATGTCAAATATATGATATATGACATAAATATCATGCCAATTTAAACAAGGTAGACTTATCACAAGTTATACCCAATGATGTATAAAACATCCATGTAGACTGTTATGTAAGCACTACACTTACTTTAACATTATATAAAAGTCAAAATACAAGCCTCACTAATCTTTAACTTGATCATTTCCTTCTAATTTGGTTAAATCCAAAAAAATTTCATAATATCATATTCTGGCAGTTTGCACTACCTTTAAGGAAATATGATTCTATATTAATCTAGACACTAAAAAATTATTATGTTTATACCAACAGAAATTATACTCAAATACGAATCTATCCATATAAGACACTACTTCTAGTTAAATTTGTACAATTTATGGTAATATTTTCAAAGTTGACCGACAAAAATTATTTTGAGCAGAATCTGCTGCCCCGTTTTCTGACCTATCCTTGGTTAAAAATTCATAACTTTTGGTATAAACCTAGAAATTAGTTTTTTTGTTCTAAACAAAACTACACTGCTATCTTAGCCTAACAATAGAAAAATCATCCTCTAATCATTTTTTAGAATTTATGGTGATTTTCTAAACTTACTGTCTATAACATAAATTCTAACCAGGTTTCACGAATTTGTATTTTCAACTTGTTCACTAATTCTATTAGCTAATCAAATGCACATATGTGCATGGATTACAAATCACATAAAACTTTAAGAGTCACTCTTTACCATAGTAACTCTATCACTGCTCATCCCAATCCAATGTTTGTTCGATAACATAAGTACAAATTAAATTTGCACTCATTCAGTGTCGTTTGCATGCAAACTTCCCTTAGGATTTCACATTCCATCCTTACACTTTTCCTTAGCTTTGATATTGTTTAATCTTTATTTCAAGCACACATTCTAAAAAAGAATCATTACCAAACATATACAAATTCAAACCAAATGTTAGAATCTTACTAACATAGGCATACTTTGGAAATAAATTCCTAACAATTTTTTCAATGCTAATTAAATATAATTTTCTTGTCACAACATCAATGTTGATCAAAATACTTCAAATTGACCATTCATGTTCCTTTTTATCCCAACTTCACATAACATTTTCACTTAAGCTCCCAATCTTTCCATATTTGTGATTTAAACCTCAACTTTTACAAGTTTTCCAAAATAATCCAATTTCATATCCTAAATTCATTTTCAACCCTCAAACATTAATTTCGAGCATATCACGTCAAATATTGAACAATTACACAACATTCCATAACTTTGATTCAACCTTATATAATATATACAATAAAAGAACTAGCTTAATTCATTAAAACACATCTTTTCGCTAAAACTACAGTTTGGCTAAAACTTTATATGTTCATATGATCATTTACAAGTGATTTTAATCATCAATCAAGCTTGGAAATGATTCTACAACCTTAATAACATCAAAATCCTTCATCAATTCCATAAACCCTAATGTGAACATAAACCCTAAAATTTGGGATCTTTACACAAAAACAAAATTAGCAAACAACAACGATACCAAATGATAGCATTTTTCGAATAGAACAATTTTGTATTTAACGTCATGATCCAAAATTCAAAGGAAACTGCTCAAAAATGAAAAATAAAAATCTCTTACCTTATTTATGGGGAGCACGAAAATTTGGCTGAAAATGGCTAAGTTTACATGAAAGTTCTAATGAATTTCATGTTAATTTAAGTTTAAATGAATAAAATATTCATTTAAAGAGAAATGTCCATTGTGTCATTCATGAAACTTGATAATTACAATAATATCAAGACACATAACCTTATCACCTTTTCAAAGTCAAATACGAACAAAATATTTTTACCCTTTTTCAATTTTACGAAGCAAATTTCCAAAACTTGCAATATTGCCTCTTTGGTTCCAAAATTAAACATGGAAATAAATCTTAAAATCCAATTTTCCATATTATTTTCCATCATTTTAAAATATAGACATGCCAAGCTAGTTGCCTTCATTTACTTTACCTCAGAGGAGCGTTGTAAATTTTTCAACATATTAGTAATAGTTGAGAGTCGAGGGGATACTGAATCCTTAGTATTTAACTCAAATGTTCCTGGTGCTTTCCTCCCACTACTAATCTTTGAGGAAGGAAATTTATAGTCGTTGTTGGTAATTCAATCCAAAATAGCAAACACCTCGGTAGATGGTTTATCTAGCAATGTCCCATTTGCTGAGGTATTAAGCATCATCATCGTTAGTGCATTGACTCCATTATAAAACATAACTACTTGAGTCCAATCATGAAAACCATGGTTTGAACACTTTCAAATCAAACACTTGTAGCTATCCCAACACTCATACATAGATTCGTCGTCGCCCAGGGGAAATTATGCTATGCCATTCCTTAGTTGAGTGTTCATGTTAAGTGGGTTCGTAATAAGAAACTCTTGCAAAGAATGGCCCATGATTCCATCGAACCTGATGGAACACTACTCAACCAAGCCCTTGCTCGGTCACGCAAAGAATATGGAAACAAATTTAATTTCAGCACATCCTCGTGCACTTCTTCTTGGCAGAAAGATGCGAATATGGTGCATGGCATATTCAGTTGGCATGCCCCATAACTTCCCTATGGAATTAAACATATTCAACAGGATTGGTTTTAGCTCAAAATATGGAGCTTGAATTTCGTGTAACACAATTTCGGGTTTCATATCAAATAAAATTGTATTTAAATGATCAAAAATAACACGAGGCCTATCAGCAAGTCCAACATTTTGTAATGCCTTGACATTATGAATTTTGTCATCTTGACCAATTCAATGGATCCCAATTTGATACATATTTTCTTGAGCACGTCTTCTTTGTCTGAAAAGTCTCTCAATCTCAGGTTCTATTGGTTCAAATGGCTCGTCGGAATGTCTTTTATGCATACATCAAATAAGCCTGGAAAATATTAAAGAAAAATATCAAGTAAACTATACAAAACTAAAGTAGAAAATATAAAATGCAATGGCAAAACTAATTAACTTCACGTTACCAACCCCCAGCAACGATGCGAAAAACTTGTTCACAATTTTGTGAGTACTAAATATGGACGTGAAATATGTGCAAGTATACATAATTGAACAAGTAATAAAGTGATGAGTGAGTATCATATCCACAAGGATTGGTGGAAATTACAAAGTTTAACCAAAGCAAAACATGACTCTATCTAAGTATAGTTAGTAATGGTATATACTACTGATGGATGTCAAGGCAATAGATATTGGTGGGGATGGATTCATGGTATGATGTGGAAGCAAATGGTAATGTTGAGGTAAAATGAATGTAAATTTAGTGGAAACAAAGAAACTTATAAGGCAAAAATAATAACACTACAAGGCAACACAAAATGGTAAAAACAACAAATAAATGAAATGACTTGATAATCCTCACAAGGGAAACTACTTTAGGAATGGGTGATGGGGAATGATTTAAGGATGCTAAAACTTATCTCTCTAGTATATTAATCTATCTAAGCTTCACCTTCTTGATGAAGTTTGCTGAAAGTGCTCCAGCTATCTTTAGTCAAATGAACCTAATAGAATAGAATGCCACAACATCTCCTCTTAGCCCCAACTATAGAAGCCTAAACAATTGATAAAACTACCCCTTTTAGTCATTGAAATCCTATCTTAGTCTTTCTCAAGCACTAAGGGATTAGGATATAGTACTACTATGTATGGTTTAAGCTTAAGTAAACTACTACACCCCATTTCTTATGTAGATCTCACTTGTGTTTCTATCAAATACTCCAAGCATTAATGACTACATTTCTCTCGAAAACCCAGCCTTCATCTAAGTAATGGACACTCTCATGCCTCCTAAAAACTTAAAAGATAAAGCTTTATAAGCAAAAAAAAGTAAATGCAAAAGATAAACTTCAATCTATAATTAAAACAAAATCAAACATCCATAAAATCAAACCTAACAAATAAGGTTAGTTCATGATATGATTCGAATCATCCATGAAAACAAATTTATAAAAAGAATTCCTTCCAATAACCCAAATCAAATGATAAATAATAGCAAAGGGGAATGAGAAATAAGCCTTCTACGCGCACTGCCAGAGCTCCCTTCAACCACCATGAACTGCCATAGCACGCTAGCTCCTCTCGGACGCCTAGCTCGTCACTCCCTCGAGCTTCACCAATGGAGGAACACCACCGAGAATATAGAGGGAAAAATGGTGGAGAAGATGAAGAAATTCAAGCTGTCGAGTGTGAGTGTGTAACCTCTTTTCCTCTCTAATGTGAGATGCATTAAATAATAAAAATATCTAAGGGTATATATGGGATTTGGCACTCCAAAATACCATCATACCCCTAGAATCACTCCTTTGGCATGATGTTTATCCTCATAGGTTGCAGTGGTCCCCAGTAAGTGGTTATAACCATCAGATATCTGCTAAGCTAACTATCAATTTGTAACAATATCTTTTTGTCCTTTTTTCTGCCAAAAAGGTCAAGACATTTCTATATGCTTCAACAACATGTGATGCCACGGCTTTCCTTCCTAGCTCACCCTATTTCTTGTTATTTTCCCGCACATCACTAAAAACCACACCTTCCTCATCATACAACACCTTAACAAAATAAAGTAACACAACCACCACAAATGCAATTATATGCATCTACATGCGTCTAAAATGACCTAAATGAGCCCTTAAACAAACAATAACTTAAGTGAAAAAGGCATTGAAAGTAGCATTTTTAGGGAGTTATCACTCACCAAATGCACATATATGCATGCATCACAAATCACATAACGTTTTAGTAGCCAGTCCTTATCATAGTAACTCTCCCACTGGCTCATCGTAAGCCAATGTTTGTCCGATAAAATAAGTACAAATTAAATTTGCACTCACCTAGTGTCGTTACCTTGCAAATTTCCCTTAGGATTTCACATTCCATCCTTAAGCATTTCCTTAGCTTTGATATTGTTTGATCTTGATTTCAAGCACACAATCTAAATAAGCATCATTACTGAATATATACAAATCCAAACCAAATATTATAATCTTACTAACATAGGCATATTTTGGAAAATAAATTCTTAACAATTTTTTCGATGCTTATTTGATATAATTTCCATGTCACAACATAAATGTTGACCTTAATAATTCCAATTGATCATTCAAGTTCCTTTTTATCCCAACTTCACATAACATGATCACTTAAGCTTTCAACTTTTCCATATTTGTGATTTAAACCTCAACTTTTACAAGCTTTAAAAAACAATCTAATTTCTCATCCTAACTTCAATTGCAACACTCAAACATTAATTTCCAGTATAGTAATTCAAATATTGATCAATTACACAACAATCCACAACTTTTCCAATATTTCCATTTTGGTCCCTAACTTTTCAAAATTTTTAAAACGGACCCAAAATTTTTGTAAGCTTGTAAAATATTTCATTCATCATTACCATTCCTTACATAATTTTTCAAAAAATTTCTCATCCATTTAAACCAAGGTCGAATACTTCAAAATTGCAATACTAGGGTTTTCATGATTTTGCTCAGTTTTGATTCAATTCAAGCATGAAATCAACTTCAATTCAACCTTATACAATCAAATCCCTAACTTATTTAATAAAAACACATATTTCCCCTAAAGCTAAGATTTGGCCAAAATTTATATGTTCATATGATCATGTACAAGTGATTTTAATCATCAATCATGGTTGAAAATGATTCTACAACCACAATAACATCAAAATCCTTCATCAATTCCATAAACCCTAATGTCAACATAAAATCTAGAATTTGGGATCTTTGAACACAAACCAAATTAGCAAACAATAATGGTACTGAATGATAGCATTTTTTGAATAAAACAAATTTCTATTTCATGGCATGATCCAAAATCTAAACAAAATTGCTCAAAAATGGAAAAACAATTCTCTTACCTTGCTCAAGGGGAGCAAGAAATGTTGGCAAAAAATGGCTAAGTTTTCATGATATTTCTAATGAATTTCATGTTAATTTAACATTTATTTGAGCTTAAATGAATAAAATATTCATTTAATGAGAAATGTCTATTTTGCCATTAATGAAACTTGATACTTACAATAATTCCAAGCCATATAACCTTATCATCTTTCCAAAGCCAAAGATGAAGAAACTATTTTACCCTTTTCCAATTTTAGCAAGTAATTTTCCAAAAATTGCAATCTTGCCACTTTGATCCAACAGTCCAAATTAAACATGGAAATAAATCTTCAAATCCAATGATCCATATTATTTTCTCTCATTTTTTGGAAATAATATTTACAAGCTTAATTTAGCATCCTTCAAATTTTTCCTGAAATTTCTATTTGATCTGATTTACCGAATTTTTATCGGACATTAACACTTTCTAGTTTTTAACACAATTTCCAGATTAGGAATATGAGTTCAATAAAACAACATTCTCAAGAGTAAACTAACCATTTATGTAATGAAATTTATTATTGGGAAAATTACCACTTAGTTCCCTAAACTTTTCCTAATTTTCTACTTTAGCATCAAAACTTTCAAAATTTACATTTTGGTCACTAACCATAATTTTGGGGTATTATGCATCACAATCCAACAGTTTCTCTATAACATAAGTAAAATTAAATATTCACTCACCTGGTGTCACGAGCATACAATTTTCCTTAGAAATTTACTTTTCATCCTTAAGCTTCTCATTAGTTTTAATATTGTTTGATCTTCATTTCTTACTAACATAGGCAGACATTGAAAATAAATTCATGAAAATCTTCTCATGCTCATTTGATACAAATTTCATGTCACACCATAATTATTGACCTTAACACTTCTAATTGACCATTCAAGTTCCTTCTTATCGAAGATTATCCAAACTTCACATAACATTTTCACTTAAGTTCCCAACTTCTCCATATTTGTGATTTAATCCTTAACTTTTACCAACTTTCCAAAAAGGTCTAATTTCACATTCTAACATCAATTTCAACACTCTAACATTAATTTCCTGCATAGTACATCAACTATTTAAAAAATACACATTGATCCAATAATTTTCCATTATTTTTGAATAGGTTCCTCAACTTTCAAAAAATTACAAATTGGTTAAAATAACTTTCTAAAGCTTGTAGAGCCTTCCAAACATCATTTCTAAACCTAGGAAAACTTTCCATAATTATTCCTAATTTATTCCTCGTGGTCGAACACTTAGGGTTTAAGATTAATTGATTTCAAACTTGTTTCAACCATTAATGCAACCTTTAAACAACATTTAAAAGCTTCAAGCATCAAACCCCTAACATAGTTTAATCATATGACAAAATTCTTAAAACCCTGGGTATGGTCAATTTTTATATAGCCAATTTCAAGTAGTTTTAATCATCGTACAAGCTTGTAAACAACTAAATAACATCAAAAAAATCAAAATCTATCATCAATTTATAAACACCCTAATAATCCTTCATCCACCATATTCATGAACTTGTGATTTGAAGCACAATTAGATTGTATAATTGGTAACAAATGATAGAGCCCTTCGAATAGAATAATTTTCTATTTCACGCTTCAATCCAAAAACCTAAGGAAATTACTTGAAAATAAAAAAAATCTCTTACCTAGGGTATGAAGGACCACAAAATGGAGGCCTAAGAAGGCCTGATTTCCATGAAATTTCCAATTAATTTCATGTGCATTTATCAGTTATTAAGATTAAATCAATTGAAAACTCCTTGTAATGGGAAAATATAATTTTACCCTTACTGAAACTTGATAATAATCACCACACCTTTTCACATTTTAATTATCATCATCCAAAGTCAAATATGAACAAATAAGTTTCCATTTATAACTTTACTCGTGCATTGTTTTTAAAAATTTCAATCTTGCCATTTTCATCCAAAGGTAAAAAATGAACATCGAAATTAATACTTAAATCCAATGATCTATATTATTTTCCATCATTTTAAAATATGAGGAAAATATTTATAAACTTAATTTTATCATCCTTGAAAATTTCTCAGAATTTATATTCGATATGATTTAGCAATTTTTTACTGAACTTTAACACTTTTTAGCTTTTAAAATAAATTCCATATTAAAAATGTAATTCCCAAGAAAACTTCATTCTTAGTGGTAAACTTTTCATTTATGAGGTAAAAAAAACAAACTTTTTAAAATTACCCTTTTGGTCCCTCAACTTTTCCTAACTTTATACTTTGGCCATTATACTTTTTAAATTTATGTTTTGGTTACTAACCAAAATTTTGTGTTATTCCCCATTAATAAAAATAATCCACAAATTTTTAATATACACATAATATAAGTAGATTAGTATATTTCTTTTTCATATCTTGTTTTCTTTTATGATTAGCTTTTCCAACCTTTGATTCCTCTAACGAACTTTAATAAGTATTGGTTTCATAATTCAAGTTCTGATTGAATCTTAATATACTCCGGTTTGATAACATGAGAAGGATTTGATTGATACTTAAAAAAATGTATCATTACTTTAATAGAATACATCTTTTCTTTTTAACTCTGAATAAGACTTTTGTTGATCAGCAGCCATCTTGAGATTATCTAAAATAATCTTTACCTATTACGAATTCCATTTATCTTTCCCATTCCCTCTAAGGGATAGAAATTGATTACAACAATCCAAACGGAACTTGATGCTCTGCTTTAACTTGTTAACATGTCAGAAATTTAGAAATAAACTTAGTGACAACTCTTATATTGTCTACCACTAATATTGACTTATTCCTCTATAATATAGGCATCCATCAGAATTAATTTCAAGGTCTTTGGTTTCACATTTTTATACTCATTCTATCTTTTACAAGAACTTATCACATTTTCTTTGAAGATTATTTACTCAATCTATCAACATAGGCTTTATCACATCATCTACCACATCACCCTTTTCTGATTGTAGTTGATAAGCACATCATCCTTATTTAAGGAATTCAATCTGTTTCCTTTAATTTCAGTCCTTTTAACACATACTCTTGACTTTTGAGATTTGTATATGTATAACATCACTACCATATTGGTAGTGGCTTTATATCAATGAAGTAAACACAATTGTTTCTAACTTGAGATCACGAGTCAGATAATTTATTTCATGATTCTTTGGATGTTTTGAAGTATAAGCGCTAAATTTTCCTCTTGCACGAGCATGTATCCCAAACCATTATGAAACACATTATTGAAAATCACATAATCATTTCCATATTTTGATTACAATGACCATGGAGTCGATGTTAGTACTATTTTGAACATTTTGAAGTTTTATTGGCACTTATCAGTCCAAATGAATAGCGCATCTTTTCTCAATAGCTTGGTCTATAGGGGAAAAATCATAAAAAATTTATTCGCAAAACTTTGATAGTAACTAGAAAGTTCCAAGGAACTTCAAAATTTGGAAACATTCTTTGGACTTTTTCATTCGACTATGGCTCATGCTTTCATGAGATATATTATTATCCCTGCAGATGAGGCCATATGGCCAACGAATACAACCTTAGATAACCAACATTTACAATTTGTCAACTTAGCATGCAACATTTCTTCCAAAGAGTTAGAAGAGCTTAACAAAGATATGCATTGTGTTCTTCTTTGGTCTTACAATAAATTAAAATAACATCAATGAACACTACCTCTTAATCCAATTATAACTGAAATACTCAGTGTATAAAATCCATAAATGTCGCATGAAACATTTGTTGAACAAAATGACATTACTGCAAACTTTTAGTGTCCATACTGAATTCTGAAATCTGTCTTAGGAAGATATTCTTCCTTATTTTTAACTATTAATATCCATATATGAGATAAATTTTGGAAGACATCAATGCAGCTTTTAACTGATCAAAAGATCATCATTGTTCAGGTTAAGATACTTATTCTTAACTGTTACCATATTTAACTAACGAAAAATCATGCATAATAGCAAGACACATCTTTCTTTTCACAATAACACTGGTGCGTCCCAGATGACACACTTGGTATTGTAAATCCTCGATCTTAACAAATATACTAACTATGCCTTTAATTCTTTGAGATCAGTGGGAGTCATTCGATACGGGACTAAAAAAATAAACGTAATATATGATAACATCTATATTTTAATTTCTACATCTCAATCTAGAAGTAATTCTAGTAACTTCTAAGGATACACATCTAGATACTCTCAAACATTTGGGATTCCTTCATGTTTAACTTTGAAAGTTTGAGTATTCACCACTTTATCTAATAAGGCTTAACAACCTTGTAGCAATAACTTCATAACTGTTATTGCTAAAAATCACATTAGAAATAGATTTTTTCTTTTTCCCTTCCATTAATATCTCAGAACTTCTCAACTACTTTAAAAATTAATCACTTTAAACGATAATTCATTATAAAAAGGTAGGAGAAATTAATCCATTATAAAAATTAACTTCAAAAGGTAAGTCTATCAAGTCCAATAAAACTCAACACTTTGAATCTTTAAGAGACAATTCTCGTTTACAAATAAGACTCACCCTCCCACTTTGGCCTAAAGGGTTAGTCGCACACATGTCACTTAGGATAATTTATATCAGAATGTTTCATTCTTCAATAAATAATGTACTTATGCATGAATGAGGGTTTCCTTAAACTTACATTGACACTTCCTACTGGGTTGATGACCATCTTATTTAGACTAAATAGGAGAATTGTGACTATCAACATTACTATCACTATTAGCTTATTCTTGAACCTCCTGCTTGGTCACTCACGTCAAACCCTTGATTACATACCTCTTATAAATACACTATATTTATTCACCTTAAAGAGTAAGGAGTGACATCAATCGAACCTTACAAACATCATATCGGTAACAATGACATCCTAGTGGCATGTATACACTTTTTGACTGAAATAAGCTTGATTTAGTCATAGAATTGGCTAAACTCACAGTTTTGATACCAATAAATGTAACACCCTTAACTTGTATACGTGTACTATAAGGAGTTAAAGATGTCACATTATTTATTCCAAACATTTCTTAAACCAAAACGGGTAAAATTTTGTTTATTTCAAAAATTTCATATTTTAACATTTATTATAAAATAATTAATTAGAAAAAATCAAAATATAATATTTTGACTTCTAATTCAAATATGGTTTCAGGCAATAACATACAATTATGCTCTGTTACATATAATAAATAAAAATGTTTAAAATTTGTATGATTTAAAATCCAATTATTTAATATTTAAAACATAGTTTAATATCATAATATATATTCATACTATTAATTATATTTAATACTAACTATATTGATAATTTGCAGACAATTGTTTCTCGTATACATGCCAGCTAGAATATTTTGAACACAATAGGATATCATTATTGATACCTGTAAATATTCCTTGTTAATTAATTCCAGGCTTAGCTCCTTATTCATTTTGCTTCCTTTTACCTACGCATGAAAATAATCACAAGCTAAAGATACATTTAGTAAGGCAATGATAGAAATATTCAAGGCAATGCAACACATAAATGTAAACGAGTAACCATATTCAATGCATTATGATCACTTGACCTGTAATTCCAATCATGCTACTAATATTAGCATGATATGAACCACATATATAATTTCTTACCAATATACTTGTTATTTATTCCATAAACTCATAAGCTTATTCACTTGTATATAAATTATTAACCAATAAACCATAGCCCAATTTAAATCTTGAGGACCTGGGTATACACTAGGTATCCTTTAGTGCTAACATGAATATGCATCCTGCTACTGGACTCTATGACATGCCAGCTATAGCCTATCCCTCAATGACTTACTTGAGCATTTAGTCTATTTATTCCATCTATTGCAATATATATCAATATAATTTTAACATTGGCCAGTTTATACATAAAATAACATTCGTAACAAACATCATATATATATTTGATGAAAATCATATATAAAAATCATCAATGCATTTTATATTCAAACGTTTGAAACATTTAGAATATGTCAAATATTTGATAAATGACATAAATATCATGCAAATATAAGTAAGGTAGACTTATCACAACTCCTACCCGATGATTATAAAACATCCATGTATAATATTATGCATTCATCGCACTCATTTTGACATTACATACAAGCCACACTATAATCCTCACTGAGCTTTAACTTTATCCTTCTCTTTTGATTTAGTTAATTCCCAAAATTTAATATAATTTCATATTCCAACAGTTTGCACCATCTTTAAATAAATATTATATTGTATTAATCTACACACTCAAAAGTTATTCCATTTATACCAATGGAAACTAGACTTTAATTTAAATCTAATCATATAAGGAACTTCTTCTAGTTTAATTTGTACAATTTATAGAGAGTTTTCAAAGTTGACTTAGAGAAGCTTTTTTGAACAGAATCTGCTGCCATGTTTTCTAAACCATCTTCGATTAAAAATTCATATCTTTTTGTATACTCTTTGAATCAATAGTCGTATGTTTAAAAATAAACTAGACTGATATAACAATTTAATGGTATAAAATGTGGCCTCTTATAATTTCTTTAGAATTTATGGTGATTTTCTAAACTTACTGTTCAGATCATAAATATTCGACAGATTTCCCTTTCTAGCATCCTTAGCTTCCATAATTCTATTAGCTCACCAAATGCACATAGATGAATAAATCACAAAGTCACACAACATTATGAGTCACTTCTTACCATAGCAACTCCATCATTGGCTCATCGTAAGCCAATGTTTGCTCGATAACTTTAGTACAAATTAAGGTGTCCTCGGCTTGCGAGCTTTCTTAGAAATTCATATTTCATCCTTAAGCTTCATCTTAGATTTAATATTTTTTTTATCTTGGTTTAAACCAAACAATCTAAACAAGCATCATTACAAAACATGTACAATTCAATGCACATGTTAGAACCTTATTAACATAAGCACACATTAGAAAATAAATTCCAAAAAATCTTCTCATGCTCATTTGATACAAATTCCATGTCACGTCATAAATGTTGACCTTAACACTTCTAATTGACCATTCAAGCTTCGTTTTGTCCAATTTTATCCAAATTTCACATAACATTCTCACTTAAGTTCCCAACTTTTCCACATTTGTTATTTGATCCTCAACTTTTAGCAACTTTCCAAAATGGCCCAATTTTACATTCTAACATCAATTTCAACACTCTAACATTAATTTACAATAGAGTACATCAAGTATTAAACAATTACATATTGATCCCATAATTTTCCTTAATTGATTAATAGGTCCCCCAACTTTTACAAAATAAAAAATTGGTTTAATTAGCTTTCTAAAGCTTGTAGAGCCTTCAAAACATCATATACAAACCTAAATTTTTTTCCCATAATTTCCCTATTTCATTCCTAATGTTCGAACACTTAGGGTTTAAGATTCATCGATTTCCAACTTGTTTCAAGCATGATTTTCAACCTTTAAACAACATTTCAAAGCTTCTACCATCAAAACCCTAACATGATTTAATCAAATCACAACTTTCTCAGAAACCTAGGCATGGTCAAATCCTTATATAGGCAATTTCAAGTAGTTTTAATCAGGGATGGAGCCAATATTTAGTTTAAGGGCAAAAAGCGTCAGGTTTTTTAGTTCAATGGGGTAAAGTATAATTAACAATAGAAAATGAAGGGGTAAAATCAAAATAAATCAAAATCTTAAGCCCTAAATAGATAATTTTCCAAACAAATTAATGATAAACAAATTTTGGGGCACTGAGACAATGTATCTCTGTCCCTGGTTTTAATCATCATATAAGCTTGTAAACAACGCTAGAACATTCTATCATCAATTTATAAAAAAACTAATATCCATTCATCCACCAAATTAATGAACTTTTGATTTCAAGCATGATTAAAATGTATAATTGGTACCAAATGATAGAGCACTTCGGATAAAAAACTTTCCATTTCATACATTAGTCCAAAAACCTAAGGAAATTGCTTGAAAATGAAAACTAAAATTCTCTTTCCTAGGGTATGAAAGAACGTGAAATAAAGGTTGACGAAGGCTTTATTTCCATGAAATTTTTAATTAATTTAATGTGCATTTGTCATTTATTAAGATTAAATGAATTAAAAATTCATTTAATGTGAAATGATAATTTTACCCCCAATGGAACTTGATATTTACCATCATACATTGTCCAATGTTAATTATCATCATCCAAAGTTAATGGTGAACAAATTAATTTTCCCTTTACAACTTTACCCATGCACTTTTAAAAAATTTCAATATTGGCATTTTCATCCAACGGTCCAGAATGAACATGAAAATTAATTATCATATCTAATGATCTTTATTATTTTCCATCATATTAAGACGTGGAAATAATATTTATAAGCTTAATTTTATCACCCTTCAAAATTTCTAAAAATTTCCATTCGATCCGATTTACCGATCTTTTACCAAACTTTAACACTTTCTAGCTTTTAACACAAATTCCATATTAAAAACTTGATTCCCATGAAAACATCATTTTTGGGGATGAACTATTCATTTATGAGGTTAAGACACCTAACTTTTTTAAAATTATCCTTTTAGTCATTGAACCTTTCCAAACTTTATACTTGGGTTCAAAATTTACATTATGCTCATTAATAGAAATTTTTGGGTGTTACAACTGATTTTTGGATTTAGTTTTTATATAGAGAATTAATCCTTTTGAAATTCCTATATCATTTGGTATACAAATTTATTGGAATCAAGATCGGATGATGAATTTCATGAATTGGGTGGATGAAGAACATGTTGGATGAAGATCTACTGGATGATTTTTATGTTACTGATGTTGTAGATTAATTTCCAAGTATAATTGATGATTAAAATCATCTAAAAGTGCATAAATAAGTTTTTATTCATAGATATGGTTTATGGATGTTATGATTGAATTTCATGAATTTTGATTGAATTTGACGTTATGATGATTTGAATTGCATGGATTTAATCATATGAGCTTGAATTCATGTTTGAAATTGAATAAAAATCAAGCCCTAATTACTTTGTGAGTTTTGTCCATGGGAAGAAAATAAGGGAGAATGTTCAAAAATTTCGTATGGTCTATAATTGATATTTGATGAGTTCTTCATGCTTTGGAGATTGAATTGAATTCATTTGGGACCTTGAGATAGTAAAAGAACCATTTTCAAAGTTTTGAGAATTATGAGACATTGACATATAATTGTGTAATTAGGGGTATTCAATGTTGAAAATTAATTATTGGATGTTGAATTTTAAGTTAGAATATTGATTTGGGACCAAAATGAAAAATTGGTAAAGTTATTGGAACTCAAATAGGCATGGAATTTTGGACTTAATCGCATGTTTGTAAATGTGAAGGTACTAATTGAGTATTATACTACAATGCTGGAAATTTTAGAGTTTGATTTGAGATAAATGAAAATGATGTTGGATTATTTTAAGCTAAATAAAATTTTGATTATGATAATATAACAATAATATATAGTTCGAATATTGTGTTATGTAAGTGATGTTGTACATATTACGAAAAATTTTATGATCCTAATGAGTCAAAAACGAAGGACAAAGGTTCAGTAGTGAGGCAAAGGTGAATAAAATTTATTTATTTAATTGTTCTGATTGAGGAACTCTTGCGATAAGTCAACCATATATGATTTAAAAAGTGGTTTACTTTTAATTTTTGGAATATTTCCATAATGCTACAAAAATGTTTTAGGGTACGAACTGTCCAAGTATTGGTTTTAAATAAATTATGTGTTAAAAATTATCTAAATGGAAGTACTTTATTTATAGATGATGCGATTTTTATTTGAAAGTCAATTTTATGTTGTATTGAGAGTCATACTGATATGATACTGGTTATGTGCATGAGTCATATATGTAGTTGTTGTTGTGACCGTTAGCGCACCCCATGGCATAATAGAAACAAATACAATAGTATCACTAGCGATCCATGTATGATAAAACCAAAATTGGGAGGAAGAGATACGATTACTTACATTGGGCTCCTTGAAAAACAAAAAGATTGAAGTAGTCAGGAGTAGTTTAAACCGCAAGCCTACACGAGTAATGTCTCAGCCTCTATTCAGTTCACCCGGTTGAAAAATAGTTGAGAGCAATTCCTTTTTCTCAAAACTGTTTTGGGAAATTTCATTTCAAAATGATTTAAACGGTTGCTAGACCAATAACATACTTTTTGTATCTTGTTTCCCTAACCCTTAGGTTTTAATTCCAAAAATTATAAAAGGAGTATAATTACTCTAATTATATTTTGTTAATTAAAATTATAACCACACACACATACACACATATATATATATATTAATATTACTTATACATTTTATACAAACATAATTAAAATTGTACATGTGTAACTCATTTATAAATGACTCTTTTCAAACCTGGGTGTGACCCTGTAGGTTCATGTAACATTAGTAGTAATTATTAGAATCATTCTAATTTTACAAACAATGAGTGACATCTAGCAATATATAATTGTCACCTAAGTTACGGGAAATCATGATTCAACATAATATATCCTTTTGTCATTTATATCTATAATAGGAACATGTCTTTGAATAGTCACACTTGTATAGCCCATCTATTATTTCTTTATGTCTAGAGTAGACTATAATAAACAAATATTTTTTTATATCTCATATCAACTTATTCGAGTATGGCCATGCATTTCTAGTCTCTCTTAATCAAGTGGCTTGTGATATATTTCCTATTATGTAGGAATGATGAATCCCATATCGATCATTTACAACCTACTACATATATCGTGATATGATCAATATCAGTCTATAAAGTGCAACCAGTTATGGAGCATGTTTAACTATATCAAAACATACAACAATATATGTTGAGATAGTAATAATCTCAAGTATTAGAATCATACATATAGTTGCACCATGAGAAATAACGTGACCATCACATAATAATCCAAGACATATGCTCATAGCGGGTCAATCAAATACGTTTTTCTCTAACAACATATTCATTTACCAATTTTGACATCTTTATGTCAATGAAAACTCATTGTTATCAATCAATAACACTTTAGTCTTAAGCATATTATTATTGCCCATGCTAATAATAATACTTGACTAATGATATTTTAATAGTAATCATATTATTATATGGACATTATTATCTTTTAGCTTATTTAATGCACAAAAATATAACAAGAGAAAATAACGGTAATGCATTTATTCAATAAATATGGTAAAGAAAACATGTCAATACAATCATTATATGATGGGTTTTTTGGGCATACTCTGACAATCTCCCACTAGCACTAAGATCAATCACTCACATATCTAATATCGAGTGACTATGTGTTATGATCATGCTTCTGATGTGCAGAGGATTTATTAGGGAATCAACAATGTTGCTATCCATATGTACTCTAAATAACTCCACATCTCCTCGATATATGATCTCTGGAATGAGATGGAAACGCCTAAGAATATGTTCAGACTACTGATGAGATATGGATTCCTTTGATTATCAAATGGCTCCATTGTTGTCACAACAGAGTTATACAACATTCGATATGATGGGAACAACCCATAGTTCAGATATGAACTTCTTGATACAAACATTATCTTTTGTTTCTTCCTAGCTACAATATTGTAATCCTCTGTTGTAGAATCAAGTAATGTGTCTTCCTTTGAACTCTTCCAGCTCACAGCACCTCCCTTAAGATAAAACTGAAAACATGGTTGTGATTTTGAGTCATCCTTGTCATTTTGGAATGTGGCATCAGTACAACCTTTTACACTAAGATTTTTTTTGGCTCCATAGACAATAAATGTATTTGTAGTTCTTCTTAAGTATTTAGGTATATTTTTAACTTCAACCCTGTGACCTTCACCATTATTTACCTGATACCAACTCATCATGCTTAAAGCATACAATACGTCTGGTCGAGTACATATCCTGGCATACATGATAGATCTAATAGTCGAAGCCTATGGAATATTTTTATTTGTTCTCTTTCATGTGGATTTGAATGACACATTTCCTTCGGAAAAGAAATACCATGTCTCATAGGAAAAATTATTTCTTGAATTCTTCCATACTGAACCTTTTCAGTACTTTGCCTATATATGTACTTTGACTCAGTCCTATAAATTGTCTTGATCTATGTCTATAGATATTAACTCCTAAGATATACAATGCCTCGCCCAAATCTTTAATAGAAAAACAACTACCTAACCAAGTCTTAACAGACTGTAAAGTATGTATATCATTTCATGTGATGAGTATCTCGTTTACATACAAGATTAAGAAATAAACAATGCTCCCACTAACCTTCTTATAAACACAAAGATCATTTTAATTTATGATAAAACCAAACTCTTTGATTTCATCATTGAAACAAAGATTCCAACTTTGAGAAGCTTGCTTTAGTCCATTAATAGACCTTTGTACCTTACAAACTTTTCCGCAATCCATGGAATAAAAAACCTTCATGTTGTAATATATACACATCCTCTTCGAGTTTTCCATTAAGAAAAGTTCTTTTGATGTCCATTTACCATATTTGATAATCATGGAATACAACTATTTTAAATAAAATCCGGATGAGTTTAAACATAGCAACAGTGGAAAAAGTTTTGTCATAGCCTATACATGAACATGTTGAATGCATTTAACAATTAATTGTCCCTAGTACATTTGTACATTACCAACCATGTCGGTTTTCTTCTTAAAACCTCATTTTCACCCAATAGGGTTGACCCCTTCGGGTGGTTCAACCAAATATCAAACTTGATTTACTGACATGGAATCGATCTCAGATCTCATGGCTTCAAGCCATTTCTTAGAGTATGGGCTCGAAACTGCCTCTTGTTAAGTTTTAGGCTCGTGTTGATCCATAAGAAGAATGTCACCATGCATGGTAATAAGAATTCCATATTTCTCAGGTGCTTGCCATTCTCTTGTGAATCTACATAGTTGTTGTGTTTATAAACTTGTGGATTACTCCTCAACAACTTGTGGACCTGATCAACCTTTGGTTCATTAATCTGTTTCCATTGAACTTATCCAAGTTTAATATTTATACATTTCCCTTTTTCTGAGATACATTTTCTTTCGGGAAAGACTCTCGTTCGACCAATGAACATTGTTCTCATTAGAGTTGAAGAATTAATACCCTTTAGTTTCTGTAGGATATCCAATAAATATACATTTATGAGATTTAGGTTCGAGCTTTGTAGATATTTGATGTTTGACATAAGCTTATCAACATCGAATCGTCATAAAAGACATACTAGGATACTTCCCAATTTATATTTCATATGTTGTCTTTTGAAATGATTTAGGTGGAACACGATTTAGTGTAAAAGAGGTTGTTTCAAGTGCATGTCCCAAAACAATCGAAATATCACTATGACTCATTATCGATAGAACCATGTCTAACAATGTCTGATTCATTCTCTTGAAAACCCTATTCCAATGTGGTGTACTAGGTGGGGTAAGTTGTGAGACAATCCCACACTGTTTTAAGAGTTCATCAAACTCCATGCTCAGAGTAATCTCCCTATCGATTCGATTGAAGTGCTTTAATACTATTGCCTAATTGATTTTGTACTTTAATTTTAAACTCCTTGCACTTCGCAAGGACTTTACATTTATGGCGCATAAGGTAAATGTGCACACATATTGACTGAATTCATTAGTGAATGTAATGAATTATTGGAATCCACATCTGGCTTGTGTATTCATTGGACCACATACATCACTATGCATTAATCCCAATAAAAGACTTGCTCGCTCACCTTGACTATTAAATGGAGCCTTACTCATTTTTCTTACTAATAATATTTACAGGTATCAAATTGTTCAAAAATAAATGAATCTAATAATCTATCTTTATCGAGCTTTGATATTCACTTCTCACTTATATGGCCTAAATGACAATGCCAAATATAAGTTTGACTTGAGTTATTTTTTTTTATCTTTTAATATTTATGTTATAAAAGGTATTTTATTAATCCCAAATATAGATACCATTAACCAATTGTGCCAAACCATAAAAGACATTATCGAGATAAAAGAACAATAATTATTCTTAATAATAATCTCAAAGCCTGTGTTGTTCAAACTGGAAATAGAAATAATATTCTTAGTTAAACTCTACAAAAATAATAATCTTGTAAATGTAAATCAATTCCACTTGGACAGGATAAAATATATGTCCCTATAGCTAATGCATTAACTATTGCTCCATTTCCCACTCGTAGGTCCATGTATCCTTTAGCCAAATTTCTTCTCTTATGCAGTCCCTATAAAAAAGTTCAAATATGAGAACCAGAATCGGTAACTAATACCCAAGAAGTAGATGTTGACTAATTAATATCAATAACATAAAATACCTACAACAAACATTTTGTTTGCTTTTACCTTCTTGACCTCTTCAAGGTAAACAAGGTTGTTTATTTTCCAATGTTCGGTATTGTCGTAGTGAAAACATCTTCCTTCCCTACTAACTCCCCCTTTGTGTATCAGTGCAACATTTCCTTTTAGGATTGGTCTTGCAATTACCCTTAGGCTTTACCAAGGTTTAGCTATTTCCCTTTCCTTTCTCCTTTTGGACTATCAGAATGGGCTTAGGTCAACCATTTTCTTGTTACTCTCAGCAGTTCGTAACACGCCAAGTAACTGTGCCAAAGTTTTGTTGAATTTATATATTGAAATTATGGACAAATTGATTGAAGCTATCTAGCAACGATTGCATAATAACATCAGTAGCTAATTAATACTTTAGACGAAATCCTAGCTTCTCAAACTTTTGGATATAACCTATCATCTTGATGACGTAAGCTCCTACAAGTGACCCCTCACCAATTTTGCATTGAAATAGAGATTTAGAGATCTCATACCTCTCTCTATGTGCTTATCCCTCATATATTTCCTTGAGGTTTTGGATCATCTCATATGCAATCATGTCCTCATATTGATTTTGAAGCTCAAGAGTCATGTTGGCAAGCATTAGACATCCCACGTCTAACATATAATCCATATGTTTTTTAAATTTATCTTTGTCAGCTCTAGAAGCATTAGCTTCTGGGTCATCATAAACGAGTTCTTCAATGACATATGCTATCTTTTTTTGTTTGAGAATAATTCTCATATTATGGAACCGGTCAAGGAAGTTTATGCCATTCAACTTATCATTCTCAAGGAGCGATTGCAGTTCTAAAGTGTTGTTTTCCAATAAATATACAACAATGGAAATATTTAAAGTAAGTGAATTTACCAAATTTAAATTTTATAAATAGTTATTTATTTATAAACTACTCCCACTATTTTATTCAAAATTAAAAACCCTATTTGTTTTTATTTTAGAAAAAAATCTCGAAAGTTTTTCTAGTGAGTGAGGATCTATATTTCACCCTCTTCTTAAATCAGTTTTGGCTTTTCTTTTAGGAGAATGGTTATTTAGGTAGCACCTTACTAATTACATCCCATGTTACTCATCCATTTGGTGAACAACTTTTGTTCAAATTATCTCATGATTCATCTAAATAATTAACATCTAGGTTACTAATCCTATTGGAATAACCTAGCTAAGTTTTTACCAATATTTCAACCAGTGAATATCACTTGCTTATTCTTCGCGTTTAGCTAAGACAGATTCATGTGCCATTGCCTTAGAAAAACCCACAAAATATCGATCCAAGTCTGAATGATGATAAATATTGGACGGTTAAAATTAACTTATATTATTTAGAGGGATTTCATAATTATCTCATTGATATTCATTTTAAAATTAGGCCCTTATTGATCTCATCAATTTTTATTATAAGATTAGCATACTAACATATCATTAATTATAGATATAAGCAGTAAATAAGATGCAATGGTTATATACCAAGAATAATAATAACTAAGATGGCTCATCCCAAGCTAATAGGAGAACTAAGAATCCTAAAACTAAAACTGCTTTTCAAGCATCTTCTCGAGTGTACGTCAATACATTCTTCTACTCCTTTGATTTTTATAGGATTACAACTTTAGAAAATAGTTTTACATACGAGGGAGTACGACGAGTAGAAAAATACAACAGAAGTGAAGAGAGGCATCTTATTTGAAAAATTTACAACCATTGTAAATAAAGGGGCTATGATCATGCATGTCAAACACCGTGCAAATCAAACATGTTATACATATGCCATTTCAAGTTTATTATTCGTAACCAATATGGGCCTACAACCTTCGTTGCCTACGAAGGGGTCAAGGAGTGGAGCCCCTTGAAGGGGTCGACCGCAGCGGTGCAAAAAATTGGAAATTTTTGAAAAAAATACTTATTTTTAATAGAAAAACCTCGCGATTTGATAACATTTATCAACAAAATCATGTTTTTGGGATTTTTCAAACTCGATGTTTTTTCACATTAGAACAACCATTATTCCTCTGCCGAAAGCAATCTTCAATCACATACCCACTGCTCATCATGTTAACAATTAATATATGAACATAAAATCATACATCAAAAAACTTTTGATTACCATATAATCAATGATTATAATAACAAGTTTAATCAGATTAATATTTTAATTGTGTCACCCATTGAATCAAACGCGTACGTATTATATATTTGTCGAAAACATGAAAATCAAACATGTATCTAATATATATCGCATCAACCAAGTATTTAACCCAAATCTAGATCGCACAAGTGGCTCTGCTAACACTGTTGGAACCATCGGCGCACCTTATAGGGCAACAAAAATAAACACGACCGTCTCACCAGCGATCCATATATGATGAAACTAAAATTGGGAAGAAGATATATGATTACTGACATTGAGTTACTTGGAAAATAGTAAGATTGCAGTAGTCACGAACAATTTGAATCGCAAGACTCAACGAGTAACGTCTTGACCTCTATTTAGTTCACCCGGTTGAAAAATCATTGTGAGCAATTCCTTTTTCTCAAAACTGTTTTGACAAAATTCTTTTGAAAATAGTTAAAACGCCTGCTAGACCAATAACATCATTTTTATAACGTGTTGCCCTAACCCTTAGGGTTTTAATCATGAAAATTATTAAAAGAATATAAATACTTTAATTATATTCTTTTAATAAAATTTGGCATTACATGTATAATTAAAATTACAACCGCATATATATATATATATATATATATATCAAATATATATTAATATTACTTATATATTTTATACACGTACAATTAAAATTGTACATGTGTTACTCATTTATCAGTTGCTCTTTTCAACCCTGGGGTGTGACCCTATATGTTCCTGTAACATTAGTAGTAATTATTAGAATCATTCTAATATTACAAACATTGAGTGACATATAGCAATATATCATTTTCACATAAGTTACAGGAAATCATGATTCAACATAATATGTTCGTGACTAACTCGTTTAATGTGTTACATCATTTTTTCCTTTATATGTAGAATAGGTACAAGTTTTGGAATAGTCACACTAGTATAACCCATCTATTATTTCTTGATATATAGAGTAGACTATAATAAATGAATCATTTATGATATATCGTATGAACTTATCTGAGCATGGCCTTGCATTTCTAGTCTTACTTGATCATGTTGTCTGTGATATATTTCCTATACGAATGACAAATACTATATTGATCATTCACAATCCACTACATTTATCATGATATTTTCAATATCAGTCTTTATAGTGCAACCAGTTATGGAGCATGTTTAACTGTTTCAAAACATATAATAATAAATGTTGATATAACAATGATCTCAAGTCTTAGGATAATACATACAGTTGTTACCATGATAAATATTGTGACCATCACATAATAATTCAAGACATATGCTCATAGCGAGTAAATCCAATACATTATTCTCCAACAACATATTCATGTATCAATTCTGACATCTTTATGTCAGTGACAACTCATTGTCATCAATCAATAACATGTTAGTTTTAAGAGAATTATTATTGTCCATGCCCATAATAATAATTGACTAAAGATCTTTTAATAGTAATCATATTATTATATGAACAATATTATAATAGAAATGTAACAAAAGAAAATAACATTAAAGCATTTATTCAATAAGTACGGTAATGAAAATATGGAAATACAATAATCATATGATTGGTCTTTCGGCATACTGTAACAATTGCCTGATCATGATTATATTAAGTAGTTGTAATTGACACTCGTTCGCGGAATAGATACTTTAATAAATGATATGAAATGGTAAATTGAAGGTATGTTCAACTGGAAGAATGATAAGATGGTTGTGTGTAACACCCCAAAATTTTGGGTTGTGACCAAAATGTACATTTTGAAAGTTTAGTGGCTAAATATATAAAGTTGGGAATATTTAGGGACCAAAGTTTAATTTTTAAATGTTATGTATTTTAGATCCATAAATGAATAATTCACCCCAAGAATAACGTTTTCGTGGGAATCAGATTTTTAATACAGAATGTGTTAAAAGATAAAAAGTGTTAAAATTCAGTAAAAATTCAGTAAATTTGATCAAATAGAAATTTTGATATTTTTTAAGGATAATCAATTAAACTTAGAAATATTGTTTCCACGTTTTAATAAATGATGAAAAATAATATAGATAATTTGATTTGATAATTTATTTACATGTTCAATTTGGATAGTTGAACGAAAATGCAAGATTGAAATTTTTAGCAAAGTAAATGGGTAAAGTTATAAAGGGTCAAATACTTTGGTCATCTATGACTTTGGGAAGATGGTAATTAACATGTGGATTGGTATGGATGTAATTATCAAGTTTCATTAATGGTAAATTTTTCATTTCTCATTAAATGAATTTTAAATTCATTTAAGCTTAAATAAGTGACAAATTCAGATGAAATTAACTGGAAATTTTATGAAAGCTTGGTAATATTCATCCTCTATGCCATGAGTTCCAACCCTAGTTATGATAAAAAATATTTTTCTTTTTAAACAGTTTCCTTTTGTTTTTGGATTAAAGTGTGTAATGGAAAATTGTTATATTCCAAATGCTCTATCGTTTGATACTATTTATACATGTTAATCTTGCTTGAATGCTTGGTTCCCAAATTTGGTGGTTGAGGAACATGTTAGGATTTTATGAAATGATTATAAACTTTGGGGTTATTGATGTTGTAGAATCATTTTCAAAATTGATTGATGATTGAAACCACCTAAATATGCTTATATTAGTTTCAGCCTAAACCTACGGTTTGGGGAAATTTTTGATTTAGTTAAATTATGTTAGGGGTTTAATTATATAAGCTTTGAAATGTTGATTAGAAGTTGATTTCATGCTTGAATCAAATTGGAAACTAGTGAAACCCTCCCCTAAAGCATTCGACCATGACGTCTAAGGATGATAAAAATTATGAAAAAATTATATAAAGGTCGAAAATGATGTAGGAAGGATTCTAAAAGCCTTAAAAAGTTAAAGGAACCCTTTTAAAATTATGTGAAAGATGGGGACCTATTTAACAATTATGGAAAATTATGAGATAATATGTATTTGGTCAAAAGTTGATGTACTATGCTGGAAATTAATGTTAGAGTGTTGAAGTTGATGTAGGATGTAAAATGGGGCCATTTTGGAAAGTTGATAAATGTTGAAAATCAAATCAAAAATATGGAAAAGTTGGGAACTGAAGTGAAAATGTTATGTGATGTTTGGATAAATTTGGATAAAATGAACTTGAATGGTCAATTATAAGTGTTAAGGTCAATATTTATGTTGTGAAATGGAATTTGCATCAAATGAGCATCAAAATATTTTTTTAATTTATTTTCTAATATGTTCCTATTTAGTAAGATTATAGCATGTTGGTTGAATTGTACATGTTTATAAATGGTGATCATTTAGATTATGATTGAAATAAAGATCAAAAAATATTAGATCTAATGATAAGTTTAAGGATGAAATGTGAATTTCTAACAAAGCTTTGCAAGCTAAAGACACCAGATGAGTGCAGATTTAATTCTACTTGTGTTATCGAACAAACATTATCTTAGGATGATCCAGTGACGGAGTCACTATGGTAAGAAGTGACTCCTAAATATCATGTGATTTTTGATGCATGAATATATGCTCATTTTGTAAGCTAATAGAATTATGGAAAAAGGTAATGATGGAAATTACTGAAATCTTCCTAATTTGCGATCTAAACAGTAAGTTTAGAAAATCACCATAAATCCTATAAAAATGATTAGAGGATGATTTTTATACCGTTGGATTTCTATATCAGTTTAGTTTTTTTACCAAACGGCCATTGATTTTAAGGAGTACACAAAAATATATGAATTTTTAGGTTAGAAAATAGGGCAGTAGCTTCTGATCAAAACACCTTCGGTAAGTCAACTTTGAAAATTCACTATAAGTCAAAGAAGTTCCTTATATGATTAGATTCATATTTGATTATAGTTTCCATTGGCATAAACAAAATAATTTTTAACTGTGTATATTAATACATAATAATAATTCTTTGAAGGTAGTGCAAATTGCCAAAATATGAAATTGGGATAAATTTTGTGATTGAGCCAAATCAAAGGCAAAGGAACAAATTAGGTAGACTTGTGATAGGTCTACCTTATTTATATTGACATAATATTTATGTCATGTATCATATATTTGCATATTCTAAATATGTCAAAGGTTAAATATACAATGCATTGATCACTAGTGATTTTATACGATGCTTATCATGAATATATATGATGTTTATTATGAATGTTATTTCGAGTATGAATTTCCCAATGTTAATTTATATTAATATACTTCGCCATGGATGGAATAAAAATAGACTATATGCCCAAGTAAGTCATTGAGGGATAGTAGTATAGCTGCCATGCCATAGAGTCCATCAGCAGGTTGTATATCCGTTTTAGCAATAGAGTGCATATAAAAAGACTCAAAGTTCAGGAGGTGGGCATGACCTTATGTTTCATATTCAGTTTAGCACTATATTGTATATAAAACAAAATTAGTGTGTACGTTGGGCATAACCTTATGTGTCATATTCGATTTAGGAATTCAGTGCATATTTGACTCGTGTACCGAGGGTCATCATAGGTCCATATTTGGGCTATGGTTTATTGGTTAATAAATGATAAACATGTGAATAAGCTTATGAGCTTTTTTAATGAATGGCATGTATATTGGTAAAAAAATTTATATGTTGTTCATGACATGTTAATATTAGTATCATGATTGAAGCTAAAGGCAAAGTGATCATAATGTATTGATTATTGTTACATATTTATATTATGTGTTGCATTGCCTTGAATATTTCTATGATTGCATCACTAAGCGTATACTTAGTGTGTGATGATTTTCACGCATAGGTAAAAGATAACGAAAGTAGTAAGCAGCCGAGTATTGCATAAATCATCAATGAATATTTACATGTATCTGTAATAACATCCTATTATGTTCTAAATTTTCTAACTTGCATGTATACGGGTAAGAAATATACAAAAATTATTAATATAGTTAGTATTAAATATAATTAATAGTATGAATAAATATTTTGATATTAAATTACATTCTAAATATTAATTCGTTGGATGCTAAATCATTTAGTTTTGGACAATTTTATTTATGATATGGAAAATTTTATAACTGTATAGTTGATACCTGAAAACCATATTTGAAATAGATGTCAGAATATTAATATATTTTGATTTTATATGATAAATTATTTTATAATAAATGTTAAAAATTGGAAATTTTTGAAAAGAATAAAAATTTCCCATTATTGTTTAAGAAATGTTTTTAATAATTAAAGTGACATCTCTGACTCATAATAGTACATATATACAAGTTAAGGGTGTTACATTTATTGGTATCAAAGCTGGAGGTTTAGTCGATTTTAAGATAAAACAGAGCTTGTTTTGAGTCAAAAAGTGTATACATGCCACTATGATGTCATTGTTACTGATATGGTGTTTGTAAGGTTCGATTGATGTCACTCCTTACACATGAAGGTGAATAAATATAGTGTATGTATAAGAGGTGTGTAGTCAAGGGTGTAAAGTAAGTGATCGAGTATGAGGTTCATGAATAAACTAATAGTGATAGTAATGCAGTTAGCCACAATTCTCTTGTTCAATCTAAATAAGATGATACATCAACACAATAAGAAGTGTCAATGTAGGATTAAGGAAACCCTCGTTCATACATAAGTATTGTATGGATTAAGGAATTGAACATTTTGATAAAATTGATCATGAGTTACATTTTTATGACTAACCCTTTAGGCTAGAGTGCTAGGGTAAATCGTATTTGTAGACAATATCTTTCTTGTAAGGATTCAAAGTGTTGAGTTTTAATGGACTTGATACAATTACCTTTCGAATGTAATTTTTAGAATGGATTGATTACCCCTACCATGTCACAATAAATCATCAATAAAAGTGATTGATCTTAAAGAATTAAAAAAGTATTGAGATATTAGTGGTTGGGGAAAAAGGTGAAATAATTTGATTACCCCATTAAATGAAATTTAAATTATTTTAAGCTTAAATAAATGAGAATTTAAAATGAAATTAACAAGAAATCTCATGAAAGATTGGCATCTTCATCCTCCATGCCATGTGCTCCAACCATAGGTGAGACAAAATTTATTTTTCATTTGTTATCAATTTCCTTTGGCTAAAGCGTGATATAGAAATTTTTCTATTAGAAATGCTCTATCGTTTGGTACCATTTATGCTTGCTAATCTTGAGTGAAAGCTTAGTTCTCATATTTGGCGGTTGAGGAACATGTTAGGGATTTATGAAATCGTAATACCCCAAAATTTTAGTTAGTGACCAATATCTAAATTTTGAAAGTTTAGTTACTAAAGTATATAGTTTTGAAAAGTTTAGGGACCAAAATGGTAAATTCATAAGGTTAGGTGTTTTGACCCAAAAAATTAATAGTTCACCCCCAAGAATTATGTTTCTATGGTAATACAATTTTTAACCCGTAGTTTGTGTTAAAAGCTATAAAGTGTTAAAGTTCGGTAAAAATTTGATAAATTGGGTCGAATAGAAAATTTGGGAAATACTGAAGGATATAATATTAAGATTAGAAATATTTTTCCATATTTTAAAATGATGGAAAATAATATGGATCATTGGATTTGAGAATTAATTTCCATGTTCAATTTAGACCGTTGGATGAAAACTTGCAAGATTGAAACTTATAGCAAAATGCATTGGGTAAAGTTGTAAATGGTGAATTAAATTGTTCATATTTGGCTTTGGGAACATGATAACCAACATGTGGCTTGGTATGGAGGTAATAATCAAGTTTTATTAAGGGTAAATTTGTTATTTCCCATTAAATAAATTTTAAATTCATTTAAGATTAATAAATGACAAAATAACATGGATTTAACTAGAAATTTCATGATAACAATATCATCTTCATCCTACATTTTTGTCCACTCCATCCTTAAGTGAGAGAAAATTTATTTTTCATTTTGGAGAAACTTCTTTTGGGTTAATGTGTGAAATAGAAAGTTGTTCCATTCGAAGAGCTCTACCATATGGTACCATTATTGCAAGCTAATCTTGCTTGACTGGTTAGTTCCCAAAATTTAGGATTTATGTACATGTTAGGGTTTCATTAATTTATGATGGGTTTTGAGTTTTTTGATGTTACCTTATCATTTCCAAGATTAATTGATGAGTAAAACCAACCAGAGAAGTTTCTTATGCATTTTGTCTAAACCCTAAATATTGGGAAGTTTGCCTTTTCATTAAGTATTATTAGGAATTTAATTGTAGAGACATGTAAATGATGATCAGAGGTCGATTTTATGCTTGAATCAATTGAAATCAAGTGAAAATCATTGAACCCTAGCCCTAAAGCATTCAACCATGATGTTTATGGATGAGAAAATTATGGAAAACTATTTAAAGGTTGGAAATGATGTAGAAAGGATTCTATAACCCTAAGAAATTTATAGGGACACTTTTTTAATTTTGTGAAAGTTAGGGGACATTTTCTACTACTATGAAAAATTATGGGATCAGTGTGTAATTGTTTAATAGTTTATGTACTTTACTGGGAATTAATCTCAGAGTGTTAAAATTGAGGTTAGAATGTGAAATTGGGTCATTTTGGAAAATTGGTAAATGTTCAGGATTAAATAACAAATATGGAAAAGTGAGGAACTCTAGTGAAAGTGTTTTGTGAAGTTTGGTTAAGTCTGGATAATAGGAACTTGAATGGATAGTTATAAGTATTAAGGTCAACCTTTCTGTTGTGATATAGAATTTATATCAAATGAGAGTCAGAAGCTTTTTAGGAATTTATTTTCTAATGTGTGCCTATGTTAGTAAGATTCTAACATATAGGTTGAATTGCATATGGTTTGTAATGATGCTCATATAGATTGTTTACATGTAATCAAGATAAAAAAATATTAAATTTAAGGAGAATCTTAAGGATGAAATGTGAATTTCTAATGAAGGTTGCAAGGTAAGGACACTAGGGTAGTGCATATTTAATTTGTACTTATGTTATCAAACAATCATTGGTTTGTAATGAGCCAATACAGAGTTATTATGGAAAGAAGTGATTCCTAACTATTATGTGATTTGTATCCATACATGCATGTTCATTTAGTGAACTAATAGATTTAGTAATTAAGCTAAAAATGCAAATTAGAGAAATATAGCTATATTTGTGACCTGAACAGTAAGTTAAAAAATCACAATAAATTATACATAAATGATTAAAGGATGAATTTTTATGTCATTGGATTTATACATCAGTCTAGTTTTGTTTAAAACAAATGACTACTAGTTATGAGTATAAAAAAAGATAGGAATTTTTAATCAACGATAGGTCATAAAATAGGGCAACAGATTCTGCTTAAAATAGCTTTTGTAAGTCAACTTTGAAAATTCAATTTAAATTGTACAAATTGAAAAATAAGAAGTGCCTTGTATGGTTAGATCCATATTCAAGTTTAGTTTACTGTGGTGTAAACGGAGTAGTTTTAAGTGTGTAGATTAATATGTAATATTATTTATTTAAAGATAGTGCAAACTGACAGACTATGAAATTGTGATAAATTTTGGGATATAATCAAATCAAAAGCAAAGGATCAAGGTAAAGCTTAATAAGGCTTATATTTTGACTTGTATTTAATGTCAAAGCTAGTGAAATGTATGAATAATTTAACATCGCAAAATCTGGTATGGTAGTTCAAGTTTGTTTCGAGTCTATTTTCAGATTTCCGATAAAAAGGAAAAAAATAAAAATATTAAAATTTTTATTTTCGTTAAACAAATGTTTTAGAAAGGTTTAAGTGGTTTTATATATTTGATTTAAATTTTGGAAGTTAAATTAATTGGTTTGGTGACTAGATTGAAATAATTAGAAAAATATAATTATAATAACCATTTTGTAAATTATCACATTCTCCAAAGTCTATGAAGCAATTTTACCAAGTCTTATGTTTAGAGTTTTCCCTCCTAAACTTAAAGTATTTTAACTTCTCCTTTTTACCACAATTCCATCTAAATTCATTTTAATCCAAATTACATTTTCTTAATTACTTATTTTCATTCTATTGTTCTTCATTTTCTCTCATTTTCACAATTTGGTAACTTCTCTCAACTTCAATTTTTTCTTATTTTCTCTCAACCTAGATGATCAATTTATTTTATTTTCTCTTCTTGATTTCTAAATTCACTTATCTTAATCTTGATTTTAATTCTCAAGTTTATCTTCTATTCTCCTACTATTTTTAAAGATTGATCAGAATGGAGTTTCGTTGATGATCTCAATTTCAAACTGTTTTCAGCAAGGTAAGGATCTTCTTCTTAATTTTCTTTCATGCTTCAAGGGCAAGTGATTTTGTGTTAATGATTTCGTAGAATTATTGATTTAATTGAAAAGATTTCAATTCCTTTTCGGAGTTAAATAATGTGCTAATTTATTGAGTTGATTTTAAGGTTTTATTAATTAAATTGAGTTTTTTTGGAGTAATTATAATCCTATTAAATTAGTTTTTCAATTGCAAATAATTTGCATACTGATTTCCTGAAAACAATGTCAAATTTTGGTATTTTTGGGAGTTCGAGAATTTAGGTTTGTAAAGATTGACTTGTTTAGTTTTAATTGGATTAGATGTTGATATTAGTTGTTGATTATCAGATCTTGTAAAGGAGAAGTGATGCAAATCATATCAGAGGTGTGGAATAGTTGTTTTGGTATGATTTTCAGTAATTTTGATGTTTTCACTTTGTTTTATAAACAAAGAATTGTGCTCTATTTTAGAATATATTGTAATATGTTACTTTTCTTTTCAAGGTCCTTATTATGTTATTTGTTTGGAAGATTTTGTGCTTGGTGTTTGGTGAGAGTTTGGGAACGTTTTCGATTTTCAGACAACAAGGTAAGTGTATCTCATTCTTAGAAATGGATATGATTCAAGGTTGAGGGTTGTTTAGTTGATGCATTTGATTAATATTGATAAGTTTATGTGATTTCGATAGTGACGTGGATGATGATCTGAGTTGTGTTGATTTGTATGTAATGACACGTATATCGAAAACATGAATATGAAATAGGAGTTATGTCGAATTGTGTACAATTTATCATATATCAAAATTAGTGAAATGAGAATGTTAAATGTGAATGTGTTGTGTTGTGTTGTAAATGATTAATACGAGTTTGAAAGCGATTTCCAAAAATCTATATATATTCTAAATTTGTGAGTTAATCATGATCAACAATTTTGATGTGTGTTTAAAGTGAAAGTTTATAATGTGAAATTATGATTGGATGAGTTGAACTTTCTCATTGTCCTTATAAGTGGGTAATCATGACAACTATCCATAAGTGTGTTTCAAAATGTAATTGAATGAATATGTGAAAACTATGATCATTGACAATCACTATTGGTAAACATCGATTAATTGCCTATTGTTCTTAATACGACCTTTGGACATGAAAGGCAAGCCTAGGAAATGGTGCTCTATGTGTTTTGCATAAGTTTATATGATTCGTGGTTGTGTAAGGTTTGGTTGGTACATTGAGCTTTACTACAAGAAGATATGGGGTTTGGTTAGGCATAGAGCTTTACTATGCAATTCGTGGTTTTGGACCTATGTGAGTTTGTAAATAAAATGGGAGTTGTATGGAGTCTGTTTATCCAATGGGTGAATTGTTTTTCGAACAAAGGCCAATAATCTTAAAACGAAGTATGTGTTTCATGTGTGCCTTGCCAATGAAGGTAGTTGTGCATGAGTGCTTGTGAATGCCATGACTTAAGTAATTATGTAACATTGGTAAATTCTGATAATTATATGTATTTAGATTACGTGGTTGATCATTTAAGCATGTCATGATGTTACTTGTATGATGAGGTAAGGGTATATTAAACAAAAGCATATAGGTTAATGCTTAGTGTGAGGTTTATATGTTCGTATAAGGTTTTAGAACGATTGGTCCTTGAGAGTGTCATTTGTTGTTGGTGGTTTGTGCTTTTGTGGTTGATTTTTTTGTGTAGGTAAATTTTAGTTTTGTGGATGCGAGATTGATCTACAGTAGTCATAGTTGTTTTCTAAGGTGTATTATAGAGTTTGTGAGATTTGTTAGACTGGGGAACGGAAGCGTGGAGATCTAAGTTAGGTTTAATGTCTTAAGGGTCGAGTTTCATTAGTAGTTCTCTTCCGATTGTTACGTGTTGTAAAATTTTGTAATGTCAATGGTTGAGTATTATTTTGGAGATGTTTTGTAATACCCATTTCCCGTATACGTCCTAGTACACGAGTCACAAATGTCACATGATTTTAAAACATTTTTGTATTTGAGAATGTAGTAAAATTTTGATTCATTAGAAAAAACATTTTAATATAGTAATAATAAAATGTTCATTAACTACTAGTATATAAAATAACCTTAAAGTTCAAACGTACTAAATACTACAACTAATGCATCAAATACATACTAGAGCATGATCATATGTCTAATACATTCCATCTAGTGATATCAAAAGTAGACATAGATGTCATATAGATACCGATGAGGCAACCTTTCATTTACGATATCAGTTGCACTCCTTACTCCGTTCGTACGCTATTTACCTATGCGTGAAATCATCACACGCTATGTATTCACTTAGTGAGGCATAATAATATAATTGAGCGTAACCAAGACATAAGTATATCATAAAATATCAAAATACAAAGTTAATCATATTCATCATAGTGATACATAAAACTAACTTGGTAAACCAAGTTTCTTTTAAATAACCTGTGAAACAATATTTATTATGCCCAACATACCTATCAATCAGTATTTTCCAAAGTATCCATTTATTTTCCCAATGTATGCCAAATGAGAATGCAAGGTACATGAGTTCCACATAAGTGCTAAACAAAAGCATAGGTGTTGTAGTGACAACAACACTATACTAATATAACAAAATGGTAATTCACAAACTCATTACGAATTCCAAGGATGAACACATAATGTCAAAAGTACACAAAGTACTGATACAAAAATGCAAAATATGCATTAAACATGATCGATCTATAACCATCATACACATAGTATGTCGAAAACAACTACGACTCTCAATGCACATACAATAGGCCTTTAAATCAACTTCGTAGATTAAACATTTATTCTGAAATATCGATAGTTGTTAAAATAATATAAAAGTTCATTAATCTATTTTAAGGTAGTTCATACCCTAAAATTATTCATAAATCATTTTCAAAAAATTTATGAAAATATTTCAAAATACGGTAAAACATGTTTTTGTAAAAACATTCAAGGCTGACTCATCGCAAGTCTTCCTCATATCATATAAGTACATAATAAATGCACTCACCTGGTATACCTCAATACTATGCCTTACTGTATTCTGACTATTCTGTAACTTTTCCCTCACCTTTTTGTTTGCTTCCCTCAGAAATTTGATAACGATCTACACAAGCATCCATATTAACGCATACAAATATAAAATACAATTTTAGTATCATTAATAACATTTATACAAAATATTAATACTTAATAGTACTATTATTTTTGAATTCTTTTTAAAATCATCCTAACTTTTCCTTTTTATTCATATTAGGACCTTATCATAAATTTCAATTAAAGCCCAAACAAAACCAATAATTTCTAGTGGTTTACATCAATTGTTGGGTAATTACACAATCAGCCCATAACGTTTCAAAATTGTCGGATAAATTCCTCAACTTTTGAAAAATTAAACCCCAAAAAGTTTTCTAAAACTTGTAGAGCATTCCAAATATCATTTATAAGCCATATGAGTTTTTCTACAATTTTTCCCAACCTATTTCCTTATGGCTGAATGTTTTAGGGTTGTATTACTCATGTTTTTCACTTGATTCAAGAATGAAACCAACCTATATACAAGACTTCAAGACCTCTAGAATCAAACCCTTAACTGAATTTCATCAAAATACATCATTCTCCTAAAGTTAATGTTTGGCCGAAATCAACAATCATGCATGTATATGATTCTACAACCTCAAAAACATCATAATCCTTCATCAATTGAATAAACTCTAATTTGAACATAAACCCTAAAATTTGGGATTTTTTAACACAAACAAGATTGGCATGCAGTATTGGTACCAAATGATAGCGTTTTTCACGTAGAACAATTTTCTATTTCATGCCATAATCCAAAATCGAAAGGAAATTGCTCAAAAATCAAAGAGAAATTTTTTATTACCTTAGGATGGTGTTCACGGCCGGTTGCTGGAATATAAGCTATGTTTCATGAAATTTCTAACTTAATTTCAAGTTAATTTAACCTTATTTAAGCCTAAACGAATAGAATATTCATTTAATGACAAATGTCCATTTTGCCATTAATGAAAACTTGATAATTACCTTAATCCAAGCCATATAACCTTATCATCTTTCCAAAGTAAAAGATGAACAAATTATTTTACCATTTTTCCAATTTTACCCAGCAACATTCCAAAAATTACAATCTTACCACTTCAATCCAATGATCCAAATTTATCATAGAAATAAATCTTCATATCCAATGATACATATTGTTTTCCATCATTTTAACATGTGGAAATAATATATTTGAGCCTAATTTATCATTCTTTAATTTTTGCCGAAATTTCCATTCGATCCGATTTACCAATTTCATACCGAACTTTAACCCTTTCTAGTTTTCAACATAAATTTCGGGTCAAGAATCTTATTTCAATAAAAACCCCACTCTCAATAGTAAACTATCTATTTATGAAATAAAAAATTATTTTTGAGAAAATTACCACTTAGGTCCTTAAACTTTTCTTACTTTTATACTTTAGCCACTAAATTTTCAAAACATACATTTTAGTCACTAACCAAAATTTGGGGTATTTATACTCTACCACCTAAATAAAATTCATCAGTGAATTTTATTACGGACCTGATGTGAAGAGATGCGAATATTGTCTTTTCATGTCCTCTTCTCTTTCCTAGGTAGCTTCCTCCACTTTATGATTCCTTCAAAGAACTTTGACAAAAGTAATAGTCTTGTTTCTTAATTATTTGTCTCCTCTAGCTAGGATCTCAACTAGTTCTTCTTCATAACTTAAATATAGTTGAATCTCTATTTCCTCTAGTGTGATAATGTCTGATGGTTCTGATCGATACTTCCTAAGCATCGACACATGAAGAATATTATGGATTTTGTCCATTTCAGGAGGCAACGCTAACTGATAAGCTATTGCTCCAACTCTTTTCAAAATCTTATTAGGTCCAATAAATATTAGACTAATATTTCCTTTGTATCCAAAACGCAACACTTTCTTCCAAACCTTCATATATACTTTATCTCCCACTTGATATTCAATCTCTTTTCTCTTTATATCTGCATAAAACTTTTGTCAATCGGAAGCTATATTAAGATTATCTTGGATAACTTTCACTTTATCTTCCATTTGTTTCATTAAATCAGGGCCAACTAAATCTCGATGTTCTATCTCAAATCAATTTAATGGTGTTCAACACTTCCTCCCACACAAGGCTTCATACGGAGCCATCTTGATACTCGATTGTTAGATGTTATTGTAGGAAAACTCTAATATCTTTCCCACGATCCTTTGATTTCAATCACACATGCTCTTAGCATATCCTCCAATATATGAAAAATTTGCTCTGACTGACCATCCATTTGTGGATGAAAAGCCGTGCAGAATTTCAATAGAGTACCCAAGGCCTCGTGCAAAGAATTACAAAATCTTGAAGTAAATCTTGGATCTATGTTGGATACGATCGATACATGCACTCCATGCAACCGAACTATCTCTTTTATGTACAGGTCATCATATCTATCCATCGAGTAATATATCCAAACTAGAATAAAGTGAGTTGTCTTGGTCAATCCGTCAACAATCACCCATATTGAGTATTTTTTGTTGGGTGTCAAATGTAGCCCTGTAACAAAATTCATAGTGACTCGTTCCCACTTCCATTCAGGAATAGATATCAGTTGCAGCAATCTATAAGGCACTTGATGTTCAGCTTTTACTTGTTGACATGTTAAACATTTTGTAACAAACTCTATGATAGCTTTTTTCATGCCAGGCCACCAATATTGACTCTTTATATCTTGGTATATCTTACGTCCATATGGTTGCATAGTCAATGGACTATAATGTTCCTCGGAGAGAATATCATTCTTTAGTTTTTCATTCTTTATAATACAAAGTCTTCCATGATAATATAAACATCCATCAGTACTGACTTCAAAGTATTTAGTCTCGCCTTTTTCTACTTGTACAATTCTTTCCAAACACTTTTCTTCTTTTCCTTCAAGGACTTTTATCCGATCCAAAAACATTGGCTTTAACTTAAGCTCATAAATCAAGACCCCATCTTCCTTTAACAATAAACGTGCATCTCGTCTAAGTGCATCAGCTACCACACTAGCCTTCCATGGATGATAATCGATAATCTCATCATAATATTTCAAAAGATTGATCCATCTTCTCTGCCTCAAGTTCACCTTTTTTTGAGTCAACAAGCACTTTAGACTTTTATGGTATGTATAAATATAACATCGCTCACCATACAGATAATGACTCCAAACCTTTAAAGCAAACACGACCGATGCCAATTATAAATCATGTGTCAGGTAATTATTCTCATGAGTATTTAACTGTCTCGAGGAATAGGCCACGACTTTCCCTTCTTGCATAAGTACACATCTTGATCCATTATGAGATGCATCACTAAAAACTATATAATCTTTACCCGACTCAAGTTGTACAAGTACTTGTGCCTTTGTTAAAATCATCTTTAGTGTTTTAAAACTCTATTGGCATTTCTTTGTCTAAAGAAAAGGAACATCTCTCCGTAATAATTTATTTAGCGGTGAAGCTAACATCGAAAAATTTTCACGAACCTTCGATAAACCAGCAAGTCCCAAGAAACTATGAACCTCATAAACATTCTTTGTGGGTTTCCAATCCACTATATCTTCATTCTTCTTGGGATCTACTCTTATGCTTTCTTCCAAGATAAATTGGCCAAGGAAAGCAACCGCTGCCAACAAGAATTCACACTTGGACTTGGCATACAACTTTTCCCTCGAAGAATCTGAAGAACAGTACGAAGATGAGCATCATGCTCCTCTATTGACTTTGAATACACCAAAATATCATCAATAAATACCACCACAAACTGATCAATATAAGGTTGGAATACTCAGTTCATCAAATCCATGAATGTTGTAGGAGAATTAGTCAAATCAAATTGTATCACCACAAATTCGTAGTGTCTGTGTCGATTTTGAAAAGCTATCTTTGGAATATCCTCCTCTTTAATCTTTAACTACTAGTATCCTGATCCTAGAGAACACTACTGTTCCTTTCAGTTGATCAAAAAAAATCATCAATCATTGTAAAATGATACATGTTCTTTAATGTTACTTTATTTAATTATCGATAATATATGCATAATCGCATAGGGATATCATTCTTTTTCACAAAAAATAAAGGTGCTCCCCAAAGTGAAACATTGGGTCTGATGAATCCTCGATTGAGCAACTCTTGTAATTGGGCCTTTATTTCTCAATGCTCAGTTGGGTCCATTCAATATGGAGCCATAGAAACATGTTCACTAGCCTGGTAAACATCAATCATGATATTCCACCTCAAGGTCTTGAGGTAAACCCGATAATTATTCCAGAAAACAACTGGAAATTCTCAAACTGTTGTAATATCATCCAATTTTGCTTACGATATTTGAGTGTCTATTACACTAGCCAGAAAAGTTGCACACCCTTCCGACATCATTTTCTTTACAGTCATTTTTTATGTCACATTGGATGATGCTTTCGCTTTTCACCGATTACTATGATGTCTAAACCCTCCACATCCTTGAAAATAATCACTTATTTGTACAATCCACCTATCCATGATGTGGAGACAACCAATCCATGCCTAAAATAATCTCAAACTCATCGAATGGCAATTCTATTAGGTCGGGAACACAACCCCTTGAATCTTAATCGGGACTTTTCTATATATCCGAGTTACCCTCATACTATGACCCATAGGGTTTCCCTCTATCATCTCACTAAAGATTGGTTCTAATGGAATTCCTCTAGCTTTAATCAACTTTGTACTAATATAAGTGTACGAAAAACCAGGGTCAACCAAAATAAATACATGTTCATCAAAAGGATTGAGCATACCTGTTATAATCTCTGGGTCATCTCGATCCTCATTAGTCTTGATGTTATAAATTATGGATACTCCCTTTGTCTCTGGGTGCTGGATTGACTCAAATTGTCCTCCGGATCTACCTCTTCCTCTTCTTTTATGAGATTTTATTGTTGATCTATGAGTTTTGCACTGATTTGTCCCCAAATCTCTTAGGAGAATTTCTAGCATAATGACCAGTCTCAAGCATCAGTGAGTACTCTACATATTCCACGGTGAAATGTGCATTGTCCGGATGCTCTACCCGAACTAGCAGCAAAAGACTGTGAATATTTATTCTTCTACAAAATTGCACCAGAATCGACTCTATTACTGTATCGGGAACCTAAACCCTCACCTCTCTTGGCATGATAGGAAGTTGAAGATGTTCAAACTCTTTTCCTTGTTTGCATACCCTGCTATGCTACTAAAATCTCCTATTGAACTCTTTCTTTTGCCTTAGCTCGGTTTATCAATTCTTACAGGGTAGGCAAGTTTAATGCCAACATAATCTCTTTTATCATAGGCCAAAATCCCTAATGAACTAATCATGTCAAGCCTTTTCTTTGGGAACTACTTCCATAGATAATGTCTTAACTTGTTATACTCAGCCTCGTACTCATATATTGCTCAATCACCTTGTTTCAGATTAAGAAAATTCAGTAGCATTGTCCACATAAACTGCTTGCCAATTTACTTGTTCTTAAATTCATCCTGAAATAAATGCCAAGTCACTTGCTCAGGCGGTGCATACATCGTGGTGTTCGTCCACCATACTCGGGCTGATCCCCAAAGTAAAGATACAACTCCATCAAACTTTTTAGAATATGAGAAGTGAAGATTTTCAAGCATCACCTTGATGTCGTTTAACCATTAGTCAGCATCTATGGGGCCTTCATCCTCTTCTCCTCTCATCTCGGGTGCTCTCAAATTTTTCCAGCTCTTTCGGGATTAACATTCGTGATGCTGAAGTAGTAGGGGAAGGACAAGGAGGTTGAAATCGAGTCAAGATAACATTTTTTCCTTCATAAAAGCTTTATGACCTGGCACTGGCATACCCTGATGTACCAGTGCGCTAGCGTTTTCAGACTGGATCGAAATCTTGCTATTAACCTTATTGCTCTTTCTACCCGACCCTTCTTGAACTTCTTTTTCAGTCGCTCTCCACGAATTCGCAGATTCTAACATCTAAAATGACATAAATTCATAACAACTAAAGTTAGTAAGGAGTGACATCAATAATATCCTATCGACACCATATCAGTAACTTTGACATACTAGTGAAATGTATACCATTTTAATATAAAATACACCTGGTTTCGATCGAGAATCGACTAAACTTGTAGCTCTAATAGCAATAAATGTAACACCCATTTACCGTATACGTCCCCGTACACGAGTCATATATGTCACAATATTTTAAAACATTTTCGTGTTTGAAAATGTATTAAATTTTAAATTTTTTAAATAAACTATTTTAATATAATAATAATAATAATAATAAAATGTTCATTAACTACTAGTATATAAAATAACCTTAAAGTTCAACCGTAGTAAATACTATAATTCATATATCAAATGCATACCAGAGCATGATCATATATCTATTACATGCCATATAGTGATATCAAAAGTAGACATAAATGTCATATAACTACAGATGAGGCAACCTTTGACTCACAATGTCAACTGCACTCCTTACTCCATTCTTACAATATTACCTACAAATGAAACTATCACACTCTAAGTATTCACTTAGTCAGGCATAATAAAGTCATGTATAATAATATAATTGAGGCATAACCAATACATAAGTATATCATAAATTATCAAAATATGAATTTAATTGTAAACATAATAGTGATACATAGAACTAACTTGGTAAACAAAATTTCTTTCAAATAACCTGTGAAATAATATTTAGTATGCCCATCGTATCTATCAATCCTTATTTTCCAAAGTATCCATTTATTTGCCCATTGTATGCCAAATGATAATGCAAGGTACATGAGTTGCACATAAGTGCTAAATGAAAATATAGGTTCTGTAGTGACAACAACACTATGCTAATATAACATGATGGTAATTCACAAACTCATTACGAATTCCATGGATTCACACATATTGTCGAAAATACACAAAGTACTAATACGAAAATGTAACATATGCATTAAACAAGATTGATCAATAACCATCATACACAAAGTATGTCGAAATGCACCTACGACTCTCAATGCACATACAATAGGCCTTTAAATAAATATTAAACATTTATTATGAAATGTCGATAGATATTAAAATAGTACAAAAGTGCATCCATCTATTTTAAAGAAGTTCATACCCTAAAATTATTCGTAAAATCATTTTCATAAACTTTACAAAAATATTTCAAAATATAGTAAAACATAATTCTGTAAAAATATTAGAGGTTGACTCATCGTAAGTCTTCCTCATATCATATAAGTACATAATAAATACACTCACCTGGCATGCCCTAATACTATGCCTTATTGTAGTCCAACTATTTTGTAACTTTATCCTTGTCTTTTTGTTTTCTTGTCTTAGGAATTTGATTACGATCTACACAAACATTCATAATCACACATACAAATATAAAATACAATGTTAGTATCATTACTAACATTTATACAAAATAATAATACTTAATAGTATTATTATATTCGAATTCATTTTAAAATCATCTTAACTTTTCCTTTTATTCATATTGGGCCCATATCATAAATTTCAATTAATGTCCAAATAAGCCTAATAATTTTCCAGCATTAAACTTACAGCCCAATATCTCGACAATACCAAAATTACCACTTAAGCCATTAACTTTCTCAATATTCACCATTTTGTAGTTAAACTTTACCAACTTTTCGAAATGGATTAATTCCGCATTCTAACTTCAATTTCTGCCCTCAAATAGTAATTTCCAGTAGTTTACATCAATTACTGTGTAATTACATAATCAACCCATAACTTTTCAAAATTACTGAATAGATCCCTCGTCTTTTGATAAATTAAATTGTCCCAAAAAATTTTCTAAGACTTTTATAACCTTCAAAATACAATTTCTAAGGCATAGGAATTTTCTACAATTTTCCCAAACTACTTTCTCGTGATGCTTTAGGGTTATATTACTCATGTTTTTCACTTGATTCAAGCATGAAACTCACCTATATTCGACATTTTAAGGCCTATAGAATCAAGCCCCTATCTAAATTTCATCGAAATACATCCTTATCCTAAAATTAGGGTTTGGTTGAAAATAACATAGACTTATTTAACCATGTACAAGTGATTTTAATCAACAATCATGCTTGCATATGATTCTACAACCTTAAAAACATCATAATCATTCATCACTTTCATAAACCATAACGTTATCACAAACCCTAGAATTTGGTATCTTTGAACACATGCAAGATTAGCATGCAATATTGGTACCAAATGATAGTGTTTTTCTTGTAGAATAATTTTCTATTTCACGATATAATCCAAAAGAAATTGCTCAAAATCAAAATGAATTTTTTTTTCTTACCTTAGGATGTTGTTCACTGCTGGTTGCTAGAATATAAGCTAAGTTTCGGGAAATTTCTAACTTAATTTCATGTTTATTTAACCTTATTTAAGCTTAAACGAATAAAATATTCATTTAATGACAAATGTCCATTTTTAAATCAATAAAACTTGTTAATTACCTTAATACCAAGTCACATAACCTCATCGTCTTTCCAAAGTCAAAGATGAACAATTTATAATACCCTTTTTCCAATTTTACAAAGCAATTTTCCAAAAATTGCAATCTTGCCACTTTAATCCAACGATCCAAATTTAACATGGAAATAAAACTTCAAATACAATGATACATATTATTTTCCATCATTTTAACATGTAGAAATAATATATTTTTTAAGTCTAATTTATAAACTTTCAATGTTTCTTGAAATTTCCATTTGATCTGATTTATCGATTTCTTATTGGACTTTAACCCTTTTTAGTTTTCAACATAAATTCTGGATCAAGAATCTCATTTCAATAAAAACCAACTCTCAAGAGTAAACTATTTCTTTATGGAATAAAAATTATTTTTGGGAAATTACCACTTAGGTCCCTACATTTTTCCAACTTTTATAATTTGGCTACTAAACTTTCAAAAATTAAATTTTAGTCACTAACCAAAATTTGGGGTATTACAACTCTTCCCCATAAAGAAAAATTCATCCTCAAATTTTATTGTGTACATTATGTGAAGAGATGCATATATTATCTTTTCATGTCCTCTTCCCTTTCCCAGGTAGCTTCCTCGACTTTATGATTCCTCTAATGAACTTTGACTAAAGGAATAGTCTTGTTTCCTAATTATTTGAATCCTATAGCTAGGATCTCAACTGGTTCTTCTTCATAAGTTAAATATGGTTGAATCTCTATTTCCTCTGGTGTGATAATGTGTGACGGATCTGATCAATACCTCCTAAGCATTGACACATGAAAAACATTATGGATCTTATCCATTTCGGGAGGCAAATCTAACTGGACCAACTATTTTCAAAATCTTATAAGGTCCAATAAATCTTGGACTCAACTTTCCTTTACATCCAAACTACAATACTTTCTTCCAAGGCAATACCTTCAGAAATACTTTATCTACTACTTGATATTCAATCTCTTTTCTCTTTAGATCTACATAAGACTTTTGTCGATCGAAAGCTATCTTAAGGTTATCTTGGATAACTTTCAATTTATATTCCATTTTTATCATTAAATCAGGGCCAACTAGATCTCGATCTTTGAGCTCAAACCAATTTACTGGTGTTCGACACTTCCTCTCGTACAAGGCTTCATACGAAGCCATCTTGATACTCGATTGTTAGATGTTATTGTAGGCAAACTCCGCTAAAGTCAAATATCTTTCCCATGATCATTTTAATTCAATCACATATGTTCTTAGCATATCCTTTAATATCTGAATAGGTCACTATGATTGACCATCCGTCTGTGGATGAAAAACCTTGCTGAAATTAAATGGAGTACCCAAGGCCTTGTGCATTGAGTTCTAGAATCTTGAAGTAAACCTTGGATATCTGTCGGATATTATCGATACAAACTGTCCATGCAGCTGAACTATATTATTTTTGTAAAGCTCAGCATATCCATCCATCGAGTAATCTACCCAAACTGGAATAAAATGAGTTATCTTGGTTAATAAGTCAACAATCACCCATATTGAGTCCTTTTTATTGGGTGTCAAAGGTAGCCATGTAAAAATATCCGTAGTGTCTCGTTCCCACTTCCATTCAGGAATGAATATCGGTTGTAGCAATCCAGAAGACACTTTATGTTCAGCTTTTACATGTTGACATGTCAAACATATTGTAACAAACTCTGTGATAGCTCTTTTCATGCCAGACCACAAATATCGACTGTTTATATCTCGATACATCTTATTGTTAGAGTATGCCCAAAGACCAATCATGTGATATGTTTGTTTTGGACGGTGTTTGAGATGCACTGTTATAGCCCTTATTCACTTTATACTAGTTTAATGTGAAATACGGTCTGTGAGCCGTGCCTTTCTATATTTCTGTTGTATTTCTCTTTAATCTTACTCCCTCGTATGTAAAACGAGTTTCTTTTAAAATTGTAAACCTAAGAAGATTCACAAGGATAAGAAGAATGGCGAGAAGATACTTAGAGAGCAGTCTTTGGCTTTAGGGTTCTTGGTTCTCCCATTAGCTTGGGATGGGCCACCTTAGTCATTATTTTGGGCTATAACCATTGCAACTTATTTATTGCTATATTTTTTATTCATGCAATGCATCAAATGATAAAACAATAATGAATATTGATGAGATCAATAAGGGCCTAATCTTAAAACGAACAATGATGAGATAATTACGCAAATCCCTCTTTATAATTTAAGTTAACTTAACCGTCCAGTATTTACCCTCGTTAAGGCTTCGATCGATATTGTGTGGGCTTTGTCAAAGTATTGGCACATAAATTTATCTTGGTTAAAAGTGAATAATAAGCAAGTGATATTCACCGGTTGAAAAATTGGTAATAACTTAACTAGGTTATTCTAATAGGAATAGAAACCTAGAGGTTAAATATTTGGATAAGTCATGAGATGACTTTAACAAAAGGTGTTCACTAAAATGAGGAGTTACATGAGATGTAACTAGTAAAGTGTTACTTACCTAAATAATCACTATCCTAAAAGAAAAGCCAAAGTTGATTTAGGAAATTGATGTATTATGGATCCTCACCCACTAGAAAAGTTTTCGTTGAATTTTTTGAAATTAAAACAAAGAGGGTTTTTTATTTTGAATAAAACAGTGGGAGTAATTTGTAAATAAAGTCCTATTTATAAATTTTAATTTGATAAATTTACGTACTTTAATATTTCCGTTGTTGTAGATTTAATGGCAAACAATACTTTATCACTGCGATCACTCCCTGAGAAGGATAAACTTAATGGCTTAAACTTCCTTGACTAATTTCGTAATTTGAGAATTGTTTTCAAATAGGAAATGAAGGAATATGTCATTAAGGAACCTGTTCCTGATGAACCAGTAGCTGAAGCTTTAAGAGCAGACAAAGACAAATTCAAGAAACATATGGATGATATGTTAGATGTTGAATGCCTAATGCTTGCCACCATGACTCCTGAGCTTCAGAAGCAACATGAGGACATGGTTGCATATGAGATGATTCAAAGTCTCAAAGAAATATATAAAGGGCAAGCATGTCAAGAGAGATATGAGACCTCTAAAGCACTATTTCAATGCAAAATGGCACAGGAAACTCCTGTAGGAGCTCATGTCATCAATAATGATGGGCTACATCCAAACGTTTGAAAAGCTGGGATTTCCTCTTAAAGATGAATTGGCTAGTAGGAGCTCATGTCATCAATAATGATGACCTATATCCAAACGTTTGAAAAGCTTGGATTTCCTCTTAATGATGAATTGGCTACTGTTGTTATCTTGCAATCGTTTCCATATAGCTTTAGCCAATTTGTCCTTAATTTCAACATGAATGAAATTAACAAGACTTTGCCACAGTTATTTGTACTTATGTACAGAGACTGCAAAAGAGAAGGAATCTGGTTAAAGGAGACGTGGACCTACGGGTGGGAATTGGAGCAAGAGTGTTGCATTAGCTATATGGACATATGTTTTATCTTTTCATAGTGGACTTGATTTAAATTTAGAGGATTGTTATTATGTGTCTAGTTTGACTAAGAACATTATTTCTATTTCTTGTTTGGATAAGAATGGTTTAGAGATTATTATTAAGAATAATTGTTGTTCTTTTTATCTCTATAGTGTTTATGGTTCGGCATAATTGGTTAATGGTCTCTATATTTTAAATCAAGAAAACACCATTTATAAAATAAATACTAAGAGATCAAAAACAAATGACTCGAATCAAACTTATTTTTCGCGTTGTTGTTTAGGCCATATAAGTGAGAAACCCATATCAAAACTCCATAAAGATGGATTCTTAGATTCATTTTATTTTGAACAATATGATGTATGCGAATCTTGCTTGTTGGGAAAAATGACTAAAGCTCCTTTTAATAGTAAATGTTAGCGAGCAAGTGATTTATTGGGGTTAATACAAAGTGATGTATGTGGATCATTGAATACACAAGCCAGAGGTGGATTCCATTACTTCATTATATTCACCGATGACTTCAGTCAGTATGGGTATATTTATCTTATGCGCCATAAAATTGAAGCCCTTGAAAAGTTTAATGAATTTAAAAATGAAGTACAAAATCAACTAGGAAATAGTATTAAGGCACTTCGATCAGATCGAGGTGGAGAATACTTAAGCATAGAGTTTGATGAACTCCTAAAAGAATATGGGATTGTCTCATAGCTTACACCACCTGGTACACCACAGTGGAATGGAGTTTCTTAAAGAATGAATCGAACACTGTTAGACATGGTTCGATCGATGATGAGTCATGGTGATATTCTGACTTCTTTTTGGGACATGCACTTGAAACAGTCAATTTCACACTAAATTGTGTTCCATCTAAATCGGTTCAAAAGTCACCATACGAGATATGGACTGGAAAACATCCAGTATATCTTTTATGAAGATTTAGGGTTGTGAAACTTATATAAAACATCATATGTCTACAAAGCTCGAACTTAAATCTTATAAGTGTATATTTGTTGGATATCCTAAAGAAACTAAGGGATACTATTTCTTCAACCCTAACGAGAACAAAGTGTTTGTTGCTCGAACTGGAGTTTTTCTCGAAAGATAATTTCTCTCAACGAAAGGGAATGATAGAAATATTGAAATTGGAGAAGTTCAAGAACAACAAATTAATGAACCTAAAGTTGAGCATGTTTCACAAGTTGTTGAGGAGCATTCAACAGATTTAGAAACATAACCACTACGTAGATCCACAAGAGAACGATGTTCTTATAAAGATGAGCCCAGGACTTATCAAGAGGCAGTGTCTATCCCAGACTCTGATAAATGGCTTGAAGCCATGAGATCTGAGATGGATTCCATGTCAGTAAACCAAGTATGGACTTTGGTTAAACCACCTGAAGGGGTCAAACTTATAGGATGTAAATGGGTTTTCAATAAGAAAAACGACATGGATGGTAATGTACAAACATACATGGGGCGATTAGTTGCTAAAGGTTTTCGACAAGTTCATGGTGTAGACTATGACGAAACATTCTCCCCTGTAGATGTTTAAGTCCATCCGCATCTTGCTAGCAATAGCTGCATTCCATGATTATGAATTCTGGCAAATGGACATCAAAACCTCTTTCTTTAATGGAAAACTTAAAGAGGATGTGTATATGACATAACCAGAAGGTTTTGTCATTCCACGAAATGTTGGAAAGGTTTGTAAGCTACAGAGGTCTATTTATGGACTAAAGAAAGCTTCTCGAAGCTGGAATCTTCATTTCAATGATGCAATCAAAGAGTTTGGTTTTACCAGAAATGAAGATGAGCCTTGTGTTTATAAGAAGGCTAGTGGGAGCATTGTTTCTTTCCTAATCTTGTATGCAGACGACATACTCATCATAGGAAATGATATACCTACTTTACAGTCTGTTAAGACTTGGTTAGGTAATTATTTTTCTATCAAAGATTTGGGTGAGGCAGCATATATCTTAGGAGTTAAGATCTATAGAGAGAGATCAAGACAACTTCTAGGTTTGAGTCAAAGTACATATATAGACAAAGTGCTTAAAAGGTTCAGTATGGAAGAATCCAAGAAAGGATTTTTGCCTATGGGACATGGCATTTCTATTTTGAAGGAAATGTGTCCTTCAACACCACAAGAAATAGAACGGATGAATAAGATTCAATATACTTCGGCGATTGGTTCTATCATGTACGCAATGATATGTACTCGACCAGATGTATCATATGCTTTAAGCATGACGTGTCAGTATCAAGCGAACCTTGGTAAAAATCATTGGGTTGTGGTTAAAAATATCCTTAAGTACTTAAGAAGAACTAAGGAAAAAATTCTTGTCTATGGAGGGGAGGAAGAGCTTAGTATAAAAGGTTATACTGATGCCAACTTCCAAACTATCAAGGATGACTCACGATCGCAATTGGGTTTTGTGTTTTGTCTTAATGGAGGTGTTGTGAGCTGAAAAAGTTCGAAGCAAGACACAATATATGATTCTACAACAGAGGTTGAATACATTGTAGCCAGTGAAGCAGCAAAAGAGGCTATTTGGATCAAGAAGTTTATATTGGAATTAGGGGTTGTTCCCAACATATCAGATGATGTAGAACTCCGTTGTGACAATAATGGAGCCATTGCACAAGCAAAGGAACCCATATCTCATCAACGATCCAAACATATTCTTAGGCGCTTTCATCTCATTCGAGAGATCATAGATCGAGGAGATGTGGAAATATGCAGAGCACACACAGATGACAACATTGATGATCTCTTGACGAAGCCTCTTACACAGCAGAGGCATGATCGTCACACTGAGTCACTCGGTATTAGATATATGAGTGATTGGTCTTAGTGCTAGTGGGAGATTGTTAGAGTATGCCCAAATACCAATTATATGATGATTTTAATAATATATATATTTTTCGATTTTATTGAATAAAGGCATTACCACTATTATTTTCAGTTATGTGTATGTGTTGAACATAAACTGAAAGATAATAAAGTCCATATAATAACATTATTAAAAGATCCATAGTCAAGTATTATTATGGGCATGGACAATAATAATATGCTTAAGACTAACATGGTATTTATTGTTGACAAGGAGTTGTCATTTACATAGAGATGCCAAAATTGATACAAGATTATATTGTTAGAGAATAATGTATTGGATTGACCCATCATGAGCATATGTCTTGGATTATTATGTAACAGTCATAAAATTGCTCATGGTAATGACTATATGTATGATCCTCAGACTTGAGATTAATGTCATCCTAACATATATTGTTGTATGTTTTGATACAGTTAAACATGCTCCGTAACTGGTTGCACTATAAAGACTGTTATTGAATATATTTCGATATATGTAGTGGGGTGTAAATGGTTAAGATAGGATTTGTCCTTCATACATAATTGTAAATATATCACAGTCCACTTGATTGAGTGAGACTAGAAATGCATGGCCATGCTCGAATAAGTTTATTTGTGATATGATATTCGTTAATTATAGTATACTCTAGATATCAAGAAACAATGGATGGGCTATACAAGTGTGATTATTCTAAGACTTGTGCCTATTCTATATATAAAGGACAAAAGGATGTAATATATAAAAGAGTTAATCACGAAGATGATATGTCGAATCATAATTTCTTGTAACAGAGGTGACACTGATATATTGCTAGATGTCACTCGTTGTATGTAATATTAGAATTGTTCTAATAATTACTACTAACGTTACAAGAACCTACATGGTCACACCCTAGGATTGAAATGAGCAAAAATGTACAATTTGTTGTATGTTACTAAAATATATCAAGAGTTATTATATGTATATTTGATATACATATGATTTTAATTATCCAGAATATAGTAAGTAAGCATTAAAAGAATGTAATTTAGATTACAACTCTTTTAATTGGTATATATAATTCAGAATAATTAAATAAGTGTTTAAATAAACATTAAAAATTATAATTTAGATTATAAATATTTAATGTATATTTAATTGAATTGATTAAATAATATTTTATTGTTAATTCGAAATAACTTTGAGAACACTAAGATGTTAGGGTAATGGATATAAAAGGGTGTGTTAGGTCTAGCAGTCATTTTTAACGCACACACATAAACCTTCAGCCATTTTTTTGTCTTAATTGGGTGAACTGAGTAGAGGCCGAGAGGTGATTTCATGGAGGCTTACGATTCGAACCAATCTATACCACAAGTATTCACTGTTGTTCTTGCTATTTTTAAGGAACCCGCTGCAAGTATTCACATCCCTTCCTCCTAATTTTAGTTTTACGTACTTGGATCACTGGTGAGACCGTCGAGTTTTGTTTCCGCTCCCCATGGCGTGCGCCGACAGTTCTAACACTTATTTCTGCTTGGATGCATAGTCAATGGAATAAAATGTGCCTCAGAGAGAATATATTTCTTCATTTCTTCATTATCTAGAATGTAAAATCTTCCACGATAATATAAACATCCATCAGTCTTGACTTCAAAGTCTATAGTATTGTATTTCTCTACTTGTGTAATTCTTTCCAAACACTTTTCATCTTTTCCTTAAAGCTCTTTTACCCGATCCAAAAGCATTGGCTTTAACTTAAACTCAGTAATCATGGCGTTATCTTCTTTTAACAATAAACATGCATCCAAAACTCGTAAAGCGGTAAAAGTCTTTCGGCTAAGTGCGTTAGCTACTATATTAGCCTTCCCTTGATGATAATCGATGGTCATGTCATAATCTTTCAAAAGATTGATCCATCTTCTTTGCCTCAGGTTCAACTATTTTTGATTCAACAAGTACTTTAGACTTTTTTCATATGTATACATATAATATCACTCACCATACATATAATTATGCCAAATCTTTAAAGTAAACATGACTGCTGCCAATTCTAAATCATGCGTCCGGTGTTTCCTCTTGTGTCTTTCGCATTCTCGAGGCATAGGCCATGACTTTCCCTTTTTGCATAAGCATACATCCCAATCCATTATGAGATGCATCACTGAAAACCACATAATCTTTATCTGAATAAGGTTGTACAGTTACTGGTCTCTCTGTTAAAATCTTCTTTAGCGTTTAAAAACTCTCTTGGCATTTCTCCTTTTAAACAAAAGGCAAATCTTTTCTTAACAATTTAGTTAGCGGTGAAGCTAACATCAAAAAATTCTTCACTAACCTTCGATAATAACCAACAAGTCCCATGAAACTTCAAACCTCAGAAACATTCTTTGAGGGTTTCTAATCCACTATACCTTGAATCTTCTTGGGATCTACTCTTATGTCTTCTACCGAGACAACATGTCCAAGGAAAAACAACCTGTACCAACAAGAGTTCACACTTGGACAATTTGGCATACAACTTTTTCTCTCGAAGAATATGATGAACAGTATGAATATGAGCATCATGATCCTCTATTGATTTTGAATAAACCAAAATATCATCAATAAATACCACCACAAACTGATCCAGGTAAGGTAGGAATACTCGGTTCATCAAATCCATAAATGCTGCAGGAGCATTAGCCAAACTGAATGACATCACCACAAATTTGCAATGTCCGTACTGATTTCGAAAATCTGTCTTTGGAATATCCTCCTCTTTAATCTTTAACTGGTAGTATCCTGATCTTAGAGAACATTGTTTCTCCTTTCATTTGATCAAACAGATCATCAATCCTTGGAAGAGGATACTTGTTCTTTATTGTTACCTTTATTTAAATGTCGATAATCTATGCATAATCCCATAGACCCATCATTTTTTTCACAAAAAGTATAGGTGCTCCCCAAGGTGAAACACTAGGTCTAATGAATCCTCGATTGAGCAGCTCCTGTAATTGGACCTTTAATTCTCTTAGATCAGTTGGGGCCATTTGATATGGAGCCATAAATCAGGTTCGGTACATTAGTAAACATCAATCTTGAATTCCACCTGACGGTCTGGAGGTAAACTTGATAATTCTTCCAGAAAAAACATCTGGAAATTCTCGAACTGTTGGAATATCATCAAATTTCACTTATGATATTTGAGTCTCTTACATTAGCCAGAAAAGTTGTACACCCTTCTGACATCATTTCTTTACATTCATTGTTGATATCACATTTGATAGTGCTTTCACCAATTACTATGATAACTCCCCTTAACATCCTTAAAAAATAATCGCTTCTTGCAACAATCAACATATCCATGATGTGGAGACAACCAATCCATGCCCAAAATAATCTAAAACTTATCAAAAGGTAATTCCATTAGTTTTCCGGGAACACAACCCCTTGAATATTTATCGGGCATTTTCTACATATCTGAGTTACCCTCGCACTATGACCCATAGGGTTTACCGCTATCAACTCACTAAATATTGGTTTTAATGAAATTTCTCTATCTTAAATAAACATTGTACTAATATAAGAATGCGTATAATTAGGGTCAACCAAAATAAATACATGTTCATCAAAAAGATGGAACGTACCTAGTATAATCTCTGGCTACTCCCCGCGTCTCTAGTTGCTAGATTGACTCAGATTGTCCTCCGGATCTACCTCTTTCTCTTATTCTATGAGATGTTGCTGTTGATCTCTCAGTTTTCACTGATTTGTCCCCGTATCTCTGAGGATAATTTTAAGCATAGTGACCAGTCTAACTTCATTGAAAATAAATGCTAGTGAGTACTTTACACACTACACGGTGAAATGTGCCACACGTATAACATGGAGTAGTTAATTTTCTGTATGCTCTACCCGAACTAGTAGTAAAAGATTGTGAATGTTTATTCTTCTACGAAACTACACCAGAACTGACTCTATTATTATATCGGGAATTGGAACCCTTACCTCTCTTGGCATGATAGGAAGTTGAAGATGTTATGTCTCTTTTCCCTATCTATATACCCTGATCTGTTAGTAAAGTTTAACATCAACATCATATGTTTATTCTTAGGCCTCGATCCTTCAATAAACTAATCATGTCGAGCCTTGTCATTGGGAACTACTTCATACAAAAAGGGCTTAACTTGTTATACTCATCCTCGTACTCATGTATTACTAAATCACCTTGTTTCAGAATAAGAAACTTTAGAACCATTACCAGCATAAACTGTTCGCCAATGTACTTGTTCTTAAATTTATCCTTAAAGAGCTGCCAAGTCACCTGCTCATGTAGTGCATACATCGTTGTGTTTATCCACCACACTCGGGCTGATCCTCTAAGTAAAGATACAACTCTATCAAAAATTTTAGAATCTGAGCAGTAAATATTTTCAAGCATCACCTTGATGTCGTTTAACCATAAGTCAACATCTATGGGGCATTCATCCTCTTCCCCTAAACTCAGGTGCTCCCAAACTTTTCACCTCTTCTGGGATTAACATTTTTGATGTTGGATGAGTGGGGGATGCAGAGGAGGTTGAAATCGAATCAAGATCGCATTGAGAGCCTTCATAAAAGCTCGTTGACATGGCACTGGCATACCCTGATGTATCGGTGTGCTAGCATGTTCAGACTAGATCGGATGCTCACTATTAACCTCGTTGCTCGCTCTACCCAACCTTTCTCAAACTTATTGTTCAGTTGTTCTCTGTGAATTCATATATTCTGACATCTAAAATGACACACAAATTAATAACAACTAAAGTTAGTAAGGAGTGACATCAATCATATACTATAACACCATATCAGAAACTGACATCCTAGTGGCATGTATACCCTTTTAATGTAAAATACACCTAGTTTTAATCGAGAATCGACTAAACCTGTAGCTCTGATAGAAATAAATGTATCCCCATTCCCGTATACGTCCCTGTACACGAGTAAAAAATGTCACGTGATTTTAAAACTTTTTCGTATTTGAAAATGCACTAAAATTTTGATTCTTTAAATAAAACATTTTAATATAATAACAATAAAATGTTCATTAATTACTAGTATATAAAATAGCCTTAATGTTCAAACATAGTAAATATTATAACTCATATGTCAAATACATACCAGAGCATGATCATATATCTATTACATGCCATCTAGTGACATGAAAAGTAGACATAGATATCGTTCAGTTACTAATGAGGCAACCTTTGATTTACGATGTCAATTTTACTCCTTACTTCGTTCGTACGCTATTACCTGCACGTGAAACTATCACACGCTAAGTATTCACTTAGTGAGGCATAATAATATAATTGAGGCATAACAAAAAACATAAGTATATTATAAAATATCAAAATACAAATTTAATAGTATACATAATAGTGATACATAAAACTAACTTGGTAAACCAAGTTTTTTTCAAATAACCTGTGAGACAATATTTAGTATGTCCAACATACATATCAATCAGTAATTTCCAAAGTATCCATTTATTTGCCCAAAGTATGCCAAATGAGATTGCAAGGTACATGAGTTGCATATAAGTGCTAAACGAAAGCATAAGTTATGTAGCGACAACAACACTATGCTAATATAACAAAATGGTAATTCACAAACTCATTACGAATAACATAGATGCACACATAGTGTCGAAAGTACACAAAGTACTGATACAAAAATGCAACATATACATTAAACAAGATAGATTGATAACCATCATACACAAAGTATATCAAAATGCACTCACAATAGGCCTTTAAATCAAATTCGAAGATTAAACATTAATTCTAAAATGTCAATAGCTATAACAATAATACAAAAGTTCATCCATATATTTTAAGGCAGTTCATACCCTAAAATTATTCGTAAAATAATTTTCATAAACTTTATGAAAATATTTCAAAATACGGTAAACCATGATTTTTTAAAAACATTCAAAGTTAACTCATCGCAAGTCTTTCTCATGTTGTATAAGTGCATAATAAATGCACTCACCTAGTATGCCTCAATATTATGCCTTATTGTAGTCGACTATTTTGTAACTTTGTCATTTCCTTTTTGTTTTCTTGTTTCAGGATTCTGATTACGATCTACACAAGCATAAGTAATCACACGTAAAAATATAAAATACAATGTTAGTATCATTATTAACATTTATATAAAATAATAATACTTAATAGTATTATGATTTTTGAATTCTTTTTAAAATCATCCTACCTTTTCCTTTTTATTCATATTGGGCCATTATCTTAAATGTTCAATTAAAACCCAAATAAGCCCAAAAATTTTCCAGTGTTAAATTTACAGCCCAATATCTCAACAATACAAAAATTAACACTTAAGTCACTAACTTTCTCTATATTCACCATTTTTTACTTCAACTTTACCAACTTTGGCTTAATTTCACATTCTAGCTTCAATTTCAGCCCTCAAACAATAATTTCTAGTAGTGTATATCAATTATTAAGTAATTACAAAATCATTCCATAACTTTTCAAAATTACCAAATAGGTCCCTTGACTTTTGAAAAAAATACACTTTGGCCTAAAAAGATTTTTAAGATTTGTGAAACCCTCTTAACTATTATTTCTAAGACATAGGAATATTTCTACAATTTTCCCAACGTACTTCCTCATGGTCGAATGCTTTAGGGTTATATTACTCATGTTTTTCACTTGATTCAACATGAAACCAACCTCTATTCAACACTTTAAGTCCTCTAGAATAAAACCCCTAACTAAATTTCATCAAAATACATCGTTCTTCTAAAGCTAGGGTTTGGCTAAAATCAACATAGGCTTATTTAGCCATGTATAAGTGATTTTAATCAACAATCATGCTTGTATATGATTCTACAACCTAAAAAACATCATAATCCTTCATCAATTACATAAACCATAATGTGAACACAAACCCTAAAATTTGGTATATTTGAACACAAGCAACATTAGCATGCAATATTGGTACCAAATGATATCGTTTTTTGTGTAGAACAATTTTCTATTTCACGACATAATCAAAAATCCAAAGGAAAATTCTTAAAAATCAAAATAAATTTTTTATTACCTTCAGATTGTGTTCATGGCTATTTGGTGGAAAATAAGCTAAGTTTCATGAAATTTCTAACTTAATTTCATGTTAATTTAACATTTTTAAGCTTAAATAAATAAAAAAATTCATTTAATGACAAATTTCCATTTTGCCATTAATGAAACTTGATAATTACCTTAATACCAAGCCACAAAACCTTATCATCTTTCCAAAGTCAAAGATGAACAAATTATTTTACCCTTTTTCCAATTTTACCAATCAACTTTCCAAAAATTGTATTCTTGCCACTTTAATCCAACGATCCAAATTTAACATGAAAATAAATATTTAAATCCAATGATAATATTATTTCCATTATTTTAACATGTGGAAATAATATTTTTAAGCCTAATTTACCATTCTTCAATTTTTCTCAAAATTTATGTTCGATCCGATTTACTGATTTCTTACCGAACTTTAACCCTTTCTAATTTTAAACATAAATTCCGGATCAATAATATGCTTTCCATAAAACCCCACTCTAAAGAGTAAACTATATATTAAGGAATAAAAATTATTTTTTGGAAAATTTCCACTTAGTTCCCTAAACTTTTCCCACTTTTATACTTTGACTACTAAACTTTCAAAAATTACATTTCATCCACTAACCAAAATTTTGGGTATTACAGGTATTGTACATAGGTGAAGACTTCGTTTAGGTTGTGTTATGTTGAGTTTGGTTGGTAATGATTTGGTTTCGTGAGAGTAAAGATAAGTGTAAGGTACAGTGATTTAATTAAGGTTGTGGTTGAGTGTCGACATTGGTGCGATAGAGTTATGGTACTATAGATTTGTTTGAATTGGTTATATTGCTTTTGAGAGGATGTTTTTTGTGGAGGAAAGTTGATATATGGTTTATGAAAAGTGGATTGGATAAGAGGTTTCGTGGTTTATGTGTGGTTATGGCATACTTTGGTTTTGTTGTTATTGGTTGTGTCAATCTTTTGAGTCAAAGTAATTTTATGATGTTCCCATGAGTCAATGTTATTTGTAAAATGGTTTGATTGCTCGTGTGGTTATTTTTTTGAATGTGATATTGAGTTGTATCAAACTTTTTGTTGTTATAAAGTATTTTTGGTTTAGTTTGCTTGGGGAAATCTCAAAGATTTTGGAAAGTTCTTTGGTGTGTTGTTAGGGTGTTGTTATAACTTTGGGTTAGACCTTAGTGAATTCGATCACGTGTGGTGGTTGTAGTATTTGCATCTGTTCCTCGTTTTGATTTTGAGAACGAAATCATTTTTAGGGGGAGAGAGTTGTAACGCCTCTAAATCAGGTCTCGTAGTTCGGGTTGGTTTTGGGTCGATTACTGTATTCTTGATAAAAAAAGGATCTAAAAATATTAAATTTTTTATTTTCATTTAATTAATGTCTTGGAAAGGTTTTAAGTGGTTTTATATATTTGATTTTAATTTTGGAAGTTAAATTAATTGGTTTGGTGACTAGATTGAAAGAATTAGAAATTTGTATTTTTACTGACCATTTTATAAATTATCACAATGTCCAAATTCTATGAAGCAATTTTACCAAGTCTTTTGTTTAGAGTTTTCCCTCCTAAACTCAAAGTATTTTAAATTTCATTTTTACCACAATTAAATCTATATTTATTTTAATCCAAATTGCATTTTCTTACTTATTTGTTTTCATTCACATTTTATCTCATTTTCACAATTTGGTAACTTCTCTTAACTTAATTGTTTCTCATTTTATCTCAACCTAACTGATCAATTCCTGTTCTTTTCTATTCATGATTTCTAAATTCACTCACCTTAATCCTTATTTTAATTCTCAAGTTTATCTTCTCTTATATTCTTATTTTTAAAGATTGATCATAATGGAGTTCCGTTGATGATCTAGATTTCAATCCATTGTCAACTAGGTAAGGATCTTGTCCTTGGTTTGCTTTCATACTTCGAAGGCAAGAGATTTTATGTTAATGATTTTGTGGAGTTATTGAGTTGATTAATGTACTGATTTCTTGAGTTGATTTTAAGGTTTTCTTAATGAAATTGAGTTATTTTTGGAGTTATTACAATCATATTAAATAAGTTTTTTATTGTAAATGATTTGGATATTGATTTCTTGAAAATATTGTTGATTTTTGGTATTTTGTGGAATTTAGGTTTGTGAAGGTTGATATGTGCATTTTATTTGGATTACATGTTGATTTTAGTTTTTGATTATCATCTTTTGTAAAGGAGAAGTGATGCAAATCAAATCGGAGGTATCGGAGAGTTGTTTCAATATGATTTTTGATAATTTCAAAAATTTTGCTCTGTTTTAGAAACATAGAATTATGCTCTATTTTAAAATATATTGTAATGTGTTATTTTTCTTTTCAAGGTCCTTATTTTTTTATTTGTTAGGAAGATTTTGTGCTTGGTGTTTGGTGAGCATTTGGGATCGTTTTCAGTTTTCAGACAACAAAGTGAGTAGCTCTCATTCTTAGAAATGGATATAATTCAAGGTTGAGGTTTGTTTAGTTGATGCATTTGATTAATACTGATATGTTTATGTGATTTGGATAATGATGTGGTTGATGATCTGAGTTATATTGTTTTGTATGTGATGACACGTATATCATAAACTTTAATATGAAATATGAGTTATGTCAAATTGTGTACGATTTCTCATATATCAGAATTGGGGGAAATGTGAATGTGTTGTGTTGTAAATGATTAATAGAATTTTGAAAGCAATTTCCGAAAATCTATATGCATTCTAAATATGTTAGTTAATCATGATCACCAATTTCGATGTGTGTTTAAATAGAATGTGTAGACATCAATTTTTTTCATTATTATTATTATTTTATTATTATATTATTATTATATTATATTATATTATTATTATTATTATTAAATAAAAAATTACATAGCCCAATTACATTCAAACCTTAAGGCCCGAGAAACCCTAACCCTTTTAGGGTTTTTTGAAAATTCCAGTCGCCCCAGCCAACGGTTCAGCTTCCAGTCGCCTCTGATGATTCCAATAGTCTCCAGCAGCAGCTGACGCCTCTACCAGGGGTTCCACCCCGGCTGTAGCCATGACACCGCCGCCTCAAAGAAGCCTCCAGAAGCGCCACTAAGCCATACACGTTGCTACCCTATGGTGAGTCACCACCATAGTTCGGTGACTCACCTAGGGTCACTCTTTTAAACTGGTCCAAGAGAAACACCGTGATGGCCTATAAATATGGCCACCACACCTGCAAATAAAAAAAGAGAGACAGAGAGCTACGACAGAGGGCAAGAATCCGAAAGGAAAAGAAAAAAACCAGAAAAGAAGAAGAACAGACAGAAACATAGAGAACAAGAACGGAAGCCAGAGACTAACAGCAAGCAACCACCCACAGTAGCCAAATCTTGAAAGAAAATAGAGGAGAGAAACTTACCGAGGAAGCCACGACCATCGAATCCCTCTAAACCGCCGTCGAACAGTGAAAATACCGAAGGTATTTTCTTAGATCGAGGAAATTCTGGGGATTTTGAGGAAAAATGGATGCCAGATTCGGCCTTAGAACAACAAGATCTATATCCTATGGTAATTTGTAAGTTTCCAGCCACCGTGGGTGGTGGCCGGCGGTGGTGCCGACGCCGGAATAAGGCGACTAGTCGGTTTCCCTCGTCTGAGAAGACATAGAGAATTGTTATCTCTCTTTTTATAGAGAAAGAAAAAAAAGAAATGAAGGGCTTAGAGCCCTTTTAGGTCGGTTAATGGGTTTATAAACCCTCCCCCATACGACGTTGTTTTGGGGGAGGGGTCAGTGTGTAATTTTCCTACGGAAAAACCATACCCGCAGTATTCCAGGTTTTATAAAGTTCTATTTTAGTCACTGGAATTGAATTTTTTATGCATTTTGATTTTGTTCCTGAATTTTATTTATATATAATTTAGTCATTATTAGTGTTTATATATCTTTAGGGTAAATAATAAATTTAGTCCCTTAAGTTTTAATAATTATTATTTGAATCACTAATTAATTAATTAGGTTAAATTACACTATTAACCATTATCTTTCATAATATTTCGAATTATTATCTTTATTTTTAATACTTTATATTTAGTTTTATAATTTTAATTTCTTTTATTTTTGATCATTATTTAATTACAATATTATTTTGTTATTACTTTTATATTTTAATTATGGCTTTAATTATTATTTTATTATTATTATCTTAGTCTTATAAATATATTTATATATATTTGTTTTAATTAAATATTATAAAAATTATAATTTATTTTTATTTAAATAATTTTTATGAAATATTATTACATTTTTAATATTTATTTTATTTATTAATATCGAAGAAAATAGCTGTCTTAAAGAACCTAGAAGTCTTTCTTTGATATTCTTAAATAAATAAATATCTTGTTTTTATAAATTATATATTAATTATTTTTAGAAAAATGGTTTTTTTAGTTATTTATTTATTTTTTAATATCGAAGAAAAGAGTTGTCTTAAGGCACATATAAGTCCTTTTCTGATATTTCTAAGTAAATAAATATCTTATTTATAAAAATAAAGATATGTATATATTAATATATTTTCTTAAAATTACATTAATAAAATTGAAATAACAGGATTATGAATTAAATATAGTTTTGAACTTTTAAAATTTCCAATAATAGAGACAATTTATAATTAATAAAGTACCAAATTTGGGCATTGTAGGGGTGCTAATCCTTCCCTAAACGTAACCGACCACGAATCCCTTTTTATTATTAAAAAGAACGAATCTTTGGTTAAAACATAGACCGTTTTATCTTTTGACTGATGTTTTCTTAAAAGATCTTTTAAAAGATAATTTTTAGGTATTCGACCTACCTGAACCAAAAGGCCGATGGCGACTCCCAAATCATTTTAAAAACAATTTATTCACATCACTTTTCCCTCCGAGTAAAATTTTCGTGACCGGGCGAAAGCCGGTTACGACAGAATGTGTATAATGTGAAATCATGACAATTATCCGTAAGTGTGTTTCAAAATGTAATTAAATCAATATGTGAAAATATGATCATTGACAATCACTATTGGTAAACTTGGATTAATTTTCCATTTTTCTTAATAAGACCTTTGGATATGAAGGGCATTCCTAAGAAAAAGTTCTCTATGAGTTTTGTATAAGTGTGTGTGATTCGTGGTTTTATGGGTTTTGGTCGGTACATTGAATTTTTCTCCAAGAAGATACAGGGTTTGGTTTTACGTAGAGCTTTGCTCTGTAATTCGTGGTTTTGGACCCATGTAAGTCCGTGAACAAAATCGGAGTTGAATGGAGTGTAGTTATCCAATGGGTGAATTGTTTTTCGAGCAAAGGCCAATAATCTTAAAATTAAAGTATGTCTATTTTGTGTGTGCCTTGCTAAGGAAGGTAATTGTGCATGAGTGCTTGTGAACGTCATGACTTAAGTAATTAAGTAACATTGGTAAATTTTGGAAATTACGTGTATTTAGAATATTGATTGATCATTTAAGCATGTCATGATGTTACTTGTAAGACGAGTTAAGGGCATATTAAACATGAGCATATAGGGTATTGCTTCATCTTGACTACGTGCATTATATTCGAATGATTGTCATTCATTGGGCTTGATTAACTCACACTCGTTGTTAAAAAATTTTAGAGCAATGGAATTGAGTAGAGACGAGAGGTTTGGCATCGGGAGTTATCAAACAAGGTAAATGATTAATGAAGTGTAGATGTTTTTGGGAAGCTAAATGTGGCAATGTGGGTGATGTTTGGGACTTAGGCATATATGTGGTATTAATGACTTTTGATGTTTGGACTGGACTTGTAGTACTTGCTTTATATTTTAAGATTGATGATGGTATAATGTATTGATTTGAGAATATTAAACAAGAACTTGTTTATCCAAAGCACGTGAATACTCAAATGTTAATTTAGGCCTTAAAGAAGTGTTTGGAGTGCGTAGGCAAGTATAAAATAGTAAACTAAACATGTTATACTCTTAGGTTGCATGAAACTAACTTAAATGCCAAAAATGGTTAGTAGACTTCTTCTTGAAATTAACTTTTATGCAATTGTTGACTTTAGGTGTCAAATGTTTGATTAAAGTGTTGACTTGTGTTATAAAGTATGCTATACCTTTTTTTGACATGTATGAAGGGGTTGAATATTGTCCAAGAATATTCCTAGTTCATGATTACTTGTATGTGGGTGATTAGCTGACCAAATATGGATGTTCTTGATAAATTTGTAGTTTTTCCGAAAAATGATCGATCCCTTATGAGAATGGATTGATCCCAAAGTTTATGTTTTGTAGAGGATCGATCCCTAGTCAAAATGATCAATCCCTATGCTTTTTTGCTCCATGGAAAAAGGTGAAATTGCATTCATTGAAGGTCTGAAGTATTCTTAAATTTGAATTTTACCCCTAAAAGATTATGTGAGTTTAATTTAACCCAGAATTTGATTTGTCTAATTACTTAAACTCTTAATTTGGAAATTTAATGAGATTTGGGTGATTGCTTCTTAAATAAACTTAATTACATAATGAAACCCTCAATTGTATATTATTTCTTGGTACATAGGTTTTGAATATTTACGTTTAGCTCCTAATCTTGTATGATTGATTCAATGATTGTCTAATGTCCAATTGGCATGAAATTTCGCGTGCTACTTCATTTTGACACTGTTTAACATATGGTTACCATAATTTGGTGATTTAACTTGTTGATTTATTATACTATATGAAATGAATGAAGTACCCCTAAATGTTTAAATGTGATGTTTTCATATTTAATTGAGACTCAATTGCATGTTAGTTACATCAAATGTTATGTGTGATGAATATTAAGAAATTTTAATTTGTTTGTTTTTGTGAAATTTGCGTAATGTGGATCCTGATTCGTCTGGTGTTGTAGGTTGTGTAGTGTTCCTTCGTTGATCATTTTATGTTGTGATCCTCTAGTTGTGTCATGGTTTTGGAAGGGTTTACGCAAGTTTTAGAATTAAGGTTTAACTTTAATGCTATTTATCGTTCGCGGATTGATGGTCAGTCGAGTGGATACATATGCTTCAGGCTTCTGTTGTTGACTTTGTTGGTTCTTGGGAACGTTATTTGTCATTGGTGGAGTTTGCATGTTATAACATTATGAAGCTAGTATTCAGATGGCTCCTTTTGAGGTATTGTTGGTATGAATATGACTCACTAGATTGAAGATAATATTAAGTTGGTTCAAAATGTTTGAAGGTTGCTTTTGATCGACGAAAATCTTACGCAAAATTGAAGTGTCGTGAGGTTAAGTTTACTGTGGATGATCTTTTATTCTTGGAAGTTTTGTCTTGGAAGAAGGTGTTGCATTTTGGATGTAAGGGTAAACTTTGTTTGTGGTTTATAGGTCCGTATAAGGTTTTAGAGCGATTGGTCCTTGAGGATGTTATTTGTTGTTGGTAGTTTTTGCTTATCTGGTCGATTTTGTTTGGGGTAAGTTTTAGTTTTATGAATGTGAGATTGAGCTACAATACTCATGGTTGTTTCCTAAGGGGTATTACGGATTTTGTGAGGGTTTTTAGATTGGGCAGTGGAAATGTAGAGTTTTGAGTTAGGTTTAATGTATTAAGGATCAAGTTTCATTAGTAGTTTACTTCCGATTGTTTCGTGTTGTAAATTTTCGTAATGTCAACAATTGAGTATTGTTTTGGAGAGGTTTTTTACGTAAGTGTAGACTTGATTTGGGTTGTGTTATGTCGAGTGTGGTTGGTACTGCTTTGGGTTTATGGGAGTAAAGAAAAGTGAAAGGTACAATGATTTATTTAAGGTTGTGGTGGAGTATCGATATTGGTGTTATAGAGGTATGGTAATGTGGATTTGTTTGGATTGGTTATGTTGCTTTTGAGAGGATTTTTGTTGTGGAGGAAAGTTGAGATATGGTTCATGAAAAGTGGATTAGATAAGAGGATTTGTGGTTTGTGTTAGGTTATGGCATACTTTGGTTTTGTTGGTTGTCAATTATGTCAATCTTTTGAGTTAGAGTATTTTTATGATGTTAAAATGAGTCAATGTTAATTGGAAAATGTGTTGGTTGCTTGTGTGGTTATTTTTGTGAATGTGATAGTAAGTTGTATCAAAATGTTTGTTATTAGAAAGTATTTGTGGTTTACTTCGCTTGGGGGAATCTCTAAGATTTTGAAAAGTTCTTTGGTGTGTTGTTAGGGTGTTTTCGTAACTTTGGGTAAGACCTTAGTGAATCCTATCTTATGTGGTGGTTTTAGTATTTTCATATGTTCACCAGTTCAATTTTAAGGACGAAATTATTTTTAGGGGTAGAGAGTTGTAACGTCCCTAAATCGGGTCTCGTAGTTCGAGTTGGTTTCATGTCAATTTTTTTATATTCGATAAAAAGAAATAAAGAAAGAAAAATATTAAAATTTTCATTTTTGTTTAATAAATATTTTGTAAAGGTTTTAAGTGGTTTTATATATTTGATTTTAATTTTGGAAGTTAAATTAATTGGTTTGAGGACTACATTGAAAGAATTGGAAATTTGTAATTTTAGTGACCATTTTTTAAATTATCACATTGTCCCAAGTATATGAAGCAATTTTACCAAGGCATATGTTTAGAGTTTCCCCCCCTAAACTTATAGTATTTTAACATCTCATTTTTTACCACAATTCCATCTAAATTCATTTTAATCAAAATTACATTTTCTTAATTACTTGTTTTCATTCATGTGTTATTCATTTTCTTTCATTTTCACAATTTGGTAAATTCTCATAACTTCCTCCATTTTCTCTCATTTTCTCTCAACCTAGCTGATAAATTCCTTTTATTTTCTCTTCTTGATTTCTAAATTCACTCATCTCAATCTTGTTTTTAATTCTCAAGCTTCTATTCGCTTCTTGTTTTTAAAGATTGATCATAAAGGAGTTCCATTGACGATCTCAATTTCAATTCGTTTTCAGCAAGGTAAGGATCTTCTCCTTGGTTTTCTTTCATGCTTCAAGGGCAAGTGATTTTGTGTTAATGATTTGTGGAATTATTTATTTAATTGAAAATATTTCAATTGATTTTCAAAGTTAATTGATATGTTGATTTCTGGAGTTGATTTAAAGGTTTTCTTAATGAAATATGGTGGTTTTTGGAGTGATTATTATCATATTAAATTATTTTTCTATTGGAAATGATTTGGATATTGATTTCTTGAAAATAATGTTAAATTTTGATATTGGTGGGAATTTAAGAATTTAGGTTTGTGAAGGTTGATTTTTTCGGTTTTAATTGGTTTAGATGTTGATATTAGTTATTGATTATCAGTTCTTGTAAAGGAAAAGTGATGCAAATCATATCAGAGGTGTTGGAGAGTTGTTTTGGTATGATTTCTAGTAATTTCGATGTTTTCACTAAGTTTTAGAAACATAAAATTTATCTCTATTTTAAAATATATTGTAATGTGTTATTTTGCTTTTCATGGTCCTTATTGTGTTATTTGTTGGGAAACTTTTATGCTTCGTACTTGGTTAGCATTTAATTAGTATTTGGGAGTATTTTCAGACAACAAGGTGAGTGGCTCTCATTCTTAGAAATGGATATGTTACAAGGTTGAGGTTTGTCTAGTTAATGCATTTGATTAATTATGATATGTTTATGTGATTTGGATAATGATGGTGATGATATTTTTGAGTTATGTTGATTTGTATATGATGACACGTATATCAGAATCGTGAATATGAAATAGGAGTTATTTCGAATTGTGTTCAATGTTTCATATATCTGAATTGGGAAGTGTGAATGTGAAATGTGAATGTGTTCTGTTGCAAATGATGCATATGCTTTTAAAAGCAATTTCCAAAAATCTATATATATTTTGAATTTGTGAGTTGATCATGATCACCAATTTCGATGTTTGTTTAAAGAGAAAGTGTATAATGCGAATGTGTGATTGGACGAGCTAAACTTTCTAATTGTCCATATATGTGGGTGGTCATGTCAAGTATTTGTAAGTGTGTTTCAAAATGTAATGAATCAATATGTGAAAACTATGCATCATTGACAATAACTCTTGGTAAACTTGGATTAATTGGTAACTCACATTTGGTATGAAAGGCATGCATAGGAAATAGTACTTTACGTATTTTTTATAAGTGTGTGTGATTCGTGATTGTATGGGTTTGGTCGATACATTGAGTTTTGCTCTGAGAATATATGGGGTTTGATTGAGCATAGACATTTGCTCTGTAATTCGTGGTTTTAAACCTTGCCAAGGATGGTAATTATGCATGAGTGGTTGTGAATGCCATGACTTAAGTACTTATGTAACATTGGTAAATTCTGAAAATTATGTGCATTTAGAATATGTAATTATTCATTTAAGCATGTCATGATGTTACTTGTATTAAGAGGAAAGGGTATATTAAACATGAGCATATAGGGCTATGCTTCATCTTATCCATGTGCATTGTCTTCGAATGATTATCCTTCACTGGGATTTATTAGCTCACACTCATTGTTAACACTTTTCAGAGTAATTGAAATCTAAGTGTAGCAATGTGGGTGATGTTTGGGACATATGCATATATGTGGTATTGACAACTTTTGATGTATGGACTAGACTTGTAACACTTGCTTTATATTTGAAGATTTATGTTGGTATAATGTGTTGATTTAAGAATGTGTTGAAAACATTTTGATATTTCGATCTAACAAATTAAGTTAAATGAATTTTAAGATTTTCCAAATGATTTTCTAAGTATATTCGATAGAATTATTCGAATATCAAAACATTACTCCAAATCTTTCAAAGATCATTTTTAATCCTTACTCAAAGTGTAAAATTAAGTTTTAAACTTAAAACAATTTCAAAATAATTTTAAAAAGAATTTCGAACCATTTCAAAGACAAAAATTCCAGATTGCTCTGAGGGAACCGATTCCCCCTAAATGGTTCGGCTCCGAGAATTCCAGTATGCTCTGAGGGAACCGATTCCCCCCCAGGGGGTACCGATTCCCCCCTTGTATAACTGTCGAAATATTTGAATTTTACACTTAGGGAACTGATTCCCCCCACGCTCCAAACTGTTTTATTAATTGTTTTCACACTAAAACGGCTATATTATTTTCTCTAATCATCCCCAATGTTCAGAAGTGATTCAAGGTGTATTTAAGCAAGCTTATAAGCCATTGATAAATAACAAGAAACATCAAGCAATTAGAATCAAGAGAGAATCAAAGCGAAAGCATCAAACCTCAAGTTTGAGCATTCTATTTTTCATTCAATATTCATTTTGCTTTCAAGAACACTTTTTGTGCTCAATTGTATTTATTCTTGAGTGTTCTTTCTTTGTTCTATAATTGTGCAAACATATTTGCCTTGTGAGGTTTTTCTTGTAAGTTTGCAAATTTGTATTTCTCTTTGAGAAAAGAGTGTTCTCAAGAATTGGGGTATATTCTTGAGGGAGTTGTAAGGTTTTCTCTTTGGCCTCAAAAGAAAGAACAAATTAGTGAATTTGTTGGAAAATCCTTAGTGTGGATAGCTAAGGTAGTGGACGTAGACTTTGGTTGATAAAGTCGAACCACTCTAAATCGCTATGCAATTTCTTTCAATTTTCTACAAAAGCTTCCACAAAAATTTTTATTGCCAATTCACCCCCCCCTCTTGGCCGATTCAGTCAATCGATTAACTCAACAATTGGCATCAGAGCCTAACTCATTTGAAGGTTTAATCGCCTCTTGAGTCGATTCGGGAAGAGTTATATCGATAATCAAAGTCATCAATGGCCTCCGCTTCAAACTTTGACTCCGGTCTCGATTCGATGCCCGTGAACAAGCCTTATTTCTTCAATGGAGCTAACTATGCCTATTGGAAGAATAGAATGATGTACTTCATTCATGCAAGTGAATTGGGAGCATGGAAAGCTGTAGAAGAAGGATACATCAAACCTCTCACTCATCCAAGGTTGTGGAGTGAAGGAGAGATAAGAATGTTCCAGCTCAACTCCAAAGCCATCCATATCATTTTTTGTGCTCTTGGACCAGATGAATACGGAAGAGTTTCATCGTGTACAACCGCCAAAGAAATATGGGACAAACTTCAAGTCACTCATGAAGGTACCGATGAGGTAATGAAATCTAAAATTAGTATTCTAACACATAGCTATGAAAATTTTAGGATGAAACCAAATGAAGATATCAAAGCTATGAAGGATAGATTTTCAACGATTTTCAATGGTCTCAAATCATATGGAGTGATCATTTCAAATGAAAAGCTTGTGAGGAAGTTAGTCTACTCCCTCCCAAAATTGTGGCAATCAAAGAAGACGGCAATCATCGAGTCTAAGGACTTAACGTCCTTAACTCTTGAAGAGCTAATTGGGTCACTCCTCACTCATGAAATGATGCTCGAAGATGAGGTGGACCTCGACAAGATTGACGAGACACCAAAGGAGAAGGAGAAGAAGAAAAACATTGGAGTTGCTCTCAAATCCACAAAAGATGAGAGTGATTCGAATAACGATGACAAGGAAATGGCATTGTTTGCCAAACGGTTCAGAAAAATGATGAGACCTTATCCAGGAAGAAAATTCAAATGAAATGAAGGCCTAAAAAATGAACCGAAAGAGAATGACCCAATCATTTGCTACGAATGCAAAAAGCCAGGGCATGTCAAATATGATTGCCCACAATTGAAGAAAAAGGGTCAATCAAAGAAAAAGCACAGGGCTCATGTGGCTAGATGGAGCGATGAAGAAAGTTTCGATGAAGAGGAACTAGAAGTAGCTAACTTGTTCCTGATGGCATTTGGGGAAGATTCTAAGGTAACCTCTAACTCATCCGATTTTGATGATTTATCCTATGGTGAGTTATTAGAGGAATATAATGGGTTGGCTTCGGATTATGAGAAATTATTTTTAAAATATAAAAATGATGTTTCAAAATTGAAAAATGAAAACAAACTCATATCCAAAACCAACAACGATCTTGAAAGTAAAATCAAAGATTTGCAAATCAAACTAGAAGAGTTTGAAAAGAAAAATTTAGATTTGCAAAATTTACTTTCAAAGATCAATGATGATCATCAAAAGAAAATTGATGATCTTAAAACTTCTTTTGATAAAGTTGGAACAAAACATTTTGAAAAAGGTGGAATTTCAAAATCCAACTTTGTTTGAAAAAGTTTTAGAAACTACAATCATAGAGGTCCCTAAAGAACCTCTAATAGAAAAATCATTAAAAGTATGTGGGTTCCTAAAGAACTCATTACTACTAAAGATAAAAATATCCTACACAAATGGATACCTAAGGGGACTAGGATTTTGGAAACTAATGAATATGGACCCAAAAGAATTTGGGTACCAAAAATCAAAAATTAATCTATGTTTGTAGGGAAATGAGCATTGCTACAAGGCACGGGAAACAAATTCAAATTCATGGTACCTTGATAGTGGATGCTCAAGACACATGACCGGAGACAAAAGCCGGTTCATTGAGCTTAACGCCAAAAATGGAGGAGAAGTGACTTTTGGAGACAATTCAAAAGGTCACATTGAAGGTATTGGTACAATAGGTAATACCTCTTCCATGCAAATTAAAAATGTTTTATATGTGAATGGATTAAAGCATAATCTATTGAGTATTAGTCAATTATGCGATAAAGGATTCAATGTCTTATTTGAAATTAATGGTTGTAAAGTCATTGAGATTGCATCTAATCGGATTATGCTTGTTGGTCATAGAATAGGAAACATATACATGGTGCATTTAGATTCTTTTGATATGACTAATTTATGCCTAGTTGCTAAGGATGAACATGATAGTTGGTTATGGCATAGGAGACTAGGACATGCTAGTATGAGTGTTTTGCAATGGTTAATTCAAGGAGACCTATTAAGAGGGTTGCCTAAGCTTAAATATGATAATGATAAAATCTGTTATGCTTGTGCTAAAGGAAAACAAAAGCGAGTATCTTTTAAATCCATTAATGATGTATCAACTAGTAGAGTTTTACAATTGATCTATTTAGATCTTTTTGGGCCAACTAGAACTACTAGCTTGGGTGGAAAACAATATGCATTTGTCTTGGTAGATGACTATTCTATATATACTTGGGTTCTATTTTTAAGTACTAAAGATGAAGCATTAGAACAATTCATCACGTTTTCAAAAGTAATCCAAAATGAAAAAGGTTACTCTATAACTAGTGTTAGGAGTGACCATGGAACTGAATTTGAAAATCTTGGATTTACTGAATTTTGTAACTCTAACGGTATTAGCCATAATTTTTCAGCACCTAGAACCCCTCAACAAAATGGAGTTGTTGAGAGGAAAAATCGAACTTTAGAAGAAATGGCTAGAACCATGCTTTGTGAAAATAATTTGCCAAAATTTTTTGGGCGGAAGCCACAAATATCGCTTGTTATGTTCTAAATCGAGTAATGATTAGGCCAATTTTAAAGAAAACTCCATATGAAATTTTCAAAAATAAAAAGCCTAACATTAGTTATTTTCATCCTTTTGGATGTAAATGTTTTGTTTTAAACAACGGTAAAGAAAACCTTGGCAAATTTGATGCTAAAAGTGATGAAGGAATTTTTCTGGGTTATTCCTTAAATTCTAAAGCCTATCGTGTATTTAATAAAAGAACTTTAGTTGTAGAAGATTCTATACATGTTGTTTTCGATGATAATCCCCTTCCGAGGAATGATTCTTGTGTGAATGATGATGTAGGTGTTATAAATACAACTGACGTTAGACATGACGTTGGAGAACCATCATCAAAGGAAGAAGCGAAAAATGAGGAAACTCATGATCCTCTTGAGAGTCCAACCATTGAAGAAAGGGAAGTATCTTATCCAAGATAGTACAACTATGTCAAGGATGGTGAAATTATAGGTGATCCATCCAAAGGGGTAACAACTCAATCTTCTCTAAGAAATATTTGTAATTATGTTGCATTTATCTCATGCATATAGCCTAAGAATATTAAAGAAGCATTAAATGATGAACATTGGATTATGGCTATGCAAGAAGAGTTAAATCAATTTGAGATAAGTAAAGTATGGATATTAGTTGAAAGGCCTAGTAATAAATCTATTGTAAGTACAAGATGAGTATTTAGGAATAAGCTCGATGAGAGTGGTAATATAGTGAGAAACAAGGCTAGACTTGTTGCTCAAGGGTATACTCAAGAAGAGGGCATAGACTATGATGAAACATACGCTCCCGTAGCTAGGATGGAAGCAATTAGAATGTTATTAGAATTTGCATGTTTCAATGAATTTAAATTATATCAAATGGATGTTAAAAGTGCATTTTAAAATGGTTTTATAAAAGAAGAAGTGTATGTGGAACAACCTCCAGGTTTTGAAGATTCAAATTTTTCGGATCATGTTTTAAAATTGACAAAAGCCCTTTATGGTTTAAAGCAAGCTCTTAGAGCTTGGTATTAAAGATTGTCAAATTTTTTAATTGAAAAAGGTTTTTCAAAAGGGAAGGTTGACACTACATTGTTTTTGAAGAATAAAGGTAAAGATTTATTAGTAGTTCAAATTTATGTTGATGATATAATATTTGGTTCTACTAATGATGTTCTTTACCAAGCATTTTCTAAGCTAATGCAAAGTGAGTTTGAGATGAGCATGTTGGGGGAGCTCTCATTTTTCTTGAGACTCCAAATCAAGCAAAGAAAAGATGGCATCTTCATCAATCAAGCTAAGTACGTCAAAGATATGCTCAAGAAGTTTGGACTGGAAAATGAGAAACCTCATGACACTCCAATGAGCTCTTCAATAAAGCTTGACTTAGATGAAGGAGGTAAATGTGTAGATGTTAAATTATATAGGTCAATGATTGGATCTCTACTTTATCTAACTGCAAGTAGACCAGACATTATGTTTAGTGTTTGCTTATGTGCTAGATTTCAATCATGTCCTAAGGAATCACATTTACTAGCTGTTAAGAGAATCTTTAGATACCTTAAGGACACTCTTAGTTTAGGAGTTTGGTATCCTAGATACTCTAGCTTTAGCTTGCATGTTTTTCCTGATGCGAATTATGGAGGATGTAAATTAGATAGGAAAAGCACCTCCGGTACTTGCCAATTCCTTGGAAATATCCTAATTTCATGGTTTTCAAAGAAACAAAATTGTGTTGCATTATCTACCACTGAAGCCGAATACATTTCAGCTGGTAGTTATTGTGCACAAGTTTTATGGATGAAACAACAACTTTTTGATTATGGAATTGAAGTAGGTACCATTCCTATCAAGTGTGACAATACTAGTGCTATTTGTCTCACTAAAGATCCCATGAAACACTCTAGAACTAAGCACATTGAAATAAGACATCACTTTATTAGAGACCATGTCACTAAGGAAGATGTAGTTATAGAATTTGTTGATACTTTGCACCAATTAGCGGATATCTTTACAAAACCTTTAGACAAGGAACGATTTTGGACACTTAGGAGAGAATTAGGTTTGACCAATCTATCTTCACTGAGTGTTTAAAATAATTTTAGCACTTTTAATAATAAATAAAAATGCTTATAATAGTAATTTTTTATTGCATTCATTGCTATTAGTTATGGGGAGTTTATGATTCTTGATGAAAAATTAATTTTATGTTCAAATATCGTTTAAAGATTAATTGAATTGTTTGAACATGATTAATTTTCAATATATGAGTTGCCAATACCACTAGAGGAAACTAATTTAGCATTTTGGGTGTTTAAAATCGGATTTTAGCATTTTTGGTGCAGAGGGAATCGATCCCCCCTGAGGGAACCGATTCCCCCTTTGAAGGGGAACCGATTCCCCCCACAGAGGAATCGATACCCCCTGGGGTTCTGGTTAAACACGGGGAGAACCCTTATTTTTTTCAAAACCCTATATTTTCTTCCTTGCCGCCAAACTCTCTCCCTATCTCTATTCTTGCCTCAAATAATCGATTTTAATCAGAATTCACTTTAAATATCATCTCCTAAACTTGCAATCATCATTAAAATCGTGCAAACAACATCAAAATCCACTCAATCTCATCCTTCAAGGTAAAATTTTCTAAACTCCCTATTTTATTGATTTTGAACATAGGTCTTGTTTTAATTAGTTCTAGGATGAACTTTAGATCGGGCATTGATTGTTTAGTGATTAGAAACTAGATATTACAACCAATTTCATCAAAAACACAAGAATTTTCCAAATTTTTAAAATTTTCTAAATAAAAAAAAATGTCAATTTTCAAATTATTGTGTTTTGATTAAATTATGTTGTTGTTATGAAAACTATACATATATTGTTTCTCAAAACCATATTTTTCAAAAGTTTTATCAAAAAAAAACTTTGCCCATTAGGATTGATTTAGAGAACCTTGAAATATTGAGGACTCAATTGAGTTTTGGGATTGATTAAATTGCATACATGTGTTTTCTAAATTACAGGTTATCAATTCTATTCCGATTTCCTAAACCATGTCAAATCCTAAACGTGCTAGGTCATCATCTAGTCGCTCACACCGTCAACCAAATCCACCTCTAAATCCTCCTCCTATTCCAATTTCTAATCCTAATCCCATTGATCCTAATTTGACTATCCAAAATTCGTGTTTCAATGATCGTGGTCCTAGAAATCATCGTTTTTGGTATTATCAATATTTCTACTCTCATAAAATCCGAGAAGAACGTATTCCTTCTCGTCAAGCTATGTTAGCTATCAATTTTAAATATCTTCCTCTTTTACAAGAGTGGAAATTTGATAAACTCTTTGACCTTGAACCCATCGTTTACCATCAACTTGTTCGTATTTTCTATTCTAATGCCATTTGTGTTAAAAACCAAACTGAAACCGAAACCATAGGAATTTGTTCCTACCTCCTAGGATAATTCTTATATATTGACTCGGCTTACATAGTCAATACATTCAGACTAGATAATGATGGTATTTGAAATGAAAAATAGGTTTTAGGATCTCGTTATAAAAGAAGGGATAGTGCAAGTGTCTTAGACCTTCATGAACGTTTTCTTCATCTAATGATTTCTTGGTGGTTTCGACCATCTGGAGGTCGTTATTCTACTCTTAGAGCCTTATATCTTTGGTGGTTACATTGTTTCGAAAACAATATTAAAATTAACCTACCTCAGATTATTTTTGCTGAAATTGTTGAAACCGTAAATCTTGTTCCTAACAAGAAACTCTATTCATCTCTTGTTTACGGTTGCATTTTGAGTAATCTGTTTTCCAAAGCTGGGCTTAGAGTCGGTCTAGATGCTATTTTTCCCCTTAAGAAACAAATTAACCTTCTTTCCTTAACGAGAGCGGGATGGATTAAGGATAAGGAAACCGGTGAATGGGTTCGATCTTCTGCAAATACCCCGGGAGCTAGTTCTTCACAAGCTCCACCCGAAGCTGACGAAGATCTCGAGCTCGAGCAATTAATGCGAGACATCGATGAAGCTGAAGATGAGCATGAGCAGCCCGAGGAACAGCCCGAAGAGCAAGCACAACAAATGCATCAAATGCCTCCATATTTCCAATCCTTTATTGAGACATTCGATTTTCGATACGCTACCATGGATTCACGCTTTTCTTCTATAGAGTCCCACTTATCTACAATCGGAGCTCAACAATTAGAAATTCTTCGGGAGATGCGTGCAAACAATGAAGCAACCAACGCGCATATTAATGACCTCACTAACGAAATGGCCGCTATGCGAGCTCGTTTTCCTCCTCCTGATCCTGATATGTGATTCTATATTTTACTTTGAACTCCAAACTTATTGTTTTAACATTTTGAATATTTTGGAATGTTTCAATTTGTTGATTGATTGACTTTGAATTTGTTTGGATTTATGAAAGGTTAGAAATTATCTATTTGGTGTGATTAAATTTATTCATTATTGCATCATTTACTTCATGATTAGATATAAGACCAATTTTTCCATTTCACATTAATTATGAATATTGATTATGAAACTAATGGCTAACGTTTCTCTTGCTTGTGATCTTAGCAGCTTATATTATATATAATCAATTAGCTAAATGATTTCAAAACCTTGTTTAAATTCTTTAAAATGTCTTTTTGATTTAACAAAAAGGGGGAGAAGTGTTAAATGTGTTTTTAAATGATAAATGGGAGAAGAGTTAAAGTAAGGGGGAGTAATTTCAAAACTTGATTTCAAAATCTTAAAATTACTAAAATGTTTTGTTATATCAAAAATGGGGAGATTGTTGAAAACATTTTGATATTTCGATATAACAAATTAAGTTAAATGAATTTTAAGATTTTCCAAATGATTTTCTAAGTATATTCGATAGAATTATTCGAATATCAAAACATTACTCCAAATCTTTCAAAGATCATTTTTAATCCTTACTCAAAGTGTAAAATTAAGTTTTAAACTTAAAACAATTTCAAAATAATTTTACAAAGTATTTCGAACCATTTCAAAGCCAAAAATTCCAGATTGCTCAGAGGGAACCGATTCCCCCCAAGGGGGTATCAATTCCCCCTGAATGATTTGGCTCCGAGAAATCCAGTATGCTCAGAGGGAACCGATTCCCCCCAGGGGGTACTGATTCCCCCCTTGTATAATAGTCAAAATATTTGAATTTTATACTTAGGGAACCGATTCCCCATAGGGGGTACCGATTCCCTCACGCTCCAACTGTTTTATTAATTGTTTTCACACTAAAACGGCTATATTATTTTCTTTAATCATCCCCAACGTTCAGAAGTGATTCAAGGTGTATTTAAGCAAGCTTAAAAGCCATTGATCAATAACAAGAAACATCAAGCAATTAGAATCAAGAGAGAATCAAAGAGAAAGCATCAAACCTCAAGTTTGAGCATTTCAAGCCTATTTTTCATTCAATATTCATTTTGCTTTCAAGAACACTTTTTGTGCTCAATTGTATTTATTCTTGAGTGTTCTTTCTTTGTTCTAGAATTGTGCAAACATATTTGCCTTGTGAGGTTTTTCTTGTAAGTTTGTAAATTTGTATTTCTCTTTGAGGAAAGAGTGTTCTCAAGAATTGGGGTATATTCTTGAGGGAGTTGTAAGGTTATCTCTTTGGCCTCAAAAGAAAAAACAAATTAGTGAATTTGTTGGAAAATCCTTAGTGTGGATAGCTAAGGTAGTGGACGTAGACTCTGGTTGATAAAGTCGAACCACTCTAAATCGCTGTGCAATTTCTTCCAAATTTCTGCAAAAGCTTCCACAAAAATTTTTAGTGCCAATTCACCCCCCTCTTGGCCGATTCAGTCAATCAATTAACTCAACAGAATGTTGTGCGAGAACTTGTATAACCAAAGCATGTGAATTATCAAATGTTAATTTAGGCCTTAAAGAATTATTTGGAGTGCGTAGGCAAGCATGACATAGTAAACTAAACATGTTAGAGTATTCGGTTGCATGAAACAACCTTAAATGCCAAAAATGATTAGGTGACTTGTACTTGAAATGAAATTTTATGCAATTGATTAATTTTGGTGTCCATTCCTTCATTAATATGTTAACTTGTGTTATAAAGCATGTTATACCTTTGTTTTAACATGTATGAAGTGGTTGAATAATGTCCAATCATGTTCCTAGTTTATGATTACTTTTATGTGGGTGATTAGTTGACCAAATATGCATGTTGTTGTTAAATCTGCAAATTTTTAGAAAAAAAAATTGATCCCTTAGGAGAAATGATCAACCCTCAATTATATGTTATTGTTTGGTACATAAGTTTTGTATATTTATTTTTAGGTCCCTAATCTTGTATGATCGATTGAGTAATTTTTTTGATGTTCGATTGGTATGAAATTTTGTGTGCTACTTCCTTATGACAATGTTTAACGTGTGGTAATCTTAATTTGGTGGTTCAACTTTTTTGATTTATTATATGATGTGAAATAACCAAAATAACCATAAATGTTTAAATGTAATTAATTGAGATTCAATTGCATGTCTGTTACATTGAATGTTGTGTGTGATGAATATTAAGAATTTTTTTTGCTTTCCTGAAATGTGCATAATGTGTATCCTGATTCGTCTAATACAATTCGAACCTAATGTATGCTCAGGTATCCGACTCAGACTTTTGGACCATGTATGGGGCATTACATATAATATTATACATGGATGTTTTATAAATCATCGGGTAGAACTTAAGATAAGTCTACCCTGTTTATATTGGCATGACATTTATGTCATTTATCATATGTTTGACATATTATAAATATGTCAAAGGTTGAATATAAAATGCATTGATCAATGGTTATTAAACGTGATGTTTATCATTAATATATATGATGTTTATTACGAATGTTATTTCAGGTATGAACTGCCTAATACTAAATTATATCAATATACTTTGCCACGTATGGAATAAAAATAAACTATATGCCAAAGTAAGTCATTGAAGGACAGGGTATAGTTGGCATGCCATACAATCTAGCAGCAGGGCTACATATTCGGATTAACACTAGCATGTATACCCAAGACACTTAGTGCATGTCTTTGATTTCGCACTAGAGTGTATACCCAATACACGTAGTGAGGGTGGTGGGCCTGACCTTACGTGATAACACTTCAATGCATATTTGACTCTAGTACCTAGGATGTTCATAGGTATATGTTTGGGCTATGGTTTATGGGTTAATAAATGATAAACATGTGAATACCTTATGAGTGTATGGAATAAATGGAAAGTAAATTTGTAATATGTGTTTATATGGTTTATATCGTGTTGATATTAGTAGCATGATTGAAAATACATGTATATTGGTAAGAAATGTATTGAAACTTGGTATTGTTTACATTTATGTGTTGCATTGCCTTGAAGATTTCTATGACTATCTCACAAAGTGTATTCATAGCGAGTGATTATTTTCAACCGTAGGTAAAAGATATCGAGAGCAGTAAGAAGCTAAACTTTGCATCAATCAACAAGGAATATTTACAGGTATCAGTAATGACATCGTATCGTGTTCTAAAGTTTTTAGCTTGGCATCAATAAGGATAATTAATGTGACATCCTTAACTCATAGTAGTGCATGATTACAGGTTAAGGGTGTTACATTTATTGGTATAAGAACTATAGGTGTAGCCGACTCTATGACTAAACCAAGATTGTTTTGAGTCAAAAAATGTATACATGCCACTATGATGTCATTGTTACTGATCTAGTGATTGTATGGCTTTGATTGATTCCACTTCTTACTTATAAAGGTCAATAAATGTGGTGTATGTATAAGATGTGTGTAAATGAGGGTTTAAAGTAAGTGGTCGAGTAGGAGGTTTAAAAATAATCTAATAATAATAGTAATGCAGTTAGCCATAATTCTCATGTTTAGTCCAATTAAGATGATGCATTAACACAGTTGAAACTGTCAATGTAAGTTTAAGGAAGCCCTCGTTCATAAATAAGTATATTATAGATTAAAGAATGGAACATTCTAATAGAATTTGTAACACCCATAACCCGTATAGTTATACCTATATAGATTATAGATGTTATCTGAATTTCTAAAACCATTTTAACGATTCAAAAGCAATTTAAAATTTATTTTCTTTAAAATGATAATTGATATTATAAAAATATCATTCCATATAATTTATATTTTATTATGACAAATTTAATTCAAAAGATTTTTTTTATGAATAGAACCCGTGAACAGTGACGATTAACAGTAGGGGAATCGGTTCCCTGTTGAGGGGAATCGGTACCCCAAAATCATTATGGAAATTTTGCTTAAAAATGTGGTTACTGTAAAATTCATAAAAATTCAATATCGGTTTCCTGTTGGGGGAAATCAGTAAGGGAACAGTAATTGCTACAGTAACTTCCGAAAATACGTATAAATTCATAAAAATTAACCTTTCATCACTATAAAAAATTCCAAAATTTATTCAATAAATAAATTGAACATTTTTAAATTACATGCCACTATCTAAAATCAAATTCCATCGTAGGAGGTCTTACTGATATTGAAATATACCTCTCGATGCTTGATGTCACTTTGAACTCTCTATTCTTCTACGGGCTTTTTACCTACGCGTGAAAATCAGCACACGCTAAGTATATACTTAGTGAGGCAATTAAAATAATAAATAGTGCAATAAAATTCATGCATGAATTTAGATTCAAATCCAATGCCATAAAACCATGCTATTAGCATATTCATAATTTTACCATGATCAAAATACCATAACTGGGGTTCGACGGTTAATAATAGTGTCTAGTGCTTGTAATAACAATCCCCGATCTTGAACAGGCATATCCTGTTGATTCAGATTAGACAGCTCTACATTCGGCTGAGCATTGGGTGGATTCTGATTCACCTCATTACTCCCACTCTGTACAAGAGTAACATGCTCGCCTGCCCTACTCGATTCTTGATAATCTAACATCTGAACACAGTCAAAATCATCGTCCATTAGTAAAGAGTAACTTTACTCCTAATAAGCATTTGCACAATTCCAAACTAAATTTCTCTGATCCAAAATATTAAAATAATATTTCCAACCATTTTATAACATCCTTCAAATTTTTTTATAATTCCAATTCGATCGGAATTACCGATTCCTTATCGGACTTTAACCCTTTCTAATTTTTCTTTACTAAAATTCCAAATCCATAAATGTGATTTCTATAAAACCCCACTCTCAAGAGTAAACCATATATTTATGGAATAAAATTCTTTTTAGGAAATTATCACTTAATTCCCTAAACGTTTTTCCCAAATTTCTACTTTGACCATCAAACTTTTAAAATTTGCATTTTGGTCATTGTCTAAATTTTTGGGGTATTACAGAATTGATCCTAAGTGACATGTGAACGACTAACCCTTTAGGATAGTGTGTGAGGGTGAATCTTATTTGTAGACAATAACTATCTATTAAAGATTCAAAGTGTTAAGTTTTAATGGACTTGATAGAATTTCATTTTGAAGGTAATTTTTAGAATAGATTAGTTACCCCTACCATGTCAAAATTAATTATCGTTTAAAGCGATTTATTTTAAAGAATTCGAAAAGTTTTGAGATATTAGTGACAAAGAAAATAATGAATATATTTTCTAATATGATTTTAACAGTAACTGTTGTGAAGTTATTACTATAGGGTTATCAAGCCTTCTTAGTAAATGAGGTTGATACTCAAACTTTCATAGTTAAGTTGGATGATATCCAACTATTAGAGATTATCTAAATGTGTATCCACAAGAATTAACTAGATTACCTCTAGATTGAATTGTTAACAGGTATTGTGTTTATTTCTATAGCTCTGTATCGAATGGTTCCAACTGAGCTCATAGAATTAAAGGCATAGTTAGTAGAATTGTTATGGTAAGGGATTTACAAGAGAAAGCATTTCATCTAGGACACAAGAGTGTTATTTGAGAAAAATAAAGACGAGTTTATGCAATTATGCATGGATTATTGTCAGTTAAATAATGTAACCGAGTATAACAAGTATCCTCTTTCGAGGATTGATGATCTTTTGACCAGTTAAAATCTACATTAGTGTTTCTCAATATTAAACTTTGACTTGGATGCTATTAGTTACATATTAAAGAAGAATATCATCTTAAGACATTTTTCAAAATTTGGTATGAACAATAAGAGTTTCGGTAATGTCGTTTGGTTTAACAAATGTTCCTACGACATTTATGGATTTGATATAATAATTATTTCAGTTTTACATAGATTAATTGATGGTAGTGTTCATTGATGATATTTTGATATATATTAAGACCAAGGAAGATCATGATGCATTTCTTTGTATAGCTCTTCCAACTCTTCGGGAGAAAAGTTGTATGCTAAGTTGACAAAGTGCAAATGCTAGTTGTTTAAGCTTGTATTCTCTGGCCATGCGATCTGAACTAAGGGGATAAGAATATATATCAAGGAAACACGAGTCATATTCGAATGATAAAGTCCAAGGAATATTTTCTAATTTCAAAGTTTCTTGGGACTTGCTGGTTACTATAAAAGGTTTGTGAAGAACTTCTCGATTATTGTATTTCCTCTGACCAAGCTATTAAGAGAAGACGTGATATTCATTTGGACTAATCAGTGCCAATAAAACTTTGGGATGTTAAAATAAATATTGACTACAAGATACTTCGGTTATGAGAGTTTTGAATATGTGTTTGTCTTTAAAGAAAAGTGGTGTTTTGGTTGTAGAATTAAGGTTAAAGCCTATGTTGCTAGATCAAGTAAACGATATTCAAACAAAATATGAAAATTGTTGCACTTGTCAGAGTTAGAACTGTTAGAGTACGCCCAAAGACCAATCATATGATGATTGTAATAATATATTTATTTATTGATTTTGTTGAATAAAGGCATTGCCATAGTTATTTTCAGCTATGTGTTTGTGTTTAACATAAACTGAAAGATAATAAAGTCCATATAATAATATTATTAAAAGATCCATAGTCAAGTATTATAATGGGCACGAACAATAATAATACGTTTAAGACTAACATGTTATTGATTGATGAAAAGGAGTTGTCATTGACATAGAAATGTCGGACTTGATACATGATTATATTGTTAGAGAACAATGTCTTGGATTGACCCATCATGAGCATATGTCTTGGATTATTATGTAACGATCATAACATTGCTCATGGTGATGACTATATGTAAGATCCTCAGACTTGAGATCAATGTCATCCCAACATATATTGTTGTATGTTTTGATATAGTTAAACATGCTCCGTAATTGGTTGCACTATAAAGACTGTTATTGAATATATTTTGATATATGTAGTGGGGTGTATATGGTTAAGATAGGAATTGTCCTTCCTATATAATAGGAAATATATCATAGGCCACTTTATTGAGTGAGACTAGAAATGCATGGCCATGCTCGAATAAGTTGATATGTGATATCATATTCGTTAATTATAGTCTACTCTAGATATCAAGAAACAATAGATGGGCTATACAAGAGTTAATCACGAAGATGATATGGCGAATCCTAATTTATTGTAACTTAGTTGACAATGATATATTGCTAGATGTCACTCGTTGTATGTAATATTAGAATTGTTCTAATAATTACTACTAACATTACAAGAACCTACACGGTCACACCCTAGGATTGAAATGAGAAAAAATGTACAATTTGTTGTATGTTATTAAAATATAACTAGAGTTATGATATGTATATTTGATATACATATGTTTTTAATTATCCCAAATATAGTAAATAAGCATTAAAAGAATGTCATCTAGATTACAACTCTTTTAATTGGTATATATAATTTGGAATAATTAAATAAGTTTTTAAATAAACATTAAAGATTATAAGTCTTTAATGTATATTTAATTGAATTAATTAAATAATATTTTTTTATTAATTCAAAATAACTTTGAAAACCCTAAGATGTTATGGTAATAGATATAAAAGAGTGTGTTAGGTCTAGAAGTTGTTTTTAACACACACATAAACCTTCAACCGTTTTCTCTCAAAATAGTTTTGGGGAAAACAAATATTGCTCTCAATCGGGTGAACTTAGTATAGGCCGAGATGTGATTTCGTGGAGGCTTACGATTCGAACCGGTCTACACCACCAGTATTCACTATTGTTCTTGTTGTTTTTCAAGGAACCCACTGTAAGTATTCGTATCCCTTTCTCCCAATTTTAGTTTTACGTACTTGGATTGCTGGTGAGACCGTCGAGTCTTGTTTCTGCTGCGCCGTGGGGCGTGTCAATGGTCCCAACAGTGGTATCAGAGCCAATTGTACGATCCAAATTCGGGTAAAATTATTGGATGATGCGATATGTATGAGATGCATGTTCTAGTTTTATCAATTCCGGTAAATATGTTGCTATCATTATTCGAATCGATAACCGTAACGATTAATATGTTAATTTGTTAATAAATTTTTTAATCGATTTGTTTGTACAAGGATTTTACAAAATCCATATGTCAATCGTTGACATGATGATCCGTGGGAGTGCGATAGCAGATCGCGTTTGGCAGTGGAACAATGGTTGTTCCGATGCAAAAAACCTTCGGGATTGAAAATCCCAATTATCAAATCGTGAGGTTTTTCTATAGAAACGTAAGTACTATTTTTGAAAAAAATCCCACCAGCCGTACAAATTGAAGGCCAATATTAATTTTTTTAACAAAGGCGTAAGAACGCGTATATATATATATATATGATATGTTTGTTTTGCACGGTGTTTGACATGCATAGTTATAACCCTTGTTCACTTTATAATGGTTTAATTTGAAATACGGTCTGCGGGCCATGCCTTTCTATATCTCTGTTGTATTTCTCTTCTCATCTTACTCCCTCGTATGTGAAACTAGTTTATTTTAAAATTGTAAACCTATGAAGGTCCACAAGGAGCAGAAGAATGGCGAGAAGATACCTAGAGAGCAGTCTTAGGCTTTAGGGTTCTTGATTCTCCCATTGGCTTGGGATAAGACACCTTAGTCATTATTTTGGGTTATAACCTTTGCATCTTATTTATTGATATATTTGTTACGTATGCAATGCATCAAATGATAAAATAAGAATGATTATTGATGAGATCAATAAGGGCATAATATTAAAACGAACAATGATGAGATAATTACGCAAATCCCTCTTTATAATCTAAGTAAACTTAACTTAACCATCCAATATTTACCCTCGTTAAGGCTTCGATCGATATTGTGTGGGCTTTGCCAAAGCATTGGCACATAAATCTATCTTGGTTAAACGCGAAGAATAAGCAAGTGATATTCACCGGTTGGAATATTGGTAATAACCTAGCTAGGTTATTCTAATAGGATTAGAAACCTAGAGGTTAAATATTTGGATAAGTCATGAGATGGCTTGAAGAAAAGTTGTTCACCAAAATGTGGAGTTACATGAGATGTAACTAGTAAAGTGTTACTTACCTAAATAATCACTATCCTAAAAGAAAAGCCAAAGCTGATTTAGGAAATAGATGTATTATGGATCCTCACCCACTAGAAAAATTTTCGTTGAATTTTTCCGAAATTAAAACAAAGAGGGTTTTTAATTTTGAATAAAATAGTGGGAGTAATTTGTAAATAAAGTCTTATTTATAAATTTTAATTCCGTAAATTTACATACTTTAATATTTCAATTGTTGTAGATTTAATGGCAAAATCATTGCGATCACTCCTTGAGAAGGATAAACTTAATGGCATAAACTTCCTTGACTGGTTTCGTAATTTGAGAATTGTTCTCAAACAGGAAATGAAGTAATATGTCATTGAGGAACATGTTCCTGATGAACCGACAGCTAATGCTTCAAGATCTGAAAAAGACAAATTAAACAAAAATATGGATGATATTTAGATGTTGGATGTCTAATGCTTGCCACCATGACTCCTGAGCTTCAGAAGCAACATGAGGACATAGTTGCATATGAGATGATTATCTCAATGAAATATATGAAGGGAAAGCACGTCAAGAGAGATATGGGACCTTTAAAGCTCTATTTCAATGCAAAATGGCAGAGGGAACTCCTGTAGGAGCTCATGTCATCAAGATGATGGGATACATCCAAACGTTGGAAAAGCTGGGATTTCCTCTCAAAGATGAATTACTACCGATGTTATCCTGCAATTGTTTCCAGATAGCTTTAGCCAATTTGTCCTTAATTTCAACATGAATAAAATTAAAAAGTCTTTACCACATTTACTTGGCATGTTACGAACTGCTGAAAGTAACATGAAAAAGGTTGGACCTAAGACCATTCTGATGGTCTACAAGGACAAAGGAAAGGGAAAGAAAAAGGTAGTGACAAAGTCTAAGGGAAATGGTAAGACCAGACCAAAAGGGAAATATGCATTGAAACCCAAAGGGGGAGTTAGCAAGGAAGAAAAATGTTTCCATTGCGATAAGACCAGACACTAGAATAGAAGCTTCCATGTTCACCTTGTAGAGGTTAAAAAGGCAAAAGCAAAAGCAAACGGAACGTTTGTTTTAGGTATTTATGTTATTGATGTTAATTTATCAACATCTACTTCTTGGGTATTAGATATCGGTTATGGTTCTCATATTTGTACTTCTGTACAGGGACTGTAAAAGAGAAGGAATCTGGCTAAAGTAGACGTGGACCTACGAGTGGGAAATGGAGCAAGAGTTCCTACATTAGTTATAGGGACATATGTTTTATCATTGCCTACTGGACTTGATTTAAATTTAGAGGATTGTTATTATGTTCCTAGTTTGACTAACAACATTATTTCTAGTTCTTGTTTTGACAAGAATGGTTTCGAGATTATTATTAAGAATAATTGTTGTTCTTTTTATCTTAATAGTGTTTTTTATGGTTCGACACAATTGGTTAATGGTCTCTATATTTTGGATCAAGAAAACACCATTTATAACATAAATACTAAGAGATCAAAAACAAATGACTCGAATCAAACTTATATTTGGCATTGTCGTTTAGGCCATTTAAGTGAGAAACACATATCAAAACTCCATAAAGATGGATTTTTAGATTAATTTGTTTTCAAACAATAAGATGTATGCGAATCTTGCTTGTTGGAAAAATGACTATAGCTCATTTTAATAGTAAAGGTGAGCGAGCAAGTGATTTATCAGGGTTAATACAAAGTGATGTATGTGGACCAATGAATACACAAGCCAGAGGTGGATTCCATTACTTCATTACTTTCACCGATGACTTTAGTCGGTATGGGTATATTTATCTTATGCGCCATAAATCTAAAGCCCTTGAAAAGTTTAAGGAATTTAAAAATGAAGAACAAAATCAACTAGGGAAGAGTATTAAGGCTCTTCGATCAGATTGAGGTGGATAATACTTAAGCATAGAGTTTGATGAACTCCTAAAATAATGTGGAATTGTCTCACAGCTTACACTACCTGGTACACCACGGTGGAATGGAGTTTCTAAAAGAAGGACTCGAACATTATTAGACATGGTTTGATCGATGATGAGTCATAGTGATCTTCTGACTTCTTTTTGGGGACATGCACTTGAAACAACCGCTTTCACACTAAATTGTGTTCCATCTAAATTGGTTCAAAAGACACCATACGAGATATGGACTGGGAAATGTCCCAGTATGTATTTTATGAAGATTTAGGGTTGTAAAACTTATATAAAACATCATATGTCTACAAAGCTTGAACCTAAATCTCATAAGTGTATATTTGTTGGATATCCTAAAGAAACTAAGGGATATTATTTCTTCAACTTTAACGAGAACAAATTGTTTATTGCTCGAACAAGAGTTTTTCTTGAAAGAGAATTTCTCTCAAATAAAGGGAAGTGTAGAAATATTGAACTTGGAGAAGTTCAAGAACAACAGATAAATGAACCTAAAGTTGAGCATGTTTCACAAGTTGTTTAGGAGTATTCAACAAATTTAGAAGCACAACCACTACGTATATCCACAAGAGAACGCCGTGCACCTGAGAGATTTGGATTTCTCGTTCAGGCACATGGAAATGTTCTTCTTATGGATCAAGATGACCCCAGGACTTATAAAGAGGTAGTGTCTAGCCCAGACTCTGAGAAATGGCTTGAAGTCATGAGATCTGAGATGGATTCCATGTCAGTAAACCAAGTATGGACTTTGGTTGAACCACCTGAAGGGGTCAAACCTATAGGGTGTAAATGGGTTTTCAAGAAGAAACCCGACATGGATGGTAATGTACAAACATACAAGGGGTGATTAGTTGCTAAAGGTTTTCAACAAGTTCAGTGTGTAGACTATAAATAAACATTCTCCCTGTAGCTATGTTTAAGTCCATCTGGATTTTTCTCGCAATAGCTACATTCCATGATTATGAAATCTGGCAAATGGATGTCAAAACCACTTTCCTTAATGGAAAACTTAAAGAGGGTGTTTATATGGCACAACCACAAGATTTTGTCATTACAGGAAATTCTGTAAAGGTTTGTAAGATACAAAGGTCTATTTATGGACTAAGGTAAGCTTTTCGAAGCTGGAATCTTCGTTTCAATGATGCAATCAAAGAGTTTGGTTTTATCCGAAATGAAGATGAGCCTTGTGTTTAAAAGAAGGCTAGTGGGAGAATTGTTTCTTTCTTAATCTTGTATGTAGATGACATACTCATCATAGGAAATGATATACCTACTTTACAGTCTGTTAAGACTTGGTTAAGTAGTTGTTTTTCTATGAAATATTTGGGTGAGGCAGCGTATATCTTAGGAGTTAAGATCTATAGAGATAGATCAAGACGACTTCTAGGTCCGAGTCAAAGTACATATATAGATAAAGTTATGAAAAGGTTCAATATGGAAGAATCCAAGAAAGGATTTTTGCTTACGAGACATGTCATTTCTCTTTCGAAGAAAATGTGTCCATCAACTCCACAAGAAAGAGAATGGATGAATAAGATTACATATGTTTCGGCAATTGGTTCTATCATCTATGCCATGATATGTACTCAACCAGATTTATTGTATGCTTTAAGCATGACGAGTCAGTAACAAGCGAACCATGGTGAAAATCATTGGGTTACCGTTAAAAATATACTTAAGTACTTAAGAAGAACTAAGGATAAATTTCTTGTCTATGGAGGGGACGAATAGCTTAGTATAAAAGGTTATACTGATGCCAGCTTCCAAACTGACATGGATAACTCACGATCACAATCAGATCTTGTGTTTTGTCTTAATGGAGGTGTTGTGAGCTGAAAAAGTTCGAAGCAAGACATAGTAGCTGATTCTACAATAGAGGCTGAATACATTACAGCCAGTGAAGTAATAAAAGAGGTTGTTTGGATCAAGAAGTTTATATTGGATTTAGGGGTTGTTCCCAGCATATCAGATGTTGTAGAACTTTGTTGTGACAATAATGGAGCCATTGCACAAGCAAAGGAACCCATATCTCATCAATGATCCAAACATATTCTTAGGCACTTTCATCTCATTCGAGAGGTCATAGATCCAAGAGATGTGGAAATATGCAGAGTACATACGGATGACAACATTGTTGATCCCTTGACGAAGCCTTTACACAGTAGAGGCATGATCGCCACACTAAGTCACTCGGAATTAGATATGCGAGTGAATGGCCTTAGTGCTAGTGGGATATTGTTAGAGTATGCCCAAAGACCAATCAGATAATGATTGTAATAATATATTTATTTACTGATTTTGTTGAATAAAGGCATTGCCACTATTATTTTCAGTTATGTGTATGTGTTTAACATAAACTGAAAGATATTAAAGTCCATATAATAACATTATTGTATGATCCATAGTCAAGTATTATTATGGGCGTGGACAATAATAATACGCTTAAGACTAACATGTTATTTATTGATGACAAGGAGTTGTCATTGACAAAGAGATGCCAGAATTGATACATGATTATATTGTTAGAGAACAATGTATTGGATTGACCCATCATGAGCATATGTCTTGGATTATTATGTAACGGCTATAACATTGCTCATGGTGATGACTATACGTATGATCCTCAGACTTGAGATCAATGTCATCCCAGTATATATTGTTGTATGTTTTGATACAGTTAAACATGCTTCGTAACTGGTTGCACTATAAAGACTGTTATTGAATATATTTCGATATATGTAGTGGGGTGTATATGGTTAAGATATGATTTATCCTTCCTACATAATATGAAATATATCACAAGCCACTTGATTGAGTGAGACTAGAAATGCATGGCCATGCTCGAATAAGTTGATATGTGATATCATATTCGTTAATTATATTCTACTCTAGATATCAATAAACAATAGAAGGGCTATACAAGTGTGACTATTCTAAGACTTGTTCCTATTCTAGATACAAAGGACAAAAGGATGTAATACATAAAAGAGTTAATCACGAAGATGATATGTCGAATCATAATTTCTTGTAACTTAGGTGATAATGATATATTGCTAGATGTCACTCATTGTATGTAATATTAGAATTGTTCTAATAATTACTACTAACGTTACAATAACCTACAGAGTCACACCCTAGGATTGAAATGAGCAAAAATGTACAATTTGTTGTATGTTACTAAAATAAATCTAGAGTTATGATATGTATATTTGATATACATATGATTTTAATTATCCCGAATATAGTAAGTAAGCATTAAAAGAATGTAATTTAGATTACAACTCTTTTAAATTGTATATATAATTTGAAATAATTAAATAAGTTTTTAAATAAACATTAAAGATTATAATTCAGATTATAAGTCTTTAATGTATATTTAATTGAATTAATTAAATAATATTTTATTGTTAATTCGAACTAACTTTAAAAACCCTAAGATGTTAGGGTAATGGATATAAAAGGGTGTGTTAGGTCCTAGCAGCCATTTTTAACACACACACATAAACCTTCAGTCGTTTTCTCTAAACACGGTTTTGGGGAAAACAACTATTGCTCACAATTGGGTGAACTAGTAGAGGCTGATACGTGATTTTGTGGAGGCTTACGATTCGAACCGATCTACACCACTAGTATTCACTGTTGTTCTTGTTGTTTTTCAAGGAACCCGCTGTAAGTATTCGCATCCCTTTCTCACGATTTCAATTTTACATACTTGTATCGCTGGTGACCGTCGAGTTTTGTTTCCGCTGCGCCGTGGGGTACATCGATGGTCCCAATAAGAACAAGTGGAGAAAGGTGAAACCAAAGACTTTGAAAATAGGTCTGGTGGATGCTTATATTATCAAGGAAATATTCGATATTTTTGGTGAAAAGAGTTATCACCGAGTTTGATTCTAGATGTATAGAGCATCAAGTGCCTTCTGGATTACTGTAATTGATTTCTATCCCTTAGTGAGAATAGGAACGAGTTACAATAAACTTTCTAACAGGAAAAGATTATTGAATATACTCTCAAGATAGCTATTGATCAATAAAAATCTTATTCAGATTTAAAAAGAAAAGAGATATTCTATTAAAGTGGTGATAAGTGTTTCCTAAATTACTGATCAGATTCTTCTCATGTTATCACAGTGGAGGATATTAAGATTCAGTCATAATTTATTTTTGGAACTAGTACTTATTAAAGTTCAATAGAGAAATCAAAGGATCGAAAAACCAATTAGAAAAGAAAACAAGATGTGAAAAAACAATATCCTTGTCTATTTACTTCAGGTTCATATTGAAAATTTGAGGTTGATTTTTCTTAATGGAGAAGAATTATAATTGCCCAAACTTTTAGTTATTGACCAAAATGTAAATTTAGAAGTTTAATGGCCAAAGTATAAAGTTTGAGAAAGGTTTAGGGACCAAAAGGATAATTTTTAAAAGTTAGGTGTTTTGACCCCAAAAATGAATAGTTTAACCCCAATAATGATGTTTTTTATGGGAATCATAATTTTAATCCTGAATTTGTGTTGAAAGATATAGAGTGTTAAAATCTAGTAAAAATTCAGTAAATTATATAAAATAGAATTTTTGGGAAATTTTGAAGGATATAAAATTAAGCTTAGAAATATTATTTTTTACATTTTAGAATGATGGAAAATAGTATGGATCATTGGATTTGATAATTAATTAACATGTTCTATTTGGATCGTTTAATGAAAAGTGGCAAGATTGAAAGTGGTTATATTGAGTAAATGATCGTCAAAGAAAACATGAAAATTATTGTAATTGTCAAAGATAGAACAACTGGAAAACGTTGAAACCAAAGACCTTGAAATTAAGTTTGATGGATTCTTGTATTATCGATGAAAAAGTCGATGTTAGTAGTAGGTATGAAAAGAGCTATCACCGAGTTTGTTTCTAAATGCTTGATATGTCAAGAAGTTAAAGTATAGTATCAAGTTCATTATGGATTGTTGTAACTGATTTTCATACCTTGATGATAATAGAAACTGGTTAAAATGGATTTTGTAATAGGTACAGATTATTTAAGATAATCTGAAGATAGTTACTAACCAACAAAAATTCTTATACATAATTAAAAAGATGAGATATATCATATTAAAGTGGTGATGAGTGTTTCTTAAAGTACTGATCATATTCTTCTCTTTTTATCACACCAAAGTATATTAAGATTCAGCTAGAATTACTTATAAAGTACTTATTAAAGTTTGTTAGAGAAATCAAAGGTTTGAAAAATTAGTTGAAAAAGAGAACAATATATGAAGAAACAGTATCCTTATCTATTTGCATCATCCGTGTATTAAAAATTTGAGGAAAAAGTTTCTTAAGGGGAAAATTGCAACACCCCAAAATTTTGGTTAGTAACCAAAATATAAATTTTGAAAGTTTAGAGACCAAAGTATAATGTTGGAAAAGTTTAGGGATCAAATATTAATTTCCAAATTTTTTGTATTTTGGCATGATATTTATGTCATTTGTCATATATTTGACATATTCTATATATGTCAAAGGTTAAATATAAAATGCATTGATAATTGGTTATTATATATTATGTAGAACAAGAATATATATATGATGTATATTACAAACATTATTTCAGGTATGAACGGCCCAATGTTAAATTATATTAATATAATCTGCTAAGGATGAAATAAAAATAGACTATATGCTAAGGTATAGTGGTATAGTTTGCATGCCAGAGAGTCTACCAGCAGGCTGTATATCCAGTTTAGCACTAGATTGTATATAAAAGACATTTTGTGCAGATGGTGGGCACGACCTTATGTGTCATATTCGTTTTAGCACTTTGACGGGATTTTGTTTATTGGTTAATAAGTGATAAACAGGTGAACAAGTTTATGAGCTTTTAGAATGAATGACAAGTAATTGGTAAGAAATTTTATATATGGTTCAGGTCATGTTAATATTAGTAACATGATTGAAATTACAAGTAAATTGGTCATAATGCGTTGAATATTGTTGCTCATTTATATTACGTGTTGCATTGCCTTGAATATTTCTATGATTGCCTCACTGAGTGTATACTTAGCATGATATGATTTTCACGCGAAGGTAAAACATAGCGAAAGGAGTAAGGAGTTGAGCTTGGCATCAATCATCATTGAATATTTACAGGTATCAGTAATGACATCCTATTAAGTTCTAATTTTCTAGTTGGCATGTATACGATTAAGAAATATCTGCAAATTATTAATCAATAGTATGAATAAATATTATGATATTAAATTATGTTTTAAATATTAAATCCCTGGATTTTAAATTAGATAGTTTTTTGACAGCATTATCTATGATATGAAAAAGAATAGAACTACCTTGTTGATATCTGGAAATTAGATTTGAAATAGAAGTCATAATATTAATATATTTTGATTTTATCTGATAAATTATTTTATAATAATTGTTAAGAATTGGAAATTTTTTAAAGGAACAAAATTTTACCCATTTTGGGTTGATAAATGTTTTGAATAATTAATGTGGCATCTTTGACTCGTAATAGTACAAGTATACGGGTTAAGGGTGTTGAATTATGTGTTTTTAATGAAGTATGGAAGGTGATGCAAGTTGTAGCTTGCTGACAAGGAAAGATGGTGAAAGATATATGTGGTGTTGAACTAAAATGGGTTGTAAAAAAAATGGATTGTGACCCACTAGTTATATAGAACTAGGAACTAATAATATAAAATATTGAGAGGATGTGTTATGGTATGGATTGTGATCCTCTAGCTATGAATAGAAAGGAACCAATAATATAAACAAATGGTAATGGATTGAAGGCCATGAGATCAACTTGAAGCCGGTAAAGTCCTTAATAAGAACTAAAAAGAAAGCATATCTCAAAGAGGATATATACTATTCAAAGGTATGTGTTTACAAATGATCCTAAATTGCCTATTTATAGTGTTTCTAGGCTGCATATGAAATGTCTTTACAATGATGAAACATTCTCATCAATTTATAATTAAAATGCACTTGAATGCTTTATCTTTCTTATATTAATCTAGATTATTTTTGGGGATGAATATAGACTTTGAAGTTGAATTTAGCCTTATTTTCATCCAAGTTGTGAGGAATCTTGCATTTCCTTGGCATGCTCACTTATGAACGAATGGAGGATTTGCTCATTTTCATGACATTTAACCCTCTTGAATGCTTTGATGATAAGAATAATGCAGACCTTCAAAATACATGACCTCGAATAATTTTAAAGGCCTCACAAAAAGGATAATAAAGGTCTTGATTGCATGTCCCCCTTGTAGAAGTTGAATAGTCTCCAAAAATGATGATAAAGAAGGACTAATAGCTCTTAATGTAGCCCATGATTGTATGTTGGAAGAAAGAATGTACGATGGACGTCCACGCACTTGATGAGTGAATTTGGAGACACCTTTGAATGTTCAAGCCTTCCTTGCATGCAATTCCCGTAATGAAATTCCTGCATGCACTTTCTTCGATAAAATGATCATATATCAAACTCCCAATATTGGATTGAGGTGATTAAAAAGGCATTGGAAATATAAGAGATGTATGAAGAATATCTAATTGATTTCAATACACAAAAATATATATTGCATCCAGAAGTGGAAGACAAACTAACAGATATTCTTGCATTTGATGTCATTGTTCATCTCCCATCATGTACCTAGTCACAATTGTATCAAATCTTCATGCTTAAACAAAATAAAAAGAAACATGTCATGCAAAAATTAAAAGATATTGTTTGAATAATATACAAACTTTAATGAATGAACTAGTTGCATTAGTGAATTAGCTTTATCGAATAAGACAACATACTTAAATGAAATAGCTTGGATAAAAGAACAAGCTTTAGTAATCTAAATCTTAAATGATTAACATGCTTTGAATAAAGTAACATGATTATTTAGTCATGAAAATTAATGATATGAAAACTATTAATACACGTGCAAATTCATGCACATGTAAATGATGGAATGTGGAAGAGGTTCTTCCTTTGGATTGAAAAGGCATTCATAAATCTTAACTTAGTCTGAACACCCCAGATTAAGATGGAACAGTCTTTTTGAAGCTTCTTAAATGTCAACAACTTGCCAAGATCAAATGGTCTCGAAAAGGTTACCGAATACTTAAAAAGGTTTATAGTCATGCTCACATCAAGTAGGTACAATTGGCATGCCATGATGCAAAGTAATTTCTATTTAATCACTCTTATATGGTACATTCATGTACATTATGATAACACTATTGGGTCAAATGATATGAGGCACTTGGAGTGCATATTTTGTTTATAATGTTAGCACCTAGAGTGCTTATTGCGCACACTTGTTTGACTCACGTACCTTGACTTCTCTTAAATATACATTGGGCTATGAAAATGAAATATGATCGAATGGAAAAGAATATAAAACATCTACTATTCAAACCTTGGTAAATTTTTTTTATATTTTAAAACTTTCGATTTATCGATCATCAATTTAATCAATGGTGTAAATACATAAAATAATATTTTATCATCCAGTTTAAATATGTTTTTTGCAGCCATTAGGCCATTCAATGTTGTTTCATAACATATATACAACTACCAAAACACTACCTAATTTAAAAATAAATTAATTAACTTTTAAAATATATTTTTATAAAATATTATTCATTTATATTACTACTTATATCTATTTACAAATAATTTTAAGCTATTATATCAGAGAAACCATAAAATTTATAATATGCATGCCACTAATAAGTCAAAGATACGATGTCGTATTGATATTATATGTTAATATGATTTCCCAATAAGAGATGCTCACAATGATCCTCGCTTCACGTCCTTATCCTTTTCTTTACCTATGCATTAATTTCATCGTACGCTAAGTATAACTTAATGATGCATTATAAATAGACTAAGGTGAGATAAAATATTAAAACATTTTAATAAAATCAAAAGAGTATAATTCATTGTATAAAACTTTTGAAATTCATAAATTGACTTTAATAAGTCATTTCCCCATCTTTAAATCCTGTTAAAACCAATGTCTCAAATATTCATAAAAATCATGACAATCAATTATCAGAACACAATAATCAGTAAATATTCATTTTCATTCAATCACATTTATTTCTATCGGATTTATATCTCATTCTAGACTTATAACTCATTTTCAGATTCTTAATTCATTTTTAGATTCATATAACATTTTCGGATTCATGGCCCAATGTATATATATGAGAATGCAAGATATGTGAGTCAGACGAGGGTGCGCAATAAATACTCCAGGTGCTATGATCGAAAATAGAATATGCGCTCCAATTACCTCAGATCATTTTCACCAATGGTGCTACACATAAGGTACATGAAAGTACCTTATACATAATAAAAATCACTATACCTCGTGGCATGCCAATTGTACCTATGACTCTCAATGCAACATACACTATGCTTTTCTATAAATTCACATCATTTATATTTCCAATATTCCAAATCAATATGATTTTGAAAATATCAATTATTAAAACCAGTGCATTGGGTAGTTCATACTCGAAATCATTCATAATTAAGATACATGTATCATATAAAATACTTTGGACAATTTATGTTCTAAAATCATTTTATAGAATTGTAAAACACGAGTAAGAGATATCACGAAACATTTACAAACAATCTACCTTTGGAAATCGATAATATCTTATTTCTTTAGAAATCATGCAATTTAATATAAGTAATTTAATCGCGTAAATCAAAAAGTAATACTTAAAAAATATTTTTTCACATCTAACTTCAGCCAACAACATGGTAGTTCAATATTGTTTTCTGTAATAATTGAAACTACTTAAAAACTGCCTAAACATAAATTCATCTTTACGCTAATAAAATATACTTCTACTATAACATGTATCAAAATCCACATGAAAATAATACATATTCTTATTACACGTATACATGCCAACTATAAATTTTAAATAATAATATGATGTCATTATTGATACTGGTAAGTAGTCTTCGATGATTGATGCTAAGCTCAGCTCTTTACTGTACTAGCTTTCTTTTACCTATGCATGAAAATCGTCACACGCTAAATATACAATTAGTGTAACAATTTCATAGCTATATTAAACAAGGTAAGGTATATCAAAATATGAAACATCATAATAATCAAAGAACTTTAGATATCATATAAAATATATATGGCATGCAAATGGACTTTTTAAAGTCATTTTTATTAATACTTAGCCTGCACATTTCACATATTCCAATCATAGACCAATGCAAATCAAATGAGAGTGCATGGTATTTAAGTTAGACGAGTTTTCACAATATGTAGTCTGTAATACTCCAAATTTTGGTTAGTGGACAAAACATAATTTTTTAAACTTTAGGGGTCAAAGTATAAAGTTAGAAAAGTTTATGACCAAAATGAAAATTTTTTAAAGTTAGGTATTTTGACCCCATAAATGAATATTTCAACCCCATGAATGATTTTTTTGTGGAAATCATATTATTGGTCCATAATTTTTGTTAAAAGCTATAAAGTGTTAAAATTCAATAAAAATTTAGCAAATCAGATCAAATAGAGATTTTGGGAAAATTTGAAGGTTATCAAATTAAGCTTATAAATATTATTTTTCATATTTTTAAAATGATGGAAATAATATAGAATATTGGATTTGAATTTATTCCCATGATTAATTTGGATTATCGGATGAAAAATGGCAATATTGAAATTATTAGAAAGTTGCATTGATAAAGTTTTAAATGGTAAGAAAATTTGTTCATCTTTGACTTTATAAAGATTATAAGTAAAATTTGGCTTGGTATGTATGTAATAATCAAGTTTCATTAATGGTAAAATTGTTATTTCTCATTAAATGAATTTTTAATTAATTTAAGCTTAAATAAATGACAAATTAACATAAAATAAAGGAGAAATTTTATGACAGCTTGGTTCCATCATCCTCCATTGTCATGTACCCGAATAAGAGAAATTTTATTTCTCATTTTCGAGCAATTTTCTTTGGTTTTTGGATTAAGATGAGAAATAGAAAATTGTTCTATTCGGCGAGCTCTATCATTTGGTACTCTTATTTCATGCTAATATTGCATGATTGTTAAGATCCCACATTTTAAAGTTTATGAACATGTTAGGATTTTATCAAAAGATGATGGATTTTGAGGTTATTGGTATTGTATAATCATTTTCAAGCTTGATTGAAGTTTAAAAACACATAGAAATTCATGTATTGATTTTGGCCTAACCCTAATGATGCGATCATACCAAGGACCAAACTTCTTCAACACATAATTATTTCATGGATGTTCTACCTTGCTACTTCTAAGGGAGTCTTACCTTATTTTATTACTTATTTACTCATTTATGCTTTATATGTGTTATAAGCATGCTTTGACATTCTAAACTACGCTTGAATATTCATATATTGTCCTATGTTTGCATCCTATATGATATTCATGCATGTCACATCTTTAATTAGCTTGTTTCATGCATATGTTACACATTCCTTACTTATGTTATCATATCCATTGCATTATTATATTAGCCATGGAATAATGTGTTACATAAAATGTTACTTATTACTTATTCATTACCTTCAGTATTGTAACTTATATACATTTTGTATTTAGTGTAAGGTACATTCAAGGCAATCCAATGGACAGTGTACGTCAGTCAGATTGATCACAAGTTTTGGACATGTTACAAGTATCTATGGGTAATGAAGTCTTCTTAACATTTAATTTCCTATCTCTTATCTTTCCAACTCACTTTGAATCGTATCAATCCGATATTGGGAGCTCATGATATTCTCAGATTACTGAAGACAGTGCAGGCTGGAAATAAATACGGGATTTGCAACCATTCATCTCCTTCAAAGGACTTATGCATGGGAGGAATTAATGAAGCCATGCATAGACGAGAAAATAATATTAAAATGAATCAGCACATTTGTGAGTAGGTGCAAGGATTTATTCAAAAGCTTTTAAGTTCATCCATTCATGCATATTCATGCAAGAAGCCAAATAGTCATGTTCACACAATGGGGGAAGAATTTCAGCCAAGATACATTCATGAACATTCATCCATAGAAGACAAATCAACAAGTTCACACAAGGTGGGATGAATTCGGCCAAAGGATGCATTCCATTAAAAGATGAACATCCATTCATCAAATTCATTTTCCTAAGCCATGCTTTGTATCTACTTAAAGTATGAACATTCATCCATGAATGTTCACTCATAAAATCTTGTATGTGTATCATAGGAATCCTTAGGCCTATAAATAGTTTATCTTTCATTTTGTAAAGGAACGAACTTTGTTTAATCAAAACTTGAGAGATTTTCTCTCTTTCTAGTTCTTTAAGAACTATATTGACTTATCAAGTGCTCTTGTGCTTGTTGCGTCACCTATCTTCTATCCACCTTGATACTTGTGGTTTCTATCTCTTTATAGGTAGTGGGTCCAAGTCCTTTTCTACCACCCCTTAGAGAGGTTTGTAAGGCTGGGTATTTTGCTCATTGTAGTACTGGTTCTTCCTTGGTCTATCTAAGATACTATCCATCATCTTCCATTTTCTTTTATAAACTCAACCATAACCATACCATCATTCCACCGTACAAATACTTCTTTAAATCCTTTCAAACACATCATCATCTTCATTTATTCCGCTTCCATTTTTTTTACCAACTTATTCATTCATACATAACCATTTTCTTTTAAGTCTTCTTATTTCAGGAACACTTGCTGCCTTCCTAAGTCCTACAATCAAAGCGCAAGTCTTACCTCACCAAGTGGAGTAGGGCATGCTTGTATCACCTAAGTTTGGGGAAAGTTATGATTTAATGAAATTAATTGATGGGTTTGATTGTATAGGTTTTGAAATGATGAATAGAGGTTGATTTCATGCTTGAATCAAGAGAAAATCCTTGAATCCTAAACCCTATATGTTTCGGCCTTAAAAAATAAATTGGGAAAAATTGTGAAAATTTCCCATGGCTTAGAAATTATTTGAGGTGGTTTTACAAGCCTTAGTAAAATTTTTAGACCAAATTGTAAATTTGCAAAAGGTAAGAGACTTATTTAGTAATTTTGAAAAGTTATGGGGTTATTGTGTAATTATTCAATAGTTGATGTACATTTCTGGAATTTAATGTTAGAGGGTTGAAATTGATGTGAAAATGTGAAATTTGATGATTTTGGAATGTTGGCAAAGTTTGAGAACAAAATGAAAAATATTGGAAAAGTTAATGACTTGTGGTAATAATAGTTTTGTCGAGGTATTTCGCATTAAATTTATTTAAGATATTTAAGGCTTTAATTGAAGAAATAATGGTAAATGGACATTTTGTGCAAAAAGTGAAAGTTAAGAAGAATTCTAAAAAGATTCGTAAATAATAATACTTTTGGGTATTGTTATTGTGTATAAAATGTCAGTAAGAACACTAACATGTATTTTATATTTGTATGTGCTTTGTATGGATGCTTGTCTTGATCATGATCAAACTCGTGACACAAGTAATTCAAAAGGCAAGGAAAAAGTAAAATAGAAAGCGTATATCGGTAATAAGGCATAATAGTGAGGCATACCATGTGAATGCATTTTATTATGTACTTATATGATATGAGGAAGACTTGCGATGAGTTAACCTCGAGTGTTTTTTATAAACATGTTTTTAATTAATAAAGTTTTATGAAAATGATTTTATGGATGATTTTAGTGTACAAACTACCTTGAAATAAATGAATGTTTTTTTATAATATTTTAGCATTTAATGATGTTTTTGAAGAAATGTTCAATCTGTGATTTGGTTATAAAAGCACGTTGTTTGTACATCGAGAGTCATAGGTGCAAATTATAAACATTGAGTAAAGTGGTTATCGATCAATTCAGTTTAATGCAATATTGTATTTATGGCATTATGTGTGAAACGATGTTGTGCATAATGAGTTTAGGTTGTGAATTGTTATTTCGAAGTGTTAGTATAGCGTCACTGTGTACTACAATACCTATACTTTAGTTTAGGAATTAGGTGTGAATTACGTTCCTTTCATTGTCATACATTGAGCTGTGAATGGTTTTAGATATATCGATTGATAAATATGCTATACATATGAAGTCATATTTCGAAGGATATTTGACGGAAAATTTGGCTTATCAAGTCAGCTTTATGTGTTTATATATTTTATATGACTTAAATTGTATTTTGATCTTTTATGATTTATTAATGCTTTTAAAACGCCTTACTCATTTTATTATGCCTCACGAAGTGAGTACTTAGCGTGTGATTGTTTCACACATAGGTAAAGCGTACGATCGGAGTAAGGAGTGCAACTGATATCATCCGTCAATGGTTACCTCATCAGTAACCGTATAACAACTCTAGATGTTCTATTCATATTACTAGTTGGCATGTACTTAGTTATGATATGATGCTCTTGTAGGATATTTGATATATGGTTTGTATTATTTTATTATATTTAAACTTAAACTTCTATGTGATAGACATAAACGCTATATTACATATTAGTATTTATTGGGTGTTTTATATTTTATATTATTAAATCATACTATTTAAAGAAATAAAATTTTACTGGTTTTCGAGTACAAAAATGGTTTGAAAAGACATGTGACATCTCTAACTCGTGTTCCAGGCTAGATACGGGGAAGAGGTGTTATATTCAACCTTTGACATATTTAGAATATGTCAAATGTATGATAAATGACATAAATATCATGCCAATATAAAACAAGGTAGACTTATCACATGTCCTACCCGATTTTGTATAAAACATCCATGTATAATGCTATGCATGCATTTCACTCACTTTGAAATTATATACAAGTAAAAATATAAGCCTCGCAAAGATTTACCTTTTTCATTTAGTTTCGATTTGGTTAAATTTCAAAATTTATCACAATTTTATATCCTGCAAGTTTGCCTTACCTTCAAAGAAATATTATTTTGTATTACTATAAACACTTAAAAAATATTCCTTTTATATCACTAGAAACTAGACTTCAATAAGAATCCAACCATGTAAGGCACTCCTTCTAAATCAATTTGTACAATTTATAATGAAATTTCAAAGTTGACTTACAAAAACTATTTTGAGCAGAATCTGCTGCACTGTTTTCTGACATATCATGGATTAAAAATTCATATATTTTTGTAGACACCCCGAAATCAATTGCCCTTTGTTTTACACAAAACTATGCTGATATAAAAATCCAACTATATAAATATCACCCTCTAGTTATTTCTTTATAATTTATGGTGATTTTCTAAATTTACTATTCTGATCATAATTCTAGGCAAATTTCACCTTTGGCAATTTCATCTTATTCACAAGTTCTTTTAGCTCACCAAATGAACATATATGCATGAACCATAAATCACATAACAATTAGGAGTCATTGCTTACCATATTAACTATATCATTGATTCTAGCATGAAATCAACCTCCATCTATCAATTTAAAACCTCTACAATCAAACCCCTAACTTAATTTCTTAAAATCATAATCTTTCCCAAAAATAGGGTTAGGGGAAATCAACATAAGCATGTATAAACATGCATAGGTGATTTTAAACAACAATCAAGCTTCTAAATGATTCTACAACCTCAAATACCATCAAAATCCATAATCAGTTTTTAAAACCCAAACATGAATATAAACCTTAGAATTTGAGTTTAAACACAAGCAAGATTAACATGCAATAATGTTACCAAATGATAGCATTTTTCAAATATAACAATTTTCTATTTGAAGGCTTAATCCAAAATCCAAAGGAATTTGCTCAAAAATGAAAAACAAATTACTACCTTGCTCTATGGAACATGACCATGGGAGTTGAATATGACTTGGTCTCATGAAATTTCTCCTTAATTTCATGTTAATTTATCATGTATTTAATCTTAAATTAATTTAAAATTCATTTAATTTAGAAATTACTATTTTTCCATTAATGAATCCTTATATTTAGATCCATGCCAAGCCACATTACACTTATCATCTTTATAAAGTCAAATATAAACAAATTATTTTTCCCTTTTCAACTTTGCCCATGCACTTTTCAAAAAAAATTCAATCTTGCCATATTCATCCAACGGTCCAAATTAAACATGGAAATAAATTTTAAAATCCAATGATCCATATTATTTTCCATCATTTTAGCATATAGAAACATAATCTTAATTTAACGCTCTTCAAATTTTCATGAAATTTCTATTCGATTTGATTTACCAAATTTTATCGAACTTCAACATTTTTTAGCTTTTAAGCTTAATTCAGGATCAAAATTTTGATTCTCATCACGTCATTCTTGGGGTGAACTATTCATTTATGGGATCAAAATACATAACTTTTAAAATTACGTTTTTGGTCCCTTAACTTTTAAAAATTATTATCTTGATCTCTAAACTTTATAGTTTGGCCACTAAACTTTCAAAATTTACATTTTGGTCACCAACCAAAATTTTCAGGTATTACAATTCTTCCCCCTTAAGAAAATTTGTCCTTGAATTTTCAATATGCACATGATGAAAATAGATAAGGATATTGCTTTTTCATATCATGTTCTCTTTTTAATTAGCTTTTTTTGACCTTTGATTTCTCTATTCAACTTTAACAAGTATCGAATTCATAAGTCAAATTGTTACTGAATCTTAATATCCTCCGATGTGATAACATGATCAGGATATGATCAATACTTTCAGAAACACTCATCACTATTTTATTATACCATCTCTTTTCTTTTCGGATCTGAATTAGACTTTTGTAGATCGATAACTATCATGAGATTATCTTAAATAATCTTTACATGTTACAAAGTCCATTGTAACTCGTTACTATTCTCTCTAAGGAATAGAAATTGGTTACAATAATTTAGAAGGCACTTGATGATCTACTTTAACTTGTTGACATGTCAGACACTTAGAAATAAACTCAGTGATATCTCTTTTTATGCCTGCTAATAATATCGACTCTATTCTCAATAATACAAGCATCTATTAGACTTAGCTTCGAGGCCTATGGTTTTAACTTTTTCCACTTGTTCTATTTTTTGTCAATAACAACAATTTTCATCTTTTCTTTGCATATCCTTTACTTGATCTGGAAACATAGGCTTTAACTTTAATTCTACAATCAGAGCACCATCTTCCCTTAAAGGCAATCAAGTTTTCAAAACTCTCAGAATAAAAATGTATTTCAACTTTATCGTATCAGCCACCACATGAGCTTTTCTCGATATAGTCGATAAACACATCTTTATTCGTTTAATGAATTCAATCCATTTCCTTTCTTTTCACTCCTTCGAATTAACACATACTTTTGAGTTTTTAAATCCATATATATATAGTGTCACTCACCATATAGATATTGGCATTATATAAATGAAGTAAACACAACAGTTGCTAACTCGATATTATGTGTCAGATAATTTCTTTCATGATTCTTTAGTGGCCTTGAAGCATCAACCCTAAATTTTGCTCTTGCACGAGTACATATTTCATACCATTATGAGACACACTAATATAAATCATATAATCTTATATAGATTAGATTACACTCGCGTTGAGGCTTATGTAGGTATTCTTTTTTTAACATCTCAAAGTTTTCTTGTCACTTATCAATCCGAATGAATAGCGCGTCTTTTCTCGATAGCTTGGTTAGAGGGAAAATAATCAACAAGAGGTTGCAAGTCCCAAGAAACTTTAGATTTCGATAACATCTCTTTAGAATTATAATTCGAGTAAAGCATGTATCTTTTTTAGGTCTATTCTTATCCCCTCAGCTAAGACTACATGGCTAAGGAATACATCTTAGATAACCAGCATTCCACTTTGTCAACTTAGCATACAACTTTTTTCCAAAAAATTGAACAAGCTGTAAAAAATTATACATTGTATACTTCTTTGGTGTTAAAATTAGGCAAAAATATCATCGATGAACACTACCACTAATTAATCCAAGTATAACTGAAATAGTTGGTTTATCAAATCCATAAATGTTGTAGGAATATTCGTCAAACCAAACAACATTACCACAAACTCATAGTGTCCGTACTGAACTATGAAAGCTATCTTAGAAAGATCTTTTTCCTTATTATTTAACTATTAATAAACAAATAGGAGATGAATCTTGGAGAACATCAATGTAGTTTTTAATGAATCAAAAGATCATCAATCTTGATAATAGAATATTTATTCTTTACTACTATCTTATTTAACTGATGATAACCCATACATAATTACATATACCCATCTTTATTTTTCACAATAACACTAAGGTGTCCCAGATGACAAGCTAAGTCTTGTAAATCCCCAATCTTAACAATTATACTAACCATGCCTTTAATTCTCGTATCTTAATCGGAGCTGTTGGATATGGGATTTAGAAATAAATGCAATACCTTGTAGCATCTCTCTTTTAATTTATATATCTTAATCTAGAGGTAATCAAAGTAACTTTTGCGGATACATATTTGGATACTCTTAAACAATTGGAATATCTTCAACTTAACTGTGAAAGTTACTGTATACACCACTTTTACTAAGAAAGGTGAACAACATTGTAGTAATAACTTCAAAGTAGTTATTACTTAAATCACATTAGTGGACATATTTACTCTTATTCCCTACAACCAATATCTCAGAACTTTTCAAGTTCACTAAAATTCAATCGATCTAAGCGATCATTCATTGAAACATGGTAGGGGGTAATCAATCCATTCCAAAAATTACCTACAAAAGGTAATTCTATCAAGTCCATTAAAACTCGACACTTTGAATCCTTGTTAGATAGTTACTATCTACAAATACGACTCATCCTTGCACTCTAGCCTAAAGGGTTATCTGCACACATGTCACTTAGGATCAATTCAAACATAATGTTCCATTTCTTTAATTAATATTTTGCTTATATATGAATGAGGGTTTGCTTAATCTTACATTGGCTTTCCCTACTATGCCAATTCATCATCTTAATTAGACTAAACCAGAGAATTGTGAGTAACTGCATTACTATCACTATTAGCTTATATTTGAACCTCGTGCTTAATCACTTACTTCAAACCCTTGATTACACACATCTTATACATACACCATATTTATTAACGTTTTTGAGTAAAGATTAGAATCAATCGAACCTTACAATCACCAGATCAGTAACAATGACATCCTAGTGCATGTATACATTTTTTGAAACATAACAAGCTTAGTTTAGTCCAAGAACTGGCTAAACATACAGTTATGATACCAATAAATATAACACTCATAACCCATAAACGTGTACAGTTACGAATTAAAGATGTCACATTAACTATTTAAAACGTTTCTTAACCGAAATAGGTAAAATTTTATTTATTTCATAAGTTTCCAAATATAATGTGTCATCTTCTATTACAAATCCAATTTCAGTTATTAACATGTAATTTTGCTCGGTCTCATATAATAATATAATAAATAATTGTCTAACATAATTAACTAAATCATGTAAAATAGAAAAGGTATTATTTAAAAATATTACATACTTTTTCTATATGTATACATGCCAACTAGAAATCCAAACCAATAGTAGGATGTCATCACTGATAACTGTAAATATTCTTTGATAATTGATGCCAAAGTCAACTTCTTACTCCTCTCGCTATCTTTTACCTACACGTGAAAATCATCACACACAAAGTATACACTTAGTGATGAAATCAATAGAAATAATCAAGGCAATGCAACACAAAGGCAATGCAACATATAAATGTAAATGTGTAACAATATCCAATGCATTATGATCACACTACCTATAATTTCAATCATTCTACTAATATGAACCAAATAAAAAAATTCTTACCAATATACTTTCCATTTATTCCATAACTTCATAAGTTTATTCACTTGTTTTTCATTTATTAACCAATAAACCATAGCACAAAATATTAAACTAGGAGGAGCCCTGTATTTGAGTAAAAAATATGCACCATAGTGCTTTCACATAAGGTCGTGTCCACCATATACACTAAGTGTCATGGGTATACACTTTAGTGTTTTTCATCATGTGTCTTCGCTAGACACTGATGCCTATACTATGTGACTTTGCTAGACACTCTATTACATTTGCTATGTGCCTTTGCTAGACACTCTAGTACTGATGCTATGTGCCTTTTCTAGACACACTAGTACTACCAATTATGCAGCTGTTAGACCCTATGGCATGCCATCAATACCACCGACCTTCAATAACATACTTCGTCATATAGTTTATTTTTATTCCATTCATGGCAATGTATATTTATATCATTTCACATTGGGCAGTTCATACCCGAAATAACATTCGTGATAAACATCATATATATTCATGATAAACATCATATATAACAACCAGTGATCAATGCATTTTATATTCAACCTTTGACGTAATTAGAATATGTTAAATGTATGATATATACCATAAATATCATGCTAATATGAAACAAGGTAGACTTATCGCAAGTCCTACCCGATGTTTAATAAAACATCCATGTATAATGTTATTCATATGTTGAACTCACTTTGAAATTATATACAAGACAAAATATAATCCTCACTAAGCTTTAACTTAATCCTTTACCTTTGATTTGTTTAAATTCCAAAGTTTATCACGATTTCATATCCTGGCTGTTAGCACCACCTTCAAAGAAATATTATTATGTATTAATCTAAACACTTTAAAACTATTCCATTTATACCAACGGGAGCTACACTCGAATACAAATCCAACCATATAAGACACTCATTCTAGTTTGGTTTGTATGATTTCTAATGAGTTTTCAAATTTGACTTACAGAAGTTGTCTTGAGCAGAATCTGCTGCCTAATTTTCTGACTTATCCTCGATTAAAAATTCATATCTTTTTGTAGACACCACGAAATAAAAATCGGTTTGTTTTACACAAAACTATACTGATACACAAATCCAAGTAAATAAATATCGTCCTCTAGTTGTTTCTATATAATTTATGGTGATTTTCTAAAATTATTGTTCCGATCAGAATGTTAGGCAGATTTCACCTATTTTGTATTTCAGCTTATTCACTAATTCTTTTAGCTACACAAAGAAACATATATGCATGACCATAAATCACATAACAATTAGGAGTCACTTCTTACCAAATTAACTCTGTTACTGGCTCATCGCAAGCTAATATTTATTTGATAACATAAGTACAAATTAAAATTTCACTCGCCTGGTGTCCTTAGCTTGCAAAGCTTCCTTAGAAATTCACATTTCATCCTTAAGCTTCTCCATATCTTTAATATTGCTTGATCTCGATTTTAAAAAGACAATCTAAAAGACCGTCATACAAAACATACAATTTAATCACATGTTAGAATCTTACTAACATAGGCACACATTAGAAAAAAATTGCTAATAAATCTTCCCATGCTCATTCGATACAAATTTCATATCACAACATAAATGTTGACCTTAACACTTCTATTTGACCATTCAAAGTCCCTTTTTATTCAAACATCACATAACAATTTCACTTAATTTCCCAACTTTTCCATATTTGTGATTTTATCCCCAATCTTTACCAACTTTCCAAAAATGGGTCAATTTCAAATTCTAACATCAATTTCAACACTCTAACATTAATTTCCACCATAGTACATCAACTATTGAACAATTACACATTGTTCCCATAATTTTCCATAATTATCGAATAGGACCCCCAAATTTCACAAAAATTAAAATTTGGCCCAAATAATTTTCTAAAGTTTTAAAAACTTTCAAATATCATTTCTGAGCATGGGAATTTACCATAATTTTCCCAATTTAAACCATAAGGTCGAATAGTATAGGGGTTTGATTACCTTGATTTTTAGTTGATTTAAGCATGAAATCAACCTATATTCATCATTTTAAAACCTCTACAATCAAACCACTAACTTTATTTCATCAAATCACAATCTTTATCTGAATCTAGGGTTAGGCTAAAATCAACATAAACATGTATAGACATGTATATGTGATTTTAAAACCCTAACATAAACATGAACCCTAGATTTTGGGACCTTTGAAAACAAGCAAGATTAGCATGCAATAATGGTAAAAAATTATAGCTTTTTTAATATAAAAAATTATATTTCATGGCTTAATCCAAAATCCTAAGGAAATTGCTCAAAAATGAGAAATAAAATATCTCTCACATTGATCTATGGTACACAACCGTGGAAGTTGAATATGACTTGGTCTCATGAAATTTCTCCTTAATTTCATGTTAATTCATCATTTATTTAAGATTAAATGAATTTAAAATTCATTTAATTGAGAAATGATTATTTTTCCATTAATGAATCCTTATATTTACATCCATACAAAATCATATAACACTTATCATCTTTATAAAGTCAAATATAAATAAATCATTTTTTACTTTCAAATTTGCCAATGCACTTTTGCAAGAATTTCAATCTTGCCATATTCATCCAATGGTCTAAATCGAACATGGAAATTAATTTTCAAATCCAATGATCCATATTATTCTCCATCATTTTAACATGTGTAAATAATATTTATAAGCTTAATTTAATGTCCTTCAAATTTTATTGAAATTTCTAGTCGATCTGATTTACCAAATTTTACTAAACTTTAACACTTTTTAGCTTTTGACCATAAATTCTGGATCAAAAATCTGATTCTTACCAAAAAAATCATTCTTGGGGGTGAACTATTCATTTACGGGACAAAAATACATAACCTTTGAGAATAACACTTTTGGTCTCTAAAATTTTGAAAATTAAAATTTTTGTTCATAAACTTTTCCAACTTTATACTTCAGCCACTAAACTTTCAAAATTTATGTTTTGGTTACCAACCAAAATTTTGGGCTTTTACATTTATACTATAAGGAATACTTGCGATGAGTCAACCTCAATTTTTTTGGCAAGAAAACTATTCCTCAATAATTTAGTAAGTGGAGAAGCAATTATCGAAAAATTCTTCATGAACCTTCGATAATAACAAGTTAATCCCAAGAAACTTTAAACTCTAGAAACATTTTTTCATAGTTTTTCGCTTCATTATTGCTTGTACTTTCTTGGGATCAACTCTTATTCCTTATGCTGAAATCACGTGCCCAAGAAAAAGAACTTCCGGCAACCAAAATTCACACATTGACAATTTAGCATAATGCTATTTATCATGTAAAGTCTGAAGTACAATACAAATATGTGCATCGTGACCTTCCTTAGTCTTCAAATAAACCAAAATATAATCAATAAACAAAACCACAAACTAATCCAGGTACGACTAAAACATCTGATTCACTAAATCCATAAATGTTGCAAGGCCATTGTTTAATCCAAACGGCATCACTACAAACTCATAGTGACTATATCATGTCCTAAAAGCCATTTATGGAATATCCTCCTCTTTAATCTTTAGTTGATGATAACCAAATCAGATATCGATCTTATAAAATATCGATGCACCCTTTAGCTGATCAAATATATCATCAATCCTTGTGAGAGGGTATTTATTATTGACTATCACTTTATTTAGATGATGATTATATATGCATAATTCCATAGATCCATTTTTTTCTACAAATAATATTGGTTTTCCCCAAGGATATACACTTAGTCTGATGAAATCCTGATCCATCAATTCTTGTAATTGTGCTTTTAATTCTTTTAGTTCGCTCGGAACCATTTTATACGGAGCCATCGAGATAGGCATTGTACCCAGAAATACATCAATCTTGAATTCCACCTCGCAATCAGGAGGTAATCTAGGTAACTCATCCGAAATATGTTTGGAAATTCTTGAACCGTTAAAATATCTTTTGACTTAACTACTGATACCCGAGTTTCCACCATAATCGTTAGAAACGCTTGACAAACTTGTAATAGGTAATTTCTTGGTAGAGAATCTTCCATAGCATGATACGTATATAACCAATACATTCCCAAAATGATCTCAGACTCCTCAAATGGTAATTCCATTAGATTTGTGGAGAATTTAAGACCTTGAATCTTTATTGGACAATGTATGCATATCTGCTTCACTTTTGCACTCTAACCCAATGGGTTCATCTCTATCATATCACTCTTATTAGGTTCTAAATGAATACATTTTTCTCTGACTAATTTTGTACTAGCATTGGAATATGTTGAGCCAGGATCAATAAGAATAAATATAGGTTCATCATAAAGATATAAAGTATCTGGTATTATCTCTAGTCACCTCGATCTTTTCTAGTTTTGATATTATACACTTAGCTGGATTGCGTGTATCCAGCTAGGAATTAGACTGCTGATAACCCTCTTCCTCTACCACAGTCTCTTCCTTTTTAAGACAGAACTATAAATATTTATGTATGTACTATTTTTTCTCCTTAAACTATTGGACAATCTCGAACAAAATGGCCAATGTCACAACTTCTAAAGTATGGTCATGTAACTATTCTACATAGCTCGACATGATTTTTGTAACATATCTCATAGGATAGAAGTTGTCGTTGTGTCTACGATGATTTGTATTCACTAGTAGTTGTAGTTTAGGATTTTTGGGGTTCTCATTTATCATCAGTCGCTTTGTGGTTAGAAGCACAAGACCGGATCTATTATGATATCATGGTACAACCTCGATATCGTCAGGATTGAAATGAGGATGATGATGATCATAATCTTTTTGTTGCTTGATTTCTCTAATCTACCACAAATTTTCATTTTAGGCGCTTTCCAATACTTTGGCTCTGTTTACAACTTTCAAGAATATTGGCATCTCCAATGTCAGCATAAATTCTTTCAATCATAGACATAAGCCCTCAACAAACCAATTGCAACAATCTTGTTCGATGGGAACCAACTCATCAACAGATTGATTCAGATTATTACACTCTTACTCGTGCACATTCTGATTTCTGTTCTTTAAGTTGATAAACTTTTACTTCATTTTCTTAACAAAATAGTTCATGATATACTCTTTCTTGAACAGATCCTGAAAGAACTGCCAAGTGACTTTCTTAAGAGGCGTACCCATAATTGTATTACTATACCATATACGCGTCGGGCCTTGTGTCGAGGCATTCCTTTCAAAATATGGTGTTGAATAAAAATCATAATTTTATAAAAATGTTTGCCTTGAATAATTTGGAACTTGAATTTAAAATAAAAATCGGTTCATGGAGTCGCCACAAATCTTTGATAAGGGTTTGATTGAGCACCCAAAATGCATTTCTTATTTCAATAAAAATATTATTTTAATTTTATTAAAACAACATTTTGATTTGCTTTACCAATAATTCGAGTTCAGGACGCGATTTTTGTTGAACTTAAATTTTGATATAGCAAATATTTGTAAAATTTATTTTGGACTTAATCAAAATTTTTGAAAATAATTCAAAGTCCAAAATAACTTGAAAATATATGTTCTTAATTTCTTTATATATATTAAATATTTTTTAGTTAATTAAGATATGTTTAAAGTGTTTAAAATATGTTTAAAGCTTTATAAATATGAAAAATACTATTCATACACGGGTACTGTTAATGGTTTGGAAACTTTGTAAAAGTTTTGAAACTTTTATTAAGAGTTTCAAAACTTTGCATCCAAAAATTTTTTAGCATCCTGATTTTGTTCAATGGTCATTTTTTAAGTAAGAGTTTCGAAACATTCATCAATGCTTTGAAACTTTCAAGAATAATGTGTTTAAAAGTTTTGATTTTTTCATAAAGTTTCAAAACTTTCTTTAAAGTTTCAAAACTACATATATGAGTAGCCTTTATTGTATGTTTTTAAAGCTCCCCAACGGTTATAGCTCATCCCCAACAGTCATTAACGGCTAGCAACTCATTCCTCACAATAAAGACACTTGAAGAAGGTTAGTACGCCTATCCAAGCTTAGAGATCAGGAGGAAATAGTTTTCATTCCTTAATTTTTCGTTAGAACCATCATTGTTAGGTCTGCCCTTAACTTGTTCGAGAAAATCCTTAACCAAAATGATATCATATTTACCCACTGTTTTGTCTCCCTAAATTGGCTCCCAAAACTGTCAATAAATTTCATAAAGTTAGTACTTTATCCTCTTCGTTGAACTACTTTGAGTCCCTATGTTTTGAATCTGATGACGATTATCATCAGATCTGCCAGTAGTTGTTATCAGAGTGTGCCACAATCAACGGTTTAACAACCTTGTGAAGATCCTAGAAGCCCTCTATCAATCTCTTATTTAATCTGACTCATTCTAATGGAGGGCTCCTAACCGATCGACAAGCCTCCATACTTCATTGGAGCTAACTATGGTCATTGGAGGAACTTAATGAAGCTAACGTAGTGGAAGTAGACTTATTTGAAGAAGTTGAACCACTCTAAAATTGCTTATGTCAATTTTTCATTTTCATGTAAAAAGCTTCCATCATTTTTCAAATTACTAATTCATACCCTCTTGTCCATTGATTAGCTTGACTCAACAACTGGTATCATGGAAACAAACTAGATGATATTGATAACATAGTGAGAAATAAATCTAGACTAGTTGCTTAAGGTTACACTCAATAAGAGTGAATTTATTTTGATGAGACATGTGCTCCCGTAGCTAGAATTGAAGCCATTATATTATTACTTGCTTTTTTATGTTTAAAAAATTTTAAGATTTATTAAATGGTGACAAAATTAAAGAAATTCAAATGCTCTAGCCACACTAGATGAAGAATAGGTAACCTTTAAACTAAATGTTTTTTATTTTGCCTATTGATTACCTATTTTGTTTTATTCATGCATGATTATTGAGCATGAATGATTACATGTTTTTTATTATCTCATCTATGTTAAAAATGTGTTATGAAGGACATGTTTTAAAGTTAAATGTTTTTTTTCATTTGGTTTCATTTAAATGATGCATATGTAAGAAAAATTTTAATATTTTTTCTTAATTTTCATATGCCTTATTTGACATCGTCCATGCCTAAAATTGATATTATATATATTTGTTTAAATATCAATTGGTATCAATTTTTGTTTATGTAATTAGAATTCAATGAGTTTTATCTTTAAAAGTTTTATTGGGATGTCTAAGTAAGGGGAAGTCATAGAAGATGATTTTAATAGATTTGCATTCATGTAAATCTAAATCATGCAAAATGTGATTTATGAAATATATTTTTCTATTGCATGATTATATAGTACTTAGTTTGAATACTCATCAACTTATTTTAAATGTTTGTATCTTGATATTTTGATGAAATCAATTCTTTTACTTTTTGTATATTTGCATATATATGTTTTTTCATAAATGTAAATTGTTAAATGTTCATGCATATGTTTTCATTAACAATTGGTTTACATATTAAATGCATGAAATTATGTAGTGCTTTATGCATATGAAATTTAATATGTCCTTTTTAATTATTGCATAAAGTATAACAAGTCTTGGATTTATTGAATTTCATGTGTTACTAACATACTTTTTCACGCTATTGAAATTCAATATTCTTCTTTAGTGCATAAGTGTTTTTGTGCCAAAACTTTTCATGGAAAGCTGTCATTAAGGGGGAGCTTTATTTTTAAATGATTTATATGCTTGAACTTTTTTTTTTTACTTATTTTGCAAAGTTGAATTAATTTTGATATAACAAAAAAGGGGGAGAATTAAGTGAAAGATTAATTTTCTCAAAGAAAAATGAGGAGCTTAAATATTTTTTTATTAAATTTTATTTTTCAAAATATAATTTTCTAAAGGTTAGTTTTTTTCAATAACATTTTTTCTAATAAGTTTTGTTATATCAAAAATGGGGATATTGTTGAACTTGTATTTTGATAAAACAAATAGTTTTAAACTTTGGGGTTGTTTGTTTGCCTCTTAATGGAACCATTCAGCGTTTAATGTTGAACCGTTCAACATTCATCGCGTTTGTTTCTCACCTCTGAATGATTCAGTGATGATTGATTCAACAAAACAGTGCTGAATGATTCAGTATAGAAGTACATTCTGAATGATTTAGAGCCATTATCAAACATCATGTCACATTCAGAGCTAATTCATATAGAGCCTCTGAATCATTTAGCATTTGAATCATTCATCGCTTAATCATTCTAAAGTAAACAAACAACCCCTTAATTTTGGACTTAATCAAAATTTTCAAAATAATTCAAAGTCCAAAAAAACTTGAAAAAATGTTTTCTTAATTTATTTATATATATGAAATATTTTTGAGTTAATTAAAATATGTTTAAAGTGTTTAAAATGTATTTAAAGCTTTTTAAATATGAAAAACATTTTTTACTCACTATTTGTAACTATTCATGACACTATTCATACATGGGTATTGTTCATAGTTTGGAAACTTTGTAAGAGTTTTGAAACTTTTATTAATAGTTTCGAAAATTTTGTAAAATTTCAAACTTTGCACCCAAAAGCTGTTTTGAAGGCCTGTTTTTCTTCAATGGTCATATTTTTAGGTAAGAGTTTCGAAACTTTCAAGAACAATGCATTTAAAAGTTTTGATACTTTCACAAAGTTTTGAAACTTTCTCAAAAGTTTCCAAACTTCCTTTAAAGTATCGAAACTGCATGTGCATGTGGCCTTTATTGTATGTTTTTAAAGATTCCCAACGGCTACAACTAATCTCCAACAATCATAAACGGCTAGCAACTCATTCCACACAAGAACAAAAAACACACAAAGGACACTTGAAGAAGGTTACTAATTTTTCATTAAAACCATCATTGTTAGGTCTTCTCTTAATCTGTTCGACAAAAGTCCTGAACCAAAACTCTATCATCCTTACCACTATTTTTATAGTCCTAAAATGGCTCTGAAAACATCAAATAAGCATCTTAGAGTCAGTACTTCATCCTATTCGTCAAACTCCTTTGAGTCCATATGTTTTTAATCCGACGACGATCGTCGTAGGTTCCGCCAACAATTACATATGGGAAAATATTTGGATTCCCTACAGTGCCCTAAATAGGTGCCTAATTAATTAATTAGTTATCTTTGCATAAAACTCACACATTCGAATATAACTTAATTTGACACCCTTTTTAAATACATAAAACTTAAGGTGAAACTTGAATGTATACATCAAACAAATATAATTAATTAATTATATTACCAACCTTTAATGAAAATAAGGATGTTCAATTATCTAAAGACATCGAGAGCAAACTTTAGATCCAATCTAACAGTCTTTTCTCGGTGAATTTAATTAAAAGAACATAATATTTTTCTCATTCCAATTTTACGGTTGATAGAATACCCTTTTCTTTTAAAGCCAATGGAAGTGACTTTCTTATCCCCCAAGACAATCACTTGAAGTGAAACCAAAATAAAAAGTATTACCTTTCATTCAATTATTTGATTCGAGTCAATAATTGCTATGAGGATATCATACAAATTAATCAAAACTAAATCCTAAATGTTTATGCACCAAATTACATATTTACATACATAAATTCAATAAGAAAATGAGATAATATATACATATATATATATATATTCCTAAATAAAATAATATATTATGCTATTTAGATATATATGGTTAATCTGAATAGATATATGCATATATATAAAATAATACATAATATAAAAATAATTTGCACCTTAACTTTAAAATGGCATGCATATAAATAGAATAAAATCATGTGAGTAAATACATATACAAGTAAAAACATATATATGCATATTAAATAACTTAATAAAGGACTACATGATACTTGCATGCCGGGCTTCCATTGAAAATACATATGCACCTTTTAGCTTGGTATTATGGAAAATAATAAATGCAGATTTTTAAAGGCTAAATATAAGTAACTAAAAAGTAAACAAATAAATATATAAAAAGCATAAGTTACTATGCATAAACATAAGTTGCCCAAAAAAAATTTTAAAAAAAGAAAGGGAATGTTTTGTAATAATATTAAAATGGATAGGCCCTTAAGAGAAAATAACTCTCATTTGAAAAAAAAAATCTTAGGTCACCAAACAGCAGTGCTTCATCACATCACATCCCTTTTATTAAAAAAAACCTTATCCTTCTTATTTTATTTCTTTACCCAAACAAAGAAATGATTTCTTTGAAATAAAAGTCTACAGCATTAGGGTTACAAGATGGTGCCATGGTCGCCGCCTCTTAATGGGAGTCGTTCATCGGTGGCTCATCCCTCGAGCTCATTTCTTTAATGATGATGACAGTATAAAAGGAAAGCAATGCTCCTCATTGGAATTCACCGAAGAAAGGTAAGTCTTTTTTGAAATAAACTTTAAATAAACACATAAAAAGAATAAGATTTTTACCTTTTCTTTTGAATGATTGAAGTTTTTCCCCTTCTAATCTCTATTGATCTACTTTTTCCCTTTTTTAAAAAAAAACTCCCCCTTTTCCAATCGAAATTAGGAGAACCCCGAACAACACATGCAAACGAAAAACATGTAGTAAAATGAATACCTTTTGAAGAATCAAGAAGCTTGAATGTATTATTTCTTTAAAAATTTACATAAAAGTGTTTTTCATCTCTTCTTTTTTTTCTCTTGAAATTCCCCTTTTACAAATGTCCCCCCATTTTTGATGATTTTTACAGGTGTTATATAGAAAAAAATTCTTGTCTCATTCTCACTTGTGTGAGGCCGTACCACTCGCGAGGAGGGATACCCTTCTCTGATTATTATTGGATCCACTCAAGTATATTCCCTACTGCTATCGGTTGTTGAGAAATAATGTGGTCCCTGTAAACGTGTATGTTGGATTGGTCTTATCCTTGTGTTGCACGCACGATGATGAATCATTGAATGTCCACTGTTTATATGGAAGGTTGATCGAGCTTGACGACAATGGCTCTTCTGATTCTCTTGGCAACTGAAATCACCTTTGAGAATCAGGGTTAGATTTGGGCTTTCATGAGAATGGGCTAATTGTGTAATAATTTGGGTTTAAGCAAAATGTTGTAAACATGTCTGCTAAAAGAAACAAGATTATGTTATTATTTATTTAACTATTTAATTATTTATAATTATAATAATATATCTACTTTATTTACCTGATATATTAGTATCAAAGCTAATTTAGAGTAACTAAGGAAAAAATTAAAATAAAATTAGATGCTTAAAACTTAGAAACTAAAAGTCAGACGAAATTGAGTGTCTACAGTTATCCCTCTTTACTCATTGTTATGTAAACAAGAATTGGGTTAAGACAAATAGTGACAAAATTTAGTTTAGTTTAAACTGGTTTTTAAGAAAATACTAAAAGGGCTAATATGCTCCACTATAACTTTAGGGAAGATTGAATATAACTGATTTGCTTCACATGTCTTTAGGGAAGAACAAACATAAAAAAGTATATGCATCACTACTCTTCAGGGTAGGTCAGATTGGGAAAAAATGAGATATGCTACACTTCTCTTCAGGGTATGTCAAACTAGGAAAAGAAAAGAAGATATGTACTTCAGGGTAGGTCAGTTCCAAAAAATAAAGGATATCTACTCCATTACTCTTCAAGGTAGGTCAGTTTAAGAAAAGAAAAGACATATGTTGCGCTGCTCTTCAGGGTAGGTCAAATCTAGAAGAGAAAGGAGATATGTTTTGCTGCTCTTCAGGGTAGGTTATATCAAGAAAAGAAAGGGGGATAAGCTATGTTGATCTTCAGAGTAGGTCAGATAGGGAAAGAAATGAGATATGTTCCGCTGCTCTTCAGGAAAGATCAGATCGTGAGAAAAATGGGATCTGCTTCGCTGCTCTTCAAGGTAGGTCTGATTGAGAAAAAATGAGATCTAGTGTGTTGTTCTTCATGGTATGCCATATCGGGAAAAGAAAAGGAGATATGCTCCATTGCTATTCATGGTAGGTTAAATCTGAAAAACAAATGAGATATGCTTCGTTACGCTTCAAGGTAGGTCAGATCAAGAAAATAAAAGAGATATGTTTCGCTGTTCCTCATGGTAGGTTAGATAAAAAAAGAAATGAGATTTACTCTGTTGCACTTTAGGGTAGGTCAGATCGAGAAAAGAAATGGGATCAACTCTACAGCTCTTTAAGGTAGGTCAGATTGGGAAAGAAAGGAGATTTGCTCTACTACTCTTTAGGGTAGGTCAAATCGAGAAAAGAAAGAGGATCTATTGTACTGCTCTTCAGGGTAGGTCTGATCGATAAAAGAAATGAATATGCTATGCTGCTCTTCAAAGTAGGTCAGATCGGGAAAAGAAAATAGATTTGCTCCACTGCCCTTTATGGTTGGTCATATATGGAAAAGAAAATAAGATGTGCTTCGCTACAATTCAGGGTATGTCAGATTGAGAAGAGAAAAAGAGATTTGTTATAATGTTCTTTAGGGTAGGTCAGATCAGGAAAAAAAAGATCTCCTCCACTGCTCTTTAGGGTTGGTCAGATCAAGAAAAGAAATGGAGATATACTTTACCGCTCATTAGGGAATGTCAGATTGGGAAAAGAAAAGGATATAAGTTACATTGCTCTTTATGGTAGGTTAGATCAGGAAAAGAAATGAGGATATAATTTGTTGCTCTTCATGGTAGGTCAGATGGGGAAAAGAAAAGTTGATATTTTTTCTATTCTTCAGGGTAGGTTAGATTAGGAAAAGAAAAGGAGATCCAATCAACTGCTCTTCAGTATATGTTAGATATGAAAATTACACATTATAACTTGTCATTATATATTTGAAAATGTCATCATTCAAGAAATTTTGGAAATCAATTTCTCTTGTAAAGGGTTATCTCAAATTCAATCTAATATTATGGTTTGTCTTGAATATCATAGCTTGTCAATTCATCAATCTCGGGGTTTTGTTTGATATCCTTCTGTTAGAGTGTGCCTAAAGACCAATCATATGATGATTGTAATAATATATTTATTTATCGATTTTATTTAATAAAGGCATTACCTCTATTATTTTCAGTTATGTGTATGTGTTTAACATAAACTAAAAGATAATAAAGTCCATATAATAACATTTTTAAAAGATCCATTGTTAAGTATTATTATGGGCATGTACAAATAATACGCTTAAGACTAACATGTTATTGATTGATGACAAAGAGTTGTCATTGACATAGAGATGTCAGAATTGATACATGATTATATTTTTACTGAACAATGTATTGGATTGACCCATCATGAGCACATGTCTTGGATTATTATGTAACAGTCATAACATTGCTCATGGTGATGACTATATGTATTATCCTCAGACTTGAGATCAATGTCATCCCAACATATATTGTTGTATGTTTTGATACAGTTAAACATACTCCGTAACTGGTTGCACTATAAAGATTGTTATTGAATATATTTTGATATATGTAGTGGGGTGTATATGGTTAAGATAAGATTTGTCCTTCCTACATAATAGAAAATATATCACGGGCCACTTGATTGAGTGAGACTATAAATGCATGGGCATGCTTGAATAAGTTGATATCATATTCGTAAATTATAGTCTACTCTAGATATCAAGAAACAATAGATGGGGTTTACAAGTGTGACTATTCTAGATATAAAGGACAAAAGGATGTAATACATAAAAGAGTTAATCATGAAGATGATATGTCTAATCATAATTTATTATAACTTAGGTGACAATGATATATTCTAGATGTCACTCATTGTATGGAATATTAGAATTGTTCTAATAATTACTACTAACGTTACAAGAACCTATAGGGTCATACCCTAGGATTGAAATGACAAAAAATGTACAATTTGTTGTATGTTACTAAAATATATCCAGAGTTATGATTTGAATATTTGATATACATATGTTTTAATTATCCCGAATATAGTAAGTAAGCATTAAAAGAATGTAATTTAGATTACAACTCTTTTAATTGGTATATGTAATTCGAAATAATTAAATAAGTTTTTAAATAAACATTAAAGATTATAATTCAGATTATAAGTCTTTAATGTATATTTAATTGAAGTAATTAAATAATATTTTATTGTTAATTCGAAATAACTTTGAAAACCCTAAGATGCTAGGGTAATGGATATAAAAAGGTGTGTTAGGTCTAGTAGCCGTTTTTTGAACACACACATAAACATTCAGTTGTTTTCTCTCAAAATAGTTTTGGGGAAAACCAAATATTGCTCTTAATCGGGTAATCTGAGTAGAGGTCGAGACGTGATTTCGTGGAGGCTTACGATTCGAACCGATCTACACCACCAGTATTCACTATTGTTCTTGTTGTTTTTCAAGGAACCCGCTGTAAGTATTCGCATCCCTTCCTCCCGATTTTGGTTTTACATACTTGGATAGCTAGTGAGACTGTCGAGTTTTGTTTTCGCTACGCCGTGGGGTGCGCCGACGTTCCCAATAGTGGTGTCAGAGTCACTTGTACGATCTGAATTCGTGTTAAATTCTTGGATGATGCGATATGTATGAGATGCATGTTCTAGTTTTATCGATTTCGGTAAATATGCTGATATCATTGTTTGAATCGATAACCGTAATGATTAATATGTTTATTTTTTAATATGTTTTTCAATCGATTTGTTGCTGCAAGGATTTTACGAAATCCATATGTCAATCATTAATATTATGATCTGTGTGAGTGCGATATCAGATCGCGTTTGGCAGTGGAACAAAGGTTGTTCCGATGCAGAAAACCTTCGGGAATGAAAATCCCAAAAACACGATTCTGTTGATAAATGTTATCAAATTGTGAGGTTTTTCTATAGAAACGTAATTACTAGTTTTCAAAAAATCCCATCGTCCGTACATATTGAAGGCCCATATTAATTCTTTTAACAAAGGCGTAAGAATGTGTATATATATATGATATGTTTGTTTTGCACGGTGTTTGATATAGATGGTTATAGAACTTGTTCACTTTATAATGGTTTAATTTTAAATACGGTATGAGAGTCGTGCCTTTCTACATCTCTATTGTTTTCTCTTCTCATCATACTCCCTCATATGTAAAACAAGTTTCTTTTAAAATTGAAAACCTATGAAGATTCACAAGGAGCATAAGAATGTGAGAAAATACCTAGAGAATAGTCTTAGGCTTTAGGGTTATTAGTTCTCCCATTGGCTTGGGATGGTCCACTTTAGTCATTGTTTTGGGCTATAACCATTGCATCTTTTTTATTTCTATATTTTTTATGTATGCAATGCAACAAATGATAAAATAGGATTGAATATTGATGAGATCAATAAGGGCCTAATATTAAAACGAACAATGATGAGATAATTATGCAAATCCCTCTTTATAATCTAAGTTAACTTAGCCGTCCAATATTTACCCTCGTTAAGGCTTCGATCGATATTGTTTGGGCTTTGCCAAAGCATTGGAACATAAAATCTATCTTGGTTAAACACGAAGAATAAGCAAGTGATATTCACCATTTGAAATATTGGTAATAACTTAGCTAGGTTATTCTAATAGGATTAGAAACCTAGAGGTTAAATATTTGGATAAGTCATGAGATGACTTGAACAAAAGTTGTTAACCAAAATGAGGAGTTACATGAGATGTAACTAGTAAAGTGTTACTTACCTAAATAATCACTATCCTAAAAGAAAAGCCAAAGATGATTTAGGAAATTGATGTATTATGGATTCTCACCCACTAGAAAAAATTTCGTTGATTTTTTCTGAAATTAAAATAGAGAGGGTTTTTAGTTTTGAATAAAATAGCGGGAGTAATTTGTAAATAAAGTCCTATTTATAAATTTTAATTCGGTAAATTTACTTACTTTAATATTTCCATTGTTGTAGATTTAATGGCAAACAAAACTTTATCACCGCGATCACTCCTTGAGAATGATAAACTTAATGGCATAAAATTCCTTAAGTGGTTTCGTAATTTGAGAATTGTTCTCAAACAGTAAAGGAAAAAATATGTCATTGAGGAACTTATTCCTGATGAACCAACATCTAATGCTTCAAGAGCTGACAAAGACAAATTCAAGAAACATATGGATGATATGTTAGATGTTGGATGTCTAATGCTTGCCACCATGACTCTTGAGCTTCAGAAGCAACATGAGGACATGGTTGCATATGAGATGATTCAGAATCTCAAAGAAATATATAAAGGGAAAGCATGTCAAGAGAGATATGAGACCTCTAAAGAACTATTTCAATCCAAAATGGCAGAGGGAACTCCTGTAGATTGGAAAAGCTGGGATTTCCTCTCAAAGATGAATTGGCCACCGATGTTATCCTACAATCGTTGCCAGATAGATTTAGCCAATTTTTCCTTAATTTCAACATGAATGAAATTAACAATACTTTGCCACAGTTACTTGGCATGTTACGAACTACTGAAAGTAACATGAAAAAGGTTGGACCTAAGCCCATTCTGATGGTCCACAAGGACAAAGGAAAGGGAAGAAAAATGTAGTGGAAAAGTCTAAGGGAAATGTTAAGACCAAACCAAATGGGAAAAATGCATTGAAACCCAAAGGGGGAGTTAGGAGGGAAGGAAAATGTTGACATTGGAAGAGAAACTACACTGTTTACCTTGAAGAGTCAACAAGGCAAAAGCAAACGAAACGTTTGTTTCAGGTATTTATGTTATTGATGTTAATTTGTCAACATCTACTTCTTGGGTATTAGATACCGATTGTGGTTCTCATATTTGTACTTCTGTACAGGGACCGTAAAATAGAAGGAATCTGGCTAAAGGAGACATGGAGCTACTAGTGGGAAATAGAGCAAGAGTTGTTGCATTAGCTATATGGACATATGTTTTATCTTTGCCTAGTGGACTTGATTTAAATTTAGAGGATTGTTATTATGTTCCTAGTTTGACTAAGAACATTATTTTTATTTCTTGTTTGGAAAAGATTGGTTTTGAGATTATTATTAAGAATACTTGTTGTTCTTTTTATCTCGATAGTGTTTTTTATGGTTCGACACAATTGGTTAACGATCTATATATTTTGGATCAAGAAAACACCATTTATAACATAAATACTAAGAGATCAATAACAAATGACTCGAATCAAACTTATCACTGGAATTGTCTTTTAGGCCATATAAGTCAGAAATGCATATCAAAACTCCATAAAGATGGATTCTTAGATTCATTTGTTTTTGAACAATATGATGTATGTGAATCTTGCTTGTTGGGAAAAATGACTAAAGCTCCTTTTAATAGTAAAGATGAGCAAGCAAGTAATTTATTGGGGTTAATACATATTTATCTTATGCGCCATAAATCTGAAGCCCTTGAAAAGTTTAAGGAATTTAAAAATGAAATACAAAATCAACTAGGCAATACTATTAAGGCACTTTAATCAGATTGATGTGGAGAATACTTAAGCATAGAGTTTGATGAACTCCTAAAAGAATGTGGGATTGTCTCACAGCTTATACCACCTGGTACACTGCTGTGGAATGAATTTTTGAAAGAAGGAATCGAACAATGTTAGACATGGTTCGATCAATGATGAGTCTTAGTGATCTTCTGACTTCTTTTTGTGGATATGCACTTGTAACACCCATTTTCACACTAAATCATGTTCCATCTAAATCGGTTCAAAAGACACCATACGATATATGGACTGGGAAACGTCCTAGTATGTCTTTTATGAAGATTTAGGGTTGTGAAGCTTATGTAAAACATCAAATGTCTATAAATCTTGAATCTAAATCTCATAAGTTTATATTTGTTGGATATCCTAAAGAAACTAAGGGATACTATTTCTTCAACCCTAATGAGAATAAAGTGTTTGTTGCTCGAACATGAGTTTTTCTCAAAAAAGAATTTCTCTCAAAGAAAGGGAAAGGTAGAAATATTGAACTTGGAGAAGTTCAAGAACAATAGATAAATGAACCTGAAGTTGAGCATGTTTCACAAGTTGTTGAGGAGCATTCAACAGATTTGGACACACAACCACTGCGTTAATCCACAATAGAACGTTGTGCACCTGAGAGATTTGGATTTCTTGTTACGACACATGGAGATGTTCTTCTTATGGATCAAGAAGAGCCCATGACTTATCAAGAGGTAGTGTCTAGCCTAGACTATGAGAAATGGCTTGAATCCATGAGATCTGAGATGGATTCCATGTCAGTAAACCAAATATGGGCTTTGGTTGAACCACTTGAAGGGGTCAAACCTATAGGGTGTAAATGGGTTTTCAAGAAGAAAACTGACATGGATGGTAATGTACAAACATACGAGGGGCGATTAGTCACTAATGTTTTTTGACAAGTTAAGGGTGTAGACTATGATGAAACATTCTCCCCTATAGCTATGTTTAAGTCCATAGAGATATTGCTCACAATAGATGCATTCCATGATTATGAAATCTGACAAATGGACATCAAAACCGTTTTCCTCAATGGAAAACTTGAAGAGGATGTGTATATGACACAACCAGAAGGTTTTGTCATTCCAGGAAATGCTGGAAAGGTTTTTAAGTTACAGAGGTCTATTTATGGACTAAAGCAATCTTCTCGAAGAAGGAATCTTCGTTTCAATGATGCAATCAAAGAGTTTGGTTTTATGAGAAATGAAGATGAGCCTTGTGTTTATAAGAATGCTAGTGGGAGCATTGTTTCTTTCCTAACCTTGTATATAGACAACATACTCATCATAGGAAATTATATTCCTACTTTACAGTCTATTAAGACTTTGTTAGGTAGTTGTTTTTCTATGAAAGATTTGGGTGAGACAACATATATCTAGGATTTAAGATCTATAGAGATAGATCAAGACGACTTCTAGGTCTCAGTCAAAGTACATATGTAGACAAAGTGTTAAAATGGTTCAGTATGGAAGAATCCAAGAAAGGATTTTTGCCTATGAGACATGGCATTTCACTTTCGAAGGAAATTTGTCCTTCAACTCCACAAGAAAGAGAACGGATGAATAAGATTCCATATGCTTCGGTTGTTGGTTCTATCATGTATGCCATGATATATACTCGACTAGATGTATATTATGCTTTAAGCATGACGAGTCGGTATCAAGCGAACCCTGGTGAAAATCATTGGGTTACGGTTAAAAATATCCTTAAGTACTTAAGAAGAACTAAGGATAAATTTCTTATCTATGGAGGGAAGGAAGAGCTTAGTATAAAAGGTTATACTGATGCCAGTTCCAAACTGACTAGGATGACTCACGATCGCAATCGGGTTTTATGTTTTGTCTCAATGGAGGTGTTGTGAGATGGAAAAGATCGAAGCATGACACAAAAGCTTATTCTACAACATAGGCTGAATACATTACAGCCAGTGAAGCTACAAAGGAGGTTGTTTGGATCAAGAAGTTCATATTGGAATTACAACATATCAGATGCTGCAGAACTCCGTTGTGACAATAATGGAGCCATTACACAAGCAAAGGAATCCAAATCTCATCAATGATCCAAACATATTCTTAGGCGCTTTCATCTCAGTCGAGAGATCATAGATCGAAGAGATGTAGAAATATGCAGCGTACACACGGATGACAAACATTGATGATCCCTTAACGAATCCTCTTACAAAGTAGAGGCATGATCGTCACACTGAGTCACTTGGTATTAGATATGTGAGTGATTGGTCTTAGTGCTAGTGGGAGATTGTTAGAGTATGCCTAAAGACCAATCATATGATGATTGTAATAATATATTTATTTATCGATTTTATTGAATAAAGGCATTGGTACTATTATTTTCAGTTATGTGTCTGTGTTTAACATAAACTGAAAGAGAATAAAGTCCATAAAATAAGATTTTTAAAAGATCCATAGTCAAGTATTATTATGGGCATGACAATAATAATACGCTTAAGACTAACATATTATTGATTGATGAAAAGGAGTTGTTATTGACATAGAGATGTCAGAATTGATACATGATTATATTGTTAGAGAACAATGTATTGGATTGACCTATCATGAGCAAATGTCTTGGATTATTATATAACGGTCATAACATTGCTCATGGTGACGACTATATGTATGATCCTCAGACTTGAGATCAATGTCATCCTAACATATATTATTGTATGTTTTGATACAGTTAAACATGCTCCGTAACTGGTTACAATATAAAGACTATTATTGAATATTTTTCGATATATGTAGTGGGGTGTATATGGTTAAGATAGAATTTGTCCTTCCTACATAATAAGAAATATATCACAGACCACTTGATTAAGTCAGACTAGAAATGCATGGCCATTCTCAAATAAGTTGATATGTGATATCGTATTCGTTAATTATAGTCTACTCTAGATATCAAGAAACAATAAATGGGCTATACAAGTGTGACTATTCTAAGACTTGTACCTATTCTAGATATAAAGGACAAAAGGATGTAATACATAAAAGAGTTAATCACGAAGATAATATGTTGAGTCATAATTTCTTGTAACTTAGGTGACAATGATATATTGCTAGATGTCACTCATTGTATGTAATATTAGAATTGTTCTAATAATTACTACTAACGTTACAAGAACCTACAGGGTCACACTTTAGGATTGAAATGAGTAAAAATGTACAATTTGTTATATGTTACTAAAATTTATATGGAGTTATGATATGTATATTTAATATACATATGTTTTTAATTATTCCGAATATAGTAAGTAAGCATTAAAAGAATGTAATTTAGATTATAACTCTTTTAATTGGTATATGTAATTCGAAATAATTAAATAAGTTTTAAAATAAACATTAAATATTATAATTCAGATTATAAGTCTTTAATGTATATTTAATTGAATTAATTAAATAATATTTTATTGTTAATTTGAAATGACTATGAAAACGCTAAGATGTTAGGGTAATGGATATAAAAGGGTATGTTAGGTCTAGCAGCCATTTTTTTAACACACATAGATAAACCTTCAGCCGTTTTCTCTTAAAAGAGTTTTGGGGGAAACAAATATTACTCTCAATCGGTTGAACTGAGTAGAGGCCGATACGTGATTTCGTGGAAGCTTACAATTCGAACCGATCTACACTACCAATATTCACTGTTGTTCTTGCTGTTTTTCAAGGAACACAATGTAAGTATTTGCAACCTTTCCTTCCGATTTCGGTTTTAAGTACTTGGATCGCTGGTGAGACCGTCGAGTTTTGTTTTCGCTGAGCCTTGGGGTGCACCGACGGTTCCAACACCTCCATCTGTATATTTGAATCACTTCTTGAAGTTTTACTGTCATGTATTTGAATTTTCTTCTTGAAGTTTTACTGTCATATATCTTTAGTTTTCCAAAAAAAAAAACAGTAAAAAATGTTTATCGTTGATGTATATTGGTGATTTGACTCCTTGGGGAACTTCCTCATAAGAAAGATCAGAGGTCTGAATGATTGCGATAATGCAATTCATGCATTTGGGAAAGTCTTCATATGCATGAATAATGTGGTAATGCGATTAACGCAAAAACTCTTCATGCGGTAATGCTATAATGAATGTTTATTTCTCATATGCAAGTTATTGCAAGTTCATCTTCTCAATTCTTAGCTGACAATAACATGTTCTTTATTCCCCTAAAAGATTGTCCCTAAGGTTCAATTATTTGGCCCAATTTCTGATTCTGAAGTCGGAGATACCTTTGTCCAAAGATTAATAACTCATCAATTCAAACTGGCATTTTATCGGAGAACAATCTGATTACCTTTTGCAATCATGTCTTTCATTTATTCTCTGTTGGCTTGTTCCCTAAAGTCTTAGAACAAATGCATTTTTGAGATCTTTCGTCAGTCAAACATAAAGTCTTGACACACATTCTATCCCTGATTTAATTTCTCAATCAGAATTGTTTTTTATGACCTTATACCATCTGAAGCTTGACTATTTACCCTCCAAGGTAATGTTTCCTTATCTTCATATCCTACCCCAAACATTCTAAGTGGTGTAGCTTACTCTCAATGTCTTCATGATCTGATTCGTAGCTTTTAAGCTAAGTAACCTTCGCCAAAGATCTATTCTCATAAGAGAATATATTGTTTGAAAAATGTTTTTCTTCCTCTTTCATTTTCCAAAATATGAAAAAGCTTGATAAAGAAGTTTTGAAAAATATAATGCCACTTTTTTCGGGTTCGTAATTGAAGTAAATTTTGAAACAAAGAGTTCATTGAACATCAAAAAAGTCAACTACTCTTTTAATCTTTCAAAAATCACAGCCTTTTGGCAAGTTTCAATATTAAGGCTAATTTTGAATCTTATGATGAATTTGAAAATGTAGAATGTTTCAGGTTGGATTTTTTTGTTAATGTATAGCATTCTCGATTCTCATGTTCATTGATCTAATGAGGTACTCATTATGCTCAACACCTGATATTACTGGTTCCCATCTCTCATGAGTGGTTTTCAGGTGGTATGACACCTTATCAAGGGATGTATAAGACCACCTATTATGCAGTAGCTGTACAATCTTAATATTCAAGCTGTCCTTTTAGGTGTACAACTCAAATCTTTCTTTGGTTTCAAGACATCCTTAGAAAATCACGTCTTGAATTCCCCTTTATTATTTTTCCTATCATGCATTTACGATTTTAGAAAACCATTTTTTGCAAATAAAAAATTAATCCTGAGAGACATAATGAAATATGAAGATAATATATTACACTTAGAAATCCATGTATGATTAGAAAAGACTTTTTAGGTATGTAACGTAGGCCAGAGCTCACAGTTAGAAATCCATGATAAAGTAGTCATTTTGATGCTTGCAATATTATCTTACATTATTTGAATCTACTTTATATTTTTATTTTCCTTCTTTTTCATGATCCCCATAGACTACTAATTTTTGGGTTTTCACCCTAGAGTTCATCTCCATTCATGAATATTTGGTACTTATATTCTTGTTGAATATGGATGTTTGAAACATTTATACTTGATTAACCTTGTGGTTTGAAGATCACTAAGTCATTTTATTTGGAGTGGCTCTTTTCTTGTACTTCTTATCATATTTATTGTTTAATCTTGTACATCACTTTGATTTGAATACATTATTCATTCTCTTTATTTAGAGAATTCTTCATTTTTATTTGAACATCGTTTCTCTCTTGTAATTGGAATATCTTTTACTGCTTTCGACTTGATTTTCTCCTCAAGCACTCTGTATTTAATCTACCTTACGGTACATTATTATTTCTCTTTATTTCATGGATACTTGTGTTTGTAATGCAATATGGACTGGTTATCTTCAATATTAAAAGTTGATTTCCTTTACCTTGCCCCCTGTGTGGAGGGTGATCCTTGGTTAGGGCTAAATCAGAAGAAAATATTCTAGGCTTAAATAGGGACAACAAAGTATATACTTTTTCTTTTTGTGAAGGGATAACATAACAAAGACGTTCATCATTTCATACACAAAAGTCTTTGTAAAATATGTATCCCCAGGGGAAGGAATATTTAGTATTAACTTCTATTCATAAGAAAATAATGTAATTAATGCATGATAAAATTATTTAAAATATTTCCTTTATTTGTTATTCTTCTTGCTTCACGCATGCCCTAATTATTTGAGCGCATCTTTATAAAGTTGATTTATGATGGCCCATCTTGTTTCTTTTGATGGAATGATTCATGCACATATATCTTGTATTCAAGTCTTTCAAGTTTTATTAAGGTTGGTGTTGCGTCGAAGAAAATGAGGATGTGACCATGAAGTTATATCTTTGGAGAATGGTAACGTTATAAAAAAATGGGCTCTGCTTGAGAAGGTAAGAGTATAAATTTGGTGTGTAGGTAAAGATAAGGATATAACTTTGGATCTCAGAGTAAGACAATGTCAAGATCCAGACTTTTGGGTAAGGAGAAAAAATTATTTTAGGTGAAGAATTGAGTAATTATGCATTCGACTTTGGACGAGATATTAAAGGTGTAATTTTGCCACTTGCAACAGATCTATAATTCTTGAATAATTAAAAGAATATTTAGTTCATATGATACTAAAAAAACTAACATATTAAAAATTTGATTCATTGCTCATAACTTTAGAATGTAGAAGATGTTCATTTAAACATCTTTGAAATATATAATAAAATTAAGAAAGGATGAGAAACAAATTCAAACAAAAAAATTAGGATGAAAATCCATGCTTAGGATGGAATGGCTTGTTCTCGATCCACATTAGGATGACACACTATTCATTAAAAATCTATGCCTTAAAGTCAATTAAACTTTGGACCTTACGCTTTAATGTCCACCAGTCTTCAGTAGTGTGCCCCAAGCTTCCTATGTGGTAGCTACACACTGCATTAAAATCATAGCCTTCAGGAAATGATGATTATTTTCTCATGGACTAAACTTTAGTTATCATGTTTTTTCCCAAATGAAGACTGGGAGCAATTCTTCATATGTCATTGGAATCGGATCAATATGAGTCTTTTCCCATATCACCCTTTGATATTGAGAGCCTACCATATTGATTTGAACATATTCCTCAGCATTGGTGCCTTCAATGCTCCCTATTGTACCATTTGGAAGCATATCCAATCAAGCTATCTTGAAAACAATGAATCAATATTTGATCATTGTTAACATAACCAGACATCCTTCAACAGAACATCGTAAGATGATCGAGAGGGCAACTGATTCAACTGTTCTTCTCGAAATTAGGCATCTTGAACTCAAGAGGTAGCACTAGGTCAGGGACGAAACTCAGATCTAATCCATCTATCTAGGGAAAATTATTAGCTCCTTGCATTATTCAAACTATTTCCTCTATATTTTTAAAGCATTCTTTTTTGGGCCTTTCAACTATAGTCCTTCCAACACAGGGAGAGGCACTCTTGGCATGATTTATTCTCATGAGTAGAGGTACTAACCTGACTAATATGTACTTTTGAGCATGTCATAGCAACTACCGGCAAGTAAAAAAGATTCTTAGTTGTCGGATTAACCACATTATCCACAATTCTTACTTCCATTAATTGCATCAACTTTTTCATCACCTCATTCTGGGACTTCAAGAATTTATCCATCATTTCATATTGAGACTTGGCTATTTGATCTTTTTTATTTTTCTCGAACTCATCTAACTTTTTCTCCATGGGTTTCTTCATTTTTAAGGCGTGATAAAAGTGACCTTCACTTACTTCTACGATCTCTACATAAAGCTTGCCACAAATTGATCTCATCTTCTAATGGTTGAATGCATGAAAAAATGCTTGATTAAATGCAATGCAAATGCGAATTTAAAATGCAAGATGCATATACAAAAGGTGTTAATTCTATAATTGACCACCATAGAACAACCTTCATTTAGACAACAATGATTCATTACTTGAGGTAGTCAAAATAAAATTGTGATTCTTCATTTCCTTGTTTCTTTGAGCCGCATTCTTTGTGGGATCTAACATTGAACCCAAAGTCGTCATTGTACTTTATCACATTTGATGACACTATGTCCTTAGATTGTTTGTTGCTGAATCGTGAGATATCTATTTCTACTTCCAAGGAAAAATGATCTCCATGCATTCGTGAAGGGTATTCTCGTCTTTGATCTAGTTGGTATTTATTTTTCTAGAAAGCATCTTGGCCTTGGATCCTTCAAAGGAAGTCTTCAATTACTTAAAATTTCTTCATTCATCGGATGTCTTCCTTAATGGATTGTTAGACCATTCTTGGATCTCTTCGTTTCGACTATATGGCCAAAAATTCCCTATCTCGTCATAAACGACCTTCTATTTAGTAAATCACTTTCGAATTAATACCTCTGAATGACGTGCAGATAAAAATGCCAGTAAATAACATCAAAATACAATAGCCATGCAACAAAAATGGGTTATTACACTTAAGATAATCAGCACGATAATAAGAATTATAATAAGAAATAAAACCTATCCACACATGGTGATGACCCATACAAGATTTAGAATATCCTACCCATACATGTTTTTGAATAAATTTCCAGCTTTATTATTCATCGCAAAATCCTAACCACATAATATAGTTCACATGTTATTAAGGTAAAGGTACTAGAATTGTACTTGTTGGCGCCCCATTAGGCTGCCAGACCCTCAATCCTGGTCTATCACAGGCTTATACGGATCGAGATCAATTCCAGGAGGTACACTTCCCTATGTCCACATGGAGACGATTACCATCACGAGTACCATAAGGTGTGTTCCCCTGGAGTGATCAACTATCCCATTCGAAGGTGAAACCCATCACGAGAGAGTAACTTCTCACTCCCACTTAAGTGGAACAGAGTGAGGTTTTATCTCATGTTATGTAAATGCAATTGTACACTGTGTGAAGAAAAGCGAAAAACAAAATAAAGAGTAGACACAACACAAAGTTCTAATTTCTTTTATCAGTTATTTAATATGAAATCATTAACAAACAAATTAGTCCAACTATTTAGTGGTTAGTAAAATTATAAACATAAAACGAATCAAAACACCCAAGGAGTATCAAATTAAATTAGGGTGAATTTATAACTTTTATTGCAAAGACAACTAATTAATTCGAACGTTCCCAATAGAGTCCCCAAGCTGTCGAACGTTCCTTTCAAAATCTGGTGTCGATTAAAAATAGGAATTTTATAAAAACGTTCACCTCGAATAATTTGGGACTCAAATTTAAAATAAAAATAAGGTTCGTGGAGTTGCCACCAATCTTTGATTAGGGTGTGATTGGGCACCCAAAATGCATTTTTTATTTTAATAAAAATAAATTTTAATTTTATTAAAACTACATTTTGATATGCGTTACCAAAAAAATTTAAGTTCGGGAGTCGATTACGCACGGTAAAATATTAGGATTCCTCATAACGCCCTAAATGGATACCTAATTAATTAATTAGTTGTCTTTGCAATAAAACTGACACGTTGGTATATAAATTAATTTTAGACCCCTTTTAAATAAATACAACTTAAGGCGAAACTTGAATGTATACATCAGAAGAATACAATTAATTAATTATATTACTAGCCTTTAATGAGAATAAGAATGTTCAATTATTTAAAGACATCGAGACTAGACCTTAGATTCAATGTAATAGTATTTTCTCGGTGAATTTAATTAAAAGAACATTATCTTTTTCTCAGTCCCAAGTTTAATTGAAATCAATTTTATTTGTTTCAGTTGATAGGATACCCTTTTATTTTAAAGCCACTGGAACTGACTTTCTTATCCATCAAGACAATCACTTGCAATGAGCCCAAAATAAAAATGTATTACCTTCAATCCAATTATTTGATTCGACTCAAGGAATGCTTACGAGGATATCATACAAATTAATCAAAACTAAATCCTAAACGTATATGCACCAAATTACATATTTACATACATAATTTAAATAGAAATAGATAATATATATATATATATATATATATATATATATATAATAATATACATATATATGAAATAATACATAATATAAACGTAATGCGTACCTTAACTTTAAAATGTCATGCATACAAATAGAATAAAATCATGTGAGTAAATCCATATACAAGTAAAAACATATATATGTATATTAAATTACTTAATAAAGGACTACATGACACATGCATGCCGGGCTTCCATTCAAAATACATATGTACCTTTCAACATGGTATTTAGTATGGAAAAATAATAAATACAGATTATATGATACATGCTCATAAATAGAAATATTATAAAACACGTTAATGTATACCTCTAAGTAATTTAAGTTATAAGCTATGTTTATGGCCTAATATATGCACAAATAGATGTAAACTATATTATGAATAAACAAATAGGGAAGGTTCAAAACAAAAAGTATATCATAACAAATAAATTATAGCAGAAAGTAAAATGAACTGAAGCCTAATTTAAGGGAACAATAAATTAAAAGAGGAAAACAAAAAATCACATATATTTTAAAGGCTAAATATAAGTAACTAAAAAGTAAACAAATAAATATATAATAAAACATAAATGCATGTAATCATAAATAGGGATTAATATAAAACAAATTAAAGTTACTACGCATAAAAAAACTTAATTGCATAAAATCAAAATATAATATTTAAACATCCAAATCGAGTTCAATTTCAGGCAGCAAATTAGAAGTTCTATGTTGATTCATATTGTAAGTTAAACTTCCTAATAATTTCCTCATTTCAAATTCATTTCGATAGCATTTAAAATATAATTAATAAACTACTATTCATTCAAAATACTAGTTTTATCTAAAAATATTTATACTAAGCCCATATAATTTTTTTCATAAAAACCAATTTATAACTACGATAACCAACCAATATAATAAAACCTATAATGTACATGTCATTAATAAGTCAAAAGAAAACATCAGAGTATGTACATACTGATACTGGCTGATGATATGATTCTGCATAGTGATGCTAACGATACTGCTCACTCCGTAGAGTTATCATTTCCTTTACATACAGGGTGAAACAATCACACACTTAGGCAATATAAATAAAACAAGGTGAAATAAATTATAAAAATAACATAATAAATCAAAACAATATAATTTATCAAAATAAAACATTTAAATTCCCAAACTGACATAAATAAGTCATTTCCTCATTTGTAAACCTATAAAACCAATATCTCACATATTTATAAAAAGCATTACAACCAATGTCAAGTCACATGTAATCAATAATATATTCATTTTCCATTCGATTACATATGCTATACTTTCGCATTTCAGTTTCATGGCCCAATGTATATTTAAAGAGAATTAAAAGTATGTGAGTCAGTTGAGTGTGCGCAATAAGCACTCAAAAGTGCCCCATATATCTGTAATCATCTCTCAAAAGTGCCCATATAAATCACACCATAAGTGCCTCTTGTAATGTGCACGGATGTACTATATCATAATCAATAAACAGTGATCACTCCACCTCATGGCAGGCCAATTGTACCTACGACTCTCCATGCAACATACAATGGGCTTCACGATAAAATCATATCATTTGTATATCCAAGATATCTAAGCAGTAACATATCCAAATATCATTTATAAAAAAATAGTATATTGGGTAGTTTATACCCTAAAATAATTTGTAAATCATTTTCTATAAACATTATGGAAATATTCCATAATTTGATTCAAAAAGTTTATTTCAATTTATCCAAGGTTGACTCATGACAAGTCTTTCCCAATCGGATATAATTGAAATTAATAAAATGCACTCACCTTATTTGCCTCATTATTGAACCTTTTACGATGATACTCTTTTATTCACGTACTTGATCCTTTGCTATCAATTTGCTTTGATTACGAGATTTCTCACAATCTAAACAAATTCAAATACACAACACAAATGTTCAAAGAATACTCTAGTATCGTACTAACATAATTAAAATATAATAATAAAAAATCCATAAAATATATTTGGTACTTGTTCAATATAAAAGTCACTTCATTATTTAGTAATAACCTTAACATTTCTAAAATAACTCTCCAATTTCATATATATTCATTTCATCACCAAGCCACTTAACTTTCATAGACTTCACATTTCAATCACAATGTATGAATTCTTTTAAAATTCATACCAATTTTTCAAATCTATTCAATATGGTCCCTCATCAATTTATTTAGTTTAAATCCAAAACTAAAATTTACAGCACTGTAATAATGTATTCAATCTAATACATTCACATTTTCAAATTTTTCATTCAACCCTAAACTTTCCAACATTCACAACTTAATTATCAAACTTTACCAAATTTGTAATTTAATCCAAAACAATATTTCAACTTCAAAATCAACACTCAGATATTAGTTTCCATCATTGAACTTCTACAATTGAAGATTTATACATCAATCCCTTAAAATTCTCAAAACTTGCAAAATGGTTTCTTTACTTTCACAAGGTTCCAAATTAATCCAAATCAACTTCTAAAGCATGCAAAATCATTCTAACATCAATTATAGACCTTTGGAATTTTTTATTTATAATTTTCCCCTATTTTTGTTCCCGTTGCCTGAGTTTGCGTAACATAATTTCAAGCATGAATTCAAGCTACTAATAACAAATTCATGTAATTCTAATCATTATGATATCAAATTTAATCCAAATTCAATAGTTTCCCTTAAACCCTAGTCATGGTTGAAACCTAAATACATAATTTTAGATGATTTTGGTCATCACATAAACTTGGAAATTAATCTACAACACCAATAACATAACAATCAAACAATAATTCTTCATAATTCAACTTCCTCTTCATAAAACCTAATCATGAAATAACTCATCCATTCATGTTTTCCATGAACTAATTATACCAAATGATAGAGAATTTTAAGTAGATTAATTCTCTATTTCACACTTTAGCCCTAAAAGCAATCTTGTAAGCTTAAAAATGAGATTGAAAAGCTTCCCTTACCTTAAAATGGAGGTCACGGGTAAACGAGGAGAAAGATAGCAAATCTCTTGATTTTTCTACACTAATCCATAATACATTTGGCTTATGTTTAATAAAAATAAATTTAAAATATATTCAATAGGAAATTATCAATTGAACCTTAATGAAATATGATAATTTCCAATTTCCATGAAGATATATTTCATTTTAATAATCAAAAGTCAAAGATGAACAGATAAAAATCTACTTTCCACCTTTTCCCTTTGCAATTTTTAAAAATTGTAATTTAGTCACCAAATTTCACAATTTTGGTTTATTAAGGAAAATCGACCTTAATTCCACTGATCCTTGTTAAATATCACCATTCTAAATTATGGGAATAATATTTCTAGCCATTATATATCATCCTTAAGAATTTCTAGAATTTCTGATTCGATTTGATTATACGAATTCTTATCGGACTTTACTCCTTAATAGCATTTAATACAATTCCCGAATCAAAATTCTGATTACCAAAAAAACATCAATTTTGGAGGAAACTATTCATTTATGTGCCAAAATATATAACTTTTGAAAATTACAATTATGGTTCCTAAAATTTTACAAAATTTATACTTTGGTATTAAACTTTATAAATTTATGATTTTTTCACTAGACAAAATTTGGGGTATTGTAACACTACTTTTCCAAATACATTCCCAAATACGAGTCAGAGATGTCAGACAACACTTATAATCATTCTACAATTGAAAACTAATAAAAATTTGTTTTTTTTAAAGTTACAAATTTAATCATTTCAAATAAAATAATTTAATCATGTAAAATCAAAATATAATATTTAAAAATCCAAATTAATTATAGTTTCAAGCAACAATTTAGCAGTTCGATGTTGTTTCATATCAAAAGTTAAACTGCCTAAAAACTGCTTAATTTAAAATTCATTTTTATAGCATATATAAAATATAATTAATAAACTACTATTCATGAAAAATACTATTTTATCTAATAATATTTATACTAAGTTCATATAATTTATATTATACAAACCAATTTAAAATATGATAACTAGACAATATAATAAAACATATAATATACATACAACTAATAAGTCAAAGTGATGCCCGCAATACTTCTTACTCCGTATGCTTATCCTTTTCTTTACCTGCATGTGAAAACAATCACACACTAAGTATAACTTAGTGAGGGATTATAAATAAATCAGGGTGATATAAAGTATAAAAATTATATGATAAATTAAAAAAAAAATATCAAAATAAAACATTTGAGTTTCCAACCCGACTTAAATAAGTTGTTTCCTCATCAATGAAACTGTAAAATCAATATCTCACAATTTTATAAAAAAATCATAGCAACCAATAATAAATCATAGAAATTGATATAATAATCATTTCCATTCGATCACATATTTAGTTCTCATAATCAGTACTTTCACATTTCATGTTCATAGCTCAATGTATATTTAAAGAAAAGGCAAGGTACATGAGTCAGTTGAGTGTCTGTAATAAGCACTCATAAGTGCCCCATATATCTGCAATCGACACTCTAAAGTTCCCATATAAATCACACCATAGGTTCCACATGTAATGTGCATGAATGTACTATATCATAATCAATAAACAGTGATCACTCCACCTAATGGCATGCTAATTGTACCTACGACTCTTCATGCAACATATAATCGACTTTACAATAAAATCATATCATTTGTATATCCAACATATCCAATTAGTAATATATCCAAATATCATTTATTAAAAAATCATTATATTGGGTAGTACATACCCTAAATTAAAATCGTAAAACATTTCAGTAAATATCATGGAAATATTTCATAATTTGATTTAAACCTTTCTTTAAAATTTATATGAGGTTTTCTAATCACAATTCTCTCACAATCAGTTATAATTAAATTAAAAAATGCAATTACTTTATGTGCCTTACAACCGAACCTTTTATAACGATATCCTTTCTAATCACGAACATGATCCTTTGCTCTCAACTCGCTTTAAGTACGAGATTTATCACAGCCTAGACAAGATCATATATATAACACCATATTCAAAATATATGTTAGCATCATACTAACATAACCAAATTCCAATAATAAAAATCCATAAAATATATTCGATACTTTGAATAGCTTTAACATTTCCAAAATAACTCTTCAATTCCAAATAATTTCATATTCATCACTAAGCCACCTAACTTTCACAAAGTTTCAAATTGATCCAAATCGATCCAAATCAACTTCCGAAGTATGTAGAATCATTCTAACATCAATTCTAGACCTTGCAAAATTTTTGAATATTTTTACCATATTAATATCCCTTTGGTCGAACCTATAAAAAACACTAGGGCATAGTTTTCATATAATTTCAAACATGAATTCAAGCTCCTAAAATCAAATTCATGCAATTCCAATCATTTCCAAGTCAAATTCGATCCAAATTCAATAATTTCTCTTGAACCCTATCTATGGATGAACGATATATGTCCATTTCTAACTGATTTTAATCATCACATAAGCTTATAAATTAATCGACAACACCAACATCATAAAATTCAACCTTAAATTCATCGTAATTTAACTTTCTCTTTCTGAACCCTAATGACAAAATCAATCATCTAAGCAAGTTTTTTCATGAAATATTATACCCAATTATAAAGAATTTCAAGTAGGTTAATTCTCTATCTCACACCTTAATCAAAAAATCAACCACATAAGCTTAAAAATGAAATTGAAATTCCTTACCTTATGCCTATGGTGGTTCACAGTACAAGCAAGAAGAACAAAGCTAATTTTTTTTTATTTCTCTACACAATGTTCATAATAGACTTGGCTTATTCTAATTTAAATGAATTTAAAATTCATTTAATAGGAAATTATCATTTTTCCCTTACTAAAATGTGATAAATTCCACTTCCCACCATAATATCTTCCATTTTAATATTCAAAAGTCAAATATAAACACATAAAGATTCACTTTCCACCCTTACCCTTGGTATTTTTTAGAATTGAAATTTAGTCACCAAATTTTACAATTTTGGTTTAACATGGAAAATCAACCTTAATTCCACTTATCCATGTTAAATTTCATCGTTCTGAATTACGAAAATAATAATTTTGACAATTTTCTATCATCCTTCATAATTTCTGAAATTTTGATTCAATCTGATTATCCGAATTCTTAACAAAACTTACTACTTTATAGTTTTTTAATACAAATCCTGAATCAAAATTTTGATTCCCACGAAGACGTCCACTTCGTAATAAACTATTCATTTATGGGCTAAAATATATAAATTTTATATTTCTTCTCCATAGATGATTACCAAGTTTATACTTGGCCACTAAACATTCAAAACTTACAATTTGGCCACTAACCAAATTTTAGGCTATTACAGATTGGGAATGTTTTCCAACAACCTAGCACCAAGGTAATAGGTTTATAACTTTTCCATACTACACGTAGATCATTAAATGTGCAGAAATGGTTTGTTAAGTTCATGGAGCATGCTTGAGTTATTCATGATAAAATTCATGTTTGATATTTTTTAGAATGAAAGGTGACTCATTTTAACCCCTAAAACCTCAAATAAAACTCTACTAACGCTTACTATCTTAGTGGGACAAATGGGTGAAGTTAGGACACATTTTTATGCCCAAAATAGAGCATTTCTAGACACAAGTATCGGTATTGGAAGATCAATACCGATATTGTTAATCAGGTAGTTAAAATGAAAGTGTTTTGGGAAAGGGGGTATCAATACTCCTCTATGGAGTTTCGATATTGTTGGTCCGATTTCAATACTCATAGTGTAACACCCATTCCCCGTATACCCTTCCGTACACGAGATATAGATGTCAGATTACTTGTAAAATAGTTATTCTTTTTAAAATCACGTAAATATTTTTTCTTTTTGAAACATAACATTTTAATATAAGACAAAACATTGATTTCAAACTATTATAAGTTTTACTTAATAAAAATTAAAAATATTTAAATATTGTGATTACATTCCAACGAAGTTTTTCAAAAATAATTAGATTGTCTAGGTGTCATCGGTAAGTCCACCTTTGTTGATGATCTCCACGCTACAAAATGACTCCTTACTCAATTAATCTTTGCTTTTACCTATGCGTGAGAAACAACACACGTCAAGCAATTCCTTAGTTAGATATAACATAGTAAAGAACACAAAAGGATACATAAGTATCTTATAGTTATATAACTTCAAACTAAATTATAACATCCATAGGAATTAGTGAAGTCCTCCATATCTTAACCAAACCTATTTCATTTTATCCTCATAACAAATTTTTGTATGTCCAACATACTTCTCGTTAGTTCATTAACTTTAATTTTTGTCTCTTTTCACATATTAACATATCCATTTAAACATTTAAATTATGTCATCCATTCATGTTCTAATGCATCCTTTCATGCATTTTAATTATGGCCTTCTTTCATGCCTTAATGCATCCTTTCATGCATTTTAATTATGGCATCCTTTCATGCCTTAATGCATCCTTTCATGCATTTTAATTATTGTATCCTTTCATGCCTTAATGCATCATTTCATGCATTTTAATTATGGCATCCATTCATACCTGAATGTATCCTTTCATGCATTTTAATTATGACATCCTTTCATGCATTGTAATTATGGCATCCTTTCATGCATTTTACATACTCTAAAACTCAATTATAATATTATTTCCATACATATAAAGATATCATAATAACCAGTATTAACATATATAAATTTAAAGCATACTAAATTGAATATTCATCATATCACATCTTTATATTAAAGTACTCACCTGGTAGTCCTCGCTAACAAAGTGTAGAGACTTCTGACTAATCAGTAACTTTCTCTTCATCCCTTTTCTTGCTAGATTTAGGAGCTTGGTTCTGATCTACACAATTATCCATTTAGTACACATAACATACAATGTTAGTATACTACTTAACCTTGTACTTTAAGAATATTCAAAATATCATTATCTCAATTTCTATAACAATTTCAACCTAATTGGCCATTCCAAGCTTAATAGTATCGATACTACTACCCTGGTATCGATACTTCTATACTATAGTACTAATACCCCCTTCTGATATCGATACCAATTTTAAATTTGATGTTTTCGGGTATTGATACCCTTACCATGGTATCGATACTACCCTACTATGGTATTGATACCCCCTTACAGTATCGATACCGATTTTAGATTCGATGTTACCTAGTATCGATACCCTTACCATGGTATTGAATCTACCTTGTAGGTATCGACACTGATTGAATCAATATTGATACTACAGAGATAATTCATCCTATTTTAGCCTATAGTATCTGGATTGTTATATCAGTACCGATACACTTGCCCAAATTTTCCAGTTTTTAACCAGTTTATTACATAAATAGGGTTTCAAATTTACTTGTATTTATCCCATACAATACTATCAAACTCTTCTTTAACTATCCAAACTAACATTCCTTCATTTTAATACTTAAAATATATAGTACCCCTCAAGATCATTGGATTGTAAGAATCACACTAACATTTCTAACTTGTTTTTAGACTCAACCAATGCTTCTAATCTCTTCTTTACTACTTTGACAAGTCAAAACTACTAATAATCATCAATAAACACCAATATACTAACATATCATTTCAAAACCCATTTTTTTAAAATCTCCATTATTTCCACCATTTCATAGTTTTAATCTCATTTAATCCTTCCTTAAGCTTCTATCATACTCCAATCTTCAATAACCAACCTAAAATAAAAGGATAAACCATCAAATTAAAATCTCACCTTTAGATAGGTTTTAGGGCTTCTTACGTGAAAGAGGAAGAATAAGAGAGCGTTGACTTTTTCTTTTTCCCATTTCTCCTTATTTCTCTACTTAATATACCATATAGAATGAATTTTAAATTCATTTTATTCCAAATACCCAAAAATGCCCTTTTTAATCGTTCATCACTACAATTTAGTCTAAACTACTATTCCCAACTCATTCTCATCTTTATCAATTAATCAATTTAGTCATCCAAAATTGTTATTCCTTTCAATTTAATCACTAACCTATTATTTAGAGTATTATAATTCTCCCCCTTTAGAAAATTCATCCTTAAATTTAAAAGAAATACCTGACACAAAGAGGTGTGGAAATTGTTTTCTCATATCCTCTTCTCATTCCCAAGTAGCTTCCCCATCCTTAGGATTTTGCCAAAGCACTTTAACCAACGGAACCCTTTTGTTATGTAATTCATTGGTTTCCTTAGCCAAGATCCACATTGATTCCTCCTTATAAGTTAAATATGGTCGGATCTCTATTTGTTCTGGCCTGATAACATGATATAGATCCGATCTGTACCTTCTAAGCATCGATACATGGAATTATGGATCTTGTCCATATTCAGAGGCAAAGCTAACTGATAAGCTACGGGTCCAACCCTTTTCAATATCTCATACGGTCCAATGAATCTCGGACTCAATTTTCCTTTTAGCCCTAAATGTAATACCTTTTTCCATGGTGATACTTTAAAAAATACTTTATCTCCCAATTGATATTATATTTCCTTTCTTTTTAAATCTGCATAGGATTTCTGGCGATTTGAGGCTATCTTTAAATTGCTCTGGATAAGTTTCACTTTATCCTCCTTATCTTTCATAAAATTCGGGCCGACCAAGTCTCGATCATTCAGTTAAAATCAATTTAATGGTGTTATGGATTTCCTCCCATACAGAGCTTTATACGGGACCATCTTAATACTTTATTGATAACTATTATTATATGCGAATTCAGCTAAAGACAAATACTTATCCCAAGACCCTTTAAATTCAATCACGCATGCCCTTAGGATATCTTCCAATATCTGGATAATTCGCTCTGATTGCCCATCTGTATGCGGATGAAAAGCTATACTGAAATTCAATCGAGTACCCAATGACTCCGTGTAATCTAACTATGTAATGCCATAAATATCGATTTAGGGACTATATTGAAATGATTAAAAAATGAGGATTTATTCTATTAAATAATGAAAGATGAGAAGGATTAGGATTAATGGTTTAGCCTAAATTTTGACAATGGATTATTAAGAGGGCATTTTAGTCTTTTAAAAGAAAGAGAAATTAAAGTGTATTTTAAATTGGTATTAAAGATAAGGGGAAAAGGGAATTAGGTTACTAAAAAGTTATCTTCATTATTCCTCCTCTTTCCCCGTAGAAAAGCTCCTCCATAGATCAAAGGTAAGTTTTCAATTTAATGGTTTATTCCTTCAATTTTTGTTGGTTATTGAATCCTTGTATATGATGGAAGCTTAAGGAAAGTTTAGATGGGATAAAAACAATGAGATAAGGGAAATAAAGGAGATTTTAGAAAATGCATTTTATAATGATATGTTAATACATTAGGGTTTATTAATGTTTATATGTAGAATTGACTTGTCAATAAGGTAAATAAAAGATTAAAAACATTGGATGAGTGTAAAAACAAGTTAGGAATTGTGGTGTGATTCCTAGAATCAAATTCTATTGAGGGATACTAGATGTTTTAAGTATCTAAACGAAGGAAAATTAGTATGGTTAAGTAGAAAAGATTTATATAGTATTGTTAGGGGTAAATATAAGGGAAATTGGCCAAAATTGGGTATGTCTAGGGTTAAAAACTGGAAAATCTAGGCATGGGTATCGGTACATATAGAACAATACCGATACTATAGGCAAAAATTGGGTTGAATTAGATGAGAAGTATCGATACATTTTATTTCCACCTGGGTGCATAGTCAGAGGGCTATAATGTGCCTCACACATAATATCCTTCCTCAAAGTATCATCGTCGAGAATACAAAGTCTTCCCTTATAGTATACACATCCATCCACTCTTATTTATAAGTCTTTGATCTAATTTTTTTCTACATGTGTCATCTTCGACAAACATTTCTCATCTTGATTTTATAACTATTTAATCCAATCCAAAAACATCGGTTTTAACTTAAGCTCAGCAATTAAAGCACCATCTTCCTTTAATGACACATACACGTCCAAGGCCCGTACAGAACCAAAAATATTTCGGCTTAATGCATCTGCTACCACATTTGCCTTTCCCGGATGATAATCGATGATTAGATCATAATCTTTTAAAAGCTCAATCCATCTTGTTTTTCTCAAGTTCAATTCTTTCTGCGTCAATAAATACTTTAAACTCTTGTGATATGTATAAATATGGAACCGCTCACTATACAGATAATGACGCCAGATTTTCAGTACAAACATAACTGCCGCCAATTCTAAATAGTGCATCGGATAATTTTTCTCATGATTCTTCAACTGTCTTGAAGCATAAGCTACAACCTTTCCATCTTGCATCAGAACACAACCCAATCCATTATGGGATGCATGACTAAACATAACATATTCTTTTCCCGACTCCAGTTGCACAAGTACAGGGGCCTTTGTTACTATTATCTTGAGCTTTTCAAATCTTTCTTGACATTTTTCCGTCCAAACAAATGACCTATCCTTTTGTAACAATTTAGTTAGCTGCAAAGCTAACATCGAGAAGTTCTTCACAAACCATCTATAATAACTAGGAAGTCCCAAGAAAGTCTAAACCTCATAAACATTCTTTGGAGGTTACTAATCTACTATAGCTTGAATCTTTCTTGGATCTACTCTTATGCCTTCAGTAGAGACTACATGACCCAGGAAAGCAACTTCGGCTAACCAAAATTCGCACTTTGTCAATTTTGCATACAACTTCTTCTCACGGAGTGTCTGAAGAACTAAGATGAACATCATATTCTTCTCTTAACTTAGAATATACTAAGATATCATCTATAAATATCACCAAAAATTGGTCTAGATATGGTTGGAATACTTGGTTCATCAAATCCATGAATGTCGCTGGTGCATTAGTCAAACCAAATGGCATCACTATAAATTTATAGTGCCCATACCTAGTCCGAAAAGCTGTCTTTGAAATATCATCTCCTTTAATCTTTAATTGATGATACCCCAACCTTAGATCTATCTTAGAAAACATTGCTGCTCCTTTCAATCGATCAAACAAATCATTAATCATCGGAAGAGGATACTTGTTCTTTATTATGACTTTATTTAATTGATGGTAATCAATACATAATCGCATAGTCCCATCATTTTTTTCACTAACAGTACCGGTGCTCCCCAAGGAGAAACATTGGGTCTTACAAACCCCTTATCGAATAGTTATTACAGTTTGACTTTTAATTATCTCAATTCAGTCAGAGCCCGAGTAAATCTCAATCTTGAACTCTACCTCACGATTTGGAGGCAATCCTGGTAACTCCTTAGGAAAAACGTTCGTAAATTTTCTAACCGTGGAGATATCATTTACTTTAACTTCTGGAACTCAAGTATCTATCACATTGGCTAGAAAACTATACATCCCTTCGACATCATCTTCCTGACAGTCATGGTTGATATCAAATTTGATGGTAATTTTATTCTTTTGTCGATCACTATGATTTCTGAACCTTCGACATCATTTAAAAACAAGTGTTTCTTTCGGCAATCAACCCATCCATAATGTGAAGACAACCAATCCATGCCCAGAATAATTTCAAATTCATCGAAGGGTAACTCCATTAAGTTTGCCAGAAATATAATCTCTTGGATCTTTATAGGGTATTTGTAACACCCCAATTTAGGGGCTAAAATTAAGAAATTATAAAGTGGTGGATTTAATTTGGAATTTTGAAAGAAACAGTGGCTTAAATTGAAAAATTTTAAAGTTGGCAGACCGTTTTATGAAGTGCATGAAGTTCAGTGGCTAAACTCTTGGTTTAGCCATTTTTAATTATGAGATGATATATACCCCAATCTCCCGAATGTTTCTGGAAATTTTTCCAGTTTTCCCTCTCCCATCAACCCTCCTTCCAACTCCGATCTACTCGCCGTCCGACCTCCGATCGACGAGCCGAAACCACCATCGAGTTCGTTGTCAACCGAGGAGGAACCAAACCCCTAAAACCTTTCGTCGTGAATCATCACCGCTCGTCGTGATTTTCAGTCGAAAGTATCGTCGGTAATAACTCAGTTTTAGTTGGTTTTTCATCGATTCACGACGATCGGGTCATCCATTTACGTCACCTCCCGCAACATCGTGTTCCTTGATCCGTTCCGAGTCCACCGGTGTCCTCCCTTTTCTCTGGCGGCGGTGGCGCGTGTGGAGGTGAAGCGGTCAAAGTTTCAGATTCGTTGAAATCGAGCTCTCCGCCGTTCAAAAAATTGAACCGAGCTTTGTAAGTATCTCGAAATCGATTAAAATAATTTTTAGGAATTTGTCCGGGAATTTTCCGATATCAGTGCACTGTTCACGCACCGCCACTGCGCGTGGGGAAGGAAAAATGACCGGTTTGACCGGTTTTGTAACCCATTTGACCGGTCACAACCCTACCCGACCCGTTGACCCGACCCGACCCGTTGACCCGTTGACCCATTGATCGTTGACCAGCATTTACCACTGTTGACCAAAACTTTGACGGGCTTTGACCGGGCATTAAACGACCTTTGTTTTAGACCGAGCATACCTATCTTGACATTTTCCGACGTTCCAAATCCGATTCCGCAATTCGTTTTTCGAAATTCAGACCCGAAGGCCTCAAAGTTTCCGGTCAAACCCGTTGACTTTGATTTTGACAAAAAATTCCAAATTTCCGAAAAGTCATATTTTATGCTTTCGACGTCCTAAATACGAATCTGAAGTCCGATTCACCAAATTGGAACCCGGTAAGCTGTCTTTCACTATTTTATCACTCGATTCGATCCGTTTATCGCAATTAAACTCCGTTTCTGATATAATTTATGTTAATATGTATCTGAGGAATTATTGGAACTTGAATTGAAGATCAAAGGTGTTCGAATGGAATTTTTATGGTCGATCAGTATTGCACAAAAATCGAGGTAATACTTTACTACCTCTTTATGCTTTATAGAACATATTGGTATTGGTAAATGCATGAATAGAAATATTTGGTCTTGTATGTATAATTAATGAAGATCTACACTAGATACGAATACAGTATAAAGTAGGTAACTGAATATGGCTAAGATTACTATTATAAGAAATTAGAGGACAGTTGGAATAAATTACAAGTTCTTGAATTAAGTGATAAAAGAATCAACCATGGATATGTAGATTATAATTTATCTCATTAAAGGTACTTAGATGATAAATTATGAGAAAATTTCGATTAGGTAAATTACGAAATTACCCTTATGTTGGAAAATGACAAGAATTGTCCCTGGAAGTGGATTAATAAATCAGAAAAGAATTATTGATCTGCTAAATCTATTGATGTGCATAAGAAATGTTAGTTATACTTGGAAATTATGGATAACCGATTTTTAACCCCAAGAAGGTTTATACTAGATACTAGAAATCTTTTAAGGAATCATTTCAAGATCAAAGAATGTTCGAGGAAGCAATTAATCATAGGATCTCTATATTATATTATTTTCGTTAAGAGCTAATATCGAAATTATCTAGTTAAGAAATTACGAAAATGCCCTGAAGAGGTAGAATAGTCTGAGTTGACTCGAATGAGAAAATACTTATGGGATTCGTACTTAACTCGATTAAGTACGGATTTAATTGTTAAGATCCTGACTTAGTGTAGGAAAATTCCAGATATTCCGTTTGTAAAATCTGAGAAGACACTTGACCCGTAAATATTCGAATAATGAGTAAATACTTGAAGAATAATTTATTGGGGTTATTCTGCTGTCAGAATTGTTCGACAGGACTTAAGTAAATGATAAAATTGAATTAAATAATAAGACCAGATGGCAGGAAAAGATTTAAATACCGTAGATCTATAAAATGACCAAAATACCCCTGTAATGGAAATGACTTAAGAATACCACCAAGCTCAACAATGATTGGATATCTTCGAGCTCTGAAATAAATGGAATAAAAATGAATACCAAAATTACCAAAATACCCTTGTGTCATATTCTAAGTAAATGTATTGGATTAATTAAGGAATCCAAATAAGCATAGGTGTTGGACTACCTTTAAAAGTTATGGAACACAGCTTAAGTGAGCCGATCAACCTTAACGATATGTCAGTATCTGAACGGCATAAATATTACTTGAATGCGTGTTTGTCTTCTCAAGTTTTGCTCGATGATAATTTTGGAAGTATTCAACTCAGCTCAACTCTAGATCACGTTAGGCACTAAGAATTGGATATTTGTTCAACAAATCAACCATGATGACCTAACTGAACAGAAGTATAATATGTATCCGAAATTTAGAGACGTCTAAATTAATCTGGAAAACTCTGAAGTAACTGGAATGGATTTGACTACTAAATGAAATAAGTAACCTCAGTGACTAAGATTTTTAATAATTGATTTGGACGAGTCTGGAAACGTTAATGAACATACACGATGTATTGTTCTTCTGGATCATGAACTACAAATCAAACACGTCAGCATTTCATGATATAGTGGAAGCGTAAAAAATAAAATAAAGACATTGGAAGATCTATTCAGTGATGATTCCGAAGATGATCTATGGATAAGAATTTTTGGTATTAAAGTGTAAATACCCTAGAAGGACATGAAATGACCAGTCGATAAGTATTAGTTCTGGAACTAGTCATCTAAGAGTTGTTCGATAATGCAATCAATTGACATAGATTGTTAAGGTTCTGAATTTTCGTTGTTAAGTTGTTTGATTATCCACTCAATTGATATGGATGTAAAAGATCCTGAATACCCTTCTGATTACATAAAACTTCTGAAAACTGTCTGAATAAGATATGATCCTGATAATTCATATTCTAAATAACTGATGATTCCGATAGTTATTAAAATATTCCTATAGTGATCCTAAATACCGACATTCTATCGGTAAACTGAAGATTCATATTTCTCTGCCTTATAAGATTATCTAGTCCCTCTAAATAATGTCCATAAACTTTGGTGTGTTCCCTACTCACATGAATATTTTATCTGATTTTCGATTTGAATTCTGATCTGATACTTGACATGGATTCTGATCTGATATCTGCAATGGATTTTGATCTGATACTTGACTTGGATTTTGATCTGTTACTTGACCTGATTTCTGATATGATACTTGACCTGATTTATGTTTTGATTTTTGATATATCCGTTTACAAACGGAAAATGTTTTAATTGGGGGGTGTTGTTGAAGGAAGAAGTTTCGCAGGTTCCTCGGCTTTGTGCTCAGGGCCTTATATGATGTGTTGGGTTGGGTGTATGGTTCTGGGGAACCTACACATTATGTTGTGTTGGGATGGGGGAATATATATATATGTTTTAAAAAGATCTGAAAAGTTACATGGTTTTTGGGAACACACTAGATAACCTATTCTTATCTCCTGAACTCAGTCATCCGAAATATTTATCTGAACTAAAAGCTCATTGTCCGTTACCATCTGAAATATCAGTAGGATCTCTGCTCAGCATAAAAATCTATAAATGTTTGGAAATAATAAGAATATGTATGTTTATCTGTATATGCACGTTCTTCAGCATCATCTGGTAGTTCTGTATTAATGAACTTTTTGAAGCTCACTCTATTACTCACCTTTTCAGGTTAAAAGAATTGTACCAGTGCATCTATCGACTTCAGTAAGGGAGTTTTTCCGGCGTTGTTGCAGAGAATGGTACATGTGATTAGGGGGCATGTAATTGTATTTTGATTTATATACGAGTCTGGAAATCTGTTTTATTTTTAAATAGTGACAACTGATTTTATAAGTTACATGTTTCAATAAAAGTTTTAAATTTTTCGCTATTTTTACAGTGGGTCACTCCAGTGGCCCTAATGTGACGTCCCGGATCGGATCGGATCCTCCGCATCAGTCTGGGGGGTTACATTTAATGGTATCAGAGCTATGGATTGAGTCAAAATTTTCAAGTTAGACCGGCCGGTCGAATGTCAAAATATGTATAATCAGTACATGCCCCTACACTGCAATCGTACCTCTCTGAGCCGAAACTCCAGGGCTAAGTCCCTATCTGTAACGAATAAATCTAAGTTTCTATCCGTTAAGGCTATACTTGTATAAAAAGAAATACCAATAACATCTGTCTAAACGTTGTAAAGTATCTCATGAGCCATGTGAGAGTTATTCATCTGAGAAAATCTAACTCGACTCTGGAAATGAAATTGGGATATATTACTGCTTTATGAGCCTATTCTCGTGACCAAGACTGAATTGATTACTAAAGGAAATTTTTGTTCGGATTCTTTTATTGAAATAAGGAAAATTTATGATAAGAATGTATGCTCAGCTAGTTAAGGATAAGTGGAGGAATAGTACTTTTGTTAAAGCTATTGATAGATTTGAAAGAACTGAGGGAAGTTTCATTTAGGCAATTATGTGACATTAATGAATTTCGAGGACGAAATTCTTTTAAGGAGGGGAGAATTATAACACCCCAATTTAGGGGCTAAAATTAAAAAATTATAAAGTGGTGGATTTAATTTGGTATTTTGAAAGAAACAGTGGTTAAATTGCAAAATTTTAAAGTTGGCAGACCATTTTATGAAGTGCAGGAAGTTCAGTGGCTAAACTCTTGGTTTAGCCATTTTTAATTATGAGATGATATATACCCCCAATCTCCCGTATATTTCTGTAAATTTTTCCAGTTTTCCCTCTCCCGTCAACCCTCCTTCCAACTCCGATCTACTCGCCGTCTGACCTCCGATCGACGAGCCAAAACCACCATCGTGTTCGTTGTCAACCGAGGAACCAAACCCCTTAAACCTTTCGTCGTGAATTTCAGTCGGAAGTATCGTCGGTAATAACTCGGTTTTAGTTGGTTTTTCATCGATTCACGACGATCGGGTCATCCGTTTACGACACCTCCTGCACCATCATGTTCCTCGAGCCGTTCCGAGTCCACCGGTGTCCTCCCATTTCTCCGGCGGCGGCGACACGTGTGGAGGTGAAGTGGTCAAAGTTTCCGATTCGTTGAAATCGAGCTCTCTGCCGTTCAAAAAATTAAACCGAGCTTTGTAAGTATCTCGAAATCAATTAAAATAATTTTTAGGAATTTTCCGATATCAGTGCACTATTCACGCGCCCCCACGCGTCGCCACTGCGCGTGGGGAAGGAAAAATGATCGGTTTGACATGTTTTCTAACCCTTTTGACCGGTTTGACCAGTCACAACCCAACCCGACCCGACCCGTTGACCCGTTGACCGTTGACCCTTTGACCATTGACCGGCGTTGACCACTATTGACCAAAACTTTGACGGGCTTTGACCGGGCATTAAACGACCTTTGTTTTTGACCGAGCATACCTATCCTGACATTTTTTGACGTTCCAAATCCGATTCCGCAATCCGTTTTTCGAAATTCATACCCGAAGGCCTCGAAATTGCCAGTCAAACCCGTTGACTTTAATTTTGACCGAAAATTCCAAATTTCCGAAAAGTCAGATTTTATGTTTTCGACGTCCTGAATCCGAATCCGAAGTTCGTTTCACCAAATTCGAATCCGGTAAGCTGTCTTTCACTAATTTATCACCCGATTCCATCCGTTTATCGCAATTAAGCTCCGTTTCTGATATAATTTATGTTAATATGTATCTGAGGAATTATTGGAAGTTGAATTGAAGATCAAAGGCGTTCGAATGGAATTTTTATGGTCGATCAGTATTGTACGAAAATTGAGGTAATACTTTACTACCTCTTTATGCTTTATATAACATATTGGTATTGGTAAATGCATGAATAGAAATGATTGGTCTCGTATATATAATTAATGAATATCTACACTAGATAGGAATACAGTAGAAAGTAGGTAACTGAATATGGCTCAGATTACTATTATAAGAAATTGGAGGACAGTTGGAATTAAATTACAAGTTCTTGAATTAAGTGATAAAAGAATCAACCATGGATATGTAGATTATAATTTATCTCATTAAAGGTACTTAGATGATAAATTATGAGAATATTTCGATTAGGTAAAATTACGAAATTACCCTTATATTGGAAAATGACAAGAATTGTCCCTGGAAGTGGATTAATAAATCTGAAAAGAATTATTGATCTGCTAAACTATTGATGTGCATAAGAAATGTTAGTTTTACTTGGAAATTATGGATAACCGATTTTTAACCCCAAGAAGGTTTATACTAGATACTAGAAATCTTTTAAGGAATCATTTCAAGATCAAATAATGTTCGAGGAAGCAATTAATCCTAGGATCTCTATATTATATTATTTTCGTTAAGAGCTAATATCGAAATTATCTAGTTAAGAAATTACAAAAATGCCCTGAAGAGGTAGAATAGTCTGAGTTGACTCTGAATGAGAAAATACTTAGGGGATTCGTACTTAACTCGATTAAGTACGAATTTAATTGTTAAGATCCTGACTTAGTGCAGGAAAATTCCTGATATTCCGTTTGTAAAATATGAGAAGACACTTGACCCGTAAATATTCGAATAATGAGTAAATACTTGAAGAATAATTTATCGGGGTTATTCTGCTGTCAGAATTGTTCGACAGGACTTAAGTAAATGATAAAATTGAATTAAATAATAAGACCAGATGACAGGAAAAGATTGAAATACCGTAGATCTATAAAATGACCAAAATACCCCTATAATGGAAATGACCTAAGAATACCACCGAGCTCAAGAATGATTGAATATCTTCGAGCTCTAAAATAAATGGAATAAAAATGAATACCAAAATTACCAAAATACCCTTATGTCCTATTCTAAGTAAATGTATTGGATTAATTAAGGAATCTAAATAAGCATAGGTGTTGGACTACCTTTAAAAGTTATGGAACACAGCTTAAGTGAGCCGATCAACCTTAATGATATGTCAGTACCTGAACGACATAAATATTACTTGAATGCGTGTTTGTCTTCTTAAGTTTGGCTCGATGATAATTTTGGAAGTATTCAACTCAGCTCAACTCTAGATCACGTTAAGCACTAAGAATTGGATATTTGTTCAACAAATCAACCACGAAGACCGAACTGAACAGAAGTACAATATGTATCCGAAATTTAGAGACGTCCAAAATAATCTGGAAAACTCTTAAGTAACTGGAATGGATTTGACTACTAAGTGAAATAAGTAACCTCAACGACTAAGATTTTAATAAGTGATTTGGACGAGTCTGGAAACGTTAATGAACATACACGATGTATTGTTCTTCTGGATCATGAACTATAAATCAAACACGTCAGTATTTCATGATATAGTGGAAGCGTAAAAAATGAAATAAAGACATTGGAAGATCTATTCAGTGATGATTCCAAAGATGATCTATGGATAAGAATTTTTGGTATTAAAGTGTAAATACCCTAGAAGGACACGAAATGACCAGTCGATAAGTATTAGTTCTTGGAACTAGTAATCTAAGAGTTATTCGATAATGCGATCAATTGACATAGATTGTTAAGGTTCTGAATTTTCGTTGTTAAGTTGTTCGATTATCCACTCAATTGATATGGATGTAAAAGATCCTGAATACCCTTCTGATTACATAAAACTTCTGAAAACTGTCTGAATAAGATATGATCCTGATAATTCATATTCTAAATAACTGATGATTCCGATAGTTATTAAAATATTCCTATAGTGATCCTAAATACCGACATTCTATCGGTAAACTGAAGATTCATATTTCTCTGCCTTATAAGATTATCTAGTCCCTCTAAATAATGTCCATAAACTTTGGTGTGTACCCTACTCACATGAATATTTTATCTGATTTTCGATTTGAATTCTGATCTGATACTTGACATGGATTCTGATATGATATCTGACATGGATTTTGATCTGATACTTGACTTGGATTCTGATATGTTACTTGACCTGATTTCTGATATGATACTTGACCTGATTTATGTTTTGATTTTTGATATATCCGTTTACAGACGTAAAATGTTTTAATTGGGGGGTGTTGTTGAAGGAAGAAGTTTCGCAGGTTCCTCGGCTTTGTGCTCAGGGCCTTATATGATGTGTTGGGTTGGGTGTATGGTTCTGGGGAACCTACACATTATGATGTGTTGGGATAGGGGTATATATATATGTTTTAAAAAGATCTGAAAAGTTGCATGGTTTTTGGGAACACACTAGATAACCTATTCTGATCTCCTGAACTCAGTCATCCGAAATATTTGTCTGAACTGAAAGCTCATTGTCCGTTACCATCTGAAATATCAGTAGGATCTCTGCTCAGCATAAAAATCTATAAATGTTTGGAAATAATAAGGATATGTATGTTTATCTGTATCTGCACGTTCTTCAGCATCATCTGGTAGTTTTGTATTACTGAGCTTTTCGAAGCTCACTCTATTACTCACCTTTTCAGGTTAAAAGAATTGTACCAGTGCATCTATCGACTTCAGTAAGGGAGTTTGTACGGCGTTGTTGCAGAGAATGGTACATGTGATTAGGGGGCATGTAATTGTATTTTGATTTATATACGAGTCTGGAAATCTGTTTTATTTTTAAATAGTGACAACTGATTTTATAAGTTACATGTTTCAATAAAAGTTTTAAATTTTCCGCTATTTTTACATTGGGTAACTCCGGTGGCCCTAATGTGATTTCCCGGATCGGATCGGATCCTCGGCATCGGTCTGGGGGTTACAGTATCTTCTACATATTATAGTGACTCTTGCACTGTGACCTATAGGGTCTACCGATATCATCACACTCACATTTGGTTCTAAAGGGATTCAACTAATTTTAGCCAATTTGGTACTAATGTAGGAGTGTGTAGAACCAGGATCAACTAAAACCAATACAGGCTCATTAAAAAGATGAAAAATACCCGTTATAATTTCAGGGTCATTCTGATCCTCATTAGTCTTAATATTGTAAATTCTAGCTACTCCCCGAGACTCTTGTCCATGCACTGAATCTGTTTTTCCTCTGGATTTACCTCTTACTCTGCTTCTATTTGAGGTTGCTACTGATCTTTCATATTAGGTCGAGTTGTCCCCAAATTTCTTAGGACAAGTTTGAGCAAAGTGACCAGTCTTGCCACATTGGAAATAAGCTCCACTGAGTATTTTGTATGCTCCACTGTGCAACTTGCCACATGTCTGACATGGAATTCTTTATCCTGTTGTTTTACCCAAGCTCGCAGCAAAAGATTGAGATTGTCTATTTTTCTGTGAAACTGCAGCAAAACTATCACTATTTGAAAATCTAAAGCTCGAGCCCTTGCCTCTTTTAACATGATGGGGAGTGAAAGGCATTCCCACTCTTTTTATATCTGAAAACTCTGTTTTGCATCTAACGTCTCCTCATGGGCTCTTTTAATAGCTTTAGCTCTATTTATAACTTCTTGTAGACTCAGCAAGTTCAAGGCCAACACTATTCCATGTATACCCTTCCAAACACGAGATATAGATGTCACATTACTTGTAAAATAGTTATTCATTTTAAAATCACGTAAATCTTTTCACTTTTTGAAAACATAACATTTTAATATAAGACAAAACATTGATCTCAAATTGTTATAAGTTCTACTTAATAAAAATTAAAAACATTTAAATATTGTGATTACATGCCAACGGATTTTTTCCAAAATAAACTAGATTCTCTAGGTGTCACGGGTAAGTCCACCTTATTTGATAATCTCCACAAATACAAAAGCACTCCTTACTCAATTAATCTTTGTTTTTACCTACGCGTGAGAAACAACACCCGTGACACCTTAGTGGGATATAACATAGTAAAGAACATTAAAGGATACATAAGTATCTCATAGTTATATGACTTCCAACTAAGTTATAACATCCATAGGAATTAGTGAAGTCCTCTGTATCTTAACCAAACCTAGGTCATTTTATCCTCATAACAAATTTTAGTATGCCCAACATACTTCTCATTAGTTCATTAACTTCAATTTTTGTTTATTTTCACATATTAACACATCCATTTAAACATTTAAATTATGGCATCCATTCTTGCCCTAATGCATCCTTTAATGCATTTTAATTATGGCATCCTTTCATGCCTTAATGCATCCTTTCATGCATTTTAATTATGGCATCCTTTCATGCCTTAATGCATCATTTCATACATTTTAGTTATGGCGTCCTTTCATGCCTTAATGAATCCTTTCATAGATTTTAATTATGGCATCATTTCATGCCTTAATGCATCCTTTCATGCATTTTAATTATGGCATCTTTTCATGCCTTAATGCATTCTTTCATGCATTTTAATTATGGCATCCTTTCATGCCTTAATGCATCCTTTCATGTATTTTAATTATGGCATCTTTTCATGCCTTAATGCATCCTTTCATGCATTTTTACATACTCTAAAACTCATTTATAATATTCTTTACATACATATAAAAATATCATAATCACCATTATAAACATATATAAATTTAAAGCATACTAAATTGAATATTCATTATATAGCATCTTTATATTAAAGTACTCACCTGATAGTCCTCACTAACAAAGTGTAGAGACTTCTGCCTAATCATCAACTTTCTCTTTATCCCTTTTCTTGCTAGATCAAGAGCTTGTTTTCGATCTACATAATTATCCATTAAGTACACAGAACATACCAATGTTAGTATACTCCTTAACCTTATACTTTAAGAATATTCAAAATATCATTATCTCAATTTCTATAACAATTTCAACCTAATTGGTTGTTTCAAGTTTAATAGTATCGATACTACTACCCTGGTACCGATACTACCTCGTAGGTATTGATACTGATTGAATCAATATTGATACTACACAGATAATTCATCCCATTTTAGCCTAGTATCGATACCAATTTTAAATTTGATGTTTCCTAGTATCGATACCCTTTCCATGGTATCGATACTACCCTATGGTACCGATACCCCCTTACAATATCGATAATGATTTTAGATTCGATGTTGCCTGGTATCGATACCCTTACCATGGTATCGATACTACCTCGTAGGTATTGATATTGATTGAATCAATATTGATACTACACAGATAATGCATCCCATTTTAGCCTATAGTATCGGTACAGTTCTATCAGTACCGATATCTTTTCCCTGATTTTCCAATTTTTAACTCGTTTATTACATAAATGGGGACAAATTTACTTGTATTTACCCCATACAATACTATCAAACTCTTTTTTAACTATCCAAATTAACATTCCTTCATTTTAATACTTAAAACATCTAGTAGCCCTCAAGATCATTATATTCTAAGAATCACACCAAAATTTGTAACTTGTTTTTAAACTCAACCAATGCTTCTAATCTCTTATTTACTACTTTAACATGTCAAAACTACTAATAATCATCAATAAACACCAATATACTAACATATCATTTCAAAACCCATTTTCTAAAATCTCTATTATTTCCACCATTTCTTAGTTTTAATCTCATTTAATCATTCCTTAAGTTTCTATCATACTCCAATCTTCAATAACCAACCTAAAATAAAATGATAAACCATCAAATTGAAATCTCACCTTTAGCTAGGGTTGAGGGCTTTTTATGTTAAAGAGGAAGAAAAAAAGAGTGTTGACCTTTTCTTTTTCCCCCTTCTCCTTATTTCTCTACTTAGTATACCATATATAATGAATTTTAAATTCATTTTATTCCAAAAACCCAAAAATGCCCTTTTTAATCCTTTATTACTGCAATTTAGTCTAAACTACTATTCCCAACTCATTCTCGTCTTTATTGATTAATCAATTTAGTCCTCCAAATTTTTAATTCCTTTTAATTTAATTCCTGACCTATTATTTGGGGTATTACACATAAGGTGGTATCGATACTGGTGGCACTTAAAAGATTCTATTAGCCATTTTTGGTATCGATACTCCCATGAGTATCGATACCAAGGGTATAGTATCGATACTCATCATAGGGGTATCGATACTAAGGTACTTTTAAAATTATTGAAGCCATTTTTGGTATCGGTACTCAGTACACCTCCAATAAGAGTATTGATACTCCTATAAGAGTATCAATACCATAAGTTTTTCCAAAACATCGAAGCTATTTTTAGTACCGATACTCAAGGTGAGTATCGATACTCAACGGCCAATATCAATATTACTGGCACAATACTGATACCATCATCATGAAATTAGGGGATTAACTCAATTGGTTTAAGTGTTCAAATTTTGGGGTTTTGAGACCACAACAATCTTTAGTACCCGACTACAAGTGAGATCAACTAAAGTAACTAAAATTACAACTAGAAACCAAGCAAGTTAGGATGACATAAGACTAGCCATTGTGTAACGTTCTAGAAATTGTTTGGAAACCTAAGTTACTTTAAAATTATGATGATCATCCTTCATGATGTAATATCGAAATATAATTGACAGGGTATGTATCTGATGTATGTAAAAAATTGGACCGTTTCCAATGCTCGATAGTCCATACGTGGGCTAGGGATGTAGCTTCTGATGCACGTAAAATTTTACTCCTTACTCGAGACTTTTGAGGATTTCAAGGTAGGCTAATTTGTAATCATAAGATGGAGAAAATTCATTCGTCTACATTTCTACACTTACCTTATGTTTGTATGGTATACTTTTGCATACCCATGGCTTTACGCACCGGCATGTTCATGTAATGAATGCATGAAGTATTGCATAGCTATTATCATGGCACTGGGCTTGTGAGCTTAACGTTCTCAAATTATTTCCATGTGCATGTCAATAGGGATTAATGAGGAGCCTATAGTGCATATACATTCCAAACTAGCCATTTTTCATAGTATGTCTTGAGTTGTTTAGCCGTCATGTTTTTATGCGGTGTGACACCCATATCCCGTAAATGTGTACTATTGCGAGTTAAAGATGTCACATTAACTATTCAAACGTTTCATAGCCCAAATTGATGAAATTTTGTTTCTTTCGTAAGTTTCCAAATTTTAATAATTATTATAAAATTATTAATATGAGAAAATCAAAATATAAGGTTTCAACTTCTGTTTTAAAACTAGTTTCAGCCAGTAACGAGATGTTATGCTCTGTTTCATATAATAAATAAAATTTTCTAATTTAAAACCCATTGTCATTAATAATTAGAACATAGTTTAGTGTCATAATATTTGTTCATACTAAATTATATTTTATACTAACTACATTGATAATTTTCAAACAGTTTTTACTAGTATACATGTCAGCTAGAAAATTTTGGACACAATATGATGTCATTATTGCTACCTATACATATTCCTTGGTGATTAATACCATGCTCAACTCCTTACTCCTCTCGCTATCTTTTACCTATGTGAAAAAATCATCACACGATAAGTAAACACTTAGTGAGGCAATCATAGAATTATTAATTACAATGCAACACATAAATGAAAAAAGTAATAACATTCAATGCATTATTATCACTTTACTTGTATTTTCAATCATGCTACTAATATTAACATGATATGCACCACATATAAAACTCCTTACCAATATACTTGCAATTTATTCCATAAGCTCATAAGCTTATTCACCTATTTACCATTTATTAACCAATATACCATAGCCCAAATATAAACCTAGGAGGACCTTGGGTATGCGAGTTGCATCGATGTGCTTACACATAAGGTTGTGTCCAACATATACACCAAACTGCTCACGTATAAGGTTGCGTCCACCATATGTACCGAAGTTCTTACGCATAAGGCTACGTTCACCATATGCAACAAAGTGCATACGCTTAAGGTTGCATCCACCATATGAACTAGGTATCTGTTAGTGTTGAATCGATATGCAACTGCTGCTAGACTCTATGACATGCCAATTATACATTGTCCCTCAATGAATTTCTTGGGTATATACTCTATATTTAGTTACTTCATCCATGGAAAAGTATATTAATATAGTTTCACATTGGGCAATTCATACCACAAATAACATTTATACTACATGACATATATATTCATTAAAACATCATATATAATAACAACTAATCAATGCATTTTATATTCAACCTTTGAAATATTTAGAATATGTCAAATATATGTTAGATGATATAAATATCATTCCAACATAAATAAGGTAGATTTATCGCAAGTCCTACCCCGACGATGTATAAAACATCCATGTATAATATTGAGCATGCATTAAACTCACCTTGACAATATATACAATTCAAAATATAAGCCTTATTAGGCTTTAACTTAATCATTTGCTTTCGATTTGGATAAATCTCAAAATTTATAACAATTTCATATTATGGCAGTTTGCACTACTTTCAAAGAAATATTATTATGTATTATTCTACACACTTAAAAACATTATTTTGTTTATACAACTAGAAATTATACTTGAATAAAATCCAACCATATAAGGAACTTCTTATAGTTCAATTTATAATTTATGGTGAATTTTCAAACTTGACTTATAGAAGATATTTTGAGCAGAATCTACTATCTTATTTTTAGACCTATTCTGGGTAAAAATTCATATCTTTTTGTATACTCCTCAAAATCAATATTCATTTATTTAAAAAATAGATTGATATACGAATCCAATGGTATAGAAATCATCATATAATCATTTATGTAGAATTTAGGGTGATTTTCTAAACTTGCCATTTAAAACACAACTCTAGGAAGATTTCACCAATTTGCATTTTCAACTTATTCACTAATTCTATCAGCTCACCAAATGAACACATATTCATGAACCATATAACACATAAAAATTAAGAGTCACTTATTACCATATTAAATCCATCACTAGCTCATTGCAAGCCAGTGTTTGTTAGATAACATAATATAAATTAAATTTGCACTCAATTGGTGCCCTTAGCTTGCAAAACTTCCTTAGAAATTCACATTTCATCCTTAAGCTTCTCCTTAGCTTTAATAATGTTTGATCTTGATATCAAGAACACAATTTAAATGAACATCATTACAAAACATATACAAATTAATACCACATGTTGGAATCTTACTAACATAGGCAAACATTAAAAAAATAAATTCATAAAAATCTTCTAATGCTCATTCGATACAAATTCAATGTCACGGCATACATGTTGACCTTAACACTTATAATTGGCAATTCAAGTTCATTTTTACTCAAATTATCCAAGCTTTACATAACATTTTCATTTAAGTTTCAAACTTTTCCATATTTGTGATTTTATCCTTGATTTTCACCAACTTTCCAAAATGGCCCAATTTCACATTCTAACATCAATTTCAACACTTTAACATTAACTTCTGACATAGTACATCAACTATTGAATAGTTACACATTGATAGTATAATTTTCCATAATTATTGAATAGGTCCCATAACTTTTAAAAAATTACACAGGGGACCCTATAACTTTATAAGGCTTGTAAAATCCTGCCTACATTATTTTCAACCCTTACATAATTTTTCTCACCTTCTAAAGCTTAGGTCAAATACTTTCTCCAACTTTCTCCTTGACTTAAACACACCATGGATGTTATTCAAAGCTGATTCTAAGGGAGTTATTTCTTACCTTATCTTATATTATATCTTGTATACATTCTATTCTATCATAATCATGCATTCACATGTTAGTGTAAATTATCATATCATTCATACCATCCTATGTTTAGTTCATCATGTCTTTCATATCATTCAAATATATGCTATGATTACATATCATTTCTTAGGATATTATTATTACATGTTTCCATTTATCATTTATTATGAATACCATGTTATATGATATTCATGCGTACAACATATACCCACATCTTTATGATTGATACACAATGTTATAAGTACGTTAGATTAATATTGCATCCATTTAAGCTTGATTCATCATATCCATTTAAGCCAAGGTAACCAAACAAGTTCTTGTACCTTTCTCAATTGGAATATACGATGATGAAGTTCTTTATGACGTGGTGTCCATGAGTGCAAGCCACATTATATTAGGACGTCCTTGACAATTTGACAAGAAGGCTACTCATGATGGATTTTCCAATAAGTTTTCCTTCCAACGTCAAGGAAAGAAAATCATATTGGCACCTCTGCTTCCAAGTCATGTCCACGAATGTCAAGTGACCCTTAAGTCACGCATAGAAGAATGGGAGAAAATGAAGGCCATAAAAACAAGATTTGTAGAAGAACGTTTTGAGGAGGCAAGAAGAATTGGAAATGAATCTGTTGAAGTTGAAAAGGATGTTTTGCAAGTAGTGGAGAAAATTGAAAATGGCATATTTGAAAATGATGAGTGTAGAGAAGAGAAGCAGAGTGAAAGACAAATTTTACCTAACAAATCTTCTTATACTTTTTCTTTTTCCGTGCATGATAATACAAGAGACATGTCACTTCAAGTTAATGATTCAAGAAACATGTCTTTTGAGGAACCAATAGTCATGACCTTTGGTGATCCACACAACATGTCTTTTGAAGATCCAACAGTTATGCCTCTGACGTTCCAAAGGATATACCACTTGAAGTGCCAAGGAATGAGATCATTGATAATCCAAGTACATTGCACATATTGAAGGAAATTCAGCAACCAATGGAGATTTCCATCATTAAGCAACCAACGCCCATTAAACATCCTCCCTGGTTTGCTAATTCTATTCATTTTGTTATTAGTTTTTCATTTTATAACTTTGATTCATTTTGCAGCAATTGGATTAGTATAAGTGGTGTTATCCAATCAATCTAAGATGGTAAGATCAATTGTTATTTTGAGTTTGATTGGTACATCAAATTCAGCCAATACGATGGTGTGAAGCAAGCATTGTCCATATTTTGAAAGGCCATCATCTGGAAGAGCACAAAGCTTAAAATTGTTGACTTTATCCACTTGCTTGAATGAGATTAAAAGTCAAATTTCTTTACCAACCATCATGATGATGCAAGGAGTAAGAGTGAAAAGATACAATGTTTTGAAAGGATACAACCTTTGGAGTACAAGACATAATTTTTGAATCAAAGGACATGTGATGGTTTCCAAACATTGTGTCCTCCCATTAAAGGATGTGAAGTTACCAGATTTGAAGCCAAGAGGTTGAACATTTTGTGTGATTCACCTATTGGAGGAAAACATAAGGATTCAATCCTTCTTACATCAAGAAGCATTAAATGATAAACTACTTCGATTTGAGGACAAATCGCCTAAAAGAAAGGGAGGATGATATGATCCAAACTAGCTCCAACTTTCTCCATGACATGAATACACCATGGATATTATTCAAAGCTGATTCTAAGGGAGTTCTTTCTTACCTTATCTTATCTTATATCATTTATACATTCTATTCTATCATAATCATGCATTCACATATTAGTGTAAATTATCATATCATTCATACCATCCTATGTTTAGTTCATCATGTCTTTCATATCATTCTAATATATGATATGATTACATATCATTTCTTAGGATATTATTATTACATGTTTCCATTTATCATTTATTATGAATACCATGTTATATGATATTCATGCGTACAACATATATCCATAACTTTATGATTGATACACAATGTTATAAGTATGTTAGATTAATCTTGCATCCATTTAAGCATGATTCATCACATATACATTAAGGCAACATACTTATAATTCATTTTTATTAGTTCATATGCATTCATATTAGCTCTTAGGCTTTATGCATTAGCTCATGACCTTCAACCATAGCTCACATTATCATATTCATGCATGGAAGCAAGGTATTTAGCTCATATAAACTCAATGCCATGGACTTATCTTGTGTCCTCGCACATGTAAGTACATTGGATCATAGCACACGTTGGGGTAGCTTGGTGGATTATTTGGACATCATATGCAGCTCACAAATAGCTCACAAAGTACATGATAGCTCATGGAACACTAAGGAAATCTCAATTCAGCTGGAGGAGCTCAAGGCTAGCTAAACTCAGCTAGTTAGACTATTTGGAGCAGAGTTTTCAAAAATGATATCAATGGTAGCTGAATGTAGCTGAACATGCTGTTATGGAGCTCACAAGGACTCGGCTTGGAAGCTTGTTCATAAATAGCCCCATGCTTGCTAGCTAGCTCCACACTCAAGCTAGCTTGGAGGAGACACATGCACGCTCAAGATGGAGTACATGACCAGCCATCATCCCATGCACAAGCCTGCACCACAAGATTCCCTATATCACCCATGTGCGTGCCATATGACCAGCCTCCATGTACCTTGCATATGGTATTATTTAGGCGCCAAGATGAAGAGCTCTCTTCCTATTCGGTGAAGCATCATCTCCCATCCAATTTGGCACCAACATGAAGGGATATAAGAGCTATTCGGCCAAGGGATATCAGCCTCCATTTAAACCGAACCATCATCTTTATTTAGCATTAAATTATGTCATTTTAAAAAGGCACAAGGCCTGGCCGAAACCCCTTGTCATCATTCGGCCATACCCCTCCATTTCCTATAAATATGAAAGCATAATTCATTTGTAACTATACCTTTTTGATTAATACAAGTGAGATTATTCTCTTTCTTAAGTCATGGTGACTTTTATCGACTTATCAAGCATTTTTTATACTTGTGGTGTCAACCCTTCCCCTTGATACTTCTGGTTCCTAGTTCTTATAACTAGTGGGTCAAAGTCCTTTATACCACCCCTTAAAGAAGAAATATAAAGTCTGGGTCTTTGCTCTCTATAGCATTGGTTCTTCTTTGAGTCTTCTTTAAGATACTACCTCATAACCATCCCTTTGTTTCATCAACCATAAACCATAGCCATATCAACCATCTTCCGCTTCCACCACTCATTATTTAAATAGCCTACCTATTCACCCATACGTTTACCACCCTTAACCATCTGTTTTAAGCCATTCCCTTATGCAGTTTGTTTTGCTTCCTTCCTAGATCCACAATCAATCGATAAGGTACAAGTGCCTTACATCATTTAGTGTTAGGGTTCCGTGATTTTCACTTGGTTTTAATTGATCCAAGCATGAAATCAACATCTAATCATCAATTCAAAGTCTTCTCAATTAAACCCTTAAGTCAATTTCATCAAAACAAAAAATCTTTTCTAGATTCCAAACACTAACCCTAAAGCTTATGTCAATGTTCTTCAACATCCATTTCGTGCTCCTCGTAACCAAGGTAAGAGAAAATATATTTTTCATTTTTGATAAATTTCCTTAGGATTATAGATCAAACCGTTAAATATAAATTATTCTATTCGAAGAGCTCTATCATTTGCTACCATTATTGTATGATAATCTTCCTAGAGTACTAAGATCCAAAATTTTAGCGTGTTTGTACATATAAGGGTTTCATGAATTGATGATGGATTTTGATGTTTTTGATATTGTAGAATCATTTCCAGGATTGATTGAAAATGACAGCACCTAGATGTACTAGTGTTAGTTTCGACCTAACCCTAAGAATGGGGGAAGTTTGTGACTTGATGTGACATCGTTAACTCATAATAGCAAACATAAACAGGTTAAGGGTGTTACATGCATACCTTGTATTTATCCTAGTTATAAATCTGTTCTGAAATAAAACTCAGTAGTTGTATTTTGTACTAATTTTGAGATTCCCGTATTTTATAAACCTTTATTTATGACCTTTTATTCATGTTGTGGTGAATGATTTATCGATGTTTCGTAAATGTTTTGAAAAAAAAATTGATCTAGCCACTTCGATGGTCTGTGTAATGTTTAACTGCATGATCTTTCAGTCTTATCGGATTAGGGCATTACAAGATCGATACGAGCTTAAAATGAAGGAAAAAGTTCAAGGCAAAGTTGTAAAGGGCTTGTTTATATTTGACTTTGGAAGGTGATAATTAAAAGGTGACAATGTATGCTTGTAATTATCAAGACTCATTAAGAGTAAAATAGTAATTTCTCATTAAATGAATTAAAATTCATTTAATCTTAATAAATGACACAAGAAATTAATGATAAAATTTCATGAAAATCTTGCTTTCTTCAACCTTCATTTTGTAGTGCTTCATAACCTATGTAAGAGAAAATTTTATTTTTAATTTTCAAGTAATTTCCTTAGGTTTTTGGATTAAAGCGTGAAATAGAAAATTATTCTATTCGAAATGATCTATCATTTGGTAACAATTATACTTGCTAATCTTGCTTGAAATATATAGTTCCTAAATATGGTGGATCAAGGGAGTTTGATATGATCTCGATTATGAGTTTCGAGTCATATATATGATTGTCTGATCGTGATTCTATTAAGAGATTGAAATGCTTGCTTTGAACCTAAAAATCATGACTTGTAATATATTAATGAAAGACATAGATATAATGGAAATGAAGGATTGATATGGAACTGATTTTTTAGGATTTTCTTAAGTACGAAAGATTATGGAAGTTGTAGTTTACATGGAACGGAAGTATGACGAAGGTATAGGTTGGTAATGGCGTGGAACGTGTAAGATGGATTGAAAAGAAAATGGATTGTGACCCTAACTATATGGAGTTAGGAACCAAAAATATAAAGAGATGGAATCGAAGTGGAAGTAGATGGAACATGACCCACAAGCTATAGATGAGTTAGAAACCAACGCTATAACAAAAGGAAATGGATGAAGACTACAAGACTATCTTAAAGCCAATAAAGTTCTATAATAGAACAAGAATGGAAGCAACCTCTCAAATATGTTTTATATATTCAATTGTGTGTAACTACAAATGATCCAAAAGGTTCCTATTTATCCTATTTATAACTAGCATATGAAAAGACTCAAAAGATGAAAGCACTTGAATGCTTTGTCTTTTTATCTTCAAGGTTGCCTGAATATTCTAGATCATTTTTGGGGAAAAATAAAAATAAAAAAATTTTGAAAAAAAAGAAGAAAAAGTTTAAAGGGACAAAGTAATTCTTTTCATCTTTGAAGGAAAAAATAATATTTACTTCATATTTAAATTCCATTATTCGATTTTGTTACCATTACTTACTATCTCTTTTCCTTGTAGCCAATTTCTTTTCATTATCATTACTTTTTTTATAATTATCATGAGTGGCACTTTATATGTCGTTAATACACAATCATGTATTTTCATATGTGGCATCCTTTCATGCCAATTATTCGTTGTTATTCATTTTCATTTATGGCATCATTTCATGCCAATTATGCATCATTATTCATTTTCATTTATAGCATTCTTCTATGCCAATTATGCACTGTTATACATTTTCATTTATGGCATCCTTTCATACTAATTATGAACCGTTATGCATTAATATTTATGACATCCTTTCATGTCAATTATGCATTGTTATGCATTTTTATTTATGGTATCCTTTCATGCATATTATGCACCGTTATGCATTTTCATTTATCGCATCATTTCATGCTAATTATGCACCGTTATGCATTTTCATTTATGGCATCCTTTCATGCAATTTATGCACCGTTATGTATTTTCATCTATGGAATCCTTTCATGCCAATTATTAAATGTTATGCATTTTCATTTATGGCATCATTTCATGACAATTATGCACCATTATGCATTTTCATTTATGACATCCTTTCATGCCAATTATGCACCGTTTTTCATCTAACTTGTATTAGTGGCACCTTTATGCAAAAATGCACAGTTAGGCATTTAACCTTTCCTCTAAAGGCATTTAACCTTTCATTTAACTTGCATTATTGGCACCTTTCTGCCAGATGCACAATTAGGCATTTAGTTTTTCATCTAAAGGCATTTAACATTTCATCTAACTTGGATTATTGGTACCATTCTTCCAAATGCATAGTTAGGCATTTTCATTTATGGCATCCTTTCATGCCAATTATGCACCGTTATGTATTTTCATTTATGGCATCATTCCATGTCAATTATGCACCATTATGTATTTTCATTTATGGCATCCTTTCATGCCAATTATGCATCGTTATGCATTTTCATTTATGGCATCCTTTCATGCTAATTATGCACCATTATGCATTTTCATTTATGGCACCATTTCATGCCAATTATGCACAGTTAGGCATTTTCATTTATGGCATCATTTCATTCCAATTATATGCATTGTTATGCATTTCATTTATGGCATCATTTCATGCCAATTATGCACTGTTATGTGTTTTCATTTATGGCATCCTTTCATACCAATTATATGCATTGATCGTTATGCATTTTCATTTATGGCATCCTTTCATTCTAAATATGGACCGTTATGCATTTTCATTTATGGTATCCTTTCATGCCAATTATGCACCGTTATGCATTTTCATTTATGGTATCCTTCCATGCCAATTATGTAGCGTTATGCATTTTCAATTATGGAATCCTTTCATGCCAATTATCTGTTGTTATTCATTTTCATATATGTCATCCTTTCATGCCAATTATGCACCGTTATGTGTTTTCATTTATGGCATCCTTCTATGCCAATTATTTACCATTATTCATTTTCATTTAGGGCATCCTTTCATGCCAATTATTCACTCTTATGCATTTTCATTTATGGCATCCTTTTATGTTAATTATGCATCGCTATGCATTTTTATTTATGGCATCATTTCATGCTAATTATGCACCATTATGCATTTTCATTTATGGCATCCTTTCATGCCAATTATACAAAGTTATGTATTTTCATTTATGGCATCCTTTCAACCCAATTATATGGATCGTTATGCATTTTCATTTATGGCATCATTTCATGCTAATTATGCTCTTATGCATTTTCATTTATGGAATTCGTTCAAGCCAATTAGGCACCATTATGCATTTACATTTATGGCATACTTTCATCCCAATTATCCACCGTTATGCATTTTCATTTATGAAATCATTTCATGCCAATTATGCACCGTTATGCATTTTCTTTTATGGAATCCTTTCATGCAAATTATGCGTTGTTATTAATTTTCATATATGACATCCTTTCATGCCAATTATGTACCGTTATGCATTTTCATTTATGGTATCCTTCCATGCCAATTATTTACCATTATTATTTTCATTTATGGCATTATTTCATGCCAATTATGCACTGTTATGCATTTTCATTTATGGCATCCTTTCATGCCAATTATGCATTTTTATTTATGGCATCTTTTCATGCTAATTATGTACCATTATGCATTTTCATTTATGACATCCTTTCATGCCAATTATGCACCGTTATGCATTTTCATTTATGGCATACTTTCATACCAATTATATGCATCGTTATGCATTTTCATTTATGGCATCCTTTCATGCTAATTATGCACCGTTATGCATTTTCATTTATGGCATACGTTCATGCCAATTATGCACTGTTACATATTTTCATTTATGGCATCCTTTCATACCAATTATGTGTCGTTATTCATTTTCATTTATGGTATTCTTTCATGCCAATTATGAACCGTTATGCATTTTTATTTATGGCATCATTTCATGCCAATTATGCACCGTTATACATTTTCATTTATGTAATCCTTTTATGCCAATTATGCAGCGTTATGCATTTTCATTTATGGAATCCTTTCATGCCAATTATGCACCGTTATTCATTTTTATTTATGGCATTTTTTCATGGCAATTATGCACTATTTTTCAGCTAACTTGCATTAGTTGCACCTTTATGCCAAAATGCAAAGTTAGGCATTTAACCTTTCCTCTAAAGGCAATTGACCTTTCATCTAACTTGCATTATTGGCACCTTTCTGCCAAATGCACAGTTAGGCATTTAGTCTTTCATCTAAAGGCATTTAACATTTCATCTAACTTGCATTATTGGCACCTTTCTTCCAAATGCACAGTTAGGCATTTAGTCTTTCATCTAAATGTATTTAAACTTTCATCTAACTTTCATTATTGACACCTTTCTGCCAAATGAATAATTAGGCAATTAGTTTTTCATCTAAATGCATTTAACATTTCATCTAACTTGCATTATTGGCACCTTTCTGCCAAATGCATAGTTAGGCATTTAGTCTTTCATTTTATAACAGTTCCAACTCTAATAATTATTCATAATATCTATTCCATACACATTATAACCATATATCAAATACGATAAAACACACATTAAATCAAAACATTAGAGCATGATCCCATATAATGATAATAGATACACTCACCTGATACGCCTCCCTAATATGCTGTAGTGATGTCCAACTACTCGACAACATTGTCCTTGCCCTTTTCCTTGCTTGACTCGGAAGCTTGGTTAGGATCTACACAAGCATCCATTTAGTACACATACCATACAAATGTAAGTATATTCTATAACATTTATACTTTAATAATACTCAAAAGTACTATTATTTTCAATTTCTATTACAATTTCAGCCTATCTTACAATTTCAGGCTCAATAGCATCGGTACCCCTACCATGGTATTGATACTTCTATACTATGGTACCGATACTCCCTTTTAGGATAAATACCATTCTCTTAGTATCGATACTCACATTATTATAGATACTAATTGCATCAGTATCGATACTGTTCAATATATTTCTACCAATTTAAACCTATAGTATATGTATTGTTCTTCTAGTACTGATACCCCTACCCAGATTTTCCATTTTTCTGCTCGATTTTTACCAAGTTTTCATTTAAATATCTAATTAGTTTTACCTTAAACAATACTCTTAAACTCAACATCACTTAACCCAACTAACTTTCCTCCATTTAGATTCTTATAACATCTAAATTCTCCAAAGAACGTCTCAAACTAAGAATCATACTTCTTTTTCTAACATGTTTTTAGTCACATCCAAGGTTTCTAATCTTTTAATTATTTATTTGACAACTCAAATCTACTAATAAACCTTACTAAAAACTCATATTTTAATATACCATTAAAAAACTCATTTTCTTCAATCTCAAAATAATTCATCCATTTCTTAGTTTTAATCATTTTTAACCCTTTATTAAGCTTCCACATCACTTAAGGTTTCAATAACAAACAAAAAACGAAAGGAAAAACTAGCTAACTAAAACCTTACTTTTGGTTATGGAGGAGAGCACGGTCACGGGGAAGAAGAAGAGTAGATGATTTAGTTTTGTTCCACACTTTTTCCTTTTCCTAAATCCCTATTAGAAATGAATTTTAAATTCATTTCACTCTAAAGGACCAAAATGCCCCTTTTATTTTCCATTCTTACTAATTGGTCTTAATCACAATTTATACATCATTTTCTTATACTTTACCATTTATACAATTTTTAAATCATTTCATTATAGTCACTAACCTAATATTTGGGGTATTACAGTTCTCCCCTTAAGAAAATCCCACCACTAATTTAAAGACTTTATGTTTTTACCACAACACTTCAACTAGATGAATCGTTTTGTTACGCGGTTTCTTGATTTCTCGAGTCCAGATCCATATTGGTTGTTTTTCATAATTCAAATCTGATTGAATTTCTATTTTCCCCAATGTAAAAACATGCGATGGATGTGATTGGTAATTAATAAGAAACGACACACAAAAAACATTATAGGTCTTGTCCATTTCGGGAGGCAAAGCTAACTAATAAAATCTCATAAGGTTAAAAAATACTCGAATTCAGTCCAAACCGCAATACTTCCTTCCAAGGCAATACTTTCAGAAAAACTTTATCATCTTCTTGCTATTCAATCTCTTTCCTTTTTAGATTAGCATAAGAATTTTTCCAATCGGTAGCTATCTTAAAATTATCTTGGTTAACTTTCATTTTAGATTCCATTTATTTCATTAATTCAGGGCCAACTAGATTTTGATCTTTTAACTTAAACCAATTGAATGGTGTTAAACCTTTTCTCCCATATAAAGCTTCGTATACAACCGTCTTATCATTTAGTGTTTCCTCAAATAGAATATCAGACACTTTGTGATGTGATCCAAATCAGCATCATGGATATTCAATGCTTACAAGGGAAGAGACATTCTAACTTTACACATATACATGCTTATTTTATAGTTATTTTCATCTACATATATTATATCTATAGTTATTATGATGATAACTTATCCATTAATATGTGAAATATGAGTTATCATAATATACTATATTACACATCCTTATATTATACATTATATAAGTTCATTTACATAGTTTATTTCTTTATGTTATGCATGTAGGCATATTCGACCAACACTTGGGAGCTACATTGGAGCTAAATGGAGCATGCAACAATTAGGAGAGCATAAGGAGCAATTTGGTGAAAAGTTGTTTTGAGGACGTGAGCTCATAGCTGGATTGAGCTGAAGAATTGAGCTACAAGATGACTTCATTTCAGCTGGGGAGCAGCACCACCATCATCACCACTTAGGACACTTCAAATATGTCCTAAGTCAAAATTTGGGAAAACGTACCTTTTCGCGAATAGTTGCCATCTCAAGAGGTACCTTTTCATAAGGAGCTTCCATAATGTTCATCATGCTACAAGTCACCTATGGCAAGCTCACCTTTAGCTCATTCACACCATAAGTAGCTCAAACATGAACGACACATTTCTCAAACATTGGGACCTTTCATGAATGATGCTGCCCATGAAGATGCCTTTTCATCAAAAAGCACGTTGTTGAAGAAATTACAAACAATGGAAGCTTAAATCACCAAGTGACATAATATAGAGCTCCATATCTATTCGGCCACATACATACCATGCACATGAGAACCTTTTGACGCCAAACATGAGAAGACACATCACCATTCGGCCATGTGGAAAAAATGGCGCCAAGATGAAAAAGCATACCCATTCGACCAAGGGAGATGACTTCCCATCCTTAGCCAAATCATCAAGCCCCTTTATGAAGGGTTAGCCGAACCATCACAAGCCTAAATGACTTAATCTTTCATTTTAAAGCATTATGTATCTTCATAAAGTCATGTATCTAGCCGAAACATCATGTAACCATTCGGCCAAGCCGTCTCATTTCCTATAAATAGAGTGGCTTGCCATCATTTGTAATAATCTCATCCCTTATATAAAATATACTCTTGTGAGTTATTTCTGTTCAAAGTTCTTTGTGAACTTTATCGATTAAACAAGTATAGTTCCTATACTTGTGGCGTCATTCCTTCCATTTTGATTCCAAAATTCCTAGATTGATATCTAGTGGGTTGAAGACACTATCACCACCCCTCAAGCAAGTTTGTGAAGACCAGGATTGTGCTTGATAGCATAGTTTCCTCTTTGGCGTGTTTGAGATACAACATCACCACCATTGCCATTTCATCATCACCATCATCCATCTCTTCCATCAATTCCGCAACCATGTCTATCATTTCTTTATTTTATTTCATTCTTATTATTTCTTTTCATTACTTATATTATTATCCCCTTTATTAATTCCATTATTAATCATTCTTTTCTTATCTTATTTTGCAGCCCAAATTTATAAATTCAAGGACATCAGTACTTATCAATCCTAGAAAGGGACACAATAAGGCTATCTCCTCTTTTCATCAAAGTGTGTAGATTCTCCTTACATCAAGCGGTAATCAGAGCATAGTTGGATTGACAAAAAAAGTGTCATTGGTGTGCAAAACAAAAGAAAAATAGAAGAAAAGACTCCTTCAACAAAATTGGTGTGCAAAAAGAAAGAAAAAGACAAAAAAAAAGGAAAAAAATATCATAAAAGGAAAAGAAGAAAAGAAAAAGAAGTTCAAAAAGAGAGAGCAAGCCAAGGAAAGTGATATACCATTGCAAAGTACATCAAAGAGGCCATTTACACTAATAGAAGATAACCTTATTGTTTCTTGAGAAAGGTTGCAGTAAGTGTTGTTTCTTGAATTGTAAGTCACCTCTTCCTTTTCAATCCTTTCATTTTCCTTGTCTTCAAACATTTCCTTCTTTTAATACCTTTAAATCCTTTCTTCTACCTTTCCATTTCTTCTATTCTTTCTACCCTAACCTATTTGCAGCCAACTCACACAAGGATGGAATTAACTTGTTATAATCTTGAGTAAGTTCCTCAAAGGACATAGTAAGAGAAATTTGAGTGGAAAAAGGCTATTGAGAGAGTGAGATCGTAAGGGGAATTGTTAAAAGCCATAATTATATTCTCGAGAGTAAACACGTGTGTTGAGTGGAGTGATATTATCTTTTCTTTGGAGTGAACTCGTGAGACTTTGTGAGTGTGCTGGTAAGGTTTATTTTTGTTTTATTTACTAACCATGTCTCAAAGTCCTAAAGGAAATGAAGGTCAACCCAATTTGTAAATGCAAGCACTGATTGGAGAAATGATGAGAATGTTTCGAACAGAATTTGATGCTCTCCATGAGAAGCTAGATCAAAGGCAAGATCAAACACAAACTCAGAATAATGATACTCCTCGGTGGTAACAACCTATTCTAGAAGATGATGTCCCAAATCCTTATGATGATGAAGAACCATCAATGATACAAGGACCTAGGCGTGCCAATGTTGATGATAACATGAGTAACATAAAATTCAAGATTCCTCAATTTCAAGGAAAAACTGATCTGGAAGCATATCTTGAATGGAAAATCAAGGTGGAACATGTTTTCAGTTGCCATAACTATTCCGAACTCAAGAAAGTAAGATTGGCAGCCATGGAGTTTGTTGATTATGCTTTCATATGGTGGGATCAATTTACTATTGCTCGAAGGAGGAATGGAGAGAGACCAATTTCAACATGGCTCGAAATGAAAGGTATCATGCGTAAATGTTTCATTCCTACTCATTATCACCGGGACAAGTTTCAGAAATTGCAGAACCTAAAGCAAGGCCAAAGGAGTGTAGAGGATTACTATAAGGAAATGGAAGTGGCAATGATCCGAGTCAATATTGAGGAGGATCGCGAAGCAACCATGGCTCGATTTCTTGCCGGACTTAATCCAGAGATTGCCAACACATTAGAGTTGTACCATTACACATAACTTGATGAAATGGTGCAAATGGCTTTGAAAATAAAAAGGCAACTATGGAGAAGATCTCTCACTACCATGCCTTCTAGATGGAACCCTAACAATTTGAAGAAGTCTACTCCTACTCCTATCAAGGAAAAGGTCGAATCCTCAAATGCTTCCCAACTCAGCAAGGATAATCGAGGAAAAGAGATTCCTGAACGATCAAGAGACATCCATTGCTTTAAATCTCTTGGGAGGGGACATGTATCCACACAATGTCCCAATAGAAACACCATGCTACTACTTGGAAATGGAGAGATTGAATATGACCATGAAGAAGAAGAAGCCGAAATTGGTGCTCCGGTGGAAGGTGAAGCCCTAGTGGTCAAAGGAAGTCTAAGTGCTCAAGTGGTAAAAGACAATGCACAATGGGAAAACATCTTTCATACACACTGCCATGTGAATGAAAAAGTGTGTTTCATGATCATAGACGGAGGAAGTTGTACCAACGTGGCAAGTACCTTTATGGTGGAGAAATTGGGATTAAAAACATTAAAGCATCCAAGTCCCTACAAATTACAATGGTTAAATGAACGAGGAGAACTTAATGTCAACAAATAGGTGATGGTTCCTTTCTCCATTGGTAAGTACAAGGATGAGGTTATGTGCGATATTGTTCATATGCATGCTAGCCATTTACTCCTTGGAAGACCTTGTCAATATGATCGGAGGACCATTCATGATTGTTTACCAATCAGTATTCATTCAACCATGGAGGGAAGAAGATCATCCTAACACCTTTGACGCCTAAACAAGTCCAAATTGATCAAATCAAGATAAAACAAAGTGTTGAGGCTATGAGGAAAGGAAAATCAAACTTAATAGAGGAGGAAACCATCCCAAAAACAAGTGCTTGTACATCTAAGTGCTTGTTACAAAGATGTCTATTGACAAGACGCAAAGTTGATGATAATTTTTCTAACCTTAACAATGCAAGAGTTTCCTTTGATTTGCAGGATGAACCAAGCAACACAATCCATCAATTTGGTGAACTAAATGATAGGTTTTTTCAAGAGCCATGAGGTGCGACTATTGAAGAGCAAAGAATGGTAACTCTTCATCCAAAGGACGTGATCCATCAAGAATCAAGAGTCATGCCTATTGAAAACCAAAGGGAAATGATTTTTCATCCAAAGGGCGTGGCTTATGAGGACATCACCATTCCAAGAGTCATCACCTTTCATGAATCAATGCATCTATCTATGGGAAGAAGCATGATTTTTGGAATACAAAAGGGCACCAGTGTTCAAAGCCAAATATCTTCGATAGACATGAACTTTGAACCTACATTTTTCAGGAAGTATTTCTTAACTTTAATTTTGTTTGATTACATTCATACTAATGAAAGTTTCCTTTCTTTTTAGATCAAGAACTTACAAGGCTTTCTTTCAAAAGATGTGAACCTCTTCATAAGGGTACTTATCGAATGGAATGAATCAAGGAACAGAAGATCTTTCGATTTGAGGAAAAATCGATTAAAATAAGGGGAGGATGATGTGATCCAAATCAGCATCATGGATATTCCACCCTTACAAGGGAAGAGACATTCTAACATTACACATATACATGCTTATTTTATAGTTATTTTCATCTACATATATTATATCTATAGTTATTATGATGATAACTTATCCATTAATATGTGAAATATGAGTTATCATAATATAATATAGTACACATCCTTATATTATACATTATATAAGTTCATTTACTTAGTTTATTTCTTTATGTTATGCATGTAGGCATATTCGGCCAACACTTGGGAGCTACATTAGAGCTAAATGGAGCATGCAACAGCTAGGATACCTACATGGGAACGATTAGGAGAGCATCAGGAGCAATTTGGTGAAAACTTATTTTGAGGCCGTGAGCTCATAGCTGGATTGAGCTGAAGAATTGAGCTACAAGATGACTTCATTTCAGCTGGGGAGATGCACCATCATCATCACCACTTAGGGCACTTCAAATATGTCCTAAGTCAAAATTTGTGAAAACGTACCTTTTCACGAATAGTTGCCATCTCAAGAGGTAACTTTTTACAAGGAGCTGCCATAATGTTCATCATGCTACAAGTCACCTATGGCCAGCTCACCTTTAGCTCATTCACACCATAAGTAGCTCAAACATGAAGGGACACATTTCTCAAACATTGGGACCTTTCATGAATGATGCTGCCCATGAAGATGCCTTTTCATCCAAAAGCACATTGTTGAAGAAATTACAAAAAATGGAAGCTTAAATCACGAAGTGATATAATATAGAGCTCTATACCTATTCGGCCATACACATGCCATGCACATGAGAACCTTTTGGTGCCAAAGATGAGATGACACATCACCATTCGGCCATGGGGAGAAAATGGCGCCAAGATGAACAAGCATACCCATTCGGCCAAGGGAGATGCCTTCCCATCCTTAGCCGAATCATCAAGCCCCTTTATGAAGGGTTAGTCGAACCATCACAAGCCTAAATGACTTAATCTTTCATTTTAAAGCATTATGTATCTTTATAAAGTCATATATCTAGCCGAAACATCATGCAACCATTCGGCCAAGCCCTCTCATTTCCTATAAATAGAGTGGTTTTCCATCATTTGTAATCATCTCATCCCTTATATAAAATATACTCTTGTGAGTTATTTCTCTTCAAAGTTCTTTGTGAACTTTATCGATTAAACAAGTATAGTTCCTATACTTGTGGCGTCATTCCTTCCATTTTGATTCCAAAATTCCTAGATTGATATCTAGTGGGTTGAAGACACTATCACCACCCCTCAAGCAAGTTTGTGAAGACCGGGATTGTGCTTCATAGCATAGTTTCCTCTTTGGCGTGTTTGAGATACAACATCACCACCATTGCCATTTCATCATCACCATCATCCATCTCTTCCATCAATTACGCAACCATATCTATCTTTTCTTTATTTCATTTCATTCTTATTATTTCTTTGCATTACTTATATTATTATCCCCTTTATTAATTCCATTATTAGTCATTCTTTTCTTATCTTATTTTTCAGTCCAAATATATAAATTCAAGGACATCAGTACTTGTCAATCCTAGATCGGGACGCAATAAGGCTATCTACTCTTTTCATCAAAGTGTGTAGATTCGCCTTACATCACTTTGCTAAATTTTTTGTCTTTCCTTTGTAATTATCTTATTAGATCTAATAAACATCGTTTCATCTTTAATTCAGCCCAGAGTATTATTTTCATTCAACACTAATCGCACATCTATGGCTCGCAAAACTGCAAAAGGTTTCTAACCAAGTACCTCTACAACAACATTGGCCTTTCCTGGACGGTTCTGTCCATTTATTCTGTCTCAAGTTCAACTTTCTTTAAGTCCACATGTACTTTAGGCTTTTGTAATTAGCACAACTATAGCCCCACTCATTATACAAATAATGGCGTCAAATCTTTTAAGGAAAACTCGATTGATGTTGACTCTAAATCATAGGGTAATTCATCTTGTGAGTCTTTAACTTTATCGAGACTTATGCCACAACCTTACCTTTTTGCATAATCATATTTTCTAAGTCCTTAGGAGATGCATCATTAAAAACCCACATAATCTTTACCTAACTCAAGTTGTATAAACATTGGCGACTCTATTAAAATCCTATTTAGTATTTCGAAACTCTCTTGACCCTTCTCCGTCCAACAAAAGACATATTTTTTAAAAAAAATGGTTAGTAACAAAGCCAACGTCGAAAAGTTCTTCATTAACCTTCGATAGTAACCAGCAAGCCCTAAAGAAATCCAAACTTCAGGATCATTCTTTGGGAGTTTCCAATCTACTACAACATGTGTTTTTCTTAGGATATACTCTTATACCTTATGCCGAAACAACATGGCCAAAGAAAGCCATCTCTACTAACTAGAATTTCACATTTGGATAGTTTGGCATACAACTTCTTCTCTCCAATAGTTTTATTTAACTATAAAAAATCTATGCATAACCACATAGATTTATCATTCTTTTCGCTAATAACACAAATACTCCCCAAGTTGAAATACTCGGGCTAATAAAACCTTGATCAATCAACTCTTGTAATTGAGCCTCAATTCTCTTGACTCGATTAATTTATTTGATATGAAATCATAGAAACATTTTCAATACCTTAATAACCATTAACTTTGAATTCCACCTCTCGATCTGGTTGTAATTCAAGAAATTTATCTGAAAAGACATCTATAAATTCCCAATTTTTGTGAAATTATCAGAAAATTCTACTTTAATTATTTGAGTATATATCACATTAGCCAGAAAACCTATATATATATTTCTGACATCATTTTCTTCACAATCATAATCGATATCACTTTGAGAGATGATTTTACTTCTCTCCAAAAACTGTAATTTCCATACCCTCTGTATATTTCTGAACTAATAGTCTCTGGAGACAAACAACCTATACCCAGTATGATTTTAACTCATCAAATGATAATTCCATCAGATTCACCTAGAACATAGCCCCTGGAATCTTTATAAAATGTTTACTACATGTCCAACTCACACTTGTACCATGACCCTCTAGAGTTTACTGTTATCATCTCACTCGAGATTGAGTTGAATAAAATACTTTAATTTTAAAATCTCTCATTTTCTTCTTGAGATAATCCGTCTAACTTTTCCAGATCCATTGAAAATATTCTTGAGCAGTTGAAACATTTTCTATCTCAACTATGAAAGTCTAATTATCCAAATCATTTAATAAGAAGACTTGACAACTTGGTAGCAATAACTTCATAGCAGTTAATGCTAAAATTACACTAGTAACCAAATTTAATCTTTTTCCTATCATTACGAAATTGATACTTTTCCATGTTCACGTGAATTAATCTCGATTCTAATAATAATTCATTGAAGCATGAAATGGGTAGAAAATCCATTTTCACAAATTACCTTCTAAAAGTAATTCTTTTAGGTCCATAAAACTTAACATTTATTCTCAAACATACTCATAATCATTTGATCAACTAATAATGCATCTTTCTATAAGCTTTTAGCGGTCAAAGTATTTACCACTTACTCATTTCCTCTTACTCAAATTAACAATACTTTAAACAATTTCATTCTCCACTTAAATATTTATCAATTATTTAAGCTTACCTGAAGAAACCTCGAAATCATTACTAGATTCATAAATCTCCTCTAATCCTCATTCGATTCAACTTCTCTTGTATATCGTTCAAACATTGTAATGGATTCGTCCAATGTGGACACGTCGTTAAACGTTGGGGCATTCCTTCCACATAATGGAGGAAAATCCCTAGCATCTTCTACCCTTCTAAGGCATGATATTGAAATCATGTGGGATTCTCTTCGGTCGATTTTAATCTCGACCTTCTTTTCAATATTATCTACTTTCTTACCTCTGTCCTTAGTTTCTGACATGTATTACGACATACATAATAATAACACTCAAATTAATAAAGAGTGACATAAATCACACTCTAATTGACACCATATCAGTAACTTTGACAATCTTAATGACATGTAATCTTTTTTCTCAATCCAATGAAACCCGCTTTCGGCCGAGAATCGGCTAAACCTGTAGCTCTGATACCAATAATTATAACACCTATTCAAAATATACATTTCCATACACAAGTCATAGGCGTCACATAAATTTTAAAAAACTTCACCCATTTGTAAAATCCATAAAATTTGTTTTTAAATTTAAAACAAAACAATTTAGTAAAAGAAAAATAGTCGTTGGAACATATTACCAAAGTTATCACATTAAATAAATTCCAAAGCATTTTTCTTAATTTTGATTACATGCCAACAAATTTTCAAAATAAACATGATTATCCTACTGTTACTGATGAGAGTCAACCTTAGATTGATGATAGCTGCTACTCCACCGCTTACCCGACTACTCTATATTTTTGCCTACGCTTGAAATGAACACACGTTAAGTATTTACTTAGTGAGACATAATATTGTAATGAAACTATAATTTATACATAAGTATATGATGCTTGTTTAATTACGAATTAAATCGTATACTCCATATGGATCATATAAATCCTTCTTAGTTAAACCATATTTTCTTTCATACATTCATAAAAATTATTCTTAGTATATCCATCATACCTATACTTCTATATATTTTTTCCAATTATTTGTTATTTCCCCTATGTACGTTAAATGAGAAAACATTGTACTTGTATTGCACCAAAGTGCCAAATGGTCATTTACTTTTTTATAATTATCATGAGTCGCACTTTATATGCAATTAATACACCGTCATGTATTTTCATTTGTGGCATCCTTTCATGCTAATTATACGTTGTTATTCATTTTCATTTATGGCATAATTTTATGCTAATTATACATCGTTATCCATTTTCATTTATGGCATCCTTTCATGCCAATTATGCACAGCTATTCAATTTCATGTATGGCATCTTTTCATTCCTATTAAGCACCATTATGCATTTTCATTTACGGCATCCTTTCATGCCAATTATGCACCATTATGCATTTTCATTTACGACATCCTTTCATGCCAATTATGCACCTTTCAGCATTTTCATTTATGGCATCCTTTCATGCCAATTATGTAAAGTTATGCATTTTCATTTATAGGATCCTTTCGTGCAAATTAGGCATCATTATACATTTTCATTTATGGCATCATTTCTTACCAATTATGCACCGTTAAGCATTTTCATTTATGACATCATTTCATGCCAATTATGCACCGTTATGCATTTTATTTATGGATCTTTCAAGCAATTAGGCTCATTCATTTCATTTATAGCATCTTTCATGGCAATTATGCACATTAGCATTTCATTTATGACATCATTTCATGCCAATTATGCACCGTTATGCATTTTATTTATGGCATCCTTTCAAGCCAATTATGTGCTGCTATTCATTTTCATTTATAGCATCCTTTCATGGCAATTATGCACCATTATGCATTTTCATTTATGGCATCCTTTCATGCCAAATATGCACCGTTATTCATTTTAATTTATGACATCCTTTCATGCTAATTATACACCGCTTTGTATTTTTCATTTATGGCATCCTTTCATGCCAATTATATACCGTTATGCATTTTCATTTATGGCACCCTTTCTCTCCAATTATTCACCGTTATGCAATTTCATTTAAGACATCCTTTCATGCCAATTATGCACCATTATTCATTTTCATTTATGGCACCCTTCCATGCCAATTATGCACCGTTATGCATTTTCATTTATGGCATCGTTTCATGCCAGTTTTGCACCATTATGCATTTTTATTTATGGCATCATTTCATGCCAATTATACACCGTTATGCATTTTCATTTAGAGAATCCTTTCCTACCAATTATGAACCGTTATACATTTTCTTTTATGGCATCCTTTTATGCCAATTATGCACCGTTATGCATTTTCATTTATGACATCCTTTCATGCCAATTATGCACCATTATTCATTTTCATTTATGGCAACTTTTCATGCCAATTATGCACTGTTATGAATTTTCATTTATGGCATCCTTTCATGCGAATTATGCACCGTTATGCATTTTCATCTATGGCATCCTTTCATGGTAATTATGCACCGTTATGCATTTTCATTTATGGCATCCTTTCATGCCAATTATGTACCGTTATGCATTTTAATTTATGACATCCTTTCTCGCCAATTATGCGGCGTTGTTCATTTTATTTATGGAATCATTTCATGCCAATTATTCATGGATTTTCATGTATGCAATACATTCATGCCAATTATGCAGCGTTATGAATTTCATTTATGGCATCATTTCAAGTCTATTATCCACCGTTATGCATTTTCATTTATGGTATCCTTTCTTGCCAATTATGCACCACTATGTTTTTTTATTTATGGTATCCTTTCATGCCAATTATGCACCATTTCCCATCTAACTTGCATTAGTGGCACATTTTTTCCAAGATGCACAGTTAGGCATTTAACATTTCCTCTAAAGGCATTTAACCTTTTATTTAACTTGCATTTTTGGGACCTTTTTGCCAAATGCAAAGTTAGGCATTAAGTCTTTCATCTAAAGGCATTCAACCTTTCACCTGACTTGCATTATCGATACCTTTCTGCCAAATGCATAGTTAGGTATTTAGTATTTCATCTAAATGCATTTAACCTTTCATCTAACTTGCATTATTGGCACCTTTCTTCCAAATGCACAGTTAAGCATTTAGTCTTTCATCTAAATGCATTTAACCTTTCATCTAACTTGCATTATTTGTACCTTTCTACCAAATGCACAGTTAGGCATTTAGTCTTTCATTTTATAATAGTTCCTACTATTATAATTATTCATAATATCTATTCCATACACATTATAAAAATATATCAAATACAATAAAACATACATTAAATAAAAACATTATAAGTTGACTCAGTGTGAGTCTCTCTCATCCCATATAGTGACAATATATGAACTCACCTGATATGTCTCCCTAATATGCTCTAGTGATGTCCAACTGCTCGACAACTTTATCCTTGCCATTTTTCTTGCTTGTCTCGGAAGCTTGGTTAGGGTCTACACAAGCAACCATTTAGTACACATACCATACAAATGTTAGTATACTCTCTAACATTCATACTTTAATAATACTCAAAAGTACGATTATTTTAAATTTTTATTACAATTTTAGCCTATCTTACAATTTCAGGCTCAATAGTATCAGTACCCCTACCATGGTATCGATACTTCTATACTATGGTACAAATACTCCCTTTCCGTATCGATACCATTTTTACATTATGGAATCCATGGTATCGATACCTTTCTCTTAGTATCGATACTCACATCAGTATCGATACTAATTACATCAGTATCAATAATGTTTAACGTATTTCTACCAATTAAAACTTATAGTATTGGTATTATTTTTCCAGTATCGATACCCATACCCATATTTTCCATTTTTTCTGCTCGATATTTTCCAAATTTTTGTTTAAATCTCTTACTTTTACCTCAAACAATACTCTTAAGCTCAACATCACTTAACCCAACAAACTTTCCTCCATTTAGTTTCTTATAACATCTAAATTTTCCAAAGAACATCTCAAACTAAGAATCATACTACTTTTTCTAACTTGTTTTTAATAACATCCAACGTTTCTAATCTCTTAATTCAAAAACCTTATTAAAAACTCATATTTCAACATATCATTCAAAAACCCATTTTCTTCAATCTCAAATAATTCATCCATTTCTTAGTTTTAATCATCTTTAACCCTTCCTTAAGCTTCCACATAACACAAGGTTTCAATAACAAACCAAAAAAAAGGGGAAAACTAGCTAAAAGAAACCTTACATTTGTCTATGGAAGATAGCACGGTCACGGGGAAGAAGAAGAGTAGATGATTTAGTTTTGTTCCTCACTTTCCCCTTTTCTTAAATCCCTAGTAGAAATGAATTTTAAATTCATTTCACTCTAAAAAACCAAAATGTCCTTTTCATTTTTCCATTCTTACTAATTGGTCTTAATCATAATTTCTAAATCATTTTCTTATACTTCACCATTTATTCAATCTAATCCTCTAAATATTTAAATCCTTTCATTATAGTCACTAACGTGATATTTGGGGTATTACACTATCCACCTATGCAAGAGTCATCATACAGTAAGGCACAAAAATTAAAGTTGGCATGACCTACATACTTGAAGGAGTCAAAGAGAATTGTGCACATTCAAACCTAAACCATTTGTTCAATGAGGGTTTCCAGGAGCTTCATGCAATAACCAATTGGCATGATGATTCCAAGGGACATCATGAAGAATGACCCCATGAACCAATGCATATTTCCATAAAGAACCCCAACCATCGACCACTATCTCCGAATATTCTTGGGTTTGTTTTCCTTATCTCTTTAAATCTGATTTCCTTTTCTAATAATCTAGTTTTAATTGTAGGAAATGAAAGGAGACATGCTTTTCAAAGAGAACAACACCAAAATATGAAAAGAATTGAAGAGAAACATTTTTTAATAAAAAGTCGTAACCTTTCAGACTAATGAATGATTCAAAAGACGCGTTCCTTTATTATTGGAAGTGATTTTTTGAATCAAGGAAAGATTCAAAAGATAAATATCTTTTCCAAAGGATATGATGTTTTAAAAAAGAGAGATCAAAAATGCATGTCCAAATTCAAGTGAACTATATGAAAATAAAGTTTACAATCGTGAAGATCTTGATCCTGTAGAATGGGTTTTGTGTATATCAAAAGTGTAGAAGTTCCCCACCCAAAGGAAATCAAAATTGTTCTCGTTTGTAGCAAGTGTCAATTTGGGGACAAATTGCTTTAAAGAGGGAGGGGATGATGTGATCCAGATCAGCATTCATTATCTCCATTGTTTGATCACACCATGAAAGATCATTAAGGCTAACTATAAGGGAGTTATACCTTACTTCATCTTTTTTTACTAGTTTATGAGTTCCTTTGTTATATGGAGCTCCAAGGAGCCATGGAAAGTATCTTTACATTAAGCTTGCGACGTAAGGAATGAGGAATAATATGGGAGGAACATTTACATTGCTTATGCAAGAATTTGCATGAGAATTTGATGTTTTCATAACATTAATTGCATTTAATAAGTGTGTCATTCATTTAAGCTTGCATTACATTTAAATCATCTAGTTTATTTAGGGAAGTAGTTCCTTTATGCATTTAGAATATTTAGTAAGCTACTTCATTTACGCATCTAGTTCATATAATAAAGTTAGCTCATTAATTAAACTAGTTCATTCATCAAACTAGTTCATTTATTAAACTAACTTCCCCTACCAAGGGAAATCAAAATTGTTCTTATTCGTAGAGTGTCGATTTGGGGATAAATCACTTTAAAGAGGGAGGGGATGATGTGATCCTGATCATCATCCATTTTCTTTATTGTTTGAACAGACCATGTAAGATAATTAAGGCTAACTCTAAGGGAGTTCTACCTTACATTATCTTGTTTTTACTTGTTTATGAGTTCATTTGTTATACGAAGTTTCAAGCATCCATGGAAAGTATGTTTACATTAAGTTTGGGACGTGAGGAATGAGGAATAATAAGGGAGGAACACTTTACATTGCTTATGCGAGAATTTGCATGAGAATTTGAAGTTTTCATAACATTAATTACATTTAATAAGTGTGTTGTTCATTTAAGCATGCATTGCATTTAAATCATCTAGCTCATTTAGGGAAGTATTTCATTTATGCATTTAGATTATTTAGTAAGTTACTTCATTTATGTTTATAATTCAACTAATAAAGGTATCTCATTAATTAAAATAGTTCATTCACAAAACTAGTTCATTTAAAAAACTAACTCTTAATTGTTTCATGCATGTTTTCAATTAAAAGATTAAATAAAGTTCAGCTTTGTGTCTAGGTGCATGAGGGAATTTGAATGGTTTCATCAGATGTGAGAATATCAGTTAGAATGTCTTCCAATTCTGCATGTGATACATATGTTCTTGGTTCGAATGGGTTTTGTTTATATTAAAAGTAAAACAATTACCCGCCCAAGAGAAATCAAAATTTTCTCGTTCGTAGCAAGTGTTGATTTGGGGACAAATCACTTTAATGAGGGAGGGGATGATGTGATCATGATCATCATCCATTTTATCTATTGTTTGATCAGGCCATGGAAGATCATTAAGGCTAACTCTAAGGGAGTTCTACCTTATATTATCTTGTTTTTACTTGTTTATGAGTTCATTTGTTATACGAAGTTTCAAGCATCCATGGAAAGGATGTTTACATTAAGTTTGGGATGTGAGGAATGAGGAATAATAAGGGAGGAACTCTTTACATTGCTTATGCAAGAATTTGCATGAGAATTTAAAGATTTCATAACATTAATTGCATTTAATAAGTGTGTTGTTCATTTAAGCATGCATTATATTTAAATCATCTAGCTCATTTAGGGAAGTAGTTCATTTATGCTTTTAGATTTTTTATTAAGTTATTTTTTTTATGTATGAAGTTCATTTAATAAAGTTAGCTCATTAATTAAACTAATTCATTCACCAAACTAGTTCCTTTATTAAACTATCTCTTAATTGTTTCATGCTTGTTTTCAATTAAAAGATTGAATAAAGTTCACCTTTGTGTCTAGGTGCATGAGGGAAGTTGATCGTTTTCATCATATGCTAAACTATAAATCATAATGTCTTCCAATTCTGGATGCGATACAGATGTGCTTGGTTCGAATTGGTTTTGTGTATATCAAAAGTGAAGCAGTTCCCCGCCCAAAGGAAACCAAAATTGTTCTCGTTCGTTGTATGTGTCGATTTGGGGACAAATCACTTTAAAGAGGGGGGGATGATGTGATACTGATCAAAATCCATTTTCTTTATTGTTCGATCACACCATGAAAGATCATTAAGGCTAACTCTAAGGGAGTTCTACCTTACTTCATCTTGTTTTTACTTGTTTATGAGTTCCAAGCAGACATGGAAAGTATCTTTACTTTAAGCTTGGGACGTGATGAATGAGGAATAATAAGGGAGGAACACTTTACATTGTTCATGCAAGAATTTGCATGAGAATATGAAGTTTTCATAACATTAAATGCATTTAATAAGTTTTGTGTTCATTTGAGCATGCATTGCATTTAAATCATCCAGCTCATTTAGGGAAGTAGTTCATTTATGCATTTAGATTATTTAGTCAATTACTTTATTTACGCATCTAGTTTATTTAATAAGGTTAGCTCATTAATTAAACTAGTTCATTCACCAAACTAGTTCATTTATTAAACTAACTATTGATTGTTTCATGCATGTTTTCAATTAAAAGATTTAATAAAGTTCACCTTTGTGTCTAGGTGCATGAGGGAAGTTGAACGGTTTCATCATATGAGAGAATATCAATCAGAATGTCTTCCAATTATGCATGCGATACAGATGTGCTTGGTTTCAATGGATTTTGTGTATATCAAAAGTGAAGCAGTTCACCGCCTAAATGAAATCAAATTGTTCTCGTTCGTTGTAAGTGTCGATTTGGGGATAAATCGCTTTAAAGAGGGAAGGGGTGATGTGATCCTGATCAGTATCCATTTTCTCCATTGTTTGATCACACCATGAAAGATCATTAAGGCTAACTCTAAGGGAGTTCTACCTTACTTCATCTTGTTTTTACTTGTTTATGAGTTCCTTTGTTATAAGGAGTTCCAAGCAGACATGGAAAATATCTTTATATTAAGCTTGGGACGTGAGGAACGAGGAATAATAAGGGAGGAACACTTTACGTTGCTTATGCAAGAATTTGCATTAGTATTTGAAGTTTTCATAACATTAATTGCATTTAATAAGTATGTTGATCTTTTAAGCATGGATTGCATTTAAATCATCTAGTTCATTTAGGGAAGTACTTCATTTATGCGTTTAGATTATCTAGTAAGCTACTTCATTTACGCATCTAGTTCATTTAATAAAGTTAGCTCATTAATTAAACTAGTTCATTAATTAAACTAGTTCATTAATCAAACTAGTTCATTTATTAAACTAACTCTTAATTGTCTAATGGAAATTTTCAATTAAAAGATTGAATAAAGTTCACCTTTGTGTCTAGGTGCATGAGGGAAGTTGAATGGTTTTATCAGATGCGAGAAGATCAATCAGAATGTCTTCCAATTCTTGATGTGATACAGATGTACTTGGTTCGAATGGGTTTAGTGTATATCAAAAGTGACTCAGTTCCCCGCCCAAAAGAAATAAAAAATGTTCTCGTTCGTATGAAGTGTCGATTTGGGGATAAATCACTTTAATGAGGGAGGGGATGTTGTGATCGTGATCAACATCCATTTTCTCTATTGTTTGATCAGGCCATGGAAGATCAATAAGGCTAACTCTAAGGGAGTTCTACCTTACTTTATCTTGTTTTTACTTGTTTATGAGTTCATTTGTTATAAGGAGTTTCAAGCATCCATGGAAAGTATGTTTACATTAAGTTTGGGACGTTAGGAACGAGGAATAACAAGGGAGTAACTCTTTACGTTGCTTATGCAAGAATTTGCATGTGAATTTTAAGATTTCATAACAATTAATTGCATTTAATAAGTGTGTTGTTCATTTAATCATGCATTATATTTAAATCATCTAGCTCATTTAGGGAAGTAGTTCATTTATGCATTTAGATTATTTAGTAAGTTAATTTATTTTTGTATCTAGTTCATTTAATAAAGTTGGCTCACTAATTAAACTAGTTCATTCCCCAAACTAAATCATTTATTAAACTAACTCTTAATTTTCTAATGGAAAATTTCAATTAAAAGATTGAATAAAGTTCACCTTTGTGTCTAGGTGCATGAGGGAAGTTGAATGGTTTTATCAGATGCGAGAAGATCAATCAGAATGTCTTCCAATTCTTGATGTGATACAAATGTACTTGGTTCGAATGGGTTTTGTGTATATCAAAAGTGACGCAGTTCCCCACCCAAGAGAAATTAAATTGTTCTCGTTCGTAGGAAGTGTCGATTTGAGGATAAATCACTTTAATGAGGGAGGGGATGTTGTGATCTTGATCAACATCCATTTTCTCTATGGTTTGATCAGGCCATGGAAGTATGTTTATATTAAGTTTTGGATGTTAGGAATAAGAAATAATAAGGGAGGAACTCTATACATTTCTTATGCAATAATTTGCATGTGAATTTTAAGATTTTATAACATTTATTGCATTTAATAAGTGTGTTGTTCATTTAATCATGAATTGCATTTAAATCATCTAGCTCATTTAGGGAAGTAGTTCATTTATGCATTTAGATTATTTAGTAAGTTAATTTATTTATGTATCTAGTTCATTTAATAAAGTTTGTTCATTAATTAAACTAGTTCATTCCCCAAACTAGATCATTTATTAAACTAACTCTTAATTGTCTCATGCATGTTTTCAATTAAAAGATTGAATAAAGTTCACCTTTGTGTCTAGGTGCATGAGGGAAGTTAAACAGTTTCATCATATGCGAGAATATCAATCAAAACGTCTTCCAATTCTGGATGTGATACAGATGTGTTTGGTTCGAATGGGTTTTGTGTATATCAAAAGTGAAGCAGTTCCCCGCCCAAAGCAAATCAAAATTGTTCTCGTTCGTTGCAAGTATCGATTTGGGGACAAATCACTTGAAAGAGGGAGGGGATGATGTGATCCTGATCAGAATCCATTTTCTCCATTGTTTGATCACACCATGAAAGATCATTAAGGCTAACTCTTAGGGAGTTATACCTTACTTCATCTTGTTTTTACTTCTTTAAGAGTTCCTTTGTTATAAGGAGTTCCAAGCAACCATGGAAAGTATCTTTACTTTAAGCTTGGGATGTGAAGAATGAGGAATAATAAGGGAGGAACACTTTACGTTGCTTATGCAAGAATTTGCATGAGAATTTGTTGTTTTCATAACATTAATTGCATTTAATAAGTGTGTTGTTCATTTAAGCATGCATTGCATTTAAATCTTATGGTTCATTTAGGGAAGTAGTCCATTTATGCATTTAGATTATTTAGTAAGCTGCTTTATTTACACATCTAGTTCATTTAATAAAGTTAGCTCATTAATTAAACATGTTCAATCATCAAACTAGTTCATTTATTAAACTAACTCTTAATTGTCTAATGCATGTTTTCAATTAAAAGATTGAATAAAGTTCATCTTTGTGTCTAGGTGTATGAGAGAAGTTGAACGGTTTCATCAGATGCAAGAATATCAGTCAGAATGTCTTTCAATTCTCGATGTGATACAGATGTTCTTGGTTTGAATGGGTTTTGTGTATATCAAGAGTGAAGCATTTCCCGCCAAAGGGAAATCAAAATTGTTCTCGTTTGTAGTAAGTCTTGATTTGGGGATAAATCACTTTAATGAGGGAGCGGATGATATTACCTTGATCAACATCCATTTTCTCTATTGTTGATCAGACCATGGAAGATCATTAAGGCTATCTCTAAGGGAGTTCTACCTTACTTCTTCTTGTTTTTACTTTTTTATGAGTTCATTTTTTATAAGGAGTTCCAACCATCCATGGAAAGTATGTTTACATTAAGTTTGGGACATGAGGAATGAGGAATAATAAGGGAGGAACACTTTACGTTGCTTATGCAAGAATTTGCATGAGAATCTGATGTTTTCATAACATTAATTCCAATTAATAAGTGTGTTGTTCTTTTAAGAAAGCATTGCATTTAAATCATCTAGTTCATTTAGGGAAGTAGTTCATTTATGCATTTAAATTTTTTAGTATGTTACTCCATTTATGCATTTGTTCATTTAATAAAGTTAGCTCATTAATTAAACTAATTCATTCACCAAACAAGTTCATTTTTTAAACTATCTCTTAATTGTTTCGTGCATGTTTTCAATTAAAAGATTGAATAAAGTTCACCTTTGTGTCTAGGTGCACGAGGGAAGTTGAATAGTTTCATCATATGCAAGAATATCAATCAGAATATCTTCCATTTATGGATGCGATACAGATGTGCTTGGTTGGAATGGGTTTTGTGTATATCAAAAGTGAATTAGTTCGCCATCCAAAGGAAATCAAAATTTTTCTTGTTTGTTGCAAGTGTTGATTTGGGGACAAATCGCTTTAAAGAGGGAGGGGATGATATGATCCTTATCAGCATCCATTTTCTCCATTGTTTGATCACACCATGGAAGATCATTAAGGCTAACTCTAAAGGAGTTCTACCTTACTTCATCTTATTTTTACTTGTTTATATGTTCCTTTGTGATAAGAAGTTCCAAGCAGTCATGGAAAGTATGTTTACATCAAGCTTGGGATGTGAGGAATGGGTAATAATAAGGGAGGAACTCTTTACGTTGTTTATGCATGAATTTACATGAGAATTTGAAGTTTTCATAACATTAATAGCATTTAATAAGTGTGATGTTCATTTAAGCATGCATTGCATTTAAATCATCTAGTTCATTTATGGAAGTAGTTAATTTATGCATTTAGAATATTTAGTAAACTACTTCATTTGTGTCTCTAGTTCAGTTAATAAAGTTAGCTCATTAATTAAACTTATTCATTTATTAAACTAACCCTTAATTGTTTCATGCATGTTTTTAATTAAGATATTGAATAATGTTCACCTTTGTGTCTAGGTGCGTGAGAGAAGTTGAACGGTTTCATTAGATGCATGTATATCAGTCAGAATGTCATCCAATTCTGGATACGATACAGATGTGATTGGTTACAAAAATCAATTGGGAATTATTCCTATATATTTCATCTTTCCAACACATTTTGAATCACCTCAATCTGATATTGAGATCGTGAGATATGATCGATTTATTGAAGATAGTGCAGACTGAAATTTTATTACGGGAATTTTATGCATGGATGATTTGGATGAGTTTGAGCCAAGGGAGAGTCTTTTCGACATCAGCGAAGTAAGAAGTCATTTAAGGACTCTTAATTCACACATTCAAGGCATTCAAAGCTGATTGTTATCATCTAAAGTCAAGGGTTGTTCATATTCTTCAAGGCAGAATGCAATGAAGGGTGATGTAATTCACTTATTAAGACAATTTTTAGCATGGAATAGGAAGAGTCTTCCACCTCCTGGCGAGATTAAGGCCAAATTCAGCTTCAAATTGTCTAGATACATCCCGAACGAAAAAGTCATGGGAGCACCTTAAGGGTAAAAATTCAAGATCATACATGATGTTGCCCGATCGTGATTCTAGTAAGAACTTCGTAATGCTTTGATTGAAGACTGAAAATGCACAAACAACGTTACAAGAAAGAATTGATATAAGTAAATTGAAAATGAAAGGTTGTAGGTATTGATAAAGTGGTTTCAAATGTGATGGAAGTGTGATGGTTGTTGTATTTTAATGAAATGAAGGAAAGTGGGGAAAGTGTAGTGGTGAGGGTGGAACTAGGAACCAACAATATATAAAGATGGAATTGAAGTGATAGAGGGTGGAACGTGACCCACTAGCAATAGGTGAGCTAGGAACCAATGTTATAAAAAATTAAAAGGAGAAAGGCTTCAAGACTGACAAGAAACCGATAGAGTTCTAATCCAAGAACTAAAATGAAAGCAACCTTTCAAATAGTATATTATACAAAAATTTCTAAGTAAAAATGCCATGGAGGTGCCTATTTATAGTGTTGAAAGGCACCATATGAAGAGCTTTTACGATTTAATTAAAACAATCACCTAAATGCAATTTAATTCAATTAAATGACTTATCATTCTTATTATCCTTTGATGGTTGGCCATGTAGATTGAAAATGGATAAATTAAGCTTTAATTTTATATTATTCCAGCCTTAAATTCGTCCAAAAAGAAGGGGTGACTCTTGGGCTGCCTCGCCATGCTTGCATATGGGAGAAAAGAGGATAAATGAAGTCATAGGATGAATGTGGACATCCTACATGTCCAAATCAGCTTGTCTCTTCAAATTCCTTGTTGATTTTATCACTTAATTTGGTGGTTAAATGAAATAAAATCAGCCTTCATTGCTTGTTCCCTTGTAGAATATGATCATCCTTTAAAAGATGATAAAGGCCTTGAATGCTAAGTTTTGAGTGTTGGTTATTGCATGTCCCCTTGCTGAACAGAATGGCCTTCAATGGGAGATAACATCAACCTTGAATGCCTTGAATTGGTGAATTAAGACGGCCATCAATTGGTTGTCTCTTGTTAGAAGATGAAAGGACTCTTCCTTGGCTCAAACTCTTCCAAATCATCATTGTATAAAATTCCCGTAATGAAAATTCCAGCCTACAATGTCTTCAGTAAATCGATTATATCTCAAGCTCCAAATATCAAATTGAGGTGATTCAAAAGGCATTGGAAAGCTAAGAGATAGAGGAATAATTCTCAATTAATTTATGAAACCAAACACTTCTGTATCACATCCAGAATTTGATGACATTCTAACTGATATTCTTTCATCGATGAGATTGTTCAACTTCTCCAATGCAACTAGACACAAAGGTGACCTTTATTCAATCTTTAATTGAAAACATGCATGAAATAATTAAGAGTTAGTTTAATAAATGAACTAGTTTGATGAATGAACTAGTTTAATTAATGAACTTACTTTATTAAATGAACTAGATGCATGAATGAAGTAGCTTCCTAAATGATCTAAAGGCATAAATGAACTAATTCCCTAAATGAACTAGATGATTTAAATGCAATGCATGCTTGAATGAATAGAACACTTATTAAATGCAATGAATGTTATGCAAACTTTAAATTCTTATGCAAATTCATGCATAAGCAACGTAAAGTGTTCCTCCCTTATTATTCCTCCTTCATCACGTCCCAAGCTTGATGTAAACATACTTTCCATGGTTGCTTTGAACTCCTTATCACAAAGGGACTTATAAACAAGTAAAAAAACATGACGTAAGGTAGAACTCCATTAGATTTAGCCTTAATGATGTTCCATGGTATGATCAAATAATGGAGAAAATGGATGTTGATCAGTATCACATCATCCCCTCATTCTTTAAAGTGATTTGTCGCGAATTCAACACTTTCTACGAAAAGAAACAATTTTGATTTCCTTTGGGTAGGGAACTTTTTCACTTTTGATTTACACAAAATCCATTCTCCATGATCAAGATCTTCACTATTGTAAACCTTATTTTCATTTGGTTCACTTGAATATGGACATGTGTTTTGGATCTCTCTTATTAAAACATCATATTATTTGGCAACAAGAGTAGTCTTTTGAATCTTGCCTTGATTCAAAACATCACTTCCATTGATGAAGGAACTTTCCCTTTGAATCATTCCTTGGTCTGAAAAAGTTTCCACTTTTGATTAAAGAACGTTTCTCTTCAATTCCTCTCATCTTTCAACATAGTTCTCTTTTAAAATGATGTTTCATTTCATTTCCTACAATCAAAACTAGATTAATAGAAAAGGAAATCATATTTAAAGAGATAAGGAAAATAAACCAAAGAATATTCGAAGATAGTGGTCGATGGTTAAGGTTCTTCATGGAAATATGCATTGGTTCATGGGATCTTTTTTAATGGTGTCCCTTGGAATCATCATACCAATTGGTTAATGTATGAAGCTCCCGAAAACCTTCATGGAATAAATGGTTTGGGTTTGAATGTGCACAATTATCTTGAACTCCTTCAAGTACGTAGGTCATGCCAACTTTAATCTTTGTGCCCTTCCACATTATAAACCTTGAATATATCGATAATGCCCATTTCATCTCCTTGAATAGATAATCAAAAGAAAAAGAAATTCCATCAATCAATATTCTACAAAACAAATCTAAGTTAGAACATGGAACACCATTAATAAAATGAATGAACATAGAAAATTCATGAAAGTTCATGAATGGAATTTGGCCCTTGATATTTTCAACAATCAGATTCATTGAAACTTCCCTTTTATGAGGTTCTTCAAATAGATGGAGTAAACTTGGAATGTCAATGAACACACCCCTTGAAATTTCAAGCGATTCAACATTTGAAACTTCAAGTGTCACTCATTTTTGAACTTCAATGGACATGCTTCTTGAATAATCATTTTGTAAAGGTATGGCTCTTGGAATATCCTGTAAATCAATAGAATGAGTAGGAAGAAAAGATTGGTTAGTAGAAAACAAAACTTCCAACTTTTCACTTTATTTTCTCTCACTTTCATGCTTCCTTTGAACTATCTCTTCAATACCATATTCTTTTTTTTAATGTGCTCATTTTCACTCTCAATTCTCTTTGCAATGCTCTCAATGTCTTTTTCAACCATTGTTTCTTCTTATTTTTTGCAAACACTTTCATTTGTAGTTGTTCTTGCAATTGTGTTTCTTTGACAAAATTATCAAAACACACTTGAATACGAACTATACTTTTTGGATTGAAATATGCAAAATTCCTTGGCGCACTTTGCATTGAACTCTTCACATTTCTTTTTGTTAGAAAATCAGGGTCCTCATTGTAAGTTCTTCTATTATAGTTGGGTGTAGAACTAGAAAAAGATCAATTGGTGTCTCTCATTTTTAGTTGTGTTTTGATCTTCGCTGGACACATTTGTGAACAAGAAGGTCATTCAGTTTTTTCTCTCCAATTTCTTTGAGATTGAGTCAAGATGTTTTTGAAACAAACTTCTTATATCTCGTGTCATGGCTTGAATTTGCAAGTTTGGTGCACCTCCATCATTTTTTTCATCACCTCCTGAAATATGAGAATTGTCTCTAGAAGTACGAGCCATGATTAGTAATAAAAAAAATTAAAATATACCTCACCAACACAAAACCTCACGAATACACTCCAATGAAAAGTCTTTCCTCTCGTATTTCACTTGGGATGGATTTTACCCTTAATTTACACTCTTCTCATAGAAGCATTTGGGGCTTGGTTGGAAAAATGATGTGAGTAAAGAAATAATTGGTTATAAGAAAGAACAAATATGAGAATAGACAATGAAATCGTAAAGATAATAAAAGAAACGATGAAACGAATACGAAACCTTTTTAATTATTTTTTCAAAGATGAAATGAATTGCTCATTCCCTCTTTAATTTTTTCTTTTTTCTTTTCTTTTTTCAATTTTTTTTTTATTTTTTTCACTAACCCAAGAGATAGAAAATGATACGAAACGCATACTAAATCGGCTAGCTCTGATACCAAATGATATGATCCCAGTTATGTGTTCTAAGCTATATATGATGTTGCCCGATCGTGATTCTAGTAAGAACTTCACAGTGTTTTGATTGAAGACTGAAAATGTACAAAGAACATTACAAGAAAGAATTGATATAAGTAAATTAAAAATGAAAGGTTGTATGTTCTGATAAAGTGGTTTAAAAGGTGATGGAAAAGTGATGTTTTTGAGGTTTAATAAAATGAAGGAAATTGGGGAAAGTGTAGTGGTGATAATAATTTATAGCGTGGAAAGAATGGAAGTATGGTGAAGGTAAAAGATGTTATGGCATGGGAGATGCATGATGAAATAAAAAGTATGGATTGTAACTCGCTAGCTATATGGAGTTAGGAACCAACAATATACAAATATGGAATCGAAGTGATAGAGGGTGGAACGTGAGCTATTAGCTAGAGGTGAGCTAGGAACCAATGTTATAAAAAATGAAATGAAGGAAGGCTTCAAGACTGACAAGAAACCGATAGAGTTCTAATTCAATAACTAAAATGAAAGCAACCTTTCAAAGAGTATATTATTCAAAAAGTTATAAGTACAAATGCGATGGAGGTGCCTATTTATAATGTTGATAGGCACCATATGAAGGGTTTTTACAATTAAAATAAAACAATCACCTAAATGCAATTTAATTCAATTAAATGACTTGTCATTCTTCTTATCATTTGATGGATGGCCATGTAGATTGAAAATTGATGAATTAAGCTTTAATATGAGATAATTCTAGCCTTAAATTCATCCAAAAAAGAGGGGTGACTCTTGGGCTGCCTTGCTTTGCTTACAAATGGAAGAAAAGATAATAAATGAAGTCATAGGATGAATGTGGACATCCTACATGTCTAAATTAGATTGTCTCTTCAAATTAATTATTGATTTTATCACTTAATTTGGTGGTTAAATGAAATAAAATCAGCCTTAATTGCTTGTTCCCTTGTAGAAAATCATCAGCCTTCAAAAGATGATAAGGCCTTGAATACTAAGTTTTGAATGTTGGTTATTGCATGTCCCCTTGCTTGAACATCAATGGCCTTCAATGGCAGATAACATTAATCTTAAATGCCTTGAATTGGTAAATTAAGATGGCCATCAATTGCTTGTCTCTTGGTATAACATGAAAGGACTATTCTTTGGCTCAAACTCATCCAAATCATCATTGTATAAAATTCTCGTAATGAAAATTGCAATCTGCACTGTCTTCAGTAAATCGACCATATCTCAAGCTCCCAATATTTGATTGAGGTGATTCAAAAGTCGTTGGAAATGTAAGAGATAGAATAATAATTCTCAATTGATTTATGGATCCAAACACGTCTATATCACATCCAAAATTGGAAGACATTTTAACCCAAACCATTTATTCAATGAAGGTTTCCAGGAGCTTCATGTATTAACCAATTGGTATGATGATTCCAAGGGTCACCATGAAGAAGGATCCCATTAACCAATACATATTTCCATGAAAACCCTCAACCATCGACCTCTGTCTCTTAATATTCTTGGGTTTGTTTTCCTTATCTCTTTAATCTGATTTTCTTTTCTACTAATCTAGTTTTAATTGTAGAAAATGAAAGGAGACATCCTTTTGAAAGAGAACAACATCGAAAGATGAAAGGAATTGAATATAAACTTTCTTTAATAAAAAGTTGTAACCTTTCAGACCAAGGAATGATTCCAAAGAAAAATTCCTTAATTAATGGAAGTGATGTTTTGAATCAAGGCAAGGTTCAAAAGACAACTCTCGTAGCCAAAGGAAATGATGTTTCAAAAAGAGAGATCCAAAAGGAATGTCCAAATTCGAGTGAACCATAAGAAAATAAGGTTTACAAGCGTAAAGATCTTGATCCTGGTGAATCGGCTTTGTGTATATCGAAAGTGAAGCAGTTCCTCACCCAAAGGAAATCAAAATTGTTCTTGTTTGTAGCAAGTGTCGATTTTGGGATAAATCACTTTAAAGAAGAAGGGGATGATGTGATCCTGATCAACATCAATTTCTCCATTGTTTTGTCACACCATGGAACATCATTAAGGCTAACTCTAGGGGAGTTCTACCTTACTTCATCTTGTTTTTACTTGTTTATGAGTTACTTTGTGATAAGAAGTTCCTTTTTGATAATAAGTTCCAAGCATTAATGGAAAGTATGTTTACATCAAGCTTGGGACGTGAGGAATGAGGAATGATAAGGGAAGAACACTTTATGTTGCTTAAGCAAGAATTTGCATGAAAATTTGAATTTTTCATAACATTAATTGTATTTAATAAGTGTGTTGTTCATTTAAGCATGCATTGCATTTAAATCATCTAGTTCCTTTAGGAAAGTAGTTCATTTATGCATTTAGATTATTTAGTAAGCTACTTCATTTATGCATCTAGTTCATTTAATAAAGTTAGCTTATTAATTAAACTAGTTCATTCATAAAACTAGTTCATTTATTAAACTAACTCTTAATTGTTTCATGCATGTTTTTAATTAAAAGATTGAATAAAGTTCACCTTTGTGTCTAGGTGCATGAGAGAAGTTGAACGGTTTCATCAGATGCAAGAATATCAGTTAGAATGTCATCCAATTTTGGATGCGATACAGATGTGCTTGGTTCCAGAAATCAATTGGGCATTATTCCTCTATCTCTCAGCTTTCCAACACCTTATAAATCACATAAATTCGATATCGGGATCTTGAGATATGATCGATTTATTGAAGATAGTACAATATGAAATTTTGTTACGGGAATTTTATGCATGGATGATTTGGATGAGTTTGAGCCAAGGGATAGTCTTTTCAACTTCATCCAAGTGACAAGCCATTGAAGATTCTTAATTCAGACATTCAAGGCATTCAAAGCTGATTTTTATCATCTAAATTCAAGGGTTATTCATATTCTTCAATGGAGCATGTAGTGAAGGGTGGTTTAATTCACTTATTAAGACAGTTTTCAGCATGGAATGGCAAGAGTCTTGCACCACTTAGACGAAATGATCTATAATATTTAGCCAACCTTGAAGATAAGAAAACAAAGTATTTAAGTGTATTTTATTGCTAAATTGAGGAGAATGTTTTCATCTTTTTAGTCTTTTCATATGTTTCTTAGAAATACTATAAATAGGCACTTTTTGTATCATTTTTACTCACACATATTTGAATATATAAAACATCTTTGAGAGGTTGTTTTCATTTTTTTTCTATTGTATAACTTTATCAGCTTCAAGATAGTCTCGTAGTCTTCATCCATTTCCTTTTGTTATAGCGTTAGTTAATAGCTCATACATAGCTAGTGGGTCATGTTCCATCTACTTCTACTTCAATTACATCTCTTTATATTGTTGGTTCCTAACTCCATATAGCTAGAGGGTCACAATTTGTTCACTCGTGTTTCACTCGAGATGCCTTTTATCCTTAATGTGCTATCGTGCCTTTTTCCGCTCTTGCTTTTCTTTTTAAGTTCTTTGAGAACTTCCTAAAGCCTTACAAATGTCTAGTCGACTTCGGCTAATACAATTTTGACTTCGTAGCAAGGAAAGTGAAAAGAAATTGGCTACAATGAAAAGATATGGTAAGTAAAGATAACGAAGTTGAATAATGGAATATAAAGATGAAGTAAATAATATTTTTTTCCTTTTAAGATAAAAAGAATTACTTCGTCCCTCTTTAAACTTTTTCTTTCTTTTTCTCAAATTTTTTATTTTCTTTTTTTACTAGCTCGGGAGAGAGAGAATGATATGCTTACTGAATTAGCTTGCTCTCATACCAAATGATATGATCTCGATTATGAGTTTCGATATATATATGATTGCTCGATCGTGATTCTAGTAAGAGATTGAAAAGCTTGCTTTTAACCTAAAAATCATGACTTGTAAGATGTTAATGAAAGATAGAAATGGAATATAAATGAATGATTGATATGGAAATGATTTTTTTTAGCATTTAGTTAAGAACGGAAGATGATGGAAGTTGTAGTTTGGATGGAATGGAAGTATGGCGAATGTATGGGTAAGTAATGGCGTGGAATGTGTAAGATGGATTGAAAAGAAAATGAATTGTTACCCTCTAACTATATGGAGTTACGAACCAGCAATATAAAGAGATGGAATTGAAGTGGAAGTACATGGAACGTGACCTACTAGCTATAGATAAGCTAGGAACCAACGCTGTATCAAAAGGAAATGGATGAAGACTACAAGACTATCTTGAAGCCGATAAAGTTCTATAATAGAACAAGAATGAAAGCAACCTCTCAAATATGTTTTATATATTCAAATGTGTGTAACTGCAAATGATCCAAAAGGTGCCTTTTTATAGTATTTCTAAGCAACATATGAAAAGACTCAAAAGAATAAAACATTCTCCTTAATTTAGCAATAAAATGCACTTGAATTCTTTGTCATCTTATCTTCAAGGTTGGTTAAATATTCTAGATCATATTTCGGGATGAATCAAGACAGTTTGAAACTGAATTTGGCTTTAATTTTGTCCAGGGGTGGAAGACTCTTGCTTTTCCATGCTGAAAATTGTCTTAAATAGTTAATTAAATCACCTTTCATTGCATGCTCCGTTGAAGAATATGAACAACCATTGACTTTAGATGATAACAATTAGCTTTGAATGCCTTGAATGTGTGAATTAAGAGTCCTTATATGGCTTGTCACTTGGCTGATGTTGAAAAGATTCTCCCTTTGCTCAAACTCATCTAAATCATCCATGCATAAAATTCCCGTAACAAAATTCCAGCCTGCACTGTCTTAAATAAATTGATCATATCTCAAGATCCTGATATTGGATTGAGGTTATTCTAAAGGCGTTGGAAAGCTGAGAGATAGAGGAATAATGCCGAATTCATTTCTGTAACCAAGCACATCTTTATGGCATTGTAGACACCCATTTTTTTATTGGGATTAAAATATATATAATATTTATTATTATATACTATAGTATAATTATTATTATAATTATTACTAATATCATTTTATTTATATTTTATGCAGGCCAACAAGTGACAATTATAAGTCCAGAATATATACTCACTGCCCATGCCGCCAATTCCAATTAGCCTTTATGTCAACGACAAGATCTTATCCTCACCAACAGCTCGGGCCATTTCAATCGAACTCATCAAATCACATGCACCAAAGTCAAGCAAAATTAATGATTTCACCTAACCCATCAACATCATACCAAACGCAAAGAAAATGCAGATGCATCCAAGGAGATTTGGTGAAGATTTCAACAATAAAATCGAAGAGGATTCGAGAAAAAGAGAGGACTCTGGAGGAACATTCGAACAGTGGGGGGAGGAAGTTATCAATAATAATTCGAACAAAAAAAAAGCAATTCGAAGGGGAATTCAATGATTCGAACAGAGAAGGATTCCGTCAACAACGGGAAATATCAACTAGAAATACATAAGGCTATCTTCTCGTATTTATATAAGCAAATAGCAAATCAAAAAAAAATTAAAAAGTTTTCTTCATTTCAGTTACTTAATTTTCAGTATCCTTCAAATATTTTTATTTCTAAGCAAGTAAAGATATAGAGACGATGAGTTAGTTACATTACCTTGCTTGGGTCTATTTTTTTTATTTTTATTTTCATTCGCGTTGTAGCTATTATTTGGTGGTTAACCGAGTGTTAGTGAACATCAGGTTCCCTTGAGCAATCACCATTCGAGAGATTAAAAAAAACATCCTCAACCATTAGAAACCTCAAACGAAAGGAAAACTTTTTAATCAACCAAAAACTAAAATCAAGGAAAAATAACCAAAAGGCTTACCTTTTCGACAAAGGCTCTCATCGGTTGATCACTCTTTAAAGAACCAAAATCAAGGTCTGTATGTAAGTTTCAAGGGGCTTTAGATCAAAAATTGGGTTCACTAGCTCGGGTTTAGGACTTATTCGTGGTGGTCTGAGAGAGAATGGCCACCGCCAAATGGTGGCCTACCGATGATGTTGAGAGAGCTTTTAGGACTCTCGGCCGGAGCATAGAAAATAGGGGAGATGATTGAGGGGTTTCGAATGAAAGAGGAAAAAATAAGAGAGGATATTCGAATAGGAGCATTCTAACCAGTAAAAAATATAAAAAAAAAGATAGTAGAACAAGAGCGTTCGAATAGAAAAAATACATCCCAAAATACACAACAACCAGAAAAAAAATGAAGATTTACCTTTCTTTTTTTCCCCAAAAGCTCGAACTAGGAAGAGGATTTTGGGTCTTCAAAGGTAACTATCCTTGAATTTTTATGGGGATGTTTAGGGAACAGTGAGTGGTGTATCTAAGGCTCGGGTTTATCTTTTGACGGTGTTAATAGTCGGCCAAGAGAGGGTAACAATGGTTGTTTGGGGAGCTTGAGGGAGTTCTCTGAAATATTTATTTTATTTTTTGGGTGGCTGAAGCAAATGACTATTAGGTTTTAAAACCCTTAAAAATGGTCTTTATATAAGACCCACGTGATGCACAACTTAAGTTACTGGAACTGCTTTGCTTTGAAAAAAGGAAAACTACATTTTAGATCCTTGTTACTCTTGTAACTTTGTTATTTGGTCATTAAATCAAATTTGAATTGTTTCGTTCTGAGCCCTTGATTTCCTTTTTTTTTTTTTGTTCTGATCCATTCCATATTTTTACTCTTATTTTTGTGCTATTCATACTTAGGATATATTGTTTTGTTTTTATTATTTGTTTTAGTCCATGTCGTATTTCTAAGTATATATATATATATATATATATATATATATAATTAAAACTCTACCGTTTTGAATTTCCCTATTGCCGTGTTTTTCAAACTTTTAGGGTTTAAAAATAATTTTTTGAAAATATAATTGAATAACATATGAGAAATAATTATACATCACATGGAATTTGGTGAGAGATTCTGACTTTTAAAATGTCCATTGAGTTGATAATCACCAACAACTCACTTTTAGTTGTATTCCAAATATTTAATGCATGATTAACGTCCCCATGCGGCACTGCCATGGGTTCCAATAAATTTTTTTTTAAGGAAAGGGTAGTGTTAGTACTTAGTTCAACCACTAGTTGCTTTTACGTGTTTTACACATTTCTAAGGAAAATTACAGTTTAAGTATATAGGTTATTATAATTATAATCATATCATCTTAATAAATTTATTCATTTTGGGTTATAAATATGTTTCATTTTTCATTTTTAATCCTATTTGTATTAATATTTTATATGTTCAAATATTTAGATTTTAGTTATTAATTTTGTGTATTATTTGTTAATCATCATATTACGTTTTTATTGGTTTCATTTTTGATAAAAAAAAGTTAATTCATATTTTATTTAGATTATTATTTGTTCATTAATAGGATTAGGATAAATATTTTGTTTTGCACTTTAATTAGTGATTAAGTTCATTTTAGTCACCATCATAGTAATTAATGTTTAGGCTTATTATCCATTTAGTCCTTATCATTTTTTTCGTTTTTTTAATACTTTCTAGGTTTCTCTAATTTCTATTAATACCATTTTAGTATTTAAATGTTTTTTTTTAATCTTTTAAGTTTCTATTTATGCTATTTTAATCTTTTAGGTTTATGTTTTTATCATGTTAAAGGATTTTCTTTAATTAATTAATTCGAATAATATTAATTAAATTTTAATAAATAGATCATATTTTAACTTTACATTTGACTCAGGACTTCCATTTTTACGACAACGTGTAAGCAAAATAGTACCAATTTTGGGCGTTGTGGGGGTGTTAATCCTTCCCCACGTGTAACCGACTCTCGAACCCGCTTTAATTGAATTTTTGGTAAACGCATACCAATTTCTGTCTTAAAAAATATTTTTCTTATAATTTTTTTTTGAAAGACGTTTTTAGGTATTCGACCTACCTAACCTAAAGGTTGATGGCAACTCTTTTCAATTTTATCCAATTCAATCCAAAATCACCCTATTTTTTTCCAAAAAAGTCGTAACAGTTTTTAAAACAATTAAACAATTGTTCCTCCCAAAAAACGGTTACGACAGGCATCCAGAATTGGAAGTCATTCTGACTGATATTCTTGCATCTAATGAAACCGTTCAACTTCTCTCATGCACCTAGACACAAAGGTGAACTTTATTCAATCTTTTAATTGAAAACATGCATGAAACAATTAAAAGTTAGTTTAATAAATGAATTAGTTTGATGAATGAACTAGTTAAATTAATGAGATAACTTTATTAAATGAACTAGATTCATAAATGAAGTAGCTTACTAAAACATCTAAATGCATAAATGAACTACTTCCCTAAATGAACTAGATGATTTAAATGCAATGCATGCTTAAATGAACAAAACACTTATTAAATGCAATTAATGTTATGAAAACTTCAAATTCTAATGCAAAATCTTGCATAAGCAACGTAAAGTGTTCCTCCCTTATTATTCCTCATTCCTCACGTGCCAAGCTTGATGTGACCATACTTTCCATGCATGCTTGGAACTCCTTATCACAAAGGAACTCATAAACAAGTTAAAACAAGATGAAGTAAGGTAGAACTCCCTTAGAGTTAGCCTTAATGATCTTCCACGGTGTGATCAAACAATGGAGAAATTTGATGTTGATCAGGATCACATTAGATGTTAGGGTTTTTAGGAATTGATGGTAGATTTTGATGGTGTTGATGTTGTATAGTTGTTTCCATGCTTGTATGATGATTAAAACACTTGAAATAAAGCATTATTAGATTTTACCATGCCTATGGTTTTGAGAAAATTGTGATTTGGATAAATTATATTAGGGTTTGATACTAGAAGCTTTGGAATGTTGTTTAGAGGTTTAATTCTTGCTTGAAACAAGTAGAAAATTCATGAACCCCCAATAGAAACTTGGCCAAGAGAAATAAAATAGATAAAAATATGGAAAAGTTTTCCTAAGTTTATAAATGATATTTGGAAGGTTATTCAAGCTTTAAATTGTTGATTGAACCAATTTATAAATTTATACAAGTTGAAGAACCTATTAATAAATCATGAAAAGATGAGGGGTTGATGTGCAATTGCTAAATAGGTAATGTACTATATTGGATTTTAATGTTAGAATGTTGAATTTGATGTTATAATGTGAAATTAGACTATTTTAAAAAGTTGTTAAAGTTTGAGGACCAAATTACAAATATGATAAAGTTAGCGACTTTAGTGAAAATCTGTAATTGTTGAGGTATTATGCTAGAATTAAATGTTGGAATTTTTAATTATATCATTTCAAGCTTGAATTGAGGAAAAAAGGTAAGGGGCCATTTTGAAAAAAATAGAAAAGTTGAGATGAATTTTAAATTTATCCAAACTTCACAAAACATTTTCACTTAAGTTCCCAACTTTTTTTATATTTATGATTTGACCTTCAACTTTTACCAACATTCCAAAGTAATATAATTTCACATTTTAACATCAATTTCAACATTCTAATATTAATTTCCATCATAATACAACAACTATTAAACAATTACGCATTAACCCCTTGACTTTCCATAATTATCGAATAGGTCCTCTAACTTTCTCAAAATTACAAATTGGCCCAAACAAATTTCTAAAGCTTGTATAACCTTTCAAACATCATTTGTAAGCCTAGGGAAATTTTTCATAATTTTTCCTAATTTTTCTTTAATGGCTAAAAATCTAGGATTAGGGATTCTTAGGCTTTCAACTTGATTCAATAATGAATTCAACCTCCAAACAACATTTCAAGGATTCTACAGTCAAACCCCTTATATAATTTTATCAAATCACAAATTCTTTAAAACCCTAGGCCATGGCCAAATATAATAGGGCTTGATTTCAATTGATTTAATCATCATATAGTCTTGGAAAAAACTCTACAACATCAAAATCTATCACCAATACATAAAACACTAACTTGTTCTTCGATCACCAAATTTGGGAACTAAGCATTCAAGCAAGATTAACATGCATAAATGGTATCAAATGACAAAACATTTCGAATGAAACAATTTTCTATTTCACACTTTAATCCAAATTCCTAATAAATTGGCTTGAAAATGATAAAGAATTTTTTTCTCTTACCTTAGGGAGGTACATGGACAAGGAGGAAAAGATTAGCAAAGTTTTCATGAATTTTCTAGTTAATTTCATGTCAATTTGTCATTTATTTAAACTTGAATGAATTTAAAATTCATTTAAAGGGAAATGGCAATTTTACCACTAATGAAACTTGATAATTACATTTGTACCAAGCCACATGTTTCTTATCATCTTTATAAAGTCAAAGATAAACAAATTATCTTACCCTTTGCAATTTTACCCATGCAACTTTCAAAACATTTCAATATTGTCATTTTTAATCCAACAGTCCAAATTGAACATAAAATAATGTCTCAAATCCAATGATCGATATTATTTTCGATTTTTTAAAAAATCGGAAATAATATTTATAAGCTTAACTTAATAACCTTCAAATTTTCTCAAAATTTCTATCTGATCTTATTTACCAAAATTTCACCAAACTTTAACACTTTATAGGTTTTATCGCAAATTTTGGGCCTATCATCTGATTTCCACCAAAACGTCATTCCTGGGGTGAATTATTCATTTATAGGGTCAGAATTCATAACTTTTTAAAAATACCTTTTTTGGTCCCTAAACTTTCCCAACTTTATACTTTAACCATTAAACTTTCAAAATTTATGGTTTGGTCACTAACTGGAGTTTGGGGTATTACATAAGGATTGGCCTAACCTAGGGTTTTTGTGAAAATTGAATTTGGATCAGTTTTGTAACACCCTTAACCTATAAACGTACTTAATTACAAGTTAAAGATATCACACCAACTTATAAACACTTACTAAACAAAATCAGGTCTAAATTTAAAACGTTTTATAACTTAATCATTATTGTTCATTTTTTTGTAAACTTTATTAATTGTGTAATTTAAGATTTAATATTTCAACCTTAAAAATTAGCTTTGATTTCATGCAGCAATTTCGTAGTTCGATACCAAATCATATTAAAAATAAAATTGCCCAAACACTGCCTATGTAAAAATCCATTTTAATATGATTATAATCATAATTTAGTAATTACTAATCATAAAAAATATTATTTATATCTAATAACATACACATTGCTTATACTAATTTATATAATACAACCCAATTTTATAAACTAATTTATTAGAGCAACTAAAAGACATATGCTAGAAATGAGAATACTAGGTACATGAGTCGGAACGAGTGTGTGTGCACAATATGCAGTCGTAACTGCCATAACAGAACGTAGTCATAACTGCTAAAACATAACAAACCCTTGGTGCCATAACGCACAAATAGTGCAAATATATGTACACGAAGATACCATAATGCAACTATATTGCAAAATACATAATCACTCGATCTCATGGCATGTCAATCGTACTACTAACTCTCAATGCACATAAAAAGAACTTTATAATCAAAACCAATATCAATTTCAAGTCATAAATATCCATAACATAAATCAAAGTGGTTGGGTAGTTCATACCCAAATTATTCTTAAACCATTACAGAAAATATTATAAAACAAACACATTATACTAAAATCATATTCAATTTTTTTCGAAACATTAAAATTAGTAAGATCGCACTAACCTTAATGCCCCACTAACAGACCTTACTTCGATATCCTTACTCTGATACTTTTTCTTTAGCTTTTTATTCGCTTCGACCACACTTTTGTTGAGTATCTAAACAGACTTCCACATTCACAAGACATACATTTTCAAAGCATATTTTAGTAACCTACTAACATAAGCAAAATGTAGTAACTTAAATCATAAAAATTTATTTAATACTTATTTGATACTAATCGTAACTGTTAACTTAATATTCCAAAAAAGACACTTCAAGTTATTCATTATTCATTTCTACCAATAACTTCCAAACTTTTATAATTACCAATTAAATCCCATACTTTACTTTATTCATAATTTAATCCCAAACTTTAGGAAACTTGATCCAAATCATCCTTTAAACTTAATATTAGTATTATAATATAAATTTCAAGTATTGTATTTCACATCTTACCAATCAATTTTAAACAATTTCCAAACTATTTCCAACTTCCTATAACTTGCGATTTGGGTCCTTAATTTTATCCAACTTACTAATTGATCCCAAGACAATATCCCAACATAAAAATCAACGTTTAATTGCTAAATTTCAGCATAGGCCTTCATCAATTATGCAATTACACTTGTTTCCCAAAGTTCCTAAAATATGCAAAATGGTCCCTACACATGCACCAAGTTCCCAATTAGTCCAAACAAACTTCCAAATCATGTAAAACCAATCTAATGTTAATGCTAGTCCATAGGAAAATTTTGTAATTTTTTATATTTTAATTCAATGAGGCCAAATACCCTAGAAAGAGATTTCAATAATTTCCAACTTGTTTCAGGCATGATTTCAAGCTCTCAACTTCAATTCCATATTTATTCAATCCAAAATCAATATTTTCATAAACCCTGGGTCATGATCAAGTCCTTATTTATGCATTTATAATTGATTTCAATCATCCTACACACTTGAAAACAACTGTACAACACTATTAACATAAAGATAAATCCTTAAATCACCAAATTCCAACATGTTCTTCATCCACCATAACAACCATTTTAATAATCAAACCAAGAAATCCATGAAATAATTATACCAAACGATGGATAATTTAATGTAGATTAATTATCTATTTCACACTTTAGTCCAAAAACTCAAGAAAATGGCTTGAAAATGAAATTGAAAATTCTTACCTAGCTTCAATGGAGTTCACGACACTTGAGGGAGAAGATGAACAAATTTTGTTGATTTTTCCACAAAATATTTAATTACACATGTCTTTATACAAATTTAATGAATTTAAATTCATTAAAACCCAATTTACCATTTTTACCATTAATGAATCTTGCTAATTTCTAATATGCTATTTCTCTTACCTTATCTATGAAGTCAAAGATAAACCAAATATCTCCCAATTTTCACTTTATCCTTGTATTTTTCAAAATTACAACTTACTCACCAAAATTACACAGTCTTGATTTAACATGGAAAATTAATTTTAGCTCCAATAATCCATGTTGAATTTTACCCTTATAAATTATGAAAATAATATTTCTAACCCTTCTCCATCTTCCTTCAGAATTTCTCAAAATTTCGATTCGATTCAATTATCCAAAATTTCACCATACTTTAATGTTTTATAACTTTTTATACAAACTCTGAATCAAAATTTTGATTCCCAAGAAAATGTCAATTCTGAAGCAAAGTATTCATTTACATGCCAAAATACATAACTTTTAAAAATTACATTTTTGGTTCCTAAACTTTTCCAAGTTTATACTTTGTCACTAAACTTTCAAAATTTACATTTTGGTCACTAACAAAAAATTTGGGGCATTAAAACTTTCGATAGGGGTTTGATTGTAAAAACTTTAAAATGATGTTTAGAGTTTGAATTCATGATTGTATCAAGCTGGAAATCAATCATAAAATTCCCTATGATATTTGGTCTAAGAAGAAATATTAGGGAAAAGTTTCCCTAAGCTTAAACTTAAATTTGAATGATTCTACAAGCTTTAGAATATTGTTTGGGTTAATTTGGAATTTTGTACAAGGACCAAATCACAAATGTTGAGAAATTTGGGATTTTAATAACAATTGTGTAATTATTGATGTACTATGTTTAAATTAAATGTTGGAATGTGTAATTTTGTTATTAGAAGTTTGAATTAAATTTAAATGGGAAATGGCCATTTTTAATTCTTTGGACAAGTTGAGATGAATTCTAAAAGAATTTATTTTTATGATTGAAATGTGAAATTTGGGTCATATGATTAAGTAATGAATATGAATAGTAAGGGACTTGAAAGGTCTTTTTGAATATTATGGTCAAAATTGATGTTGAGAAGGATAATCAATATGGAATATGTATCGAAAGAATTTTGGCTAACTTATTTTTAGTATATGCTTATGTTATACTAACATATGATTTGAAATTTTATATGTTTTGTAAACGGTGGTTTATATAGATCATGATCGAGATCATTATACAAACAAGCTTAAAATTAAGGGAAAAGTGAAGTTGTATAAAAAATAGAGGTTTGATTGTTAGGTATTATTGTTAGAGTATGCCCAAAGACCAATCATGATTGTATTGCCATATATTATTTATCATATTTATTGAATAAAGGCATTACCGTTATTATCTTTTATTATATTTATGCACATTAAATAAACTAAAAATAATAATGTCCATGTAATAATATGGTTATTTTTAAAATATCCTTAGTCAAGTATTATTGTAGGCATGTACAATAATAATACGCTTAAGACTAGCATGTTATTGATTGACGGCAATGAGTTCTCATTGTCATATAGATGTCATAATTGATACATGAATATATTGTTATAGAAAAATGTATTGGATTGACCCGCTATGAGCATATGTCTTGGATTATTATGTGATGGTCACAATATTGCTCATGGTGACAACTATATATATGATCCTTAGACTTGAGATCATTACTATCGCAACATATATTGTTGTATGTTTTGATACATTTAAACATGCTCTGTAACTGATTGCACTATAAAGACTATTATTGAATATACCTCAATATATGTAGTGGGATGTGAATAATTAAGATAGAATTTGTCCTTTCTACAGAACATGAAAATATCATGGGTCACTTGATTGAGCGAGACTAAAAGTGCATGGCCATGCTCAAATAAGTTGATATGAGATATCACAAATTATTCGTTTATTATAGTCTACTCTAGATAACAAGAAACATTAGATGGGATATACAAGTGTGACTATTTCGAGACTTGTGCCTACTCTATATATAAATAAAAAATAATGTAATACATAAAATAGTTAACCACGAAGATGATATGTTGAATCATGATTTCTTGTAACTAAGATTACAATGATATATTGCTAGATGTCACTTGTTGTTTGTAAAATTATAATGGCTATGTTAATTACTACTAATGTTACAAGAACCTACAAGGTCACACCCTAAGGTTGAAATGAGCAATTATGTACAATTTGTTGTACGTTATTAAAATATATATAGATAGAGTTAATATATGTACACTTGGTATACATATGATTTTAATTATCTTGAATATAGTAAGTAAACATTAAAAGAATGTAATTTTGGTTACAACTCTTTTAATGGATATTTTAATTTAAAATAATTAAATAAGGACAAAATAAACGTTAAAAGAATATAATTTGAATTATAACTCTTTTAATGGATATTTATTTGAATTAATTAATTAATAATTTAATTAATTCGAAATAACTAAACCCTTATGGTTAGGGTAACTCGGGTACATAAAGATAAGTAAGGTCTAGCAGCCGCACTTGATTCTTAGCTGATTTTCTCAAAACCGTTTTTGGGAAAAGTTAAAATTTTACTCTCAATCAGGTGAACTAAGTACAGACCGAGGGGTTTTCGTGGAGTCTTACAATTCGAACCGTTCGTGATCACCATTAGCCACTACTATCTTTTTTGTTTTTCAAGGAACCCAATGTAAATAATAGGATCCCTTCCTCTTGATTTCAGATAAGCGTACATATATTGCTGGTAAGACTCTCACATTTTTGTTTTCACTGCACCATGGGGTGCACTGACGATCCCAACAATTATTACCAAGTGAGTGCATTGTAATATGTGTGTGTCTGCGCGCGCGTGCGTGTGTATATGTGTGTGTGTGTGTGATACTAGGAAAACTTGCCATAAGTCAACCTCTAATGTTTTTGAAAGAAAAAAATTATGAATCATATTTTGAAATATTTACATAATGATTTTTTGAAATGGTTTACGAATGATTTTGGGTGTGAATTACCCAATACATTTTTATATGATACTTTAAGAAAAGGATTATGGATGATTTTCGGGTATGAACTGCCCAAATGCAGTTATTTATAATATTCTAAAATGACTACTGATATTGTTATATATCAATTGTGACTGATATATGATTCTAAATATAAAGCTCGTTGTATGTGCATTGAGAGTTTTTGGTATAATTGGCATGTCATTAGGCGAAGTGATTTTGTATTTGGAATATTCGTGTACATCTGTCTGCCACTATATGTGCTTTATTAAATTCATGATTTTTTGACGTTGTGAATTAAATATCTTATTATGATATAGTATAGTGATGTTGTGTTCTACAACACATGTATTTCTGTATAGCACCAAGAGTGTAGTTTATTTCTGGTAGTTGCGATTGCATATTGTACCCACTCGTCTGACTCTCTTGCCATGCATTCTCATTTGTAATATATTGGGTTGTCAGTTAAATAAATGTGAAAAGTGCAGGTTTATCTGATTTATTGAAAGTAAAGCTTTCTTCAAAAAATTTGGTTTGCCATAAAGTGTCTTATATTTAAATTGTTTATTCTGATCTTTGGATTCTGAATTGTTGCTTTTCATATTTCAATTTAAAGAAAGGTTTAAAAATTTGTTTTACATGTTTATATACTATTATAAGATATTTTTTGTACTATGAATTATGTGATATTTTATATATTGATATGATTTATTTTTATATTTGATAATGCCTCACTAAGTGTATACCTAGCGCTTGATGGTTTCACCTAGCGCTTGATGGTTTCACGAGTATGTAAAAGAAAGCGAGTGGAGTAATGAACTGAGCTTGACATCAATCATTGAAGACTACTTACCTATAACCATAATGAGATCCTACTATTGATTCGATTTTTAGTCGGCACGTATACGTATAATAAGTACTTGTAATATCTTAATATTTTATATTTTGAAAAGGGTTAGAAAAACTCTGATATATATTTATAAGGCTTAAAACTTCTTTTATAAATTATATGTGTGAACTTTAGTAATATATATATATATATATATTGTGATAACATTTCATAAGAGAAATTTATTAAGTAAAATATGGCTATAAATCTAGATTTTTATTGTATATTTTAATAAAGTTATACTTTATTGACTTCGAATAACAAATGTTTCACAAGTGTTATATGACATCTCTGACTCGTATTAGAGACGACTACAGGAAAAAATGTGTTACACAATCAATTAACATGATTACCCTCATCTGTAACATTACAACCAAGAAACATTATTCCTCAAGACCAAAAATCACAATACAAAACATCATATATAACTTCTTGCATGAACCTGAATAACTCCACAAAGACACGATCAATTTCTTATTCGACATAAAATTACACATGATAATCAGCACAAACCAACTGAATTCTGGATGAAACACTCAACTCATTAAAATCTCAAAACAACAGGAACAGTTGCCAAGTCGAAAGACCTCACTAAGAATTTGCATCAAATTTAACGCGACTAAAAGCACTGACCATCGCACCCGACTTACAACCCTTAACTGTTAATAACAAGATCGCAAACTTATCTTGGATAACACAACTTCTCAAAATCTCTTCAAACTAGTCGCTGATCCTTAGCAATAATATTGATCCATGATCACGAGCTTGTTCCACTAATGATGGTCAATGCACTGGCGCATTGAACCACCCTTCTCATTTTCAGTGAACACTAAAACACCTCATCATTACAACAAAACACTGACCACCAACCTCGTCCGTACATACAAACTCCAGGAAACACATTCCCAAAGAAAACCAAAATTTAACAAATCCTGAAATCTAAACTCCATTTCTTCTAATTTCTTTTATTCCCCACGTCGAAATTAATCATTTTATACCGAAGCCGAATCAATAATTCTTACTGCAAAAATCAACTTTATGATCTAATAAAAACTCGAAGACCCTTCCAAAACCATGGCTAAAATTTCCTAACTATTCGAGTATCTTATTCATGCTACTCCTTATCAAACGAATTTAGCAACAAGCCACTTCACCGACACAATCCATCCACTTGCTCGCCTCTAGTGTAAAATCATCATACGAAAGGAAATCAAAATTTTTATTGATAATCATGAAACTAAAATCGACACGAAACCAACAGAACCACACACGAGAATTCTAAATTCAGAGGCACTTTAATAATCACACAATTAATTCACACGTAAAATAATTCCATGACCTCAAAATGGCAATTCTGAAAAACTGACCAAACAAAACACTTAGAACACCTATGAATACCTCTTATTTACAATATCGACTAAGGTACAACTACTGAACACCTTAAAATTGACTATAATGACATCATTGGACTCAATTGAACTACCCAATCAAACAATTTACACTTTCACATCATGTGAACATATTGAACTTGAACCAATCAATCCTTATAATATATAAGTGCAACAAATCATATGACCCCACAAAGTATACACATAATAAGAATCCAGAATGCCAAGAATCGAACATCTTAATAGATTCAATAAGGGACAATTTCAATGTGTAGTGAATCCAATAACTCAACAATATGCACCTGAGAGTAAATTCAATGTGTGAAATATCAAATTTAATAATCAAATTATACATATAACCAAACCAGGAGTGAGAAAGGCACTGGGTGATAAAAAAAGTTCCTGAAAGATGATAAAATTTTACGAGGCAATATGGTTCCCAAATTAAATCCCAACATATATGCAAATATACATTAACCATAGCTCTGATACCAAAATATAACACCCTATACTCGATGCCATGTAGGATGACCAGGAAATTATGAGTGCACATTAGATTCTGAAGTGAATCGGATGAACAAAACCTTAATAATTCATACTAAACAAAAATGGTTAAGATAAGCATTTGATACACAATGCATCAGGATTTCAACAAACACACAATCATGCATTGCAAATAAAGTGGGATTATACAACATAGGAATAAATTAGTTGTTTCACAAGTTATTGCTGATTAAATGTTAAAATTAGGTATTGAACTAACCATTAGTCACTATTAATAGCCAATTATACACATGTAATTTTTCATATCAATCGAGCATGAGGGTCCTAATTTAACATTTAATTCTAAGGACTAATACATGAATAATAAAACAGTTACATACAACCAGAAAACATGCAATTGACACTTCCATTCTGTAATTCAATATTTTAGGGTGACAAACCAAATATTATCAAGTTCTAGTTAAAGACAAAGTATTAATTAACAATTTATTTTTTGGACCATTTTGAACTCACATAAACATCCAAGGATAAAACTAAGACATAAGAACACTTAAGACCGTTAATTAATTAAATTTTACCTTTTTTCATCGAACTCGTAATGAAGCAATTGATCCTTTTTCAGGGGGATCAATCCTTTGTATTCAAGTATGAAAAGTTTCAAAAGGGATGGATCTCATTTCTAATGGATTGATCCTTTTTCAAAAGGGATCGATCCATCTTCAAAAGAAATTGACCTTTTTTTCAAAGAGATTAATCCTTTTTTCTGGAAAATACAAGAAAATTCATATGAACCTGAAAGAACCAGCCACAAAACTTTCATGCAATCGATCCTATGATCTATCAACATGCTTGGACACACTTAAATCACTTAGAACATATCCTAATACATATGCAACATGTTCCATAACATCATTTAACACCACATACAAGAATTTAGCATCGTAAGTTAGGTATAGCATAAATAGTTAACTTTAACACAAGCCACCTAATCCTTTTATGCATTAATGGTCATGTCTTGGAATGTAAATGCCTAACATATTATGTTCACTTAATGTAACTTGTATAAACACTCCAATCACTCATTTAAGACATATAACATCATTGGATAACTTAAGGCACACTTGTACAATTGGATACTCAAGAACAACAACATCATAAGAAAATATATCATGTTCTATTAAGAATATAAAGTTTCTAAAAAGGTCATCATAAGTCACTTAATCATTAGCATACAAGTTAAGATAACTTGTATTTTGCACATTCTCGATTAAAGATTCCATATTGTCTCAGGTAAAATCGAAGTTCAAAATAACTTTTCAATGCCTCCTTGATTTGATCACCACCAAATGTCTTACCCTTTCAAGCTCTCAAATAAACAAGTAATAATCTGAAAATTGTTAAACAACGAGTGAGAGCTATAAAGCCTAGTGAATGACTAAACATTTAAGTATGATGTATGTGTCAAGGATAAAGAAAGGCATACCTAAGTACCATGCAAACCTCGCATGTTTTTACCTTAATGAACATAAAATATTCCATGACATGATTCATGCGTGATATACTCCACATGTACACAAATATCATATTATACACATGCACTATTAACTTCTGCAAGTCACACTATATACACTACTGCAAATTACACACACATACACTATTAACTTCTTGTAGAAATGCATACACAAGCAAACAATTAATTCAATTTATGAATAATTGGCCTTTATTTAAAACAAAACTCACTAATCGGATAAATAGACTCTATATATCTTTTTTTTATTTGTTAACTCACTTAGGTCCAAAACCACATTGCTCAAGCTATACTCAACACGTCTACCTTAACACTTAATCTTCTCAAATCTAGGCTCAACGCACCAACATTAACACTTAAATCCCTATCATACACTTATAGAAAATATAGTGCTCTTTTCTAGGCATGCATTTCATGTATAAAGGTCTTATTTAGAATAATTGTCAAATAAAACATGTTTGCCAAGAGTAGGTGACAGAAGATGCATATTTTTACGTAAATGCTTTCGGTTTGAAATTTTAAACACAAATCACATTGGTTGCCATGCTCATCCAAAAATTGATAGGGAATTTCCTCACTGACTTATAGAGAGTGACTTTACTCACTCATCCATGCATAGAAAAGTTGTTCCACTCAATTCATTACATGAATTCTAACTCATAGTAGTTTTTATAAAGTAGTTATGCTTCAACTGTAGCTGTAACGCCCAATATTCTAGGTTAGGAGTTTTGGGTTAATTCAATTCAGGCTTTGAATAAAAGCAATATCTTGTAGGAAGCCTTTACCCCAGATTAAGTGAGTTTGGGCTTGGATTGAGCCTAATAGTTGATAAAAATGGGATTTTAAAGAGTTCTCCAAAGCATAAAGGACAAAGGGAATAAATATACCATTTTTATTTTCAAAATCTAAAAACCATTAAGGAAGAGTGATTTTACACGTCTGGCGTAGTTATATCTGATTTTCTTCATGTTTTTATCTTCTTTTTCGTCCTCATTTCAAACTCATCTATCCCCCTAAGATTATAAGCTAAATGGTGCAAACTTTGTAGGATTTTAGACCCTAACCAATAAACTCAAGGTAAGAAACTTAACATGCTCTTTCCAATGTTCATTTTAAACACACCCTTACAAGGTTTGGTGATGTATGCCAAAAAATATTTTGTGGAGTACGTTTGGAGAGCTTAAGATTCTATCTATTTTTTAAGTAATTTCTAGGCTTAAGAAATGTTATTAAAAACTTATAAACCAATAAACTCAACTTGTAACTATTACATTTGATTTTTTATTTAGTGAGAGAGGTTGAAGAGAGCTCCAAAGCTAGAAAAAAGGAAAAACTTGTCATTGGTTGAGCCTTCGACACTCTCAGCATCCTAGAACCATCAGGTAACTCCTTTATAACTCAACTATATCACATACAGCTCATTAGGTGTGTTATGGTAGGTTTAATAAGCTTGAAGTATGTTCATGGTAGATTTTAGTGTTTGAGTGTTTTCATTGTGTTTATGACCTTTTTACGACCCCTAATATTAAACATAACACTTAAACATTAGTTGGGGACCTTAATAGAGTTTTCAGGCTAAAAAGATAGGATTTTTGGTGCCAAAACATGGCACCTCAAAGCAGGGTATCGGTATTGTTATGTACTTCATTCAGGCAAAAATAATTGGATTTTTACAGGGTAGTATCGATACTCATTCAAGGAGTATCGATAATGGGGTAATAGTTTTGATCCTCACCAGGTTGTATCGAGACCAATAATCCAATGTAAAAAATTTATACGGGTACATATAAGATAGGGGTATCGATACTCCAGTAAGGGTATCAATACTGGGTATTTTCAAAACATTGAAACTAATTTTGGTATTGATATTCAGATCAGTATTAATACCCCAACACCAGAGTATCGAACCTCAACCTAGAGTACCTATACTACCTTACTAAATTATCCCATATCTGTCAATGGGTATCGATACCAGTAGGTGAGTATCGATACTAAGGGTTCAGTATCGATACTGAAGGGTTAGTATCAGTACCGATGGATAGTTTTGGATGAATAATCCAAGTGTTAAGGGACATGAATTGAGGGACCTAAATATATCGGAATAACATCATATAAAAACTTCAAGTGAGAATAATAAATAATAACAGTAGATCAGTCGAGACTTTCAGAGTATGTATTGAGTAATTATTAGAGAGCATGTATTATTTATATGCCCTTGTGCATTCAGTCGTAACTCTTTTCTAAACTCAATATTGTGCTATTCATACATTTTGAGATATCCTTTGTATTGTAAATCTTGTTACGGTGTTTTCTTTTATTTTATATGGATAAAATATTATCAATTGTTTTGTAAATCAGTTTTCAAAAGAATTTTTTGGGTATCCATTCGATGGCCCATGTGACATTATAATCCATGGATCTTCGGGTCATATTGGATTATGATGTTACATTTAGAGGTATCATAGAATCTAGGTTTAGTCATTTCTAGCACCCGCATATTAGAGTTAGTCAGCATTTATCCATGTACATGCCTCTCGGGAGTTAAGAGTACAACAACGACTCGAATGATGATAATGACCTCCCTTTTGCTTCTAATTTTAGACAACCCCATGGAAGACGACCCAACATATAGTCATGATGGAAGAGACGAAAGTCATGCCTCACTAGGAGTAGACACCGATGAAGAGTTTTTCTCGGATATATATTAGAGATTGATACTAGCAGAAGCGGGGTTGAGGAGGTGCCTTTTTCAAAGATCACACCTTCGTACTTAGGTAGATAGCCAGGTCCCTACCTAGTTTCTTAACTGCACCACCTCACCCACCAATACCTCTAGCCTAGCAGGTTACCACACCCTATGAGTACCTAGTAGAACAGCTCCGTAGATATAAGACCATTGAGTTATTCAGTTTAGGGATGATGATCACATAGTAATAGATAATTTTCTTAGAGAGATGCTTTGCACCCTCAGACAATTACACCTTACCCTAGTGGGTAAGCTTGAGTACATCAATGTCTTGCTCAAGGGTGACACGATAGATTAGTGGGAGATGATCGATATTGCTATGGAACTAGAGAGGTCGACATGGGAGCAGTTCCTCATATAATTAATACAGAAGTACATCAAATATGCTCACATCGATTATCTAAGAGAGTAATTTGTACATTTGGTTCAAGGGATCATACAGTGATAGAGTATGAGTGTGAGTTTCTTCGGATGACCATACATACACAATAGTTAATATACACAAAGGAAAATCTATGTCTTAATTTCAAGAAGGGCCTACACCTCGACATCTTATTGCACCTGGCATTACAAAGTTATCCTGCCAGGGAAAGAAAGTTGAGAGAGTTTTGAGTAGGAGGGCTAGACAAACCACATAAACTATACCATAGACCAGGAGAGCCCTTGAGTGAGCAAGGCCATCTCAAACTCTGACTAAGAGGTCCAGAGATAGTTAAGGTTTAGGGAGGCACCTAGTAGCACAGTTGAGGAAGACCTGCCATAGTTCAGATCAATGAGGTAGATCTGAGTCTATGAGGAGACCACTGACCTTAGTCTCAAGATCTAGTGGTAGCCATTGGATTAGAGGTTTCACTCAACCTATTTATGCTCAATACGAGATGAGACACCCAATAAGGGGTTATTATAGTTATGGCTCCTTAGATCACTTTATCCATGACTGTTTGAGAGTTTAGGGTGCAACACTCACAGCGACTCAGAGATCAGTACCATCAGTGCACAAGAGAGGAACTAGTGGTAAGTGTCCGAGTATCAAGTACACTAAGTCTAGATATCCTTGTGGACAAGATCAACTGGAGATGTCCAATATAGATTCAGGATCAGACTTTTCCAGCAGACCTGATGGAGTTATAATTTAGAGAATTTGACATGGTATTGGGTATGGATTGGCTGACCGAACATGATATCAGTTGAGTTTCAAAACTAGGTGGCATAAGATTAGAGTAATCAATAGGACTAAGCTAGTGATGACCAATGAAAAACCCATCCAGTTGAGGATAGTGTAATCTATAAGAGCCCCGAGGATGATCGACCGTGGTTATAAGTCCTTTATGACTCATGTGGTCGAAACTCGAATTTCAGTTCCAACACTCGAGGATATTCAAACAGTGCATAATTTTTATGATGTGTTATTAGATGTATTATCGGGTTTTTCACCCGAGCGTGAATTAGAGTTTGGCTTAGCTCTAGTGTCATTAATCCCTATCGCATGCCACCGATAGAATTAAAAAATATAAAAGCTTAAATTTAGAAGTTGATAAAGAAGGGGTTCACCTTACTGGGCATCTCCCCTTGGGGAGCGACGATCATGTTTGTTAAAAATAATGATAGGTCGATAAGGTTGTGCATCAACTACAAGTAGTTAAACAAGTTAACCATTTAGAACTGTTACTCGCTCCCAATGATATACGACCTCTTCGACCAGCTGAGAGGAGTGTGTGTATTCTCAAAGATTGATCTATGATTAGGCTACTATCAGTTGAAATTAAAGGATCCGAATGCGGTGAATATAGCTTTTAGAACAATATGTGGTCATTGCGATTTCTGATATTGCTGATTAGACTCGCCAATGCTCTAATGGCATTCTTGGACTTAATTAAATGAGTGTTTCACCCATAATTAGATCAATATGTGGTGGTGTTTATATATGACATCCTAGTGTGCTCCCGATCAGAGGAGAAGTATGATCAGTATCTATGTGTTGTCCTTCAGATGCTCAAAGGCATACAGTTGTTTGCCAAGTTTGGAAAATGTAAGTTTTAGTTTCTAGAGGTGTCATTCTTGGGACATATCGTGTTAACATATGGTATCCGAGTTGACCCCCTAATAAAATTTAGGCCATAATTGGCAGAAAGCCAGATAAAAATATGGTAGATATGCGCAATTTTCTTGGCTTAGTTGGGTACTATCATTGATTCATTTAGTTCTTCTCGATGATAGCCTCTCTGCTAACCAAAAGTCTTCATAAAGAAGACCCATTTATTTGGAAGAAGAAGCGACATGAGAGATTTCAAAAGTTGAAGGTCATATTTACCCAAGCCCCAATGTTGAACCAACCAGAGTCGGGTAATACTATAAAATTTTCAACGATGCCTCATTGAATGGTATTGGAGTTGAGTTGATACTGGAGGGTAAGGTGTATCTTATACATCCTGTCAGCTTAAACCTCATCAGTGCAACTACCCAACATATGACTTAGAGCTAGCAGTAGTTGTGTTCACCTTGGAGATTTGGAGATACTACCTTTTTCGTGAGAAGTGTCACATCTTCATCGATCACAAGAGCCAAGTACCGACTCACTCAGAAGGAGTTGGTTCTTAGACAGTGTAGATATGTCAAGGTTCTTATAAACTACAACTTTATGATAAACTACCACTTAGAAAAGGCTATTGTTGTTGCAGACACCTTGAGCAGGAAGTTAATGATAGAGTTGCGAGCCCTCCTAGCACATTTGAGTTTAACAAGTGAATGTAGGTGAGACCAAAAGGTTACAGAGTTCAGACGACCAATTATGGTCTCGAATTAAGCAAGTTCGTCAGGGCAAGGCCCCAGGTTTTGAGTTGTCTAATGGAGACGTGTTATACTTTAAGGGTCGATTATGCATTATAGTAGTTACTTAGATACACAGTTAGATTCTCCATAAGGCATATTGTAATCCACTCTCAGTACACCCAGACAATAACAAAATGTATCAGGAGATTTATGAGTTGTATTGGTGGTCGTTAGATGTCTAGTGTGTTAGCAGGTGAAAGCAGAATAACAGGTTCCCTCATTCAGATTCTTCAGTGAAAATAAGATAGGGTAACCATGGACTTTCTGGCTGGGTTACTAATGACCAGACAGAGACATGATACTATTTGGGTCACAGTAAACCGCTTAAACAAATTAGTTCATTTATTTTAGTTATGATGGACTATACCTTATAGTGGTTAGCTCAGTTGTACATCAATGAGATAGTACCGATGCGGAGACCCTCGATTCAATTACCACTTCTGGAAAGCCCTCCATGAGTCCTTAGGCACCAAACTAAATTCAAGCACAACATTCCATCCTCATATAGATGGCCAGTCAGAGAAAGTTATCTAAATTCTAGATGACATGCTTAGGTGTACCATTATCAATATAGAGGGTAGTTGGAAGGACCACTTTCCTTTATAGAGTTTATCTACAACAATAGTTTTCAGTCAAGCGTTCACATGGCTGTGTACGAGGCCTTAAATGGGTTTAAGTGTATGACTCCTCTATGTTGTACCAAACTGAGTGAGGGAAAGATAGTAGGCTCCAACTTGATTAGAGAGATAGAAAAAGTTTGATTGATATAGAGTCATCTAAAGAAGGCTTTAGACAGAAAGATGTCTTACATAGATATAAAGCTTAAAGAGATTGAGTTCACAATAGAGGACAAAGTGTTCCTCAAAGTTTCATCTTGGAAGAAAGTACTTCACTTTTTGTGTAAAGGGAAGTTAAGTTAACTCTTTATAGGACCTTATGAGGTAACTAAGAGATTCATGTCAGTGGTTTATAGGTTAACCTTACTATCAGAATTAGAGCGAATTCACAATATGTTCTATGTATACATGCTCAGGAGATACCATTATGATCATTTTTATGTCATACCCTAAAGTAGATAGAGGTCATCATAAACTTGATCTATATAGAAGAGCCAATAATAATCCTAGCAAATGATGTGAAAGAGTTAAGAAACAAGAGGATTACTTTGGTAAAGATGCTAAGGAGGAATCATGGCATCAAGGAAGCAACTTAGGAAACTGAGGACATGCATCTTTAGTATCCTCACCTCTTCTATCCAGGTAAATTTGGAGGATAAAATTTCTTTTTAAGAGATGAGAGTCGTAACATCCCAAATTATTTTTAGGAGTTTCTGGATAATTCGATTCAGGCTTTGAATAAAATCCATAGCTTGTAGGAAGCCTTGACCCAATATTAAGTGAAATTAAGCTTGGATTGAGACCGATAGTTGATAAAAAAAAGGGATTTTTAAGAGTTGGCCAAAATCATGAAGGACCAAGGAAATAATTATACCATTTTTATTTTCAAAAGCTAAAAACCATTAAGGAAGAGTGATATCACGTCTAGCCTTGCTCATATCTCATTTTCGACATATTTTTGTCTTCTTGTTCTTTCTCATTTCAAACTCCTCTATCCGCGTAATCTTACGACCTAAAAGGCAGAAACTTTATAGGAATATAGACCCTTGCCAACAAACTCAATGTAAGAAACTTAACCTCTTTTTTCCAATATTTATTTCAAACCTACCATTGCTTGGTTTTGTAATGCGCACCAAAACAGGTTTTGTTTAGAAAGTTTAGAGAGCTCAATATTAAGTTCATTTTAAGTAATTTGTAGGCTTAAGAAGTGCTTTTAAAACCAGCCTTCTTTGATGCTCAAAAACAATTAGGATACTTGAGTCTCTTTAGTAGAATATGACAGTCAGTGCCAAGGCACTACAGTAGCTGACTGGGCACAAATACCCCAAGACTCGACGTAGTAAGTTGGACGAGTGTATGTTTTTGATACAATTTTAGATCTCACCGCAGAGTACCCGATGGTATTCTGATAGGCTAAAGGGGTGCATTGGTTCGAGATGCAGAACCCTCAATCATACCATGATGCCAACCATAGTTTAGTAGATCGGTATTTTGCATGTTTCATACCTATTCCACCAGCTAGATCACATAGTGAATGCAAATAGTATTATACAGTTATTAGTGAGGCACTTAGCTCGTAAGCTGAGCGTTCGAAATGTGTTTCCATTCGCAAGTTCTTAGAAGGAAAATCGTGGGGAGTTATCATCATCAGATATTCTAGTGCAGCAGATCAGATTCACCGATACTTTCAGAGTACATCTTGAGTCATTCTTATAGGTCATGTACTACTTATGGACCCTTGTGTTTTTAGTAGTAACTCTATTTTGTTTTAAACTCAGTATAATATTATTTGGATATTTTGGGAGCTCCCCCTTATTGTAAACCTTATTATGATGTTTTATTTTGTTTTCTATTTATGAACTATTATTAGTTTACAAAAGAAATTTTTGGGTAGCCATTTTGGTGGCCTGTGTGACATCATAATCCATGGATCTTCGGGTCGGACTGGATTAAGGTGTTATAGAAACATATGCAAACCACAATTCATAGTTTATATCTCTAATATCTTATGTACATTTTCAATTCACATTCCATATGTCACATTCTTCAAATGCACCAAACTTCATAAACACCATGTCATCATGATACATACACATTCAAGATAACCAGTTACCTCCAATACATCATAGGCCATAGTCAAAATATCACAATTCATATGCTCATATTAATTATATTCTTTCAGTACCTTATAAATCATGTCGCAAGATACACGTTCATATAAGCACATACTTTAATCAACACACCATCAATTTAAAATAATAGATATACGTACTTAGAACCATAGATTTAGAGTTCACACATACTAAACCTTAACTTAACATTGAACACATTCATCACAAGTGAATGAACAACCACTCATATTCATGGTGCAATCACCCAATTCGATCCTAAACACTTGCTAACTTATTTTCAACCACTGCTAAACTATTCTTACCTCATCATACACTCATCAGAGACCTTAGAAAACATATTATAGAGTCATCAAGTCTTCCAAAATAGAACATAAAATTCTTCTTTTAAAACGGAACGAAAATCAACTAAACGACCGACAAATCTTACCGTTGATGGAATCTAAGCCTCCTAACTTAATGGAACTATTTTACCTTGAGTAAAGCTGATCACTAACAATCAAAAACAATATCTACACACAATCGTATCCTACAAAAATAGTAGCAATCGACTAACTCCTGGATTTTTAAAAAATACCAAAACCAAGCTTGTTTTAAAGAAATCAGTATGCAAATCACTTACAATCGAAAAATATTTTAATATGATAACAATCATCATTAAAACAACTTAGAATCATCAAGAATTATCAAAAAAATTATGAAGAGAATACCTTAATTAAATACTATGAAAATCATATTTTATTCTTTTAAAGCCATAATCAAAACTAGTGATCTTCAAGATCACTTCACCATTTGATCTTTTAACCATAAAGCATAAAAGAGATCCAAGAAAATAAGATTTACCTTTCTGGAAAAATGAAGATGAAACCCTTGAAGAAAAATCATGAAATCAAGAACAAGAGGAATTTGAAAACAATGGTAAATAAATGGAGAATTTGATTCAAATGAAAGAGAAATGAAAGAAAAACAAATGATGTATTTGATCATTAATGGAAGCAAGCACTGAGAACAAAAATAGAGAGAATTCAGTTGGATATGATAAAGGAAGTTAGAGAAAATGAATGAAAAGAAAATATGGTTGAATGTTAACATGAATTATGATACAAAGTAGTTAAAACCAACTCTAATTTATAATCAAAATGGATTAGAATGAAATAGAAATAAAGAGTAGAAATAAGTTGAAATTCACGTTAAAAACAAGGAGACAAATAGAGGGAAATGGAGCAAGATGGATTTAAAATTTTGATATCTATATCATTTTACAATTTAGTCAAAAAAATCCAAGTTTCAACAAAATTCAATATAGTCACTTAATAAAATCAAACTAAAAACTTATTAATATAATATTTAATATTCTAAAATCATATTTTAATATTTTCAAAATATTTTTGATTTTAATTTTCATAATTACAATTTTAATAAAAACCATGAAAACTACTCGATTACCAACCCAAAACTACTGACCCAGATTTTTGGAAGTTATAACTAGGCCAGATTTGTGAAGGTAAGATTCTTACCGAAAATGGATTGATTTATTTATCTTTTTCATAAAGAATGTACACGGTTATATACACAAATAGTAACATATCTTAGGAAACTCATATGCTAGGAAAATAGCATATTCTAGGTAAGAATTAAATCCCTTCAAGTTAGAGATTGTAAGACTATTTACATGATCCTAATTAATTACATAATCTTCCTAAATTAGGAATCTACTTTCTGACACTCCTCCTCAAGCTAGGAATAGATATCTTCCATTTTCAACTTGCTTTCCAGTTTTAAAAATACTTTCCAAATAATCCCTTGGTAAGTATATATGCAATTTGATCTCTAATAGACACAAAGGGAGTACAAATTAACCACTATATAGTTTTTCCTTTATGAAATGCTTATCCACTTCAATGTGCTTCGTCCTATCATGTTGAACTGGGTTATGCACTATGTTGATGACTGACTTATTATCATAATACAATTTCATCGAGCCTTCCCACTTGATCTTCATGTTTTCCAAGATAATTTTAGCCACAATAACTCACAAATCCCAAGTTCCATTGCTCTAAACTCAGCTTCTTCAATTGATCTAGCCAACACGTTTTGTTTTTTGCTTCTCCATGTCATAAGGTTTCCCTCAAACAATGAGCAATACCCTGAGGTTGACATTTTGTCCACCATGGACCTAACATAGTCAACATCAATGTAAGCTTCTAGAGATAAATTCCCCTTTTTTAAAAAGTATTCCTCTGCCTGGTGTTGCCTTTAAGTATTGCATGATTTGATTAACAACCCTCAAGTGTAAGTCTTTAGGATTGTGCACCCCAACTACATAGACAATGTCTAGTCTAGTGTGTAAAGAATATATAAGTTTTCCTACTAGCCTTTGATAGGAACCTCTATCAACTGCTATACCTTCTATTGCATCATCAAGTTTATGGTTAACTTCTATTAGTGTATCTGTTGGCGCATCCCAATTTTCTCGTTTCTTCTAATAGGTATAGGGTATAATTTTATTGAGATATGGATATTCCTTGTTCAGATGTGCTACTCCAATTCCAAGGAAATATTTTAATTTGTCTAAATCCTTTACTTCAAACTCCTTCACCAAACACTTTTTTAAGTTATCCATTCCCTTTAAGTCATCTCTTGTAATTATAATAGCATCCACATATACTGATAGGATAGTCCTCTTTGAATATGAGTGTTTCACATATAAAGTGTGATCATCTTGACTTTGTTTATAATCCAACGCTAACATCACCTTGGAAAATCTACGAAACCAGGCTCTTGGGGACTATTTTAGTCCATACAATACCTTTTTTAACTTGCACACTACTTGCTTATTACTTGAATCAAAACCTAGTGGAATATCCATGTAAAATTCCTCTTCAAGGTCTCTGTGTAAGAAGGTCATGCTAAATTATTGGAGATTCCACCATTGATTTGCAACTAAAGACAATAAAATTATCACAATGTTTATCTTGGTAACTGGGGAAAACGTTTCGAGATAGTCTATCTCATACGTTTAAGAGTACCCCTTAGCCACCTGCCTCGTTTTGTACCTTTCTAGGGAACCATCTGATTTGTACTTCACTGTAAATACCCATCTACATCCCACTGTTTTCTTTACTTCCGGTAGTGTTACCAAGTCTCATGTCTTGTTCTTCTCAATAACATTCATCTTAACCTGTATGACATTCTTCCAATTCTCATCTTCTAATGGCTCGGATACAGCTTTAGGAACGATAATGGTGTTTAGGCTAGTAAGAAATGTATTGTCATTATGGGATAAATTCTAATAAGACATGAACAGGTACCTAGGATTTTTTGTACATGTTCTTTTATATTTTCTAATTGCAATAGGAAATTTGAAATCCATCTTATCAGTAATTTAATCAAAATTTTCAGTAACAATAATTTAATCAAATATGGGTTCAGTAATTACCTCATTTTGTATAGGAGAAGAGGTTGATTGAACCTGCATTGATGCATTTCTTCTCGAATAGACCAGTGTAGTATCCTGAGCCATTTACTAAGGTGTATTAGGATCAGGTTAAGAAGATTTTGTGGGACTGTTTGTGAGAGTTTTGTAGGAATATATGGCTGATAAATTGGCAGCTGACTATTCGGAGTGGCTTGACTGTTTGGAGTGGTTTGGGTGGCTAAATTAGGTAAAGAAGTGGTTGGACAAGGAAATGTTTTCCCTTATCTTTTTTAAATAAAATCTCCCTTTAAGATAAGGACGATTGAAGTAGTTTTCCTGTTTCACAAAGGTAACATCGAAATAGATTAAATATTTTTTTGTAAGTGGGTGATATTATTTGTATCACGTTTGGGGTAAAGGAATAGCACAAAAAGACACATTTTAATGCTCTTGGATCAATTTTTCCTTATTTTGAGAGTGTATATAGACAAATTCAACACAATAAAATATTATGGGCTTAAGATTAATGGAGGCATTGAAGTTTAGAAAGAAATTAGTTAGGGTTTGAATGTGACTTTTGAAATGAAACACTTTTTTAGGTAACTTCTTTATCATATAGGAAGTCGTTAAAATAGCCTTCCCCTAATAGTGTTTATGAAAATTTGTTTTGAACAAGAATTCTCTAGTGACATCAAGGTATGGCCAAATTTCCTCTCAGCTACTCTATTATGTTGGGGTGTATTAACACAAGAGGACTAGTGTACATTTTTCCTAAAAATAAGGGAACAAAATCTTGTTAAAGTAATCCTTAGCATTTGAAATCTCTTTATTTCAGTCCCAAATTAGATTTTGATAATAGTATAAAAGTTCCTAAAGATAACACTAACATCTGATTTCTGTTTTAGGATAAATACCAAAGATACTCTTGTACAATCATCAATGAAGGATACAAACCAACGAGCCCTAAATATATTTAAGACATTGGATGCCCCTTGAATATCACTATAGATGAGATTATAAGGGTTGGAAGTTCTTTTATTACTCATTAGAAAGGAAGTGCACTTTTGTTCTGCTAGTTCACAAGTGTCACAATGAAAATTTTTACCATTTAAATTTTGGAACATAGAATGAAACAAGAGCTTTATAACTTTAAATGAAGAATGACCAAGGCAAAGATGATGAAGTCATATTTGGTCTTTATTTATTTTGGATTTTGACATGAAGGATAATGGTGAGGAACTCAGGGCACTAACTTGTACATCGGGGTCTTCAATATAGTATATACCGTTGACATTTTAGAACGTCCAATCATCCTCCTCGACTTTAGTTACTAAAAAATACATTGGTTGGGGTGGAAGAAAACACATCATTTAGTGTCTTTGGTAATTTTTTGGACTGAAATAAGGTTGGCAAAGAACTTAGGAACATTAAGAACACATTTTAAAGTAAGGGTTTCACTTATGATAATATCCTCTTGTCCAGCCACTGTTATAGTTGTGCTATCTGCTACCATTATTTTTTTATTTCTAGTACAGGGTGTATAGGTGACAAACTTAAGTGAGGAATTGGTTATATGGTATGTATCCCCTGTGTCAATTACCCAAGAGCTTTGGGTAGAAGTATCCGAAGATTTAGAGTTTTGAGAAGATAATATACGTGAGAAAACCATACTACATTTACCTATCGAGGAGGGTTTTCACAGAGATCCTAGCAAGTTCTTAAGTTTTTCGATATATTCTCTATTGAATTCAACATGTTGTTCTTGAGGACCTTCAGCAATTTGTTTTGTTGTATATGTACGTCCTTGCCCTTTTGATGGTCCTCATTTCTCTGAGAAATTTCTATTTATTGTTTGTGGCTCCCCATGAAGTTTCCAGTATTTTTCTCTTATATGATGAGGCTTCTTACAGTATGTTTACCATGTGGAGTCCTTATTTACTATTGTCTTCCTATTATATTCATTTATAATATGTGATAGACCAGATTTCTTCTCGGTTACATTCCTTGTGACCAGGGTTGAACTCTCCCCTTGACCATTTTTGATCATCACTCCTCTTCTTCCTTCCTCTGTATGTATGATTACAATTTGTTCATTTAGTGAGGGTATATTTTCCTTTCCAATAATTTGGACTCTTACTGTATCAAACTCAATATTTAGCCCAACAAGAAAAGCATAGATTTGATCTTTTTCTATAAACCTTTTCAGAATGGTTGCATCTTCACAACATCTCATTTGGCTACACTAATAGTGATCCATTTCTTGAGAAAGGTTCTGTAGTAAGTTAAAATATTGTGTGGTCGATCTTTTTCATTACTTAGCATATGAGATCTTTGTCTTGATCTCATAGATCTGAGATACATCTCAAACCTTTGAGTATGTGTGTTTTACTTCCTCCCATATTTCTTGGGTTGTGTTCAGGAACATGCACATAACACTGATTTTTGGAATCATGGAATTCCATAATCCGAATATTTCCAAGGAATCTTTTTAATCCCAAGAGTTGAACCTAAGGTATCCTACTTCAAGTCTACACCCAAGTAGATGGCTTAACTTCCATGTCCCCTTTAGGAACGTTTGAACTAGTTGAGACTACTTAAGGTAATTTTTTCCATTCAACCTATTGGTTGATTGTATGTTCTGTAAATCCCCTACTGAACTAGAGTAATTCCCTTCATTCATTTTGACTTCTTGAATAGTTTCAGTACTGCTAGTGTCAACATCTTCAACCATTTTAACACTACGTACTTAAAGAAGGGTTTTGAGACAAGTAAGGGGTTGCTAAAATGGAAAAACGTTATTGAAAAAGAGCTTTTACAAGCCCTGATACCATGTCAAAAATGGATTGATTCACTTATCTTTTCATAGCGAGTGCATACGGTATATACATAAACAATAACTTATCTTAATAAACTCATATACTAGGAAAGTAGCGTATTCCAAGAAATAATTAAAATCCCTTAAAGCTACGGATTGTAAGACTATTTACAAGATCCTAATTAATTACATAAACTTTCTAAATTAGGAATCTACTTTTTAACAATTCTTATTATCATTTCCTAGAGCTCTATTTCTACCTCATCTGGTAGCCATGGTCTATGTTTTAGTGGAGTTTTGGATTGTAGGGCTCTAGTTCATTTCCAATCCATTTTTAAAGGTTGGAATTAATATTTTTATTCCTTTTAATTTCTAAAACGAGTTAGTAATTCATTTTTCTTGCTATGAGCAGTGAGAGAAGTTGGAGAGAGCTCCAAATGCAAGAACAAAGAGAAACCAATTCTTGAATAACTTGGAGGTGTTTTCCAGTAGCTAAGACCAATGTAACACAATCCTAGCATGTCTATATCACTTGTAGATCATTTTATTTAGTTTGCTTGCTTGTATGAGTACATGGTGCCATTATGGGTATATTTGTTTTCATGAGGGAAATGAGGTTTTTTATATTTCTCATGCATGAAAATGATATATTATGTTCCCCTTAAATTCTCATAATCTTTAAATAACATTTGAGGGCCTTATGAGGGCTTCGAATATGGGATGAATATATTTCTTGAGAGAAAACAAGGTTTTATGGGTTTGGGGTATCGGTACTGGATGAACAATAATGATATTGTTCATCTAGAAAGATAAATTTAGTATATTTTGATTGGGTGGTATTGATATTCTGTTCATAGGTTATCGATATAATTCATAAGGTATCAATATCGAGGGTAAGGTATTGATACCATCGTTAAGTTATAAATTACAGTAGTCAATTTTAGTATTGATACTCTAGGAGTGTCGACACTATTTAGAAAAAAGTATCGATACTCTAAACAAAGGTATTGATACTAAATTAATTTTTTGAACATCAAACCCAAGATTGGTATCAACACTCAAGATGTTATCAGTATCCTAATGAAGAGGTACCATTATTCCACCTAAGAATATTGATATTATAAGGCCTTCTCAGATTCCAAAAATGCTATTTTAGTACCGGTACCAAGGGTGGGTATCGATACTAAAAGATTGGTATTGATACTAAAGGGATCAATATCAGTATCATCATATTAAATTGGGCATGAAGCCTAACTTTGGGTTAAAAGCTTGGGAAGGGGTCTAGAACCACCAGAGTTACTATAATAAGCTTAAAGTAGAAACCTCTAATATTTGTGTGATAAGAATAATAACGTTATAAGGACACTCGTGAAAAAATGAGGACGCCTGGGTTACTTCAATGTGTAATGCCTGTCTTTGTATATGTTTGTGAGATATTCAGATATATTCTCATAAGTGCTAAGCCATTTTAATAATAGTGAAAATGTACTTTTGTATCAGTGTTGAGGCACTTTAGTTACTAGATGGCAATGCCACTATACTTTATATATACAATGCTTTGTTATGACCTATGATCGGTGCATTTCATTGATACATGACTTTACTTGCTAACATACTCACTTGAAGAATACATGTTAACATAGTAGAGTTATTTGTGTGGCACTGAGCTCGTAGATTAGTGTTCAATTTTTTTTCTCTTCACAGGTTCTTAGGTACCAGTTCAGGAGCTTATCACCAGGTCTTGGATTCCATATTCAATCGAGCTATAAAGTATGATTCGTTTATTTAGAGGGAATGTATCTGATAAATCTTTGGTATAATTGAGTTGTATCTTATAGACCTTTTGTATAATTGTTTACATTTTAAATTGTGGATGTTATATTATAATTATGAGTAATGATTTCAAAAAAAAGAAAAAATGGTTAGTCGTTTTGATGGCTTTGTATAAAACTCAAATCTTTTAGTTTTTCAGGTCGAATCGTATTTGGGTGCTACACTAAGACGTCTATGTGACCAAATCTCTAATTTGCCCTTAACATTAACATTCATATTATAGATATCCTTCTCCAAAATCTTCCTCGTCACTAGGGGACCGTAAGATATATAACCTGAAGACACTATTTCTTAAAGCTTGAACTCTCCACAATATTGCCAAAAAATTTATTAGACACAATCGAATCATAAACCTCGAACTTGGTCACATTGAGCTATAAATCTGACCATATATAAAAATGCTCCATCATGCATTAAATTCTTATCAATGACTCCACAAAGCCTTTTGAGAAAATTAGAAGGCAATGACCAAATCTGAAAGCTTGGAGAGAGCATTCAAAGCTAGAATCAATAGATACAAGGATAGAGGATCCCTTTCCTGAACCCCCTATCATCATCAAACAAGCCCACCATTGAACTATTAAAAGCCATGGAGAATCAACATGTAGTGAGGTAAATCTTAATCCACTTAGAATTTATCCAACAATCCAATAGCTTTCAAAACAACCACCACAAAACTCTAAACAATGTTGCCAAATACCTTTTATCATTCAATTTTAATGACATATCGTGAAAACAATGACTTTTTGACATACCCTTTAACCAACTCCTAGGTCAATAAAGTATTATCGATGATATTCTTCCCTTTAACAAATGATAATTTATTTAGAGCAATCATATATAGGAAAAAGGCAACCAATCTATTTCATGTTTCTCCCATATAGCCTATGTAACAAAGAGGAGTGTTATGGCATTAGAAGTGACAAGTAGAGAAGATGAATAAAAGAAGTATCGAATAATCAAAATGAAATAAGCCCCAATGACCTCCCATGTTGTTTTAGGGTAAAAAAGGAGAGTAACCATTCGAGTTAGGTGTTTTGTCATCTTTCTACTGGAAAAATTGCTAACCTAATCTCCTCATCAGAGACTTCTTTGGTTAGCGAAAAAGTAGCATTTTTAGGCTAAGAGTAATCAGCAGTGCTAACTCAAAAGTCAAGTAATTGTAGAAATAAAATTTAAAAATAAATGATTTTATTTCAAGTTACAGTAAAAGAGTACATAAATAGTTTTTATGCATTTGTATTCAAAGAGTTTAAGATAGACTAGAGGTTGTCTTATTTACAAAGTAGAATTCTAAAGTTAGTGATAAAGTAGGATATTAATATTTACGTCTAACCATAACTCACACTCCCCCTGAACCTGCGAAATAAAGGTTGTAAAGACCTAGCTTGGATGTAATCTTGTCGAAATTGATTCTTGGAAGTGCCTTGGTCAAAAATATCTACTAGTTGATCTTTTAAAGAAACATAGATGAGTCTTACGATCCCACCATTCACCTTTTTTTTTGCAATAAACTGTTTGTTGATCTCCAGATCCTTAGTTCTATCATGATGTACAGGAGTTTTAGCAATGCTTATAGACGACTTACTATGAATTTGAAGTTGAAAGTAGGTCACAAACACCTAACTCGTTTAATAATCATTGTAACCAAATGCTTTCACAACTTCCAAGTGCTATTGTTCGATATTTTGCTTCTGTACCACTTCTGAAAACTATAGCCTATTTCATGCTTCTTCAAGTCACCAAATTTCCCCAAACAAACAAACAATAACCCATCATTGATCTCCTATCTATTAACTCTCCATCCCAGCTTGAACCTGAGAAGATCTTGATTGTTCTATCTTTATGGTTTTTGGAAATTAATCAGTAACCTGGTGTCACATTCAAATACCTCAAAATATGAGATACTGCTTTTAAATCTTCTTCTCTATGATCATTCATGTATTGACTCACAATACTAATAGATAAGATTATATCCAGATTAGTATGTGACAACTAGATGACCTTGCACACTAACTTTTGGTATTGTTCTTTATTTACTATACTACCATTTTTCTTCAACTTCATATTTGTTTCCATGGCAGCTTCCGAAGGCTTACAACCTGTAAATCCAATTTAAGATAGTAAGTCTAGAATATACTTTCTTTAGTTTATGAAAATCCATTATTTTGATATCGCTACTTCCATGCCCAAAAAATACCTCAAGGTCCCTAAGTCCTTTGTTTAAAATTCTATTGCTATCAATTCATTCCAATTCTCGATTTCTCTGAATTCATCACTTGTGATGATGATGTCATCAATGTATACAATCAAGATTGACCTTTTATTTTTTTGGAGCGGTATTCACAAACAAAGTATGGTCATATTGACAATGCTTATAATTGTCTTGTAAAAGTACCTTCATGAATCTATCAAACCAGGTTCGAGGGGATTGTTTTAGTCCATATAATGACTTTAATAACTTGCATACTTACTGATTTTTTTATTGCATTTACACACCAGGTGGAATTTGTATATAAGCTTCCTTTTCAAGATTGCCATTGAGGAATTCATTCTTGATATCAAGTTGACGAAGTTTCCAATCTTTATTAACTGCTAAGGATAGAAGTACTCTTATAGTGTTGAGTTTTGCAACTGGAGAAAAAGTCTATTGACAGTCCACTCCCAAAGTTTGAGTGAACCCCTTTGCAGAAGTCTAACCTTAGATCATGCAGTGTTTCCATCTGCCTTGTAATTAATCGTAAATACCCATTTACAACCAATTGCTTTCTTATCTTTAGGAATATCACAAATAGTATAGGTTTTGTTGTTTTCAAAGGCTGATAGTTATTCTTCTACTGCCTTCTTCCATTCGAGAATTGTTAGTGTTTCTTATATGGTCTCTGGAATGCAGATACTGTCAATATTGGTTGTAAATGACTTAAGCCTATGCATTAGTTTACCATAAGCGATAATTTTTTTAATAGGATGAGTTTTACACCTTCTTACTCCCATTCTTTGAGCAATTGGTAATTCACTAGTATCAAGCAAAACATCAAAATTACACTGATCACCTTCTAAAGAATCTAAGATTGGTTCTTGCTCTTGACAATGCATCGACGGTGTGGGGATATGTGGGGTGAATTTGGGTCACCTTTTGTAGGTATGAATAACAATTTGGGAAATAAATAGTGACACTAATGAATTAGGTGTTTTAGGTGAATTAGTTTGATTTGGGGTTTTAGTATTAGGTATTGTTTGAGTGATTATTTCAGGTGATGGTTGAGGTTCTATAGGTTTGGTATGAGATAGGTTATTGGGTAACTCTGTATGAATCAAAAAAAAGTTAAAATTCATATTCACTCTCCCCCTAGATTTTAGTCTTAGAGAATAAAGATTTATGTTCAGGAAAGGTAACATCCATCGAAGTGAACATTTTCTTGGTAGAAGGAAAGTAACATCGATAACCTTTTTGTAGAGAGGAGTACCCAACAAAGACATAATGAACTTCCCGGGGATTAAGTTTAGACTTAGTGGGGGAATGATCATGAATGAAAATGTACAACCAAATACATGAAGAGGAATAACAATATTAAATGGTTAAAATGAGGAAATAATTCAGAAAGAAAATCCCATGGAAATTGGATTTTAATGAATTTACCGAGCATACGATTAAGGAGAGAAGTTTCAGTTAAGAAAACCACACCCCAAAGGTACTTAGGAACATGATTTGAAAAAAACAAGGCTTGGGTTACCTCAAGAATTGATGATTTTTAAATTTGTCTACCCTCTTTTTTTTATGGTGTATCAACAAAAGAAGTGAGATGGACAATAACTTTTTACTGAAAGAAAGATCCTAAAAGTTAGAAAGATATTCAATACCATTATCAGATTTAAGAATACCAATGGAACATTAAAATTTTGTCTCAATCATTTTATGGAAACTTTTGAAAATTCCCTAGTCTCAGATTTATCATTCATGAGACACATGATGGAATAGAAGCCTACATCGGTTGTGATGGGTTTAACGACGGGTGCCTACCTCCAGAGAAACTTTGGTTGATTACGGATGAACCATCGTCTGCAGAAAAAATTATAGGTGGGGAAGGTGTTGCAAGGAGGATGAGACAGTCTGTAAAGGCTTTTTTCCAAAGAAGAAATTACCCAGGATGGTGCTACAAGAAGGATGATGCTACAATGTGGAACATTGCGATTAGGGCTGCGATCCGTAGGGATAGTGCTACAATAAGGGCAATGATCTAGTGAGGGCAGCGCTTTGATGAGGGTAACATATGACGGGAATTGCATGATTAGGAGGGCGATGAGAATTACACAAAAAGAAGATAGCACTCCTATGAAGCATACTATTGGTCAGACTTGTGTCACAAGGTGCGGAAGGAAAGACTAGATCGACAACGATAATTGATACCAAGTAGAAATAAAATTTTAAAAAAAATTATTCCACGTTACTATGAGAGAGTACATAATGAGTTTTTAAAGTGTATTCAAAGGCTTTGAGATAGAGTAGAGGTTGTGTAATACCCAAAGTTTTGGTTTATGACCAAAATGTAAATTTTGAAAGTTTGGTGGTAAACCATAAAGTTTATAAAAGTTTAGGGACCAAAGGATCATCATAAGTTTAATGAACAAAAGTATAATTTTCAAAACTTATGTATTTTGGCCCTGTAAATGAATAGTTCACCACCAAGAATAAAGTTTTGGTTAGAGTCAGATTGAAATTTATGATTGAAAGCTAAAAAGTGTTGAAGTTTGATAAAATTTGTTAAACCATATCGAATAGAAATTCTGGAAAAATTGAAGATTATTATATTAAGCTAAGAAATATTATTTCTACATGTTAAAATGATGGAAAATAATATGGACCATTAGATTAGAGAAATTATTTCCATGTTTAATTTAGACCGTTGGATGAAAAATAGCGAGATTGAAATTTTGGAAAGATTTCATAGGAAAATTTGTAAAGCGTGAACTATTTTGTCTATATTCGAATTTATAAAGATGATAAGTGTTATGTGGCTTGGTATGGATTTAAATATCAAGTTTCATTAATGGAAAAATGGACATTTCCTATCAAATGAATTTTAAATTATTTTAAGCTTAAATACATGATAAATTGACATGAAATTAAGGGAAATTTCATAAAAGATTGTTTATATTTCTAGCCTTCAAACCATGAGTTTCATGGAACAAGGTGAGAAATTTTATTTTCAAGCCTAAATAATTGGGTTTTTGATTAAGATGTGAAATAGAAAATTGTTTTATTCAATGAGCTCTATCATTTGGTACCATTATTGCAAGCTAATATTTATTGAGTTCAAAGATCCCAAATTCTAGGGTTTATGTTTACATTAGGGTTTGATGAAATGATGATGGATTTTAACTTTATTGATGTTGTAGAATCACTTACAAGCTTGATTATTGATTAAAAGCACCTATACAAGTTTATACATGCTTATGTTGATTTCGTCCTAACCTTATATTTGGGGAAAGATTTTGATTTGATGAAATTATGTTAGGGTTTGATTGTAGATATTATAAAAGGATGATTAGAGGTTGATTTCATGCTTGGATTTAGTAAAAACCTTGAAACCCTAACCCTATATAGTTCAACCTTGAAGAAATAAATAGGGAAAATAATGAAAAATTTACCATGACTTAGAAATTATATTTAGAAGATTTACAGGCCTTATAAAATTATTTGGGCCAATTTGTAATTTATAAAAGTTGGGGGACCTATTCGATAATTATGAAAATTTATGAGGATAAGATGCAATTTTTTAATAGTTGTTGTAATGTGTTGGAAATTATTGTTAGAATGTAAACTTGGGCCATTTTGGGAAGTTTGTAAAAGTTGAGGATAAAATCATAAATATGGAAAAGTTGGGAACTTAAGTGAAAATGTTATATGAAGGTTGGTTAAATTTGGATAAAAAGGGACATGAATGGTCAACTTTAAGTAATAAGGGCAACATTTATGTTGTGACATGAAATTAGTATCGAATGAGCATCGAATGTTTTTAGGAATTTATTTTTATATCGGGTGCCTATGTTATTGAGATTCTAACATATTTTTAGATTATGGATGAAATCAAGATCAATAATCACTAGAGTTAAGGATGAATGTGAATTTCTATGGAAGGTTTGCAAGCAAAGGACATCAGGTAAGTTCATATTTATTTCGCATTTATGTTGTTGTGCAAACATTGGCTTGTGACTAGCCAGTGATGGAGTTACTATGGTAAGAAGTTACTCATAATATTGTATGAATTTATGATTCACGCTTATATGTGCATTTGGTGATCTAATAGAATTAGTGAATAAGTTGAAAATGTAAATTAGTGAAATATGTCTGGATTTATGATCAAAACAATAAGTTCATAAAACCACAGGAAATTCTATAGAAATGATTAGAGGATGAATTTCATATCGTAATTTTTTTATTAGTTTAGTTTTGTTTAAAGAAAAGTATACTGAATTCAAGGAGTATACAAAAAGATATGAATTTTTAATCGAGGATAGATCATAAAATAGGGCAAAAGATCCTGCTCAAAACACTTTCTGTAGGTCAACTTTGAAAATTCACTATAAATTGTAAAAATGGAACTAGTTGAAGTGACTTATATGGTTAGAATTGTATGCGAGTATAGTTCCCATTGGTTCAAGCAGAATAATTTTTGAGTATGTAGATTAATACAAAATAATATTTCTTTGAGGGTAGCGCAAACTTCCAACGTGTGTATTTGTCATAAATTATGTTTTTATGCTACTCTTATGTTATATGATATCTTAAATGTTTGAAATATGCCAACTCTAATATCTCGGAATGATAACTATGATATGTATCATATGATGAAATATATGTTCCATATGTCAAAAAGAAAAGTGGTAAGTGATGTTTCCATGATCTACTCATGTCATGTGAAAAACAAAATATTTAGGGTATGAACTGCCCAATACACGTTTAGTTGATATTTGATATGTTAGAATCTATGGATACTCCTGATAAATGAATGGTATAATATTTATATTAAAAGCCCATTGTTTGTGCATTGAGAGTCTTTGATATAAATAGCACTTTCGAGTGCTTATTGATAAATGGCACTTTCGAGTGCAAACGATAAAGGAAACTATATGTGCAAATATGGTAGTAGTACATTTGTTATAATATGGAATTTTGAGTGCATGGATGGTATTCATAATGAACTACAACTCCAGATTGTTAGTATAGTGTTGATGTATACTACAATACCTATACGTCATTGTGGCACTTAGGTGCTTATTGGGTACCTTGCATTCTCATTTTTCATACATTGGGCTATAATTGGATTTTGAATATACTCATTCATAAGTATGTTATGCATATGAAATAATATTCCACAGGTTTTGTGACGGAAACTTGTCTTATCAAGTTAAGTTTATGCGTTTACATATTTTATACGATTTAATACGTAATTTGATCTTTTACGATTTATCTAAGTTTTTAAAATGCTTTACTTAATTTCGTATTTCTCACTAAGTATATACTTAGCGCGTGATGATTTTCACGCATAGGTAAAAGAAGCGAGTGGAGTAAGGAGTTGAGCTTAGCATCAATGATCAAAGACTACTTACTGGTATCAATATTGGCATCCTACTGTTGTTTAAATTTATATTTAAGATGTATACGTGTAAAGAGAGTATGTATTATTTTAATATGGGTTTGGACACATGTTATAGCAGAGGTATATTTTATTATTAAATCAATTTATTTAAAGAAACAAGATTTTACTAGTTTTCAAGTAAAAATACGTTTTAAATGACATATTACATCTATGACTCGTGTACAGGGGCGTATACGGGAAATGAGTGTTACAGGTTATCCTAGTTACATAGTAGAATTCTAGAGTTAGTGTAAAAGTAGGATTATAATATTTACATCTAGCCATGACTGACAGTAACCAAACATAACAGTATAATGGAACTAGATTTAATGACAAAATTTTAATGATATTAATAATTTAGCTTGAATTTTTAATTTTAAAAGTTGAGAAACTAAATTCCTTGAAAATAAAAGTAAAGTGACTAAATTTCAAATTATGAAGAGAGTCCAATGACTTGAATCTTATTTTAACAAAATTTGCATGATTAACAAAAAAATGGTAATAAGGCCAACTTATAAAGATGGGCTTAGGGCTTTTTGCTTTTGATTGGTATAAAATATAAAATTATTTTCCAACAAAGAATGTGTTTATAAATATTAGGATTAAGATCTACTTATATAATGTAAAACTCTTTTATTTTTTATATAGATTTAGGATTGTTGGACAAGTGACACTAAATGATTCAAATTAACTCATAATTTTTTTCAATAAATATCTTCTCATTTCCCATTGTTAATCTTAACCGTCTATTTTCACTCATTCAACTATCTTAAATTTGTGTAAAACTAAATATTTTACACTTCATATCTCATACATATACATATTAAAACATTAGATTAAATTATAAAAATTAATTTCAAGTCAAGAATAATATTTTTGTGAAACGAGTAAATTAAGTTGAAATGACCATTTCATGATAAATTTTTATAATATTCTACCTACATTAATCAAGCAATGGATTACTACTTCACAAGTTAACAGTCATAGGGTTATATTATTGATCAACATGAATCATTGAATTGATTCTCTTATCTTATTATATGCTCAAAATCTCTACATATACATTATATTTGAAGTTATGATCAAATCAATTATCAATGTATTATAATAATCTATTTCTTTTAAATTATTTTACTGATATAGACCTAGTATGAATCTTTCGACTATAAACTGTATCTACACTTATCTATGATTGTTGGGATCTGTCCAGGATGAATCTGAATAATAAAGATTTTAAACTTGCGGAATGGCTTAACCGAATATAAATAAAATAAATTAATATATATATATATATATATATATATATATATATATATGTATGTATAATTTAACTAAAGAATTTACGTGTTTTTAATTTTTAGCCCTTATATTTTTAGTTAAATTTGATTATAATCAAATATTTTTTTTTTAAATACGAATACATATTTAAACGTTATTTTTTTGTTGTTGTTGAAATGTTGGTCCATGTGCCAATGAGTGTTGGCAAAAGTGATTAAGATTTAGGAATTTAAGTTTGTAAGACCAAGTTTGAATCCTACTACCGTCACACTTGGGGGCGATCTGTAAATTTCTATTTTAATCCCATTTGGCTCTCAGGTATGTCCTAACCCTGGACTGAGAGAATCACCCTTAATCTAAACTTTATGTACAAAAAAATTGTGCTCCATGTATACTTCACACATTTTAAAAATTTATATTTTTATGACAATCTATATATTATATAATTTAAATTTTTTTATAGAAGTTAGAAATCTCGTTAAAAACTCTCTCATAACTATCGATATATAGGGGAGTATATCGACAGAAAGCAAAGGAAGAAAAGCGTACCTCAAGATTATTAATAAGAAAAGTTCAATTACACTAGAAATAGTTAGGCCTGTAAACGAACCGAACGCACACGAACGGAGGTATGTTCATGTTAGTTCATTTAATAAATAAACGAACATAAACGAACACGAACATAAACGAACAAATTTTTTTTGTTAATGTTCGTTCATTTAGGAATATAGGTTGTTCATGTTCGTTCATTTAATAAATAAATGAACATAAACGAACATGAACATAAACGAACACGAACATAAATAAACACGAACATAAACGAAGATAAACGTTGGATACCCTACCTTCCATTGTTCTTTCATGAAAAATAGTCGACAATGCAAATCAACCAAATCTACAGTGATAAATAGTGTAAGAGCTTATTAGCAGTGATGAAATGTTTGAAGTTATCAGATATTTCGATTGATCTTTTAAAGATATTAAATGATTCACACAATTTTAATTTAACACTATAACATTTATCTTAGTGGTCTATGATTACATATGAACAATCATTTTCCACTACGTTATTCTAATAAATTTGCCGGCTAAAAGTTTTGTGACATCAATGTCAGACTTTAGTGAGATTTGTTAATAATGTTAATTTCCATTGGCAGAATAGAAAATTTAACAGCATGAAGATTTCGAACGGTACAAATTGGACTACAAGGCAATAACATAGATCCGAAATCCCTCGGATGCTATATATCTAACTGATATTATTGCAAAACCACCATTCAAAATTTTAACGTACCTAAAGTCTACTCCACAACTAAAGGTCACGCAAGAACTATGAAAACAAAAGTTCATTGTCAATGTGTATTTTCTACTCAATAATGGGTTCTTCCTGGAAAATCCATTACTTCCGCTATTACACTCTTTTTCAGAAATTGTATAGAAACCTTTGTTTTGTTTTCTGGAAAATTCTATATATTTTTCTCTTTACTGATGCTCATATACTTCCGATTGTTACCTTTATCTTCCCATCTATTTCTAGAAAGAAGTATGATGTTTTCTTGAGTTTTAGATGTGAATATACCCACAATAACTTTACATATCAACTATTAAGCTAAATAAAACAGAGAAAGAGATGAAAACAGACTTTTAAAACTTCATATTGCACTATAATATAACTTGTTTTGAAACTTTCACTGATTGTCTCCACTCTCCAGTGAACACTAGGGTTTGGGAAAAAAGGGGGAAAATGAATATAGGTGCGAGATGCCTCACGGGTTAACATATTGGATTTAATCTCCAAATAAAATTGGGTTAATTATGAAGTTGATCATCATAATATCAGATTAATTAATATTTTTAATATACTTACAAATTGGTCACCAAAATTGATTTAAGAAGATTGGGTTAAACATAAATGAACGAACATAACCGAACGAACATAAACGAACATAACCGAACGTTCACGAACGTAAATGAACGAACGAGACCTATGTTCGTGTTCGTTCATTTAATTAGACAAACACAAAATCTTGTTCATGTTCGTTCATTTAATAAATAAATGCACATAAACGAACTTCCCGCCGCACGGTTCATGAACGGTTCGCTGAACGTTCAGTTCATTTACAGGCCTAGAAATAGTAAAAACAAGAATATTACAAATAACACAACTATTAAAACTATAAAAAGCTCTAACCGTTACATATAACCCATCACCCAATCTCTGGTTTTGCCAATCCATTTGTCAGAGAATTACTAATAGTGGACGTAGGGTGATTAATGTGTTAAGTAGTCCAAACTCGACTCTGTTAAATCCTGATAAAAATTCGATTCGGGATGGTTCTACTCGAATTCGAGCTTGACTCTACTCGAATTCGAACTTGACTTGATACCTTAACGAGTTGATTCAAGCAAAGTCTAACTCGGCTCAATAAATTCGCGAGTAGGTTGTTAATTTTTTATATAATTTTTCAGTAGTTATCTTAAGAAATTATTTCATTAAAAATAATAATTTACTAATAAATAATAGAAAAGATGATAAACTACTAATCTATTAAATTTCTAATAAAAAATACTAAATTATTAATTAATATTTTACTGCACTCAAAAATCAAACAATATTTATTATTTTAATGTATTTATGGATTGTTATTTTGAAGTTTCAACTTAGAAATTGTTTCATACACTCTTTTGGTAATATTTTTGGTTAAATTTATTAATTTATATTTATATTAAGCTTTTTATAGTATTAGTAAATTTAACCTATAATTAATAAAATAAGGTAAAAATTTCGGTTAGTTTAACGAGCATCAAACTTAATGAACAATGAGTCAAGCAACAAGTTTTTTAAAGAGCACGAGTCCAACAAAAATTTAACGAGTTTAACAAGCAATGAGTCGAGTCGAGCAGCAAAATTTTTTAACGAGTACGAATTGAACACTATCCAACTCACGATCGACTCACTCGATAATCACCCTAAATGGACGCAATGTCCTTCACAATAGAGTTAGAGGAAGCTGGGCAAGAGATTGCTACAACGATCTAATCCAATGTAACTTTACAGTAACTTTCCATAACCAACTTAAACTTCTTGTTAAAATTTGAGGAGAAAAATAAATTCAGACCATGTTTGATAGCCAAAAGTTACGAGAGAACGAGAGGACCTGACCCAGTCGCTTCGGATTGTAAGTAAATTGAACTTGACTCGGTCAAAGTTCATTAAAAACTCGATTCGGGATGATTCGACTCGAACTCGAGACCTTAACAAGTAGATTCAAACAAAGTTCAACTTTGCTTAATAAGTTCGCAAGTAGATCGTTAATTTTTTTATATAATTTTTTTAGCAGTTATCTTAAAATCATTCAAAAAAAATACTAACTTACTAATTGATAATAGAAAATATGATAAATTACTAATATATTAATTTTCTAATAAACAATAAAAAGTACTAAATTATTAATTACTATTTTACTACACTCAAAAATCAAACCATATTTATTATTTTAATGTATTTGTGAATTGTTACTTTGGAGTTTAAAATTCAAAATTTTTTCATACACTCTTTTGATAATATTTTTGGTTAAATTTATTAATTTATGTTTATATTAAGCACTGTATAGTATTAATATATTTTACCTATAATTAAGAAAATAAGATAAAAATTTTGGTGAGCTTAACGAGTATCTAACTTAACGAGCAATGAGTCGAACAACAAATTTTTTTAACGATCACGAATGGAGCAAAAATTTAACAAGCATACAACAAATTATTTGGACAAGCACAAGTCGAGTATTGTCCAACTCACGATCGACTCGATCGATAAGTACCCTTATTAATGGCACCATCAGCATTAAATTTCAGGAAGTCGGCTAGGGAAGGGACCATACATTCTGAACTGCATTCGAGCCGCCTCTAGAACAGGAAGAATTTGCTAAAGATGGATGCAACATCAAGTCGTCAATCGAGACCGGATCATAGAGATACTTGGCTTTAAACGAATTTGTTAATCGAAAGCTAGTTAAGAAGAATAACTGAGATGCATCAAATATTCGACCACCAAAAAATGTCATTCCTAACTTTCCATAGTGAACAGAGAACAATGAAAGGAATAAAGCTCCAGGTCGAGACCGCTTGAATTTAAGGGGGGCTCATACCAAGCAATTATGAACCACCTGGAGTTGTAAAGGACATGTTCCATAATGTGAGAAATCTTGACGAAAGATCCCAAGCAAACTTACAGTGTAGGAATAAATGGGAGACAGATTCAGATTCCAAGCCGCAAAGAGGGCATAAATGGTCCGAGATATGATGGACTCCTCGTTTCAGTAATTTTTCTTTAGCAGGGATGCGGTTATGCGATGCCTTCCACAAAAGAAGCTCCATTCTGGGTGCGGCCAAACCAAACCACACATACTTGTTTCACACATGGCTTAGGTTTATCGATTTCGCAAAGGCTTTGCTGAAGGATTTTATCGTATTGGAGGCATCACCACTGGCAGACCAAATTGGCCAATCTTGTTATAAACAGCTAGGTTTGGTCAATAACGCATTCCATTGCAGCAGTTCCAAGTCAAAAAGCCTTCTTCGCAGCAAAATACTCCAATTCCATCTTGATGGGGCTTTTGAGTCGAATTCCTAGATTCTTCCATTCTTGTTATAAGACAGCAAAAATCCTGGGGTTAGTGATTTAAGCAGACAGTTAAAAAGCCAAGGACCGGACCAAAAGAAAAAGATCTCTTTGTTCTTGATCTGCAGCTTAAGATGATTGGGAAAGCATGAACCCACATCATCTTCTGTGGGATAGGATTTCATCTCAGCTCTTCAAATTCAATTAACACGGTTAAGATTTGAGTAACTTGTAAGAACATAGGATCCATATCATACTTGAAGCAAATAAATTTCTGCCAAGCCCTCTTTCTTTCATTAGCAAACTTTCAAACCCATTTACCAATGACAGTGTAATTCATAAAATTCAAATTCACAATCTTTAAGCCTCCATTCTCTTGAGCTTGACAAATATAAGGCCAACTGATCCAATATATTCTAGATTTATCCGAAGAGCAACCGCAAATAAAATTATCCATGAGTGAGTTTAATATTCCCACAATCGAAGTAGGAATCTTGAAGAGATAAAGGAAATAAACTGGGAGGGATACCAAAACTGATTTGATAAGCACAAGTATGTCAGCCATGGATAAGAAGCTTGGTTTCCAACTCGAGAGTTTGCTATAAAAAATTTTAATCACTGGTTGCCACAGCGCAATAGAATTCCTTCTAGGCCCCAAAGGTAGACGAAAATATTTTGAGGGAATTGATCCCACATCACAGCCAATGGTCGAAACCCAATTTGTTAGTTCTGGCTCCTCCACATTAATACCGTATAACTTGTTTTTTGCAAGATCCAGCTGTAAACCCGAGGCTTTTTCAAATATATGAAGGATCTATTTAATATTCCTGATTTGCCCCTACCAAGCGTTATAGAATACCATCAAATCGTCCGCGAATTGAAGGTGGGATAACGATTATAAACCCATTGAAAAGGCCCAGCTCGATAACCTTCGAAATCATAAGGTTTAACAATTCACCCACCAAATTAAAAAAGCAGCGGTGATAAAGAACATCTTAACCCTATAGCCATCGAAAAACTTTTGGCGGGGACTCCATTAAATAAACATGCACTTTTCACATTAATTTAAATGACATCCCAGTGTATAATAAGAAAATGTATGATACGCGAGTTAGACTAATGTGCGCAATATGTAGCTTTATTTCCAGTAAAAGATTGCACTTTTAGTGCCAGTTAGACGTACATGTTTTGAAAAACAAAATATCATTGTACTAGTAATTAGTAATCAGATATGGTATCTCACAACGTCAAAACATCGTGAAACCCATAATACACATATAGTGTCATTATAATGTACACGAATGTACCAGTTCAATAATCAATAATCAGTAATCACTCCACCTCATGGCATGCCAATTGTACCAATGAATCTTAATGCATATACAATGGACCTTTATAAAAATCACATGTCAATCAGGTATCAAAATATCAAAATAACAGTGCATTGGGCAGCTCATACCCAAAACTATTTAAAAACCATTTAGTATATTATTATAAAAATATATCATACTACGGTTGAAATTATTTTCATTAGAAAATATTTGAGGTTGGCTCATAACAAGCCATCTTAATATCATACACAATAGTATAAAAATAGTAATGCACTCACTTGATATGCATTACTTTCAAACCTTTACTTTCAATATAATCCTCGCTCTTGTATTTTTTTTCCTTAGCGTTTACTTTGGAAAGTTTGATGGTCAAAGTAGAAAATTGGGAAAAAGTTTAGGGAATTAAGTGATAATTACCTAAAAAGAATTTTATTCCATAAATAGATAGTTTACTCTTGAGAGTTGAGTTTTATAGAGATCATATTTTCGGGTTTGGAATTGTGCAATTTTTCAGATTTGATCGAAATAGTGGAATTTAATGACTAAATCGAAATGATTTAAAAATATGAAGATTTAATTAAATTAAATAATGAAAGAAGAGGATAAATAGGATTCATGTTTAAATTAGATGGTAGGAAAGGATGATTAAAAGGATACGTTGGTCATTTGCATTAAATTGAATTTAATACTCAATTAATAGGGGTTAGAATAAGAGATAAGATGAAGAAGGGAATTGGAAGTCAAACCTTTCATCTTCATCTCTTCTTGCCGTGGAAAACTCTCCCCTTCAGCTTAAAGGTAAGTTTTCAATTTAATGGTTATTTCCTTCGATTTTTTATGGGGATTGAAGCTTTGTATATTATGGAAGCTAAAGGAAGGTTTAAATGAGATTAAAAACTAAGTTATTGATGAGATATTAGAGATTAAAGATCATGGGTTTTTGAGTGACATGATGGAATATGAAGGTTTATGGATGAGTTATTATAGATTTGACTTGTCATCAATTTAATTAAGAGATATGAGGTGTTAGAACTAGATTTAGAACATGTTGAAATTTGAGTATGATTCTTAAATCTCATGTATAAGATAGGATTTTATGGTTAAGGATGGGATAAATGAGTATTAATGAGTTTAAGCATGTGTATGTGACTTAAGAACATGAAAAGGGAAGAAACAAGGAGTATTGAAGTTGAAAGGAGTGAAATTTCGTGCTTAAAATGAGATTTCCGGGCAGAATGCATCGATGCATAGGTGGTGCATCGATACACCCTTCAATTAAAAAACATCGAATGCAATAAGTGCATTGATTCATAGGCAGTTCATCGATACACTATAGAGTGCATCGATGCATAAGGGCCAGAATTGTTAAGTTGAGATGGAAATATTGTAGAAAGATTAATAATAAATATTTCGATTAATATTTAAGTTATAATGGTTAGTAAATACACTAACAATTGGTAATATACATGTACTCAATGAATGGGAGATAGATCGAAAATAAGCTTACAAGCCTATGAAATTATAATAAGTATATTGGTAAAATAAGCTTACGAGCTTATGGAATAATGGTAAGTATATTGGTAAAATAAGCTTACGAGCTTATGGAATAATGGTAAGTATATTGGTAAAATAAGCTTACGAGCTTATGGAATAATGGTAAGTATATTGGTAAAATAAGCTTACGAGCTTATAGATTTAATGGTAACTATATTGGTAAAATAAACTTACGAGCTTATGGATTAAATGGTATGTATATTAATAAGAAATCTTATAGTATTTTGATCATGGTAAAATATTGGATATATTGATAACATGATTTTATGGCATTTTGCTTTTGACAATGAAATGCATGATTTGTATTGCACTATTTATTATTGTAATTGCCTCACTAAGTTTATACTTAGCGTGTAATGATTTCCACGCGTAGGTAAAAAGCCAGTAGTGGAGTAAAGAAATCAAAGTGACACCAAGCATTGAGGAGTATATTTTAATATCAGTAAGACATCCTATGATGGAATTTGAATTAGATAGTGACATGTAAATAATAATATTCAATTTATTTTGTTGAATTAATTGGGAAAACAATTGGTAACTTGATAGTGATGAAAGGTTAATTTTTATGAGTTTTATATGTAATTTTCGGAAGTTACTGTAGCAGTACTTTAGCGATATTGTAGCAGTGCATCGATGCACAAATATATTTCGAAATTGAGTGCATCGATGCACTGTTCATGTCACTGTAGCAGTGTATCGGTACACTGTACATTGTTCATTGTTCACTATTCATAAAAAAAAACTTTGGTTTTAAATTTTTTATAATCAAACATAAATCATATGATACGATATTTTTATAATATCATTTATCATTTTAAAAGAAATAAATTTTAAAGCACTTTTGAAGTGAAAATGGTTTTTAGAAATTCAGGTGACATCTATAATCTGTATCGGTATAATTATACGGGTTATGGGTGTTATATTTATTAGTATCAGAGCTACAGTTTAGAATATTCTAGGACTAAAACGAGTTTGTTTTGAGTTAAAAAGTGTATACATTCCATTAGGATGTCGAAAGTTAGTGATAGTTGTATATACATACTATGATAATGCTTATTGAGAATAAAGTTACTCTTTAATAATGTATGATGATTCTGACTATGTTTAGATGTTGGAAATTAAAGACAAAAGTAAGAAATTTGAAAATGTTAAAAAGAAGGTTGAGATTGAAATCGACCCAAAAGGGACCCGATATGAATTATGTAAAACACCTCAGAAGGGTGGAAGTTGTAAGGGATATTCCTCCATTATGTGGAAGAAATGCTCTAGCTTTTAATGAAGTTTCTGAATGGAAAAAATTGATTAAAAAGTTGAATTGGATGAGGATCCAGAGGAGAAATTTAAATCAAGTGATTATTATGAGGTTCTCAAGGTAAGCTTAAATAATTGAGAAATATTTAAGTTCAGCATTAAATTTTTTAAATCATTGTTGATTTTAGTAAGTGAAACTGGATAAGCGGTAAATATGATGTCCGTTAAAAGTTTAAAGAAAGTTGAGTTAATAGTGAATCAAATGGTTATGAGTTGGATTGAAAATAGATATCAAGTCCATAAAATTGGATAGAGTTACCTTGCAAAGGTAAATATGCGAAAATGGATTGTCTAGCCTTCCATGCTGAAATGAATTATTGTTTAGATTGAGATGGATTCTCAAGAACTCGAAATGTGTCAAGTTCGTAATGATAAGAAAAAGGAGTAAATTTGTATACTAGTCTGATTAAAGCATTAACCACTATGAAGTTATTGCTATAAATTTATCTTTTTTTTATTGAACTATGTGAACATTGAGACTTACATTTGAGATTGAAAATGTTTCAACTATTCAAAAATATTATCTTTGGATCTGGAAAAGTTATACAGATTTCCATAAGAATGAAATAAAGAATTCTAAAGTAGAGATATTGAATTCAATTTGATAAAAAGTGTTATTATGGTGGAAGACCTGTGAGTCATGATATAAATGTTAGACAAACAAATAATAAATGTCTGATAAGGATTAAGGAGCTTATGTTACTGATGAATCTGATGGGATAATCATTAATGAGTTTTAGATCATATTGATCTTGAGTTGGTTGTCTTTGCATTGAAGTTTGGTTAATGGTCGCAAGAAGCCATTAATTTAGAAAAATGTGAAGAAATTAAGAATTTTAATGATTGATGAAAAAGTGAAATATCACGAATGTGATATCAACAATGGTTATGATTAAGATGATGTAAAAATGATGCATAGCTTTTCTAGCTAAGGCGATATATACTTAAGTATCTCAAATAAGATCATATGATATTTCCATAACTCAGGAATTTTCATGTCTTTCTAGATTTATTATGTGGGTTACCTCCAGAATGAGAGGTGGAAATTCAATATTAATGGTTATCAAGACATTAATCATGTATATATGGGTTTATATCGAATAGTTGCGATTGAGTTAGGAGAATAATGAACCAATTGCAAGTATTGCTAGATTGAGAATGCATTAGACATAGTATTTTACCTTGGGGTGAACCGGTGTTGTTTAAAAAAATGGATATATGCAATTATGCATAGATTATCGATAGTTAAACAAAGTAACTATCAAGAACAAATATCCTATTTTGAGGATTGATGACTTGTTTGATCAACTTAAGGAAGCATATATTTTCTCTAAGGTTGATCTTAGATCGGAATATTACCAATTAAAGATTAAAGAGAAAGATGTTCCAAAGATAGCTTTCAGAATATGGTATGGAGACTACGAGTTCATAGTAATTCCGTTTGGTTTGGGGGCAAAAATGCTGTAGCAGAATTCATGGATTTGATGAATCGAGTATTTCAATTTTACTTGGATTAATTTGAGGTGGTCCATATTGATGACATTCTGGTATACTCGAAGAAAGAGATAGACCATGACGCTTATCTTTGTACTGTGCTTGAAATACTTATGGATAAAAAGTTGAGAATCAAGTGCTCTCAGTATTATTGTAAATGATTTTTATTCCAGAGTGGTAGTGGTAAAAAGTCATTATGGATTTTGTTACTGGGTTACCTTTGATATCAATTAAAAAGGATTCCATGTGAGTGGCAGTGATCAGTTAATTAAATTGACACATTTCATTTCGATGCTAATGGATTATGTATTGGATAAATATACATAGTTGTATATCAAGGAGATAGTTCGACTGCATGAAATGTCAGTATCCATTATATCGGACAGCGATCCAATGTTCACTTTAAGATTTTAGAAATTTTTGTATAAACGTTTTGGGTACTTAATTGAATTTCAGTACGACTTTTCATCCACAGAGAGATGGTCAGTCAGAGCGTACTATTCAGATATTGGAATATATGTTTGGAGCATGTGTGATTGATTCCAAAGAATAATGGGAAAAGAAAAGTATTTGTCTTTAGTAGAATTTTCCTACAATAATAGTCATCAATTGAGCATCAAGATGGCTTCGGATGAAGTTTTATATGGTAAAAAATATCGAACACCATTGAATGGGTTCGAGTTAAAAGATCAAAATTTGGTTAGCCAGATTTATTGAAAGAAGTTAAGGATAAAGTAAAGATCATTTAAGAAAATCTCAAGATGGCATTTGATTGACAAAAGTCTTTTGTAGACTTGAAGCGAAAAGAGATTGAATTTCATGAAGGTGATAAAATATTTCTTAAAGTATCACCTTGGAAAAAAAAAGATATTTCACTTTAGGCGCAAAGGAAAAACAAGTCCATGATTCATTGGATCTTATGAGATATTAAAAAGAGTTGGACTGATGGTTTATCAGTTAGCTTTAACTCCAGAGGTAATTGAAATATGAAATTAGTCAAAGTTCACAATGTTATTCATGTGTCGATGCTTAAAAAGTATCGATGCTTAAAAAGTATCGATTGGATCATTCACATGTCATTGCATCAGAGGAAAGTAAGATCCGACCAGATTTGACTTATGAAGAAGAATCAATTCATATCTTAGCTCGAGAAATCAAAGAACTGTGTATCAAGACGATTCCTCTAGTTAAAGTGAATTAGTAAAATCATAATGTCGAGGATGTTACTTGGGAAAGAGAGGATAATATAAAGAAATAAGATCCATAACATTTTCATATCAGGTTGAAGATTTGGACTAAACAAGTTCAAAATTTAATGATTAACATGATCTTCACAAAATACTCACATTAGGGAGGAAAACTCATAATTCAAGAAGTTGGCAAGACCAGAAGAAGTTTACAGTTAACGCATGGGCTCGTCTTATTAGCCCGTACAACCCAAAATTAGGGTTACAAATTTGTAATAGAAAAGGATAATCCTTATAAAAAGGGAAGTTAGGTTTTCATTGAAAGTCTTAAAATTCGAGGACGAATTTTATTTAAGGAGGGGAAAATTGTAATACCCTAAAAATTTAGATAATGACCAAAATGTAAATTTGGAAAGTTTGATGGTCAAAGTAGAAAATTGGGAAAAAGTTTAGGGAATTAAGTGATAATTCCTAAAAATAATTTTATTCCATAAATAGATAGTTTACTCTTGAGAGTGGAGTTTTATAGAGATCATATTTTTGGGTTTGAAATTGTGCAATTTTTCAGATTTGATCGAAATAGTGGATTTAAATGACTAAATCAAAATGATTTAAAAATATGAGGATTTAATTAAATTAAATAATGAAAGAAGAGGATAAATAGGATTCATGTTTAAATTAGATGGTAGGAAAGGATGATTAAAAGGATATGTTGGTCATTGTATTAAATTGAATTTAATATTCAATTAATGGGGGTTAGGATAAGAGATAAGATGAAGAAGGGAATTGGAAGTCAACCATTTCATCTTCATCTCTTCTTGCCGTGGAAAACTCTCCCCTTCAGCTCAAAGGTAAGTTTTCAATTTAATGGTTATTTCCTTTGATTTTTTATGGGGATTGAAGCTTTGTATATTATGGAAGCTAAAGGAAGGTTTAAATGAGATTAAAACTAAGTTATTGATGAGATATTATAGATTAAAGATAATGGTTTTTTGAGTGACATGATGGAATATGAAGGTTTATGGATGAGTTATTGTAGATTTGACTTGTCATCAATTTAATTAAGAGATATGAGGTGTTAGAACTGGATTTAGAACATGTTGAAATTTGAGTATGATTCTTAAATCTCATGTATAAGATAGGATTTTATGGTTAAGGATGGGATAATGATATTAATGAGTTTAAGCATGTGTATGTGAATGTTCACTTTAAGATTTTAGAAATTTTTGTATAACGTTTTGGGTACTTAATTGAATTTCAGTACGACTTTTCATCCACAGAGAGATGGTCAGTCAGAGCGTACTATTCAGATATTGGAATATATGTTTGGAGCATGTGTGATTGATTCCAAAGAATAATGGGAAAAGAAAAGTATTTGTCTTTAGTAGAATTTTCCTACAATAATAGTCATCAATTGAGCATCAAGATGGCTTCGGATGAAGTTTTATATGGTAAAAAATATCGAACACCATTGAATGGGTTCGAGTTAAAAGATCAAAATTTGGTTAGCCAGATTTATTGAAAGAAGTTAAGGATAAAGTAAAGATCATTTAAGAAAATCTCAAGATGGCATTTGATTGACAAAAGTCTTTTGTAGACTTGAAGCGAAAAGAGATTGAATTTCATGAAGGTGATAAAATATTTCTTAAAGTATCACCTTGGAAAAAAAAAGATATTTCACTTTAGGCGCAAAGGAAAAACAAGTCCATGATTCATTGGATCTTATGAGATATTAAAAAGAGTTGGACTGATGGTTTATCAGTTAGCTTTAACTCCAGAGGTAATTGAAATATGAAATTAGTCAAAGTTCACAATGTTATTCATGTGTCGATGCTTAAAAAGTATCGATGCTTAAAAAGTATCGATTGGATCATTCACATGTCATTGCATCAGAGGAAAGTAAGATCCGACCAGATTTGACTTATGAAGAAGAATCAATTCATATCTTAGCTCGAGAAATCAAAGAACTGTGTATCAAGACGATTCCTCTAGTTAAAGTGAATTAGTAAAATCATAATGTCGAGGATGTTACTTGGGAAAGAGAGGATAATATAAAGAAATAAGATCCATAACATTTTCATATCAGGTTGAAGATTTGGACTAAACAAGTTCAAAATTTAATGATTAACATGATCTTCACAAAATACTCACATTAGGGAGGAAAACTCATAATTCAAGAAGTTGGCAAGACCAGAAGAAGTTTACAGTTAACGCATGGGCTCGTCTTATTAGCCCGTACAACCCAAAATTAGGGTTACAAATTTGTAATAGAAAAGGATAATCCTTATAAAAAGGGAAGTTAGGTTTTCATTGAAAGTCTTAAAATTCGAGGACGAATTTTATTTAAGGAGGGGAAAATTGTAATACCCTAAAAATTTAGATAATGACCAAAATGTAAATTTGGAAAGTTTGATGGTCAAAGTAGAAAATTGGGAAAAAGTTAGGGATTAAGTGATAATTCCTAAAAATAATTTATTCCATATATTTCAAATTACATGTTAATATCTTACTAGCATAACACATTAGCATAATTTTTTTTATTCTTATGATACTTATTCCATACTAATTTTATTTGCTCAATACCAATCTCAATATTTCAAAATATAAATTCAAGTTCGTCAATATCCAATTCAATGAAGGATTCATATAACATTTCCAATTTTGAAATTTGATCTTCAAAATGAATTTTTTTAAAATTCATCGTAACATTTCCAAATTATTGAAAATGGTCCCTTGCCATTTAACTTAAAGTTCAAGCTTCCAACAACACATTGAAGCAATCTAACATTTCATTCAAACATTACACATCAACTTCTAGTCAATTTCAATTTCAAACCCATATTTTATACACTTTATGATTTTGTTCCTAACCTTTATAAACTTTTAAATTAGTCCAAATAACATTATGAGGCATGTAAATTAATCCATTCATCACGTCTAACCATTATCCTAATAAAATGAAGCAAACAATAGTAAAATCCTAAGCTAATGAGTTATCCCATGCTTTATAGATTTAGCACTTGGTAACTATACAAGTTTAGGGACTTAAAGGGGTTTAAACTCATTTTTGGGCATATATTCTTGGGTCTTGCAATTGGGCCTAGAAGTAACTTGGTTTGTTGTGATCCAAGTTGAATTAGGAGGAATGATGAGGTATTTTTCTACCTTGAATTCTTCAAGCTTCATACGGGCATGTAGGCCTCTACTGACGAAGGCCCAGACTGTAATATGGAGTTAATCTTTGAGTAGCTTGGCTCGTCTTCTTTTGATTGGGCATATTGGAAAGGGACTTAAGGGGTTTAAACTCATTTTTGGGCATATATTCTTGGGTCTTGCAATTGGGCCTAGAAGTAACTTGGTTTGTTGTGATCCAAGTTGAATTAGGAGGAATGATGAGGTATTTTTCTACCTTGAATTCTTCAAGCTTCATACGGGCATGTAGGCCTCTACTGACGAAGGCCCAGACTGTAATATGGAGTTAATCTTTGAGTAGCTTGGCTCGTCTTCTTTTGATTGGGCATATTGGAAAGGTGATCCCATCCTTTGGGAGTGTGGTGCATGTATTAATAACAAATGTTGCTTGACTAATTTCTTCCTCGGGATGGTTCTCATCCTTTATACCCGAAGCGACACCTACCTGAGTATCATAACACTAGGGATATTCACATGCTTTCTCTGAATAATGTGACCATTGAATATCCAAGTAAATATAACTATTATAATATGGTGTCAGACCTATCGTCGATGTCATTTCAGGCCATATATCTATAAAATACTCTCCTAACTCTTAACCTAAATTATCATTGAAGCTTCTATTAATATGACCATATCTGATTCTGATAGACATACCACACACCCAAAGAATGGGCTCACCTTGACACTAGGCCCAATCAAAAGTGGGCATGCCAAGCTACTCTAATATAAACTCCAAACTATAGTCCAAACCTTCGTTAGTGAAGGCCTACACGCCCAGATGGAACTTAAAGAGTTCAAGGAAGAAAATACAATCATCTTTCCCCCACATCAACTTGGATCACAACAACCCAAGTTATTTCCTGGTCCAATTGCAAGACCCAAAAATATATGTTTGAAAATAAGTTTAAACCCTCTTAAAGCACGAGATAACTCATTATCTTAGGATTTTATTATTATTTGCTTCATTTTATTAGGATAAGGGTAAATAGGTCTTTTAATGTAACCCTTGATAACTAATCACCCTCCACCTTGCTTATAACGTATAGCCACGTATCATAGGCCTTGATGACATTTCAAACTCTTTCCCCTTGCTTATCATAAGCATGGGCACATATCAAGTCATTCTTCCACAATATGTCGCACATACCCCTTATAGAATGATAATCTGAATTATCCATCGAGTCTCAAGAGTCTCAGCATGCATATTTTCATCTACATTGTCAGATCAATACCTCATCACCTATGTCATAAGGATTTAGGATATTTTTAACGATTATTTTATTGTTATTTTATTTTTCATTTATGTTACAACAATGACTCCTCAAACCCTATATAAAGGAGATTCCTCCTACCATTGTAATCATCAAATTTTATTCTTTTATTAAACACAACGATAGATCATTTTTGCAAGAGATGATAGCCTTGTGCCTTCATAACTTTTTTTCTTTTAGTTCTTGCGAGTTATTGAGAGATAGATCTTCACACTCCGATTTTCCTATTCATTCCAATTAGGATAATTGGTTAGAATCGTATTATTGAGTTTTCTTTTTTATTATGACTAGGGGTTCGATAAGACACTTATCCTTCATTAGCATCTTACGTTATCGATTTTTAAATCAATTTTCCCATCAATTTAACCATCCAATCTTAATATCGTTTTCACCATCAGGATCCTTGAATTTATATCTTTCAAATGAGCATTCAACCATCAAAATTCAACATCAAGATCATCTTGTCTTCCCACCGTAAAAGGGAGATAAATTTGATTCTTATTACATGTTTTGATTTTAGTTTGTTTCATCACCCTTGTTTAGTATTTCTCTTTAATTCTTTATATTCTTCATTACCTTTTTTTTATTGTCTTAACCCATGTTTCATTTTCTTAATTCCAGTATCAAAATCCAATTCAAAGCCCTATTTAATACCTCAAATTTTGTTTAGTGACCAACACATAAATTTTGAATGTTTAATGGCAAAAGTATAATGTTTGGAAAAGTTTAGGAACCAAAGAGGTAATTTTAAAAAGTTTGGCATTTTGATAATGAATAATTCACCCAAGAATAACATTTTTATGGGGATCGAATGATTGATCTAGAATTTTTGTTAAAAGTTATAAGGTGTTAACGTCCAGTAAAAATGGATAAATCGGATCGAATAGAAATCTTGAAATTTTTTTAAGGTTATTAAATTAAGCTTAAAAATATTTTTCCACGTTTTAAAATGATGGAAAATAATATAGAATTGGATTTGATAATTTATCTCCATGTTCATTTTAGATAGTTGGATGAAAAATTGCAAAATTAAAATTTTTAGCAAAGTGCATGGGTAATGTTGTAATGTGAAATAATTTGTTCAAGTTTGGCTTTGGGAAGATGATAATTAACATGTGGCTTTGTATGGATGTAATTATCAAGTTTCATTAAGGGTAAATTTGTCAATTCCCATTAAATGAATTTTAAATTCATTTAAGCTTAATAAATGACAAATTAACATCAAATTAACTAAGAATTTCATGAGATTTTTTTCGTCTTCCTCCTCCTTGGCCGTGAGTCCCAACCCTAGGTAATAGAAATTTTATTTTTAATTTTTAGCAATTTTTTTTGTTTTAGGATTAAAACGTAAAACATGAAATTGATCTATTCGAAGAGCTCTATCATTTGGTACCAATATTGCATGCTAATCTTGGTTGAATACTTAGTTTCAAAATTTTAGGGTTGAAGAAGATGTTAGGGTTTTATGGATTGATGATCTTTTTTGAGGTTATTGATGTTTTAGAGTAATTTCAAAGCTTGATTGATGTTTAAAAACACCTAGAAATGCCTATATTGGTATTAGCCAAACCCTAGGTTTTGGGGAAATTTGTTATTTGATTAAATTTTTTAACGGTTTAATTGTAGAAGCTTTAAAATGTTTATTAGAGGTTGATTTCATGCTTGAATCAAATTGGAAGGAAGAGAAAAATTATGGAAAATTTTTGTAAGTGTTGGAAATTATGTAGGAAAGATTATACAAGCCTTAGAAAGTTATAGGGACCTTTTTATAATTTTCTAAAAGTTGGGGGACTATTTGATAATTATGAGATCAATGTGTAATTGTTCAATAGTTGATATACTATGTTGGAAATTAATGTTAGAGTGTTAAAATTGATGTTAGGATGTGAAATTGGGCCATTTTAGGAAATTGGTAAAAGTTAAGGATCAAATCACAAATAAGGAATAGTTGGGAACTTAAGTAAAAATGTTATGTGAAGTTTGGATAAATTTGGATAAAAAGGAACTTGAACGGTAAATTTGAACGTGTAAGTTTAGAAATTGTGATAAGTTTTGGGATAAAAAAATCGAAAGCAAATGATCAAGTTAAAAATTACTGAGGCTTATAATTTTTTTTGGTTTATAAAGTGTCAAACGGAGTGCAATGCATGAATAATATTATGCATGGATGTTTTATACATCATTATGAAGAATTATGATAAGTATACCATATTTATATTGCATGATATTTATATCATTTATCATATATTTGACATATTCTAATTATGTCAAAGGTTAATATAAAATTCATTGATCACTAGCTTATATGTATGTTGTTTATCATGAATGTTAATTAGGGTATGAATTGCTCAAATGCTAAATTATATTGATATACATTGCCATGAATAGAAAAAATAGACTATATGACAAAGTAAGTCATTGAGGGACAATGGTATAGTTGGCATGGCATAGAGTCTAGTAGCATGCTGCATATTCAGTATTGCACTAAAGGATACCTAGGGTAGATGGTGGGCAAGACTTTATGTGTCATATTTGGGTTAGCACTAAAGGATACCTACTGCATATGGTGGGCATAACCTTATGTGTCATATTCGATTTAGCACTTCAGTGTATATTTGACTCGTGTACCCAAGGTCCTCATAGGTCTATATTTGTGGGGTATGGTTTATTAGTTAATAAAGGATAAACAAGTGAATAAGCTTATGAGCTTATGGAATGAATGGAAATTATATTGGTAATAAATTTTTATATTCAGTTTATATCATGTTAACATATGGTAACATGGTTGAAGTACGGGTAAAGTGATCATAATGCATTGAATATTGTTACTCATTTAAATTTATGTGTTGCATTGCCTTGAATATTTCTATGATTGCCTCACTAGGTGTATACTAAGCGTGTGATGATTTTCATGCGTAGGTAAAAGATGGTGAGAGGAGTAAGGAGCTGAGCTTAACATCAATCAACAAAGAGTATTTACTGATATTTTTAATATTGTGTTCTAAATTTTCTAGCCGGCATGTATATGAGTGAAAAATATCTTCAAATTATTAAATATAATTGGTATTAAATATATTTAATATTATGAATAAATATTATAACAATATACTACATTTTAAATATTAATAAATTAGATTTTAAATCAGACAATTTCTAGATCGTGTTATTTCTTATATGAAGAAGAGAAGAACTGCCTCTTATTGTCTAAAATTGGGTTTGAATTAGAAGTTGAAATATTACATTTTGATTTTCTTTGATTAATTATTTTATAATAAATGTTAATATTTGAAAACTTGTGAAAGAACAAAATTTTACCCATTTTGGGTTAATTAAAGTTTTCAATAATTAATGTGACATCTTCAACTCGTAATAGTACATATGTACAGGTTAAGGGTGTTATACCCTAGTTGCCACCCACATCAATCCATCTTCTCCTCTCTTTTTCTTTATTGAGTATAGACCTTTCTAGGTTTGATTCTTCAACAAGAGCAATATAAATTCATCTGCTGATGCATCTCTATCATTTGGTATCATATTTGGTGCAATTATTTGAGAAAAATCAAAGTAAGTTGACTTGTTCTTGAAGCGTCACCTGCCAAAGTACCTTAACGGAGCTAGTTCTCAAAGTTTCATCGTGTTCAGGTTCTTTTTCAATTTTTTAGTTTAGTTTCAATTATTTCTTGTTAATTTGTAGATTTCCATAAAAAATACAAAAGAATAAAAAAATTCATGAATCACAAATGAAAGAATTTAGAGCTAATTTTTCACTTGAACATACTTCATCCAAAGAGGATTTTACGGTCCAAAATTCAGACTAATCAAATTTCATCTGACCCTTCAAATCCATCATTCAAGTTTGTTTAGTAGATTCAAGTTCTTCTCATTTACGAATTTTTCTATAATTTTCCAAAAGAATTTTGTGCTAAACATTTCTAGATTGAAACCCCCTAAAAACATTTCTCAAGTTTATCTAGCATTTTAGGTCTTTTGGGTTCGGGTTTTTCACTTCTTCTTTGATTCTTATTTCATTTGGTTCCTTTGTATAACCTTTTCTCTTCCTTGTTTTAGTATGGTTAAAAATGTTCACATATTTCTTCTTCCTTGCATTCTCGTTCACTTGGAGTCACACATTTCTTCTCCAATAGTACAAGAAGAGAGTTTTAAATGCTACAACATTCATGTTCACTAGATAAGAAGACTCAGTAAAATACTACAAGATTGTAGATAGCATTCCTAGGCAGAAATTGCTACAACATTTCTAGACGACATTTAGGGGAAAAGATAAAACAAATAAGGATATTTTGCTTCCAAGCTATCCAACCACACGTGAATGGAATGCCAAGATGTCCTTTTTAGGAACACATGCCAGCCTACCTACCTCTATTATGAATGGAATGATATAATAGGGTACAAATAGAATTTTAGGCACAAAACCCTAAAAATGCCCTTAATATAAATAGATAAAGATGCCCTATATTTTAGGGGATGATGATTTTTATGAGATAAGAGAGAAAAGGTGGGAAGCATCCACTCGTCATTCTTCTTTATTTCATCATGGTGGCCTCTATTGCTGGAGCTCGAATGGGATAAAACTTTATGACCTTTGAGATAAGCAACATCACTTGGGTGGTTCAAGGTAGTTCACAACTATTGGCTTGTGAGTTTTGTTCCTCCTTTAGTTTTTCTTTATTTTCTTCATCATTTATTGGATATAGGTTGTATTAAATGGATGATTATGGATCATAATAACCCTACCATGAACTAACTTAAGTTGGCTAGGGTTTATCTTGGATGAAACTATTTTGTGTTTTAATTAATGTTGCAACATTTCGAGTTTATATACATGCTTTGTTCACTATTTTAATACTATAGCTTAGACTTGTAAGAGTTTTTGAGAGTTAGCCCTTTTCTAAGTTTGGATGCCTAATGTTGAGAGATTTAGGTGAGATCAATGAGAGTAATGGGGCCGAGATAGGTAAAAAACCTCTAATCCGCCTTAGAGATAAGAAGAGGATTTCAACGACTAAAAGGAGTAGTACTTAGTTAATAGGATCTTGCTACAGCTCACACTAAGAGGTATTGTTGTAGCATTTTACTATCAGGTTCCTTACTAGAGATAACCTTGGAACACTTTTAGCAAACTCTGTCGAGCATCGTATTCATTGGAAAATGTTAAACATTCTTTGAGGATATGACCTATGATTCCAAGATAGACCCATCCCGTTTATCCTTTTTGAGAGTTTCACACGTGTGAGGTCATTTCGTTGTCTTATCTTTTCCTCCTATTTCTCAACTCAATTTTACCATAGCATACTTTACTTTATTGTTTGTCATGTCTTTTCAAACACATCATTCACATCACCTTGTCTATACCATTTTACATTTTATTATCTTTAGTTTAACTGCATTAACTTAACATAGAAATCCCTACAATTCCTGTGGAGATGATACTCACTCATTACTATATTACTTGTTCGATTGTGTATAATTGCACATATTTGTGTGCCCTAGCATATTACATCACACATGAAACAAGTTTATAACGCCATTATCGTAGAATAGTAATTGGTGATTTTATGTTCAGTTTTTGCACTATTTTAATTATTATTTTTGTATAGTTTTACTTTTTTTTTGTTTGCATTTTTTAGGTGCAGTGTTGTTTCTCGAGTCATAAATAACCATGTATGGAGTTTAAAGCCAAGTTGGGGATCCTACAGATCTAAATACTATAGCGAATTTCACAGATGGAGTTATAGCTCATCTACGTATTATTAGGAAACACTTAGCTCCCAATATTGATGATCTTAACCTTGGAATTATAACTCCAAAATATTTAGGTAGCCCACTTCAAGCTTAAGCCATTGATGTTCAACACGTTGGACTTGATTAGGCAATTAGGTGGTGGACGTCATGAGGATACAAGGCATCATATTCGTGATTTACTAGAGGTTTATGATGCATTTTGACAAAAAGGGTTCATGAGAATGTGTTGAAGCTGAAGTTATTATGATATTCCATGAGAGATCAAGCTAGGGCATGGTTTAGTAAAGTACCTTCAGGCTCGATAAATCATGGTCATACTTGTGCAAAACAAATTGATGTGGCATAATCAAAACACCAAGAACACCCAACTAAAGAATGATACTGCTTCCTTTCATCAAGCTAATGACGAGTCTATGTACGAGTATTGGGATAGATATGAGGAACTACTTTGGAAGTGCACGAACCATGGATTCCATGATTAGACGCAAGTAGTTATGTTCTACAATGGTGTCAATGCTCCCACTAGGATGATACTAGATGTTTCACCAAATGGAACTTTGTTGGACAAGTCACCTGATGAGGCATTTGATATTCTTGATAGGATTACAAAAAGTGACTAACAATTCTCTTATTTGAGGTTAGGAATAGTGAGGAGAGCTAATAACCCTGTAAAAAGGCTATATTTTGTGCCTTTTTACTTAGGCGGTTGTTTGTTTTAAAACCTATAGAGTGATTTTAGGTCATGTAGATTGCACTTGGAGATAAAGTCTTGTTGCGGAAAAAAATTATTGAAAACTGGTATTGCTGAGAGAAAAGTCTTTCTTTTGTGGTGCTGTGTAGGGGATGAAAGCTTTAGGAGAATACATGGTTGTTGTAGTATTCTGGAGATGGAACACTGAAAGATTTGTTACATCGAAAGATGGATAGCAGATCTGGAGTAGAAAAGACAACATAGAAAAAATATGTTTACCAAGCTACCCAGCTACACGTGACTCAACACCCATGTTGCAAATTTGGGACCACCTGCCACAATAACCACACGTTCACATGAGAATGATTCCACCTATGGTACAAAGGGAATTTTGGGCTCAAAACCCTAGAAATATTGCCCCTATAAATACCAAGGTACCTATATTTTTAGGAGAGCTTTTTTGAAGGTGACCCTAGAGAAAGGCGATTACATATTTCCATTTCCTTATTCCTTTTCATCCATTTTCCATGGTGTCCTCCATAGAAAATATTTGAAGGATGAGGTATCTAGACCTTGAGAGAGGCTAGCTTTCTAAGGAGGTACATGGCGGTGAAGATAAATCATAGTAGTAGCTCATTTGGGAGTTTTTTTTTCACTTTGTGCTTTACTTTTTATCTATTTGGGCTTGTACTAAACTTGAATGATTTTATGTTAATATATGGTTTTAATATTTGTATGTTTAAATGTATTTTTTCTCATTATTTTTATCTTTATGCACTGTACCATTGTAAGAACTTTTGAGAGATTGCCCTTTTCTAAATATAGATACCTAGTATCAAGAGAGATAGGTTAGATCTACGTGATCAAGGGAGCCAAATTAGGATGGGGAGGGTTTAACCTACCTTAGATATAAAGAGAGGGTTTCATTTGAATAAAAGGTATATGACTTTGTCGATAGGTTAATGTTGTAGTTCACGCTGAGAGGTATTACCGTAGCAGTAGTTTTTTCAGGTTCCTTACTTGAGAGAGTTTTGGATCATTTTTAGAAAAAAAATTCGGACAACATACTCATAGAATTAGAGGTAATCCTTAGCATAAAATATTATTGCCGTAGAAAATCCATACCTTTACCTCTAGAGAGCTTAACTGTGTGAGGTTTTATTTAATTTATTGCCTTTACACACTTTTACATTTTCAACAATTTTCACCACAATTCCACTCCACTCTATTCTTGCCATAGCATTCCATCACCATTTATACATACTATTTACCATAGCTACACTTTCATTTGTTTATATCATCGTAAATGTATATTTCGATTTAGTTCATGCCAACTTTTGTTTGCTATAAATTAGTTATAAAATACCTCTAATATCTATGGAGGTGATACTCACTCATTATTGTATTACTTGCATCGATTGTGTATACTTGCACAGATTTGTGTGCCATAGTACAATACATTTACACGTGATCAAGTTTTTGGCACCGTTGCTGGGGATTAACAACTAGTTATTTTTAAAGTTTTGATATAACAAGAGTTTTTGTTAGTTTTTGTTTTTAGTTTTACATATTTTTTTGTTTATTTCCTTTTCAGGTTTTACTATTACATGACCCGAAGGATAATCGAGGAATCACTTTATCTTCTAGTTCTAAAAATTGAGCATTTATTCTGTCAGAGATGACATGCTCAATGTGATAATAAAGTCATGACCAATGATCAAACCAAGGTATTCAGTGAGTTCAAGATCATGCACACCTAAATGTTGTAGCAATTAGGAATGAAGGACTTGCACCTCGACCGAGAGCTATTCTAGACCATTTAGCTCTTATTTTGGATGACTCAACCTAGGGATCGTAGTACCCAAGATCCAGGCATCCATTTTGAGCTTAAATCAGTCATGTTCAACATGCTAAATTCAATCGGCCAATTTGGTGGCATGCTTAACAAAGATACAAGGCAACATATTCGTGCTTTCTTAGAAGTTTGTAACTAGTTCAAGCAGCAAGGAGTGCATGAAAATGTACTAAAGCTAAAGTTGTTTCCATATTCTTTGTGCGACCAAGCAAGAGCTTGGCTTAGTGGAGTTATATTCGACTCGATGGAAACTTTGGCTGATATTCGTAAAACCTTTTTGCGACTGTATAATCTGCCGAACATGAACACTCAACATCAAAATGACATAGCAAGTTTACATCAAGCTGATGGCGAATTAATGTATGAGTATTGGGGATGATATAAGAGTTTGCTTTGCAAGTGTGCTAATCAGGGATTCCATGACTAGACTCAAGTCTTGATGTTCTATAATGAACTTAATGCACCCACACTCATGATGTTAGATGCTTTAGTAAATTGTACTTTGCTTGAAAAATCACCCAAAGAGGATTTCTATATCCTTGACAAGATAGCCTACAATGATTATTAATTTCTCTCTTCCGGACTTTGAACTGGAAGAAAGACACATGGGACATTCGAGTTAGATGCTAAGGATTTGAGTATCCGCCTAACTTTCTGCTATAACAAATCTGTTAAAAATTTTACAGCATTCCAATGAGGTGAAGGAAGCGTAGATGGCCAGCTCTACATGTTTCTTATGCCGAGGAAGTCATCATGAGAGTGAATGCCATAACAATCAAGAATCTATCAACTATGTTGCGTATTTTAATCGAAGTAATAACAACCCCTATTCTAACACCTATAACCAAAGATGACATCATCATCCTAACTTCTCATCGGGTAATCAAGGTGCAAACAACAATAATGCAGGTGTAATACCTTAAATTTTTGGTTAATAACCAAAATGTAAAATTTGAAAGTTTTGTTGCTAAAGTAGAAAATTCGGAAAAATTCAAGGACCTAAGTTTTAATTTTCCCAACAAGTTTTTTTATTCCATAAATGGATAGTTTACTTTTAAGAGTGGGGTTTTATTGAAATCAGATTCTTGATATGGAAATTGTGTTAAAAACTAGGAAGTGTTAAAGTTCAGTAAAAATTCGGTAAATCAGATCGAATAGAAATTTCAGGGAAATTTGATTGATGATAAATTAAACTTAGAAATATTATTTCCATATTTTAAAATGATGAAAAATAATACTGAGCATTAGATTTGATAATTTATTTCCATGTTTAATTTGGATCATTGGATGAAAAATGACAAGATTGAAATCTTTGGTAAAGGCATGGGAAAAATTGTACAGGACAACATATTTTGTCCGTCTTTGACTTTTGAAGATGATAAGGTTTATGAGGCTTTTTATTATGGTAAATATAAGTTTAATTAATGGCAAAATGGATATTTTTCTTCAAATGAATATTTTAATCATTTAAATTTAATATAAGGTAAATTAACATCAAATTCATTAGAAAATTCATGAAAACATAGCCATTTTCAGCCAACATTTTGTGCTCCCTATAAACAATATAAGAGGATTTTTATTTTTCATTTTTTAGCAAATTCCTTTAGATTTTGGATCATGTCGTGAAATAGAAATTTGTTATATTAGAAAAACACTATCATTTGATACCATTATTGTTTGCTAATTTGTTTTGTGATCAAAGATCCCAAAATCTAGGATTTATGTTCACATTAGGGTTTATGGAATTGATGAAGGATTTTGATGTTTTTTAGGTTGTAGAATTATTTCCAAGCATGATTGATGATTAAAATCAATTGTACATGGTTATATGAACCTATAAAATTTTGGCCAAACCCTAGCTTTAGGGGATAAATGTATTTTGATGAAATTAAGTTAGGGATTTGATTGTAGAACTTTTATAAGGTTGAAACGAATAAAAATCGAGTAAAATCAATGAAAACCCTAGTCTTGAACATTACAAAGCATTAGGCCTTGGCTATAGAGGATGAAAAAAATGATTTAGGGACCATTATGTAACTTTATGAAAGTTTGGTAACCTAAGCGGTAATTTTAGAAAAGTTGTGGGTTATTGTGTAATTTTTCAATAGCTGATGTACTATGCAGGAAATTAATGTTTGAGTGCTGAAATTGAATTTAGGATGTGAAATTAGATTATTTTAGAAAGCTTGTAAAAGTTGAGGTTGAATCACAAATATAGAAAGGTTGAGAGCTTAAAAGAAAATATTTTGTGAAGTTGGCATAAAAAGGAACTTGAGTGGTCAATTAGAAGTATTAAGATCAACTTTTATGTTGTGACATGGAAATTATATCGAATAAGCATAAAAAAAATTGTTAGGAATTTATTTTTCAAAGTATGCCTATGTTAGTAAGATTCTAACATTTGATTTGAATTTGTATATGTTTGGTAATTATGCTTATATAGATTGTGTGCTTGAAATCAAGATCAAGAAATATCAAAGCTAAGGAAAAACTTAAGGTTAGAGTGTGAAATCCGAAGGGAAGTTTGCAAGCTAAGGACACCAGGTGAGTGTAAATTTGATTTGTACTTATGTTATTGAACAAATATTGGCTTGCGATTAACCAGTGACGGAGTTACTATGGAAAGGAGTTACTCTTAAAATTTTATGTGAATTGTGATGCATGCATATATGTGCATTTGGTGAGCAAATAGAATTATTGAACAAGTTGAAAATGCAAATTGGATAAACCTGCTTAGAATTTATGTTCTGGATAGTATGTTTAGAACATCACCATAAATTCTAAAAATATGATTTTGAGGATGATTTTATACTGTTGTACTATTAAACCAGTCTAGTTTTGTTTAGAACAAACAAAAAATGATTTTGATGTGTATAGAAAAATATATGAATTTTTAACTAGTATAGGTCAGAAAATGGGGTAGCATATTCTGCTCAAAACATATTCTCTCGGTTAACTTTGAAAATTTACCATAAATTGTAAAGATTGAAATAGAAAGAGTTCCTTATATGGATAAATTAATATTTGAGTCTAGTTTCCATTAGTAAAACGGGATAATTTTAAAAGGTGTATATAAATACATAATAATATTTATTTAAAGGTAGTGCAAAATGTCAGTATATGAAATTATGACAAGTTTTGGATTTAACCAACTTGGAAGCATAGGATCAAGTTAAAGCTTAGTGAGGCTTATATTTTGGCTTGCATATAAAGTCTAAAAGTGAGTTCAATGCATGCAAAATAGTTTACGTGGATGTTTATACATCATTGGGTAGGACTTGTGATAAGTCTATCTTAATTATATTGTCATGATATTTATGGAATTTATCATATAATTTATATATTCTAAATATGTCAAAGGTGAATATAGAATGCATTGATCACTTTCCATTACACATGATGTTATCATGAATACATATGATGTTTATCATAAAGAAGAAAGGGGATCTCTCCTGGTTTCCACTTCCACTTGAATTTTATAAATTCAATATGGATGGGGCAGTTAGAGGTGATGGCTTACAGGGTGGAATTGGAGGATTGTTGAAAGATTCGAATGGCCCTACCTTGATCACTTTTTCTAAGGCTGTGGGACTAGGTCCTCCTTTGTTTTTTGAGTTGAAAGCTATTAAAGAAGGCATTGACTTGTTTATTGATTTGGAATGGGTGCTGAAGGGAAGACTAATTCTTGAGAGTGATTGTAAAACGATAGTGGATTGGATTTTGAGGCCTTTTGCCGCTCCTTCATTTTTAGTTCTTTGATTGGGGAAATTGGGAATTTAATTTCTACTAGGGACATTATGATTAGGCTAGTTCATAGGGCTTATAATTGGGAGGCAGACAAGTTAGCTAAGAAGGGGATAGGTTGATTGTCTTTAGTGTTATAGTGGTTATGTTTGATATTTTATTTCTGGTGTTTATTTGTAATCTATAGTCTTATGTAATCTTGGTTTATTAATCTATTGAGGTATTATTTTCCTCCTTCCGCTAGTTGCCTCTTCTCAAAGGCAACTATGAGGGAGGTTTTTAATGAGACCTCATATTCCTATAAAAAATGTTTATCATAAATGTTTTTTCGGGTATCAACTGTCCAAAGGTTAAATGGTATTGATATACTTTTCCATGGATTGACCAAATAAAAATAGACTATATGCCCAAGCATGTTATTGAGGGTCAGTGGTATTAAAGTCATGCCATAGATTCTAGTAACTGCATATTAGGTAGCACTAGAGTGTCTAGAAAAGGCACATAGTGCAGGCCTCAGAGTGTCTAGCGAATACACAAGGTACAAAACACTACGATGTATAAGGTAGGCACGACCCGACCTCAGCACTTTCATGCAATATTTGACTCATATACTAGGGTCCTCATATAGTTATACTTTGGGATATGGTTTATTGGTTAATAAATGGAAAAAATGAAATTAAACCTACGAGCTTGTGGAATGGATGGCAAGTATATTGATAAGAAATTTGATATCCGATTATATCATGATAATATATGGTAGCATGGTTGGAATATATGTAAAGTGATCATATTGCATTGAATATGGTTATTCATTTAAATTTATGTGTTTCATTGCTTTAAATATTCATATGATTTCCTCACTAAGTGTATACTTAGCGTGTTATGATTTTTACGCGTAGGAAAAAGAAGTAAAAGGAGTAAGGAAAAAAGCTTGGCATCAATCACCATGGAAATATTTACAGGTAATAATGATGGCATGCTGCTGTGTTCTAAAAGTTCTAGCTGGCATGTATACGAGAAAAAAATGTCTGCAATTTCTTAATATAGTTAGTATTAAATATAATTAATAGTTTGAATAAATATTATGATATTAAACTATGCTTAAAAATTAATTTGGGTTTAAATTAAACGTGTTAGACACTCTTATTTATTTTATGAAACATAACAAAACTATCTATCACTGCATGAAATTGGTAACCAAAAATATTATATTACAATTTTTCTCTGAATAATTATTTTATAATAATTGTTTATGTTATAAAATGGTGATGTTTGAATGAAACATAATTTTACTCAGTTTAATTAAAGAAATATTTTGAATTTATGTTATGACATTTGTAACCCATATCGGTTCGCGTATACGGATTATGGGTGTTACATTTATTGGTATTAGAGCTACAGGTTTAGCTGATTCTAAGACTAAATTGAGCTTGTTTTGAGTTAAAAAGTGTATACATGCCACGAGGATGTCGTTGCTACTGATTTGGTAATTATAAGGTTCGATTGTTGCCACTTCTTACTTGTAAAGGTGAATAAATATAGTGTATGAGAAAGATGTGTGTATTTGAGGTTTTGAAGAACATGATCGAGAAGGATGTTCAAAAATAAGATAATAGTGATAGTAATGATGTTAACCATTATTCTCCTGTTTAGTCTAACTAAGTTGATGCTTTGGTAGAATAGGAAGTGTCAATGTAAGTTTAAGGAAACCCCTCGTTCATGCATAAGTATAGTATGGATTAAATAATGAAATATTCTGATAGAATTGATCTTAAGTGTTATGTGTACGACAAACCCTTTAGATTTAAAGGCGATGATGAGTAATATTTGTGAACAACAACTGTTTAGTAAGGATTAAAAGTGCTGAATTTTAATGGACTTGATAGAATTACCTTTCGAAGGTAAATTTTTTGTTAAAAAATGGATTGGTTTCCCCTACCATGTTATGATGATTTTTTTTCTTAAATCGATTGATTTTAAAGAATTCGAAAAGTTTTGAAATATTAGTGGTAGGAAAAAAGAGAAAAAAGGTTCCCTATTGGGATTTTGACAATAACTACTATGAAGTTATTACTGTAAGGTTGTCAAGCCTTCTTAGTGGATGAGGTGGATACTTAAAGTTTCATAGTTAAGTTGGAAGAAATTCCAACTGTTTGAGGGTATCCAAATGTGTAGCTGTAAAAGTTACTTGCATTACATCTAGATTTAGATGTAGAAAGTAAACTAGAGATGCTTTATGGTATTGCATTTATTTCTATAGCCCGTATTGAATCGCTTCAACTGAGCTCAGAGAATAAAAGGCATGGTTAGTAGAATTGTTAAGAATGGGAATTAACAAGACTAAGTGTGTAATATGGGACGTACTAGTGTTATCGTGAAAAAGAAATAAGAGTTATTAAATTATGTATAGATTATCGTATGTTAAATAAGGTAACAAAGAATAACAAGTATCATCTTTTGAGGATTGATAATCTTTTGATCAGTCAAAAATAGTGCGTTGGTGTCTCCAAAGTTGGATCTTCCTATGACAATTTTCAAAATTCGATATGAACACTACGAGTTTGAGATAATGTCGTTTAGCTTAACGAATGTTCCAGTGACACTTATGGATTGGATAAACCAAGTATTTTAGTTATACTTGGATTAATTTGTGGTGGTGTTCATTGATGTTATTGTGATCTGTTGTAAGACTAGGCAAGAGCACGATGTCTATTTTTGTATAGCTCTTCCAACTATTCGGGAGAAAAAAATGCAAGCTAAGTTGACCAAGTGTAAATATTAGTTTTCTAAGGTTGTATTCTTTGGCTTGTAGACTCAATGAATTGGATAATAATATATATCAAGGAATCACGAGATATAGTTGAACGATAAATTCCAAAAATGTTTTTCGAATTTCAAAGTTTCTTGGGATGTTTTGGTTACCATCGAAGGTTCATAAAGAAATTTTCGATGATTATATTCCCTCTGACCAAGCTATTGAGGAAAAACTTGTTATTCAATTGGACTATTAAGTGCCAAGAAAACTTTGAGATGTTAAAAAGAATATTGATATAAGCTCAAAGGTTAGTATAATTATAATCTGGAAATGATTATGTGAATTATAGTAATGTGTCTCATAATGGTTTGGGATACGTGTTCGTACAAGGGGAAAAGTTTTGATTTATACTTCAAAGCAACTAGAGAATCATGAAAGAATTTATCTGATTCACGATCTCGAGTTGGCAATAGTTGTGTTTACTTTGTTGATATAACACCACTATCTATATGGTAAGTGACTCTATATCTATACGGATCTTAAAAATAAAAAGTATGTGTTGACTCAAAGGAGTGAAAAATAAAGGAAATGAATTGAATTCCTTAAAGAATGATGACGTGCTTATCAACTACAAATAGGAAAGGCTAATGTGGTGGTTGATACGATAAAGCCAAAAGACATTTCTATTATTAGAGTTTTGAATACGTGATTGTCTTTAAAGAAAGATGGTGTTTTGATTGTAGAATTAAAGGATCAAGAACCTATGTTGCTAGATAGAATAAAGGATCTTTAGAGAAAAGATGAAAATTGTCGTGCTTGTCAAAGATAGAACAACCATAGAAAGGAGAAAATAAAGATTTTAAGGTTAAGTCTGATGAATGTTTATATTATCAAAGAAAGAGTTTATAAATAGGTATGAAAAGAGCTATCATCGAGCTTGTTTCTAAATGGCTGACATGTAAGTGAGTTAAAGTAAAGCACCAAGTGACTTCTGAGTTATGGTAACTTATTTCTATTCCTTAGTGGGAATAGAAACGAGTAAAAATGGACCTTGTAATGGGAAATATCATTTAAGATAATCTTAAGATAGTTATTGATTGATAAAAGGCTTGAGCAAACTTGAAAATAAAAGAGATTGAATACCACGAAGGTGATAAAGAAGTATTTCTTAAATTATCACATTGAAAAAAAAATTACAGTTCTGACGTAGAGGGAAGTTGAGTCTGAGATTTATTGGACCTTATAATATTATAAAAAAGCATGATTATTGACTTATTAGCTAGAAATTCCTCCGTTAATGGACAAGATCTATAATGTTTCCATGTGTAGATGCTCAGGAAGTATCAATCAGATTCTTTTCATATTAGAATCTAATAAACCTAATAGGAAATAGAGATTTAACTAGATTTGACTTATGAAAAAGAACAAGTACTTATTAAAGTTCGACAGAGAAATCAAATGTTGAAAAAGTTAATTGAAAAAAGAAGAAGAAGAACTTTATATGAAAAAGCAATATCCTTATCTATTTACATCATGTGCATATTGAAAATTAGAGGATGAATTTTCTTAAGCGGGAAGAACTTTAATAACCTAAAAATTTGGTTAATGACCAAAATGTAAATTTTGAAAGTTTGGTGGCTAAAGTAGAAAATTGGAAAAAGTTCAAGGACCTAAGATGTAATTTTCCAAAAAAGAAATTATATTAAATAAATGGATAGTTTAGTCTTAAGAGTGGGGTTTTATTGAAATCATATTCTTGATTTGGAAATTTTGTTAAAACTAGAAAGTGTTAAAGTCCGGTAAAAATTCGGTAAATTGGATCGAATATAAATTTTAGAAAAATTTGAAGGATGATAAATTAAGCTTAGAAATATTATTTCCACATTTTAAAATGATGGCAAATAATATAGAGCATTGTATTTGAAAATTATGTAGGGACTGTAAATGATCTAGGAAGTATTCCACAAGCCTTAGAGAAAAATTACGGACCATTTTGTAACTTTATGAAAGTTGAGGGACCTAATCAATAATTTTGGAAAAGATTTGGGTTCTTTTGTATTTGTTCAATAGTTGATGTACTATGATGGAAATTAATGTTCAAGTGTTGAAATTGAATTTAGGATGTGAAATTAGATAATTTTGGAAAGCTTGTAAAAGTTGAGTTTTGAATCACAAATATGGTAAGATTGGGAAATTAAATGAAAATATATTGTGAAGCTGGGATAAAAAGGAACTTCAGTGGTCAATTATAAGTATTAAGGTTAACATTTATGTTGGGACATTGAAATTATATCGAATAAGCATCGGAAAAATTGTTAGGAATTTATTTTCCATAGTATGCCTATGTTATTTGATTTGTGATGCATACATATATTTTCATTTGGTGAGCTAATATAATTATTGAACAAGTTTAAAATGCAAATTGGTGAAACCTGCTTAGAATTTATGTTATGGATAGTAAGTTTATAAAATCACCATAAATTATAAAAAATGATTAGATCATGATTTTTATATCTTTGAACTATTATACCAGTTTAGTTTTGTTTAGAAGAAACGAAAACTGATTTCTTTGTGTATAGAAAAATATATGAATTTTTAATCGATGATAGATCATAAAACGGTGCAGCATATTATGCTCAAAACAAATTATGTCGGTCAAATTTGAAAATTTACCATTTATTGTAAAAATTGAACTAGAAGGATTTCCTTACATGGATAGATTCATATTTGAGTCTAGTTCCCATTGATACAAACAAATTAATTTTTAAAGGTATATATTAATACAAAATAATATTTCTTTCAATGTAGTGCAAACTGTCACGATATGAATTATGAAAAATTTTGGTTTTAACCAAATTGGAAGCAAAGGATCAAGTTAAAGATTAATGAGGCTTATATTTTGACTAGCATATAATGTCTCAAAGAGAGTGCAATGCATGCATAATATTATACATGGATTTTTATACATCATTGGGTAGGACCTGCGATAAGTCTACCTTAATTATATTCTCATGATATTTATGGCATTTATCATATAATTGATATATTCTAAATATGTCAAAGGTGAATATAGAATGCATTGATAACTTTTTATTACGTTATCATGAATACATATGATGTTTATCATAAATATTATTTCGGGTATGAACTGCCCAAAGGTTAAATGGTATTTATATACTTTTCCATGTATGGACCAAATAAAAATATACTATACACCCAAGTATGTTATTGTGGGTTAGTGGTATTAATGTCATTCCATAGAATCTAGTAGTTGCATATTAGGTGGCACTAGAGTGTCTAGAGAAGGCACATAGTGCATGCCTCAGAGTGTCTAGTGAAGACACACAGTACAAAACACTACGGTGTATAAGGTGGGCACTGCCTGACCTCAGCACTACGGTGCAATATTTAACTCCTATACAATGGTCCTTATAAAGTTAAATTTTCGGCTATTGTTTATTGGTTAATAAAGGGTAAAAATGCAACTAAGCTTACGAGTTTGAGGAATGGATGACAAGTTTATTGGTAAGAAACTTGATATCGTGTTATATCATGTTAATATATAGTAACATGGTTGGAATGCATGTAAAGTGATCATTTTGCATTGAATATGGTTATTCATTTAAATTTATGTGTTGCATTACTTTAAATATTCATATGATTGCCTTACTAAGTGTATAATTAGCGTGTGATGATTTTCACGCATTAAAAAAATGAGGAAAAAGAGTAAGAAGTGGAGCTTGGAATCAATCACCAAGGAAATATTTACAGGTAGCAATTATGTCATCCTACTTTGTTCTAGAAGTTCTAGCTGGCATATATACGAGTAAAAAAGTGTCAGCAATTTCTTAATATAGTTATTATTAAATATAATTAATAGTATGAATAAATATTATGATATTAAACTATGCTTAAAATATTAATTTGGGTTTTAAATTAAATGTGTTAGACACTCTTGTTTATTTTATGAAACAGAACATAACTGTCTATAATTGCTTGAAACTAGTTTTGAATTGGTAACCAAAAATATTATATTACAATTTTTCTATGAATAATTATTTTATAATAATTGTTCAAGTTATGAAACTGGTGATGTTTGAATGAAACAAAATTTTACTCAGTTAAATTAAAGAAATGTTTTAAATTTTTGATGTGACATTTATAACTTGTATTGGTTTGCATATACAGGTTATGGGTGTTACAGCAGGCAAGACGAACATGCCACAACAGAATATTATTGAACCTTTGGGTTTTCAGTAACAACATATACTTTGGCAGAATGTTAACAAGGGTTCAACTTCTATTGCAAAATCTAATTCTCTTGAAGATACTATTCAAGATTTTATGGCTTCAATGAAGGCTTTACTACATGAGTATTCATCGACTACTAAAAGCCAAGGCACACTGTTACAGAATTAAGCAACTTTGTTGCAGAGTCATAGATCATCTTTGAGAGCTTTGGAGAACAAAGTGGGCAAAATTGCTACAACATTACATGCTTGCCCACATGGTAGTGTCTCTAGTGATACTGAAGTCACTAAGCCTCACGGAAAGGAGCAATGCAGTACACTGACGCTAAGGAGTCGTACCCAACTTAATCAAGAAGGTATGTTTAGGGGAAATAAGCAAGAAGAATCATTCCCTAGCATTGTACAACAAGAACCTAAAGTGCAAGAAGAATTATATGTGGAGAAGCAAAATGATGAGGGTTCCACAAGTAAACCTGTTGATGTAGGACAAGCAAATGTCATAGAAAAAGTTGTTCCCCCGCCTACAATAGAAGAAGTCAGACACCCACCACCCTTCCCTTAAATACTAAAGAAGCATAGCGATGACTTCCAATTCAAGAAGTTTATTGACATCCTTGACCAACTGTACAACAATGTCCTACTCTTGGAGGTCATTGATTAGATGCCTAATTATGCAAAGTTTCTCAAGGAGATTGTCACAAAGAAGAGAAAGGTGGAATTGTTTGAAATTTTTGCGACAACAAAAGAATAATGTTCTACACTAAATAAACTTTCGTCAAAGCTCGATGAGGAACTCTAGGCTTATCGCACATCCTTTAAGACTCCTTTAGGAATCTTATCTTTCATGTTGGTGTATGGAAAGGCTTGCCATCTTCCTATTGAGCTAGAGCATAAGACCTACTGGCAATTAAGAAACTTAACATGGACATCAAACTGGCTGGTGAGAAAAGGTTACTAGAACTAAACGAAATGGAGGAATTTCGTTCCCATACTTATAAAAATGCTCCCTTGTACAAAGAGAAGACCAATGGAATGAAAAAAATATTCTTCCACAACAATTTTATGAAGACCAACAAGTCATTCTTTACAATTCTAGGTTAAAGTTTTTTCCTAGCGAACTGAAGTCCCAATGGTCTAGGCCTTTCTAAGTGCATTACGTGCATCCACATAGAGTGTGGACATTAAGAACCTAGTTGATGGATCAATTTTTAAGCTAAATCTCCAATGCGTCAAGGTGTATACTGGAAGCCCAATTTTACGAGATAAGATAACATTTATTCTACTTGACGTTACAGAGTTTGCACCACCCAATCCTTAAATATTTTCACTACAACATTTTATTTCGTAGTTTGTATATAAATAAGTGTTTTAACTTAACAATTTAATTTCTTTCCTTTTTAGTTTTATTTTAACTCTAGTTTATTTTCTAGTTCATCAATGACATGTGGCAGCATGGGGAGAGAGCTTAAAAGATGACAAAAAAGAAACCCTAATAGTTTTATGAACAAATCCCTTTTAATTATTACTTTTATTTTTATTTCTTTTTAACTTTTCAAACTAACCAATCACATTGTATCTTATTATTACCTTCATTTTATCTTTCTTACTTTTGCATTAACTTCCCCAAAACCACTTATTTATTTCTTTAAAACTAAACACCCGTTATCTCTTTCTTCTTTACCTTGCTTTTATTTCATTAAGTTTTCTCTCAACTTCTTCTTCTCCACCTGAATTATTTCATAACCACCGCATGAATTTGTTTTCTTTCATTTTATTATTTCTATCGTGAAAACCCCATTGTTGCCACAAAAAAGATTTCATTTTTTTCTCTTTTGTCACAGTTAAGATGGTCCGATGCAAGAATGCTTCCCATGAGGGATCTTCCTCTCAACCATCGTCATAGACCCCTGTCAAGAAGTTTAAATATGACTTTACCGATGAGAGATTTCAGTAAATCAAAGGTTGGTCAGTGTACTAGGAGTAAAGTTTTATTATGCTCGAGGAAGTTGAAGAACCTCTTGCCCCTAAAGTAATGTATGTCATAGTAAAACATCACTAGGAGGTATTTTCTAAGCATCCGGGTGCTTTCACCCCAGCCATAGTGAGGGAATTTTACACTAACCTCACCAAGCCTACAAAGCGTGGAATCTGGGTACAAAGGAAGAAAGTTCACTTCACATCGACCACAATCAAATTTATCTTCAAGCTAAAGAAAGTGCCCAAAAAACATGCACAATTTGTTGCTGAGGCAGATGCTTGAACCTACATTAGAGTCTTGGAGGATCTATTATTCCAAGGGACGTAGTAAAAGGGTGAAAATCCGAGCAAGTGGAGAGTGGAAAGGCGTTGTCTGCCTCAAGAAAATTTATGGAATCACTTCATTAAAACTCGATTAATGCCTATATCACACCATAAAATTGTATTGCTACAGCAAATGTTTCTCTTGCATTTTATTACTTTTGGGCATTCAATCAATGTCGGTGAGGTAATTCTCCAACAAGTTTATTATTGCCTTAAGCAGAAAAATGGACTTTGATCATTCAAAACTGGATCACTGCCATTTGAAAAAAGAAGAAGGTGGTCGAGGAGATTTTCAAAGAAAGCATCCCAACGAAGGATGCGATAACTAAGAAATTGATTCCCGAGCTGATAAGATTCGATGAGGATGGTCCCAAGGAGATCCTCAAAAGTGATGCAAAAACTATTACCCCGACAAGAATGGCGACCATAGTCACCTCCTCGTGAGAAACTAAGGGGCAAGTGGAAAAGATGGAAACAAATATGCATATATTCTTCAGCTATGTGAGGCAAATGAATGTGGTTATATCCTTCTTTTTTAAGGAGTGTTGCCTTTAAACAACGAAAACTTCCCTTATTTTCCTAAAAATAGTTGAGAAGAGAAAAATGTTGTTAAAGCATTTACTCACCAAGCCCCGTAGGCCGCAGCCCACCAGATCAGATAGACAGACGACTGCCCAACCCGTTGAAGTAGAGCAATTCGATGAGGATGGCTACTCCAATGTAACCGAGCCCATGGAGCCCTATGATATTGAGTCATTCGATACCCATCCATCGTCTGATACTAAGGATGATGAGATTCTTTTGCCAGGACAAAAAAGTGTTGTCCGTCATAAGGAAGCCGAAAAGATTGATGAGCAAGAAGTGTCTAACTCTACTACTGTTATTGAAGAGAACCTACCCTATCATGTTTAACCAAAACCTTTAGAATCGTGCCTGCCCAAACATCGCTTAAAGAGGTCAATTGGGCATGCAGTTGAAGTATCTGTTGTAGCATCTGAGGCCACTACCCTGACCAAGACCACCTAGCAGACCGAGCTGAAAGAATTCACCCCAAAGAGAAGACGGACCAGGCGTTCTCGGGAGAAAACACCACCACAATGAAGTACTTCTCATAGATTTTGCTTTCATGTAGTGTTGTTTAGTTAACTTAGTATTTATGCATTGAGGACAATGCAACCTTCAAGTTTGGGGAGGTATTGTGCATAGTTAAGCATTTGCATCAATAATATTAGTAGAATTATGTTATGCTATTTAGTTAGGTTAAGTTAGTTTTTGTTGAAATAATTTATGGATGCTCAATGATGATAATTTTTTTCATAATTGTGAATTGAATGTAATGTAACACCCTTAACATGTATACTTGTACTATTACAAGTCAAAGATGCCACATCAAATATTCAAAATGTTCTTAATATAAATGGGTAAAATTTTGTTTCTTTCATAAGTTTCCAATTTTACCATGTATTATAAAATAATTTATCACATAAAACCGAAATATAACATTTCGACTTATAATTTAAATTCAGTCTCAGACAATAATAGGTAGTTTTGCTCTGTTTCATAAAATAAATAAACCTGTCTCATTTTAAAATCCCATTTAAATTATTATTCAAAACATAGTTTAACATCAAAATATTTGTTCATACTAAATTGTATTTGATACTAACTATATTAATGATTTGCAGTCATTTCTTATTCGTACACGTGCCAGCTATAAATTTAAAACAATTAGTAGGATGTCATTATTTTTACCTATAAATAATCCTTGGTGATTGATGCCAAACTGATCTCCTTACTTTGTTCTCTTTAATTCACCTACGCGTAAAAATCATCACACTCCAAGTATAGAATTATTGAGGCAATTATAAAATACTCAGGGCAATGCAACACATAAATGTAAATGAGTAACAATATTTAATGCATTATGATAACTTTACCTACAATTTCCTTATGCTACTAATATTAACATGATATGATACACATATAAAATTGCTTACCAATATACTTTCCATTTATTCTATAAGCTCATGAGCTTATTCACCTGTTTATCATTTATTAACAAATAAAATATAGCCAAAATTGAACCTTGAGGACCCTGTGTATGCGTGTCAGACCAAAGTGCTTACGCACAAGGTTGCGTACACCATTTGCACTGAAGTTCTTACGTATAACGTTGAGTTCACCATTTGCATAGAAATGTTTACGCGTAAGGTTGCATTCACCATTTGGACCGAAGTGCTTGCGCACAAGCTTGCATCCACGATTTGCACCAAAGTGCTTCCGCATAAGGTTGTGTCCACCATTTGCACTAAAGTGCTTATTTAATATGCAGCTGCTGCTAAATTCTATGGCAAGCCAAGTACAACATGTCCTTCAATGACTTACTTGGGCATATAGTTTATTTTTATTCCATCCATTTTAATATATATTAATATAATTTAACAATTAGTAGTTCATACCCGAAATAACTTTCGCCACATCATATATATTCATGATAAACATCGTATATAATTACTAGTGATCAATGCATTTTATATTCAACTTTTGATACATTTAGAATATGTCAAATATATGATAAATGACATAAATATTGTGTCAATATAAACAAGGTAGACTTATTCAAGTATTATTCGATAATGTATAAAACATCCATGTATAATGTTATGCATGCATTTCACTCCCTTTTGAAACTTTATATAAGTCAAAAAATATGTGTCACTAAGGTTTAACTAGATCCTTTGCTTTCGATTTGGTTTGATCCCAAAATTTATCACAGTTTCATACTCTAGCATTTTGCGCTACCTTCAAAAAAATATTATTCTATATTAATTTAATCACTCAAAATGTATTCCGTTTATAACAATGCAAACTAGACTCGAAAATGATTCTAACCATATAAGGATCTTTTTCTATTTCAATTTGTACAATTTATAGTAATTTTTCAAAAGTTGTCTTACATAAGCTGTTTTGAGCATAATCTGTTGCCCTATTTTCCAACATATCCTCGATTAAAAATTCATATCTTTTTGTATACACCTCAAAATCAGTATTTGTTTATTTAAAAAAAATATATTGATATAAAATACTAAATGGTATAAAAATCATCCTCTAATCATTTATTTAGAATTTATGATGATTTTCTAAACTTACTGTTTAGATCACAACTCTGGGAAGATTTCACCATTTTGCATTTTCAGCTTATTCACTAATTTATTAGCTCACCAAATGCACATATATTCATAAATCACAAAGACACACAACATTAGAAGTCACTTCATACCATAGAAACTCTGTTATTGTCTTATTCCAAGCCAATGTTTGTTCGATAGAATAAATACAAATTAAATATGCAATCACCTGTTGTCCTTAGCTTGTAAACCTTCCTTAGAAATTCATATTTCATCCTTAGATTTAATAATGTTTTCTATTGATTTCAAGAACACAATCTAAATTATCATCATTACAAAACATGCACAAATTTAAACCACATGTTAGAATCCTACTAACATAGACACACATTAGAAAATAAATTTCTAAAAATATTCTGATGCTCTTTCGATACAAATTGCATGTCACAACATAAAATTTCCCAAAATTTCTATTCGATCCGATTTACCACATTTTTATAGAACTTTAACACTTTGTAACTTTTAACATAATTTCTGGATCAGTAATATGATTCATGCCAAAACATCATTCTTGGGGTGACCTATTAATTTAATAGGCCAATATACTAAAATTCAAAAATTATACATTGGTCCTTAATTTTTTAAAATTAATTTTTTGGTCTATAATTTTTTAAGAACTTTATACTTTAGCCACTAAACTTTCAAAATTTACATTTTGGTAACTAACAAAAATTTTGAGGTATTATAGTACATGACTGTTAAGGTTGATAGGACCAACATTAGAGTTTGATTCTTTGTGAACCTATGATACACGATGGTATGCTTTCTACGCTAAAGGGACTTAGATTTTTTTATGAAATAACCTTTTCCTGCTGCAACATAACTTTCTAAATAATAGACTTATTGGATATATGCTTAAATTAAACTCCCGTATGTTTATCAATTTTTTGCAAATAAATGCTTCGACATAACTGTAAAGGGACACACCTCTTTGCTATAGCAGTTCCTGGATATCGTACTTCAATAAATTGCAATTGTAGCATACGAGTGAATAAAAGTAGTCACAGAATGAGTCTACCTAAATTCTTGGTGTAGCAGTGCCTGGATACGGTGTGTTAGTAAATGGTAGCTATAGAAATAATGAATGGTAGTTGTGATAGGCTTTTCCTCGTAGTAGTATGTTAAAAAAATTGTTAAGTTAATGCTAATAGGAATAATTGTGTTCTTAAATTGGTAAAGAAATGCTAAAGCAAAATAATGAATTTTCTTAGACATTTTATAAGCTCGTTAAGCATAGACTGGATACAATCACATGCACAATTCAAAGGATCCTGCTTTAGGAAAATCTCTTGATGTCCTGGCTTATCTAGCATGTTGAAGCCAATTATTTTTGAGGATTGAAATTTTATCTCAACACTACTGCCTTGATTAAACTTTTATCATAGCAATATTTTTTTCTAATTATTATCCATTGCTTAAGGACAAGCAATAGCTTAATTGTGAGGTGTGGTAACCCCATAAAAATGTTATATTTTGTTCCTTTTTTACTTAGGTCATTATTTGTTTTGAAGCCCATATCATAGTATTTAGAGTGTTTTTAGGTCATGTATATTGCATTTGGTGGTAAAGTCTTGATGTGACATAAAGTTATTGCAAACTAGTTCTGCTAAGGGAAAAGTCTTGCTTTTGTGGTGTTGTACAAGCGATGAAAGCTTTAGGAAAATACGTGGTTGTTGGAGCTTTCTGGAGATAAAATGTTGAAATATTTTTTATAGCAAAAATTGGATAGAATATCTCGAGTAGAAAAGACAAATAACAAAAATATATTTGCCAAGTTGTCCAGCCACAAGTGACTCACCACCCCTTCTACAAAATTTGGGACCACCTACCACAATAACTGCCTATTCACTTGATAATGACGCCACCTATGGTACAAAGGTAATTTTGGGCCCAAAACCTTAAAAATATTTCCTCTATAGATACCAAGGTACCATATATTTTTAGGATAGCTTTTTGGGATATGACATGTGAGAGAGATGACTGCACATTTCCATTTCCTTTTTCTTTTTTCATCCAATTTTCGTGGTGTCCTCCATATCCGAGCTTCAAATGAGGTAACATCTAGAACTCCAGAAAGGCTATCTTGCAAAGGCGGTGCATGACAATGAAGCTAAGTCACCGCACCAGCTCATTTAGGAGTTTTTCTTCTCCTTGTGTTTTACTTTCTATCTATTTGGGCTCTACTACCATTCATTTTCATATAGAGAGTACTTTGGAGGAGCAAGGAATGTTGCAATTTGAGTTCTATCGTCATACACTCATTGAAGGTACCCAAGATTTGTATAAATCATGTGATAGAGCCAAACGACAAAGAAAATATATGGAAGAAACAAGTAAAATATTCTGAAGGTGGAACTGTTATATGTATGGGGCATTTTGGTCTACACTGGTGCTCTAATCGAACAAGACAAAACGACCATATTAATTCAGGATGTTTTGGAGTTTGCATTCCCTCAACCCATTTTAATTTCTTCTATAGCAATTTTTATTTTCTTTTGTGTGTTTCTTTGTTTGTTTTTATTTACTTTATTTATTTATTGTTTAATTTTAATATTAGTTTTTTTAGTAGAACATATTTTCAATCATGTTTGTCAAGGACAAAGCCCTCATGGATGATGGACAAACTTAGGAAGATGACTCGTTTGTTGTTGGTACAAACGATGAGATTGCTTATGATATTCCTTATCATGGACAAATGCCACAGTAAATTGTAACACCTCTGACCAAGTGTCGCTTGAAAAGGATAGTCGATCATAATTAAAATTCTCCACTTGAGTAGTTTGAAGAAGACACGCTACCACTCACTACCATAGAACCATAACAACCCATTACTAAGCCAATGAAGCAGGGAGTCAAGTATGTGGCAAGCAAAACAACCCCACCAAAGGTATCTTGCATTGCATTTCATCTAGGTGAATAGGGCTAAAGGAGAAATGGTGATTTTCCATAGCATATTTCATGAGAAGACTCACTGAAATGCTACAACATTCAAGATAGCATTCTTGGGATAAAATTGCTACAACATTTATGGATTACATCACCGGTTTGAAAATATTTTTTTGTCAAACTATCCAACCACATGTGAATGCCTTGCCAAGCTGTCATTTTTGGGACCACGTGCCAACCTACCCCACCCCTCATGTGAATGGTGAAACACCCATAACCCGTAAACGTGGACTATTACGAGTCAACGATGTCACACTAACTATTCAAAACTTTTCTTAATCCAAATGGGTAAATTTTACTTCCTTCACCAGTTCCAAATTTTAACATTTATTATAAAATAATTAATCAGAGAAAATCAAATTATAACATTTCAACTTCTATTTCAAATCTGGCTTCTGACAGTAACTGTGTAACACCCTAGACCCGTTATGGGCCTAAAATATCACATTCGGCTACCGAGGCAACCCCTAGTTTTTAAAACTAATCATTTCCTTTCCAACCTACTGAATGGTATCATAATTAAAAACATAAATGACTGGTATAAAATATTTTATAACCTGGAGTTTCGTGACACATAATTTAAAATCAAAATAATACAAACTTTGAGTAAACTAAATACATAACTAGGGTATTATGAATACATATGCCCACTAAGCTATGGTACAATACTCTGGAGTAGATTTTGGAAGTCCTTCTGTGACGGTTCTCCATGAACTGCTTAAACTACTAACCTACTAATGAAAAACATCCAAATGCTGAGTTTACAAAGCTCAATTGTATAATCGTTGGTCTAGAGTAGCATAAGAATTCATAAACTCGAGCATGCTAAAGATCTAATACTAAATTGTAGGCATATGCATGATATAGAACAAGTGCTACCTACTTAAAGCTTAGATATTATATCTCTGAAGTATGGGTCTCTAACCCTAATATATGTATTTGTTATACATTATTGAAACCTATATTTATTATATTGTGCATTACCTTAATGTTATATTTACTTGCATTGTGTGAATGCAAGACTATTTCTTGTATGCATTATTTGAATACAATACTAGTTCTGCTATTAATTATCTAAATACAAATAATGAATCTGATATGACTCATACACTAGCTCGGGTAGGCATCATGGTACGACTAAGGGATCCTGTATCTCAGAGCTAACACACCCTGTAGAGTATAAGATATTAATATATGATACACAATAACAAACAATAATTGGTGGCTAGCGTTATGTTATGGCTGAGGGATTCTACATCTCGGAGCTCATGCACCTCTCTAGCATTGTCAATGCACAATCAAATACACCTAGATGATATCTAAATTCTGTATCGAAAACGTACACCCACCGACTTACTCCGTCGAGTATTGGGGAATCTTGTGCCTAATCAGCAAAGATGTGTCCTATCACTAACTTAGATTCATTGACTGACTAATAAGACAATCGCCCCATTACTAGAGTAACATAGGTGTCCTGGTTGTTTCTTGAGTGTCACACAAAGGTTAGTTTTATGTCATCATAGTTGTTACTATTTCTAGATATTACTTTACTGTTCTGATTGTTACTATTATAGTTCTGGCTATTACTGTTACTATTTCTATTTCTAGTTGTTATGAGTTATTACTTATTATCTATACTAATATAAATGTTTACTAATTAAGGATATTTTAGTTAGTTTCTGACTTTTGGGAAGTCTCTATGCATTTTGAGACTTCAAAATGATTTTCGTGTTTACTGTTTGCTGAATACGGTTCTAGTTAACTCGGTATCTGATTCATGTTCATTTCTGGGTAACAATGATCAATTCACTAATCATACACTTTCCCTCAGTTCGCCTCAAATTAAAGGAACAATTATGCATCCAACACTCTCAGTCGTTCTTACGGTATATGACACTAATGTATCATAATCTATTTTCTTAGTCGTACCTCACAACGGTATACCCTCTACAATAGTCCTCCATCCATATCTGCCTGTTATGTTCTTACTGGGGATCCTTGGACGGTTTATACCTACTATGGTTAAACTAGTTGTAACCCACTCCTATGATTGTCTCTGGGAGTCTTGGGCCATTTATGTCCCTTATGGACTAAACTTTATCCTTACATACCATCCCAAGCTCTTAAGGACCATAATTGGGTTGAATCTGATCATTGGAGGTAAGTAGTATTGATACTCTAGATGTAGTATTGATACTCCTATGAGTATCAATACAAAAAATGTATTATGCTACAAATTTAGGTCCTCAGTATCGATACTACTACCCTAAGTATCGATATTGTAGAAACAATATCGATAATCACCTCGCACTATCGATACTCCCCATTTGAAATCCGTAATTTTAGCTCCAATTTAACCAGTATCGATACTTGAACTCTGAAATTGGTATTTTAGGCTCTAGATTCACCTAAAAATCACCCTAAACATCTTGGGTTAGTTTCTAACTTGTTATGAAGAATAATTTTTTTAGGGTCTTAAGGTGTCTTTAAAACACATTTTTAACACCTAAAACATGATTTAATTGAGAAATAAAAAATGAACACTAAAATGCTAAAATCACCGAATCATATCAAATATTTGAAATTTATGGAAGCTTAATACTTCAAAGAATTAGAAATATACTACATTGCTGATTAATCTTGAAGTTGAGCTTCTTTATATATGAATCATCCCTCACCACGACTTGGATGATAAAACCCTCTTTTATTGCAAGAATAAAGCCCATGGGGGTTTATTAAGCATGAATTTTAGATAATAAAGAGCTCAAAATATTACCTTTACTATGGCTTGGAGAGGGAGAAGATGGAAGAGAGAAAGAGGAGAAAATGAAGAGAAAGATGAAAGGATATTAAAGCCTATTCTTTTAAATATGGGATAAATACTCTGTTGGTCCTCTTCCATATTTCTACTATACAAAAATCCCCTCTTTATGGCTAATTGGGCTAAAAAACCAACCCAATTAATCCCAACTACTTGAGTTATAAACTCTACGAGGTCTACTTACAACTCGGGTAAACTTAAAACTACTAGCCTCGAATTTTGGGTGTTACAAATCGAAAGTTCTAATCTTTTTCATATAATAAATAAAACAACTTAAAAATGTTTGATTTAAAAATCCAATTAATTAATATCCAAAACATAGTTTAATATCATAATATTTATTCTTAATATTATATATATTTACTACTAACCATACTTGTAGTTTGCAAACACTTCTTACTCGTATACATGCCAGCTAGATATTTATAACACGTTAGGAAGCCATTATTGATACTTGAAAGTACTCCTTGTTGATTGATACCAAGCTCAACTTCTTACCAATATACTTGCCATTTATTCCATAATCTCATAAGCTTATTCACTTGTTTTCATTTATTAACCAATAAACCATACCACAATTTAAACCTTACAGACCTTGGGTATACAAGTAGCACCAAAGTGGTTACACATAAGGTTGTGCCCACCATATGCACTGAAGTACTTAACCGGTATGTAGCTCTTACTAGACTCTATGGCATGCCAACTATATCCTATCCCTCAATGACTTACTTGGGCATATAGCACATTTTTTTTTTCAATCCATGGTGAAGTATATTAAAATAATTTAACATTGGGCAGATCATACCCGAAATGACATTCGTATTAAACATCATATATAATAACAAGTGATAAATGCATTTTATACTGAACCTTTAACACATTTATAATATGTCAAATATATGATAAATGACATAAATATCATGTCAATATAAACAAGGTGTACTTATCGCAAGTCATACCCCATGATGTATGAAACATCCATGTATAATATTATACATGGATTGTACTCACTTTGACGTCATATACAAGTCAAAATATAAGCCTCACTAAGCTTGAACTTAATCCTTTCCTTTTGATCTGGTTCGATCCCAATTTTTATCAATAGTTCATATTCAGGAAGTTTGCACTCATGATGTATGAAACATCCATGTATAATATTATACATGAATTTCACTCACTTTGACATCATATACAAGTCAAAATATAAGCCTCACTAAGCTTTAACTTAATCCTTTCCTTTTGATTTGGTTCGATCCCAATTTTTATCAGTATTTCATATTCAGGAAGTTTGCACTACCTTCAAAGAAATATTATTTTCTATTTATCTACATACTTAAAAATTATTCTATTTATACCAATGGAAACTAGACTCGAATAAAAATCTAACCATATGAGAAACTTCTTCTAGTCCAATTTTTACAATTTATATTGAATTTTCAAAGTTGACAAACAAAAGTTGTTTTAAGGAGAATTTGATTCCCTATTTTCTAACCTACCATTGATTAACAATTTATATCTTTTTGTATACACTTCAAAATCAATATCCGTTTCATTTAAACAAAACTAGACTGATATACAAATCCAATGATATAAGATTCATCCTGTAATAGTTTTTTTTTAGAATTTATGGTGATTTTCATAACTACTATTAAGAACATAAATACTAGGTAGATTTCACCTATTTGCATTTTTTATCTTATTCCCTAATTTTATTACCTCACCCAATGTACATATATGCATGAATCACAAAGTCACACAACATTTGGAGTCACTTGTTACCATAGTAACTCCATCATTGGCTCATCGCAAGCCAATGTTTATTCGATAACATAAGTACAAATTAAAATTTGCACTCACCTTGAAAACTTCCCTTAGAATTTCACATTCCATCCTTAAGATTATCCTTAGATTTATTAATGTTTGATATTGATTTCAAGAACACAATATAAATGAGTATCATTTCAAAACATATGTAATTCAAACCACATGTTAGAATCTTACTAACAAAGGTACACATTAGGAAATAAATTTCCTAAAAATCTTCTGATTCTCATTCGATACAATTTTCATGTCACAACATAATTGTTGACCTTAAAACTTCTAATAGACCATTCAAGTTCCTTTTAATCCATATTTCACATGTTGTTTTCACTTGAGTTCCCAACATTCCCATATTAGTGATTTTATCCTCAACTTTTACCAACTTTCCAAGATGGCCCAATTTCATATTCTAACGTCAATTCAAACACTCTAACATTAATTTACAGCATAGTACATCAATAATTGAACAATTAACCTTAACCCTATAACTTGTCATAATTATTGAATAGGTCCCTTAAATTTTGAAAAGTTACAAATTGGTAAAAATATTTCTAAAACTTGTGGAACCTTCCAAACATCATTTCTAAGCCATGGGAGCTTTCCACATTTATTCCCAATTTATTTATTCTAGGTTGAACCATATATGGATTTAAATACCATGGTTTTCACTTAATTCAATCATAAAAATATCCTCTATTCATCATTTCAAATCCTCTTCAACAAAACCCCTAACATAATTTTATCAAGTCACAACGTTCTCCAAAATATAGGGTTAGGCCAAAACTTATACAAACATTTATATGTGATTTTAATCATCAAGAAAACATGGAAATGATTTTACAACATAAATAATCTCAAAATCTATCATCATTTCTTAAAACCTTAAAATGAACATAAACCCTAGAATTTGGGATATTTGAAGTAAAGAAAAACTAGCATGTGATAATGATACCAAAAGATAAAGCTCATCAAATAGAACAATTTTCTACTTCACGTCTTAATCCAAAAATAGTATGAAGTTTCTTGAAAATAAAAATAAAAATTTCCATACCTAGGGTTTGGGATACACGCCCATGGGAGCTGAATATGATTTGGTCTCATGAAATTTCTCCTTAATTTCATGTTAATTTATCATGTATTTAATCTTAAATGAATTTAAAATTCATTTACTGAGAGTTGAAAATTTTGCCAATAAAGAAACTTGATAATTATATCCATACCAAGCCACATAACCCTTATCATCTTTATATAGTCAAATATGAAAAAATTAATTCATCCTTTACAACTTTCCCCATGCACATTACTAAAATTTCAATATTGCCATTTTTCATCCAATGGTCCAAAATGAACATGGAAATAAATTCTCAAATCCAATGATCAATATTATTTTCCATCATTTTAAAATATGAAAATAATATTTCTAAGTTTAATTTAATAACCTTCAATTTTCCAGGAATTTCTATTTGATTCGTTTTACTAAATTTTTACCAAACGTTAACATTTTTTAGCTTTTAACACAAATTTCGGATCCAAAGTTTGATTCCCATAAAAACATTCCTTGGATTGAACTATTCATTTATGAGGCCAAAATACATAACTTTTTGAAATTACACTTTTGGCCTATAAACATTTGAAAACTATCATTTTGATCCTTAAACTTTTCTAAACTTTATACTTTAGCCATTAAACTTTTAAATTTTACATTTTGGTCACTAACCAAAATTTTATGGTATTACAATTCTTCCCCTTAAGAAAATTCATTCTTGAATTTTCAATACGCACATGATGCAAATAGATGATGATACTGCTTTTTTCATATTTTGCTATTTTCTCACAATTAACTTTTTTAACCTTTTATTTCTCTAACGAAGTTTAATAAGTATTGATTTCATAAGTTAAATTATAACTATATCTTGATATCCTCCTGTATGATAACATGAGGAGGATTTGATCCAAACTTTACTAGAATATCTCTTTTCTTTTTAAACCCGAATATGACATTTGTTGTTCGAAAACTATTTTAATATTATCTTAAATAATCTTTTCCTTTTACAAAGTCTATTGTAACTCGTTTCTATTCCCACTCAAGGATGGAAATCGACTACACTAATCCAGAAGGCACTTGATGCTCTACTTTAACTTGTTGACATATTACGCATTTTTAAACAAACTAAATGATAGTTCTTTTCATTACTGCCACTAGTATCAACTCTTTTTCCTTTCCATCATATTTAACTTCAGGGCCTTTGGTTTCAACTTTTTCCACTTGTTCTATCTTTGACAAGCAAAACAATTTTAATCTTTTCTTTCACGATCATTTATTCAATCTAGCAAAATAGGCTTTAACTTTAATTCTTCAATCAGAGCACAATATTTCCTTAAAGACACTCACATATTCAAAATTCTCAAAACATAAATGTCTTTCGGCTTTATCTATCAATCGCCACGCCTTTCTTGATTGCAATCGATAAGCACATCATTATTCTTTAAGGAATTCAATCATTTTCCTTTATTTTCACTCATTCAAGATAATCCATATTTTTGACTTTTTAGATTCGTATATATATAGTGTCACCGACTTTATAGATAATGGCGTTATATCTATGAAGTAAACACAACTATTGCGAACTCAAGATCATGAGTAAGATAATATCTTTCATGATTCTTCAGTTGCTTTGAAGCATAATCCCTAACTTTTCATCTGTGAAGAGCACGCACCCCAAACAATTATGAGATGCATGATTATTTATCACGAAATATTTTTTATATTCTAATTACACTGACTTTGGAGTTTATGTCAATGTTCTTTTTAACATCTTGAAGTTTTCTTCACACTTATCAGTACAATGAATAACGTTTATTTTCTTAGTAGCTTGGTTAGATGGAAAACAATAATCGAAAAGTTCTTCATGAACCCTTGATAGAAACCAGTAAGTCCCAAAAACTTTAAATTTGAAAAATATTCTATAGACTTTATCATTTGACCATGAGTCGTGCATCCTTAAGATATATTCTTATCCACTTAGTTGAGATAACATGGCTAATGAATATAACCTTAGACAACAAGCATGTATAATTTGTAAACTTAGCATAGAACTTTTCTTCCGAAAAGTTGGAAGATTTATACAAGGATATGCATCATGTTCTTTTTTGGTCTTACAATAGATCAAAATATCCTAAATGATAACTACCGCCAATTAATCCAATTATAACTGGAATACTCAATTTATCAAATTCATAAATGTTGTATGAACATTCGTTAAACCAAACAACATTGCCACAAACTCGTAGTGTCCATACTGAATTCAAAAAATTATCTTGGGAAGATATTTTTCTTATCTTTAACTGATAACATATAGATATGAGATCGGTCTTAGAAAACACTAATGCATTTTTTAACTGATCAAAAGATCATCAATCCTCCTAAGAGGATACTTGTTCTCCTTTATTAACTTATTTAACTAATGATAATCCATGCATAAATGAATATACCCATCTTTCTTTTTCATAATAACACTGGTTCATCTTATATTACACTATTTGTCCTATACATTCCCGATTTTAAAAATTCTTAACTATGCCTTTAATTCTCTGAGCTTATTCGAAGCCATTCGATACAGTGCTATAGAAATAAATGTAATACTAGGTAATATCTCTATTTTAATTTCTAATCTCAATCTAGAGGTAACCCATGTAACTATCCCTGAAAAACATATCGATACTCTCAGACAGTTGGCATTTTGGTCCAACTTAGCTATGATAGTTTGATTATCCACCACATTTACTAAGAATGATTAACAGCCTTCAATAAATTCATAACAAATACTAAAAAAATTACATTAGGAAATGAATTTAATCTATTTCCCTACCACTAATTTCTCGAAACTTTTGAATTATTTAAAGTCAATCACTATAAGCAATAATTTACTTTGACATGGTAGGGGTAACCAATATGTTTTAAAAATTATATTCGAAAGGTAATTCTATCGAGTCTGTTAAAACTCAACACTTTGAATCCTTACCAGATAGTTATTGTCTACAAGAACGAGTCACCCTCGCAGTCTAGCCTAAAAGGTTAGTCGCACACATATCACATTGGATTAATTCTATCAGAATGTCCCAGTCTTTAATCCATACTATACTTTTTTATGAACGAGGGTTTCCTTAAACTTACATTGGCACTTCATATTGTGTTGATGCATCATAAATATTAGATTAAACATGATAATTTAGTTAACTCCATTACTATCACAATTGGCTTATTTTTAAACCTCCTACTCAGTCACTTACTTTTAAACCCTCAATTACACACATCTTATACATACACCACAGTTATTCACATTTTTTAGTAAGGAGTGGCATCAATCGAACCTTACAATCACCAAATCAATAACAATGACACCCTAATGGAATTCATACACTTTTAGACTCAAAACAAGATCAGTTTAGTCTAAGAATCAACTACACCTACAACTATGATACTAATAAATGAAACACCCATAAAAGTTTACTATTACGAGTTAAAGATGTCACATTAACTATTCAAAATGTTTCTTAATCCAAATGGGTAAAATTTTGTTTCTCTCACCAGTTCCAGATTTTAACATTTATTATATAATAATTAATCAGAGAAAATCAAATTATAATTTTTTGAATTCTATTTCAAATCCGGTTTCTGATAGTAACCAACATTTCTAGTCTTTCGTATATAATAAATAAAATGGTTTAAAATTATATGATTTGAAAATCCAATTAATTATTATCCAAAACATAGTTTAATATCATAATATTTATTCATACTATTAGTTATATTTAATACTAACCATACTTGTAGTTTGAAAACACTAATTACTCGTATACATGTCCACTAGATATCTAGAACACGTTATGATGACATTACCGATACCTGAAAATATTCCTTTGTAATTGATGCCAAGCTCACCTCCTTACTCCTTTTCCCTCTCTTTTACATATACATGAAAATCATCACACACTAGGTATACATTTAATGAGATAATCATTGAAGTATTCAAGGCAACAAAACATATAAATATAAACAATAATAATATTCAATGCATTATGATCACTTTACATGTATTTTCAATCATGCTATTAATATTAGCATGATATGACCCACATATAAATTTCTTACCAATATACTTTCCATTTATTCCATAAGCTCATAAGCTTATTCACATGTTTTCATTTATTAATCTGTAATGTCCTAAATATCGATTTATGGACTATATTGAAATAATTCAAAAATATGAGTATTGATTCTTTTAAAATAATAAAAGATAAGAAGGATTAGGATTAATAATTTATACTAAATTGTGATAAATAGAGCGAAAGCGATTGAAAGAGCTAAAGAGGAGACTCTAGCTGCAGAACAGAATATTCTGATGAGAAAAAGGAGTGGGATGTCTTCACCTACACATTTTGCTAAGAGAGGCAAGGGATATGGTTCCCGATATAATGATAGAACGGAGGATGCTATAGCTGCACAAAAGTCTAAGCAGTCCCATTCTTTTACTGCGAGCTCGGGTTGTGCTTTTGGAGAGAAAAACCCATTCTTTAGCGCAACATATAGTAACATGATTAAATGCACTCACCTGCCTCTCCTTGCTTAGATATCCAAAATGAGAGATAATTACTCCAGAACTTGACCCTTGTCTTTCACTTTACTCGACCCGGGAGCTCGATTTCGATCTTTTAGCTGTGGAGGAGCTTGGTTACGAGGGAAAGAGAAAGAAACGAGAGAAAGAAAACTTTTGTAACCTAACCCCCTTTTCCCATTTCTTTAATACCATCAATAGGACATTTTAAATTCTTTTTTATTTAAAAGACCAAAATGCCCTCTTAATACTCTATTATCACAATTTAGTCTAAATTATTAATCCTAATCCTTTTTATCTTTTATTATTTTAAAATAATCAATCCTCATATTTTTAAATTATTTCAATATAGTCCTTGAATTGGTATTTGGGGCATTAAATAATCAGTTAACCATAGCCCAATTTAAACCTTGAGGACTGATAACTCTCCAAAAAAGTTATGTTTAGTAGCCTTTTTCACCTAGGTTTAGTTTGAGCTTAAGCCTATTTAGGAGTATTTAGGATTAAAATTACTTAATTTTACATATGTTCCATGATAGATCATTATGGGTTACTAAGGGCTAAAATTGATTTTTGATACTGAAAATTATTTCACTAATGTCATAGCATTGTAGGAAAAGTTGATCGGATGTTTTAGTGGTCGTCTAAGGTTCATACGGTTGGCATAATCTTTTAGTATGGGATAGCTGGATTGGGAAGCTGTCATTTGGTTGTGTTTCACTTGAAGAATGGATTCTTCTTATTGTTGATGAAATTCTCATCCAAACTATAAAAGGGCATACATGGGTGCAAAAAGGGGGATGATTGAGAGAGATCCAAAGTACCAATTTTCATGTTAATTCTTTCCAAACCATGGAATCCTAAGTACTCTACCAGGGATTACTGTAGCATAAAGAAAGCTCGTTTAGTACCTCCAGCGGTCAGCGGATCACCATTCAAGCCCTTTTTTTGAGATAGGGGTGATTCAAATTCTAAACTCCTATTGGAAGTTCGAGAGAGGTTATTTATATTGTCCCTTCATCGGTTAAGTCAACGAGAAGTGATAGGAGCATATCAACCTATAACGGGTAAAAATGCTTATAGCTTATTTGAACTAGAAGGTTGAGATCATTCACGTTCTGAAATATTTTATCCACCAGAAATAAAATTATTAGCCATAGTGAAAGGTAAAATAATGAACCTAAGATACGACCAGGCTATAAAATAGGCTGACCTAGGTGTCAAGACTAGAGATGAGGCAAGACTTTTCAAGTATATTAGTTGAGTGATCGGAGGCTAGTAACAAGATAGAAAGAATAAAACTAGTGACAATTACAAGTACTCTTGGCCGTACCAACTATTACTCCTTTTCTTGTGTCTAACTAGAAAATATTTCATTCGAGACCGCCCATTCTTAATCATCATACGACAAGAAAAAGAAAAAATGAATAGATCAAGTAGAGTGAAAATCATAATCTAACCTAGATGGGAATTGAACTTTAGGATTTTGAGTATAAATATTTGAAATTAGATATATGCTATTTTCGTTTAAATCTAGAAACAAATTTATTCGATTTGTTATATACTTTTATGAACATTGGTGTTACTGCGTAGCATAGGTATACTGAAAAGTTCATAACCAATTGATTAGTATTGTTAATAGTTTGAGATTTGATTAATGAAATCCATTAAAGTAGTTTAAATGATTTTAATCAATGGTGATCACATAAATTAAATGTGAACTATTTGCATTAAATTTGGAAACCATATTATTATATCCTTTGATTCGATAACTGACCAATTGCTTCCTAAAATGTTGTATCATGAACATGTGTCTTTTATTCTCGATTTCAATACTTTCTTTTTAGCATCTTAGATTTTTGATAAATCTTATTACAGCAAAACTCTAACGAAAACACTCTGATCCCTGTGGGTTCGACATCTGTAGCATTAATTGCTACCACTTTATTACTTGAACGATACATATACTTACATTTAATGCTATAACATCTTACATAGCATCAAGATTTTGGCATCATTACCGGGGAGCATCTGTTTAATTTAGGGTTTTTCTAATTTTGTTTACTTTGTTCTTTTCTTTTGTAGGTTGTTTTAGTTTCTATTTTACTAGTGTATGCCCTGAAGTGATAACGATTAAGAGATGTTTGATACAGATATTGAAATAACATTTTTAAGACATCATCGTGAAGCTGCTATAGTTGGAGGAGGAAACGCTATTTTACCCCCACTACAGAATAAAGAGAATATTGAGTTGCCAGTTTACGTTGGAGATTAGCTACCACATCAGAATGTAAATGATCGAAATCATCCTATTCATGAGCAGGTGGTACTGAAATTAGATGATTCGCATCTAGGCATTATGAGGCCAGTTAGTAATGTTGTGAATTTTGACTTAAAGTCAGTTATGTTCCAAATGCTACAATCTCTAGGATAATATGGGGGATTGGTTGCTAAAGATCCTAGAGCCCATTTGAGAGCATTTATGGAGGTTTGTGATTCTTTTATTCAGCAAGGTGTTCTAGTGGAGGTATTGAAGATGAAATTATTTCCCCATTCGTTGCGAGATAAGGCATGGGTTTGGTTGAGTTCACTGCCACCAGGTGCTATAGCATCCTGAATGAATTAGTGTAGAAGTCTTTGTTGTGATTTACCCATTGAATATGAATGCTAAGCTTCGAAATAATTTAACTCCTTTCAAGCATATGGAAGATGAAAGCTTGTATGAGGCATGTGAAATATTTAAAGATTTGCTATGAAAGTGTCCTATGCATGGATTCCCATATTGGACTCAAATGGAGATGTTTTACAATGAGTTAAATATTCACACTAGAATAGTGGTTGATGCCTCAGTAGATAGATCATTGCTGGATAAAACATATAATCGAGCATATGATATTTTAGAAAGAATCTTTACTAATGATTGTCAATAACCTAACACGCACAAAACATTTGGTCGGCCTGGTACTGCGGTAGTAGACTCATAAGCTTTTAACTAAATGGTATCTCAGATTTCACCATTGACTAAAATGGTGAAGAAGTTGCATTAACCTAGAGGACTATACGAAGTCAAAGCTACTCTTATCACTTGCGTATATTGTGGCGATGACCATAATTTTGATTAATGCCCCAAAAATTCAGAGTTTATTTATTATGTGAGGAATTATCAAAGGAGTGATAATTCTTTTGGCAATACAAATAATGTCAATTTCTTAAATAATCCCAATTTTTCTTGAAGAAGTCAAAATGTTTCCAACCCACATCATCAACAGTATCAGCCGCAACATTATATCCAGCAGAGTCAAATATTACAGCCTCAAGCACAATAACTTGTTACCTAACCACAACAATGGTAGATTTACCAAGGCCAAACTTTGAATCAAACTCCAATTTAAACGCCATTTGAAGCTATGATGAAAGAATACAAGGTAACCTAGTCTACCTCGTTTAAGGCTTTTGAAAAATCAAATGGGACAAATGGATAATTCTTTAAATAGTTAATTGCAAGGAACACTACCTAGCGACACTAAGAATTCCAAATAAAAGGGTAAGGAGCATTACAAGTTCATTACCGCAAGATGTGAAATTCATATTGGTGAATCGGTTGAAGAATCGATGATAAATAATGAGGAATCTCATCAACATGGAAAAGAAAGAGTAAAAATGTTGAGTCTAAATCAATTATAAATCAATTCACAACACGAGATGCAGGGCATAATAGTTACTCAGAGTCGTTACCATTAACATTCCATTAATTGATGCTTTAGAGCATAACCCAAATAATATCAAATTCATGAAGGAATTTCTCTCAAAGAAATTAAGACTCGGTGAGTTTGAGACATTTGCGCTTACCGAAGGCTGTAGCGCTATATCTACAAGTCAATTCCCATCGAAGCTTAAAGATCTAGGAAGTTTCACTATTCCTTGTAACATTGGTAACACATTTATAGGTAAAGCTTTATGTTATTTGGGTGCAAGTATAAATCTATTGCCATTGTCAATCCTTAGGAAATTTGGAAGCAATGAAGCAAGGCCCACTACAGTTACTTTGTAACCTGATGACCACTCTAGCGTGGATCATAATGGTGCTGTGGAGAACATGCTTGTGCGAAGTGTACGAGTTTATTTTTCCTATGGACTTCATCATTTTGGATTGTGGAGAGGACAAAGATGTTCCAATTATTCTCGGTCGCCCATTCCTTGCTACAACCAAGCTTTTATTGATGTTGAAAATGGAGAATTTACTACGTGTTTGAATGATGAACATATTATGTTTAATGTCTTCAATAATGTTTCTTACATCAATGAAAAATGATGATTGTTTTTCACTTGATGTGATTGAAATTTTTGCATATGAGGATTTGGAGGAATGCTATAGCGCAAATAAAGTTGTATGTTATTTCAAAGCATTTTAAGAATTCTCAATGGACGAAGAAGTTGAATGTTGTAGCAAGTATCTCCGGAGTGTAGAGCCTTTCCAAATAGATGATTATATCATTCAAGCACCGAATCATATATTGAAGAACCAAAAGAGGGGCATACTTTGGTGCAAAAAGGTGGATGATTTAGAGAGATCCAAAGTACCAATTTCCACGTTAATTCTTTCCAAGCCATGGAAGCCTAAGTCCTCTACCAAGGTTTGCTACATCATGAAGGAAGCACGCTGAGTAGCTCCAACAATCAGCATATCACCATTCAAGCCCTTTTATTGAGAGATAGATTGATTAGAATGCTAAACTATTGTTGGATGTTTATTATAAATTTCTTTATTTTGTTTTTGCTTGAATATTTTTTTATGAGTGTTGAACTTCATGATTGTGAGTGTAGAAATATTTTCAATTATATATATGGTATTTCCCTTTAAATCTAGAAACAATTTTATTCGATATGTTATATACTTCTATTAGCGTTGGTGTTGTTGGGTATCATAGGTGTACTTAAAAGTTCACAACCAATTGATTAGTATTGTTAATAGTTTGAGCCTTTTATTAATGAAAGTCATTAAAGTAGCTCAAATGATTTTAATCAATGTTGATCATATAAATTAAGTCTGCACTATTTGCATGAAATTTGGATTGCTTCTTGAAATGTTGTAGCAAGAGTTATTGTCTTTTATTCTCATTTTCATTATTTTCTTTTTTAGCATATTGGATCTTTAATAAATCGTACTATTGCAAAACTTTAATGAAAATACTCCGCTCCCTGTCGGTTTGACATTTGTAGCATTAATTGCTACCACTTTATTACTTTAACGATACTTATACTTGCCTTTAATACTATAGCATCTTTCGTAGAATCAAGGACCCTTTGTATGCGAGTTGCATCGAAGTTCTTACACATAAGGTCATGCTCACCATATAGACCGAAGTGCTTACACATAAGGTCGTGCCCACCATATGTATCAAAGTGCTTAATCGATATGTAGCTGCTACTATACTCTATGGCATGCCAACTACACCATATCCCTCAATGACTTACTTGGGCATATAGTCCATTTTTTCCATCCAAGGCAAAGTAAATTAAAATAATTTAACATTGGGTAATTCATGCCCAAAATAACATTCACATTAAACATCATATATGTTCATAATAAACATCATATATAATAAGTAGCGATCAATGCATTTTATATTCAACCTTTTCCACATTTAGAATATGTAAAATATATGATAAATGACATAAATATCAAGCCAATATAAACAAGGTAGACTTATCGAAAGTCCTACCCGATGATGTATGAAACATCATGTATAATATTATGTATGCATTGCATTCAGTTTGAAATCATATACAAGTAAAAGTATAAACATCACTAAGCCTTAACTTAATCCTTTTGTTTCGATTTGGTTCGATCCCAATTTTTATCACTATTTCATATTCTTGCAAGTTGCACTACCTTCAAAGAAATATTATTCTGTATTTATCTAAAAAATTAAAAATTATTCCTTTTATATCACTTGAAACTAGACTCAAATAAAAATCTAACCATATAGGTAATCCTCCTAGTTTAATTTGTATAATTTATAGTGAATTTTCAAATTTGACTTACAGAAGCTGTTTTGAGCAGAATCTGCTGCCCTATTTTGTGACCTATCCTCGATTAAACATTCATATCTTTTTGTACACACCTAAAATCAATATAAGTTTGTTTTAAACAAAATTATACTGATATAAGAATCCAACGGTATAAGATTCATTCTCTAATAATTTCTGTATATTTTATGGTGATTTTCTAAACTTATTGTTCAGAACATAAATACTAGGTATATTTCACCAATTGTCATTTACATCTTATTCCCTAATTTTATTAGCTCACCCAATGCACATATATTCATGAATAAAAATGTCACACAAAATTAGGAGTCACTTCAGTAACTTCATCACTGGCTCATTGCAAACCAATGTTTATTTGATAACATAAGTACAAATTAAATTTGCACTCACTAGGTATCCTAAGCTTGCAAACTTTCATTAGATTTCTCACGAATTTCTCACATTCCATCCTTAAGCTTCTCCTTAGCTTGAATAATGTCCGATTCTGATTTCAAGCACACAATCTAAATGAGCATCATTTCAAAGCATATACAATTCAAACCACATGTTAGAATCTTATTAACATAGGCACACATTAGAAAATAAATTTCCTAAATATCTGCTGATGCTCATTCAATAAAATGTTCATTTCACAACGTCATTGTTGTCCTTAATACTTGTAATTAACAATTTAAGTTCCTTTTTAATTTAAATTTCACATGACATTTTCACTTGAGTTCCCAACTTTCCCATATTTGTGATTTTATCCTCAACTTTTACCAACTTTCCAAGATGGCCCAATTTCACATTCTAACATCAATTGCAACACTTTAACATTAATTTTCAGCTTAGTACATAAATTATTAAACAATTACACCTTAAACCCATAATTTTTCATAACTATTGAATAGGTCCCTCGACTTTTGAAAAATTACAAATTGTCCAAAAAAAATTTCTAATGCTTGTAGACTTTCAAAACATCATTTCTAAGCCATGTGAATTTTTCCACAATTTTCCCAATTTATTTCTTCTTGGTCGAACCATATAGGGATTTATATTCCATGGTTTTCACTTGATTCAAGCATGAAATCAACCTCTATTCATCATTTCAAAACCTCTACAACAAATCCCAAACTTAATTTCATTAAATCACAACTTCCCCAAAATCCAGGGTTAGGTCGAACCTTATATAAACATGTTTAGGTGATTTAAATACTCAATCAAGCTTGAAACCGATTCTATAACATCAATAACCTCAAAATCCATCATCATTTCTTAAAACCCTAACATGAACATAAACCCTAGAACTTAGGATCTTTGAACTTGAGAAAAATTAGCATGCAATAGTGGTACGAATAATAGAGCTCATCGAATATAACTATTTTCTATTCAAGTCTTAATCCAAAAACCCAAGGAAATTATTTGAAAATGATAAATAGAATTTCCATAACTAGGGTTTGGGGAACACGACAGTGGAAGCTCAAAAATGACTTGGTCTCATGAAATTTCTCCGTAATTTATCATGTGTTTAAGTCTAAATATATTTAAAATTCATTTAATTAGAAATGAAAAATTTTCCATTTATGAAACTTGATAATTACATCCATACCAAGCCATATAACACTTATCATCTTTATAAAATCAAAGATGAACAAGTTAATTGACTGTTTACAACTTTACCCTAGCACTTTGCTAAAAATTTTAATCTTGCCATTTTTCATCCAACGATCCAAAATGAACATGAAAATAAATTCTCAAATCCAATGATCCATATTATTTTACATTATTTTAAAAAGTGGAAATAATATTTCTAAGCATAATTTAATATAACCTTCAATTTTTCCCGAAATTTCTTTTTGATTCGTTTTATTGAAATTTTTTATCGGACTTAAACATTTCGTAGATCTTAACACAAATTCTAGATCCAAAGTATGATTCCCACAAAAACATTATTCTGGGGTAAACTATTCATTTACTAAGTAAAAACTCATAACTTTTGGAAATTATACTTTTGGACCCTAAACTTTTGAAAAACCCATTTTTATACCTAAACGTTTCCAATCTTTATAATTTGGCTACTAACTTTCAAAATTTACATTTTGGTCATTAACCTGAATTTGAGGCTTTACAAAGGGAATAATATCATATGGTATAAATGGAATATTGAGCACAAAATATAATACCCCAAAATTTTGGCTAAAGACCAATGTAAATTTTAAAAGTTTAGTTGTTAAAGATAAATTTAGAAAAGTTTAGGGACCACAAATGTAACTTTTAAAAGTTATATATTTTGGTCCCATGAATGAATTGTTCTTAAAAGAATTAATTTAATGTCACTCAATTTTTTTATCCAGGCTTTGTAGAAAAGGCTATTAAACAATAAAGTTTAGTAAAATATTCAGATATTCAAATTGAATCAAAAGTTTCCAAAAATTTGAATGATGGTAGGATGAGGTTGGAAATATTATTCTGGTATTTTCAATTAGAGGAATTTGATGTGGATAAGTCAAATTAAATAGATTTTCCATGTTAAATTGTAATAGTGGAATTTAAGTGTAAATTGAAATTTTAGAAATGCGTAAGGGTAAAAATGGGAAATCAAAATTATGATATTTTTGTTATGTATATAATTATTTAAGGGATGATGTCATGGAATGGAAAAGTTCTAGTTATGAAGATCACTAAGGGTAAAATGTTTATTTTGCAAAAATAAATTTTTAATTCGTGATTAATATGTTTTATCCAAGTGTAAAGCATAAAATCATCTAGAATAAAAAGTGATTATGTTGAAAAATATCATTCTTCATTTTTGGTCCATTTTTCTTAAAAATTTATGTTTGTGTATGAATAGAAAAATGTTTTATATTCAATTCTATTTCATTTGGCGTAAGAATCTTCATGTTTCATCCTTCAATTGATGAGTTATGGTTGAAGGGGAAGAGTTTTGTTATTGTTTAAGGTTGCTTTATAATATAAGTATTATGAAGTTGAAATCAAGCATGAAAATGGATTGAAAACAAGTAGAAATTCAAGTGTAATGATCCGATCATTAGAGTTTTGATGAGGAAATATTGTTTTTCAATGATAATTTATATTGAAATGAATTGGAATGGATGAAATTGATGTGTAGGTGATGAAATTGAGCTTGTACTAAATTATGTATTATTATATAAAATCTTTAAAGTATCCAACCTATAAGGGAAATATTAGGAAAAAATCTCAAAAAAATAATTAATGGCTTAGATTGATTATGGAAGTGATTTTTTGTGCTTGAAATTTCATCTAAGACTAAATTAAAGCTTTGTTAAGTCAGGGGACCATTTTGCAAATTTTAAAATTTTAGGGATATATCCACAAATGATAAAAAGTTATGGTCCAATGCTGGAATTTATTATTAGTATCATAAAATTTTGAAATTGGGGTTGATTTGGAGTGTTATGAAATGTTGAAGACCAATTTGTAAGTATTGGAAAAGTTAGTGATTAAAAGTGGAATATTGAAAAGCTTAGAGAATGATTACGATTAGTGATTAATTGAATGACTTAAAAGTGCAATTGGATTAAGTACATTAAGATTTTTGGTTCAATGATGGAAATTAGTATCGAATGTTCATTGATAGTGTTTTTAGAATTTTGATTTGAATTTATGATTATTATATTAATACGGGTACTGATATATGTTTAAAATTGTTTATATGTTAGAAATTAATAATTGTAAAATTCACGATCGTAATCGAGTTCAAAGTGAACTAGATACGAGGAACATAATACAAATGTGAAAGTGATTGTAGAGTAAGCGTTAGTAAGGCATCAGGTGGGTGCAATTTTTTTATTTAATTATATTGGTTGAGGAAATACTTGCGACAAGTTAATCTCTGATGTTTTGAAAGAAAATGAAATTAAATCATATTATGAAATATTTTTATAATGATTTTCTTAAATTGTTATTGAATAATTTTGGGTATGAAATCACCCAATATTTTTTTATATGATATTTTCTGAAAGAATAATTTAATAGTTTTCATCAAATGTGTTTTAGGGCATGAGCTACCCAAATTATTTTATCTGATATATGTATTTGAGTTATGGATGATTTTGGGTATGAACTGCCCAATGTACTAGTTTGGATAAAAGATGTTTGAAAATGTCACTGATTAGAAATGTTGAATATATAAAAGACATAAAGTTATAGAAAAGCCCATTGTATGTTGCATTGAGAGTAGTTGATACAATTGGCATTACATGAGGTAGAGTGATTCGACAGCTAATATGGTAAATTCGTGTACATTATATGATTGCACCTGGAGTGCATATTTCTGTATCAAATGATTACAACTGGTGTACATATTTATGTTTCTGATGATAGCACCTAGAGTGCTTATTACGCACACTCATATGACTAATGTTCCTTGCATTCTCTTTTGATATACACTATTGGTCTATGAATCTGAAAAATGAGTTATGAATCTGAAATGTGAAAGTATTAGTTATGAAAACTATAAATGCGGTTGAAAGAAAATTAATACTTTATTAATTATTATGATTTGACATTTTATTGTCATGATTTTTATGGATATGTGAGATATTGGTTTTAACAAGTTTTAAAGATGAGGAAATTACATATTAAAGTCGGTTTCTAAATGTTTAAATTTTTATATAAAGAATTATATTGTTTTAATTTTATTAAGTTATTTTATATTTTATACCACCTTAATTTCTTTATAATGTCTCACTAAGTTATACTTAGCATGTGATGATTTTCATGCGTACGTAAAGAAATGATAATGACATAAAGTGAGGAGCACTGCGAGCATCTCTTCTAAGGAAACCATATCGACCTATAGTACCAATAAGACATCCTTGATAATATTTTGATTTATTAGTGGCATGTATATTATGAATGTTCTTGTTGCTCTGATAAAACTACTTTAATATGGTTAGTAGATATAAATAGAAGTATAATTGAATAGTTTTTATATTATTATATTTTAAAAGTTAACTGATTGATTTTTTAATTAGGCAGTGTTTTGGCAGTTTTATACATGTTACGAAACAACATCGAGCTGCCTACTTACTGCCTAAAATCAAATTTAAATTAATGATAAATTTTTTTTTATGTTTTTATATGAATAATTAAATTGGTTTACATGGATAAATTTAAATTTTAAAATGAAACAAAATTTTATGGGTTTTCGAGTATGTAAAGTTATAAAAGTTGATGTGACATCATTAACTCGTATTTAAATACGTATACAAAATAAGGGTGTTACATTTATTGGTATCAGAGCTATAGGTTTCTTCTATTCTCAGCTTAAATTGAGTTTGATTTTTGTTAAAAATGTGTACATAGCACTAGGATGTAAATATTACTGATCTGGTAGGGTTAGGTGATTTAATTGTTAATGATGCTCCTTACTAACGTAAATTTGAAATGTAGTTGTGTTAGAAGTCGAGAGCAGAATATCATCTTGAACAATGGGATTTAAGTTTTAGGATGAATCTAAGAGTAAGGCTAAGAACTAATATTGCTAAAAAGAATATTGAAATTGAAATTGACCAAAACAAACTAGAGAGAATTTTAGTATTTTGCTGTAGAAAAGTTAGAGTTGTAGGAGACTATCCTATAGTAGGTGGGAGGAATGCCCTGCCTCTTAATGTGAAAGAAGCTAAGATGTGGTCAAAGATTGATAGTTTAAAGAATAAAGTTAATGATTTAGAGCAATCTACTGGCATGTTTAAAGGACATACAAGAAAATTTAAGACTGAAGAGGACCTTGAGATCGTTGAATTTACTGATGTCTCCAGGGTTTGAACTGGATATTCAAAATTTTGATAAATATATAAGTTAATTATTAAATTGATTAAATAGATTTTTGATTTGAGCTAATTTTGAGTGATAGAGTAAAGTCTAAACCCTAAATACAAGAGAGCAAGGGTAAGAGGTATATAAATTGCTCGCTAAAAATTTAAAGCAAGTTAAATTCTTAGTGAATTTGATGAAGTTATTTCATCCTTCAGAGAATTCAAAATAAGTTTGAATGCAGAGCTGATGTAAGGTGATCTACACGCTTTGATGGAGAGATGTAGATAGCATTATTGTGTCCCGATCAAGGATTGACAAGTACTGATGTCCTTGAATTTATAAGTTTGGGCTGCACAAAATAAGAAAGGAAATATGATTAATGATGGACTTAATAAAGGGAATAATAATATAAGTAATGAAATGAAAGAATAAGAATAGAGATGGCTGTGGAATTATGGAATAGATGATGATCTTGATGAAGGATGTTGATGATGGTTGATGATGAAATGGCAATGGTGGTGATGTTGTATCTCAAACACGTCAAAGAGGAAACTATGCTATGAAGCACAATCCCAGTCTTCACAAACTTGCTTGATGGGTGGTGATAGTGTCTTCAACACACTAGAAATTAATCTAGGAATTTAGGAATCAAGATAGAAGGAATGACGCCACAAGTATAGGAACTATACTTATTTAATTGATAATGTTCACAAAGAACTTTGAAGAGAAATAACTCACAAGAGTATATTTTATATAAGAGATGAGATGAGTACAAATGATGGCAAGCCACTCTATTTATAGGAAATGAGAGGGCTTGGCTGAATGGTTACATGGCTGTTCGGTTGATACATGGCTTTTGATAAAAGTACATAATGCTTAAAATGAATGATTAAGTCCTTTGGCCTTGTGATGGTTCGGCTAACCCTTCATGAAGGGTCTTAATGATTCAGAAATGATGAGGGAACATCTCCCTTGGTCGAATGGTGTTGTGTCTTCTCATCTTGGCACCGAAACCTCTTATATGCATGGAATGTGGGTGGCAGAATAGGCATGGAACTTTATATCATGTTCCTTAGTGATTTAAGCCTAAAATGTTCACAATGTCTTCACCAGCATGCTCTTGGATGTAAAGGCATCATTCATGAAAGGTCACAATGTTTGAGAAAGGTGTTTCTTCATGTTTGATCTTCTTATGGTATGAATGAGCTAAAGGTGAGCTGGCCATAGGTGACTTGTAGCATGGTGAATAATATGGCAGCTCCTTGTGAAAAGGTTCCTCTTGAGGTGGCAACTATTCGTGAAAAGGTATGATTTCACAAATTTTGACTTAGGATATATTTGAAGTGTCCTAAGTGGTGATGATGATGGTGCAGCTCCTCAGCTGAAATGAGGTCATCTTGCAGCTCAAATCTTCAGCTCAATCCAGCTATTAGCTCACGGCCTCAAAACAACTTTTCACCAATTTGCTCCTTATGCTCTCCTAATCTTTACCATAATTATCCTTGCTGTTGCATGCTCCATTTAGCTCCAATGTAGCTCCCAAGTGTTGGTCGAATGTGCCTACATGCATAACATAAAGAAATAAACTAAGTAAATGAACTTATATAATGTATTATATAAGAATGTGAACTATACTATATTATGATAACTTATATTTCATATATTAATGGATAAGTTATCTTCATAATAACTATAGATATAATATATGTAGATGAAAATAACTATATTAAAATATTTAAAATAAGTATATATATGTGTAAAGTTAGAAAGTCTCTTCCCTTGTAAGGTGGAATATCCATGATGCTGAATTGGATCATATCATCATCCCCTTCTTTTAATCGATTTGTCCTCAAATCGAAAGATCTTATTTTCCTTGAGTCCTTCCATTCGATAAGTGCCCATATGAAAAGGTTCATATCTTTTGAAAGAATGCCTTGTAAGTTCTTGATCTGAAAAGAAAAAAACCTTTTATTAGTATAAATGTGATCAAACAAAATTAAAGTTAAGAAATACTTCCTGAAAAATGTAGGTTCAAAGTTCATGTCTATTGAATACATTTGGCTTTGAACGTTGGTGCCCTTTTGTATTCCAAAAATCATGCCCCTTTCCATAGATAGATGCATTGATTCATGAAAAGTGATGACTCTTGGAATAGTGATGTCCTCATAAGTCACGCCCTTTGGATGAAAAATCATTTCCCTTTGGTTTTCAATAGGCATAACTCTTGATTTTTGATGGATCACGTCCTTTGGATGAAGAGTTATCATTCTTTTATCTTCAATAGTCGCACTTTTTGGCTCTTGAATAGTCATATCCTTTAGTTCACCAAATTGATGGATTATGTTGCTTGGTTCATCCTGCAAATCAAAGGAAACTCTTGTATCGTTAAGGTTAGAAAAATCATCATCAACTTTGTGTCTTGTCAATAGACATATTTGTAACAAGCACTTAGATGTACAAGTACTTGTTTTTGGGCTGGTTTCCTCCTCTATTAACTTCAATTTTCCTTTCCTCATGGCCTCAACACTTTGTTTCATCTTGATTTGATCAATTTGGACTTGTTTAGGCATCAAGGGTGTTAGGATGATCTTCTTCCCTCCATGGTTGAATGAATAATGATTGGTAAAACAATCATGAATGGTCCTTCTATCATATTGCCATGGTCTTCCAAGGAGTAAATGGCTAGCATGCATAGGAACAACATCGCACATAACCTCATCCTTGTACTTACTAATGGAGAAAGGAACCATCACCTGTTTGTAATTTGTAGGGACTTGGATGATTCAACATTTTTAATCCCAATTTCTCCACCATAATGGTACTTGCCATGTTGGTACAACTTCCATCGTCTATGATCATGAAACAAACCTTTTCATTCACATGGCATTGTGTATGAAAGATGTTTTCCCGTTGTGCATTATCCTATACCACTTGAGCACTTAGACTTCTTTTGACCACTAGGGCTTCACCTTCCACCAGTGCACCAATTTCGGCTTCTTCCTCAACTTCTGTTGGTGGTGGTGACACTTCTTCTTCTTCATAGTCAGATTCAATCTCACCATTTTCAAGTAGTAGCATGGTGTTTCGGTTGGGATATTGTGTGGATACATGCCCCCTCCCAAGACATTTAAAGCAACGGGTGTCTCTTGATCGTTCAGGGATCTCCTTTCCTCGATTATCCTTGCTGAGTTGGGAAATATTTGAGGATTCGTCCTTTTCCTTGATAGGAGTAGGAGTAGACTTTATCAAATTGTTAGGACTCCACCTTGAAGGCATGGTAGTGTGAGATATAGATCTTCTCCGTAGTTGCCTCTCTATTTTCATAGCCATTTCCACCATTTCATCAAGTTCTATGTAATGGTATAATTCTAGTGTGTTGGCAATCTCGGGATTGAGTACGGCAAGGAATCTAGCCATGGTTGCTTCACGATCCTCCTCAATATTGACTCAGATTATTGCCACTTCCATTTCCTTATAGTAATCCTCTACACTCCTTTGGCCTTTCTTTAGGTTCTGCAATTTCTGAAACATGTCCCGGTGATAATAAGTAAGAATGAAACGTTTACGCATGATAACTTTCATTTCGAGCCATATTGAAATTGGTCTCTCTCCATTCCTCCTCTGAGTAATAGTAAGTTGATCCCACCATATCAAAGCATAATCGACAAACTCCATGGCTTCGAATCTTACTTTCTTGAGTTCGGAATAGTTATGGCAATTGAAAACATGTTCCACCTTGCTTTCCCATTCAAGATATGCTTACGGATCAGTTTTTCCTTGAAATTGAGGAATCTTGAATTTTATGTTGCTCATGTTATCATCAACATTGGCACGCCTGGGTCCTTGTATCAATGTTGGTTCTTCTTCATCATAAGGATTTGGGATATCATCTTCTAGAAGATGTTACCTCCGAGTAGTATCATTGTTTCTAGTTTTTGGTTGATATTGTCTTTGGTCTAGTTTCTCAAGGAGAGCATCAAATTATGTTTGAAGCATTCTCATCATTTCTCCAATCAGTGCTTGCATTTGCAAATTGGGTTAACCTATATTTCCTTTAGGACTATGAGACATGGTTAGTAAAGAAAACAAAATTAAACCTTACCAGCACACTCACAAAGTCTCACAAGTTCACTCCAAAGAAAAGATAAGACCACTCCACTCAAGACTTGTGTTTACTCTCAGGAATATAATTATGGCTTTTAAAAATTCCCCTTCTAATCTCACTCTCTCAATAGCCTTTTTCCACTCAAATTTCTCTTGCTATGTCCTTTGAGGAACTTACTCAAGATTAGAACAAGTTAATTCTTTCCTTGTGTGCGTCGGCTGCAAATAGGTTAGGGTAGAAAGAATATAAGAAATGGAAAGGTAGAAGAAAGGATTTAAAGGTATTAAAAGAAAGAAATGGTTGAAGACATGGAAAATGAAAGGATAGAAAAGGAAGAGGTGACTTACAATTCAAGAAACAACACTTCCTGCAACTTTTCTCAAGAAACAATAAGGTTATCTTCTCTTAGTGAAGATGGCCTCTTTGATGTTCTTGTAATGGTAGAGCACTTTTCCTTGGTTTGCTTTCTCTTTTTAATTTCTTTTTCTTTTCTTTTTTTTATGATTCTTCTTTTTGCCTTTTTATTTTTTTTTTTGCACTCCAATTTTATTGAAGGAGTCTTTTCTTCTGTTTTTCTTTTGCATTGTACGCCAATGACACTTTTGTTTTCAATCCAACTATGCTCTGATTACCGCTTGATGTAAGGTGATCTACACACTTTGATGGAGAGATGTAGATAGCCTTATTGTGTCCTGATCTAGGATTGACAAGTACTGATGTCCTTAAATTTATAAGCTTGGGCTGCACAAAATAAGAAAGGAAATATGATAAGAATGGAGATGGCTGTGGAATTATGGAATTGATGATGGTCTTGATGAAGGATGTTGATGATTGTTGATGATTAAATGTCAATGGTGGTGATGTTTTATCTCGAACACGCCAAAGAGGAAACTATGCTATGAAGCACAATCTCGGTCTTCACAAACTTGCTTAAGGGGTGGTGATAGTGTCTTCTACCCACTAGATATTAATCTAGGAATTTAGGAATCAAGATGGAAGGAATGACGCCACAATTATATGAACTATACTTGTTTAATCGATAAAGTTCACAGAGAACTTTGAAGAGAAATAACTCACAAGAGTATATTTTATATAAGAGATGAAATGAGTACAAATGATGGCAAGCCACTCTATTTATAGGAAATGAGAGGGCTTGGTCGAATGGTTACATGGTTGTTCGGTTAATTCATTGCTTTTGATGAAAGTACATAATGCTTAAAATGAATGATTAAGTCCTTTGGCCTTGTGATGGTTCGACTAACCCTTCATGAAGGGGCCTAATGATTCGGCAATGATGAGGGAACATATCCCTTGGCTGAATGGTGTTGTGTCTTCTCATCTTGGCGCCAAAAACTCTCATGTGCATGGTATGTGGGTGACCGAATAGGCATGGAACTTTATAACATTTTCCTTAGTGATTTAAGCCTTGAATGTTTACAATGTCTTCATCAGTATGGTCTTTGATGTAAAGGCATCTTCATGGGCAGCATTATTCATGAAAGGTCACAATGTTTGAGAAAGGTGTCCCTTCATGTTTGATCTTCTTATGGTGTGAATGAGCTAAAGGTGAGCTGGCCATAGGTGACTTGTAGCATGGTGAACAATATGGCAGCTCCTTGTGAAAAGGTACCTCTTGAGGTGGTAACTATTCGTAAAAAGGTACGATTTCACAAATTTTGACTTAGGACACATTTGAAGTGTCCTAAGTGGTGATGATGATGGTACAGCTCCCCAACTGAAATGAGGTCATCTTGTAGCTCAAATCTTCAGCTCAATCCAGCTATGAGCTCACGGCCTCAAAAAAACTTTTCACCAATTTGCTCCTTATGCTCTCCTAATCTTTCCCATGTAAGTATACTTGCTTTTGCATGCTCCATTTAGCTCCAATATAGCTCCCAAGTGTTGGTCGAATGTGCCTACATACATAAAATAAAGAAATAAACTAAGTAAATGAACTTATATAATGTATTATATAAGAATGTGAACTATAGTATATTACGATCACTTATATTTCACATATTAATGGATAAGTTATCTTCATAATAACTATAGATATAATATATGTAGATGAAAATAACTATATTAAAATATTTGAAATAAACATATATATGTGTAAAGTTAGAAAGTATCTTCCCTTGTAAGGGTGGAATATCCATGATGCTGAATTAGATCACATCAAGAGCAGTTGTTTACTTATGAGGTAATATTAGGCTATTAAATAAAGTTATAAAATTTGTTGTGACATCTTTAACTCATTTTTAAATATATATACGAGTTAAGGGTGTTACATTTATTGGTATTAGAGCCACAAGTTTAGTCAATTCTAAACTTAAATCGAGTATGTTTTATGTTAAAAATGTGTACATGCCACTAGGATGTCAATATTACTTATCTGGCATGGTTAGGGGATTTAATTGTTAATAATGCTCCTTACTAACGTAAATTTGGAATGTGGTTATGTTAGATGTCGAGAGTATAAGATCATCTTGAACAATGGATTTTAAGTTTCAAGATGAAGCTAAAAGTAGGGGTAAGAACTAATAATGCTAAAGAGAATATTGAAATTGAAATTTACCAAAACAAACTTGAGAGAATTTTAGTATTTTGCTCTAGAAAGGTTGGAGTTGTAGGAGATTATCCTATAGTAGGTTGGAGGAATACCCTGCCTCTAATGAGAAAGAAGCAAAGATGTGGTCACGGATTGATCATTTAAAATTTGAAGTTAATGATTTAGAGCAATCTACTAGTATTTAAAGGATATGCAAGAAAATTTAAGACTAAGAGGACCTTGATATCGTTGAATTTACTGATTAATCCAGGATTTCTACAGGATGTTCAAAATTTTGATAAATATATAAGTTAATTGTTAAGTGATTAAGGAGATTTTTTATTTGAGTTATTTATGAGTGACAGAGTAAACGCTAAACCCTCAATACCAGAGAGCAAGGGTAAGTGGTATATAAATTACCCGCTAAAAGTTCAAAGCGAGTTAAATTCTTAGTGAATCTAATGAAATTATTTCATCCTTTAGAGAATTTAGATAAGTTTCAATGCAGAGAAGTTATTTACTTATCAGTTAATATTAGACTGTTAAATAAAGTTATTTTTTATGTTTTTACGTGAATAATTAAATTTGTTTACATGGATAAATTAAAAGTTTAAAATGAAACAAAATTTAATGGGTTTTCGAGTATGTAAAGTTATAACAGTCAGTGTGATATCTTTAACTCATATTTAAATACGTATACGAGTTAAGATTATTACATTTATTGATATCAGAGCTACAGGTTTAGTCGATTCTCAGCTTAAACCGAATCTGTTTTAAGTTACAAATTTGTACATACCACTAGGATGTCAATATTATTGATCTGGTATCGTTAGGTTATTTAATTGTTAATGATGCTCCTTACTCGCGTATTTTTGAAATGTAGTTGTGTTATATCGAGAGACCTATAGTATGTGGGAGGAATGCCTCGCCTCTTAATGAAAAAGAAGCTAAGATGTAGTCACATATTGATCATTTAAAAATTGAAGTTAATGATTTAGATCAATCTATTGATATATTTACAGGATGTGCAAGAAAATTTAAGAATGAAAAGGTCCTTGAGATCGTTGAATTTACTGATGACTCCAGGGTTTCTACAAGATGTCCAAAATTTTGATAAATATATATATGTTATTTTTTAAGTTTATTAAAGAGATTCTTGATTTGAGATAATTTTGAGTGATAAAGTAAAGGTTAAAACCTCAATACCATATAGAAAGGGTGAGTGGTATATAAATTGCCTGCTAAAAGGTTAAAGCAAGTTAAATTCTTAGTGAATCTGATGAAATTATTTCATCCTTAGAAAAATTCAGAATACGTTTCAATGCAGAGCAGTTATTTACTTATCTGGTAATATTAGACTGTTAAATAAAGTTATTTTTATGTTTTTACGTGAATAATTAAATTTGTTTACATGGATAAATTGAAATTTTAAAATGAAACAAAATTCTATGGTTTTTCGAGTATGTAAAGTTATAAAAGTTAGTGTGACATCTTTAACTTATATTTAAATACATATACAAGTTAAAGGTGTTACATTTTTTGGTATTAGAGCTACAAGTTTAGTCAATTCTCAACTGATGTAAGGCACTTGTACCTTTTCAATTGATTGTGGATCTAGAAAGGAAGCAAAACAACATGCACAAGTGAATGGCTCAAAAGAGACGGTTAAGGGTGGCAAACGTATGGGTGAATAGGTAGGCTATTTAAATAATGATTGATGGAAGCGGAAGATGGTTGATATGGCTATGGTTATGGCTGATGAAACAAAGGGATGGTTGTGAGGATAGTATCTTAAAGAAGACTCAAAGAAGAACCACTACTATAGAGAGCAAAGACCTAGATTTTATTTTGTTTCTTTAAGGGGTGGTATTAAGTACTTTGACCCACTAGTTACAAGAACTAGGAACCAGAAGTATCAAGGTGAAAAGGGGTTGACGCCACAAGTATAAAATACTTGATAAGTCGATAAAAGTCACCACGACTTAAGGAAGAGAATAATCTCACTTATATTAATCAAAAAGTTCTGAATACAAATGATATTTGATTTCCTATTTATAGGAAATGGAGAGGCATGGCTGAATGATTACAAGGGGATTCGACCAGCCTTATGCCTTCCTATAGAGTCATAATTTAATTACAAAATAGAGATGATGGTTCGGTTTAAATGGAGGGTAATAACCCTTGGCCGAATAGCTCTTATGTCCCTTCATATTGGCGCTAAATTGGATGAGAGATGATGCTTGGACGAATAGGGAGAGGGCTCTTCATTTTGGCGCCTCAATGATATTACACGCAAGGCACATGGGTGCTGGTCATGTGGCATGCACATGAGTGCTCTAGGGAGCCTTGTGGTGCAGCCTTGTGCATGGGATGATGGCTGGTCATGTGCTCCATATTGGGCGTGCATGTGTCTCCTTCCAAGCTAGCTTGAGTGTGGAGCTAGCTAGCATGCACGGGGTTGTTTGTGAACAAGCTTCCTAACCGAGTCCTTGTAAGCTCCATAATAACATATTTATCTACATTCAGCTACTATTGATATCATTTTTGGCAACTCATCTACAAATAGTCCAACTAGCTGAGTTTAGCTAGCCCTAAGCTCCTTCAGCTGAATCGAGCTTTCCTTAGTGTTACATGAGCTGCCATGTACTTTGTCAGCTATTTGTGAGTTGCATATGATGTCCAAATCATTCACCAAGCTAACTCAACATGCATCAAACTCCAATGTACTTACATATGCAAGGAAACAAGGTAAGTCCATGATATTGAGCTGATATGAGCTAAATACCTTGGTAATGTGAGTTATGTTTGAAGGCATGAGCTAATTATATCATCTCATAATATGTGTAAGATTATGCATGAAGCTTAAGAGCTAATATGAATGCATATGAACTAATGAAATGAATTATAAGTACGATGCCTTGATGTATATATGATAAGAGCTAATATGATTATACTATAAATGAATTAAATCATGTGATGTTATGTTATGCTTAATATGATTATAAGACTATCCTAACATGCTTAAATATCAATGTGCATGTTGTGTTCATACTAAGTTATTCTTTAACTGCATAACAAATATTCTTATCATGATATGTATTTTATAAGCATATAGTATATAAACAATATAAAATAGATTCAGTATAAATATGTTCAAGAGTACTCCCTTTGTAGGTGAAAACGTGCTTGTTTCATCCCCCTTCTTTAGGACGATTTATCCTCAAATTGAGTTCATTCTATCCTTGCATAGCTTCATGTCTCTTTGCTAGAAGAAAACATCCTTTGAACGTTTGTGTTCTTCCTGTAGGTACCCTTTTGTTAGAGTTCCCTTTAGGTCTTTCTTTGGAATATGATTTACCAATAGGTACCTTTTGGGAGTGATCATTTTTAAAGGATATCCCTTTTGGAAGTGACCCTTCATATTTTTGGTTTTGAAAAGTGAGAAGAAGATAAGTTTCAAATGAAGAGTTACTTACCTTTTGGTGATTAAGTCCCTTGGTGAAGAGTTGTGACTTTAAATTCCAATCATCACCGCTTTTCATAAGACACCCTTCATTTTTCAGCAATGAATCATCATGTTGCTTCATGAAGAAGTTGGATTTCATGTTTTGTCCTTCTTCACTTTTTATTGGTGGTTTGTCTTTATGTCATGCGTGTACACTCTTTTTCATATGCAATTGATCTTGTTGTACCTCTTTTGGAGTCAAAGGAATCAAGGTTACGTTGTGTCCATCATGCTTGAAAGTGTATTGATTGTGATAATAATCATGAATTGCCCTTTTGTCATACTGCCATGGTCTTCTAAGTAAGATGTGGCTAGCATGCATAGGGACAATGTCACAAAAGCATCTCGTCCTTGCATCTACCAACTAAAAAAGGAATTAGAACCTGTTTGGTAATGTTTAACTCACCTCCTTCATTGAGCCATTGGAGTTTATATGGAGTGGGTTGCTTTGATGTTGCCAAACCAAGTTTTGCAACCATAAGAGTGCTGGCTACGTTTGTGAAACTCCCTCCATCGATGATCATTGTGAAAACCTTATCCTTGACATGGCATCTTGTATGGAAAATATTGTTTCTTTGAATATCCTCTTGAGATGTTTGTGATTGTAGGCACCTTTTCGAAACAAGCATCTCACCATGGTCTGCATTTTCTTCAGTTTCTTCGTCTTGTATTGCTTTAGGTTCCTTGTCAAAAATAGGCTCATCAGAATCTGATACAATATCTCCATTTTCAAGTACCATTATGGCATTTCGGTTGGGATATTGACTATCAACAAGTCCTTTCCCAAAACATTTGAAACATTTGATGTCTCTAGACCTCTTGAAAGTACTGGTTTGCTTTTCTTTACCCTTACTAGATTCGCCCACTTGTTTAGTCTTGGTAACTTCTATTGAATCCTTTTATTGTGTTGGAATTGGTTTCCTGAAGGTGATAGGCTCTTATTTCCATTTGGTGGCCGAACTTGGACTGCTCCTATTTTAGGTTCTCATTTTGAGTTGTCGTTCAATTTTCATGGCTACATGTACCATCTCTTGAATCTCTACATAATGCTGAAGTTCAACAAGGTTAGCAATATCAGGATTTAGGCCATATAAAAAACCTTTCCATGGTTGTTTCTCTGTCTTCATCAACATTGGCTCTGATCATAGCTATCTCTATTTCTTTGAAATAATCTTCAACGCTCTTGCTTCCTTGTTTCAAATTTTTTAGTTTATGGTAAAGATCTCGGTGATAGTGAGCAGGCACAAACCTTTTTCTCATAATGGCCTTCATTTTTTCCCACGTAGTGATGGGGCGTTCACTATTTTGTCTTCTTGAACTCACCACTTGGTCCCAGCAAACTAAGGCATAGTCCACGAATTTTATAGCAGCAAGCCTGACCTTCTTTTGTTTCGTATAATTTTGGCATTCAAAAATGTGTTCGATCTTGATTACCCAATCAAGATAGGCTTCAAGATCAATTCATCCTTGAAATGGAGGAATGGTTACTTTGATGTTGCTGAAGTTGCCATTCTAATTTCGTTGAGCATCTCTTCATGCTACCGATGTTGCTTCAGCCTCCTATTCTTTAAATTCTTCTTCCATTCTAGGTTGATTTACTCTTCGATTGCCTAAGGATGCTTCAAATTAATCCATACGATCATGCAAAGGCTCCAATTCTAATTTAAGCAATCTAGCCATTTCATGCGTAATTACTTGAGTTTGTAAAATAGGGGCTTCTTTTTCAGGGGTTCATCCTGGACTTCGAGACATGGTTAGTGAAATAAGAAAAGAATAAAATGTGTAAAAGACCTTACCAGAATATACCCTCACAAAGCCTCACGAGTCACTCCAAGGAAAAATTGAATGTCACTCAATCTGCTCGTGTTTGCACTCTAGGACTTTAATGGCTTTTACTTGTCCTCTTTTGATCTCACACACGCTCCAGCCTTTTTCCTCTCAATTCTCTTGTCCCAAGTTCTAAAGGACTTTATTCAAAACCGTATAAAATAAATTTTTACTTGTTGGTGTCGGATATAAAAAGGGTTAGTAGGAATGGAAAAACAAAGTATAATGAAATAGTGGCTTAGAAAATAAAAAGAAGAGAACAAAACGGGTTACTTACACAAGTCACTTCATAACCTTCTATCACCACAATCAATTTAAAAGGCTTACTTGAATGGCTTGGTGATGAGAATTGCTTATGAGTGCTTCAACTTTCTTTCTTTCTTTTCTTTGCTTTTCTTCTTTTTGAGTGCTGGAAATTTCTTCTTTTGGAGTCCTTTAATTTCTTTTTTGATTTTTCTTGATTTTTTTGACTTTACACTTCACTTGCACTTCTTTTTGTATTTTTCTTTTTATTGTTTTTGCACGTTGCTTTCTTCCACCAAAGCTCTGATTACCGCTTGATTTAAGGCACTTGTGCCTTTTCAAATGAATGTGAATCTATGAAGGAAGAAAAACAACCAGGACTTAAGGAAGAGAATAATCTCACTTATATTAATCAAAATGGTCTAAATACAAATGATATTTGTTTTCCTATTTATAGGAAATAGAGAGGTATGCCCGAATGATTTCAAGGGGATTCAGCAAGCCTTGTGTCTTCCTATAGAGTCATAATTTAATTACAAAATAGAGATAATGGTTCAGTTTAAATGGAGGGTAATAACCCTTGGCAGAATAGCTCTTGTGTCCCTTCAGGTTGGTGCCAAATTGGATGGGAGATGATGCTTGGCCGAATAGGGGGGGGCTCTTCATCTTGAAGCCTAAATGATATCACACGTAAGTCACATGGGGGCTGGTCATATGGCACCCACATGGGTGCTCTAGGGAGCCTTGTGGTGCAGCATTGTGCATGGGATGATGGCTGGTCATGTGCTCCATCTTGGGCGTGCACGTGTCCCCTTCCAAGCTAGCTTTAGTGCGGAGCTAGCTAGCAAGCACGGGGCTGTTTGTGAACAAGCTTCTTAGCTGAGTCCTTATGAGCTCCATAATAACATGTTCAGTTACATTCAGCTACCACTGATATCATCTTGGCAACTCAACTCCAAATAGTGCAACTAGTTGAGTTTAGCTAGCCTTAAGCTCCTTCAGCAGAATCGAGCTTTCCTTAGTATTCCATGAGCTGCCATGTACTTTGTGAGCTGTTTGTGAGTTGCATATGATGTCCAAATCAATCACCAAGCTAACTCAATGTGCATCACACTCTAATGTACTTACATGTGCAAGGAAACAAAGTAAGTCCATGATATTGAGCTGATATGAGCTAAATACCTTGGTAATGTGTGCTATGTGTAAAGGCCATAAGCTAATTATATCATCTCATAATATGTGTAAGATTATGCATGAAGCTTATGAGCTAATATGAATGCATATGAACTAATGAAATGAATTATAAGTATGATGCCTTGATGTATATATGTTAATCATGCTTAATATGATTATAAGACTATCCTAACATGCTTAAATATCAATGTGCATGATGTGTTCATACTAAGTTATTCTTCAACTACATAACAAGTATTCTTATCATGAAATGTATTATATAAGCATATAGTATATAAACAATATAAAGTAGATTCAGTATAAAGATGTTCAAGAGTACTCCCTTTGTAGGTGAAAACGTGCTTGCATCATCAACTTAAACCGATTCTGTTTTATGTTAAAAATGTGTATATGCCACTTAGATGTCAATATTACTGATCTGGTATGGTTAGGTGATTTAGTAGTTAACAATGCTCCTTACTAACATAAATTTGAAATGTGGATGTATTAGATGTCGAGAGTATAAGATCATCTTGAACAATGGATTTTTAGTTTCAAGATGAAGCTAAAAGTAAGGGTAAGAACTAATAATGCTAAAAAGAATATTGAAATTGAAATTTACCAAAACAAACTAGAGAGAATTTTAGTATTTTGCTCTAGAAAAGTTGGATTTGTAGGAGATTATCATATAGTGGGTGGGAGGAATGCCCCACCTCTTAATGATAAAGAAGTTAAGATGCGGTCACAGATTGATCGTTTAAAAATTGAAGTTAATTATTTAGATCAATCTACTGATATGTTTACAGGATGTGCAAGAAAATTTAAGAATGAAGAGGACCTTGAGATCGTTGAATATACTGATGACTCCAGGGTTTCTACAGGTTGTTCAAAATTTTGATAAATATATATGTTAATTGTTAAGTTGATTAAATAGATTTTTTATTTGAGCTAATTATTAGTGACAGAGTAAAGGCTAAACCCTCAATACCAGAGTGCAAGGATAAGTTGTATATAAATTGCCCGCTAAAAGTTCAAAGCGAGTAAATTCTTAATGAATATGATGAAATTATTTCATCCTTCGGATAATTCAGAATAAGTTTGAATGCAGAGCAATTATTTACTTATCAGGTAATATTAGTCTGTTAAATAAAGTTATTTTTATGTTTTTACGTGAAAAATTAAATTTGTTTATATGGATAAATTGAAATTTAAAATGAAACAAAATTTTATGATTTTTCGAGTATATAAAGTTATAAAAGTCAGTGTGACATCTTTAACTTGTATTTAAATACATATGCGAGTTAAGGGTGTTACATTTATTGGTATCAGAGCTACAGGTTTAGTCGATTCTCAACTTAGACCGAGTATGTTTTGTGTTAAAATGTGCTCATGCCACTAGAATGTCAATATTACTGATCTGGTATGGCTATGTGATTTAATTGTTAACGATGCTCTTTACTAACATAAATTTGAAATGTGGTTGTGTTAGATGTCGAGGGTATAAGATCATCTTGAAAAATAGATTTTAATTTTCAAGATGAAGCTGAAAGTAAGGGTATGAACTAATAATGCTAAAAAGAAAATTGAAATTGAAATTTACCAAACCAAACTAAAGAGAATTTTAGTATTTTGCTCTAGAAAAGTTAGAGTTGCAGGAGATTATCCTATAGTAGGTGGGAGGACTACGCCACCTCTTAATGAGAACGAAGCTAAGATGTGGTCACAGATTGATCGTTTAAAATTTGAAGTTAATGATTTGGAGAAATATACTGATATGTTTAGAAGATATGCATGAAAATTTAAGACTGAAGAGGACCTTGAGATCATTGAATTTACCGATGACTCCAGGGTTTCTACATGATGCTCAAATTTTTTATAAACACATAAGTTAATTGTTAAGTTGATTAAAGATATTTTTTATTTGAGCTAATTTTGAGTGATAGAGTAAAGTCTAAACCCTCAATAACAGAGAGCAAGGGTAAGTTGTATATAAATTTCCTGCTAAAAGTTCAAAGCGAGTTAAATTCTTACTGAATATGATGAAATTATTTCATCATTCAGAGAATTCAGAATAAATTTGAATGCAGAGCAGTTATTTACTTATCAGGTAATATTAGACTGTTAAATAAAGTTATTTTTATGTTTTTACATGAATAATTAAATTTTTTTACATGAATAAATTGAAATTTTAAAATGAAATAAATTTTATGGGTTTTCGAGTAAGTAAAGTTATAAAAGTCAGTGTGACATCTTTAACATGTATTTAAATACATATACTAGTTAAGGGTGTTACATTTACTCGTATTATAGCTACAGATTTAGTCGATTCTCAACTTAAACCGAGCCTGTTTTATGTTAAAAATGTGTACATGCCACTAAGATGTCAATATTACTGATCTGGTATGGTTTGGTGATTTAATTGTTAACGATGCTCCTTACTAATGTAAATTTCAAATATGGTTGTGTTAGATGTCGAGAGTATAAGATCACCTTGAACAATGGATTTTAAGTTTCAAGATGAAGCTAAAAGTAAGGGTAAGAACTAATAATTCTAAAAAGAATATTGAAATTGAAATTTACCAAAACAAACTAGAGAGAATTTTAGTATTTTTCTCTAGAAAAAGTTGGAGTTATAGGAGATTGTCCTATAGTATGTGGGAGGAATACATTGTCTCTTAATGAGAAAGAAGCTAAGATGTGGTCACAGATTGAGCGTTTAAAAATTGAAGTTAATGATTTAGAGCAATCTACTGATATGTCTAGAGGATATGCAAAAAAAAGTTAAGACTGAAGGGGACCTTGAGATCGTTGAATTTACTGATGACTCCAGGGTTTCTGCAGGATGTTCAAATTTTTGATAAATATATATGTTAATTGTTAAGTTGATTAAAGAGATTTTTGATTTGAGCTAATTTTTAGTGACAAAGTAAAGGCTAAACCCTCAATACTAGAGAACAAGGGTAAGTGGTATACAAATTGCCCGCTAATAGTTTAAAGCGAGTTAAATTCTTAGTGAATCTGATGAAATTATTTCATCCTTCAAAGAATTCATAATAAGTTAGAATGCAGAGCAGTTATTTACTTATCAGGTAATATTAGACTATTAAATAAAGTTATTTTTATGTTTGTACATGAATAATTAAATTTGTTTAAATGGATAAATTGAAATTTTAAAATGAAACAAAATTTTATGGGTTTTCGAGTATGTAATGTCATAAAAGTCAATTTGAGATCTTTAACTTGTATTAAAATACATATATGAGTTAAGTGTGTTAAATTTATTTATATCATAGCTACATGTTTAGTTAATTCTCAACTTAAACCGATTCTGTTTTATGTTAAAAATGTGTACATTCGACTAGGATGTCAATATTACCAATTTGGTATGGTTAGGTGATTTAATTGTTAATGATGCTCCATACTAACGTAAATTTGAAATGTGGTTGTGTTCGATGGTGAGAGTATAAGATCATATTGAACAACGGATTTTAAGTTTCAAGATGAAGTTAAAAGTAAGGGTACGGACTAATAATGCTAAAAAGAATATTGAAATTGAACTTTACCAAAACAAAGTAAAGAAAATTTTAGTATTTTGCTCTATAAAAGTTGGAGTTGTAGGAGATTATCCTATAGTAGGTGGGAGGAATGCCCAACCTCTTAATGAGAAAGAAGCTAAGATGTGGCAACAGATTGATCGTTTAAAAATTGAAGTTAATGATTTAGAGCAATTTATTCTTATGTTTAGAGGATATGCAAGAAAATTTAAGACTGAAGATGACCTTGAGACCGTTGAATTTACTTATTACTCCAGTGTTTCTATAGTATGTTCTTAATTATTAAGTTGATTAAAGAGATGTTTGATTTGAGCTAATTTTGAGTGACAAGGTAAAGGCTAAACCCTTAATACTAGAGAGCAAGGGTAAGTGGTATATAAATTGCCAGCTAAAAGTTTAGATAGAGTTAAGTTCTTAGTGAATCTGATGAAATTATTTAATCATTTGGAAAATTCAAAATAAGTTTGAATGCAGAGCAGTTATTTACTTATCAGGTAATATTAGACTGTTAAATAAAGCTATTAATTTGGAAGACTCAAAAGGGGTTTCAAGGTCATAGTTATCGAATGAAGAGTACCACGATAAGAATTTGTATATAAAATAATCATAAGAGAAAAGTAGCGATTAACCTTCAAGGTTAGAACGTGTTGGTAAGGTGTGCTAGTAAAAATTGCCTAATAAAGATTCAAGGAAAACTGTTGAGTTAATCGATTGACATAATCGGCCAAGTGGGGGTGAATTGGATATTAAAGTTTTGTGGAAGCTTTTGTAGAAAATTGAAAATAATTGCACAACGATTTAGAGTGGTTCGACTTTCTCAATCAAAGTCTATGTCCACTACCTTAGCTATTCACACTAAGGATTTTCCAACAAATTCACTAATTTGTTATTTATTTTGAGGCCAAAGAGATAACCTTACAACACCCTCAAGAATATACCCCAATTCTTGAGAACAATCTTTCCCAAAGTGAAGATTACAAATTTGCAAACTTACAAGGAAATCCTCACAAGGTAGATTGTTTGCACAATTTTAGAACAAAAAAAAGAACACTCAATAATGAATACAATTGAGTACAAGTAGTGTTCTTGAAAGCAAAATGAATATTGAATGAAAAATAGGATTGAAATGCAGAAACTTGAGGTTTGATGCTTTCTCTTTGATTCTCTCTTGATTCTAGTTGCTTGATGTTTCTTGTTGTTGATCAATGGCTTCTAAGCTTGTTTAAATACACCTTGAATTACTTCTGAATGTTATGGATCATTAATGAAGTTATTGGAGCCGTTTAAGTGTGAAAACAATTAATATTTCTGCTTGGAGCGTGGGGGGAATCGGTACCCCCTCATGGGGAATCGGTTCCCTAAGTGTAAAATTCAAATATTCGACTGTTGAACATTGGGGGGAATCGATACCACTGGGGGGAATCGTTCCCTCCGAGTATACTGGAATTTCTCAGAGCCAAACCATTCAGGGGGAATTGGTACCCCATTTGGGGGAATTGGTTCCCTCTGGACAAACTGTAATTTTTTGCTTTGAAACGGTTCGAAATACTTTGTAAATTTTGTAAATTTTAAGATTAAGATTAAAACTTAATTTTACACTTTAGTAAGGATTTAAAATGAAATTTGAAATACTTTGAGTAATATTTTGACATTCGATTTAATATATCGAATATGCTTAGAAAAATAATTTTCAAGATTAAAATTCTTTTAATTTAATTTTTTATATCAAAACATCAAAATGTTTTCAACAATATCCCCCTTTTTGATATAACAAAACATTTTAAGATTTTCTAATTTCAAAATGAATTTTGATTTTGAAAAATACTACTCCCCCTTACTTTAACACTTTCTCCCCCTTTTTGTTAAATCAAAAAGACCCTATAAAAACATTTTAAACAAGAATTTTGAAAAACGTAAGCCAATTGATTTATTAATATAAAGCTTAAGCTGCTAAGATCACAATCAAAAGAGAGGTTAGCCATTAGTTTCATAATCAATATTCATAAACATGTAATGGATAATTGGTCATATATGTCTAAAGATGCAAAATAAACACGAAATCCAAATCAAATGTATTAAACATAAGTTCGAACAACAAAAAATAAACAATCCAAAAGCATTCAAAATGTTTTAACAATAATGCAAATATCCAAGTTCAATCCAAACAAGTAAAGCAAAGATCATTGATCAAGCATCCGTAAGAGGATCGGGAGGAGGAAAATGAGCTCGCATAGCTTCCATTTCATGAGTGAGTGCATCAATACGAGCGTTGGTTGCTTCATTGTTTGCAGGTATCTCCCGGAGAATTTCCAATTATTGAGCTTCTATAGTCGAGAAGTGAGATTCTATGGAAGTGAAGCGAGAATCCAAGGATGCATAACGGAAATCAAATGTCTCCATAAAGGATCAAAAGTATGGAGGCATTTGATCCTCTGGTTGTGCTTGTTCCTCTTCTCGTTCTTGTTCCTCTTCTCGTGCTTGTTCCTTGTGATGTTCTGGTTCATCGTCGGAGTCGTCAACTTCATGTGGTTGCTCACCGGTACGAACCCAAAGTCCAGTTTCTTCATTGATCTTCCATCCCGATTTAGTTAAAAAGAATAGATTGATTTGGTTTTTGAGGGGAAAGAAAGCATCAAGACCTACTCTAAGCCTATCCTTCTTAAACAGATTACTAAGAATACAACCGTAAACTAAAGAAAAACATAATTTCTTATTGGGAACAAGATTTACGGTTTCGACAAGTTCAGCAAAAATAATATGTGGAAGGTTAATTTTTTGATTATTTTGGACACAATGAAGCCAAAATAGATCTAAGGCTCGAAGAGTAGAGTAACGGCCTCCGGATGGTCAAAACCACCAAGAGATCATGAGGTGAAGAAAACGGTCATGAAGGTCTAGAACACTTGCACTATCCCTTCGCTTATACTGAGATCCTACCGTAAGTTTTTCATTATCTAACCCTTAATTATCTAATCCTAATACTTTGGCAATGAATTCCGAGTCAAGATGAAAGAATCGTCCTATAAGATAGGATCGAATCCCTATGGTTAAGGTTTTCTCTCTGTTTTTAATGCAAACAATATTAGAGTAAAAGATACGAACAAGTTGATGGTAGACAATGGGTTCAAGCTCAAAGAGTTTTTCAAATTTCCACTCATGAAGAGTAGGTAGATGACGAAAATTGATGTCTAGCATGGCTTGAAGACATGGGATATGTTCGTCCCGGATTTTGTAGGACTCAAAGTATTGACAAAACCTATAGTAGAGATTTTGTTTACGACCGATTTTATTGAAACAAGAATTGAGAATGGTCAAGTTTGGATCATTAGGATTAGGAATAGGAATTTGTGGGATAGGTGGAGGATTTGGAGGTGAGTATGGAGGTTGGCTAAAACGACTAGAGGAGGCCCTAGAATGTTTATGAGACATGGTTTAAGATAATCAGAATGGAAAGATAACATGCATTTTTTAAAAACATATGTATGCAAAATAATCAATCCTAAAACTCAATTGAGTCCTCAATAATTCAAGGTTCCCTAAACCAATCCTAATGGGCAAAGTTTTTGAAAAACTTATTGAAAAATAAGGTTTTGAAAATCAATATATGTATAGTTTTCATAACAACAACGTAATTCAATCAAAACACAATAATTTGAAAAATAATTTTTTTATTTTGAAAATTTCAAAAAACAATTTGGAAAATTCTTGTGTTTTTGATGAAATTAGTTGTAAAATCTAGTTTCTAATCACTAAGCAATCAATGCATGATCTAAAATTCATCCTATTACTACCTAAAAACTAGTTCTAAAATCAAAATTTGATGAAATAGAAGTTTTAGAAAAATACCTTGAAGAATTTCGGATTTGAGTGAGATTAGATGAAGTTTGCACATTTTTGATGATTCCAACAGGTTTAGGAGATGATATTTGAAGAGAATTCCGAATAAAAAGTTGTTTTGAGGTAAAGTGGAGATTTGAGAGATGGAGAGAGTGTTAGACGTCAAAGGAAGAAAAAGAGAGGGTTTGAGAAAAATATAAGGGTTCTGCCCGATAAAACCATAACCCTAGGGGGAATCGGTTCCCCTAGGGGGAATCAGTTCCCCTTCAAAGGGGGAATCAGTTTCCCTTCAAGGGGTATCGATTCCCTCTGCCCTATAATTCAAAAATCTGTATTTTAAACACTCAAAATGCTAAATTAATCTTCTCTAGTGGTATTGGTAACTCATATATCAAAAATTAATTATGTTCAATCAATCAAATTAATCCTTAAACTACATTTGAACATAAAGTTAATTTTTCATCAAGAATCATAAACTCCCCCTAACTAATAGCAATGAATGTAATCATAAATTACTATCATAAGAATTTTTCATTTATTCTTTAAAGTGCTAAAATTATTTTAAACACTTAGTGAAGATAGGTCAGTTAAACCTAATTCTCTCCTAAGTGTCCAAAAATGTTCCTTGTCTAAAGGTTTTGTAAAGATATCCGCTAATTGATGCAAAGTATCAACAAATTCTATAACTACATATTCCTTAGTGACATGGTCTCTAAACAAGTGATGTCTGATTTCAATGTGCTTAGTTCTAGAGTGTTGGATGGGATTTTTAGTGAGACAAATAACACTAGTATTGTCACACTTGATAGGAATGGTACCTACTTCAATTCCATAATCAAAAAGTTATTGTTTCATCCATAAAACCTGTGCACAACAACTACCAGCTGAAATGTATTCGGCTTCAGTGGTAGATAATGCAACACAATTTTGTTTCTTTGAAAACCAAGAAATCAGCATATTTCCAAGGAATTGGCAAGTACCGGAGGTTCTTTTCCTATCTAATTTGCATCCTCCATAATCCGCATCAGAAAAGGCATGCAAGCTAAAACTAGAGTCTCTAGGATACCAAAGTCCTAAACTAGGAGTGTCCTTAGGTATCTAAAGATTCTCTTAACAGCTAGTAAACGTACTTCCTTAGGGCATGATTGAAATCTATCACATAAGCAAACACTAAACATAATGTCCGGTCTACTTGCAGTTAGATAAAGTAAAGATCCAATCATTGACCTATATAATTTAACATCTACACATTTACCAGTCCAAAATTCTTGAGCATATCTTTGACGTACTTAGCTTGATTGATGAAGATGCCAACTTTTCTTTGATTGATTTGGAGTCCCATGAAAAATGAGAGCTCCCCCATCATGCCCATTTCGAATTTGCTTTGCATTAGCTTAGAAAATTCTTGGCAAAGAACATCATTAGTAGAACCAAATATTATATCATCAACTTAAATTTTAACTACTAATAAATCTTTACCTTTATGCTTTAAAAACAATGTAGTGTCAACCTTCCCTTTTAAAAAACCTTTTTCAATTAAAAAGTTTGGCAATCTTTCATACCAAGCTCTAGGAGCTTGTTTTAAACCATAAAGTGCTTTTGTCAATTTAAGAACATGATCCGTAAATTTTGAATCTTCAAAACCTAGAAGTTGTTCCACATACACTTCTTCTTTTATAAAACCATTTAAAAATGCACTTTTAACATCCATTTGATCTAATTTAAATTCATAAAAACATGCAAATGCTAATAATATTCTAATTGCTTACATCCTAGCTACGGGAGCGTATGTTTCATCATAGTCTGTGCCCTCTTCTTGAGTATACCCTTGAGTAACAAGTCTAGCCTTGTTTCTCACTATATTACCAGTCTGATCAATCTTATTCCTAAATACCCATCTAGTACCTATAGTAGATTTATTACTAGGCCTTTCAACTACTGTCCATACTTTACTTCTCTCAAATTGATTTAACTCTTCTTGCATAGCCATAATCCAATGTTAATAATTTAATGCTTCTTTAATATTCTTAGGCTCTATGCATGAAATAAATGTAACATAATTACAAATATTTCTAAGAAAAGATCGAGTTGTTACCCCATTGGATGGATCACCTATAATCTCACCATCCTTGACATAGTTGTACTCTCTTGGATAAGATACTTCCCTTTCTTCAATGGTTGGATTCTTGAGAGGATCATGAGTTTCCTCATCTTTCGTTTCTTCCTTTGATGATGATTCTTCAGCATCATGTCTAACGTCATTTGTATTTATAATACCTACATCATCATTAACACAAGAATCCTTCCTCGGAAGGAGATTATCATCGAAAACAACATGTATAGACTCTTCTACAACTAAAGTTCTTTTATTAAATACTGGATAAGCTTTAGATTTTAAGGAATAACCCAGAAAAATTCCTTCATCACTTTTAGCATCAAATTTGCCAAGGTTTTCTTTACCGTTGTTTAAAACAAAACATTTACACCAAAAGGATGAAAATAGCTAATGTTAGGATTTTTATTTTTGAAAATTTCATATAGAGTTTTTTTAAAATTGGCCTAATCATTACTCAATTTATAACATAACAAGCGGTATTTGTGGCTTCCGCCTAAAAATATTTTGGCAATTTATTTTCACAAAGTATGGTTCAGCCATTTCTTCTATAGTTCGATTTTTTCTATCAACAACTCCATTTTGTTGAGGGGTTCTAGGTGCTGAAAAATTATGGCTAATACCATTAGAATTACAAAACTCATTAAATCCAAGATTTTCAAATTCAGTGCCATGATCACTTCTAACACTAGTGATAGAGTAACCTTTTTCGTTTTGGATTACTTTTGAAAATGTGATGAAATTTTCTAATGCTTTATCTTTAGTACTTAAGAATAGAACCCAAGTATATCTAGAATAGTCATCTACCAAGAAAAATGCATATTGTTTTCACCCAAGCTAGTAGTCATAGTTGTCCCAAAAAGATCTATATGGATCAATTGTAATACTATACTAGTTGATACATCATTAATGGATTTAAAAGAAACTCGCTTTTTTTTTCCTTTAGCACAAGCATCACAGATTTTATCATTATCAAATTTTAGTTTAGGCAGCCCTCGAACCAATTCTCCTTGAACTAACCGTTGCAAAACACTCATGCTAGCATGTCCTAGTCTCCTATGCCATAACCAACTATCATGATCATCCTTAGCAACTAGGCACAAATTAATCATATCAATAGAATCTAAATGCACCATGTATATGTTTCCTATTCTATGACCAACAAGCATAATCCGATTAGATGCAATGTCAATGACTTTACAACCATTAATTTCAAACCTTCAATCCATTCACATATAACACATTTTTAATTTGTATGGAAGAGGTATTACCTATAATACCAATACCTTCAATGTGACCTTTTGAATTATAACCAAAAGTCACTTCTCCTCCAGTTTTGGCGTTAAGCTCTATGAACCGGCTTTTGTCTCTAGTCATGTGTCTCGAGCATCCACTATCAAGGTACCATGAATTTGGATTTGTTTCCCGTGCCTTGTAGCAATGCTCCTTTTCCTACAAACATATATTAATTTCTAATTTTTGGTACCCAATTTTTTTTGGGTCCATATTAGTTTCTAAAATCCTTGTCCCCTTTGGTATCCATTTATGAAGGACATCCTTATCTTAAGTAGTAATGAATTCTTTAGGAACCCATATACTCCTAATAATTTTACCATTCATGGTTCGTTGAGGACTTCTATGATTGTAGCTTCTAAAACGTTTCTTAACAAAGTTGGATTTTGAATTCTCACATTTTTCAAAACTTTTTGTTCCAACCTTATTAAAAGAAGTTTTAAGATCATCAATCTTTTTTTGATGATCATCATGAACTTTTGAAAGTAAGTTATGCAAATAGTATTTTTCTTTTCAAAATCATTAATTTTGATTTGTAATTCTTTGATCTTACTTTCAAGCTCATTGTTGGTCTTGGATATAAGACTATTTTCGTTTTTCAATTTTGAAATATCATTTTTGTATTTCGAAAATAGAGTCTTATAATCTGAAGCCAACCCATTATAATCCTCTAATAATTCATCATAAGCACAAGTTTGCAACTTCTTGTTACTCTTCATCGGAACCTTCTTCTTCGCTCCATGTAGCTACATGAGCCTTGTGCTTCTTTTGGGATTGACCATTTTTCTTTAATTGTGGGCAATCATATTTGACATGCCCCAGCTTTTTGCATTCATATCAAATGATCGGGTCTTTCTCCTTCGATTCAGTATTGAAGCCTTCATGACGTTTGAATTTTCTTCCTCGGTTGGGCATCATCAACTTTCTGAATCGTTTGGCAAATAATGCCATTTCGTCGTCATCATCATCGTCATTCGAATCACTCTCGTCTTTTATGGATTTGAGAGCAACTCCAATGTTTTTCTACTTCTCCTTTTCCTTTGGTGTCTCGTCAATTTTATCGAGGTCCACTTCATCTTCAAGCATCATTTCATGAGTGAGAAAGGAACCGATTAGTTCTTCAAGAGTTAAGGATGTTAGGTCCTTAGACTCAATGGTTGTTGTCTTCTTTGATTGCCACGATTTTGGAAGGGAGTAGACTAACTTCCTCACAAGCTTTTCATTTGAAATGATCTCACCATATGATTTGAGACCATTGACAATCATTGAAAATCTATCCGTCATAGCTTTGATATCTTCATTTGGTTTCATCCTGAAATTTTCATAGCTATACGTTAGAATACTAATTTTAGATTTCTTTACCTCATCGGTACCTTCATGAGTGACTTGAAGTTTGTCCCATATTTCTTTTTCGGTTGTACAAGATGAAACTCTTCCGTATTCATCTGGTCCAAGAGCAAAAAATATGATATGAATGGCTTTGGAGTTGAGCTGGAACATTCTTGTCTCTCCTTCACTCCACAATCTTGGATGAGTGAGAGGCTTGATGTATCCTTCTTCTACGGCATTCCATGTCACTTGCTTGAATGAAGTACATCATCCTATTTTTCCAATAGGCATAGTTAGCCCCATTGAAGAAAGGAGGTTTGTTGACGGGCATCGAATCGAGACCGAAGTCGAAGTTTGAAGTAGAGGTCATTGATGACTTTTATTATCGATGTAACTCTTCCCGAATCAACTCAAGAGGCGATTAAACCTTCAAATGAGTTAGCCTCTGATGCCAATTGTTGAGTTAATCGATCGACAGAATCGACCAAGAGGGGGGTGAATTGGCAATTAAAGTTTTGTGGAAGCTTTTGCAGAAAATTGAAAGTAATTGCACAACAATTTAGAGTGGTTCGAATTTCTCAATCAAAGTCTACGTCCACTACCTTAGCTATACACGCTAAGGATTTTCCAACAAATTCACTAATTTTGTTTTTTCTTTTGAGGCCAAAGAGATAACCTTACAACACCCTCAAGAATATACCCCAATTATTGACAACACTCTTTCCCAAAGAGAAGATTACAAATTTGCAAACTTACAAGGAAATCCTAACAAGGTAGATTGTTTGCACAATTCTAGAAAAAAAAAAGAACACTCAAGAATGAATACAATTGAGTACAAGTAGTGTTCTTGAAAGCAAAATGAATATTGAATGAAAAATAGGCTTGAAATGCACAAACTTGAGGTTTGATGCTTTCTTTTTTATTCTCTCTTGATTCTAGTTGCTTGATGTTTCTTGTTGTTGATCAATGGCTTCTAAGCTTGTTTAAATACACCTTGAATCACTTTTCAATGTTGGGGATTATTAATGAAGTTATTGGAGCCGTTTAAGTGTGAAAACAATTAATATTTCTGCTTGGAGTGTGGGGGAAATCGGTACCCCCTCATGGGGAATCGGTTCCCTAAGTGTAAAATTCAAATATTCGACCGTTGAACAGTGGGGGGAATCGATACCCCTAGGGGGAATCGGTTCCCTCCGAGCATACTGTAATTTCTTGGAGCCAAACCATTCAGGCGGAATCGGTTCCCTCTGGACAAACTGTAATTTTTGGCTTTGAAATGATTCGAAATACTTTGTAAAATTGTTTTGAAATTATTTTAAGATTAAAACTTAATTTTACACTTTAGTAAGGATTTAAAATGAACTTTGAAATACTTTGAGTAATATTTTGATATTCGATTTAATATATCGAATATGCTTAGAAAAATCATTTTCAAAATTAAAATTCTTTTAATTTAATTTGTTATATCGAAACATCAAAATGTTTTCAACATAAACCAAAAGTATAATGATAAGAATTATTGAATTAGAATAAAATTGAATTTTTATCCTTGGGGCTTCTAGATATTAATCGCTAAAGAAATGATGATTTCATTGGGAATATATATATATATATATATATATTCATTAGCAAATGAGATTATAGTAAAAGATGAGTATCCTTCCAAAGGATGGATGAACTTATAGATTAGCTAAAAAGTACATGGGGATCTTTCTAAGATTGATATTTGATTTAAATATCATTAGTAGTGATCATAGGAAGGATATGATATACACTTTTGTATAATATTTCAGAGTCTCCTAAAGGAAATAAGAGTTGTTCATTAGAAAGTACAAGTTATAATGGAGTGTAAACTTCGAAGAATTTTCCTGAAGTTTGAACTTTCTTAGAATTCTCTAGTTATCCAAGATTTTGAAGAAAAAAATCTTATAGATTCTCTTCCCACTAATTAAGTTATGGAGAAAATATATGTCATTTTTATTGACTGATAATTGTCAAACAAGATAAATATGCAGAATAGTGAAGTCTATCAAGGTTCTATGATTTGAAGGATGGATACCTTTGTGAAAATTGTTATAAATTTTATAGAAAGCGTTAGAAGGTGATTTTTACATTGTGTAAAATAAGAATAAATTAATTCTAAATTATATATTAGAAGGTATGAACTTTTAAATAATGATTGGTAAGAAATTGGGAAAACAAATTTTGCTCAAATTAAATTTTGTAGGTTGGAATAGAAAATTCATCATAAATTGTACAAGTGGAACTAGAAAGAGTAATTTATATGGTTAGACTCGTATTCCATTCTACTTTTTAATGGAATAAATGGAATATTTTTTAGTGCATATATTAATACAAAATATTATTTCTTTACTAGTAGCGCAAACTGTCAGAGTAAAGAGATTATGATAATTCATGCAAGGATTATATCTCTGATAGTGATGCATTTCATAATGGTTTGATATGTGTAATAAGGAAAAATGTAAAAGTTATAATTTATGTTTTAGGAAAGCTTAAATCTTATAAAAATTAAATGTATTGAATTGTGATCAAGAGTTAACAATTAATGTGCTTACTTGAAGATTTAGTAGTGCTACAGAAGCTAATGATGATAATATGATATTGATCATAAAGAAATGAAATTTTATAGTATTGAATAAATCAAAAGAATTTGAATTAGAGATAAAGCATAAGAATTGGATTTCTTAAATATTAGAATATAGTTATCAACTATAATCCAGGAAAGATTAGTGTAGAAGCTAATATGTTATGCCAAAAGACTGTTCTGCAGTGAAAGTTTTAGAAATACTAGATGGTCAATTAAAGAAGATGAGAAGCGCATAGTAAGAATGGATATAGGAGATGAAGATGGAATTAAAGATTTTAAAGATAAGTCGTGTAACACCCTTAACCCGTATACATGTACTATTACGAGTCAAAGATGTCACATCAAATATTCAAAACATTTCTTAACCCAAATGCGTAAAATTTTGTTTCTTTCATAAATTTCCAAACTTTAACGTTTATTATAAAATAATTATTTAGACAAAATCAAAATATAATATTTCAACTTCTAATTCAAATCTAGTTTTAGGTAGTAACAAGCAGTTTTGCTATGTTTTATAAAATAAATAAAACTATCTAAAAATTATTTGATTTAAAACCTAATTTAATTAATATTTAAAATTTAGTTTAATATCATAATATTTATTCATACTTTGAAATGTATTTAATGCTAATCATATTAATATTTTACAAACATTTTATACTCATATACATGCCAGCTAGAAACTTTAGAGCACCATAGGATGTTATTATTGATACCTGTAAATATTTCTTTTTTATTAATGCCAGGCTCAACTCCTTACTCCTCTCGCAATCTTTTACCTACGCGTGAAAATTATCACACGCTAAGTATAAACTTAGTGAGCCAATCAATATAAATATTCAAGGCAATGTAATACATAAATATAAATGAGTAACGATATTCAATGCATTATAATCACTTTACCTGCAACGTCAATTATGATACTAATATTAACATGATATGAACCCCATATAAAATTTCTTAACAATATACTTGCCATTTATTCCACAAGCTCGTGAGCTTATTCACCTGTTTATCATTTATTAATAACCATAGCCTAATTTAAACCATGAAGACCCTGGGTATGCGAGTCACACAAAAGTGCTTACACATAAGATTGTGCCCACCATATACACCAAAGTGCTTACACATAAGGTATTACCCACCATATGCACCGAAGTGCAAACCGATATGTAGCTATTGCTAGACTTTATGGCATGCCAACTATACCCTTTCCCTCAATGACTTATTTGGGCATATAGTAATGTAAGCCTATCCACAAACATTAATGGAGAAGATAATAGATTGTCTTATTATGTTGTTCTAATCTAGGAAATGATAGAAAGTATTTATTATGAATTGATAAGTATGGCTTCAATAAGAAAATAAGGAAATATGATTAGTATATGGTAGATAATGATAGAATGGAAATGTAAATGAAATAAAGTAATGATAGAAGTAGAGTTGTTGCATGTTAATAGATGTAATGGTGGCCTTCAATGGATACTGATGATGAAAATGACTTAATGGTGTTTTATGAACAGCAATAGAAGATGGTTAAAAGAATGATAATGGAATATGAAAAAGGATTAGTATCTTAATTATGTTAAAGAATAAACTATACTAAAGAGTATAACCCCAGCTTTTATAAACTTAATAAAGGGGTGGTGAGAATGAATTAAACCCACTAGATATATGATCTATGAAATATAAGTTTCAAGGAGAAACGAATAAAGACACAAGTATAAAGATTATACTTGCTTAATCGATATAGTCCCCAAAGAACTTTGAAGAGAGATTTAACTCACAAAGAAAGTTTATAAATTTGAATGAGATGTTTACAAATGTAAAGTATTTCCTATTTATAGGAAATGAAAGGCTTGGCTGAATAGACACCTAATGTTTCGACTAGGTACATGTTTTAAATGAATATACGTAATGATTAAGGTGAATGAACAAGTAATTTAGCCTTCATGTTGGTTCGACTACTCCTTCAAGAATGTGCATGATGTTTCGGCTAGAATGGATGAACATCTCCCTTGATCGAATGGTTTTATGATGATTCATTGGATAAACATCTTCCTTGGCCTAATGGTCTTGTGATTATTCATTTTGGCACCAGGTCTTAAGCATGTGCATAACATGTTCACATGGTGTGGCTAAATAGACATAATGTTTGCCTCATACCTCTTTGAGAATTAAGCCTCCTCTTGATGAGACCTCTTCACCAACGTGCACCTAAGTGTTATAGAATCTTCGTGGACATTGACTTTCACGAAAGGTAATAATGTTTGAAAGGTAACCTTTCATGATTGAGCTAGTTCCAAAGTGATTGAGATGAAAGTGAGGTGGCCATAGGTGAGTTGTATAATGATGAATCTTTTGGTAGCTCTTTGTGAAAAGTTATCTCCTATAAAGGAACATATTCGTGAAAATGTACGATTTGTGAAAATTTAACTTGTCCCATATTTGAATTACTTTGATTGGTGATGATGATGGTACAACTCCCCAGCTGAATTGAGTATCCTAGCTAGTTCAAAAGTCCAATTCAAGTCAACTATGAGATTGGAGTGCAGTGACAACTTTTCTCCAAATTGATCCTTAGTTTCTCTGGAGTTGTACTAGTCATGAACCCATAGCTTTGGACTCCATTTTCTAGCTTAAGTCGACTCTCAATATGTAATTGCCTATGTACCTTAACAAAGAAACATAATGTAAATAATAAGCATATAATATAAAGATCTGCACTATAGGTTATAATAACTAATCATGTGTCATTTAAACGAATTATTATCATAACTATATATATAAAAAATATAAATAAATATATCCATGTCATAAAAAATGAAATATGAATCATATATTATGAATATAATCATCATTTTCATAATGTAGAAAAAAATAAGTTAGAGAGAATCTCCCTTTGAATTTTATGAAAGGTTAGAGATGTAAGGATGAATATGACGCTGAATCGGTTCACATCATATAGTCTATATTTATTTATTTCCTCTATGGTAAATCATATTAAAATAATTTAACATTGGGCAGTTTATACCCGAAATAATATTCACGATAAACATCTTGTATATTCATGATAAACATCATATATAATAACCAATGCTCACTACATTTTATATTCAACCATTGAAATATTTATAATATGTCAAATATATTATAAATGAAATAAATATCATGCAATATAAATAAGGTAAACTCATCCCAAGTCTTACCCAACGATGTATAAAACATCCATGTATAATGTTCTTAATGCATTGCATTCACTTTGAAATTATACACAAGTCGAAATATAAGCCTTGCTAAGCTTTAAATTGATCATTTGCCTTCAATTTAGTTTCATCCCAAAATTTATAACAATTTCATATCATGGAAATTTGCGCTACCTTCAAAGAAATATTATTTTGTATTAATCTAAAAGCTTGAAATTATTCCATTTATACCATTGGAAACAATAATTTAATATGAATCAAACCATATAAGTCAATTGTTCTAGTTCATTTTGTACAATTTATAGTGAATTTTCAAAGTTGACCTACATAAGTTGCTATTAGCTTACTAAATACAGATATATGTATAAATCACAAAGTCACACAACATTAGGAGTCACTTATTATCATATTAAATCTGTCACTGGCTCATCGCAAGCCAATGTTTGCTTGATAACATATGTACAAATTAAATATGCACTCACATGGTATCTTTATCGTGCAGCCTTCCTTAGAAATTCACATTTCATCCTTAAGCTTCTCCTTAGTGTTAATATTGTTTCTTCTTGAATTCAAGCACACAATCTAAATAAGCATCACGAAACATATGCAATTCAAACCACATGTTATAATCTTACTAACATGGGCACACATTAGAAAATAAATTCCTAAAAATCTTCTGATGCTCATTCGATACAAATTCCATGTCACAAAATAAATTTTGACATTAGCACTTCTAATTGGCCGATCAAGTTTCTTTTTATCCAAACTTCACATAACGTTTTCACTTAAGTTCCCAACATTTCCATATTTCTTATTTAATCCTCAACTTTTACCAACTTTAAAAAATTGCACAATTTCACATTCTAACATCAATTTCAACACTCTAACAATAATTTACATCATAGTCCATCAACTATTTAATAATTACATATTGATCCCATAATTTTCCATAATTGCTAAATAGGTCCTTTAATTTTCACAAATTACATAAGGGTTCCTATAGCTTCCTAAGGCTTATAGAATCCTTCCTACATTTTTCCAATCCTCACATAATTTTCCATAATTTTTCTCACCTTCTAATGCTTATGATGAATGCTTCAACATTCGGGTTCCATGATTTTCACTTGATTTCAATTGATTCAAGCAAGAAATCAACCTATAATCAATATTTCCAAACTTCTACAATTAAATCTCTAACATAATTTCATTAAACCATAATTTTTTTAACTTTAGGGTTAAGGAAAAATCATATTAGCATTTTTAAATGGTTTTGATCATCAAACAAGCTTGGAAGTGATTATGCAACATCAATAATCTCAAAATCCATTATCATTTCATGAAACCCTAAAATGAGCATAAACCCTAAAATTTGGGATCTTAACATTCAATCAATATTAACAAGCAATAATGCTTCCAAATCGAATAGAACAATTTTCTATTTCATGTTTTAATCCAAAAACCAAAAGAAATTGCTCAAAAAAATCTTACCTAGGATATGAAGGCCAAAAAATGGAGCTTGAAGAACACTTCATTTCCATGAAATTTCTAATTAATTTCATTTTTATTTTTCATTTATTAAGATTAAATGAAATAAAAATTCTTTTAATGAGAAATGACAAATTTACCCTTAATGAGACTTGATAATTATATCCATACCAGTCACATGTTGTTTATCATCTTTAGTCAAGGATGAATAAATTATTTCACCCTTTATAACTTTGCTCATGCGTTTTTCTAAAAACTTCAATCTTGTCATTTTCATCCAACTGTCCAAATTGAATATGGAAATGAATTCTCGAATCCAATGATCCATATTATTTCCATTATTTTAAAATGTGGAAATAATATTTTGAACCTTATTTTAATAAACTTCAAACTTTTTTTTAAATATATATTCGATCCGATTAACCGATTTTTTACTATACTTTAACACTTCATAGCTTTTAACACAATTTCTGGATCAATAATTTGATTTCTACCAAAACTTCATTCTTGGGGGTAAATTATGAAATTTACACTTTAGTCCCCTAACTTTTGAAAATTACCTTATTAGTCCTTAAACTTTTCCAAACTTTAGACTTTGGTTACTAAACTTTCAAAATTTACATTTTGTTCACTAACCAAAATTTTGCAGTATTACAATTCTTCCCATTAAGAAAATTCATCCTCGAATTTTTTGTACATGCACATAATGTAAATATATAAGGATAGTGATGTTTCACATCTTGTTCTCTTTTTCAATTAGCTTTTTCAACCTTTGATTCCTCTAACTAACTTTAATAAGTATTGATTTCATAAATCAAATTTTGATTGAATCTTAATTTCTTCCAGTGTGATAACATGAGAAGGATCTGATCGATACTTTAAGAAACATTTCCCATCAGTTTAATAAAATATATATTTTCTATTTTTTTATCGAAATAAAACATTTGTTGATCGACGACATACTTTTGATGCTCTACTTTAACTCGTTCCTATTCTCACAAAGGGATGGAAATCAATTTCAAAAATCTAGAAGGCACTTGATGCTCTACTTTAACTCGTTGACATATTAGACATTTAGAAATTAACTCAGTAATAGCTCTTTTTATACCTACTACTTGGTCCTCGATAATATAAGCATCCATCAAACTTAACTTCCAAGTCTTTGGTTTTAACTTTTCCACTTATTCTATCATTGACAAGTACAACAATTTCCCTCTTTCCTTTGAAAATCCTTTACTCGATCTAGTAACATATTTTTAACTTTAATTTTGTAATCATATCACCTTCTTTCTTTGTCCTTTGGCTTTATCGTATCAGTCACTATATTAGCATTTCCTGATTGTAGTTAATAAGCACATCATTACTCTTTAAAGAATTCAATCCATTTCCTTCATTTTCACTCATTCGAGTCAACACATACTTTTGACTTTTGAGATTTATATAGATATAGTGTCACTAAGCATATAGTTAGTGGCATTATATCAATAAAGTAAACACCATTGTTTCCAACTCAAGATCATGAGTCAAATAATTTTCTTCATGATTCTTTAGTTTGTTTGAAGTATAAGCCTTAGACGCATTAGTATAAATCACATAATTTTTTATTAGATCCTTATTACACTAACCTTGGAGCTTATGTCAGTATTTGTTTTAGCATATCAAAGTTTTATTGTTACATATCAGTCTAATTGAATAACACATATTTCCTCAATCGCTTGATCAGAGGGAAGATAATCATCAAAAAGTTCTTTATGAACCTTCGATAGTAACCAATAAGCCCCAAGAAACTTCAAAATTTGGAAACTTTCTTTGGACTTTATTATTCGAGTATGGCTCGTACATCCTTTAGGTATATTCTTATCCCCTCAGTTAAGATCACATGGCCAAGGAATACAACCTTAGATATCCAAAATTTACACTTTATCAACTCAACATACAAATTTTCTCCTGAAGAGTCGGAAGAGCTCTACAAAGACATGCATCATTTTCATCATTAGTCTTACAATCAATTAGAACATCATTGATGAACACTACCACAGATAATCCAAGTTTAACTGAAATACTCATCTTATCAAATCCATAATGTTGCATGAATATTTGGAATATTCATTAAACTAAACGACATTACCACAAATTTGTAGTGTCCATATTGAATTCTGAAAATAGTCTTAGGAAGATCTTCTTTCTTAATCTTTAATAGTTAACATCCAGATAGGATACTAGTCTTATGAAACACTAATGCACTTTTTAATTGATCGAAAGATCATCAGTCCTTGGGATATGTTACTCATTCTTCATTGTTACCTTATTTAATGACGATAATTCATGTGTAATTGCATATACCATATTTCTTTTTTATATTTTACATTGGTGTGTCCCAAATGACACGCTTAGTCTTGTAAATCCCCAATCTTAATAATTTTACTAACCATGCATTTAATTCTTTGAGCCAAGTCAGAGCCATTCAATACGGGGCTATAGAAATAAACGCAATACTTGATAGCATCTCTACTTTAATTTCAACATATCAAATTGGATGTAGAGCAAGTAACTTCTGCAGAGACTCATATGGATACTCTCGAATAGTTGGAATATCTTCAACTTAATTATGAAAGTTTGAGTATTAACCTCATATACTAAGAAGGCCTAACAATTTTATAGCAATAACTTTATCACAATTACTGCTAAAATCACATTCTGAAATAAATTTATACTCTTCCCTACCACTAATATCTCGAACCTTTTTGAGTTCTGTAAAATCAATCACTTTAAGAGATAATTTATCGTGACTTGGTAGTGGTAATCAATCCATTCTAAAAATTATCTTCTATAGGTAATTTTATTAGGACCATTAGAAATCAACACTTTGAATCTTTAACTGATGATTGTTGTCTACAAATATGACTCACCCTTGCACACTTGCCTAAAGGGTTAGTCGTACACATATTGTACTTATGTACTTAGGGTTAATTATATCAGAATATTCCATTCTTTAACCCATAATGTACTTATGTATGAACGAGTGTTTCTTTAAACTTACATTGTTACTTCCTACTGTGCGAATGCATCATCTTAATTAGACTAAACAGGAGAATTGTTGCTAATAGCATTACTATCACTATTAGTTTATTTTCAACCTCATACTTGTTCACTTACTTTTAAACCGTTCTATACACACATCTTACACATACACTACATTTATTCATCTTTACGAGTAAGGAGTGACATTAATCGAACCTTACGAACACTGTATCAGTAACAATGACATCTAGTAGCATGTATACACTTTTTTACACAAAACAAGCTAAGTTTATCCCTAGAATCAGCTAAACCTATAGCTTTGATACAAATAAATGTAACTCCCTTAACCCGTATATGTGTACTATTACGAGTTAAATATGTCACATCAAATATTTAAAATGTTTCTTAACCCAAATGCGTAAAATATTGATTTTTCATAAGTCTCTAAATTTTAACATTTATTATAAAACAATTAATCAGAGAAAAGCAAAATATAATATTTCGACTTCTAATTCAAATCTTGTTTCAAGCAGTAACATGCAATTATGCTATGTTTTATAAAATAAATAAAATTGTATGATTTAAAATCTAATTTAATAAATAATTAAAACATAGTTTAATATCATAATATTTATTCATACTTTGAATTATATTTAATACTAACTATACTAATACATTGCATACATTTCATACTCGTATATATACCATCTAGAAACTTTAGAACACCATAGCATGTCATTACCGATACCTATAAATATTTCTTGGTGAAAATCATCACACGCTCAGTATACATTTAGTAATGTTATCAATAGAAATATTCAAGGCAATGCAACACATAAATATAGACGAGTAACAATATTCAATGCATTATGATCACTTTACTTGTAACTTCAATCATGCTACTAATATTAACATGATATGAACCCTATATAAAATTTCTTACCAATATACTATTATTTATTCCATAAGCTCATAAGCTTATTCACCTGTTTATCATTTATTAACCATAAACCATAGCCCAATTCAAACCTTAAGAACCTTGGGTATGCGAGTCACACTGAAGTGCTTATAAATAAGGTTGTACCCACCATATGCACCAAATTGCTTACACATAAGGTCGTTCCCACCATATGCACTGAAGTGCTTACACATAAGGTCATGCCTGTGATATGCAACGAAGTGCTTACACCGATATGTAGTTACTGTTAGACTATATGGCATGCCAACTATACCCTATTATCCAATGACTTACTTGGGCATATAGTTTATATTTATTTATTCCATCCATGGAAAAGTATATCAACATAATTTAACATTGGTCAGTTCATGCTCGAAATAACATTCGCAATAAACATCTTGTATATTCATGATAAATATCATATATAATAACCAATGATCAATGCTTTTTATATCCATCATTTGACATATTTAGAATATGTCGAATATATGATAAATGACATAAATAGCATGCCAATATGAATAAGGTAGACTCATCTCAAGTCCTACCCGATGATGTATAAAACATGCATGCATGATGTTATGAATGCATTGCACTCACTTTGACATTATATACAAGTCAAAATGTATTCCTCACTAAGTTTTAACTTGATCATTGCTTTCAATTTGGTTCAAACCCAAAATTTATCACAATTTCATATCCTTACAGTTTGTACTACCTTCAAAGAAATATTATTTTGTATTAATATACACACTAAAAGATTATTATGTTTATACCAATGGAAACTATAATTGAATATGAATCTAACCATATAAGGAACTTCTTCTAGTGCATTTTGTACAATTTATAGTGAATTTGCAAAGTTGACATACAGAAGTAATTTTGAGCATTATATGCTACCCTATCCTCGATTAAAAGGTCATATATTTTTTTATACATCTCAAAATCATTATCCATTTATTTTAAACAATACTAGACTGATATAGGAATCCAAAAATATAAAAATCATCTTCTAATCCTTTTTGTATAACTTATAGTGATTTTATAAACTTACTATTCTGATAAGAAATATAGGCAATTTCACCAATTTGCATTTTCAGCTTGTTCACTAATTCTATTAGCTTACCAAATGCACATATATGCATAGATCACAAAGTCACACAACATTAGGAGTCACTTCTTACCATACTAACTCTGTCACTGGCTCATCTCAAGCCAATGTTTGCTTGATAACATAACTACAAATTAAATATGCACTCACCTAGTGTCCTTAGCTTACAACCTTCCTTAGAAATTCACATTTCATCTTTAAGCTTCTCCTTTACTTTAATATTGTTTGTTCTCGAATTCACACACACAAACTAATTGAGCATCATTACAAAACATAAACAATTCGAACCACATGTTAGAATCTTACTAACATAGGCACACATTAGAAAATAAATTCCTAAATATCTTTCGATGCTCATTCGATACAAATTCCATATCACAAAATCAATGTTGACCATGGAAATTTTAATTGACCATTAAAGTTTCTTTTTATCCAAAATTCACATAACATTTTCACTTAAGTTCCCAACTTTTCCATATTTGTGATTTAATCCTCAACTTTTCAAAATGGCCCAATTTCACACTCTAACATTAATTTCCAGCATATTCCATCAACTATTGAATAATTACACATTGACCCCATAATTTTCTAATAAGTCCCATAACTTTCACAAAATTATTTAATGGTCCCTATAACTTTCTAAGGCTTGTAGAATCCTTCCTACATCATTTCCAACCCTTACATAATTTTTCTAACCTTTTAATGCTTAGGCCGAATGCGTAAGGGTTAGTGTTCCATGACTTTCACTTGATTTCAATTGATTCAAGCATGAAATCAACCCCTAATCAACATTTCCAAGCTTTTAAAATTATACCCCTAACATAAATTTTATTAAATAATAATTTCCCCCGAATTTAAGATTAAGGCTAAAAATCATATTAGCATTTCTAGGTGGTTTTAATCATCAAACAATCTTGGAAATGATTATGCAACCTCAACAATCTCAAAATCCATTATCATTTCATGAAATACTAATATGAATATAAACCCTAAAATTTGGGATCTTCACGTTCAAGCAAGATTAGCATGCAATAATTGTACCAAATGGTAAAGCTCTTCGAATAGAACAATTTTCTATTTCACATTTTAATCCAAAAGACAAGGGAAATTGCTCAAAAAATAAAAATAAAAATTCTCTTACCTAGGGTAAGAAGGCCACGAAATGAATATTGAATAAGACTTTAATTTCATCAAATTTCTAATTAATTTAATGTGTATTTGTTATTTATTAAGATTAAACGAATTAAAAATTCATTTAACGAGAAATGACAAATTTACCCTTAATGAAACTTTATAATTACATCCATAACAAGTCACATGTTTCTTATCATCTTTCCAAAGTCAATGGTGAACAAATTATTTCACCCTTTGCAACTTTACTCACACACTTTTCAAAAAAGTTTAATCTTGTCATTTTTATCCAACGGTCCAAATTGAGCATGGAAATTAATTCTCAAATCCAATGATCCATATTATTTTCCATCATTTTAAAATATGGAAAAATATTTTCAACCATAATTTAATAGCCTTTAAATTTTCCTGAAATTTATATTTGATAGATTTACTGATTTTTTACTGGACTTTGACGCTTTATAGCTTTAAACCCAATTTTCGGATCAAGAATATGGTTCCTACCGAAACGTCATTCTTGGGGGTAAACTATTCATTTACGAGGCCAAAATACATAACTTTTTAAAATTACACTTTTAGTCCCTTAACTTCTAAAAATTATCTTTTTGGTCCCTAAACATTTCCAAACTTTATCCTTTGTCACTAAACTTTCAAAATATACATTTTGGTCTTTAACAAAAATTTTAGAGTATTACAATTCTTCCCTTTGAATAAAATTCACCCTCGAATTTTCAATACATGCGCATAATGCAAATAGATAAGGATATTGTTGTTTTACATCTTGTTCTTTTTTCTAATTAGCTCTTTGAACATTTGATTGATGTAACGAATTTTAATAAGTATTGATTTCATAAATCAAATTTTGACTAAATCTTAATAAGTATCGATACTTTAAGAAACATTTATCATCATTTTAATAGAATATCTCTTTTCTTCTTTGTATTTTATCCGAATAAAACTTTTGTTGATCTGCGGCTATCATGAGATTATCTTAAATAATCACTACAACAAAACTATCTTTTTGCGGCTTTTTTTTTTACCTATAGCGGCGTTTTTAAGCGTTGCAAAAAACAGCTGCGGCGATATGACAAACGCCACAAAATGTGCCACTGAAAATAGCGTCGCTAAAGTTCATGGCGTTTGGTAACAACAAATGCTGCAATAGGTAACAATATTTAGCGGCGTTTTTCATATAAATATCGCAACAGGTGTTGAGGTTTAGCGGTGTTTTTCCCACAAACGCTGCAATAGGTGTTGAGTTTTAACGGCGTTTTCCTTACAAACGACGCAATAAGTTTTGAGATTTAGTGGCGTTTTTCTCACAAACACTGCAATAGGTCTTGAGATTTAGCGGTATTTTTCACACAAACGCCGTAATAGGTGTTGAGATTTAGCGACGTTTTTGAGAAAAATGTCGCAATAGGTGTTAATATTTAGCGGCGTATTTCCCACAAACGCCATAAAATGCGTATGTATATCACGGTGTTTTCTTAAACACCTCAAAAGGTTAAGATATTTCACAGCATTTTTTGGATACAAACGCCGCTAAAGGTTGGTATATAGCGGCATTTTTAGAATACAAATACCGCAAAATGTATGGTATATTATAGCATTTTTTGTTACAAACGCCGCTAAATAACACAAAAATTAAATAATTTAAATATTTTCTTCGATTACCCCAAATCTATTTTTTCAACCTGATCCATTATCTTACAAACATGACATCAATAACATCAAACTCTATATCCATAACAAGCAACATCAAATCCAATATAATAAATAAAAGTTTTCATTAACGTAATATCAGTTTAGTTAAACACGGTTCAGTAACATTAACAGAATGTTGATAACATAAATGAGACTATGATTGTGGATTCTGAGGTTACGTTTTCTATAACATTTGCATCGTATGATTGAGTCATTTTTCAAATTCTTCACATCTCTGCTGATATGCTACTTCTCTTTTTGCTGTCGTTGCTTGTCTCTATGCTATCGCTATTTCTCTCTATGCTCTCGATGCTACTCTCGCTACTTCCGTTGATGTTCTCTCTTCTTCTCTTGCTTCATTTTCAGCTTTCATGTTAGCCATTTGTTGATCCATCTCAACCAACTTTTGTTTTAAACGACTAACTTCTAATTGGGAAGATTGAGACTGTGATAACATGTATTGTGATGAACTGGATCCAAAATATTTGGTGGGAGTAATGAATAATCCTTGACAGCGCACCCGACCCAAAGCGTCATTAATAGCTTGGTTTTCATTGTCATCATCATTAACAAGACCTTGACTTGAAGCAATAGCATGATACTCCGCCCTTTTCTCCCTCAATGAATAATTAATTCAAATAAAACAATGTCATGGTATAGATATAAATAAAGTCAGGTAAATTTAAAACATCTATGCAATAAACGTACTATAATTTATGCAGCTTCAGCAGTCATAGGAGTGTCATCATTCTTTGTATGTGTCATGTCAAAGAGTTGGATTAGGCCAACTTTAGAACCAGATGTATTTTCCTACAACGTACCATAATATAATTACTTTGAGTTAGTATGTACATGGAATACACATTAGTATACAGCAAAGCTCTTTGATCCAGCCTTGTGCATAAACTTTTGTTGTTGCCTGCTAGCAACACCAACATGCTCTCGGTCCTACAATGACAAACAACCACTTTTAATGATGATTTATAATTCATTAAAATTATTTTTGAAATACACATCATACATGTCATTTTTGTGAACTCCAAAATCTGACTGCATCTTCCCATTGGTACCTGAGCAATCCAGGTGGGATTGTTTGTAGCTTCTCTTCAAGGCTGAGATCATTCTTGAAGTTATTTTTCTTCTAATGGGATCTTGTGGTCTCTTAATCTCTTCCCTAACGCTTGCTTCACATAATCGTCAGAGACCTCTAAAGAAAATTTCTCCTATACAAAAACAAGTGTGCAACGTAAGTATAAATTAGTAATAAATTGTTATAGAGTATCTATTATAATGAAATTATTACCTTAACAAAATGCAACGGCTGATTTTTGTTACTATTAGGCATTTCGCGACATGATTCATAATTGATCGGTAACAGATTCACATTACATACAACTATGCCTAATTAACTGGATAGAAGACGTGCTTCTGGGCCAATAGGTTGACCGACATCGTTTCTTGAAAATTTGACACGGTGCCCAGGAGGAAGTTGGTATAATTCCTTCAACGTTGTACGTCCTGTACTCTCACGCGTTCCAGCATTTTCAACTACATAAGAAATTATTAAATGTAAGTTTTGTAAAGTTTGAAGATTACCTTGAATTTCTACATCTTCTTCAACAGTTTCAGGAACTTTGGAAGACTCAGCATCATTTGATTCCTCGTTATTTCTTTGTTCATGGTGTTCAGATGCTCGAACAACCCGTAAATCACTTATTTTTCTCCTCGGCATGATATATGTAATAAAAAACATTTGTAATAAGAAAATGAATTAATTAATGAATATATTGAAAGACAACATGTTAAAGGTTATAACATTATAAATAAATAAATTAAGATATAAAATCTTACAACATTCTTATGTAATGTCACTTGTCATAAATATCTTCATCAACGTTCTCCTAAATCCATTGAAATTGTGTTGTATTAGTGATAGTTTCATCTAAGTTTTGTAGTAGAGGTAAACATTCTGATCTTGTTTCAATGTTATCTCTACTTTCATCCCTGATGTCTATCAAGTCTCTGGGGGTATTACAGAGCACAACATACCAACCGTCATCCATTGGATCGTGATAGTAAAATACTTGTTTCACTTGAGAAGAAAATACATATGGTTCATCCATCAATCGTTGACTAGTGTGAATTAATCGAGATAAATTCACCATTGTAAACTCGAATCTATCTCTTTTTATGCCTCTGTTTAAATCAATTCAGTCACACCAAAACAACACAACCTTTCGTTTTCTATAATAATATAACTTAATAATGTCCATAAGAATTCCATAATAATTGACATCTCTCTCCTGCGGATTATTGTCCCTGACACTAGCATAACTTGTAGTTGATGAAGTAACTATGACTCCATAATTTTGTGTCCTCCTTAATCTTTCACGAAATTTCCATGTGGAACCTGAACCCATTAATGATGAAGGCATTATATCTTTTAACTATTCTTTTCGGACCTTGAGAAAGCCATTTAACTTCTTCACTAACTTCTCTCCCACTCCAAACCTATTACAAATGAATGGTGAATTAATTTGCATTGATTTCGATATAAAAAGCAAGACATATATTATTTATAAGTATGTGGAATGATTTAGTTGCTTACTGTCTGGCCTAACAATTCATGAAAAGTTTAACTTATGTATCTCTCGCTGATGACTTCTTTAAACTCACTATAAAGTATATTATGTCGTTAAAAATGATAAATATAAAAGATTATAAGAGATTTCATTAGGATTGGGTCCGAAAGACTTACGTGCCAAAGGGATCTATTGAATCGTGATGGAAAAGAACATATCGACGTGCTTGTACCCAAGACGTGTCATCTAAGTGTACAATTTCAACTTTCCCTAATGGTTGACCATAACTTCCAAACAAATATTGTTGAGGTAAGTCATTAGTACTTAACACATCATTTCAATTTGGTCTATTCCATCTTGTTTCAACATCTTCCAAATATCTAGAGCAAAATGTCATACATTCCTCTGTCAAATACCCTTCAGCAATTGATCCTTTCGGATAACGCTTATTACGACATTAAGACTTCAACTTGCCCAAGAACCTTTACACAAAACAACATACTACGTAAATACATTTTATTAAAAGGTATAATCAGTAGTAATTTGAAAAGTATAATTCAATTAATACATCTCTATAGGCACATCCATCGATAGAAAACTGGTCCACCAACTCTTGCTTTGTGAGGAAGATGAATTAGAAGATGCACCATAATTGTGAAGAATGAAGGCGAAAATATCTTCTCCAAGTTTCATAAAGTAAAGGCAACTCGATATTGTAGTTTATCAAGTTCTTCAACCATCAGAACTTTCCCACAGATGGCTTTCATTATATTAGAAAGTTCAATGATACAAGACGTAACCTTACTTGACATGTAACCGCGAACTACTACTGGTAGTAAATCTTGCATTAATATGTGATAATCATATGACTTTAAACCATAAAGCCTTCGATCTTTAACACTGACACATCGAAAAATGTTTGATGCATACCCATCTGGGACCTTTATATCCTTTAACACTATGCAAAACACTTCTTTTTCTTTCTTCGAAAGAGAAAAAATAGAAGGCGACAAGAAATATTTTCCATTCAGATGTAATTGCGGATGAAGATCATGCCGAATTCCCACGTCCACTAAGTTAAGTCGACTCTTAAGATTATATTTATATTTTCTACCATCATTCGGAATGGTCTCGATAATATTCTCACAAACATTCTTCTCAATATGCATTACATCTAGATTATGTCTCAAAATCTGATTCTTCTAATAAGGCAACTCGAAGAATATACTCCTTTTTTCCCACAAGTCAACCTCATTTGGATCATCTTCTTCATCATACGCATCATCACTATGTTGTTTAACTTCAACCTCTTCATTGACCTGCTTTGCCTTTTCTTTAATCGTGCACTACTGGTTGATTCATCTTTCCATAAGTAAAATTGATATTTTTTAACATTCTGAATATTTCAGACCCGTTGTTTGGTCAGGAGTATTTCAAAACTCTTCATCACCATCAAACATATTCTTTGACATCTAAATCTATGATTATCAGGTAACCCTGAAGATGTCCCATATAAGAGAACTTATTTCCATTAACCAACCACTTCAAACATGTTTTTATAGCACAACAAGGACAAGCATAACGACCTTTGGTACTCTAACAAGATAAATTTGCATACACAAGAAAATCATTAATTGTCCATAATAAAGTCGTGCGTAAATTAAAGTTCTCCTTCTTAAACAAATCATATGTTTCAACCCCTTCCCATAACTTTTTCAACTCTGCAATTAGCGGCTGCATGTAAATATCAATATCATTTCCAAGGCTTTTCTCGCCAGGGATTATCATGGATAAGATGAAATATGGTTGTTTCATGCAAATCCACGGAGGTAAATAGTATGAAACAAGTATAATAGGCCAAGTACTATAATAAGTACTCATGATTTTGAATGGATTAACCCCATCGGTTGTAATACCGAGCCTGGCATTTTGAGGATCTCTCGCAAAACTTGGATACTTGTTGTCAAATGACTTCCAAGCTAAAGAATCTGCAGGATACTGTAATAATTCATCATCGGTTATGCCATCATAATGCCACCTCATAGACTCAACAGTCTTGGAGCACATAAACAATTTTTGTAACCTAGGGATGAGAGGAAAATATCGCGAAATCTTTACCAGTTTCTTTCTTGATCGTGCTTGAGCTTCATCCTCAATAACATTTTCTGCGTCCTTAGTCATCCATCGAGATTTTCCGCATATATGACAAGACTCATGATTTTTTATATCACACCAATACAACATACAATCATTCAGACAACTATGAATTTTGTCATATCCAAGACCCAAAATCTTTTATCATTTTCTTCATATCTTTGTATGATTGAGGTATTTTTACAAAAGGAAACACTTCTCCTAGTAACTCCAATAAATGCGTAAAGGAGTTACCAGTCCACCCTCCTAGGCATTTTAAGTGGAAAAGACGAATGCAAAAGGAAAGCTTTGAAAACTTTGATCCCTCATAACGTTGTTCATTCATTTCATTCAGCAACTTGTAAAACTTTGCCCCTTCTCCATTTAGCTCTTCATCACATCCAATTCTTCTCATCTCAATGAAATCATTAACATCATCTTGACAATAATTTTTTGTAACATACTACTGATGATTGTGCATATTAAATGCATATCGTAACATCACTTCCATATCATATTCTCTAAAAGTTTGATGGTGAGAAAGAGCATGATAAGTCGAATAACTGGTGGAAGCAAATCTATCTGATATAAACTCTCCATGAAAGATCCATTTTCTATACCCCGAACAAATCCAAAAGCAACTAGATGCTCATACACAACTTCACGAATGTGCCAATTAATGTTCACACAATTCTTACAAGGGTAAAGAATCATATTCTCTTGGCTTGCATTCACAAAAGCTAAATTTAGAAAGTTTTTTGACTCCATTTCGATATTCGACACTTACCCTTGAGAAATCCATCCAACTCTTATCCATTTCATATTTCTGGAGTTTCAATTTCAAATGTTAATTTCTAATATTATAGATAAATTTAGAACCTAAATATAAGTATTACATTTAATTTCACAATTTATATAATTAATAAACGACATAGAACATTAAGAAAAAACAACCAATCTTTATAAAATAGAACAAAATACAATATGAAGTTCGAAAGTATAAATGAAGAACGCCTTAAACAAGCATCAAGAAAAAGAAGTTCACGGCAAGATTGTGCTCACATAATTGTTAACGATTGAGGACGTACGTTCAAGTCATTCAAATCAGAGAGTGATGCAAAGGAAGTCTTAAACAAGTATCAAGGAAAATAAGTTGAATTTGAAACTAATATTGAATAAGTTTCTATGAATATAATATATGTTTTTATTTTAGGTGTAAAGAGTTGTGAAAATTATTAATTAATCTTGTATATGTGATCAAGAAAAATAATATGTAGTCAAAATTAATATTGAACAAGTTTGTATGGATATCATATATTGAACATGTCATAATATATGTTTTCCTAGATTCCGATAATTAGTATATATATCATCAAGTTGCTTTGATTTTGAACCTACTAAACATCAGTAGAATTGAACAAATAGATCTATAATTGGACTATCAAACTTTAAATTTCCCTTAAGAAGATTGATTCTGTATTCTTTCATACTTTCAATGTCAAAGCTAAGTTGAATTTAGTATATCTATTAACAATCAAATTACTTTTTTCCATTTCAGAGTTCAACAATAATTGGTTGACATGATGAGAAGAAAGAAAGTTTGCGTTTATTTTTTCTTATCTCAAATAGCTGAAAGAAACAGTAGTAGTTAATTTTAAATTAGAAGAGTCAACTATACAATGTCTATTCAGAAAGCTAAATATCTAGAAAAGCATGAAAGTACATGGTTAACTAGTCAACATGCATTCATTATGATCTTCATATGGTAGGAAAAGACGATAACAAATTCTTGATATCGGGTGTTGCTAAAGACGATAACATTCATTAAGCTAAATACATTAATGCAAGCTATATATGAACAAGTACACTGATCATGGACTAGATCCTCGTATGTGCTTATTCTCTAAAGCAGAGTAGTAGTGTCTTTGCCATCCATTTTTATGTTTTCTGTGGCTTGTCTTTTGGAACATAATTTTTATCTTACTAGGTGAACACCGCAAAATCAGTTGAAAAAGAATGTAAGAGTATGAAAGCTAAGCTAAGTGATGATGATGTATTAGACAAATCACTTGAGGCTAACTGATTGAACGACAAGGAAAAGGCAGGTTCTTATTCAAGCTCTGTTGTATTGTTATGTTATTATACTTCATTTTCAAATCACTTCGTAGATTCTTAAACCTTTAGCTTGTTCTTTCACCAGTTGGACAGTTGGAAGAATACCTAAGGAAGTTACAGAAAAAAATAGATTTCAAGTTTGACGAATATACTAAATATTGGAACAGAGGTAGTCCTTATGTCTTCTTTTCAAACAATACCAAGATGTCCCTACTTTCTACCAGAAGTTACTCAAAACTCTAAACTCCCCTTTTATATTTCTTGAACTTAATAGGAGGACTCCATCACTTTAAATACTAGTATGGCAAGAGAATCCGGAGCAGCTAAAGTTCAACAGTTGATTAGTAAGTGTGAAGAGCTTGTAAAACAGGTATTGTCGTGTGTATAACTTTTTTTTAATATTTGTTATTTGGTTCATTAAATCGGTACAAATCTTGATAAATTTACCAAAAAAATAAATAATTATTAATAAATGTTCTTTCATGCTAATAGAGGATTTGAGATTGCAAAAACTGGCCTTCAATGTGTGTACCTCTTTTAGTAATAAAATGCATACTTTTCCAAAAAAAAAGAGTGTGTAAAGGAAACAGCTAGAGTAGGAAATGAGAAACTAGTATTCGCAAGCTATTCGATTTTAACTTTAAAAAAACTTGAATTCAATTCGGTAATAATCAAGCTTGATTATATGTTGAGTTTATATTTTAATGTTCGGTCAAGCTCCAAATTGAACCCCTAGGCCAATTGCTTGAATTTTTTCCCTTTGATCAACTATTAAAAACTCTTACTACTACTATTTTTATTGTTTTTTAGCTATCCACATCGTGTTAATATCATTAAGAGTTCACTATATTTGAACATTCTTTTATTGGACTCTTGTTGCCAGTGAATGAGAGTGGGACTAAGAAACATGATTAGCTTGCTATAACCAGCCTTTAACTACATATGTCTTAAATTTGTCATGCAGCCAATAAAGCATTGCATATAGAATACAGGAAAAATACCTTAACCACGGATGGCTTTTAGGATCGAAATAGCATAGGGTAGGTACAGCAAAATCCACTACTCCAGCACTGTAACAAAAAAAAGAGAGAACATATCTCAATGGCGTGATGTTGCTAATTTGCTTTTCAATTGTTTAAGTTTTACTTCAAACAAATAAAAACAATACAAATTTTCGACCAAATTAGGGTAAAAAATGAAAAAGTGGGGGACATAAAATAGGGTTTACCATAGAAAGCAATGGTCCTTGTTTAAACTTGTTGTGAAAGGAAAATGCAATCGGCTTTGGATTATCGCCTGGACCTCTTATAAATCCACTAAACCACATTACAACAAGAAAATTGATTAGCATTTAAATGTATAAATATCATTGGGGGCGAGTGGGGGGATAAGTTTGCATTAAAATGAAGAATCATCTAAAATTTACCGTAAGTTAGACCTAACGGTGGCACATAATCGACCATTGATGGCGTGATGTTGGAGGCCTTGACGGCGACGAGCGGCAGCAACTTCTTAGGTATTTAGGTATGTCTGGCAGAGATGGGAAATAAGAACAGAGGAACGTTGGGATTAGATGGAAAGGGAAATAAGAAAAGGGAAGGCTAAAGTAAATGAATCAACGGGGAAAGGAGCGACGAAACAATCGACGACTGAAAATTTAGGGGAAGAAAAAATGAAGAGAGATAGATGGGCGACTGAAAAATTATGGGAAGAAAATGTTAAATTTGGGATTGCACATTTACGGTGTTTATAATCAAAACGCCACGAAAGAACATAAAAATGGCGACATTTATTATGAAACTACCACTAAATTACATGATTATCACGTCGTTATATAATAAACATATTGCAGCGTGTGTATAAAAACACTGCTAAATTACTTTCTTCTACGGCGTTTGTTTGCTAAAACGCCACGAAATAATAACCCTATCGCGTCGTTTGTAAAAAAAAATGCCGCAATTTTTTTTTTCTGTTACGCCATTTGTTTGACAAAACGCCACTATATAACAACCATATTACAGTGTTTGTAAAAAAACACCACAAAATTACTTTCTGTTCCGGCATTTTTATGATCAAATGCGACTAAATATTAACACTATTGCGGCGTTGGTGTATAAACACCGCAAAAGCTTAGGTATATAGCGGTGTTTTTGGATACAAACGCCGCTAAATACCTTTATTTATATAAGATTAACAAATTTTAAATATTTAAGTTCTGCTGTACATAAACTAACTTTACTATCATGTAGTTTTATCTAATTAACAACAACCATACATTTTAATTAAAACATAAGTTATTTTTAATTAAAACATAAGTTATGCATAAAAGTACTTAACAACAAAATACATTAAAATATACAAACATTAAAGTTATGAAAAAACATTCTTCAGCATATTGTTCACTATAATTTAGTTGTGCTCCTTCATTGGGAAATGATGTATGAAAGTTGTTTTCCTTGTTTGACGACGCATCATTAAGTTTTTCCTCCGTGTAAACTCAATATGGAGATACTCTTCATCCATTTCACCAAATAAATCCCCTACCTCCGGTTCACCAAGAAGACTCCTTGTGTGCTTCAGTGCTTCACTTGAAATAGATATCAACCTTCCACCTACAGTATGAAACTTGATTGGAGGTGGATTGGGAACTAAATCAAACATTAAAAAAAACTTAAATAGAAGATAGAAACATTTACTTGGAGTAATAGTAGAGGCAATGTCGTCTTCATTGAGGATAGATATTGCTTTTGCAATTGAAGATTCTTTCAACGCCACATCGTTCCCAAATTCCGTTCTAAACATCGGGTTTTTATCCACTCCTCTATCATCGTTCTCAATAAGCTTCAAACATCCTACATGCGTACAATCTATGAAATTTGAGCGTACAAAATAAAAATATATCGGCTCAAAGATTCATATATTATTACCTTGAAGTATGAGATTGGCCATTGAAGGGTATAGAGCAATAGGAGTTCCTTTCGAGTCATCATTGAGTTTCGACGGCAAGACCGGACCGATAGCCTCCCAACGATAATTTGATCCATCGTCAGAGCAAATATGCCACGTAGACATTCCGACGATAATTTCTCTTACTCAAGGCAACACATACTCTTTGTACCATAATAATTTGTTAACGTTTTCAAAATCTATTATTTCTCTTTTTGGAAGCAGATCTATTATTTTTCTATTCGAAAGCCATAAAACACTACTCCCAAGTAGTAAACCAGTAAAACACTATGTATAGATATTGTTTTCCTATTCAAAAGCTATTTTTTTCTAAAATACGTTATCATTTTGGGTTTTCCACATTTTTAGAATACCAACAAAAATAAATGAATAAGTTCAATAGTGAGAGAAGGGATCAAACCATGCAATCGTGAGATAACTATTCACCGGTGAGAGGGCCGATTTGGTAGCCAGGACAGACAGAAGACGACGTCGCCTGGAATCGTGTTAGGGCCATTGTTGTACCAGAGAAATCCCGTTTAGGAAAGCAGCGTTGAAATGATTTTAGGGATCGGGCAGGAGGAAAGGATAGAGCAAATATTGACCCTTTGGCGGCATTTTTAAAACAAACGCCACTATAGTACATGTTTTTGCTACGTTTTTATAAAAACGCCGCTATAAAAAAACATATTGCGCCATTTCTAGGACAAATGCCTTTAAATTCTTGCTCTATTGCGACATTTTTTGCACAAACGTGACTATAAACAACCCTATTACGACATTTGTTTGATAAATGCCACTAAATTACTTCTCTATAGCATCGTTTGTTGGACAAACACCACTATAAACAACCCTATTGCGGCATTTGTATAAAAAGCCGCTAAATTACTACTCTATTACGACGTTTGTTGAAAAAATGCCATTATAATCAACTCTATTCCGGCGTTTGAGCTATAAACACCGCAACATTACCACTCTATTACGACATTTATTTAAAAATGCCGCTAAAGTATCATTTTGCGGCATTTCGATTGTAAACGCCGCTATATGCTTAAAATTTGTGGCATACAGAACACTTTTGTTGTAGTAAATCTTTACCTGTATTCCCACTAAGGGATGGAAATCAGTTACAATAATCTAGGAGACACTGGATGCTCTACTTTTACTCGTTAACATATTAGGTATTTAGAAATTAACTCGGTGATAACTCTTTTTATACCTACTACTTATATCAACTTGGTCCTCGATAATATAAGCATCATACTTTAATTCCAAGTCTTTGGTTTTAACTTTTCCACATATTTTATCTTTGACAAGCACAACAATTTCCATGTAAGACTCGTTTCTCGTACACGTCTCCGTACACAAGTCATTGATGTCACATGTCATTTTAAAACATTTCTATACTTGAAAACCATTAAAAAATCTTTAAATAAAAGGTTTAATAAATAAATATATTGATACTATAACATGTATCAAACCCCATTTTAAAATATTACAGACTTTTTTACACGTATACATGCCAACTAGAAATTTAAAACAATAGTAGGATGTAATTATTGATATCGATAAGTAGTATTCGATGATTGGTATCGATACTGAAAGAACAATACCGACACTGTAGGCTTGAATGGGTATAAATGTGACGAACAGTATCGGTACCGATGCAAGTGGTATCGATATTGATGGGGTATCGATACCATGGATAATCAGAATGCCAAAATGGTATCGATATTAAAAGGGAGTATCAGTACCATAGTGTAGTAGTATCGATACTAAGAGAAGGGTATCGGTACCATAGTATAGAAGTATCGATACCATGGTAGAGGTATCGATACTATGAAGCCTAGAAATATAAGATAGGTTGAAATTGTTATAGAAATGGAAATAATAGTACTTATGAATATTATTAAAGTATAAATGTTAGGAAGTATACTAACAATTGATATTGTACATGTCCTTAATGGATGCTTGAGTAGATCAAAATCAAGTTCTCGAATCAAGCAAAATAAAAGGCAAAGTCAAAGTAGCTGAGTAATCAAAATTTGCATTTTGGATATAATAGCGAGGCAAGCCAGGTGAGTGCATTTATTATGTACTTATATGTTGTGATAGTCATAGATATATGTTGCTTAATGTATGTATGGTGATTATCGAATGGCACTATCTGTGTGCAAAAGCTAAAAAATTCATAATGAGTTTATGAATTTCCATATGGGCACTTTGTGTGCAAAATTAAGAAATTCATAATGATTTTATGAATTTTCGTATGACAACTTTGTGTGCAAAAGATAAGAAATTCATAATGAGTTTATGAATTTTCGTAGGGGCACTTTGTGTGCAAAAGCTAAGAAATTCATAACGAGTTTATGAATATCTGTATGGGAACTTTGTGTGACAAAACTAAGAAATTCATAATGAGTTTATGAATTTCCGTATGGGCACTTTATGTGTAAAAGCTAAGCAATTCATAATGAGTTTATGAATTTAAGTATGGGCACTTTGTGTGCAAAAACTAAGAAATTCATAATGAGTTTATGAATTTCCGTATGGGCACTTTGTGTGCAAAAGCTAAGATGAGTTTATGAATTTCATTATGGGCACTTCGTGTGCAAAAGCTAAGAACTTCATAATGAGTTTATGAATTTTTGTATGGGCACTATGTGTGCAAAACTAAGAAATTCATAATAAGTTTATGAATTTTCGTATTGGTAGTGGGTGTGCAACCCACGTAAATTATGATAAGTTTGTGAATTACCGTATTGTCACTACGTGTGCAAACTCTAGAGTTTATAATGAATTGAAAGAGTTAACTGGTATTATGAATAATTATTATAGTAGAAATTGTTCTAAAATAAAAGACTAATGACTAACTGTGCATTTGGCAGAAAGGTGCAATAATGAAAATTAGAATAAAGGTTAAATGCCTTTAGGATAAAAGACTAATGCCTAATGGTGCAATTTAGCAAAAAGGTGCCACTAATACAAGTTAGATGAAGAACATTACATAATTAGCATGAAAAGATGCCATAAATGAAAATGTATAACTGTGTATAATTGGCATAAAAGGATGCCATAAATGAAAATGTATAACAGTGCATAATTGGCATGAAATGATACCACAAATGAAAATACATAGTGGTATATTAATGGTATATAAGGTGTCACTCATGATAATTATAAAAGATAAAGGAGCATTTGGCACTTTGGTGCAATACATGTACAATACTTTCTCATTTATTCGTACATAGGGAAAATAAAGAATAATTGAGAAAATATACAGAAGGATAGGTATGATGGGACTACTAACAATGATTTTGATGATTGTATGAAAGATAAATTTGGTTTAACTAAGAAGGAGTTTATCTGATTATTATGGAGTATACGATTTAATTCGTCATGAAATAGTCATGATAAATTGCAGATTATTTAAAATATTATGCCTCACTAAGTATATAATTAACGTGTGTTGATTTCACACGTAGGTAATAACAAAGACTAGTCAGGTACTGGGAGTAGGAGCAGCTATCATCAATCTAAGGTTGACTCTCATCTGTAACAATAGGACAATCATGTTATTTTGAAAATTACTAGCATGTAATCGAAATTAAGAAAGATTGCTCTAGAATGTATTTAAAGTGATAACTTTGGGAAATAGCTTTCAACGACTGTTTTATTGTTGTATAAAAATGTTTTTAGTTTTAAATTTTAAGATAAAATTTTTAAGGGTTTCCAAATGAAAAATTGTTTTAAAAGTGATGTGACATCTATATCTTGTGTACAGAAAGGTATACGGGAAATGGGTGTTACACATATGCTACATTTATTCATCTTTAAGAGTAAGGAGTGGAATCAATCGAACCTTACCAATGCCATGTTAGTAATAATGAGGTCTTAGTGGCATGTATTCACTTTTTGATAAAAACAAACTCAGCTTAGCCCTATAACCGGCTAAACCTATAGCTCTGATACCAATAAATGTAATACCTTAACCCATATAAGTGAAATATTACGACTCAAAGATCACATCAAATTTTCAAAATGTTTCTTAACCCAAACTGGTAAAATTTTGTTTCTTTCATAAGTCTCAAAAATTAACATTTATTATAAAATAATTAATCAGAGAAAATCAAAATATAATATTTCGACTTCTAATTCAAATATGGTTTCAGACAATAACATGTAGTTATGCTCTGTTTTATAAAATAAATAAAACCATCTAAAAACTGTCTGATTTAAAATCCAGTTTAATTAATATTTTAAACATAGTTTAATATCATAATATTTATACATACTTTTAATTATATTTAATACTACCCATATTAATAATTTGCAGACATTTCATACTCATATGCATGGCAGCTAGAAACTTTAGAACACCATAGGATTTCATTATTGATACCTGTAAATATTTCTTGTTGATTGATGCTAAGAACAACTCCTTACTCCTCTCGCTATCTTTTACATGTGTGTGAAAATCATCACATTCTAAGTATAAACTTAGTGAGGCGATAAATACAAATATTCTAGGTAATGCAACACATAAATATAAATAAGTAACAATATTTAGTGCATTATGATCACTTTACCTGTAACTTCAATCATGCTACTAATATTAACATGATATGAACCCCATACAAAATTTCTTACCAATATACTTTCCATTTTTTCATAATCTATTAAGCTTATTCACATGTTTATCATTTATTAACCCATAAACCATAACTCAATTTAAACCTTGAAGACCTTGGGTATGCGAGTCGCATCGAAGTGCTTACTACTCTTAGACTCTATGGCATGCCAACTATACCCTATCCCTCAATGACTTACTTGGCCATATAGTTTATATTTATTTATTCCATTCATGGAAAAGTGTATTAATATAATTTAACATTGTGCACTTTATACCCGAAATAACATTCACTATAAACATCTTTTATATTCATGACAGGCATCATATATAATAACTAGTGATCAATGCACTTTATATTCAATCTTTAACATGATTTGAATATGTCAAATATATGATAAATGACATTAATATAAATAAGGTAGACTCATCGCAAGTCCTACCCGACGATGTATAAAACATCCATGTATAATGTTATACATGCATTGTAGTCACTTTGACATTATATAGAAGTCAAAATATAATCCTCGCTAAGCTTTAACTTGATCATTTGCTTTCAATTTGGTTCAATCCCAAAATTTATCACAATTTCATGTCATGACAGTTTGCATTAACTTCAAAGAAATATTATTTTGTATTAATCTACATAAAATTATTTAGTTTATACCAATGGAAACCATAATTGAATATGAATCTAACATATAAGTCACTTCTTCTAGTTCATTTTGTACAATTTATAGTGAATTTTCAAAGTTGACCTACAAAAGATGTTTTGAGCATAATCTACTACCCTATTTTCTAACCTATCCTCGATTAAAAATTCATATCTTTTTTATACACCTTAAAATCAGTATTCGTTTGTTTTAAACAAAACCATAGTGATATAAAAATCCAATGATATAAAAGACATCATCTAAACATTCTTGTATAATTTATAGTGATTTTCTAAACTTACTATTCCAATCATAAATATGGGCATATTTTACCAATTTACATTTTCAGATTATTCACTAATTCAATTAGCTTACCAAATTCACATATATACATAAATCACAAACTTACACATCATTAGGAGTCACTTATTACCACAGTAGCTCCGTCACTGGCTCATCACAAGCCAATGTTTGCTTGATAACATAAGTACAAATTAAATATTCACTCACTTGGTGTCCTTAGATTGCAACCTTCCTTATAAATTCACATTTCATCCTTAAGCTTCTCCTTAGCTTTAATATTGTTTTTTCTTGAATTCAAGCACACAATCTAAATGAGCATCTTTAAGAAAACATAGGCAATTTAAATCTGTTAGCATTTTGATGAAGCTCAAAATTGACAACCAAAATAATTTGCCAAAAGGGGGTCAATTGGCTTTTTCAGATTTTTAGGGAGTAAGGAGATTTAAAGGATAAAAAAAATGATGCACAAGGATTTATAGTGGTTCAACTCCCTCAATGAAGTCTACAACCACTACCTAAGCTCCTCACTTAGGATTTTCCAACAAATTCATTAATATGTTTTTTCTTTTTCAAGGATAAAGAGATAACCTTTATAAACTCCCTAGCTTTTCAAAGGCTTATCTAGAACCAAAAGCCCTTTACAAAAGGAAAAACAAAGTAAACAATGAAACCTATAAAAGGTAGGTGTTTACAAAATTAAACTCACAAAAACACAATTATTTACAAGAGAAAGGAATTAAAGAGTGAAATGCTTTTCTCTTGTGTTTGATTTCTTTGATTGGTGTTCTAACCCTTGTTCAAGTTTCTTGAACTTGTATTTATATGTTGAAATATGTTTGTGGCCGTTTCTAGCCATTGAGAGTGATTTGGAGTTGTTGGGGATGTTTTCTCTACAAAATAAAACTGCCCAGGACAGGGAGTATCGGTACTCCTTTAATGAGTATCGATACTTCCTTTAATATTTTTTAATAAAACCAGTTTTTACTAGCCATTGGGCCTGACAATATCGATACTATGCTCATGGTATTGACACTGCTATGTAAAGTAGTATCGGTACCCCTTTGGGTATCGATACCTATTTTGTATTCTGGAATTTAAGCAAGCCGGTAGTATCAATACTACCTTTAGAGTATCGATACTTCTCTTAACTTTGGTATCGATACCACATGAACATTATCGGTACTGTTCATATAGTATTGATATTGTAAGAACAGTATCGATACTTCGTACTTTGAAAACATTTTTGTTCTCAAATCCTAATTTAATGGACTTTGAATGTTTTTTAAAATCTTTGAGCAAATTCAATCAAGTCCAAAAAAAACTTTGTCTTGATTTTTTATATCAAAATATTATAAAACATGGTTCAATACAATCACATGTTAGAATCTTACTAACATAGGTACATATTATAAAATAAATTCCTAAAAATATTTCGATGCTCATTCGATACAAATTTTATGTCACAAAATTAGTGTTGACCTTATCCCTTCCAATTGACCATTCAAGTTTCTTTTTATCCAAACTTTATATAACATTTTCACTTAAGTTCCCAACTTTTCCATATTATTGATTTAATCCTCAACTTTTTCCATATTTTTGATTTAATCCTCAACTTTTTCCAACTTTCCAAAATGGTACAATTTCACATTATAACATCAATTTCAATACTCTAACAACAATTTATAGTATAGTCCATAAACTATTGAACAATTATAAATTAATCCCATAATTTTCCATAATTAAAAAATAGGTCCCCCAACACTTACAAAATTATATAAGGGTGCTTGTAACTTTCTAAATCTTGTAGAATCTTTCGTACATCATTTCCAACCCTTACATAATTTTTCCATATTTTTCTCACCTTCTAATTCTTAGGTCGATTACTTCAAGGTTAGGATTCCATGATTTTTTTAATTGATTTCAATTGATTCAATCATGAAATCAACTTATAATTAACATTTCCAAGCTTATACAATTAAACCCCTAATATAATTTCATCAAATCACGATTTTCCCCATTTTAGGGTATAGGCCAAAAATCATATTAGCATTTCTAAGTGGTTTTGATTATCAAATGATAAAGCTCTTCGAATATAATTTTTTTTACTTCACACTATAATCCAAAAACCAAGGGAAATTGCTCAAAATTTAAAAATAAAAATTATCTTACCTAGGGTATGAAGGCCACGAAATGAAGCTTGAATATGGCTTAATTTTCATGAAAATTCTAATTAATTCCATGAGTATTTGTCATTTATTAATTTTAAATAAATTAAAAATTCATTTAATGAGAAATGAAAAATTTACCCTTAATGAACTTGATAATTACATCCTTGCCAAGCCATATGTTTCTTATCATCTTTCCAAAGTAAAATATGAACAAATTATTTCACCCTTTGAAACTTTGTCCATGCACTTTTACAAAAATTTAAGTATTGTCATTTTCATCCAACGGTCCAAATTGAACATGGAAATTAATTCTCAAATCCAATGATCCATATTATTTTCTATCATTTTAAAATGTGGAAATTATATTTTCAACCTTAATTTAATAACCTTCAAATTTTCCCAAAATTTCTATTTGATCCGATTTACCGATTTTTTTACCAGACTTTAACACTTTATAGCTTTTAACATAATTTTCGAATGAAGAATATGATTCCTACAAAAATGGCATTCTTGGGGGTTAACTATTCATTTAAGGGTCCAAAATAGATAATTTTTGAAAATTGCACTTTTAATCATTTAACTTTTGAAAATTACCCTTTTTCTCCCCTAAACTTTTCCAAACTTTATACTTTGGCCATTATTCTTTCTATTTTTGGTATTACAAGTCGAATGGATGCTTATATCATAAAGGTAAAGTGTATACGAAATCACAAGGAATTGAAGAAAGAATTTCTCTCCAAGGTGTATGGAAATATTTTGTCTATTTATGGCAACTAAGATGTTTATGAAATAAAAGAGTTTGTATGGATGGTTAAGCACACTAAAAGTTATAATTAAGTTGGTTTTATGAGCATGATATGACAATAAATTGAAACAAGGTATTAAATGTCCTTTGGATTTCGGCAATTGATTTTCATACCTTGGTGAAAATAAAGAGAATTATTATGAGCATTTCTACAAGATTTCCTTTGACACTCAACAAGAAGGATTCTTTATGAATTGTTTATCTCGATAACATCTGATAAATTCAAGGTTTATTTAGAGAAAATTTGAAGTCTTTGTATTATATCTTGAGAATTCAATTTAAAGTTAGTATAGTATTACATCCTTGGACGAATGATAATTTGAATGAACTAGTCAGATTTCATGAGACGTATAAAGGTATATGAAGTTGGATTCAATATAACAAGTTTAGTGATTTTGTTCCTGATCCGGTACATTCGTTTATATTATATGATTGCACCTAGAGTGCATATTCTGTTTCTGATGATAACACCTAGAGTGCTTATTGTGCACACTAGTCTGACTCACATACCTTACATTCTTTTTAGATATAGATTGGGCAATGAATGTAAAAATGAGTTATGAATCTGAAAATGAGTTATAAATCTGAAATGTGAAAGTACTAGTTGTGAAAACTATAAATGTGACTGAAGTAAAATGAATATTTTATTAATTATTATGATTTGAAATTTATTGTCATGATTTTTAAGGATATGTGAGATATTGGTTTTTACAGGTTTTAATGATGAGGAAATGATTGATTAAAGTCGGTTTCTGATTTTTGAAAGTTTTATATAAAGAGTTATATTGTTTTTATTTTATTAAGTTATTTTATATTTTATATCACCTTAATTTCTTTATAATGTCCCATTAAGTTATACTTAATGTGTGATAATTTTCACACATAGGTAAAGAAAGGATAAGGGCGTGAAGTGAGAAGCATTGCGAGCATCTCTTCTAAGGAAATCATACCAACCTACAATATCAGTAAGACATCCTTGATAATATTTTGATTTATCAGTCGCTTGTATATATTATGAATGTTCTAGTTACTCTGATAAAACTGCTATAATATGGTTAGTGGTGATATAAGTTGTAGTATAAATGAATAGTATTTTATGTTATTATGTTTGAAAGGTTAACTGATTGATTCAAATTTGGTTGTGTTTTGGCAGTTTTTTACAAGTCATGAAACAACATCGAATTGTCTAGTTACTGTCTAAAATCAAAATTAAATCAGGCGATAAAATATTATTTTTTTGTTTTTATATGAATAATTAAATTGGTTAAATTGATAAATTTAAATTTTAAAATGAAATAAAATTTTACGAGTATTCGATTATGTAAAGTTACAAACGTCGGTCAGACATCTTTAACTCATATTTAAGTATGTATATGAGTTAAGAGTGTTACACAAAACCCTAAAAATGACCTTATTATAAATGTATAAGAATGCCCTACATTTTAGGGAAAGATGGGTTTTATGAGATAAGATAGGAAATGTGAGAGGCGACCACTCTTTCTTGTTTTCTTATTCATCATGGTGACCAACATTGTTGGAGCTCGAAGGGGATAAAACTTGCTTGCAAGTAGCATTACTTGGGTGGTTCACGGTATTCCACGATGACTTTGACTTGGGAATTTTCTTAATATTTGTTATTTTATTTTTCTTCATCTTTTGTTGGATATGGGTTGTATTAAATGGATGATTATGGATGTTAATTACCCAGCTATGAACTAACTTAAGTTAGCTAAGGTTTATCTTGGATGAATATGTTTTTTGTTTTAATTAATGTGGCATTTCCTGTTTATATACATGCTCTGTTCACTATTTTAATTCTATAGCTTAGACTTGTAAGATCTTTTGAGAGTTAGTATTTTTCTAAGTTTGGATATCAATGTCCAGAGAGTTAAGCAAGATCAACATGAGCAATTGGCCGAGCTGGGTAGCAAGGCTCTAATCCGCGTTAGAGAGAAAGAGAGGATTTCAACAACTGAGAGGAGTATTAGTACTTAGTCGATAGGTTCTTGCTACAGCTCATGCAAAGAGGTATTATCGTAGGATTTTACTACCAGGTTCCTTACTAGAGATATCCTAAAAACACTTTTAGCAAACTCTATCGAGCATCATATTGATTGGAAAATATTAAACATTCTTTGAGCATAAGACCTAGGATTCCAAGATAGGCCCAGCCGTTTATCCTTCTTGAGAGTTTCGCACGTGTGAGGTCATTTCGTTTATCTTGTACTCCCATTTCTTAACTCAAATTTTCCATATCATTCTTTATTGTTTGTCATAGCATTTCACGCAAATCGTTATTTTGCCACATCATTCACATTACTTTGTTTATACCATTTTACATTTTATTGTTTTTAGTTTAAGCGCATTAACTTAAATTGAAAATCCCTCTTATCACTATAGAGAAGATACTCACTCACTATTATATTACTTGTTCGATTGTGTATACTTACATGTATTTGTGTGCCAAGCATATTACATTACACACGCAACAACAATACCACTATACTAAATATTAAGATGCATAACGTTACAACATTATGAATCCCATAATTACACACACAGTGCCAAGATTACACGGATGTACCAAATATAGGAGTACAAAAAAAAGACTAACAAAGGAGTACGCAATGGTATTAATATAGGATTGCACGAATGCACTAAAATTGGAGTACACGAAAGTACTAGAATTGGGAGTGCACGAATGCACTAATTCGGGAGTGCAAAATTGCACTAATTCGGGAGTGCAAAATTGCACTAATATAGGAGTACACATTAGTACTAATATTGGAGTGCATGATTGCACTAATTACATGAATGCACGAATACACTAATACAAGAGTGCATATTTGCACTGATATAGGAGTCCATAATTGAACTGATACAAGAGTACCCAATGGTACTAATACAGGAGTGCAACAAATACACTAATACAACAGGCTTTTTATATCAAATCATTTACCATTCCTTTTCAGAGTTATTGTTAGATACTAACATTTACCATTCCTTTTCAAAAGTATTGTTAGATACTAACATATCAAATTATCACATACATGTGTGTTGGGAAGTTCATACCCAAAATCATCTATAACCATTTAGTGAAATATCATATAATCTGCATTGAGTAGTTCATGCCCTAAACTTTTAATTTCCACATAACTTAAGTATATCATGGAAACATCATTTATCACTTTCCTTTTGACATATGAACATCATAATTCATCGCATGATAAATGTCATAAATATCATTCCAAGATAATAAAGTTGGATCATTTCAAACAATTAAGATAACATATAACATAAGAGTATCATAAAATGCATAATTTATCCCAATTTCATTTTCTGGTAGTTTTTACTACCCTCAAATAAATATTATTATGTATTAATCTACACAATTAAAAATTATTTTGTTTATAGCACAGAAAACTAGACTCTCTAATAGAAATCTAATCATATAAAGCACTTATTCTATTTGAACTTGTATAATTTATGGTGAATTTTCTAATCCGTCTTACAAAATCTATTTTGACCATAATTTGTTGCCCAAATTTCTGGCCTACCATCGGTTAAAAATTTATATCTTTTTGTATACACTTGTAAATTAGTAGCCATTTGTTTTAAACAAAAATAGATCAGTATACAAATCCAACGGTATAAAAATCATCTTTTTAATCATTCTTGTAGAATTTATGGTGATTTTATAAACTTGCTATTCAAATTACCAATTTAGGCATATTTCACTAATTTGCATCCTTAGCTTATTCACTAATTCTATTAGCTTATCAAATGAACACTTATGCATGAATTCATGATCATATCATCATTTCCATGCAATATCAATCAATTCCATATAAAAAACAATCAAAATTCAATCTTTTCCATAAACCCTAACCTTAACCAAATTAATCTTTAAACATTTCCAATTGATTTTAATCATCACAAATGCTTGGAAATGAATCAAATACATCACTAACATAAAAATACATCCTTAAATCATCAAATTTGCACTTCCACTTCAACTACCATTTTCATGGAATCACCACTCCAAGCATGAAAACATGAAATATTTAGACTAACTTGTAGAGAATTTGATGTAGGTAATTTTTTTATTCCTATCTCAATCCACAAACCTACAAAATAGCTTAAAAAGAAAAAAGAAAAATTGTTCATCTTGTTATGGAGTCCACAGTTAGAGAGGAAGAAGAAGAACATAGTTTCTTGATTTTTCTAGAAAAATATCTCTTGATATCTAATTAAATGAATTAAAAATTCATTTAATTAGAAATTATCAATTTACCATTAATGAAACATTATAATTTCCACATTACCATTTCCATGACATCATCTTCCTTATATCATCATCAAAGTTACACATGAATAAACTTTTTCTTACCTTTTTATTTATCCTTGTAATTTTCAAAAAGTACAAATTACTCATCATTATTAAACAATCTAGGTTTAATATGGAAAAATGAATCTTAATTCCAATGATCCATGTTAAATTATTCTTAAATAAAATATGGAAATAATATTATTAACCTCGTATTATCATCCTTCAAATTTTTTATTTGATTCGATTATCCGAATATTTTATCGAACTTTATCGCTTCATAGTTTTTATACAAACTCTAGATCAATGTCTAAATTCCATAGAAACTCCATTATTAGGGATGAATTCTTCATTCACGAGATAAAATTCTTTTTTAAAAAATTATCATCTTAGTCCCTAAACTTTTATCTAGTTTGTACTTTAACCACTCAACTTTCAAATTTTACATTTTGATAATTTGCTAAAATTTTGGGGTGTTACATGTAACCCCCTAGACCCGGCCTATGCATTTCGACTAAGTCTAGTGGATCACATTATGATTATTAAAGACATTTTCCGAAACCGTTATTCCATCAATATAAAATCACATTATAAATAACATGAAATTGTAAACAAATTATACTATCAAAATCCAACTCGTAAATATAGTACCAATAAATAATAATTTAATTTAAAACATGTCTTCAAATTCAATATCACAATAAACCGAGCAGTAATAGCAAAAGAGTCATCATTATAAAATCCGATATTTTAAAATAAGGTCCATGTCACCAAAATAAAGTCAACTTGCAAGATAAAAACATTACAATCTGATTTACTTGAAGAGATATGTTGATCCTCCAAGTGCTCGAACCGAGGTATCTAACCAACAGTATCTGAAAGGGGGAAAACATTTTCAAAAGGTGAGCTAGGCTCAGTGTGTCCCAACATTTCCATAAAATCACAATAGGTACAAATCATAGTCCAGTAATCTCACAAATTCATAAAAGAGTTTAACTTTTGAAAATCATAGTTTAAACCCTTTTGTGGTACACCATCAGTAGTTCCCAAAATTATTTTCCATATAGCTTACTTTATGCACATAGCAAAAAGAAAGCCGACTTAAGGATAGGCTCTGAAGCTTGTATCCTTAAGCCCAAGTCAATAAGTCCATATAGCTTACCCTAAGCACATAGCAAAGGAAAGCCGACCTAATGAAACATCTTGGGGCCCTCAAGAGTCACATTAGGCCCAGTTAGCTTGATCAGAGCTATTCCATCGTAATTCAATTCCAAAATTCAATTGCACCGTGACATAAATTCCATAATCCAAAAACATGGTAATCATATACCATTTCAAAACAAAAATTAGATAGCAGCCATATTCCATAAATTGTCACATTAAATTGGTGCATCCATAAAACAATAACTAATGAATTCGGTGTACCACATATTAAAACCAATAAAATAGTTCAATAATAAGTAGGGAACACACCTCGACAATAGATTCAAATAGCAAATCTACTAATTGCTGGTTTCACCACGCTCTGCTACAGTTTTCGAACGGGTGAATACTGGCACACATGGTTTAACTGATCTAGAAGAGCTGGGTCGAGCTGTCGAATGATCCGGAGAGTCTCTTGTACCTTCAAACAATAATATTTATCAGTCCCAAATCCTATTTAATTGTTCAAAGCTAAACTTCTTAAGTATATAAGCATTTTTCGGGTTTGACTATCAATTTGAGGTATTTCGAGTCTGAATTTTGCCAAACGGATTGCGGAATCGGAATCTGGGCATCGAAAAACATAAAGTATGACTTTCCAAAAATTCAAATTCTTGGTAAAAGTCAAAGTCAACCACTTTGACCGTCGATTTGGAGACATTCAGGTTTGAATTTGACGAAACGGACCATGGAAACGGATTCGGCACGTCGAAAACTATCAGGATAGGTATACTCGGAAAAGATTAACGATCGTTTAATAGCCGGTCAAAGCCGGTCAAAGTTCTGGTCAAATGAGGTCAACAAACTGTTGAACATTTTACAAAAATAGCACCCTTTTTAAAATAATTATCAAAATAGCACACATTTCGAAATAATTACCAGAATAGCACCAAAACTGGATTATTTACCATAATAGCACCGGTCAACGGTCAACGATCGGGTCGGGTCAACGGGTCGGGTCGGGTCAACGGGTCGGGTTGTGACCGGTCAAACCCTTAAGAAAACCGGTTGAACCGGTCACTCACTCGCCCTACGGCGGCGCGTGTGGCGCGTGAGGTGTCCTCCGGGGCTCTAAAAATTACGAAAAAATTTCTAAAAATTATTTTGAGCGTTTTCGAGATACTTACAAAGCTCGGTTCAAATTTTTGAACGTCGGAGAGCTCGAATTCATCAAATCGGGAAGTTTGACCGGTTTACCTCCCCACGCGCCGCCGCCGCCGGAAAAAAAGGGTAACACCGGTGGACTCGGAACGGCACAAGGAACACGAAGGTGCGGGAGGTGTTGTAAATGGAGCAACGATCAGCGGTGAATTTAAGATTTTCTCGACGATAGAGCTAACAAAAACGTCACTACTTTGACTGGAAATTCCCGACGTTTGGCCGCGTTTCGCTTCAATTAATTTGAAGGGTTTGTTCCTCGCTCGATGATGAACACAACGGTGGTTTCAAAAGAACGATCGGAATTCGAACAGCGTCGGAATAGAGTTTGGAAGTTGTGTGCGTGAGGAAGGATTTGTGAAATTGATTTCTGTTTTTTAAAACAGAAATCACGCATATAACAATTGCCTGCCGACACTCCAAGGTTAAATTCAGGGCTTGGTCCCTGAATTTTCTTTGACTTTAAAACAAGCTCCAAGTTTTAAAATCTTTCAATTTAGTCCCAATTTTCGCCAAATTTTCACAATTAAACCCTCCAATTTCAATTAAATATTATTTTGAAAATCGGGTTATTACATTACATTGCTACAAAAAGGTCACATTCGTGAGAGTCTTAGTCTTTGTGCTATTCCAGTGATTCTTGTGCCAAAAGAAGATGACACATTATGAATGTGCGTAGGCTGTAAACCGGTTAATCAAATAACAATCAAATACATGCACCCCATTCCATTCCATGCCTTGATGATATGTTAGATGATTTTCATGGATCATGCATCTTCACGAAGATAGTCTTGAAAAGTGATAACCACCAAATCCAAATGATAAAAGGTGACGAGTGGAAAATAACTTTCAAGATGAAGTTCAGACTCTACGAATGGCTCGTATGCCCTTTGGCCTTAATAATACGTCAAACATATTCATATGGTTAATTAACCATGTTCTAAAAGAGTTAATAGGTAATTATATTGTTATTTGCCTTGATGATGTCCTTATCTTCTCACATTCTCTTGAATTTCATGCCATTCACGTTCATTCAGTATTCGAGGTACTATGACGATAACATTTATTTGCTAACATATAAAAAGTGTGTGCTTTTAATGATAAGCTTATATTTTTAGGATTTATAGTCAGTGCACAGGGAATCCATGTAGATGAAGAAAAGATCAAGGAAAATAAAGAATGGCTCACGCCATCTTCTATTACCAAGGTAAGATATTTTCATGGTTTAGATAAATTATATCGACGTTTCATCAAAGATTTCTCCATCATTGCCTTACATTTGACGAAAATAATCAAGAAATCGATTGAGTTCAAATGAGGTCTACAACAACAAGAGGTATTCGAATTACTCAAAGGTAAGTTATGTTCGACACTCATTCTTTGTCTTCCAGAATTTTCTAACACTTTTGAGCTAGAATGTGATCCTTCAGGAATAAGCATAGGCGCAGTACTCATGTAGTAAAAAAATATATCTCTTACTTTAGCAAGAAGTTAAAAGTTTCACAATTGAACTACTCTACCTATGACAAAGAACTGCTAGCACTTGTTCGTGCACTCGAAGTGTGGCAACATTATCTTCTTCCTAAAGAGTTTACCATACACACGGAACACAAAATCATTAAAGTGGATAAACGGTCAAGGTAAGTTAAGCAAAAGGCATGCTCGATGGGTTTAAATTATTGAATGTTTTTCATGTGTGATGAAGTACAAACAAGGGAAAGATAACATTGTAGCCGATGCATTATCATGAAGGTACACACTCATTACACAAATACATGTTACTATTATGGGTTTTGAACACATCAAAGAATGTATTCTTCTGGCCTGGAATTTTCTAATATTTACAACCCAAAAGGTGATTTTAACATGTTTTATCTTGTAAATGGATTTCTTTTTTGAATGAACAGGTTACGCATCAACAAAAGTCACTATGAGAGTTTCTAGTTCATAAGTCTCATTTCATAGGACTAATGGGACACTTTGGTGCTAACAAAACACTTAAAATGGTCCAAGAACACTTATTCTAGCTGCACATAAGAAAAATTGTAGAATGTATGTGTTTCATGCATCACATACAAACAAGCAAAATTTAAGGTAAATATTAATTATTTATACACTCTTCTACCAATTTCTTCCTCACATTGGATTGATTTATATATGGATTTTATTCTAGGCTTACCTCGAACTAAGAAAGGGCGAGATAGTCTATTTTTTGTTGTCAAAAAGTTTTCAAGGATGGTACATTTCATTCGATGTCATAAAATCGATGATGCAACACATATCGTTGATTTGTTATTCCACAAAATAGTGAGACTCCATGCCATACCTCGCATAATTGTTTCCAATCGAGACACAAAGTTCATAAGATACTTTTAGAAGGTATTATTGGGTAAGATAAGTACAAAACATCTATACTCCATAACTTGTCACCCTCAAACCTATGGACAGACTGAGGTAATAAAATAGAATCTTGGTTATTTACTTAGAATCGTGGTAGGTAAGAACACTCGAAATGGGGATGAATGTGTACCTTTTGTTGAATTTTCTTACAACAGGTAAATTCACTCTATAACAGGTTATTCTCTATTTGAGATTGTTTATGGATTTAATCCACAAACTACTTAAATCACATTCATTTGCCCTTAGATCAGATTACTAGCTTGGATGATGAATAAAAAGCAACCTTTGTCAAGGATATTCATGCCATATCATGTTTGAAACAGGAGACTAAGTTTGGGTGCAAATACAAAAAGAGAGATTTCAAAAATAAAGGAAATCCAAACTTAACCTAGGAGGCGATGTCCCATTTCAAGTACTCGAACGAATCAATGACAATGCCTACCGCATTGATCTTCCAGTGATATTTTACATTCATGGACGAATACTTTTAAGGAATGGGAAATGATACATGCAACACAAGCCCAAATGATGGGCTCACGTTACCACTAGGCTTAATCACAAGAGGATGGACCAATCTACTCAAATATCAACTGCAGACTGCAGTCCAGGCCTTCGTTAGTAAAGGCCTACACGCCTACATAGAGCTTGAATATTTCAAGAAAGGAAACTCACTCATTGTTCCTCCTACATCATCTTGGATCATAAAACCCAAGTTACTTTTGGATCCAACTGCAAGACCCAAGAATATATGCCTGAAAATGAGTTTAAACCCCTTAAGGCTGAGAACTTGTAAAGTTACCCAATGCTAAAAATATAAAGCTTGGGGTAACTCATTATATTAGGATTTTATTATTATATACATCATTTTATTAGAATAAGGGTAAATAGGTCATTAAATGCAACCTTTGATAGCTTATAACGCTTCACCTTGCTTATCATACCCAGCCATATATCACATGCCTTGATAAATTATCAAAATATTTGCCCTTACTTATCATAAGCATGGGCGCCTGTCAAATCTCCCTTTCACACTATATTGCTCATGCCCATTCCAAAATGATGATATGAATCATCCATCAAGTCTCAAGAGTCGCATCATGCTTATTTTCATCTACATCATCAGATCAACACCTCATCAAGGGCCCTCATTCATATCATCTACGTCACAAGGTTTTAGGATAGTTTTTATTTTTATTTTATTTTTTTATTCTTAATTCATTTTACAAAAACTCCTCAAACCCTATTTCAAGGTCACTCCTCCCACCATTGTAATCATCAAGTTTTAATATATTAGTCAAGACAACAAGAGATCATTATTCCAAGAGTTGATAGCTTTGTTCCATCGAAGCTTCTTTTTGTTTTATTTCTTATGAGTTTTTGAGAGAGAGATCTTCACACTCCGGTTTGCTTATTCATTATGATTATGAAGGTTGGTTAGAGTTGTATTATCAAGTTTTCTTTTTCATTGTGATTAAGAGGTTCGATAGGAAACGTACCTTCATTATCATCTTCTATCATCATCTTCTTCTTTCCTTCATCACCTTCACGCCACCATTATGCCCAACTAGGGTTTGCATTATCATCATACCTACCAGGGGTAAATTTTCAAATCAATTTTTCCGTAATTATGACCATTCGATCTTAATTTCATTTCCACCATCATGATCCTTGAATTCTTATCTTTCTAATGAGAATTCAACCATCAAAATCCAACATCAAAAGCCTCTTAGTTGTCAACCTTAAAAGGGAGATAAGTTTGATTCTTATTACATGTTTTCGCTTTAGTTTGTTTCATTACCCTTGTTTATTATTTGTCTTTAATTCTTCATATTCTTCATTAGCCTTATTTTCCATTGTCTTAACTCATGTTTCCTTGTCTTAATTTCATCATCTAAATGCAATTCAAAACCCTAGCTACCGCCTACATCAATCTATCTTCTCCTCTCATTTTCTTCGTCCATTATAGAGTTTTCTAGGTTTGATTCCTCAACAAGAGCAACATCTATTCATCCGTTGTCCTATCTCTATCATATTTTGATTGAGTATGGTTTTCCCTTCGATACGATTGTTATGGATCTTGGAATGTTAAAAAGACTAGCCACCTTTATTATTAATAGCAATGTAATCTTATTTCTTCAAGGTTGATTCATGAATACTCACCACCTCACCCTATCGATTTGATAAGTTATTGAAAAAGTATTCATGCGAACAATTGAGAGGTACTCTGTAGTACCCCAAATTTTGGTTAGTGAATAAAATGTAAGTTTTGAAAGTTTGATGGCTAAAGTATAAACTTTATAAAATTTTAGGGACCAAAAGTTTAATTTTAAAAAGATATATATTTTAGCCTGTAAATGAATATTTTATCCTAAAGCAATAATTTTTTTAGGAATCAGGAATTTGATATGGGATTTTTCTTAAAAGTTATATAGCGATAAAGTTCATAATAGAAATCGATAATCTGATCAAACCAGAATTTCAAAAAAGAATTGAAAGATGCTAGATAATGGTTGGAAATATTATTTCCATATTTTAGACCAGATAAATTTAGCTTGGATAGGTGGAATTAAAGTCAATTTTCCAGTTTTGGCCGAAAATTGTGGAATTTAATGACTAAAATGCAATTTTTAATAATTGCATAGCTAAAGTAAAAATTCAAAGCCAAAATTGGATCATCTTTAACTATTGAATATTTTAATGGAACATATTGCAATGGTGTTTGGTAATTATCAAGATTCTCATTAAATGAATTTTAAATTCATTTAAATTAGTATTAAACCAAGTGTATTAAGAATAATACTAGATTAATCAAGATAAATAATTTTTAGCTGATTTCTTCAAGTTTGGCTGAAAGTTTCATAGCTACCAAGGTTAGGTCTTTAATTTGATTTTTAAGCTTTCATGGTTGGTTTTTGGTTTAAGCTTTTAGATAGAGAATTAATCTACATGAAATTCTCTATCATTTGGTATAAAAATTACATGTGAACATGTTTATATGATGAGATTGGAAATTAGGATTTATTAAGGGTTTATGGATTTTGAAGATTTGATGGAAGATTATTACGTTATTGATGTTGTAGATTTTTTCTAAAGCATGTGCGATGATTAAAATTATGTATATAAATCTAAAGGATATTCGACCATACTAGGGTTTATTGAAGTTGGATAGATTTTGATTTAATTTTACATTAGAATGATTGGAATAGCATGAATTTGATGTAAGGAGGTTGAATTGATGCTTGAAATTGAATAAAAAGTATACCCTAAGCACATAGTTAGGATCGACCATAGGATCAATTTGTATAAATTTTTGATGCTTGAAATTGAATGAAAAAACATTTTTTGTAAGTTTTGAGAATTGAGGGACATTAATGTATAAATTTGTGATTTGGGGTACTCAAAGTTGAATCATAATGAGGGAATGCTGAAATTTTAAGTTGGAATGATGATTTTTGGATTAAAGTTTAATTTGGTTAAATTTCAAGTTTATATTTGAATAGTTATGAAAGTTTGGGACTTACTTGAGAGTTTTAAAAGTAAAGTATTATTTAGTTAAGAAAATTAAAATGTTGGAAATTTTATTAGCATGCTATTGAGTTTAAAATTGGTTTGGGATCAAATTGCAAGTTTATTAAAGTGGGTTGTTGAATTCGAAAGGTCTAAGGAAATAAAAGATGAAATTGTAAGTTTTCAAATATTTCAGGATTGCATTGAGTGTATTATTTATGTGCTAGAGGTTTTAATAATTAATGTGAAGTGATCATAATGGTGAAGGATCATTATGAATTTAATGGAAAAATTTATATGAATTCTAAAATTAATTCATAAATTATGACTTAAGTGTGAAGTTGGAAAAAGTTGAAGGATTGAAAATGAACACAATATTTTATGGAATTGAATAATTATTTTGGGAAGTTTGAAGTAGTCATGAATTATAATTTAGTTCATACCAATTTAAGTATCTATTTTATTTTATTGACTTTCATATTATTAAATTTAGATTATGTTAGTATGATACTAACATATAGTTTGAATATTTTGTTTTATTATGTGATTTTTCATACTATGACAAACCTAACAATCCGACTGACGCAAAAGGAAAGGAAAAAGCACGTGAGTAGGAATATTGTATAAAAGGTTCGGTAGTGAAGCAAATGTGAGAGTGGTTTATTAGTTTATTTATTTATTTATTTTGATTGAGGATGACTTGTGATAAGTCAACCTCATACGGTATATGTTTGGTTTAAATATGATTTTTAAAGTATAATTTAAATTTTGATTATGGAATATTTTTATAAAGTTTTATATATGGTTATTGGAATGAACTGCCCAAGTTTATGTTTTTAAGATTATGAGTTAAAAATGATTCTGATTTTTGAAATATTGATTATTGAATGATTATTATATGATATAAAAGGCCATTGTATGTTGCTTTGAGAGTCGTATGTACACTTTCCATGACATTGTGTTGAGTTATTCTGATTCTTATATGGTAGATTCATATATATTATGACCAACATTGTCGGTGCAAATATATAATTGCACTTGTAGTGCATATTCTGATTCTAATGATAGCACTGTGAAGTGCATACTGTACACTTTCTGTCTGACTCATGTACCTTGCATTCTCTTAAATATACTTTGGGCTACTTAAATAAAATATGAAAGTATGAAATGTGTCTGAATATAATGGAAAGTGAAATGATTATTATATTTGATAATGTTTGTCATGATTTTTGATAAAATCATGAGATGATGATTTTTAGGTTTTTGATGAGGATATGTCTAAAATAAATCGGTTTGAATGTGTAAAGATTTTATTTGAGATACTTTTAAATGTTTTAATGTATTTATGATATTTTTTAATTATTTTTATCACCTTGAATTATTACTGGCTCACTAAGTTAAACATAGTACGTGATGATTTTCATGCCAGGTTTTGATAGAGGAAAAGACAGGCAGTGAGGAGCCTCCCGAGCAACGTTTGGGAGATCATCTCTATTATCCATATCAGTAAAACATCTTTGATGTTTATTTTGACTTTTAGTGGCATGTATGTTATATATGTTAGTTTACTTTATCGTTTTTATTTTATTAGTCTGTAATAGTAAACTAGAACTATTTTATTTTGGCTGGCTTTAGTATATATAAATCTTTTTCTTAAATAATATATATATTATGTTTTTAAAATGGTTTTGAAATTAAGCAGTATTTAGTTAGTTTTAAATAGTTTATGGAACAACACAAATTTTTGCCTAAAATTGAATTTGTCTTAATGATTAAATATTATTTTTTGATTTACACGATTAATGAAATAGTTTTAAAGTTAAGAAAAAATGTTTTAAAATGAAACAAAATTTTAAGCATTTATGTTCAACGAATGTTTGTAATATTGATTAGTATCAAAGCTGCAAGTTTAGTAGATTCTCGGCCAAAACCGAGTTTATGTTATGTTAGAAACGTGTACATGCCACTAGGATGTCGAAATTACTGACCTGGTATGATTTTATTTACGATGCTACTCCTTACTAAGGTATATATATTTTTGTTGTTTAGATTTCAGATTAGGAGGACTAGAGAAGAGCTACCGAATACTGAGGGAACCAGTGGTGGTAGTAGCAATAACGTTGAGCATGTACCTTGTAACACCCATTTCTTGTATACATCCCTGTACACGAGTCACATATGTCACATGACTTTGAAACCATTTTCGTATTTGAAAACCCGTAAAATTTTGTTTCTATAAATAAAATATTTTAATATAATAATAATAAAAACGTTCATTAAATATTAGTATGTAAAATAACATTAAAGTTCTAACATCGTAAATACTACAACATCATAATTTAATTACATTCTAGAGCATTATCATAAATCTATTACATGCCATCTAGAAATATCAAAAGTAGACATAGATGTCATACAGCTATTGATGAGGCAACCTTTGATTTACGATGTCAGCTGCACTTCTTACTCCGCTCATATACTATTACCTACGCGTGAAACCATCACACGATAATATTCACTTAGTGAGGCATAATAATCTAAATGAGGCGTAACCAACACATAAGAAAGTCATAAATATCAAAATACAAATTTAATTGTATAAATAACAGTAATACATAAAACTGAATTGGTAAACCAAATTTCATTCACATAACCTACGAAGCAATATTTAGTATGTCCAACATACCTATCAATCAGTATTTTTCTAAAGTATCCATTTATTTTCCCAATGTATATCGAATGAGACTGCAAGGTACATGAGTTGCACCTAAGTGCTAAACGTAATCATAGGTTATGTGATGACAACAACTCTATACTAAGGTAATGAAATGGTAATTCACAAACTCATTATGAATACCATGGGTGCACACATAGTGCTGAAAGTATAAAAAGAACTTATACAAAAATGCAACATATGCATTAAACAAAATCGATCGATAACCATCATACACAAAGTATGTCGAAATGCACCTATGACTTTCAATGCACATACAATAGGCCTTTAAATCAAATTCACATATTAAACATTTATTCTGAAACATCGATAGTTGTTAAAACAATATAAAAGTTCATCCATCCATTTTAGGGCATTCATACCCTAAAATTATTCGTAAAATCATTTTCATAAACTTTATGAAAATATTTCAAAATAAGATAAAACATGCTTTTATAAAAACATTTAAGGTTGACTCATCGCAAGTCGTCCTCATATCATATAAGTACATAATAAATGCACTTACCTGGTATGCCTCAATATTATTCCTTAATGTAGTTCGACTATTCTGTAACTTTATCCTTGCCTTTTTGTTTGCTTGTCTCAGGAATTTGATTACGATCTACACAAGCGTCCATAATCACACATATAAATATAAAATATAATGTTATTATACTTACTAACAATTATATAAAATAATAATACTCAAAAGTATTATTATTTTATAATTCTTTTAAATTCATCCTAACAATTATACAAAATAATAATACTCAAAAGTACTATTATTTTCGAATTCTTTTAAAATTCATCCTAAGTTTAGCTTTTTATTCATAATGAGCCCTTGTCATAAATTCTTCAATTAAAGCCCAATAATTCTCCAGCATTAAACTTACATCCCACTATCTCAACAATACCAAAATTACCACTCAAGCCATTAACTTTCTCTATATTCACCATTTTGTACTTAAACTTTACGAACTTTTCAAAATGGCTTAATTTCACATTCTAACTTCAATTTCAGCCCTCAAACATTAATTTCCAATAGTGTACATCAAATATTAACAAATTTCACAACCATTCACAACTTTTATAAAATTACCGAATTGGTAACTCAATTTTTCAAAAATTACAAAATGGTCCCCAAATTTTTCTAAGGCTTTAAACATATTTCGTACATCATTTCCAACACTTATAATATTTTCCATAATTGTTCTCACTCAAATAAACCAGGGTTGAATGCTTTAACCTTTAAAACTAGGTTTTCATGATTTTGCTCGATTTTGATTCGATTCAAGCATGAAATAAACTTCCAATCAACCTTACAACATCTCTATATTCAAAACCCTAATCAACTCTTATCAAAACACAAAGTTCTACAATTTCCTCTTTTGGCCGAAAATTATATAATCATTTCTAGGAAGTTTGAACATATTTTAATCATAAATCAAGCTTGAAAATGAATTTACAACCTCAAAAACATCAAGATTCATCATCAATTTCATGAACCCTAGTGTGAACACAAACCCTAATATTTGGAGATTTTTGAAATCAAGATAGTTGAGCAAGCATAATTGGTACCAAAAGATAGCGTTTTTCAAATAGATCACTTTTCTATTGCACGATATAACTTGAAATCCAAAGTAAATATATCAAAATGGAAACCAAAATATTTTTCTCTTACCTTGGACGTTAACGGTACTTTGGAGAAGATGATATCAAATTGGCATGAATTTTTGATTAATTTCATGCTAAATTTACCTTTAATTTAACTTTAACGAATATTAAATTCATTAAATTGGGAAAACAACAATTTACCCTTAATGAAACTTTATATTTACCATCCAACCAAGACACCTCAACCTTATCATCTTCTTAAAGTCAAAGATGAACAAACAATATCTTACTTTACCGATTTGCCCTTATCTTTTTCAAAAATTACAATCTTGCCACTCTAATCCAACAATCCATATTAAACATGAATTTAAATCCTAAAATCCAAAGATTTATAATATTTTCCAACATTTAAAAATATGGAAATAATATTTTTCGGTCTAAATTATCGTCATTCAAATTTTCCTGAATTTATATTCGATATGATTTATCGGATTTTTCCTCAACTTCATTGTTTTATAAATCTTAATACAAAACTTGTATTAAAATTATGATTCCCAAAGAAACATTATTATTGAGATAAACTATTTATTTACAAGGCGAAAATGTAACTTTTAAATTAATCATTTTGGTCCATAAACTTTTCCAAGTTTATACTTTGGTCATTTAACTTTAAAATTTTGCAATTTAGTCACTAAGTGAATCCATTTATGAAATAAAATTCTTTTTGGGAAAATTACTACTTAGGTCCTTAAACGTTTCCTAATTTTCTACTGTGACCATTAAACTTTAAAAAATTACATTTTGGTCACTATCCAAAATTTTTGGAAATTACATACCTCATGTCCAACAGACCAGCACGGAGTACATGCACATCAGGGAGTGTCAGCTCCAGATCAGGGGATATTTCTACAGGCTTTAGAGGCTATCTTTGCTCGATATCAGCCAGTAGCAGCACCTCCCCCTCCTCTGGCTCCACCTCTTCCTACTCATCTGGCTCTTAGGGTGTCGATTCCGAAAGAATTGAAAAGTTTGGGAGCCTCTTAATTTAAAAGAGAAATGAATGAAGGTCTGGTAGTAGAAGACATGTGGCTTAATGATGCAAAGATTATGTTAGACAATCTCCACTGTTTAGATGAAAAAGGATTGGAGGATATAGTTTCATTGTTGAGAGGTCAGGCTCGTATTTGGTGGATAAATGTAACTACATGTGTTCCTCCATAACAGATTACTTGACAGTTCTTCTAGGAGGCTTTTTAGAAAAAGTATACATGGGAGCAATTTAACACTCAGATGAAGTAGAACTTCCTCAACATGATTCAGGTAACATATTTATGAATGTAAATTTAATAAGTTTATAAGATATGCCTCTAAGTTGATTCCTACAAAGAGAGATGTTTGTCAGAGGTTTATCTGAGGTCTCTACCTTAGACTGAAGGAACTTATGATGACTGCAATTTTGACCACTTTTCAATAAGTGGTAAATAAAGCTAGAAATGAAAAAGCTATGATTGACCAGAGACAACAGTTAAAGAGATCACGAGCATAATCATTGTCTCAGTCTAAAAGAGGTCAAAGTTTGGGTTATCAGTACCATAATAAATCGGAAGGTGGTGCTTTAGGTCAGAAAGGATCTGAAGAAAAAGAAAAAGTTGTCAAACTTATACAGTAGTTTCGAGATCTGGAATATCAGCTTAAGCACAGAGTAAGTATGAACTATGTTAGTACTATAGTAAGACTTACCCTAGAGTGTGTAGAATAGTTTCAGGAGCTTGTTTCCATTGTGGAGACACAAGTCATTTTGTAAGAGACTGTCCGTTAATAGGAGATAGATCAGTATAGACAGAGAGCTTTGTAACAACATCTCACATAGGTGGTCGAGGTAGACGTAGAGAGAGGGGATATTCCAAGATAACTTTTGAGTCTGATGTTCGTTCTTTGACCATAATTTATAACATTAAGATCGGGGAGTATCACGACGACCAAGAGATTATAACATGTACTTTCTATCTTTTTTATGACAATGTGTTTGTTTTAATTGATCTAGGTTATACGCACTCTTATGATAGTTTGAAATTAGTTAAAGAAAGAGGTATTTTGTTAGAACCCACTGATAGTGATATGATAGCTACAAATTCGCTGGGTCACAGTGCCAGAGTAGAACAAATCATTTAAAAAGGCCAAATAAAGGTTCAAACGGTTGTACTCCTGATGAATCTTATAGAATTACCATTTGATAGTTCAAAATTATATTGGGCATAGATTGGTTACTCCGTATTTTGGATGGGTAGATTGTCGCATGAAGCGATTGTTTCTACAAGATGTGAAAGGTTTTAAAATAATAGTAATTGGAGAAAAAAACGAATTCATTGCCCAATGTGATATCAACAACGACGATAATGAAATTGATGTCAAAAGGTTGTTTAGCTTTTCTGGAAAATGTTATTGACACCAGAACATCTGATGTGAAGTTGGAAAATATTCTGACAGTTTGGGAGTTTCCAGATGTATATCCTGATAAATTACCCAGATTACCTTCTGATCGAGAGGTGGAGTTTAAGATTGATATTTTTTCATGTACTATGCCTATTTTAATTTCCCATACCAAATGGTTCCGACTAAAGTCATAGAACTGAAAGAACAGTTACAGGAGCTACTTGGTCAAGGTTTTTTTAGTCCAAGTGTGTCTCCTTGGGGTGCACCGATACTCTTTGTTAAAAGAAATATGGATCCACGCGGTTATGTATAGATTATTGTCAGCTGAACAAAGTGACGGTGAAGAATAAATACCCTCTTCCGAGGATCGATGATCTATTTGATCAGCATAAAGGTGCTTCAGTATTTTCAAAGATTGATCTTCGATCCGGGTATCATCATCTAAAGATTAACGAAGAAGATATTTCGAAGACGACTTTCAAAACCCAATATGGTCATTATGAGTTCATAGTGATGTCATTTGGAATTACCAATGCTCTGGCAGTATTAATGGATTTGATGAATTGGGTACTTCAGTCGTACTTGGATTAGTTTATGGTTGTATTTATTGATGATATTTCGGTTTATTCTAAGACTAAAGAGAACATGACACACATCTCTGCATTATACTTCAAACATTGTGGAATAAAAACTATTGAAAAATTATCAAAATGTGAATTCTAATTAACAAAAGTTGCTTTTCTTGTTCACATGATTTCGGTGGAGGGAATCAGAGTGGAAGCAATAGTGGAGTAGAAACTCCGAAGAAAGTTTATGAACTTCAAAGTTTCTTAGGATTAGTTGTCTATTATATAAGACTCGTAAAGAATTTATCAATGACTGCTTCTGTACTTACTAAGTTGCTCAGGAAAGATGTGTCATTTGTTTGGATAGAAAAGTGCCAAGAAAACTTCAATATACTTAAGAAGATTCTAACAGAATATCCAGTTTTAATGTTACCGAAATCAGGTAAAGATTATGTGATTTATAGTGATGCATCTCATAATAGTTTGGGGTATGTGTTAATGTAGGAAGGCAAAGTGGTTCAAGACAATTAAAGACACACAAACAAAATTATCTAACCCATGATTTAGAGTTAGCAGTTGTGGTATTTGCTTTGAAGATTTGTCACCACTATCTATATGGTGAGCATTGTTATACTAATACAGATCATAAAAGTTTGAAGTATCTGCTAACTAAGAAGGAATGAAATATAAGGTAAAGGAGATGGATTGAGCTTCTAAAAGACTATGATTTGATTATTTTTTACCATACTGGAAGGCTAATGTGGTAGCTGATGTGCTTAGCCGAAAGACCTTCTCAACTCTTAGAACTTTAGATGCTCGATTATCAATAAAGAATAATGGTACATTTATTGCAGAATTTAGGTTGAGGCTTGCACTATTAGATTGAATCAAAGAAATTTGAAGAATGTTTCTGAAGTTTGAAGTTTCTTGGGATTAGTTGGCTATTATTGAAGATTCGTGAAGAATTTATCAATGATTGCTTTTCCACTATCTAAGCTTCTCAGGAAAGATGTACCATTTGTTTGGATAGAAAAGTGCCGAGAAAGCTTCCATATACTTAAGAAGACTCTGGAAGAAGTGAAGGTTTTAGTGTAACTAGAATCAGGTAAAATTTATGTGATTTATAGTGATGCATCTCATAACGGTTTGGAGTGTGTGTTAATGCATGAAGGCAAAGTGGTAGCATATGCTTCAAGACAGTTAAAGACATACGAAGAAAATTATTTGACCCATGATTTCGAGTTAGCAGCTGTGGTATTTGCTTTGAAGATTTAGTGCCACTATCTATATGGTGAGCAATGGTATATTTATACAAATCATGAAAGTTTGAAGTGTCTGCTAACTTAGAAGAAATTAAATCTAAGGAAAAAAAGATGGATTGAGTTTCTAAAAGACTATGATGTGATTATTGATTACCATCATGGGAAGACTAATATGGTAGCTGATAAACTTAACGAAAAGACCTTTTATATTCTTAGAGCTTTAGATGCTCGATTAACAATAAAGAATGATGGTGCACTTGTTGCATAATTAAGGTTGAGGCCTGAACTATTAGATTGGATCAAATAACTTCAAAGCAAAGGTAAAAGTGTTTAGAAAATATTAAACAAGTGAACTAAGGTGAAACTAAAGATTTTAAAGCTAAATCTGATGAATGTTTGTATTATCGGGGCTAGGTTTGTATACCCCATGATGAAGGTTTAAAAAATGATCTTCTCTTTGAAGCTCATTATAGTCCTTTCACTATACATCTAGGATAAAATAAAATGTATTGAGATCTAAAAAGTCGATATTGGTGGGCAGGTATGAAAAGGCTATAATTTAGTTTGTATCTAAATATCTGATTATCTACAGGTAAAAACATAACATTAGGTGCCATCTTGTTTGCTGCAATCCACTTCCATTCCTTAGTGGAAATGGGAAAGGGTTACTATGGTTTTTGTGATGTGTTTACCTTTGACACCTAGTAGGAAAGACTTGATCTGGATGATTGTGGATAGACTTACAAAGATAACACTCTTTATTCCAGTTCGAGCGCATTACTCGAATGGATAAGTATGCCAAGCTATATATCAGAGAGATTATACGACTTCATGGAGCTTTTGTCTTAATAGTTTCTGAAAAAGACTCAAGGTTCACTTCAAGATTTTGGAAGTCTCTGCATGAGGTTTTGGGAACTCGACTGGATTTCATATTTGTTTTTCATCCATAAATAGATAGCCAATCTGAGCAAACTATTCATATACTTGAAGACATGCTAAGGGTGTGTGTTATTGATTTTAAAGGATCATGGGATAAGTATTTTCCTTTAGTTGAGTTCGCTTATAACAACAGTTACCAGTAGAGTATTGAGATGCCTCCTTTTGAAGCCTTATATGAAAGAAAATGACAGACACCACTGAATTGGTATGAGCTAAAAAATAAAGGTTCAAGGGGTTGTATTCCTGATGAATCTTATAGAATTACCATTTGACGAGTTCAAAATTATATTGGGCATGGATTAGTTACTGTGCATTTTGGATAGGTAGATTATCACATAAAGCGATTGTTTCTGAATGATACGAAGGGTTCTGAAATAATAGTAATTGGAGAAAAAGAGAAATCATTTCCCAACTTGATATCAACAACGACATCAATGAAACTGATGTCAAAAGGTTGTTCATATTTCCTGGAAAATGTGATTGACACCCAAACATCTGAAGTTAAGGTGGAAAATATTCTGATAGTTTGGGAGTTTCCATATGAGTTCCCTTATAAATTACCTGGATTACCTTATGATTGAGAGGTGGAGTTTAAGACTGATAATTTCCAGGTACTACACCTATTTCAATGGTCTCGTACCAAATGGCTCCAATTGAACTCAGAGAACCAAAGGCATAGTTACATTAGCTACTTGATCAAGGTTTTATCTGACCAAATGTGTCTCCATGGGGTGCACCAGTACTCTTTGTTAAAAGAAATATGGATCCTTGTGGTTATGTATAGATTATCATCAGCTAAATAAAGTGATAGTGAAGAATAAATACCCTCTTTGTAGGATCGATAATTTATTTGATGAGCTTAAAGGTACTTTAGTATTTTCAAATATTGATCTTCGATCTGGGTATCATCAACTAAAGATTAACGAAGAAGATATTCTGAAGACGACTTTCAAAACATGATATGGTCACTGTGAGTTTGTAGTGATGCCATTTGGATTGACTAATGCTCCAGCATCATTCATGGATTTGATGAATTGGGTTCTTTAGTCGTACTTGGATCAGTTTGTATTTGCATTTATTGATGATATTTTGGTTTATTCTAAGACTAAAGAGGAACCCTACACACATCTCCGCATTATACTTCAGATACCGTGGAATAAAAAGTTGTATGTCAAATTATCAAAATGTGAATTCTAGTTGTCGAAAGTTACTTTTCTTAGCCACGTGATTTCGACGAAGGGAGTCAGAGTGGATCCCAAGAAATTACAAGCAATAGTGGAGTGGAAACTCCGAATAATGTTTCTAAAGTTTGAAAATTCTTGGGAATAGTTGTCTATTATCGAATATTCATGAAGAATTTCTCATATTTTTCTCCACTTACTAAGTTGCTTAGGAAAGATGTGCCATTTGTTTATATATAAAAGTGCCAAGAAAGCTTTGATATACTTAAGAAGATTTTGACAGAAGTACCAGTTTTAGTACAGCCAGAATCAGGTAAAGATTGTGTGATTTATAGTAATGCATCTCATAACAGTTTGGGGTGTGTATAAACACAAAAAGGTAAAGTGGTTCAAGACAATTAAAGACACACAAACGGTATTATCTTACCCATGATTTGGAGTTAGCAGTTGTGGTATTTTCTTTGAAACTTTTTTTCACTATATATATGGTGAAAAGCGTTATACTAATACAGATCATAAAAGTTTTAAGTATATGCTAACTTAGAAGGAATTGAATCTAAGGCAAAAGAGATGTAATGATATTTTAAAACAATATGATGTGATTGTTGATTACCATCCTATAAGGCTAATATGGTAGCTGATGCACTTAGCCGAATGACCTTCCCAGCTCTTAGTGCTTTAGATACTCGATTATCAATAAAGAATGATGGTTCACTTGTTGTAGAATTAAGATTGAGGCATGCACTGTTAGATCAAATCAAAGAACTTCAAAGTAGAGATAAAAACTGTTTAGAAAAGATTGAACAAGTGAAGAAATGTGAAACTATAGATTTTGAAGTTAAATCTTGTAATGTCCCAAAATTTTGGTTAGTGACCAAAATGTAAATTTTTAAAGTTTGATGGATAAAGTATAAAATTGGGAAACGTTTAAGGACTAAGTGGTAATTTTCCGAAAAACATTTTTATTCCATAAATGGATATGGTTAGTGACAAATTATACATTTTTAAAGTTAAGTGGCCAAAGTATAAAGTTTGAAAAGTAGAGGGACTAAAATATAATTATAAAAAGTTATGTAATACAGCCCGGTAAATGAGTAGTTTACACCAAGAATAACTTTTATGTGGGAATCATATTTTCGTACGGATTTGGTATTAAAAGCTATAAAGTGATAAAGTCTAATAAAAATTCGGTAAATCGGATCGAATAAAAATGTTGGAAATTTTTTAAGGATGATAAATTAGGCTTAAAAATATTATTTTCACATTTTAAAATGATGGAAAATAATATGGAACATTGGATTTGAGGATTTAATTCCATGTTTAATTTAGACCGTTGGATTAAAGTGGCAAGATTGTAATTTTTGGAAATTACAAGGGCAAAATGGTAAAGTGGGAAAGTATTTTGTTCATGTTTGACTTTGGAAGATGATAAAGTTTATTTGGCTTGGTATTAAGGTAAATATCAAGTTCATTACGGGTAAATTAGTATATATATTTTAATTTTAAGAGTAAATTGGTAATTTAGCATTTAATGAATTTTTAATTCTTTATTTAATAAAGAAAGATGAAGAATTGTCAAAGGAATTTCTTCATCTTCACTAGCATGGACGTGAGCTTCTCCTAAAGGTAAGAAAAATTTGTCTTCCATTCTTGAGGCATTTCCTTTGGATTTCTGATTATGCCGTGAAATAGAAATTTGTTCTACGCGAGAAACGCTCTCTTTTAGAACTATTTATGCTTGCTAAACTTGATTGATTTCAAAAATCCCCAAATATAGAGGTTTGTGTTCACAATATGGTTCTTGAAATTGATAATGATTATTGACGTTTTTGAGGTTGTAGATTCATATTCAAGCATGTATTATGATTAGAACATGTTCAATCTTCCTATAACTTGTTCTTTAAGTTTCGGCCAAACTATGAAGTGGGGAAAACTTTGTGTTTTGATGAGAGTTGATGAGGGTTTTTATTGTAGAAATGTTGTAAGGTTGAATGGAAGTTGATTTCATGCTTGAATCGAATCAAAATCGAGCAAAATCATGAAAACCTAGTTTTAAAGCTTAAAGTATTTGCATATGGTATTGTTGAGTGAGAAAATTATGGAAAAATATATAAGGGATGGAAATGATGTAGGAAGTATGTTAAAAGCCTTAGAAAAATTAGAGGACCATTTTGTAATTTTTGAAAATTTAGGGGACCAATTCATCAATTTTGGAAAAGTTATGAATGATTGTGTAGTTGCCTAATAGTTGATGTACTATACTGGAAAATACTATTTTGGGAATTAAAATGAGTGTTTAGATGTGAAATTGGGTTGTTTTGGAAAGCTTGCAAAAGTTGAGGTTTAAATCACAAATATGGAAAGCTTTGGAGCTCAAGTGAAAATGTTATGTGAATTTGGATTAAATGGAACTTGAGTGGTCAATTAGAAGTATTAAGGTCAACATTTATGTTGTGATATGGAAATTGCATTGAATAAGCATCAAAAAAATTTATTAGGAATTTATTTTCCAAAGTATACCTATGTTAGTAAGATTCTAACATTTGATTTGAATTTGTGTATGTTTGGTAATGATGTTCATTTAGATTGAGTGCTTGAAATCAAGATCAAACAATATCAAAGCTAAGGAAAAGTTTAAGGATGGAATGTGAAATCCCATGGGAAGTTTGCAAGCTAAGGACACCAGGTCAGTGCAAATTTAATTTGTACTTATGTTATCGAACAAACATTGGCTTGCGATGAGCCAGTGACGGAGTTACTATTGTAAGGAGTGACTCCTAAAAGGTTATGTTACTTGTGATGTATGCATATATGTGCAATTGGTGAATTAATAGAATTAGTGAACAAGTTGAAAATGCAATTTGGTGAAACCGGAATAGAATTTATGTTCTAGATAGTAAGTTTAGAAAATCACCATAAATTCTAAAAGAATTATTAAAGGATTATTTTTATACCTTTAGACTAATATACCAGTCTAGTTTTATTTATAACTTGCGGAAACCGATTTCGGGGTGTCTACAAAAAAATATGAATTTTTAACCGAGGAAAGGTCAAACAATGGGGAACCAGATTCTGCACAAAACAGATTTTGTCAGTCAACTTTGTAAATTTACTATAAATTGTACAAAATGAACTAAAAGAAGTTATTGATATGGATAGATTTTTATTCGAGTATAGTTTCTATTGATATAAGCAGAATAATTTTTAAAGGTGTATATTAATAAAGAATAATATTTCTTTAAAGGTAGTGCAAACTGTCAGGATATGAAATTATGCCAAATTTCGGGATTTATACAATTTAGAAACAAAGGATCCAGTTAAGTTTAGTGAGGCTTATATTTTTACTTCCATATAATGTAAAAATGAGTGTAATGCATGCATAACATGATACATGAATGTTTTATACATCATTGGGTAGGATTTGCGATAAGTCTACCATATTTATGTTGACATCATATTTATGTCATTTATCATATATTTGACATATTCTAAATATGTCAAAGTTTGAATATAAAATGCATTGATCATTGATTTTTACATGTGATATTTATTATGAATGATATTTCGGGTATGAACTGCCCAATATTAAATTATGATAATATACTTTTCCATGGATGGATTAAAAAAAATTGACTATATGCCCAAGTAAGTCATTGAGGGATAAGGTATAGTTGGCATGCCATAGAGTCCAACAACAGGTTGCATATTTGGGATTGCACTAAAGTATTAGTGCATATGGTGGGAAGGACCTTATGTGTCATATTTGGGACTGTACTTAAGTATACCTAGTATAGATGGCGGGCACGACCTTATGTGTCATACTTGGGTTAGCACTACTGTGCATATATATTTGACTTGTGTACCCAGGGTCCTCAGGGTTTAAATTGGGCTGTGGTTTATTGGTTAATAAATGGTAAGCATGCAAATAAGCTTACAAGCTTATAGGATAAATGACAAGTATATTGGTAAGAAACTTGATATTCGGTTATATCATGTTAATATATGGTAACATGGTTGGAATGTAGGTAAAGTGATCATATGACATTGAATATGTTTATTCATTTAAATTTATTTGTTGCATTGCTTTAAATATTATGATTGCCTCACTAAGTGTATACTTAGCGTGTGATGATTTTCACGCGTAGGGAAAATGGAAGAAAAAGAGTAAGGAGATGAGCTTGCCATAAATCACTAAAGAAATATTTACAGGTAACAATGATGACATCCTATTGTGTTTTAAATGTTCTAGTTGGCATGTATACGAGAGTAAAATGTTTGAAATTTTACATAGTTCAATTAAACAAATGTTTTGAATTTCTAATGTGATATCTGTAACTCGTATTGGTTTGCGTATACGTGTTATGGGTGTTACATTTATTGGTATCAGAGCTAATGGTTTAGCTGATTCTAGGACTAAACCGAGCTTTTGTTTATTAAAAAATGTATATATGCCACTAGGATGTCATTGTTACTGATTGGTGATTTTAAGGTTCGATTGATGCCACTCTTTACTTATAGAGGTGAATAAATATTGTGTAAAAATAGTGTGTATTTAAGGGTTTGAAGAACGTGATCGAGAAAGAGTTTCAAAAATAAGTTAATAGTGATAGTAATGTTGTTAACCATCATCCTCCTGTTTAGTCTAAATAAGATGATGCTTTGGCACAATAGGAAGTGCCAATGTTAGATTAAGGAAAACCTCATTTATGCATAAGTAGAGTATTGAGGAAATAATGAAATATTCTCCTATAATTGATCCTAAGAGTTGCATGTGTGCTTAACTCTTTACACTTGAAGGTGAGGGTGAGTAGTATTTGTAAACAGTGGCTATCTAGTAAGGATTCAAAGTGTTGAGTTTTAATAGACTTGATAGAATTACCTTTCAAAGGTAATTTTTGAAATGGATTGATTTTCCCTAGCATGTCATGATGAATTATCACTTAAAGCGATTGATTTTAAATAAGTCGAAAAGTTTCAAGATATTAGTGGTCAGGAAAGAAAGTAAACATATTCTCTACTTGAATTTTTGGCAGTAACTATTATGAGTTATTGCTACTAGGTTGATAAACCTTCTTAGTGAAGGAGATGGATATTCAAACTTTGTTAGTTAAGTTGAATGTTATTCCAAATGTTCGAGGGAATCCAAATGTGTAGCTGCAAAAGTTACCTGGATTACCCCTAGATTAAGATGTATAAATTAAAATATCAGGTATTGTGTTTATTTCTATAACCGTATCGAATGGCTTCAACTAAGCTCAAACAATTAAAGGCATAGTTAGTAGAAGGGTTAAGACCGGGAATTTACAAGACTAAGTGTGTCATATGGGACGCACTAGTGTTATTGTGAAGAAGAAAAACGAGTCTAAAAAATTATGTATAGATTAACGTATATTAAATAAGGTAATAAAGAAGAACAAGTATCCTCTACTGAGGATTAATAATCTTTTGATCAGTTAGAAAAGTGCATTGGTGTCTCCCAAGTCGGATCTCCTATCAGGAAATTATTAGTTAAAGATGAGGAAGAAGATCTTCCCAAGATAGTTTCAAAAATTCAATACGAACATTATGAGTTTGCAATAATGTCGTTTGGTTTGACGAATGTTCATGTGAAACTTATATCCAATCGAGTATTTCATTTATACTTGGATTAATTGGTGGTAGTGTTCATTGATGTTTTGTGATATGTTGTAAGACCAGGGAAGAACATTAAGTATGTTTTGGATAGCTTTTCCAACTATTCGGGAGAAAAATTGCATGATAAGTTGACCAAGTGTAAATTTTGGTAGTATTCCTTGGCCATGTGGACTCAACTAAGGGGATAAATATATATATCAATGAAGCATGAGATATAGTTGAAAGATGAATTCCAAAGAATGTTTTTGAATTTCAAAGTATCTTGGGATTTGTTGGTTACTATCGAAGATTCATAAAGATCTTTTTGATGATTATATTCCATCTGTCCAATCTATTTAGGAAATACGTATTATTTAATTGATGGTTAAGTGCCAAGAAACTTTGAGATGTTAAAAGAAAACAACATAAACCCCAAGGTCAATATAATTAAAATGTGGAAAAGATTATGTGAATTATAGTGACGTGTTTCATAATTGTTTTGGATGAGTGTTCGTACAAGAGGTAAAGTTTTGGTTCAGGCTTCAAAGAAATTATATAATCATGAAAGAAATTTTTCGACTCATGATCTCGAGTTAGAAAAAGTTGTGTTTACCTTGTTGATATAACACCACTATCTGTATGGTGAGTGACGCTATATCTATATGGATCTCAAAAGTCAAAAGTATGTGTTTACTCGAGGGTGAAAAGAAAGGAAATGGATTAAACTCCTTAAAGAATGATGACGTTCTTATCAACTGCAAATAGGAAAGGCTAATGTGGAGGCTAATATGATAAAGATGAAAGACATTGCTATTCTGAGAGTTTTAAATGTGTGATTGTCTTTAAAGAAAGATGGTATTTTGATTGTAGAATAAAGTTAAAGCCTATGTTGCTAGATCAAGTGAAGTATCTTCAAAGAAAATATGAAAATTGTTGTTTTTTATGAAGATAGAACAAGTGGAAAAAGTTGAAACTAAAGACTTTAAGGTTAAGTTTGATGAATGTTTATATTATTGAGGAAAGATTTTAAAAGAAGGTATGAAAAGAGTTATCAATCGAGCATGAATATAGCTTCGTAAGAAGCTTTATATGGGAGAAAGTGTCGAACATAATTAAATTGGTTCGAGTTAGAAGATCGAGATCTTGTTGGTCCTAATTAATTTAAAAATGTTGAGGATAAAGTGAGGATAATTTAGGATAATCTGAAGATAGCATCTAATCGGCAGAAGTCTTATGTAGACTTAAAGCGAAAAGAGATTGAATTCCATGAAAGTGATAAAGAAGTATTTATTAAATTATCACATTGGAAAAAATATAATATATTACAGTTCAGATGTAAAGGAAATGAAATAAAGTTAGATCAGTGACTTATCAACTAGAAGTGCCTCCAGAAATGGACAAGATCAATAATATTTTTCATGTGTCGATACTCATGAGGTATCGATTGGAAATAGAGATTTGGATAGATTTGACTTATGAAAAAGAACTAGTACTTATTGAAGTTTGATAAAGATATCTGAAGGTTAAAAAGCCACATCATTGTCTATTTACATCAAGTATGTTCAGGAAAATTTGATGACGAATTTTCTTAAGGAGGGGAGAATTTTAATACCCCAAAAATTTGGTTAGTGACTAAAATGTAAAATTTGAAAGTTTGATAGATAAAGTAGAAAATTAGGAAAAGTTTAAGGACCTAAGAGGTAATTTTCCCAAAAATAATTTTTATTCCATAAATGGATTTGGTTAGTGACCAAATTATACATTTTTAAAGTTAAGTGGTCAAAGTATAAACTTTGGAAAACTATAAGGACTAAAATATAATTATAAAAGTTGTGTAATACGGCATGGTAAATGAGTAGTGTACACCAAGAATGACGTTTCTGTGGGAATCATATTTTTGTACGGATTTGGCAGTAAAAGCTATAAAGTGATAACGTCCAGTAAAAATTCGGTAAATCGGATCGAATAGAAATGTTGGAAAATTTTGAAGGATGATAAATTAAGCTTAAAAATATTATTTCCACATTTCAAAATGATGGAAAACAATATGAAAAATTGGCTTTGAGGATTTAATTCCATGCTTAATTTGGACCGTTGGATTAAAGTGGCAAGATTGCAATTTTTGGAAATTAGAAGGGCAAAATGGTAAAGTGGGAATGAATTTTGTTCATATTTGACTTTGGAAGATGATAAGGTTTATTTGTCTTGGTATTAAGGTAAATATGAAGTTCATTAAGGGTAAATTAATATAGATATTTTAATCTTAAGTGTAAATTGGTAATTTAGCATTTAATGAATTTTTAATACATTATTTAATAAAGAAAGATGAAGAATTGTCAAAGGAGTTTCTTCATCTTCACTAGCATGAACGTGAGCTCCTCCCAAAGGTAAAAAAAATGTTTTCCTTTTTTGAGCCATTTCCTTTGGATTTCGGATTATGCCGTGAAATAGAAATTTGTTCTATTCGAGAAACGCTCTCTTTTGGTACCATTTATGCTTGCTAAACTTGATTGATTTAAAAATCCCCAAATCTGGGGGTTTGAGTTCACACTATGGTTCTTGAATTGATGATGATTATTGACGTTTTTTAGGTTGTAGATTCATATTCAAGTTGTATGATGATTAGAAAATGTTCAATCTTCCTAGAACATGTTCTTTAAGTTACGACCAAACTATGAAGTGGGGAAAAGTTTGAATTTTGATGAGAGTTTATGAGGCCATTGATTGTAGAAATGTTGTAAGGTTGAATGGAAGTTGATTTCATTCTTGAATCGAATCAAAATCGAGCAAAATCATGAAAACCTAGTTTTAAAACTTAAAGTATTCGGATATGGTAATGTTGAGTGAGAAAATTATGGAAAATTATATAAGGGTTGGATATGATGTAGGAAGTATGTTACAAGCCTTAGAAAATTTGAGGACCATTTTGTAATTTTTGAAAATTAGGGGGACCAATTCATAAATTTTGGAAAGTTATGAATGATTGTGTAATTGCCTAAAAGTTGATGTAATATGCTGTAAATTACTATTTTGGGAATTAAAATGAGTAGTTAGATGTAAAATTGGGTTACTTTGGAAAGTTTGGGAGCTCAAGTGAAAATGTTATGTGAATTTGGATTAAATGGACCTTGAGTGGTCAATTATAAGTATTAAGGTCAACATTTATGTCATGGCATGGAAATTGTATCGAATAAGCATCGGAAAAATTTATTAGGAATTTATTTTTCAAAGTATACCTATGTTAGAAAGATTATAACATTTGGTTTGAATTTGTGTATGTTTGGTAATGATGTTCATTTAGACTGAGTGTTTGAAATCAAGATCAAACAATATCAAAGCTAAGGAAAAGCTTAAGGATAGAATGTGAAATCCTAAGGGAAGTTTGCAAGCTAAGGACACCAGGTGAGTGCAAATTTAATTTGTACTTATGTTATCGAACAAACATTGTCTTTCGGTGAGCCAGTGACAGAGTTACTATTGTAAGGAGTGACTCCTAAAATGTTATGTTACTTGTGATGTATGCATATATGTGCAATTGGTGAATTAATAGAATTCGTGAACAAGTTGAAAATGCAATTTGGTGAAACCTGAATAGAATTTATGTTCTAGACAGTAAGTTTAGAAAATCATCATAAATTCTAAAAGAATGATTAAAGGATTATTTTTATACCTTTGGACTAATATATCAATGTAGTTTTATTTATAATAAGAAGAAACCGATTTCAGGGTGTCTAAAAAAGATATGATTTTTTTACCGAGGAAATGTCAGTAAACGGGGCAGTAGATTCTGCACAAAACATATTATGTCAGTCAAATTTGAAAATTTACCATAAATTGTACAAAATGAACTAGAAGGAGTTATTTATATGGATAGATTCATATTGGAGTCTATTTTCCATTGGTATAAGAGAAATAAATTTTAAAGGTGTATATTAAAACAAAATAATATTTATTTAAAGGTAGTGCAAACTGTCAGAATATGAAATTATGCAAAATTTTGGTATTTAAAAAATTAGAAACAAATGATCCAGTTAATGCTTAGTGAGCCTTATATTTTTACTTGCATATAATGTAAAAATGACTGTAATGCATTCATAACATGAAACATGGATGTTTTATACATAATTGGGAAGGATTTACGATAAGCCTACATTGTTTATGTTGACATGATATTTATGTCATTTATCATATATTTGACATATTCTAAATATGTCAAATGTTGAATATAAAATGCATTGATCACTTGATTTTTACATATGATATTTATTATGAATGATATTTCAGGTATGAACTGCCCAATGTTAAATTATGATAATTTACTTTGCCATGGATGGATCAAATAAAATAAACTATATGCCCAAGTAAGTTACTGAGGGACAGGGTATAGTTGGCATGTCATAGACTCTAGCAACAGGCTGCATATTTGGGATTATACTAAAGTATTAGTGCATATGATGGGAACTACCTTATGTGTCATATTTAGAACTGTACTTAAGTAAACCTAGTACAGATGGTGGGCCCGACCTTACGTGTCATACTCGGGGTTAGCACTACGGGGCATATATATTTGACTAGTGTAGCCAGGGTCCTTAGGGTTTAAATTAGGCTATGGTTTATTGGTTAATAAATAGTAAGCATGCAAATAAGCTTACGAGCTTATGGGATAAATGGCAAGTATATTGGTAAGAAACTTGATATTCGGTTGTATCATGTTAATATATGGTAACATGGCTGGAATGCAGGTAAAGTGATCATACGACATTGGATATGTTTATTCATTTAAATTTATTTGTTGCATTTCTTTAAATATTATGATTGCCTCACTAAGTGTATACTTAGCGTGTGATGATTTTCACGAGTAGGGGAAATGGAAGAAAAAGAGTAAGGAGCTGAGCTTGGTATAAGTCACTAAAGAAATATTTACAGGTAACAATGATGACATCCTATTGTGTTTTAAATATCTAGCTGGCATGTATACGAGAATGAAATGTCTTAAATTTCTTAATATAGTTAATATTTTTTGAGTTAATCGATTGACAGAATTGCCAAGAGGGGGGTGAATTGGCAATTAAAAAATTGGTGGAAGCTTTTGCAGAAATTGAAAGAAATTGCACAACGATTTAGAGTGGTTCGACTTTCTCAACCAAAGTCTACGTCAACTACCTTAGCTATCCACACTAAGGATTTTCCAACAAATTCACTAATTTGTTCTTTCTTTTGAGGCCAAAGAGATAACCTTACAACTCCATCAAGAATATACCCCAATTCTTGAGAACACTCTTTCTCAAAGAGAAATACACAAATTTGCAAACTTACAAGGAAAAACCTCACAAGGTAGATTGTTTGCACAATTATAGAACAAAGAAAAGAACACTCAAGAATGAATACAATTGAGTACAAGTAGTGTTCTTGAAAGCAAAATGAATATTGAATGACAAATAGGCTTGAAGTGCTCAAACAATTAGTTTGATGCTTTCTATTTGATTCTCTCTTGATTCTAGTTGCTTGTTGTTTCTTGCTATTGATCAATGGCTTCTAAGCTTGTTTAAATACTCCTTCAATTGATTCTGAACATTGGGGATGATTAGTGTAGTCAATAGAGTCGGTTAAGTGTGAAAACAATTAATAAAACTGGTTGGGAGCGTGTATGCATCAATGCATACACAAGGTGCATTGATGCATACATAAGGTGCATCAATGCATCAACTGTAAAATTCAAATATTTTGACTGTTGGAACACTTAGTGCATCGGTGCACTAAGTGTGCATCGATGCATCAAATGAATTCGATGTTTTGAAAAAGCCTGAGTGCATCGATGCATCAAATGCATTCGATGTTTTCATTAAAACCCGAGTGCATCGATGCATGAACGACATTCGATGTTTAATTAATTCATTGGTGCATCAATGCATGGATTGGTGCATCGGTGCATCCCTTTGAAAAATTGATTTTAGGCTCGTTTTTTGTTCAAAATACTTTGCGAAAATTGTTTCAAAAATAGTTGGAGTATAAAACACAATTTTACACATTTAGTATGGAATAAAAATTGATCTTGAAAGACTTGGAGTAATATTTGGATATTCGAGTAATTAAATCGAATATTCTTAGAAAATCTTTTGTAAAATCTTAAAATCCATTTATACTTAATTTGTTATATCGAAACATCAAAATGTTTTCAACAATCTCCCCCTTTTTGATATAACAAAACATTTGTGTAATTTTAAGATTTGTTTAAGAAAATTATTTTTGAAATCAATTTTGAAAAATTACTCCCCCTTACTATAACACTTTTCTCCCCCTTTTTGTTAAATCAAAAAGACTCTAAAACGTTATTAAACAAGGTTTGAAAAATATACGCCAATTGAGTTATTACTTTAACGTTTAAGTTGCTAAGATCACAATCAAAAGAGAGATTAGCCATTAGTTTTCATAAACAATATTCATAAACATGTAATGGATAATTGGTCATATACGCCTAATGATGCAAAAATTAATAAACATTAAGCTCAAATTGAACATTAAAACCAAACCAAATATAGATAATAAGCTTAAATATCCAAACATATAAATCATAAATCCAAACAAACGTCAAACTAAAGACAACAATCCCAAAGCATTCAAAATGTTTTAACAATTAAAGTTCTAAGTTGTTTCAAAACAAAACAATGTCTACTCATCTATAGAAGGATCGGGAGGAGGAGGAAATCGTGCTTGCATCTCAAGAGTAATAGCATCCATACGTGCAAGCATCTCCATTTGAAACTCCATCTTTCGAGCTTCTAAAGTGTCTAAGCGATAATTTATCGCTTTGTGAGTAGCAGTCAAGTGGGATTCGATGGAAGCATATCGTAGATCAAATGTCTCCAAAAATGAACGAAAATATGGAGGCACTTGATCCCTTTATGGAGCTGGTTCCGGTGCAGGCTCATCGTCTGGTACGTGATCATTGATATCTTGCATAAGCTGTTGAAGTTCGGGATCATTGTCAACAGCCGGAGCCGGAGCCGAAGGAGGAGCACGAGAGGAGCTAGGAGCAGCTCGTGAAGAACTCGCTCCCGAAGTTTTCTTACCAGGTCGAAAGACCCAAAGACCGATTTCCTCGTCTTGTTTCCAATCCACTTTCTTCAGCGAGGTGAGATTGATTTGATTTTGGAGAGGGATAGGATTGTCGAGAGAGATGTTTAGACCGAGTTTGATAAAAAGGTTACTAAGAAGACATCCATAAACTAATGTTTCGACATGTTTTGAAGGAACAATGTTTATGATATCCACTAGTTGACTAAATATAATATGGGGCAGATTTATTTTGTTCTTATTCTCGATACAGTGCATCCACCATAAATCCCTAGTACAAAGAGTGGAGTACCTACCTCCGGATGGTCTAAACCACCAAGAGATCATCAAATGAAGAAAACGATCGTGATGAGATCATAGAGTACTAACACTAGAGTTTAGAACATAGGGATATTCCATAGTTTCATTCTCATTATATAACCCATCATTATCTTACCCAAAACGGAAAGCTATAGTCTCGGGGTCAATATTAATATATTAACCTAAAAGATATGATCTAATTGTTATAGTCCCACATTGAGTTTGGTTTTGAATGCATACCGCATTGGAGTAGAAAATGCAGACTAACTGATGATAGACGATAGGTTTTAGGTGAAACATTTTATCAAACTTCCAAGTTTTAAGAATCGGAAGGTATTCGAAGTCAATATCTATTATGGCTTGAAGAGAAGGAATACACTCTTCCTGGATTCTATAGGATTGGAAAGAATTTATGTACCTAGAGTATAATTCTTCTCTATGAAGTTCAGGCACATTAAAATAGGATCCTATAAGACTATTAGGTGGAGGAGGAACGAGATTAGGAAATCTGGTTGAATGACTTGATGAAGTCCTAGGACGTTTGGGGTTGGACATGGTTTAAAGAATCAGAATAAGGAAATAAATCTTGAAAATTTTGGATTGATGAAAATGAGAAGTTGTTTTGCACGATTTAATGATAGTAGCAGGACTTTAAGATGAAATGAGGATGAATTTCAATAAAAAATGTTGATTTTGGAGCAAGATAGGAGATTTTGGATGAGAGAGGGATGAATGGTGGGGTATTTTGAGGTTTAGGTATTTGAAAGAATGAGAAAATAGGGTTTTAATACCTAAAACCCAATGGATGCATCGATGCATGTCCTTGTGCATCGATGCACAATCAAGGCGTGCATCAGTGCACCTTCATGGTGTATCAATGCACATTAAAAGGGATGCATCGATGCACTGTTAAGTGTATCGATGCATTAAGCACAAAAATGTCAAAAATCCATTTTAAACACTCAAAATGTTAAATTAATTAGCTCTAGTGGTATTGGTAACTAATATATTGAAAATTAATTATGTTCAATCAATCAAATTAATCCTTAAACTACATTTGAACGTAAAATTAATTTTCACCAAAGAACATAAACTCCCCCTAACTAATAGCAAAGAATGCAATCAAAGATTACTATTATAAGTGTTTTTGATTTATTCTTAAAAGTGCTAAAAATATTTTAAACACTAAGTGAAGATAGGTCAGTTAAACCTAATTCTCTCCTAAGTTTCCAAAATCATTCTTTATCTAAAGGTTTTGTAAAGATATCCACTAATTGGTGCAAAGTATCAACAAATTCTAGAACTATATTTTCCTTAGCGACATGGTCTCTAATGAAGTGATGTCTTATTTCAATGTCCTTAGTTCTGGAGTGCTTGATGGGATTTTTAGTGAGACAAATAGCACTAGTATTGTCACACTTGATATGAATGGTACCTACTTCAATTCCATAGTCAAAAAGTTATTATTTCATCCATAAAACTTGTGCACAACAACTACCAGCTGAAATGTATTTTGTTTCAGTGGTAGATAATGCTACACAACTTTGTTTCTTTGAAAACCAAGAAATCAACATATTTCCAAGGAATTGGCAAGTACCGGAGGTGCTTTTCCAATCTAATTTGCAACCTCCATAATCCGCATCAGAGAAGGCATGCAAGTTAAAGGTAGAGTCTCTAGGATACCAAAGTCCTAAACTAGGAGTGTCCTTAAGGTATCTAAAGATTCTCTTAACAGCTAGTAAATGTGATTCCTTAGGGCATGATTGAAATCTAGCACATAAGAAAACACTAAACATAATGTCCGGTCTACTTGTAGTTAGATAAAGCAAAGAACCAATCATTGACCTATATAATTTAACATCCACGCATTTACCTCCTTTATCTATGTCAAGCTTTGTTGATGAGCTCATTGGAGTGTCATGAGTTTTCCCATTTTCCAGTCCAAATTTCTTAAGCATATCTTTGACGTACTTAGCTTGATTGATGAAGATACCATCTTTTCTTTGCTTGATTTGGAGTCCTAAGAAAAATGAGAGCTCCCCCATCATGCTCATCTCGAATTCACTTTACATTAGCTTAGAAAATTCTTGACCAAAAACCTCATTATTAGAACCAAATATTATATCATAAACATAAATTAGAACTACTAATAAATCTTTACCTTTATGCTTTAAAAACAATGTAGTGTCAACCTTCCCTTTGGAAAAACCTTTTTCAATTAAAAAGTTTGACAATCTTTCATACCAAGCTCTAGGAGCTTGTTTTAAGCCATAAAGCGCTTTTGTCAATTTAAGAACTAGATTTGGAAATTTTAAATCTTTAAAACTAGGAGGTTGTTCCACATACACTTATTCCTTTATAAAACCATATAACAATGCACTTTTAACATCCATTTGATATAATTTAAATTCATGACAACATGAAAATGCTAATAACATTCTAATTGCTTCCATCCTAGCTACGGGAGCGTATGTTTCATCATTGTCTATGCCTTCTTCTTGAGTATACCCTTGAGCAACAAGTCTAGCCTTGTTTCTCACTATATTATCACTCTCATCAAGCTTATTCCTAAATATCCATATAGTACCTACAGTAGATTTATTACTAGGCCTTTCAACTAATGTCCATACTTTACTTCTCTCAAATTGATTTAACTCTTCTTGCATAGCCATAATCCAATGTTCATCATTTACTTCTTCTTTAATATTCTTAGGCTATGTATGAGATAAATACAACATAATTACAAATATTTCTAAGAGAAGATCGAGTTGTTACCCCTTTGGATGGATCACCTATAATCTCACAATCCTTGACATAGTTGTACTCTCTTGGGTAAGATACTTCCATTTCTTCAATGGTTGGATTCTCGAGATGATATTGAGTTTCCTAATCTTTCGTTTCTTCCTTTGATGATGGTTCTCCATCGTCATGTCCAACGTCATTTATATTTATAATACTTACATCATCATTCAAACAATAATCCTTCCTCGGAATGGGATTATCATTGAAAACAACATGTATAGACTCTTCTACAACTAAAGTTCTTATATTAAATACTCGATAAGATTTAGAATTTAAGGAATAACTTAGAAAAATTCCTTCATCACTTTTAACATCAAATTTGCCAAGATTGTCTTTACCGTTTCTTAAAACAAAACATCTACATCCAAAAGAATGAAAATAGCTAATGTTAGGCTTTTTATTTTTAAAAAGTTCATATAGAGTTTTCTTCAAAATAGACCTAGTCATTACTCGATTAATAACATAACAAGCAGTATTTGTGGCTTCCGCCCAAAAATATTTTGGCAAATTATTTTCACAAAGCATGGTTCTAGCCATTTCTTCTAAAGTTCGATTTTTCCTCTCAACAAATCCATTTTGTTGAGGGGTTCTAGGTGCTGAAAAATTATGGCTAACACCATTTGAATTACAAAAATCAGTAAATCCAAGATTTTCAAATTCAGTTCCATGATCACTCCTAACACTAGTAATAGAGTAACCTTTTTCGTTTTGGATTACTTTTGAAAACGTGATGAATTTTTCTAATGATTCATCTTTAGTACTTAAGAATAGAACCCAAGTATATCTCGAATAGTCATCTACCAAAACAAATGCATATCATTTTCCACCCAAGCTAGTAGTTCTAGATGGCCCAAAAAGATCTAAGTGGATCAATTTTAATACTCTACTAGTTGATACATCATTAATGGATTTAAAAGAAACTCGCTTTTGTTTTCCTTTAGCACAAGCATCACAGATTTTATCATTATCAAATTTTAGTTTAGGTAACCCTCAAACTAAATCTCCTTGAATTAGCCATTGCAAAACACTCATACTAGCATGTCCTAGTCTCCTATGCCATAACCAACTATCATGCCATAACCAACTATCATGCTCATCCTTAGCAACTAGGCATAAATTAGTCATATAAATAGAGTCTAAATGCACTATGTAAATGTTTCCTATTCTATGACCAACAAGCATAATCTGATTAGATGCAATGCCAATAACTTTACAACCATTAGTTTCAAACATGACATTGAATCCTTTATCACAAAATTGACTAATACTGAAGAGATAATGCTTTAATCCATTCACATATAAAACATCTTTAATTTGTATGGAAGAAGTATTACCTATGGTACCTATACCTTTGATGTGACATTTTGAATTATCACCAAAAGTCACTTCTCCTCCATTTTTTGGCATTAAGCTCTATAAACCGGCTTTTGTCCCCGATCATGTGTCTTAAGCATCCACTATCAAGGTACCCTAAGTTTGAATTTATTTCTCGTGTCTTGTAGCAAAGCTCATTTTCCTACAAACATAGATTAATTTCTAATTCTTGGTACCCAAATTCTTTTGGGTCCATATTCATTAGTTTCCAAAATCCTAGTCCCCTTATGTATCCATTTGTGTAGGATATCCTTATCTTTAGTAGTAACGAGTCCTTTAGGAACCCAAACACTTCTAACAATTTTTCCATTAGAGGTTCTTCGGGGACCTCTATGACTATAGTTTTAAAAACTTTTTCTAACAAAGTTGAATCTTGAATTTTCTCCATTTTCAAAACGTTTTGTTCCAACATTATCAAAACGTTTTGTTCCAACATTATCAAAAGAAGCTTTAAGATCATCAATTTTCTTTTGATGATCATTGTAACACCCATAACCCGTATAATTATACCTATACAGATTATAGATGTTATCCGAATTTCTAAAACCATTTTACGATTCGAAAGCAATTTAAAATTTATTTTCTTAAAATAGTAAATGATATTATAAAAATATCATATCATATAAAATTACGTTTCATTATAATAATTTAATTCAAAATATTTTTAAGTATGAATAGTGAATAGTACTCGAATAGTGAACAGTGAACAGTGGGGGAATCGATTCCCTATAGCAGGGGAATCGGTACCCCAAATGTATTCTGGAAAAATTATTATAATTCGTGGTTACTGTTCATGCTACAGTAAATTCCAAAAATTTACATCTAAATTCATAAAAATTAACCTTTCATCACTAGAAAATTTTCCAAAATTAATTCAACAAATAAATTGAACATTTTCAAATTACATGCCACTCTCTAAAATCAAATTTCACAATAGGATGTCTTACTGATATTGAAATATACCTCTTGATGTTTGATGTCGTTCTGAACTCTTTATTCTTATTCTTTGCTTTTTACCTACGCGTGAAAATCATCACACGCTAAATATAAACTTAGTGAGGCAATTAAAACATTTAACAGTGCAATACAATTCATGCATGATTTTCAATATCAAATATCAAATTTCCATAAAATCATTTTACTAACATATCCAATATTTTACCATGATCAAAATAATATAAAATCTCTTACCATTTATCCCATAAGCTCGTAAGCTTATTTTACCAAAATACTTATAATTTAAATTCCATAAGCTCGTAAGCTTATTTTTCCTATATACTTGCCATTATTCCGTAAGCTCATAAGCTTATTTGCATGGTTACCATTTATTAACCAATAAAACATAATCCATAGCCAATAGCCCAATATTAAACCTTGAGGACCTTGGGTATACGAGTAAAATACCTGCACCGTAGTGCTAAACCTGCACTAAGCTTACGCCATAGTGCTAATCCGGACAATACACATAAGGTCGTGCCCACCACCTACACTAAGCTTACGCTATAGTGCTAATCCGGACATAAACCTGCACTTAGTGTCCTTACACACTATAGTGCTAATATAAACCTGCAGCTGCTATACTCTATGGCATGCCAACTATACCCTGTCCCTCAATGACTTACTTTGGGCATATAGTCTATTTTATTCGATCCATCCATGGCAAAGTATATTATCAATATTTAACAATGGGCAGTTCATACCCGAAAACATTCATGGTAAAATATCACATTTTTCATGATCAATGCATTTTAGTTTCATACTCAGACATATCAATGTCAATTTATAAAAATGATATAAAATCATGCCGATATAAACAATGTCGACTTATCGCAAGTCTTCCTTATGATGTATAAAACATCCATGTATAATTTCATGCATGTATTGCACTCACCTTGACACTTTATGCCTTTCAAAATATATAAGCCTCACTATTGTCCACCATATACCCTTTTTATACTTGACTTGCTTCAATTGCAAATCAACCACAATTTGTATAAATCATCAATTCATAATAATCCATATGTGAGTATTTTACTAACATAAATACATTCCACCATATCTCCATACTATTTTTGAAATTAATCATCTATCAAAATATTTAACTCTTAATAATTACTTATAACATTGGAACCCACTTTTCCAATTTTCTCAAAATGGTCTTCACCATTTTACCACTTAAATTTCTTAATACCAATAATTCCAACATTGAAATTATTTCCATTCAAATGCTTTTACAAAAGCATAAATACATTTAAGTACCCCAACTATGCAATTGTTGTACTTAAATCACCAATCATTTCAATCTTCCAAAAATAATCAATTTCACATCTAACACTCTTTTCAATTCTCAAACAACAATTTCCAGCATAGTACATCAATTATACAACACTTACACAACAACCCATAAATTTCCAGAATTCAGACAACTCGTACTACCCTTAAAGAATCATTATTCTGTATCGATATAGACACTGGAATTCAATTCCGTTTATTCCGTTAAAAACTAGACTCGAATACAAATCTATCCATATAAAGAACTCCTTCTAATTCATTCTGTACAATTTATGGTGAATTTTCAAAGTTCACCAAAAGAATCTGTTTTGTACAGAATTCTGCTGTCCGACTTTTCTGACCTTTCCTCAGTTAAAAATTCATATATATTTGTATACAACTTGAAATTGATATCCGTTTATTTTAAACAAAACTAGATCCATATATGAACACAATATATAAAAATAACCTCCAAATTATTTTTATATATTTTCTGGTGAATTTTCGAACCTATTGTAATTCCCAAAATCTAACTGTTTTTCTTTAACCTCATCCTTATGTTCTTCATCAATTCATACAACCTCAAAATCATCAATAATCATCATCAATTTCAACAACCATAGTATAAACCCAAATTTCCAGATTTGGGGATATTTGAAATCAAGCTATATTATCATGTAATATTAGTACCAAATGATAGCATTTTTCGCAAATAAGCATTTTCTATTTTCATCATACTCATAATCCTAAAGAAATTGCTTGAAACATGAGTTGAAGATCTCTTACCTTTGAAGAAACCCACGCAGCTTTTGGAGGAGAAGATGAACACATTTGGTTGAAATGTCATCTTAATTTACATTTCATTCCACTTTAAATGAATATATTATTCATTTAATTGAAATAAGACCAAAACACCCTTAATGAATCTCCAAAATCACCATAAAACCAAGCCATCTGATATTACAAAGTCAAATATAATTTAATTTGACTTTGACCTACGAAAATGCCCTGAAATTTTCAAAACTTGCGTTTTAGTCACTAAATTTCACATGTTCGATTTAATCTGAAAAATTGCACAATTCCAAACCAAATTTCTCTGATCCAAAATATTACAATATTATTTCCAACCATTTTATAACATCCTTCAAATTTTTGTAAAATTCTGATTCGATCAGAATTTACCGATTCCTTACCAGCTTTAACTCTTTCTTTACTAAATTCCCAATCCAACAATATGATTTCCATAAAACTCCAATCTCAAGAGTAAACTATATATTTATGGAATAAAAATATTTTTAAGAAATTTATCACTTAATTCCCTAAACTTTTCCCAAGTTTTATACTTTGACCATCAAACTTTCAAAATTTTCATTTTGGTCATTGTCTAAATTTTTGGGGTATTACAATTCTCCCCTCCTTAAGAAAATCAGTCCTCGAATTTTAAAACTTTCTATGAAAACACTAACTCCTCTTTTTCCCTTGAAAATTCATAACTCCCTTTTGGTCTTGCCAACTTCTTAAATTCTGATTTTTCCTCCTTAATTTGATAATTTTGAGAAGATCATGCTAATCATTAGATTTTGAACTTGTTTAATCAAATTCTTCAATCTGATTTAAAAATATCTACACATTTTCATATCATCCTCTCTATCCCAAGTAACATCCTCTACATTATGATTTTTCTGAATCACTTTAACTAGAGAAATCATCTTGTTACGTAGTTCTTTGATTTCTCGAGCTAATATTCGAACTGGTTCTTCTTTATAAGTCAAATCCGTTTGTATCTTAATTTCCTCTGATGAAATAACATATGAAATATCCAATCGATACTTTCTAAGCATCAACACATGAAAAATATTGTATACTTTGTCCAACTCTGGTTCCCAATTACCTCCAGAGTTAATGTTAACTGATAATTCAACAGTCCAACTCTTTTTAATATCTCATAAATTCCAATGAATCTTAGACTTAGTTTTTTTTTCTTTGCATTTTAGGCGCAACATCTTTTTCCAAGGTGATACTTTAAGAAAAACTTTATCACCTTCATGAAAATTCAATCTTTTTTTTTCAATTCAAGTCTACATAAGACTTTTGTCGATCCAATATCATTTTGAGATTGTCTTTACTTTATCTTCAACTTAATTCAATAAATCTGAGCGAACAAGATTATGATCTTTTAACTCGAACCCATTCATTGGTGTTCGGTATTTTCTCCCATATAAAACTTCACACGGAGTTATCTTGATGCTTAATTTAATAATGTCATTGTAGAAAAATTCTACTAAAAACAATTACTTTTCTTTTCCCATGATTCCTTAGAATCAATCACACATGCTCTCAGCATATCTTTTAATATATGAATAGAACTTTCTGACTTACCATCCGTTTGTGGATGAAAGATCGCACTGAAATTCAATCAAATACCCAACACTTTATGCAAATATTTCCAAAGTCTTAAAGTATACTTTGGATCCCTGTCAGATATAATGGATACTGATACTTCTTGTAATCGAACTATTTCCTTGATATACAACTCCGTATATTTATCCAATGCATAGTTCATTCACATCGGAATGAAATGTTTCGTTCTAATTAACCAGTCACTATTACTCAAATGAAATCCTTTTTATTTGATGTAAAAGGTAGTCCATTAACCAAAATTCATAGTGACTCTTTACCACTTCCACTCTGGAATAGAAATCAGTTGTAATAATTCCAAAAGCACTTGATTCTCAGCTTTTACTTGTTGACATGTCAAACATGTAACAACAAACTTAGTAATGTTTCTTTTCATACTTGGCCACCAAAATAACTCTTTACATCCTGATACATTTTGTTCCCACTTGTATGCATAGTCAGTAGACTATAATGTGCCATAGAAAGAATATATTTCTTCAACTCATCATTATGAGGAATGCAAATTCTTCCTCAATAATTTCCATCAAAGTTGACTTCAAAGTCTTTAGTCTCGCATTTTTTTTTCATTTCTCATTTTTTTCTCTATTTCTTTTCTTTTCTTTCTCATTTTCATTTTTTTTTCTTTTTCTATTTTTTTATAATATATCTTTTTTTAGCTCTTATTCCATATGCCGAGACAACATGACTAAGAAAATCAACTTCTAATAGTCAAAACTCACACTTTGACAGTTTAGCATATAACTTTTTATCCTTAAATATTTCAAATACAGTACGAAGATAAGCATCATGCTCTATCTTTGTATTCAAGTATACCCGAATATCATCAATATAGACCACCTCAAACTGATTTAAGTAAGGTTGAAATACTCGATTCATCAAAATCCATAAATGTTGCTACAGCATTTTTCAAACCAACCCGCTTTACTACGAACTCATAGTGTCTATACCGTTTCTTGAAAACTATCTTTGGAACATCTTTCTCTTTGAAATTTAACTGGTGATATCCCATTCGAATATCAATTTTTGAAAACATTGTTGCTCCTTTTTAAGCTGATCAAACAAGTCATTAATCCTCAGAATAGGATATTTGTTCTTGATAGTTACTCTGTTTAACTATCAATAATCTTTTCAATAATCTATGCATAATTGCATATATTTTTTTATAACCAATACCGGTTTACCCAAGGTATAAAATATTCAGTCTAATGCATCCTCCATTTATCAGCTCTTGCATTTGTTTATTTATTCTTTTAGCTCAATCACAATCATTCGATATGAATCCATAGATACAAGATCAATGCCTTAATAACCCTTAATATTGAATTCCACCTCTTAATCTAGAGGTAACCCATAATAAAAAATCTAAAAAGACTTATGGAAATTCCCAAGTTATGGAAATATCATTTGATCTTACTTCAGATACTTGAGTATCTATTACCTTAGCTAGAAAAGCTATGCATCCTTTTTACATCATCTTAATCATAACCATTTCTGATATCACTTATTGATGATTTCACTTTTTCATCAATCATTAAAAATTTTAATTTCTCTGCACTTTTTTTTCACTTCTTGCGACCATTAACCCAATCTTATTACAGAGACCACCAACTTATGATCAAAATGATCTAAAACTCGTTAATGATAATCCCATCAGATTCATCAATAACAAAAGCTTCTGAATCTTTATCGATCATTTACTATTTGTCCGACTAACACTTGTATCATAACCATGACCATGACCATGACCATGACCATGACCATGACCATGACCTATGGGTCTTCTGTTATAATATCACTCGATATCAAATAGAATTGAATATTTCTACTTTAGAATTCCTTATTTCATTTTTAAGGAAATATTTATAACTTTTCCAGATCCATATAAATTATTCTTGAATAATTAAAACCTTTTCCATCTCCAAGGAAAGTCTTAATGTTCATATCGTTCAATAAGAAAACTTGATAAATTTGTAGCAATAACTTCATAGCAATTAATGCTAAAATCACACTAGTAAACAAATTTACTCCTCTTATCATTACGAGCTTGACACTTTTAAAGTTCTTGAGAATCCATCTCAATCTAAACAATAATTCATTGAAGCATGGAAAGTTGGACAATCCATTTTCGCATATTTACCTTCACAAGGTAACTCTATCAAGTTTTATAGACTTGATATTTATTCTCAATCCAACTCATAACCAGTTGATTCCCTAATAATTCAACTTTCTTTAAACTTTTAGCGGAAATCAAATTTACCGCTTACTCAATTTCTCTTACTCAAATCATCAATGATTTAAATAATTTAATGCTTAGCTTAAATATTTCTCACTTATTTAAGCTTACTTGAATAAACCTCAGAATCATCACAGATTCAAAAATCTCCTTTGGATCCTCATCCGATTCGACTTTTCTTGTAAGCCATTCAAACTTTTAAATCAATTCTTCCACAAAATGGAGAAAAATCCTTTATAACATCCACCCTTCTAAGGTGTTTTATATAAGTCATATATGTTCCCTTTTTGTCGATTTCAATCTCGACATTCTTTTCAACATTTTCAACTTTCTAACCTTTGTCTTTAATTCCAACATCTGAACATAGTCAGAATTATCATACATTATTAAAAGTAACTTTACTCCCAATAAACATCATCACAGTATATATACAAATATCAGTAACTTTTGACATCCTAGTGGCATGTATACACTTTTTAACTCAAAAACAACCTCGGTTTAGTCATAGAATCGGCTAAACCTGTAGCTCTGATGCCAATAAATGTAACACCCATAACCCGTATAATTATACATATACAGATTATAGATGTTATCTGAATTTCTAAAACCATTTTACGATTCGAAAGCAATTTAAAATTTATTTTCTTAAAATAGTAAATGATATTATAAAAATATCATATCATATAAAATTATGTTTCATTATAATAATTTAATTCAAAATATTTTTAAGTATGAATAGTGAATAGTACTCGAATAGTGAACAGTGAACAATGGAGGAATCGATTCCCTATAGCAGGGGAATCGGTACCCCAAATGTATTGTGGAAAAATTTTCATAATTCGTTGTTACTGTTCATGCTACAGTACTACTACAGTAAATTCCAAATATTTACATATAAATTCATAAAAAATAACCTTTCATCACTAGAAAATTTTCCAAAATTAATTCAACAAATAAATTAAATATTTTCAAATTACATGCCACTATCTAAAATCAAATTTCACAATAGGATGTCTTACTGATATTGAAATATACCTCTTGATGTTTGATGTCGTTCTGAACTCTTTATTCTTATTCTTTGCTTTTTACCTACGCGTGAAAATCATCACACACTAAGTATAAACTTAGTGAGGCAATTAAAACATTTAACAGTGCAATACAATTCATGCATGATTTTCAATATCAAATATCAAATTTCCATAAAATCATTTTACTAACATATCCAATATTTTACCATGATCAAAATAATATAAAATCTCTTACCATTTATCCCATAAGCTCGTAAGCTTATTTTACCAAAATACTTACCATTTAAATTCCATAAGCTCGTAAGCTTATTTTTCCTATATACTTGCCATTATTCCGTAAGCTCATAAGCTTATTTGCATGGTTACCATTTATTAACCAATAAAACATAATCCATAGCCAATATCCCAATATTAACCCTTGAGGACCCTGGGTATACGAGTAAAATACCAGCACCGTAGTGCTAAACCTACACTAAGCTTACGCCATAGTGCTAATCCGAACAATACACATAAGTCGTGCCCACCACCTACACTAAGCTTACGCTATAATGCTAATCCAGACATAAACCTGCACTTAGTGTCCTTACACACTATAGTGCTAATATAAACCTGCAGCTGCTATACTCTATGGCATGCCAACTATACCCTGTCCCTCAATGACTTACTTTGGGCATATAGTCTATTTTATTCGATCCATCCATGGCAAAGTATATTATCAATATTTAACAATGCGCAGTTCATACCCGAAAACATTCATGGTAAAATATCACATTTTTCATGATCAATGCATTTTAGTTTCATACTCTGACATATCAATGTCAATTTATAAAAATGATATAAAATCATGCCGATATAAACAAGGTCAACTTATTGCAAGTCTTCCTTATGATGTATAAAACATCCATGTATAATTTCATGCATGTATTGCACTCACCTTGACACTTTATGTCTTTCAAAATATATAAGCCTCACTATTGTCCACCATGTACCCTTTTTATACTTGACTTGCTTCAATTGCAAATCAACCACAATCTGTATAAATCATCAATTCAAAATATTTAACTCTTAATAATTCCTTATAACATTGGAACCCACTTTTCCAATTTACTCAAAATGGTCTTCACCATTTTACCACTTAAATTTCTTAATACCAATAATTCCAACATTGAAATTATTTCCATTCAAATGCTTTTACAAAAGCATAAATACATTTAAGTACCCCAACTATGCAATTGTTGTACTTGAATCACCAATCATTTCAATCTTCCCAAAATAAATAATTTCACATCTAACACTCTTTTCAATTCTCAAACAACAATTTCCAGCATAGTACATCAATTATACAACACTTACACAACAACCCATAAATTTCCAGAATTCAGACAACTCGCACTACCCTTAAAGAATCATTATTCTGTATTGATATAGACACTGTAATTCAATTCCGTTTATTCCGTTAAAAAACTAAACTCGAATACGAATATATCCATATAAATAACTCCTTCTAATTCATTCTGTACAATTTATGGTGAATTTTCAAAGTTCACCAACAGAATCTGTTTTGTACAGAATTCTACTATCTGACTTTTCTGACCTTTCCTCAGTTAAAAATTCATATATATTTGTATACAACTTGAAATTGATCCCCGCTTGTTTTAAACAAAACTAGATACATATATGAACACAATATATAAAAATAACCTCCAAATTATTTTTATATATTTTCTGGTGAATTTTCGAACCTACTGTATTTCCCAAAATCTAATTGTTTTTCTTTAACCTCATCCTTATGTTCTTCATCAATTCATACAACCTCAAAATCATCAATAATCATCATCAATTTCAAAAACCATAGTATAAACCCAAATTTCCAGATTTGGGGATATTTGAAATCAAGCTATATTATCATGCAATATTAGTACCAAATGATAGCGATTTTCGCAAATAAGCATTTTCTATTTTCATCATACACATAATCCTAAAGAAATTGCTTGAAACATGAGTTGAAGATCTCTTACCTTTGAAGAAACCCACGCAGCTTTTGGAGGAGAAGATGAACACATTTGGTTGAAATGTCATCTTAATTTACATTTCATTCCACTTTAAATGAATATATTATTCATTTAATTATGATAAGACCAAAACACCCTTAATGAATCTCCAAAATCACCATAAAACCAAGCCATCTGATATTACTAAGTCAAATATAATTTAATTTGACTCTGACCTACGAAAATGCCCTGAAATTTTCAAAACTTGCGTTCTAGTCACTAAATTTCACAGGTTCGGTTTAATCTGAAAAATTGCACAATTCCAAACCAAATTTCTCTGATCCAAAATATTACAATAATATTTCCAACCATTTTATAACATCCTTTAAATTTTTGTAAAATTCCGATTCGATCAGAATTTACCGATTCCTTACCGGCTTTAACTCTTTCTTTACTAAATTCCCAATCCAACAATATGATTTCCATAAAAATCCAATCTCAAGAGTAAACCATATATTTATGGAATAAAAATCTTTTTAAGAAATTTATCACTTAATTCCCTAAACTTTTCCCAAGTTTTATACTTTGACCATCAAACTTTCAAAATTTTCATTTTGGTCATTGTCTAAAATTTTGGGGTATTACAATCATCCTTGACCTTTGAAAGTAAATTTTGCAAATCTGAAATTTTCTTTTCAAACTCTTCTAGTTTGATTTGCAAATCTTTGATTTTACTTTCAAGATCGTTGTTGGTTTTGGATATGAGTTTATTTTCATTTTTCAATTTTGAAATGTCATTTTTATATTTTAAAAACAATTTCTCATAATCCGAAGCCAACCCATTATATTCCTCTAATAACTCATCATAAGATAAATCATCTAAATCAAAATGAGTTAGAGGTTACCTTAGAATCTTCCCCGAATGTAATCAAGCACAAGTTTGCTACTTCTTGTTCCTCTTCATCGGAATCTTCTTCATCGCTCCATGTAGCCACATGAGCCTTGTGCTTATTCTTTGATTGACCCTTTCTCTTCAATTGTGGGCAATCATATTTGACATGCCCCGGTTTTTTGCATTCATAGCAAATGATCGGGTTCTTCTCTTTTGGTTCATTTTTGAAGCCTTCATTTTCTTTGAATTTTCTTCCTCGGTTAGGCCTCATCAGTTTTCTAAACCGTTTGAAAACAATGTCATTTCCTCATCATCATCATCTTCATCTGAGTCACTCTCATCTTTTGTTGATTTGAGGGTAACTCCCACGTTCTTCTTCTTCTCCATCTCATTTATTGGCTCGTCTTTTTTCTCAAGATCTTCCTCTTCTTTAAGTATTATTTCATACGTGAGGAGAGAGCCACTAAGTTCATCGAGGGTCAAGGATTTCAAGTTCTTAGCCTCGATGATCACCATCTTCTTTGATTGCCAACCTTTTGGAAGAGAGCAAACTAACTTCCTTATACGCTTGTCATTTGGAATGATTTCTCCATATGATTTGAGACTATTGACAATTGTGGAGAATCTATCCGTCATTGCTTTGACATCTTCATCCGATTTCATCCTGAAATTTTCATAGTTATGAGTTAGAAGACTAATTTTAGATTCTTTTACCTCGTTTGTGCCTTCATGAGTGACTTGTAGTTTGTCCCATATCACCTTGACGGTTGTCAAGATGAAACTCTTTTGTATTCATCCGGTCCAATAGCACAAAAAATGATATGGATGGTTTTGGAGTTGAGCTGGAACATTCTTGTCTCTTCTTCACTCCATAACCTCGGGTGACTGGAGGGTTTGATGTATCCATATTCTATGATATTCCATGCTCTTATGTCACTTTCTTGAATAAAATACATCATCATATTCTTCCAATAAGCATAATTAGCTCCATTGAAGAAATGAGGCTTGTTAACGGGAAATGAATCAAGACCGAAGTTAGAGTTTGAAGTGTCAGCCATTGATGACTTTGAAATTCGATCTAACTCTTCCCGAATCGACTCAAAAGGCGATTAAACCTTCAAATGAGTGAGGCTCTGATACCAATTGTTGAGTTAATCGATTGATGGGATTGGCCAAGAGGGGGTGAATTGGCAATTAAAAAATTGGTGGAAGCTTTTGCAAAAAATTGAAAGAAGTTGCACAGCGATTTAGAGTGGTTCGAATTTCTCAACCAAAGTCTACATCCACTACCTTAGCTATCCACATTAAGGATTTTCCAAAAAATTTACTAATTTGTTCTTTCTTTTGAGGCCAAAGAGATAACTTTACAACTCCCTCAAGAATATACCCCAATTCTTGAGAACACTCTTTCTCAAAGAGAAATACACAAATTTGCAAACTTACAAGGAAAAACTCACAAGGTAGATTGTTTGCACAATTCTAGATAAAAGCAAAGAATAGTCAAGAATGAATACAATTGAGTATAAGTAGTGTTCTTGAAAGCAAAATGAATATTGAATGAAAAATAGGCTTGAAGTGCTCAAATAATGAGTTTGATGCTTTCTATTTGATTCTCTCTTGATTCTAGTTGCTTGTTGTCTCTTGTTATTGATCAATGGCTTCTAAGCTTGTTTAAATACTCCTTCAATTGATTCTGAATGTTGGGGATGATTAGTGGACTCAATAGATTCGTTTAAGTGTTAAACTAATTAATAAAACTGGTTGGGAGCATGTATGCATCGATGCATACACAAGGTGCATCGATGCATCAAGTGTAAAATTCAAATATTTTGATCGTTGGAACACTTAGTGCATCGGTGCACTAAGTGTGCATCGATGCATCAAATGCATTCGATGTTTTGAGAAAGCCTGAGTGCATCGATGCATGGTATGTACATCGATGCATCAAATGCATTTGATGTTTTCATTAAAACATGAGTGCATCGATGCATGAACTACATTCGATGTTCAATTAATTCATTGGTGCATCGATGCATGGATTGGTGCATCGACGCATCCCTTTGAAAAATTGATTTTAGGCTCGTTTTTTGTTCAAAATACTTTGCAAAAATTGTTTCAAAAATAGTTTAAGTATAAAACACAATTTTACACATTTAGTAAGGATTAAAAATTGATCTTGAAAGTCTTGGAGTAATATTTGGATATTCGAGTAATTAAATAGAATATTCTTAGAAAATCTTTTGTAAAATCTTAAAATTCATTTATACTTAATTTGTTATAACGAAACATCAAAATGTTTTCAACAATATTAAATATAATTAATAGTATGAATAAAAATTATGATTTTCTCTGAATATTTATTTTATAATAATTGTTTCAAGTTTGAAACAAAACTTTACTCAGTTCAATTAAATAAATGTTTTGAATTTCTAATGTGATATTTGTAACTTGTATTGGTTCGCGTATACAGGTTATGAGTTTTACATTTATTGGTATCAGAGCTACAGGTTTAGCCGATTCTATGACTAAACAGAGCTTGTTCTGTGTTAAAAAATGTATACATTCCACTAGGATGTCATTGTTACTGATTTGGAGATTATAAGGTTCGATTGATGCCACTTCTTACTTATAGAGGTGAATAAATATTGTGTAAAAAATAGTGTGTATTTGAGGGTTTAAAGAACATGATCGAGCAAGAGGTTAAAAAATAAGTTAAAAGTGATAGTAATGTTGTTAACCATCATCCTCCTATTTTGTCTGAATGAGATGATGCTTTGGAACAATAGGAAGTGCCAATGTTAGATTAAGGAAAACCTCGTTTATGCATAAGTAGGGTATTAAGGAAAGAATAAAATATTCTGCTACAATTGATCTTAAGTGTTGCGTGTGCGCTTAACCCTTTTGACTTGAAGGCGAGGGTGAGTAGTATTTGTAAACAGTAAATGTATTGTTAGGATTCAAAGTGTTGAGTTTTAATAGACTTGATAGAATTACCTTTCAAAGGTAATTTTTGAAATGGATTGATTTTCCCTAGCATGTCATGATGAATTATCCCTTAAAGCAGTTGATTTTAAAGAAGTTGAAAAATTTTGAGATATTAGTGGTCGAGAAAGAGAGTAAACATGATCTCTACTAGAATTTTTTGCAGTAACTATTATGAGTTATTACTACTAGGTTGATAAACCTTCTTAGTGAAGGAGGTGGATATTCAAACTTTCTTAGTTAAGCTGGAAGTTATTCCAACTGTTCGAGGGTATCCAAATGTGTAGCTATAGAAGTTACCTGGATTACCTCTAGATTAAGATGTAGAAATTGAAATAAAGGTGTTATCAAGTATTGTATTTATTTCTATAGCTGTATCGAATGGCTTCAATTGAGCTCAAAGAATTAAAGGCATAGTTATTATAATGGTTAAGAAATGGAATTTACAAGACTAAGTGTGTCATATGGGACGCACTGGTGTTATAGTGAAGAAGAAAGACGAGTCTATAAAATTATGTATAGATTATCGTATATTAAATAAGTAATAAAGAAGAAAAAGTATCCTCTTCTGATGATTGATAATCTTTTGATCAGTTAGAAAAGTGCATTAGTGTCTCACAAGTCGGATCTCTTATCGGGATATTATTAGTTAAAGATGAGGAAGAAGATCTTCATAAGAAATTTTCAAAAATTCAACATAAACATTATGAGTTTGCAATAATGTCGTTTGGTTTGACAAATGTTCCTGCGACACTTATGGATAGAATAAACCAAGTATTTCATTTATACTTGGATTAATTGGTGGTAGTGTTCATTAATGTTTTGTGATATGTTGTAAGATCAGGGAATAACAATATGTTTGTTTTTGAATAGCTTTTCCAACTATTCGGGAGAAAATTACATAATAAGTTGACCAAGTGTAAATTTTGGTAGTATTCCTTGGCCATGTGGACTAAGCTAAGGGGATAAATATATATACCAAGAAAGCACGAGATATATTTGAAAGATGAATTCCAAAGAATGTTTTCGAATTTAAAAGTATCTTGGGATTTGTTGGTTACTATCGAAGATTCGTAAAGAACTTTTCGATGATTATATTCCATTTGACCAATATATTGAGGAAATACGTGATATTTAATTGGATTGTTAAGTGACAAGAAACTTTGAGATGTTAAAAGAAAACAACATAAACTCCAAGGTCAGTTTAATTAGAATTTGGAAAAGATTATGTGAATTATAGTAATGTGTTTCATAATGGTTTTGGATACGTGTTCGTACAAGAGGTAAAGTTTTGGTTTATGCTTCAAATCAATTATAGAATTATGAAAGAAATTTTCTAGCTCATGATCTTGAGTTGGCAAAAGTTGTGTTTACCTTGTTGATATAACACCACTATCTATATGGTGAGTGACACTATATTTTATGGATCTCAAAAGTCAAAAGTATGTGTTGACTGGAGGGTGAAAAGAAAGGAAATGGATTGAACTCCTTAAAGAATGATGACGTGCTTATTAACTGTAAATAAGAAAGGCTAATACGATAAAGCTGAAAGACATTTCTATTCTGAGAGTTTTGAATGTGTAATTGTCTTTAAAGAAAGATGGTGTTTTGATTGTAGAATAAATTTAAAGCCTATGTTGCTAGATCAAGTGAAGTATCTTCAAAGAAAATATGAAAATTATTCTTTTTTGATGAAGATAGAACAAGTGGAAAAGTTGAAACAACAGACTTTAAGGTTAAGTTTGATGAATGTTTATATTATCGAAAAATGATTTTAAAAGAATATATGAAAAGTGTTATCAATCGAGCATGAAGATAGCTCCATACGAAGCTTTATATGGGAGAAAGTGTCGAACACATTTAAATTTGTTCGAGTTAAAAGATAGGGATCTTATTGTCCTAACTTATTTAAAAATGTTGAGGGTAAAGTGAGGATAATTTAGGATAATCTGAAGATAGCATTTGATTGGCAGAAGTCTTATGTAGACTTAAAGCGAAAAGAGATTGAATTCCATGAAAGTGATAAAAAAGTATTTCTTAAATTATCACATTGGAAAAAATATAATATATTACGGTTTAGACATAAAGGAAATGAAAGAAAGTTAGATCAGTGACTTATCAACTAGGAGTGCCTCCGGAAATGGACAAGATCCATAATGGTTTTCATGTGTCGATACTCAGAAGGTATCGATTGGAAATAGAGATTCGGATAAATTTGACTTATGAAAAAGAACTAGTACTTATTGAAGTATGATAAATAAATCAAAAGTGAAAAAGCCATATCATTGTCTATTTACATCAAGTATGTATTGGAAAATTTGAGGACTAATTTTCTTAAGGAGGGGAGAATTGTAATACCCCAAAAATTTGGTTAGTGACCAAAATGTAAATTTTGAAAGTTTGATAGATAAAGTAGAAAATTGGGAAAAGTTTAAGGACTTAAGTTGTAATTTTCCCAAAAATAATTTTTATTCCATAAATGGATTTGGTTAGTTACCAAATTATAAATTTTTAAAGTTATGTGGCCAAAATATAAACTTTTAAAAAGTTTATGGTCAAAAATATAATTATAAAAAGTTGTGTAATACGGCCCGGTAAATGAGTAGTTTACACCAAGTATGACGTTTCTGTAGGAATCAGATTTTTCGTTCGGATTTGGTATTAAAATCTATAAAGTAATAAAGTCCAGTAAAAATTCGATAAATCGGATCGAATAGAAAAGTTGGAAAATTTTGAAGGATGATAAATTAGGCTTAAAAATATTATTTTCACATTTTAAAATGATGGAAAATAATATGGAACATTGGATTTGAGGATTTAATTCCATGTTTAATTTGGACCGTTGGATTAAAGTGGCAAGATTATACGTTTTGGAAATTATAAGGGTAAAATGGTAAAGTGGGAAACTATTTTGTTCATCTTTGACTTTGGAAGATGATAAGGTTTATTTGGCTTGGTATTAAGGTACATATCAAGTTCATTAAGGGTAAATTAGTATAGATATTTTAATTTTAAGAGTAAATTGGTAATTTTGCATTTAATTATTTTTTAATTCATTATTTAATAAAGAAAGATGAAGAATTGTCAAAGGAATTTCTTCATCTTCACCAGCATGGACGTGAGCTCCTTCCAAAGGTAAGAAATTGTTTTTCCATTTTTGAGCCATATAGTTTGGATTTCGGATTATGCAGTGAAATAGAAATTTGTTCTACGCGAGAAACGCTATCTTTTGGTACCATTTATGCTTGCTAAACTTGACTGGTTTCAAAAATCCCCAAATCTGGAGGTTTGTGTTCACACTATGGTTCTTGAAATTGATGATGATTATTGACGTTTCTGAGGTTGTAGATTCATATTCAAGCATGTATGATGATTAGAATATGTTCAATATTCCTAGAACTTGTTCTTTAAGTTTCGACCAAACTATGAAGTGGGGAAAACTTTGTGTTTTGATATGAGTTGACGAGGGCTTTGATTGTAGAAATGTTGTAAGGTTGAATGGAAGTTGATTTCATGCTTGAATAAAATCAAAATCGAGCAAAATCATGAAAACCTAGTTTTAAAGCTTAAAGTATTCGGATATGGTATTGTTGAGTGAGAAAATTATGGAAAATTATATAAGGGCTATAAATAATGTAGGAAGTATGTTACAAGCCTTAGAAAAATATAAGGACCATTCTATAATTTTTGAAAATTTAGAGGACCAATTTGTTAATTTTAGAAAAGTTATGAATGATTGTGTAATTGTCTAATAGTTGATGTACTATGCTAGAAATTTCTATTTTGAGAATTAAAATGAGTCTTTAGATGTGAAATTGGGTTATTATGGAAAGCTTTTAAAAGTTGAGGTTTAAATCACAAATATGGAAAATTTGGGAGATCAAGTGAAAATGTTATGTGAATTTGGATTAAATGGAACTTGAGTGGTCAATTAGAAGTATTACGGTCAACATTTATGTTGTGACGTGGAAATTGTATCGAATAAGCATCGGAAAAATTTATTAGGAATTTATTTTCCAAAGTATACCTATGTTAGTAAGATTCTAACATTTGGTTTGAATTTTTGTATGTTTGGTAATGATGTTCATTTAGATTGAGTGTTTGAAATCAAGATCAAACAATATCAAAGCTAAGGAAAAGCTTAAGGATGGAGTGTTAAATCCTAAGGGAAGTTTGCAAGCTAATGACACCAAGTGAGTGCAAATTTAATTTGTACTTATGTTATCGAACAAACATTGGCTTGCGATGAGCCAGTGACGGAGTTACTATTGTAAGGAGTGACTCCTTAAACGCTATGTTACTTGTGATGTATGCATATATGTGCAATTGGTGAATTAATAGAATTAGTGAACAAGTTGAAAATGCAATTTGGTGAAACCGGAATAGAATTTATGTTCGAGATAGTAAGTTTAGAAAATCACCATAAATTCTAAAAGAATGATTAAAGGATTATTTTTATACCTTTGAAATAATATACCAGTATAGTTTTATTTATAACAAATGGAAACCGATTTCATGGTGTCTTAAAAAAGATATGAATTTTTAACCGATGAAATGTCAGAAAAACGGGGGAGCAGATTCTGCACAAAACAGATTTTGTCAGTCAACTTTGAAAATTTACCATAAATTGTACAAAATGAACTATAAGGAGTTCATTATATGGATATATTCATATTGGAGTCTAATTTCCAGTATAAACGGAATAAGTTTTAAAGGTGTATATTAATACATAATAATATTTCTTTAAAGGTAGTGCAAACTGTTAGTATATGAAATTATGCCTAATTTAAGGATTTAAACAAATTAGAAACAAAGGATCCAGTTAACGCTTAGTGAGGCTTATATTTTGACTTGCATATAATATAAAAATGAGTGTAATGCATACATAACATGATACATGGATGTTTTATACATCATTGGGAAGAATTTACGATAAGTCTACTTTTTTATGTTGACATGATATTTATGTCATTTATTATATATTTGACATATTCTAAATATGTCAAAGGTTGAATATAAAATGCATTGATCACCTGCTTTTTACATATGATATTTATTATGAATGATATTTCAGGTATGAACTGCCCAATATTAAATTATGATAATTTACTTTGCCATGGATGGATCAAATAAAATAGACTCTATGCCCAAGTAAGTCACTGAGGGATAGGGTATAGTTGGCATGTCATAGACTCCAGCAACAGGCTGCATATTCGGGATTGCACTAAAGTATTAGTGCATATGGTGGGCACGACCTTATGTGTCATACTCGGGTTAGCACTACGGTGCATATATATTTGACTTGTGTACCCAGGGTTCTCAGGGTTTAATTTGGGCTATGGTTTATTGGTTAATAAATGGTAAACATGCAAATAAGCTTACAAGCTTATGAGATTAATGGCAAGTATATTGGTAAGAAACTTGATATCCGATTATATCATGTTAATATATGGTAACATGGTTGGAATGCAGGTAAAGTGATCATATGACATTGAATATGTTTATTCATTTAAATTTATTTATTGCATTGCTTTAAATATTATGATTTCCTAATTAAGTGTATACTTAGCGTGTGATGATTTTCATGCGTAGGGAAAATGGAAGAAAGAGAGTAAGGAACTAAGCTTGGAATAAATCACTAAAGAAATATTTATAGGTAACAATGATGACATCCTATTGTGTTTTAAATGTTCTAGCTGACATGTATACAAGAATGAAATGTCTGAAATTTCTTAATATAATTAATAATATGAATAAAAAATTATGATTTTCTCTGAATAATTATTTTATAATAATTGTTTCAAGTTTGAAACAAAATTTTACTCCGTTAAATTAAACAAATGCTTTGAATTTCTAATGTGATATCTGTAACTCGTATTGGTTCGCGTATACGGGTTATGGGTGTTACAAATATGGTGGATGATTGTATTATCGGGGTCGATTTTGCATGCCCAATAATGAAGGTTTGAAGAAAGATCTTCTCTCTGAAGCTCATTATAGTCCTTTCACTACGCATCTAAGAGGAAATAAAATGTATCAAGATACAAATAGTCAATACTGGTGGACAGGTATGAACAGCGCTATAACTGGGCTTATATCCAAGTTTCTGACCTGTCAGTAGGTAAAAGAAGAGAATCAGGTGTCATCTGGTTTACTACAACCTATTTTCATTCCTTAGTGGAAATGGGAAAGAGTTACTATGGATTTTGCAATAGGTTTACGTTTGACACTTAGTGAGAAAGACTCGATCTGGTTTATTGTGGATAAACTGACTAAGACATCACACTTTATTCAAGTTCGAGTGGATTACTCGATGGATAAGTATGTTGAGTTATGTATCAGAGATATTGTACGACTTCATGGAGTACCTGTCTCAATAGTTTTTGACAAAGACCTGAGGTCCCCTTCAAGATTTTGGAAGTCTCTGCATGAGGATTTGGAACTCGATTAAATTTTACTAGAACTTTTCATCTATAAAAAGATGGTCAATCAGAGCAAACTATTCATATACTTTAAGACATGCTAAGGTCGTGTGTTATTTTTTAAAATAATCATAGGAAAAGTATTTTCCTTTACCAGAGTTCTCTTATAATAACAGTTACCAGTTGAGTATCGAGATGGATCCTTTTGGAGCCTTGTATGGAAGAAAATGACGGACACCATTGAATTGGTATGAGCTAAAAGATCATGATATAAGTGTTCCAGATCTGATCAAAGAAGTGGAAGATAAAGTAAAAGTTATTGAATACAATCTCAAGATAACTACTGTCAGACATAAATCTTATTCAGATCTGAAAAGAAAATAAATTGAATATCAAGTAAGTGATAAGATATTTCTCAAAGTATCACTGCGGAAAAATGTCCTGAGATTTAGGCGCAAACGAAAGTTGAGTCTGAGATTCATTGGTACGTATGAGATTATAAAGAGAGTTTGTCCAATAGCTTACAATAAGCATTACCTCTGGAGATGGATAAAATTCAGTGTGTTTCATGTATCGATGCTTAAGAAGTATCGATCGGTTCCTGCGTATGTGATTACACTAGAAGAAATTAAAACCCAGATGATTTTTTATATAAAGAGGAACCCGTAAAGATCTTAGCATATAGAGTTAAAGAACTAAGGAATAAGATGATCTCATTCGTAAAAGTTCTTTGGTAGAACGACAAAGTAGAGTAAACGACTTGAGAACGAGATGAAGATATGAAAAAAGAAGTGTCCTCATCTTTTCACTTTAGGTATGTAAATACATATGAAAAATTCAAGGACAAATTTTCTTTAAAGGGGAAGATTTGTAATACCCTAAATTTTGGTTAGTGACTAAAATATAAGTTTTGAAAGTTAAAGTATAAACTTTATAAAAGTTTAGGGACCAAAGTGTAATTTAGAAAAGTTATATATTTTAGCCCGTAAATGAATAGTTTTTCCTAAATCAAGAATTTTTGTAGGAATCGGAATTTCGGTATGGGATTAGTATTAAAGCTATATAGCGTTAAAGTTTGGAATAGAAATCAATAATCGAATCGAACCAGAATTTCATGACAATTTGAAGGATAAAGGTTGGAAATATTATTTCCATATTTTAGATTAGAGAAAATTAGCATGGATCATTGGAATTAAAGTTAATTTTCCAGTTTTGGCCAAAATTTGAGGAATTTAGTGACTAAAATGCAATTTTAAAAAATTTCATAGCCAAAGTAGAAATTCAAAGCCAAATTGGTTCAACTTTAACTATGGAATATTGCAATGGTATTTAGTAATTATCAAGATTCATTAATGGTAAAAGTAGAATTTCTCATGAAATGAATTTTAAATTCATTTAAATTAGTATTAAGCCAAGTGTATTAAGAATAAATCCTAGAATAATCAAAAGAAATAATTTTCAACTCCTTTCTTCAAGTTTGGCATAAAGTTTCATAGCTACCAAGGTAAGGTCTTTAATTTGATTTTTAAGTTTTCATGGTTGGTTTTTGGATTAAGCTATTAGATAGAGAATTAGTCTACATGAAATTCTCTATCATTTGGTATAAAAATTACATTGTGAACATGCTTATATGATGAGATTAAAAACTAGGGTTTATGAAGGATTTATGGATTTTAAAATTTTGATGGAAGATTATTATGTTATTGATGTTGTAGATTATTTCTAAAGCATGTGTGATGATTAAAATTATGTATATAAGCCTAAAGGATATTCGACCATACTAGGTTTTATTGAAGTTTGATGGATTTTGATTTAATTTGATGTTATAATGATTGGAATAACATGAATTGGATGTAAGGAGGTTGAATTCATGCTTGAATTGAATGAAAAGTCTATCCTAAGTACATAGTTAGAATCGACCATAAGAGAAAATTAGGGAGGAAAATATTGAAAATTTTCTTATGGTCTGGAATTGATATTAGTTGTATTCTACATGCTTTAGAGATGTAATTGGATCAATTTGGAAGCTTGAAATAGAAAAATGGTTATTTTGCAAGTTTTGAGAATTGTGGGATATAAATGTATAAATGTGTAATTTGGGGTACTCAATGTTGAATCATAATAAGGGAATGCTGAAATGTTAAGTTGGAATGTTGAGTTTTGGACTAAAGTGTTAATTTGGTTAAATTTCAAGGTCGAATTTGAATAGTTATGAAAGTTTGGGACTTACTTTGAGTTTTTAAAAGTGATGGTATTATTTAGTTAGGAAAATAAAAATGCTGGAAATTTTATTAGCATGCTGATTTTTTTAGTTTATATATTTGTTTGGGATAAATTGCAAGTTTATTAAAGAGGGTGGTTGAATTCGAAATGTCTAAGGAAATAAGGATGAAATTGTAAGTATTCAAATATTTAAGGAATATATTGAATGTATTATTTATGTTCTAGAATTTTTAGTAATATTTAAGGAAAATAAATCTTTTAAAATGAAAAAAAAAGTAAGCATTTATGTTCAACGAATGTCTGTAATGTTGACGTAACAACTTTAACTCGTGTTTCGAGAAGTATAAGGGTTATGAGTGTTACATACTTGATATAGATAAACCAAACAATAAGCCATTGGTAAACAATCCTCCCTGACAGGAGGGGCCAAGTAATCAAACTAGAAGTTCAGTTTCATCTTCTTCTCCAACCAAGCCTCCTCTTTTTTCTTTTCTGATTCAAAAGTAATGATACACGAATTATAAGTTTACCCCCACTTGGTAGTTTTCACACTAAGTTCGTCACTTAGAAAGACTAAATTAAAATGTTCATGCCAAGCTATGACATTCATTCTAAATTGTTGAGTCAATCGAATCAATGGAATGGCCAAGAGGGGGTGAATTGGCAATTTGAAAATGATGGAGGCTTTTTGCAAGAAAATGAAAAATTGACACAAACAATTTTAGAGTGGTTCAACTTCTTCAATGGAGTATACATCAACTACCTTAGCTTTCATACTAAGGATTTCAACAAATCCACTAATTTGTTATATCCTTTTAGGACAAGGTATAACCTTATCACACACTTAGACTAATACCCCAAAGTCTCAAGTGCACAACCCTTCCGAAGAAGAAACTATAAAAAAAACTTTTGAACATCCTCACAAGATAAGATGTTTACAAATTGAACCTCTCACACACCCAATAACACTTAGGATGAAAAATACAAAGAACTGAATAGTGTTCTATGAAAGCAAAACAAAATGGACTATGAATTTGGCTCTTTTTGATCTTTGATTCTTGGAATAGATTTCTTGTCTTCACTTGGTTGTTTCAAGACCCTTTTTTATACGCCTTTATTGATTGTTAGTCTTTTGGGGTTGTTAGAGGGAGTTTGGAACTGTTTGAAGCATTAAATTCGAGCATTTATGACTATCTGCACACAAAGTTTCAAAACTATAGGGAAAGTTTCAAAACTCTTCGAAAGACGAATTAAAAAAATATGATTGTTGGGCCCAAAGTATTGAAACTCTTGAGATAGTTTCGAAACTGTAAGAAAGTATCGAAACTTTTTGGGCTACTGTCCTGGAAAGTTTCGAAACTCTTGTAGAAGTTTCGAATTTCGAAACTTCTGGTCAATTTTTGTTTAGAAAGATAGTTTTTTACATTTTGAGAAATATATGAATTTGAAAATTATTCTAAATTATTTGAATGATATTTTAAATATAATTTGAACTTAAAAGGCTCATTTTTAAAAGTTTTGACAAATTTTAGGGACTTAAAATTAGTTTTACAAAATTATTATATTTAATGTTATATCAAAATCATTTATATTTATAAATATCCCCTTTTTGATATAACAAAACATTTTTTGAAAAAATTTTCTTGATTCAAAATTTGTCATAAGATTTTCAAATTATATATCATTCAGATTTTCATTTAACTCCCCCTTTCAAAAAAAATTAAGGCTATAAAAATTTTTAACCAAAATTTTATATAAAAAATGAAAGCTAAAGGTTTTAACTAAAAGTTGTTTTTTGATATTTTTCTCCCCCTTTTTGTTAGATCAAAATCATTTAGCTACACAAGAGAAGAAAATATTAGAGCATCACATACCAATATAAGTATAATCCAACATATATCCAACACAATAGGACAAAATATATCCATAAAACAAATACCCAAAAATATATGATCTAAGCATAAATATGTAATCCAAAAATATCCAACATAATCAAAATATTGAACATAATCAAAACGTCCCAAAATATGAAATCGAAAATAAAATTCAAGATAATCATAAATATCCAAATGCTTGGTGAGTTGATGAAGTCATACCTCATTCACCTGTGATCAAATTATACCCCATCTTGTGAGCTGATGTAAAATAGATAAAGCTCAAAAGAGAAACCTGAGTGTCATAAGAAAGATTAACCCAACGCTTGGTGAAGATGTGACTAAGCACACAAAAGTAAGGTAAGGAGAGTTTAGACCCTAGACCCTTGGAGTTGGTATTAACAAGCTCAGTAAAGATGATATGAGCGAGGTGAGGACAAGTTTGAAAACGGAAATGAAATATCCACCAATAGTCTAAGTCGAGCATATGAGTGGCTTTTCTACCCGAAGGGTGGAGAAACCAAGTTATAAGGAGGTGTAAGAGACACTCTTCAAAGGGTAAAAGAATAGGTTTGTGACTTTCAAGAGGAGCAATAGCGACAAGAGAATTCTAAACGCAAAGACCTTCGCAAGGAATTCCTAAATCATCGGCTAAGGATTGAACAGTAAGCTCCATAATTTGACCCATGAGATAGGATTGGATAGCTATGACTTTTTGGGTTTGACATCAAGGAGGAAGATTTGTATCAGTTTCTTCATGAATAAGAGCGGCATTGGAAAAGAAGGCTCAAACGATATTAGGATAAATGACATTGGAAATTCACATAAGATCGAGCCACTCCCAAGTGGTAAAAAACTAAAGAAAACTACAGTTGTAAATGTTTGACAACATAAATTCTTCATCAAATTTATGTTCAGTTCGAATTTGTCTATTACGAAAATGTTGGCGGAACCTACGATGATCCTCATTGGATTAAAAGTAAAGGGACTCAAAGGAGTTTGACGAAGAGGATAAAGAAGTGTTTCTATGACGTTTAAGGGAAGTTTTGGGAGCCATTTTTGGAAGAAAAAAATAGCGGGTAAGAAAGGCAAAGTTTTCATTCAGGAATTTTATCGAACAGGTTGACGACACACTTAAAAATAAGGATTTTAATGAAGAAAAAAAGGAATGGGTAGCCTCCTGCATATAAAACACACATAAATAATACCAATTAACAACCCAATTGCAACAAAATTTAATTAATTTTCGAATATTGACTCAAAAAGATTTAAAACCCTAGTTTACAATTTCTTTCAAATTTTTTTTTATGAAAAACATGAAACAAGTAAGAAATTCTATTGTCAAAGCATTTTAATCATTAAAATAACTTGATTTTGAGTGAAAGGACAATTAAAATAAAAGGTTTGAAAAAATGGTTCATGCGAAAACAGAAAAAATTTGATTCTAAGAGAAAATAAAATAAAATAACAATAATGGGTGATTACCGGAGTGAAAAACTACCACCGGTGACCTAAAAAGAGCACCACGGAGTGGCGGACGGATGGTAAGGTTGAGAAAAATTGGTAGGTTTTCGACGGCTGGGTGAAAGAATAATAGATGGGTTTGGGAAAAACATGTTTAAAACAGGACCATGCCACAAGTTTCGATACTTATGAGGAGTTTCAAAACTTTAGATAGAGTTTTGGTCGGTATCGATACTCTTCAGGATTTTCAATACTTCAAGAAAAGTTTTAATACTTTATAGATAGTTTTGAAACTATTGATGCAGAAAATGCAATTTTGCTAATTTAAAGTCCTAAATTCACTTAAAATATTATTCTAACATAAATGAAAGCATTGAAAAGTTAGAAAACATATAGAATCACAATTGAAGCTATATGAAATAGATTTAAACAATATCTTCATATGCGTGAATATATAAAATCATATTTTTGCATGCATAGTCAAACTTAAAGAGTGCTAAACAAGTCCAAAAAGTTCATGAAATGATGTACATATCTCCCCTTTAATTTTTACATTGGATAACCATAGAGAATCACTCAAGCATATAAAAAACAATTTTAAGCCAAAAATTTAATTAAAACATAATAATTCAAAAATTTTGGACTTAGACATAGGGAATGCTAGAAAGTCTTAACTCTCTCCTAAGTGTCCAAAATCTTTCTTTATCTAAAGGCTCAGAAAAAATATCAGCTATTTGATGCAAAGCATCAACATGTTCTAAAATTGTATCTTCCTTAAGGACATGATATCTAATAAAATGATGTCTAATTTCAATGTGTTTAGTTCTAGAATGATGGATACGATTCTTAGTGAGACAAATTGCACTAGTATTGTCACACTTAATTGGAATGGTACCAACATTAATTCCATATTTAAAAGTTGTTGTTTCATCCATAAAACTTGTGCACAACAACTACCGGCTGAAATGTATTCTGCCTCGGTGGTTGATAGTGCAACACTATTTTGTTTCTTAGAAAACCATGAAATTAGCATATTCCAAGGAATTTACATGTATCAAAGGTGTTTTTTCTATCCAATTTGCAACCTCCAAAATCCGCATTCGAGAAGGCGTGCAAGCTAAAGTTCTCTAGGATACCAAAGTCCTAAACTAAGAGTGTCTCGAAAGTATCTAAAGATCTTCTTACTGGCATGTAAATGAGATTTCTTAGAACATGATTGATACTAACACATAAGTAAATACTAAACATAATATTCAGTCTACTTGCAATAAGATAAAGCAAAGAATCAATCATTGACCAATACAATTTAACATCTACACATTTAACTTCCTAATCTTTATCAAGTTTTGTTGAAGTGCTCATGAAAGTGTCTTGAGGTTTCACTTTTTCTAAGCCAAACTTGTAATACCCCAAATGGTAGGTCAGTGACTATTTTGAAAGAATTTAAAATTTTGAGGATTTAATTTAATAAATGTTAAAGTATAAGGAATGATTTGAATAAGACCAATTAGTAAGAAATTGATGATTGAAAGGGAATTTTGGTCCTTTGGAATGAAATGAATTTAAAACACATTTTTAAATAATAAGGATTTAAGAAAGGGGAAAGTTAAAAAAATAGGTTAAGTTAGTTACTTCTCGTCTTCTTCCTCCCGTGGCTTTGTGCTCACCTATATAGACAAAGGTAAAAATCATCTAATTAGTTTTTCCATTCTATTATGGTGTAATACCCCAAATATTAGGTAGAGACTGTATTGAACAAATTTGAAATTTGAAGATTTATTTGAATAAATGGTAAAAGATTAGGAAATGATTTGGAATAGTGATAGACTAAATTGTATCAATAGATGAATAAATAGGGCATTTTGGTCCTTTAAAGCAAAATGACTTTTAAATTCATTTTCTTTAATAAGATATTAGAGTAAGGGAAAGCAGGAATGAAGTTAGCCAAAAAGTTATTTTCCTTTTCTTCTTCTTCCCGTAGAACAAGCTCTCCCCCATAGCAAAGGTGAGGTTTTATTTGGTTAATTTTTTCTTCCGTTTTTGGTTGGTTTTTGAAGAATTGAATATTATAGAGGCTTAAGGAAGGATTAAGTAGGAGTAAACCTAAAAGATGGATGAAATATGGGAGATTTAAGGAAATGGGTTTTGTAATGATATTTTATGATATGAGTGTTTATTGATGTTTACTAGTAGATTTGACTTGTCAATGAAGTAAATAAGAGATTAGAAGAATTGTATTAGTTTAAAAACAAGTTATAAAATATGGTGTAATAGGTAGATTCAAGTGAGCTTGAGAGATTTTAAATGTTTTAATAAGCTAAATAAAGGAAAGTTAATAGGGATAAGTAGAGAAGAGTCTAATAGTATTGTTGGGGGTAAACATAAGGAAGTTTGACCAAATTTGCGTAAGTTTCGGGCTGAAAAATGTAAAATCTGGGTAATGGTATTTGTATTGATAGAACAATATCGATACTATATGCTTAAAACAATAGAATTTGATGAGTAGTGTCAATATTGATTCAAGTGGTATCGATACCAAGAGGGGAGTATCGATACTATAAGGATGGTATTAATACCATTGTTAACAGAATGCAGAAATGGTATCGGTATCGTAATAGGGTATCGGTACCATAGTATAGTAGTATCGATATCATGGTAGGGGTATCGACACTATTGAGCCAAAAATGTTAAGATAAGCTGAGATTATTATAGAAAATATAATAATATGTACTCTCGAATAATGTTTAAATATAATTGTTAGGAAATATACTAACAATTAATATTGTACATATCTTTATTAGATGCTTGAGTAGATCGAAATCAAGCTCCTGAGTCAGGCAAAACAAAAGGAAAAGGCAAAGTACCTGAGTAATCAACTTTGCATTTTAGGTATCATAGCGAGGCAATCCAGGTGAGTGCATTTATTATGTACATTAAGAGTTATAAATAAATATTATTAAAAATATATGTTTCAATGGTATATCAATACTATGTGTACTGCATACACTATGTGTGTAAATCTACGGAATTCATCATTAAATGATGAATAACCTTACATGCACGATGTGTACAAAACCACAGAATTCATCATTAGTTGATGAATAATCGTACAGGCACAATGTGTGCAACCCACAAAATTCATCATGTGTTGGTGAACTACCGTATAGGCACTGCGTGTGCATCTTAATAAATGAACATGAGTAGGAAGTTGGTAAATTACCATGTTAGCACTAAGGGTGCAAATGTATAAGGTATATAATAAATTAAAAAGAGTTAATCGATATTATAATTTTTATGCTATACTTATGTTATAAGTTTATGAATTTCAGTATTGGTAATGTGTGTGCCACCTACATAAATAATAAGTTTGTGAAATTTTTGTAATTGGCACTACGTTTGCAAACTATAGAGCTTATAATGAGTTGAGAGAGTTAATTGATATTATAAAAAATTATTAGAGTATAAACTATTCCAAAGTAAAAGATTAATAGCCTAGATGTGCATTTGGTAGAAATGTGTCAATTATGCCAATTAGATGAAAGGTTAAATACCTTTGAGTAAAAGACAAATGGCCAAGCTATGCATTTGACAAAAATGCGTCAATTATGCCAGTTATATGAAAGGTTAAATACCTTTGAGTAAAAGATTAATGGCCTAGCGGTGTATTTGACAGAAAGGTGTTAATTATGCCAGTTAGATGAAAGGTTAAATACCTTTGAGTAAAATTTTAATGGCCTAGTCATGCATTTGATAGAAAGATGTCAATTATGCCAGTTAGATGAAAGGTTAAATACCTTTGAGTAAAAGATTAACGGCCTAGTTGTGCATTTGACAGAAAGGTTTCAATTATGCTAGTTAGATGAAAGGTTAAATATCTTTGAGTAAAAGATTAATGCCCTGGCTATGCATTTGATAGGAATTTGTCAATTATGCCAGTTAGATGAAAGGTTAAATACCTCTGAGTAAAAGATTAATGGCTTAGTTGTGCATTTGACAGAAATGTGTTAATTATGCCAATTAGATGAAAGGTTAAATACCTTTGAGTAAAATATTAATGGCCTAGCTATGCATTTGACAGAAAGGTTTCAATTATGACAGTTAGATGAAAGGTTAAATACCTTTGAGTAAAAGATTAATATCCTAGTTGTGCATTTGGCAGAAAGGTGTCAATTATGCCAGTTAGATTAAAGGTTAAATACCTTTGAGTAAAATATTAATAGCCTAGTTGTGCATTTGGCAGAAAGGTGTCAATTATGCCAGTTAGATGAAAGGTTAAATATCTTCGAGTAAAAGACTAATGGCCTAGCTGTGCATTTGACATAAAGGTGTCAATTATTCTAGTTAGATGAAAAATTAAATACCTTTGAGTAAAATATTAATAGCCTAGTTTTTCATTTGGCAAAAATGTGTCAATTATGCGAGTTAGATAAAAGGTTAAATAACTTTGAGTAAAAGAAATAGCCTAGTTGTGCATTTGGCAGAAAAGTGTCAATTATGCCAGTTAGATGAAAGGTTAAATACCTTTGAGTAAAAGACTAATAGCCTAGCTATGCATATGACAGAAATGTGTCAATTATGCCAGTTAGATGAAAGGTTAAATACCTTTGAGTAAAAGAATAATATCCAAGTTGTTCATTTGGCAGAAAGTTGTCAATTATTCCAATTAGATAAAAGGTTAAATACCTTTGAGTAAAAGACTAATGGTCTTGCTGTGCATTTGAAAGAAAGGTTTAAATTATGCTAGATAGATTAAAGGTTAAATATCTTTGAGTAATAGATTAATAGCCTAGTTGAGCATTTGGCATAAAGGTGTCAATCATGCAAGTTAGATGAAAGGCTAAATGCCTTTGGGTAAAAGACTAAAGGAATTATAATGCATTTTGATATAAACAGTGCATAAGTGGTATGAAAGGATGATGTATATATATAATGTACAACAATGCATAATTGGTATGAATGGATGTCATAAATGAAAACGTAAACAGTACATACTGGGCAGGAAAGGATGTCCTAAATGTAAAATTCAAAATGGTGTATTACCAATATTTAAGGTGTCGCCCATGATGATTATAAAATAGACATAATCAATTGGCACATTGGTGCAATACATGTATAATACTTTCTGATTTAATGCACACAGGGAAAATAAAGAATAATGGGGAAAAATATACAAAATGATAGGTATGTTGGGCCTATTAAGAATAATCTTAATGATTTTATGAAAGAATTATGGTTTAACTGATAAGGGCTTACTTAGTCCTTATGGATTATGCTATTTAAATTGTCATTAAGTATTTATAAGATATTTATGTATAAATTGTGATATCTTTGCAGTATTATATCTCACTAAGTAAATACTTAACGTGTGTTGATTTCACGCGTAGGGAAAAATCAAGGTTTTGCCAATTAAGGAGTGCAGCAGTAACAACTTTAATCAATTACAGGTTAACTCGTTGGTAACATTGGGATAATATTATTCATTTTGAAAACTTAGTTGCCATGTAATTAAAATATAGTAAATATTTTGTAATGTATTTAAAGTGATGGATTTAGTATTTTGCTTCTATGAATATCATACTTTGTGATTGTTAAAATTGAAACAAAATGTTACGGGTTTTCAAATGATAAAATGCTTTAAAATGTAATGTTACCTCTGTATCTTGTGTACAAAAATGTATTCGGTATATGGGGGTTTCATATTGTTTGTTATTGCAAACTTAAGTGGTGTGTAAGCTTAAGGAAGGGTTAACGAAGATTAAAACTAAGAGATGAATGTTTTATTTGAGATTGAAGTAAATGGGTTTTTGAATGATAGGTTAGAATATGAGTTTTTATTGATGTTTATTAGTATTTTTGACTTGCCAAAGAAGTAAATAAGATATTAGAAGCTTCATGTATGATTAAAAACATGTTACAAAAAGTGGTATGATTCTTGGTTTGAGATGTTCTTGGAAGATTTTAGATGTTATAAGATGCTAAATAAAGGAAAGTTAGTTGAGATAAGTAAGAAAGAGTTTAATAGTATTGTTGGAGGTTAAAGTAAGGGAATTTGACCAAACTTGGGTAAAAATTAAGCTGAAAATGGAAAATTTGGGTAAGGGTATAGGTATTGATAGAACAGTACCGATACTATAGGTTTAAATGGGTAGAAATACGATGAATAGTATCAGTAGTGATTCAATTAGTATCGATACTGATGAGGTATCAATACTAAAAGAAACATATCGATACCATGGATTCCAGGATACTGAAATGGTATCGATACTTAAAGGGAGTATCGGTACCATAATATAGAAGTATCGATACCATGGTATGGTATCGATACTATTAAGCCAGGAATTTTAAGATATGCTGAAATTGTTATAGAAATTGAAAATAATAGTACTTTTGAGTATTATTAAAGTATAAATGTTAGATAATATACTAATATTTGTATGGAATATGTACTAAATGGGTGTTTGTGTAGATTAAAACCAAACTCCCCAGTCAAACAAGAAAAAAGGCAAGGACAAAGCTGCCGAGTAGTTGGACATCACTACAACATATTAGGGAAGCATATCAGGTGAGTGCATATATTGTAATTATATGGGTTGAGGGATACTCACAATAAGTCCACCTCAAATGTTTAAATTAATATATTTTTTACCTTATATGATATATGTTTATAATGTGTTTGGAATTGATATTATGAATAATTTTTAGGGTAAGAACTATTTTAAAATGAAAGACTAAATGCCTAACTGTGCATTTGGAAGAAAGGTATCAATCATGCAAGTTGGATGAAAGGCTAAATGTCTGTGAGTAAAATATTAAATGCCTAATTGTGCATTTGATAGAAACATGCCAATCATGAAACTTGGATGAAAGGCTAAATGCCTTTGAGTAAAAGATTAAATGCCTAAGTGTGCATTTGGCTGAAAGTTTCCAATCATGAAAGTTAGATGAAAGGCTAAATGCCTTTGAGTAAGAGTAAATGTCTAACTATGCATTTGGTAGAAATGTGTCAATCATGCAAGTTAGATTAAAGGCTAAATGCCTTTGAGTAAAAGATTAAATGTCTAACTGTGCATTTGATAGAAAGGTGCCAATCATGCAAGTTGGATGAAAGGCTAAATGCCTTTGAGTAAAAGATTAAATGCCTAACTGTCCATTTGGCAGAAAGGTGTCAATCATGCATGTTGGATGAAAGGCTAAATGCCTTTAGAGGAAAGACTAAATTCTTAATAGTGTATTTTGACATAAACGGTGTCATTTATTGATTTAAATAAAAAGATCGTAAAGGAGGCTCACGAAGTAGATGAATTATCATGGTTTTCGTAGTCAGGACATGCTTATGAATAAATTATAGTTTCTTTACAAGATTATGCATCACTAAGTAAATACTTAACGTGTGTTGATTTCACACATAGGTAAAAATCAAAGGTTAGCCGAGTAAGGAGTGCATCAGCAACAACTATCATCAATTAAAGGTTGACTCATCAGTAACATTGGAACAATCACACTCATTTTGAAACTTAGCTGGCATATAATTGAACTTAAGAAAAAATTTTGTAATGTATATAAAGTGATAGTTTTAGTAATATGTTTCAATGAATATTTAATCATTATGTTAAATTGTGTGGTTTTAAAATTTGAAACATTTTTTGGGTTTTCAAATGAGTAAATGTTTTAAAAGTGATGCGACATCTGTATCTCGTGTCCAGAAAGGTATACTGGAGATGGGTATTACAAAACTTCTTGAGCATGTTCCTTATGTACTTAGCTTGATTAGAGAAGATAACATTCTTCATTTGCTTGATTTGGAGTCCAAAGAAAAATGAGAGGTCCCCTATCATGTTCGTCTGAAATTCACCTTACATCAACTTAGAGAATTCTTGGCAAAGAAGATAATTAGCAGCACCAAATACAATATCATCAACATAAATCTGCACTACTAATATGCTATTCTCTTTTCTTTTAATAAAAAGTGTAGTATCATCCTTCCCTTTAGAAAAACCGTTTTCAATTAAAAATTTTGATAGTCTTTCTTACCAAGCTTTAGGAGCTTGTTTCAAACCATATAAAGCTTTTGAAAGTTTGAAAACATGGTTTGGGAAATTTTTAATCTTTAAAACTAGGAGGTTGTTCAACATAAACTTCTTTATTAATAAAGCCATTTAGTAAAACACTTTTAACATCCATTCGATGAACCTTGATATTATTAAAACATGCAACATAATTACAAATATTCTTAAGAGAATATCTAGTGGTTACCCCTTTGGATTGAACATCCCAAAATTTCACCACCTTTGACATAGTTGTACTCCCTTGGGAATGAGACTTCTCTTTCCTCTATAGTAAGATTCTTGAGAGCATCTTGAGTTTCCTCATTCTTTATTTATTTCAATGATTATTTGCCAACTTCATTTAAATTTAAGATACCTATATCATCATCAACACAATAATCTTTCCTCGGAAGGGGATTATCATTGAAAACAACATGTATGGACTCTTCTATCACTAGAGATCTTGTTGAGTTAATCGATTGACTGAATCGTCCAAGAGGGGGTGAATTGGCAATAAAAATTTTGGTGGAAGCTTTTGCAGAAAATTGAAAGAAATTGCACAGCGATTTAGAGTGGTTCGACTTTATCAACCAAAGTCTACGTCCACTACCTTAGCTATCCACACTAAGGATTTTCCAACAAATTCACTAATTTGTTCTTTCTTTTGAGGCCAAAGAGATAACCTTACAACTCCCTCAAGAATATACCCTAATTCTTGAGAACACTCTTTTCTCAAAGAGAAATACAAATTTGCAAACTTACAAGAAAAACCTCACAAGGCAAATATGTTTGCACAATTTTAGAACAAAGAAAGAACACTCAAGAATAAATACAATTGAGCACAATAAGTGTTCTTGAAAGCAAAATGAATATTGAATGAAAAATAGGCTTGAAATGCTCAAACTTGAGGTTTGATGCTTTCTCTTTGATTCTCTCTTGATTCTAATTGCTTGATGTTTCTTGTTGTTGATCAATGGCTACTAAGCTTGCTTAAATACACCTTGAATCACTTCTGAACGTTGGGGATAATTAGAGAAAATAATATAGCCGTTTTAGTGTGAAAACAATTAATAAAACAGTTTGGAGCGTGAGGGGAATCGGTACCCCCTATGGGGAATCGGTTCCCTAAGTATAAAATTCAAATATTTCGACCGTTATACAAGGGGGGAATCGGTACCCCCTGGGGGGGAATCGGTTCCCTCCAAGCATACTAGAATTCTCGGAGCCAAACCATTCAGGGGGGAATCGGTACCCCCTTAGGGGGGAATCGGTTCCCTCTGAGTAATCTAGAATTTTTGGCTTTGAAATGGTTCGAAATACTTTGTAAAATTATTTTAAAATTGTTTTAAGATTAAAACCTAATTTTACACTTTGAGTAAGGATTAAAAATGATCTTTGAAAGATTTGGAGTAATGTTTTGATATTCGAATAATTCTATCGAATATACTTAGAAAATCATTTGGAAAATCTTAAAATTCATTTAACTTAATTTGTTATATCAAATTATCAAAATGTTTTCAACAATCTCCCCCTTTTTGATATAACAAAACATTTTAGTAATTTTAAGATTTTGAAATCAAGTTTTGAAATTACTCCCCCTTACTTTAACACTTCTCCCATTTATCATTTAAAAACACTTTAACACTTCTCCCCCTTTTTGTTAAATCAAAAAGACATTTTAAAGAATTTAAACAAGGTTTTGAAATCATTTAGCCAATTGATTATATATATGCTAAGATCACAAGCAAGAGAAACGTTAGCCATTAGTTTCATAATCAATATTTATAATTAATGTGAAATGGAAAAATTGGTCATATATCTAATCATGAAGTAAATGATGCAATAATGAATAAATTTAATCACACCGAATAGATAATTTCTAACCATTAATAAATCCAAACAAATTCAAAGTCAATCAATCCACAAATTCAAACATTCCAAAATATTCAAAATGTTAAAACAATAAGTTTGGAGTTCAAAGCAAAACATTGAATCACATATCCGGATCAGGAGGAGGAAAATGAGCTCGCATAGCGGCCATTTCGTTAGTGAGGTCATTAATACGTGCATTGGTTGCTTCATTATTTGCACGCATTTCCTGAAGAATTTCTAATTGTTGAGCTCCCATTGTGGATAAATGAGACTCTATAGAAGTAAAGCGCGAATCCATAGTAGTGTATCGAAAAATTGAATGTCTCCATAAAGGATTGGAAATATGGAGGCATTGGATGCGTTTGTTGTGCTTGCTCTTCGGGCTGCTCCTCGGTCTGCTCAGGCTCATCTTCGGCTTCATCGATGTCTCACATTAATTGCTCAAGATCGAGATCTTCGTCAGCTTCGGGTGGAGATTGTGAAGAACTAGCTCCCGGAGTATTTGCATAAGATCAAACCCATTCACCGGTTTCCTTATCCTTAATCCATCCCGCTCTCATTAAGGAAAGAAGGTTAATTTGTTTCTTAAGGGGAAAAACGGCATCTAGACCGACTCTAAGCCCAGCTTTGGAAAACAGATTACTCAAAATGCAACCGTAAACAATAGATGAACAGAGTTTTTTGTTAGGAACAAGATTTACGGTTTCAACAATTTCAGCAAAAATAATCTGAGGTAGGTTGATTTTAATATTGTTTTTGAAACAATGTAACCACCAAAGATATAAGGCTCTAAGAGTAGAATAACGACCTCCAGATGGTCGAAACCACCAAGAAATCATTAGATGAAGAAAACGTTCATGAAGGTCTAGGACACTTACACTATCCCTTCTTTTATAACGAGATCCTAAAACCTGTTTTTCATTTGAAAAACCATCATTATCTAATCCGAATGTACTGGCTATGTAAGCTGAGTCAATATATAAGAATTGTCCTAGAAGGTAGGAACGAATTCCTATGGTTTCAGTTTCAGTTTGGTTTTTAACACAAACGGCATTAGAATAGAAAATACGAACAAGTTGATGGTAAACGTTGGGTTCAAGGTCAAAGAGTTTATCAAATTTACACTCTTGTAAAAGAGGAAGATATTTAAAATTGATAGCTAACATAGCTTGACGAGAAGGAATACGTTCTTCTCGGATTTTGTAAGAGTCAAAATATTGATAATACCAAAAACGATGATTTCTAGGACCAGGATGATTGAAACACGAATTTTGGATAGTCAACTTAGGATCAATGGGATTAGGATTAGAAATTGGAATAGAATGAGGATTTGGAGGTGGATTTGGTTGACGGTGTGAACAACTAGATGAAGACCTAGCACGTTTTAGGATTAGACATGGTTTAGGAAATCGGAATAGAATTGATAACCTGCAATTTAGAAAACACATGTATGCAATTCAATCAATCCCAAAACTCAATTGAGTCCTCAATATTTCAAGGTTCTCTAAATCAATCCTAATGGGCAAAGTTTTTGAAAAACTTTTGAAAAATATGGTTTTGAGAAACAATATATGTATAGTTTTCATAATAACAACATAATTTAATCAAAACACAATAATTTGAAAATTAAAATTTTTTATTTCGAAAATTTAGAAAATTTTGAAAAAATCTTGTGTTTTTGATGGAATTAGTTGTAATATCTAGTTTCTAATCACTAAATAATCAATGCCTAATCAAAAATACAACCTAGAACTAATTAAAACTAGTTCTATGTTCATAAATTGACAAAAAGAAGTTTTGGAAAAATACCTTGAATGATTTCGGATTTGAGTGAGATTAGATGAAGTTTGCACGTTTTTTATGATTCCAACAGGTTTAGAGGATGATATTTGAAGTGAATTTTGATTAAAAACATTGATTTGAGGCAAGAATGGAGATTTGAGAGAGTAGAGGGAAGAAATGGCGTGAAGGAATAAGAGAGGGTTTGAGCAAATATTGGGTTCTGCCCGTGTTAAAACCATAACCCTAGGGGGTATCGATTCCCCTGTGGGGGGAATCAGTTCCCCTTCAAAGGGGGAATCGGTTCCCGCAACGGGGGATCGATTCCCTCTGCACCAAAATGCTAAAATCCGATTTTAAACATCCAAAATACTAAATTAATTTCCTCTAGTGGTATTGGCAACTCATATATTGAAAATTAATCATGTTCAAACAATTCAATTAATCTTTAAACGATATTTGAACATAAAATTAATTTTTCATCAAGAATCATAAACTCCCCCTAACTAATAGCAATGAATGCAATCAAGAATTACTATTTTAAGCATTTTTCATTTATTATTAAAAGTGCTAAAATTATTTTAAACACTCAGTGAAGATAGATTAGTCAAACCTAATTCTCTCCTAAGTGTCCAAATCGTTCCTTGTCTAAAGGTTTTGTAAAAATATCCGCTAATTGGTGCAAAGTATCAACAAATTCTAGAACTACATCTTCCTTAGTGACATGGTCTCTAATGAAGTGATGTCTTATTTCAATGTGCTTAGTTCTAGAGTGTTGGATGGGATTTTTAGTGAGACAAATAGAACTAGTATTGTCACACTTGATAGGAATGGTACATACTTCAATTCCATAATCAAAAAGTTGTTGTTTCATCCATAAAACTTGTGCACAACAACTACCAGCTGAAATGTATTCGGCTTCAGTGGTAGATAATGCAATACAATTTTGTTTCTTTGAAAACCAAGAAATTAGCATATTTCCAAGGAATTGGCAAGTACCGGAGGTGCTTTTCCTATCTAATTTGCATCCTCCATAATCCGCATCAGAAAAAGCATGCAAGCTAAAGCGAGAGTCTCTAAGATACCAAAGTCCTAAACTAGGAGTGTCTTTAAGGTATCTAAAGATTCTCTTAACAGCTAGTAAATGTGATTCCTTAGGACATGATTGAAATCTAGCACATAAGCAAACACTAAACATAATATCCGGTCTACTTGTAGTTAGATAAAGTAGAGATCCAATCATTGACCTATATAATTTATTATCTACACATTTACCTCATTCAGCTAAGTCAAGCTTTGTTGAAGAGCTCATTGGAGTGTCATGAGGTTTCCCATTTTCCAGTCCAAACTTCTTGAGCATATCTTTGACGTACTTATCTTGATTGATGAAGATGCCATCTTTTCTTTTCTTGATTTGGAGTCCCAAAAAAAATGAGAGCTCCCCCATCATACTCATCTCAAACTCACTTTGCATTAGCTTAGAAAATTCTTGGCAAAGAACATCATTAGTAGAACCAAATATTATATCATCAACATAAATTTGAACTACTAATAAATCTTTACCTTTATGCTTCAAAAACAATGTAGTGTCAACCTTCCCTTTTGAAAAACCTTTTTCAATTAAAAAATTTGACAATCTTTCATACCAAGCTCTAGGAGCTTGCTTTAAACCATAAAGAGTTTTTGTCAATTTTAAAACATGATCCGAAAAATTTGAATCTTCAAAACCTAGAGGTTGTTCCACATACACTTCTTCTTTTATAAAACCATTTAAAAATGCACTTTTAACATCCATTTGATATAATTTAAATTCATTGAAACATGCAAATGCTAATAACATTCTAATTGCTTCCATCCTAGCTACGGGAGCGTATATTTCATCATAGTCTATGCCCTCTTCTTGAGTATACCCTTGAGCAACAAGTCTAGCCTTGTTTCTCACTATATTACCACTCTCATCAAGCTTATTCCTAAATACCCATCTAGTACCTACAGTAGATTTATTACTAGGCCTTTCAACTAATATCCATACTTTACTTCTCTCAAATTGATTTAACTCTTCTTGCTTAGCCATAATCCAATGTTCATCATTTAATGCTTCTTTAATATTCTTAGGCTCTATGCATGAGATAAATGCAACATAATTACAAATATTTCTAAGAGAAGATCGAGTTGTTACCCCTTTTGATGGATCACCTATAATTTCACCATCCTTGACATAGTTTTACTCTCTTGGATAAGATACTTCCCTTCCTTCAATGGTTGGATTCTCAAGAGGATCATGAGTTTCCTCATTTTTCGTTTCTTCCTTTGATGATGGTTCTCCAACGTCATGTCTAACGTCATTTGTATTTATAATACCTACATCATCATTCACACAAGAATCCTTCCTCGGAAGGGGATTATCATCGAAAACAACATGTATAGACTCTTATACAACTAAAGTTCTTTTATTAAATACACGATAGGCTTTAGAATTTAAGGAATAACCCAGAAAAATTCCTTCATCACTTTTAACATCAAATTTGCCAAGGTTTTCTTTACTGTTGTTTAAAACAAAACATTTACATCCAAAAGGATGAAAATAACTATTGTTAGGCTTTTTATTTTTGAAAATTTCATATGTAGTTTTCTTTAAAATTGGCCTAATCATTACTCGATTTACAACATAACAAGCGGTATTTGTGGCTTCCGCCCAAAAATAATTTGGCAAATTATTTTCACAAAGCATGGTTCTAGCCATTTCTTCTAAAGTTTGATTTTTCCTCTCAACAACTTCATTTTGTTGAGGGGTTCTAGGTGCTGAAAAATTATGGCTAATACCGTTAGAGTTACAAAATTCAGTAAATCCAAGATTTTCAAATTCAATTCCATGATCACTCCTAACACTAGTTATAGAGTAACCTTTTTCATTTTGGATTACTTTTGAAAACGTGATGAATTGTTCTAATGCTTCATCTTTAGTATTTAAAAATAGAACCCAAGTATATCTAGAATAGTCATCTACCAAGACAAATGCATATTGTTTTCCACCCAAGCTAGTAGTTCTAGTTGGCCCAAAAAGATCTAAATGGATCAATTGTAAAACTCTACTACTTGATACATCATTAATGGATTTAAAAGAAACTCGCTTTTGTTTTCCTTTAGCACAAGCATCACAGATTTTATCATTATCAAATTTAAGCTTAGGCAACCCTCTTACTAGGTCTCCTTGAATTAACCGTTGCAAAACACTCATACTAGCATGTCCTAGTCTCCTATGCCATAACCAATTATCATGTTCATCCTTAGCAACTAGGCATAAATTAGTCATATCAAAAGAATCTAAATGCACCATGTATATGTTTCCTATTCTATGACCAACAAGCATAACCCGATTAGATGCAATGTCAATGACTTTACAACCATTAATTTCAAATAAGACATTGAATCCTTTATCGCATAATTGACTAATACTCAATAGTTTATGCTTTAATCCATTCACATATAAAACATTTTTAATTTGTATGGAAGAGGTATTACATATTGTACCAATACCTTCAATGTGACCTTTTGAATTGTCTGCAAAAGTCACTTCTCCTCCATTTTTGGCGTTAAGCTCAATGAACCGGCTTTTGTCTCCGGTCATGTGTCTTGAGCATCCACTATCAAGGTACCATGAATTTGAATTTGTTTCCCGTGCCTTGTAGCAATGCTCCTTTCCCTACAAACATAGATTAATTTTTGATTTTTGGTACCCAAATTCTTTTGGGTCCATATTCATTAGTTTCCAAAATCCTAGTCCCCTTAGGTATCCATTTGTGTAGGATATTTTTATCTTTAGTAGTAATGAGTTCTTTAGGAACCCACATACTTCTAACGATTTTTCCATTAGAGGTTCTTTGGGGACCTCTATGATTGTAGTTTCTAAAACTTTTTCTAACAAAGTTGGATTTTGAATTTCCACCTTTTTCAAAATGTTTTGTTCCAACTTTATCAAAAGAAGTTTTAAGATCATCAATTTTCTTTTGATGATAATCATTGATCTTTGAAAGTAAATTTTGCAAATCTAAATTTTTCTTTTCAAACTCTTCTAGTTTGATTTGCAAATCTTTGATTTTACTTTCAAGATCGTTGTTGGTTTTGATATGAGTTTGTTTTCATTTTTTAATTTTGAAACATCATTTTTATATTTTAAAAATAATTTCTCATAATCCGAAGCCAACCCAGTATATTCCTCTAATAACTCATCATAGGATAAATCATCAAAATCGGATGAGTTAGAGGTTACCTTATAATCTTCCCCAAATGCCATCAAGCACAAGTTAGCTACTTCTTGTTCCTCTTCATCGGAACTTTCTTCATCGCTCCATGTAACCACATGAGCCTTGTGCTTATTCTTTGATTGACCCTTTTTCTTCAATTGTGGGCAATCATATTTGACATGCCCTGGCTTTTTGCATTCGTATCAAATGATTGGGTCCTTCTCTTTCGGTTCATTTTTGAGGCCTTCATTTCGTTTGAATTTTCTTCCTCGATAAGGTCTCATCATTTTTCTGAACCGTTTGGCAAACAATGCCATTTCCTCGTCATCGTCATCGTTATTCGAATCACTCTCATCTTTTGTGGATTTGAGAGCAACTCCAATGTTTTTCTTCTTCTCCTTCTCCTTTGGTGTCTCGTCAATCTTCTCAAGGTCCACCTCATCTTCGAGCATCATTTCATGAGTGAGGAGTGACCAATTAGCTCTTCAAGAGTTAAGGACGTTAAGTCATTAGACTCGATGATTGTCGTCTTCTTTGATTGCCACGATTTTGGGAGGGAGTAGTCTAACTTCCTCACAAGCTTTTCATTTGAAATGATCTCTTCATATGATTTGAGACCATTGACAATCGTTGAAAATCTATCCGTCATAGCTTTGATATCTTCATTTGGTTTCATCCTGAAATTTTCATAGCTATGCGTTAGAATACTAATTTTAGATTTATTTACCTCATCGGTATCTTCATGAGTGACTTGAAGTTTGTCCCATATTTCTTTGGCGGTTGTACACGATGAAACTCTTTCGTATTCATCTGGTCCAAGAGCACAAAAAATGATATGGATGGCTTTGGAGTTGAGCTGGAACATTCTTGTCTCTCCTTCACTCCACAACCTTGGATGAGTGAGAGGTTTGATGTATCCTTCTTCTACCGCATTCCATGCTCCCATATCACTTGCTTGAATGAAGTACATCATTCTATTATTCCAATAGGAATAGTTAGCTCCATTGAAGAAAGGAGGGTTGTTGACGGGCATCGAGTCGAGACCGGAGTCGAAGTTTGAAGCGGAGGCCATTGATGAATTTGATTATCGATATAACTCTTCCCGAATCGACTCAAGAGGCGATTAAACCTTCAAATGAGTTAGGCTCTGATGCCAATTGTTGAGTTAATCGATTGACTGAATCGGCCAAGAGGGGGTGAATTGGCAATAAAAATTTTGGTGGAAGCCTTTGCAGAAAATTGAAAGAAATTGCACAGCGATTTAGAGTGGTTCGACTTTATCAACCAAAGTCTACGTCCAATACCTTAGCTATCCACACTAAGGATTTTCCAACAAATTCACTAATTTGTTCTTTCTTTTGAGGCCAAAGAGATAACCTTACAACTCCCTCAAGAATATACCCCAATTCTTGAGAACACTCTTTTCTCAAAGAGAAATACAAATTTGCAAACTTACAAGAAAAATCTCACAAGGTAAATATGTTTACACAATTCTAGAACAAAGAAAGAATACTCAAGAATAAATACAATTGAGCACAATAAGTGTTCTTGAAAGCAAAATGAATATTGAATGAAAAATAAGCTTGAAATGCTCAAACTTGAGGTTTGATGCTTTCTCTTTGATTCTCTCTTGATTCTAATTGCTTGATGTTTCTTGTTGTTGATAAATGGCTTCTAAGCTTGCTTAAATACACCTTGAATCACTTCTGAACTTTGGGGATAATTAGAGAAAATAATATAGCCATTTTAGTGTGAAAACAATTAATAAAACAGTTTGGAGCGTGGGGGGAATCGGTTCCCTAAGTGTAAAATTCAAATATTTCGACCGTTATACAAGGGGGGAATCGGTTCCCTCCGAGAATACTGTAATTCTCGGAGCCAAACCATTCAGGGGGAATCGGTACCCCCTTATGGGGGAATCGGTTCCCTCTGAGCAATCTGGAATTTTTGGCTTTGAAATGGTTCGAAATACTTTGTAAAATTATTTTGAAATTGTTCTAAGATTAAAACTTAATTTTACACTTTGAGTAAGGATTAAAAATGATCTTTGAAAGATTTGGAGTAATGTTTTGATATTCGAATAATTTTATCGAATATACTTAGAAAATCATTTGGAAAATCTTAAAATTCATTTAACTTAATTTGTTATATCGAAATATCAAAATGTTTTCAACAGATCTTTTATTAAAGACTCAATAAGCTTTAGAATTTGAAGAATAACCAAAAAAAATTATTTCATCACTTTTTGAATCAAATTTTCCAATATTATATTTTTCCATTATTCTAAACAAAACACTTGAATCCAAAAGGATGAAAATAGCTAATGTTAAGCTTTTTATTTTTGAAAAGTTCATATAAAGTTTTCTTTAAAATATGCCAAATTATTACTCTATTAATCACATAACAAGCGGTATTAGAGGCTTCCACCGAAAAATAATTAGGCAAATTGTTTTCACAAAGCATGTTCCTAGCCATTTCCTCTAAAGTTCTTTTTTTCCTCTCAACAACTCCATTTTGTTAAGGGTTTCTAGGGGTGAAAATTATGGCTAATTCCATTAGAATTACAAAATTTACCAAAACCAAGGTTTTCAAATTCAGTTCCATGGTCACCACTAACACTTGAAATTTAGTAACCTTGTTCATTTTGGTTTATTTTAGAGAAAGTGATGAAATTTTACAAAGCTTCATCTTTTGTACTTACGACAAGAACCCATATGTATCTAGAATAATCATCTACCAAGAAAAATGCATATTATTTTCCACCCAAGCTAGTACTTCTAATAGGCCCAAAAAGATCTAAATGTATCAATTGTAATACTCTACTAGATGATACAACATTAATAGGTTTAAAAGAAGTTCTTTTATGTTTACCGCACATTCATCACAAATTTTATCTTAGGCAAACCTCTTACTAGATTACCTTGAACAAGTTTTTGTAAAACATCCATGCTATAATGCCCAAGTTTCCTATGCCACAATCAACAATCATGCTCATCCTTAGCAACCAAACATACATTATAAATGTTAATATTATCTAAATGCACCATGTAGATATTTCTTATCCTATGACCAACAAGATTAATCTTATTAGAAGCAATGTCAATAATTTTGCAACCATTAGACTAAAATAAGACATTGTATCCCTTATCACATAATTGACTAATACTAAGTAGATTATGCTTTAACCCATTAACATACAAAACATTTTCAATGAGTATGGAAGAGTTGTTACTAATAGAACCAATTACTTCAATGCGACCTTTTGAGTTGTCACCAAAGGTTACTACTCATCCCCTTTTAGTTTTAAGCTCCAAGAACTGGCTCTTATCACCGGTCATGTGTCTTGAGCATCCACTATCAAGGTACCATGAATTTTAACCTTTTCTTTGTGCCTTGTAGCAATGCTCCACCTATAAACATAGATTAAGTTTTAATTTTTGGTACCCAAATTCTTTTGGGTCCATCGACATTAGTTCCCAATATTATTGTCCCCTTTGGTATCCATTTTTCAAGGATATCCTTATCATTAGTAGTAATGAGTCCTTTGGGAACCCATATGCTTCTAATAACTTTTCTATAAGAGGTTCTTTGGGGAGCTTTATGCTTGTAATAATTAAAGCTATTTTTAACATAGTTGGGTTTTGAATGTTCACCTTTTTCAAATCTTTTTGTCCCAACATGGTTAAAAGAAGCTTTAAGATCATCAAGTTTCTTTTGATGATCATCATGAACTTTTGAAAGAAAGTTGTATATCTTTGATTTGACTTTCAAGTTCAATATTAGTCTTAGAAAGAAGAGCATTTTCATTTTTCAATTTTTTATATTTTTCTTACGCTTAGAAATCATGCTCTCGGATTCTAAGGTTAATTAATCATAAGCCTCTTGTAATTCATCAAAATAATAATCAATTAAAATAGATGAATTACAAATTACCTTAGAATCATCCTCTATGGCCATGAGACACAAGTTGGCTACTTCTTCCTCTTCATCATTGGAGGACTCGTCATCACTCCACGTAGCTGCATGTGTGTTGTGTTTCTTCTTGGAGGATCTCTTCTTCTTCAATTGTGGGCATTCAAACTTGATATGCTTGGGCTTTTTTCACTCATATCAAATAATATGATCCTTCTCCTTGGATTCATTTTTGAAACCTTCCTTCCTTTGGAATCTCCTTCATTTGTTGGACCTCATAAACCTCGTGAATCTTTTGGAAAAAAATATCATATCTTCATCTTCATTTGAGTCACTCTCTTCCTTTTTATACTTGAGAGCAACACCAACCTTTTTTTTCTTTTCAAATTTCTTATTTTCCTCATCTTTCTTATCTTGTTCCTCTTCTTCCTTCACCATCATTTCATGAGTGAGAAAAACCCAATGAGCTCATCTAGACTGAGAGTCTTTAGATTTTTTGCTTCAACAATGGCAGTCTTCTTAGATTGTCATGACTTGGGAAGACTATATATCATCTTCTTAACAAGCTTCTCAATAAGAATGATTTCTCTCAAGCCTTTGAGACCATTTACAATAACTGAAAATCGATCGATCATGCTCTTAATATCCTCATCCGATCTCATCTTGAATTTTTCATAATTATGATTAAGAAGACTAATCTTAGTTTCTCTTACCTCGTTAGTTTCTTCATGAGTAACTTCACGTTTGTTCCAAATCTCCTTGGAATTGGAAAAAGATGAAACTCTCCCATATTCATCATAGCCAAGTGTACAAAATATAATATGCATTACCTTTGCATTGAGTTTGAACAATCTCCTCTCTTCTTCACTCTATTTTGTCATCAGTCTTGTTAGAGTAGAATTTACACTCAATATGATACTCCAAGCTCCCAAATCACTAGCTTGGATGGATAGCATCATTCTATTCTTTGAATAAGCATAGTTGGCTCCATTGAAGAAATGAGGTTTGTTGATAGGTTACGAATCATTGATACCGTCGAAGCTTGATGTAGAGGCCATTGATGACTTGAATGATTATTTGACTCTAAGATCTCCTCAAGAGGTGGTAAACCCTTCAATTGACTCTAGCTTTAATACCAATTTTTGAGTCAACCGAATCAATGAAATGGCTAAGAGGGGGTGAATTGGCAATTTGAAAAATGATGGAAAATTTTTGCAAGGAAATGAAAAATTCACACAAGTAATTTTAGAGCGGTTCAACTTCTTCTATGAAGCTACATCCACTAACTTAGCTTCCACACTAAGGATTTCAACAAATCCACTAATTTGTACTGATCTTTTAGGACAACGTGTAACCTTACAACACACTTAGACTTATACCCCAAAGTCTCAAGTGCACAACCCTTCCTATGAAGAAATTACAAAAAACAAACTTTTGAATATCCTCAAAAGATAAGATGTTTGCAAATTGAAGCTCTCACACACCCAAAACACTTAGAATGAAAAATACAAAGAATTGAATAGTGCCTGTGAAAGAAAGATAAAATGGACTATGATTTTGGATTTTTTATCTTTGATTGTTGGAATAGCTTTCTTGTTTTCCCTTAGCTCTTTGAAGACCCCTTTTATATGCTCTCATTGATTTCTAGTCGTTAGGGGTTGTTAGAGGGAGTTTGGAGTCGTTTGAAGGATTAAAATTGTGTATTTATGGCTACCTGCTATGGGGAAAGTTTCAAAACTCTTCGAAAGATGAATTGAAAAATAAGATCGTTGGACCCAGAGTATTGAAACTTTAATGAAAGTTTTGAAACTCTTGAGATAGTTTCGAAACTATATGAAAGTATCGAAACTTTTGGACTACTGTCTTAGAAAGTTTTGAAACTCTTGTAGAAGTTTCGAAACTTCTGGTCAATGCTTTGAAAATTATTCTAAAGTATTCGAATGGTATTTTTAATATAATTTGAACTTAAAATACTCATTTAAAAGTTTTGAAAAATTTTAGTGACTTAAAATTAATTTTACAAAAATTATTATACTTAATGTTATATCAAAATTGTAACTCCCATCTCCCATATACCCTTCCATACACGAGATATTGATGTCACATCACTTAAAAATAGTTTTTTTCATTTGAAAACTTGTAAAAATTTGTTTCAATTCATTTAACCATGAAATATGATATTTTTAAAAGCAACATACTAAAATTATCACTTAATTACTTTGCAAAATGTTTACCATAGTTTAATTACATTCCAACTAAGTTCTTAAATTGAATAAGATTGTCACAATATTACTGATAAGTCAACCTTTAATTGATGAAAGTTGTTGCTACTGCTACGCTCCTTACGCACTAATCATTGCCTTTACCTACGCGTGAAATAAACACACGTTAAGTAATTACTTAGTGATACATAATATTATAACGTAACCTTTGAATATACAAAAGTATGTCACATTTATTTATTTCGTATTAAATCATATATTCTTTAATTATCCCATACTCCTCCTCATTTAAACCATATTCCATTCAATATTTTCTTAATTCTTTTTCGTATGCCTAGCATACATATCTTCCTTTATATTTTTCTTTTCCATTTATCTCTTTAGTCATTATTCTTTATTTTCATTTATAGCATCCATTCATGCTTATAGTGCACCTATATGCATTTCAATTATGTCATCCTTTCATTTATGGCATCCTTTCATACCTTTGATACATATTTATACATTTTACTTCTGGCATCCTTTCTTGCCTATGATACACGATTATATATTTCATTTATGGCATCTTTTCATGCCTTTTATGTTCTGTTTACGTTTTCCTTTATAACATCCATTCATATCACAATACATTAAAATTCCTTTATTCTCTTATGCAACGATATTTACCGTTCATCTAACTGACATAATTGACACCTTTCTGCCAATTACACAGTTAGGCCCTTATTTTTTTACTCAATTGTACTTAATTGTTCATCTAACTGGCATAATTGACACATTTCTGCCAATTGCATAGTTAGTCCATTATTATTTTACTCAACGGTACTTAACCGTTCATCTAATTGCATAATTGAAACCTTTCTGCCAATTGAACAGTTAGGCCATTATTCTTTTACTCAACGGTACTTAACTGTTCATCTAACTGGCATAATTGACACCTTTCTATCAATTGCACAGTTAGGCCATTATTCTTTTACTCAACTGTACTTAACCGTTCATCTAACTGGCATAATTTACACATTTCTACCAATTACACAGTTAGGCCATTATTCTTTTACTCAATGGTACTTAACTGTTCATCTAACTGGCATAATTGACACCTTTCTGCCAATTGCACAATTAGGCCATTAGTTTTTTACTCAATGGTACTTAACCGTTCATCTAACTGGCATAATTGACACATTTCTGCCAATTGCACAATTAGGCCGTTATTCTTTTACTCAACGGTACTTAACCGTTCATCTAACTGGCATAATTGACACATTTCTACCAATTACACAGTTAGGCCATTATTATTTTACTCAATGGTACTTAACTGTTCATCTAACTGGCATAATTGACACCTTTTTGCCAATTGCACAATTAGGCCATTATTTTTTTACTCAATGGTACTTAACCGTTCATCTAACTGGCATAATTGACACATTTCTGCCAATTGCACAATTAGGCCGTTATTCTTTTACTCAACGGTACTTAACCGTTCATCTAACAGGCCTAATTGACACTTTTCTACTAATTGCACAGTTAGGCCATTATTCTTTTATTTTAGAACATTCTCTACTATAATAATCATTCATAATATCAAGTAACCCTTTTAATTATTATACATTATATAATTTTTATCCATAATACCAGTACAATACTACTATAATTTTTCTATAATTTACATGGATTACTCATCCACTACAATTACGACAATTCACCTTTTCATTATGAACTTCTGACAATTTCACATATATTTCCCATATGGAAATTCATACACTTAGTATGAATTTCTTAGTTTGCACCCATAATGCCCCTACAGAAATTCATACACTTAGTATGAATTTCTTAGTTCTACACACAAAGTGCCCATACAGAAATTCATACCTTTAGTATGAATTTCTTATATTTTACACACTTAGTGCCATTTGGAAATCACCAACTTACAGTAATAAGACATACAACTAGGTCTATCGTAAAATATATGTATATATTTAAATGTACTCACCTGACTTTCCTTGCTATGTATCCAAAACGTAAATGTTGATTACTCCAGTATTTTGCCTTTACCCTTAGTTTTGTTTATCTCCAGAGCTTGGTTTGGATCTACTCAAGCATCCATATAACGACGCGTGCAATATCAAATGTTAGTATTCTTCCTAACAATTATACTTAAACAATACTTAAAAGGACATATCATTAACTTTGTATAACAATATCATCCTATTTTTAACCTTTCTGGCTCTATAGTATCGATACCCCAACCATTGAAGAGTGGCCACGACCAACAAGCATTTCTCAAGTTAGGAGCTTCCATGGACTTGCAAGTTTTTATCGGATATTCGTCCCAAACTTCAACATTATAGCCGCCCCACTAACAAGTGTTATTAAGAAGAATTCTAAATTCTTTTGATGGGAAGACAAGAGAAGTCCTTTAATAGAATTAAATATTATTTAGTACATGCCCATTTACTTGCTCTACCTGATTTTAATTTAACTTTTAAAATTGAATGTGATGCATCAGGTGTAGGAATTGGAGCAGTCTTGTCTCAAGGTGGACGTCCTATAGCCTATTTTAGTGAGAAATTAAGTGGAGATGTGCTTAACTATCATACCTACGACAAAAAGATGTATGCTCTTATGAGGACAATGAAAACATGGCAACACTACCTTTGGCCTAAGGAGTTCATCATTCACACCGATCATGAGGCGTTGAAACATATTCGATGGCAGCATAAAACTCAACAAAAGGCATGCCAAATGGGTAGAGTTTCTTGAAACTTTTCCATATGTTATCAAGTATAAGAAAGGTAAGGAGAATATAGTTGCTGATGCATTGTCATGAAGGTATGTTCTTTTAAACACTTTGGAATCTAAGTTGTTGGGTTTTACTTTTATTAAAGACTTATATGTGTCTGACTCTGATTTTGGAGAAATTTACAAAGCTTGTGAGAAAGGGACGATTGATAAATACTTTAAGCATTATGGTTTTCTATTCAAATAAGGGAGACTATACATCCCTCAAGGTTCCATGCGAGAATTGCTCACTAAGGAAGCCCATGGAGGAGGATTAATGGGACATTTTGGGATAGAAAAGACTTTGGCTATACTTCAAGAACACCTATATTGGCCCAAAATGAAACAAGATGTGGAAAGGTTAAGTGAGCGTTGCATTACTTGCAGGAAGGCCAAATCTAAAGTCATGCCACATGGACTTTACACATCACTACCCATACCGGAAGCACCATGGATAGATATTCCAATGGATTTTGTGCTAGGGCTTCTACGCACAAAGAAAAACAAAGACTCCATCTTCGTAGTTGTTGATAGATTTTCCAAAATGGCTAATTTCATTCCCTATGACAAAACTAATGATGCCTCACATATTGCTACTTTGTTTTTAGGGAAATTTTAAGGCTACATGGTATACCCAAAACTATTATGTATGATCGAGATGTGATGTTCTTAAGCCACTTTTGGAGAGCCCTATGGAGTAAGATTGGTACTAAGCACTATTCTCCACCACTTTTCACCCTTAAACGGATGGTCAAACTGAAGTGGTGAACCGAGAACTTTCCATGTTACTTCGATCCATCATTCGGAAGAATTTAAGAACATGGAAGGAGATTTTACCATATGTGGAGTTCACATATAATTGTTCAATCCATATTACTACGGGGCGTATGCCTTTCGAGGTGGTATATGGGTTCAATCCATTAACACTGATAGACTTGTTACTATTACCCGCTGATCAAATTGTAAATAAAGATTGACTTAACAAAGCTGAGTTTATTAAGAAGCTTCATCAACAAGTGAGGGAAAACATTGGAAAGTTAACTAAGCAATACGAGGAGCAAGAAAATAAGGGTTGTAAGTGAATTACTTTTGAGCTAGGGGATTGGGTGTGGCTGCACATGAGGAAAGAAAGGTTTTTGGCTCAACAAAAATCCAAATTAATACCTCAGGGAGATGGACCATTCCAAATAGTCAAGAAGATTAATGACAACGCCTATCAATTAGATCTTCCAGGTAAGTTTAAAGTCAGTGCAATCTTCAATGTTGCTGACTTATCTCCATATGATATAGGTGACGATTTGGGGACAAATCACCTTAAAGAGGGAAGGACTGATATGATCACCAATAGAAAAGACCAGGAGAAGTACCCAAGTGGCCCCATCACACGAGCAAGGGCTAAGGAGTTTCAAGCAGCCATGGAGAATATGCTTACGTCAAGTTTGGAATGTGATGAACAAGGAATAATAAGGGAGGAACACTTTACGTTACTTACGCATGAATTTGCATGAGAATTTAAAGTTTGCATAACATTCATTGCATTTAATAAGTGTGTTGTTCATTCAAGCATGCATTGCATTTAAATCACCTAGTTCATTTAGGGAAGTAGTTCATTAATTAAACTAGTTCATTCATCAAACTAGTTTATTTATTAAATTAACTCTTAATTGTTTCATGCATATTTTCAATTAAATATTGAATAAAGTTCACCTTTGTGTCTAGGTGCATGAGAGAAGTTGAATGGTTTCATCATATGCAAGAATGTCAGTCAGAATGTCTTTCAATTTTTGATGCGATACAGATGTGTTTGGTTCTAGAAATCAATTGGACATTATTCCTCTATCTCTTAGATTTCCAACTCCTTTTGAATCACCTTAATCCAATATTGAGATATGATCGATTTATTGAAGATAATGTAGGCTGGAATTTTGTTACGGGAATTTTATGCGTGGATGATTTGGATAAGTTTGAGCCAAGGGAGAGTCTTTTCAACTACATCTAAGTGACAAGCCATCGAAGGACTCTTAATTCACCCATTCAAGCCATTCAAGGCATTCAATGCTGATTGTTATCATCTAAGTTCAAGGGTTGTTCATATTCTTCAAGGGAGCATGCAATGAAGGGTGGTTTAATTCACTTGTTAATACAATTTTCAACATGGAATAACAAGAGTCTTTCACCCCTTGGACGAAATTAAGGTCAAATTCAACATCAAATTGTCTGGGTTCTTCCCCAAAATGATCTAGAATATTCAGCCAACCTTGAAGATAAGAAGACAAAGCATTCAAGTCCATTTTATTGCTAAATTGATGAGAATGTTTTTATCTTTTGAGTCTTTTCATATGCTGCTTAAAAACACTATAAATAGGTACCATTGGGATCATTTTTAGATACATTTGAAGATATAAAACATATTTGAGAGGTTTATTTCATTCTTGTTATCTTGTAGAACTTTATCGGCTTCAAGATAGTATTAAAGTCTTCATCCATTTCCTTTTGTTAGAGCGTTGGTTCCTAGCCATCTATTGCTAGTGGGTCATGTTCCACCTTCTTCCACTTCGATTCCATCTATTTATATTGTTGGTTCCTAACTCCATATAGTTAGAGGGTCACAATCCATTTTCTTTTCAATCCATCTTTCATATTCCACGCCATTACCAACCCATACCTTCGCCATACTTTCATTACATCCAAATTACAACTTCTATCATCTTCCGTTCAAAGTAAGAAATTCAATTTCTTACTAGAATCACGATCAGGCAATCATATATATGATTCAAAACTCATAATCGAGATCACATCAATTTCATTCAGCTGGAAACTAATGAGAGGCTATATGAAGACTTAAAGGCCGAAGAGCCTAATGACTTTTCTTTCGAGGAGCAACAGGCTATCTTCCTCATAGCTAGCCCATGTACGTGGTTTGAACCTCTTAATTTCGAAGAGTTTATCCCTCCTAAGCCCTCATTACAGCATACTCCTACCCTAGAGTTAAAGAATTTGCCAAATCATCTTAAATATACTTATCTGGGTAATAATGAAACTTTACCTGTGATTATTTCCTCTGCCCTGACTCGTAACCAAGAATGTAGTCTGCTAAGTGTTTTGTCACAGCATAAGAGAGCATTAAGATGGACGATGGCGGATCTGAATAGAATAAGTCTAACAATTTGCATGCAAAAAATTCTGCTGGAAGAATGCCATGGCAAATCCATAGAACCGCAAAAAATATTAAACCCAATCATAAAGCAAATTGTGATGAAAGAAATTCTCAAGTGGCTTGATGCTAGAGTGATTTACCCTATCTTTGATAGTTCTTGGGTGAGTCTTGCCCAATGTTTACCAAAGAAGGGAGGCACGAACGTGGTGACAAGCAAATATAATGTGTTGTTACCAACACGCACTGTCACTGGGTGGAGAATATGCATGGATTACTACAAACCTAACAAGGCCACCAACAAGGATCACTTCCCTTTGCCGTTCATCTATCAAATGTTGGATCGACTAGCTGGCAAGGCATACTACTGTTTCTTGGACAGATACTCGGGGGATAATCAAATTGCCATCGCACCAGAGGACTAAGAGAACACAATGTTCATGTATCCCTATGACACTTATGCTTTTCGAAGAATGCCTTTTGGACTCTGTATGCCCCGACAACCTTTCTTTCTAAAATGGTTGAGGATTTTCTAGAAATCTTTATGGATGACTTATTCGTTTCTGGAGATGACTTCGAGAAATGCCTCGACAATCTGGCAAAGGTACTCAAGTGATGTGAGGAGGCCGATCTTGAGCTGAATTGGGAAAAGTGTCACTTCATGGTGACCGAAGGCATTGTTTTATGCCATAAGATCTCTAAAAAGGGCATTGTAGTGGACAAAGCCAAAAATTTTGGTAATCGAGAAGCTACCTCCACCAACTTCTGTCAAGGGCATTAGGAGTTTGCTTGTACATGTTGGGTTTTATAGGCGAGTCATCAAGGACTTCTCCACTATATCCAAGCCCTTATGTACCATGCTTCAACAAAATCATTCATTTGTATTCGATAAAAATTGTCATGGCACATTTACCGAGCTGAAATAAAGACTTATCTCTTCACCTATTGTGGTTCCCCCGATTGGACGTCACCATTTTAGTTAATGTATTAAGCAAGCGATTTTATCGTGGGAGCTGTACTTGGGCAACGTAGAGGTAACATTTTCCATGTTATATATTATGCTAGTCATACCTTGAATGAAGAACAATTGAACTATACTACCACTGAGAAAGAATTACTTGCTGGGGTATTTGCATTTGACAAGTTTAGACCATACTTTATAGGCACCAAAGTCATTGTTGACACTGATCACTCAGCTATAAAATACTTAGTGAACAAGAAAGATGCCAAGCCTAGACTCATTAGGTGGATATTACTACTGCATAAATTCAACTTAGAGATACTAGATAGGAAAGGTACTAAGAACCAGGTTGCAGATCATTTATCTAGGCTAGAGAACATTTCAGAATGCCACGACATTTTAGATATTCAAGAAGAATTACCTGATGAGAAAATTTTATATGCCTCGACAATCTCATGGTACGCTGACATTGTTAATTTTCTTGTTAGTGATATTTTTACTTATGAATTAAACAGCAAGGTAAGAAGAAGTTCCAGCCTAATGCCAAGTTCTATTTTTGGGATGAGCCGTATTTATTTAAACAATGTGCAGATCAAATGATTTGATGATGTGTCCCTAAAGAGAAGAAAAGAGACATTTTATACCATTGCCACACAGCTCCCTATTGAGGGCATTTCGGAGGAGCGAGGACTGCTGCTAAGGTCCTCCAATCAGGCTTTTACTGGTTGTCACTATTCAAGGATACTCACTAATTTTGCAAAGCATGTGATAGATGCCAACGCACTGAGAAATTTCCAAATGACACAGAATTCCATTGCAAAATATTCTAGAGATAGAGCTCTTTAACATTTGGGGTATTGACTTCATGGGACCGTGCCTATATTCTTTTGGAGACTTGTATATTTTGCTTGCTATGGACTATATATCCAAGTGGATTGAAGCGATTTCCACACAAAGGAATGACTCTAAAACGGTGCTCAAATTCCTTCATAAGAACATCTTTACCCGATTTGGAGCACCAAGAGCCATCATCAGTGATGAGGGCACTCATTTTAATAACAAGCTAATTTCTAAGGCATTACAAAAATATGGAGTACGACATAAAATTGTCATGACATATCACCCACAAACCAATGGGCAAGCTGAAGTGTCCAATCGAGAAATCAAGCAAATCCTAGAGAAGGTGGTGAACCTTAGAAGGAAGGACTGGTACCCGAAGCTGGACGAAATGCTCTGGGCTTATCAGACAACATTCAAAACACCTCTGGGAATGTCACCTTTCAAGATGGTATATGGGAAAGCATGTCACCTACCTGTGGAATTAGAACATAAGGCATATTGGGCAATCAAGAAGCTGAACTTTGATGCACAATTAGCTGGGGAGCAAAGGTTACTCGATCTGAATGAAATAGAAGAGTTTCGAGCACAAGTATATGAAAATGTCAAGCTTTAAAAAGAAAAAACCAAGAATTGGCATGATCAAATGCTTTTGCCATGACATTTTCACAGTGGCTAGCAGGTGCTCATGTTAACTCGAGGCTTATGCTCTTCCCTGGAAAACTGAAGTCATGATGGTCAGGACCATTTGAAGTACACCATCCATCATGGCATTGTGGATATAAAGAATATGGATGATGGATCCATTTTTAAAGTCAATGGCCAGCGTCTGAAGGCTTATTAAGGAGCTCTGCCCATGCGTGACAAATCTACACTCCTTTTCCACGATGTTAAAACTTGATAAGCATCTTTAAGATCCCGTTACATTTTAAATTTACTTATGTGAATAAATAATTTACTTTGCTATTGTTTTATTCAGTTTTCTTTTAAGTGATTAATTTATTTTTCTTTGCAAACTTAGGGTCCATACAACCGACACATGATGACCGTACGGTTGAAACAAAATAGAATCGGCGACAACAAAACAAAAAGTGGAGAAAAACTTTTTCACTTTTTTGAATTTTTAGGGTTTACTTAATTATTTTATCCTTTTTCCCACTAACACTCAGTCCACACAATAAATAACCCCCCATCATTGCTACTTTTTTGTCTTGTTCTTATCCTTTTCACTCTCTCACTTAGTTTGCATCTCTTCTTCTTCTTCCCTCCTTAGAACCGAAAAGCCATAGCCAAAAAGCTTTAAGCTTTTTTATCTTTTCTTTGTCTTGTCAACTAACCATGGTGAGATCACGTCCCTCCAGCACGGATCCATCATCTCCATCACGTTTCGTGGATAAAGTAGCGTAAGAAAGATTTCAAAACCTTAAAAACCGTCATGTGTTCTTGAGCTAGGTTTTATTTTCTCTGATGAGGATGATGCCAACCTTGGAAGTGATGTAATGGATATTGTACACCAGCACAAGGGGAGAAAATTTTCCAAGCATCCAGAGAATGTAAACGCGTCACTGGTGAAGGAGTTCTACGCCAACATCACTGATCTGAATCATCATGATGTAGTGGTTCATGGTATTTCTATTCACTTTACTTCTTCATCTATTAATCACTATTTTAATTTCCAGGATGTTATAGATAACCACACCACTTTCACAAAAGAGGCAAACAATGAAACTTATCATGGCATTTTAGAAGTCCTTTATTTTTCAAACACACAATGGAATGGCCAATAAGTAATCTGATGAACGGTGGATCGAGAGAGGCTACAGCCGAGGGCCAAGTTGTGGAATCACTTCATGAAGCACAAGCTTCTCCCTACTGGCCACAACACCGTTGTTTTATTACAGAGGATGCTTATTTTGCACTCTATTTTAGTAGGGTATTCCATTGACATAGGGAAAATCATTGTGGAAAGTTCATACCTATCTGAAGAGACTTGTCAGTGCCTTGGTATTTCCAAACCTCATTACGGCTCTCTACCATAAGAAGAAGGTGCCTGATGAACAATTTGATGAGATATTGCTTGGGATGGCTGGTATTACAAAGGCCAAGATTCCTATGTTACTTGGATTCATGGAAACCAAGGGAAAAGAGAAAGAGGAGAACACTTCTTATGCTAATGGAACTCCAAAATGCCAGGGAAAATCTAGATGCCCTAAAGGAGGCCACTAAGCGAACTCAAGAGCATGTCGAGCAACTAACCAGCAACATGATGGCCTTTTTTGCATATTTATAACGCTGAGATGAGTTTATCACGAATACTTTCATGGAAATTCTCCGCACATGAATTTTGATACCCCAGTATTCCCTGCTACGCTCTTGCAACCATCTAAAAATACCGAAGCATCTGACGATGCTCACCAACCTATCAATGAGGATGAACTAGCTGATCCTGATCCATTCAACTCTGTGCCAACAACTGAATGTCAAGAAGATGAGCTCTATCTTTCAACTATACCAGAACCCTCACAGCCTGTAGAGCCACTAGAGGATAAACAATCCGAAATACTGTAACAAATTCCTTTACGAAGGAGTAGATGTTGATTGAAAAATGTGACTAGGTGTGAGGAGCCTCACCTATCCATAGTCCCATAAGGACCAAGTACTCCCCCTGCTGCACCAGCATCAGACTCTGAACATTCCAGCCTCACACAACTGCAAAAGTGCACACGTCGCACGACCGCAGCACCACCACCAACATAAAGTCGAGGTACCTTGCATTGCTTTGAATTGCATTTCATAGCATATAGTCTAGTTTGACCCTAGTTTTTAGTAAGCATTGAGGACAATGCTTCTTTTAACTTTGGGGGAAGTAGGGTTCCCAAGTCATTGCATGATAGTATTAGTATAATGAATATGCCATGATATTAGTAAGTGTTAGAATAATTTTTTGGAATAAATTAAGGATGCCCGATGATGATAAACTCTTTATGGATAGAATTGAATGTACATGAGTGTTGAGAATGATAGAACCAACTCTAAGACTTGCTTCTTTGAAACTTTTCAATACATGATTGTATGTTTTCTATGCTTAAGGAACTTAGAAATTTTTTATAAGAGAATTCTTAAATGCCGTGACATAAAACTTTGATAATGAATGATGAAAAGCCCCATACTGAAAAAAAAGAGAATGAAATTATGAATAAATGCTTCAGCATATCTGTAGAGGGACACTCCTCTATGCCATGGCATTTCCTGTAAACTACATATAAATAAATGACAATATGAGTGAATGAAAGTAGTCACGGGATGACCCTACCTGACTAGCTCGAGAGTGGAACGTATGCTCCCTTTCACCTAGAGTGTGGGATGGTAGGTGTGATGGGCTGACTCCCCTCATACTAGAGTTAATGAAATAAAAGAAAACAATATGGGAGAAAATTTAATAATGTCATGGCAAAACAAGAGAGCTTGCTTAGAAAATTTTTAGGTTTGTTAAGTATGGAATTGATACAAACACGCACACACTCACACAAAGGATCTTACCCTAGGGGACAATACTTGATTTCTCAAACTAGTCTAGCGTGTTGAAGACAAATGTTCTGAGGTCTAAAATTTTACCCCATATAATTATTTTGCTTCTGAACTTGCCATGGTATTTTTATTTTGCTTAATACTATCCATTGCTTGAGGACAAGTAATAGCTTAAGTTTGGGGGTGTGATAACTCCGTAAAGAGGTCATATTTGGGACCTTTTCACTTAAGTTTTTAACTATCTAAGATCCCATGTAGGATCATATAGATGCATTTAGGAGCATATAATTGCATGTGGTTGAATTATGTTTGTCATGATATTTTATTTTGTAATCGGTGTTGTGTTATGGGGAAGATACTTGTTTAGTGATGTACAAGATTTGGGAGTAAGGAAAAGAAAAAGGAAAGTGTTGTGACATAATGAGATTGTTGAGCAAAATGCAAATGCCGATTCGGTTGGCATTTCAAGAGTGAACAAAATGAAAGAATATATTTTTTTCAGAGCCAGATGTCCCTATCTTCACTTGACCTCTATTCGAGAAGAGACATCTGCCTGGAGGGGACCACGCACTCCTGCAGATGACCCTGTTGGACCATGACCTACTATAGCTGATTATGCTAGACCACGACCTACTACAGCCTGATCTTGTCGGGTACTCAGCCAGCTACCTGGAGGGGACCACTACCACCTCTGCTCACCCTCACATGAATGCAGCATGTTTGGGGTATCCTAGGAATTTCAACACAAATTCCTAAGTTTATTCTCCCCTATAAATAGGAGATGAAGCCACCATGAAAAAGGGACTTTACACACGCCGCCTTAAGCTAGAAAATTTGGAGGAACAAGATCTCTCATTTCTCCACCTATCCTATTTGCCATGGCATTCCTCCGTTGACAAGGTAGAGGGAGTAGCAAGCTAGGCGTCCGAGAGGAGCTAGCGAGCTGAGGCAGTTCGTGGTGGCCGAGGGAAAATCTGAAAGTGTACATCAAAGGCTTTTTATCATTCTCTTTGCTCTTTTCTTTCATTTTTATCATTTGTGTTGTAAGGAACAAAGTAACTTCTTGCTTTGTGCTTGAAACATTCGAACCCCACCATGAACTAATCTTATTTGGTGGGATTTCATTTTGTATATTTAAGTTTTACTTTAATGAATGATTGTTTTTGTATGTTGTTATCTATTTTGTTTATGATGTTTAATGCCTTAAGGTTGTAGGAGCTATGAGAGTAGTCATTCCTTAGGAGATTACTTGGTGTTCGAGAGAATGACTAACTGGCACATCCTTAGTGTTCGAGAGAAGCTAGGGAGGAACCACATAAGCAAGGGGTTCTAGATAGTAACTAAGCCTAATCCACCCTTAGAGATAAGGCTAGGATTTCAGTTGACTAAAAGGAGTAGTGCGTGATCGAGAGGTTAGATGTTAGTGCTGCTACTAAAAGGTATTGCCGTGACATATCCTGTTTTCTGGAAAAATAAGATCCTTGCATCAGCTAACGCCAATAGGTTTGCCATAACATCTTCAACAGGTTGAGTCCCTTAACTAGAGATAACATAGGGCACTCTTAGTAAACTCTGTCGGGAAGATAAGGCATAGAAGTAAGACCATTATGAGAAGTAGACGTAAATTTCCCAAGTGACTCCTATCATTCATTACCATAGTAGCTTGTCGTGTGAGGAATCTAAAGTCTTGATAATCAAATCCAACATTTACATTTTATTTTGCCTTTACATTTTCATTTGTTTGCACCGAACACAATATAATTTTCCACGTCATCTTCATTTGCTACCATATTACCATCAAACCATTTGTTCAACATCCATTTCATTTTTCCATAGCATTCTCATTTGTACATACCATCACTAACTATACATAGGTAAAGTAGTTTATTGCTTTGACTGAACTTATCTTTTCCTCAAATCCCAGTGGATACGATACTCATTTATCACTGTATTCCTGGTTTAATTGTGTATACTTGCACATATTTTCGTGACCATATATAGTAATTACAATTCACAGACACTATATTATTAGGTACTTCTAGACAAGATGCGAGGGAACCAATGAGGGAAGAACAATATTTTGAGTTGATTCCCATGAACATACAAGGAACTCTGCAAGTAGCTTTTTAAAACACATGTGGTGTCACCATAACCAGTAAAACCACTAAAGCCCCCATACCCCGAGTGGTATGATGAAAATGAACATTGTGAGTATCATGGTGGTATCCCAGGGCATGCTATTGAAAACTGCCTCGCTTTTAAGAGGATCGTTCAAAGGATGTACAACAGGAACTGGATTCATTTTAATAATTCGGAATCACCTAATGTTGCACAAGACCCTCTGCCTAACCACCAAGCAAGTGGGGTTAATACAATCATCGAGGAGAGGGGAAAGAGAGTTAAAACAAGTTTTTTTTTAAGTGAAGTTTCTTTTTGCCTGGGTATGGAGGCAGATGGTAAGGGCAAGATTTCTTGCACCACATTCTAGCACAGCGAAATACGAAGGTGGTAACTATTATTGTTATAACAATGAAGATGGACATGAGGTGCGAGAATGTTCTGAATTTAAAGCCTTGAACCAACTAATGATGGGTAGGAAAGAGCTGGAAATTTATGAGGAAGATAAGGACACTCCAGAAGTCGATATTTGTGCTACTAGAGATTCATTTGACAAAGGATTCGGCATGGGTCGTCTTTTGATAATCACCCCAAAGGAAAATGTGGTAATAACGACACCAAGGCATTTTCCCTATAAAGACAACAAGCAAATGCCTTGGAAGTATGAATGCCAAGTAAGCTCTTTGAAGGGGGATGTCAATGAAGTGGGGAATCACTACAGTAAAAGTGTTCTGTAGCGGCGTTTGGAAAACAAATGCCACAAAGTTCGGGGATATAACGGTGTTTATAATTAAAACGCCACAAATTGATACTTTAGCGGCATTTTTCCAAAAAATGCCACAGTTGAGTGGTAATTTGGCGGCGTTTATAGCAAAAGTGCCACAATATAGTTATTTATAGTGGCGTTCAACAAACGCCGTAAAATAGTAGTACTTTAGCGGCGTTTATGAAAAAACATCTCAACAGTATTGTATAAAGTGGTGTTTGTGATACAAACGACGCTATAGAATGATAAATTGCTGGCGTTTATCAAACAAACACCGCAGAAGGATTATTTATAGTGGCATTTTTTTCATTAAACGCTACTATAGAGTATTAATATAGTGGCGTTTGTAGTAAAAATGCCGTAATATGGTTGTTTATAGTGTAGTTTTGGGAAAACCCTACAGCAGACCTAATCAATAGTGGCGTTTATTTTAAAAATACCGCAAAACATGTAGTATAGTGGCATTTTTATGTAAAAATGCCACTAAATGATAAATATATTCTCCACCCTTTTCTCCTTTCCAATCCCTAAAATCATTTCAATATTGCTATCTTCAAAAGGGATTTCTGTGGTACAACAACGGTGCTCACACGATTCCAAGCGAAGTCGTATTCTGTATGTCACATGACCAAATCGGCCCTCTCACCGGCGAACAGTTTTCTGACGATTGCACGGTTTGATCCATTCTCTCACTACATAACCTTTTCATTTACTTTTTGTTTGTATTCTAAAAATGGGTAAAACCCATAAAGCTAACGTAATTTAGAACAATAATAGCGTTCGAATAGGAAAACAATATATATATACATACTGTTTTACTGGTTTACTACTTGGGAGCAATGTTTTTATGCTTTCGAATAGAAAAGTAATAGTTTTCGAATAGGAAAATAATACCTTTTGAAAACTTGAAAAAATGGTTCTGGTACAAACAGCAGGTGTTGCCTTAAAAAAGGGAAATTATCGTTGGAATGTCCACCTAGCGTATTTGCTCTGACGATGGATCAAATTATCGTTGGGAGCTTATGGGTTCGAGCTTACCGTCGAAACTCGATGATGACCCGAAAGAAACTCATATTTCTCCAAATCTTTCCATGGTCGATCTCCTAATTGAGGTAATAATCTATGAAAGTTTCTGCCGCTATATTTTAATTTTGTACTCTAAAATTTCATAGCTTGCACTCATGTAGGATGTTCAAAGTTTATTGAGAACGATGATAGAGGAGTGGATAAATACCTGATGCTTAGAACCGAATTTGGTAAATCTGTGACATTGAAAGAATCTTTAATTGCAAAAGCAGTATCTATCCTCAATGAAGACGACGTTGCCTCAACTGTTACTCCAAGTAAACATTTCTATCATCTATTTAAAAAAAATTTTAATGTTTGATTCTGTTCGCAAGCCACTTCCAATCAAGTTTGATACTGTAGGTGGAAGGTCTTTATCTGTTTCAAGTGAAGCACTGAAGCGCGCAAGGAGTCTTCTTGGTGAACCGGAGGTTGGAGATTTATTTGGTGAAATGGATGAAGAGTATCTCCAGTTAGACTTTACACGGAGGAAGAAGTTAACGATGCGTCATGAAACAAGGAAAACGACTTTCCTATGTCCTTTCCCCACGAAGGAGCACAACTAAATTCTAGTGAACAATATGGTGCATTTGTTTATGAATAACTTTTAGTAGACATAAATTTTAATGTACTTTGTTGTTAAGTATTTTTGATGCATAAACTATGTCTAAATTAAAATGTATTGTTGTTGTTAATTAGATAAAGCTACATATATCAGTCATGGATACTTGATGTAAAATCAACGAATGTTATCTAAATAAAGGTAATTAACGGTGTTTGTATCCAAAAACGCCGCTATATATGACTTTTTGTGGCGTTTATCTCCAAAAATGCCACAATATTGTTCACCTATTGTGGCGTTTACAACAAACGCCGATATAGATTAGTACTTTCGTGGCATTTTCATACAAACGCCGCGATATATATAATATATAGTGGCATTTGTTTTCAACAAACGCCGCTATAGATTTGTATATTAGCGGCGTTTAAATAAAAATGCCGCAAAGGCTAAATATTTAGTGGCCTTTTTTTGCAAAAAATGCCGCAAAATATTAAGCTCTATAGTTGCGTTTACACCAAACGCCTGTATATTTATTTCCATTAGTGGCGTTTTATACAAACGCCGCAATAGAGATAATATTTTGTGCCGTTTTTTATAACAAATGCCGCAATAGATATAATATTTTGCTACGTTTTTATATAAACGCCGCTATAGACTAGGGAGTATTGGCGGTTGCTATGTAAACGCCTCAATAGACTTGTCAATTAGCGGCGTTTGGTTTACAAATGCCGTAAAGTATTATAAAAACCCCAAAATCAAATTTCTTGCCCAAGCCCTAATTTCTTTCTCTCCATCGTTCAGCCAAGCGTTCTTGTTCCCCTTTCAGTATCCATTTCAGCAACTCTGCCTTCCCACGATTGACGTCGTCGGTCCAAGTGTGACGCCATCAGCCACGATTGCCACTGAGACTAAACTTTGTTTTTTTGTCTCAGGTAATATTCTCTTCTCATTAAGAAAGGAGGGTAATGGAGAAAAAAAATCTCTTCATTCGTGGAAACACAAATTTGGTGCCGGTTTTTTATGGGTTGTTTTTTTTTAATATAGAATATGGGGAGGTGATCTTACACAGTATAAATCAGGACAAGCTGCTCCTCGATTACCTATACACGAGATCATATTAGTCTTGCATTTGGCGATGCTTATGAAAATCAGGTATGTAAATAGATATTTATATGCTTTAATTGCCTTGTAATGATTCAATGAAAAAAATATATGACTAAAAGATTAGACCCTTTATTAGCAGGTTGGTAAAATTAGCAAAGAGGGGTTCAGTTGAAACCGAGTATTTGTTTGATTGAATAGGTGTATGCACCGAGGTTAGATGACCCACACACGAGAACATTTGAAATGTGTTCAACTGACACATTTCTAATAAAAGGGCCTTGCACATACCAGGTTTGGCCACTATACTAAAGCTGCTACATGTTATTACAATGTCTTTGTTCCTAAAGGGCTTTGGTATGGCTTTGATTTATGTAATAGGGGTGTTTCTGCATCTGCATGAACAATGTAGGCTAATTGAGTGGGGAGGGGGTAGTTGATATTGAATATAGGTTGAATATAGGTTAGGGATGGTACCTGCTCTACTTACTTTCTCCTGATTCAGTTTCAAAATTTTGAATTACTCTGATGCTTGGTATCAATGATTGAATGTTAAATGGTTTATCCAAATCTTGAATCCTACTAAGCGAACCAAGTTGTGTAGTACTACTTTTTTAATGCTGTAAATGTCTATATTTTGTAACGTAGTTCTCTAAGGATTTTGATCCATATTAAAAGACCTTATGAGGTTTACACTGGTTGTCACAGGCCTACTGCAACCCAATTTTATCTGGGGTTGGGATCGGCAATGCACAAACTGAGTTCTTTAGGATTAAGTCTTGTTATTTTGGTCTTAGTATTCTAGAATCAATTTTGTGCTCGATCCAATTTAAGGCACGTTTGGAAAGTCACTCTGTAATTGAATTTGGGTATAATTACATAATTGTGGCGTGTTTGGACAACCATCATAATTTGTGGATCCTATTGAATTGGGTGTTTGAATATTTTTAGTAGGCTGGGGTTCTCAACCTTAATGCATCCAACATTATGTGGGAATGTTTGAAAATGGAAAGATTACCGGAGTGGAATTGAGTAGTAAACAATATTTGTTTGTTCCAGAGTGGACAAGCTTAGAGTTTTTAAGTTTAGGTGCTATTACTGCTATAACTTATTTTGAAATTATTAACAACAAATGTTTTTAATGGTTTGAAAGAATTACAAGAAAAAATCTTTGAAGTGGAATACTTTAGAACCTGTTTGATTCTATGGAACTTATTTAAGGGATGTTTCATCAACATATGCAGAGATGGTTGACATTTATGAGGGTACTGATGAGTATTGAACGAATCATTATCTCATGTGTTTACAGTCACACGAGTTCCATTATATTTGATGTCAAATTAGATCAGACTCTTAAACCGAAGACAAACTATCACGGTGTTGTTTTTCATCAACATATTTGTAAGGAATATGAATATATAGGAGAATGAAGGGGGGGCTAACTGCTAAGACCTTTGTCCGAACTCTGCCTCCCTCATGGCAACCCATAATTTTTGAAATGGTTTAGGATTTTTGAAGGTGTCGAAACGTATATGAAATTATTGAAGGGCTGTATTTGATCTTAAGTTTAAGGATTTGATTAATTCAAAACGTATTTGATTAATTCAATACTGTTGCTTGCAGGTGAAACGCAGGTATAGGATTGCACCAGCTCTGTCATTAAGGTATGAAACTTAATGACTGTTATCGTGTTTAGTAATGCCCGGTATAAAAAATTTGTACTGCTTTCACATATATTATCATGTTTGTTTAGACTAGGACCAATCTTGACAACCTTTGAAATCACTCTTAAGTTTTCTTTTTGGATAGATATATTTTTAGATACAAAGCTTTAAAAAAATTAACGTCAAATTATGTTTTTCATTCCTCAATCTGGCTTTGAGTATTCAATTGAATTATAAAGAGTGTTCTTCCATTGTTTCACACATTATTTTATCTAGGAACAACTTGGATTTCAGCTTACAATGAATTTTAACTAGGTTATAGGATTTATAGGAAACATTTATGAAGTCACCAGATAATTCGCATTTATAAAGTTTGTATTCTTTAAGATTTATAGGAAACAATTCTGCACTGGTATGAAAGTGCCTCGGTAATAATGCTCAAATTTAATCCTCCTCTTCCAACTAGCCATAGCAGCTCCTCCCACACGGGGAACATAATCTTTGGGATATCTGCAACAAGGGGAAGCTAATTTCTAGTACGTAAGAAAACTTTAGAAACACTAAGAATGTAGAGCAACAACCTCTATTTGAATCTATTATAATAATAAACCTATATTAACCTGACAATCTCTGATCCAAGTTTTTAAGATTAATAAATCTATTTTATAATATTTATTAATTTGCACATATCTCTAGGAATTGCATTATACCAAATAAACCATTATAATTTGTAATGATTCAATATCTGAATATATGCACTACATCTTCACCTCTCCCTGAAAAGCACATAGTTTGATAATGCATACAAAGTTAACAAGGCACAGCTAATTGCATCAATATGTTAACTATAGGCACCTTATACAGTAAATGATTTTATTTCTCTCTCAAGTTAATGCATCAATATCATTGCACAGTTATAATATTTTCTGCTATTCCATTACCAACCCATACTTAACGTGCACACGTTCCATTTATTACCAAATAGTTTGAAAGCATATACCAAAGCTGGAAAAACCAAATATTGAGAAGTAATACTTTGACATTCCCGATACTTTCTTTAGACATCTGAAAATGTTAGTTTATCATAAAGTAAACACCTTTCAATAGAGCATAAGGTCAAGGAAAGATGAAATAGTGAACCCCTATAAAAGGCAATAAAAATCATACTTATCTTAATTCTGAAAGTAAAATTGTAATTGATGATGAGGAGGAGGATTTGTAAGGAATTTTAATGTTTGATTCTATATAAAAGTGATATTTAATTAGAAACCTCAAATGTTTCCCTTTATATTCTACTTATGTTTAGTTGGTTTAAAATCAAAGCAACTTGATGATATATTCTAATTATCAGAATCTAGGAAAGCATATATTATGACATGTTCAATATATGATATCCATACAATGTCTTGATCACATATACAAGATTAATTACTTACTTTTCTCTATAGTATTAGTAATAAAATATGAAATTAAATGTAAAGCTTCTGTTTAGGTTCAAAATTTATCTATAATATTAGCAATTAACATTTGAATTTGAAACTCCAGAAATACGAAATGGATAAGAGTTTGATGGATTTCTCAAGGGTTAGCGTTGAATATCGAAATGGAGTCGAAAACTTTCTAAATTTAGCTTTTCTGAATGCAAGCCAAGAGAAAATGATTCTTTTCCCTTGTAAGAACTGTGCTAACATTAACTGGCACATTCGTAAAGTTGTGTATGAGCATTTAGTTATTTTTGGATTTGTTCGGGGGTATAGAAAATGGATCTTTCATGGAGAGTTTGTATCAGATAGATCTGCTTCCACGAGTTATTCGACTTATCATGCTCCTTCTCACCATCCAACTTTTAGAGAAGATGACATGGAGAGGATGTTACGAGATGTATTTAATATGCACACTCATCAGCCGTATGTTACAGAAAATTATTGTCAGAATGATGTTAATGATTTCATTGAGATGGGAAGAATTTGAAGTAATGAAGAGCCAAATGGAGAAGCATCAAAGTGTTACAAGTTGCTGAATGAAATGAATGAACAACTTTATGAGGGATCAAAGTTTTCAAAGCTTTCTTTCTTCATTCGTCTTTTCCACTTAAAATGCCTGGGAGGGTAGACTGGTAACTCCTTTACGCAATTGTTGGAGTTACTAGGAGAAGTGTTTCCTTTTGTAAAAATCCCTCAATCATGCAAAGATGTGAAGAAAATGATAAAAGATTTGGGTCTTGGATATGGCAAAATTCACAGTTGTCTGAATGTCTGTATGTTGTATTGGGGTGATCGAAAAAATCAGGACTCTTGCCATGTATGTTGAAAATCTCGATGAATGATTAGGGAGACAGAAATGTTACTGAGGATAAAGCTTAAGCACGATCAAGAAAGAAACCGATTAAGATTCTGCGATATTTTCCTCTCATACCTAGGCTACAAAGATTGTTTATGTCCTCCAAGACTGCTGAGTCTATGAGGTGGCATCATGATGGCAGAACCGATGATGGATTATTACGGCATCCAGCGGATTCTTTAGCTTGGAAGTCATTTGACAACAAGTATCCAAGTTTTGCGAGAGATCTTCGAAATATCAGGCTCAGTCTTGCAACTGATGGGTTTAGTCCATTCAATATCATGAGTACTTTGTATAGTACTTGGCCTGTTGTACTTGTTTTATACAATTTGCCTCCCTGGATTTGTATAAAACAATCATCTTTCATCTTATCCATGATAATCCCCGGTGAGAAAGGCCCCATAAATGATATTGATATTTACATGCAACCGCTAATTGCAGAGTTGAAACAGTTATGGGAAGGGGTCGAAACGTACGATGTGTTGAAGAAAGAGAACTTTAATTTACGCACGACTTTATTATAGACAATTAATGATTTTCCTGCGTATGCAAATTTATCGGGTTGGAGTACCAAAGGTTGTTACGCTTGTCCTTGTTGTGCTGTAGAAACATGTTCGAAGTGGTTGGTTAATGGAAAGAAGTTCTCTTATATGAGACATCATCGGTGGTTACCTGATAATCATAGATTTAGAAGTCAAAAGAATATGTTAGATGGTGATGAAGAGTTTTGAAATACTCCTGACCAAACAACCGACTCTCAAATATTTAGAATGTTGAAAAATATCAATTTTACTTATGGAAAGATGAATCAACCAAGTAGTTCACGCTCAAAGAAAAACGTAAAGCAGGTCAATGAAGAGGTTAAAGTTGACGAACAAAATGATGATGAGTCTGATAAAGAGGATGATCCAAATGAGGTAGACTTATGGAAAAAGATGAGTATATTCTTCGAGTTGCCTTATTGGAAAAAATAGATTCTGAGACGTAATCTTGATGTAATGCATATTGAGAAGAATGTTTGTGAGAATATTATCGGGACCATTCTGAATGATGGCAGAAAATCTAAAGATAATCTTAAGAGTCGACTTGATTTAGTGGAGATGGGAATTCGACATGATCTTCATCTGTAATTACATCCGAATAGAAGACATTTCTTGCCGCCTTCTATGTTTTCTCTCTCGAAGAAAGAAAAAGAAGTGTTTTGCACGATGTTGAAGGATATAAAGGTCCCAGATGGGTATACATCAAACATTTCTCGATGTGTTAGTGTTAAAGACCGAAGACTTTATGGTTTAAAGTCACATGATTATCACATATTAATGCAAGATTTACTGCCAATAGCTGTCTGCGGTTGCATGTCGAGTAAGGTGACGTCTTGTCTTATTGAACTTTCTAATATAATGAAAGTCATCTGTGGGAAAGTTCTAATGATTGAAGAACTTGATAAACTACAAGATCGAGTTGCCTTGACTTTATGTAACTTGGAGAAGATATTTCCGCCTTCATTCTTCACAATTATGGTGCATCTGCTAATTCATCTTCCTCACGAAGCAAGAGTTGGTGGACCAGTTTTCTATCGATAGATGTACCCTATAGAGAGGTGTTAATTGAATTACACGTTTCAAATTACTACTGATTATACCTTTTAATAAAATGTATTTACTTAGTATGTTGTTTTGTGTATAGGTTCTTGGGTAAGTTGAAGTCTTATTGTCGTAATAAGCGTTATCCGGAAGGATCAATTGCTGAAGGGTATTTGGCAGAGGAATGTATGACATTTTGCTCTAGATATTTGGAAGATGTTGAAACAAGATGGAATAAACCAAATTGAAATGATGTGTTAAGTACTAATGACTTACCTGAACATTATTTGTTTGGAAGTTATGGTCAACCATTAGGGAAAATTGAAAATGCACACTTAGATGACACGTCTTGGGTACAAACACACCGATATGTTCTTTTCCATGACAATTCAATAGATCCCTTTCGCACGTAATTCTTTCGGACCCAAGCTATATGAAATCTCTTAATCTTTTATATATATCAATTTTTAACGACATAATATACTTTATAGTGAATTTAAAGAAGTATTGAGATCTCGGGCACACTCCCGAAGATTAAATCAGCGAGAGCTGCATAAGTTATTCATAGAAACTTTTCATGAATGGTTAGGCCAGACGGTAAGTAACTAAATCTTACAGAATACTTATAAATAATATATGACTTGCTTTTTATATTGACATCAATTCAAATTAATTCACCATTCATGTGTAATAGGTTTGGAGTGGGAGAGAAGTTAGTGAAGATGTTAAATGGCTTTCTCAAGGTCCGAATAGAATAGTTAAAAGATATAATGCCTTCCTCATTAATGGGTTCAGGTTCCACATGAAATCTCGTGAAAGATTAAGGAGGACACAAAATTGTGGAGTCGTAGTTACTTCGTCGACTACAAGTTATGCTACAGTCAGGGACAATAATCCGCAGGAGGGAGAGGTCGATTATTATGGAAATCTTATGGATATTATTGAGTTAGATTATTATGGAAAACGAAAGGTTGTGTTGTTTCGGTGTGACTGGGTTGATGTAAACATATGCATAAAAAGAGATAAATTCGGGTTTACAATGGTGAATTTCTCTCGATTAATTCACACGGGTCAACGTCTGATGGATGAACCATATGTATTTTCTTCGCAAGTGAAACAAGTATTTTATTGTCACGATCCAATGGATGATGGTTGGTATGTTGTGCTCCGAAATACACCCAGAGACTTGTTAGACATCGGGGATGGACGTAGAGATGAAATTGAAACAATATCAGAATGTTTACCTCTACTACCACAAACGTTAGATGAAACTATCATAAATACAACGCAATTTCAATGGGTTTGGGAGGACGTTGATGAATATATTTATAAGGACTGACATTACATAAGAATGTCGTACGATTTTATATCTTCATTTATTTATTTATAATGTTATAACCTTTAACATGTTGTCCTTCAATATATTCATTAATTAATGAGTTTTTTATTACACATGTTTGTTTATTACAGATATCATGTCGAGGAGAAAAATTACTAATTTGCGGGTTGTTCGAGCTTCTGAAGACCATGAAGAAAGAAATAACGAGGAATCGAACGCACCTGAGTCCTCCGAAGTTGCTGAAACTGTTGAAGAAGAAGTAAAAATTCAAGGTAATCTTTGAAACTTTATTTACTACTTTGTTCATTTTCAAAACTGACATTTAATAATTTCTTATATAGTTGAAAATGCTGGAATGCGCAAGACTCGAGGACGTACAACTTTGAAGGAATTATATCAACTTCCTCCTGGGCATCCTATCAAAGTTTCAAGAAATGATGTCGGTTAACCTATTGGCCCAGAAGCACGTCTTCTAGCAGGTTACTTAGGCATAGTTGGACGTAATGCGAATTTGTTATCGATCAATTATGAGTTGTGGCGCGAAATGCCTAAAAGTAACAAAAATCAGGCGTTGGATTTTGTTAAGGTAATAATGTCGTTATTATTATATACTCTATACAAATTCAATACTAATGTATACTTACGATGCACACTTATTTGCTGTATAGGATAAATTTTCTTTAAAGGTCTTTGACAATTATGTGAAGCAAGTGTTAGGGAAGAGATGGAGGGACCACAAGAGCTCCTTAAAGAAGAAATACTTCAAGAATGATCTCAGCCTAGAAAAAAAGCTGCAAACAGTCTGTCGACACCGTTTTCCGCCCGGCCGGGGATAAAACTTCGTACGACTTAGGGGTTTTTCTTTTAAAAAAAATTTTGAAATGTTTTGGAGTCGCCATCGACCTTTTGGGTTAGGTAGGTCGAATACCTAAAAATTTTCATTTAAAATAGTTTTTTTAAGAAAAATGTCATTTTAAAAGATAAATCAATCTGCGTGAAACCAGAGATTTATTCTTTTTGAAATAAAAAAGGGTTCGGGGATCGATTTCGAGTGGAGAAGGATAAACACCCCCACAACGGCCAAAATTTTTACCCATCGATTATAAATTGTCTCTAATAGTGGAAATCTAAGAATTCGAATATAAATTTAAGTTATGATCCTATTATTCCAGATCCAACCATACAATTTTTATTTAATGGAAAATTCTAAGGAGAAATAGAAAACATTCTAATATTTCAAATTGAAGAGAAAATAATCCCTAAAATACTTTAAGACAAATATTTCTCTTTCCAACTGAAATAAAAAGTATATAATAATTTCTCCCAAGAATTCAAGATTAAAATAATTTTTATTCTATCAAAGAAAGAAAATAAGCCAATTTATCCGAATTATATCATTATAAAAGATAAGAGATGTTCAATTATTTAAAAATATCGAAACTTAATCCCTAATAAAATTAGACGAATTGTTTCGATAAGTTTAAATAAGTGCATATTTCCTTTTCCCTTCAAACTTAATTAATTTTAATGCAATCAATTTTTTAGGTCTTTCTAGTGGGATATTTATTTATTTTACAATATCGGAAAATGACATCTAGTTATTTTAAGACTGTCCCTCCTTAATATTTTAAAATAAATAATTATTACCCTTAAACCAATTATGTAATCGAATGAGTTATGCTAAGGAGGCTTTTAGACGAAATAAAAATGGTACATTGAAGCATTTAAAGAAGAAAAAATATATATAAATACACATATGAACAAAAAAAATAATTTTAAGGTTATTTTAACTTTATTTTACTTAATAAAATCTATACATATATTTTCAAACATGATATTTAACATAGAACATAATATTTATTATAAATGTACTAAGATGTAAAATATAACATTCCTATACACAATACTATACATGTAGTTTTATATAAATATATATAATAAAGTAATATATATAATAATATACGTAAAATAAATACATAATAATATACATAAAATAAATACGTAATACATAAAACATACTTAATGGTACAATATAAAACAATATACATACGCATTCATTCGTAACATAGTGACAAAAATAAGTGTAAAGTAAATTTGAGATCATATATATAAATAAACAAACATCTAGGCACGAAACAAAAAAAATCATGTAACAAGAGCACCAGAATTGTCATAAAACCATAAATATACAGGGATAAAATTAAATAAATAAAAACAGTAGCCAAGTTTAAGGAAATAACCAATTAATTAATGACTAAACTATAATAAAAATGAACCATAATGTAAAATTCATAAAAAAATAGCAGAATGAGGTACTGGGTGACCAAAACGCTAAAACAAGGGAAAGATACAGGGAGCTAAAGGTGATTTTACCCTGATGGTGACCAAAACGTAAACACACTGAAATTGAAGAATCTGGACTACGGTTTGACCATGAAACACAAAGCAAAAGGGAGCTAGAATTTGGAGACCTGCTACGTGATTTACCCTTTTTTCATACACACATAATATTACCCCCCATGTTTCACGTAAACGGCCAGAAGCTTTGCAAGCTTCACAAACTCAACACAGCCTCCCCTCGCCGACCCTCCCACGCGGCCTCCTGGCCATTAACCAAGCTACAGCCATCGGTAACCTCACCCAAGACTGGAGGAGGTCCGAACGACCACTTTGAACAGCCTAAAACTCAAACCGTTATCTTCTTCTCTCACTCTTTCTCTTCACTTTCTTTTCCCTATTTTCTTGTCGAGAGGACTAAAAAACGAGCCCCAACGCTGGAAACCTCCTTTAGACACTCCCTTGCTCCGACTGGTGACTTAAACGACGTAAAACAAGCCCCCCGACGCTCATCTCTCACAAAATTGAACCCCAAAAACTAACTCTCCCAACATCGACATGTCGGCCGAAACTCCCAAAGCTCCTCCGACCACCAACAACAGGTGCTTCCTGGTCGTAAAATTGCCTCTATCTCGCACACCAGCCACCTCTCAACTGTGGCCAAAACTATACAATGAGAACCCCCGAAACCCAAGCAAAAAACCAAAATGTGAAAGCCAAAAAAAGAAAGGAAAAAAGCAAAAGCAATATTTGAGAGAAAAAAGTAAAAAGAAGTTGTCTTTTTTTTCTTCCTATTTTTGGGGACAAGGCTCCCTTGATTTTACATGGGGTGGTTAGGGTATTAATAACCCCAACCACTATAATATTATATTGTTTTTTACATAATAAAATGAAAATGAAAAAATGGTGTTTACAGCTGCCCCTCTTTGCTCATTGTTGTGGAACAGGAATAGAGCAAAGATAGTAAGCACCATTTTTTATCTATCCTAAATTGCTAAAATTTTGAGCTCTAATTTCTCCTAATCAAAAGAATTCTTCTTATTATGAACTCTTCGCTGGTGATGTTAGTCTACTTTCTTCTGTAATGGAATCACTAAGGTTGAACAAGTTCTTCTCATTATGAACTTCTTCTCCCTCGTCGAATGATTTCTTCTTATTATGAACTCTCCACTGGAAATGTTGATCCACCTTCTTCTGTGATGATTGAGCCAAGGTGATGCTGATCCAACTCCTTATGTGAGGGACTAGCGAAATGATTAGGCTGATCCAACTCCTTATGTGAGGGACGAGAAAAAGTCGGTGATGTTCCAACTCCTTATACGATGGAAACAAGCTAAGGTTGAACAAGTTCTTCTCATTATGAACTTCTTCTCCCTTATCAGATAAGTTCTTCTCATTATGAACTCTCAACTAGAAAGGTTGATCCCTCGAGTGGCATTGTTGATTCAATTCCATATGTGATGAATTGAGCTAAGATTGAACAAGTTCTTCTCATTATGAACTTCTTCTCCTTTATCAGATAAGTTCTTCTCATTGTGAACTCTCCACTAGAAAGGTTGATCCCTCGAGTGAGGCGTTGCTGATTCAACTCCATATGTGACGAATCGAGCTAAGGTTGAACAAGTTCTTCTAATTATGAACTTCTTCTCCTTCATCGGATGAGTTCTTCTCATTATGAACTCTCCATTGGAAATGTTGATCCCTCGAGTGAGGTGTTGTTGATTCAACTCCATATGTGATGAATCGAGCTAAGGTGGAACAAGTTCTTCTCATTATGAACGTCTTCTCCTTCATCAGATGAGTTCTTCTCATTATGAACTCTTCATTGGAAATGTTGATCTCTCGAGTGAGGTGTTGATGATTCAACTCCATATGTGATGAATCGAGCTAAGGTTGAACAAGTTCTCTCATTATGAACTTCTTCTCCCTCATCGGATGAGTTCTTCTCATTATGAACTCTCCATTGGAAATGTTGATTGGTTTTCCCTCTCCTTGAAGAGTTTTAAACCTACAAAATATTATGATATGTTAGTAATAATGGTGTTTGAAGTACCCAGAGGTATTGACCCAAAGGTCCTCGGATTTTACTGAGATCCATTTCTTTCAATGGTGAAAACTATGGATTGATTCTTTGCTGAAGTCGTGAAATGAAATCTTTGTGGGCTCTTTGAAATCCTTAATGTTGCAAATTGCTGTGTTTTTGTCTTTGAAATCCAGATTCAACCATACAATTTTTATTTAATGGAAAATTCTAAGGAGAAATAGAAAATATTCTAATATTTCCAATTGAAGAGAAAATAATCCATAAAATACTTTAAGACGAATATTTCTCTTTCCAACTTAAATAAAAAGTATATAATAATTTCTCCCAAGAATTCAAGATTAAAATAATTTTTATTCTATCAAAGAAAGAAAATAAGCCAATTTATCCGAATTATATCATTATAAAAGATAAGAGATGTTCAATTATTTAAAAATATCGAAACTTAATCCCTAATAAAATTAGACGAATTGTTTCGATAAGTTTAAATAAGTGGATATTTCCTTTTCCCTTCAAACTTAATTAATTTTAATGCAATCAATTTTTTAGGTCTTTCTAGTGGGATATTTATTTATTTTACAATATCGGAAAAGGACATCTAGTTATTTTAAGACTGTCCCTCCTTAATATTTTAAAATAAATAAATATTACCCTTAAACCAATTATGTAATCGGTTGAGTTATACCAATGAGGCTTTTAGACAAAATAAAAATGGTACATTGAAGCATTTAAAGAAGAAAAAAAATATAAATACACATATGAACCAAAAAAACAATTTTAAGGTTATTTTAACTTTATTTTACTAAATAAAATCTATACATATATTTTCAAACATGATATTTAACATAGAACATAATATTTATTATAAATGTACTAAGATGTAAAATATAACATTCATATACACAATACAATATATGTAGTATTATATAAATATATATAATAAAGTAATATATATAATAATATACGTAAAATAAATACATAATAATATACATAAAATAAATACGTAATAAATAAAACATACTTAATGCTACAACATAAAACAATATACATACGCATTCATTCGTAACATAGTGACAAAAATAAGTGTAAAGTAAATTTGAGATCATAAATATAAATAAACAAACATCTAGGCATGAAACAAAAAAAATCATGTAACAAGAGCACCAGAATTGTCATAAAACCATAAATATACAGGGCTAAAATGAAATAAATAAAAACTGTAACCAAGTTTAAGGAAATAACCAAGCAATTAATGGCTAAACTATAATAAAAATGAACCATAATGTAAAATTCATAAAAAATAGCAAAATGAGGTACTGGGTGACCAAAACGCTAAAACAAGGGAAAGATACAGGGAGCTAAAGGTAATTTTACCCTGATGGTGACCAAAACGTAAACATGTTGAAATTAGAGGATCTGGACAGTGGTTTGACCCTGAAACACAAAGCAAAAGGGAGCTAGAATTTGGGGACCTGCTACGTGATTTACCCTTTTTTCATACATAAATAATATTACCCCCCATGTTTCACGTAAACGGCCAGAAGCTTTGCAAGCTTCACAAACTCAACACGGTCGCCGCTCGCCAGCCCTCCAACGTGGCCTCCTGGCCATTGACCAAGCTACATCCATCGGCAACCTCGCCCGAGACTGGAGGAGGTCCAAACGACCACTTTGAACAGCCTAAAACTTAACAGGTTATCTTTCTCTCTCACTCTTTCTCTTCACTTTCTTCTCCATATTTTCCGGTCGAGAGGGCTCAAAAATGAGCCCCAATACTGGAAACCTCCTTTGGATACTCCCTTGCTCTGATCGACGACTTAAACGATGTAAAACAAGCCCCCCGACGCTCATCTCTCACAAAACCGAACCCCAAAAACCAACTCTCCCAACATTAACCTCTCGGTCGAAATTCCCAAAGCTCATCCGACCACCTACAACAGGTGTTTCCTGGCAGTAAAATGGCCTCTATCTCGCACGCCGACCACCACTCAACGGTGGCCAAAACTATGCAATGAGAACCCCCGAAACCCAATCAAAAAACCAAAATATGAAAGCCAAAAAAAGAAAGGAAAAAAGCAAAAGCAATATTGGAGAGAAAAAAGTAAAAAGAAGTTGTCTTTTTCTTTTCCCATTTTCGGGGACAAGGCTCCCTTGATTTTATATGGGGTGGTTGGGGTATTAATAACTCCAACCACTACAATATTATATTGTTTTTTTACATAATAAAATGAAAATGAAAAAATGGTGTTTACACAGTCCCACCTGGAATGCTCAGGTACCAATGGGAAGATGAAGTCAGATTTTGGAGTTCACAAAAAGGACAGGTATGATGTATTTTTCATTAATAATTTTAACGAATTGTAAATAATCATTAAAAGTGTTTGTTTGACATTGTAGGATCGAGAGCATGTTGGTGTTGCTAGCATGCAACAATAAAAGTTTACGCACACGGCTGGATCGAAGAGCTTTGCTTGTATAGCTAATGAGGAGGTATTATAGATTATTTACATCGTTTTTTGTATTCCATGTACATACTAACTCATAGTAATTATATTATGGTACATTGTAGGAAAATACATCCGGTTCTAAAGTTGGCCGAATCCAACTATTCGACATGACACATACGAAGAAGGATGGCACTCCTATGACTGCTGAAGCTGCAGAAATTATGGTACGTTTATTGGGTAGATGTTTTAAATTTAACTGACTTTATTTATATTTGTTCCATGACCTTTTTTCCATTTTAATTATTTATTCACCTTATTATTAGGAAAAATTGAGGGAGAAAAGGGCGGAGTATAACGCTACTAGTTCGAGTCAAGTTCTTGTTAATGATGATGACATTGAAAACTGAGCTATTAATGATGTTTTGGGTCTTGAAAGATATGGCCGGGTGCGCTATCAAGGATCATTTGTTACTCCCACCAAATATTTTGGATTCAGTTCATCACAGTATGTGTCATCACAGTCTCAATCTTCCCAATTAGAAGTTAGTCGTTTAAAACAAAAGTTGGCTGATATGGATCAACAAATGGCTAACATGAAAGCGGAAAATGAAGCAAGGGAAGAAGCGGCAGCACAGAGAGAAGCAACATATCAACAGAGATGTGAAGACTTTGAAAAATGACTGAATGATATGATGCAGATGCTATAGAAAACTCAACCTCAAAATCCACCATCATAGTATCATTTATGTTATCAGCATTCTGTTAATGTTACTGAACCGTGTTTAACTGAACTTATATTACGTAAATGAAAACTTTTATTTATTATATTGGATTTGATGTTGCTTGTTATTGATATAGAGTTTGATGTTATTGGTGTCATGTTTGTTGGATAATGAAATATGTTGAAAAAATAGATTTGGGGTAATCGACAATAATTTTTTAATTGGTTAAATTCTGTGTTATTTAGCGGCGTTTGTAACAAAAACGCCGTAATATGCCATAAATTTAGCGGTGTTCTTAACGCCGCATGTGTTTTTTGCAGCGCTTAAAAATGCTGCTATAGGTAAAAAAATGCCGCAAAAAGCTAGTTTTACTGTAGTGAATAATATTGGGAAATACCACTCCCAGAAGTCTAACTTACCCTATAGACCACTTGAATCGTTCAAACGAGATGTACCAGCAGTAAACGAGCCAATAAAAGAAAAAGAGGATGTAGAGTTCTTAAAGTTTCTAAAACACAGTGAGTACAGTATTATGGAACAATTACATAGCTTGTCAGCTGTATTTCAATGTTAGTACTGCTGCTATGTTTGGAGGCACACAGATAGGAACTTCTAAATGTCCAAAATTAGACATTTGTGCCAAAAGATATATCATTCAATTAGATGGATCGACTGGTTAACAACATCCAAGCTGATAATCTTATCTCATTATCTGATGACGAGATTCTATCCGAATGAAGAGGTCGAGCTAAAGCATTACATATCACCACTCATTACAAAGGGTTGCTTTGCCAAGAAAATTAATTGACAATGGCTCCTCCCTTAATGTAATGCCTTTGGTTACTCTGAAAAGGCTACCAATGGATACCTCCCACATAAGAACGTTCCAGAGCGTGGTTCAAGCATTTGATGGGACAAAGAAAGAACTGCTCGGCAAAATTAAGGTACCGTTGGACATGCCACTTATAACATAGAGTTCCTTGTGATGAACATTATGCCTTCTTACAATTGCCTTTTAGGAAGGTCGTGGATCTATCAAGTTGGGGCAGTAGCATCAATACTGCACCAAAAAGTCAAGTTTGTTATCGATGGAACTCTCATAATCATTAATGATGAAGAGGATATAGTGGTGAGTGTGACCACTGATACCCCTTATATAGATGTGAATGAGGAGGCTTTAAAGTGTTCGTTCCGCTCTCTAGAGTTTGTTAATGCCACATTTATGGATGAAGGGGGTAAGATTTCCAAACCCAAGCTCTCAGAATGCACCAAGATGGAAATCTTACAACAGAAGCTAAGGAGGATGAGACCAGAAATGCTCCTTAAAATAAAAGAAGAAGTCAAGAAGTAGTTTGATGATGGTTTTCTTCAAGTGGCCAAATATCCAGAGTGGATGGCTAACATAGTATCGGTACCAAAGAAGGATGGAAAGGTGCGCATATGCGTCGACTACCGAGACCTCAATAAAGCAAGTCCTAAAGATAACTTCCCTTTGCTACATATAAACACTTTAGTGGATAATATAACTGAAAATTCTAGATAACTTCCCTTTGCTACACATAAACACTTTAGTGGATAATATAACTGAAAATTCTTTCTTCTCATTCATGAACGGGTTCTCAAGATACAACCAGATTAAGATGCATCTAGATGACATGGAAAATACCATATTTGTCACGATATGGGGTACATTTTGTTACAAGATAATGCCCTTCGGATTAAAGAATATAGGGGCAACATACCAAAGAGCCATGTTGACCTTATTTCATGATATGATGCATAAAAAATCGAAGTTTATGTTGATTACATGATTTTCAAAGAAAAAATTGAAGATGAACACATCGAGAATATGAGGAAACTCTTCCAAAGACTGAGAAAATTCTAATTAAAGCTGAATCCAAACAAGTGCACATTCGAAGTAACATCTGGGAAGCTGTTGGGCTTTATTGTTAGCATAAAAGGCATTGAGGATGATCTGGAATCTAACTCCCCCACGAACACAGAAAGAAGTTTGAGGTTTTCTTGGTAGATTAAATTATATTGCTCGGTTCATATCCCAGTTGTCAGACAAATGTGATCTAATTTTTCATCTTCTTCGAAAGAATAACTCTGGAACATGGGATGAGGATTACCAGATCGCTTTCGAGAAAATAAAAGAGTATTTGTCTTGCACTCTTGTTCTAATGTCTCCCATCCCAGGCAAACCTTTGTTCCTTTATCTCTCTATATTTGAGAATTCGATGGGATGTTTCCTAGGACAATATGATGAATCTGGGAGAAAAGAAAGAGTCATTTACTACTTGAGTAAGAAGTTCACCGACTGCGAAGCCAGTTATCCACCCATTTAAAAAGATTATTGCTCTCTAGTCTAGGCCACATGAAGACTCAGACAATATATGTTATACCATACCACTTGGTTAATTTCCAAGTTGGATCTGCTTAAATTCATGATGGGCATGCCTGCTCTCTCTGGAAGGTTATCCCGTGTAAAATGCTATTATCTGAATTTGACATTAAATACGTGAGCCAAAAGGCTATAAAGAGAAGTTTCATATCTGACTTTTAGCAAGCATAACGTCTGAAAACTATGAACCATTAGATTTCGATTTCCCAAATGAAGACTTGATGGTCATATGTGTAGGAGAAGCAAGTACTTCCACGTGTGATTCATGAAAAATTCATTTCAATGGTGTATCAAATGCATTAGGGCACGACATTGGGGCTATTTTGGTCTCACCCAAAGGAAATCATTACTCGTTCACTAGCAGATTGAAGTTTGATTACACTAACAACATGGTAGAGTATGAAGCTTGTGTTTTAGGGATTCGAGCTGCTATTGTATAAAATATAAAGACTTTGCGAGTGTATAGAGATTATGCCTTAGTTATTTATCAGCTCCGAGGAGAGTGGGAGATAAAAGATACCAAACTGGTGGAATACAAAAAGCTCATTCTAGATCTACTTAAATAGTTTAATGAGTTCACTTTCCATTACGTGCCAAGAGAAAAGAATCAAATGGCAGACATTTTAGCTACCTTAGCATCGGCATTCAAGGCTGGTGGGGAATCAGACGTGATGTCAATCGATATACAGTCATACAAGTACCTGACTCATTGTAATCAAATCGAAAAGGTAAAAGATAAAACACCATGGTATCATGATATTCTGTAATACATCAAAAAATAAAGTTATCCAAAGGAAGCCACTGATACTAACAAAAGAACAATCAGAAGAATAGCATCCATATATGTTCTTGATGGAAAAGTCTTATACAAGAAAAACCATGATCAAATATTGTTAAGATATGTAGATGCAAAAGAGACAAAGATGATCTTAGAAGAGGTACATGACAGAGTGTGTGGGACTCATGCAAATGGGCATATGATGGCAAGACAAGTTATGAGATGCGAATACTTTTGGTCCGTATTGGAGAGCGATTGCATCAACTATGCCAGACGATGTCATAAGTGCCAAGTCTATGGGGATAAAATAAATGTCCCGCCTCGTCCGCTTCATGTGATGATATCTCCGTGGCCTTCTTCTATGTTCGGCATAAACGTCATTAGAAAAATTCATCCAAAAGCTTCAAATAGTCATTGATTCATTCTTGTGGCAATTGAATACTTTACCAAATGGGTGGAGGCTGCATCATACACCAGTGTCACTCAGTCCACTATTTGTAAATTCTTAAAAAAAAGAGATCATATATTGGTATGGTTTACCAGAAAGAATCATTACCGATAATGCAACCAATTTAACAACAAGATGATGGATGCTGCATATGAACAATTCAACATAATGCATCATAACTCTACTGTTTATCAACCAAAGATAAACGAAGCGGTAGAGGCAGCAAATAAAAATATCAAGAAAAATAGTAGAGAAAATGACTAAGACATACAAAGACTGACACGAAAAGTTACATTTCTCCTTATTTGCCTACCAAATTTTGGTGCAAACTTCGACTGGGGAAACTTCCTTTCCATTAGCCTATGGAATAGAGGCTGTGTTGCCCATAGAGGTAGAAATCTCGTCACTCCGTGTTCTGTCAGAAATAAAGTTGGATGATGCGGAATGGACACAAACTCGATATGATCAACTAAACTTAATAGAAGAAAAGAGGTTGAAGGACAATCCCCATGATTGACTCTACCAAAGACGAATGATCCGAGCACACGACAAGAAGGTGCGCCCAAGAGTATTCTATGAAGGAGATCTCGTACTGAAAAAGATATGGCCAATCCAAAAAGACTTCAGAGGAAAGTAGATGCCAAATTAGGAAGGGCCTTATGTCGTGAAAAAGGCCTTCTCCAGAGGAGCACTAATCCTGACCGAAATGGATGGGTCAAAACTACCTAATCCTGTAAACTCTGACGCAGTCAAGAAATATTTTGCTTAGGGTAAAAACCCGAAAGGGCGTTGTAATTTGAAAAAAAAGGGTTTAGAGTGAAAACCCAAAAGGGCACTCTAAAATAATAAATAAATAAAAGGTGGGTTTAAGATGAAAACCCATAAATGGCGTCTTGAAATAAAGAGAGGATCCAAGTTGAAAACTCGAAAAAGGTGGCTTGGGTAATGATCCAGGATTCATGCACGGGAAAGTTGTGGATCAAGACAATAAAGCGTCACGACGTCCAAGACTTAGTAATTTGGGAGGAGTTTTACACTCTTCTGAACATTGTCACGTCTTCGAAGTCCCTTAGACAAAGACTGCACTCAAAGTCATCTAACGGTGTGCCAGTTCAAAAGCGTCCACATTATCGAGATCTAGGGCATTTACTTGTATTTCTTTTATATCTTGACTTTTCAGAATATTTGCCATGTATTCTTTTTCTTTTTCTTCATAAATAAATATGGTCATTTCTCTGAAAAAAATCAATTCCTTTCAAGCATCTTAGATTGAATTTAAATAATAAAAATTTATTTACTTTAGGAAAAGATAATTGTGTATTAGTGTACAAAGATTTTTTAGAGGTACAAGAATTTAGAAGTTGATACTCGAATGAATGAAATGGTTACTAGTTCAAAACCCACTAAGGAATCAAAAGGCATTGACTAAAGTTCAGGAGCCATCAAAATAACAGTTGACGACTTATTTCTGAAATAAAAGTCCCAAAGAGGACAACAAATCCAAACCCATTGAGGGTCATGGAATCTAGAACTAAAAATCAAGAAAGTGAAGTTTGGCAAGAATCAAGAGCAATCAAGACCGGTAGCAAGAGATTGAGATTTCTCTCTAAATCCTAAAATAACATATTTTGCATATGCATTTTAGGCATACATAAGAACATTGCATCTGTGAGCATCGCATATATGCATGATTTTGCAGATTGTTGTCATAGTCAATTTTCAACTTTGCAACGAATGATATTGAACTCAAAGAACACTACAGCTTATCCAAGTTGGATTTCAACTTCACAACGAATTATATCCGGCTCAAAACCAATATATTCAATTTGGACTCAATTTCACGACGAATGAGTCACCCACGATTTCAACTTCATGACGAATGATATCGTGCCCAATAGATCGACTTAACTTGCGAAGGAGTCATCTGAAACAACAAGGAATTATCTCTCAACTAAGGTCATCTAGTCAAATTCCAACTTCACGACGAAGGGTATTGGGCTAGAAGTAGACGATGAGGATTGATCGTCTAATCTAGGCATCGAGCTAGATTTCAATTTCACAACGAAAGATATTATGCTCGATTAACTCAACTTCATGAAGAAGGGGTCAACCACTATTTCAACTTCATGATGAAGGATGCCGTCTTAAAAAACATCTCAAGATCGACTCAACTTTACGACGAATGAGCCACCCATAATTCGACTCAACAACAGGGAGTCGTCTTCTATTTTTAAGTCGAATTTCAACTCTGCAATGAAGGATATTTGATAAAAGATTCCACGGCAACATTGAATCAAATTTTAAACTCAGACATCGACAACCCTCACACGAATTGGCTTTCTTTCAAGTCTATTTGCACCGAATGAAAATTTGTGTCTTTTTTTCCTTGCCCTAATTTCGTTACACAATAATAGGCAAAGAGGGGCAGCTGTAGACACCCATTTTCGTCTAGGACTTCAAGTGACTTATTTATATGATAATATATATAATAATATATATTATCGTTTTTGAATATATTTTTGAAAACATATAATATATACTTTTAAAAAACAATTTTGAAAACATATAATATATATTTTGAAAAATGGTTTTTGAAAACATATAATAGATAGTTTTTTTTTTTTAAAAAAAGAATATAATATAGTTTTGAAAACATATTTTGAAAACACATATATAGTTTTTAAAACAGTTTTTGAAAAAATATATAATATATATAATTTTTGAAAACATATAATATAGTTTTTGAAAATATAACATATGTTTTATAGATTTTAAATAAATATATAGCACGTATTATATTATATTATATTATATTATATTATATTATATTATATTATATTATATTATATTATATTATATTATATTATATTATATTATATTATATATATTATATATATTATATTATATTATATTATATTATATTATATTATATTATATTATATTATATTATTATATTATATTATATTATATATTATATTATATTATATATATTATATTATATTATATATTATTTATAATATTATTTATTTATTACAAATATTATTTTTTTGGTTTTCTTTTATTTAGGTCCAAGTCATGTCCAATAAAAGGGGTCCAAATATTCAATTCTAGAAACGGAGCCCAACCGGGTAGCCTGACCCAGCAGACCCGGTGGAAAATCAAAGGCTCAAGAAGCAAGCCCAGACCACTAGGGTTTCATCATTAAGTCCAACGCCACACAAATAAGGGCCGTTAGATCAGGATGGAGATCAACAGCCAGAATCTCGATCCTGGACCTTTAGATCTTTAACCAATCCAACAACCAAGATCAAATCCGAGAAGGTTCCAGAAGCTCGAGAGCTACAGATGATAGCGCGTTGGAATCACGCGCTGACAAGATTACCAGTCGATCGAGATTTGGACGTTTGAAATGCAAAGATTGAAGCAACTCGGACTAAACCATCCGAGATTTTTGGTTAAACATGAACCATAAATAACCAAAAAACAACCCCGAATATAGGAGCAACTCGGACTGAACCATCCGAGATCTCTGGTCAAACATGAACAACCAAGAAATAGCCCCAAAATACTTGAAAATACCCTGAGATGCTCGAAAACCACCACTGTCAGAGGGTTATATAAACCCCACCAAGCCATCGAACCAAACACAACAAGAAATCGAAAATCCACCAAGAACTCAACAACAAAGATCAAAACAACACAAAAAAATTGAAATACCAGAAATATCGAGCAGCAAATATCACAAGGCAATCAAGAAAATCACAAGAAAAAACAATAAAAATATAAAAGATATCAAGGTCGAGCGTTTGTCTCGGTTCGAAAAGGAAGAAAACCGTCAGTCGACGTCGAAGAAAGGTAAGACCGGGAGGTTTTTTTTAGATATACTTTGATAGGGGTGTTGTTTCAGCGTTTGGAGGTCGGTTTTGGGTCTGGGACGTTAAGAGGAAGCTTTGGGGCAGGCCTTTAGATTTCTGCCCACCGAAGGAAGTGGCTGGAGTGGCGATCCGGGCGGTGGTGTCTCGCCGGGAGGGTGGCCGGCTATAGGCTGGTTGATTTTGTGGGAGAGAATTCGAGAGAGTTGTGAATGTTTTATTTTTAGAAATGGGTTAAAAATATTTTTTGGGGTTTTTAGGGCTATTTATAGGGAGGATTATTGTGCAATTATGAAATAGTTAAATTATTTCCACAGTCGCTGCACTTTTGATGTGTAATTCATTTTGATCACTTGTTGTAATTTTTCTATGAAATTTTAAATTAATTCATTTTAGTCCCTATTTTTTTTAAATTTTTTTATAATTTAACCCACTAACTTTTATTTTTCTCCTGCAGTTTTCAATTAATTCAATTTGATTCTTGATTTTTAATTATTTCCAATTTAATCCTTTTCATTTAAAATTTCTTTTTTATTGAGTTAATTTTTATTTAATTTTTTACTTTATTCTAACCCTAATATTATTTCTTTGCATTTATTCTTTTATCTTGTTTTATTTTATTATTTAACTTTATTTTTGACTTTTTTAAGACAATTTTAATCGATCAAAGGTAAGTTATTCGGATCGAATTTCAAATTTTAATTTAACTTTTAATTTTCGTAATTAAGACAACCAAAAAATTAAATTAGTACCAAAAAGGCATTACAAGGGTGCTAATCTTTCCTTGACTGTAATCGACTCCTGAATCCGACAAATTTCTGGTAAAACGCAGATTAGGTAAAATAGTAAATTAAGGTATCCAATCAACATAATCTTAAATGATAGGTGGAGGCTCCAACACTTTAAATTCAAGTCGAAACCCAATTCCGGGCCCACCTGAAAGTTGGTTACAACAATGTGCAAGCGGGTATATGCTTCTCTAATTGATGTATCCTTGATAATTCTTTCTAAACCCTATTATTTTATGAACAAAATTTATTATTGTATACCAGTTTTTATTTCTGTTATTTAGTTGTTTTATTTACAAAAAAAATAGTTTTGAACTTGTTTATGTATCATTAACTATTACAGTAACACTGCCATTTTTAGACTTCAAATATGCAAACTAAAGATAGTAAGAAAAATCTCACTTTTGTTCCTCCTGCTCCAGAGCGAAAAAGAAACGAAGACGACATGGGGTGTTTTTGAAATTTTGAATTTTTTAATTGTCAACTCAGATTTGTTAATGAGTTAATGGAAATTAACGGTCGAGAGACTTAAACAAATGGACCGATAATATAAGAGACCAAACGCACTTAATTAAAAACCCGGTGAACAAAGTCAGTTAGACCGAACACAAAGGAGACTAGTAGCATAATTTACCATTGATTAAATTACATCATGTCGTTGAACTATGTAGAAATTATCATTTTAGTTATTAAAATTTTATAAATTATAAAATGATCATTAAATTTAGGCTTCAATACAAAAATAAATACTTAAATTATACCTCGAAATAAGATTTGGTACTTAAAGAATTTTTCGCTAGTGCCTAATATTTCTATCGCTACACTTTTAGGTGTCCGGTCATTAACCGCCATTAAAATCTTTGTTAAGTGACACATGTCATGCTCTGGTAATTTTGAGAATTTTTATTTGAAATAAAAAAATAAAATATATGTATATATTTAAAAATAAATTTTGTTTTCAAATCTTAAAAAAAACAAAACTTTTAAAATCTTAATTTTAATCACTTTGCCACAGCCGGCTGACACAAAAGCCGTCAATTGACCGAACACCAACGACGTGTGACTGGCCAACAACCCACGACCAAAACCCCTATTCTTTTACAACCGATCGAGCACCTAAAAATAGTATAAATGGAAGATTTTGTTTTAAGGTTTCCAATCCTAAAAATTTCTTTGTCGTGGTAATCTGCCGTTTGATTGGATATGGCAGTTGGCCATGGCAGTGACTTTTAACCGTTTGCAGGGGAGGAGAACATGGGGTAGGGGGTAGGGAGTAGGGGAGGAGAACACGACTACACGAGGGAGAAGGGAAATGGGGAAGGAGAGGTTTTTTTTTTTTAAATAAAAAATATATTTATATTATTAAAAAAAATTAAAAAATATATATAATAGTAGGCAACCAAAAATATAATATAGAAAATATTATACTCCTATTTTTAGCAAAAAAATCTTTAGGCATCTAATTATATTTTGAGGTAGAGTTTAGGCACTAAATTTTGTATTAAGCCTTAAAATTTAACAAACAGCCAAACATCATTATTAAATTTATTAAATTATTAAAAATTAATCAATAAATTTATCAAATTACTATAAACTAATCATTAAATTTGTCGAACTTGAATCTATTTTTCATATTCAATATTTGACCTAAACTTATCTTCATCTTTTCATTTTCCTTTTGCATTAATTTTGTGTGTTCAATTAATTTATAATCTAAAGATTAAGTATATGTTAAAATAACAATGTTTGCTGACGATTCTTTTTTATTTTCTAGAAAACGATATTATTTTGATTTTCGTTTCTTTATTTTGGGTGATTGCGTTAATCTCAGAAGACGTCATAAAATTTTCAATTACACCAATCAGAATAAATTAATTCCTAAGACAATGGATTAAACAAGAAGATAAATCATCAAACAATATTGTTCGATCAAACTTGAGCCGAGTATTTCTTACGGATACCTTTGTGATATCATTAAACATAATGTTACAAAATCTCAAATTTTCAAAGCCGAAAACACTTGCACTACTTTTTATTGGCATGAAGAAGTAAAAGGCATCCAAATTCAAAAGAAATGGTCTAAAGAAAACAGTTCACTAAAACTGTTAAGACATAGCGAAGCATTACATATAGCTGCGTACCAAAACACCATGTGGCTTGAGCATAAGACTACTACTCAACACTAGTGCATACTCCTCATGATGCCATGTAGGTAGCCCCCCATCATCACAAGGGACACAAGCGATACGACACCGGCAGGGAAGACTTTTCCCGACCTCTTGAAACGGGAACCCATCACTCCCAAAAGTGCAGCAGATATACCTTCAAACCAGACATCATTAATGTAAATAGTGTTAAACAAGGTGAAGCTAAATCCTATTAAAGGTCTCATGTCTATAATTAACATTCGAACGAGAAATTTTAAAGATTCACATCCTTATTCCCTATAAGTAAAGGTTAACAATGTCAGCAACTAGAAGAACCTCTTATAGTTCTCTTAAGGTTCATTCTAAAAAACACAAGTGCGTGCTGGAAAGAACTATAGTGGTGTCTTTCTTACAACAATAAAACCGAACGACAATCTCTTCTTCTTCCTCTTTCTCACCTTTCAACACTCTAAAGAACAACTAAAGGGCAAATTGCAATTCAGAGCTTATGGCAAGTTCAACACTAACCGGCAGGCCCTTTCTTCTAAGTTCTAACCTCTTCACTCGTTGTGTAAACAATATCCCACCATGGACAAGAACTTTTGTCCACGATAAAACCTAAACCGATCCATTCCTCTTCCGCTCCTATCACCTTTCCTTTTTCACATATGCAACACTGAAAAGAAACGAAACGGGCAAATTGGAATTCGCCATTCATAACAAGCTTGAAACTAAGTGGCAAGCCCCATCTCTTCAAACCTCACCGCTTGAGAGACAACAACAATCCACCACCCGAATAGAATCGAACATCCTCCTCCTCCCCAAATAGGAACATATAGACACAACATCAAAATGACAACAACATAAACAATGAGAGAATGACTAACCAAGCCCAATGGATGAGGCAAATACTGGATTTGTGGGAAGCTGAGTATAAACATAATAGAGCACTGCTGCCGACAATCCTCCCGCAGCAAGCGATTTCTGACTGCCACTCCTCATATAGCCCATAGCACCACCCACTACACACACATTAACAGAAACAATAAGAACTAGGGGTGAGAAAAACTTGGACTCGACTCGAAATAACTGAAATTGTCAATCTTGATTCGATTCAACTAGACTCAACTTTAATCGTAATTTAATATACTTGACTCCACTCCAAAAATAAAATTAAAATAAGTTTGCGTCAAAAAATAAGACTCAAATAACTTAAATTTTTTAATAATTAGTAAATTGATTTTCAAATTCTAGTAAAGTCTCTTAACTCTATATGATATCTTTATATCATGTATGAAAAAGTTTAAACGAATATATATATATATATATATATGGTCATAGAAATATGTTTAAATTAAAATCAATTAATATCCTAAAATTATATATATTTAAGTTTAAATTTAAATATAAACTTGATCAACTCAATTCAAATTTAATAAACTCAACTCTAATAAAAAAAGTTTCAAATAAAATTTGAATTATAAAATAAAATTACTGTAGTCTATTGGTTCACTTCTTTTACTCCACTGGATAGAATACTCGCCCCTCATAATGACCCCTTGGTCAAAATGAAACATCTGCACATTTCGGTTTCCAATATCCATAGCAAAATTATCACCAAATTCTTTTTTTTATTACCAAGCTTAAATTTCAACCTAAATTACCCAAAAATCAAATCAAATCAAATGTCAGCACCACTAAACGAAGGAAGTCAAGAATTTTACCTCCAACAAGAGCAGCATATCCAAGAGTCAACTTCTGGGACATAGACAAAGCCATCTTTCTCTCACCGCCGTCTTCCGGAAACTCCCCTTCTCCTTTACACTCACTACCGTCTCCTCCGCCGCTGTTATCCCCACCGCCTCCGCCGCTTCTGTCGTCAAACTTGTCCCCTCCGCCGTTTCCCCCGTCAAGTGCAATGTCGATCCCTCCTTTTTCGGAACCGACGTTGCTGGTAACGGCCGTGGGTGCTTTTGAATCAGAAGATACCACGCCAGCCAAAGTCAACCCTTTGAAATGAAGCTGACGATTGCTAGGCGCTGCAACTCTGGGGTAACCGGAGTTGTTAAAGAGTTGCTGCCTTTGAAATGGTCCAAGCTTTGTGTGAAGGCGAAGAAGAGACGACTGCGATATTCCTATAAACAAATCAGCCATTTATCTTTTGCTTTCCAATTGCCCTTTCCCGTTCTCGGCCTTTCCAGAAGAGTTGATTTCTTGGCGGCCATTTGTTAACCCATGAAATTGGACAAATGAAATTCAGGACCCCCAAGGCATAAACCAGACTGGGCTGAGAACTTCAGGCCTGCTCCATTTGGTAATGTGGAATCCTAGATCCACGTTCTAAAGCGGTCTAACTATGGTCTTAGTACTTTTATTTTTGGGGTAAACTACATCATCAGTCACTACATTTTAGATTGTATATCAATTTTAGTATTAAAATTTAAGTTACTTCAATTTTAACTCTAAATTTTAGTATATGTTTCAATTAAGGCACAATATTATTAAATTGTTGACAATCAAATGATGTGATAGATAGGTTTTAAAATGATAATCAATATATATATATATATATATAAAGTTAATTTCATCATCCTCTTCGGCAGAAATCATCATTCATTAATGTGTTATGTTGTTAGTAGTCACCTTAGACATTGATGAATTTATCTCATCGTTCTCTATCATTTTATTAATTTAGATTTTTCTCAAAATCTCTTTAAATTTTGTATATTAAACACATGAAACCTAGTACTATTTTTTTGGGACTTTCTTATATTTGAGGGATTTGTTCAAAAATCTAAATGATGAGAATTTTTTTTAGAGAATATAAATAACACACCTAGAAATTAATCATATCGAATAATCGTTAGAGGAGATCAAAGCATTAGAACGTCAAAACTTTTAAATGAATTTTCATCGATTTGAATGAGTTTCGTGAAGAACTAATTCGATGAGAAAAAAGATGAATGCAATATGAATGATTGTTTGCTTATTCTAATTTCTTTATGCTCTTTACTTCAGCATCAACCTATTCTATATGGTCGTTTTATATCTTGACCTAAATCAGTCATTTTTTAAATACATCTATTATCGTTTTCATAAAATTCTTTCTTATCATCAATATATTAACTCATTTATACTCTTATCAATATTCTTCTTTTAAGACATCTTCTATAAAAAAATAATATTATAAATAAATTATATAATTTTATATCATATATGTATTAAATAATATTATAAATCTTATGTACATATATAAAAAGAGTATGAAATATATATATATATATTGTACATTGTTAGATAAAATCTTTTAAATTGGAACCAATTAATACTATAAATAATTATATTTAAATTTGAATTGAAATTTTTAAAAAATAAATTTTAAATGATAAAATAATACTGTAAATTCAATTAATTTAAATTATTTATTTAATTTAAGGGTTAACTACATGATTGATCTTTTATGTTTGTGTTTTGTTCATTTTTCCTCACTGATTTAAAAAAAAAATCTTATATGGTCACTTTCGTTTTTATTTGATTGAGATGTGGTCATGTCGTAACATTTTTTTTAAAATGAAAATGATTTTTATTCCGTTTCTAAAAAATTGAAGTGTTCTCAGATCGGAGTCCATCGACCTTTGGGTTAGATAGGTCAAATACCTAAAAACATATTTTAAAACAATTTTAAGAAAAAAGCATTCTAAAGACAAAAATTAGAGTGCGTTAACCTAAAATTCGTTTTTAAGAGATCGAGAGTCAGTTACGCATGGGGAAGGAGATGCACCCCCATAACACCCAATACTAGTACCTAGTCGATTATACATTATCGTCGTAATAGAAATTGAAAATACTAAAATAAAAAATTATATTGTGATACATTTTATTGCTCATTAATTAATTCATTTCGAACTATAATGAATATTCCCTATTTTTTTTAGAAGAAATCATGAGATTTGCACACCCTCCAAAGGGAAGGCTATCCCATCTATCTATTCCCTATATGAGAAAAAATCATTTTATTATCTATTTAGGGTCTCACATTAAGCATGAATCAAATATAACATAAAAAATTAAACTAAACAATATGCTAAAAACGTACACATGATTATTATTAAAATTAAACAATTATTTATTCATTTTTATTGTTAAGGCCTACTTGATTATTTCCAAGTTCATTTTCGTTCAAACATTGTATTGAATTGTACTACCTCGATAGCTTACACTTTCCATGCCCATTCTACAAAATTCGTTCTTGAAAATGGACACGAGTGTATTAGTGATCATTATTATTTAATCTAAAGGCATTTGACCATTTTAATAAAATATTTACAACACGTATACCATAGTAATACCTAATAAATTGAAACAAGCATAGATACCAAATAAATGATTTTTTTAGACCAAGTTAGAACTAATCTAGAACTATGGTGGAACTCTAGGGACTTATAGGCAATAAATCCATTTTATCATATATCACAATCTGAAATGGCGGCCAAAATAAATGGACAATAAACTTAGAAGGGTGTAATACCCCAAATATCATATAAGTGACTTTATTGAAAGGATTTAAAGATATGAGGATGTATTCGAGTAAATAATCAAAGATGAGAATGATGTGTAATAATGTTTAGACTAAAGTGTATCACTTGATAAAGTAAGAGGGCATTTTGGTCTTTTAAGAAGATAAATGAATTTAAAAATATATCCTAGTTAGGGATTTTAAATAGGGAAAAAGAGGAAAGTGAAGCATTTCTTCTCTTCTTTTTTTCCTTCAGGTGAGTGGTGCTCTCCTCCATGGTATAAGGTAAACTTCCATTAGCTAGTTCTTTCTTTAAATTATGGGTGGCTTTGGTAACATTAAGTGATATGTAAGCTTAATGAATGATTAAAGAAGGTTAAAACTATGAAATGAAAGAAATATGGGAGATTTTAGAAAATGGGTTTTTATCATGATATGTTAATATATGAAGGTTTGCTGGTAAAATTGACTTGTCATTAAGGTAAATGAAAGATTAGAAACAATGATTGAGTGAAATAACAAGTTAGAAATTGTGGTGTGATTCTTAGAATCAAATGCATTTGAGAGATATTGGATGTTTTAAGTGTCTAAATGAAGGAAATGAAGTAGGGTTAAGTAGAGAAGTGTTATATAGTATTGTTAAAGGAAAATGAAAGGAAAAATGGGCCAAAGTTGGGTAAATTTCGGGTTAAAAACTGGAAAATCTGGGTAGAGGTATCGGTACCTAATGAAGTGGTAACGATACCATAGGAAAAAATTAGGCTAAATCGTCTGATAAGTATCGATATTGATTCAATTAATATTGGTACCTAATGAAGTGGTATCGATACCTACGGTAAGGGTATCGATACTAGTAAACATCGAAGCAAATTCTGATATCGATACATGAGGGGGGTATCGATACCCTAATAGGGTAGTATCGATACCATAAGTAGGGGTATCGATACCAGAGGGCCAAAAATGTTAAATTGGGGCTGATATTGTTGTAGAAAGGTTAATAATAAGTATTTTGATTAATGTTTAGGTTATAATTGTTAGGAAATACACTAACAATTGATATTATGCATGTATGTAATGAATGTGGGATAGATCGAAATCAAGGGTAAACACAAAATACCGGAGCAATCAACCTTACGTTTTGGATACATAGCAAGGAAAATTAGGTGATTGCATTCATTGTATAAAATAAATACAATTAAAATGTTTAAATTGTAAAGTATGTTTTACAATATTTACTAAGTTTTATTTAAGGTATGGAAAGAATTTTATTCGTAAGTTTTAAAGTATGAAATGATCTAAAACTAATGAAGAAAAGAATAATGCATATGGGTGCATTAGTGGTATGAAAGGATGCCTTAGCTGTATGTATATGGATACATTATCGGCATAACAAAATAATGCATATGGGTGCATTAGTGGCATGAAATGATGCCCAAGTTGAAATGCATATGGGTGCATTATCAACAGAAAAGTATACTAGAGATGAAATGCATATAGGTGCATTATCAACAGAAAAGTATACTGGAGTTCAAATGTATATGGGTACATTATCAATAGAAAAGTATACTATGGTTGAGATGTATATGGGTACATTATCAACATAACAGAATAATGCATATGGGTGCATTAGTGGCATGAAAGGATGCCCGAGTTGAAATGCATATCGGTGCATTATCAATAGAAAAGTATACTAGAGTTGAAATGTATATGGGTGCATTATCAACAGAAAAGTATACTGGAGTTCAAATGTATATGGGAACATTATCAATAGAAAAGTATACTATGGTTGAGATGTATATGGGTACATTATCAACATAAAAGTATACTATAGTTAAAATGCATATGGGTGCATTATCAACAGAAAAGATGTTAGAGCTTAAAATGCATAATGATGTATTATAAACATAAATGGAGGTTACAAACGAATAGAAAGAATCATGGCAATAATTTCAATATAGTAAGTGTATGAATTTTCGTATCAAAAATATATGTGTATAAACATAAGAATTTCCTAATAAGAAAAATGTATCATTATATTGGTAATGGGTATACCAACCAAATAGATTATAAAAGGGTTGAGGAATAACAGTATAAGCACTACATGTGCATCTCAATAAATTAACATAAATAAGAACTGGTAAATCACCATGTGAGCACTAAGGGTGCGTTTGGTTCACGGAATGTAAGATTACCAGTGGGAATAAAAAATTACCAGGGAATAAGATTAATGGGAATGTTGTATTTTGTGTTTGGTTAGTTTAGCAGGAATGTAAGATTATCGTGTTTGGTTAAAGGAATAAAAGATTATTGGAATGTATATTTGACCAAATTATCCTTATTATATATTTGTATAATCTTACAAGTTGAAAAATATTTATATATTTTCTTTAAAAAATTTAAATTCATAAAATTTATATTTTTTTACAAAATTAAAAATATAAAAAAGGTTTAATGAAAGGGTAAATTTTTATTTTAACCCCTTAACTTCATAGAAAATTTTAATTATAGATTTTTTTTGTAAATCTAAAATAGTTTAAGGATAAATTTGTAATTTAACTTTCATATAATTTTTATTATTCAATGACAGAATAAGGATATTTTTGAAAAACAAATTAAGGGTATTTTAGTCCAAAACGCCGATAATGTTACAATACCTAAGGGAATGGAGGTAATGACATTCCTGGTAATATACCCCAAAAAATCCACTGTTGGTAATAAAACATTACCGGGAATGACATTCCTGACCAAACCAAACGGGGGAATCCCACATTCCCCCATCCAAACGACCCCTAAGGGTGCGAATGTATAAGGTTTATAATAAATTAAAAGAGAGTTAATTGATATTAAAAGTAAGTATTAGAATATAAATAATTCCAAATAAAAGATGTAATGGCCTAGCTGTGCAATTGACAGAAAGGTATCAATTATGCCAGTTAGATGAAAGATTAAGTGTCTTTAAAGCCAACTGTGAAATTGGTAAAATGTGTTAATTATGTAAGATAGATGAACGGTTAAGTACCGTTGAGTAAAAGAATAATGGTCTTAAAAAAGTGTCAATTATGCCAGTTAGAGGAAGAGTTAAACCCTATTGAGTAAGAGAATAAAGGAAATTTTAATGTATTGTGATAAGAATGATGCATAAGTGATATGAATGGATGCTATAAAGAAAAAAAAAACAAACAGAACATAAAATGCATGAAAGGATACATAAAGGCATGAACGGATGCCATAATTGAAAATGCATGAAAGGATGCATAAAGGCATTAACCGATGCCATAATTGAAAAATACTTGAAAAGGATGTATTAGGACATTAAAGAATGTCTTGTATATTAAAAAGGATAAATGAATGGGTAAAAATGTGATAATAGACATAAGTGACTTAAATGAGCTAAAGAGAAGTATGTTGTACATACTAAAGATTATATTAAAGAAAAAACAACCAATGTTTGAATATAATAGGAATGATTTAACACATTCCTTTGGATGGTATAAATTCTTCTCAAGTGAAATAACTACGAGATACTTATGTATTCTTTAATGTTATTTGCTATATTATCTCACTAAGTAAATGCTTAATGTGTTTTGTTTCCACACGTTGGTAAAAATGGAGATAAATTGGGTAAGGAGTACAACAGTAGCAGTGGGTATTATGAGTTAAGGTTGACTCTCATCAGTAACGGTAGGACAATCTTATTCAATTTAAGAACTTAGTTGGCATGTAACTAAACTATGGTAAACATTTTGTAATGTAATTAATTGAAGATTTTAGTATGTTGCTATCACAAAATATCCTATTTTGTGGTTAATCGAACTGAAACAAAATTTTACGGGTTTTTAATTGACAAACATTATTTTTAAAGTGATGTGACATCCATATCTCGTGTATGGAAGGGTATAAGGGAGATGGGTGTTACAAAGGGTCTAAATAATGAATATTGCACTTTCCAACATGTAATCAAATAAAGATTAAAAAGTACCAGATCTGAAATTTAAAGACCATACTAGACATTTAACCTTAACATATAAAAACATGCATAGTGGCTAAAATGTAAATGGATTAAAACATAAAGCTCACACTAAAATAATGAAAAGGTTACATTTAGTGACTAAATTGTAAAGTTACAAATTGAGGATGGCTGAAAATGAGGTTAACCTAAGTGCTAAAAAATGCGTCCTAGACCTCTAAAACGGTGACGTTTAGACCGGGATATATAACCCTAAAATATGGCCGAAAATGGCCACTTTCTTTTCATTTTATCATTTTCCATTTTTTTGCCAAATAGAGAAACAAAAGTTTCTTTGAAACTCTCCCCACTCTCCATTGTGAAGATGAAACACTCTACCCTCCGGCCACCATGGTTCAGTGGTTCTAACGATGACCGCCACCCTAAAATGCCTCATTGCGAACTCTAGAGCCTAAAAAACAAAATATTCTAACACCAAACAACCATCATCTCATTCAAAATAAAAAAAAAGGCCCCAAACACCCTTTTTATAAACTTGAAAACTTATCCTTCTAGATCCAGCAACTTGCAAGGTTTTACGTTCCACAAAGGTAGTTTCTTTGCTCTGGTGAGAATGGTCGAACACTCAAATGGTAAAGATCTCTCCCTTTCGACTCTTTTTCGAGTTTTCTTCCATTTTTATCTCTTTCGAAAGTGTCTATTTTTTGGATTTCTGATCTCCTCAAATACCCTTTTTGGATTCAATTTTATATCGAAATACTTTATTTTTTTATTCTTTTGGGTTGCATGTAAATGAAAAAAAGGATCCTTGATTTCTTTTGTTTTCTTTTTACTCTTTTCGACTTTGATGCTTTGGCCGAAGAGGGGACAATGCCGTGGATAGCTCTGGCAGGCAACAGTGACGTGAGAAACAGAGATGGTAAAAGTTTTTAACCTTGAGGTTGTATTTGTCATTTTCATGGTGACCGACGAAGAGTTTGGCGATGATGTCATTGGCCTCATAAGGTGTAGAGTCATGATGTGTAGACGCCACGATCGGGGACCGATGAACGTGGAGGCGACAACGAGTGCAAGAGTTTAAGGTGAAAATTAAGATTTTTGATATAACATTAAATTTCAAAATTGATTTTGGACTAAATTGAATTTTTAAAAAATTTATCAAAAAAATTTCAAAGTCCAAATTAACTTGAAAAATATGTTTTAAATGTTTCCAACTTAGTCGAACCTTTTCAAAAATATACTAGATTGTTTTCGTGCTTTAAAGTTAAGTTTCCAAGCGTTTTTTGCTCAAAGGATCGATCCCCTAGCAAAATGATCGATCCCTTTGACCAAAGAATCGATCCCCTTAAAAAAGAATCGATCCCTTGGATTCCAGTGAGTTTGGGATCGATCTCTTTACAAAATGGATCGATCCCTCGATGAAAAGGATTGATCCCTTTCTTGCAACAGTCAAATTAGTTGAAAAGGGATCGATCTGTTTTACCAAAGGATAAATCCCTTATGCATTAAATGCTATTTTTGGTTATAAGTAATAACTATAATGATCCCCAAGGGCTCTAAACAACTAAAATTAATGGATAATGTATAAATTGAAGATAAAATCTTTCCAAGGTCAACAAGAATAATACTGATCCAGTCTACCAATATCAAAAGTTTAGTTTTATGCATAATTTATAAAATTCTTTGTTGTAAACACACTTATGAGTTTTATTGTTTATTTTGCTCAAGTGTTATTTGGGTGAGAGCTTAATTAGTGAAAACATATTTGCCTTGTGAGGTTTCCTCTTTGTATTCTTTATTTGTAATTCCTCTTGTGGAAATAGTGTAAATAAGGTTTTGGGGTATAAACCTTATGAGTTATAGTAAGGTTACACCTTGTCCTCAAAGGTAAGCAAATCTAGTAGATTTGAGAAATCCATAGTGTGGATGATAAGGTAGTGGATGTAGACTTGGTTTAGAATTCGAACCATTATAAATCATTGTGTAAAAAGTTTTAATTTTTTATTTCTTCCACCAAACTTTTTAAAAGTCCAAATCACCCCCTCTTAGCATTTTTAGTTGTTCGTATGAGCTCAACAATTGATATCAGAGTGAGTCTCTATTGACTATTTAACAACCTTGAGAATGTCCTGGGGGAGCTCTATGAACTTATTCAATCAACCGATAAAGATGACTTCAACCTCCGACGCCTACTACATTGAATATTTTTAACTGATCAATAAGCCACCTTATTTCAATGGAGCAAATTATACCTATTGGAAGAATAGTATGATGTTTTTCATTCAAGCAAGTGATCTAGAGGCTTGGGAATCTATAATGATGGATCACTCTACTCCAACCAATAGGATGGAATATTGGAGTGAAGAAAAGAATAAGAAGTTTCAACAAAATACCAAGGCCATGCACATTCTATTTTGTGTATTAGGCATGGATGAATATGAAAGACTGTCCATTTGTTCAAATGCCAAGGATATTTGGGATAAGATCCATGTCACTCATGAAGGAACCGATGAAGTAAGGGAAACAAAAATCGGTCTTCTCAACCATAGCTAGAAAATTTCAAGATGAAACCGGATGAAGACATCAAAGCTATGATGGATAGGTTTTCCATGATTTTCAATGGTCTCAAGAGATATAGAGAAATTGTAACTAATGTAAAGCTTATGAGAAAGATGATTCATTATCCTCCAAAGTCTTGGCAATCGATGTAGACGACGATAATCGAAGCAAAGAACTTAAAGTCTCTCAATCTTGATGAGCTTATTGATCCTTGCTTACTCATGAGTTGATGGTAAAAAAAGAGGAGCAAGAAGAAGAAAAGAAGAAGAAGAAGATAAAAGACGTTGGCATCACTCTCAAGTCCACCAATAAAGAAAAAGAAGACTCATGTGAAGAGGAAAATGACGAAATGGCTAAGTTCTTCAAACAATTCTCTAAATTCATGTATTCGAGAAAAAAAGAAGTGAAACATGAATCTAGCAAGAAGAAAGGTCCCCTGGTGTGCTTTGAGTTCCAAAGGACTAGTCATGTAAAGTATGAATGTCCTCTCCTAAAGAAGAAGAGATTTAACAAAAAGAAGGCATTTGTGGCAGCTTGGAGTGATGAAAACAACTTCGATGATGAAGTTGCCATTCTATGTCTCATGGCCATTCAAGAAGATGCATTGGTAACTTATAACTCTTGTGAATCAAATTCTTATTTGTTTAAAGAGTTACAATATACCTATGATGAATTGTATTTGGAATTTGAGACCATGAATTTCAAATATAAGAAATCAATTTCAAATTTCAAAGTTGAAAATGAATTGATTTTGAAAAAAAAATGAAAATTTGAAAAAATATTTTGATCTTTCAAAAATCAAAATCAATGATTTAGAAAAGAAAACTTTGATTTAAAAGTTAAGCTTGAAATCTTAGCAAAAGAAAAAGAAATTTCTTAAAACAATTCATCATGTGTAAAAATGAAAAAAATGTTCATATTATCAAGCTCATGGTCATAATTCTAATACTTTTCCTATAAAGAAAAGAAAATCTTATCAAAATAAGACAAGTATGGGTTCCTAAGGAAACTATAGGCATTGAAACTAACAATCAAGGACCCAAAACAATTTGGGTACCAAAAATCAAGTCTTGTAGGTGTGTTGGAGCAATGGTGAGCAAAGACAATGAATTTAGAAGCTTTAAAACACACTAAGGAATGTCACTTGAAGAAAGGAAGAGCTAAAAAATTAACCTTAATTCAAGTGGTAACAAGTTTTTATTTCATGTAATTTTGTGCTTTATATGATTTTATATGTTTGTATGCATGATTGTGTGTCCCCACATTGTGGTTAATTGCAGTTAATTAGGGGGAGTTAGTTTTTGCATGAGTTGTAATTTTATGGCCTTATATGCTTATGATGATGATTTTGGCCTTAAATTTGCAATGTTTGTTTATTGTGGTGAAATCATGTTCTTCATGCTTTGTATTGATTATATATGTTGTTTTTGAGAATATGATGTTCAAATGTAGCAAAAATAAAAAATGCATGTTTAGGATCTTAGAGCCATTGTATGTTTGTGTGACTTGATTTGGACATTATTTGTGTAAAATATGGACTATATCGATCAATAATAAAAATTTACATAATTTGAAGTTTCAAGTTGACGTTCATGCACATTTAGTATCCCTTAAGTCACTAATATTAATTTCCTATCAATAATATGAATTAGGTTGCATCCAATTAGAGTCTCATGTCATCAAATTTGGTCATTGGAATAAAAGATGCAATTTTAAAGGAAAATGATCGATCCCTTTTTGCGAAGGATCGATTCCTTCAGGCCAAAATCGAGGAGAAAGGCTTTTTAAACTTGTCTTAGGTGCATATCATCATCCCCAAGCAAAATTTCAAGCCAAATATACCCAAAACGCTAAACTCTTTAAATTTTATCAAATACTTCAATATGAATCCGTTTTTCAAGTGGTTTCAGTGTGAAAATCATCCTTTAAACTTCCTATCAATGAATCATATCATCAATTTGAACGAATCAACACTTTTGGGTAAGATTTTTCAAAAACCCTAACTTTTCAATTTTTAAAATTTGAACAAATTGTGTTGATTTAAATGGCTAGATAACCTTTATTTATTCTTAAAATTGTTGTTTTTCTTTTGCATGGAGCTTTACCCATAATCAAATTCTTTGAAAATCTCAAATCTTTATCTAACACCCACAAGGTGTTTGATAAAAGCCCTAAACCAAAAACACCTTTTATCCCATTCGACCATACCCTTTTTACAAGCCCAAAATTCATTTTTAAATCTTCCTAAATTCCTTTTTGGCATCCTTAAACACTCATTTTTGTTCAAAAACACTTTTTTTCATCAATGTTTTTTAATATGTCAAAAAAGAAAGACTATGACTTCAAAGGGATAATCCTCGAATCAAATTGAATCTTGGATTGATCAATTTTTTCACAATACAAAAGCTTGTGAGTATTTTTGACTCATTCTTTTTATATTGAATGATTAAAGAAACCTAAAAAATTGATTTTGATTTTTTAAACACCTTGGGTTTTCCTTACGAGTAAAACTTGAAAGATATGAAGCTTTTTACTTTTTAAAACTTTTATGGTCCAACTTATCCTTATTTGGTTTGAGCTTTCTACTCAAATTCTCATGTGTTATCCACTTCTAGAGATGGCACCACCTATCGGACCATATTTTCATATCTCATGGGTTAGTCCATTATTATCACTGCTGATTTTATCGCCCAGTCTTTTAACATCCATCTTACCGGTGATGAAAATGAAAAAGGCCCTTTTCTGCCACCATGCACCTTAAAAATAATAGAGCGACCCTGTTATCCTTAAATGATCATTTACTCCATCTTATCGTCTCACATTACATTCGTGCTCGAGGCGTAGAATTATCGATCATTCGTGAGATCGACTATTGATTGATGTTTTGCATATAACAAAGTCGCAAGCTTCATCTTGCGAGCATGATATTCAATGAAATCCTGAGCATCATCAAATCAAAGTCTTGATCGAACGAAGTCCACAGGATGTACCTTAGCCTCTTGTTTAAGCTTCTTGACATCGACACCTCTCACGAGCCCGACACATACCTTTCTGATGATAGGACCATAGGTCACAGCACGATGGTGAAGATCGACTACTCGGAGGATCTTGAGGGATCTTTGCATTGGGTCCGTAGTCTCTATGGAGAGGACGTGAAGGATGAGCATGATGGAGATAAGCACATGGATGATGTACATGATGACATTGGTGAGGAGCCTGAGAGAGCGCCTCATATTGACCCAACACCTCATGCAAATTTATTTCAAGGCTTTGAGGAGATGATATTTCAATCGATTGACTCTCTCCGTGCCCATTTGGACTCCTAGATTGATGATATATAGCGTGGTTAAGATGCTACGATCGAGTAGGTTCGAGCAATCCAGTGTCAGTTTGACGGATTTTTTTACCTCCTTCATCACTATCTTAGGTCATGCATATCGTATCATTATTATCATATCTTTATACCTTGCTACATTTTGAATATTTGATACTTCGAACGTTCATTTTATATTTGGATGATTATCTTGTTGAGTACTTGAACTTATATATATGCATTTGATATTTTGAGATATTTATGCTTTTGGCACTTTAATATGCTTATTGATAATTCTAGCTTGTTTTAATTACTTTATCTCCGTTGCTATATGAATCCAATATTGTTGAATTATTATTGATATAACAAAAAGGTGGAGAAGTAAGTATAAAATGAAAAATGAGTTTTTCAAAATTTAAATTGGAGCTTAATTTTTTCACAAATTGTTAAATTGTTTTTATTATTTTTCAAAGGGGGAGCATTTTTCAAAAACAATTTTCAAAGTTTTTGTTATATCAAAAAGGGGGAGATTATTGAATTAAGATTTTGATATAACATTAAATTGCAAAATTGATTTTGGACTATATTGTATTCGTCAAAAATTTATCAAAAAATAATTCAAAGTCCAAATTAACTTGAAAAATATGTTTTAAATGTTTTCCAACTTAGTCAAACCTTTTAAAAAACATACTCGATCATTTTGGTAGTTTAAAGTTAATTTTTCAAGTGTTTTTGGCTCAAAGGATTGGTCCACTTGAAAAAGGATCGATCTATTGGATTCTAGTGAGTTTGGATCGATCCCTTTACAAAATGAATCGGTCCCTTGAGAAAAAGGATCGATCCCTTCACCAAAATGATCGATCCCTCGATGAAAAGGATCGATCCCTTCCTTTAAAGGATTAATCCCTTTCTTGAAACTGTCAAATTATTTGAAAAAGGATTGATCCCTTTCACTAAAAAATCTTCCACTTATGCATTAAATGCTATTTGTTGTTGTAGGTAACGCCTATAATGATCCCCAATGACTCCAATCGGTTAGAATTAATGAATAAGGTATAAATTGAAGGTCAAAGCTTCCCAATGTCAACAAGAATCATATTGAACCAATCTACCAATATCAAAGTTAAGTTTTGTGCTTAATTTGTAAAATTCTTATTTTAAACACACTTGTGAGCTTCATTATTTATTTTACTTAAGTGTGATTTGGGTGAGAGCTTAATTAGTGCAAACACATTTTCCTTGTGAGGTTTCCTCTTTGTTTTATTTATTTGTAATTCCTCTTGTGGAAAGAGTGTAAACAAGGTTTTGGGGTATAAACCTTATGAGTTATTGTAAGGTTGCACATTATCCCTAAAGGTAAGCAAATCTAGTGGATTTGAGAAATCCTTAGTGTAACACTAAGGTAGTAGATGTATACTTGGTTTAATAGTTGAACCACTGTAAATCGTTGTGAAAAAAGTTTTAATTTTTGATTGCTTCCATCAAACTTTTTATAAGGCTAATTCACCCCTTCTTGGCATTTTCGGTTGTTCGTAGGAGCTCAACACCTAGGCATCTCCAAATTTAGATCATTAGATCAAAGGATGAAACTAGCTACTAGGGTTTAAGAAACCTTAATATCAAAGAATATAGTGTATTTGATCAAAACAGATCCAATGACTGGTAGCTGGCTGGACGAGATAGGGAGGGAAAAGCCTAACCTACTTTTTTTTCATGTGTGGGCTTCCTTAATGGGCCTTATAATAATAATGACAAAAATGGTGATTATAGTTGCCCCTCTTTGCTTATTGCGATGGAATTAGAATAAAGCAAAGACATAAAGCACCATTTTTGGTGTCACTATGCTTCTTGAGCTATAAGTTCTCATTACAAACTTTTTTGCTAGAAATGTTGACCCATCTCCTTCTATGATGGATAAGTCAAAGTTGAACAAGTTCTTATCGTTAGGAACTTTTTCATTAGAAATGCTGATCCACCTTCTTCTATGATGGAATCAAATAAGTCAAACAAGTTCTTCTCATTAGGAACTTATTCATAAAAAATGTTGATCCACCTCATTTTGTAATGGATAAGTCAAAGTTGAACAAGTTCTTTTCATTAGAAACTTCTTCATCAGAAATGTTGATCCACCTCCTTTTATGATGGATAAGTCAAAGTTGAACAAGTTCTTCTCGTTAGGAACTTCTTCATCGAAAATATTGATCCACCTCCTTCTGTGATGGAATCAAATAGGTCGAAATACTTATTCTTATTATAAACTTCTTCTTTCACTTAGGACGATTTCTTCTCATTATGAACTCCTTTAATTGAAAATGTTTGGTCTACATTCTCTTTGAAGAATCTTAAACTTGTGAAAGATTATCATATGAAATTGATGTGTATTTAAGGTACCTGAACTTAATGACCTGAAGGACTTCAATTCTTTGTTATGGTCAACTTCTTTCAATGGTGAAAATAAGGATTGAATCTTGTTGAAATCCTTTTCTCTTTCGTGCAATCTTTCTTGACCTCTTGAATTCCTGTCAGTCTTTTAAGTGTTGATAAATATGGATGTGTGTGCATGATGTCATTTTAGTATTACAAATTCCTCTGTTTCACAAATGTCCACTTCATTTTCTCTACTGGTTCTTTATATTTGCTTGAGTCTTCATCTTTACTCACCTTGGGCTTGACCCTTATTTGTATTTCCTATGTCTTTCCTAAATTATTTAGAGCACCCTTTTCAAGTTGTTATCTTATGGTTCTTTTTTTTTCATTTCATTGGCCCATTTACAATTAGGGCCATATATGTTTTATATGTCACACCATGTTGTACACTTTCATCAATAAACACAAGTGTTGATATTATGAACTGCTTTGAATACTCTGCATTTAAAAGTTAACTCGAAGTAATACCAAGAAATCTTTTGTTTGATATTGGGATATGTTAATTTACTTATAAGATGCTAAAAAATGAATAAATTTGAGGTTTGGAATAAACATGAAATTCATTGAAAATCTGGGGATTTATACATCATGGCAATCACAAAAAATGATATAGAAATCTAGAAATAAATGACAAATCACTTCAAAATAATTTCAAGCATTGAGGTGAGCTTTTTTCTAAAAGATATCAATGTTGTGAAAATGTCTGCAGATGTGAACGTTTATCCGAACTAAAGGCTCTAGAGAGGGTTTAGCTACCAGATGCCTAATATCACAACGCATTTGAGCTACCCTTTCAGTTTTTCAACTCAAATCATTAATTTGTTTTCAGGATGTACTTTGTGGATTTTCATCTTATACCCCATTTTCAAATTTTCTTTTCTTTATTTTCTTTTTTGTTATTTTCTTTTCTTTTTTTCCTTTCCTATTTTTTTTCTTTCTTTCTCTTTTTCTTCTAAGTGTAATATTTCTTGACAGAGTCTGAGTTGAACGAGTTTTCAGCGCTTCTCTATCAATCTCTGTCAAAATCAACGTTCTTTCGAAAAAGGCCTTTTTGACGACATATGACCCTTCCTAAATAGGCATCAATTTCCTACAGAAATATTTATGAATATGCAAGATATTTTTAAGCAATAGATCACCCTCTTGGAGTTCTAACAGGCGAACCTTCTTATAATGAGCTCACATCATCCACTTCTAATATATATGCCAATGAAATATAACTTTCATCATTTTTTCTTCAATGAGATTAAACTAATTAACTCAAGCTTGAACCCATTCTACTTTATCTAACTTTACTTCTTTCAAGATTCGAAGTGACAAAATTTCAGCCCCAATAGGTACGAATGCCTTTGTCGCATAGACCAACTGTCGATGTCTGCATAGTAGTTTGGTATCCGTACAGGGAAAAGGGTAACTTTTTATGTTAGCCTATATAAGTTTCAGTGGTCTTTGTGATAATTCTCTTAATGTTCTTATTTGTCACTTCTACTGCCCCATTCATTTTTGGATGATAAGTTGTAAAGTTGGCATGTTTTATCATGAACTGTGCACAAAGTTCATCCATCATCTTGTTGTTCGGATTAGTAACATTATCTGTGATGATCCTCTCTGGAAACATGTATCGACAAATTATTTGCCTCTTTCAAAACTTGCAAACCGTAGATCTTGTGATATTGAAATAGGAAGCAACCTCTACCCACTTAGTGAAGTAGTTGATCGCCACTAGGATGAAGTGATTCCCATTCGAGGTTTTTGGTGTGATTGCCCCGATGACGTCTATGGCCTACATGGAAAATGACTAGAGTGCGATCATGGCGTTCAAAGATGATAGTGGTGTATGAATCTTATCTGTAAATATCTAACACTTGTTCTATCTTCTTGCGTAATCAACATAATTTGTACGCATTATGGCCCAATAATACCTATATATAATGATCTTTCTGGCCATAGATAAACCATTTGAATGTGTCTCGCGTATTCCACAATGCACTTCTTCTATAATGCTTTTTGCTTCTTTGGCAGTCACACACCTTAACAGAACTTGATCGTTGCACCTTCTGTACAAGACTTCCCCATAAAAGAAATATCCATCTGTCATTCTTCGGATTGTCTTTTTGTCAATTTTAGATGCAATGGAAAATACGTTTGATACTTCATATATTGAATATCATAGTACCATAGATGATCATCCGCCTCTTCTTCTATGTTATAATAATGTACTTTTGGTTTCATACACTTGCATAATGATTGTCATCATGTCTATATTTTTATTTGCCTGAAACATCGCAACTAATATAGCTAGAGCATCATCTATTTGATCATATTCACGGGGAAGATAGTTGAACGTAACATCTTCAAATTCCTTCATTAGTTTAAGGACCAAATTTCATATTCAACTAGTTTTGAATCATTTGTCTCCCATTCTCCTCCTAGTTGGTTCACCACTAATGAAGAGTATCCATACACTTTAAAAACTTTAACTTTTCTCTCAATGGCTACTTTTAATCTCATGGAACATGTAAAAAGAACTCCAACCTACAGGTAAAAAGATAGTAAAAGAACTTTTCTCTCACAGGGAAGATAGTTGAACGTAACATCTTCAAATTCCTTCATTAGTGTTGATGTTGGTGCAAAAGAACTCCAACCTACATGTAAAAAGATAGTAGACATCCTCTGGGGAAATAAACACTTGCCCAATTCTTCTCTCTAACGAATTATAGGCTCCATCAAAGTAAAGCTTCTAGGTTTTGTCATCTGAAATACTTTCTTTTTTAGCCGAGATGCACATCAAATCCTCATCTGGGAAATTAAAGTTCAGGGATTCATACTTTTATGAGGCATGACTTGTAAGAAAGTCTACTATGGCGTTTCCCTTTATTACAATTTGGTTAAGATACATGATGCCAAATTCAGATAACAATATTTGCCATATAGCCAATATGCCAGTCAAAGAGAGTCTAGATATCAACCATGTTGTATGGTATAACATGTATTGCCCAATTCTCCTGGTAGCCCATACTAAATCACAACATAAATTTTGAATTGGCAGATACTGGGTCTCTCAATCTGTGAACTTTTTACTCAAATAATAAATGGTTATTTCTTTCCTTCCAGACTCATCATGCTTCCATGTTGAAAATATTTTGATATACCAAACAAAATTATTATTTAATTTTTATAAATTTTAAAATTACATTTGATTCAATCATTTGAATATATATATATAAATATATATAATTATTTAAAGTTAAAACATCAATTTTTACTCATTACTCTACTAAAAATTTGAGTCCTATATTGGAAATATTTTTTGAAATAATCTTTGCTAAGGATTTCAAACTTTAATTAAGTGAAAAATGAATTTTAGCTAAGTAGTACCGATACTGCAAAGGCAATATCGATACTGTCAATACAGAATGCTAAAATGGTATCGATACTACTTTGAGTAGGAGTACTGATACTATGAAGTGTAGTACCGATACTACTCCTTTAGTTTTGAATATGAAAAAGTCCAGTATACTGAAATGGTACCGATACTATGTACAGTACCGACTACTTAATATAGTATTACCGATACCCTTGTGATAGTATCGATATCGATGTTTTCCAACGGTCAAATTTTTGTATTTATGCAGGGAGTATCAATACTTATAGATATAGTTCCGATAGTAATAGCTTATGAGCAATATGTAATGCGGGAAACTGCCCCTAACAGCTCTGTTCACTCCAACAACAATGCAAACGATTGGAATTGAATGAGGGAGTATATAAACAAGATCCCCAGCCATTTGTGATGATAAAAAACAAAAGAGAAAGCCAAAAAATCAAGTGTGAGCTAAATCAAGTCAACATTCTTCAATTCTTTTTGCTTTCAAAGGACACTTCTTGTACTTATTTGTATTGATTTCTCAAGTGTTCTTATTTGTTCTTGAATTGTGCAAACACATTCCTTGTGAGGTTTTTATAAGTTTATAATTTGTAATTTTTCTCTTTGAGAGAGTGTCTCAAGAATTTGTGGTATAATTCTTGTGGGAGTTGTAAGGTTACACCTTATCCTCAAAGGTAGATACAAATTAGTGAATTTGTGAAAATCCTTAGTGTGGATAGCTAAGGTAGTGGAAGTATACTTTGGTTGATAAATTCGAACCACTCTAAATTCTTATGTTCATTCATTTAAATTTTTCCTCTTAAGCTTCCACAAAAATTTTAATTGTCAATTCTCCCCCTCTTGGCTATTTCATCCTTTCTATTGACTCAATAATTGATATTAGAGCTAGACTCATTTGAAGGTTTAACCACCTCTTGAGAAGATCCTAAAGGAGTTCAATCGTCATCCAAGTCATGCATGGCCTCTGCATCAAATTTCAAAATTGTTTGTGACTTTTAACCCATCAATAAGCCTCCATACTTCAATGGAGCCAACTATGCCTATTGGAAGAATATGATGAAACTCTTTATTCAAGCTAGTGATTTGGGAGCATGGAACATCATGATGAAAGGTCACTCTACTCCAACTATAGATATGGAGATATGGAGCGAATAAGAAAAGAGATTGTTCCAACTCAACGCAAAGGCAATGCACATTCTATTTTTTGCACTCGCTCCGATGAATATGGGAGAGTATCATCTTGTTCCAATGCCTAGGAGATATGGGACAAACTTGAAGTTACTCATGAAGAAACAAATGAGTTAAGAGAAACTAAAATCAGTCTTCTCAATTATAACTACGAAAACTTCAAGATGAGACTGAATGAAGACAGAAAATCAATGACCGATCGATTTTAGTTTATTATAAATGGTCTCAAAGGATTTGGAGAAGATATTCCAAATGAGAAGCTAGTTAGAAAAAATGATCTATAGCCTTCCCAAGTCATGGCAATCCAAAAAAACCGCCATAGTTGAATCAAAGAATCTAAAGACTCTTACCTTGTATGAGCTCATCGGATCTTTTCTTACTCATGAAATGATGGTAAAAGAAGAAGAATACCAAGAAAAGAAAGATGAAGAAAAGAAGGAAATGGAAAAGAATAAAAAGATTGGTGTTGCTTTAAAATCCACTAAAGATGAGAGTGACTCAAATGATGAAGATGAAGAAATGAAGATGTTTGCCAAAAAATTCAAATGATTCATGAAGTCAAACAAAGGAAGAAGATTTCAAAGAAAAGAAAGCTTCAAGAATGAATCCAAGGAGAAGGACCCCATAATTTGCTATAAACGCAAAAAGTAGGGGCATGTTAAATTTGACCACCCACAATTAAAGAAGAAGGGATCCTCCAGGAAGAAGCAGAAAACATATTTAGGTACATGGAGTGATGATGAGTCATCCAACGAAGAGGAGGAAGAGGTAGCCAACTTATGTCTCATGGTCATTGAGGGAGAATCTAAGGTAACTTCTAACTCATCTACATTAAATGAATATTCATTTGATGAGTTGTAAGAGGCTTATGATGAGTTGGCCTCGGAATTTGATATCATGCTTTCAAAACATAAGAAAAATATTTCAAAATTGAAAAATGAAAATGATTTCTTATCAAAGACCAATAATGAACTTGAAAGTAAGATCAAGGATATGCAAGTCAAACTAGAGGAATTTGAAAAGAAAAATCATGACTTGGACAACCTACTTTCAAAGGTTCATGATGATCATCAAAAGAAACTTGATGATTTTAAAGCTTGTTTTAACAAAGTTAGAACAAATCGATTTGAAAAAGGACAAAATTCAAAATCCAACTATGTTAGAAATAACTTTAGACCATACAATCATAGAGGTCCCCAAAAAACCTCAAATAGGAAAGTTATAAGTATATAGGACCCTAAAGGACTCATTACTACTAAAGACAATAATATCCTAGAGAAATAGATACCTAAGTGGACTAGATTATTGGGAACTAATGCCTATGGATCCAAAAGAATTTGGGTACCAAAAATCAAAACTTAATCTATGTTTTTAGGTAGAGGAGCATTGCTACAAGGCACAAAACAAAAGCTCAAACTTATGGTACCTTGATAGTTGATGCTCAAGACACATAACCGGTGATAAGAGTCGGTTCTTGGAGCTTAAGTAAAAATTGGAGGAGTAGTAACCTTTGGTGACAACTGAAAAGGTCACATTGAAGGAATAGTTTCTATTGGTAACAACTCTTCCATTCTTATTGAAAATGTTTTATATGTAAATGGGTTAAAGCATAATCTTCTTAGTATTAGTCAATTATGTGACAAGTTATACAATGTCTTATTCAAGTCTAATGGTTGCAAAATTGTTGACATTGCATCTTAATGCGATTATGCTTGTTGGTCATAAAATATGAAATATTTACATGGTGCACCTAGATAATATTGACATGTCTAATATATGCTTAGTTGCTAAAGATGAGCATGAATGTTGGTTGTGGCATAGGAAACTTGGACATGCTAGCATGAGTGTTTTACAAAAACTTGTTCAAAGCAATTTTGTTAGAGGCTTGCCAAAGTTAAAATTTAATCTTGATATAATTTGTGATGCATGTGCTAAATGTAAACAAAAAAGAACTTCATTTAAACCTATTAATGATGTATCATCTAGTAGAGTATTACAATTGATCCATATAGATCTTTTTAGGCCTATTAAAAATACTAGCTTGGGTGGAAAACAATATGCATTTGTATTGGTTGATGACTACTCTAGGTTTACTTGGGTTCTTTTCTTAAGTACAAAACATGAAGCTTTAGAAAATTTCATCACTTTCTCTAAAATAATCCAAAATGAAAAAAAGTTACTCTATTTCAAGTGTTAGGAGTGACCATGGAACCGAATTTGAAAATCTTGGGTTTGGTTATTTTTGTAATTCAAATGGAATTAGCCATAATTTTTCAGCCCCTAGAACCCCTCAACAAAATGGAGTTGTTGAGAGGAAAAATAGAACTTTAAAAGAAATGGCTAGGACCACGCTTTGTGAAAACAATTTGCAAAATTTTTTTGGGCGGAAGCCATAAATACAACTTGTTATGTGATTAATAGAGTAATGAATAGGTCTATTTTAAAGAAAACTACATATGAACTTTTCAAAAATAAAAAGCCTAACATTACTTATTTTCATTCTTTCGGATGCAAGTATTTAGTTTTAAACAATGGAAAAGATAATCTTGGCAAATTTGATGCAAAAAGTGATGAAGGGATTTTTCTTGGTTACTCTTTAAATTCTAAAGCTTATCGAGTCTTTAATAAAAGAACTTTAGTGGTAGAAGAGTCAATACATGTTGTTTTCGATGATAATCCCCTTTCGAGGAAGGATTTTTATGTTGATAATGATGTAGGTATCTTAAATCCAAATGAAGTTGGTGAATCATCATCAAAAGAAGTAAAGAATGAGGAGACTCAAGATGTTTTCAAGAATATAACTCTAGAGGAAATGGAAGTCACATACACAAGGGAGTACAACTATGTCAAAGATGGTGAGATTTTGGGTGATCCATCCAAAGGGGAAATCACTAGATCCTCTCTTAAAAACATCTGTAATTTTGTTGCATTTATCTCATGAATAGATTCAAATAGTATCAAATAAGCATTAAATGATGAATATTGGATTATGGCTATGTGAGATGAGTTAAATCAATTTGAGTGAAGTCATGTATGGACATTAGTTGAAAGGTCTAGTAATAATTCTACTATAGGTACTAAATGGGTATTTAGAAATAAATTAGATGAAAGTGGTAATATGGTGAGAAAGAAGGCTAGACTTGTTGCTCAAGGGTATACTCAAGAAAATGTCATAGATTTTGATGAAACTTATGCTCCCGTAGCTAGGATGGATGCTATTAGAATGTTGTTAGCATTTATATGTTATCATGGATTTACATTATTTCAAATGGATATTAAAAGTGCATTTTTAAATAGTTTTATAAAAGAAGAAGTGTATGTGGAACAACCTCCCAATTTTGAGGATTCAAAATTTCCAAATCAGTTTTCAAATTGACAAAAGCTTTGTATGGTTTAAAACAAGCTCCTAGATTTTGGTAAGAAAGATTCTCAAATTTTCTTATTGAAAAGGGTTTTTCAAAAGGGAAGGTTGACACTACCTTATTTATAAAATGTGAAGGTAAAGATTTATTAGTAGTTCAAATTTATGTTGATGATATAATTTTTGGTTCTACTAATGATGTTCTTTGCCAATAATTTGCTAAGCTAATGCAAGGTGAATTTTAGATGAGCATGATGGGGGAGCTTTCATTTTTCTTGGGGCTCCAAATCAAGCAAAGAAAAGATGGCATCTTCATTAATCAAGCAAAATAAATCAAATATATGCTCAAGAAGTTTGTATTGGAAAATGTGAAACCCCATGCCACTCCTATGAGATCATCTACAAAGCTTGACAAAGATGAACATGGTAAATCTGTTGATTTTAAACTTTATAGGTCTATGATTGGATCTTTTCTTTATCTTACCGCAAGTAGACCGGACATTACGTTTAGTGTTTGCTTATGTTCTAGATTTCAATCATGCCCTAAAGAGTCTCACTTACAAGCCATTACGAGAATCTTTAGATACCTTAATGACACTCCTAGCATAGGACTTTGGTATTCTAGAGACTCTAGCTTCAGTTTGTATGCCTTTTCAGATGCAGATTATGGAGGTTACAAATCAGATAGGAAAAAAACATCCGATACATGTCAATTTCTAGAAAATATGTTAATTTCTTGGTTTTCAAAGAAACAAAAAATGTTGCACTATCTACCACCGAAGCAGAATATATTTCAGCCAGTAGTTGTTGTGCACAAGTTTTATGGATGAAACAACAAATTTTAGACTATGGAATTGATGTGGGTACCATTCCTCTCAAGTGTGACAATACTAGTACTATATGTCTCACTAAAAATCCCATCCAACATTCTAGAACAAAGCACATAGAAATTAAACATCATTTCATTAGAGATCATGTCTTAAAAGAAGATATAGTTCTAGAATATGTAGATACTTTGCACCAAGTAGTTGATATTTTTACAAAACCCTTAGAAAAAGAATTATTTTGGGCACTTAGGAGAGAATTAGGTCTAACCAACCTCCCTTGATTTTGTGTTTAAAATAACTTTTGTACTTTTTATATATAAAGAAAAATGCATGCAAAATGACCTCTTTAATGCCTTCTATGCTATTAGTTAGGGGGGCTTATGATTTTTCATGAAAATTAACTATGTGTTCAATTTATTCTTAAATGTATGTTTGTTTGCTTGAACATACTTAATTTTCCCAATTAGAGTTTCCTATACTACTATTATTTTTCAAAATTTTCATCCTATGTGTTTTTCTTGTAATTTTTGAACCATTATATGCACTTAGTATCGACACTGTTCATATAGTATTGATATTGTTCTTGCCTAGTATCGATATTGTTCATCCAGTATCGATATTACTATAGCAGCCTCGATAGGGTATCGACACTAGTCAAATTTTGCCTTGAAGTACCGATACTCCATTTAGATTACCGATACTACCCGTCGGGTTCAGCCTATAAATCCCTAAATATCACATTTTTTTCAAAACCTAAAACAAACACACTCAGCCACACCTCTCTCTGTCTTAAAACCCACTATCGACATTGCCTCATTCTAACATTTTCAAGTCAGATTTTCGTTATTTTTGAACTCTTCAAGCTGCTAGCATCATTAAAATAGTGCATTCATCATCAAATCCCATCTCAATCCAAATTTTCAAGGTATAATATTTATTCCGATTTTCGTTAAAATGTCTCACAAACGTCCTAGATCATCATCATCTCGTGCTAATCCACCTCCTAATCCTCCTCCCAATCCAACCAAAATGAATATCGTAAACTCTTGTTTTAGTGAACCAAATCATAAAAATTTACACTCCTGATACCTAAATCATTTTGAGTCTTACAAAATTAAGGATGAACGTCTTCCCTCTCTTAAGGCAATGCAAGAGATGAACTTCAAATACCTACCTACTCTCCAAGCTTAGAAATTTGATAGCACGTTCAAAGTAAAACCCGTTGTCTATCGCTAACTTGTCCGCATTTTCTATTCTAATGTGGTTTGAATTCAAAATAAATCTCGTAATCAAACTGAAAGTATTCGTTCCTATCTCGTGGGAGAATACATTACAATTGATTATGATTCTATTGCTCTTTCCTTTGATCTAGACAACATTGGGATAGATAATGAGCGAGATTTCATCGTTTCCTCCTTAGAAGTTGGAAAGAGTGCTAGTATACTAGACGTCCATGAGCGTTTTCTATACTTAATTATCTCTTGGTGGTTTTGACCATTTGGAGGAAAATACTCCTTTTTCTGAAGTATCGATATTTGGTGGATACATTGTTTTTAAAACAATAAACGTATTAATCTTGCTCAAATCATTTTCGGTGAGGTAGTGAAAATCGTAAACAATATTCCATCTAAAATAATCGAGTCTTTGGTGTACATTTATCTACTTAGTAATTTATTCATCAAAGCCGGTCTTCGAGTCAACCTAGATGTTGCCATCCCTTTAGGTACCCAAATTAATTTTACCTCTCTTCGTAAGTCCGGATGGACTGGGGATGGTACAAATTGGGAAAGATCAACTAAAAAGACGCCCGGTGCTACTTCTTCATAGGTAGCTCTGTCTCAGGCTCCTCTTAACATCGATGATGTTTTACAAGATGTTGATGATCCTGTAAATCGCATTCCTGACGAGCCACCTAGAGATAGTAGTGTTATGCCTCCATATTTTCAACCGATGATGGAGACATTAGATCTGAGGTTTTCGTCCATGGAGTCCCATTTTACTGCTTTATGGACTAAATTGTCCAAGATGCAACATGACACTATAGCTTAATTCGATGTAGTGGATGATAGGCTCAACACTCTTTCACGAGATGTTGCATCATTCTGAACACCATTTGGTTACAAATTTGTGTTTTGGATGTTTGGATTTTTATTTATCATATTTTGAATTTCTTAATTACCATGACATCTCATTATGTTTATAACTATGCCCACTACATTTTGAATATTATTAATGTTGACTGACCTCTTTTGACATTCTTGATCTTCACAACTATCTTTGATATCTTATTTATTTTAAATGATTCTTTTTGATTTAACAAAAAGGGGGAGAAATATGTTAAAGTAAAGAGGAGTAATTTTTCAAAATAAAAATATTTCAAAGTAAATCATAAATTTTTTAAAATGTTTTGTTATATAAAAAAAAGGGGAATTATTGAAAATATTTTGATATACCAAACAAAATTATTATTTAGTTTTTATAAATTTTAAGATTACATTCGATTCAATCATTCAAATATATATATATATATATAATTATTATTTAAAGTTAAAATGTCATTTTTTACTCCTTACTCTATTGAAAATTTGAGTCCTATATTGGAAATATTTTTTGCTAAGGATTTCAAACTTTAATCGAGTCAAAAATGATTTTTTAGCTAAGTAGTACTGATACTGTCAAAACATAATGCTAAAATGGTATCGATACCATACATGGTACCAGTAGTACTTTGAGTAGTAGTAACAATACTATGAAGTGTAGTATCGATACTGCTCATTCAGTTTTGAATCTGAAAAATTCTAGTATATTGAAATTGTACTGATATTATGTACAATATCGATACTACTTAATATAGTAGTATCGATACCCTTGTGACAGTATCGATATCGATGTTTTCCAATGGTCAAATTTTTGTATTTAATGCAGGGAGTATCGATACTTATAGGTATATTACCAATACTAATAACTTCTGAGCATCATTTAATGCGGGAAACTGCCCCCCAACAGCTCTATTCACTATCACAACAACTCAAATGGATGGAATTGAATGAGAGTGTATATAAACAAGATCCCAAGCCATTTTGGATGATAAGAAACAAAAGAGAAAGCCAAAAACATCAAGTGTGAGCTAAATCAAGTCAACATTCTTCAATATTCTTTTTGCTTTCAAAGAACACTTCTTGTACTTATTTGTATTCATTTCTCAAGTGTTCTTATTTATTCTTGAATTGTGCAAACGCATTCCTTGTGAGGTTTTTATAAGTTTGCAATTTGTAATTTTTCTCTTTGAGAGAGTGTCTCAAGAATTTGTGGTATAATTCTTAAGAGAGTTGTAAGGTTTCACCTTATCCTCAAAGGTAGATACAAATTAGTGAATTTGTGAAAATCCTTAGTGTGGATAGCTAAGGTAGTGGAAGTATACTTTGGTTTATAAAGTCGAACCACTCTAAATTCTTGTGTTCATTCATTTAAATTTTTCCTCTTAAGCTTCCACAAAAATTTTAATTGCCAATTCACCCCCTCTTGGCTATTTCATCCTTTCAATTGACTCAACATGCTCCAACACACTTCCCATTGAATTCTCAAAGAATATCAGGTAGAGAATTAATGGTCTATCGGGAACTGGTGCCACTAGAATTAGAGCATTAGAGAGATACTTCTTAACTATTTCCAAGGTTTCTTAGCACTCATCATTCCAGACCTCGGGGTTATTTCTTCGCAGAAATTTGAACACTGGATCTCATTTTTCTGTTAATTGGAAAATGAATTGAGATATATAATTTAGTCTCTCTAGGAAACCTCAAACTTCTTTTTGTGTACGAGATGGTGGGAGATCTTGAATTGCCTTCACTTTATCCAGATCTATCTTAATTCTCCTTTTACTAACCATAAAACCTAGGAGTTTTCCTGATGTTACCATAAAAATGTACTTAGCCGGGTTAGGATTCAACTAATACTTCCTCAATCTTTGGAAAACTTTTCTCATATTCATAACATGCTCTTCCTCAATTCAAGATTCGACAATCATATCATCCACATAGATTTCGATCTATTTTGTATCACCATTTTCCTTGATAAGTTGCCCCCGTATTTTTCAATCCAAACAATTGTATTTTGTAATTGAAGGAAAACCATGAATATCTTGCAGTGTTATCCACTAAAGTGTCTATGTGAGGCAGAGAAAAATTATCCTTTGGGATGCCTTTGTTGAGATCTCTATAATCCATGCACATGCAAACTTTCCCATCTTTCTTCAGCACGAGGACTATATTGGTCACCCATTCTGGGTATTTGGCTACCTGAAGAAACCCTGCATTGATTTGTTTTGTTACTTCCTTTTTTATCTTCAATAACATTTATGGTCTTATTCTTCTTAGTTTTTATTGGTCTGGCTTACACTCAGGACTGATTAGTGTCTTATGCACCACTATATACGTTCTTAACCCATGAATATCTTGGTAAGACCACACAAAGATGTCCCTGGACTCTTGGAGCAAATCTATCAACTCTTGTCTTATTCATGTAGACAAAATAGTGCTAATCTTTATCTCTTTTCTTTCTTCTTTAGTTCTTAAAATTTCAATCTTGATTTCTTCCCTGTGAATCAAAATCTGTTTGTCTTCTTTTTCCATTAGCCTTGGTAATTCATTAGGGACATCACATTCCACCTCATCCTCGCACTCATTGACCTCTTCTAAACACATATGTCACTCAAAATTTATCTCATGATTAAATTCAAAAACATTCATGCTATTGACGTTGTGACATCTACAAAAGAAAATTTGATTGAAATATATACTTAGGTAGAGACCAAAATTTTATGAAAAGAATGTAAAGAATGAAGAATAAGGAATATAACGTGAAAATGAAAAGAATGATTTCCATTTGAGAAATAAAAAGTATATTTCATTAGCAATTAAATATTCTTAACATAGTTGCCCTTTACAAAAGAGCCCTTAATGTTTTCAGGCGTGAGCATAAGGTTGGTTACGAGTATTATTCTGAATTAAGCTTAAAAACTACATGGAGATCCTCTTCAGTCCATTTATTGAGTTTTCACAAGGGAAGCAAATATGAATTCCATCCAAAAACTTTCCAGGTTTATTGCCCCCTGCGATCATGTTGATGAATAGTCCCTCCATATCTTCCTCAAACATGTCAAGCTCTTTTATTTGGTCTCTAGCTCAGATGACATTGGTCAACTCCACATCATACACCCCTCCAAACTTGAAAGAATTCTTCAGATCATGGAAAGTCATACGTTACCAAGGAATATATTCCCCTTTGAGACCGGGCCTTCTTTCTTCGACTTTATTTTTCAGTTATCGGCTTCACTGTTAGAATGTGGGCTTAAATATGAGCCCAAAATGACATTTCTTCATCTTGACTTCCACGGGATGTATGATTCCCTACAGGTTTTTACCCAAGCCTTTTTAAGTCCTGACCCTTCCTCCCCAAGTTTACCTTACCGACATCTTAGTGTAGTTGGATAGCTTAGGGCATGGAATTTCACTTCCCTCGGTAATGTGGGTTGTATTGATAAATTCTAGGGACCTAAAAGAGCACTTGAGGGTGTCTTCATTAGTTTCAATTGATCACATGTAAATGTATATGTTGTGGTATGTAAATCTATGTAAGTATACACAATCGATGCAAGTAATATAATAGTGAGTGAGTTATCGTCTCCACAGAGATTGGTGGGATTTTTTTTTGTTTGCTATAATAGAACTAAGTGTCACTAATTAGTCCTAAGCTTCTTTTCTAAAAAGAAAAACAAGCAGTATCAAATGATATGAATAGATGGAAAAATATTGTCGAGGTGAGAAAAATTATAAAGTGAAGTGAGCATACAAGTTTGATCGAGGAAGTAAAATTATGCAAAGGTATACAAATAAAAATTTTCAAAGCAAATAAATGATGTAGGCAGAATCTACACTCTTCAATGGAAGTGAGTAGATGGCCTTATTGTGTCCCGATCTAGGATTGACAAGTACTAATGTCCTTGAGTTATAAGTATGGGCTGCAACAAAGATAAGAAAAGAAATGGGATTAATAAGGGAATAATAAATGGACAAATAAGATAAGTAATAAAATGAAAGAAATGAATAGAGTTGGCTACGGAATTATGAAGATGTTGATGGTGTTGATGTTGAAATGGAGATGGTGGTGACATTGTATCTCAAACACGCCAAAGATGAAAACTATGCTAGGAAACACAATCTAGATCTTCACAAACTTGCTTAAGGGGTGATGAAAGTGTCTTCAACCCACTAGATAGAAATCTAGGAATTTAGGAATTGATGTGAAAAGAATGACGCCACAGGTATAAGAAGTATACTTGCTTAATCGATAAAGTTCACAAAGAACTTTGAAGAGAGTTTAAACTCACAAAGGTTTTGTTTATAATATGAATAAGATGAGTACAAATGATGGCAAGACTCTCAATTTATAGGAAATGAGAGGGCTTGGCCAAATGGTTACATAATGTTTCGGCTAGGTACATGTCTCTAGTGAAAGTACATAATGCTTGAGATGAAAGGATGAATCCTTTGGCTTGGTGATGGTTCGGTTACCTGTTCAAAGGGGACATGTTGGTTCGGCTAGGATAAAGGTACAATCTCCCTTGGTCGAATGGTGTCATACTTGTTCAGCTTGGCGCCAAAGACATCTCCCTTGGCCGAATGGTGTTGTATCTCCTCAAATTGGCACCAAAGCTCTCATGTGCAAGGCATGTGGGTGTGGCCGAATAGGCATAGTGCTTTGTCTCATGTCCCTTGGTGATTTAGGTCTCCAATGGGTGTAATCTCTTCACCAACGTGCTCTTGGGTGAAAGGGCATCATCATGGGCAGCATCATTCATGAAAGGTCACAATGTTTGGAAAGGTAACCTTTCATGTTTGAGCTAGTTCTATGGTGAATGAGCTGGAGGTGAGCTGGCCATAGGTGAGTTGTAGCATGGTGAACATTATGGCATCTCCTTGTGAAAAGGTACCTCTAGAGGTGAAAACTATTCACGAAAAGGTACGATTTCACAAAATTTGACTTAGGACATATTTGAAGTGTCCTAAGTGGTGTTGATGATGGTGCAGCTCCCCAGCTAAATTGAAGTCATCTTGTAGCTCAAATCTTCAGCTCATTCCAGCTATGAGCTCACGGGTCTCTGGATAACTTTTCAGCAATTTATTCCTTATGCTCTCCTAAACATCCCCATGTAAGTTTCCTTTCCTTTTCTTTCTCCATTTAGCTCTAATATAGCTTCCAAGTTATGGCCGAATATACCTACACACATAACATAAATAATTAAGTATATGAACTATATAATGTGTATAAAATAAAGATGTGTATTATAGGTTATTTAATATTCAATATATAATATATTAAACAACCTATTATCTAATGGTTCTTTCTCATTAAAAGATTTAAAAGCATGAATGCACTTATGAGAATGTACTTCCTTGAATTGTTTTACCCTTGCATCAGTGATAGGTCCTTTAGGCATGACTTCAGGATCCATTTTTGTAGTTATGATCACATCATCCTCCCCTTATTTTTGATCGATTTATCCTCAAATTGTCGTTGTCTTCAAATGGAGAAAGATCTAAAACATTAAAAGTGGCACTTACATTGTATTCACTAGGTAGATCTAATTTGTATGCATTATAATTGATCTTTTTGATGATTTGGAACGGTCCATCTCCTCTTGTTAACAACTTGGTTTTCCTTTGGGAAGAAAAACGTTCTTTCCTTAAATGCACCCACACCCAATCATCTTCCTCCAATTTTAGTTGTTTTCTTCCCTTATTTGCTTGTTGTTCATATTTCCTTATTTGTTTTTCTATGTTGTCTCGAACTTTCTGATGAAGCTTCTTAATGAACTCAGCCTTGTTCCTGCCATCTTTGTTGACTATATGTTCCTGAGGCAAAGGAAGAATATCTAAAGGTGTCAAGGGATAAAATCCATACACTACCTCAAATGGTGACATCTTGGTCGTTGAATGGATAGTTTGATCGTATGCAAACTCAACGTGTGGTAAACACTCATCCCATGCTTTGATGTTCTTCTTGATGACAGATCTCAACAAGGTTGATAACACTCAGTTCACCACTTCAGTTTGCCCATCTGTTTGAGGGTGACATGTTGTGGAGAATAACAATTTTGTCCCAATCTTACTCCATAATGTCCTACAGAAATAGATAAGAAATTTATATCTTTATCGGAGACTATAATTCTTGGAATGCCATGTAATCTCATAATTTCTTTGAAGAACAAGTTGGCCACATGTGTTGCATCGTCGGTCTTGTGGCATGGTATGAAATGTGTCATTTTGGAAAAACGATCCACTACAACTACTGAATCTCACCCATTCTTCGTCCTTGGTAGTCCCACCACAAAGTCCATTGATATGTCAACCCATGGTGCTTGAGGAATAGGTAAAGGCATGTAAAGTCCATGAGGCATAACTTTTGATTTTGCCTTTTTGCAAGTGACACATCTTTCACATACCCTTTCAACATCTCTCTTCATTTTAGGCCAATAAAGGTGTTGTTTCAAAATTTCTAAGGTTTTGATTACTCCAAAATGACCCATGAGACCTCCTTCATGTGCTTCTCGAATAAGTACTTCTCGAAGAGACCCTTGAGGAATATATATACACCCTTCTATGAATAGATACCCTTCGAGCCTATAAAACTTTTCATGTGCACCTTTTTCACAAGCCTTATACTTTTCTTCAAAGTCATGGTCAGAAGCATAGTTATCTTTAATATATGAAAAACCAATTAAGTTTGAATCAAGAGTGTTAAGGAGTACATACCTTCTAGAAAGAGAATCGGTTACAATGTTGTCTTTACCTTTCTTGTAATGAATAACGTAGGGAAATAACTCCAAAAACTCTACCCATTTGGCATGAAGCTTGTTCAACTTGTGTTGGCCTTTGATATGCTTTAAGGCTTCATGATTAGTATGTATGACGAATTCCTTTGGTAAGAGATAATGGTGTCAAACTTCAAGTGCCCTTGTGAGAGAATACATCTCTTTGTCATAAGTTGGATAGTTTAGCAAAGCACCATTCATTTTTTCACTAAAGTATGCAATGGGTCATCCTTCTTGAGTCAAAAGAGCCCCAATTCCGATTCCAGAAGCATCGCATTCCACTTCAAAAGTCTTATCAAAGTTAGGTACTGCAAGTAAAGGAGCATTTGTTAAACATCCATTCATTTAATTGAAGGCATCTTCTTATTTTTTGCCCCATGAAAAGATAGAATTCTTTTTAATGATCCTTGTTAAGGGGGCGTCAATAGAACTGAAATTAGGCACAAACCTTTTGTAAAAACTTGCAAGACCATGAAAACTTCTGACTTGACTGATTGAAGTGGGCGTGGCCACTCTTGAATGGCTTTAATCTTTTCAGGGTCAACTTCAAGTCCCTGTGAACTTACAATAAAGCCTAAGAAGGATAAACTGTTAGTGAAAAATACACATTTCTTCATATTAGAATAGAGTTTTTCCTTTTGAAAGGTTTCAAGAACATACCTCAAATGTTGCACATGTGTTTCCAAGTCATGGGTATAAATCAGAATATCATCAAAATAAACCACACAAAACTTACCGATGAATGGCCGGAGTACATGATTCATTAATCTCATGAAAGTTCTTAGAGCATTGGTTAAACCAAAAGGCATCACCATCCATTCGTACAAGCCTTGCTTTGTTTTGAATGCGGTATTCCATTCATCTTCTTCTCGCATTCTGATTTGATGATAGCCACTCTTCAGATCAATTTTGGATAACATAGTGGCTCAACTCAATTCATCCAACATATATTCAAGTCTTGATATAGGATGTTGGTACTTGATGGTAATTTGATTGATAGCATGGCAGTCTACACACATTCTCCATGAACTATCCTTTTTAGGTACAAGTAACACCGGAACAACACATGGACTTAAACTTTCTCGTATGTATCCCTTGTTCATCAATTCTTCAACTTGTCTTTGAAGATCTTTAGTCTCTTCAGGATTGCTTTTATATGCTGGTCGGTTTGGAATGGTTGCATCGAGAATGAAATCAATTTGATGCTCAATTCCTCTTATGGGTGGTAATCTACTAGGAATGTCTTCTTGGGACAAGTCTTCGAATTCCTACAATAAAGATGAAATAAAAGAAGGCAAGCCTTCTGGAATGTTAGTCAAAAGAGAGCTTTCCTTGTACCTAAGTATAATTAGAGCTTTGTAGGATAACAAATGTTTCCTAATGTCTTTCCCTCCAGCATATATGTTCATCTTTGTTGGTTCCTCCTCTTTAATGAATTTGAAGGCTTCAATGCTCTTTTCCAAGGCTTCTTGATATTCAGATACATGGTTTGGTGAAAGTGGAGTCAAGATGAATTTCTTTTCATTCTGATAAAAAGAATATCAGTTTGTGAAACCATCATGAACAACCTTCTTATCAAATTGCCAAGGCCTTCCAAGGAGTATATGGCACGCATTCATTGGAACAACATCACAAAGAACTTGGTCTTGGTATTTTCCAATCGAAAAGGAAATGTTGACTTGTTTGGAGACCTTAACTTCTCCTCCATCATTCAACCATTGTAATTTGTATGGATTAGGGTGTTTAATCGTATTGAGTCCGAGTTTAGCCACCATTAAAGTGCTTGCAACATTGGTACAACTTCCTCCGTCGATAATCATGAAACAAACTTTGTTGTTTACATGACAACGAGTGTGAAAAATGCTTTCTCTTTGATTATCCTCCATGGATTGAATATTCAAGGCTCTTTTTACTACCAAAACATGTCCTGAAACTAGAGACATTGTTAGTGTTGAAAACATTTTGATATTTCGATATAACAAATTAAGTTAAATGAATTTTAAGATTTTCCACAAAGGTTTTCTAAGTATATTCGATATAATTATTCCAATATCAAAATATTACTCCAAATCTTTCAAATGTCATTTTTTAATCCTTACTCAAGTGTAAAATTAAGTTTTAATCTTAAAATAATTTCAAAACATTTTACAAAATATTTCGAACCATCTCAAAGCCAAAAATTCCAGATTGCTCAGAGGGAACCGATTACGCCCCCAAGGGGGTACCGATTCCCCCTGAATGGTTTGGCTCCGAGAATTCCAATATGCTCAGAGGGAACCGATTTCCCCCCTGGGGGTACCGATTCCCCCCTATGTAACGATCGAAATATTTGAATTTTACACTTAGGGAACCGATTCCCCTTAAGGGGTACCGATTCCCCCCCGCTCCAAACTATTTTATTGATTTCACACTAACGACTATATTATCTTCATTAATGATCCCTAACGTTCAGAAGTGATTCAAGGTGTATTTAAGCAAGCTTATAAGCCATTGATCAACAATAAGAAACATCAAGCAACTAGAATCAAGAGAGAATCAAAGAGAAAGCATCAAACCTCAAGTTTGAGCATTTCAAGCCTATTTTTCATTCAATATTCATTTTGCTTTCAAGAACACTTATTGTGCTCAATTGTATTCATTCTTGAGTGTTCTTTTCTTTGTTCTAGAATTGTGCAAACAATCTACCTTGTGAGGATTTTCTTGTAAGTTTGCAAATTTGTATTGTTCTCTTTGGGAGAGAGTGTTCTCAAGAATTTGGGGTATAATTCTTGAGGGTTTGTAAGGTTACTCTTTGTCCTCAAAGAAAGACAAATTAGTGAATTTGTGGAAATCATGTGGGATAGCTAAGGTAGTGGACGTAGACTTTGGTTGAGAAAGTCGAACCACTCTAAATCGCTGTGGAATTTCTTTCAATTTTCTGCAAAAGCTTCCACCAAAATTTTTATTGCCAATTCACTCCCCTCTAGGCCAATTTCGTCAATCAATTAACTCAACAATTGGCATCATAGCCTAACTCATTTGAAGGTTTAATCGCCTCTTGAGTCGATTCGGGAAGAGTTACATCGATAATCAAAGTCATCAATGGCCTCTATTTCAAACTTCGACTCTGGTCTTGATTCGATGCCCGTCAACAAGCCTCCTTTCTTCAATGGGGCTAATTATGCCTATTGGAAAAATAGGATGATGTACTTCATTCAAGCAAGTGACATGGGAGCGTGGAATGTCGTAGAAGAAGGATACTTAAAGCCTCTCACTCATCCAAGATTATGGAGTGAAGGAGAGACAAAAATGTTCCAGCTCAACTCCAAAGCCATCCATATCATATTTTGTGCTCTTGGACCAGATGATACGGAAGAGTTTTCATCTTGTACAACTGCCAAAGAAATATGGACAAACTTCAAGTCACTCATGAAGGTACCGATGAGTAATAATCTAAAATTAGTATTCTAACGCATAGCTATGAAAATTTCAGGATGAAACCAAATGAAGATATCAAAGCTATGACGGATATATTCTCAATGATTTTCAATGGTCTCAAATAATATGGAGAGACCATTTCAAATGAAAAGCTTGTGAGGAAGTTAGTCTACTACCTCCCAAAATCGTGGTAATCAAAGAGACAGTTTCATCTTGTACAACTGCCAAAGAAAATATGGGACAAACTTCAGTCACTCATGAAGGTACCGATGAGGTAAATAAATCTAAAATTAGTATTCTAACGCATAGCTATGAAAATTTCAGGATGAAACCAAATGAAGATATCAAAGCTATGACGGATATATTCTCAATGATTTTCAATGGTCTCAAATAATATGGAGAGACCATTTCAAATGAAAAGCTTGTGAGGAAGTTAGTCTACTACCTCCCAAAATCGTGGTAATCAAAGAAGACGACAATCATCGAGTCTAAGGATCTAACATCCTTAACTCTTGAAGAGATAATCGGTTCACTCCTCACTCATGAAATGATGCTTGAAGATGAGGTGGACCTTGATAAGATTGAAGAGACACCAAATGAGAAGGAGAATAAGAAAAACATTGGAGTTTCTCTCAAATCCATAAAAAATGTGAGTGATTCGGATGAAGATGAAGATGACGATGACGAGGAAATGGCATTGTTTGCCCAACGGTTCAGAAAATGATGAGACCTTACCGAGGAAGAAAATTCAAACGAAATGAAAGCCTCAAAAATGAATCAAAAGAGAAGGACCCGATCATTTGCTATGAATGCAAAAAGCCGGGGCATGTCAAATATGATTGCCCACAACTGAAGAGAAAGGATCAATCAAAAATTAAGCACAAGGCTCATATGGCTACATAGAGCGATGAAGAAGGTTCCGATGAGAGGAACAGAAGTAGCAAACTTGTGCTTGATGGTATTCGGGAAGATTATAAGGTAACCCTCTAACTCATCTGATTTTTGATGATTTTCCTATGATGAGTTATTAGAGGAATATAATGGGTTGGCTACGGATTAGAGAAATTGTTTTTTAAAATATAAAAATGATGTTTCAAAATTGAAAAATGAAAATAAACTCTATCCAAAACCAAAAGATCTTGAAAGTGAATCAAAGATTTGCAATCAAACTAGAAGAGTTTGAAAAGAAAAATTTGATTTGCAAATTTACTTTCAAAGGTCAATGATGTTCATCAAAAGAAAATGATGATCTTAAAACTTCTTTTGATAAAGTTGAAACAAAACTTTTTGAAAATAGAGAAAATTCAAAATCCAACTTTGTTAGAAAATGTTTTAAAAACTACAATCATAGAGGTCCCCAAAACCTCTAATGAAAAATCGTAGCGTATATGGGTTCCTAAAGAGCTCATTACTACTAAGATAAGGATATCTTACACAAATGGATACCTAAGGGGACTAGGATTTTGGAAACTAATGAATATGGATCCAAAAGAATTTGGGTACCAAAAATTAGAAATTAATCTATGTTGTAGGTAAAAGGAGCATTGCTACAACACGGGAAACAAATCCAAATTCATGGTACCGATAGTGATGCTCAAGACCAGAGACAAAAACTGATTCATTGAGCTTAACGCCAAAAATGGAGGAGAAGTGACTTTTGGTGATGATTCAAAAGGTCACAATGAAGGTATTGGTACTATTGGTATACCTCTTCCATACAATTAAGAATGTTTTATATGTGAATGGATTAAAGCATATCTATTGAGTATTAGTCAATTTTGTGATAAGGGATTCAATGTCATGTTTGATATTAATGGTTGTAAAGTCATTGACATTGCATCTAATCGAATTATGCTTGTTGGTCATAGAATAGGAAACATATACATGGTGCATTCAGATTCTATTGATATGACTAATTTGTGCCTAGTTGCTAAGGATGAACATGATAGTTGGTTATGGCATAGGAGACTAGGACATGCTAGTATGAGTGTTTTGCAACGGCTAACTCAAGGTGATATATTTCGAGGGTTGCCTAAGCTTAAATAATGATATAAATCTGTGATGCTTGTGCTAAAGGAAAACAAAAGCGAGTTTCTTTTAAATCCATTAATGACGTATCACTAGTAGATTATATAATTGATCCATATATATCTTTTGGGCCAACTAGGACTACTAGCTTGGGTGGAAAACAATATGCATTTATCTTGGTAGATGACTATTCTAGATATACTTGGGTTCTATTCTTAAGTACTAAAGATGAAGCATTAGAAAAATTCATCACATTTTTAAAAGTAATCCAAAACGATAAAGGTTACTCTATAACTAGTGTTAGGAGTGATCATGGCACTGAATTTGAAAATCTTGGATTTATTGAGTTTTGTAATTCTAATGGTATTAGTCACAATTTTTCAGCACCTAGAACCCCTCAACAAAATGGAGTTGTTGAGAGGAAAATCAAAATTTAGAAAATGGCTAGAACCATGCTTTGTGAAAATAATTTGCCAAAATTTTGGGCAGAAGCACACAAATACCGCTTGTTATGTTGTAAATTGAGTAATGTTACGCCAATTTTAAAGAAAACTCCATATGAAATTTAGGATGGTGAATTATAGGTGATCCATCCAAAGGGGTAACAACTAGATCTTCTCTTAGAAATATTTGTACTTATGTTGCATTTATTTCATGCATAGAGCCTAAAAATATTAAAGAAGCATTAAATGATGGACATTGGATTATGGCTATGCAAGAAGAATTAAATCAATTTGAGAGAAGTAAAGTATGGACATTAGTTGAAAGGCCTAGTAATAATCTACTGTAGGTACTAGATGGGTATTTAGGATAGCTTGATGAGAGTGGTAATATAGTGAGAACAAGGCTAGACTTGTTCTCAAGGGTATACTCAAGAAGAGGCTAGACTATGATAAACATACGCTCCTGTAGCTAGGATGGAAGCAATTAGAATTTTATTAGCATTTGCATGTTTTCATGAATTTAAATTATATCAAATGGATGTTAAAAGTGCATTTTTAAATGGTTTTATAAAGGAAGAAGTGTATGTGGAACAACCTCCAGGTTTTGAATATTCAAAATTTTTGGATCATGTTCTTAAATTGACAAAAGCGCTTTATGGTTTAAAATAAGCTCCTAGATCTTGGTATGAAAGATTGTCAAATTTTTTAATTGAAAAAGGTTTTTCAAAAGGGAAGGTTGACACTACATTGTTTTTAAAGCACAAAGGTAAAGATTTATTAGTAGTTCAAATTTATGTTGATGATATAATATTTGGTTCTACTAATGATGTTCTTTGCCAAGAATTTTCTAAGCTAATACAAAGTGAATTCGAAATGAGCATGATGGGGGAGCTCTCATTTTTCTTGGGACTCCAAATCAAGCAAAGAAAAGATGGCATCTTCATCAATCAAGCTAAATACGTCAAAGACATGATTAAGAAGTTTGGACTGGAAAATGGCAAACCTCATGACACTCCAATGAGCTCTTCAACAAAGCTTGACTTAGATGAAGGAGGTAAATGTGTAGAAGTTAAATTATATAGGTCAATGATTGGATCTCTACTTTATCTAACTGCAAGTAGACCAGACATTATGTTTAGTGTTTGCTTATGTGCTAGATTTCAATCATGCCCTAAGGAATCACATTTACTAGCTGTTAAGAGAATCTTTAGATACCTTAAGGACACTTCTAGTTTAGGACTTTGGTATCCTAGAGACTCTAGCTTTAGCTTGCATGCGTTTTCTGATGCGGATTATGGAGGATGCAAATTAGATAGGAAAAGTACCTCCGGTACTTGCCAATTCCTTGGAAATATGTTAATTTCTTGGTTTTCAAAGAAACAAAATTGTGTTGCATTATCTACCACTGAAGCCGAATACATTTCAGCTGGTAGTTGTTGTGCACAAGTTTTATGGATGAAACAACAACTTTTTGATTATGGAATTGAAGTAGATACCATTCCTATCAAGTGTGACAATACTAGTGTTATTTGTCTCACTAAAAATCCCATCCAACACTCTAGAACTAAGCTCATCTAAATAAGACATCACTTCATTAGAGACCATTTCACTAAGGAAGATGTAGTTCTAGAATTTGTTGATACTTTGCACCAATTAGCGGATATCTTTACAAAACCTTTAGACAAGGAAAGATTTTGGACACTTAGGAGAGAATTAGGTTTGACCAACCTATCTTCACTTAATGTTTAAAATAATTTTAGCACTTTTAAGACTAAATGAAAAATGCTAATTTTTGATTTCATTCATTTCTATTAGTTAGGGGGAGTTTATGATTCTTGATGAAAAATTCATTTTATGTTCAAATATCGTTTAAAGAATAATTTTATTTTTTGAACATGATTAATTTTCAATATATGAGTTGCCAATACAACTAGAGAAAATTAATTTAGCATTTTGTGTGTTTAAAATCGAATTTTAGCATTTTGGTACAGAGGGAATCGATTACCCCATGAGGGAACCGATTCCCCATTTGAAGGGGAACCGATTCCCCTCACAGGGGAATCGATACCCCCCTGGGGTTCTGGATTTTAACACGGGCAGAACCCGTAAAACCTCAAACCCTCTTCTTCTCTCATTCACATTGTTTCTCCTCTTCTACTCTCTTCCTATCTCTATTTTGCCTCAAATCAACGATTTTAATCAGAATTCACTTCAAACATCATCTTCTAAACCTGCTAGCATCATTAAATTCGTGCAAACAACATCAAAATCCACTCAATCTCATCTTTCAAGGTAAAATTTTCTAAACTCTCTATTTCATTGATTTTGAACATATGACTAGTTTTAATTAGTTCTAGGTAGAAATAGTGATCGGGCATTGATTGTTTAGTGATTAGAAACTAGATATTACAACTAATTTCATCAAAAACACAAGAATTTTCCAAAATATTTGAAATTTTTGAAATAATAAAAAAATTGTTTTTCAAATTATTGTGTTTTGATTGAATTATGTTGTTATTATGAAAACTATATTGTTTTTCAAAATTTTATTTTCAATAGTTTTCAAAAACTTTGCCCATTAGGATTGAATTAGAGAACCTTGAAATATTGAGGACTCAATTGAGTTTTGGGATTGATTGAATTGCATACATGTGTTTTCTAAATTGCAGGTTATTCATTCTATTCCGATTTCCTAAACCATGTTCAATCCTAAATGTGCTAGGTCATCATCTAGTCGCTCACACTGTCAACCAAATCCACCTCCTATTCCTGAAAATCCAATTCCTAATCCTAATCTCATTGATCCTAATTTTTCTATTCAAAACTCGTGCTTCAATCATCCTGGTCCTAAAAATCATCGTTTTTGGTAATATCAATATTTCGACTCTTACAAAATTAGAGAAGAATGTATCCCTTCTTGTCAAGCTATGTTAGATATTAATTTTAAATATCTTCCTTTTTTACAAGAGTAGAAATTTGACAAACTCTTTGAACTTGAACCCATTGTCTACCATCAACTTGTTCGTATGTTCTATTCTAATGTCGTTTGTGTTAAAAAACAAACTGAAACTGAAACCATAGGAGTTCGTTCTTACCTCCTAGGAAAATTCTTATATATTGACTCGGCTTACATAGCCAATGCATTCGGATTAGATAATGATGGTATTTCAAATGAAAAACAAATCTTAGGATCTCGTTATAAAATAAGGGATAGTGCAAGTGTCTTAGACCTTCATGAACGCTTTCTTCATCTAATGATTTCTTGGTGGTTTCGACCATCCGGATGTTCTTATTCTACTCTTAGAGCCTTGGATCTTTGGTGGTTACATTGTTTCGAAAACAGTATTAAAATAAACCTACCTCAGATCATTTTTGCTGAAATTATTGAAACCATAAATCTTGTTCCTAACAAGAAACTCTGTTTATCTCTCGTTTACGGTTGCATTTTGAGTAATCTATTTTCGAAAGTCGGGCTTAGAGTAGGTCTAGTTGCCTCATTTCCTCTAAAGAAACAAATTAATCTTCTTTCTTTAATGAGAGCGGGATGGATAAAGGATAAGGAAACCGGTGAATGGGTTCAATCGTCTGAAAATACTCCGAGAGCTAGTTATTCACGAGCTCAACAAGAAGCTGACGACGATCCTGAGCTTCAACAATTAATGCAAGACATCGATGAAGCCGAAGATGAGCCTGAACAGCCCGAGGAGCAGCCCGAGGAGCAAGCACAACAAACGCATCAAATGCCTCCATATTTTCAATCTTTTATGGAGACATTCGATTTCCGATATGCTACCATGGATTCGCGCTTTACTTCTATAGAGTCCCATTTATCTACAATGGGAGCTCAACAATTAGAAATCCTCTGAGAGATGCGCACAAACAACACTTCGATGAATGAACATATTGTTGCACTCTCACACGAGATGGCCACTATGCGAGCTCGTTTTCCTCCTCCCGATCTGGATGTTTAATTTTGTGTTTAGCTTTAGAACTTTGAACTAAAAGATTATTGTTTCAACATTTTGAATATTTTGGATTGTTTGATTTTGCGGATTGTTAGACTTTGGATTTGTTTGGATGTTTGAACTTATATATTGTGTGGTTAAATTTATTCATTATTGCATCATTTACATCACTTTAGCAATATGACCAATTTTGCCATATCACAAAAATTATGAATATTGATTATGGAACTAATGTCTAACATTTCTCTTGATTATGATCTTAGCAGCTTAAACTATATATATTCAATTGGCTATATGATTTAAAAAACTTGTTTAAATTCTTTTACAAGTCTTTTTGATTTAACAAAAAGGAGGAGAAGTGTTAAGTGTTTTAAAGGGGGAGAAATGTTAAAGTAAGGGGGAGTAATTTTTCAAAAACGTCATTTTTTATTTCAAAATCTTAAAATTACTAAAATGTTTTGTTATATCAAAAAGGTGGAGATTGTTGAAAACATTTTAAGATTTTCCACAAAGGTTTTCTAAGTATATTCGATATAATTATTCGAATATCAAAATATTACTCCAAATCTTTCAAATGTCATTTTTAATCCTTACTCAAGTGTAAAATTAAGTTTTAATCTTAAAATAATTTCAAAACGATTTTACAAAATATTTCGAACCATCTCAAAGCCAAAAATTCCAGATTGCTCATAGGGAACCGATTCCCCCCCCCCCAAGGGGGTTCCGATTCCCCCTGAATGGTTTTGCTCCGAGAATTCAAGTATGCTCGGAGGGAACCAATTCCCCCTATGTAACGGTCGAAATATTTTAATTTTACACTTAGGGAACCAATTCCCTTTAAGGGGTACCGATTTCCCCCACACTCCAAACTGTTTTATTAATTGATTTCACACTAAAACGGCTATATTCTCTTCATTAATGATCCCCAACGTTCATAAGTGATTCAAGGTGTATTTAAGCAAGCTTAGAAGCCATTGATAAACAACAAGAAACATCAAGCAACTAGAATAAAGAGAGAATCAAAGAGAAAGCATCAAACCTCAAGTTTTAGCATTTCAAGCCTATTTTTCATTCAATATTCATTTTGCTTTCAAGAACACTTATTGTGCTCAATTGTATTCATTCTTGAGTGTTCTTTTCTTTGTTCTAGAATTGTGCCAACAATCTACCTTGTGAGGATTTCCTTGTAAGTTTGCAAATTTGTATTGTTCTCTTTGGGAGAGAGTGTTCTCAAGAATTTGGGGTATAATTCTTGAGGGTTTGTAAGGTTGCTCTTTGTCCTCAAAAGAAAGAAAAATTAGTGAATTTGTGGAAAATCCTTAGTGTGGATAGCTAAGGTAGTGGACGTAAACTTTGGTTGAGAAAGTCGAACCACTCTAAATCGTTGTGCAATTTCTTTAAATTTTCTACATAAGCTTCCACCAAAATTTTTATTGCCAATTCACCCCCTCTTGGCCAATTCCGTCAATCGATTAACTCAACAGTTAGTAAATAAAATAAAGCAAAATAAACCTTAACAGCACACTCACAAAGTCTCACAAGTTTCACTCCAAAGAAAAGTTATGATCACTCCACTTAACACTCGTGTTTACTCTCGGGAATATGATTTTGGCTTTTATAATTCCCCTTCTGATCTCACTCACTCAATTAGCCTTTTTCCACCTGATCTCTCTTGCTAAGTCCTTTGAAGAACTTACTCAATATTAAAACAAGTTATTTCTCTTCTTGTGTGCGTCGGCTGTAAATAGGTTAGGGTAGAAAGGAAAAGAAAAAATGGAAAAGTTAGTGTTGGGACTATCGGCGAACCCCATAGCGCAGCAAAAACAAAACTCGACGGTCTCACCAGCGAGACAAGTATATAAACTGAAATCGGGAGGAAGGGATGCGAATACTTACAGCGGGTTCCTTGAAAAAACAGCAAGGACATCAACAAGAAGTGGTGATCACGAACTGTTCGAATCGAAAGCCTCCACGAAAACACGTCTCGGTCAATTACCCTAACCTATTAGGGTTTTTAAAGTTATTTCAAATTAATAAATAAAATATTATTTAATTAATTCAAATTAAATATATATTAAATACTTATAATCTAAATTACAATCTTTAATGTTTATTTAAAAACTTATTTAATTATTCCGAATTATATATATCAATTAAAAGAGTTGTAATTTAAATTACATCCTTTTAATGCTTACTTACTATATTCGGGATAATTAAAATCATATGTATATCAAATATACATATCTTAACTATAGATATATTTTAGTAACATACAACAAATTATAGATCTTTGCTCATTTCAATCCTAGGGTGTGACCTTGTAGGTTCTTATAACGTTAGTAGTAATTATTAGAACAATTCTAATATTACATACAGTGAGTGACATCTAGCAATATATCATTGTCACCAAAGTTACAAGAAATTATGATTCGACATATCATTTTCGTGATTAACTCTTTTATGTATTACATCATTTTGTACTTTATATCTAGAATATGAACAAGTCTTGGAATAATCAAACTTGTATAGCCCATCTATTGTTTCTTGATATTTAGAGTAGACTATAATTAACGAATAATTTGTGATATCACATATCAACTTATTCAAGCATGGCCATGCATTTCTAGTCTCACTCAATCAAGTGGCCTGTGATATATTTCCTATTATGTAGGAAGGACAAATCATATCTTAACCATATACACCCCACTACATATATCGAGATATATTCAATAACAGTCTTTATAGTGCAACCAGTTACGGAACATATTTAACTCTATCAAAACATACAACAATATATGTTGGGATGATATTGATCTCAAGTATGAGGATCATACATATAGTCATCACCATGAGCAATGTTATGACCGTTACATAATAATCCAAGACATATGCTCATGATGTGTCAATCCAATACATTATACTCTAACAATATAATCATGTATCAATTCTGACATCTCTATGTCAATGACAACTCCTTGCCATCAATCAATAACATGTTAGTCTTAATTGTATTATTATTGTCCATGCCCATAATAATACTTGACTATAGATCTTTTAATAATGTTATTATATGGACTTTATTATTTTTTAGTTTATGTTAAACACAGACATATAACTGAAAATAATATTGGTAATGTCTTTATTCAATAAAATCGGTAAATAAATGTATTATTACAATCATCATATGATTGGTCTTTGGGCATACTTTAACAATCTCCCACTAGCACTAAGACCAATCATTCACATATCAAATACTGAGTGACTCAGTGTGACGATCATGCCTCTACTGTGTAAGAGGCTTTGTTAAGGGATCAACAATGTTGTCATCCGTGTGTACTCTACATATTTCCACATCTCCTCGATCTATGATCTCTTGAATGAGATTAAAGTGCCTAAAAATATGTTTGGATCGTTGATGAGATCTGGGTTCCTTTGCTTGTGCAATGGCTCCATTATTATCACAACGGAGTTCTACAATATCTGATATACTGGGAACAACCCCTAATTCCAATATGAACTTATTGATCCAAACAACCTCTTTGATGCTTCACTGGCTGCAATGTATTCAGCATCTATTTTAGAACCAACTATTATGTCTTGCTTCAAACTTTTTCAGCTCACAACACCTCCATTAAGACAAAACACAAAACTCGATTGCGATCGTGAGTCATCCTTGTCAGTTTGGAAGCTGGCATCAGTATAACCTTTTACATTAAGCTCTTCCTCCCCTCCATAGATAAGAAACTTATCCTTAGTTATTCTTAAGTACTTAAGGATATTCTTATCCGTAACCCAGTGATTTTTACCAGGGTTTGCTTGATACTGACTCGTCATGCTTAAAGCATATGATACATCTGATCGAGTACATATCATGGCATACATGATAGAACCAATAGTTGAAGCATATGGAATCTTATTCATCCATCCTCTTTCTTGTGGAGTTAAAGGACACATTTCCTTCAAAAGAGAAATGCCATATCTCATAGGCAAAAATCCTTTCTTGGATTCTTCCATACTGAACCTTTTCAGCACTTTGTCTATATATGTACTTTGACTCAGACCTAGAAGTCGTCTTGATCTATCTCTATATATCTTAACTCCTAATATATATGCTGCCTCAACCAAATCTTTCATAGAAAAACAACTACTTAACCAAGTCTTAATAGACTGTAAAGTAGGTATATCATTTCCTATGATGAGTATGTCGTCTACATGCAAGATTAGGAAAGACACAATGATCCCACTAGCCTTATTATAAACACAAGGTTTATCTTTATTTTTGATAAAACCAAACTCTTTGATTGCATCATTGAAACAAATATTCTAGCTTAGAGAAGCTTTCTTTAGTCCATAAATAGACCTCAGTAGCTTACAAACCTTTCTAGTATTTCATGGAATGACAAAACCTTCTGGTTGTGCCATATATACATCCTCTTCAAGTTTTCCATTAAGAAAAGAGGTTTTGACATCCATTTGCTAGATTTCATAATCATGGAATGCAACTATTACAAGCAAGATCTGGATGGACTTAAACATAGCTACAGGGAAGAATGTTTCATTATAGTCTACACCATGAACTTGTCGAACCTTTAGCGACTAATCGCCCCTTGTATGTTTGTACATTACCATCAATGTTGGTTTTCTTCTTGAAAACCTATTTACACCCTATAGGTTTGACCCCTTTAGGTGGTTCAACCAAAATACACAATTGGTTTACTGACATAGAATCCATCTCAGATCTCATGCCTTCAAGCCATTTCTCATAGTCTGGGCTAGACACTTCCTCTTGATAAGTCCTAGGCTCATCTTGATCCATAAGAAGAACATCTCCATGCGCAGTAACGAGAAATCCAAATCTCTCAGGTGCACGGCGTTCTCTTGTGGATCTGCGCAGTGGTTGTGTTTTTAAATCTGTTAATTATTCCTCAACAACTTGTGAAACATGCTCAACTTCAGGTTCATTGATCTGCTGTTCTTGAACTTCTCCAAGTTCAATATTTTTACCCTTTCCTTTCTTTGAGAGAAATTCTCTTTCAAGAAAAATTCATGTTCGAGCAACAAACACTTTGTTCTCATTAGGGTTGAAGAAATAGTATCCCTTAGTTTCTTTAGGATATCCAACAAATATACACTTATAAGATTTAGGTTCGAGCTTTGTAGACATCTGATGTTTTATATAAGCTTCACAACCCTAAATCTTCATAAAAAACATACTAGGACGCTTCCCAGTCTATATCTCGTATTGTGTCTTTTGAACCGATTTAGATGGAACACGATTTAGTGTGAAAGTGAATGTTTTAAGTTCATGTCCCCCAAAAAAAAGTCAAAAGATGACTATGACTCATCATCGATCGAACCATGTCTAACAATGTCCGATTCCTTCTTTCAGAAACTCCATTCCACTGTGGTATATCAGGTGGTGTAAGTTGTGAGACAATCCCACATTCTTTCAAGAGTTCATCAAACTCTATGCTAAAGTATTCTCCACCTCGATCTGATCAAAGTGTCTTAATACTCTTGCCTAGTTGATTTTGTACTTCATTTTTAAATTCCTTAAACTTTTCAAGGGCTTCATATTTATGGCGCATAAGATAAATATACCCATATCGACAGAAGTCATCGGTGAAAGTAATGAAGTAATGGAATCCACCTCTGGCTTGTGTATTCATTGGTCCACATACATCACTATGTATTAACCCCAATAAATCACTTGCTCACTCACATTTACTATTAAAAGGACCTTTAGTCATTTTTCCCAACAAGCAAGATTCACATACATCATATTGTTCGAAAACAAATGAATCTAATAATCCATCTTTATGGAGTTTTGATATGCGTTTCTCACTTATATGGCCTAAACGATAATGCAAAGATAAGTTTGATTCGAGTCATTTGTTTTTATCTCTTAGTATTTATGTTATAAATGGTTCTTTCTTGATCCAAAAAATAAAGACCATTAACCAATTGTGTCGAACCATAAAAAATACTATTGAAATAAAAAGAACAACAATTATTCATAATAATAATCTCAAAACCAATCTTGTCCAAACAAGAAATATAAATAATGTTCTTAGTCAAAATAGGCACAAAATAACAATACTCTAAATTTAAATCAAGTCTACTAGGAAAAGTTAAAACATATGTCCCTATAGCTAATGCAGCAACTCTTGCTCCATTTCCCACTCGTAGGTCTACATCTCCTTTAGCAAGATTCCTTCTCTTTTGTAGTCCCTATGCAAAAGTACAAATATGAGGACCACAACTGGTATCTAATACCCAAGAAGTAGATGTTGACAAATTAACATCAATAACATAAATACCTGAAACAAACGTTTTGTTTGCTTTTGCCTTCTTGACCTCTTCAAGGTAAACAAGGCAGTTTCTCTTCCAGTGTCTGGTCTTATCGCAATGGAAACATTTTCCTTCCTTGCTAACTACCCCTTTGGGTTTCAATGCATTTTTCCCTTTTGGTTTGGCCTTACCATTGCCCTTATACTTTGCCACTACCTTTTTCTTTCCCTTTTCTTTGTCCTTATGGACCATCATAATGGGTTTAGGTCCAACCTTTTTCATGTTACTTTCAGCAGTTCGTAACATGTCAAGTAATTGTGGTAAAGTCTTGTTAATTTCATTCATGTTGAAATTAAGGACAAATTGGCTAAAGCTATCTGACAACGATTGCAGGATAACATCAGTAGCCAATTCATCTTTGAGAAGAAATCCCAGCTTTTCCAACGTTTGGATGTAGCCCATCATCTTGATGACATGAGCTCCTATAGGAGTTACCTCTTTCATTTTTCATTGAAATAGAGCTTTAGAGGTTTCATATCTCTCTTGACGTGCTTGCCCTTCATATATTTATTTGAGATTTTGAATCATCTCATATGCAACCATGTCCTCATGTTGCTTCAGAAGCTCAAGAGTCATGGTGACAAGAATTAGACATACTATATCTAACATATCATCCATATGTTTCTTGAATTTGTCTTTGTCAGATCTTGAAGCATTAGCCGCACTACAAGAAATTTCTACTATTGTGACAAATTTAATTTTGTTAAAATTATTTTTGTCATTATTAGTAGCTTTTTGGTGACAAAATAAATAATCATCGCATTAAATTTAAAAAAGATATACAATTATGACAAAAGTTAAAATCGTCATAATAATTTGTCATAATTAGTAAACATGTGTAACATACGGTGACAAAATAAATTTTATTATGAATTTTTGTCACAAATGTTTCCCTCCATTTTTTTGGCACCAAATTAAAGACATATAGTGACAAAATTTGTAACTAAAGGTTTTAGTAACTATGACAGAAAAAATTGTCACAACAAATAATGAGATTTAGATTTGTTGTGACAAATTTTGTTTGTAATTATATATTTTAATTATAGTGACAAAATGTATAGTCACAAATGATTATTTCCAATTTTTTGTACAAAAACAAAATCATATAGTAACATGTTTTGTTACTATAAGCTATAATTATTGTTACAAAAAAATTGTCACAAAAAAATTGTCACAACAAATAATGAGATTCAAGATTTTAGTAAAAAACAATTTTTGTCGTTATATGTTTTAATTATAGTGACAAAATATATTGTCACAAAGATTTCCCTCCATATTTTTTTAGCGCCAAAAAAGTCATGTAGTAACAAATTCTTTTAACTATAAGTGTTAATAGTTATTACAAAAAATATTGTCACAAAAAATAATGTTATTCACGTTTTTTGACAAATTATATTTGTAGTTATAAATTTTAACTATAATGATAGCATATATTGTCATAACTATTTTTTTCTCAATTTTTTTGTTTCAGAAGTTATATTGACAACTTTTATAATTATAATTTATAGTTATTGTTATAGAAAAATTATCACATCAAATAATAAAATTCAAGTTTTTTGTAATAAAATATTTTTGTACTTATATATTTTAATCATTATGAAAAATTATACTATCAGAACCATTTCTCCTTATTTTCTAGTGTCAAAAATGTTATATAGTAACAAAATATATTGTCATAAAGATTTTTCTCCATATTAGTTGTGTCAAAAAATCATATAGTAACAATTTTTCGTAATTATAGTGTTTATAATTATTACAAAAAATCATTGTCACAAAGAATAATAGTATTCACAAAAAATAATGGTATTCACATTTTTGTGACAAATTATACTTATAGTTATAAATTTTAATTATAGTGATGACATATATTGTGATAAATATTTTCTCCACTTTTTTGTTTCAATAAGTTATATTGATAAGTTTTGTAATTATAATTTATAGTTATTTTTATAGAAAAAAATATCACATTAGATAATAAAATAAATTTTTTTGTAATCAATTATTTTTGTAGTTATATATTTTAATCATTATGAAAATTATCACATTAGATAATAAAATTCGAGATTAGGAATGGTCAAAGTAATCAAATTCGACGGGTTTCGATTTGACCTAATTCGACCAGGTTAGGTTTTTTTGAAAAAAAGTTAGGTTTGAGTCAGGTCGGATCGAATTTTTTAGAGAATATGTTTGGGTCAGGTCGGGTTCGAATTTAGGGTAAAAATATCTGACCTGATCCGATCTGGAAAATAATATAGAAATATTTTATATATTTATGGATAATTGCAAGAGTACCCCTCTTTATATTTTTTTTTCTTCAATTAAGTCCCTATTTATTAAATAAAAGTTAATAATTTTATATTATTTCTAGTTAGTTCGGATTTCGAGTCGGGTGGAATTACTCTAAACCCGAGTTAGGTCGAGTTTCGAGTGGAGGTATAAAAGTTTTGGATTGGGTCGGATTGATCAGAAACCGGACCCATACCTATCTCTAATCGTGATCCGACCTATTATATAATTAAAAATAAATATTATAAAAAAATTTGAGTTATTAACTTTTTCAATAATATCATTCTGTGAGACTAATGAATAATGATAGAATCCTTGGAACTAAAAATATAATGATCTAATCGATCTAAATAATTATGATTTCGTCAAAATTTCTGTTAACAAGGTTCTATTCTACTCATGGATCAAGATACAAGTAAGCAAACATAAAAAAGAAGGGGGGATTAAAGGGAAAGCTAAAACCACTTCTATCCACGCGCTATAAAACGGATTTTCTAAACACGCACCTAGGCACAGCTTCCACTTTTTCCGCGTATCTTTCTGAGTCGCCTAAAGCTAGCGTGTTTATTTCACGCTCGAACAACTGAAAGTTCGTTTTTCTTTTCCTAATTTTTTTGTTAATTCTTTTTTGCCCTAATCGACTGGGGTTGAGAGGTTCCTCTTTTATTCGTGAAGCCCCCATCCTTTGCCTTTATCGGTAGAACTCCATAAATCAACCATGTCCTTCCCCTTGAATCCCCACTCGACTCGGATCAAGACTCGCTTGACTCGTTCACCGTTTTTATCTCCGTAGGGATATCACGCCCCGACTTCTTAACTCGGTAAGTCGATTCTCTCCCTCGGTCTCCTCGCACGCACGTTTTAGATATGTTTATTCTCTGTTTGGTTTTGATTTTTTTTTTTTGTTCTGAAGAATTAAAAGATGGAGCCAATGGATATCGTAGGGAAGTCGAAGGAGGACGCTTCGCTTACCAAAGGTTAAATTTTCACGTTTCGTCTGCTTTCTTGTCATAATATTTATCTTATCTATTTGAAATTATTTGGTATTTTGAAATTATTTGGATTCTCTGTTCTCTAAAACTTCTCAATCTCAAGACTTTAATTTGCTAGTGGTACTTGAATTTAGGGTTCTGGATTATCTATGTCAACTTATGTTTCGAATATTAGTAAATGAGTGAATTAGTTGCCATTGAAAGTTAATTACGGTTATTTCTGAGTAAGCTACCAAAGGATGAAAGTTTGCATAAACTTGAATTTGATGGTGTTAAGGTAAGCACAACGAGACGAAATCTCTTATGATATAAAGCATAAATTTGTGTTCAAACATTATCTTGTCGTTGATTCGCTTTGTATTGTGAGAGTTTCAAGCTTTTCCCGAGGAGCTATCTTTTTCTTTGTCTGTCAAAGATGTTTGAAAATGTTGTGGGTTGTTTATATAAGTGTCCATTTATTATTATATATTATAAATTATTTATACGTACAGGTGTCTTTTGTTTTCAAACTCCAAGAGAGATGTTCTTGTTTAGAGCTTTTATGAGAGGGATTCCATTGCACTGGTTGAGGTCTGTGATGTCTTTGAGAATGGATGATAAATATTGTATAAGAAAACAATTTATTCCTATGTTGCACATAGAATAATAATTGGCAAGGGTAGCAAGTGTTTGGACAATTATGCCTTGTATGGGTTGATGTATTTGCTGTCCCTGGGAAGCTTTTTTACTTGGTGAAATGGAGCTTATAAGCTAATAACAGGGCTATAATATTTTTAAACACTCTACATGATTCACTTTTGTAGCAATTTATGATTCTGATTCGATTTTACTTTTTGACACGAGGGTGTCAAATATTTGTCTAAAATAGCTGAAATACTTTTTTGTGCGCATGCAAATTACACTTTCTTATATAGTGTCTGCTCAGGGATTTTTCACCTCTGTGATTTGGTTTGGATTTGTTTTATTTCTTTGTGAATGACAATTATATAATATTTATTTTTCAGCAACTATGACGAAAATTATAAAGGAGATGTTACCGCCAGATGTATGTGTTGCGAGAGATACTCAAGATCTTTTGATAATTTGATTGAGTGTTGTGTAGGTTAGATAATAAGTTTGATCTTTCTTTCTTTTCAATCTATTTAAAGTAACGTATTGATACTTGGTTTCTACAGCCAAATTCATCAGTTTTTAACTCCTGTTTTAGTGATCACTTTCCCACTGTTTGGTTGCCTGACATCTTATGATATTAAAGAGCTATGCCTTTGCATGTTAGTGTCAATTCATTTAGTAAATATTAGTACTTAAAGGCATGTGATGAATGAAGGGAATACTCTTCTACTGGGTAATATTTATTTTTCACTACATGTCCTAATGGCTAGTCAAGCTGGGTTAGAGACCTTTTCCGTAGCTAGCACATTTACAGCTGTACAGCAGTACTCGATAAGTAGTACGATTGTCAGGATTGTTCTCTTGTAAGAACAAGTACTTGACCTAACCTTACTGTCGGTGCTATTTGGCAGTTCAGTCTCATATGGTTATACTCAGTCTATTCGTTGCTTCATTGAAAATTTTGGTGAAAAAAGCTTTTTCTTGTTAGAATCTTGTTTAGAAAATTTATGCACCATCAATATGCCTCCTAATTCCTTTACATCCTTGGGTTTTTACTGTCCCAAACCATAATATAATTGGAAGTATTAGTTTCTTGTTTGTTGGAACTTGGAACTAATAATAACTTTAACCCTTTTACAGAGTTTATTAATCTCATTTCATCAGAGTCCAATGTTTGTAACAGAGAGGAGAAACGAACCATAGCACCTGAGCATGTACTGAAAACTTTAGAGGTATCTATGTCACAAACGTACTTTCACATTTTATTTTGGTTCTTTTTGTGTGTGGTTTTGTTTTCTTCTTGTTGCCTTATCAGGATTGGAGAAAGTAATGTATTGAATAGGACCTTTACTGTATTGTTCATCAGTATCTTTAAGCTCATAGGAACTTTAACCTGCTCTCGATCTTAAGTATATATATGGGATTTTAAATTGCTTATACCAAAACAATTCCAGCAAGCAAGGTTCTAAGAAAGATATTTTTGTGTTTATATTAAGCTATGCCTTAACTAATACTTGCTCCATCTGAACGACAGAGGCATAACTCTTAAATATGTTTTTTCCTTATTATTGTCCGTAGTCAGATAGCTTTAAGCAAAAGTTCTGAAACTGTCCATTGAATTGGTTCGTACCGGTGATTTCTGTTACGAATCTAAAAAAGGTAATTGTTACCAACAACGTTTCAAAGATTTGGAGATGTATACATCTGCTTGAATATTCAAGGTAATATTATAATTTAATTTTTAATAATAAAATATATTTCATGTTATTTTTTAAAAATATTTATGAAAAACTTAATATAATTTAACTTTTATTTTCTTTACATGTAGGTGCTGAAGAATTTATGGATCCATGGTGGATTTTAATTTACTTTTATTTATAGGGAAAACTTTATTTTTTTAGCAAATTTATTATAAACATTTTATGTTTATTTTAATGTTATTTAATATTAGTTTTATTGCTATAAGATTTTAAAATATGTTTTTAGTTATCATAACAAATTATTTTAGTTATAATAACAAATTTAAATAAAATGCTATTTTGTAACATCAAAAAATTATGATAATTTATTTAGATAAAATAACAAATTAAATTTAGTTAAAATAAAAAATTATGTCAAATTTATATAGTCAAAATATTTTTGTCAAAGTAAAAAATTTTGATAAATTTATTTAAACAAAATAATAATGTATAACAAATATTAATTTCTAAATATTAAAAATTATGACAAGTAATATTATTTTCCAATAACAAATTGTAACAAAATGATTTAGTCACAATAACACATTAAGTTTTAATCAAATTAAAAAGTTATGTCAAAATTTATATCGTCATAATATTTTGTCAAAATAAAAAATTGTGACAAATTTATTTAATAAAAATAACAATTTATAACAAATATTAATTTCTCATTATAAAAATTTGTGACATAATGTTTTTTCACAATATCAAATTGTAACAAATTATTTAGTCACAATAAAAAATTATAAAAAATATTTAGTGACGAAATAAAAGTAGTAAGAAAATAACAATTTTGTTGTAATATGTTTTTTGTCATGAAAACCTTTTTTTTGTTTGATGTTATAATTTAAGTTAATTGTGACAAAATTTACTTTTTTTGATAAAATAATTATTTTATTTTACAAATATGTTGTCTCTATAACTTACATTTAGTGACGAAATAACAATTGTGACAAAATAATTTTTGTTCCTTGATGTATTTTCGTCACAAAAAACTTCTATATTTGATGTTTAATGTATTTTCGTCACAAAATTTTTTTATATTTAATGTTTAAATATAAGTTATTTATGACAAAATGTACTTCTCGTGATGCAATAGTTAATTGATTGTGATAAATATTTTATTGTAATAAGTTAATTATAGTAACAAAATTTTATTGTTACAATAAATACTATACAATGGTAACGAACACAATTTTGTCATAATATACTTTACATGTAAAGCTTGTTCTAACAAACACGGTAACAAATAAAATTGGTCAGAATAAATATATCGTGACAAATTTAGTACTTTTAGTGATAAATAATTTTGTTGAAACAATCAAAATTTTTTGTAGTGCCGGTTCATCAGGAACAAGTTCCTCAATGACATGTTCATTCCTTTCCTGTTTGAGAACAATTCTCAAATTATGAAACCAGTCAAGGAAGTTTATGTCGTTAAGTTTATCCTTCTCAAGGAGTGATCGCAGAGATAAAGTGTTGTTTGCCATTAAATCTACAACAATGGAAATATTAAAGTAAGTAAATTCACCGAATTCAAATTTATAAATAGGACTTTATTTACAAATTACTCCCACTATTTTATTCAAAATTAAAAACCCTCTCTGTTTTAATTTCGGAAAAATTCAAAGAAAATTTTTCTAGTGGGTGAGGATCCATAATACATCAATTTCCTAAATCAGCTTTGGTTTTTCTTTTAGGATAGTGATTATTTAGGTAAGTAACACTTTACTAGTTACATCTCATGTAACTCCTCATTTTGGTGAACAACTTTTGTCCAAGTCATTTCATGACTTATCCAAATATTTAACCTCTAGGTTTCTAATCCTATTAGAATAACCTAGCTAAGTTATTACCAATATATCAACCGGTGAATATCACTTGCTTATTCTTCACGTTTAACCAAGATAGATTTATGTGCCAATGCTTTGTCAAAGCCCACACAATATCGATCGAAGCCTTAATGAGGGTAAATATTGGACGATTAAGTTAACTTAGATTTTAAAGAAGGATTTGCGTAATTATCTCATCATTGTTCGTTTTAATATTAGGCCCTTATTGATCTCATCAATATTCATTCTTATTTTATCATTTGATGCATTGCATACATAACAAATATAGCAATAAATAAGATGCAATGGTTATAGCCCAAAACAATGACTAAGGTAGCCCATCCCAAACCAATGGGAGAACCAAAAACCCTAAAGCCTAAGACTGCTCTCTAGATATCTTCTCTCCATTCTTCTTCTCCTTGTGAATCTTCATAGGTTTATAATTTTAAAAGAAACTCGTTTTACATACGAGAGAGTAAGATGAGAAGAGAAATACAACAGAGATATAGAAAGACACGACTCACATACCGTATTTCAAATTAAACCATTGTAAATTAAACAAGAGCTAAAACCATGCATGTCAAACACTGTGCAAAACAAACATATCATATATATATACACGTTCTTACGCCTTTGTGAAAAAATATTAATATGGGCATTCAATTTGTATTGTTAAAAAAACAATACTTCTGTTTCGATGGAAAAACTTCACGATTTGATAAAACTTATCAACAAAATCGTGCTTTTGGAATTTTCAATCCTGAAGATTTTCTGCATCGGAACAACCATTGTTCCACTGCCAAACGTGATCTGCTATCGCACTCCCATGGAACATCATGTCAACGATTGACATATGGATTTCATAAAATCCTAGCAGCAACAAATCGATTGAAAAAAAAGATTAACAAATTCACATATTAATCGTTGCGGTTATCGATTCGAACAATGATATCATGCATATTTGCCGAAAATGATAAAACTAGAACATGCATCTCATACATATCGCATCAACCAATAATTTAACCCAAATTTGGATCGTACAAGTTGTTGCGATACGACTGTTGGGACCGTCGGCGCACCCCATGGTGCAGCGGAAACAAAAATCGGCGGTCTCACCAGCGATCCAAGTACGTAAAACTAAAATTAGGAGGAAGGGATGTGAATACTTACAACGGGTTCCTTGAAAAAATGGCAATGACAACAACGAGAAGTGGTGATCACGAACTGTTCGAATCAAAAGCCTCCACGAAAACACGTCTCGACCTCTACTTAGTTCACCTGATTGAGAGCAAAGTTTTCTTTTTCCCAAAATCTGTTTTGAGAAAACGACTGAAGTGCAAAACGGCTGTAAGACCTTGCCCTCTTTTAAATATATCAATTACCCTAACATATTAGGGTTTTTAAAGTTATTTCGAATTAGTAAATAAAATATTATTTAATTAATTCAAATTAAATATACAATAAAGACTTATAATCTAAATTACAATCTTTAATGTTTATTTAAAAACTTATTTAATTATTTTGAATTATATATATCAATTAAAAGAGTTGTAATCTAAATTACATTCTTTTAATGCTTACTTACTATATTCGGGATAATTAAAATCATATAGATATCAAATATACATATCTTAACTATAGATATATTTTAGTAACATACAACAAATTGTACATCTTTGCTCATTTCAATCCTAGGGTGTGACCCTGTAGGTTCTTGTAACGTTAGTAGTAATTATTAGAACAATTCTAATATTACATACAATGAGTGACATTTAGCAATTTATCATTGTTAACTAAGTTACAAGAAATTATGATTCGACATATGTTGAGTTAATCGATTGACGGAATCGGCCAAGAGGGGGGTGAATTGGCAATAAAAATTTTGGTGGAAGCTTTTACAGAAAATTGAAAGAAATTGCACAGCTATTTAGAGTGGTTCGACTTTCTTAACCAAATTCTACGTCCACTACCTTAGCTATCCACACTAAGGATTTTCCACAAATTCACTAATTTGTCTTTCTTTTGAGGACAAAGAGTAACCTTACAATCCTTCAAGAATTATACCCCAAATTCTTGAGAACACTCTCTCCCAAAGAGAACAATACAAATTTGCAAACTTACAAGGAAATCCTCACAAGGTAGATTGTTTGCAGAATTCTAGAACAAAGAAAAGAACACTCAAGAATAAATACAATTGAGCACAATAAGTGTTCTTGAAAGCAAAATGAAAATTAAATGAAAAATAGGCTTGAAATGCTCAAACTTGAGGTTTGATGCTTTCCATTTGATTCTCTCTTGATTCTAGTTGCTTGATGTTTCTTGTTATTGATCAATGGCTTCTAAGCTTGCTTAAATACACATTGAATCACTTATGAACGTTGGGGATGATTAGTGGAGTCAATATAGTCGTTTAAGAGTGAAAACAATTAATTAAAACAGTTGGGAGCGTCAGTGCATCGATGCATACCCATGGTGCATTGGTGCATCAGTGTAAAATTCAAATATTTTGACAGTTGGACCCTTAGTGCATTGGTGCACTAAGAGTGCATCGATGCATCAAGTGTATTGGTGCACTAAGAGTGCATCGATGCATCAAGTGCATTCGATGTTTCAAAATAGCCAGAGTGCATCGATGCATGGCTGGTGCATCGATGCATCAAATGCATTCGATGTTTTCATAAAATCCTCAATGTATCGGTGCATGGAATGTGCATCGATGCATGAAATGCATTCGATGTTCAATTAATTCATGGTGCATCGATGCATGGATTGGTGCATCGGTGCATCACTCTGAAAAATTGATTTTAGGCTTGATTTTTGGTTCAAAAATACTTTGTGAAAATTATTTCAAAAATATATTAAGTATAAAATACAATTTTACACATTTAGTAAGGTTTGAAATTGATCTTAAAAGTCTTGGAGTAATAATTTGATATTCGATTAATTGAATCGAATATATTTAGAAAATCATTTGTAAAATCTTAAAATTTATTTAAACTAATTTGTTATATCGAAATACAAAAATGTTTTCAACAATCTCCCCCTTTTTGATATAACAAAACATTTGTGTTATTTTAAGATTTTCTAAAAATTTGAATCAATTTAAATTTAGAAAAATTACTCCCCCTTACTATAACACTTCCCCCTTTGAAAACAACATTTTGACAAAATTAACACACTTAACATTTCTCCCCCTTTTTGTTAAATCAAAAAGACTTAAAATCGATTTGAACAAGGTTTTGAAAAACATAGCCAATTGATTAAATATCTATATATATATAGAGCTTAAGCTGCTAAGATCATAATCAAAAGAGAGTTAGCCATTAGTTTCATAATTAATATTCATAAGAAAAATGTGAAATGGTAAATTGGTCATATTGCAACTAAAAAAATAAATAAATGATGCATATGTTTTAATAAACCAAAATATATATAAAATATCAAACAATCATCCAACGATCAAAGAAAGTAAATCCAAAATGTTTTAACAATGCAAGTTCAACCCAAAAACAATGAAAGATAAGTCTATTCATCCATTGAAGGATCGGGAGGAGGAGGAGGGTAACGAGCTCTCATCTCAAGCGAGAGTGCATCCAAATGATCATTCATATCTTGTTGTCGAGCTCCCAAGGAAGAGAGCTGGGATTCAATGAATGTGAAGCGCGAATCCATGGACGCATACCGTAAATCAAATGTCTCCAAAAACGAACAAAAATACAGAGGCATTTGTTATTCTTGTGGAGCTGGTTTCAGTGTAGGCTCGTCATCAGGTACGTGATCATCGATGTCTTGCATAAGTTGTTGAAATTCAGGATCATCGTCATCAGCCAGAGCTGGAGGAGGAGGAAGAGCACGAGAGGAGCTAGGAGCAGCTCGTGAGGAACTAGCTCCCGGAGTTTGCTTTCCGGGTCTAAAAACCCATTGGCCGGTAACCTCGTCTTGTTTCAAATCCGCTTTCTTCAAGGATGTGAGATTGATTTGATTTTTAAGTGGGATATGATTGTCAATAGAAACGTCTAGACCAAGTGTGATAAAGAGGTTACTAAGAAGACATCCATAAATCAATGTTTCAACATGTTTTGAAGGAACAATGTTTATGATGTCCACTAGTTGACTGAATATAATGTGGGGCAGATTTATTTGATTTTATTTTTAAGACAATACATCCACCATAAATCCCTAGCACGAAGTGTGGAGTACCTACCTCCGGATGGTCTAAACCACCAAGAGATCATCAAATGGAGAAAACGATCATGATGAGATCGTAGAGTACTAACACTTGAGTTTGGAACATAGGGATATTCCACATTTTCACTTTCATTATATACACCATTATCATCTAACCCAAATCAGAAAGCTATAGTCTCGGGGTCAATATTAATATATTGGCCTAAAAGATAGGATCTAATGGTTATAGTTCCACATTGAGTTTCATTTTGAATACACACCGCATTGGAATAGAAAATACGGACCAATTGTTGATAGACGATAGGTTTAAGCTTAAACAATTTATCAAACTTCCAAGTTTTAAGAATCGGAAGGTATTCGAAATCAATGTCAACCATAGCTTGAAGCAAAGGAATACTCTCTTCACGGATTCTATAAGTTTGGAAAGAGTTTCTGTACCTAGAGTACAATTCGTCTCTACGATGCTCAGGCATGTTAAAACAAGACCCTAATAGAGATGAAGGTAGAGGAGGAACGGGATTAGGAGGTTGAGGAACGAGAGGACAGTTTTGGTTTGATCGACTCGAAGATGACCTAGGTCGTTTAGGATTTGACATGATTAAAGGAAATCGAAATAAGGAATGTCACCTGCAATTTGAAACACATGTATGCATAATCAATCCCAAAACTCAAATGAGTCCTCAATAATTCAAGGTTCTCTAAACCATATCCTAATGGGCATGTTTTGAAAACCTTTTTTTTAATAATATCATAATATAGTTTTTATGAAAACAACACAATTAAATAAAAAATATTACTTATTTTTGATTTTTTTTAAATTTCAAAATTTAAAGAAAAATCTTGAAAAATTGTTTGTTTTTGACGAAATTGGTAGTAAAATCTAGTTTAGAACCAGCAAACAATCAATGCCCGATATAATGTTCATCCTAGAACTAATCAAAACTAGTTCTAAAATCAAAAATTTGTAAAATAGAGGTTTTTAGAAAAATACCTTGAAAATTTGGATTGAGAGGGATGAGGAGTTGTTTTGCACGATTTAATGATTGAAGCAGGTTTGCAAGTTGAAAAACTTGAAGATTCCGATGAAAATTCATTGATTTTGAGCAAGAATGGAGATTTTAGAGTGAGATGGACGAACGGCTTGGAGAGAATAGTTTTTAGGTTTTGAGAAAATGAAGAAAATGAGGCATTTTAACCCAAAACCTGATGGATACATCGATGCACATTCAAAGGGATGCATCGATGCACTGTTAAGTGTATCGATGCACTAAGCACATAAATGACAAAAATCCGTTTTAAAATACTCAAAATGCTAAATTAATTGGCTCTAGTGGTATTGGTAACTCATATATTGAAACTTAATCATGTTCAATCAATCAAATTAATCCTTAAACAACTTTTGAACATAAAATAAATTTTCATCAAGGATCATAAACTCCCCCTAACTAATAGCAATGAATGCAATAAAAAATTAAGTATTTTTCATTTAGTCTTAAAAGTGCTACAATTATTCTAAACACTAAGTGAAGATAGGTTGGTCAAACCTAATTCTCTCCTAAGTGTCCAAAATCTTTCCTTGTCTAAAGGTTTTGTAAAGATATCCTCTAATTGGTGCAAAGTATCAACAAATTCTAGAACTACATCTTCTTTAGTGACATGGTCTCTAATGAAGTGATGTCTTATTTCAATGTGCTTAGTTCTAGAGTGTTGGATGGGATTTTTAGTGAGACAAATAACACTAGTATTGTTACACTTGATAGGAATGGTACCTACTTCAATTCCATAATCAAAAAGTTGTTGTTTCATCCATAAAACTTGTGCACAACAACTACCAGCTGAAATGTATTCAGCTTCAGTGGTAGATAATGCAACACAATTTTGTTTATTTGAGAACCAAGAAATCAACATATTTCTAAGGAATTGGCAAGTACCGGAGGTGCTTTTCCTATCTAATTTGCATCCTCCATAATCCACATCAGAAAAAGCATGCAAGCTAAAGCTAGAGTCTCTAGGATACCAAAGTGATAAACTAGGAGTGTCCTTAAGGTATCTAAAGATTCTCTTAACAACTAGTAAATGTGATTCCTTAGGGCATGATTGAAATCTAGCACATAAGCAAACGCTAAACATAATGTCTGGTCTACTTGCAGTTAGATAAAATAGAGATCCAATCATTGACCTATATAATTTAACATCTACACATTTACCTCCTTCATCTAAGTCAAGCTTTGTTGAAGAGCTCATTGGAGTGTCATGAGGTTTGCCATTTTCCAGTCCAAACTTCTTGAGCATATCTTTGACGTACTTAGCTTGATTGATGAAGATGCCATCTTTTCTTTGCTTGATTTGGAGTCCCAAGAAAAATGAGAGCTCCCCCATCATGCTCATCTCAAACTCACTTTGCATTAGCTTAGAAAATTCTTGGCAAAGAGCATCATTAGTAGAACCAAATATTATATCATCAACATAAATTTGAACTACTAATAAATCTTTACCTTTATGCTTTAAAAACAATGTAGTGTCAAACTTCCTTTTTGAAAACCCTTTTTCAATTAAAAAGTTTGACAATCTTTCATACCAAGCTCTTGGAGCTTGTTTTAAACCATAAAGTGTTTCTGTCAATTTAAGAACATGATCCAAAAATTTTGAATCTTCAAAACCTGGAGGTTGTTCCACATACACTTCTTCTTTTATAAAACCATTTAAAAATGCACTTTTAACATCCATTTGATATAGTTTAAATTCATGAAAACTTGAAAATGCTAATAACATTCTAATTGCTTCCATCCTAGCTACGGGAACGTATGTTTCATCATAGTCTATGCCCTCTTCTTGAGTATACCCTTGAGCAACAAGCTCAAGTCTAGCCTTGTTTCTCACTATATTACCACTTTCATCAAGCTTATTCCTAAATACCCATCTAGTACCTACTGTAGATTTATTACTAGGCCTTTCAACTAATGTCCATACTTTACTTCTCTCAAATTGATTTAATTCTTCTTGCATAGCCATAGTCCAATGTTCATCTTTTAATGCTTCTTTAATATTCTTAGGCTCTATGTATGAAATAAATGCAACCTAATTACAAATATTTCTAAGAGAAGATCGAGTTGTTACCCCTTTGGATGGATCACCTATAATCTCACCATCCTTGACATAGTTGTACTCTATTGGATAAGATACTTCCCTTTCTTCAATGGTTGGATTCTCAAGAGGATCATGAGTTACCTCATCTTTTGTTTCTTTCTTTGATGATGGTTCTTCAACGTCATGTCTAACTTCATTTGTATTTATAATACCTACATCACCATTCACACAAGAATCCTTCCTCGGAAGGGGATTATCATCGAAAACAATATGTATAGACTTTTCTACAACTAAAGTTCTTTTATTAAATACTCGATAAGATTTAGAATTTAAGGAATAACCCAAAAAAATTCCTTCATCACTTTTAGCATCAAATTTGCCAAGGTTTTCTTTACCGTTATTTAAAATAAAACATTTACATCCAAAAGGATGAAAATAGCTAATGTTAGGCTTTTTATTTTTGAAAATTTCATATGGAGTTTTCTTTAAAATTGGTGTAATCATTACTCGATTTACAACATAACAAGCGGTATTTGTGGCTTCCGCCTAAAAATATTTTGGCAAATTATTTTCACAAAGCATAGTTCTAGCAATTTCTTCTAAAGTTCAATTTTCCTCTCAACAACTCCATTTTGTTGAGGGGTTCTAGGTGCTGAAAAATTATGGCTAATACCATTAGAATTACAAAACTCATTAAATCAAAGATTTTCAAATTCAGTGCCATGATCACTTCTAACACTAGTGATAGAGTGACCTTTTTCGTTTTGGATTAGTTTTGAAAATGTGATGAAATTTTCTAATGATTTATCTTTAGTACTTAAGAATAGAACCCAAGTATATCTAGAATAGTCATCTACCAAGACAAATGCATATTGCTTTCCAACCAAGCTAGTAGTCCTAGTTGGCCCAAAAAGATCTATATGGATCAATTGTAATACTCTACTAGTTGATACGTCATTAATGGATTTAAAAGAAATTCTCTTTTGTTTTCCATTAGCACAAGCATCACTGATTTTATCATTATCAAATTTAAGCTTAGGAAACCCTCGAACTAAATCACCTTGAATTAGCCATTGCAAAACACTCATACTAGCATGTCCTAGTCTCCTATGCCATAACCAACTATCATCTTCATCCTTAGCAACAAGGCACAAATAAGTCATATCAATAGAATCTAAATGCACCATGTATATGTTTCCTATTCTATGACCAACAAGCATAATCCGATTAGATGCAATGTCAATGACTTTACAACCATTAATATCAAACATGACATTGAATCCCTTATCACAAAATTGACTAATACTCAATAGATTATGCTTTAATCCATTCACATATAAAACATTCTTAATTTGTATGGAAGAGGTATTACCAATAGTACCAATACCTTCAATGTGACCTTTTGAATCATCACCAAAAGTCACTTCTCCTCCATTTTTTGGCGTTAAGCTCAATGAACCGGTTTTTGTCTCCGGTCATGTGTCTTGAGCATCCACTATCAAGGTACCATAAATTTGGATTTGTTTCCCGTGCCTTGTAGCAATGCTCTTTTTCCTACAAACATAGATTAATTTCTAATTTTTGGTACCCAAATTCTTTTGGGTCCATATTCATTAGTTTCCAAAATCCTAGTCCCCTTAGGTATCCATTTGTGTAGGATATCCTTATCTTTAGTAGTAATGAGCTCTTTAGGAACCCATATACTTCTAACAATTTTTCTATTAGAGGTTCTTTGGGGACCTCTATGATTGTAGTTTTTAAACCTTTTTCTAACAAAGTTTGATTTTGAATTTTCTCCATTTTCAAAACGTTTTGTTCCAACTTTATCAAAAGAAGTTTTAAGATCATTAATTTTCTTTTGATGATCATCATTGACCTTTGAAAGTAAATTTTGCAAATCCAAAATTTTCTTTTCAAACTCTTCTAGTTTGATTTGCAAATCTTTGATTTTACTTTCAAGATCATTGTTGGTTTTGGATATGAGTTTATTTTCATTTTTCAATTTTGAAACATCATTTTTATATTTTAAAAACAATTTCTCGTAATCCATAGCCAACTCATTATATTCCTCTAATAACTCATCATAGGATAAATCATCAAAATCAGATGAGTTAGATGTTACCTTAGAATCTTCCCCGAATGCCATCAAGCACAAGTTTGCTACTTCTTGTTCCTCTTCATCGGAACCTTCTTCATCGCTCCATGAGCCTTGTGCTTATTCTTTGATTGACCCTTTCTCTTCAGTTGTGGGCAATCATATTTGACATGCCCCGGCTTTTTGCATTCATAGCAAATGATCGAATCCTTCTGTTTTGGTTCATGTTTGAGGCCTTCATTTCGTTTGAATTTTCTTCCTCGGTAAGGTCTCATCATTTTTCTGAACCGTTTGGCAAACAATGCCATTTCCTCGTCATCGTCATCTTCATCGGAATCACTCTCATTTTTTGTGGATTTGAGAGCAACTCCAATGTTTTTCTTCTTCTCCTTCTCTTTTGGTGTCTCTTCAATCTTATCAAGGTCCACCTCATCTTCAAGCATCATTTCATGAGTGAGGAGTGAACCGATTAGCTCTTCAAGAGTTAAGGATGTTAGATCCTTAGACTCGATGATTGCCGTCTTCTTTGATTGCCACGATTTTGGGAGGGAGTAGACTAACTTCCTCACAAGCTTTTCATTTGAAATGATCTCTCCATATGATTTGAGACCATTGACAATCGTTGAGAATCTATCTGTCATAGCTTTGATATCTTCATTTGGTTTCATCCTGAAATTTTCATAGCTATGCGTTAGAATACTAATTTTAGATTTCTTTACCTCATCGGTACCTTCATGAGTGACTTGAAGTTGTTCCCATATTTCTTTGGTGGTTGTACAAGATGAAACTTTTTCGTATTCATCTGGTCCAAGAGCACAAAATATGATATGGATGGCTTTGGAGTTGAGCTGGAACATTTTTGTCTCTCCTTCATTCCATAATCTTGGATGAGTGAGAGGCTTGAAGTATCCTTCTTCTACGACATTCCATGCTCCCATGTCACTTGCTTGAATGAAGTATATCATCCTATTTTTCCAATAGGCATAATTAGCCCCATTGAAGAAATGAGGCTTGTTGTCGAAGTTTGAAGTAGAGGCCATTGATGACTTTGATTATCGATGTAACTCTTCCCGAATCTACTCAAGAGGCGATTAAACCTTCAAATGAGTTAGTCTCTGATACTAATTGTTGAGTTAAACGATTGACAGAATCGGCCAAGAGGGGGTGAATTGGCAATAAAAATTTTGGTGGAAGCTTTTGCAGAAAATTGAAAGAAATTGCACAGCGATTTAGAGTGGTTTGACTTTCTTAACCAAAGTCTACGTCCACTACCTTAGCTATCCACACTAAGGATTTTTCACAAATTCACTAATTTGTCTTTCTTTTGAGGAAAAAGAGTAACCTTACAATCCTTCAAGAATTATACCCCAAATTCTTGAGAACACTCTCTCCCAAAGAGAACAATACAAATTTGCAAACTTACAAGGAAATACTCTTAAGGTAGATTGTTTGCAGAATTCTAGAACAAAGAAAAGAACACTCAAGAATAAATACAATTGAGCTCAATAAGTGTTCTTGAAAGCAAAATGAATATTAAATGAAAAATAGGCTTGAAATGCTCAAACTTGAGTTTTGATGCTTTCTCTTTGATTCTCTCTTAATTCTAGTTGCTTGATGTTTCTTGTTATTGATCAATGGCTTCTAAGCTTGCTTAAATACACCTTGAATCACTTCTGAACATTAGGGATGATTAGTGGAGTCAATATAGCCGTTTAAGTGAGAAAATAATTAATTAAAACAGTTGGGAGCGTCAGTGCATCGATGCATACCCATGGTGCATCGGTGTAAAATTCAAATATTTTGACCGTTAGACCCTTAGTGCATCGGTGCATTAAGAGTACATCGATGCATCAAGTGCATTCGATGTTTCAAAATAGCCAGAGTGCATCGATGCATGGCTGGTGCATCGATGTATCAAATGCATTCGATGTTTTCATAAAATCCTCAGTGCATCGGTGCATGGAATGTGCATCGATGCATGAAATACATTCGATGTTCAATTTAATTCATGGTGCATCGATGCATGGATTGGTGCATTGGTGCATCACTCTGAAAAATTGATTTTAGGCTTGATTTTTGGTTCAAAATACTTTGTGAAAATTGTTTCAAAAATATATTAAGTATAAAATACAATTTTACACATTTAGTAAGGTTTGAAATTGATCTTAAAAGTCTTGGAGTAATAATTTGATATTCGATTAATTGAATCGAATATATTTAGAAAATCATTTGTAAAATCTTAAAATTTATTTAAACTAATTTGTTATATCGAAATAAAAAAGGTTTTCAACAACATATCATCATCGTGATTAACTATTTTATGTATTACATCCTTTTGTCCTTTATATCTAGAATAGGCACAAGTCTTAGAATAATCACACTTGTATAGCCCATCTATTATTTCTTGATATCTAGAGTATACTATAATTAACGAATAATTTGTGATATCACATATCAACTTATTCGAACATGGCCATCCATTTCTAGTCTCACTCAATCAAGTGGCATGCGATATATTTCCTATTATGTAGGAAGGAAAAATCCTATCTTAACCATATACACCCCACTACATATATCGAGATATATTCAATAACATAGTGCAGCTAGTTACGGATCATGTTTAACTGTATCAAAACATACAACAATATTTGTTGGGATGATATTGATCTCAAGTCTGAGGATCATACATATAGTCATAACCATGAGCAATGTTATGACCGTTACATAATAACCCAAGACATATGCTCATGATGGGTCAATCCAATACATTGTTCTCTAACAATATAATCATGTATCAATTATGACATCTCTATGTCAATGACAACTCCTTGTCATCAATCTATAACATGTTAGTCTTAATCGTATTATTATTGTCCATGACCATAATAATACTTGACTATGGATCTTTTAATAATGTTATTATATGGACTTTATTATCTTTCAGTTTATGTTAAATACAGACATATAACTAAAAATAATATTGGTAATGTCTTTATTCAATAAAATTGGTAAATAAATGTATTATTACAATCATCATATGATTGGTCTTTGGGCATACTCTTACAGGTAGAAGAAATGATTCAAGGTATTGAAAAGAAAGAAAAGGTTAAAGACAAGGAAAATGGAAGTATAGAAAATGAAGAGGTGACTTATAACCCAAGAAACAACACTTATTGCACCCTTTCACAAGAAACATGATAACTCTGTAAAAAGTCTTAATTCCTAGTCTTTTCACTTAAGTTATTACTCGTCTAGACAAAGTATGCACTGAATTTTTAGTTGTATTTAGTTGCATAAAGGTTATATTATATTGTGGTGGATAAGTTTTTCTTAGGCAAGATATATTTGGTTTGACTGATGCTACTGAAGAGAAAGGGTTGTTTGGGTTGTGTTTATGTAGGAATCCTATAGAGGAAGAACATTTCAGTCGTGATAATGTAAAAGTGCAGAGGCCAACGGAACATATGAGAATGTGAGGAGCATATTTATCTCACCACGGCAAGATTTATTTGAGGAAGTCTGAAGCAGGTGTGGCTAAACCGCCTATGTCACACGCAAGCTGGATGACCTACTTCACATGCAAGCAAGCCTCAATTATTCTGACAGCCACCAACCACTTTTCATTTTTAAGTCCGGCCAATTAATAATGGCTAGTTAAGGAAACTCCAAAAGTAAACAAAGACCTAGGAGGTCTTTCTTTATAAATAACCAGCTGCAGTCGCCAAACAAAGGAGGCAAAGAAGAAGAAAGAAGAGCTTTACTTAAGGCGTGAGTAAGCAACTGCAGTGCTTTCACACCGTCTACCCACCAACCCTCCTTGGTGTCATCCATAGCCAGACGATAGTAGAGCAGTGATCAGGCCTCGAGAGAGGGTGATCACCCAGGCAGGCGCAATGCTGATCAGGATTGTCGCGATAGAGCCCCCGGTTTTGGGTGTCATTCTTCCTTTGTTTTTAACTCTTTATCTATTTGGGGTTGTAATAAACGTTGAATCTTGGATGATCTTTGATAGCACCATGAATGCTTTACTTGGTGTTAAACTTTGTTTTTCCTGAACAATATTTTTAAGTTTATTAATGATGAATTATGTTTCACTTATGACTGTTTTGTTTATAGTTTAAATATTTTTCCTTAGCACTGTAAGAGCATCGAGAGATAGCCTTGGGTTTTGGTAAAACATGTCTTGGCATTGTAAGAGCATCGAAAAATAGCCTTTTGTCTAGATAAGTTATTCTTAAATTTGAGAGAATTAAGATAGATCAACGTGAGCAATGAAATGAATCCGGGATGGTGAAGTTCTAACTTGTCTACCTTAGAGATAAGGAGTGAGTTTCAAACGACTAAAAGGGATAGATGCTAGAGTAGGAGAGACTATGTCTATAGTTAACGCCAATAAGTATTGTTGTAGTAACCGTCTAAGAATACCTAGTAATCCTGTCGGGCAGTTTTAGTGAGTCATTCTAAACTGAGAATATTTATTGTCAAGACAATGGTTTAGCAAAAGTGTTATGTGACACGTCTGAATATGTGAGGTTGCTCGCATTATATTTAAAACATCACTTCTTTTATTAGTCTGCATATTAATTTTGCCTCAACCGAACCTTTCTGAAATCATTGAAACATTTTCTCATTAATATTAGTTCTTAGGATAATACTTAGTAGGACATAACTTGTGACATTAGCAACTGACGATATTTTTAGCCATAACAAGTTCTCTTTGTCACATTATATTAGCCTAATGTAGTTTACTATTTTCTTTTATAGGTTTTAATTATTGCATGACCTTGAGATCTTCTGGTAAGCCTTTGGAACCATTCGACCTTGAAATTGAGCAAGCACTCAGACAAAGGTTGCGTGCCCAAAGAACCAAAGAACAATCAAATCAATTTCAAATGCAACACAACATGAAAGATTTAGGAGATCCAGATACAACAATTAATCTTCAAGTTGCAAGACCAAGAGCGATACAAGATCATTTTAACCTTATTCTTGATTACCTCAATCCAGGCATAGTGGCACCTGAGATCCAAGCCACTTACTTCGAACTCAAACCGGTGATGTTTAACATGTTAAACTCTATCAGACAATTTGGTGGTTCACCTAATGAAGATGCGAGACAGCATATTCGTGCTTTCCTTGAAGTATACGACTCATTTTGATAACAAGGAGTACATGAGGATGTGTTAAAACTGAAGCTTTTTCCTTAGTCCCTATGCGATAGAGCAAGAGCCTGGCTCAGCGGAGTTCCTTCCAGCTCAATGGAGTCATGGGAAGACTTATGCAAGAGTTTCCTACTACGATACAATCCGCTTAATATGATCACTCAGCTTCGTAATGACATTGCTAGTTTTCGCCATGGAGATGATGAATCAATGTACGAATGCTGGGATAGGTATAAAAGTGTACTTCGCAAATGTGTTAATAATGAATTTCACGATTGGACGCAAGTGGTAATGTTTTACAATGAAGTCTATACACAAACTCGAATGATGCTAGATGCCTTAGCGATTGGCACCTTACTAGACAAATCACCCGAGGAAGCTTTGGACATCCTCGACATGATATCAAATAATGATTATCAATTTCCAAATGCAAGATTGGGAACTTGTAGAAAAACATCAGGAGCATATGAATTAGAAGGTAAAGATTCAGTAGCAGCTCAACTTTCGGCCATAACCAAATGCTAAAAAATTTGCAATGTCCTAATGAGGTAAGAGAAGTCAAAGTGACCAATAATGTATGCCTATTTTGTCATGGCAATCATTATGAGAGTGAATGTCCTGAAAACCATGAGTCAACCAATTTTGTGGGTAACTATAATCGGAACAATAATAACCCCTATTCCAATACGTACAATCCTGGTTGGAGACAACACCCAAATTTTTCATGGAGTAATCAAGGGAACAGTAGCAATCAAGCCGCAAACTACATGCCACAACAAAATAATACTGACCATCAACATTTTCAGAATCAGCATCATCAGCAGTCCTGGCAGAATAATAAAGGTATAGCTTCTTTCTCCAACACCAATTCGAATACTAATTCCTTGGAGTTATCATTGCAGGAATTCATGGCCTCGACAAAAGATTTCATGGCTTCCACAAAGACCTTGATGCACGAACACTATGCAACAATTAAAAATCAAGGAAATTTTCTACAAAGCCAAGCAACACTTTTGCAAAGCCATAGTTCCTCGCTCAGAGCGTTGGAGAATCAAGTGGGACAAATTGCTATGACATTACATTCTCGCTCACATGGAAATCTCCCTAGTGATACTGAAGTCACTAAGCATCATGGGAAGGAGCAATGCAATGTACTTACGCTAAGGAGTGAAAAATAAATTAACCAAGATGACAAGTTTGGGGGATAACACCTGAACAATCCTCGCCAAGGCGTAAAATAACTGGATGAACAATCTGAGAATGTTGAACAAAGGGAAGTGACTAAAGAGAAGGAAAGAAGTGAAGGCTCAGAAGAGCATAGACCAGATAACAAAAAAATTCATGGTCAAGGCCAGCGATTACTCAGCACCATTAGCAGTCGATGTGAGACGTCCACTACCATTCCCTCAACGGTTGAAGAAGCATGATGATGAAATCTAGTTTAAGAAATTTGTTGATGTTCTGGATAAGTTGTGTATTAATGTGCCCTTACTTGAAGCCATCGAACAAATGCCTTCCTATGCCAAGTATCTTAAGGAAATTGTTACAAAGAAAAGGAAGGTAGAACGTGTCGCCACGATAACAGAAATATATTCAGCAGTAAGCAAACTCCCACTAAAACAAAAAGACCCTGACAGTTTTATAATACCATGTTCCATTGGTAATGACTTCATAGGACGAGCTCTTATTGATTTTGGATCAACTGTAAACTTGATACCAAAGTCTATATTTATGAAGCTACACGGGTATCACGCCTAGCCCACCTCGGTCATCCTACAGTTGGCTGATCGGTCTCATGTGCGACCCGACGACAGAATAGAAGACGTTATAGTAAAGGTGGATAAATTCATATTTTCTGTAGATTTTCTCATCCTGGATTGCGAAGCCGATGAAAACACACCAATCATTCTGGGACGCCCCTTCTTAGCCATCGGGAGAATCCTCATAGATTGTGAAAAGGGATAATTCATCATGAGAGTAGGCGAGAAAAGCATCACTATCAATTTATTAAACTTTATGAAATACGTGGACAATTCAGAGGAATTCCAATGTATTAACAAGATTGAAGAAAAGGTAATCCTCGGATGAGGTGAATCCCTAAGGCTCGATGAATACAGTACATTGTACCATGAACCTACAACCGAGATAAATGAATCAGAAAACTTTGGCCCATACGAACTATTTTCAGAAGACGATCCTAAAAATCATGGCCTCGACCACAAAAATCTGAGCAATAAACACCCCGAAAACAATACCAATGCAAAATGCAGAGGAAAGACAAGGGACCAATCGAGACTTTTTCATAATAGATCATGTATAAAATTTGAACCCTTAGATTATGATTAAGTTAAATCTCATGAGTCATCTTCACAACATGCACCGAAGTTGAAACTTAAAACTTTGCCATCACATTTGAAATATGCTTATCTAGGAGTTGATAAAACCCTACCAGTGATAATTTCTGCCAACCTAAGCTCCGAACAAGAGAATAATTTGTTGAATATCTTATCACAACACAGGAAAGTTATAGGATGGACGATGGCAGACTTGAAAGGAATCAGTCTGACCATATGCATGCACAAAATCAACCTTGAAGATAGCCATAACACTTCGGTGGAACCCCAAAGGCGGCTCAACCCGATCATGAAGAAGGTAGTCATGAAGGAAATTATAAAATGGCTGGATGTGGGAGTAATTTATTCTATATCCGATAGTTCATGGGTTAGCCTAATACAATGCATACCAAAGAAAGGTAGTGTGACCATGGTTAAAAGCGAGCATGATGAGCTACTTAACACAAGAACAGTCACGGGATGGTGCATATGCATGGATTACAGGAAGCTCAACAAAGCCACAAAGAAGGATCATTTTCCCCTCTCTTTTATCGACCAAATGTTGGATAGACTAGTGGGAAAAGCATTTTACTGCTTTCTCGATGGATACTCGGGGTATAACCAAATTGCCATAGCATTGGAAGACCAAGAAAAAATAACTTTCATGTGCCCATATGATACCTATACATTTAAACGAATGCCATTTGGACTGTGTAACGCTCCAACTACATTCCAAAGATGCATGATGAAAATCTTTTCAGATATGGTGAAAGAGTGCATGGAAAAATTTATGGACGACTTCTCCGTCTCGGGTGATGATTTTGACCGATGTCTCGACAATTTATCCAAGGTGTTGAAATGCTGTGAAGAAGCCAACCTAGTACTGAACTGGGGAAAATGCCATTTTATGGTGAACGAAGTAATAGTGTTGGGTCACAAAATTTCATGCCATGGCATCAAAGTCGACAAAGCCAAGGTGGATGCAATTGTAAATCTTCCCCCACCTACTAATGTGCGAGGTCTACACAGTTTCCTGGGACATGCAGGCTTTGACATGCGGTTCATAAGAGATTTTTCACAAATTTTTAAACCCTTATGTCTTTTGCTTCAACAAAATCATCCATTTGAATTCACTAATGATTGTTTGAATGCCTTCATGGATTTAAAGAAAAAGCTTTCGATAGCACCAAATGTTATTCCACCAGACTGGAATGAACTATTTGAGCTCATGTGCGACTCTAGTGACTATGCAGTCGGAGCAGTGTTAGGGAAACGAAAAAGTAAAAGTTTTCACATCATATACTATGCAAGTCGAACTCTTAATGATGCACAAGTGAACTATACCACCACTGAAAAAGAACTCTTAGCAGTAATATTTGCATTCGATAAGTGTAGGCCATATCTAATATGCACTAAGGTAATTGTACACACGGATCACTCTGCCATTAAAAATCTGATTAATAAAAAAGATGCAAAGCCTAGACTAATTCGGTGGATATTACTACTGCAAGAATTTGATTTAGAGATCAAGGATAGAAAAGGTATAGAAAATCAAGTGGCAGACCATTTTTCTAGGCTAGATAGCAAACCTGATTGTCCTGACATCACAGAAATTAAAGAGGATTTCTCAGATGAGAAAATATTATTTGTCACGGCTGTACTGTGGTATGCTGACATTGTTCACTTTCTTGTTAGTGGTATTGTTCCTCTTGATTTATCTAGCCAGGGCAGAAATAAGTTCTGACTTGATGTGCGACATTACTACTGGGATGAACCATTTCTATTCAAGCAATGCGGAGACCAAATAATCCGAAGATGCATTCCAGAAGAAGAGCAGCAAGATATCCTACACCAATGCCATTCGTCACCATATGGAGGGCATTTTGGTGGAATGAGAACAACAACAAAAGTACTTCAGTCCAGATTTTATTGGCTAACCATGTTCAAAGATGTGCATGAATTCTACAAGTCATGTGATAGATGTCAATGAACGGGAAACATCTCGAAATGGCATGAGATGCCATGGTAAAATATTTTGGAAATCGAACTTTTTGACGTATGGAGAATAGATTTCATGGGGCCTTTCCCATCATCATTCGGAGATTTGTATATTGTCATAGTAGTGGATTATGTATCAAAATGGGTGGAAGCCATCAAAACACCTAAAAACGATTCCAAGACGGTGCTAACGTTTTTGCACAAATACATATTCACCCGCTTTGGAACACCACGAGCTATAATTAGTGACAAAGGCACACATTTTGACAACAAATTGATTGCCAAGGCACTGAAACGATATGGAATACGACATAAGATTGCTATGGCGTATCACCCTCAAACGAATGGACAAGTTGAAGTGTCTAATAGAGAGATTAAGAAGATCCTTGAAAAAGTAGTCAACCCGAATCAAAAAGACAAGTCGCCGAAGCTAGATGAAGCACTATGGGCTTATCTCACAACATTCAAGACACCGCTGGGAATGTCCCCGTTCAAGTTGGTCTACGGAAAGGAATGTCATCTACCGATTGAACTTGAACATAAAGCCTACTGGGCCATAAAAAAGATAAACATGAATGCTCAGCTTGTTAGAGAAAGAAGACTCTTGAAGCTAAATGAGATGGATAAATTTAGATCACATGCATACAAGAATGCCCGCCTTTACAAGGAGAAAACAAAACGATGGCATGACAGAAAAATATTACCGAGGCAATTTTATCCTGGATAACAGGTACTGCTCTACAATTCACGCCTTAAGTTATTCTCAGACAAGCTGAAATCAAGATGGTCAGGATCGTTTATCGTTCACCAAGTGTATGACAATGGAGCAATTAAAATTCAAAACAAAAATGATGGCTCCATCTTCAAGGTGGAAGAGACTCAAAGAGTACAAAAGATCCCCAGTAATGCACGACAAACTGGCATCATTGGCACATGATGCCCAAAAATTTGCTTTACTTAATTGTACAAATATTCGTTGCGTAGGCAACAAAAATATGAATTCTGTAAATAACTAGGTTAAGTTATTTTCTGCTTTAATCCGTTTTATTTTATTATTTTCTTCTTTATTATTGTAGGCAATCAAGGAACACGTGGCAATATGTTGAGTTAAAGCATGCATGAAGAAAAAGCCCTAGGGTACACGATTTTGGCGGCATAATAATGAGGGAAAGAAATCTTTTCTCCCCCTTTACGTCCAATCAAATAGTTCTCATTTCATGAGAAATGTTTTCCCCACCATGAAAGGACTGAATTACCCCGAAACCGCCCATCACTTTCCCAAGAAAAACTACCCAACCTCTTCTTCTTTATCGTGTTTCCCTCTCTCTCTACAAACAAGAAAATCTTTTCTTTCACACAATAATACCTCCCCATCGCCACCACTAAATTCAACCAAGTAAATGGTGAGAACAAGGAAATCCCCAGCCCCAACACAAAGTTTCGAACGTTTCCAAACAGCTGAAGCAGAAGCACACTTCAAGACCTTCTAGAAACGCCAAGTATATTTGAAAGATGGATTCGTTTTTCCAGCCAAGGAAGAGGATCCGTTTGGACTGGAGGTGATGGACGTGATAAAGAAGGACAACTGGGAGAAGTTTGTTCGTAATCCTAAAGCTGTAGCACCGACGATGGTACGAGAATTTTATGCCCATCTCGAAGACCCATTTAGCCACATAGTTTAAGTTTGAGGAAAGCTTATACGATTTCCCCCTCTGTACTCAACCGATATTTTAAGTTGGGGAAAGTTGACTAGGAACACAATAGATTTGTGGCAGAGGCCAATCACGAAACATACAGTGGCGTACTGCAGGATCTTTGCTTCGGGTGGACCAAGTTCAAAGGGAGTGCCTCAACTAGGAAAAGAGTTGATCGCCGAGCACTAAAATCGCACGTGAAACTGTGGAACTACTTTCTCAAAGGCAAGATGATGCCAACGTCTCACAATACCACTCTCCTCGTGAAGAGATTGATACTCCTACACTCGATCATTTACGGGAGGAAGATTGATGTTGGAGAACTCATTTTTGAGAAGATCCATGACTGTGCGAAGATGAACCGGGTAACCTTCTATTTCCCAACTTGATAACCACTTATGCAAGAAGAAAACAGTTCCCGGGGATCACTTCAAAGATTACAATAAACCAAAGGAGGGCATCTTAAAGAAAAAGGTCCCCGAGTTGATGAGTTTCAATGGCGACAACGTAAATGAAAGTTTGGAGCGAGGAGAAAAATCGATTGCCAGGGCTAGAATGGCTGCTGTGGTCACGCAAACTCGAGAAACGCGTGAAAAGATCGGTCACCTGGAAGACCACATGGATATTTACTTCGAGTATGTCAAGGCTAGGGATATGCAACTCAACTCCTTCTTCAAGGAGTTGCTACCGAACACAAACATCAGACTACCGACTTTCCCCGCTGTTATCCTCAAATACAATACGAGCGGGAGCACATTTCACGCCTCGACATCGCATGTACCTCCAGACGTTCCCCCAGAAGTACCCATTGATGTGCCACCAGTAGCAACTCAAGTACCACCTGTACCAGAGGAAGGACAAGGCGACACAGAAGAATTTCTCAGTTCCTTCTCATTTTCAACCTCCGAAAGCAGTGATGATACTCCACCCCACTTCTTCTCCGATGAAGATTTTACTCTAGCACTGCCGTAACCTGAGCATGATCCTACTCAGTCCCCTGTCCATCCAACATTGCTAGTACCAGCACCAGCTACTAGTCTAGCACCAATCCCACCACAACCAACACCTACGACCGAGCAATCCACTCCAGCACGAGCCTCATCCAGTAAGAAGCATTACAAGAAAACCACAGGCCGTATACTTTAGTAGTCTCCTTCTCAACGAGCAATAGAAAACTCTGGATCCAAGAGCCCCTCTCCTCCCAAACGTTGCCGAACGAGGGCGTCTAGTCAAGCCACCCCACCACAGTGAGTTTTTACTTTAGTTTTTTTTCTTTTTCGCATATGCATTTACAATCATGTAGTTTAGTTTTCATGCATTGAGGATAATGCATCATTCAAGTTTGGGGGAGGTATTGTACCATATTCTGCCATACTTTGTTAGAAAGAAATTGATGTTAATTGGTTGAGAATTTTGGTTGTCATGACATAAGCAGGTTGAGATTATTGTTAGGAATGAATTAGAGATGCCCAATAATGAATGCAGAATTTTATTGCCTAGGCCAGAATTATTGTTAAGATTGTCTAAAGAAGAGAACCAAACCTAGGCTTGATTCCTTGAAATTTATAAACACGATTGTAAATTATTTTTGCTCTAGGTAATCTGTAAATTTTTTAGGAAAGAACTTTCTATTTGCCGAGACTTCAAAAATATTCTAAGGGTAAAGTAGAAACTCTCTAGTGTTTAAAAGCTTGAAAAACTCGAAAATACAAAGGGACACTCCTCTGTGCAAAGACATGAACAAGAAAAACTCCAAAACAAATTAATAGTAGCCAAGGCATATGAGTGAATGAAAGTAGTCACAGGATGACTAGCTTGGGGGTGGAAGGTATGCTTCTTTTCACCTAGAGTGTGGAATGGTAGTTATGATGAGCTGACTCCGCTGAAAAAAATATGAATAAAGAGAATAAAAGTTGATAAATAACTAGAAGTATAAACTAAGCCTGATGAATAATTTGTTGCCATGACAAACCAGGAGTGCTTACTTTAAGTTTTCAAATTACCTCTATGCATAGACTGGTTACAATCACGCACACACAATAGCAAGGGATCCTGACTAGGGAAGGGACTTGACTGATATGACTGTCAACATGTTGAGGCCAAACAATTTTTTTGCTGAGGGCTGAAATCTCAAACTAGATGATTTTCTTAATACTGATTTGCCATGACAATTTTAATTCTCTTCTAGCTAGTATCCATTGCTTGAGGACAAGCAATAATTTAATTTTAGGGTGTGATAACTCTGTAAAAAGACTTAATTCATAGTCTTTTCACTTAAGTCATTGCTCATCTAGACAAAGTATGCACTGCATTTTTAGTTGCATTTAGTTGCATATAGGTTATATTAGATTGTGGTGGATAAGTATTGCTTAGGCAAGATTTATTTGGTTTGACTGATGCTGCTGAAGATAAAGGGTTGTTTGGGTTGTGTTTGTGCAGGAATCCTACAGAGAAAGAACATTTCAGTCGTGACAATGTAAAAGTGCAGAGGCCAACGAAATAGATGAGAACGTGAGGAGCATATTTATCTCGCCAAGGCAAGATTTATTTGAGGAAGTCTGAAGCAGGTGTGCCTATGTAAAATGCCAGCTGGATGACCTACTTCACGTGCAAGCAAGCCTCAATTATTCTGACAGCTGTCAGTCGCCTTTCCCTTTTAAGTTGGGGCGATTAATAACGGGTAGTTAAGGAAACTCCAAAAGTAGACAAAGACCTAAGAGGTCTTTTCTTATAAATAACCAGCCGCAGCCGCCAAACAAAGGAGGCAAGGAAGAAGAGAGAAGAACTTTACCTAAGGAGTGAGTAAGCAACTGCAGTGCTTTCCCATCATCTACCCACCAACCTTCCTTGGTGTCCTCTATAGTCAGACAATAGTAGAGCGATGATCAGGCCTCGAGAGAGGGTGATCACCAAGGCAGGCACGGTGCTGATCAGGATTGTCACGACAGAGCCCTCAATTTTGGGAGTTCTTCTTCTTTTGTTTTAACTCTTTATCTATTTGGGGTTGTATTAAATGTTAATTCTTCGATGATCTTTGATAGCACCATGAATGCTTTACTAGGTGTTAAACTTTGTTTTTCCTGAATAATATTTTTATGTTTATGAATGATGAATTATGTTTCTCTTATGACTGTTTTGTTCATAGTTTAAATATTTTACCTTAGCACTGTAAGAGCATCGAGAGATAGCCTTGGATTTTGGTAAAACATGCATTGGCATTGTAAGAGCAATGAGAGATAGCCTTTTGTCTAGATAAGTGATTCTTAAATTCGAGAGAATTAAGATAGATCAATGGAATAAATCTGGGATGGTGAAGTTCTAACTTGTATAGCTTAGAGATAAGGAGTGAGTTTTAAATGACTAAAAGGGATAGATGCTAGAGTAGCAGAGTCTACGTCTATAGTTAACACCGAGAGGTATTTCCGTAACAACCGTCTAAGAATACCTAGTAATCCTGTTGGGTAGTTTTAGTGAGTCATAATAAGTCATTCTAAACTGAGAATATTTGTTGTCAAGACAATGGTTTAGCATAAGTGCTCTGTGACACGTCTGAATATGTGAGGTTATTTGCATTATATTTAAACCATCACTTGTTTTATTAGTATGCATATTAATTTTCCCTCAACCAAACCTTTCTGAAATCATTGAAACATTTTCTTAGTTCATTAATATTAGTTATTAGGATAATACTTAGTAGGACTTAGCTTGTGACTTTAGTTCTAGTTATGGTGAAAATATATTTCTAATCCAATCCATGTTGAGACGATACTCACTCACTACTATATTACTTGCATCGATTGTGTATACTTGCACATATTTGCTTGCCTTAGCATATACATTTACAAGTGATCAAAACAATAAGGTTATCTTCTCTTGTGTAGATATGCCTCCTTGATGTACTTGCAATGGTAGAGCACTTTCCTTGCTTTGTTTTTCTCTTTTTGTTTGAAATTATTCTTTCTTCTTTTTCTTTTTGTCTTTGAACTCCTTTGTTTATTGTTGGAGTTTGATTTTCTTTTTGAACTTCTTTCTCTTTTTTCTTTGCATGCCAATGACACTTTTGTTGTCAATCCAACTATGCTCTGAATACCTCTTGATGTAGGCAGAATCTACACTCTTCAATGGAAGTGAGTAGATAGCCTTATTGTGTCCCGATCTAGGATTGACAAGTACTGATGTCCTTGAGTTATAAGTTTGGGATTTAACAAAGAAAATAAAAGAAATAGAATTAATAAGGGAATAATAAATGGATAAATAAGATACGTAATGAAATGAAAGAAATGAATAGAGTTGGCTGCAGAATTATGAAGATGTTGATGGCCTTGATGGAAGATGTTGATGGTGTTGATGTTGAAATGGAGATGGTGGTGATGTTGTATCTCAAACACGCCAAAGATGAAACTATGGTAGGAAGAACAATCCCAATCTTCACAAACTTTCTTGAGGGGTGATGAAAGTGTCTTCAACCCACTAGATAGAAATATATGAATTTGGGAATCAAGGTGAAAGGAAGGACGCCACAAGTATAATAAGTATGCTTGCTTAATCGATAAAGTTCAGAAAGAACTTTGAAAGAGATTAAACTCACAAAGGTTTTGTTTATAATATGAATGAGATGAGTACAAATGATGGCAAGCCTCTCAATTTATAGGAAATGAGAGGGCTTAGCCGAATGGTTACATATTGTTTTAGCTAGGTACATGTCTCTAGTGAAAGTACATAATGCTTGAGATTAAATGATGAATCCTTTTGCTTGGTGATAGTTTGACTACCTCTTCAAAGGGGACATGTTGGTTCGGCTAGGATGAAGGTACATCTCCCTTGGCCGAATAGTGTCATACTTGTTCATCTTGGCACCAAAGACATATCCCTTGGTCGAATGGTGTTGTGTCTCCTCAAATTGGCACCAAAGCTCTCATGTGCAAGGCATGTGGGTGTGGTCAAATAGTCATAGTGCTTTGTCTCATGTCCCTTCGTGATTTAGGCCTCCAATGTGTGTAATATTTTCACCAACGTGCTCCTGGGTGAAAGGGCATCTTCATGGGAAACATCATTCATGAAAGGTCACAATGTTTGGAAAGGTAACCTTTCATGTTTGAGCTAGTTCTAAGGTGAATGAGAAAGAGGTAAGCTGGCTATAGGTGAGTTGTAGCATGGAGAACATTATGGTAGATCCTTGTGAAAAGGTACTTCTTGAGGTGGCAACTATTCACGAAAAGGTACGATTTCACAAAATTTGACTTAGGACATATTTGAAGTGTCCTAAGCAGTGTTGATGATGGTACAACTCCCCAGCTGAATTGAAGTCATCTTGTAACTCAAATCTTCAGCTCATTCCAGCTATGAGCTCACGGGTCTTCGGATAACTTTTCACCAATTTGTTCCTTATGCTCTCCTAAACATCTCCATGTAAGTTTCCTTTCCTTTTATTTCTCCATTTAGCTCCAATATAGCTCCCAAGTTATGGCCGAATATACCTACACACATAACATAAAGAATTAAGTTAAGTATATGAACTATATAATGTGTATAAGATAAAGATGTGTACTATAGGTTATTTAATATTCAATATGTAACATATTAAACAACCTATTATCTAATGGTTCTTTCTCGTTAAAAGATTTAAAAGCATGAATGCACTTATGAGAAAGTACTTCCCTGAATTGTTTTTCCCTTGCACGAGTTATAGGTCATTTAGGCATGACTTCAGGATTCATTTGTGTAGTTATGATCACATAAATAAAACTGTTAAGTTTAATATAATATGAAAAACCTCACACAATCAGACTTCTAACAGAGCAATTGGGTTTGACTTGCTATGGCGAGAAATTATTCTATGTCTAGGATGATTTAGTATGAGATGCCTATGCTACCAGACAGGATTTACTAGAATGTTCCTATAACTTTTACTACTGTAATACTACTAAGCGTGAATTATAACCCTTGTTTGTCAAACTGTTGTTGTGGTAATAGCTCTCAGCATAAACTGTAGCTTTTAGCCTATCTTACTAAAGTATTTACCCTTTTTAGTTGAATAAAACCCCTCCTTATCTCTAATGCAGATTATAAGCTCACCATCTCGGATTAGTTCCATTGTTCATGTAGATCAAACCTAACTCTCTCGATATTAGGTATCATCTCCTAGAAAAATGGTAATCTCTCAAAAACTCTTTCAAAGACTAGAAATATTTTACCCTGGTACCAGGGAATCTCTCGAAAGCTCTTACAGTGTTAAGGAAAAAGATTAAAGCACTGAACAAAACAACACTTAGCATAAACAAACTTCATCATTCATTAACAATCGAATAAAGTATCATCCAAGCATCAACCAATACCAAATAAAACAGTTTATGGTGTGGTAAATATCATCCCAAAACCTAATCTTTAAGTTTAAGCCCTTAATTGATATGGAAACGAAGAATAAAAGGAAGAAAACTCCCAAAACAGAGCTCTGTTGTGACATTTTGACCACCACCATGACTGTTCCAGTGGCCAGCCTCTCTCTCGAAGGCCTGGCCACCGCTTTAGCGAAGCCCATCTATAGAGAGTACCAATGACGGTCGAGTGGGAATGCTAGAAAATATGAGTTGCTGCAGCCACTTACTTTAAGACTCCTTTCAGGGTATATTTTCCTCTCCCTTTTGAAGAGATATATGGGATATTTATAGTGGTAATTTATAGGGTTTAGTTCCCTTGGAAATTCCCTAAATATATTTGTTTTCAAACGTATTGTGTGTATAAAATGACATCTGACAGGGGTCTCAATTTCCTTGATAAGGGTGAGAAAATTGGTTCCTCACTGTTGTCATCTTATGTTCCACTAGCCCTAGCAAATTAATTTGTCTCAGTAAATGAATTCTTCCTTAGTCATTTCCTGCATCATCACAACCAACCAATAACTTTTCTTCTCAGCAACATTAGATTAGTCAAATAAACTTTGCCATGGAAAAACTTATCAACCACATGCAAATATGTCATAAATGCAACTAAATACAGCTAAAATGCTAAATCAATGGCTTTTAGACGCTTAATAACTTAAGTAAAAAGACACAAAACATAGTATTTTTATGGAGTTATCACTCCCCAAACTTAATTTATTGCTTGTCCTTAAGCAATGGATAATAAGCAGTAGAAAAATAAAATGTCACAACAAAGTATAAATTAGGATAATCAGGTGGTTAAAAATTTCAGCCCTCAACAATAAATTTGGCCTCAGCATGCTATACTAAATAAGAAGTCATATACCATTCCCTAGGTCAAGACTCTTTGACAATGTGTGTGTGTGTGTGATTGTATCTAGTATATGCTTAACGAAATTAGAAAACTCCTAAGTAAGTTCTTCTATTTTGTTAAGGCATCAAATTATTCATTAAGCACAGTTTCACTCCTATTTATTCAACATGTAACCTCATATATATATATATATATTAGCACTACTTCAAGGGGAGTTAGCTCATCACACTTACCATTCCACACTCTAGGTGAAAGGGAGCATACCTTCCACCCTTGAGCTAGTTAGTTAGAGTCATCCCGTGATTTCTTTCAATCACTCATGGGCCGAGGGAACCATTTATTTAAGGAAGTTTACTGGTAATGCCGTCGCGCAGAGGATTGTCCCTCTACAGTTATGTCAATGCATTTATTTACAATTCAACACAATTCAAAACAATGAGTTTAACTTAATCTTTTCAATCATTCAATGCCACGACATGCGAAAAGGTCTTTCCTAAAAATTTTCTAAGTACCTTAAGCAGAGAAAACATACAATCATTTTAACAGGATCACAAAGAGTCAAGTCCTAAGGTCGGTTCTATCCTTCAACAATCATATCTAAAATAGTTCTAGACTAGGCAATCAAAATTTACTTTCATCATCGGGCATCCTCAAATTATTCCAAACAATTGTAGCACCCATCTCCCGTATACCTTTTTGTACACGAGATATGGATGTCTCATCACTTTTTAAAATATTTTTTCATTTGAAAACCTGTAAAATTTTGTTTCGAAATTTAAAGTAAAACATTTTAGCATAATTATAAAACAATCATCAAAATATACTACCAAATTTCCACTTTATAAACATTCCAGAGCATTTTTCTTTAAATTCGATTACATGCCAGCAATTGTTCAAAATAAACAGGATTGTCCTACCGTTACTGATGAGAGTCAACCTTAAGAGATGAAAGGTGTTGCTACTGCTACACTCCTTACGCAACTAATCTTTGCCTTTACCTACGCGTGAAATAAACACACGTTAAGTATTTACTTTGTGAGACATAATACTGCAAGGATATTACAATTATATGAAAATATCTTATAAATACTGAATGAATAATTTACTTTCATTATTCATAAGAACCAGTTAAGCCCTCCTCAGTTAAACCATAATTCTTTCATACCATCATGGAAATTATTCGTAGTATGTCCATCATACTTATCCTTCGGTATATTTTCTCCCTTTTTTTCTTTATTTACCCTATGTACAGTAAATGTGAAAATACTATACATGTATTGCACCAAGGTGCTACTTGGTCATGTATCTTTTCTAATTATTATGGTGATACCTTAAATATTGTTAATACACTATTTGGTATTATATATATATATATATATCATCTCTTCTTATCACTTATAGATCATTCATATCATATTACATTATAATTCCTTTATTATTTTACCCAATGGTATTTATCTTTTCACTTAACTTGCATATTTGACACTTTTATGTCAAATGCACAGCTAGTCCATTATTCTTTTACTCAACGATATTTAACCGTTCCTCTCTTACTTAACAATTTTTTAACAGTTCATCTAACTGGCATAATTGACACCTTTCTGCCAATTGCACAGTTAGACCTCAAAGCCACTTAGTCTATCATCTAACTAGCATAATTGACAACTTTCTGTCAAATGCACAGTCAGGACTATTAATCTTTTATTTTAGAGCAGTCCCTACTATAATAATCATTCATAATATCATTTCACCTTTTTAATCATTACAAATTCTATGATTTATGTTGCTAGTGCTATTACCATCATTTCTCAATCATTACTAAAACCTGTGTGGTTCGCATACTCATTATCAATATAAAAATCCACTTATTTATTATAAATTTATTATATTCATACACATATATTTCCTATTTAAAAATACATATATTTAGTATGAGTTTCTTATCTTTTTGCACATAAAGTGCCCAATACGGAAATTCATACACTTAGTATGAATTTCTTAACATTGTAGCACACATAGTGTCGAAAAGGTTATTCATCCACATAGGATGAATTCCGTGAAATATACACTTAGTGCCAAAACGGTTATTCATCCACATAGGATGAATTATGTGAAATGCACACTTAGTGTCGAAACGGTTATTCATCCACATAGGATGAATTCCGTGAAATGCACACTTAGTCTGGAAAAGATTATTCATCCACATAGGATGAATTCCGTGAAATGCACACTTAGTGTCGAAATGGTTATTCATCCACATAGGTTGAATTCCGAAATGCACACTTAGTGCTGAAACGGTTATTCATCCACATAGGATGAATTCTGTGAAATGCGCACTTAGTGTCGAAACGGTTATTCATCCACATAGGATGAATTCTGTGAAATTCACACTTAGTGCCGAAACGGTTATTCATCCACATAGGTTAAATTCCGTGAAATACACACTTAGTGCCGAAACGGTTATTCATCCACATAGGATGAATTCCATGAAATGCACACTTAGTGCCGAAACGGTTATTCATCCACATAGGATGAATTTCGTGAAATGCACACTTAGTGCCGAAATGGTTATTCATCCACAGAGGATGAATTCCGTGAAATGTACTCTTAGTGTCGAAACGGTTATTCATCCACATAGGATGAATTCCGTGAAATGCATACTTAGTGCCGAAATGGTTATTCATTCACATAGGATGAATTTCGTGAAATGCACACTTAGTGCCTATTTGGTAATCACCATACATATATCAATCAATCATACATCTATGACTACCGTAACATATACGTACATAATTAAATGCACTCACTTGACTTTTCTCGCTATATAACCAAAACGAAAAGTTGATCACTCTGGTACTTTGCCTTTGTCTTTAGTTTTGCTTGACACGGGAGCTTGGTTCCGATCTACTCAAGCACCCATTAAAACATGTACCATACCCAATGTTAGTATATTTCCTAACCATTATACTTAAACCATACTCAAAAGGACACATCATTAACTTTTTATACCAATATCAGCCTATTTTTAACATTTATGGCTCCATATTATTGATACTACTACCCTGGTACCGATACTTCTATACTATGATACCGATACCCCCTTCCGATATCGATACCAATTTTAGGTTCGATGTTGCTTGTTACCGATACCCTTACCGTGGTATCGATACTACCTCATCGGTATAGATACTGATTGAATCACTATCAATACTACTTAGCTAATTCATCCCATTTTAGTCTATAGTATCAGTACTATTCTATCAGTACCAATACCCTTGCCCAAATTTTCCAATTTTTAACCCGATTATTAGCCAAATGGGGCCAAATTTCTTTATATTTACACCCAACAATGCTATTTAACTCTTCTCTACTTATTCCTACTAACTTTCCTTTATTTAGCTTCTTAAAACATCTAAAATCTCTCAAGCTTACTTGTGTCTAAGAATCACACCATATTTTCTAACTTGTTTTTAAACTCATCCAATACTTCTAATCTCTCATTTACTACTTTGACATATCAAATCTACTAATAAACATGAATAAACACTCATATATTAACATATCATTCAAAAACCCATTTTCTTAAATCTCAAACATTTCACTAATTACTTAGTTTTAAACATCCTTGAACTTTCTTTAAGCCTCTATATTACTTAAGGTTTCAAAACTTGTCCATAAACTAAAGAATAAACTAACTTAAAGGAAACTTACCTTGGCTATGGGGAGAGTACATGAGCACGGGAAGAATGAGAAGAAGAATATATAACTTTCCCTTTTTCCTTCTTAAATCTCTAATAATGAAATAATTTTAAATTCATTTCTCCTTAAAGGACCGAAAATGCCCTCTTTTTGAACCATTGTTACTAATTGGTCTTAAACACTATTCCAAATTATTTATTATATTTTATCATTTATTCAAATAGATCCTCAAATTCTAAATCTTTCCAATAATGTCACTGACCTGATATTTGGGGTATTATAACAATTATCCTAACATAACTCATTTAATGACAAAAATTATTTCTACAATTCATTATCAATGCAATTAACTAAGTATTAACTAAGTTTAAAGCATAACACCTCCCCCAAACCTGAGGGATGCATTATCCTCAATGCATGAAAAAATAAAGTAGTTACTCTAAAATGCTATGTAAATGCAAATGTAAAATGGTACCTTACCGTGGTGGGGTAGTTCCACTAAATGCTCGAGTTCTGCGTCTTTTGAGAAGAGAAAAGCTGGCAGATTCTGTTTCTTCTGACGGGGGCGATGATGGAGATGTCATAACAATATGACCAATTGAGCACTTGAGGTGATGTTGGGTCATGGGATGACAGTCTAGTGGTGGCATATCCTCGGTTACGAAGGTCTCAGCAGGTGCGTGTAAGGATTAGCTAGCTTCAGTTTCAACAACCTGTTCATTGTTCAAATTTGTTAGCTATTCAGGGGTTTGTTCAATGGTGGGTTCTTCATCAACTGGTTTAGTAAAAATTGTGGTCGAGGTAAATTCTTAAACTTTGAAAAATTCTGATAGAATTTCCTGAGTATGCTCTGAGGAGGAAGAGGTCGAGCTGAGGTACTCATGTGTCTTGCCTCAGTTCGACCTTGGCCTTCTTCATGGATTGGAGATACATGTGTAGTGATAGAGGTGACATCAACTAGGGAATTGGGCTGAACGTTTTGTGACGAGGTAAAAAAAGTGCTACCTCCTATGGGTACTGACTTGCGTAATATTTTCGCAAGAAAAAGTGATAGATCGTCATAGGTAACTGGTAACAATTCCTTGAATAAGGCATTCAAATGTGCATACCTCGCCTTAACATAATTAAAGAATGTTTGTATGTTACCTTTTAAGCGTTCTACCGCTCCCTTATCTCTCGAGTAGTGGTGATAACAACTGTCATTCTTGCCGCGACAATATATTTTGGTCCACATTGAGCATTATCATTCTTTACTCATTAGCTTATGCACATTCTTCTTGGTGACACCCTCTTTGGATTTGATGAACTCTTCCAAGGGCTCCTTTTGGACCTTTTTCTTCCTGCAGAGAGCTGTAATTAGATTTGGAAAACGTAAGTTACCTTTCATCCATTTGATGCACTCATGGACCTGGTCAAATATAATTTCTCCCATATTAATCGATCACCTGTAGATGATGGAATGAAGCAACATTAATCGTCGTAGTAAAATAATTGTATTGTGAGACGTGGACATCAACTTTCCCTTCAAGAAGTGATTCTAAAGATTCGCGACTGGTTTGAGGGTGCGATGATTGACACGCTTCTGGTTGGGGTGTTCCCTTCGAATTTTTCCCAGCCAAAGCATAAGTCTTCCAACACACCATCATAAGTTTTAGAGTTGGCTTCGGAAAAGAATTTCTTACGTTGGTTCTCAACTTTGTCAGGTTCAAAATAGTGGTTGATGGCAGAGGGAGTAAACCAAATGAACTTCCTTTGAACATAAACAAAGTGTTAGGAAGGGTTTCCTAGATGCGTATAGAACTCTCAGGATAATGCTGGTGCTACCGCCTTTGGGTGCCGGGCAAACTTCTCCTAGTTGTATTGCCTGATGATATCCATCACCTCAGGCCCAGAATATTCCTCGTCACCCTCAGGGAATAGGAAGTCATTTTCTAGGTAGACTTGGCGTTGCTGCAATGCCTTAAAATTTTTCTTGGCTTCAGCACTTTAGAAGCGCTAGAAGTTTGTTGCGGCTGCAGACGAGGTGGAAGCACCAGGGTTTGACTTGGATTGAGCACATGTTATCTTGATGATAGGTTTAATAGAGAGAGCAAGGATTCTTTGACAATACCTACAGAGGTATGTTGGGGAAAGATGAAAAATCAAAGAAAAAAGAAAAGATGAAGAAGAAAATGAGTGAGAGAGTAAAGTAGGCAGCTTTGGAGAAACAGTGAGTTAGTGGGAGGTTTTCTGGGGGTATATAAGTAAAAAGTAAAAAAGAAAAATAGAGTAATTAATGCCAAATATTTTTTATAGAATAAAATAATTAAGGGAAAAGATTTTTCCCTCTCAAAAGTGCCGCACGAATAGTTTATTAGGTTTTTCCCTCCATTTATGAGTTTTAGCCGTATGTTTCCACATGTACGAAGACCATTATAAAAGACAATATTAGAGAGTAAAATAAGAATAAAACACTCAAGCATAATAAGATTAAGAAAAATTATTTATGTACAAAATGCAAATTTTGTTTCCTAGGCAACAAAATTTGTTAAGGGAAGAGAAGCAACCTCTTGGGCGCCGCGGAGTAGCGGTGCCGATTTGTCACGTAGGATTGGTGCTCCATTGTTTTCCTTCAATCTTTGACCATTCACCTTAAAAGTTTTCCCATCATCCAAGTTTGTGATTTCAATTGTGTCGTGGCTATGAACTTGATGTACTATGAAAGGTCTTGACCATCTGAACTTTAGCTTTCCTGAGAACAACTTGAGCCTTGAATAATAGAGCAGTACTTATTGCCCCGAAAAAAATTCTATAGGCAAAATTTTTCTGTCGTGCCACTTCTTCATCTTTTCTTTATAAAGATGGGCATTCTCATACACTTGAGCTCTAAATTCGTCCATCTAGTTTAGCTCCAACAATCTCATTTGTCTAGCAAGTTGCATATCCATATTAAGTTTCTTGATGGCCCAAAATGCCTTGTGTTCAAATTCCATGGGCAAGTGACATGCCTTGCCATATACTAAATTGAATAAAGACATGTCGAGTGGTGTTTTAAATGTCGTGTGATACGCCTACAGTGCCTCATCGAGCTTTGGTGACCAATCTTTTCTTCTTGGGTTGAACACCTTCTCAAGTAGTTGCTTGATCTTGCGGTTGGAGACCTCAACCTATTTATTATTCTAGAGATGGTATTTCATAGCAACTTTATGGCGCACTCTATATATTTGTAATGCCTTGGCAATCACTTTGTTGTCAAAGTGGGTGCCCTCATCACTAATAATTGCTCTTGGAACTTCAAAACGTGTGAATGTGTTTTTGTGTAAGAACTTTAGCATGGTCTTGGAGTCATTTCTAGGTGTTTCTATGGCTTGTACCCATTTGGACACAAAGTACACAACCAAGATTATGTACATATTACCAAAGGATGATGGGAAGGGTCTCATAAAATTGATCCCCCATACATCAAAGAGTTCAACCTCAAAAATATTTTTCCATGGCACCTCATTTTTCTTGGATATATTCCCAGTGCGTTGGCAACCATCACATGATTTATAGAAGTCATGCACATCCTTGAATAAGGTGGGCTAGTAGAATCCATATTGGAGGACCTTTACAACTATCCTCATCCCACCAAAGTGCCCTCCACACGGGGATGTATGGCAATGAAAAAGAATCTCATTGTGTTCTTCTTCAGAGACATAACTTCAGATTATTTGGTCTCCACATTGTGTGAATAAGAATGGTTCATCCCAAAATAGTCTCGTACATCATGTCTAAACGTTTTTCGGCCTTAGCTAAATAAATCTAGAGGCATAATAATACTAACAAGAAAGTTAACTATGAAAGTGTACCACGACACTGCCACGACAAATAAAATTTTCTTGTCATGGAAATCCTCCTAAATTTCTTTCGTGTAATGGAAAATGTTTTTGTTTTGTAGCCTAGACAAGTGATCTACTACTTGGTTTTCAGTACCATTCCTATCTTTCACCTCTAAATCAAATTCTTGCAGCAAGAGTACCCATATAATAAGCCTAGGCTTGGCATCCGTTTTACTCACTAGGTATTTAATAGTTGAGTGATCAGTGTGTGCAATGACTTTGGTGCCTATAAGGTATGCTCTAAACTTATTAAAAGTGAATACTACGGTAAGCAATTCTTTTTTCTTGGTGGTATAATTAAGTTGTGAATCATTTAGGGTACGACAAGCATAATAAATAACATGAAAGATGTTACATCTTCTTTGCCCTATTACTGCCCCTACTGCACAGTCACTTGCATCGCACATCAGCTAGAAAGGAACGTTCTAGTCATGTGGAACAACAATTGGTGTTGAAGTAAGTTTTTTCTTCAGTTTAGTGAATTCGTTGAGGCAGTCGTAATTGAACAACGGTTGATTTTGTTGAAGCAAAAGACACAAAGACTTTGAAATATATGGAAATATCCCTGATGAAATACCTATAGAATCCTACATGCCCTATGAAACTTCTGATGCCCTTCACAATGGTGGGTGGAGGCATATTCTCAACTACTTTGCTTTATCAACTTTGATGCCTTGGTGAGAAATTTTGTGTTCCAACATAATTACTTTTGTAGCCATAAAGTGACATTTTTCCCAGTTTAGCACAAGGTTGGACTCCTCACATCATTTAAGCACTTTAGATAAATTTTTGAGGCCTTGATCAAAGTCATTGATGGAGACGGAAAAACCATCCATAAATATTTCCAAGAAGTCCTCTACAATGTCTGAGAAAATGGCTATCATACACCTCTGAAAAGTTGTCGGGGAGTTACATAGTCCAAATGACATCCTCCTAATCTTATATGTGACATATGGGTAGGTGAAGATGGTCTTCTTTTGATCTCCTGGTGCTACAGTGATCTGATTATACCCAAAATATCCATCAAGAAAACAATAAAATGCATTGCATGCTAACTAATCAAACAATTGATCGATGAAAAGAATGGAAAGTGGTCTTTCTTTATCTCTTTGTTGAGCTTTATATATTCCATACAAATCTTCCAGCCTGTGATGGTTCATGTAGTCACTCATCATTCTCGGTCTTTACCATGGTTATGCCACCCTTATTCAGCACACATTGAATCAAACTGACCCAAGCGCTATTGGATATGGGATAGATCACCTCATCATCGAGCCACTTGATAATTTCCTTCATCACCATTTTTTTCATTATAGGATTAAGTCTCCTTTGGGGTTCAACAGAATTGCTATGACAATCATCTAGTTGGATCTTGAGGATGCATATAGGAGGGATGATTCCCTTAATGTCTACCATAGTCCACCTGAGAGATTTTTTTTGCTGTGACAAAACATCCAACACACTACCCTCTTGCTCGGGGGTTAGACTAGCATAAATTATAACTGGTAAAGTATCATTACTACCTAGATAAACATATTTCAAATGTCATGGCAAAGGTTTAAGTTCTATGGTAGGTGTATGTTGTGACGAAGGTTTTGGAGGAATATATTCATTAAAGTCAATGGGTTCAAATCTCATACTCGTCTAGCTTGAAGTAAGCTAGATTGTCCCTCCTCCAATGAATAATCCTTGGACTTTGCATTTGCTTTATCTTCAGCAATTCTTTCATTTTCCTCAATCGAAAAAAATTTACCTAGGCAAATATTTTTGTAATCCTCATTCTAAAAAAATTTATCTAGGCCAAAATTATTACGTCCCTCTGACTGTAAACGTCATCGTGGCAAGACATTTTACAACCTTTATTCTGAGAAATATTTTCCTGGCATAGATTATCATACTCATCTAGGTGTAAACATTGGCCATGGCCAAAGATATTTGTGCCATCTTCTTCATTTGACTCCATGTCTCTAATGCAATGACATTATTCAAAATCATCAACATATTTAAGAGTGTTGAAGACATTGATAGTGACACTTTGGTCAGCCATCCTCATCATGAATTCTCCATTCTCACAATCTATTAGGATAAGCCCAGTAGCTAATAAGGGACAACCAAGAATAATAGGTTCAAAGTCCAAAATGAGGAAATCTGTTGGAAAAACAAATTTGTGCACTTTCACGATAACATCTTCAATTCTGCCCTTAGGACGAACATGTGATCGGTCATCTAGTTGCAAAATCATGGTGGTTGGTCGAGCATTACCCATTCCAAGTTTCAAAAATATGAATTTGATCATCAAGTTTACACTTGACCCCAAGTCAAAGAGGGCTCTCCCAACATATTTGTCACCGATCCATGAGTTCTTTTTATTTTGGTGGACGTTTACTCATTGATGAACAATATTCTATCACCATGGCAACAAATTTTTTTCTTTCCACCTTTATCTTTTTCGTGACAATGTCCTTAAAGAATTTGGCATATAAAGGCATCTGATCAGTGTCTTCAAGTATTGGAACATTGATATAGAGTTGGTAGAGAACATCATCAAACTTTTTGAACTGGATCTCATCATTATGCTTCTTCAATTGCTGAGGGAAATGTGGTGGAGGTATGACTTCATTTGTTGTAGGTGGGGGTGAAACTTTTTCCTTGGCAATAAATTTCTCACCACCAATATGATGACTTGTCGAACCCTTATCCTTTTTCATTCTCTCTAAGTGAATTTTCTTGTTTAGCATGTTCATTTTGACCTTCAGATTCTTCTTGTGTAGTGCTTTGGCGAGAAATTTTTGGATGTTTCCCCCAAACTTATCTTCCAGATTAATTTGAGTACCACTCCTCAGTGTGAGTGCACTGCATTCCTCATTTCCATGAGGCTTAGTGACCTCAGTATCACTAAGGAGACTTCTAGAAGGCGAGAATGTAGTGTCATGGTAATTTGGCCCACTTGATCTCCAACACTCTCAATGATGAACTATGGCTTTGTAATAGAGTTGATTGGTATGTAACAAAGCACCTTGATTATTGATTAGTGTTCATGTATCAAGGTCTTTATTGAAGCCATGAAGTCTTTTATCGATGCCATAAATTCTTAAAATGAAGCTTTAAGGAGTTAAAATTTGAGGAAGATGCAGGACCTTATTATTATTTTGCTAAGGCATCTATTGATGCTAAAAACTTGAATGTTCAGAGGCATTTTGATATAGCCTATTAAAATTACCTGCATAGTTGTTGTTGTTCCCTTGATTACCCCAAGAAAAGCTTAGATGTTGTCGTCATCTAGGATTGTATGTATTACAGTAGGAGTTATTGTTGCTTCTATTAAAATTGCCCACAAAATTTATTGATTCTTTGCTTTCTAGGCATTCACTCTCATTATGGTTTCCATGGGAAAGAATGCATGCTGAGCTAGATACCTTGACTTCTTTCACCTCACTGAAACGTTGAAAATTTTTCAACATATTTGTTATAGCGGAAAATTAGGTAGAAACTGAATCCTTAACATCAAGTTCATATTCCCTAGAGACTTTCCTTCCTATTCCAAGCCTTGCAGATGAGAATTGATAGTCGTTGTTGGTTATTTGATCGAGGATATCAAAGACTTCCTCAGGTGATTTGTCAAGTAAAGTGTCATTCGTCGAGGCATCCAACATCATACGAGTAGGTGCGTTGACTCCATTATAAAACATGATGACTTGAGTACAGTCGTGGAACCCGTGGTTAATGTACTTCCAAAGCAAGCTTTATTTATCCCAGCACTTGTTCATAGATTCATCATCGCCTTGGCAAAAACTTGCAATGTCATTGCAGAGTTGGATGTTCATATTGGGTGGGTTATATTGAAGCAGAAAACTTTTGCATAAGTCATCCCAAGATTCCATTGAGCTGGAAGGGACTCCACTAAGCTAAGCTCTCGCTCGGTTGCGCAAAAAGTAAGGGAATAATTTTAGCTTCAGCATGTCCTCATGCATTCCTTGTTGCCTAAACGAGTCACACACTTTAAGGAAAGCACATACATGTTATCTAGCATATTGATTAGCAAGCCTCTAAACTACCCGATAGAATTAAGCATGGTAAACATCACCGATTTAAGTTCAAAGTAGGCTGCCTGTATTTCCAATGCCATGATTCCAGGGTTGAGATCATTGAGAATAGGATTTAAGAGATCTCGTATCGCTCGTGATCTTGCAGTATTTCGGGGAAAATTATTCTCAGGGACATTAGGATTTTCTTAATCTTCCATAGGGTTATGAACCTGAAACTGCAGTCGATTCATATTGCCTCTGGGATGCTGAGCACGTTGCCTTTTTCTGAATAATCGTTCGATATCAGGTTCAAACGGTACTAATGATCCATCAATAGATCTCCTAGTCACGCAACAACACAATCCTATAAAAGAAAATAAGGAAAGACAAATGCGTAAAACTAACTAACTAAAAAAATGAAGAGAAAATAAAAGTTTCTATGGCAAAATTTATCAAAATTCCTCCAATTGCTAATCCTTGGCAACGACGCCAAAAACTTGATCGCGTGTAAATGTATGTGTTATGGTACGTAAATATATTCAAGTATATAGAATTGATGCAAGTAATATAGAAGTGAGTGAGTTATCATATCCATAAGGATTTGTGGGAATTTTTTATGTTTGCTACAACTAGAACTAAGTGTCACTAATTAGTCCTAAGATTCTTATCTAGAAAGAAAATCAAGCAGTATCAAATGATATGAACAGATGGAAAATTATTGTCAAGGCGAGAAAAATTATAAAGTGAAGTGAGCAGACAAATTTGGTCAAGGCAATAAAAACATGCAAAGGTAAACAAATAAAAGTTTTCAAAGCAAATAAAAATGTTGAGTTTAATATAATATGAAAAACCTCACACAATCACACTTCTAACAGAGCACTTGGGTTGGATTTGCTATGGCAATAAATTATTTTATGTTTAGAATGATTTATTATAAGATGCCTACACTGCCCGAGAGGATTTACTAGAGTGTTCCTAGAACTTTTTTTCCGGCAATACTAGTCAGCATGAACTACAACCCTTAGTTTATCAAACTGTTGTTCTGGCAATACCCCTCAGCGTAAACTATAGCTTTTAGCCTATCTTACTCAAGCATTTACCCTTTTTAGTTGAATGAAACCCTCTCCTTATCTATAAGGAGGATTAAAACCTCACCATCTTGGATTAGTTCCATTGCTCGCGTAGATCTAGCCTAACTCTCTTGATGTTAGGTATCAACTCCTAGAAAAATGGCAATCTCTCATCAGCTTTTATAGAGACTAGGAATATTTTGCCTTGGCACCAGGCAATCTCTCAAAATCTCTTACAGAGTCAAGGAAAAGATTAAAACAGTGAACAAAACAACACTTAGCATAGACAAACTTCATCATTCATTAGCAATCGAATAAAGTATCATCCAAGCTTCATCCAACACCAAATAAAATAGTTTATGGCATGGTAAATATCATCCCAAAATTTAATCTTTATGTACAAGCCCTTAATTGATATGCAAACGAAGAACAAAAGAAGAAAACTCCCAAAACATTGGTCTACCATGACATTCAAACCACCACCATGTCTACTCCAACGTCTAACCTCTCTCTCGAGGGCCTGGCCACCACTCCGGCGAAGCCCGAATATGAATGGCACCAAGGACGATCAAGTGGGGACGATAGAAAATGTGAGTTACTACAACTGCTTACTTAAAGCCTCCTTTCAGGGTATATTCTCCTCTCCCTTTTGAAGATATATAATGGGATATTTATAGTGGGAATTTATAGGGTTTAGTGCCCTTAGAAATTCCCTAAATACCTTCAGTTTTATACCCATTATGTGAATAAAACGACAACTGGCAGTGGTCTCAATTTTCTTGATGAGGGCATGATTGCACGTGAGGTAGATTAGATAGCAGGCCAAATGACGTCAGAAGTTTCGTCTTGTGCTATGTCAGACTTGCAAGATAAAACTTGCCTTGGCAAGAAAATTTGTTCCTCATTGTCGTTTTTTTTTATTTTCCACTAGCCTTAGCAAATTAATTTGTCTCAGCAAATGAATTCTTCCTTAATCATTTCCTGTATCATCACAACCAACCAACAACCTTTCTCGCCAGCAGTATCAGATTAGTCAAATAAACTTTGTTTTGACAAAACTTATCCACCACATGCAAATATGTCCTAAATGTAGCTAAAATGCTATATCAATGGCTTTTTGACACTCAATAACTTAAGTAAACAGAAACAAAACATAGTCTTTTTACGGAGTTATCATTAGTGTACGGGGCATATATTGTCATGAAAACAATGATATACTATTCGGCCCCAAGGCTAATCAATTTTCCATTGTTAATGAACTTCACCTTTTGGTGGAGAGATAATGGGACCACTCCTATAGAATGTATCCATGATATCCCAAGCAAGCAATTATAGATTGGATGGATGTCCATTACTACAAAGTCAATGTTGTAGACTATGGGCTCAATCAGCAAAGTGCCTCTATTTTGCCCATCACATCCTTTTGTGCGAGTTATTTATGGGTAAACTTTGCAGAGTGGCTAGAGGTATCACATTTAATGCAGACCCATTATCTATTAGGACCCTTGGTAGGACATGGCCATGACAGTGAGTGGTGATATTCAAATCTTTTATAGATCCTATTCCACCTTCAAAGATCTAATCATCAGTGAACATGATGTAATTGTCAGTAGTTATATGTCCCACGATTAATCAAGCTTGTTGATGGATACATCTTTAGGATAAATGCTTGGTTTAACACTTTTAGTAAAGCATTATGATGCACTTATGAATTCATCGGTAGATCTAGTATCGAGATCTTTGCTCTTTTTTTTGAAGTTGCTCCACCATATTATATTTATTGTGCTTTAAGAACCTCAGGAACTCCTGAGCCTAAGCCTCAGTCACTGGCTCATTAATTACCGATGGTTGTTTCTCATTAAATATCCTAAAAACCTCAACTACTTTAGTTTTTTCTTTCATATTTTCTTCTTCCTTTGACGTCTCAAGGGAGCAATATTTCACACTTTTTGTGAAGTGACCTACTTCACTCACTGCTTCAACTGTTGTTTTATTTTTTTTCCTCTATTGCAACCATTCTTTCTGTTGATAATGATCCTTTAGGTATTAACACATTTGCAGTATATTTCCAATGAACTTATCGAGCATTGACACATTCGCAGTATATTTTCTCAATCACTGTTAATCTTGTTGGCAACGAACTCTCAGCTCTAGGCTTAATAGTGATAATTACAAGATTCTTTGCCCCATATATCACATTTGAGTTCTCTAATGTACACACGTCCACTTCTCTTTTATCTTCACCCTGGTTGAAGAATTCTATCTCTTTATTATTCATCGTTACTTGAAGTAACCCCCTGAACTCATGGCAAAATTGAATTGTATGGCCTTTCTCTTGGTGATAGTCACTATACAACTGTAAATAACATTCTTTGGTCTGGGGTTCTACTTGATTATACTAGCTTCACATAATTTCTTGAAAACTCAGCTAAGATGAGATATGATTTCTGACATATCTTTCTTCTTCCTCCTGTAATCTTTCTCACAAATCATATTCATTTCTTGCCCTCCATGATTTAGAGGGGGATGATTAGTTGTGGATGGTATTTTGAATTCTAAATCACTTGTGTTAATCAAATTTTGTACGAGCTTTTTGAATGCTAAATAGTTCTCAATAGTATGTCCTACGATTCTAGAATGATACTCCCAATGGGCGTTGGATTCATACCAATGAGGGTACGATGTTGAAGAGGAGTGAGTTTATAAGGTCGTACCACATCTGCTTTTTGTAACGAGGCCTATATCTTGAACTATGGTTTTGGCATATGTGAGAAAGACATCCTTGGACCTTCTTTCCTAGGTCCTTTGTTTTCACTTGTATTTACCTTCTTAGCTCGAGGTTGGGTGATCGCGACACTCGGTATTGAATTCTTGTGTAACTGTTCGTGTTGTTCACCTCATTGTCTTCTTCTAGAATATGGACCTCTTTGAGTTAAACCCTTCCCTTTCTTCAATCATGCTACTTTTGATGCCATTCTCAATAAACTAGCTCTAAATAACCAAGTCAGAAAATTTTTTAGTGGTGTTTCCAAGTAAATGTCCGAGGTACATAGCCCTCAGTGTATTTACGAAGATGACAATGGATTCTTTCTCCAATAATGGTGGTTGAACCTCGGTGGCTACGTCATGCCATATTTGGACATATTACCTGAAGCTCTCGCTGTGTTTATTCTCCATGATTTGGAGAGTCAGGTGGTTGTAGTATTTAACCGTAGATCCAGACAGGCTATCCTGGAAATAGTGAATCAACAATTTCCCATGATCCATATAGAAAGACATTCATCTACAAAATATTATAATATGCAGTGAGGAGAAGGTGGTTCCATCGTACTTCTTAAAGTCGGGAACTTTAAACTTAGGTAGGAGGATGAGGTCGAGGACTTGGCTCAACTCTTTAGTGTCAATCCCATATAATGGCTCGATTACTTCAGTGACTATACCCTTTCCTTGAGACTTTTGAATAGCAAAGTTATTTCGTTATATGCCTTCTCCATATGGGTCATTTCATTTAGGTCAGGCGTTAGTTCTTCCATACTCGAATCAACCGGTCTTCCCCTTAACGTAGGTGGATAGCTTACTAGGAATTAGGGTTCCATGTGGTGTTACTGATTAGTAAAGGAGACACTAGGTCGAGCTTCCTAAGGAGCTAGAGAGCGAGCAATAACATGTATGGGTGTAAAGCCGACATGATGCGGGGGATCTAATGTGAAGCCCAGAGGATACTGTGATGCGAACCTTGGTGGATGCGGGGGTCTTGATTATAAAATGCAGGATGATCTGCAGTAGCCTTTTCAGCTATCGAGTGCTTACTGAACATATCCTCTATTTTCTTCAATAGGTTTGCAACACCTACAATCCGTATACTTATTCCAATATAGGTTACAGATGTCACATTAATTACTTAAAACATTTACCAACTCAACAGTAATTTAAAATTTATTCTCTTTAAATTGTAAATGATAATATAAAAATATTAAATCACATAAAATTATCACATAATATTTAAAACATATATTAATATAAAATACATATATTCATAATAATAATAATAATATTGATTTATGCAATCCATGGTGAAATAGAGTAAAACAATTTAGTTTAGTCATTACAAACCATTTCCAAAATAGATCAACATAGTAACTAGTACATTGATAAGTACATGGCACTAACTACGTCAAAATCACATCAAAGGATATCTTACTGATATTGTAATATACTCCTCGATGCTTGGTGTTGCTCGGTACTCCTTACTTCTACTTCTGCTTCTTACCTATGCGTGAAAATCATCACACGCTAAGTATATACTTAACGAGGCAATTAAAATAATAAATAATGCAAGACAACCCATGCATGAACTTAAATGTTATTTTCCACTGCAATAAGATCACCTTACCTGCATGACTAATATTTTACCATAATCACATGATAATAATAATATCATTATAATCATTTATTCAGTAACCATAGCCCAAATGTAAACCTATGAAGACCCTGGGTATTTGAGTAAAATATATACACCGTAGTGCTAAACCTGCACTAAGCTTAGTCTCTAGTACTAATCAGGATATGACACATAAAGTCGTGACCACTACCTACACTTAGTGTCCTTACACACTAGTGCTAACGTTAACCTGCAGCTGCTCTACTCTTTTGCATGCCAACTATACCCTGTCCTTCAACGATTTACTTGGTCATATTCTATAATTTATTTCATCCATGTCATCTTATAACCATATCATTAACATTAGGGAAATTCATACCCAAAATAACATTCATGGAAAAAATATCATATTTGTCAGTGATCAATGCATTATGATTCCACAATTTGACATATCAAGATCATGTCAATATTATGAATAATGACATAATATAATGTTGATATAAACAAGGTAGACTCATTGCAAGTCTACCTAATGATGAATAAAACATCTATGTACAATGTCATGCATGCATTGCACTCATCTTGACACTTTATAATTTTCAAAAGATTTTGCCTCATTATACTCCAACTTAATCTTTTTTTCTATTCAATTCGCTTCGAACGTACGATCTATACAAAAATCACAAATTTATATGATACATATGTTAGTATTGTACAAACATAAATACATTTCCAAAATAAAATCTATAATTTATACTTGAAACTTATTCTCTAGCAAAATACTTCAACACTTATTAATTCTTTTAATATTAGCACCAACTTTTTCAATTTATATAAAATGGTCCTTCACCATTTTACCACTTAAAATTTCAATACCAAAATTCCAGCATTGAAATAATTACCTCCCAAGTACATATACAAAGGCATAAATACAAATAAATACCCCCAAACTCTTCAAATATTGCATTTAAATCACCAAACTTTCCAAACTTCCATAATAGTCAAATTTAACATCTTAACATTCATTTCAATTCCCAAACAACAATTTTCAGCGTAGTACATCAATTATAGAATAATTACACAACAACCCATCATTTTACAAAAATTATCAATTTAGTCCCTCAACTTTACAAAATTACATAATGGTCCCAAAATTTTCTAAGACTTGTATATTACTTCCTACATCATTTCCATCCCTTACATAAAATTTTCATAATTTTTCTCTCCAAACAAACCATGGTCGAATGCTCTAAAGCTCTAAAACTAGGGTTTTCATGATTTTGCTCGATTTTCATTCGATTCAAGCAAGAAATCCACTTCCATCCAACCTTATAGCATCTCTACAATCAAATCCCTAATCAAATTTCATCAAAACACAAAATTCTACAACTCCATCATTTGATCGAAAATCATAGAAGCATTTATGGGAAGATTGAACATGTTTTAATAATAATACAAGCTTGAAAATGAATCTACAACCTCGAAAACATCAAGATTAATCATCAATTCATAAACCATAATCTAAACACAAACCCTAGAATTTGGGATATTTGAAATCAAGCAAGGTTAGTAAGCATGTGGAAATAATATTTCTAGTCTAATTTATCATCTTTCAAATTTTCCTAAAATTTCTATTTGACCCGATTCACCGAATTTTTTTCTCAAACTTTATCGCTTTCTAACTTTTAATACAAAATATGTACGAAAATTCTGATTTCCACTTAAACATCATTCTTGAGGTAAACTATTTATTTACAAGAGTGGATTGCAACTTTTTATAATTACCATTTTAGTCCCTATACTTTTCCAAAGTTTATACTTTTGTCACTTAACTTCTAAATTTTTTATTTTGGTCACTAGAAAAAATTGGGGTATTAAAAATAAATGTAACACCTAAAACCCGTATACTTTTGCCAATATAGGTTATAGATGTCACATGGATTACTTAAAACATTTACCAACTTAAAATTATTTTAAAATTTATTTTCTTCAAATTGTAACTAATAATATAAAAATATTAAATCATATAAAACTATCACATAATATTTAAAACATATATTAATATAAAATAAATCTATTTATAATAATAATAATAATAATAATAATAATACTTATTTATGTTATCCATAGTGAAATAGAGTAAAACAACTTAGTATAGCCATTACAAACTATTATCAAAATAGTTCAACAGAGCAACTAGGACATTGATAAGTACATGCCACTAACTACGTCAAAATCACATCAAAGGATGTCTTACTGATATTGTAACATACTCCTCGATGCTTGGTGTTGCTCAGTGTTCCTTACTCCTATTCCTTCTTCTTACCTATGCGTGAAAATCATCACATACTAAGTATATACTTAGTGAGGCAATTAAAATAATAAACATTGCAATACAACTCATGCATGAACTTAAATGTTATTTTCCAATGCAATAAGATCAACTTACTTGCATGAATAATATTTTACCATAATCACATGATAATAATAATATCATCATAATCATTTATTCCAGTAACCATAGCTGAAATGTAAACTTATGAAGACCCTAGGTATTCGAGTATAATATATACACTGTAGTGCTAAAGCTGCACTATGCTTAGGCTCTAGTGCTAATCCGGATATGACACATAAGGTCGTGCCCACCACCTGCACTTAGTGTCCTTACACACTAGTGCTAATGTTAACTTGCAGATGTTATACTCTATGGCATGCCAACTATACCATGTCCTTCAACGATTTACTTGGGCATATAGTATAATTTATTTCATTCATGACATCTTATAACCATATCGTTAACATTAGGGCAGTTCATACCCAAAATAACATTCATGACAAAATATCATGTTTGTCAGTGATCAATTCATTATGATTCCACACTTTGACATATCAATATCATGTCGATATTATGAATAATGACATAATATCATGCTGATAAAAACAAGGTAGACTCATCGCAAGTCTTCATGGTGATGTATAAAACATCTATGTACAATGTCATGCACGCATTGCACTCACCTTGACACTTTATAATTTTCAAAAGATTTTGCCTCACTATACTCCAAATTAATCTTTTCTTATTCAATTTCGCTTCGAATGCAAGGTCAATCACGATCTGTACAAAAGTCACAAATTGATATCGATACATATATTAGTATTGTACTAACATAAATACATTTTCAAAACAAAATCCATAATTTATATTTGAAACTTATTCTCTACCAAAACACTTCAACACTTATTAATTCTTTTAATATTAGCACCAACTTTTCCAATTTATTTAAGATGGTCCTTCACCATTTTACCACTTAAAATACCAAAATTATAGCATTGAAATAATTACCACCCAATTACATATACAAAGGCATAATTACAAATAAACACCTCAAACTATTCGAATATTGTATTTAAATACAAAATTTCCAAACTTCCATAATAGTCAAATTTCACATCTTAACATTCATTTCAATTCCCAAACAGAAATTTCCAGCATAGTCATCAATCATAGCACAATTACACAACAACCCATCAATCCCAAAAATTATCGATTTGGTCCCCTAAACTTTTCAAATATTACAAAATGGTGCCAAAATTTTAATAAGGATTGTAAAATAATTCCTACATCATTTCCAGCCCTTACATAATTTTTCCATAATTTTTCTCATCCAAAAAAGCCATAGTCGAATGCTTTAAAGCTCTAAAACTAGGGTTTTCATGATTTTGCTCGATTTTGATTCGATTCAAGCATGAAATCCACTTCCATCCAACCTTAAAACACCTCTACAATCAAATACCTAATCAAATTTCATCAAAACAAAAAGTTATAAAACTCTTTCATTTGACCGAAAATCATATAAGCATTTCTAAGAAGATTGAACATGTTTTAATCATAAAACAAGCTTGAAAATAAATCTACAACCTCAAAAACATCAAGATTCATCATCAATTCATAAAACCTAACATGAACACAAACCCTAGAATTTGGTATCTTTGAAATCAAGAAAGATTAACAAGCATAAATGGTACCAAAAGATAGTGTTTCTCGCGTAGAATAATTTTTTTATTTCATGGCATAATTCCAAATCCAAAGGAAATTGCTTAAAAATGGAAAACAATATTTTTCTAACCTTTGGAGGGGTTCACGGTAGTGGAGAAGAAGATGAATAAGATGACATGAAAGTTTAGATAAATTTCATGCTAATTTACCTTTAATTTAAGCTTTAATGAATATTGAATTCATTTAATTGAGAAAAGTCCAATTTACCCTTAATGAAACTTCATATTTACCATAAAACTAAGACACCTCAACTTTATCATCTTCCAAAAGTCAAAGATGAACAAAAAATTCACACTTTACCGATTTTCCCTTGAAATTTCCCAAAATTACAATATTATCACTTTAATAATATTTAAGTCTAATTTATCATCTTTCAAATTTTCCTGAAATTTCTATTTGATCCGATTCACAGAATTGTTTTCTCAAACTTTATCGCTTTCTAACTTTTAATACAAAATATGTACGAAAATTCTGATTTCCACATAAACATCATTCTTGGGGTAAACTATTTATTTACAAGAATGGATTGCAACTTTTTAAAACTACCATTTTAGTCTCTAAACTTTTCTAAAGTTTATACTTTGGCCACTTAACTTTGAAAATTTTCATTTTGGTCACTATCCAAAATTTGGGTTATATCAAGGTCGAGTTTTGAACTTGCGATATAAACCTCGATCTTATTTAGGCTACCTCTTACTTCCTCGTGCATGTCCATTTTCTCTTACTCTATACGGGCTAATCTTTCGTAAATTTTCTTTGTTGTTTTTCTAGTATCATGTGAATGTATGGTGTTTTTGTCAGTATAAGAGGAAATGATCACTACAAAAATGATAGGAGATCTTATTTGATTATTCAGTATTTTATTAAATGAATGAATGTTTAGATGTGCGGTTAAAGACAAACAAATGAAATGAAAAATGGGTGCACAATTGTATTCAAAAATAAATTGATGTAGAAAGTAAATGCATTGTAAAAGGCATTGATACCAAAAGCGAATATCACAAAAATACTTTCATTGGATGAAAAGTCTCAACCATCATAAAAAAAGTTTGATCACATAAAAGGTTTGGCCCTCATACTTAATTCTACAATTTGGTTCACGAGCTTAGTGATCTTTTTTCTATAAATAGAAATTGGACTAGTAATATCTAAAATAAACTTTACCCTATTTGCTAGCTCCCTCGTGCAACGTGCTACATCTACCATCTGAGCTATTACCTCGCCCATCATGCATTCATGCTCTACAACTATTGCTTGGTAGTACTCTGATGTGTCCTTCCATCCAACATTGATATTGTTGATTTCTCTCTAAAAATTGGTGATTTAATTTGACATTGCTAGAACTCATCTTCTAGCCTCCTGATTTGTTATCATATGGCCTTGTTTTATTTGCAAGAAAGCCTTAAGTTCATGAATTCCAGAGGGATATACTCTTGGTGAAGAGTCTCATCGACTTACGAAATACAATTTTCTAACTCATGGTTTCTTTCTCAAATAAGGTTAAACTCTTTCTCATACCTCAATTGCATCTCTCCCATCTTTTTGTTAAGTTCTTCAATTAGTTAGTTCTTAGTGGAGTACCATTGCATCCAGGATTGGGCTCTAGCTTGTTTTCTATTGACAACACGGTTTCATCCTTGTCCTTAACCCATATCTCATCTTTTTTTGCTCTCATTCTTCTTCCAACTCATGGATCATTCACTCTCTGGCTTCAAAATTTCTCAATTATGGTGCTCATTTCAGCCTCTAGCCCTTGAAATCTATTCTTCTCTATTTATATCACTCTTAAACTCTCCCATTTTTCCTTTCTCAGTTTTTTGGCTTTACATTTCTTGATCTTTCTTTTATTGATTAATTTCACTTTTGTCAGCATCCATACCCTCCATATTCTTCCTTGTAGCCTCTAACATCTTGAGTCGGTGCTTATTCTCAGGTTATAGACTATTGATTCAACATTTTCTATCTGCCACTTCCTTAACTTGTTGAGACGTCTTACTTGACCCGACTAGCCATCTTCTTTAGAAAAAAATCTTGATAGTATTTTCTCTATTTTTCCAATTAGGTTTCGACCTTATTCTTCCTTTCCTACATCATACGGAACTATCTGGAATGGAACTCGGCCTTGATGGATATCATTAAGTTTTCTTCTCCTAATTCTCTTATCCTCTTAGCATCTACAATTTTTTCTACTTCAAATTCTCTTCTATGAATCTCTAGATCTGATGGGAACACATTAAAAGGGATTTTTATTTCATCTCTTTAAATCTCCACGCTTCATATTTCAGGGTTAACAAAACTTCAGCTCCCTTTGTCTTTATTTTGAACGTTGTTGCCCACGAGTCTGCAACCTCGTGAACCTTTTTCTATAGTTGACAAATCTAATCATCTTTGTCATATTTATACAGAATTTGAGTATGCAACAACCATGGGGTTCTTCATGCGATATTCTAGTCTTGAATGTTCCTTAAGTATTTAATCTACTGGTTTGGGTGCAAGGCTATTTTTCATGTCTTTTTAAGATAATCTGCGATAGGATAATAGCCCCTTAAGAAATGGTTATAATAAACCTTCTATTCCTTCTAAAATTGATTTTGAATCCATATAGTAAGTAATTGTGTGTATCCCAAAAAATGATCACCTCCAATCCTTCGACAAGTAGTCAATGATCTTAATGTCTCATCCAAGATTACGGGCACATGGTTCAGTTATCCCTTTAATTTTTTAAATATATGGACAAAAACTAGCTCAAAATGACCAATGCATTTAGGAAATAACACTAAATTGTATATGAGACCATGGTAATCATCTTTTGTAGATGAGACCACGGTACTCCTTTACTCTCATTTTTATTTTGTATGCGGCTAGTCACCCACTTCTTACATTTTCCAGAGATCTTTGCCAGCTTAGCTTTAAGGGTCAACCCTTTTGTTAATTTAGAATAAACCTTGTCTCTATAACTTTTTGTAAATTCAACAGAAAGTGGTATTCCTCTAAAGTTGGGTTCATATCTTTACGATTGAAAGTGAAATAATTGTATTTTGGGTTCTAGAATTGTATCAAGCTTCGATGAGGATTTAGTCTACTTAGATGAACAGTAGGAGAGATATGCCACCATAATCTTACTGGAAAGCTTTCATCTCACTCTTGCTCCAATCTTCCAAAATTCTCTTCAAACCCCAAATATCATTAATCTTGAAAGTGGCATGCACGTAGCTAGATAATTCTGACACATAATGGGCTGATAAACTATCTTCTAGCTATTTTTGCTTTGCCTCACACCAATCACATACATTTGTGGGGCTCAAATCTATGTTCATGAAATTTTTCTTAATCTTAAAAAGTCTTTCAACTAAATGTACACTTGGGATCATTACCTTTTCGATATACTATGAACATACGAAAAATAAAACAAAGAAAAACAAAACAAATAAATTAGTTAGTGCACGTAATAAATAAAGGTGTAAAATAAACAAAAAAATCATACCATCTTGCGATCTACCCGAAACATAATATTTTGAAATAGGTCGTACCCAATCATGCTTCCTACCCTCATGCATTTGTTTAGGCAAACAAAACATAACCACATGTTTTTCTAGTTCACATGATTTCATTCAAAATAAATAAAACTATCCTATAACTTTAAAGTAAAGAGAACAATGGTTGGAGTACGCTCCTCATTCGTGTATACCTATTTTGGTACCTATTGATGGACGGAAGTTTGGCATAACTTTACCTAGTGTGACCAGTCTATGGTTCACTATATTCATGGTTTTGGCTATATGGGAAGGGTTTTCAATTTGTCCATGATGTGGATACCCTTTGGGCTTTAAAACCCTCGATCCTCGCCCATTAAAGGTTTCAAATAGAACGAGCTCAATTCAAGGAGATCTACCTCCCTATACCTATACGAGGAAGTAAATTTCGATGAAGGTACAAGGCATTTATACGGGGAATAAATTCACAATGAAAGCATAGCATTCACCCCTAATTATTTGGGACGGAGCTCAGGTATAGAGCTTATGTCATGTGATGTGAGTGAAGTGTGTGAGGAGAAGCATACACACCTTTGGTAAAACATGACGCCAAACATAAAAAAGAACCTTTGAAAATATTCGGTAAATCTGAAAATAAAAAATTCAAAGATTAGTACAACTATAATAAACAGTTCGAAAAGAATTAATCAACTCATAATAAATTCAATCATAAAATATTTTTTGATTTAAACTTTTGAATATTCACTACCACGGTGATGTATAAACAATTATCGGACTAACTCTCTAAACTATCCCCAGCGAAGTCGCTAAGTTATCGTAAAGTTTTTTTAAAAAACAAAAATGATTGTTTATTTTGTGTCTAAAAATTGAAATTTTCTCAAATTTGATTCACCGTCGACCTTTAGGTTAGGTAGGTAGAATAGCTAAAAACGTATTTTAAAACAATTTTAAGAAAAAAATCATTTATGCAATATTTGGTGTGTCTAGACAAGTGAGAACCATAAACCAAACTTGTTAGACTCTTAGATAGCATGAAATGATCCAAAATACAAAGTTTGAGTAGGTGACCTATGCTAAAGATGAATATTTATGCAATATTTGACTTTTGATAACAAATTCTCTTATGATGTGTTGACTTGCATTATAAAGCATGATATACATGTATTTTGACACATATGAAGTAGTTTAGATGCATTCAACCATGATCCTATCTTATGGTAACTTTTATATGGATGTTTGAGAACTTAAAAATTGTATGTTCTTGAGAATTCTACACATTTCCAGTAGAATGATCGATCTTTTAAGGGAAATGACCGATCCCTTTTCAAAAAAGATCGATTACAAACCTACTGTCCAGCATAGGATCGATCTAATGTGAAAAAGGATCGATCATTTTTAAAAAGAGTCGATCCTTTCGTAGTTGAGCCCATTGGAAAACAGTAGAATTGTTTTCATTAAAGGCCTAAAGTGTTCCTTAGTCTCATTATGTTCCCTGAATGTTATATGAGTTCAAAACGGTCAATGACATGAACTGCTAATTAATCATAGTCGGTAATTCAAAATTTGTTGAGATTTTTTTATCACTCTTAAACATATTTAACTACATACTAAAAACTTCAATTGCATACTTGTTGTTCGTATGAAACTTTTGAGTCATTTACGTTTTAGTTTCTAGACTCGCATGTCTAATTGAGTACTTGTTTTTTATCTGAATGAATAGAAAATTTGTATGCTTATTGAACTTGAATTCTTCATAAGTTAAAACGACTGTTCTACTCTTGACTGTCTGTATTGATATTTAAGTACCGTTCTATTTGATGCTTGATTACATGTTATCAAATTTGTTTTGTTGGTACATCTCACACGTTGAATGATTTAAATTTGTATTTTCTGCATAATTTGATTGGTTAAGGTTTTTGTTTTATCCAACATGATTGGAACTAAATGCATGCTCAGGTATCTGGGTTAGTCTCCTAGACCGGGAATGGTTTTACATTTGTTGGTATCAGAGACAAGTTTGTAATGATTGTTGATGTTATGTGATTGTATGTAGGGGTGGGAAACGGGAACCACATTGCCATAATGTTTTAATTTTTTTTGCATGTCTTACCTTGATCATTGGTGAGCTTATCACCCTGTTTTGTTAACTTGTGTAGTGATTAGTCTAGTTGTGATGGTTCTATGTCATGCTATTTTGAGATATCCTGGGTCTAGTTATCCTGCCATCCGGGCTAATACGAAGTGGTGCTAATGGACCCTTGTTAGTAGCTCAACAACTGAATTATCTGGTAGATGTCTTGATCGAGATGATTCATGGTGACTTACGTTGAGTCATTTCTGAAGTGAAACCTATTCCTATACCACTGACAGTGGGAAGAGGTTTACCGCTAGAGCATCTAAGGGCTTTAGGTGCCAGAGAGTTAAATGGGGTTCACCAGACTGAGCCAACTATTGCGAAGGATTGGCATTAGCGCATTGTGTGGATTCTGGATCAAATGGGTTTTACTAACACTGAGAGATTGGGGTGTATCATATCTTTGCTTCAGTGTGATGCACGTTATTGGTGGATTACAATTAGGAACGTTGTTGTTGAGGATCATGAAATGAATATCAAGAGTACTGTAGGTGGACCAGTCAAGGAGTTCTCCAAGAAAAGATCTGTGGATGTTCTCAAAGTCATTCGGGGAAGAGAGGTAAAGGAATTGATCAACGTGACTCTCTTCAGGGCCAGTCTGGAATGGTGACTACTTCGAATGGAGATTGGGAACAATCTTTGCTTTATTCATCTCGAGGTAAGAGGTATTCGGGTTAGTGTTGGTGTACTTTTTGGGTTTAGTTCTGATGTGGTGACAAAGGTCATCAGTTGATTGCTCGAAGAGGGATGAGTTGAAAGATGTGCACCAATGCCTACCATAAGAGGTGAACGAGTTAGAAATAGAGGTTTGATGGTTCAGGCTCATGCTTGTGCCTATGCAACTTAGACTACAAAACTTGGCAGAGTGTACATGATTGGTGAGTCTCAGAATCGTGTCCCAACATATGTGATTACATGTACCTTTTTGTTAGAGTATTTTCTTTTGCTTGCCTTGAGATTCTAGTTCTATGCGTTCTTATATACTTAGTCATTTAGCGAGTAGTTTGAGTATTCCTGTTAGTATTCAGGATGTGGGTATAGTAGTAACCAGGGCTCTGGGGGAAAATATACTTGTAGATTGAGAATATCGTTTGTGTCCTTTGGTTATTCAAGGCGAGGTGTTTCAATCAGATCTAATAGAGTTAACATGCCATGGTTTTAATGTTATTTTGTGTATGAAATAGCTTCGTGAGCACCGTGTACATTTAGATTTTGAGTTGTCTCGGGTGATTTTAAAGACGGTGGATGATGTTGAGTTGGTAGTTATGGGTGAGAGGCTGGAGTTCCTTTCAAATGTTGTGTCAGCATTGGATACGAGAAATACGATAGATCATGGATGTTAGGTGTACTTGGCTCATGTTCTTTATCCGAGAGGTTCTGAGTTGCATTTGCAGGATATACAAACGGTTTAGGACTTTCCTAACGTGTTTTTGGAAGAGATTTTGGGTTTATCTCTGGATCATGAGGTTGAGTTTCACATAGAGACTTATATCGATTCAGGTCCTTTGTCTATTGCACCTTACCGCATGGAACCTAAGGAGTTGAAAGAGTTGAATGTGCAATTGAAATAGTTGTTGGATCAATGTTTCATCTATTCGAGTGTTTCTCCCAGCTTTAATTTTGTTCGTGAAGAAGAATGATGGTATGATGCTTATGTGCATTGATTATCGTTAGTTAAACAAGTTGATGATCAAGAATAAATATCATTTACCGAGAATTGATGACTTGTTTGATCAGTTTAAGGTTACTAAGGTGTTTTCAAAGATTTATTTTCGCTCGGGGTATTATCAGTTAAAGGTTAGTGAACCTGATGTAACGAAGATAACTTTTTGGACGTGTTATGGTCATTATGAGTTTTTGGTGAAGCTGTTTGGGTTGACGAATGTACCTGCTACTTTTATGGATCTGATGAACCGCATGCTTCACCCGTATCTCTATCACTTTGTGGTGGTGTTCATTAACGACATTTTAGTCTATTCAGCTTCATATGAGGACCATGACTCGCATCTCGGGATTGTTTTGCAAGTGTTGAAGGAGAAAACGTTGTATGAAGAGTTTTTAAGTGTGATTTTTTGTTGAGTGAGGTGGCATTCCTTGGTCACATTGTTTCTACTGAGGGTATTCGTGTTGATCTAAATAAGATTAAAGCGATAATTGAGTGGAAGCCGACTAGACGTGCTACTGAGGTTTATAGTTTCCTTGGGAAAGCTGGTTATTATCGACAGTTTGCAGAGGGTTTTTCACGTATAGATGCTCCTTTGACCAAGTTGTTTCAAGAGTATGTCAAGTTCAAGTGGACGAATGAGAGGCAGTGTAGTTTCGAGAAGTTAAAGTTAGCTCTGATGGAAGTTCCACTGTTGGTTTAACCGATGTTGGGGAATGATTTTGTGGTGAATAATGATGTGTCTATTACTGGTCTTAGGTGTGTTTTGATGCAAGATGGTATAGTGGTAGTTTATGCGTCGAGATAGTTGAAGTAGCATGACCGTAACTATCCCATGCATGATTTGGAATTGGTCGTAGTAGTGTTTGTGCTTAAGAATTGGCGTCACTACCTTTTTGGTGAGAGGTGTATCATTTACACTGATCATAAGATTCTCAAATACCTCTTTACTCAGAAGGAGTTTATTTGAGTATTATTCGGGTAAGGCTAACATGGTTTTTGATTCTCTGAGTCATAAGTTAATGGGGGAGTTGTGGGCTTTGTTTGCATGTTTGAGTTTCGCTGGTGATGGAGCGTTAGTGGCTGAGTTGCAAATCAAGTCTACGTGGTCCTAATGCATTCGTGATTTGCAGTTGAGTGACAAGAAGTTAGAATCAAAATTTCAGATGGTGTGTCATGGTTCTGATGGTGATTTCTCGTTGAATTCCGAGGATGTTTTGTGTTTCCGTGGTAGATTATGTGTGCCAAGGGATGAGAGTATGAGGTGTGAGATTCTTTCAGAGGCGCATAGTGGGCCATTTGCGATACATCTGGGTAGTATGAAGATGTATCAGGATTTGTGGGAGTTGCATTGGTGGCTAGGTCTGAAGTATGTTGTTGTTGAGTTCATCGGACGATGTTTGGCTTGTCAAAGCATTAAAGTTGAGCATTAATTTCCTTTGAGTTTGTTGCAACAAATTAGTATTTCTGAGTAGAAGTGGGAACATATTACGATGGATTTTGTGACATGTTTTTCGTTGATGTCATTGAAGAATGATTTGATTTGGGTGAATGTTGATTGATTTTCTACGAGTGTGCATTTTCTGCCAAACCATACAATGTTTTCATTACAGATGTTAGTAGAGTTATATATAACTGAGATAATGAGGTTATATAGTCTTCCCTTGTTGATCATTTCAGATCGTAACTCGCGGTTTACGTCGAGGTTTTGGAATAGTTGTATGAGGCTTTGGGTTTGAGGCTTAATTTGAGCACATCTTATCATTTGCAAGCTGATGTTTAGCTAGAGCGTGTAATTTAGATTTTTTTGGAGCACATGATTTAGAAATGTGTGATAGATTTTATTAGTTCTTGGGAATGTGATTTATTGTTCATGGAGTTTGCCTATAATAATAGTTATCAGACTAGTATTCAAATGACTCCATTTGAAGCATTGTATGGACGTAAGTGTCGTACTCCTTTGTGTTGTACCGAATTGAGTGAGAGGCGTGTGGCTGGTTCGGATTTGATTCAAGAGACTGAGGATAATGTTAAAATGATTAAGGATTGATTGAATGCAACTTTTTATTGGCAAAAGTCTTATGATGATTTAAAGCAGCGAGAGATTGAGTATGTTGTGGGTGATTGTGTTTCTTAATGTTTCGCCTTGAAAGAAGGTATTGTGATTTGGACTTAAGGGAAAGCTTAGTCTAATTTTTATAGGATCATTTGAGGTGCTAGAATGAGTTGGTCCGATTGTGTATCATCTTAGGTTGTCGCCTGAGCTCTAGTGTATTCACTATGTGTTTCATGCGTCGATGTTGCATAGATATCAATCGGACCCTTCTTATGTTGTTTCGATAGACAAAGTTGAGGATTGAGAGGATCTTTCTTATGAGGAATATATGGTTAAGATTTTGGCCAGTGATGTGAAGTTTCTCTAGAAGAAGTCCATTCTGCTGGTGCAGGTGTTGTGGCGTAACCTTAATACCAAGGAAGTGACTTGAGAGACAAAGGAGTTAATGAGAGCTCAAGTTTTGCAGTTGTTTGGTTGAGGTAATTTCGAGGACGAAATTCTTTTTAGGGAGAAAGTGTTATAACATCCCAAAGTCCGGGTCGATAGTTTGGGTCAATATTCGATTGTTTTTATGATTTTTGATAAATGATAATAATAATAAAAAATTATTATTTTTAGTTGGAATATATATTTTGAAAGGTTTTTGGTTATTAAATTTTATTTTGGAATTTAATTAGTGTTTTTATTTGTTGATTAAATTGAATTATTTGGAAATTATGATTTTAGTGAATATTTTGCAAATTATCACAAATCCAAAGTCTATGAAGCTTATTTTACCAAGACTTATGTTTAGAGTTTTTCCTCATAAACTAACTGTATTTTAATATTCCCTTTTTACTAGAATTCCATCTAGATTCATCTTTTAATCAAAATCCATTTTCATTCCTTGATTTTCATTTCACGTGGCTTTCATTTTCTTTCTTCCAACCATTTGGTAACTTCTCCTAAATTCTCTCAAATTCTTTCTAATGGTTGAACCTTCCTATTTCTTTTCTTCTCTTTTGGATTTTAAATTTGGTCTCCTTTAGCTTGATTTTAGCCAAAATTGATTCTCAATTCTTATTCCTTTGTCAATTTCTTCTTGGAGAGACATTGTTGATTTTCTTTTTCTCTTCTCAATCATTTTTCAGCAAGGTGGTGGACTCACCAATGCCTCAATGGCATTCAAGGACTTAATGAACCGAGTTTTCTAACCATACCAAGATTAGTTTATGGTAGTGCTTATAGATGACATCTTAGTGTACTTTCGATATGACAGTTGTATTCCAAGTTTGGGAAATTCGAGTTTTGGTTATCATAGATTTCCTTCTTGGGTCATATCGTGTCATCAGACGACATTAGAGTTGATCCTCTGAAAATTCAAGCAATAGTTGAGTGAGAACCACCTAAGAATGCGTCAGAGGTGTACAGTTTCCTTTGTTTGGCTGGGTACTATCAACGGTTTGTATAGGTTTTCTCGATGATAGCTGCCCCACTTACCAAACTGACTTAGAAAGGAGGCTCTTTTGTTTGTGATTAGAAGTGACAGAAGAGCTTCAAACATTTGAAAGTCATATTGACTTAAGCCCTAGTATTACCCAACTAGAGTCTGGTAAGGATGCTTCATTGAATGAACTTGGATGCGTTCTAATGCATAAGGGTAAAGTTGTAGCTTGTGCGTCTCGTTAGCTTAAGCATCATGAGCATAATTACCCTAACAATGGTGTTCACCTTGAATATTTAGCAATATCTTTTTGGTGAGAAATGACATGTCTTCACTGATCATAAGAGCCTCGAGTACCTTCTCACTCAGAAATAATTAAACCTCAGACAACGCAGATGGGTTGAGCTACTTATGAACTACGACTGCGTGATAGATTCCATCCAAAAAAAGGTGAATGTGGTAGCAGAAACCTTAAGTATAAAGTCGATAATTGAGCTGTGAGCTCTCCTAGCACGTTTGAGTTTATCCAGTGACGGTGGATTTCTATCCGAGTTACAAGTAGAGCAAGAGTTGGTAGGAGAAGTCATGAAGCTATGGAGTTCATATTGAGAAATCTAATCGAGCAGGTTTGCCAGGGCAAGGCCCTAGGTTTTGAGCTTCGTGATGGGGATGTGTTATACTCAAGGGGTCGATTGTACCGTAGATGCTTAACTATGCAGTAAGATTCTCCATTAAGCATACTGCAGTATGCTCTCAGTACACCCAGGCAGTAATAAGATGTATCAGGAACTTCATCGATTGTTCTTTTAGCCGAGTATGAAAAGGAAAGTGTCATAGTTCATCACTAGGTGTCTAGTGTGCCAACAGGGTGATGAAGAACACCAGGTTCCCTCAGGTTTGCTTTAGTCCATTAAGATCCCTCAGAGGAAATGGGACAGGGTAACCATGGACTTTGTGATCGGGTTACTAATGACCAGATAGAGACATGATGTAGTTAAGGTCATAGTTGATTGCCTAACCAAATGAACTTATTTTCTCCCAGTTAGGATGGAATATACCTTAGAGAGGTTAGCTCAGTTTTACGTTCCTGGGATAGTGAGGTTGCACATTGTACCGACTTCTATCATCTCAGACAAAGAACCTCAATTCACTTCTCATTTATGAGAAGCTCTCCTTAGGCACCCGACTATACTTCAGTATAGCTTTCTATCCTTAGAAAGATGGTTAGTCGGAGCAAGTTATCTAGATTCTTGAGGACATGCTTAGGTGTACCGTTATTTATTTATAGGGTAGTTGGGAGGACCACTTGCCTTTAGTGGAGTTTGCCTACAATGGAGTTTCCAATCGAGCATAGAAATGGCTCCGTACGAGGCCTTGTATGGGTATAACTGTAGGAATCCACTTTGTTGGATAGAACTCAATGAGGGTAAAATAGTGGATCCATACTTGATCAAAGAGACAGAGGAGAAAGTTCGAATGATTCAGAGCTGGATAAAGGAAGCTTCAGACAAACAAATGTCTTTCACAGATTTAAAGCATAAGGACATCGAGTTTGCAGTTAGGGATCAGTTCTTCCTCAAGGTTTACCCTTGGAAGAAATTACTTCTCTTTGGGGGCAAAGGAAAGTTGACGCCGCGCTTTATAGGACCTTATGAGGTACTTGAGAGACTCAGACCAGTGGCTTACAGGTTGGTCTTACCGCCATAATTGGAGCGCATTCACAATATGTTTCGCTTATCTATGCTTATAAGGTACCACTCTGATCCTTCACATGTCATACCCTTAGAGCAGATAGAGGCCAGCTCACATATGAACTATTCATAAGAACTTCGTCTGAATTTTGGTAAACAAAGTGGAAGAGTTAAGGAATAAGAGGATTCCTTCGATGAAGGTTATATGGAGGAACCATGGCGTCAACGTGGCAACCTGGGAAACTGAAGAGGACATATGGCTTCAGTATCCTCACCTCTTTTATCCAGGTAAATTTCTATGCCAAAATTTTATTTAGGAGGGGAGAGTTGTAATACCCAAGATATCGGGTTAGGAGTTTGGGCTAACCCGAGATGGGTCATGGATTTATTTTCCAGCTTTGTAGAAATATTAACCTAAATTTGAATGAAATTTGGGCTTGAGTAAGCCCAACAAGAAATAAAAAGGGCAATTTTAGTTTTGAATCAAATTTAGGAAGACCAAGGAGGTAATTATACCATTGTTCAAAACAAAACCTAAAAATCAATTAAAGAGGATGATTTCACACCTGAAACTCCCCATCCCTCTTTGCTCAACCTCTTTTGTTCTCTTCGCTTCTCTTCATCACCTTCGTTCAACCAAGTTTTAAAGGTGCAAACTTTATATAATCTAAGGCTCGTTTCAGCAACCTAAGGTACAAAACTTAAACTATTCATTTCAAGCTTCATTTCAAGACCCGTTTTGTAAGGTTTGGTCATAGTTTGTAAAAGTGAGTTTATGGAGGGTTTAGGAAACCTTTGAGTTCAAATCTGATTTTCAAGAAGTTTAGACCTTTAAAAGTGTTTATAAACCTTTCTAAACCCTTAAATTCTTCTGATAACCAATGCATTTGTTTTTCTTAGAGAAAGAGGTTAGAGAAAGCTTTAAAGCTAGGGAAGGAAAAGTTCACCTGGGGTTAAGCCATTAGCTTTTGCAACAACCTTGTAACTTAGGTAACTCACTCTAAACCCATATGTATGTCATTTAGATGAAATGTGGTAGTTGCATGAGCTTGAAAGCATTTTTCATGGTATATGCATGATTTTTGTGTTTCGACATGTTTTTAGATCGGTTTATGATCCCTTATATCAAATAAAACACATAAATAACAATTGGGGATCTCACTAGGGTTTTAGGGTAGAAATATGGGATCTTTTGAGCCAAAATAGGGCATTTTGTAATAGGGGTATCGATATTGTAAGAACAATAATGATATTGTTCTTCAGTCAGGCTTAAAATTAGGCAATTTTAAAAGGGAGTATCGATACTCATTCATAGAGTATTGATATTGGGTTCCCGGTCTCGATAACAACAAGCTTGGTATCGAGACCAAAATAACATAATACAATTTTGGTACCGATACTCACATAGAGTATCGATACCAAGGCAATGATATTGATATCCAAAGGGAGTTTCGATATTGGGGTAAATGTTTTAAAAACATCGAACCCAATTTAGATATCAGTTCTTAATCTAGTATCGATACCCGAAAGCCTGAGTATCGATACTCATGCAAGAGTATCAATACCACCGTATCAAATATAAGTTATTTAGGTATCGATACCAACATGTTGGTATCGATACCAAGGGGTCCAGTACCAATACTACGGGACCAGTATCGGTACTGTCGTGCAGTTTTAGATAAATAAATCAAGGAATATTAGATCAGACTCGAGGTATCCCAAATACACTCGAATAACAGCAAAAAAGATTCCAAGCGATAAAAGTAATTAATATCATAACAATAGAAATAGTAAACAACTAAGGTAGCATAAAACTAGCCTTGTTTGATGCTCGGGAAATAACCAAAACACCTGAGTTCCTCCTAGTAGAATATGATAGTCTTGAGATCCAAGTCAGTGCCAAGGCACCTCAGTAGCCGATTGGGCTCAGATATCCCAAGACTAGATGGAGTAAGTAGGCAGGGTGTACATTTTTGACACAACTCTTGATCTCACCCTATATACCGAGGGGTTGGTGTACATTTTTTATGCAGCTCCAGATTCACCTGGATACCTGATGGTATTCCAGTAGGCTAGATAGGTGTGTAAACTCTGAGATATAGCCCCTCAGCCACACCATAATGTTTTCTATAGATTAATAGTTCAATATTCAATATGTATTGACTTGTGCCTTTATCCATTTCAATAAATGAATGCATATCGTATAGTACAGTTTATTGTAATGCATTAAGCTCGTAAGCTCAACGTTCGAAATATGTTTCCATAAATAGGTTCTTAGGTAGAGTCGTGGGGAGTTCTCATCGCCAGATATTCCAGTGCTAAAGACCATATTTTGAAGAGATCTCTAGTGTACGTCTTGAGTCATCTTTAGAGGGTATGTATTGTTATAGAACATTGTTATGTATTCAGTTATAAGTTTACTTGAAACTCAGTATTTTGATTTATTTTGATGTATTCAGGGAGCTCCCCATTATTTTGTAAACTCAGCCTGTTATTATGTTTTATATTAATTCCATGGATGAAGAAATTTTCATAAATTACAAGCAGCTTTAAAAGAAAATTTTTAGGTCGTTATTTCAGAAGTCTTGTATAGCATTTTAGTCCATGGATCTTCGTGTTAGACTGGATTAGGGTGTTACATTTAGTGGTATTATAGCGTCCAGGTTTAGTCGTTCCTAGGGCCCATGGGTTAGATTCAGTCAATTTTTATATGTGTACATGCCTCTAAAGAGTCTAGATTACTTTAATAACTAGAATGATGATAATGACCATTTTCTTTCCAATTTTATATAGAACCCATGGAAGATGGCCCAGCACATAGTCAGAATGGCAGAGATGAGAGTCATGACTCATTAGCTTCAGATACCGGGGATGAGTTCATCCTGGAGACCTCCAAGAAGGAGGCTCCAGTAAATGCAGGGGTTAGGGAGGTGACCTTTTTCAGGGACCTCACCTCCATTCCTAGGAAGATCACTAGGTCCCTACCTAGACCCTCATCTACACCACCTCCCCTACCAGCACCCTCAGTTTAACTAGTAGCCACTCATTATGAGTCCCCAATAGAGTGACTTCGCAAATATATGACCATTGAGTTTTTCGGTTCAAAGGATGATGATCCAGTACTAATATATCAGTGGCTCAAAGAGACGCTTTGTATTCTTAGACATTTGCATCTTAACCTGGTGGGTAACTTGGAGTGTGTCACCTCCTTACTTAAGGGTGACGAGATAGAGTCGTGGGAGACTCTAGAGATGGCGATAGTGCCGGAGAGGCCGACCTGGAAGCAGTTTCTCACTGAGTTTAGAGAGAAGTATATTGGACAGATTCATACCGATGAATTGATGGAGCAATCCTTGCACCTGACTCAATGTTGAAGTATGAGAGAGAGTTCCTCAAACTTAGTAAATATGTTACAGAGTTATTATTGATCATTGAGCGTCGCTGTTACCGATTCAGAGAAGGCATTCAAGGAGACATTTTGACCCACCTTATAGTTGATCCTCCTAGGGCCTTCTCTCAACTGACCCACCAAGCATAGGTAGTTGATAGGGCTTTAGATAGGCATGCCCGAAAGACTAGTGGGATCACAAGACATACCAGGAGAGCCTCTGACCCAGAGATTCAAAGATAGTTAGGGTTCATCGAGACCCCAAATAACATAGTCGAAGAGTTTTGGATAGAGCTAAGCTCGAGGGGGTAAGTCTGATTCTAGTAGGTTCCCCCTGAACTTGCCTCCAGGGTGGTTCCATTGAGACGTTCAGACTTTTTACTCATCCCATTTATGCTAAGTGTGGGAGGAGGCACTCAGGGGTGTGCCAACAGGGTTCTCGGGGTTGTTACAATTGCGACTCTTCAGACCATTTCGTTAGGGACTGCCTAGGAGTTAAGGGTGTGACACCAGCAGTGACTTAGAGGTCAGTATCATCAGTGTAGAGGGGCCGAGGGCTAGCTAGAGGTGGCAGTAAAGTGTCTGGGCTGCAAAGTCAAGGGACTACTAGATCGGTAGCTAGTACAGAGCCTAGGGTAGCCTCCAAGCAGTATGTAGTGAGAGCCCGAGATGAGGTTGACGCAGTAGATATTATATCATGTACCTTTATTGTAACACCCATTTCCCATATACATCTTCGTAACAAGTCATAGATGTCACATAAAATAATCAAAATATTTCATAACCGAAAATAGGTAAATATGGTTCCCTTCACAAATTCCATATTTGTACATTCATTATAAAATAAAAAATTAGAGGAATTCAAAATATAAAAATTCAACTTTTAATTCAAATATGATCTTAGGTAGTAACAAGCAGTTCTAATTTGTTCATATAATAAATAAAATTGCCTAATTTAAAATTCCATTTAAAATGCCTTTTAAAGCATGGTTTAGTATCATAATATATGTTTATACTAAATTATATTTAATACTAACCATCCTTCTAGTTTGCAAACACTTCTTACTCGTATATATTCCTTAGTGATTGATGCCAAACTCAACTCCATACTCCTTCTTCTTTAATTTACCTACGCGTGAAAATCATCACATGCTAACTATACAATTAGTAAGGTAATCAATAGAAATATATTCAAGGAAATGCAACACATAAATATAAACAATAATAATATTCAATGCATTACGATCACTTTACATGTATTTCCAATCATGGTACTAATATGAACATTATATGAATCACATATAAATTTCTTACCAATATACTTGTCATGTATTCCATAAGCTCATAAGCTTATTCACATGTTTATCATTTATTAACCAATAAACCATAGCCTAGACATAACCCAATGAAGACCCTAGGTATTCGAGTCAAAGATGGACCGAAGTGCTTACAATATGCAATGAGTGTCCATAGACACCACAGTACTGCACTGAGCATCCTTACACACTACAATGTTGTACTAAGAGTCCTTACACACTATAGTACCATATGCACTAAGTGTCCTTACACACTATAGTGCTAATCCGATTATGCATCAGCTAGACTCTATGGCATGCCAATTACACCCTGTCCTTCAATGACTTACTTGGGCATACAGTCTATTTTATTTGATCCATCCATGGCAAAGTATATTATCATAATTACATTGGGTAGTTCAAACCCGAAATATCATTCATGATAAACATCACATGTAACAATCAGTGATAAATGTATTTTATATTCAACGTTTGACATATTTAGAATATGTCAAATATATGATGAATGACATAAATATCATGCTAACATAAATAAGGTAGACTCATCACAAGTTCTACCCGATGATGTATAAAACAACAATGTATAATGTTATACATGCATTGCACTCATTTTGACATTATATACAAGTCAAAATATAAGTCTCACTAAGCTTTAACTTGATCATATGCTTCTAATTTGGTTAAATCCCAAAATTTGTCATAATTTTATATCCTAGCAGTTTGCACTACCTTTAAAGAAATATTATTTTATATTAATATACACCTTTAAAAATTATTTTGTTTACACCACTGGAAACTTGACTAAAATAAAAATTTATACATATAAGGCACTCCTTATAGTTTAATACAATTTATGGTGAATTTTCAAAGTTGACCAACATAATATTCTTTTCTAAGGCTTGTAGAATACTTCCTACATCATTTCCAACCCCTACATAACTTTTTCATAATTTTTTTCACCCTCAATAGCCTAGGTCGAATAATCTGAACATTCAAGCATGAAATCAACCTCTATTCAACATTTTAAAATCTCTACAATCAAACCCCCTAATCAAATTTCATCAAAAAAATAAAATTTCCCTAATTTTAGGGTTAGACCAAAAATCATAAATCCATTTTTAAGAAGTTTGATCATGATATGGTCATCAATCAAGATTGTAAATGATTCAACAACCTCAATAACATCAAAATTTATCATCAATTCAATAAACCCTATATTTTGGGATATTTGAACACAAGAAAGATTAGCATGCAAGAATGACACCAAATGATAGAGCTCTTTGAATAGGATAATTTTCTATTTCACGGTTCGATATAAAATCCAAAGGAATTTGCTCAAAAATGAAAAATAAATATCTCTTACCTAGGTATGGAGGAGCACAAAATTGAGCTGAAAAATGGCTTGGTCTCACGAAATTTTAGTTAATTACATGTTAATTTATCCTTTATTTAAGCTTAAATGAATTTAAAATTCATTTAATTGAGAAATGAAAATTTTTCCACTAATGAAACCTTATATTTACATCCATACCAAGCCACATTTTGGTTATCATCCTCCAAAGTCAAATATGAACAAATTAATTCACCCTTTAAAACTTTGCCCATGATATCTTTCAAAAAATTCAATCTTACCATTTTTCATCCAACGGTCCAAAATAACTATGGAAATAAATTCTAAAATCCAATGTCCCATATTATTTTAAATCATTTTAACATGAGGAAATAATATTTCTAAGATCAATTTAATGCCCTTCAAATTTCCCTAAATTTTTTATTCGATCCGATTTACCGAATTTTATTGAACTTCAACAATTTTTAGCTTTTAATAATAAATTCAAGATCAAAAAGTTGATTCTCACCAAAACGTCATTACTGAGGTTGAACTATTCTTTTGTGGGGCTAAAATACATAGATTTTGGAAAGTATACTTTTTGTGCATGAACATTTGGAAAATTACCATTTTAGTCCTTAAAATTTCCAAAATTTATACTTTAGCCATTAAACTTTCAAACTTTACATTTTGGTCACTAAGAAAATTTTGGGATATTACAATTCTTTCCCCTTAATAAAATTTGTCCTCGAATTTTCAATACGCACATGAGCTAGACAAATGAATGTATTGCTTTTTCACATCTTACTCTTTTTTCGTATTAGCTCTTTTTTCAACCTTTTATTTCTCTAAGAACTTTAACAAGTACTAGTTCCATAAGAAAAATTCTGACTACATCTTAATATCTTCTAGTATGTAAAATTAGAAGGATTTTATCGATACTTAAAGAAACACTTATCACTACTTTAATAGAATATTTTTTTTCTTTTCAAATCAGAATAAAACCGTTGTTGATAGGCAATTATTTTAAGATTATCTTAAGAAATATTTTCCTATTACAATGTTCATTGTAACTCGTTCCCTTACCCACTAAGGAATGGAAATTGGTTACCATAATTCAGAAAGCACTTGATGTTTTGTTTAACTTTTTATAATATCATACATTTAGAAACAAACTCGGTAATAGCTCTTTTCATATCTACTACTAATATCGACTCTATCCTTGGTAATATAAATATCCATCAAACTTAACTTCTAAGTCTTTGGTTTCACCTCTTTACACTTGTTCTATCTTTGACAAACACAACAATTTTTTTATCTTTTCTTTTAAGATCCTTTACTTAATCTAGCAACATAGGTTTTAATTTTAATTCTACAATCAAAACACCTTATTCCTTTAGAGACAATCACGTATTCAAAGTTCCCATAATAAAAATGTCTTTTGACTTATTCGTATCAGCCATCACATTAGCCTTTCCTGATTATAATCAATAAACATATCATCATTCTTCAAGGAATTCAATCAATTTCCTTTATTTTCAATTCTTCGAGTAAACACATACTTTTTACTTTTGAGAGTCGTATAGATATAGCGTCACTCACCATGTATATAGTGGCGTTATATAACTATTCCAACTTGAAATCATGAGTCGGATAATTTGTTTCATGATTCTTTAGTTGTTTTGAAGGATAAACCTTAACTTTTCCTCTTGCACAAGCACGCATCCCATACCATTATGAGACATATTTCTATAAATCACATAATCATTTTCAGATTACGATTACACTGACGCTGGAGCTTATGTCAGTTTTCTTTTTAACATCTTGATGTTTTATTGGCACTTATCAATCCAAATGAATGGTGTCTCTTTTCCCAATATCTTAGTCAGAGGGAAGACAATCATCGAAAAGTTCTTTATGAACCTTCAATAGTAACTAGTAAATTCCCAAGAAACTCTTTAGACTTTATCATTAGACTATGGCTTGTACTTTCTTGAGGTCTATTCTTATTCCCTCAGCTGAGATCACATGACCAAGGAATACAACCTTAGACGACCAATATTTACACTTGGTCAACTTAACATGCAATTTTTCTCCCCTATAATTGGAAGAACTATACAAAGACATACATCGTGTTCTTCCCTATTCTTTCAACAGATCAAAATAACATTAATGATGACTACCACCAATAAATTCAAGTATAGCTGAAATACTCAGTTTATTCAATCCATAAATGTCACAGGAACATTCGTTAAACCAAATGACATTATCTCAAACTCGTGGTGTTCATATCGAATTCTAAAAATTGTCGTAGAAAGATCTTATTCCTCATATTTAACTAATAATATCCCGATAGGAGATCCAACTTGGGAGACACCACTACACCCTTTTAACTGATCAAAAGATTATAAATCCTCGGAAGAGGATACTTGTTCTTCTTTGTTACCTTATTTAACGGACGATAATCCATGCATAATTGCATAGACTCATTTTTTTCACAATAACAATGGTGCATCACAAATGACACACTTAGTCTTGTAAATCCTCGGTATTAATAATTCTGCTAACTATGCCTTTAATTCTCTAAGCTCAGTCAGAGCCATTCGATACGGGGCTATAGAGATAAATGCAACACCTGATAACATCTCTATTTCAATTTCTACATCTCAATCTAGAGGTAATCCAGGTAACTTTTGTAGATACACATTTGGATACCCTCGAACAGTTGGAATATATTCTAACTTAACTAAGAAAGTTTGAGTATCTACCTCCTTATTAAGAAGGTTTGACAACCTAGTAGCAATAAATTTGTAGTAGTTGATGCTAAAATCACATTAGAAAACAAATTTACTCTTTTTCCCTAACACAAATATCGAAACTTTTCGAGTTCTATAAAATTCAATTGCTCTAAGCGTAGTTCATTGCAATATGATAGGGGGTAATCAATCCATTTCAAAAAATTGTCTTCGAAAGATAATTCTATCAAGTATATTATAAATCAACTTGTTGAATCCTTACCAGATAATTATTGTCTACAAATACGACTTACCCTCACACTCTTGCCTAAAGGGTTAGTTGCAGACATATCATTTAGGATCAATTCTATTAGAATGTTCCATTTTTCAATCAATAATGTTCTTATGAATAAACGAGGGTTTTCTTAAACTTACATTAGAACTTCCTATTGTGTCAATGCATCAACTTATTTAGACTAAACAAGAGAATTGTGACTAACTTAATTACTAGCACAATTAACTTATTCTTAAACCTCCTGCTAGGTCTCTCACTTCAAGCCCTCGAATACATACACTACATTTATTCACCTTTATGATTCAGGAGTGGCATCAATCAAACTTTACAATCACCAAATCGGTAACAATGACATCCTAGTTGCATGTATGCACTTTTTAACTAAAAATAAGCTCAATTTAGTCCTAGAATTGGCTAAACCTATATCTCTGGTGCCAATAAATATAACACCCATTTCACATATACATCTCCGTACATGATTCATAAATGTCACATCAAATAATCAAAACATTTCGTAACCTAAAATAGGTAAAATCTAGCTTCTTTCACAATTTCCATATTTTTACATTCATTATAAAATAAATAATCAGATGAATTCAAAATATAATAATTCAACTTTCAATTCAAATTCGATCTTAGGTAGTAACAAGCATTTCTGATTTGTTCATATAATAAATAAAATTATCTAATTTAAAATCCCATTTAAAATACCTTTTAAAGCATGGTTTAGTATCATAATATATGTTTATAATAAATTATATTTAATAATAACCATACTTCTAGTTTGCAAACACTTCTTACTCGTATACATATCAGCTAGAAAATTTTGAAACACAGTTGGATGCCATTACTGCTACCTGTAAATATTCCTTAGTGATTGATGCCAGCTCAGCTCCCTACTCCTTCTGCTTTAATTTATCTACACGTTAAAATCATCACACGCTAAGTATACATTTAGTGAGGTAATGCAACACATAAATGTAAACAATTTCTTATCAATATACTTGACATGTATTCCATACGCTCATAAGTTTATTCACCTATTTATCATTTAATAACCAATAAATCATAGCCCAAATATAACCCTATGAAGACCCTGGGCATTCGAGTCAAAGATGGACGAAGTGCTTACCATATGCACTGAATGTCCTTACACACCACAGTGATACACTAAGAGTCCTTACACACCAAAGTGTTGCACTAAGCATCCTTACACACTGCAATGTTGTACTAAGTGTCCTTACACACTATAGTACCATATACAGTAGGTGTCCTTACACACCATAATGTTGCACTAAGTATCCTTACAGACTATAGTGCTAATGTGATTATGTAGTTGCTAGACTCTATGTCATGCCAATTACACCCTGTCTTTCAATGACTTACTTTGGCATATAGTCTATTTTATTTGATCCATCCATGGAAAAGTATATTATCATAATTTAACATTGGGTAGTTCATACCTGAAATATCATTCATGATAAATATCATATATGTTCATGATAAACATTATATGTAACGATCAATGATCAATGCATTTTATATTCAACCTATGAAATATTTAGAATATGTCAAATATATGATGAATGACTTAAATATAATGCCAACATAAATAAGGTAGATTCATCGTAAGTCCTACCCGATGATGTATAAAACATCTATGTATAATGTTATGCATGCATTGCACTCATTTTGAGATCATATACAAGTCCAAATATAAGTCTCATTAAGCTTTAACTTGATCATTTGCTTCTAATTTGGTTAAATCCCAAAATTTGTCATAATTTCATATCCTAACAGTTTGCACTACCTTTAAAGAAATATTATTTTGTATTATTATACACCTTTACAAATTATTTCGTTTATTCCACTAGAACCTAGACTAAAATAAAAATCTAACCATATAAGGCAAACATTTTATTTCAATTTATACAATTAATGGTGAATTTTCAAAGTTGACTGGCAGAATCTGTTTTGAGCAGAATCTGCTGCCCCGTTTTCTAACCTATCCTCGGTTAAAAATTCATATTTTTTATATACCTAGAAATCATTTTCATTTGTTCTATACATAAATATACTGATATACTAATCCAACAGTATAAAAATCATCCTCTAATCATTTTTTTTAATTTATGGTGATTTTCTAAAGTTATTATCCAAAACTTAAATTTCTAGGTGGACTTCACCAATTTGCATTTTCAGCTTATTCACTAATTCTATTAGCTAACTAAATGCACACACACACATATATATGCATAAAAAAACATGGCAATTAAGAATCACTTCTTACCATAGTAACTTCGTCACTGGCTCATCGCAAGTCAATGTTTATTCGATAACATAAGTACAAATTAAATTTGCACTCACCTGATGTCCTTAGCTTGTAAACTTTCCTTAGAAATTCAAATTTCATCCTTAAGTTTCTCCTTAGCTTTGATAGTATTTAATTTTTATTTCAAGCACACAATCTAAATGAGCATTATTATGAAACATATACAAGTTTAAACCACATGTTAGAATCTTACTAATAGGCACACAATAGAAAATAATTTCCTTAAATTCTTTTGATACTCATTCGATACTAATTCCATGTCACAAAATAATTATAGACCATAAAACTTCAAATTGACCTTTCAAGTCCCTTTTATTCATATTTCATATAACATTTTCACATAAGTTCCCAACTTTTCCATACTTGTGATTTGAACCTCAACTTTAACCAATTTTCCAAAATAATACAATTTCACATCCTAACTTCAATTTCAACACTCAAACATTAATTTCCATCATAGAAAATTAACTATTGTACATTTACATATTAACCCACAACTTTTCCATAATTAACAAATAGGTCCCCTAACTTTTTAAGAGTTACAAAATGGTCCTCAATTTTTTTCTAAGGTTTTTAGAATACTTACTACATCATTTGTATCCCCTACATAATTTTTCCATAATTGTTTTCACCCTCGATAGCCTAGGTCGAATACTTTGAACATTAAAGATAAGGGTTTTCATGATTTCACTTGATTTTGATTCGAATCGAGCATGAATCAACATCTATTCAACATTTAAAAATTTCTACAATCAAACCTCATAATCAAATTTCAATCTTGCCATTTTTCATCCAACGGTCCAAAATAACCAGGGAAATAAATTATGAAATCTAATGGCCCATATTATTTTACATCATTTTAACATGTGGAAATAATATTTCTAAAATCAATTTAATTCCCTTCAAATTTTCCTGATTTTTCTATTTGATCCTATTTACTAAATTTTATCAAACTTCAACACTTTTTATCTTTTAATCATAAATTCAAGATCAAAATTCTGATTCTCGCCAAAACGTCATTCTTGAGGTTGAAATATTGTTTTACAGGGCTAAAATACATAAATTTTGGAAATTACACTTTTAGTTTCTAAAATTTTAGAAATTTACCATTTTAGTCACTAAACTTTCCAAACTTTATACTTTGGCCACTAAACTTTTAAAGTTTACATTTTGTTCACTAACCAAAATTTTAGGGTATCACATTTATGGTCTTTTCTTTACCAGTTACCGCTTTGGTAGACATGGTTCTACTCATTCCTACATTTGTTCTGACTCAGTTCAATAAATAGAAACCCCAAAAGAGAAACTAAAGATAGGTTTTTGAGTCTTAAGCCCCCTAGGTTTAAATGTCCTAGTGGACAAAATTTTTAGACGTTTCCCAATAAGAATTTAGGATCATATTTTTCCCACGAACTTAATGGAATTACCCTTCAGAGTTCGACATGATTTTGGGATGGATTAGTTAACCGAACAAGATGCCAGTTTATGGTAAAAAGCCAGGTGGCTTAAACTTAGAGCAGTATATGGAGCCAAGTTGGTGATGACCAGCGAGGGATCCCACCAGATAACGACATTTTCATCTTTGAAAGACCAAATGATGATCGACCGTTGTTTTGAGGCCTTCTTGGCTCATATGGTCGACACTTGAATTCCAGTTCCAACAATTGGGGATATACGCATAGTGTGAGACTTTCCTGATGTATTCCTAGCAGAACTACCGGGATTGCCACACAAGAGTGAGTTTGAGTTTTGTACTGAGGTAATACAGGGTCAACCCTAGTGTCTATTACCCTCAATCGCATGGCACAGGCTGCATTAAAGGAGTTAAAACTCAAATTTAGGAGTTACCATAGAAGGGCTTTATTTAACTGAGCATATTTCTTTGAGGAGCTCTGGTCTTATTTATTAAGAAGAAATATGGGTTGATGAGGTTGTTCATCGACTACAGACACTTGAATAAGTTAACCATCAAGAATTGTTACCCACTTCCAGGAAAGAAGACCTCTTTGACTAGTTGAAAGGAGCGTGCTTCTTTTCAAAGATTAACATAATGTCGGGCTACTATCAGTTAAAAGTCAAAGAAATGGACGTGGCAAAGATAACTTTCATGATGAGATACGATCATTATGATTTCTTGGTTATGCCGTTTAGAATAAACAAATCCACGGTGGCATTCGTGGACCTAATGAACTACGTTTTCCAATCATACCTACATTAGTTTATGGTGGTGTTTATAGACGACATCTTAGTATACTCCCGATCAAAGGACAAGCATGATCAACATCTTCGTGTCGTTCTCTAGACACTAAGAGATAGATAGTTGTATGCCAAGTTTGGGAAGTGTAAGATTTGGTTATCAGTGGTTTCCTTCCTAGGCCATGTCATGTTATCACATGACACTAGAGTTGATCCTAAAAAAATTTAAGAAATAGTTGAGCGGGAACCACCTAAGAATGTATCGTAAGTGTGCAGTTTACTTGGTTTGGTTGGGTATTATCGAAGATTCATACAGGGTTTCTCGATGATAACTACCCCACTAACCAAACTACTTCATAAAGGAGTTCATTTCATTTAGGGTGAGAAGTGACAAAAGGGCTCCAAACTGTTGAAAGTCATCTTGACTCAAGCCCCAGTATTGACCCAACCAGAGTCGGGTAGAAATTTCACATTTTACGACGATACTTCTTTGAATATACTTGAATGAGTTTTGATGCATGAGGGTAAAGTTGTAGCTTACGCGTCCCATCAGCTTAAGCCTAATAAGTGTAATTACCCTACCCATGACCTTGAGCTAGCAGTAGTGGTGTTCACTTTGAAGATTTGATGATATTATCTTTTCAGTGAGAAGTGTCATGTCTTCAGCGATCACAAGATCCTTAAGTACCTTCTCACTCAGAAAGAATTGAACCTCAGACAGCGCAGATGGGTTAAGCTAGTTCAGGACTACAGCTACGTGATAGATGATCATCTAGGAAAGGCGAACGTGGTAGAAAATGCCTTAAGCATATAGTCAATAACCGATTTATGAGATTTCCTAGCACGTTTAAGTTTATCCAATGATGGTAATTTTTTAGCCGAATTCCGAGTCGAGCTAGAGTTGGTAGGAGAAGTCAAGAGGCTACAGAGTTCATCTTTAAATCAGATCAAGCAGGTTCGTCAGGGCGAGGCCCCAGGTTTTGAGCTTCATTATGGAGATGTGTTATACTTAAGGGGTAGGATGTACGTACCCGTGGATGCTCAGCTATGTAGTAAGATTCTCCATGAAGCACACTACAATCCACTCTTAGTACACCTAGGTAGTAATCAGATGTATCAGGAGTTTCCCCCGATTATTTTTTTAGCTAGGTATAAAAAGGGAAGTGTCAGAGTTTGTTTCTATGTGTCTAGTGTGCCAACAGGTTAAGGTGGAACACTAGGTTGCCTCAAGTTTGCTTTAACCCATTGAATCCCTTTGTGGAAATGGGACAGGGTAACCATGGACTTTGTGATCGGGTTACCAATGACTAGACAGATACATGATGTAGTTTGGGAATACAGCCTAACCAAATCAGCCCATTTTCTCCCAGTTAGGATGGACTATACCTTAGAGAGGTTAGCTCAGTTGTGCATTCTCGAGATAGTTAGGTTGCACAATGTACCAACTTCATCGTCTTCGACAGAGATACTCGATTTATTTTTCTCTGCTAGTAAGTTATTCATGTGTCCTTAGGCACACAACTATACTTCAGCACAACTTTCTATTCTCCGATAGATGGTCAATCAGAGTGAGTTATTCAGATTCTTGAGAAAATTATCAATTGTACCGTTATTAATTTAGAGGGTAGTTGGAGGACCACTTGCCTTTAGTGGAGTTTTCTTACAACAGTAGTTTGCAATCGAGCATTCATATGGCTCTGTATGAGGCCTTGTATAGGCGTAAGTGTATGACTCTACTTTAATGGATAGAACTCAGTGAGGGTAAAATAGTGGGGATAAGGTCATACGCGGATTGAAAGCGTAAGGACATTGAGTTTATATTTGGGGATAAGGTGTTCCTCAACGTTTCCTCTTGGAAAAAAGTACTTCACTTTTGTCACTAAATAAAGTTAACTCCGCGCTTCATTGGACCTTATATGGTACTTGAGAGAGTCAGACCAGTGGCTTACAGGTTAGCCTTACCACCAGTGGCTTGTATGTGTTTAACATATATATGCTCAGTAGGTATCGCACCAATCTTCACACATCATACCCATATAGTAGACAGAGGTCAGCTCAGATATGACCTATTTAGATGAATCTTTCAAAATTTTGGAAAGCGAAGTGAAAGAGTTAAGGAATAAAAGGATTTCTTTGGCAAAGGTGTTATGAAAGAACCGTGGTGTCGAGGAGGCAACTTGGGAAACCGAAGAGGACATGGGCTTTAGTATCCTCACATTTTTTATCTGGGTAAATTTTGAGGATGAAATTTTATTTAGGAGTTGAGAGTTGTAACACCCCAGATCCTAGTTTAGGAGCTTGGGCTATCCCAAGATGGGTCATGGATTTATTTTCCAGCTTGGTAGAAACCTTGACCCAAATTTGAATAGAATTTGGGCTTGAGTCAGCCTAACAAGAAATAAAAAGGGAATTCTTAGTTTTTAGCCAAACATAGGAGGACCAAGGAGGTAATTATACCATTGTTTAAAATAAAAGTTGAAAATCAATTAAAGATGATGATTTTATGCCTGAAACTCCTCATCCCTCTTTTCCCAACCACTCTTGTTCTCTTCTCTTCATCTTCTTCCTCCAACCAAGTTTTAAAGGTGCAAACTTTATAGAATCCAAGGCTTTTTTCAGCAACATAAGGTAAGAAACTTAAACTAATCATTTCAAGCTTCATTTCAAGACCCATTTTTTAAGGTTTGGTCATGGTTTGAGAAAATGAGTTTAGGGAGGGTTTAGGAAACCTTTGAGTTCTAACCTGATTTTTAGGAAGTTTAGACCTTTAGAAGTGTTTTTAAACCTTTCGAATCCCCTAAATTTAGTTGATAACTAATGCATTTGTTTTTCTTAGAGAAAGAGGTTGGAGAAAACTCCCAATCTAGGGGAAGGAAAAACTCATCTTGGGTTGAGCCATTAGCTTATGTAGTAGCCTTGTAACTCACTCTAAAATCAAATATAGCATGTGTAGGTCATTTAGATGAAATGTAGTAGTTGCATGAGCTTGAAAGCATTTTTTATGGTATATGCATGATTTGGGTGTTTCAGTTTTCAAACCCATTTATGATCCCTTATATCAAATAAAACACTTAAATAATAATTGGGAACCTCATTAAGGGTTTTAGGGTAGAAATATGGGATCTTTTGAGCTAAAATAGGGCATTTCATAGCAGGGTTATCGATATTGTAAGAACATTACCGATATTGTTCTTCAGTCACGCTTAACACCATGCAATTTTAAAAGGGGGTATTGATATTCATTCATGAAGTATTGATATTAGGGTCCCAGTCTCGAAACTGACCAGATTGGTATCAAGACCAAAATAACATAATACAATTTTGGTTTCGAATACTCACATAGAGTATTGATATCAAGACAAGGGTATCGATACTGGGGTAAATTTTCAGAAACATCGAACCCAATTTGGATATCGATTCTCAGTCTAGTATTGATACCCCAAAGCTTGAGTATCGATACTCATGCAGGAGTATCGATACCACCTTACCAAATAACATATATCAGTTATCTAGGCATCGATACCAATAGGTAGGTATCAATACCAACGGGTCCAATATCGATATTAAGGGACCAGTATCAATACTGACCTGTAGTTTTAGATAAATAATTCAAGGGTATTAGATCAGACTCAAGGTACTCGAAACACACTCAAACAATAGCAAATAAGATTTTAAGCAATAACATTAATTAATATCATAACAATAGAAATATTAAACAGCTAAGGTTGATAAAACTAGCCTTGTTTGATGCTCGGGAAACAATCAAGACACCCAAGTTCCTCCTAGTAGAATATGACAGTCAATGGATAGAAGTTAGTGCCAAGGCACTTCAGTAGTCGACTAGGTGCAAATACCCCAAGACTCAACGGAGTAGGTCAATGGGGTGTACGATTTTTATGCAGCTCTGAATCTCACCCATATACTAAGGGGTCGGTGTACATTCCCGATGCAACTTTGGATTCACCGAGATACCCGAAGATATTTTGGCAGGCTTGAGGGGTGTGTGTGAGCTCTGGCATGCAGCCCCTTAGCCATACCATAATGTCTTCCATAGATTAATATTTCAGTATTCAGTATGTATCGACCTGTTCTTTTCTCCATTTCATTAAATGAATGCATATAGTATAGTACAATTTGTTGTGCTACATACCATATTTTGAAGAGATCTACAGAGTACATCTTGAGTCATATTTAGAGGACATATATTGTTATAGACCCTTGTTATGTATTAAGACGTAACACTACTTGAAACTCAGTATTTTATATTATTTTGATGTATTCATGGAGCTCCCCATTATTTTGTAAACTCAGCATGTTATTATGTTTTTATATTAATTCTATGCATGATGAAAGTTCTAGAAATTACAAGCAATTTTAAAAGAAAATTTTTGGGTCACTATTTCGGTAGTCCCGTGTAGCACTGTAGTCCATAGATATTCGGGTCAGACTGGATTAGGGTGCTACAAATGAATTGCTAATTAACCATAGTCAATAACTCAAATTTTGTAGGGACTTATTTTTTCACTCTTAAACATATTTAATTACATACTGAAAACTTTAATTGCATGTTGTTGTTCGTATGCAACTTTTGTGTAGTTTACGTTTTAGTCCTTAGACTCGCACGTCTAATTGAGTACTCTTTTGTGATCTAAATGAACTAAAAATTTACATGTTGCCAATTGAGGATTAATATTAAGGAATGGTAAACTCAATTTGATTATTTCACCTTGATTTCTCGTGAGTTAAAGCGATTGTTCTACCACTGACTGTCTGTCGCGATATTTATGTATCGTTCTATTTTATGCATGATTACACGTTATCGAATATATGTTTTGCTACGTGTCAGATGTTGAATGATTTAAATTTGTATGCTTCTGTATAGTTCACTTGGTTATGGTTTTTGTTTTATCCAACATGATTGGAACTGATAGTAAGCTCAGGTATACGGGTCAGTCTCCCATATAGAGTATGGGGTGTTACATTTAAAGACAAAAATTAGTTTTCATTAACCAAATATTCATTTTTGAGAGATCAAGATTCAGTTACACATAAAGAAGGAGAAGCACCCCCATAGAGCCCAATATTGGTATTAGTCGCTTATACAATATCGTGGTAATAGAAATTTAAAATGCTAAAATAAAAAATTATCTTGTTATTTATTTTATTTATTGTTAATTAATTCATTTTGAACTATAAATAATATTCCCTATTTTGAGAAGAAATCATGAGATTTGCACATCCTCCAACGGGAATGCTATTCCATCTATCTCTTCCTTATATGAGAATATTCCTTTTATTATCTATTTGGGTCTCACATTAAGGATGAATCAAATATAACATAAAAATTAAACTAAACAATATGCTAAAAATGTACACATGATAATTATTAAAATAAAACAATTATTTATAATTTTTTTGTTAAGGCCCGCTCGATTGTTTCCAAGTTCGTTTTTGTTTAAACGTCTTATTGAATCGTACTACCTCGATATCTTGAACTTTCTTTTCATTTTATCAGCCCTTAGGATGGTTGAAAATGGGGTTAACCTAAACACTAAAACATGCGTCCTATGGATGAAAAGGTCATTTTATTTTCATTTTATCAGTTCCCTTTTTTTTTCCAACTAGTGAAACAAAAGTTTCTCTCAAACTATCCCCACTCTTCACCTTGGAGTTAAAACACTCCACCCTCCGGCCATTGTTGTTTGGTATTTCTGACGATCACCACCACCCTAAAATGCCTCTCTATAACCTTTAGAGCCTAAAATCCAAAATATTGTAACACCAAACAACCCCTATCCCATTCGAAATTAAAAAAAGGCTCCAAACACCCTTTTTATAAACTTGAAAACTTATCCTTCTAGATTTAGCAACATGCAAGGTTTTACCTTCCACAAAGGCAATTTTTTTGTTGCAGTGAGAATGGTCGAACGTTCCAACGGCAAGGATCTCTCTATTTTTCCTTTTTTCTCTCTCTTTTGAAAGTCTACTTTTTTATTTTTGATCTCTTGGATCCCCTTTATGGATTTGATTTTATATCGAAATCCTATATTTTTTATTTTGGGTTGTATATAAATGAAAAAAGGATCATTTAATTCCTTTGTTTGGTTTTTACTCTTTTCAGCTCTGGTGCTCTGATCGAGAAGGGGACAGCACCGTGGATAACACTCTGGTAGGCGACGGTGACGTGAACAATAGAGGGAGTAAAACCTTTTGACCCTAAGGTCCTATTTGCCTTTTTGTAGTGATCGATGAAGAGTTCGATGATGATATCATTGGCCTTAGGAGTTGAAGAGTCACGGGCCCATGGATGGCACGATCGAGGACTGATGAACATGTGGAGGCGATGATTGATGGAAGAGTTTAGGGTAAAACCCTAGGCATCTCTAGACATGGATCGTTGGATTAGATTTGATCTAAAGGTAGGGGAAAAGCGACGGCTGAAGCTGACTACTAGGTTTTAAAAAACCCTAATATAAAAAATCTAGGCCATTAGATCAAAATATATCTAATGACTAGTAGGTGGCTGCACGAGATGGGGAAAGAAAACCCTAACATGCTTCTTTTTTGTATGTGTTTCCTTAATGGGCCTTGTAATGTATTTTTATTCTTTTTTATTTATTTAATGTAATAATAATAATAATAGACCAAAAAATGGTGATTACAGGTCACCACGGGTTACTTGTCGTTAACGGTTAATAGATTAGGTGATGTGGTATTTGGTATAATTTGTAACATCCTAAACCGATTCGGCACACAATCGACCGATTAGAATGCAATACGAAACCACTAGAGTAGCTAACTAAAACTTTTATTTTAAAAAATACTCATTCAAAAAAAGATTTAAAATCCATTTAAATTGAATAATCCAAACAAAAAATATATAATAAAATTTACATTGGGGAGGTCCCAAAATAATATATCCAAATATTACAACCCATGTTTCCAAAATAAGTTATGACTCAAATAAACAAATGTCTACAAATGATACACGCCCTCTAAAAGATTTACTCCAGATGTACTCTTCTTTATAACTCAGTCTGGATGCGGCTACCCAAAAGGCTCCTCCAAGACCTCCTCCTAGGTACCTGCACTTGAAAAAAAAAATCAAACGCTGAGCTCACTAGCCTAGTGCCACACTAACAACTAAACCATACTAAAAGTGTTCATCAAATGCTCAAGTTATCAAGTGCAATGCAATAGTGAGTATACCAGTATAATTAACTCTCTACTCTAGGGTAGACGTCATGGTACGACTAAAGGTTATACATCTCTGATGTGATCTTGATTATGTGTTCTATGAGTGTGCCCGATTGTGATTTCAGTAAGAACTATGCAGTGCTTTGATTGAAGACTGAAAATGCACAAAAAACATTATAATAAGGGAAATTTGTATATATAAATATGTATATGAAAATAATGGAAATGATATAATGAATTTGAAGTTGATTGTAAATGAAAGAAGTGTGGTGGGGATAATGGTTGAATGGATGTAACGAAAATAGTGAAGGATGTTTGTGGCTGGCGTGGAGAATGATAGTAATTAAAAGGATGGATTGTGACCCTCTAACTATATATGAGTTAGGAACTAACTATATAATAAGGTGAAAAGGTAGAAATGATAGGATGTGGAACGTGACCCACTAGCTATAGATGAGCTAGGAACCAATGCTATAACAAAAGGGAATGGATGAAGATTTCAAGACTATCTTGAAGCCAATAAAGTTCTACAAGAGAACAAGAATGAAAGAAACCTCTCAAAAATGTTTTATATATTCAAATGTGTGTCTACAAATGATCCTAAAGGTGCCTATCTATAGTATTTCTAAGCAGCATATGAAAAGACTCAAAAGATGAAAACATTCTAATCAATTTAGCAATAAAATGCACTTGAATGCTCTGTCTTCTTATCTTCAAGGTTGCTGAATATTCTAGATCATTTTGGGTATGGATCTAGACAATTTGAAGCTGAATTTGGCATTAATTTCGTCCAAGGGGTGGAAGACTCTTGCTATTCCATGCTGAAAATTATCTTAATAAGTGAATTAAATTAGCCTTCATTGCATGCTCCCTCGAAGAATATGAACAACCCTTGAATTTAAATGATGACAATCAGATTTGAATATCTTGAATGTGTGACTTAAGAGTTATTCAATGGCTTGTCACTTGGATGAAGTTGAAAAGACTCTCCCTTGGCTCAAACTCATCCAAATCATCCATGCATAAAATTCCCGTAACAAAATTCCAGACTGCACTGTCTTCAATAAATCGATCATATCTCAAGCTCCCGATATCGGATTGAGGTGATTAAAAAGGCGTTGGAAAGCTAATCGTTAGAGGAATGATTTCAAATTGATTTATGGACCTAAAAAATTCTTTATCACATTCATAATTGGAAAACATTTTGACTGATATTCTTGCATTTGTTGAAACCGTTCAACTTCTCTCATGCACTTAGGCAAAAAGGTGAAATTTATTCAATCTTTAATTAAAAACATGCATGAAACAATTAAGAGTTAGTTTAATAAATTAACCAGTTTGATGAATGAACTAGTTTAATTAATGAACTAACTTTATTCAATGAACTAGATGCATGAAAGAGGTAGCTTACTAAACGATCTAAATATGCATAAATGAACTACTTCCCTAAATGAACTAGATGCTTTAAATGTAATGCATGCTTAGATGAAAAGCACACTTATTAAATGCAATGAATTTCATGCAACTAATAAAACTCATGCAAACTCATGCAATGAATGATATAATATGATAAGCATATCTTAAGAGGTAAATACAAACATGTGATAAAATATAGTGCATAAATGAGCAGGTATAAGATAAAGTAAGGTAAAACTCTCTTTGAATCATCCTTGGTGAACTTCAATGATTTAATCAGATCAAGAAGAAAGTTAGGGTTGATTGGGATCACATCAATCTCAGAGCCACACACCCCTCTAGTCTACCAAGGATGAGATCCGAAATCTCTACATCAGACACAACACCCTCGACTAACCCACCCGTCACGAGTTTCGGGCCTCGACCGTAGTTAGTCAATTTAAAGTGCCTCACGCACTACCTAAGGATATCCAGAAAAATACTGTTACTCAACACCAATATCTTTTATAAAGAACTTGGGTGTCCTGATTGTTTTTGAGCATCAATCAAGGCTAGTATTATGTCACCCTAATTGATCTCGTTTCGAAAGTACTTGAAAATTATTATTGTTCTTACTTGTAGTCTTGTTTGAGAGTAAAAAGAAGATCTTGGGAAGTCTCAAAACCCTCTTAAAATCCCTTAAAATTAATTCCCCAAAAAATGTATGTTGGTATCGATACCAGCCTCTCGGTATCGATACTGACACTTGAGTATCGACACTCCGCCTAGGGTGTCGATACTCTACTGCCAAATTCAACTGAGGAAAATAAGGGGTAATATCGATACTCCCCCAGAGTACCGATACTAAAATTGGACTCTGAAAAATTGGTCTCGATACTGAAACCCCAGTATTGATACTCCTATAATGAGTATCTATACTCCCTCATAAAATACTCTTAATTTTTTACATTTCATAAGAACAATATTGGTCTTCTTGTTCTACTACCAATACTCATGCTCAAAAATGCCTTATTTGGGCACAAATTTGACACCCAAACTTACCCAAAATATTCTATTGAGGTTCTTAATCATTACTAGATTCTTATTTGATATCAAGGGCACATAAAGAAGACTTTAAACATGCTGAAAATCAAAAAACATGGAATATGCCATGAATGCTCCAAAACTCAACTATAAGCTTAAAATGCATCTCCAATAACTCACAAGTGATATGAATAAGTTGTTAATGTGTTACCTTGGCTTCTTAGGTGATAAAAATGTCCTCAATTCACCCAAGATTCAACTTTTTTCCCCTCTAGCCTTGGAGCTCTCCCCCACTTCTTTCACTAATCAAAGTAAGAAAAAATGAATTACTAACTTATTTAGGAGCTTGGAAGGAAGTTGAAAACACTACATAAAACTTGAATCCACTAAAAACGAGCACAAATCACTTGATTCTCTTATACCTCCCTAAAACATATATTTTGAAACCATAACTAAAACTTGAAATTAGGGGCTTGAATTAAAACTCTTGGAATAAAGACTTCATTTCTTACCTTAGAATTCTTGAACTAGACTTGAAAAACTAAAAGCTCTAACCTTTACTTCACTTTGAAAAGAAAGAAGAAAAGAGAAAAGGAGAAAAAAAGAAAGAGTATTTGGTAAGACAATGGTACACGTGAAATCATCCAACATTTAAAGAAAATCAACTTTTTTTAACCATGGTCCAATTGTCCTTTTAGTCCTTCTTTTTCTACCATAGAAATAAAGTCATCTCAAATGTCCAACACTTGGGCACAAATTCAATCCCAATTTCACACTTGTCTTGGTCCAAGGTATTTTATACCTCTCGATTTAATGGTCTCAAATTTACCCGAACTACTAACCCAAGATTCTGGGCATTATAACTCTCCCCTCTTAATAAGAAATTTCATCTTTCGAATTTACCTATGTAGAGGATATGCAGATACTACAGCTGTATATCTTCATCGGCTTCCCAAGTGGCTTCTTCGACCCCATGATTCCTCGAAAGAACTTTTACTAAGGGGATTTTCTTATTCTTTAACTTTTTCACCTCCTTCGCTAAGATCTTGATATGTTCCTCTTCGTAGGTCAAGTCTTGACTCACCTCGATCTACTCTAAAGTTATAACATGAGAAGGGTCGAAATGGTACCTCCAAAGCATAGACATGTGGAAAATATTATGGACGCGCTCCAACTATAGGGGTAAGGCTAAACTATAATCTACGGGTCTAATCCTTTCAAGCACCACATACGGACCTGTGAAGCACGAGGTACACTTCCCATGCATCCAAACCGAAGTACTTTTTTCTACAGAGATACCTTGAGAAAAACTATCACCCACGATAAACTCAATTTCCTTTCATTTCAAATCTGTGCAGGATCTTTGTATGTCTGATACTTCTTTCAATAGAATATGAATCAAATTAACCTTCTCCTCAGTTTCTCTGATCAAATCTGGTCCCACTATCTTCCCTTCATTGTGTTTAGTCCTACAAAGAGGAGTCATACACTAGCGCCCATACAAAGCCTCATGTGTAGCCATCTGGATGCTTGATTAGTAACTATTGTTGTATGTGAACTGCACTAAAGATATATGATCCTCCCAACTACCCTCAAAATCCATAATAGTGTATCTAGGCGTATCCTCTAGAATCTGAACAACGTGCTCAGACTGACCATCTATCTGAGGGTGGAAAGCAGTGTTAAAATAAAGCTTGGTGCCTAGAGACTTGTGAAAGGCTTTCCCAAATAGAAAGGTGAATGTAGGGTCTATGTCTAAAATGATAGAAGTTGGGACTCCGTGCAATCTCACTATCTCACAAATTTAAAGTTGGTTATCCATCCTAACTGGTAAAAACTGTACGAACTTGGTCAGTCGATCATCTATCACCCAAATTGCATCATGTTTAAACCTCATCATTGGTAACCCAGTCATAAAATTCATGGTTACTCTGTCCCATTTTCATTGATATCTGAATCTATTGAAGTAAACCTAAAGAAATCTGGTGTTCCGTCTTAACTTGCTGACACGCTAGCCATTTCGCAGGAAACTCGGACACTTCTCTCTTCATACTAACTACTAATACAAGGGTTGTAGCTCTTGGTACATCTTGTTGCTACCCGGATGGAAAAAAAAGTGTGCTACAATGGGCTTCATGAAGGATCTTGCTACGTTATTACTCTACTACGGGCACACATAAATGACCTCTAAATAAAAGTACATTACACTCACGCAACTTGAAGCCTAGGCCTCGCCTTAGTGGACTTACTCCACGTGAGCCCTTAGGTGACTATCAGAAATTGGTAATCTCTTAACCTCACTCACTAACTCAGGTTCCACTTGGATCTCGACCAATATTCCTCTATCTCTAATTAGACTTACGTATGCTAAAAATGTTCTCACCTCTGACATCGACTTTCTACTTAGCATATCAACAACAACATTTTTTCCCTGTATAGTGTCAATCACGAAATCGTAGTCCTTTAACAGTTCGATCCATATACGTTGTCTCATGTTCAACTCGTTTTACATAGGTACATACTTTAAGCTCTTGAGGTCAATGAAGATGTGGAACATCTCGCCAAACAGGTACTACCTCTAAATATTAAAAGCGAAGACTACTGTTGCAAGCTTTAAATCGTGGGTAGGGTAATTTGTCTCGTGAGTCTTAAGCTGATAGGACGTATAAGTGACCACATTTCCCTCTTGTATCAACATGTATCTAAGGTCCTTTAGCGACACATAGCTAAAAACAGTGAAGTCTTTTCCTAACTTGGGCTGAGTTAAAAAAGGGGCTTGGGTTAAAAAGGTTTTCAGCTACTTGAAACTACTATGGTACTTTTCACCCCATACAAACGACACTTCTTTCTACAGTAACTTAGTCATTGGGGTGCTATAATTGAAAAACCTTTTACAAATCGACAATAATCGCCAGCAAGACCCATAAATTATGCACTTCTGTTATGCTCTTTGGTGGTTCCTACTCAAATACTGCCTGAACCTTTTGAGGATCAACTCGGATGTCATCCGCTACCATAATATATCCTAAGAACAAAACCTCGGATAACTAGAACTCGTATTTTCTATACTTGGAAAACAACTGTTAGTCTCTGAGGGTCTACAAAACTATGCAAATGTGTCGATCCTGCACTTCCTCTGATCGTGAGTACACTAGGATGTTGTCTATGAACACCACCACGAATTGGTCCAAGTACGGGTGGAACACTCAGTTCATAAGGTCCATGAATGTCGTTGATGCATTGGTAATTCCAAACAACATTACAAAGAACTTATAGTGATCATACCTAGTTTTAAATGTCATCTTCGATATGTATGTTTCCTTAACTTTCCACTGATAGTACTCGGATTTCAAATCTATCTTAGAGAACAAGCACGCACCTTTGAGCTGATTGAAGAGGTCATCAATTCTAGGAAGGGGATAACGGTTCTTGATAGTTAACTGGTTTAACTATTGATATTCGATGCATAACCTCATCGATCTAACATTCTTTTTGACAAAAAGGACTAGTGCTACCCAAGGAGAAATACTTGGTTAAATGAAACATTTCTCTAGAAAATCTTGAAGTTGGGCCTTCAATTCCTTTAATTTCATCGGTGTCATGCGGTAGGGAGCAATAGACATTAAAGCGGATCACGAAATTACCTCTATATTGAACTTAAGCTCTTGATCCAACGGTAATCCTGAGAACTCCTCTAAAAACACATATGGGAAGTCTTTAATAGTTTAGATGTCCCTCAACACTGGAACTGTGACTTTGGTATCAACCACATGAGCCAAAAAGGCCTGACAACCCTATTCAAGCATTTTATGTTCCCTTGTGGTTGACACAACCCTTGAACAATTGGGCTTCTCAAAAAATATCATACTTTTGGTTTCATCCTCTTTACTAAGTTTAATTCATCGTGGTTTACATCGGAAGCTCACATCGTGCTCCAATAACCAATCCATGCCCAGAATCAAGTCAAACTCTCTAAAAGGTAGCTCCATGAGATTAGTCAAGAATGTCTCACCTTGAATCTCGATAGAACACCTATGATGAACTTTTTTCACTAGAACATCTAATCTTAAAGGACTATATATAACTACTTTATCAAGATCATCGGTTGGGATGCTTCTCTCTCGTACTAGATCATAACATATATAGGAATGAGTGGATCCTGGGTTGATTAAGGCGGTAAGTGGAGTAGAAAATACTGTAAAGGTACCTAAAATCATGTTGGCGGCAACACAATCCTCTTAAGCCCTAACTGCATACTAAAGGGAAATGGATCTAGGCTACGCACTAACCTCATATTGTGTTACACTCCTATTGCGTAAATCGAATGCAGAACTCCCCCTCGTTGAGGCCCTCTACCCCTCTGAATTGATGGAGCTAACCTCTGGGTCAACACTGAATTCGTACCCCGTGACTCAGGGCAATTTCTATTATAGTGGTCCATAGAACCACAACAAAAATAACCCCTGGACCCCTATTGAAAAATCCCCATATGTCTCCTTCCATAGATGAAACAATTCAGCTAGAAGGGTTTTCTAGATGAACCTCCAGCATTCATCACGAATGTGGCAGCCAAAGGCATCTTACGATGGTCAGATCTACCCTCTCCTCTACTCGAGCTATGAGCTGGACTATTAGATTGACCTGACAGGTCTCTTCATGATCGTTGCTAATCCCTTACCCTCTTGGACGATGAATGGGGTGGTCCTAATGACTCTGTTGCTCCCCTAACTTGACTAGAAGTGGCACTCGATGTTGCGGCTCTCCTCCCAATAAATCTCTCCAAGGCCTTTGTCTGATAGACTAATTCGGCAAAAAAAAAATCTAGGCGGATCGGCAGCTAGATGAGTTAAAATGTCTAAATAGAGGCCCTCTCTGAACCTCCTGTAGCGATGGCACTCAGATGACATAAGCTTTGGCATGTACCGGCTCAGTCGGAGGAACTCTATCTCAAACTCAAACGCAAATTGATCTCTCTAGGTCATCTGCATAAATTGATCCCTTAAGTCATCCAAAAAGTTCTCCTATATGGGTCGCTCGAGCTCTATGGACATCTCGACAGTCTCACAATAGTCTAACAATAGTCTAATGTTTTACCCTTTATCAAGGAGATTATGTACTCCAACATACCCTCTAGGGAGAGGTGTAGCTGACGGAGGGTCCTAAGGGTCTCTATCAGCCACTGATCGACTGTTATCAGATCATCATCTCTTAAGTCAAAGAAGTATGTGGTCTGGTACCTCTAGATCCTTTCAACAGGGACTATTATCGCTCTACAATAGGAGGAATTAGTGGGGCTGGCTAGGCAAGGTGGGTAGCATGTGTTATCGAAATAGCCCTAGTTATGCACCTCAGAGTCACTGTCAAATCTCAGAAAATGATCACCTCGTCGACCCTCGCGGCCTTGGGTTCCCCAAATTCTAAGTGTGGGGCAAACTCATCACTAGGATCATCTTCTAGTGAAGCTCTACTCTTGTATCTACACTCTCGACTATGACATGGGCTCTCATCCATCGCTAAACTCTGAAATAAAGAGAAGGACGAGGAGTCATTAATGTTATTCCAGACTACAAGAGCACTCTTAATTCCCTAGAGGAATGTATACTCATAGACTCTTACTGAGTCTAACTCAGGGGTCCTAGGAACGTCCAAACCTGTCGCTCTGATACCACTAAATGTAACATCCTAAATCGATTTGACACACAATCGATCAATTAGATTGCAATATGGGCCCATGGGAGTGGCTAACCAAAATTTTCTTTTAAAAATACTCATTCAAACAATGATTTATTATACATCTAAATCGAATAATCCAACATTAAAAAAATTTACATCGGGGAGCTCTCAAAATAATATATCACAATATCACAACCCGTGTTTCCAAAAGAAGTCACGACTCGAATATACAAGGGTTTACAAATGGTACATACCCTCTAAAGATTTACTCGAGATGTATTTTACTTTGCAACTCGTTCTGGATGTGGCTGCTTAAAAGTATCCTCGAAGAGCTCTTCCTAAGTACCTGCGTACGAAAACAAATTTTGAACGATGAGCTCATTATCCCAGTCCCACACTAACAACTAAACCATACTAAAAGTGTTCATCGAATTCTCAAGCTATCAAGTGCAATGCAATAGTAAGTATACTCATATACTTCACTCTTTACTTTAGGGTAGACGTCATGGTACGACTGAAGATTTTGCATCTCGAAGCTCAATCACCCATTTAGTCTACAGAGGATGAGATATAGAATCTATACATCAGAAAAAAACCCTCGACTAACCCACCCTTCGTGCGATTCGAGCATGGCCCTAGTTATTCAGTTTAAAGTGCCTCACGCACTACCTAAGGATATCTTGACAAATACTATTACTCGAACCAATATTTTTTCTAACGAACTCAGGTGTCCTAATTGTTTCCCAAACAATGTATGTTGGTATCGATACCAGCCTCTAAATGTTGATACTGACACTTGAGTATCGATAATCCACCTAGGGTATTGATACTCTACTGCTAAATTCAACTGAGAAAAATAAGGGGTAGTATTGATTCTCTTAGGTTAGTATCGATACTCTACACTTGGTATCGATACTCCCCTCGAGTACCAATACCAAAATTGGAATCTGGAAAATTGGTCTCGATACCAACCCTTGGGTCTCGATTCAGAAACCCCATTATCGATACTCCCTTATATAATCCTCTCGATTTTAAGCCTTTCATAAGAATATTATTGGTATTGTTCTTTCAGTACCGATACTCATGCTCGAAATGCCCTATTTGGGCTCGAATTCGACACCCAAACTCACCCAATTGAGGTCCCCAATTATTATTAGTGTTTTATGTGATACCAAGGGGTCATAAAGAAGGCTTTAAACATGCTGAAAATCACAAAACATAGAATCTACCATGAATGTTCCAAAACTCAACTCTAAGCTTAGAATGCTTCTCCATTGACTTACAAGTTATATGAAGAAGTTATGAATGTTTTACCTTGGCTTCTTAGGTGATAGAAACGTCCTCAATTCACCCAAGATTCAACTTTTCTTTCCCTCTAGCCTTAGAGCTCTCCCCCACGTCTTTCACTAATCAAAGCAAGAAAAAAAATGAGTTACTAACTTATTTATGAACTTAGATGGAAGTTACAAACACTTCCTAAAACTTGAATCCACTAAAAAAGAGCTAGAATCACTTGATTATTTTATACCTCCCTAAACCTCATTTTTTGAAACCATAACTAAAACTTGAAATTAGTGTCTTGAATTGAAGCTCTTGGAATGGAAAAGAAGAAGGAAATGAAGAGTATTGGGTAAGACAATGGTACACGTGAAATCATCCAACATTTAAAGGAAATGAACTTTTATTTTGAATCATGGTTTAATTGCACTTTTAGTCCCCTCTGTTTACCACGGAAATGAAATTATCCCAAATCTCCAACACTTGGGCCCCAACTCAAGCCCAATTTCAAACTTGTCTTGGTCCTAGCTATTTTATACCTCTATTGGGCTCGATTTAATGGTCTCAGGCTAACCCCTGAACTACTAACCCGAGATTTGGAGTGTTACATAATCACACATTTGGTCTCTATTATTTATATATTTTCTCAATTTAGTCATACTTTTAATAAATTAAAATAAATTTAATCCTCCAATCGAATAAAATGTATTTTAACTTAATTTAAACTTTTTGAAAATATATCTTATAATCATTTTAACTTTTCAACGTATATATTTTATCTTAATTTATTAAATATATTATAATATTACTTTAAATTATTAATTTTTTTCTCATCTCAACTTCAAAATATTTTAGCATAAAATATATGTTTAAATTATTGAATATATTTTATTCCATTAGAGGATTAAATTTAGTTTAATTTATTAAAAGTATGACTAAATTGAGAGAATATATAAATAATATGGACAAATGTGTGATTATAGCAAAATATTTAACGGCAATTAACTTGTGGTGACTACATCTTAATTGAATAAAAACGAAAATGACTATATATTATGTTTCTTGAAATCAATGAAAAAAAAATAAAAACATAAGTGATCATTCATGTAGTTAACCCTTAATTTAACTCATAATTAATTCTAACAACATATCTAGAAGCACAAAAATGGCGTGCTTTTTGGACATGTTTCGAAGGATGGAGAGTCTAGTTGCCCGAAGATTACAAGTTTGAATTTGCAAACGCGTAAATAGCAACAAAATCCTCTCACTGGTCCATCAGTCAACAAAAATCCTTCCTTCATTGCTCAAATATCTTGGCTCTGGAAAGAACTGAACATATTCCCGATCAGATCAGTCAATTGGCTTTCAGCTATCAGTGTGCACTGGTGTGGAGCCCGTGATGGATGACTTTTTAGATGCATAATTTTATGTTATAATTTTTTAAAAGATTGAATTTATAAAACTTTATCTACGAAAACAATTTTTTAATTAAAAATACAAAAAATCTAAAATATATAAAATTTCCAGAGGACACAACCGTCTTTTCATTTGATCCATCCTTTGATTCAACATTATTAGGATGGTGCGGTGAAATGCTTGGAGACTAGTGTGATGGATTTTGGGAATAAGAGAAAAACAACAAGGATGAAATTGAAAAATAGTTGAGAGTTAGTCTCATTAGTATTATGTTTAAATCAATAGATATTTTTTTCCAAAAAAAAAATGTGTGCCGTTTTTTGAGTCATTTATCACACCATCAATTTTGTTTTTGAATTGGAAAGAGTGTTGAAATTACATCAATCTTTAAGATAAGGAGGAGGGTGTTGGACATCTCGAGTCATTTAGCTCTAAAATTATGGGTGGAACGCTTTCAAGCAGAAAAACACCGAAAGATTGATCCGAGAGGACTAACTTAGTCAACTTAGTTTAATTATAAAATAACCATTACATAAGTTTATTACTCTTGAGAAATCCAATAATCATATATAAATATCTTAAAGAAATGTTCCTTACACAACATTTGGACTTTTTATCCAAATATATAATTTTTAAAAAAATTAAATATCACAATAATATACATCTCTAATTATTTATCAAAATATCACTCTTTTACTTGAAACCCAAAAAATATACGGATGACTTAAAGATTTTTATGTATGTAACACCTAAACCTAGGAAAAAAACGATTGATTAAACACATTTTTCTTGACATGGAAAGACCCTAAAAATAGCAACGAACAAAACGCATTTTTCCCAGAATTTGAGCAATACATAATTTGTTAGAAAAAATGTGTGTATAATTAAAATGTTATATTTAAACACTTAAAAGGACTATTATCTAACATAAATCTCATATTTATTAAATATCATGTTTTTTATTTAACTGTTCAAATATAATCTCTTAAACATATAAAACAAAATTAAGTGGAAATAGATGTTGGGAAAAATTTAACAATTTAAAGATGGTATCATATTAATTAAAATTTTAAACATCTATTTTCTCCTAATTTTACCATCATATACTTATTAAATGATTAAAGAAAAGAATCATCCATGTATTGTTGCTGCTTAGCTTGTACTAATATTAACATGTAAACCTAACATAAATTTTGAAGCCCTTGTAGTCAGTGGTAGGTCCATAATGTACTTATGATGAACATATACTTATCTTGAAATATAAATCTTCTTCGATTAGTTATTTATATACTGAAAATGTCCACTTTAATAAATTTGTGCCTATCATTTACAAAAGTTTTATGTTAAAAAAAAAAGATTTGGTTATGTGATTATTTGTAGTAGAAATCAGGATGACATCAACAATGATATGCAAAGTGGACCTGTTGAAATCAGGATGACATCAGCAATGATGTGCAATGTCTAAACATTTCAACCAGGAATGACTGAGCCCGCCCGAGTGATTGGGAGTCGGGACCAGTGAGTCAAAACTCAAATGGTACATGTACATAGTATCAAAATGGAAAAAGGAACTGCTTTACAGTCAATATGGAGTGAGACATGTTATTATATCGTTGTGACTTTCATCCCATTTGTTTATGAATGAAAACAAAGGAGACCAACCTCATTTGTCTTGTATGTGAGCAAAGAGAATGGACAATTCCAAGTCCTATAATTCATATTTAACATCATTTTCTTATGGATGTAAAAATCAAAATGATCTTTTTTTTTATGGAATAACCAACAATGAATATTATCTTTATATGAGCGGTTCGGTGTTTTTGATGATCGCTACCTTTTATTAATAGTAACTTACGTATTTATTATCTCCCTTGTTATTTTTTTCACATGCGCAACCCGAGGTTAAAGACAGTATTTCAAAACCTCAAATAAGTTTTCTTAAATGACATAATATCAAAAGAAAAATACTTTTAATGTTATATTAAATAGGTATTTTAGTTTTTTAGAACATTACGACTCTGAATGTTTTTTTGGAAGAAAAAAAATCATATATAGATGAAAATAGTTAGTTAACAAACATAATTTGTATATTTATTTTTTTTATTACTATTAATTTTTTTAATGTTGGGAGTCAAAATACTTTAAAAGAATAAAATTCAAAATAATTATTTAATTTAATGTTAGTGACATTTTTTAAATAGGGTAAAGTATAGTAATGGTCACTAAACTTTTCTAAAGCTTTCATTTAGGTCCCCCAACTTTTAAAACTTGCAATACAGTCCCCAATATTTAGTACGTTTGCAATATGGTCCCCAACAGTTACGTCGGAGACCATATTGCAAACGGACTAAATGTTGAGGGACCATATTGAAAATAGACTAAATGTTGGGGGATTATATTGCAAGTTTTAAAGTTGGGGACCTAAATGAAAGCTTTAGAAAAGTTCAGTGACCATTACTATACTTTACCCATTTCTTTTATTTTTACCTAGCTGGTCACTGCATGTTACTTGGAGCGAATAGACCTTTCTGCCCATGGATTTTATATCACACCTGATATTGGCTTTGATTGGAGCAGCGGTAAAGGAAAGCCATTCAGTTATTACACCTATGGGGCTGCATTCGCTGAGGTTGAAATCGATACATTGACCGGAGATTTCGACACAAGAACAACAAATGTTTTCATGGATCTAGGATATTCTCTCAACCCTGCAATAGATTTTGGCCAGGTTCATTCCCTTGCTTCTTTCTAATTAGGCTGATCATTCGAACTTAATTATACTTTTCAAGTTGAAATGTCTATTCACCTTGATTATATATGCAAGAAAAGAGTCATAATATGCACATCACTTCAGCGTAGATATGTAATTGTTCCGGGTTTCAGAATGTTAATGTTATATTACAAATATTGTTTTCAAGAGGAACTAATGGTTCAAAAAGGATGGAACTTGGAAGCAATGAGAATAGTGCTCTCTGTGCTTCCCTTTATTAGAAAATTCATAATGATGTTTCTCCTAAAGAAGGTTAACAAAAACGTGGTGATCTCGGGTAATAATCTCTAAAACAAGATTCAAAACAGAGTTAAAAAAAATGATAGGTCTACTAAATAAGTCATACCTGTTGTTTCCCCCTATTTTTGTTTAGTTACATGTCATTAATCTCCATTCTTAACTTTTTATCTTATCGACAAGCTAATGTTTCTATATGTAATTCGGTCTTTTAATGCAGGTCGAAGGCGCATTTATCCAAGGTCTTGGTTGGGTTACCTTGGAAGAACTCAAGTGGGGTGACTCATCTCATAAATGGATTCCATCTGGCTGCTTGTACACATGTGGGCCAGGAAGTTACAAAATGCTGTCTCTAATTCTAAACGATATTCCTTTCAAGTTTAATGTTTCTCTATTGAAGGTAATGTTTCTCTAAACGATATTCCGTTGAAGATGCGTCATCTTCTTTTCTCTCTCCAAACCTCATATCAGTAGTTGCATGGTCATTTCTTATTCCAGTTGCAACTGGAACTGTGTTTTGCCACCTATTAGTTGATTTTGAAAGTAGTTCTTTTGGTTCTAGATAATTTGAAGTCTTTGTTTATATGCTTGCGTGCTGGTGGGCAGGGTAATCCAAATGTAAAAGCCATTCATTCATCAAAAGTTGTTGGCGAGCCTCCGTTTTTATGGCTTCATCTGTTTTCTTCGCCATCAAAGACGCCATTTTAGTCGCCAGAGCAGAAACGGGTCATACCGGGTGGTTTCCACTAGATAATCCCGCAACACTAGAACGAATCACAATGGCGTGCCTAGATGAATTTACAGCACCATTTGTAAGCTCTGGTTTCCACCCAAAGCTTAGTGTTTGAGATGGTCGTGGATTGCTTGTACCATTGCAGGCAGAGTTTCAATTATGCCATGATTTTACAGATTAATTCAGTTTAACAAACTATCTACTTGTCACTACACATCAGTAGCCTTGGCCCTCACCTATTTGCCAAACAAAAGGATGAGCATCATAATACAATTAATGCTAAAATGTATCTTTAATTAGTTGAATGTTTGCAAATAATTTTTATTCCACTAATGGCTTACCAAAACGAGAACAAGTCTGGTCTACTTTTTCTTGTATGGTAAAGTTTGATTTAAATAATAAAATACTTTCAAACAACTATTTGTTAACCAAGTCAGCCTGCATACTGCTAGTGCTTCAGTTTTATGAATTATGATTTCACTCTTATGTTATTTTAAACCCAAATACATTAAGGTATACGAGAGAACTGGTTCAGAAGTTACCTAAACAAAAATATATAAATAACTGAGAGATAATCAATGTATAATTTATTATAGGGTAAAGTATAGTAATGCTCACTGAACTTTTCTAAAGCTTTCATTTAGGTCCTCCAACTTTTAAAACTTGCAATATAATCCCCCAACATTTAGTCTTTTACAATATGGTCCCTCAAGATTTAGTCTATTTGCAATATGGTCCCCGAAGTAACTATTGGGGTACCATATTACAAATGGACTAAATGTTAGGGGACTGTATTTCAAGTTTTAAAAGTTAGGGGACCTAAATGAAAGCATTAGAAAAGTTCAGTGACCATTACTATACTTTACCCAAATGTAGTGTTTTACTTTCTTATTACTACGAGTTTTTCCATTATCCATTTTATGATTTATATTTAAACTATTGTTAAATTTAGAGAATTATTAATAAATCTTCACCAATAATTTAATAAAACTTGTTTAGAAATTTATTTGATACATTGTGTCAAATTTAAATTTTACAAATATACATTTTTGAAAGTCTTACATTTTTTTTGAATACATCCTCTTATATATTTGAATTATCTTAGACTTTGAATCTTAAATTCTAAACTCTAAATCTTAAATTATAAATTCTAAATTCAAATAATATAATCATATATATTAAGTAAGACACATGATAATAATACAATCTAACTTGTGACTGTTACTGTATTACATAAAATTCGGTTAAAGCTTTCAAATTATGTATAGGGTTATAAATGAGTCTAGCTCGACCCGATTCAAAATTTTTAAAGCTAAGTTTGACTCGAAAGCTTAGGAGCTTAAAATTATTAAACTTGCCTTAAATTCGAAATTAAAAATTAAAACTCGACTTGAGCTCAAAAAATTTGAACTCAAAAAATTTGAACTCAAAAAATTTGAACTCAAAGCGTTCTCAGACTAACTCAATTAGAACTTGAACTCGAACATAAACCTTAAATTCTTGCAAATCTTGTACTACCTTTAGAAAACAACACTCAACTATTAATGTTATTAATAATTTAATTTAAAAAATTAAAAGTATAATTCATTTTGTTTGAGTTCTTCTCGAATTTTTTGAATAAGGTATCAAATGGTCAATTGTGACCGGTTTAAAACTTAAATTAAATATTAATTAAACTTTAATTAATTTAAATTCAAATAACTTGGTATCTGCTCGTATCTATGATTATGTATGAACGTGGTTGTGTTCAGCAACGGTTCGTACCGCGTTTTACTTGTTTTTTGGACCACCAAAAACCTGCACATACTGACTCTCTTTACTCTTCAACACGCTTAGATGCTTCAACAAAAGGCAGTATCCCCCCTTCACCTATAAATATCTCTCCCAATCAGCCGCCATTTTCATTATCCGAAACTCCCACGAACATTCAAAAGAACCCAATTTCCCTGCAACATTCTCGGGAACCAAACAATAACGCCTTTTGTTCAATACATGGTGAAGCCGCTGCCCGAATCACCCACGCATGTTGAATCGACCACCCCTTCTTCTTCTTCTTCCAAGTACAAAGGCGTACGACTGCGTAAATGGGGGAAATGAGTGTCCGAAATCCGACTCCCCAACTGCCGCCAACGTATCTGGTTAGGTTCTTACGACTCGCCGGAAAAAGCCGCGCGGGCGTTCAAATATTGCGCGGCAACAAAGCTAAGTTCAATTTCCCCGACAACCCTCCGGATATTGTTGGGGGAATGTCGCTTAGTCCGCTCGAAATTCAAGCGGTCGCGTCTAAGATCGCGAACGAGTCCACAAATAACAGCTGTTCCGATACCAACAATGCGGGGACGAAGATGGAACAGTACGCGTCGTCTTCGTCGGATGGGGGAGGCGCCGCCATACAAGTGGAGTGCAATGAAACGATAGATTGGTCGTCGTTTTTGATCATGTTGGATACCGACCAAGGGATGTCTCACTATGACTTTTATCCGGGGCTTGGTGATCAATTCTATCCTCTGCCGGTTTACGGCGACGCCGACGATAATGCCAACGGTGATGACGACGGCGACGGTTTTTTCTCAACAGTAATCATTTCTTTGGAACTTTTAAGGCCAAAACATCTCATTTGAAGTATTTTCGATATTCGATTTTCAAGATTTTTTTATTTATCGACACTTTTTCTTTAAGGCGCCCTGGATAATCATGAAGCCGGCAAATTTTAGCTGCCGGAATTGTGATTTTTTTTACCAGCTCCAGAGCAACGATGAAGCTATAAGAGAGTCGAGAGGTTTAGGCTTTTTCAGAATTTTTTGAAAACCTATTATTATATACGGTGTTGTAAGTCTTATAAAAAATTTGTTCAATATACCTTTTTTTTTCTTTTCAAAATATAGAGATGATGGAAAAGTAATTTTAATTTTCACTGTTTCTCTTTCTAGAATTTTTTTTCTCATTGACTCATTAACTTCTTTATATTCTCTCATCAACAATTTGTCCTAAACATCTTTTAAAAAATCATATAATAAATAAATATATAATTTTAGATGATATTTAATTTATTAAATAATATTATGAATCAAACTTATATATGTGTGTATTGTATCATAGTTGGAGAATCTTTTAAATTATAGTAATCAATTAGTATCACAACATTATAAATAAATGAATTTGAACAAAAATTTAAATAAATATATTTAATTTGATTTAACTCAAATTTTATAAATTTAACTAATTTTTTTTTAAAATAAAATTAAAAATGATAAAGTGATAGTTAAAAATCTCATTACATAGCGTGTAAGCTAGAAAGGGTCATGTGTACACCATCTTATGCTTATACACTAGATGCTTTCTTGATTGAATATGCTTATTTATCTGTAAACAATAAATAGTTTAGTGGAATGATTTCAATGCATTATCATTGAGAATCGTTGCATTTCCTTGAACAAGTGTTTTCTTCTGACTTGTCAAATCCCAATTCATCCGATAAGCCCTATCAAGTCTTCTCAATTGGATTTGGTGGTCGATATCCGAGCCAACTTCAACTGCTTCCATCTCCACAGACTTCTGTAGTGGTGGAGATGCTAGTGAGCATCAATCGGAGTTCTTCGACGGCAAGGATTCCGGGGCCTCGTTTACCAACACAATTCGGTCTCTTATAGAAAGCTCTGCGTTCTCTCAGCTACGAGATTTGCCCCATTTATTTGTGTTTGTTTTTGTGTTTTAGTTTAGGCGTTGTCTTGCATTTACCTGCCATGCAACTTGTTCGTAGTGAGATAAACGAGTTGATATTAAAAAAAACACTTTCTTACCGTATTATTTCCGGTCGATTGCTTTTCCGAGATGGGACCTTCTGCACGGACATGTTTCAGAGATAATGGCTTTACGTGCTTGCAGGTTTTGGATTATATCTATGCCTTCTATCAGTTATGACTCAAGTTATCGGCATATTGTCGACGCAATATGTTCGAAAATCATTGTTTTTTCAATTTCCTTGTTTGAGTCAATAATCACATATCAAACGTGAATTTTATTAAAAATAAGTTATGATTATTTCAAACATGAATTTTATTAAAAATAAGTTGTTTGGGGATGGGTTTACATTTCTAATGGAAAAATAGACTACCTTAAAACGAGGCATAAGCTGTAAATATTAAATAAAATATTTAAATGAAGTGATAAATGTGTCGTGTTAATCCATTACTTTAGAAGCAAATTCGTCCCGATATGTGTAATCGTTAAATGGCCCCCGAGGTTAGCACAACTATCCAAATTCCGTACACCCAAAATATGGAGTGGACTTGGTGATTCTGCTCTTCTCTCAAAACTTAAAGCGATACTCTGAACAGATTTATAAAAACCAAGGAGAGTGTTTCTATAGAAAACAATTGCTTAGAGATATTTTTATTTGAATTATATATGAAATGGAGAATTAAACATCCATTTATAGGCTCAACATAAGGGTAAAATGGTAAAAGATCCAATAACAATTACAAAATAATTAATTGTCATAAACATTATAACCATAAACTATATTAAATATTTTGTAACACCTATAAACGGTAAAATAAACTCTAATAAATAATAATATTTTGTTTAAAAAGAAACACATACTAACCGAATTGAACCATGCCAAACGGTTCATACCCAATTTGAAATTCTTTGTATTACCAACATTCATTCACTAATACAAAAGAATCTGTAAAATGAGAAATTTGAAGCTAAAACACGAGAAGAGTAATAGCGAGATTAATTGTTTAATCACTAGTTAACGTATCTTGAACTAGTATATAGTGATGATGAGTATTTCTTCTCTTAGATAAGTGAATGAATTGTTAGCTCTTACAAACAACCGAAATAAGTCAAGAGGGGGTTAAGAAATTTTGTGGAAGCAATCGAAAAATAGAAAAATTTTCACAATAATTTAGAATGGTTCGACACCTAAACCATGTCTACATCCACTACCTTAGCATCCATAATAAGGATTTCTAAAACCCACTAGCTTTGCTTACCTTTAAGGACAAGCTATAACCTTACATGCACTTCAAGGTTTATACCCCAAAACCTTGAATACACACTCTCCCAAAGAGTAAATACAAATAAAGAGAACAAATGAGAAAACCTCACAATGTAAATGTGTTTGCACAATTTAAGCACTCACCCAATACACACTTGAGCAAAATAAACGATGTAGCTCTCAAGTGTATTTACAACAAATAATTTGAAAAATTAAGCACAAAGGAATACTTTGATGTTGGTAGGTTGGTTCAATATGATTCTTGTTGACATTGGAAAGCTTTGACCTTCAATTTATACATTCTCCATCAATTCTACCTGTTTGGAGCCGTAGGGGATCATTATAGCCGTTACCTACAACCAAAAACAACATTTAGTGCGCAAGAGATCAATCCTTTGGTGAAAGAGATTGATCATTTTCAAATCGTTACAAGAAATAGATTGATCCTTTAGGGGAAAGGATCGATATTTTTCATCGAGAGATCAATTCTTTTGATGAAGGGATCGATCCTTTTCCTCGAGGGATTGATCCTTTTGTGAAGGGATCATTCTAAAACCTACTGGAATCCAAGTGGTCGATCCTTTTTCAAGGGGATCGATCCTTTGGTCAAAGGGATCGATCATTTTGCTAGAGGATCAATCCTTTGAGCCAAAAATCTTAGGAAACTTAACTTTGAAGCACATAAACTATCGAGTATATTTTTTAAAAGGTTGGACTAAAAAATATTTTTCAAGTTAATTTGGACTTTGAATTATTTTTCATAAAATTTTGACAAATTCGATTAAGTCCAAAATAAATTTTACAAATTATTGTTATATCAAAATCTTAGTTCAACAATCTTCCCCTTTTTTATTATAATAAAAACTTTTGAAAAAATTGTTTTTGAAAAATGATAAAACTATTTGAGAATTTGTGAGAAATTTAAGCTTCAATTTTTAAGTTTGAAAAATCATTTTTCATTTTATACTTGTTTCTCACCATTTTTTGTTTTATCAAAAATAATTCAACAATGTTAATATTATATAACAAAGTAGATAAAGTAATTAAAATAAACTAGAATCAAGAATAAGCATATTAAGGTACCAAAAGCACAAATATCTGAAAACATCAAATATATATAAATTCAAATATCCAACATGAAAATCATCCAAACATCAAGTAAACATAAATTTAAAAATACCAAGCATCAAAAGTCAAATATCCAAATGTAGCAAAGTCTAAAGATGAGAAAATGACATGATATGCATGCACAAACTAAGATGGAGATGAAGGAGGGAAGGAAAATTTGTCAAGTTAACTTTGGATTGTTCGAACCTTCTAGATCATACGAGTCTCTAATACATCCTGACGACACTCGATTACATCAAAATAGGAGTCCACATGGGCTCAAAGAGAACCAATAGAATGAAGCATCCTCTCCTCAAAAGCTCGAAAGAAATCTATGAGAGGTGTTGGGTCTACATAAGTCACTTTCTCGTGCTCCTCGCCAATGTCATCATCATGTGCATCATCCATATGCTCGTCTCCATCATGATCATCATCCATATGATCTCTATGGTGACTACAGACCCAATGCATGGATCCCTCGGGCTACTCCATTTAGCCGATCTTCGCCATAGTGCCACGAGTAATGGTACTCTCATCAGAAGGGAACATGACGAGCTCGTAAGATGTGTCGATCAAGAAGCTCAAACAAGTGACCGAGATACATCCCATACACTCACGATATCGTTGAAGATTATACTACCAAGGTAAAGCTTGTGACCATTTTGAATGCAAAACATCCACTAATAGTCACTTTTGCAAATAATGGAAACTTTTGTGCCACGAGCACAGATGCAATGAATAATAATAAGATAAAACAAACGGTCGTGAAGGGAAAAAGTGTGGATCTATTGTTTAAAAGGTGTATATCGAAAGGAAAATTGCCTTTTTCATTGTCATCGCTGGTAAGAGGGAGGTCAATGGTTTGGGCGATGAAGTAAATGAAAATGGTGACGGTATAACCTATAAGGTAAGCAACTATGGTTCGATATATGGAGATATAACACCCCAAATTCTGGGCTAGTAGTTTCCGACTTACCCGAGAGGTAAGTGGACCTCGAGGAATTTATAAATTAATTTTGTTGGGATTAATTAGGTTAGACTTGGGCCTAATTGGCCATAAAAAGGGGATTTTGAATTTTAAGGCAAATTGTGTGTAATACCCCAAACATCGAGTTAGTGACTATAGTGAAAGAATTTAAATTTTGGTGGGTTAATTTGAATAAATTAAAAAGTACAAGGATTAATTTAGGAAATTGTGTTTAAGACTTATTATTAAGAATGGAAGAAATGAGGGGTATTATGGTCTTTTAGAAGGAAATGAATTTATTATTCATTCTTTTAGGGATATTTATTAAGGGATGAATAGGAGAAAAAGGATAAAGCTAAAAACTTTGGTTCTCTACTTTTCTTCTTCTTCTTGCCACCGTGCCTCAATAGCAAAGGTAAGATTTCTTCAAGTTGGTTTTTCCTTTCATTTTTGGGTTGGTTTTGAAGCCTTAAGTGATATAGAAGCTTAAGGAAATTTTAAGAGTGAATAAAACTAATAGATTAATGATTTATTAGTGATTTAATAAAATTGGTTTTAAGTGATTTGATGAAATATGATCATTTATTGGAGTTTAAAAGCATTTTTGACTTGTCAAAGATATAATAAGAGATTTGGAGCCTTAGAAGTGATTGAAAATATGTTTGAAATTTTGGTGTGATTTTTAGTTTCAAGTGTTCTTCGAAGGAAATGAGATGTTATAAGGGGATTTATGGAGGTAGGGTAGCTAGGATAAATGATATGATGTTTGAGGGCATGATTGGAGCTAAAAGTTTAAGATTTATGTGAGGTATGTGTAAAATTTGAAGTAAAAGAGGTAAAATATGGGTAATGGTATCGATACTGGAAGAACAGTACCGATACTATAAGGTGAAAATGGAAAGATTGTATATGATACGGATGAACAATATCGATATTGATTTAAATAAGTATCAATACTAAGGTGTAGGTATCGATACCATGAGAAGGTATCGATACCGTAATAAAAAATGGAATTTCAAAATGCTAGAATGGTATCGATACCGAAGTGGGTATCGGTACCATAGAAGAGGAGTATCGATAATGTAGGATGGTTACCGATACTATTCAGTCTGAAATTTTAAGTTTGGATGAATTTTATTAGGATTCGAAAAATAATAGTACTTTTGAGTATTATTATTTTGTATAAATGTTAGAAAGTATACTAACATTTTTATTGTATGTGTGATTATGGATGCTTGTGTAGATCGTAATCCAATTCCAGAGTCAAGCAAACAAAAAGGCAATGATAAAGTCACAGAATAGCCAGACTACATTAGGGCATAATAGTGAGGCATATTAGATGAGTGCATTTATTATGTAATTTTATGATATGAGGATGACTCGTGATGAATCAACCTCGAATGTTTTAATAAAAGAATGTTGTACCATATCTTAAAATATTGTGATAAAGTTTATGAAAATGATTTTACGAATAAATTTTAGAGTATGAACTGCTCTAAAATAGATGTATGTACTTTTATATTATTTTAACAGATATCAATGTTTCACATAAATGTTTAATCTGTGAATTTGACTTAAAGGCCTATTGTATGTGCATTGAGAGTCATAGGTGCATTTCGACATACTTTGTGTATGATGGTTATCGATCGATTTTGTTTAATGCATATGTTGTATTTTTGTATTAGTACTATCGGCATTATGTGTGCAACCATGGAATTCATAATGAGTTTGTGAATTACCATTTCGGCACTATGTGTGCATCCATGGAATTCATAATGAGTATGTGAATTACCATTTCGACACTTAGGTGCAACTCATGTACCTTGAATTCTCATTCAACATACATTGGGTAAATAAAAGGATAATTCGGGAAACAATATTGATTGATAAGTATGTTGGGCATACTAAATATTGTTTTGCAGGTTATGTGGAAGAAATTCGGTTTACCAAGCCAATTTTAAGTATTATTATGATTTATACGATTTAATTCGTATTTAGATATTTTATGATATACAAATGTTTTGGTTACACCTCGTTTATATTATTATGCCTCACTAAGTGAATACTTAGTGTGTGTTGGTTTCACGCGTACGTATTAGTACGAGTGGAGTAAGGAGTGCAGCTGACATTGTAAATCAAAGGTTGTCTCATCAGTAACTGCATGACAATTATGTCTACTTTTGATATTATTAGATGACATGTATTTGATTTTTGATAATGCTCTAAAATGTATTTGACTTATGACGATGTAATATTTAATATGTTAGAACTTTAAGACTATTTTTACATACTAAAAGTTAATGTTTTATGCATAAAAATGTTTTATGCATAGAAGAAAAATTGTTGGTTTTTTTTAAAACATAAATGTTTTAAAAGTCATGTGACTTGTTTACGAAAACGTATACGAAACTAGGTGTTACGTTTATTGGAATCAAATCCAGAGGTTTAGATGATTATCGGTCGAAATCGGGTGTATTTTACTTTAAAAAGGGTTTACGTGCCACTAAGACGTCAAGGTTACTGATATAGTGTCGTAAGAATATGATTGATGTCACTCCTTACTAACTTGAGTTGTTATATTATGTATGTTCTATAAGATGTCGGAATCTTCGAATTCACGGAGAGTGACTAAACAATAAGTTAGAGAATGGTCGTGTAGCGAGAGAAATAAAGCTAATAGTGAGCATCCGATCCAGTCTGAAAACGCTAGTGCACCGGTATATAAGGGTATGCCAGTGCCAGAGTATGGAGCTCTCTCGATGGAATCTTGACTCAATTTCAACCTTCTCTGCCTCTCCCTACTCCTCCAGCATCATAGATGTTAATCCCAAAATAGTTCAAAAGTTTAGAAGCTCATGATTTCCGAGGAGAAGAGGATGAAGGTCCTATAGATGCTGATTTATGGTTAAACGATGTTAAGGTGATGCTTGAAAGTCTTTACTGCTCAGATTCTGAAAAGATGGTCGGAGCTGTATCTTTACTTCGAGGATCAGCTCGAGTGTGGTGGACAAACACTACGATGTTTGCACCACCTGAGCAAGTGACTTGGCAGTTCTTTCAGGATGAATTTAAGAACAAGTACATCGGTGAGCAATTTATGCGGGTGATGATGCTCAAGTTTCTTAATATGAAACAAGGTGATCGAGCAATACATGAGTACGAGGCTGAGTATTAAAAGCTAAGTCATTTTGCTACTAAATTAGTTCCCAATGACAAGGCTCGATGTGATTAGTTCATCGAGGGATTAAAGCCTAAGTTGAAAGTGATGATATTGGCTTTAAACTTGCCTAGCCTGCAAGAAGTAATAAGCCGAGCTAAGGACATTGTTGAGTTAATCGATTGACAGAATCGGCCAAGAGGGGGTGAATTGGCAATTAAAAATTTGGAGGAAGCTTTTGCAGAAAATTGAAAGTAATTGCACAACGATTTAGAGTGGTTCGACTTTCTCAACCAAAATCTACGTCCACTACCTTAGTTATCCACACTAAGGATTTTCCACAAATTCACTAATTTATCTTTCTTTTGAGGACAAAGAGTAACCTTACAAACCCTCAAGAATTATACCCCAAATTCTTGAGAACACTCTCTCCCAAAGAGAACAATACAAATTTGCAAACTTACAAGGAAATCCTCACAAGGTAGATTGTTTGCACAATTCTAGAACAAAGAAAAGAACACTCAAGAATGAATACAATTGAGTACAAGTAGTGTTCTTGAAAGCAAAATGAATATTGAATGAAAAATAGGCTTAAAATGCTCAAACTTGAGGTTTGATGCTTTCTCTTTGATTCTCTCTTGATTCTAGTTTCTTGTTGTTTCTTGTTTTTTGATCAATGGCTTCTAAGCTTGTTTAAATACACCTTCAAATGATTCTAAACGTTGGGGATGATTAGTGGAGTCAATAGAGCCATTTAAGTGTGAAAACAATTAATGAAAGTGGATGGGAGCGTCTGTGCATCGATGCATGCCCTAGGTGCATCAGTGTAAAATTCAAATATTTTGACCGTTGGACTCTCAGTGCATCGGTGCACTAAGAGTGCATCGATGCATCAAGTGCATTCGATGTTTAAAAATAGCCAGAGTGCATCGATGCATCAAATGCATTCGATGTTTTCATAAAATCCTCAGTGCATCGGTGCATGGTATGTGCATCGATGCATGAAATGCATTCGATGTTCAATTTAATTCATGGTGCATCAATGCATGGATTGGTGCATCGGTGCATCACTCTGAAAAATTGATTTTAGGCTTGATTTTGGTTCAAAATACTTTGTGAAAATTGTTTTAAATATATATATTAAGTATAAAACATAATTTTACACATTTAGTAAGGTTTGAAATTGATCTTAAAAGACTTGGAGTAATAATTTGATATTCGATTAATTGAATCGAATATACTTAGAAAAATCATTTGTAAAATCTTGAAATTCATTTAAACTAATTTGTTATATCGAAACACAAAAATGTTTTCAACAATCTCCCCTTTTTTGATATAAAAAAACATTTGTGTTATTTTAAGATTTTAAAAATTTGAAATCAATTTTGAAAATTTACTCCCCATTACTATAACACTTCTCCCTTTTAAAACATTTTAACACTTAACATTTCTCCCCCTTTTTGTTAAATCAAAAAGACTTAAAAATCGATTTAAACAAGGTTTTGAAAAACATAGCCAATTGATTAAATATATATATATATATAGCTTAAGCTGCTAAGATCATAATCAAAAGAGAGATTAACCATTAGTTCCATAAACAATATTCAAAAGTAAATGTTAAATGATATGATTGGTCATAATGCAACTAAGATGTCAATAATGCAAAAATTAATAAACATGAAGCTCATAAAGATCAAACCAAATAAATAAAAAGTTCAAACATCCAACAATAGTTAAACAATTCAAAAATAGAAAAATGTTTTAACAATCCAAGTTTTAAGTTTTAATCCCAAATACAATCAAAATAAAATAATTCTAGTCATCCATAGAAGGATCGGGAGGCGGAGGAGGAAATCGGGCTTGCATCTCAACAGAGAGAGCATCCATGCGTGCAAGCATCTCCCTTTGAAACTCCATCTGACGAGCTTCCAAAGTGTCTAAGCATTGATTTACTGCCTCGTGAGTAGCAGTCAAGTGGGATTCGATGGAAACATACCGTAAATCAAATGTCTCCAAAAACGAACGAAAATATGGAAGCATTTGATCTTTTTGTGGAGTTGGTTCCGGTGCAGGCTCGTCATCGGGTATGTGATCATCGATTTCTTGCATAAGCTGTTGAAATTCAGGATCATCGTCAGAAGATGGAGCCGGAAGAGGAGGAGCACGAGAGGAGCTAGGAGCAGCTCGTGAGGAACTAGCTCCCGGAGTTTGCTTACCGGGTCTAAAAACCCATTGACCGGTTACCTCGTCTTTTTTCCAATCCGCTTTCTTCAAGGATGTGAGATTGATTTGATTTTGGAGTGGGATAGGATTGTCGAGAGAGACGTCTAGACCAAGTTTGATAAAGAGGTTACTAAGAAGACATCCATAAATCAATGTTTCAACATGTTTTAAAGGAACAATGTTTATGATGTCCACTAATTGACTGAATATAATGTGGGGCAGATTTATTTTGATTTTATTTTTAATACAATACATCCACCATAAATCCCTAGCACGAAGTGTGGAGTACCTACCTCCGGATGGTCTAAACCACCAAGAGATCATCAAATGGAGAAAACGATCGTGATGAGATCGTAGAGTACTAACAATGGAGTTTGGAACATAGGGATATTCCACATTTTTACTCTCATTATATATACCACTATCATCTAACCCAAATCGGAAAGCTATAGCCTCGGGGTCAATATTAATATATTGGCCTAAAATATAGGATCTAATGGCTATAGTTCCACATTGAGTTTCATTTTGAATACACACCGCATTGGAATAGAAAATGCGGACCAATTGTTGATAGACGAAAGGTTTAAGCTGAAACAATTTATCAAACTTCCAAGCTTTAAGAATCGGAAGGTATTCGAAGTCAATATCAACCATGGCTTGAAGCGAACGAATACGCTCTTCACGGATTCTATAAGTTTGGAAAGAATTTCTGTACCTAGAGTACAATTCGTCTCTACGATGCTCAGGCATGTTAAAGCAAGATCCTAATAGGCTATTAGGAGGTTGAGAAACGGGATTAGGAGGTTGGTTTGAACGAGAACGACTCGACGAAGTTCTAGGGCGTTTGGGATTAGACATGGTTTAGGAATCGGAATAAGAAATATAACTTGCAAATTGAAACACATGTATGCAATTTAATCAATCCCAAAACTCAATTGAGTCCGCCTTAATTCAAGGTTCTCTAAACCAAATTCTAATGGGCATAGTTTTTGAAAAACTATTTAGAAAACAACGTTTGAAAATTATAATATGTATAGTTTTTCATGAAGACAACATAATCAAATCAAAAACATCAAATTTAAAACTAAATTCAAATTTTCGATTTTTTTTAATTTTAAAAATTCAAAAATTCATTGAAAAATTGTGTGTTTTTGATGAAATTTGTTGTAAAATCTAGTTTGTAATCATCATATAACCAATGCCCGATATAATTTTCATCCTAGAACTAATCAAAACTAGCCCTAAGATCGAAAATTGATAAAATGAGTTTTTAGAAAGTTTACCTTGAAATTTCGGATTGAAAGGGATGTATTGATGTTTTGCACGAATTAATGATTGAAGCGGGATTAGGAGTTGAAAAGCTCGAAGATTCCGATCAAAAACCAAGGATTTGGAGCAATTTTGAGAGTAGGAAAGAGAGAGGAGGCGAACGGCTAAGAGAGTTTAGTTTTAGGTTTTGAAACAATTGAGAAAATAAGCCTTTTTAACCTAAAACCCGACAGATGCATCGATGCATGACCCTGTGCATCGATGCACATTCAAGGCGTGCATCAGCAAGATGAATCGATGCACATTCAAAGGGATGCATCGATGCACTGTTAAGTGTATCGATGCATGAAGCACAAAAATGTCAAAAATCCATTTTAAATACTTAAAATGCTAAAATAATTAGCTCTAGTGGTATTGGCAACTCATATATTGAAAATTAATCATGTTCAATCAATCAAATTAATCTTTAAACAACATTTGAACATAAAATTAATTTTCACCAAATAACATAATCTCCCCCTAACTAATAGCAATGAATGCAATAAAAAATTACCATTATAAGCATTTTTCATTTATTCTTAAAAGTGCTAAAAATTATTTTAAACACTAAGTGAAGATAGGTCAGTTAAACCTAATTCTCTCCTAAGTGTCCAAAATCTTTCCTTGTCTAAAGGTTTTGTAGAGATATCCGCTAATTGGTGCAAAGTATCAACAAATTCTAGAACTACATCTTCCTTAGCGACATGGTCTCTAATGAAGTGATGTCTAATTTCAATATGCTTAGTTCTAGAGTGTTGGATGAGATTTTTAGTGAGACAATTAGCACTAGTATTGTCACACTTGATAGAAATGGTACCTACTTCAATTCCATAATCAAAAAGTTGTTGTTTCATCCATAAAACTTGTGCACAACAACTACCGGCTGAAATGTATTCCGCTTCAGTGGTAGATAATGCAACACAATTTTGTTTCTTTGAAAACCAAGAAATCAACATATTTCCAAGGAATTGGCAAGTATCGGAGGTGCTTTTCCTATCTAATTTTCATCCTCCATAATCCGCATCAGAAAAGGCATGCAAGCTAAAGCTAGAGTCTCTAGGATACCAAAGTCCTAAACTAGGAGTGTCCTTAAGGTATCTAAAGATTCTCTTAACAGCTAGTAAATGTGATTCCTTAGGAAAATATTGAAATCTAGAACATAAGCAAACACTAAACATAATGTCCGGTCTACTTGAAGTTAGATAGAGGAAAGAACCAATCATTGACCTATATAATTTAACATCAACACATTTACCTCCTTCATCTATGTCAAGCTTTGTTGATGAGCTCATTGGAGTGTCATGAGGTTTTTCATTTTCCAGTCTAAATTTCTTGAGCATATATTTGACATACTTAGCTTGATTGATGAAGATGCCATCTTTTCTTTGCTTGATTTGGAGTCCCAAGAAAAATGAGAGCTCCCCCGTCATGCTCATCTCGAATTCGCTTTGCATTAGCTTAGAAAATTCTTGGTAAAGAACATCATTAGTAGAACCAAATATTATATCATCAACATAAATTTGAACTACTAATAAATCTTTACCTTTATGCTTTAAAAACAATGTAGTGTCAACCTTCCCTTTTGAAAAACCTTTTTCAATTAAAAAATTTGACAATCTTTCATACCAAGCTCTAAGAGCTTGTTTTAAACCATAAAGCACTTTTATCAATTTAAGAACATGGTCCAGAAATTTTGAATCTTCAAAATCTGAAGGTTGTTCCACATACACTTCTTTTTTTATAAAACCATTTAAAAATGCACTTTTAACATCCATTTGATATAATTTAAATTCATGAAAACATGCAAATGCTAATAACATTCTAATTGTTTCCATCCTAGCTACGGGAGCGTATGTTTCATCATAGTCTATGCCTTCTTCTTGAGTATAGCATTGAGCAACAAGTCTAGCCTTGTTTCTCACTATATTACCACTCTCATCAAGCTTATTCCTAAATACCCATCTAGTACCTACAATAGATTTATTACTAGGCCTTTCAACTAGTGTCCAAACTTTACTTCTCTCAAATTGATTTAACTCTTGTTGCATAGCCATAATCCAATGTTCATCATTTAATGCTTCTTTAATATTCTTAGGCTCTATGCATGAGATAAATGCAACATAATTACAAATATTTCTAAGAGAAGATCGAGTTGTTACCCCTTTGGATGGATCACCTATAATCTCACCATCCTTGACATAGTTGTATTCCCTTGGGTAAGAGACTTCCCTTTCTTCAATGGTTGGATTCCCGAGAGGATCATGAGTTTCCTCATTTTTTGTTTCTTCCTTTGATGATGGTTCTCCAACATCATGTCTAACGTCATTTGTATTTATAATATCTACATCATCATTCAAACAAGAATCCTTCCTCGGAAGGAGATTATCATCAAAAACAACATGTATAGACTCTTCTACAACTAAAGTTCTTTTATTAAATACTCGATAAGCTTTAGAACTTAAGGAATAACCCAGAAAAATTCCTTCTTCACTTTTAGCATCAAATTTGCCAATATTGTCTTTACCGTTGTTTAAAACATAACACTTACATCCAAAAGGATGAAAATAACTAATGTTAGGCTTTTTATTTTTGAAAAGTTCATATGGAGTTTTCTTTAAAATATGCCTAATCATTACTCGATTAATAACATAACAAGCGGTATTTGTGGCTTCTGCCCAAAAATATTTTGGCAAATTGTTTTCACAAAGCATAGTTCTAGCCATTTCTTCTAAAGTTCGATTTTTCCTCTCAACAACTTCATTTTGTTGAGGGGTTCTATGTGATGAAAAATTATGGCTAATACCATTAGAATTACAAAAATCAGTAAATCCAATATTTTCAAATTCAGTTCCATGATCACTCCTCACACTAGTTATAGAGTAACCTTTTTCATTTTGGATTAATTTTGAAAATGTGATGAATTTTTCTAATGCTTCATATTTAGTAATTAAGAATAGAACCCAAGTGTATCTAGAATAGTCATCTACCAAGACAAATGCATATTGTTTTCCACCTAAGCTAGTAGTCCTAGTTGTCCCAAAAAGATCTATATGGATCAATTGTAATACTCTACTAGTTGATACATCATTAATGGATTTAAAAGAAACTATCTTTTGTTTTCCTTTAGCACAAGCATCACAGATTTTTATCATTATCAAATTTTAGTTTAGGCAACCCTCGAACTAAATCACCTTGAATTAGCCATTGCAAAACACTCATACTAGCATGTCCTAGTCTCCTATGCCATAACCAACTATCATGCTCATCCTTAGCAACTAGGCATAAATTAGTCACATTAATAGAATATAAACGCACCATGTAAATGTTTCTTATTCTATGACCAAAAAGCATAATCCGATTAGATGCAATGTCAAAAACTTTACAACCATTAGTTTCAAACATGACATTGAATCCTTTATCACAAAATTGACTAATACTCAAAAGATTATGCTTTAATCCATTCACATATAAAACATTTTTAATTTGTATGGAAGAGGTATTACCTATTGTACCTATACCTTCAATGTGAGCTTTTGAATTATCACCAAAAGTCACTTCTCTTCTATTTTTGGCGTTAAACTCTATGAACCAATTTTTGTCCCCGGTCATGTGTCTCGATCATCCACTATCAAGGTACCATGAATTTGAATTTGTTTCCCGTGCCTTGTAGCAATGCTTCTTTCCCTACAAACATAGATTAATTTTTGATTTTTGGTACCCAAATTCTTTTGGGTCCATATTCATTAGTTTCCAAAATCCTAGTCCCCTTAGGTATCCATTTGTGTAGGATATCTTTATCTTTAGTAGTAATGAGTTCTTTAGGAACCCACATAATTCTAAGGATTTTTCCATTAGAGGTTCTTTGTAATACCCCAAAAATTTAGACAATGACCAAGATGAAAATTTTGAAAGTTTGATGGTCAAAGTATGAAACTTGGGAAAAGTTTAGGGAATTAAGTGATAAATTTCCTAAAAAGATTTTTATTCCATAAATGATGGTTTACTCTTGAGAGTGGAGTTTTATAGAAATCATATTTTTTGAATTTGGAATTTTAGTAAAGAAAAATTAGAAAGGGTTAAAGCCGATAAGGAATCGGAAATTCGAATCTAATTGGAATGTTACAAAAATTTGAAGGATGTTATAAAATGGTTGGAAATATTATTGTAATATTTTAGATCAGAGAATGTTGGTTTGGAAATGTGCAATTTTTCAGATTTAACCGAAACAGTGGAATTTAGTGACTAAAACACAAGTTTTGAAAATTTCAGGGCATTTTCGTTGGTCAAAGTCAAATTAAATTATATTTGACTTTGTAATATCAGGTGACTTGGTTTTATGGTGATTTTGGAGATTCATTAAGGGTGTTTTGGTCTTATCACAATTAAATGAATAATATATTCATTTAAAGTGGAATGAAATGTAAATTAAGATGACATTTCAACCAAATGTGTTTATCTTCTCCTCCAAAAGGTGCGTGGGTTTCTTCAAAGGTAAGAGATCTTCAACTCATGTTTCAAGCAATTTCTTTAGGATTATGAGTATGATGAAAATAGAAAATGATTATTTGCGAAAAACGCTATCATTTGGTACTAAATTGCATGATAATATAGCTTGATTTCAAATATCCCCAAATCTAGAAATTTGGGTTTATACTATGGTTGTTGAAATTGATGATGATTTTGAGGTTGTAAGAATCGATGAAGAACATAAGGATGAGGTTAAAGAAAAACAGTTTAGATTTTGGGAATTATAGTAGGTTCGAAAATTCACCAGAAAATATATAAAAATAATTTGGAGGTTATTTTTATATATTGTGTTCATATATGGATCTAGTTTTGTTTAAAACAAACGGGGATCAATTTCAAGGTGTATACAAATATATATGAATTTGTAACTGAGGAAAGGTCAGAAAAGTCGGACAGCAGAATTCTGTACAAAACAGATTCTGTTGGTTAAATTTGAAAATTCACCATAAATTGTACAGAATGAATTAGAATGAGTTATTTATATGGATAGATTCGTATTCAAGTCTAGTTTTTAACGGAAGAAACGAAATTGAATTCCAGTGTCTATATCAATACAGAATAATGATTCTTTAAGGGTAGTGCGAGCTGTCTGAATTCTGGAAAATTAATGGGTTGTTGTGTAAGAGTTGTATAATTGATGTACTATGCTGGAAATTGTTGTTCGGGAATTGAAAATGAGTGTTAGATGTGAAATAATTTCAATACTGGAATTTTGGTATTAATAATTCTAAGTGATAAAATGGTGAATGACCATTTTGAGTAAATTGGAAAAGTTGGTTCCAATGTTATAAGGAATTATTAAGAGTTGAATATTTTGATAGATGATGAATTTCAAATATAGTATGGAGATATGGTAGAATGTATTTATGTTAGTAAAATACTAACATATGGATTATTATAAATTTGTGATTTATACAGATCATGGTTGATTTTCAATTGAAGCAAGTCAAGTATAAAAAGGGTATATTATGGACAATAGTGAGGCACAAATATTTTGAAAGACATAAAGTGTCAAGGTGAGTGCAATACATGCATGAAATTATACATGGATGTTTTCTACATCATAAGGAAGACTTGCGATAAGTCGACCTTGTTTATATCAGCATGATTTTATATCATTTTTTATAAAATTGACATTGATATGTTAGAGGATGAAATTTAAATGCATTGATCAATGATTTTTGCATATGATTTTTACCATGAATGTTATTTCGGGTATGAACTGCCCCATTATTAAATATTGATAATATTCTTTGCCATGGATGGATCGAATAAAATAGACTATATGCCCAAAGTAAGTCATTGAGGGACAAGTTATAGTTGGCATGCCATAGAGTATAGCAGCTGCAGATTTATATTAGCACTATAGTGTGTAAGGACACTAAGTGCAGGTTTATGTCCGGATTAGCACTATAGCGTAAGCTTAGTGTAGGTGGTGGGCACGACCTTATCTGTATTGTCCGGATTAGCACTATGGCGTAAGCTTAGTGCAGGTTTAGCACTACGGTGCAGGTATTTTACTCGTATACCCAAGGTCCTCAAGGTTTAATATTGGGCTATTGGCTATGGATTATGTTTTATTGGTTAATAAATGGTAACCATGCAAATAAGCTTATGAGCTTACGGAATAATGGCAAGTATATAGGAAAAATAAGCTTACGAGCTTATGGAATTTAAATGGTATGTATTTTGGTAAAATAAGCTTACGAGCTTATGGGATAAATGGTAAGATATTTTATATTATTTTGATCATGGTAAAATATTGGATATGTTAGTAAAATGATTTTATGGAAATTTGATATTTGATATTGAAAATCATGCATGAATTGTATTGCACTGTTAAATGTTTTAAATTGCCTCACTAAGTTTATACTTAGCGTGTGATGATTTTCACGCGTATGTAAAAAGCAAAGAATAAGAATAAAGAGTTCAGAACGACATCAAGCATCGAGAGGTATATTTCAATATCAGTAAGACATCCTATTGTGAAATTTGATTTTAGATAGTGGCATGTAATTTGAAAATGTTCAATTTATTTGTTGAATTAATTTTGGAAATTTTTCTAGTGATGAAAGGTTAATTTTTATGAATTTATATGTAATTTTTTGGAATTTACTGTAGTAGTTACTGTAGCATGAACAGTAACCACGAATTATGAAAAATTTTCCAGAATACATTTGGGGTACCGATTCCCCTGCTACAGGGAATCGATTCCCCCACTGTTCACTGTTCACTATTCGAGTACTATTCACTATTCATACTTAAAAATATTTTGAATTAAATTATTATAATGAAACATAATTTTATATGATATGATATTTTTATAATATCATTTACTATTTTAAGAAAATAAATTTTAAATTGCTTTTGAATCGTAAAATGGTTTTAGAAATTCGGATAACATCTATAAAGAGTTCAGAATGACATCACGCATCGAGAGGTATATTTCAATATCAGTAAGACATCCTATTGTGAAATTTGATTTTAGATAGTGACATGTAATTTGAAAATGTTCACTTTATTTGTTGAATTAATTTTGGAAATTTTTATAGCGATGAAAGGTTAATTTTTATGAATTTATATGTAAATTTTCAGAAGTTACTGTAGCATGAACAGTAACCACGGTTTTTTAAGCAAAATTTCCAGATTGATAAAGGGATACCGATTCCCCTGCTACAGGGAATCGATTCCCCCACTGTTCACTATTCGGGTACTATTAACTATTCATAATTAAAAAATATTTTGAATTAAATTATTATAATGAAACGTAATTTTATTTGATATGATATTTTTATAATATCATTTACTATTTTAAGAAAATAAATTTTAAATTGCTTTCGAATCGTAAAATGGTTTTATAAATTTGGATAACATCTATAATCTGTATAGGTATAATTATATGGGTTATAGGTATAATTATACGGGTTATGGGTGTTACATTTATTGGCATCAGAGCTACATGTTTAGCCGATTCTAGGACTAAACCGAGGTTGTTTTTTAGTTAAAAAGTGTATACATGTCACTAGGATGTCAAAAGTTACTGATATTTGTATATATATTGTGATGATGTTATTGGGAGTAAAGTTACTTTTAATAATGTATGATGATTCTGACTATGTTCAGATGTTGAAATTAAAGACAAAGGTAATAAAGTCGAAATGGTTGAAAAGAATGTCGAGATTGAAATCGACAAAAAGGGAACATATATGACTTATATAAAACACCTTAGAAGGGTGGATGTTATAAAGGATTTTTCTCCATTTTGTGGAAGAATTGATTTAAAAGTTTGAATGGCTTACAAGAAAAGTTGAATCGGATGAGGATCCAAAGGAGATTTTTGAATCTGTGATGATTCTGAGGTTTATCCAAGTAAGCTTAAATAAGTGAGAAATATTTAAGCTAAGCATTAAATTATTTAAATCATTGATGATTTGAGTAAGAGAAATTGAGTAAGCGGTAAATATGATTTCCGCTAAAAGTTTAAAGAAAGTTGAATTATTAGGGAATCAAATGGTTATGAGTTGGATTGAGAATAAATATCAAGTCTATAAAACTTGATAGAGTTACCTTGTGAAGGTAAATATGCGAAAATGGATTGTCCAACTTTCCATGCTTCAATGAATTATTGGTTAGATTGAGATGGATTCTCAAGAACTTTAAAAGTGTCAAGTTCATAATGATAAGAGGAGTAAATTTGTTTACTAGTGTGATTTTATCATTAATTGCTATGAAGTTATTGCTACAAATTTATCAAGTTTTCTTATTGAACGATGTGAACATTAAGACTTTCCTTGGAGATGGAAAAGGTTTTAATTATTCAAGAATAATTTCTATGGATCTGAAAAAGTTATAAATATTTCCTTAAAAATGAAATAAGGAATTCTAAAGTAGAAATATTCAATTCTACTTGATATCGAGTGATATTATAACAGAAGACCCATAGGTCATGGTCATGGTCATGGTCATGGTCATGGTCATGATACAAGTGTTAGTCGGACAAATAGTAAATGTTCGATAAAGATTCATGAGCTTATGTTATTGATGAATCTGATGGGATTCTCGTTAACGAGTTTAAGATTATTTTGATCATGAATGGGTTGCCTCTGCATTAAGGTTGGGTTAATAGTCGTAAGTAGCGATTTATTTAGAAAATACGGAGAAGTTAAGAATTTTAATGATTGATGAAAAGTGAAATCATCACTAACGTGATATCAGCATTGGTTGCGATTAAGATGATATAAAAAGGACGCATAGCTTTTGTAGCTAAGGTAATAGATACTTAAGTATCTGAAATAAGATCATATGATATTTCCATAACTTGGGAATTTCCATATGTCTTTTTAGATTTATTATTATGGGTTACCTCCAGATTGAGAGGTGGAATTCAATATTAAGGGTTATTAAGGCATTGATCTTGTATCTATGGATTCATATCGAATGATTGTGATTGATCTAAAAGAATAAATAAATAAATGCAAGATCTGATAAATGGAGGATGCATTAGACTGAATATTTTATACCTTGAGGTAAAGAGGTATTGGTTATAAAAAAATGGATATATGCAACTATGCATAGATTATTGAAAAGATTATTGATAGTTAAACAAAGTAACTATCAGAAACAAATATCCTATTTTGAGGATTGCTGACTTGTTTGATCAGCTTAAAAAGGAGCAGCAATGTTTTCAAAAATTGATATTCGAATGGGATATCACCAGTTAAATTTTAAAGAGAAAGATTTTCCAAAGATAGTTTTCAAGAAACGGTATAGACACTACGAGTTCGTAGTAAAGCGGTTTGGTTTGAAAAATGCTTTAGCAGCATTTATGGATTTTGATGAATCGAGTATTTCAACCTTACTTAAATCAGTTTGAGGTGGTCTATATTGATGATATTCGGTATACTCGAATACAAAGAGAGATGCTTATATTCGTACAGTATTCGAAATACTTAAGGATAAAAAGGTATATACTAAATTGTCAAAGAGTGAGTTTTGGCTATCAGAAGTTGATTTTCTTAGTCATGTTGTCTCGGCATATGGCATAAGAGTTAAAAAAATATATATTATAAGAAGAAGAAAAAACAGAAGAAGAAAAAAACCAAAAGAAGAAAAAAAATAGAAGAAGAAAATGAAATCGAAGAAGAAAAAAATGAAAACGAGAAAGAAAAAAAAAGAGAAAAGAGATGAAAAAAAAATATTCACTTGTGGAAAAAAAATGCAAGACTAAAGACTTTGAAGTCAACTTGATGGAATTATTGAGAAAAAATTTGTATTCCTCATAATGATGAGTTGAAGAAGATTCTTCTAAAGCATTATAGTCTCCTGCTACAGGGAATCGATTCCCCACTGATTAGGGTTATGGGTGTTACATTCTTTGGGGACCTCTATGATTGTAGTTTTTCAAACCTTTTCTAACAAGTTGGATTTGAATTTTCTCCTTTTTCAAAACGTTTGTTCCAACTTATCAAAAGAAGTTTAAGATCATCAATTTCTTTTGATGATCATCATTTGACCTTTGAAAGTAAATTTTGCAAATCCAAATTTTTCTTTTCAAACTCTTCTAGTTTGATTTGCAAATCTTGATTTACTTTCAAGATTGTTGTGGTTTTGGATATGAGTTTATTTTCATTTTTCAATTTTGAAACATCATTTTTATATTTTAAAACAATTTCTCATAATCCGAAGCCAACCCATTATATTCCTCTAATAGCTCATCATAGGATAAATCATCAAAATCAGATGAGTTAGAGGTTACCTTAGAATCTTCCACGAATGTCATCAAGCACAAGTTTGCTACTTCTTGTTCCTCTTCATCGGAACCTTCTTCATCGCTCCATGTAGCACATGAGCCTTGTGCTATTCTTTGATTGACCCTTTCTCTTCAATTATGGGCAATCATATTTGACATGCCCTGGCTTTTTGCATTCATAGCAAATGATTGGGTCCTTCTCTTTGGTTCATTTTTTAGGCCTTCATTTCGTTTGAATTTTCTTCCTCGGTAAGGTCTCATCATTTTTCTGAACAGTTTGGTAAACAATGCCATTTCCTTGTCATCATCTTCTTCATTCGAATCAGTCTCATCTTTTATGGATTTGAGAGCAACTCCAATGTTTTTCTTCTTCTCCTTCTCCTTTGGTGTCTCATCAATCTTATCGAGGTCCACCTCATCTTCAAGCATCATTTCATGAGTGAGGAGGGAACCGATTAGTTCTTCAAGAGTTAAGGACGTTAGGTCCTTAGACTCGATGATTGTCGTCTTCTTTGATTGCCATGATTTTGGAAGGGAGTAAACTAACTTCTTCACAAGCTTTTCATTTGAAATGATCTCTCCATATGATTTGAGACCATTGACAATCATTGAGAATCAATCTGTCATAGCTTTGATATCTTCATTTGGTTTCATCTTGAAATTTTCATAGCTATGCATTAGAATACTAATTTTAGATTTTTTTACCTCATTGGTACCTTCATGAGTGACTTGAAGCTTGTCCCATATTTCTTTGACGGTTGTACAAGATGAAACTCTTCCGTATTCATCTGGTCCAAGAGCACAAAATATGATATGAATGGCTTTAGAGCTGAGCTGGAACAATCTTGTCTCTCCTTCAGTCCACATTCTTGGATGAGTAAGAGTCTTGATATATCCATCTTCTACAACATTCCATACTCCCATGTCACTTGCTTGAATGAAGTAAATCATCCTATTTTTTCAATAGGCATAGTTAGCCCCATTGAATAAAGGAGGCTTGTTGACGGGCATCGAATCGAGACTGAAGTCGAAGTTTGAAGTGGACGCCATTGATGACTTTGATTATCGATGTAACTCTTCCCGAATCTACTCAAGAGATGATTAAACCTTCAAATGAGTTAGGATCTGATACCAATTGTTGAGTTAATCGATTGACGGAATCGGCCAAGAGGGGGTGAATTGGCAATTAAAAATTTGGTGGAAGCTTTTACAGAAAATTGAAAGTAATTGCACAGTGATTTAGAGTGGTTCGACTTTCTCAACCAAAGTCTACGTCCACTACCTTAGCTATCCACACTAAGGATTTTCCACAAATTCACTAATGTTTCTTTCTTTTAAGGACAAAGAGTAACCTTACAAACCCTCAAGAAATGCATCGATGCATGGTATGTGCATCGATGCATGAAATGCATTCGATGTTCAATTTAATTCATGGTGCATCAATATATTGATTGGTGCATCGGTGCATCACTATGAAAAATTGGTTTTAGACTTGATTTTGGTTCAAAATAAATTGTGAAAATTGTTTCAAAAATATATTAAGTATAAAACACAATTTTACACATTTAGTAAGGTTTGAAATTGATCTTAAAATACTTGGAGTAATAATTTGATATTCGATTAATTGAATCGAATATACTTAGAAAAATCATTTGTAAAATCTTGAAATTCATTTAAATTAATTTCTTATATCGAAACACAAAAATGTTTTCAATAAACATCAAAAGAGCTCAAGAGAAGACTTTAGCCGTGGAGCAAGGTATGGAGACGAGAAAAAGAGTTGGAACGTCTTCAACTTCCTATCATGCTAAAAGAGGTAAGGGTTCAAGTTTCCAATACAATAATAGAGATAGTTTCATATTAGCTTCGCGGGAGAATAAACAATCACAGTCATTTGCAGCTATCTCTGGTAAAGAATTTGGAGAATGAACTACTACATGTCAGACGTGTGGAAAATTTCATCGTGGAGTATGTAGATTGCTCAGTGGCGGTTGTTTCAATTGTGGGGGAACTGGTCACTATGCTTGAAATTGTCCTAAGAGATCCGGGGATAAATCTATGTAGACTAAGAGATCAGTAGTAGGATCTAATAGAGGCAGAGGAAGACGTAGATCCGGTGGATAATCTGAGTCAATCTCGTGATAAGAGACACAGGGAGTAGCCTAAATTTATAATATTAAGAATAATGAGGATCGGGATGACCCTGAGATTTTAACATGTACATTTCATATTTTTGATGAGCCTATATTTGTTTTGGTTGATCCTGGTTCTATGCACTCTTATAATAGTACAAGGTTGATTAGGGCTAGAGGAATTCCTTTAAAACTAATTTGTAGTGAGATGATAGTGGTAAACATATGGGTCATAGTGCAAGGGTAACTTGGGTATATAGAAAATGCCCGATAAAGATTCAAGGGGTTGTGTTCCTGGCAAACTTTATGGAATTACCTTTTGAACAATTTGAAATTATTTTGGGAAATCACCATCCAATGTGATTTCAGCATTGACTGCAAAGAAAATGATATCAAAAGGGTGTATAGCTTTTTTGGTTAACGTAATAGACACTCGAATACCAGAAGCGAGATTAGAGGACATTCCAACAGTTAGGTAGTTTCCAGATGTTTTTTCAGAAGAATTATCGGGTTTACCTTCAGATCATGAGGTGGAATTAAAGATTAATGTTTAGCCGGGTTCTGAACCTATTTTCATGACTCCATATTAAATGGCTTCAACTGAGTTAAGAGAATTAAAGGCCCAATTGTAGGAGCTGCTCGATAAGGGATTTATTAGACCCAATGTTTCACCTTAGGGGCACCTGTTCTTTTTGTGAAAAACAAGAATGGGTCTATGCGATTATGCATAGATTATCGACAGTTAAATAAGGTAACAATAAAGAATAAGTATCCTCTTCCGAGGATTAATGATATGTTTGATCAACTGAAAGGCACAACAGTGTTGTCTAAGATAGACCTTCGGTTAGGATACCACCAATTGAAGATTAAAGAGGAGAATATTTTAAAGATAACTTTTCAGACTCGGTATGGACATTACTAATTTATGGGGATGCCATTTGGTTTGACAAATGCTCCTGCAACATTTATGGATTTGATGAACTGAGTATTACAACCTTACCTGGATTAATTTGTGGTGATATTTATCGATGATATTTTGTTGTATTTAAAGTCAAGAGAGGAGCATGAAGCTCATCTTCTTATTGTTCTTCAAACACTTCGAGAGAAGAAGTTGTATGCCAAACAATCCAAATGTGAATTTTGGTTAGCAGAGATTGCTTTTCTTGGCCATATAGTATCCGCAGAAAGCATAAGAGTAGATCCCAAAAAGATTCAAGCTATAGTGGATTGAAAACCCCCAGAGAATGTTTTTGAAGTTTGGAGTTTCTTGGGGCTTACTGGTTATTATTGAAGGTTCGTGAAGAACTTTTTGATGTTAGCTTCACCGCTAACAAAATTTTTATGGAAAGAGGTGTCTTTTGTTTGGTCGGATAAATGTCAAGAAAGTTTTGAAATGCTAAAAAGGATTGTAACAGAGGCACCAATACTTGTACAACCTGAGTCGGGTATAGCCTATGTAGTTTTTAGTTATACATCTCATAATGGGTTGGGATGTATCCTTTTGCAAGAAGGTAAAGTTGTGACATATGCCTCGAGACAATTGAAGACTCATGAGAGAAATTACCCGACACGTGACTTAGAATTGGCAGCAATCATGTTTGCTTTGAAGATTTGGCGTCATTATCTGTACGGTGAGTGGTTCCATATTTATACAAATCACAAAAGTCTAAAGTACTTGTTGACTAAAAAAATTGAACTTGAGGCAGAGAAGATGGATCGAGCTTTTAAAAGATTATGATGTGATCATCGATAATCATCCAGGGAAGGCTAATGTGGTAGCTGATGCACTTAGCTGAAAGACTTTTGCAGCTTTACGAGCTTTAGATGTATGTATATCATTAAAGGAATATGACACCTTAATTGTTGAGCTTAAATTAAAGTCGACGCTATTGAATCAGATAAAAGAGCTACAAGGAAATGATGGAAAATGTTTGACAAGAATTGCACAAGTAGAAAAAGGTGAGAACAAAGACTTCGAAATCAGGACTGATGGATGTTTATATTATCGTCGAAGACTTTTTATTCCATATAATAAAGAACTGAAGAAAGATATTCTCTCCGAGGCACATTATAGTCCTTTGCCTATGCATCCAGGCGGTAATAAGATGTATCAGGATATAAAGAGTCATTATTGGTGGCCTGGCATGAAAAGAGCTATATCAGAGTTTGTTGTAAAATGCTTGACATGTCAGCAAGTGAATGCTGAACATCAAGTGCCTTCTACAACCGATATCCATTCTTAAGTGGAAGTGGAAACGAGTAACTATGGATTTTATTTCAAGTATACCTTTGTAACCCAGTAAAAAGGACTCAATATGGGTAATTGTGAACAGATTGACCAATATAACTCACTTTATTCCACTTTGGATGGATTACTCGATGGATAAATATGCGGAGTTGTATATAAAATATATAGTTCGACTGCATGGAGTACCTGTATCGATAGTATCCGAATGATATCCAAGGTTTACTTCAAGATTCAGGAATTCTTTGCACGAGGCATTGTGTACTCGATTGAATTTCAGAACGACTTTTTATCCGTAGACAGATGGCTAGTCAGATATAACTATTTAGGTATTGGAGGATATGCTAAGAGAATCCATGATTAAATTCAAAGGATAATAGGAAAGATATTTGCCTTTAGTAGAATTTGCCTATAATAACAGTTTTGGATCGAGTATTAAGATGGCTCCGTATGAAGCCTTGTATGGGAGGAAGTGACAAACACCATTAAATTGGTTTAAGCTAAAAGATCGAGATCTAGTTGGCCCGGATTTAATGAAAGAAATGGAAGATAAAGTGAAAGTTATCCAAGATAATCTTAAGATAGCTTTCGATCAACAAAAGTCTTATGCTGATCTAAAGAGAAAAGAAATTGAATATCAAGTGGGATATAAGTTATTTTTAAAAGTATCACCTTGGAAGAAAGTATTGTGGTTTGAGCGTAATGGAAAGCTGAGTACGAGATTTATTGGATCTTATGAGATTTTAAAAAGGGTCAGACTAGTAGCTTATCAATTAGCTTTGCCTCCGGATATGGACAAGATACATAATGTTTTTCAAGTGTCGATGCTCAGGAAATACCGATCAGATCCATCGCATATTATCACACCAGAGGAAATAGAGATCCAACCAGATTTGACTTACGAAGAAGAACCAGTACGGATCTTGGATCAAGAAAATAAAGAGCTATGTAACAATAAGATTCCTCAAGTTAAAGTTCTTTGGCAAAATCATAAAGTCAATGAAGCTACTTGGGAAAGAGATGAGGACATGAAAAAGCAGTATCCACACCTCTTCTCATAAGGTACGTCTTAAAATTCGAGGATAATTTTTTCTTAAGGGCGAAGAATTGTAATACCCCAAACATCAAGTCAGTGACTATAGTGAAAGAATTTAAATTTTGGTGGTTTAATTTGAATATACTGAAAAGTACAATGATTAATTTAGGAAATTGTGTTGAAGACTTATTATTATGAATGGAAGAACTGGGGGGGCATTATGTTCTTTTAGAAGGAAATTAATTTATTATTCATTCTTTTAGGGATATTTATTAAGGGATGAATAGAAGAAAAAGGATAAAGCTAAAAACTTTGGTTCTCTACTGTTATTCTTCTTCTTGTCCCCATACCTCCATAGCAAAGGTAAGATTTCTTCAAGTTGGGCTTTCCTTTAATTTTTGGGTTGGTTTTGAATCCTTAAGTGATATAGAAGCTTAAGGAAAGTTTATGAGTGAATAAAACTAAGAGATTAGTGATTTATTAGTTCTTTAATAAAATGAGTTTTTAAGTGATTGAAAACATGTTTGAAATTTTGGTGTGATTTTTAGATTTAAGTGTTCTTTGAAGGAAATGAGATGTTATAAGGGGTTTTATGGAGGTAGGGTAGCTAGGATAAATGATATGATGTTTGAGGTCATGATTGGGGCTGAAAGTTTAAGATTTATGTGAGGTATGTGTAAAATTCGAAGTAAAAGATGTAAAATTTGGGTAAGGGTATCGATACTGGAAGAACAGTATCGATACTATAAGGTGAAAATCGAAAGATTATATAGGATTCAGATGAACAATATCGATATTGATTTAAAAAAGTATCGATACTGAGATGTTGGTATTGATACCATAAGGAAGGTATCGATACCGTAATCAAAAATGGAATTCCAGAAAGCTGGAATGGTATCGATACCGAAGTGGGTATCGGTACCATAGAAGAGGAGTATCGATAATGTAGGATCGGTACCGATACTATTCAGTCTGAAATTTTAAGTTAGGATGAATTTTATTAGGATTCGAAAAATAATAGTACTTTTGAGTATTATTATTTTGCATAAATGTTAGAAAGTATACTAACATTTGTATTGTATGTCTGCTTATGGATGCTTGTGTTAATCGTAATCCAATTCCGGAGTAAAGCAAACAAAAAGGCAAGGATAAAGTCATAGAATAGCCAGACGACATTAGGGCATAATAGTGAGGCATATCAAGTGAGTGCATTTATTATGTACTTTTATGATATGAGGATGACTCGCGATGAGTCAACCTCGAATGTTTTAATAAAAGAATATTGTATCATATCTTAAAATATTATGATAAAGTTTATGGAAATGATTTTACTAATAAATATTAGAGTATGAACTACTCTAAAATAGATGTATGTACTTTTATATTATTTTAACAGATATCGATGTTTCAAATAAATGTTTAATCTATGAATTTGACTTAAAGGCCTATTGTATGTGCATTGAGTGTCATAGGTGCATTTCGATATACTTTGTGTATGATGGTTATCGATCGATTTTGTTTAATGCATATGTTGCATTTTTGTATCAGTAATATGTGTACTTTTAACATTATGTGTGCAGCCATGGAATTCATAACGAGTTTGTGAATTACCATTTCGACACTTAGGTGCAACTCATGTATCTTGAATTCTCATTCAACATACATTGGGAAAATAAAAGGATAATTCGGAAAAAGTATTGATTGATATGTATGTTGGGCATACTAAATATTGTTTTGCAGGTTATGTGGAAGAAATTTGGTTTACCAAGCCAGTTTTAAGTATTATTATGATTTATACGATTTAATTCATATTTTTATATTTTATGATATACATAAGTTTTGGTTACACCTCGTTAATATTATTATGCCTCACTAATTGAATACTTAGTGTGTGTTAGTTTCACACGTAGGTATTAGTACGAGTGGAGTAAGGAGTGCAGCTGACATCGTAAATCAAAGGTTGCTTCATCAGTAACTGAATGACAATTATGTCTACTTTTGATATTATTAGATGACATGTAATAGACTTATGAGAATGCTTTGAAATGTATTTGACTTATGATGATTGTAATTTTTAATATGTTAGAACTTTAAGACTATTTTACATACTAAAAGTTAATGAACATTTTATTATTATTACATAAAATTATTTTATGCGTAGAAACAAAATTTTGTTGTTTTTTTAAAACATAAATGTTTTAAACGTCATGTGACATCTGTGACTTATTTATGAAAACGTATACGAAAATGGGTGTTACATTTATTGGAATAAGAGCCACAGGTTTAGCTGATTCTCGATCGAAATCGGGTGTATTTTACTTTAAAAAGAGTTTACATGCCACTAAGACGTCAAGGTTATTGATATGGTGTCGTAAAAATATGATTGATGTCTCTCCTTACTAACTTGAATTGTTATTATTATGTATGTGCTATAAGATGTCAGAATCTGTGAATTCGCGGAGAGCGACTGAACAATAAGTAAGAGAAGGGTCGTGTAGAGAGAGCAATGAAGCTAATAGTGAGCATCCAATCCAGTCTGAAAACACTAGTGCACCGGTATATCAGGGTATTCCAATGCCAAAGTATGGAGCTTTTATGCAGGCTCTCGATGCAATCATGACTCAATTTCAACCTCCTATGCCTCTCACTACTCCTCCAGCATCACGGATGCTAATCCCAAAATAGTTGAAAAGTTTTGAAGCTCATGAATTTCGGGGACAAGAGGATGAAGGTCCTATAAAAGCTGATTTATGGTTAAACGATGATAAGGTGATGCTTGAAAGTCTTTACTACTCAGATTCTGAAAAGCTGGTCGGAGCTGTATCTTTACTTCAAGGATCAGCACGAGTGTGGTGGACAAACACTACGATGTTTGCACCACCTGAGCAAGTGACTTGGAAGTTTTTCAGGATGAATTTAAGAACAAGTACATCGGTGAGCAGTTTATGCGGGTGATGCTAATGAAGTTTCTTAATCTTAAACAAGGTGATCGAGCAATACATGAGTACGAAGCTGAGTATCACAAGCTAAGTATTTTTGCTACTAAAGTAATTCCCATGACAAGGCTCGACGTGATTGGTTCATCGATGAATTAAAGCCTAAGTTGAAAGAGATGATGTTGGCTTTAAACTTGCCTAGCCTGTAAGAAGTCATAAACCGAGCTAAGGACATCGAAAGAGCTCAATAGAAGACTTTAGCCGTGGAGCAGGGTATAGAGACGGGAAAAAGAGTTGGAACGTCTTCAACTTCCTATCATGCTAAGAGAGGCAAGGGTTCGAGTTTCCGATACAATAATAGAGATAGTTCCGCAGCAGCTTCGCAGAAGAATAATAAACAATCACAGTATTTTATAGCTAGCTTGGTTAAAGTATTTGGAGAACGAACTACTGAATGTCAGACGTGTGGAAAATTTCACCGTGGAGTATGTAGATTGCTCAGTGGCGGTTGTTTCAATTGTGGGGGAACTAGTCACTATGCTCAAAATTGTCCTAAGAGATCCGGGGATAAATCTATGCAGACTGAGAGATCAGTAGTAGGATCTAATAGAGGCAGAGCAAGAGGTAGATCTGACGGATAATCTGAGTCAATCTTGTGATAAGAGACACAGGGTGTAGCCCAAATTTATAATATTCAGACTAATGAGGATCAGTATGACCCCGAGATTTTAACATGTACATTTCATCTTTTTGATGAGCCTATATTTATTTTGGTTGACCCTGGTTCTATGCACTCTTATATTAGTACAAAGATGATTAGGGCTAGAGGAATTCTATTAAAACTAATTTGTAGTGAGATGATAGCGGTAAACCATATGGGTCATAGTACAAGGGTAACTCAGGTATGTAGAAAATGCCCAATAAAGATTCAAGGGGTTGTGATCTCGACAAACTTTATGGAATTACCTTTTGAATAATTTGAAATTATTTTGGGCATGGATTGGTTATCTCCACATCATGGATGGGTTGATTGTCGTAAGAAGGGATTATTTTTTAAGGATGTGTGGAAGGCTAAAAAATCATAGTAATCGGTGAAAAAGTGAAATCACCATCCAATGTGATATCAACATTGACTGCAAAGAAAATGATATCAAAAGGGTGTATAGCTTTTTTGACTAACGTAATAGACACTCAAATAACAAAAGCAAGATTAGAGGACATTCCAATAGTTAGGTAGTTTCCAGATGTTTTTTCAGAAGAATTATCGGGTTTACCTTCAGACCATTTGGTAGAATTTAAGATTGATGTTTACCCAGGTTCTGAACCTGTTTCCATGACTCCAAATCGAATGGCTTCAACTGAGTTAAGATAATTAAAGGCCCAACTGCAGGAGCTGCTCGATAAGGGATTTATTAGACCCAATGTTTCACCTTGGGGACAATTGTGCTTTTTGTGAAAAAGAAGGATAGGTCTATGCAATTATGCATAGATTATTGACAGTTAAATAAGGTAACTATAAAGAATAAGTATCCTCTTCCGAGGATTAATAATATGTCTGAGCAACTGAAAGGCGCAACAATGTTATCTAAGATAGACCTTCGGTCAGGATACCACCAATTGAAGATTAAAGAAGAGGATATTTCAAAGATAACTTTTCAGACTCGGTATGGACATTACAAATTTGTGGTGATGCTTTTTGGTTTGGCAAATGCTCCTACAACATTTATGGATTTGATGAATTGAGTATTCCAACCTTACCTTTATCAAATTGTGGTGATATTTATCGATGATATTTTATTTTATTCAAAGTCAAGAGAGAAGCATGAAGCTCATCTTCTTATTGTTCTTCAGACTCTTCGAAGAATAAGTTGTATGCCAAACAATCCAAATGTGAATTATGGTTAGCAGAGATTGCTTTCCTTGGCCATATAGTCTCCACTGAAGGCATAAGAGTATATCCCAAAAAGATTCAAGCTATAGTAGATTAGAAACCCCCAGAGAATGTTTCTAAAGTTTGGAGTTTCTTGGGGTTTACTGGTTATTATCGAAGGTTCGTGAAGAAATTTTCGATGTTAGCTTCACCACTAACTAAATTGTTATGGAAAGAGATGTCTTTTGTTTGGTCAGATAAATGTCAAGAAAGTTTTCAAATGCTAAAGAGGATTGTAACAGAGGCACCAATACTTGTACAACCTTAGTCGGGTAAAGACTATGTAGTTTTTAGTGATGCATCTCATAATGGGTTGGGATGTATGCTTATGCAAGAAGGGAAAGTTGTGACCTATGCCTCGAGACAACTGAAGACTCACGAGAGAAATTACCTTACACATAACTTAGAATTGGCAGAAGTCGTGTTTGCTTTGAAGATTTGGTGTCATTATTTGTACGGTGAGTGGTGCCATATTTATACAAATCACAAAAGTCTAAAGTACTTGTTGACTAAAAAAATTGAACTTGAGGCAGAGAAGATGGATCGAGCTTTTAAAAGATTATGATGTGATCATCGATTATCATCCAAGGAAGGCTAATGTGGTAGCTGATGCACTTAGTTGAAAGTCTTTTGTAGCTTTACGAGCTTTGAATGCATGTATATCATTAAAGGAATATGTCGCCTTAATTGTTGAGCTTAAGTTAAAGTCGACGTTGTTGGATCAGATAAAAGAGCTACAAGGAAATGTTGGAAAATGTTTGACAAGAATTACACAAGTAGAAAAAGGTGAGAACAAAGACTTGGAAATCAGGACTGATGGATGGTTATATTATCGTAGAAGACTTTGTATTCCATATAATAAAGAACTGAAGAAAGATATTCTCTCCGAGGCACATTATAGTCTTTTGACTATGCATCTAGGCGAGAATAAGAAGTATCAGGATATAAAGAGTCGTTATTGGTGGCCTGGCAAGAAAAGAGCTATATCAGAGTTTATTGTAAAATGCCTTACATTTCAGCAAGTGAAAGTGGGAACGAGTAACTATGGATTTTGTTTCAGGTATACCTTTGTAACCCAGTAAAAAGGACTCAATGTGGGTAATTGTGGATAGATTGACCACGACAACTCACTTTATTCCAGTTTGGGTGGATTACTCGATGGATAAATATGCGGAGTTGTATATAAAAGAGATAATTCGACTGCACGGAGTACCTGTATCGATAGTATCTGAATGAGATCCAAGGTTTACTTCAAGATTCATGAATTCTTTGCACGAGGCATTGGGTACTCGATTGAATTTCAGTACGACTTTTCATCCGCAGACAGATGGTCAGTTATATAGAACTATTTAGGTATTGGAGAATATGCTAAGAGCATGCATGACTAAATTCAATGGATGATGGGAAAGATATTTTCCTTTAGCATAATTTACCTATAATAACATTTTTTAATCGAGTATTAAGATGGCTCCGTATAAAGCCTTGTACGGAAGGAAGTGTTGAACACCTTTAAATTGGTTTGAGCTAAAAGATCGATATCTAGTTGGCCCGGATTTAATGAAAGAAATGGAATATAAAGTGAAAGTTATCCAAGATAATCTTAAGATAGCTTCCGATCAACAAAAGTCTTATACTGATCTAAAGAGAAGAAATTGAATATCAAGTGAGATATAAGTTATTTTTAAAAGTATCACCTTGGAAGAAAGTATTGTGGTTTGAGCGTAATGGAAAGCTGAGTACGAGATTTATTGGATCTTATGAGATTTTAAAAAAGCTCGGACCATTATCTTATCAATTAGCTTTGCCTCCGGATATGGACAAGATACATAAAGTTTTTCATGTGTCGATGCTAAGGAAATACCGATCAGATCCATCGCATATTATCACACCAGAGGAAATAGAGATCCAACCAGATTTGACTTACGAAGAAGAACCAGTATAGATCTTGGATCAAGAAAAAAAAAAGAGCAATGTAACAAGAAGATTCCTCAAGTTAAAGTTCTTTGGCAAAATCATAAAGTCGAGGAAGCTACTTGGGAAAGAGATGAGGACATGAGGAAGTAGTATCCACACCTCTTCTCATCAGGTACGTCTTAAAATTCGAGGACAAATTTTTCTTGAGGGCGAAGAATTGTAATACCCCAAACATCGAGTGTGTGACTATAATGAAAGGATTTAAATTTTGGTGGTTTAATTTGGCTATACTGAAAAGTATAATGATTAATTTAGGAAATTGTGTTTAAGACTTATTATTAAGAATGGAAGAAATGAGGGGTGTTATGTTCTTATAGAAGGAAATGAATTTATTATTCATTCTTTTAGGGATATTTATTAAGGGATGAATAGAAGAAAAAGGATAAAGCTAAAAACTTTGGTTCTCTACTCTTATTCTTCTTCTCGTCCCCGTACCTCCATAGCAAAGAGCTGAAAGTTTAAGATTTATGTGAGGTATGTGTAAAATTCAAAGTAAAAGAGGTAAAATATGGGTAAGGGTATCGATACTGGAAGAACAGTACCGATACTATAAGGTGAAATGGAAAGATTGTATAGGATTCGGATGAATAATATCGATACCGATTTAAAGAAGTATAGATATTGAGGTGTAGGTATCGATATCGTAATAAAAAATAGAATTCCAAAATGCTAGAATGGTATCGATACCGAAGTGGGTATCGATACCATTGAAGAGGAGTATCGATAATGTAGGATGGGTATCGATACTATTCAGTCTGAAATTTTAAGTTAGGATGAATTTTATTAGGATTTGAAAAATAATAGTACTTTTGAGTATTATTATTTGTATAAATGTTAGAAAGTATACTAACATTTGTATTGTATGTGTGATTATGGATGCTTGTGTATATTGTAATCCAATTCCGGAGTCAAGCAAACAAAAAGGTAAGGATAAAGTAGTAGAATAGTCATACTACATTTGGGCATAATAGTGAGGCATACCATGTGAGTGCATTTATTATGTACTTATATGATATGAGGAAGACTCGCGATGAGTCAACCTCGAATGTTTTGATAAAATAATATTTTACCATATCTTGAAATATTTTTATAAAGTTTATGGAAATGATTTTACGAATAAATTTTAGAGTGTGAACTGCTCTAAAATAGATGTATGTACTTCTATATTATTTTAACAGACATCGATGTTTCAAATAAATGTTTTAATCTGCGAATTTGACTTAAAGGCCTATTGTATGTGCATTGAGAGTCATAGGTGCATTTCGACATACCTTGTGTATGATGGTTATCGATCGATTTTGTTTAATGCATATGTTGCATTTTTGTATCAGTATTATGTGTAGTATCGGCACTATGTGTGCAACCATGGAATTCATAATGAGTTTGTGAATTACCATTTCGACAGTATGTGTGCATCTATGGAATTCATAATGAGTTTGTGAATTACCATTTTGGCACTTAGGTATATCTCATGTACCTTGCATTCTCATTCAACATACATTGTGAAAATAAAAGGATAATTCGAAAAAAATACTGATTAATAGGTATGTTAGGGATACTAAATATTGTTTCGCATGTTATATGAAAGAAATTTGGTGTACCAATCCAGTTTTAAGTATTATTATGATTTATACAATTTAATTCGTATTTTGATATTTTATGATATACTTATGTTTTGGTTACACCTCATTTATATTATTATGCCTCACTAAGTGTATACTTAGTGTGTGCTGGTTTCACGCGTATGTATTAGTATGAGTGGAGTAAGAAGTGAAACTGACTTAGTAAATCAAAGGTTGCCTTATCAGTAGCTTCATGACAATTATGTCTACTTTTGATATTATTAGATGGCATGTAATAGACTTATAATAATGCTCTGGAATGTATTTGAATTATGATGATTGTAATATTTAATATGTTAGAACTTTAAGACTATTTTACAAACTAAAAGTTAATGAATGTTTTATTATTATTGCATAAAATGTTTTATGCATAGAAACAAAAGTTTGCTTTTTTTTTAAACGAAAATTTTTAAAAGTCATGTGACATCTATGACTTGTGTATGAAAACGTATACGAAAATGGGTGTTACATTGTAAGGGAACAAAAGAGCAATTAGACTATTGGTAGAAATTGAAGTTAATTTTGAGGGTTCTATACCAAGTTGTACCTCTTCATTTTCTTTCTTTTTCTTCTTATTCTCTCTCCAAGCCTCTATAATCTCAAGCAATGGTAATATTTCATTTTCTCAACTTTATTAAGTCTTAAATCTATCTCTATTACTCCCTATAACATTCTTATGTTAAGGAAATCCTTCCATTGTTATGGTTAAAGGAAAAAGGGAGAAAATTATCCAAGTTCAAAAAGGAAGGTGCTTGTTAGCTAAAGGTGGTTTATTTCGGGTTTCTAAAATCAAGGTAGCGTATTTTTAATCCTTTGGAGTATTAAGCTTTCATAAATAATAAATATTAACTAATATTTGTATAGTTGATCATATTAGGGTTTAAATTTGATTTCAATATTAAATGATGTTTTAGATGTTATTAATGTATTTTATGACACCTAAGGACCCTAGTTAACTCCTAAAAACTTTAGTGCATGATTTAGAATCAAACTATGGCCTTTAAGGTATTTTTGAGTGATTCAGGAACCTAAAATAACCATTTATGGGTTCAAAGTATCGAAACTAGGATGAATAGTATCGATACTAGTTAAATTGGGGAAAAATAATTAGGGATTTTGGGTTGGAGTATCGATACTGCCGTCGATACTCAGGGTGACAGTATCGATACTGAGTCCCCATTTTCACAATAAAATATATTTTTGGTATTGATACTCATAGGGTTATCGATACTACAAGTAAAGTATCAATACTACCTACTTCAGATGGTTAGATTTGACCTGTTTAAGGCCCTTAAGAGCTAAGTATGATCCGTAATAGTAAGAATTAATCCTTGAGGGACACAAATGTCCAAGTATACCTAAAACACTCGTACGAGTGGGCTACATTAGATGTAACCGTAGTACATTGCTATCTTCAATCGAGGATGTATACAGATGTTGGGACCGAGGATTGTTAAAAGAGATATCCGATAAATGGTATGATGCTTATATCAGATTTATTGGTAGCGAAAAACATGAGCTTCGAGTATGTCAGTGAACTCAGGAAAATTAATTCATCATATTCAGTTCAAAAGGTTCTGAAGGGAAGTATGAAAAGATCAAATAGAGTACCGCTACTCAGAAATGGATCCGAGCCAGATATCAAGCTAGCCAGTTCCTCAGATAATAAGTAAGCCTTCGTATAAAGTTTTTGATGAAAGAACGAGCGAGATAGCAACTAGTATGATGTTGACTTCACTCTAGTGAGTCCAACTATGTTAAGGTATACCCAGGATTACCTTAGTTGCCCTAGTGGGGCATTACAGTACACGAGGCACTTCAGAAGCTAACTAGGGTACGAGACCCGAACACTCGCTAGGACTGGGTTAGCGATGTCAGTATTATGTGGCCTATAGGAAAGCTTAAGTATGTATCACTTGAACTAGATCATGCATGTACCTACTGCTTAGTGCCATGTCTTCAGCAAGCTTTTGTTTATGAAATTCTTATGTTGCTCTAGATTAGCGATTATATTTCTGGATTTTGTAAGCTCAACCTTCGGATGTTTCCGTTGGCATGTTTGTAGCTTGAGCAGTTAATGGAGCTCCGTCACAATAGGGTTTTTAGCATCTCTAGTAGAGTATTGTACTATAGCTTTAGTGGGTATGTGTATTCATAGAACTTTACTTATGTATTTGAGTTGTAAACTTCAAGATGTATTATTTTGTTTTAAATTATGTGTCACGGAACTTTGATTTTTATAAAATGTTTTTATAAGTGTTATTTATGTTTCATTATGATACCATTCAGTACTTTTGAAAAGAAATTAAACAGGTTTCGAAATTCAAGGGTTACCTCGGTGGCCCAGTGTGGTACTTTAGGCCTAATCGAATTTAGGGTGTTATATTTAGGTGTATTAGAGCATCAGGTTGAGTCAGTCCTAGGATCCAGTGGTTGGTTTTAGTAAGGTGTCAGTGAATACATGCCCCTAGGTACTTAAAGTATTTGTATAAGTCTGGAATCCTGATGGTGCTTCCTTCTTAATATGTACTATAGAGTGATGCGATGGACGATAGTTCTAATCATGGTTTAGAGGATAGAATGGAGATATGAGCCTATCATCCAGTCAGTGTTAGTTAGGAGTTTCTGCCTAGGGCAGAAAACTAGGGGATTTCGTTAGGTGCATGAGTCGCAAAGTCGATATTATTCAACGGTTTGACCTTCACTCTTATGGAGATAGTGGACGTCATTCCTAGACCGTAAATTATTTATCCATCCACCCAGAGTGTGTTAGTGCCGTCAGAGACCCCGGTAAAGAGGCTGAGGAGGTAAAAGACATTAAACTTTTATAGTTCTGATGATAATGATCTGATTTTTGCAGATTAGTGATTGAGAGAGACCATGATGAGTCTGAGGTAGACCATGAGGAGTCTGAAATAACTTCATCTTACCTAGAGGGTAAGTTAGAGTGCACCATCGCTTCACTCAAGGGTGATGATGTCCATTGGTAGGAGATTGTAGAGATGGCTCTACATCTAGATGTACTTATATGGAACCAGTTTTTAGATTAGTTCAGAGGAAACTATAATGGCAAGACGCACATAGATAATTTGAGGATGCATTTCTCTTAGTTGGATTAGAGAGATTGCTCAGTGTTTGAGTAAAAGAGATATTCTCTCCGATTAAGTCGTTACACCCTAGATTTAGTTGCGATTGAGTCCTTGATATAAAAGAGCCTTCTTAAGGGGCTACATCTTGATATCCATGAGTAGTTGGCAATAGACCCCTCCTATGGTGTTTTCTATGTTGACACGATAGGCTAAGGTCATGGAGAGGATGCAAGCTATTAAGAAGAGTTTGTTGGGTGATTCAGGTAGCCCAAGTATGAAGACTTATGTTCCAGTAGACCAATCTTAGTCAGGGGCTAAGAGGACTAGAGGTTCACATAAGCTGAGGAGAGTGACATCAGCTTTGTCACTCTAGTCAAGTCAAAGGTCAGACGTAGGGTCTCGTAGGAGACCACAAGTTTCCCTGTCTGTAGCAAGCTCTAGAGACTCTGATAGAGTTTTGATGTATCCAGAGTGTGAGCATTATGGTAAAAATCATCGAGAGAGATGTTTTAAGCTCTCTAGGAAATATTATGGATATGGATGTTTGACGCATATGGTGAAGGATTGTCCTACTTTGGTTGGCGTTGGTTCTATGCTTGGACATGAGGGTAGATGACAGTTTGACCTATTTCTTGTTCGACAATGTTCGATCCCACTTGTTAGATAACAGGGGAGCAGGGTCAGGAAGTTGATGAAGCAGATGAGATGCCATATATGTTTTCAAATGTCTCAGCTTTTCATGTTGCTTTAGTAAGAATGAGTGCACGCATTCTTTTGTGGTGCTAAGTGAACTAAATAGAAAAAAGTCTTCATGTAGAGGACCCTAGATTGAGAACCCAAGTGTTGAGTAGGTCAACTTTAGCAGATTAAGAAAAGTTATTTTTGATTTTCTTCAAGGGTTCGTGTGATCGACCCGTGGAAAATTTTGAAATCCCAAGTTCAGCGTTGGAGATAAAGATTTCTATGAGAGTTAAGAATACTAAGTCGCTTTAACCAGTATGTCGATCACTCTATTTTCTAGAAATGTCAGGATATACCTCAGTCAATCCCATGACACTTTAGTTACTAACAAAGCGCAGATTCCTCAAGGACTCTCGATGAGTAAGTTAGCTGGATGTATATTTCGATACAGCAGTTCCAAAATCCCACCTTATGTACTAATAGTACCAAAGTTCAGGTAGTGAGTTACGATTCTTAAAGTTTATAGATTCATCTTATTTTGTCAATGTGCATTCGTACACGTTTGGTAAGTGAATTAGCTAAGTAAGCCAAGTCTCGTTTGTAGTGTCTTAGTGTAGTATATAAGCGCAATTTATATATCACACCCAGCAGTGTGTAGTGTTGCATGGTACCATATATTGTGAGGTTCTTCAAATTTAAATAGATCAAGTTTGTTAAGCGTAGTTTGACTCGCGATAACTGTCATCGACTATCTCGATGATGGTAAGCATTATAGAGTGCAAGATGTAGAGTCCCAAAATCGCTAAATTAGAGTTTGAACGTGTAAGATTTCCTTCTTGTGTTGTGTACTCTCTAAGAGAGTCAAATTTTGCAAATTTAGCTTGATGAGTGGTCGATTTTTAGTTTTGAGTACCTTGGATGCTCGATCAGGTGAGCAAAGCTCATGTAGGTCATAAGATATATGAGAAACAGTCAATTTTTGTGGATGAATATTGAATTAGAGTTGTGCAGTAGAAGCATAGAGATTGACATTGGTTGAGAATCATCGTCACCTCTTTAGTAGTTAGTATCGAGATAGTGTTGGAAAGTGATGTAAGATCTCAGGCATTGTATGATGAGTTGCATATGTTTAACAAGTAATAGAGGTTATCAGGTTATGTAGTGAGTTAACTCGATTGAGTAAGGTTAACAAGAAAATGGATTTGGTGATAATAATGAATCTTAGAACAATATCATCCTAGTGGAACGCTCTGAGCATACAGTGTCATTTAGCAAAAATATGATTTCTTTAGCTTCGTGCTTCTTGAAGGTTTTCGCTTGACGTTCGGCGTTGGTAACGCTCTTAGAAAATTGTAGATCGATTTGGTGAATTCTGAGTAGCATGTTAGAGTGCAAAGACATCTTCCTTCAGAGCTAGATTTGATATCAGTTTAGGTGCTTTAAGGTTCCTAAGTGTTTGACCCAATGATGAGTTTTTTTTTACTGAGTAAATTTCGAGGATGAAATTTCTTTTAAGGAGGGGAGAGTTGTAACACCCCAAATTATGGGCTAGTAGTTTTTAGCTTACTTGAGACGTAAGGGGACCTCGAGAAATTTATGAATTAAATTGTTGGGATTAATTGGGTTAAAATTGGGCCCAATTTTCCATAAAAAAGGATTTTGAATTATAAGGAAAATTACGAGGGACTAAAAGAGAAATAAGACCATTGATGAAAATTAAAGTTAATTTTGGGGGGTTTATACCAAGTTGGACATGGGTTTCTCCCATATGCTCTTGATCTTATTCCTTTCTGTTCTTCTTCCCTCTCCAAGCCTCCATAACCTCAAATGGTGATAAGATTTCATTTTCTCAACTTTATTAAGTCTCAAATCTGTCTTTCGTGTTTCCTATAACATTTTTATGTTAAGGAAATCCTTTTATTGTTGTGGCTAAAGTAAAAAGGGAGAAAAATCAACCAAGTTCAAAAAGGAATGTGTTTACTAGCTAAAGGATGATCATTTCGGGTTTCTAAAATCAATGTAGTGTATTTCTAATCTTTTGAAGTATTAAGCTTTCATAAATTACATGTATTTGCTAAGATTTGTATAGTTGAGCATATTAGGGTTTAAATTTGATTTCAAGATTAAAAGATGTTTTAGGTGTTATTAATGTGTTTTATGATGCCTAATAACCATATTTCACTCCCAAAAACTTCAGTGCATGATTTAGAATTAAACTATGGTCTTTAAGGTATTTTTAAGTGATTCTCAAGCCTAATATAACCATTTTAGGTTCAAGTATCGATGCTGGGTGAATAGTATTGATACTGGTTAAACTTAGGGGAAATTAGGGATTTTAGGATGGACCATCGATACTGCCAAAGTGAGTGTCGATACTAATTAGGGTGACAGTATCGATAATAAGGCCCAATTTCATAACATAATGCATTTTTTGTATCGTTACTCATAGCGGTATTGATACTTAACCCTAGGGTATCGATACTACTCACATCAGATGGTTAGATTTGACCCGTTTAAGGCCCGTAAGAGCTAAGTATGATCCGTAATAGTAAGACTTTGTCCGTGAGGGAAACAAATGACTAAGCATGCCTAAGACACTAGTAAGAGTGGGTTACATCATATGTAACCATATTAAATATAGTACATCGAATTATCTTCAATCGAGGATGTATACGGATGTTGGGACCGATGATTGTTAAAGGAGACATTCGATAAATTGTATGATGCTTATATCAGATTCATTGGTAGCAAAAAACACGAGCTTAAAGTATGTTAGCGATCCCAAGAAAAGTAAGCCATCTTTTTTAGTTCAATAGGTTCTGAAGGGAAGTACGACAAGATCGAATAAAGTATCGCTACTCAAAAATGTACCCAATCCAGATATCTGGCTAGCCAGTTCCTCAAATTATAAGTAAGCCTTCGCATAACATTCTATATGAGATAACAAGCGAGATAGCAACTAGTATGATGTTGATTTCACTTTAATTAGTCCAACTATGTTAAGATATATCTGGATTACCTTAGTTTCCCTAGTGGGGCATTACCAGTACACGAGGCACTTCAGAGGCTAAATAGGGTGCGAGACTTGAACACTCACGAGGAGTGGGTTAGTGATGTCAGTATTATATGGTCTATGGGCCTTAGATATACATGGTTAGTTATATCAGTCAATTACGTTGGGTAATCTTTCGATGAACGTATATTTTGGTTCTTACCTCTAGGATATTTCGTATTCAATATAAACTAAGGTGTTGCTCTGAGATACACATAAATTCCTACGACCACACCACCAGACCTACCTTATGTTTGTCTGTGTCAGTTATATATGTATAGTCTTATTTGTTCAATATGTCAGATATGTTAAAGCTTGGCTTGAAGGCTATGTGATACCAAGCCAATGATTCATTTTATACGAGAATTATATCGATGCTATGTAACATGATAGCAATGTTAGGACCGGGAGATCATTCAGTATATTTTGTAGGAATTATGCTGATGCTATGTGACACCAAGGTTCCCTCGGTAAGTAGTGTCTGAGAGCTATGTGAGACCAGATACTAGTCAGGTTTGTATTCAAATAATGCTTAGTATGTAAGGTTTACATTCAAATAACGAACAGTTGTATCAGTGCCGCATTTAGAAAATACGTAGCATGTTCAGTCATTAGGACTAGAGACCCTTTAGAGATGTACTCATGGCGGTCCATTGGGGAGGACTAAGGGAAGTGTGTGACTTCTACGTCCAAGATAGAACAGTAAAGCCTAAGTAGGTAGCACTTCACCTAGAATATATATGTAATTATGTCTTAGTGACATGTCTTCAACATGATTTTGTTTATGAAATTCTTATGTTGCTCTAGATTTGCGATTATATTGTTGGGCTTTGCAAGCTCAACCTTTGGATATTTTTGTTACCAGGTTTGTAGCTTGAGCAGATTGTGGGGCGTCGTTGCAGCATGGTTTTCAGCATCTTCGGTAGAGTATTATACTGTAGCTTTAGTAGGCATGTGTATTCATAGAACCTTACTTATGTATTTGAGTTGTAAACTTCAATATATATTATTTTGTTTTAAATTATATTTCATGAAGCTCTATATTTTATAAAATGTTTTTATAATGGTTATTTATGTTTTATTATGATACAATTCAATATGTTTGAAAAGAAAATGAACAGGTTTTGAAATTTAGGGGTTACTTCAACGACCTAGTGTGGTACTTTAGGCCTAATTAGGTTTAGGCTGTTAAAGGTGACATCACGAGAAGCGAATGTGATAACTCCGTAAAAAGGCTACTTTTAAGGACTTTTTCGCTTAAGTTATTGTTTTTCTAAGGGTTCGTTTAGGTCATTTTAGATACATGTAGCTGTATATAATTGCATTTGTGGTGCTTGTGTTATTTTATTTTATTAAGGTGCAATATGAGGAGGAAGGTGTGGTTTTTAGTAATGTTCAGGAAATAATAAGCAAAAAAGGTCCAGTTGGGAAGGAATGTCGAGACATCACACGTTACTGAAGCATCGCAGAAAAGGATAAAAAGATATTTCTACAAAATGACATCTAGCAAGACACGTGTCTGATGGTTGTAACCGGCTACTGGGGACCATTACCACCTATAAAGATAGACTTCACGCACAAAATATGACTATAGGGGTATGATGGGTATTTTGAGTGAAAATACCAAGAATACCCTTAGATATTTTTATTATTAAAGGAAACCTCACAAGAAAGAGAAAAGAGGTTATGCACTCCAGCAGAAAAATCTTCATATTCATCAACGTTTTCTACCCTCCATTTTTTAGTGGTATTCATCCATTAACGAGCTCTAAGAAGTGGCGAGCTAGGCGTTCGAGAGGACCTAGCGAGCTAAGGTGGTTTGTGGCGGTCGAGGAGAGCTCTGACAATTCACGTGGAAGGATTTTTCCTCCTTCCCCTTTGCTGTTATTTCTCATTTGATTTGGGTTGCAAGTAACGAATGGATTTATTAATTTATTTCATGGATTATTCAAACCCCACCATGAACTAGTTTTATTTGGTGGGAGTTCACGATGGATGCGTAAGTTCTTTCTTTAATGGATGATTGTTCTTCTATGGTTTTATTTGTTTTTTTTTTATGGTGCTTAATGTCTTAGGTTGTAGGAGCTAGGAGAGTAGTCATTCCTTAGGAAATACTTAGTGTTCGAGAGAAACTATGTAGCTCATCTTTAGTATTCAAGAGAAACTAAAGAGGATCAACATAAACAATCAGTTTTAGAAAGTAACTAACCCTAATCCACCTTTAAACACAAGGCTAGGATTTTAATCAACTAAAAGGAGTATTGATCGATCGAGAGGGTAGATGTTAGTGAGAATATTGAATGGTATTGTCATGACATATTTTGTTAGACTGATGGGATCCCTGCACCTGCTAACGCCAATACGTATTGCCATCGCATTCTCAACCTATCGAGTCCCTTGACTAGAGATAGCATAGGGCATCTTTAGTAAACTCTATCGGGCAAGTAAAACATATAAGTGAGATCATCTTGAGAAGTTAGACTTGAATTTCCTAGAGACTCCTATCATTCATTCCCGTAGTAGCTTGATGTGTGATGATTATCAAGTCATTCTAGTTAAATCTAGTTTTTACATTTTTGTTTGCCTTTACATTGTCATTTTATTTCATTACACACACTTTATTTTTCCACAAAATCTTCATTTACTTCCACATCACACTATCATACTATCCCCACCAATACGTATTGCCTTGACATTTTTCATTGGTACATACCATAACACTAACTATAGTTAGATAAAGTAGTCTTTTTCTTTGGTTAAACTCATAAATTTCTGTCAATCCCTGTGGATACGATACTCACTCTTCATATAATACTTGTTTGATTATGTATACTTACACATTAATTGCGTATAATTTTATAGTACTCACAACACGCAACAAGTTTTTGGCAACGTTGTCGGGGATTGGCAACGAGAAGTTAATTAGTTTTGCCAGAGCTTTTTATTTTTGCTTCTTTAATTTTGTATAGTTTACTTTATATTTTAATTTATTCTTTTTTAGGCTTATTTGGTGTATGTCTAGAAGACATTCTCACGAGCCATTGAACCAATTTAACCTAATATTGAGATACTTTTTAGGCAAATGAGACGTGTCCAATGTTCTTGAGAAAATATGTATCAAATTAGGAACCAGTGCATTGGTCAAGATGACAAAACTTAGAATTCGAGGCATTCCAAAATGTTGGATCTGCTGATAGGCCTCGTGCTATTCATGATCATTTGAATCCTATACTAGATGATTTGAAAACTAGAATTATGACGCCCGAAATTCAAGCAGCCTATTTTGAGCTTAAACTAGTCATGTTTAATATGTTGAATTCCATAGGGTCGTTTGGGGGTATGCCAACTGAAGATGCCAAGCATCATATTCATAACTTTTTAGAGGTTTGTGATTCTTTCCGCCAATAAGGAGTGCATGAGAATATGCTGAAATTAAAGTTATTTCCATACTCTTTGCGTGACCGAGTAAGGGATTGGTTGAGTGGTGTTTCATCTAGATCGATGGAATCATGGGATGATCTTTGCAAAAGTTTCCTATTGTGCTATAACCCGCCAAACATGAACACTCATCTAAGGAATGACATCGCATCCTTTCGCCAGGGCGATGACAAATCTATGAATAAATGTTGGGATCGTTACAAGAGTTTGCTTCACAAGTGTTCTAATCATGGTTTTCATTAATGGGCTCAAGTATTTATGTTTTATAATGGAGTCAATGCACCCACAAGGATGATGCTTGATGCATAGGTAAATGGGATATTGATGGATAAATCACCTACTGAGGCGTTTGCTATTTTGGATAAAATTGAAAACAATGACTATCAATTCCCTTCATCAAGGCTTGGAACTGGGAGAAAGGCACCTGGAGCATTCGAGTTAGATACCAAAGACTCAGTGTCCCCTCAACTCTCAGCTATCACTAATATGCTAAAAAATTGACAACGCTCTACTGAGATAAAGGAAGTGAAAACAACTAGCTTAACATGTCTGTTATGCGAAGGCAATCATCACGAGAGAGAATACCCAACCAATCATGAGTCTATCAGCTTTGTAGGTAATTTCAATAGAAATAATAACAATCCCTATTCTAACACTTATAATGCAGAATGGCATCAACACCCTACCTTCTCATGGGGTAATCAAGGAACCCATAATGCTAGTCAACCTACTCGTCAACAGAATTACACTGAATCTCAAGGCTTCCAAAATATTATTCCATGGAAAAATGCTAACAAGGGAGCCTCATCTTCAGCAAGCATTAGTTCTTTGGAAGCCACGATTCAAGATTTCATATCTACCACGAAAACAATGTTACATAATATTGTATCACCTTTATGTATTGTATATCTTTTTTTCTTTATCAAATAAGTTACACAATAATTTTTTTTTAACAATGATAATTAGATTTTATTGATAAACATCAAAAGAGGGAGTCAAAATTACAATGCAATCAAACATAAAGAGAAAATTGAGAACAAAAGTAAAAAAACGCATACAAAAATAAAAATATTAAATCCAAAAATACAAAGAAAAATAAAATATTCCCTTGAAAATAATGATCAACATCAAAAGAACCCAGTAACCTATTGGAAAATATCAATAATTTTGGAGCTTGAGGAAAAGTGGAACCAATTGTTGGTTCATAAATGTGTAGATGTGCACGTTATGGATAATGTAAATATTTGAATCGATCGTGCCCTCTGTGGGTTTGAGGATATTTTATCCCAAATTTAAAATATTTTTCCCAAATAGAGCATATCTTTTAAAAATTATGTTTTGCAATTAAAAGGATAAATATTAAAATGTTCATTTAATCAAAACAATACTTTTGGAAATTGATTGATTCTCATTAGGTTAAAAATTTTAAATAGTTCACGATGTCAAATACCTATAAATACCGTGTAAACATGTTAGGTTAAACACAATTATTACAACTAAAAAATATTTCAAAAGAATTCTTTTCTTTTCTCTAGTTTTTATTTTTTGTGATAGATAAATGCAAGTGTGTAGTCCGTGATCTCTGCAGAAGTGCAATCATAGCTGATCATCTAGTTATTGTGTCATGTAAGATAGATGACCAACAATCCCAAACACCATAGAAGTAGCCGAAAATTTGTCATAAGGAAACTGCGTAGCTAGACCCTCAACTCGTTTCAATCGATTATTATGTCTAAAATGTGTATTTATTTCTATATTGTTCTTTTCGAGTATTAATAAAATATTTTATTTTTATTTTATTTTCGTCTCGAATTGTTATACTTCTAATAATCTTAAGACATATTTTTTATTCTAACTTTCTTTAATCCGAGACGATTCGAAAATCTTGGAGAACAAGCAAATAAATTCATTTTCGGGATTCATCCTGTCATTTTAACGGGTTTGCTTTATTTTTAATTGGACAAATCTATTTGATAGAAATTATCGTTAAAGTAACGATGGTTATTGATTTTGTTTCAGAATGTTGATTATGTTCGGTAACAAAATCAAAAATAAAGAATAAATGTGATTATTTGTTTATGGATTTTCTTCCATATGCATTTGTTGCATATAAATGTAGGACAATTATAGAATCAATGTGATTCTTTCTATGATATTATTTGATAATATCATTACGGTAAGATTTGGCACATAAACGTGCATGTAAGCATTAATCATGATATTATTCATGATATTATTGCTATGACATTATTATAATATAACTTTTGGTTTTTTAATATGGAATATTAAATATGTCATGAATAAAGGATATCTTTGATATTTATAATTATTATTAATTATTATAATAATTGTTGATTGTGTTTTAGAATCACTATGAATTTTATTGTCGTGCTAATACTTTCTTTTGAGAAATTTTATAGATAGAAACGAATTCGGAATTTAAACCAAGGCTTTTAATTACTGGATTGTCAAAATCAAAATCAACGGATTAGTTCTTTTTTATAATTGTATATCTAAAAGTAAAATCAACGGAATAGTTCTTTTTTATAATTGTATATCTAAAAGTAAAATAAAAGGATTAGTTCTTTTGATTATTGGGTTACCAAAATTAAAATAAAAGAATTACTTCCTTTTGATAACTCTATTGCGGAAATTAAAATCAAATGATTAATTCATTTTGATTATTTAGTTACGAAAATTAAAATAAAAAGATTAGTTCCTTTTATTAATTAATATGCTAAAATTAAAGGATTATTTTCCTTTGACTTTTTTTTGTTAGACAGAATAAGGTTACAATGATATATTTGTTTTGGGTTTTAATACTACTAAACTCATCGTTTAACAAAAGATCTAACCTTAAAAAAATCATTGAATTTATTTCATCATTAGAATCTTGCGTTGATTCTAACTTTGTAAGGAAAATAAATCATTAAATTTATTTCTTGGAGAATCTTGAATGATTCTAACTATAAAAGGAAAAAAATCATTGAATTTATTTTCATATGAATCTTATATGGTTTTGGTTTGTAAAAGTAAATAAATCATTAAATTTATTTTCTTGAGAATATTAAATGATTCTATTTTAAAATGAAAATAAATCATTAAATTTTATTTTCATGGTTTGTGAAATAAAATAAATCGTTAGATTTATTTTTCTATTTTGTAAAAGGAAATAAATTGTCGGATTTATTTTCATGTTTTGTAAAAGGAAATCAATCATTGATTTATGTTGTTGATAATCTTATATGATTTTGTTTTGTAAAAGGAAATAAATAGTTGCATTTATGTTTCCTATTTTGTAAAAGAAAATAAATAGTTAGCTTTTATTTTTCCTGTTTTGTAAAAGAAAATAAATCATTGGATTTATTTCTTGAATAATCAAGTATGATTATACTTTGGAAAAAGGAAATAAATAATTTAAAATTTATTTTCTTGGGAATCAAGTATAAATCATTAAATTTATTTCTTAAAAATCTCGATATGTTTGTAAAGTGAGATCTTAACAATAAATTTATTTTGAGAATTTAATTATTGTTGTTTTATTTGGTTTATTTGATTTACTTTTGCAAATAAGAAGGAATAAATATTTTATTACTTTCATTGATGATAGCAAAAATCATTGTTATATATTTGTTAAAGAGAAAAAGTGAAGTTATAGAAAAATTTATTCTCTCTAAACTAAAAGTTGAAAACCAGCTGAATAAATATATTAAGATGATAAGAAGTGATTCTGGTGGTGAATAAATTGAACCATTTATTTTTTAATAGTGTACACAACATGACATTATTCATAAAGTGATATCATTATACTCTTCTAAATTAAATAGAGTAGCAAAGTGGAAGAATTAAATCTTAAAAGGAAATGATAAACGCAATGCTAAGAAGTTATAGGTGATCACAGAACATATGGAGGGAAGTTATTCTTTCACCTAATTACCTTTTAAATAAGGTTTTCCAGAAAGGAAAATGATAAGTATGAGTTATGGAAAGGTAGAAAACCTTTCTACAAATTCTTAAAAATGTGTGTGTGTGTCTCGTAAAGATAATGATCTCTTTATTGAAGGAAATGAAAATAAATCTAAAATTAGTTGATTGTGAGAGAATTGAGATATCTAAGATATGCTCCAGATTATGAATTGTATTATTCCATACGGATACTCGATGTCAGTTGAATATATGATATCCAAGATATCAAAGACACAAATGAATGTGTTTCACATTAAAAAGAGGAGTTGTGTCATAGAAATCCTTAAGCAAATGGATATAACAAGATTAATAATAGAATTTAAGTTTGTAGCTCTAGAGAAGTAACGGGAATAAGTTAAATGGCTTTAGAATTTATTGAAAGACATTCTTGAATGACTGAAACTTGTGCCCACGGTATATATATATATATATATATATATATATATAATATGATTAGCACAAAATTTTGTGAGTAACGATAGGTAGAGAGATATATGCATCATCGACACCATACCATTAGAGAACTGATCTAAAATGGAGTTATTTCTATTGGTGTTATAATATCAAAGGATAACATTACATATCTCAAAATTTATTAGTGGGCTTGTATGGTATATAGACCTTTGTATATTCGAGTCGTAACAATATATTTTGGAATTATTGTAAACTTTAATTTAATTGTTTTGGGAGCTCCCGTATTTGAAAACCAAACATTATGTATTTTATCTTGCTCTTATTATTATGGATAAATTTTCAAGAGAATGTTATGTCGTTTTAAAAGAAAATTTTTTGGGTCAGCCACTATGGTGGTCTGTGTGATGCCTTGATCTGCGGGTTGTACTAGATTAGGATGTTACAATCATTGTGTGTTTCAGTAAACTGAGCAATATAAATCGTTTGTGTGAGAGTAAAGTGGGGACGCTTCAAGGAGACTATTAGGCATAATTCTTTAAAACTCAAATAGAACCATGCGATGTTCATGGCTTTAAGGACATACATATGAAAATTAAATTATTGTTAGAATGATAGTTGTGTGAAGTATATCATCGTTTACACAAATGACAGAACAATTCAAGGACATCACGTCTATTGGTCAGTAAGTAAAATAAATATGATGTGATAGGGAAGCGGTGGCGGGTTGATGAACGTTGCTCTTGTTGAATCGATGAAGAACAAAGGGAATGAAAATGGGAAGGTTGTGGCAGCAACTAGGGTCTTTTAGAGTTTCTTTTAAGTGCTGGAAAGAAGGTAAGAAACAAGATAAACAAAAGATAAAGAAATTAAAAATAAAATAAGATAATAAAGAAATCAAAAGATCTCCCTTATGAAGGTGAACGGTAAAGATGATGATGGTGAGGATGGATTTGTGGAAAATAGATGGATTAGTGTCCTATCGAGCCCTCCTAGTCGCAATGAAAAGGAAAACACGATAATATGGCTCTAGCCAACCCTTCTAGTCGCGATGAAAAGGCAAATTGGAGTGTGAAGATTAATCTCCCTCACAAGAACTTGAAAGAACTCAAGGAGAAGAAGCTTCGAAGGCACAAGGCAATCAGCACTTGCAAAAACGAACTCTCGTTGTATTATTAATCAAAGAAATCTTGAATTACAAAGTTTAATGAAGCCTCCTTTATATATGGGCTGAGTTCTAAAGGTCATAAATAACTAATTAATAAAATAATAATAAACTAAACATATCATAACTCTAATTCCTAATAAAATAATAATAACTACAGATAATATTTTTAACCCAACCTTAATTCCTAATAAAATAATAAATCTAATCCTAAAGAAATGAATCATCCTATATTAAGTTATACAAATAACCAATAAAAATATTGAAAAATCGTAATATTTACAAAATCTCGTATTAATCCCGTATAGGATTTTCTGCATGCACCGTCTTCAGTAAAATAGCCATATCTTGAGTTTCCGATATCGGATTGATGCGATTCAAGAACCATTGGAAATATAAGAGAAATACGGTCATATCTACAGAAGACATATTGACTAAATAAGATCAGGATCCCATTCAAAAAGTCGTCATAAGTCTACTTCTGTTCTGATCTTCTTTTCCAATGCTTGGACGAGTGGATCATTTGGAAGAGTTATTACTTCTTCCTTTGATGTGATCCTTATGATGCATGTATCATCCTCCCTTTCTTCAAAAATATTCGAACTCGAATCTGAAACATTAGAGGGAGCAACATTAGAATCGTTTAATGATTCATTCACATTATACTTACCGAATAGATATGCTTTGAATCTTTCAGACTTTGTTCTTCTAATAGGTTCGAGTAGAAACATTAGTTTAAAGAAGCATGTATTATGGACTCTGGTGCATGTGTCATTCCCCCACTCCTCAAAAGGATTCGTCCTCGAATCTGAAAATCCAAGAGAAAGAGACTTAGATGTGTTGAAAGGAAAACTTGTGAAACATTTACCAGGATCAATGTGATGTGTCTTTATGCGTTTCAGTCGAGGTTTCTTCTTTGTAGGAACTGATTTCTTGTAGTATTGAAATCCTCTTTTGCATACAAGTCTTGTAATCTGATGTTTAGGTTGAAATTCAACATGGTGTCGACCACTATTTGCTTTCTGTATGATTGCTTCAGATAATTTCTCCATGGTTTTATTCGTGTGTGGTGAGAATGAGTGTTTAAAAACTATGTCAACTGGTTTGTTAAAGTAATCCCTTAAGTCTCCTAAGTGTGGTTCATGAATTAATAATTCTCGATAGGAAATTTGTGGATTGTAGAACCTGTTTAGTTGGCAAGGAAACTCATATACAAGATAAAACTCATTAAAAGCACTTTTAAAAGTATGGGTAGAAATATCAGAAATATTCGAGTTATCATGATATACATCTTTTACATGTTAAATTCTTGGAATAGTAGCATGCTTAAGAGTATACCATCGTGGTTGTGCATCGTCTAATGTGTTTTGCTTACCTCGGTCAGCTACACACTTATAGGAGTTGTGTTTAGTATGTATGACAACTTCACGAGCCTTACCTTGAAAGAAGGAGAAGAAGTATGTTACAAAGTCATTAAAATAAGTAATAAAATATTTACCTTTGGACTCCCGTAAATCGTGAATCTTCATTGATATGGCATAGTGATTAGGGCTTTCAGGTGGTAACCCGTCAGGGGGGTCACCTAATATTATTCGACAACTCTTGGCTATGGAAGATGTTGTGGTCCAGTCTCGTGCTGCTTTTACTATTTCATCATTTACATGGATTTCCTGTGCACGAACTATAAAGCCTGTAGAGTTGTTCAAATCATGTTTCGTCATTAAGATGGCGTCACGACTAAGGCTTTCCTGGATGTAGCCTTTTTGTAACAAATCCAACTCTTTGGTTTCTTCGAGATTGTATGTTTGACGAGGTATGATGGAACCTTGAATTAGATTGGTTTGGCATTGTTTTCCTCTTTTCAGTGGTAGTTTGTTAGGTAGATCACCTAACACTTCTTGAAAATCCTGTAAAAGAGATGAAAACACACTAGGCAAATCCTTGTTAATGTTAGAAATCGAAACAATTGATTCCCTAAAGCGAACAAGGATGCAAGGTTGTTTGTAAAGAAGGTTCTCTCTCAATTCGTTTGTGCTCACGCATAGATTTTGAGTCACTCTTTTCTTCTCACATTTAGGTTCACTCACCTCCCATGGGTCATTATTCTTTTGGCTTTTATAACTAGTGATCTCTTTTGCTTTTGCCTCTTTCTCAACTTTTTCTTTTTTGTTTTCCCTACCTCCTCACAAATTATCATTTGATCTTTAGGGACTGGAAGTGTGTCATTCTTTTCTGGTCGTTCTTTCTCCTTGTCAGGTTTGTCATCTCTTGGCTTTTTTAGAGAAGATGGAGTAGAAGATGAGGAAGGATTTGAAGGATTACCTTGGTAATAGGATGAAGTACCTTGGTAATGTTCACTTAATTGAGATCTCCTTTGGATTTGTGTTTCAATTTTCATTGTTTTCTTTAGTGCGTCTTCAAGGTTTTCGTACCCTTGTAGATCAAGAAGATCAATGATGTTTGAGTTTAATCCGACGATGAATCTTGACACGATGACCTCTTCTTTTTCGGTTATGTTAGCCCTATTGAGTAAGGACTGCATTTCCTTATAGTACTCTTCAACTGAACTTCTACCTTGTCGAAGTCGGTCTAGTCGTAGTTTAACTTCTCGTGTATAATGTGTCGGTAGGAATTGCTTCCTCATGGTTTGTTTGAGGTCGGTCCAAGAAGTGATTGTTGGAATTTGGAAGTTCTGGATCTTTTTCCTTGTTTGCATCCACCAAGTTCGAGCATATCCTTCGAATTGTGTGGTGATGAGGTGAACTTGTTTAGCTTGGGGGAAGTCATGGTATGCGAACATGAGATCAACTTTTTCTTCCCATTCGATGTACCTGTCTGGATCATTGTCTCCTTTGAAAGATGAGATCGTGAACTTTGGTTTTGCAAAGAGTTCGGGTGCTTGAAAACGTGGTTGTTCTCGCCCGGGTACCAAAAGTTCAGCATTGTTTGGTCTTGGATTCTGGTTTGGTAGATCCAGTTGTGGTTTTTTTTCGTTCTCTCACGATTTCATCAAATCTTTCAACTTGAGTCGTGAGTTAGGTAAGTGTGTCTAAGATAGTCGTAAGTGTCTTGTTGTTATTGTCGCCCATCCTGAAATCATAACACTCAAAAGAAAATTTTTAAAGTAAAATAAAAATAAAAGGAAGAAAATTCAACAAAGCAAGAAACCTCACAAGTCACTCCAAGAAAGTAACACAACGAGAGGCAAGTAAGCCGATCTTGTACTCTTTAAAACTCACTTTACCAAGTAGTATTCTACTGTTCGTATCATATTTTGATTACTAGCAAAGGCGATAAGAAAAAACTTAAAAGTTCTAAGAGGCCAAACAAGGGTTAGACTCCAAGAGAACGAAAATGCAAAGAAGGAAGAAGTATGCAAACTCTTTAGTCCTACTAACACAAGAAAGATAATGTGTTAGATAATGCACAAGAACAATAAAAGGAAAAAACAAAAGAACTTAAAGCACTAAGAGTCAAAGAAAAAAAAAGAACCAACCCATAAACCTGGAAAACGCTGGATCAACTTGAGAAATGTTTTTGAGGGGGTTACCGATGTCTAAAAATTTTGGGAAAATTCTTGAATGTCTTTCGTTGCGTCAGAAAACCACTTGTAAAATTTTAGAACCAAATACCTTCAATAGTATCCAGTGGACTCTGTTGAACAGTGAGTCCTCAAACAATCTATTTTTCTTGATCACTTTGTTCGAAGGTGTTATTGATCTCCAAATATTCTTATTTTTTTTGAAAAGGATCTTTAATATATGAAGTTGCAGTCTGGAAATTTTCACCACGAAATTCCTCCTGTAGAATTTTCAAGAAATTCGACAAGACCCTAGATCGAATCTACCGATGAAACTTGAAGAATGTATTTGAAGGCTCTAATGACCTCCGATTTGGATGAATTTCAGAATGGAGATTTATATTAGGATGAATATAATATCTGGATAAAATCAGCCTTAAATACCTTCGTTTGCAAATTTTTTTGAAATTTTGGCTTTTTTGTTTTTTTTTGGTTTTTTTGGTTTTTTGTTTTTTTTTTTTTTTGAAAAAAATAGCAAACTAACAAGAAGGATTTGAATCTAAATTAAAATTAAATAAAAAGAACCTAAAACAATGAATATTTTCTAGACTAGCTACGTTGGGATACCTTGACGGTTTTGTGTGCAATAACAAGCAAGATTGCTTTTTTAAGTGCTGGAAAGAAGGTAAGAAACAAGATTAGAACAAGATAAACAAAAGATAAAGAAATTAAAAATAAAATAAGATAATAAAGAAATCAAAAGATCTCCCTTATAAAGGTGAACGGTAAAGATGATGATGGTGAGGATGGATTTGTGGAAAATAGATGGATAAGTGTCCTATCGAGCCCTCCTAGTCGCAATGAAAAGGAAAACACGATAATGGCTCTAACCAACCCTCCTAGTCGCGATGAAAAGGCAAATTGGAGTGTGAAGATTAATCTCCCTTACAAGAACTGAAAGAACTCAAGGAAGAAGTCGAAGGCACAAGGCAATCAGCACTTGCAAAAACGAACTCTCGTTGTATTATTAATCAAAGAAATCTTGAATTACAAGTTTAATGAAGCCTCCTTTATATAGGGGCTGAGTTCTAAAGGTCTAAATACTAATGAATAAAATAATAATAAACTAAACATATCTTAACTCTAATTCCTAATAAAATAATAATAACTAAAGATAATATTTTTAACCCAACCTTAATTCCTAATAAAATAATAAATCTAATCCTAAAAGAAAATGTATCATCCTATATTAAGTTATATTACAAATAATCAATAAAAATATTAAAAATTCGTAATATTTACAAAATCCCGTATTAATCCCGTATAGAATTTTCTGCATGCACCGTCTTCAGTAAAATAGTCATATCTTGAGTTCCCGATATCGGATTGATGCGATTCAAGAACCGTTGGAAAGATAAGAGACAGACGGTCGTATCTAAAGAAGACATGTTGACTAAATAAGATAAGGATCCCATTCAAAAAGTCGTCGTAAGTCTGCTTCTGTTCTGATCTTCTTTTCCAATGCTTGGACGAGTGGATCATTTGGAAGAGTTATTACTTCTTCCTTTGATGTGATCCTTATGATGCATGTATCATGATGTCATTAGGAAAGGTTCAAAGAATGACACCTACATTTCCTTTGCAATTATCAATCGTAGAGTCTATCACTATATCGAGTCAAAATATTTTTGATAAGATGATCAATTTCATTCATGTGGGGATTGTTAGAAAAAATTGATAATTTTGGAGCTTTGAATGAGAAATTGATCTAAACGCTATTGAGGAAAACGTTGAACCAATTGTTAGTTCGTAAATGTGTAGACGCGCATGATATGGGTAATGAAAATATCTGAATCGGTCGTGTCCTCCGTGGGCTTACGGATATTTTAACCCAAATTTAAAATATTTTTTCTAGAATAGAGTATATCTTTTTAAGATTCTGCTTTGGAATTAAAAGGATAAATATTAAAATGTTTCTTTAATCAAAGCAGTAATTTTGGAAATTGTTTAATTCTCATCAATCCTTTGTTAGGTAAAACATTCTCAGTAGTAAATGTGAAACCCCTATAAATATCGTATATACTTGTTAGGTTAAACTCAATTATTACAACTAAAAAAACAATTCAAAAGAATTATTTCCTTTTTCTCTAGTTTTGATGAAGGCAACGGAATAGTTTGTGATCTCTGTAAAAGTGCAACTATAGTTGATCATCTAGTTGTTGTATCCTGGGAGACAGACGACCAACGATCACAAGCACTATAGGAGTGGCCGAAAATCTGTCTTAAGGAAATTGCATAGCTACATGCCTCAACTCGTTTCAATAAGTTATTCTATAAAAAATGTGTATTTATTTCTATATTGTTCTTTTCGATTATTAATAAAATATTTGATTTTTATTTTCTTTTTGTCTTGGATTGTTATGCTTCTAACACAACCTTCATAAAAATTTATTGTCTATCGAACGAGTCACTTCATAAAATGATAAATGAGTGGTGAGTGAACCAAACTATTTGATAGGTGTTTTGTTACACAGTTCTGATTATATCAAGAAAAAAATCTTTTAACAAAGAGGGGATCTCACAATACTCAACCACCGACAAACCAATCAGAAAACAAATGTTGTGAGGATCTTTGTAAAAGCACTAAGCAACTGCAAAGATATGCGAAAAACGTACCAAAAGTTATAAGGATCATGTCACAAGAGCAAAAAACATGTGTCACAAGTGAGAGAGAAGCATGTCACAAGAAGAGATATACTTATTCAAAATTGAAAAAAAATAAAAAAAAATAAAAAAAATGATATTGTAAGGAAAAAAAATAGAGAAGTAATAATCACTGAGGTCGACAGCCAACATTAAAATTAATTAAAATGCGATACAAGAATATTAATAGAGGCCTAATTTAGAAAAAAAAAAGGAGAAAATTACACTACAAATTTTTTAGGCAGAACCAAATAACATTTATATCATAATCTTTTATTAGAGTTTAGTTCAATGACAGAAGCAGAAAATTATATCAGGGTATGAACCTAATAAGTTGTACTAAAATTTTAGTGCGAATTAATGAAATTTTAGAGGGTGTAAATTAGATAATTAATAAAAAAGTATATAAAAAAATTAAATATAAAAATTTAGAGATGCGATCGCACCCCAACACTCCCTTGATCCATCCTGGTTTAGATGGAAATTTTGATACGAATACGGTGATCATTTTAAATAAATATAAATCCTATAAGAAAAAGAAAATGTCTGGGGATTAGCACTGGAGACTGCGACCTTACTAGGCCTTAGCAAATGGTTGATGTTGTCGGTCCATTTGTATTACGCATGAACATATTGATGAATAAAAGATGGTTGGTCCCAAATTTTAAAGAGAACCCATTGGTTCCCACCACTTATCAGCTTTATCATCTATTTTTATTATTATTTATTCATTTCTAATATTTAATTTTATATTTTCAGTATATATATAGTTTTTTTTTTAAATTGTTGGTCCCAATTTTTCCTTCTATCAGAAATAGGTTCCAACGAAGATGATGTATATGACTTTTTATTGGGGTGGGCAAGTGATTCTGTTATTTAGTTCATGGCAAAGCGATGCAAGAATTCAACGGCAGAGCCGTTATTTCCGTGGGCGAATCGATCCAGGTAAGTGGTCGGGGAGGAACATTACCGGAAGATTGTTGTTCTGGTTGTGCTCGGGTTTAAGATATTTGTTGATACTGGCGATCATGTCATTCAATGGGGCATGTGCGTGGCCATTGTTTCCATGTCGATGGTAGGGAATTTAGGATTTTTGAAGAATAGATTTATTTCTAATCAATCATAATTATATAAACACGTTAAATATATGAAAAATCAAAAGTTAAAAGTATTATATTTATTGATGTACACCAAGAGAAATATTAAATCTTGTACACTCATTTTCGTCCGAATTTGTTTTTTTATTTATTTTCTTTTTATATATTTCTATCTTATTTTTATTATATATATATATATATATTAATATAGTATGATTTTTGAAAATATTTTTTAGAAAACGGTTTTCGAAAAACATTTAATATACATTTTAAAAATCGGTTTTTGAAAATATATAATATAGAGTTTTGAAAACATATATATAATATATAGTTTTTGAAAACGGTTTTTGGAATTTTATATATTATATAGTTTTTTGAAAAACATTTTGAAAACATATATATATATATATATATATATATATATATATATATATATATATATATATATATATGGTTTTTAAAATATTTATATAATATATAGTTTTCAAATATATATATATATTATAGTTTTGAAAACAAATTTCAAAAATATATATTATATATAGTTTTGAAAATTATTTTTGAAAAACATATATATTATATAATTTTAAAAAAAAAATTGAAAACATATTTCATTTATTATATTAATAGTAATTATATATTATTTATTTATTTATTTATTTATTTTCTTTTTTAGGGGTCCAGATGCAGTCCAATGGAGCCTGTTTGAAGGGAATGAGACTGATCAAACCTGGTGAAAATTAGTGTTTGAGAACCCTAAAATAATATCATTGGCGCTGCAAGGGAGCGTGCGTGAGGCCACGCGCCAACAACCAACAGAGCCAAGCGCGAAACGATCGGCCGATATCCCGGGACTGACCCATCTCGGGATGACCGGTCATACGAATGGTCGAACGGCCCGGTAATAGCGAAATAGCCCGTTGAGGGCGGAAATAACGAGCACCGGTGGTGGGGAATAAATACCCCACCAAATCTGTCAAGCAGGGGGACATGATCAACCCATCAACATCGACCAACAAACGTCAGGGAACGTTCGAGCAACCGAGAGCACAAAATCATCAAACCACAAACCCAAACACAATCAAAAACTAAAAACACATATCCAAAAAAAAACTACATTCGAAACCGACGGTGGCCGACCATCCCTCTGGTGGAAGTCTTCTAGAGAGATGCGAGAGAGAAATGAGATTTTCCTCTCTTAAAGAGAGAAAGAAAATGAGAGGGGATGACCATTTAGGGCCGAATTAGAGGTATTTATATCCTCCCCAAACGACATCATTTTGGGGAGAGATTTTTTGCGCATTTTTATGCACGGGTAAATTACACCGTGATCCCTGTAAGTTGTATTATTTACATTTTAGCCATTGAATTTAATTTTTAGTATTTTAATTTGGACCTTGAAATTATTATTTTTACATTCTAGTCCCTAAGTTATGTTTTATTCAAAAATGGCCTAGGAATTTATGCATGTTTTAATTTAGCCACTATTTGTTTTTCTTTTTTTGATTTAGCCACTGCTATTTTAATTTTTGCATTTTGATCCATTTTTATTTATTTATTTTTCAATTTTTTGTTAATATTTATTTTTTTAACATTTTTCCAGTTTTATTTTTTATTTCAATATTTAACCTTTTTCTTTATTTTATTTTATTTTATTTTTTATTTTTTATTTATTTTTTATATTATTTTTCTTTGTACTAAATTTTATTTATCTCTATTTATTTATTTTATTTTGTTTATTATTATTATTATATTAATTTTTTTATTTACAATCTGACAATATTCTTGACTCTTTTTAGGGGAATTTTTAATCGATCAAAGGTAAGCAATTCAAATCGGCTTTTAAATTTTAATTTCGCGATTAAGACAACCGGTAAATTAATTGGTACTGAAAGGGCAGTACAAGAGTGTTAATCCTTCCTTGACTGTAATGACTCTCGAACCCGATACATTTCTGGTAAAACGCAGATCAGGTAAGATGGTGTCCGATCCACCTAGCTATTTTTTTTAAAATGATCGATGGCGAATCTAACTCATTTATTCAAGTCGAAGCCTAATTTCGGGCTCAACCGAAAGACGGCCGCGACAAATCTAAATGTTATAACTGATTTATTTCTTTTGATTTAAATGAAAAGATTTTAATAATAGTGAAAACAGAAGGCTGAAGCTTTAAAAACTCAAAGGTCGAGTACATGGTTATTCTGAAAGAGAAAGAGTTAATATATATATATATATTCTTAGTGTCACGTGACAACACCAAATAAATAGACAAAACAGGGATATGGGATATGGTGTATGTTAGTAAATTGACTATAATAATTTAATTTGGATGAAGAATGGCTAGTGATAATAATAAAAAAGTGAGGTTCTAAAACTCAATGGTGTCAACCTTAAATTGAAATTGAAAGGAAGGAAGAGAAAGAGAGGGAACATAACTTAGTCCGGACTATCTTAGAAAATGTTTCTTTATATATTTTATAGTTTTAATGTAACGTAACATCATCGAATAGGTGAACAAGGAGAAGAGAGAAAATATAATTTCTGTTTATAGACTTGTAACTAGTTAGAACCATTATTTGATTAGTTGTACTTTTTTAATATGTTGTTTTTATTTACACGTTTGGTAACTAAATTTTATTCTCTTATTTTATTCACTGTATTTTTCATTTTTTTTAATTTAATTATTAAACTTTGTATATCAAATTTTTTTAGTAACTTCATCGTTAACTATCTAATAGTGTTATGTAATGAATAAATTAAAAATATTTTTTAACCGTTAAATCCTATGTCAAAAAAATATTAAATTAAATAATTTTTAAACTCCTTCTATACTACTTGTAGTTCGCTTTCTTCTTCCAAGTCTTCATCATCATCATCCACGATAAAGCCACCATTCTTCCCCTACAACAACAGTTTTCTTCTGCACATGACTTCTCGTTTTCGCATCATTCTTCTTTGGCTTGTCACAGTCCTTCGATCTTGTACTATAAATTGATCTTCGGACTTTACTTCCTTTCACTGCAACCAATTTCAGAAACCAAACACAAATTTAATTCAACAGATTTCAGAAATAAGCAATCATATTTAGCACTTCAAACTCACACTCAATTAAAAATTACAAGAAAACCAAGTTCTGCATTTTACTAATTCATTATCCAACTAGGAAATGAATGACTTACAGATTAGTTAAAAATAATGTAAATGAATAATTTTCTATGATTTTCATTTTCCTAGTAACCAAACAAAAATTTAGTCTAACAAAATTTAAGAATTAAGAAACAAATTTTACCTTTAATAGAGTCGATATCTTCAATGTCAACATTCTTTGCTCCACTCTCACTACCCAAATCCATTTCTTCTTTTTACATATCTATAAAATTATCTGTTTTATTCGACTATTAAATGTAACGAAATGAATATGCAAAACCGTACCGACATGTATTTTTCTAAGATTAAGACACACTAACCTACTAGGAAACAAATGTTTGTACCCATAAGTTGGACGAAATTTCCAACTTCATCTTGGCAACCAATATTAAACTATAACCTAAGAATAATGTGAAAACAAAACTTTATAATATAAATTAATTAGGTTAAATGGCCGGCCGTGGGTGGTTGTTGAAAATTCCAATTTTATTTTATTGTATCTATATAATATCAAAGCCTATGCAATTTTCTTTACCATCACACTGTTAAAAAATTTCTAATTATTATTATTAAAATCTTGGTTAGGATTTTGTCTATTTTCAAGCTAATTTATGAACAATTAATATGAAGTTTACGTGTTAGGTTGGTCTATATGTGATATGTCTTGGTTTGGTTCAAATCGTAAGCTTGAAAAGATTATGAACTAGAAATTTGATTTATTTTATTCATATGATATCTTTTTTCTTGTTGTTGTTGTCTTTTAGTTCTAAAGTTTCGCTTTAATTAATTTGGACCGACTCAAGTCTCACTCCTGGCATTGGTGGGTAAATTTCTCATAGGAGATTTTCTACATACATAAAGACTCAAACCTGAAATATTGCTTAAACAATATCAAACTGCTTATCACTTAAACTAATCTATTGGTGATTCATATAATTATCTTTGCGAGCTAATTCAAAGAGAACAATAAATCGATTGGATCAATTAAGTTGAAATAACATACATGGTACTTTGAGAAAAAAATATTCAAATTCTAGAAACGACATTGTTAGGAGAAACTATCACAAATTCTGAAAAAAAATTAGTCGATAGATATCTTTATGATTTTTTAATTAAACTAACTCTCAATTAACTTGATACCATATCACTCTAGAACTTAGTAATAGTATAAATTTATGTATATATATTAGAACTTGATCGGTTTAAATTAAAAATGACGATTGGATGGGACAGTTTTTTGCCTATCCGATCCAGACCCGACATAATATAATTATAACAACCTTCCACAATTATTTTCAATTTTCCATCAAACATATTTGAATTCTTTAATATATATATATATGTTTCAACTCATTTTTCTACTTGTTTTCCTCCATCTGTTTCCTTGACAATATTTACAACTTAAATATGCAAATTCTGGTATAGTCATATGCTACACGGAGATTCGGCATTAGCTACCGAAGCAAGAGGCAATTTGATCCGCTTCCGCCAACCACGACGGTGCGGACCATTATCGCGGTTGCAATGCTGATCTTCTTTCTTTGCAAGGAATTCCTTACTGCCATCGGTTTCACTAGACACCACATTCACAAACGGTCCAATGAATTCATCGTCGAACCCTTGTACGGATTCCAGGACCTTGACCACTTCGCCCATCGTAGGCCTCAGTTGCGGGTGGTAGGTCAAGCATTTGCAAGCCAATGCAGCCACCTTCTGAGGCCCCCGATTGGAAACCCGGTCAAGCCTCTTACGGTCCCTCAATAGTGGCCTTGCCCATTCCACGAGGCTCGGCTCCCGACTCCAGCCGGTATTCTCCATCGACCGCATCCCGGTTAATAATTCCAAGAGGACTACCCCGAAGCTGTAAACATCACTCATTGTTGTCATGTGGCCTGAAAGTGACATTGAAACTTTGGGGGTTTAGATTCCATCACATGGTTTGACTTTGGAAACCAATTATTAGCATCGACATCGATTCAGCTTACCGGTCATGATATACTCTGGCGCAGCATACCCTTGTGTCCCCATCACTCGGGTCGTTACGTGCGTCTCTCCTATTTCCGGACCATCCTTAGCTAACCCGAAATCCGATAGCTTACAATTGTAATCCTGAAAAGAACCAATGTGTCTCAGTACTTTCATCGAACAGTTTTGAAAAATATCGAAACATAGAGATTATCAAAAGGGATTACCGAGTCTAATAAGATGTTTGAAGATTTAAAATCTCTATATATCACTGGTTTATCAGCTTCATGCAGGAAGGCTAAGCCTTTTGAGGCCCCTAAAGCAATTTTCATCCTAGTCGACCACTGCAACGTACCCGAATACCCTGCAAAATGGACCGATTTAACGTTACCAAACAACTCGAACAATATCCAATTGGTACTAAAAGCAAAGGTTTCAAGTTACATACTTCTAAAGAGTTGGTTCTCTAAGCTGCCTCTCGGAAAGTACTCGTACACGAGGAGCCGGTTCTCTTCTTCGTAACAACAACCGATCAACTTGACCAAATGAGGATGCCTAAGTTGTCCAAGGAATATGATTTAAGCCTGAAAAACACAACTTTTAGCATACAAAACTATGAATCAGATCAATTGGACAAAAATTTAGAGACTAACCAGCCACTCCCTATGACCCTGTAAGCCACCCAAGTTAAGTGCCTTAACAGCCACAGGCTGAGCCTCTAGCCCGGGCCTAAGCTTGCTGTCGACGAACCCCTAGTAAACCGGTCCGAACCCACCTTCACCGAGCAGGTTACACCGTGCAAAATTATGAGTTATTAGCCTCAGCTCGGATACAGAGAAGACGTGAAGATTCGAGCTGATAAGAGACGTCGGGAGATTGTCGATACAAATCCGTGAGCTCGGATCACCGACATCCAAAAGTAATAATCGTTGGAACTGACATGGTTTCAAAACCATTTTCCCAGTAACAGAATCAACAGAAGACTCGTTGCTTGTGCAACAGCTTAACATTAGAGATTTCCATGTAAGCTTCTTCACAACCATTTTGTGTATGTAAAAGTATTTGTAATTATCTGGGATTTCTTTTTTATGAAGAAACAAACAGAAACGGCCCAAGAAAATGAGGGGAAAATGGAAAACTTTGCAGGGCCTTGAGGACTTTGGCGAAGGCTAATGAGACTCTTTATAGTAGTTTCAATGTTTGATTCTTTCACTTACCTACTACTCTTATCACATCCTATGCATGTATTAAAGTCTTCAATTATTATTTTTATTGTTTTCTCTTCATTCAGCTTCAACTACAAATAAAAAAATATATACGAATTCATTAAAAAAATTATTAACAAGAGAAATTACGAGTACAAAAGACAAAAAAAAATACTCTTCATTTTCTTTTAATTTTAATTCGTCACCAAGCAAGTGGTATCACGAACGAAACGAATTTCGAAACACAATTTCTATTAATCTTATTTTTTTAAATAAAATATTTTACTTAATATGTATTATTATTATTATTATTATTATCATTATTAGTAAATGGTGCCTAGGGTTAGGGGATTAAGTTGAGGACTAGGGTTGTTACCAACCGGACAAACAAGAAATTCTAAGAATGTGTTTTATATAAGCTGAATACAATTTTGTCAAGAATGATTCTAGAACACTTTGACTATTTCATTTCTAGGATTTTATGTGTCACATGATATATTCTTAGAGTAATATATAAATTATTTTATGTAAAAAACATGTTTGGCATGAAAAGTTGATTACTGACTATATTTTGTACGCTAAGGGTAGGTTATATATATGTGTCAGGGGTTGAATTTGTGGTCACTTTAAGTATTAATATTTTTTATTTATTATCTAATTTGACTCGAGTTTAGAGAGTTGTCTAAAACTCGATCCTATTTTTAAGGTAAAACTTATATTCTATTCGATTGGGTTGAGTCCGACACTATATATATATATATATATGTGAGTGTATGTGTTTGGCATATGATCTAATTATATAGTGTAAAACTTTTTAATTTTATACATTTTTTTAGGATCGTTTAATTTGAGAAATCAAAAATTGAAATTAACAGTAGGAAATGAGAATATATTCATTGGAAAAACAAGAGTTAGATATTTGATTTCCCCTCATCGAATATCCTAAAAGGGTGTTTAAGGGTTTGTTTGTTTCATGTAAAATATTTTCCGAAAAATATTTTTTTCTCATTTTTCAGTATTTGGTTAAAGGGAAATTGGTTGGTCAATGTAAAACATTTTCATTGTCAACAGAATTTCCTTTGCATTTTCTGGAAAATGACTTATGATTTGATTTTTCGTAAATCATTTTCCCAACTTTTCACTTAAAAGAATAAATAATCAAAATAATTTTATTTTATATATAATATTAATATAATATTTTAATGTATTTTAATCAAAATATTAATTATTAAAATATTTAAAATATATTTATTAATATTTCTAATAACATAATATTATATTTTTATATTATAATAATATACTCAATTATATTATAATCATATAAGATATAATATTTTTTAATAATACATAATAAATTATTAATTAAATTAAATTATTTATTAATTTCAAATAAATAATATTAAATTATTATTAAATAATATTATTTATGCATTTAATATTAATATAATAATCTAATAATATTTTAATAAAGATATTTAAAATATATTAATTAATAATTTTTAAAATATAATATATTCTCTTATTTTAATAAATATAATTTATAATATTTTTATTTCAATAGAATATACTACTTTTATTATTTTATTTATAAAAGTATAGAAATAGTATTTTAATAATAATATTTGTAATAAATAATTTCTAAAAACTCATCAACAAGTGAAAAATAGTTTACACAACCTCTTCCAAACACGTAAAATATTTTTCGAAAAATATTTTCAGTGAAACAAACGGACACTAAAAGTTTTACTCTGGATACATACATACATACATATATATATATATATATATATATATATATATATATATATATGGGGTTGGATTCGCTTATACTATGTAAAATTAATAAGTTTTACACCAATTTATAGCCATTAGATTTAAATAAATAAATGACTTAGATTTAATTAAAAATTTACAACTCATAAATAAATATCTTTAACTCACATTAAAACATTATCTCTTTTACCTTAATCCCAAATCCTAAATCCTAAACTCTAAATCATAAGTTTAAATCTTAAATCCTAAACCCTAACCTTAAAAAGGAAAAAATATTTCTTTAGTGTGAGTTAAATGAATATTTATAGGTTATAAATTTTAATTAAATCTAAGTCATTTATTTATTTAAATATAATGACTATAAATTGGTGTAAAACTTATTAGTTTTATGTAGTGTAAGTGGATCATAACCCTATATATAATATAAATTTTTATTTTTTATTTGGTAAAATAGAGACTTAATTGAAAAAATATAGATAAAATAATATTATGCAATTATCCCTGAATATATAGGAATAATTATAATATTATCTCGAGTCAAATTCGATCATAGATTTTTCACCTTGAATTCGAATAGGAGCTGACTCAATCTAATCTAAATTTAATTTTATTTAGAAGAAAAAAGAAACTTAATCTTATAAGATCAAATCAAATTGAAATATGATATATATGTATCCTATAATCATCCCCGACATACCTTACAAAAGCAAAAATAAAAAAGTTAATTGTCTGCCTATAAATCCTCGCCATCAATGACATTTAATTGGCATTGTTTGATTATAATATTAATGAGTTCAATTAGATGGAAAAAAAATATAGTTACTTAGCATTAGCAATATCAACTAAATGATATAGTAATATGCTCAAATAAAAAATAAGTATATTTTTGAAGAATTAAAAAAATTAAAAATGGCACATGTTAAGCGTTTTAAACCTGTTTATATATACTATTAAAGAAACCGTTTATAGATTTTTTTTTTCTAATGATAACGTGCAGAATAATTATCCAAACTATTGACAGTTATTTTTTTCGATTTCATGAACGAAAATGAATATAAAATATTATTTAATTAATTTTTAATATTCCTAAAATTACAATTATAATTATATATAAAATAAATTACATGAAACATAGAAATTCTCGACCCTCAATCACCAATGTATTATCGACAATCTCTTCAACGTTTTTTAATGTTTTATCTTATTTATCCGCTTGTAAAATAAAAAAGGGTAAATTACAAATTTCACATCTCAAATATTTCTTAATTCTTACTTTAGTCACTAAAGTTTAAAATTTTATAATTTACTCATTCAACTTTTGATTTGTTCCTATTTATGTCATTCATGTGAAAAATCATACGTAGATATTAAAAAAATATGTTAAATCATAAATGGAAGGGTGACACGGAAGTCATATCAGTTGATGTAAATTATTTTGTATTGATATAGAATCTATGTGTTATCCATGTCATTTTCTCTCTTTTTATGTCATTTTCTCTCTTTTTATATCCTCTTATTCCAAGATGAAAATTTTACAATTTCATTTATGTGTCACGTTAGTTATGTAATTATCATTCTTTAACGTCTTCTTCAACCACCCAAAATATCAACGAACTGATTTCATTATCTCCTACCACTATATTAATTTAGATTTTAACTAAATCACTTTAAAAGCCCTAAAACTCAACCCTAAACCTATAAAATCCTAGATCACTCTGATCTGTAGTATCTATCACTTGATTATCGTGAAATCAAGATATGCGACTTTCTTCCTCCTTCTCCACCTCCTCAATGTTGGGATTTGGAAAAAGATGCCCTATAATCGAGAAAATAAAAGAAATTTGCAACTAGATATTTTTCTCAAAGAAAAGTTTGAAGAAAGTTTTTGGGCATTTTATAATTTTAAAAGAAAAATGTTAAGTCACAAAGTCGTTAAGTATTTAATAGTAGAGTGATCAAAATAAGAGTAATTTAAAAATTTAATTAGTTAATTGAAAACTTTTAAACTTAAGTACCAAAATAGGTGTGAAAAGAAAGTATGGGGAGGAGATTTTTAATTTAATGATTAAAAACAAATTAATGTGCAAATGAATGGATAGATCGATCTACCCTAAATCATCTAACATTAATGTACAAATTATTATTATTATTATTATTATTATTATTATTATTATTATTATTATTATTAACACCAAATCTTACTAAAATCGATTTAATGATGTTAATATTAATTTGTGTTTTCAATAAATTTAATATAAGGAGTTCTATTAAAAAATATACATAAGGAATTAAATGATATTAATACAATTAAAGAACACGTGAAACTTACCAACGGGGTTGGTTCAAATGGTAAGCAGTTTGATATCGTTTAAGTAAGTCTCGAGTTCGAGTCCTTTTGTATGTAGGAAATCTTTACTGGGAGACTCACCCATCAAAGTCAAACAACAAAAAAAGAACACGTGAAACCCAAATTATAAAAAATAAGTAATCCATCGCAAGGCTAGTTAATGAAAAAATTGCAAATAAAAATAATTGAGAAAATAGGGCTAGTTGATTAAAGTATTTAAAAAAATTAATTTTAAAACATATTTGTAACGTCTCAATTTCTCGAGCTAGTAGCATCGAGCTAACCCGAGAAGGCTTTGGGTAAACCCAAGAGACTTATAGGAACCTTGGTCTAAGTATGTGATGGATTAGGCTTAAATTGAGCCCAATTAGAGATTAAAAAAATGCATTTTTATGTTATATATAAAAGATTGAAGACCGAAGTGGTAATTATCACCTAAACTACTTATGAAAATCAATTATAGAGGGTATTGTATGCGTGCATGCCATTTTTTTCTGCACCATTTTCCTTGTTTTCTTCCTACCTTTATTTCATCTTCTTCTTTCATACGAGAGAAAGGTAAAAGGTTATTACTTTGTAGACCAATCTTCTTAGTCCAAATCTCCTAAGGTAAGAAATGTAATCACCTTCTCTTGAGTTTTTCCTTAAGCTCTCCATTGTCACAAATGGTTGTGGTAGCCATGGAAGGGGTTTAGTGGGGTTTTAGGTTCTTGAACCCCCTAATGGGGTTTCCTAGCTCATTTTTAATGTTTAGAATCACATTTACATCTCTCCTAAGTCCTTTAGATGAGTTAATAACACATTCCTTTGTTTGTTACTAGTGAGAGAAGTGGGTGAAAGGTCTAAAGTGAAAGGAAAAGAGAAAGTGGTCCTTGGGTGAGCTAAGATGATTCTCCAAGTTCTTGTAAAAAGGTAACATACTTTTAACCCTTCTATACCACTTGTAGATCAGCATGTTTAGTGTGGTTGCTTGTATATGTATATGAAGTCATTTGGGTGCATTTGGGTTTTATAGCATGTAAATGGGTGTATGATATTATTCATACATAAACCAAAGACCTTTTATGAACCTTTAACCCTATATAAGATTTAAACACCGTTTGGGGGTCTTAGAGGGTATTTAGGAGTGATTTGGGAAGTTCTACATGAGAGAAACAGGGCTTTCTAGTTTTAGACTATCGATATTGTATGAACATTACCGATATTTTTCGTTTAGAAAGGGCAATTCAGAGGGCTATACTTAGGGTTAGATTAGATTACAATGAGCTATTTTGGTATCGATACCCAGATAAGTATTGATACCATAGGAAAGTGTTGACGAAAACGGGTAAAGAAAACGAAAGAACACGAGAATTTTACGAGGTTCGGCAATATGCTTACGTCCTCGGTGCCTAGGCGGCGCTAGAAGTTTTATTCAATGATATTTTAGGTCTAGGTTACATCTCTATTTATAATAGAAAACCCTGGTACATAATTACAAAATCAACATTGTACCGTACCGCGGGGGCTACGCCCCCGCCCCCAACCACTAATTTGTAACCCACAACGAGACTTTCTTTGTAAGGACAGTTGATGTTCGCTTCGCTCACTCCGCTCCATCTCCCTGTCCTCTTACTGGTATATTTATGAGCCATACCTAACAAATCTCCACCTTGGCGAATATCCTGCCCCTTGGAAACTTCAATGTGGTTGGGTTACCTTGCTTCTTTAACAACTCAAAACATTCAACAAGTCCAAGCAATGCTTGTACTTGTCTGTCGTAACTGGCTTGGTGAACATATCAGCGGCATTCTCATCAGTATGTACATTCTAAAACAAAACCTCTCCAGATGCAACCAACTCTCTGATCTTGTGGAACCTTACATCAATATGTTTAGTTCTAGCACGATACACCTGATTCTTAGCCAAGTGAATAGCACTTTGATTATCACAAAGCAACTGAACTCCACCTTGTTGAACACCCAACTCCTTCACTAAACCAGTAAGCCATAAGCTTCTTTTGCAGCTTCAGCCGCTGCCATGTATTCAGCTTCAGTTGTAGATAGTGCCACGACAGATTGAACAGTAGACTTCCAGCAAATAGGCCCTCCACCAAGAGTAAACACATACCCTGTCGTAGATCTTCTATTATCCAAGTCACCTGCATAATCTGAATCCACATATCCTACAACCAAAGGATTATCCCGCTGACTCCCAAAAACAATTCCATGTCCCACAGTACCCTTTAAGTACCGAAAGATTCACTTGACTGCATCCCAATGTTGCTTACCAGGTTTAGACATGTACTTACAAACTGACTAACAGCTGAGCTAAATCAGGACGAGTACATACCATCGCATACATCAAGCAGCCAACAGCATTAGAATACGGAACCTTTGCCATATTTTCAGCTTCCTTATCTGTCTTAGGGCACTGTTTGATGAGAGCTTAAAGTGATTCGCCAATGGAGTGCTAACTGGTTTCGCGCTGCTCATCGCAAACCTTTCTAGCATTTCTCAACAACCCCGTTGAGATAGCCGCAGTTTCCTTGAGTCTTGTCCCTGCAAATTTCCATTCCAAGAATTTTCTTTGCAGCACCTAAATCTTTCATATCAAATTCTGACTCAATAAAGTTTTCAAACCGATAACATCATCCATGTTCTTCGCAGCAATCAACATATCATCAACATACAGTAATAGAAAAATAAAAGAACCATCATCAAGGCTCTTAACATAGACAAACAATCTACTCACATCGGTTGTAGCCAATCTTGATCATAGGAGTCAAACCGTTTATACCACTATCTCGGAGACTGTTTTAACCGTACAAAGATTTCTTCAATCTGCAAACTAATGCTCGTTTCCAGGTTGAGTGAAACCTTCAGGTTGCCGCAGTAGATCTGCTCCTCTAAATCACCATGCAAAAAAGCAGTTTTAACATCCATCTGCTCTAAATGCAAATCCCAACTAGCCACCAATGCAAGTACTGCTCGGATTGAAGTGTGCCTGACCACAGGAGAAAAGATTTCATCATAATCAACTCCTTTCTTTCCTTTCTGCTGTGAAAAACCCTTCGCTACCAAACGAGCCTTGAACTTCTCCCCTCTTTTCTGTTATGATGGTTTCTTCTTATACACCCATTCGCAACCAATCGGCTTCTTACCCTCAGGAAGGGGAACTAGCTCCCATGTGCGATTGTGATTCAAAGACTCCATCTCCTCAACCATGGCTGCCATCCACTTGTCGTTTTCCTGACTAGTAACGGCATCATGAAAAGTAACTGGATCATCACTGCTAACAGTAAGTGCAAAAGATACCAAGTCTTCAAAACCCAATCTGTTCGGAGGCTTTATATTCGTCCGTCTCACCCTGTCTCTGGCGAGACTTAATCCTGCAATCATCCGTAGTGGAACCACCAGAAGTCGGTTGAGAAGTTTCTGGTTCTCAACTGAAACTGCTCGAAATCTACCACTGTCGTGTCTTGCTTCGCTGCAACATAGACGTTCATCAAAAACGACATCTCTACTAATCACAACTTTCTTCGCAACTGGATCCCAGAACTTGAATCCTTTGACACCTTTCTTGTAACCCAGAAAAATGCACTCCTTCGATTTTGCATCAAGTTGGATCTCTCATCAGCAGGTACATGCACATAAGCAGGACAACCAAAAATCCGTAAGTTATCAAACTAACATCATGACCAGTCCATACCTCTTCTGCAACTTTCCCAGCCAGCGATGCCCTTGGCGATCTGTTGATAAGGTAACACGCCATGTTAACAGCCTCAGCCAGAAGTGTTTGGGAAGCCCCGCATTCAACCGCAAACATCTGGCTCTTTCATTCAACGACCTGTTCATTCGTTCCGCAACACCATTCTGTTGTGGTGTCTTGCGCACTGTAAAATGCCTCTGAATCCCATGCTCCTTACAGAATGTAGGAACTGTGAATCTGTGTACTCCGTACCATTTTCAGACCGCAAACACTTGATTTTTCGTCCTGTTTGGTTTTCTACTCAGCTTTCCACAACTTGAACTTCTCAAAAATTCAGATTTCTGTTTCAAAAAATACACCCAAACTTTCCGTGAAAAATCATCAATAAAAGTAACATAGTACCTAGATCCACCCAAAGACGATGTCGTGGAAGGCCCCCATACATCAGAATGCACATAATCAAGAATCCTTGAGTTGTGTGCTTCGCAGTCTTGAAACGGACTTTAGTCTGTTTACCAAGAACACAATACTTGCAAAAGTCGAGCTTACAGCTTTTGACACCATGCAACAAGTTTCTCTTGTGTAATTCTGCCATACCACGTTCACTAAGATGAGCAAGGCGCATATGCCACAATTTTGTCGTATCATCACAGGACTCAACAGAGTGAACTCCACCTGCAACGGTACTCCCTAACAATCTGTAGATATTCCCTGCAGTCATCTTGCCTTTCATCACAGTCAATGCTCCTTTACAATCCGAATGTTTCCCTATCCTCGTCAGCCTTAGGGATAAACCATTCTTGTGCAAAGTGCCCAAGGAAATCAAATTCTTCTTCAAGTCTAGGATATGTCGAACACCACTCAACGTCCGAACGGAGCCATCGTGCATCTTAATTCTGACATCACCAATACCAACAATATTGCAACATCGATCATCACCCAAAAAACCGAACCAGAATTAACCGGCCTGTATGTCGAAAACCATTCCCTATTTGGCGTGATGTGATAAGAACATCCAGAATCAAGAATCCAAGCATCCGTCAATTGTGTCGTTGAAATAGAAAGCATATTACCCTCACTGCAATCAGAATTATCATCCCGACACGTTCACAGACTTGGATGATCCATCACGCTTCTCATCAGTCTGCTTTTTCAACTTCGGACAGTCTCGCTTCATATGTCCCGCCTCCTTGCACTTGTAACAGTGAATCGTCTTCTTATCCCTGGATTTGGATCTGGAATTCCGCTTCCCGGACCCTACTTCTCTGGCTTCCGTCTACGATCTCGATTACCCTTGACATATAAGCTATCGGCTTGAGAGCTTTCCCCTGCATTCTGCTTCCGCTGGTTGAGCCAATAAGGCTGCAGTAATCTCCTCAACGTTGATAGTCTCTTTCCCATATGTAAGAGTAGTCACCATGTGTTCGTAAGAGGAAGGCAACGAACACAACAGAATCATCGCTCTGTCTTCATCCTCAATTTTCACATCAAGCCGAGCCAGATCAGAAACGTTTGATTGAAGACATTCACGTGTTGCGCCAAATTGTGATCGTCCTGCATCTTCAGCCCATACAGCCGCTGCTTCAGATAGAGTTTTGTCGTTAAGGATTTGGACATAAACTGACTTTCCAACTTCCTCCAAATTTCGTCTGGAGACGATAGATGCATGACGTGATACATGACCTCGTCCGCCAAGCATAATCGTATGGTTCCTGCCGCTCGCTGCTGCAATTCTTCCCAATCTTCCTCATCCATCGACGCCGGCTTTGTAGATCGCAAAGCCTTCAAGATCCCTTGCTGCGCCAATAGATCCTTCACCCTCGTTTGCCATAATCCGAAGTTACCCTGACCATCGAATTTCGCGACTTCGAATTTTGCTCCTGACATCTGATACCAATTGTTGACGAAAACGGGTAAAAGAAAACGAAAGAACACGAGAATTTTACGAGGTTCGGCAATGTGCTTACGTCCTCGGTGCCGAGGCGGCGCTAGAAGTTTTATTCAATGATATTTTAGGTCTAGGTTACATCTCTATTTATAATAGAAAACCCTGGTACATAATTACAAAATCAACACTGTACCGTACCGCGGGGGCTACGCCCCCACACCCCCAACCCACATAATTTGTAACCCCACAACGAGACTTTCTTTGTAAGGACAGTTGATGTTCGCTTCGCTCACTCCGCTCCATCTCCTGTCCTCTTTACTGGTATATTTATGAGCCATACCTAACATAAAGGGTATTGATACATTAGGTGGGGGTATCGATACTCGTATAATTTTTCAAACATCAAATAGAATTTTGGTATCGGTACTCAGGGTAGTATCGATACCAATAAAGAGGAGTACCAATACCCTAGGTATGGTATCAATACTAAGGGTGTGTTTGGTTCACGGAATGTAAGATTACCAGTGGGAATAAAAGATTACCAGGGAATAGGATTACTGAGAATGTTATATTACTGTGTTTGGTTGGTTTGACAGGAATGTAAGATTACCGTGTTTGGTTGAAGGAATAAAAGATTACTGGAATGTATATTTTACCAAATTGTCCTTGTTCTATATTTTTTACATGTAAAATTCTAAAATATTTAAATAAAAATTATTTATATAAAAATTCTATATATTGATAATATATTACTTGAGTATTTTAATATATCATGTATTATTTTAATTTTAATTAATATTAAATTTTACATAATTTATGGTAAAAATATATTAATGTTTACATTGTGGAAACTAACTTCAGTTCTTATGTGACGCATTCACTGGGAGGTTTTTTGTATTTTTCAATCGACAAGGTTTACATTCTTCTATATACAATAATTTATCATAGATATTCATAATAATATTTATTATATCTTCTATATACAATAATTTATTTATTTATCTTTTATATTTATACTTAATTATGCATACTTTATCATTATTATTTATCTCATGAATTTATATTACAAAAACATAATTCAAATAAGTAAGAAAATGTACAATTTGTTTCGAGTAGTCAATCACATCATTCTCTTGACCTAATTGATTTTCTAGTAAACTCGAAAGCAAGTAAAAAATCGAGAGAGGGAATAAACCAACTTCACCAACACAGGCTTTATCATCCGGCTGTCACAAAGGTAAACCAGGCTTTATCATACGTGCAAACTTATAACCATTTTATAACTTCCGGATTAAGTTCTTACATAGGGAACTCCTTGTTCATCCAAGATAACAAAACTAGTTGCCATCGATGCAGTGCTAAATGCTCTAAAAGCTTGTGGCTGCAGCATACTCGCTGTGATGTAACTTGATGCTAGCTCTGTGCCTCCGCAACATTCAAGAACGGGCTTGTAGTAAGATTTCGAGGATAGCCAAAGGTCATCATAGACATTAGAGGCTTCTCCGGTGCTAGCAAAAGATCTGAAGTAGAAAACAATGGATTCTCTTTTACAAGAATTATAACTAATGCAAAAGTTGTTTTTGGATAAGGGACTAAGAAAGTTTACTTTATCTTTGTCCAGTCCAAGCCTTCCATACACTTCGTATTTTTCCAAGTTTTCACTAAACTCGGAACTGTGCCCAAACTGTTACTCCTGCATCCTGACAAATTTTCCGAAACCACGGCCCAAAGGAGATCCATGATAGAGAGCAAGGGTTGCACCAGTTAGAAAGCATGAGAAGAGTAAAATCGGTCCCATCACTCATCCGAGATTCGTTGGCCAGCAGTAAACATCTCCAACTCCAACATTGATGTAAGCTAATGCTTCAGAAGAACAGTGAATAGGCGAACGTTGTGTCCATGGAATAGCAGGTTCAGGAATGTAAGAAACTCTTTCCTTATGTCGAGGGGACTCTTCCATATCATCTGAAAGAGGGCTTGGGACCGCATCTTTCTCGGGACTATTATAATCAACACCGTCCCCCACACAAATATATCATTCTCTTCTGCTCTAGCAATAGTAGGGCTTTGCTTCTCCTTCAAATCAAGATGATTTTTCTTTGGAAGGGGTGGAGGCGGAGGCAAAATTTCCCTTTCAGTTTTACCATTAGACATTCCATAATTAGGCTTTGATGACTTTTCTTCTTCGTAATATTCACCAAGAGATGAAATCTTCCCTATAACGAGAAAAAATTAAACAATAGTCACAAAATAAAAAGATATATATTAAGAACAAAGGAAAAAAGAAAAACTAACTTGATCACAATAAATTGTTAAAACAACTTAATCACAATAGAAGCAATAAGCAACAGATACAATTGTTGATCCAACACTGAACCCATATTAAAAAGTTTGCCTTAAAATTATAATAGACAACTAAAGATATAAAATACCTTTTGCATCTCTTTCCTTCTTTTTCTTCTAGAGAACCTTCCCAGATGACCCAAGGCGGAGATATGACAGAATTTTAGCAATTCGATCAAGCACAGAACCATCAACATTGACAGTAACCATTTCCTACACAAGAAGTTTATAATAAGCATCAGAAACACCATCTGGCATAAAAAATCCCCAAATAAATTATGAAACGTAGACATCTGGCACTGGACAGTTAGCTTTACTCCTGTGTAGGATGGTTGGAATATCATTAAAATACCCAACCTCCTGGGGAAAAACCAAAAAGGAAATTCAGTCAGGAAATTGGAATCATGAGATTAAAATAGATAACATTCAACAATGTATAGGCAGTCATGGCTAAAACTTGGCACAATTATTCAATTAACCTCAAATACTTGTACAGTAACTTCGAAGGAAGTATATAAAGTGAATGTTTCTACTTCAAAGTTGAATAATCATAAAAGTTTTAAGCAACAACTGAACCGCCGAAGAACCAAAACCCTGTTGTGTGCAACAGTTATGTGATAAGGAAAATGGCAAACTGATACACAGGTAGTCATGCCTTCCTAAATGGCAAACCAATTCAAGCATATGATAGATAATGTGCAGGTATATTTGCAAACATGGACCACTTACACCACTAAATGGTCAAATTGCAGGCATGGAGGAGTTCTCATAGCAACCCTCTTTAAATAACACGAACAGTGTGAGAATGTCTAATATTCTCACCATGTTAAAAATAAATGCCATTCGACCAGGTAGAAACATTTCATTTGTCTTCATATCAGTTTGAGGTTTCACTATCCATTGATACACTGACTGGAAACAAATTAAAAGATGTCAATACAAACACCTCCCTACACCAATAAAAAGAATATTTTTGTAAACTATATTAGAAAAATTATTCCACAACTCAATATTAAGTTACTGCACCTTAGCAGTGGCAGTTCGAAATGATAATTGCTGGGCTTCTTTTGATTTTCTGTCAGAACAAAAAAATTGCTTATAAAACAATTACAAGATTATTAATTGCACAACTAAAAGATAAAATGGAAATTATTGAAACTTAAATATAATGATAGCCTGTCATCTAACATTAGCGAACATCATACTACATATAAGTAATAACTACTTAAGCCTAAAAAATTGACAACCTTCCAATAAAATGACATAAAAATTAGGCATATAATACAGAAGCAAATAGTAAATTTAAGGCAAATCTTTGAGCTTTGTACTAACTCTAAGAAATGTTGTACATTGGTTTCGGCATGAAACCAAAGAAAACTTACATACCTTGACTTTTCATCAGTTTCTTCCTCAGCTTCAGGCTTCTTATCAATCTCACTCCTAACTTTGTTAAGCAAAGCATAATCTAGCCCTTTCACAAGATGGGTGTGTTCCACATCACCTAAATGTCGCAGACACCATCAAGATAAGAAAATAAATTGCACGCATCCAACCAATAAAATTATTAATATTTTCAAATTATAACAACAGAAAGCCAACCTCCGAGGTACTTGCTCTTCTATATTGATATATTTTGGGCATCAGCTGATCTAAACACATTTATATGAAAATAATTAAATTATTATAGAAGCAGAGCGACTTCGATGGGAAAAAAAGTATAGCATCTATTAAAAAAACATGCATCAAATTAGGGATTTAAGAATAAAAGAATCTCACAGAAGATCGACGGTTCCGGGAGGAGCAACAGCATGAAAAGAACCTAATTCAGTTGGCTCATAATCTGGATTTTGATCCTCTCTTCGCTCCTTAGCTCTGTCTCTGTACTTTGGTGCTCTGGTTCTTCCGCTTTCTCCTCTCTGCACAATTGACTTCCATCGCAAATCCATTAATTATCGAAATTTGAAGAAACCCATCACATCAAAGATCCAATTTCACGGTGTTTAAATAAAACGAAGCATTGGATAAAAAGTAATGTATACACACTTGCGACGAGCGATTTTCTCCTTGTAATATTTCTTCGAAGAAGTCATTGATGAAAATTCTTAATTTGTCACGGATAATGAGGACTGGACACCAGAAAATCAGAAGATTGTAAGAGTTTAGGGTTTTGATCTTTTTAATTTATGTTTGTTCCCTCTGGTCAGGGTTTAGAGGATTTGGGATAAAAGTAGAACGAATTGGTATTTTGATTGAGCCTAATGGAGGAAGTAGTCTTGAATTACACAAACGCCTTTTCTTGGCTACTTAATCTGAAACCAAGTTCTCTTCAAGAGAAAACATAGGTTCCAAGCAAAAAGATCATTAATTTGACACCATCAATGGAGAAAAATATGGGCTTGACCAACTGGCAGAGCAAATGCAGGAGGATAAATTCCGCAGGAAAGCAATAATCGATACTATCAATGGAGAAATATATGCTAACGAGGAGAAGTAAGGGAGTAGAGAAGAAATCTTACCAAGAATCTCATTGGGAATAATATTCCCAGGAATAAAATACCAAAATACAATGTTGGTATTATAACATTACCCTTACTTGGGAATCATATCCCAACCAAACATGAATATCCTTCATCAGGAAACAAATATGTCTGCTGGGAATGCTAATTTACTTGATCCAAACAGGCTCTAAGGGCTATGTCAAATTCCAATGGGTTATTTTGGTATTGATACTTGGAGAAGTATGGATACCCTAAGGGGAATAAGTATTAATACCATGGGCTGAGTATTAGTACCACCATGAAATTTAAGGCTATAAGTCTTGCTTGCTCTTAGAGAGTCGAAAGAGGGTTTTGTTCGAGGGGTAACTTTGTTATAAACTTAAAAGTGAGAACATTAATAATTATGTGATAACATTAGATCATTATAAGGTAAGATTCCATAAGACTTATGTCATGTTTGATGCTTGGGGAAAATGAGGACATCTGAGTTACTTGTGTATGACGATGGTCTAGATAAGTGAAGAATTTATCTAGATATATCCAATCAAGTGCATAACCACTTAAAATGCTAGTTGGGTATTTTGCTGATGTTTTGTGATCCAGACGCGTCCTAAGTACTTTAGAGGAGTATACTAGCCTAACAAGGTGTCGATGTTGTGTGACCTGGATCTAGCCCGAGTTAGTAGTGAGATGTCAATTTTGTGTAACCCAAATCTCACCTAAGGTACTTGTAGTAAGCAAATAGGTGTGTGAGTTCCATGATGTTAGGTGACCCCAAGATACAACATGATGCTTATTTATGTTGTGTGACGAGTGTACTCTTGAATTCATAATTATGAATGTAGCATGCTCATTTGCTAGATACATGTAGTATAGCTGTGTATCTGTGTGGCACTGAGCTTGTGAGCTTAACCTTCGAGATATATTTCCTCGTGCAGGTTCTTAGATGCCAGTTCTAAGAGCTCTTTGCCATATTTCAGAATTTCCAGACTTGATCCTCTATCAGAGTATGTCTCGAGTATTATAGTGGGCATTTACTGTCATAAACCCTTGTAAATTGTTGAGTCGTAAACTCAATTTGAAACTTATATATTTTAGAGACTATTGTTGGGAGCTCTCTCATATTTTGTAAACTTATTATATTTGGTGTTTTATTATGTTCTAATTTATAGATGTGTTTACCACTTAGGTGGTCCCGTGTAACATTCTAATCCTCTAGATTTAGTTCGTGTTGAATTATGGTGTTACATTTAATGGTATCAGAGCGTCAGGTCCAGTCTTTCCTAGGACCACGAGTTAGAGTCCTTAGGTGTCTATGATATATATGCCTCTAGAATGTTAAGCGCACTTAAAAGTATAGAAATGGAAATGTTGACTCTTATCCTTTCTTGAAAACTCATAGGTTATGGCTGATGATCCCGCCCATAGTTAGGAGGGTTGTGAGGAAATTCATTTTTCTCAAGATGAAAACACAAAATACAAGTTCGTTCTTGACTCCGATGATATGGGCATCCCAAAGGAGGTGAGTATAGTCGAGGCGACATTCTTTAGTAACCTCACGCATGCGCTGAGGCATATTATTAGGGTTATCCCTAGGGCTCCCTCTCCACCCTCTCAACCTACACCACCCTGTGTAGTCCCTCTCTGAGAGACTTAACAGTTACAAAACCATTGATTACTTGGGTTCGAAAGACGATGACCTTATGGCTGCTGACCAGTGGCTTTATGAGACCCTTCGTACCTTGCGACAGTTGCATCTTACCCCTGAGGGTAAGTTAGAGTGCATCACTACCTGTTAAAGGGTAATGCAATAGATTGGTGGGAGATCGTGGAAATGGCATTGGAGCTATAGCAATCGATGTGTGTTGAAAACATTTTGATATTTCGATATAACAAATTAAATGTTATTGGATTCCAATATTTTCTAATCATTTTCAAATATATATTCGATCAAACTATTCGAATATCAAAATATTACTCCAAGTTTTTCAAATGTCAATTTCAATCTTTACTCATGCGTAAAACTGTGTTTTAATCTCTTAAACAAGTTTACAAAGTATTTCGACCCTTAATCGAGCCAAAAATATTTTCATAATAAAACCCAAACCTTAAAAGGCAGATTGCCCATATGGTACCGATACCCCTTAGAGGGTATCGATACCCCATTGTAAGATTTGGCTCCGAGAACTAACAGATTGCTCGGAGGGTACTGATACCCCAGAGGGTACCGATAGCACCTTGTAAGATTTGGCTCTGAGAAATAATAGATTACTCGGAGGGTAATGATACCCCCCAGAGGGTACCGATACCCATCAGAGGGTACCGATACCCTCATCTTATAACATTCGAAATATTTGAATTTTACACAGCAGAGAACTGATACCCTATGAAGGGGGTACCGATACCCCCACGCTCCTCAACTGTTTTATTAATTGTTTTCAAACACTAACGACTCTATTAACTCGACTAATTATCCCTAACGTTCAAAAGTGATCCAAGGAGTATTTAAACAAGATTAGAAGCTATTGATCAATAACAACAAAAATAATCATTAATAATCAAGAGAGAATCAAAGAGAAATCATCAAACCTCAAGTTTGAGCATTTTTCAAGCCTATTTCATTCAATAATCATTTTTTCTTTCAAGAACACTAGTTGTGCTCAGTTGTATTATTCTTGAGTGTTCTTTCTTTTTTCTAGAATTGTGCAAACATATTTCCTTGTGAGGATTTTCTTGTAAGTTTGCAAAATTTGTATTGTTCTCTTTGGGAGAGAGTGTTCTCAAGAATTTGGGGTATAATTCTTGAGGGATTTGTAAGTTTACTCTTTATCCTCAAAAGAAAGACAAATTAGTGAATTTGTGGAAAATCGTTAGTGTGGATAGCTAAGGTAGTGGACGTAGACTTCGGTTGAGAAAGTTGAACCACTCTAAATCGCTGTACAAATATTTTCAATTTTCTGCAAAATCTTCCAATTAAATTTTTATTGCCAATTCACCCCCTATTGGTCGATTCTATCGATCGATTAACTCAATAATTGGTATCAGAGCCTCACTCATTTGAAGGTTTAATCACCTCTTGAGTTGATTCGGGAAGAGTTACATCGATAATCAAGTCATCAATGGCCTCCACTTCAAACTCCGACTTCGGTCTTTATTCATTGCCCGTCAACAAGCCTTCTTTCTTCAATAGAGCTAATTATGCTTATTGGAAGAATAAGATGATGTACTTCATTCAAGCAAGTGACATGGGATCATGTACTATCATAGTAGACAGATACATCACACCTTCAACTCATCCAAGATTGTGGAGTGAAAAAGAGACAAGAATGTTCCAGCTCAACTCTAAAGCTATCCATATTATTTTTTGTGCTCTTGGACCAGATGAATACGGGAGAGTATCATCTTATACAACTGCCAATGAGATATGAGATAAACTACAAGTCACCCATGAAGGTACAAACGAGGTAAAAGAATCTAAAATTAGTCTTCTAACTCATAGCTATGAAAATTTCAGGATGAAATCGGATGAAGATGCCAAAGCTATGACGGATAGATTCTCCACGATTGTCAATAGTCTCAAATCATATGGAGAAATTATTCCAAACGACAAGCTTGTAAGGAAGTTAGTTTACTCTCTTTCAAAAGCTTGCCAATCAAAGAAGATGACAATCATCAAGGCTAAGAACTTAAAATCCTTGACCCTCGATGAGCTTATTGGCTCTCTCCTCTCGCATGAAATGATACTTAAAAAAGAGGAAGACCTCAAGAAAAGAGATGAGCCAAAGAAGGAGTTGGAAAAGAAGAAGAACGTGAGAGTTGCTCTCAAATCAACAAAAGATGAGAGTGATTCGGATGAAGATGGCGATGATGATGACGAAGAAATAGCATTATTTGTCAAACGGTTCAGAAAATTAATGAGGCCCAACCAAGGAATAAAATTAAAACGAAATGAAGGCTTCAAGAATGAACTAAAAGAGAATGACCAGATCATTTGCTATGAATGCAAAAAGTCGGGGCATGTCAAATATGATTGCCCACAATTGAAGAAAAAGGGTCAATCAAAGAATAAGCACAAGGCTCACGTGGCTACATAGAGCGATGAAAAAAGTTTTGATGAAGAGGAACAAGAAGTAGCAAACTTGTGCTTGATGACATTCGAGGAAGATTCTCAGGTTACCTCTAGCTCATTTAATTTTGAAGATTATTCATTTGATGAGCTATTAGAGGAATATACTGGGTTGGATTCGGAATATATTGGGTTGCAGAAATGCCTGGTAGGTACTATGGCAACGGTATGTTCTTCGAATCAGGTGGTTGACAGATTACATGCAGGGGGCTTGGGAGAGGTCAGAACTAAGTTTTTGGGAGGGAGAGATTTCCTTTTAGAATTTGTGGACGAAGAGCTTTATACGTTCATGAAAGAGCATAATTGGTCGTTCTTACGGGAAGTTTTCCTAGAAGTTAATCCTTTGACAGAATCGTACAGAGCGTCTGAAAGGGTAACCTGGATTAAATTAATCGGTGTGCCATTACACTGTTGGAACCATAACACGTTCAAAAAGATAGCTGAGCAATGGGGAGAATGTTTGGCGATGGGAGAAAACGCTCTTCAGGAATTGGGATGTGAGGAGATGGCTATCTTGATAGCAACTAGAAGAAAGGATTTGATTAATGAGGTGGTTGATTTGGAGGCAGGAAGGGATGTTTTTAAAATCAGAATTATAGAACAGACTACTAGTAGAAGTGATATGAGCAGTCATAAGAAAGAAGCAAAAGTTAATTTAGTCACCGATGATTTGAGTTCGTCGGCAGGTAGGAGTATGGAACCATCGGAGGAGGAGAAGTCAGAGAGGTGGCATGAGGAAGATGATAGTCATTTAATGTTCATGGGGAACATTTCAGGAGGCAGTTGTATGTCGGGGATGGAAGACGTAGAGAGAAACATAGGGGAGGAAGCAATTATGGGTCAGAGGGACAATGATGTTTGTTCTGGGAAATCACCAAAGCAATACGAGGTGGAGGTGGAAAAGGAGGTGGATGTGGCAGAAGATGATTGTAGGTTACTATCTAAGGCGATGGATGATAATGAAGGTATAAATGAGAATTTAAAGGATTTGTCTCTATGGGAAGGCATGTTAGGTTCAAAGGTGGTGGAGGATACGGATTATATGGGCCTTACAAATTTCTTTTCTAAAAAGGATCCAATGAGGATCAATTGGATGGGAGCTTGGTAGATCCGAAGGTAAGTAAGCCCAGTTTGGGATGAGAGGGGAAAGAATGGGAAAAGGGGCTCTGCATGCAAACGAAGTCGAGCGACGATATTTTTATTCCTAAACCTAAGCAGAATATTACAGTTCTATCCAAAAAATTCAAGAAAAATATGGTGCTGCCCAGAGAAAGAATAGAAGTGGTTGTGTGAAGAAAAACTATAAGAAGGAGCTAAGTGAGGAAGAGTTGACTGAAATTGAATGAAGGTCCTTGTCTGATTCGGATCTTCAATAACGTTGGCAGAGGCAAAAGCGGGAAGTGATGAAAACTTTACAAATTGGTAGAGAGTTGGGAATTCAGTTCAAAGGCTCAGAGGAGGCGTTGGTTAAGGAAATTTCAGCTGTGGGCGAGTTTGAAAGAGAGTCCCAATCCCTGTCTATTGAATTCTAGAAGGTATCAGAGGAGGAGTGCCCAGATGCGGATTCTGTCATGGAATATAAGAGGTATGGGTTCTAATGTGAAAATCTCAGAGCTTAGGAAGTTTATTCGTATTTATAGAATTGAGATGGCATTGTTACAAGAGACTAAGAAGGAGCATTTTAAGGATACTGAAATTAGTAGTTTTTGGTGTGATGATGACTTTGAATTTAGATTCTCAAAAGCAATGGAAAAATCTGGGGGTATTCTGTCTGTTTGGGATAAGAGTAGATTTCACATCCTGGATAGCTTAATTACAGATAGATTTGTTTTGATAGAAGGGAAGTATGCTTCACATGATTTGATATTTTCTGTTATGAACGTTTATGCTCCTTGTGAAGTATCTGAACAAGTCATAGTATGGAATGCAATTGTAGAAGTTAGGAGGAAAAATAAGAATAGATGGTTCATGGCAGGTGATTTCAATGCAATAAAAAATAACAGCGAGAGAAGCGGGTGTTTTTACAGACAAACAGAGATTGTAGAGTTCAATTCGTTCATAGAGGCTTGTAATCTTGTTGACATGCCTTTATCTGGGAGAAAATTTACGTGGTTTGGACAGGGAAATAGAAAGAGTCATTTAGATAGAATTTTTGTTGAAGATGAATGGTTTAATGAAAATAGTGATGCAACTCTTTTTGGTTTACCGAGAACAATCTCGGATCATATCCCTATACTATTGGGGAAGAAAGTGGTGGATTGGGGGCCTAGACCATTTAAACTGATTAATTGTTGGTTAAATCATGAGATTTGTATTGAGATTATTAAGAAGACATTGCAGCAGGAAGAAGAAAGTGATGTAGATTTAAGCATGAAATTAAGAAGGGTGAAAGGAGCACTTCAGAAATGGAATTTACAGAGCTATTGGAATGTTGATATTAAAGCAAAATGAATGGAGAAGAGGATTAATGAGTTAGATATGAAAGGCGATGTTGATGGGCTAGATAACCAAGAAAGGGAGGAACTAATGAGTTGTACAAGGAGGCTATGGGAAAAATTGAAGGAAAAAGAGGATATATGGTGCCAGAAATCAAGATCGAACTGGCTGAAATTGGGAGATGGAAACACTGCTTTTTTCCATAGAGCAGTTAAGATTCGGAGTAAAAAACACTTGATTTTGGGAGCTAATTTGGGAGAGGTCGATGAATTTGAGCCGGATAAACTTAGAGCTAAGGTTTTTAATTTCTTTAGCAACCACTTCAGACGCAATGAAAAGGAGTGGAAGATAGAGATCAATTTGCCGTTCAAACAATTATCAAGGGCGGATGTAGAAGGGCTGGAAGTGACCTTTCCTATTGAAGAAGTAAATGATACAGTGTAGAGTTGTGGGGAGGACAAAACTCCGGGTCTGAATGGATTCAATATAGTATTTTTAAAGAAATCATGGGAGTGGGTAAAAGCAGATCTGATGAAGACCATGGACAGCTTCTATAGGAATGGAAAATTGGGAAAGAATGTCAACTCATCTTTTTTAGTATTGATTCCAAAGGTGGCCAATCCGACTAAAATTTCAGAATATAGACCGATCTCGTTGGTGAGTAACTTGTACAAAATAATTGCTAAAGTGTTAGCAAGGAGATTAAGAGGCGTGATTGGAAAAGTGATTAGTGAGACTCAATGTGCATTTATAGCAGGTAGGCAGATTTTTGATGGAATTTTAGTGGCAAATGAAGTCATTCATTCATTGAATATAGAAAGGGGAGGAAGAGGTGGATTGATATTAACACTAGATTTTGCAACGGCATATGATTGTGTTTATTGGGAGTTCTTAGACTCTGTGCAGTATAATATGGGTTTTGGAAGTACATGGAGACGTTGGATTTGGGAATGTATCTTGACAGTTAGAGTTTTTATTCTTTTAAACGGGTCTCCTACAAAAGAATTTAAAATGTACAGAGGCTTACGGCAGCGAGATCCATTGTCCCCCTTTTTATTTATAATGATAAATGAGGCTCTTCATCTTTTGCTAGAAGGAGCTATTCGCAAAGGATACATTGATGGTATTGAAAATATGGCACCAAATATAAGTATTTCACATTTGCAATTTGTGGATGATACGATATTGTTCATTCGTCCAGATCAAAGAAGTCTAGTCAATGTTAAGAGAATCCTGAAATGCTTTGAATTGGGTTTGGGTTTAAGCATTAATTTCAGGAAGTCGTGCTTAGCAAGGGTGAAAATTGAAGAGGATAAACTAAAATAGCTAGCTCGTTTGGGTTGTTGTTCTGCGTGCGCATTGCCGTTTAAATATTTGGGAATTCCATTAGGTGCAGATCCCAGAAGAATTTCGATGTGGGAACCTGTAATTAAAAAGTTTAAAGCTAAATTGGTGGGATGGAAAACCAGGACGCTATCTTTTGCTAGGCGATGGTTCTCATTAATTAAGTGTTGTCAATGCAGCTATTTTATTATATGTCAATATTCCATGTTCCAAAAATGGTTATATAAAAAATTGATAAGAATAGAAGAGGTTTTTTGTGGGGTTATGATGGAAACAAAAATATATTGGCAATGGTGAATTGGGGTAGACTGTGCTGTCCAAAAAAGAAAGGTGGGGCTGGAATAATCAATCTAAAGGCAAATAATATGGCGTTACTCGCTAAGTGGGGTTGGATATTTGCAACTGAAATAGGGGCGTTATGGAGGTCAGTAATTAGTCACAAATATGGCTCAGGTGATCTTCCTTGGTTGGTTAGTCTTGGAGATACAAAGAAAGCTTCGATAACATGGAGAGGGATCGTGAATAATTTGTCTAGTGAAGGTACAACTAAATGGATGAGTGGAGAATCATTCAGGTGGGTAGTGGGTGATGGGAAATCAGCATTACTTTGGGAGGATGTGTGGTTTGGGGAAAGTGCTTTAAGATCAAGATATCCTCGTATTTATATGTTAGCGTTGAGGAAATATATTACGGTGCGTGATATGATATCTGTAGGTGAATGGAAAAGCTTAGATACAACAGCTTTGTTCAAGCAAAAATTGCTTGTCAGGGAATTAACTACTGTTCGAATTATAAAACGTGAAGTGGACGTTGTGAGTTTTAATCGTCTGTGACTGATCGGATTGTATGGGTGCATGAGACTGATGGTTTGTTTAAGGTTAAGAAATTGACCGAGCTGCTCCTCAGTGACGGGTATTTTGAAGATGAATGTTCGTTTAATTTTGACAAAATATGGAATCTAAAAGTCCCACCGAAGGTGAAATATTTCCTATGGATGATTAAATTGAACAGAGTTCCAACTAAGGTATTCCTCTTTAATAAAAAGATTAAGTTGTCCGATGTTTAACGCTTATGCCCATGGTGTGGAGATGCTGAAGAGGATGCGAATCATCTGTTTGTGTCTTGTATTTTTATGGCTTGTTTTTGGAATGCTTTCTGCAGGTGGTGGCATATTCCAGGCTTTAATTTGCAGACAGTGGATGAAATTTTTGAGTTTTGTTTTCAGTTTAGATGGTCAGAATCTATAGCCTTGGCTTGGTTTGTAAGCTTTGCAGCAGTGTTATGGAGCCTGTGGTTGGCTAGGAATGATCTAGTTTTTAAGAGTAAAAGCATGAAACTCAAAGACCTGATGGTATATGTGAAGATGAGAGCTTATGCTTGGTGTTAGGCATTGAAGGTTTTTAGTGTTTTAGACGAGAAACGTTGGTGGGATTGGCCAGGGGAGTCAGCGGATCTAAGTGTACAACAACGTCCCAAGTCTGTCTGGAAGTCGCCAGTGTCGGGCCAGATGAAGTTCAATGTAGATGGCTCAGCAACGAATAAGTCAGCAGGGTGTGGGGGAGTCTTGGGGACTGCAGAAGGTTATGTAGTATCAATGTTTTTTGGGCCGGTAACAGAGGTCAATTTAGATTTTACGGAGCTTGTAGCTATCAAAACTGCATTAGACATGTTTTTTGAATCTTGCTGGTGTGGGAAGACTGGTTTGATCATTGAATTTGATTCAAAGGTAGTGTTGAACTGGATACAGAATGTCTCAGCTTGACCATGGAGGTGGGGGTAATTTTTCAGGGAATTCATGTTAATGCACTGAAGATATCCGAGTTGAAGTTTGCGTTCTCGCCTAGGAATACTAATAATATGGCAGATTACTTGGAAAAGATGGGCTCCAAGAGGAAAGTTTTGTTCAAGGCTAGCTGGTGATATGTAGAAAGGGAGTTATCCTAGTAGTTTTATTATGTACCTGGTTTAAATGTTAATTTGATCGAAATGGAGGTTATTAGGATTTTTTCTAATGTTTGTTAGGGGTTGGGTATTGTGGACATTTTTTTTCTTTGGTAAGGTGGGGTAGTTTTGGTTTAAGTTGTGCTTCATCTATATTTTGGGTATTTCATGTTATGAGCTTTGGTGTTTTTTCTCAATTTTGAGCACTCTTTTCCCCCCATTTAGGATTAGGGGGGTTTTTAATGAGGCTCAAGTTGGGGATATCTTATGAATTTTAATAAAAATTTCTGATTGCTGAGCAAAAAAAAAAAGCTTAGAAGCTATTGATCAATAACAACAAACAACAATCATCAAGAATCAAGAGATAATCAAAGAAAAAGAATCAAACTTCAAGTTTGAGCATTTTTCAAGCCTATTTCATTCAATATTCATTTTTACTTTCAAGAACACTTGTTCTGCTCAGTTGTATTATTCTTGAGTGTTCTTTTTTTTTCTAGAATTGTGCAAACATATTTTCTTGTGAGGATTTTCTTGTAAGTTTGCAAAATTTGTATTGTTCTCTTTAAGAGAGAGTGTTCTCAAGAATTTAGGGTATAATTCTTGAGGGATTTGTAAGTTTACTCTTTGTCCTCAAAAGAAATACAAATTAGTGAATTTGTGGAAAATCCTTAGTGTGGATAGCTAAGGTAGTGGACGTGGACTTTGGTTGAGAAAGTCGAACCACTCTAAATCGTTGTGCAAATATTTTCAATTTTCTACAAAAGCTTCCACATAAATTTTTATTTCCAATTCACCCCCTATTGGTCGATTCTATCGATCGATTAACTCAACAATTGGTATCAGAGCCTCACTCATTTGAAGGTTTAATCGCCTCTTGAGTCAATTTGGGAAGAGTTACATCGAAAATCAAGTCATCAATGGCCTCCACTTTAAACTTCAACTTCGGTCTTGATTCATTGCCCGTCAACAAACCTCATTTCTTCAATAGAGCTAATTATTCTTATTGGAAGAATAGGATGATGTACTTCATTCAAGCAAGTGACATGAGAGCATGGAATATCATAGAAGAGAGATACATCAAACCTTCAACTCATCCAAGATTGTGGAGTGAAGAAGAGACAAGAATGTTCCAGCTCAACTCCAAAGATATCCATATTATTTTTTGTGCTATTGGATTGGATGAATATGGGAGAGTATCATATTGTACAACCGCCAAGGAGATATGGGATAAACTACAAGTCACCCATGAAGGTACAAACGAGGTAAAAGAATATAAAATTAGTCTTCTAACTCATAGCTATGAAAATTTCAGGATGAAATCGGACGAATATGTCAAAGCTATGACGGATAGATTCTCCACGATTGTCAATAGTCTCAAATCATATGGATAAATTATTCCAAATGACAAGCTTGTAAGGAAGTTAGTTTAATCTCTTCCAAAAGCATGGCAATCAAAGAAGACAACAATCATCAAGGCTAAGAACTTAAAATCCTTGACCCTCGATGAACTTTTTGGCTCTCTCCTCACGCATGAAATGATACTTAAAAAATAGGAAGACCTCGAGAAAAGAGACGAGCCAAAGAAGGAGTCGGAAAAGAAGAAGAACGTGGGAGTTTCTCTCAAATCAACAAAAGATGAGAGTGATTCGGATGAAGATGATGATGATGAATAAATTGAATTGTTTGTCAAACGGTTCAGAAAATTAATGAGGCTCAACCGAGGAATAAAATTAAAACGAAATGAAGGATTCAAGAATGAACTAAAAGAGAATGACCTGATCATTTGCTATGAATGCAAAAAGTTAGGGCATGTCAAATATGATTGCCCATAATTGAAGAAAAAGGGTCAATCAAAGAATAAGCACAAGGCTCATATGGCTACATGGAGCGATGAAGAAAGTTTCGATGAAGAGGAACAAGAAGTAGCAAACTTGTGCTTGATGGCATTCGGGGAAGATTATCAGGTAACCTCTTGCTTATTTAATTTTGAAGATTATTCGTTTGATGAGCTATTAGAGGAATATACTGGGTTGGCTTCGGATTATGAGAAATTATTTTTAAAATATAAAAATGATATTTCAAAATTGAAAAATGAAAATAATCTCATATCCAAGACCAACAATGATCTTGAAAGTAAAATCAAAGATTTTCAAATCAAACTAGAAGAGTTTGAAAAGAAAATTTCTAATTTGCATAATTTACTTTCAAACGTAATTGATGATCATTAAAAGAAAATTGATAATCTTAAAGCTTCTTTTGATAAAGTTGGAACGAAACGTTTTGGAAATGGAGAAAGTTCAAAATCCAACTTTCTTAGAAAAAGTTTTAAAAACTACAATCATAGAGGTCCCCAAAGAATCTCTAATGGAAAAATCGTTAGAAGTATATGGGTTCCTAAAGAACTCATTACTACTAAAGATAAGGATATCCTAGATAAATGAATACCTAAGGGACTAGGATTTTGGAAACTAATGAATATGGACCCAAAAGAATTTGTGTACCAAAAATCAAAAATTAATCTATGTTTGTAGGAAAATGAGCATTGCTACAAGGCACAGGAAACAAATTCAAATTCATGGTACCTTGATAGTGGATTCTCAAGACACATGACCGAAGACAAGAGCCGGTTCATAGAGCTTAATGCCAAAAATGGAGGAGAGGTGACTTTTGGTGATAATTCAAAAGGTCACATTGAAGGTATAGGTACAATAGGTAATACCTCTTCCATACAAATTAAAAATGTTTTATATGTGAATGGATTAAAGCATAATCTTTTGAGTATTAGTCAATTATACAATAAGGGATTCAATATCATGTTTGAAATTAATGGTTGTAAAGCTATTGACATTGCATCTAATCGGATTATGCTTGTTGGTCATAGAATATGAAACATATATATGGTGCATTTAGATTCTATAGATATGACTAATTTATGCCTAGTTGCTAAGGATGAGCATGATAGTTGGTTATGGCATAGGAGACTAGGTTATGCTAGTATGAGTGTTTTGCAACGGTTAATTCAAGGAGATTTAGTTCAAGGACTGCCTAAACTAAAATTTGATAATGATAAAATATGTGATGCTTGTGCTAAAGGAAAACAAAAGCTAATTTCTTTTAAATCCATTAATGATGTATCCACTAGTAGAGTATTACAATTGATCCATTTAGATCTTTTTGGGCCATCTAGGACTACAAGCTTGGGTGGAAAACAATATGCATTTGTCTTGGTAGATGACAACTCTAGATATACTTGGGTTCTATTCTTAAGTACTAAAGATAAAGTATTAGAAAAATTCATCACGTTTTCAAAAGTAATCCAAAATGAAAAAGGTTACTCTATTACTAGTGTTAGGAGAGATCATGGAACTGAATTTGAAAATCTTGGATTTATTGAGTTTTGTAATTCTAATGGTATTAGCCATAATTTTTCAACACCTAGAACACCTCAACAAAATGGAGTTGTTGAGAGGAAAAATCGAACTTTAGAAGAAATGGCTAGAATTATTCTCTGTGAAAACAATTTGCCAAAATATTTTTGGGCAGAAGCCACAAATATCGTTTGTTATGTTGTAAATAGAGTAATGATCAAGCCTATTTTGAAGAAAACTCCATATGAACTTTTCAAAAATAAAAAGCCTAACATTAGCTATTTTCATCCTTTTGGGTGTAAGTGTTTTGTTTATACAACGGTAAAGAAAATCTTGGCAAATTTGATGCGAAAAGTGATGAAAGAATTTTAGTGGGTTATTCCTTAAATTCTAAAGCTTATCGAGTATTTAATAAAAGAACTTTAGTTGTAGAAGAGTCTATACATGTTTTTTACGATAATCCCCTTCCGAGGAAGGATTCTTGTGTGAATGATGATGTAGGTATTATAAACACAAGTGACTTTAGACATGACGTTGGAGAACCATCATCAAAGGATGAAACGAAAGATGAGGAAACTCAAGATCCTCTCGAGAATCCAACCATTGAAGAAAGGGAAGTCTCTTACCCAAGGGAATACAACTATGTCAAGGATGTTGAAATAATAGGTGATCCATCCAAAGGGATAACAACTCTATCTTCTCTTAGAAATATATGTAATTATGTTGCATTTATTTCATGCATAGAGCCTAATAATATTAAAGAAACATTAAATGATGAACATTGGATTATGGCTATGCAAGAAGAGTTAAATCAATTTGAGAGAAGTAGAGTATGGACATTAGTTGCAAGGCCTAGTAATAAACCTATTGTAGGTACTAGATGGGTATTTAGGAATAAGCTTGATGAAAGTGGTAATATAGTGAGAAACAAGGCTAGACTTGTTTCTCAAGGGTATACTCAAGAAGAGGGCATAGACTATGATGAAACATACGCTCCCATAGCTAGGATAGAAGCAATTAGAATGTTATTAGCATTTGCATGTTTCAATGAATTTAATTTGTATCAAATGGATGTTAAAAGTGCATTTTAAATGGTTTTATAAAAGAAGAAGTGTATGTGGAACAACCTCTTGGTTTTGAAGATTCAAAATTTCCAGATCATGTTTTTAAATTGACAAAAGCACTTTATGGTTTAAAACAAGCTCCTAGAGCTTGGTATGAAAGATTGTCAAACTTTTAATTGAAAAAGGTTTTTCGAAAGGGAAGGTTGACACTACATTGTTTTTAAAGTATAAAGGTAAAGATTTATTAGTAGTTCAAATTTATGTTGATGATATAATATTTGGTTCTACTAATGATGCTCTTTACCAAGAATTTTCTAAGCTATTGCAGAGTGAATTCAAGACGATCATGATGGGGGAGCTCTCATTTTTCTTAGGACTCCAAATCAAGCAAAGAAAAGATGACATCTTCATCAATCAAGCTAAGTACGTCAAGGATATGCTCAAGAAGTTTGGATTGGAAAATGGGAAACCTCATGCCACTCCAATGAGCTCATCAACAAAGCTTGACAAAGATGAAGGAGGTAAATGTGTGGATGTTAAATTGTATAGGTAGCTCATCAAAGCTTGACAAGATGAAGGAGGTAAATTGTGGATGTTAATTGTATAGGTCAATGATTGGCTCTTGGATCTATCTAACAATAAGTAGGTCGGACATTATGTTTAGTGTTTGCTTATGTGCTAGATTTCAATCATGTCATAAGGAATCACATTTACTAGTTGTTAAGAGGATCTTTAGATACCTTAAGGACACTCCTAGTTTAGGATAGTCAAGATTGGCTCTTTGTCTATCTAACAATAGTAGGTCGGACATTATGTTAGTGTTTGCTTATGTGCTAGATTTCAATCATGTCATAAGGAATCACATTTACTAGTTGTTAAGAGGATCTTTAGATACCTTAAGGACACTCCTAGTTTAGGACTTTGGTATCCTATAGACTCTAGCTTTAGCTTACATGCTTTCTCTGATGCGGATTATGGAGGATGCAAAATAGATAGGAAAAGCACCTACGGTACTTGCCAATTCCTAGGAAATATGCTGATTTCTTGGTTTTCAAAGAAACAAAATTGTGTTGTATTATCTACCACTAAAGCGGAATACATTTCAGGGGGTAGTTGTTGTGCACAAGTCTTATGGATGAAACAACAACTTTTTTATTATGGAATTGAAGTAGGTACCATATATATCAAGTGTGACAATACTAGTTCTATTTGTCTCACTAAAAATCCCATCCAACACTCCAGAACTAAGCACATTGAAATTAGACATCATTGCATTTGAGATCATGTCTCTAAAGAAGATATGGTTTTAGAATATGTTGATACTTTGCACCAATTAGCAGATATCTTTACAAAACCTTTAGATAAAGAAATATTTTGGACACTTAGGAGAGAATTAGGTTTAACCAACTTACCTTGACTTAGTGTTTAAAATAAGTTTAGCACTTTTAATTAGTTTTGGAAAATGCGTATAAAAATAACTCTATTGATTGCATTATTTGCTATTAGTTAGGGGGAATTTATAATTCTTAGTGAAAATTAATTATATGTTCAAATAATGTTTAAGGATAGATTTACATTGATTGAACATTGTTAATTTTTGTAATTTGAGTTGCCAATACCACTAGAGTTGATTAACTTAGCTTGATAAGTGCTTAAAATCATATTTTTAACATTTTAGTGCAGGAGGTATCGATACCCCCTTGAAGGGTACCGATCCCCCCTTTGAGTGGGTACCGATACCCTCCACGAGGTCTGGTTTTTAATTCCCTCAAAAACCATTTGTGTCAAAACACTTTCTCTCTTTTTTTCTCTCGTTGTTCGCCCCTCTTCTCACACTCTATCTCTATTTTGCCTAAAAACAACAATTTCAAGTTAGATTTCAACTCCTAAACCTGCTAGCATCATTAATTTCGTGCAAACAACATCAAAATCCACTCAAATCTTCACTTTTCAAGGTAATTTTTCTAAACTCACTATTTTATTGATTTCGAACATAAGACTAGTTTTAATTAGTTCTAGGTTGAAATAGATATTGGGCATTGCTTAAATTTTGGTTTAGAACTATAATCTACAACTAATTTCATCAAAAACACAAGATTTTTCAAATTATTTGAAATTTTTTGAAATTATTAAAAAAATTGTTTTGATTCTAAATTGTTGTTTTTGATTTAATTATGTTGTTTTCATGAAAAAATATATATATCTTCATTTTTAAACCTTGATTTTCAAACTTGGTTTTTAAAAAATTGCCCATTAGAATTGTTTTAGAAAACCTTGAAATATTGAGGACTCATTTGAGTTTTGGGATTGATATTATTGCATACATGTTTTTTTAAAATGCAGGTTAATCTTTTCTATTCCGATTTCCTAAGTAATGTCTCAAAAATACCCTAGAACATCCTCTAGTCATTCAAACCAACAGCCAAACTCACCTCTAAATCCTCCTCCTATCCAACAATTTCCTAATCCTGATGATCCTAATATGACTATTCGTGATTCATGCTTCAATGAACCTGGTCGTAGAGAAAATCTCTTCTTCAGGTATTCTCAATATTTTGAGTCATACAAAATCTGGGAGGAACGAATCCCATCTCTTCAAGCTATGTTTGAAATAGATTTTAGATATCTTCCTATTCTACGAGAATGGAAATTCAATAAACTTTTTGAACTCGAACAATAGTTTATCATCAGCTTGTTTGAATATTCTATTCCAATGCCATTTGTGTCCAAAACCGGGATAAAACTGGAACCATATGAGTTAGATCCTACCTTCTAGGAAAATTTATCTATATTGACCCGGAATACATAACTCGTGAATTTGGATTAGATAATGACAGATTAGACAATGAAAAAAACGGTAGGTACTCCTTATAAAAGAAATGAGAGTGCGAGTGTATTAAATCTCCATGATCGTTTTCTTCATCTGATGATCTCTTGGTGGTTTCGACCATCCGGAGGAAAATACTCCACTCTTAGAGCCCTAGATCTTTGGTAGATACATTGTATCCAAAACAATAATAAAATAAACCTACCTCAGATTATCTTTTCTGAAATTGTTGAAATCGTAAACCTTGTTCCTAATAAGAAACATTGTATATATCTAGTTTACGATTGTCTTCTTAGTAATTTGTTAGCCAAAGTTGAGCTTAGGGTAAGCCTTGATGCAACCATACCTCTCAAAAATCAAATTAACCTCTTTTCCTTAACAAAATCGGGATGGATAAAGGATAAGCAAATCGGGCAATGGGTTCGATCTGCTGAACATGCACCAGGAGCTAGTTCTTTAAGAGCTCCACCGGTACCGGGAGCGGATGATGATCTTAAACTTCAACAGCTGATGCAAGACATTGACGAAGTTCCCGATGATGAGCCGGAGCAACACGAGGAACAAGCACAACAAGAGGATCAAATGCCTTCATATTTTTGATCTTTTATGGAGACATTCGACTTTCGGTATGCTTCAATGGATTCACGGTTTACATCCATGGAGTCCCATTTATCTGCTATGTAGACTCAACAATTGGAGAATCAACAAGAGATTCGGGCTAATCGTAAAGCAATGGATAATCGATTCAATGCTATAGACAATAGACTCAATGCGCTTACACGAGATGTATCCAATATATAGACACATCTATCTCCTCTTGATCCTCCAATGGAGTAGACCTTGCCTACTTTCGATTTAGAACTTCGGATTTAGAACTTTGAATTGTTAAACATTTTGATGTGTTTGGATTGAATGTTTGAATTTGTTATGGATGTTGAATGTTTAACTTTTAATGCTTATATTTATTTGGTTTGGTTTAAGTCTATGCATTATTTACATTATTTAAGTTATATGACCAATTTTGCCATTTCACATTCGTTTATGAATTTTGAATTATGGAACTAATGGCTAATATTTCTCTTGATTATGATCTTAGCAGCTTACGCTTTATTAATATATCAATTGACTTAACTTCCAAAACCCTTGATTAAAAACGCTTTAGAATCTTTTTTATTTAACAAAAAGGGGGAGAAGTGTTAAGAGTAAGGGGGAGTAATTTTTCAAATTTTTCAAAAATGTTTTTCAATTAGAAAATCTTAAAAAAACTAAAAACAATTGTTATATCAAAAAGGGGGAGATTATTGAAAGCATTTTGATGTTTCGATATAACAAATTAAATGTTATTGGATTCCAAGATTTTCTAATCATTTTCAAATATATATTCGATCAAACTATTCGAATATCAAAATATTACTCCAAGTTTTTCAAATGTCAAATTCAATCCTTACTCATGTGTAAAAGTGTGTTTTAATCTCTTAAACAAGTTTATAAAATATTTTGACCCTTAATCGAGCCAAAAATATTTTCTTAATAAAACCCAAACCTTATAAGGCAGATTGCCCAGAGGGTACCGATACCCCATTGTAAGATTTGGCTCCAAGAAATAACAGATTGCTCGGAGGGTACCGATACCCCCTTGTAAGATTTGGCTCTGAGAAATAACAGATTGCTCGGAGCATATCGATACCCTCCAGAGGGTATCGATACCCCCATCTTATAACGGTCGAAATATTTGAATTTTACGCAGCAGGGAATCGATACCCTATGAAGGGGATACCGATACCCCCCCTCGCTCCTCAGATATTTTATTAATTGTTTTCACACACTAACGGCTCTATTAACTCCACTAATGATCCCCAACATTCATAAGTGATCCAAGGAGTATTTAAACAAGCTTAGAAGCCATTGATCAATAACAACAAACAACAATCATAAAGAATCAAGAGAGAATCAAAGAGAAAGCATCAAACCTCAAGTTTGATCATTTTTCAAGCCTATTTCATTAAATATTCATTTTTTCTTTCAAGAACACTTGTTGTGCTCAGTTGTATTATCCAGTTCAGTTGGTAGAGCACAAGGTTCTTAACCTTGAGGTCGTGGGATCGAGTCCCACGGAGGGTATTTCATAATTCGGAGGTCTTCTACGAAAGCTGCTCTCAACCTGGTGTTGGGGGCAGCCTACTATCTTACCTCCCCTTACCCCATTACATATGGGAACAAGGGACAACCATTTTTGTTCTCTTTGGGAGAGAATGTTCTCGAGAATTTGGGGTATAATTCTCGAGGGATTTGTAAGGTTACTCTTTATCCTCAAAAGAAAGACAAATTAGTGAATTTGTGGAAAATCCTTAGTGTGGATAGCTAAGGTAGTGGATGTAGACTTTGGTTGAGAAAGTTGAACCACTCTAAATTGTTGTGCAAATATTTTCAATTTTCTGCAAAAGCTTCTACAAAAAATTTTATTGCCAATTCACCCCCTCTTGGCCAATTCCATCGATCGATTAACTCAACAATATGGGAGCTTTTTCTGTCAGAGTTTAGTGATGCCTACATCGATGTCCTGGGGGATCGATTCTTGCACTTGATAAAAGGCGGCCACTCCGTGTATGAGTATGATAGTGAGTTCTTGTGCCTGAGTTGTTATACGCCAGAGTTAGTGATGACCGAAGAGAATCGTTGCAGGAAGTTCAGGGGGGACCTCCATATAGACATCCTTACCTACCTAGAAGCCGACTTGCCTAGAGTTTTCTCAAAGTGGCGGCCAAAATGATTGAGTGAGTTTAGAATTTGAGGGTTGAACTATCGAGTAGCACAATGGGGCAGAGCTGTCTAGCCCTAGGCACTGTTGGATCATCCCACACATTGGCCAAGAGGGCTCGAGACTCCGAGGGTCATTAGAGTCTCCATCCTCTCAGTCTTAAAGGTCAGGACAATGTTTAATTTATTGACAGGGATCGAATGATCATAGGATGTTGCTAACATCAATATTTGTAGCGACCACGAGTAGACCAACCAAGATCATGCAGCCTCAGACTTACAGATTTTATCACAAGAGGTAATCAGGTGAAGTGTCATCAGGTTTCTTGAGCATGTCATGGATGTGGGTCGCTCGATGACCTCATCAGAGACTGCTCGGAGGTAAGGAGTGAGATATCGTTGACTACTTAAAGATCGACGCAGTCATTCAGAAGGGTCAATAATCCTTCTAGAGAAGAGGTAGTTCATTTTTTGAAAAATAAAAATAGGGGTACCACGAGATCAGTAATCGGTCCTAAGGCTATTTTTGTCTCACAATAGTAAGTAATTAGAGCCTAGGAGGATTGTGAGGCTACCAACATCATCTCATGTATCTTTAGTTTTTGGTATGTTTGTCACTGCTTTGGTAGATCTTAGGCCAACCCATTCTTACATTTGTCATGAACTTATCCGAGAAAGATATCCCAACAAATAACTTAGAGTCAAGGTTTGAGTCTTCAGTCCTCTAGGACTAGATGTGATTTTGGACAAGGTCTATCGTAGGTGTCTGATAGAGATCTGAGGCCAAAAATTTCCAGTGATCTAATGGAGTTATCATTCTGGGAGTTTGATGTAATCCTAGGAATTGATTGGTTATCCGAGCATGATGTAAGTTTGAAATGTAGAGTTAAATAACTTAAACTCTGTAAATTTGATGGTACCAAAATCATGATAACGAGTGAGGAACTTAGTTATACCTCGAGGATTGTTTTAGTCTTAGAGGCCCATAAGTTGATAAACAAATGTTGTGAGGCATTCTTGGATCATTTACTAGATACTCGTGTTCAGAGTCTGACGCTCGAGGACATTTACGTAGTAAGGGACTTTCCCGATGTATTTCCAGAAAAATTATTGGAGTTGTCGCCTGAGAGAGAACTAGAGTTTGGCATCGAGGCTATGCTAAGATCAACTCCGTTGTTCATCGCTCCCTACCGCATAACACTGATAGAGTTGAAGAAGCTTAAGGCTTAACTCCAAGAGCTTTTAGAGTGAAGGTTCATTTAACCGAGCATATCACCGTGGGGAGTACCGATGTTGTTTGTAAAGAAGAAAGACGGATCAATGAGAATGTACATTGATTATTTTCAATTGAATAAGTTGACCAGTATTTAGATCAATTTGTAGTAGTATTCATCTATAATATTCTAGTGTACTCGTGGTTCAAATAAGATCATGACTTTCACCTCTGTACCATATTGTAAATGTTGAGAGAACGCCAATTGTTCATAAAGTTCAATAAGTGTGTGTTTTGGCTTTCGAATGTATTATTTTTAGGTCATGTGGTGTCATCCAAGGGTATCCGAGTTGAATCTCAAAAGATTGTCGCGGAATGTATTCGAGGTACATAGTTTTCTGGGACTTACCAAGTATTACCGTCATTTTTTCAAGGGGTTTTCGATGATGGTCACTCCAATGAAGTCTCATTTGTTCAGTACGATGAAGGCTTGCATATTTTTGAGAAGCTTATAGAGGTCCTAACCCAAGCCCCATAGTTGACCCAACTAGAATTTAGTGAAGATTATATCATGTTTAGCGATGCTTCGCTAAACGGATTGGGTTGTGTCCTTATTCTAGAGGGTCGAACAATTACGTATATGTCTCAATAACTCAAACTATATAAGTACAACTACCCCACTCATGACTTGGAACTACCAACCATATTTTTCGTCTTAAAGATTTAGAGTCATTACCAATTTGGAGAGAAATGTTACATCTTCACTGACCACAAGAGTTTGAAGTACTTGCTCACTCAAAAAGAGTTAAACTTGATACAGTGTGATTGGGTGGAATTGTTGAAAGATTATGAAAGTGTGATTGATTACCACTCGGGTAAATAAAATATGGTGGTTGACACCTTAAGTCAGAAGACAATGTCTAATCTCTGAGCCTTGTTTTCTTATTTGAGTATGACAGTCGATGGTGGACTATTGGCTTAGTTGCAAGTTGAGCTCAAGCTAGTTATTGAGGTGAAGGAACTTCAAAAGATCGATGATTGCTTAGTAGCTAAGTTTGAGATGGTTCATTGAGGAGAGGTGTCTGGGTTTGAGCTAAGATATATGGATGTTTTATTCTTTCGGGGTTGGTTTTGTGTTACGTCAAACGAGCAGTTAAAGACGCAGATTCTTAGCGAGGCACATTATAGTCCTTTCTCAGTCTATCTTAAAGGGAACAAGATGTACCAAGACCTTATTCACTTGTATTGGAGGTCAAGTATAAAAAGGGAGATATTCGAGTTCATGTCTAGGTGCTTGGCTTATTAACAAGCTAAAGTGGAACATCAGGTTCCATCAGGGTTACTTCATCCTATCCAAATTTCATAGTGGAAATGGGAAGGGTGACCATAGATTTTTTGACTGGGTTACCGATGACGCGAAATAAGTACGATGTAATTTGGTTAGTGGTCGACAAATTAATCAAGTTTGCTAATTTGCTACCGGTATGAATGGATTTTGCTCTAGAGAGGTTTGTTAGGTTTTACATTCAGGAGATAGTGAGGTTGCATGGAGTGTCTTCGTTGATTATATTCGAAAAAGACCCACACTTCACTTTGAGATTATGGAAAACATTTTAAGAGGCCTTAGGTACCCTATTACATTTTAGTATCGCTTTTCACCCATAAACCGATAGTCAATCCGAACGTGTAATCCAAATGTTTAAAGATATGTTAAGATGTTACGTAATATACCTTGAGGGTAGTTGGGAAGATCACCTTCGTTGGTTGAGTTTTCTTAAAACAATATATGCCAATCTAGTATTCAGATGGCCCTCTATGGGGCCTTGTATAGGAAGAAGTGTATAATGCCTTTACGTTGGATAAAGCTTGGTGAGAGGAAATTAATTTGTCTCGGCCCAATCAGAGAAGTCGAAGAGAAATTTTAGTTGATTTAGGGTCGTACATAAACTTAAGTGCATGGACATAGAGTTTAAAGTGGGCGACAAGGTATTCCTCAAGGTGTTACCTTGGAAGCAAGTTCTTAGGTTCGGGCATAAAGAGAAGTTAACCTCATGTTTCATTTGACCTTAAGAGATTTTGGAGAGAGTGGGAATCGTAGCCTACCAACTAGCTTTGCCTCTAGAGTTGGAGCTCATTCACAACGTGCTCCATGTATCGATACTTAGAAGGTATCGATCAGACCCATAGTGTGTGATTCCAATAGAGCATATTTATGTAAGCCAAGACAAGACCTATGAGGAGGAACCGATAAGGATTTTGGATCAAGAAGTTAAAGAACTGTGGAACAAGAGAATACCATTAGTGAATCTCTTGTGAAGGAATCATGGAGTCAATGAGGTGACTTAGGAGACCGAGGTAAATATGCAACTCCAATATATGTATCTGTTTTACTCAAGTAAATTTCGATGATGAAATTTCTTTTAAGGAGGGAGAGTTGTTGTAACACCCTAATCCATTCCGACCCGAAGATCCATAGATTACAATGTTACATGTGACTACTGAAATAGTGGCCCAAAAATTTTCTTTAAAACAACTGATAATAGTTCATCTATAGAAATTGAGATAAAACAAAATAATAATCGAAGTTTACAAAATATGGGGATCTCCCAAAGTATATCTAAAATAATATAATATTGAGTACAAATCAATAGTTATGATTGAATACACATAAGGGTCCACAAATAGTACATACCCTCTAATAATGATTCAAGACGTACTTTTGAGGTCTCTGGGAATCAGATTTAATGCACTGGAATATCTGTGGCGATAACTCCCTATGATCGGCCACCTAAGAACATGCGTACAGAAACACATTCCGAATGTTGAGCTTAGAGCTTAGTGCCTTACTAATAGTTGTACTATACTACATGAATTCATTAAATGAATTAGCTACTGGCATAAGTCTGAAACATGTAACTACTGAACTATTAAGTTATGGCTGGCATCATGGTGTAGTGAGGGTTATGTATTTTAGAGCTCACGCACCCCTCTAGCCTACCGGTATACCCTCGGGTACACCAGGGTGAGATCCAGAATCTGCATCAGAAACGTACACCCGTCAACTTACTCCGTCAAGTCTTAGGGCATCTACACCCAATCAGCTACTAAAGTGCCTTGGCACTAACTTAGGTATCCACTGACTGTCGTATTCTACTAAAGAGGTACTCTTGTGTCCTAACTGTTTCCCGAGCATCAAACAAGGCTAGTCTTATATAAACCTAGATGTTAATGTTTCTACTTTTCTGTTATTAATTTTTGTTCTTGCTTGAAGTCTTATTTGTTGTTATTTAAAGTATATGGGGTACCTCGAGTCTGATCCCTTAATCCTTGGATTATTTATCCAAAATTATTTGTGAGTACCGATATTGACCCTTCAGTATCGATAGTAAACTTTTGGTATCAATACCCATATATTGGTATCGATGCCCCCTGATTGATATGAGCTACTTGGTTAAGGTAGTAGTATCAATACTCTGGTGTTGGGTATTGATATTTACCTGAATAGCGATACCTTGAGTATCGATACCAAAACTGTATTTTGAATTATTGGTCTTGATTCCTAGCTGGCCAGTATCGAAATCGAGACCACAATATTGATGCTCCCTAAATGAGTATTGATATTTCCCTTTAAATATTATTTAATTTTAGCCTGAAATGATGAACAGTATCGATACTTGAAGAACAATATCGATACCCCTGCTACTAGGTGCCCTAGTTTGGCACAAAAAGTCCTATCTTTCTATCCCTAAAGCCCCATTGAGGTCCCCAAGTGATGTTTAAGTGTTTTATATGATATTATGGGTTAGAAAGAGTCTGTAAACATACTGAAAACACCCAAACAATGCAATCTACCATAATATGCTTCAAGCTTATGCAACATACCAAATCTCACCTAATGAGCTACATGTGGTAGAGTTGAGTTAGAAATGAGTTACCTAGTGATTTTCTTGCTCTCTTTGCCTTGAATTTGGAGATCCCTTTGTTGGTTTTGTTGTGTTTAGATCAGGGTTGATTGTTTTATCATTTTGGGATCTTTTTTCTGGGTTTTTTTCCATTGTTTATTATGGATTTATCGTCAAATAAAAATATGAACATCAGGGATTTGTAGTTGTTGTTAAATTGGCGGTGAGATTGTGATTTTAGCTTGTTTGATAAAGCTTAACACTTTAGTCTGTATAGTTTGATTCTAAAGTTCCATGGAAAATTTGGGGTGGTCTGAGAATTATGGGGTTAAAGTGATCAGTAAAGTCAGAAGCTTCATAAAACATGTAAAAGGATGGTGTCTTGATTGTGTGTGTGTTAATGTTGAGTTCAGCTATGAGCATTCATGGATTGTGTATGTTGTTCATGTGTAAACTGACCTGTAATTTGATCACTGATTTGCTGTTTTAAATCTGAGTTGCAATAGAATCTAACATGCTATATAATCTGACCTTGTTCGAATGTTTTGTCGATCTAATCCATGTTTCCAGGACTATAATTTTGCTATGATTTGTGGTTTTGAAATTATTTTAAAGCGTGGAAGAAGCCGGGATCAAACATAGGGAGGCTCCTAGTTGCTAAACTTAAAAATATAAGGACTTATTAAGTATTTAAACTCAAAATTTAGGAGGTGCATGAAAGTGTCTGAAGAACATTCTAGTGATTTCTTGATTTTTTACTTGAGGTCCCTTCCAGGAAGATGGCTCTAACCATTGTTCGCTTTCAGCTTAGGTCGGCTTAAATACGTGATCGTAGCAAATGCTGTGGGTGGCAAGGACAAATAAGAAGCTTTTTAGATATTGATTCATGCATCTTCTATGCTGTCAACTTTCTAGACAATTTGGGCTCACTTTGCAGCAAGAACCGTCACTATACCGAATCGGATGCCGAGGAGAATGCACAGGTGGACCACAGTTTATATACCTCAGCTGTCACCCTTTACGGATTAGAATTGGGCGAACTATCTTGATATAACTTTTTTTACGTAATATGTAGGTGTTGTTTGATTCATAGTTTGTACTTTTGCAGGCTGCTGAAATCGAAAGGAGAATCGAACAAGAAACAAAGGCTGAAAAGCATATCCAGAAGCTTCTACTTCTTGGTGCGTACAACATACAGTTTTGCTTCGTGTGTACATACATAGTTTGATTCTCATTCTTAACGGTTAAGGACATTGAAATGGAATCATACGTAGCCTTAGGTTTCCTTTCTGCAGTATCCAAATTTACGGGATTGAAATGATTATAATTAATGTCGTGCTTTTTGTATGGAAAATTATCTCTTAGTCGACGTCCTTGGGGACTTGGATATGCATATTGGTGTTGTAACTATTTGCTTTTATTTCATGGCCTGTGTTGCAGAATTTTAATTATTTTCAACCGAGATTCGTGAATGATTCAAATTATTTTGTTTTTAAGGTGCTGGTGAATCAGGGAAATCAACAATTTTTAAGCAGGTAAGATATCAGTCCCTTCGTTTTTAAGTTGCGCAAGGCAAACCGAGGTGCAAAAAGTCTTTGGAGCGTAGGCGCAAGATGCAGGTGTATATCTTTCATATGCGAGGCGCATCATTTGTACTATATAATATAAATCAAAATAATACTTTAACGATACACTAATACTTTGTAGTACAAATACAACTACTCAAGTTCTTAGAGAGAATAATATTTTTTTACTGCTGAAGAGTGACTATTTTGTAATTTATTGATAATTATAATGGAAGAGTGACTATTTTACTTATCCTAGCTATCTCTTTTTTGTTCTTCTCAAGTGTCGTTTCTCCTTCTATACAGTTAGATTCATGCATCCGTCAAAATAGAGATGTGAGCTAGTTCCTCATCTAATTCAATGCACTCAATCCTACTGTTAAATGCAGCAAGTCTAATTCAATGCATTATCTTGCTTTTAAAACGCAGCACATCTATCCATGCATTATAGTTGTTAACCTCATCACTCTTCACTATAAAATTCATTTTATAGTACTGTTTCAAATATTGTTTTCATCTTCTTCTCTGCTATTTCAATGCCCTATATTCTTTTCCTCTCCTTTCCTTTATCAAAGTGTCGATTAAAAGAGATAAACTCTAACCAATGATTATCAGCCATCACCAAAGGATTCAACCAAAGATAGATTTTGAAAGTTCCAAGGCTGATGTGATCCCAATCAACCCTAACTTTCTTCTTGATCTGATTAAATCATTGAAGCTCACCAAGGCTGATTCAAAGGGAGTTCTACCTTACTTCATCCTATACCTGCTCATTTATGCACTATATTTTATCATATGTTTGTATTTACCTCTTAGGATATGTTTGTCATATGATATCATTCATTGCATGAATTTGCATGAGTTTTATTAGTTGCATGACATTCATTGCATTTAATAAGTGTGTTGTTCATTAAGCATGCATTGCATTCAAAGCATCTAGTTCATTTAGGGAAGTAGTTCATTTATGCATATTTAGCTACTTCATTCATGCATCTAGTTCATTGAATAAAGTTAGTTCATTAATTAAAGTAGTTCATCAAACTAGTTCATTTAATAAACTAACTCTTAATTGTTTCATACATATTTTCAATTAAAGATTGAATAAAGTTCACCTTTGTGTCTAGGTGCATGAGAGAAGTTGAACGGTTTCAACAGATGCAAGAATATCAGTCAGAGAATATCTTCTAGTTATGGATGCGATACAGATGTTTTTGGGCCTAGAAATCAATTGGACATTATTCATCTATCTCTTAGCTTTACAACGCCTTTTTAATCACCTCAATCCGATATCGGGAGCTTGAGATATGATTGATTTACTGAAGACAGTGCAGGCTGGAATTTTCATTACGGGAATTTTGTACAAGGATGATTTGGATGAGTTTGAGCTAAGGAAGAGTCCTTTCATCTTCTACAAAGATACAAGCAATTGAAGGCTATCTTAATGCTTCTATTCAAAGCAATTCAAGGATGAATTCTTCTCATCTTTTCAAGGTTGTTCATATTCTTGGAGAGACAATACATCCAATCCTTCATAATTCACCTATTCAATTTTACTTATCATTCTTTGAAGGCTATTCACATTCTACCAAAGAACAAGCAATGAAGGCTGATTTTATTTCATTTAATCATCAAATTAAGTGATAAAATCAGCAAGGAATTTGAAGAGACAAGCTGATTTGGACATGTAGGATATCCACATTCATCCTATGACTTCATTTAACTTCTTTTCTTCCATTTGCAAGCAAAGCAAGGTAGCCCAAGAGTCACCCCTCCTTCTTGGACGAAATTAAGTCATATTCAGCTTCAAATTATCTAGATTCATCCCCAAAATGATCTAGAATATTCATCCAACTTTGGACATAAGAAGACAAAGCATTCAAGTGCATTTTATTGCTAAATTGATGAGAATGTTATCATCTTTTGAGTCTTTTCATATGCTTCTTAGAAATACTATAAATAGGCACCTTTGGGATCATTTGTAGACACACAATTTGATTTATGAAAATACTTTGAAAGATTGCTTTCATTTTAGTTCTTGGATTAGAACTCTATTGGTTTCTTGTCGGTCTTGAAGCCTTCATCCATTTCATCTTGTTATAGCGTTGATTCCTAGCTCTACTATAGCTAGTGGGTCACATTCCACCCTCTATCACTTCGATTCCATCTTTATTATATTGTTGGTTCCTAACTCAATATAGTTAGAGGGTCACAATCTATCCTTTGAATTACTATCATTCTCCACGCCAACCACAAACATCCTTCACCATTTTCGTTACATCCATTCAACCACTATCACCACCATTCTTCTTTCATTTACAATCTACTTCAACTTCATTCTATCATTTCCATTACTTTCATACACATATTTATGTATACATATTTCCCTTCTTATAACAATGTTTGTGCATTTTCAATCTTCAATCAAAGCACTACGAAGTTCTTACTAGAATCACGATCGAGCAACATCGTATATGACTCGGAACACATAACCGGGATCATATCATTTGGCATCAGAGCTAGCCGATTCAGTAAGATTATAGTTTTCTCTCTCCAGGGTTAGTAAAAAAAGAAAAAAATAATAAAAAAAAAGAAATATTTAAGAGAGAGAGCAATTCTTTTCATCTTTGAAAAAAAATTAAGAAGGTTTCATATTCGTTTCATCGTTTCTTTTATTATCTTTACGATTTCATTGCCTATTCTCATCTTCGTTCTTTCTTGTATCCAATTATTTCTTTTCTCACATCATTTTTTCCAACCAAGCCCCAATTTTTTCAGCCGAAGTCTACGAGACGCCTTGTAAACCTCGAGGGAGTTCCACAAGAACTTTAAAGGAAAGAAAGAGCGATAAAAGGAAAGAGTGTACATTAAGGGTAAAAGCCATCCTGAGTGAAACACGAGTGAGAGTATTTTTCTTTGGAGCGTATTGTTTAGATTTTTTTTTTGTTGGTGAGGTTTATTTTAAATTTCTTTAATCTTTTCTTTTCATTATGTCTCGAAAGTATACAGGACCAAATGATTATACAAGAGACAACGTACGAGATTTTTGATCAAATTCTCAATTTCAAGATTTCAATCAAGAAATGAGGAGTTTGCTCAAAAATTATCTCAACCCAATCTCAAAGAAGTTGGATCGTATAATCGAAGAAGGTTCTTGTTCATAAACACCTCCACCGAAGATCAAAAGGCAAGTAAAGAGGAGAGACAACACTCGACCTGTTTCTAATTCTACATCCAATTGGAGCGAAATATCTTATAAGGAGGATCCCAATTTTTAAAAAATAAGCAATGTCAGAAGTTCAACGCGGAGTGAGCTAAGAAATTTTGCATCTTTCAATCCAGAAAGTCTAGCTCGTCTTCAAGTGTGTTTTGATAATTTGTTAAAGAAACACAATTGCAAGAACAACTACAAAATAAAAGTGTTTGCAAAAAAAAAGAGAAATAAGAGTTGAAAAAGACATTGAGAGTAGAGAAAAAGAATTTTATGAAAATGAGGGGAAAAAGGATAATTTTCGAAGAAAAAGAGAAAAAGAGTGACATTGAAAAAGAAATTCAAAAAGAAGATGAGAGTGAAAAAGATGAGTTTGAAAAAGAAATTGTTTGTGCAAAATAGAGAGAGAGTCAAATTTCATTTCGTACTAACAACCTTAACCATTCTTCTTATATTTTTGAATTTTCATTGTTGCAGGATGACGAGAAGAGCACTTCAAGAGACATATCAAACACATTGCCAATTCTAATGATGATCGAACATCGTCCATACTTTTAATCATGTTTCAAAGGAGGATCCAATGAAGTTTTCTATCACCAAGGAACCAGTGTCCAATAATATCATCAAGCAACTTCTTATATTTTTGAATTTTCATTATTGCAGGATGACGAGAAGAGCACTTCAAGAGACATATCAAACACATTGCCAATTCTAATGATGATCGAACATCGTCCATACTTTTAATCATGTTTCAAATGAGGATCCAATGAAGTTTTCTATCACCAAGGAACCAGTGTCCAATAAATCATCAAGCATCCTCCATGGTTTGATTTTTCCATTTCTTTTGTTATTGAATTATTTACTTCTAACTTTCATTTACTTTTTAGAGGGATGATTCAAAAACAAGGAATTGATGCATTGAGTTGTGAGGATAAGTTTCTTTGCAATCTTGAGATAAAATTGCCACTCTCCATTTTGCAAATACATGATTTGAAGAAAAAGCTATCCACCTACTCAAGAGCCATCATATGGAAGGGCACAAAGATTAAAGGCGATGGTGTAACCTACCTACTTGAAGGACTTCAAAGGTCAAGACTCTCCATCCACCCTCATGATGATTCAAAGGAAGACAAAGAATGAGTGCAAAGAACATATACCTATTCGGATAAACAACATGGAAATGAAGTGCACAAGAAAGGAAAACTTAATTCCAAAGAATAGTGTTTGTGCAAAACAATAATGAAGAAGTTCCCAGCTAAAAGGAAGTCAAGATTGTTTCCTTTTGTAGCAAGGGTCGATTTGGGGACAAATCACATTAAAGAGGAAGGGAATGATGTGATCCCAATCAGCCCTAACTTTCTTCTTGATCTGATTAAATCATTGAAGTTCACCAAGGCTGATTCAAAGGGAGTTCTACCTTACTTCCTCCTATACCTGCTCATTTATGCATTATATTTTATCATATGTTTGTATTTACCTCTTAGGATATGCTTGTCATATGATATCATTCAATGCATGAATTTGCATGAGTTTTATTAGTTGCATGACATTCATTGCATTTAATAAGTGTGTTGTTCATTAAGCATGCATTGCATTCAAAGAATCTAGTTCATTTAGGGAAGTAGTTCATTTATGCATATTTAGATCATTTAGTAAGCTACTTCATTCATGCATCTAGTTCATTGAATAAAGTTAGTTCATTAATTAAAGTAGTTCATTCATCAAACTAGTTCATTTAATAAACTAACTCTTAATTGTTTCATGCATATTTTCAATTAAAGATTGAATAAAGTTCACCTTTGTGTCTAGGTGCATGAGAGAAGTTGAACGGTTTCAACAGATGCAAGAATATCAGTCAGAATATCTTCTAGTTATGGATGCGATACAGATGTTTTTGGGCCTAGAAATCAATTGGACATTATTCATCTATCTCTTAGCTTTACAACGCCTTTTTAATCACCTCAATCCGATATCGGGAGCTTGAGATATGATTGATTTACTGAAGACAGTGCAGGCTGGAATTTTCATTACGGGAATTTTGTACAAGGATGATTTGGATGAGTTTGAGCTAAGGAAGAGTCCTTTCATCTTCTACAAAGAGACAAGCAATTGAAGGCTATCTTAATGCTTCTATTCAAAGCAATTCAAGGATGAATTCTTTTCATCTTTTCAAGGTTGTTCATATTCTTGGAGAGACAATACATCCAATCCTCCATAATTCACCTATTCAAGTCTTACTTATCATTCTTTGAAGGCTATTCACATGCTACCAAAGAACAAGCAATGAATGCTGATTTTATTTCATTTAATCATCAAATTAAGTGATAAAATCAGCAAGGAATTTGAAGAGACAAGTTGATTTGGACATGTAGGATGTCCACATTCATCCTATGACTTCATTTAACCTCTTTTCTTCCATTTGCAAGCAAAGTAAGGTAGCCCAAGAGTCACCCCTCCTTGGACGAAATTAAGGTCATATTCAGCTTCAAATTATCTAGATTCATCCCCAAAATGATCTAGAATATTCATCCAACTTTGGACATAAGAAGACAAAGAATCCAAGTGCATTTTATTGCTAAATTGATGAGAATGTTATCATCTTTTGAGTCTTTTCATATGCTTCTTAGAAATACTATAAATAGGCACTTTTGAGATCATTTGTAGACACACAATTTGATTTATGAAAATACTTTGAAAGATTGCTTTCATTTTAGTTCTTGGATTAGAACTCTATCGGTTTCTTGTCGGCCTTGAAGCCTTCATCCATTTCATCTTGCTATAGCGTTGGTTTCTAGCTCTACTATTGCTAGTGGGTCACGTTCCACCCTCTATCACTTCGATTCCATATTTATTATATTGTTGGTTCCTAACTCATATATAGTTAGAGGGTCTAACTCATATATAGTTAGAGGGTCACAATCCATCCTTTGAATTACTATCATTCTCCACGCTAACCACAAACATCCTTCACCATTTTCGTTACATCCATTCAACCACTATCACCACCACTCTTCTTTCATTTACAATCCACTTCAACTTCATTCTATCATTTCCATTACTTTCATACACATATTTATGTATACATATTTCCCGTCTTATAATATTGTTTGTGCATTTTCAGTCTTCAATCAAAGCACTACGAAGTTCTTACTAGAATTACGATCGGGCAACATCGTATATAACTCGGAACACATAACCGGGATCATATCAAAAGCTCTGTGCTCGGCGCCTAGCGCCTAAAGTCCGGAGGCGCGCACCTCTTGTACCTCGCCTCGCCTCACCTCAACCGAGGCTGGCGCCATCTTCAGTACCTGGCGGTGCGCCATCTTCAGTACCTGGCAGTGCGCCTTTTAAAACCAAGGTCAGTCCTTTATCGAATATGTGTATCTTTGTTATATTTAACGAGACTTGTCTGCAGATAAAGCTTCTTTTACAAACCGGCTTTGACGAGGCAGAGCTAAAGAGCTTATGTATCAGTCATCGATGCCAATATCTATCAGACTATAAAAGTGCGGAAAACCTGAAAAAGGGTGTGTTGGCTATTTCCCTTTTGTATAATATAAATGTATAATGGTGTCTGGTGTTGGTTATATGTGAAGTGAAGCTTACTTTCTTTTATGAGAGTGAGTTTTATACACACTTTGAATTATGCTTTACATGGCTCAACAGATTCTATATGACGGATCAAAGGAATTTGCTCAAAATGATGTCGATTCTTCCAAATATGTTTTATCCTGTGAAAATAAGGTCTGCATTCCGATTGGTTTTCTTTTCTTTTTCAAATAAATAAGCTTTCGATCCGTGTTCAAGAAACTATATAACCATGTTCTCTTTCAGGTTATTGGAGAGAAACTATCGGAAATCGGAAGCAAGTTGGATTATCCACGTCTAAATAGAGAACTCGCAGAGGAGATAGGAGAGCTCTTAATCACTTTGTCTACGAATGATATAAAGCTAATTTTACTTATCTCCATCGCATATTTGACGTTGGGAGGTGGTTGTTGATGGTGCATTTTAATACTTATTCACTCCATATGCACTTGTGGTAGACCTATACTCGCGGTAATGAACTTCAAGTTCCGGATTGTACTCATTATTTCATGGAAAATTTGCAAAGATTGTCGGATTCAAATTATGTCCCAACAAAGGTATTTCGTATTCGGAATTCTTGAAAAATGTTTTAGTGCAGGAATATGTCCTGCTCCAACAAGATGAGCATGCACGAATCACGAATCTGTTTGGTATTGCAGGAGGATGTTCTATATGCAAGAATTCGTACAACCGGTGTTGTAGAAATCCAGTTCAGGTGAATTTCTAATCCCTCCTTTTCCTCTGCATATGCATTACTGAGAAGTCGGCGTTCATTTGTGACACGATCTTTGCACGTTGTAACTTAATAAGATGGCGTAAATCGATGGTTAGACCATAGATACCGGATAGTAACACAGTTTGCCTATCACCTCTTATCTGCAGCCCTGTAGGGGAGAATAAGAAAAGCGGCGAAGTACATATGTACGTACGTCCTAATGCTTGCTGTTTTAGGTATGATAAACTCTTTCCGAAGATCAGCAGAAGAACCGGATGATGGAGACAAAAGAACTCTTCGACTGGGTCTTAAAGCAACCATGCTTCGAGGTTTTCTTTATATTATATGTACGTACGTAAGTACATATGTACAGAAGAACCCGAATTTATCTTGTTTTTGGAACTTCTTTGCAGAAAACGTCGTTTATGTTGTTTCTCAACAAATTTGACATATTCCAAAAAACATTCTACAGGTAAGTCCATCGGAACAGTAGAACATTTTCCAGATGTTGAAAACTTAGCATTACCACAGACTTTTATATGTTCTGAATTCTGTAGGTTCCGTTAAACGTATGCGAGTGGTTCAAAGACTACCAACCAGTTTCAACCGGAAAACAAGAGATGGAGCATGCATTCGAGTAAGCTTTTTTCTCTGGTCGCCGAGAATTAATTGATTTTCATCCTCTTGACAACATTCTTTCTCCAGGTTTATAAAGAAGAAATTCGAGGAGTTGTATTTTCAAAGCACAGCCCCCGATCGAGTAGATCGAGTCTTTAAGGTCTACAGAACCACCGCCCTCGACCAGAAGGTCGTGAAGAAAACTTTCAAGCTCGTGGACGAGACTTTGAGGCGGAGAAATCTCTTTGAAGCGGGGTTGCTGTGAGTGCAGAGACTGGTTATAATTTGATCAGATTTTGGATGCTCCATGGTTGGGGGAGTAGCGTATCTAATCATACGATTATCATATTTTCATCACATGCTAAAGTTGTGTTATTTTTGCCATTGATCCTCTGTTTTTATTTGTTTTGAATCTCCGTGATTCTGGACTACGGGATTTTCAGAGGAAGAAAGGGAACATGATATTCCTTCTATCCTACTATAATAGCAATTGTTGTTTATAACCGACTCATCTCCACGTCTGATGATCTCGAATTCAATTGGAATTTTACGATAAAATCGTGTTAATTGATAAACGTTCATCTCATATGTGTGGTTAATTTTTAATAAAAAAAATAACGAGTTTGAAATATACGAATAGTCATGAGGTCATTTTATAATTTTTAATAATAGTACGATTCAAAAATCAATATTAGGTAAACTTCATGTTTAGTACTTAAAGTATTACTTTTGTTTCATTTTAGCATCTAAACTTTTAATATTTTTAAAATCGTACCTAATGTTTACTTCTCATTTCATTTTAGTATCCAACGTTTATTTTTTGTTTCATTTAAGTACCCCATTGTTAACTTCTTGTTTCATTTTAGTACCTAAATTTTTAACGGCTAGGTACTAAAATGAAATAAAAAAATAAGCTTCAGGTATGATTTTAAAAAAAATGAAAGTTTATGTATTAAAATAGAACAAAAGTAATACTTTAGGTACTAAACAAGTTTATCCAAAAATATTTTATAATCGAATGATTATTTTATAATTTTAATAATCGAGAAATTCAATAGAATAATATTTTATAAGATGTGTTTCAGGGGCGAACTTTTCAGGAGTTTTACTGATGTGGATGAAAGATGAGTTTTAGGGGACGAGCTTTCCATGGTTTTATTGATGTGGATGAAATGTGCGTTTCAGGAGACGAGCTTTCCAGGGTTTTGTTAACGTGGATAAAAAATCCCTGGAAAGCTCACCCTTTGAATCGCGCCTTTCATCCACATAAGTAAAAGAGTGATAGTTTGATAAATATTCGGAGAAAAAAAAACTATAATGGTGTTTTTTTTGGGGTGATATTTGAATAAATTTGCCGAGTAAATGTGTGATGATTTGGTTGGAGAGAATGAAGCAAAAGGTTTAAATGTGGCGAGACACTTCGATGACTCCCACCAATCACCTCTTCGTGTTTAACAACAATTAATTTCTTAAATTAAAATCATTTTAAATTCAGACAGAAGTGGGGAGACACTGTGAAAATTCAGACAACAACAATATCAATACATGTCTTAATTATAATCCTTTGATAAAAAGTATAAAAGTATTTTTATACTCATAAAAATTGATATTTAACGGATAATTAATTAGTACATCGATTGCATTTATTCTTGATAAAAAAGGAGAAGATTCGACAAGTGGAGACAAAGATCTTATCATATCCCTTCCTTTAATCGTTAAGGATGTCTAAGAAAGTATAGTATAAGATTAATAAAAAAATGTTATCGAAAATGTAAATATTTTTAATGATTTTGGTAGAATATTATTTAAAATATTATTTTTTTATTAAAAATATTAATATCAGGTACTATTTGAAATATTAACTTTTTTATTGGAAATATAAATATCAAAAATATTCATTTTAAGTAATAAAATTAATATTTTCAGTAAAAAAAAATAACATTTTAAATAATATTCTATAAAAAATATTAAAAAAATATTAACATTTTAATAACATTTTTCTTTAATTTTATAATAAACTGACGTACAGGAGAACTATCACATCTCTAACACATAAATATTTAAATTAAAATTAAAAATATTAAAAAAAAAGGGTTAAACGCGTTGTCCCACAGATATGGATAAGACTTGACGGATCCAACGAGGCAAGAGAACCTCCGTCATAGCCACGTCATACATATTATCCACCACGTGGCACTCACTTCACCAATTATCCTACTCTCCATTAAACTAATTGCGGTTAATTGTTTTGAACTCCTGGTTTTATCACCAATATTTTTAGGTCAAATTTAGTTTTGGTCCTTTTACACTTCTCTAATTCAAGATTTAGTCATCGTACTTTAATTTGAAGATAAAAAAACCATTTCCATTAGTTATCTTGATCAAAATACTAATGTGTGGAATGGGGTATGGAAACTTTAAGTGTACGTGTTCGATTATCATCGAGCGTAATTTATACATGTGTGGACTCTTATTCTGAGTTTTATTCTAATTGTAATTTTATGAATATATTTATTAATTTTTTAAATTGTATAGACGTAAAAAATTCATTCTAAACACTCCTTTCACAATTATATTTTTATGAAATTATAGTGCATGGATTAAATATAATTTCAAGGATAGTGGAGGTACCAAAATCAAATTTGACCTTCCCCTTTACACTTTATAGATAGGTATTACCTTTGCGGCTGCTCGTAAAAGACTTAATTAATACTAATTAAAACTAAAATCCTTAACGTTTATAATCCACTATATATATATATATATATATATATATTAAAGAGATAAAACCCAATTATACAATCTAAAATGTTTTTAATTTTGTATAAGTTTAAGATAACTGGATGAGTGAAAATAGACAGATGAAATTAAAAATATAAAATGAGAAGATATTCACTGAACAAAAATAAGAAATTAATTTCATTTATCTATTTTTACTCATCTAAATATCTAAATATATGTAAAACAAAAAAAATATTGTACAAACAGATTTTAACTCATTTTTAAACAATATAAACTTGAAGTTAATATATTACTTAAATAAATAAATTTGCATAATAAAAGTCAATATAAATTATATAATAGGCCGTTTAATTATGTTCAAATGATCATTTTAGTAATTGAATTTTTATAAATTATAAAATAATTATTAAAATTTATATTAAGTCTTGAGTTAGAGAGATGCATTTGCATGACGTGTTGTTAATAATTACGAAATATTATAATAAATAATATCTTGTAATAATTTAGATTATTTAAAAAATATATATAATAATAATTATTTTATAATAATTTGATACATTTAATTTTTACCATAATTTACTGACCTCTGTTGTACTCAACAATAGACATGAGATTCAGACTCAACCTAATATTATAGGGTCAAATTTTTAAAACAAATTTAGTTTTAGTCTAACTAAATTCAATTTTAGATTAAAAAATATTCTAATCAATTTAACTTAGAACAGTAATATATTATATATTTAAAAATAATTATAATAATATCTTATTTTTATATTTTTAAATATTATTTTATTTTATTAAATAAAAATAAAATTATATATTTTTTATTTTAAAATATAATCAAACTTTAAATATAAAAATTTTAAGACTCAAATTGGGTTAGGCCATTCCCATCCCTAAGGGTGCTTTATCCTAAAAGATAATTAACAAATTAAAAAAAAGAAAAGAAAATGTTCCTGACAATGAGTGGATGAGGATAAGAGTCCCCGGTTGCCTTTATTCAATACAATACCCAACATATATATATATATATAATTAACAACAACGGACAAACAATTCCCCATATCCATTTCATCCCCGTCTTTCATATCTGCGTTTGATCCCCTTTCTCCTTTGTTTTTTTTATCCTTTTTGGTTTGCTGTTTTGGGTGGTGAAAGGTTAAAGATTCAACCATGTCGATCGCGTTGGACAGGATCGAAACATCGGAGTTTGGGCGCGTGATGAGGTGCGCCTGCGATATTCCTACATTCGAATCCCCGCCGTCTCCGGTGAAAGAAAGGAAGCGGTCGTCGAAGGCGGAGGAAGAAGAAGAGGACTGGAGAGGGTCATCGTCCGCGACGACGTCGTCTTCGATCGGGAGGAATAGCGATGACGACGACGACGAGTCTGGGAGATCATCGGACGGTGGAGATTGCGAGGAAAACGAGGTTCAAAGCTCTTATAAAGGTCCTTTAGATACGATGAATTCCATCGAACTGGTTCTGCCCATGAGGTAAACAAGACAAATCCTTCTCTCTTTTTTCTGTCTACTTTGACCGATTAACAATTTGAAATAAAATCGGGGTTTTTGTTTTTGAATCCAACAGAAGAAGCATATCGAGTTTCTACAATGGAAAATCGAGGTCATACACGAGTTTAGCAGAAGCAAACTCAGTTTCCTCCATTAAAGACATAGCAAAGCCCGAGACTGCCTACACGAGAAGAAGACGAAACCTATTAGCAATCAACCATATATGGGACAAAAACAGGAGCAAAAGACTCCTTCGACCAATAAGTTCAAGCAAAAGCTCATTGGCACTTGCCGTTGCAATGAGTAGCTCCGAAACCGATGGCTTTTCAAGCACAGGCGAAGACTCTTCATCGACTTCGAGCCCCTGTTACCTCCCTTGCACCCACAAATGAGAACGACCTCATCGTCGCCGTGGCGGTCCTTCTCCTTGGCTGATGTACGTGAATATAACTAACCTCCCTTTGAGGAAGAATGGTTGATGATGATTTGTTAATATAGTTGTTACTATACGGAGTTTGATATATTTTCATGACTAGCTGATCTTTGTTTGCGAGAGAAATCGTTGCCTTCTAGTTTTTTGTGTAGTGTAGTTTCCTTCATTATCATGATGTTGAGCCATAATTTTTATTTAAATGATAAAATGATACTCGTAAATTCGATGATGATTTCAACATGTGAGACCTTTCTAAATGCATCACAACCTTGTATCTGGCATTGGACTTTCCTAGAGTAATGACAGCTAAAAACTTTAAACCACATGAAGATTTATGTTTTGGACCAGGGTTCCAGCGGCACGAGACTCCCAAGAATTTATGTTTCTTATAGGGATGAACCGAGAGGTATAATTTTGGATCAGCGATTTTCGAGCATATTTGGATCAACTTTGATATGCACAAACTTTTAGCTATGCCCAAATCAGTAAGACGGGCCTTTAAATTATTGTCCAACACAACATTATGTGCTTCAATATAAAACCACAAGTAAACGCATATCTTACCAATATAAATAAATTTTTCTCTAAACATAAAAATCATTCTTTATACTTCATAATTGAGAATGGGTACTAGACCCCATCGTTTGGTAATTTTTTTTGTTGCTGTCATGATTATAATATTTTATTTTAATTAATTTGGATAGATTTGCTTCACACACTTTGTTTTTTAGTGGGTGAGTTTTCCGATTTTCTAAATACATAATGACTTGAACTTGAGACATTGTTTAAACGATATCAAACTGCTTACTACTTGAAGTTTTGAACAATCCCTGTTGGTTGGATTTTAAAATCAAGTCGGATTAAATTTTTTGAATGATAAAATTATGTAGAATATGTTTTAGATTTAAGCGTAAATTACACTTATTTAACTTTACTCTCTTTCCTATTTCACTCACCGGACTTTTAATTTTTTTCAATTTATTTATTGAACTTTAGACATTAGATTTTTTTTATCACTCCGTCGTTAATTATCTAATGGTTTTATGACCTAACTTAATTAACCATTTTTTAATCATTAAATTATATGTTAAGAGAAAATAAAAAATAAAAAAAATTACGTAAAATAAAATATGTTTACCCTAGAAAACAATAAAAGAATTGCTCCACCACCACTGATGGTGAAGATTTCTATAGCTCTTATGGACGTGAAATCCACAGTAATTTCTTTCATTCCTTTTTCGGGTCGTTGATTTACGATTTGTTAAAGGGTAATTGTTTGGTTAATTTCCTTTTGGGGATTTTGGACATGGATGATAACAGTGGTTCATAATTTGATTTTTGGTGAGGATAGATAGTGGGATGTTTGATGTTGATGATGATTTCTACAGCTCCACCACCGATTGTGAAGATTTGTACAACTCAAACAATTGCTCCACCACCCAAACAATAGCTCCACCGCCACCGATTGTGAAGATTTCTATAGCTCTTGTGGAGATGAAATTCATGGTAATTTCTTTCATTTTTTTGGGTTGTTGGTTTAGGATTTGTTAAACGGTATTGTTTGGTTAATTTCCTTTTAGGGGTTTTGGACATGGATGATAAGGATGGTTCATAGATTGATTTTTGGTGATGGTGATGAATGATTCGGATGAGTGAGTGGAATGGAGTTACGATTACTGTGATTGAATGATAGAAAAATGGAGAAAGAACGCAAGAATGGAGTTTCTGATGAAGAAGAATAGGAGAAAAGGAGAATGGCAGATGAATGATAGGTGAGGAAGAAGATGGGGGTAATTAAAATAATATTAATAAAATATTAATATTTTAGAGACAACTATTATAAAATCTCTTTATTTTTTTAATTTTTTTCCAAATAGGTTCATAATTTACCTAATAAAAATATATATATTGGTTAGGACTACTTACATCCAGTGTAAAACTAAAAGTTTTACAATTTTTTTGGACCATTAGATTAAGGGAAATCGAAAGCTAATATTAATTCATTATTTTTTTTTCTAGTGTATATCTTCTCAATTTTACTATTAATCTTAGCCTTTAATTTCTCTTATCTAGTAGTCATAAAATGGTATAAAACTCTTTTAGTTTTACACAGTATAATTAGATCCTAACATTATATATATATATATATATATATATATATATATATGCTTATTTAGATATTAAAGAAGTGTAAAAGAAAAGTTTTATACTATTTGTAAGTAAATTCTAACTCTCTCTTTTTATATATAGATTAGTTCAGGTATAAATTTTTATACAAAATTAAGTTGACTTTCAAGTCATATAGAATTCTCTTAAATTTAGATCAAATCGATTGACATGTATGTAGATGCTCGTTTTTATCCGGGGATAGATCGGAGCAGACCCGAAGCTGAGCAATTGAAGGCCCAACTCAAGCCTACGTGAATACTCCCTGGAAAACTAAAAGAAGTTATCGGGAGTTAATAAAAAAGGATTTCAGTTTTCTTAATCTATGAGGAAGAAACTATAAAGGAGGTGGGGGTCGGTTTTTGAAGATTTAACATAGGAAAAAGGAGGAATCATAAAACAACAACAACAAAAAAAGGAGGGGAGATTACAAAGACAGAGAGGAATCGAGAGAGAGATATCAACAATTAAACGAGAGCAAAAACGAAAAAATCTCCATTGTTTCTCTTTACAGAAAGTATATAGCGAAACGAAAAACATTGTATTGATTTTTCCTTCAATTTGAAAATTAAAGGAACTGAAGAGTTCGCTCGTTTCAACGAATCAAAGCAATACAAAGTGGAATTCAGTTCCTATAAGGTTCTTTTTTTTCTTCTATGATTACATTAGTGTGTTTCTTCATATGTTTTAATATTTTTTTAAACTAAATTTAAATTATAAAGTATAAAAACAGAAATAGGTACCTTCGGTTTATCGTTGAAGTAAATGAATCATAGATATTAGGGTTTCTTTGCCGAGGTGTCAACGTTACCGGAGTTGGGTAGAATGACTTGGGTTGTTTGAGTCCTCGCATGACATTTTTTCGGTCTTGGGTTATCATCTATCGAGGTTTTAAAAAAAATAGAAATAAATAAGGTTTAAATTTACCTTAGTGTTTCGAATACCATATCATTGACGAAGATTCGGGTAGCGCTGAGTGGTGGTTGTGAGGTTAGAGGAGAAGAATGAAGGAAAGAAAAGGTGAGGGGGTTGACAAAGTGAAGAACGGCGGAGATGTTGTTAAAATAATACTTAGGGCTTTCATTTTAGTCTAAAGTTATAAGTGAAGCATGAAACGGCAGTGTTTAGGCTTAGAGAAATTAGTATCTGGCCAGGGGGGCTAATCATGTGAGCAATCCTCTAATATTCACAGTATTGCATTTTGGTCTTTATATCTTTTGGGTTTCTGTTTATATCTTCTAAGTTTACGCGTTTTCTTTTTAGTCCTAGGCTAAGCTGTTTTCAATTCCTTATTGTTTTTTACATTTGAACTGTAATTTTGTGGATTCTCGTTTTATTCCTGGTGCTAGTTATCTGGGTGTTGTATGAACTTTCTAATTTAACCTGTAATTTTATTTTTTGTGCATTTTAGTCCCTTAAGCATATCCATGTTACAGCTTTGCGATTTGATTTTCTATTGCTGATTTTTTTCCTTATGTTCGTTTTGGCCCTTGGATGTTCATAGTTTTTTTTTAGTTTGTAATGCCTAAATAAAATATGTTATTTAATTTAATATCACGTGTAAGCATGTTTGACCATATGTATAGAATCGGATTTCATTATTTATTGAACATAGAGTCATTTTTTATATTATATGCATGGCTATAGTTTTTAATTTTAAATATATGTATATAAGTTTTTTTTATGTCAAGTTGTATGATATTTTTAATTTTGTTTAATTAATTTTGGTATGACATCCACTTTTTGCATAATTTGCATGATAGCCTCATTTGCATAACTCGACATATCACATAATTGGATTAAGGGTAATATACTTTTAATTTAAAATTGTTTTAAGTGGGTAGTCATAACTGATTTGAGGTCCGCTTTTAATGATTTTAAAATAAAAGTGTATCCCATTAGTGACGCCTAAAAATTGATCAATCACTCTAAAATTTGGGAACGAAAGAAAAGGAAATGTTCGTTTATTTAAATTTATCGAGAAAAGGTTGTTATAACTTTTAAGATCTGGTCTCGATATTTGTAAATAATCGAACATTCTTTATCTTTCTAAAACGACTCGGTAATGTTAATTTAATTTATTTGAGCGCTTTTGAATGTTTTTAAATTTACATATTTGTTTTATGGGATCAAAAATCAAATTAAGTTCGAATTTGTAAAGTTCAATGCAAAGACATTAATTAATCGACTAGGTACTGTTTTAGGGCGTTGTGGGGGTGCTAATCCTTCCCCGCACGTAACTGACTCCCGAACTTGGATTTTGGTAACGTAGACCTTAATTTGTTGTTTTAATTAAAATTAATTTTTTTATTTATTTTATTTAAAATAACAAAATATTTTTGGGTGTCCAATCACACCCTAATCAAAGATTGGTGGCGACTCTTTGAATAATATGTTTTTAACGAAAAGAGAATTTCAAATTTTTCGAAACGAGAGGTTTTTAAATCGCATTTGTTTTTTTAAATTAAAAATCAATTGAAGGTAAATTAAAAATTAATGTGGTTTTTCAAAATCTCACTTTTTTCACCTTTTAAAAAAAATCGTTTCGACAGCTTGGCAACTCTGCTAGGGACTTTTTTTAGAGAGTCAGGCCGATAGTCGATTAATTAATTGTCTTTGCAATTGAAAATTATAAATTCGTTTTAATTTGATTTTTGATCCATTGTTTGGTTTTTATTAAGCTTTGTTTGTATTTTGATTTCTTTAATTTAATTCGATTAACAATTAAATAGTTGTACTAATTTGTTTGCTAATGATTTCAGACTGATTGTGTGAATTTAGGAAATTTGAGTGTTTTTATTGTGTGCTTTTTCGCTTTTCCTCACACACTGCACAACTGCATTATCATAACATGAGCTAAAACCTCGCTCCGTCCTATTTAAGTAGGAGTGAGAGACTATGCCCTCGTGTGGTTTTCACCTCCGCTTGGGATAGTGGATCGCTCGTGGAGCTCACGCCTTATGGTCCTCGTGATGGTAATCACCTCCGCATGGACATAAGGAGGTGTGTTCCCTCAAAATTGAACTCGATCCCCTAAAGCCTGTGATGGGCCAAGATTGAGGGTTCGGCAGCCCAAGGGGGCACCGACAAGGACAATTTGAGAACCTATTACTTTAGAACTGAACCCAGCATATAGTGAACATAGAGCCTGAATTTAGGTCGAGCCAAACCCGAACCTTAAGAATTCCGTGAGGAGAGTACACAAGGAAAAGCTTTTTTTGAGTCATTTATTTTCATTTTTTGAATAAATGCTTGCGAACTAGATATCATGCGGTTAGGTTTATTTTTCGAACAAGCATGCGAACTAGATATCATGCGGTTAGGTTTATTTTTTCGAACAAGCATGCGAATTAGATATCATGAGGTTAGGTTTATTTTTCGAACAAGCATGCGAATTAGATATCATGCGGTTAGGATTTCTTTTGTGAATAACAAAGCATGGGGGTAGATATCATGTTGGGTAGGATTTGATAAAGCATGATTGGGTAGCCAACATGTGGGTAGGATTCTTTAACAAATTATTATCCTGACTTAATTGTTTTATGTTTACTAACCGATCTGTTGTTGTCTTTGCCTTGTTTCTTTTCTGTTTTGCATTGCACTATCCATTACAAGGTGTTGATTTGGGATCGATGTCCATATAGAAGGCCAGTAATATGGAACGAACGGTTCAGAAAGAGGTTGAAGATAATGTGGATGTTCTGAGGTGGTCGGAACAGTCCCAACTGACCAATGGGGACAGCGTGATGCCTGGATATGTGTCGGAATTATTTGGTTACACTCACATCAACGTACGTCAGAATGATCTGAGTGAACTAAAAGAGGTATGGGGAATATGGGAAGCAACCGACAAGGAGATGTTTTATCAGTTGTATGGAGATATTCCTTATCTTTTGGATGTTTCTATTGATCGAAATCTGTTTAGAGCGTTGGCGCGGTTCTGGAATCCGACTTATAGCTGCTTCACATTTGGTAGAGTGGATCTAACACCAACAATAGAGGAGTATCGAGCTTTGGTCCGTTGTCCGAGGTCCCAGATAGATAGAATATATACCAAGCTGCCAGTCACTCTTCGTTTAAGAAGAAATTACTATTGATGACCGGAATGAGTGAAGATTGGGTAGTCAGAAACATTAAAAAGAAGGGAGACAGTGAGTGCATCTCTTGGGCTGCTTTGAAAGAAGTAATTGCTCATCACCCTGATAAGAGAAAGAAGCTTGACTTGTTTGCTTTAGGGATTTATGGGCTCGTTATTTTTCCAAAGGTGCTAGGATATGTAGACGTATCAGTCGTTGACCTATTTGAAAGATTAGACAAGCGCGTGGATCCTGTTCCAGCCGTTCTAGCTGAGACGTTCTGGTCTTTGAGTTCTTGTAGACGCGAGGGAGAAAGACACTTTATAGGGTGTGCACCTTTGCTGCTAGTGTGGATTCTAAGTCATTTCAAACATGTTGAAAGGGCACCAGGACGAGTGTTTCTAGATGGGTTTTCGCCTTTGAAGGATTTTCTTTCTAAAAAATGGCCTGGGGGCTTCACTGAAGAAAAATGGATGGTCATTTTCAAGGATATCAGAGACGGTGATATTTTGTGGCGAGCTTCGTGGAATGTCTCTTCGGCTATACTTTATCGATGTGGAGAGCAAGATTGGGTTCCTTTACCAGGTATATGGGGTTCTGTTGGGTATGCATCGCTACTAGTTTCCAGACAGTATGGGTCAAGGCAGTTCATTCCAGCCACATGGGACTTGGTAGGGTCAAATTTTGCATTCAAAGGAGATCAGTATAAGGGTAAAGTTAAAGGGGTTGCTGAGGCCTGGAAGTAAACTCGTCGTGTGAATCTGTTCACTTATGATCACGAGTTATCTCAAGAGTACGAGCAGTGGAGAAGCGGTTGTGTATATGACAACATCCCGATAGTGAATCCTGAAAATATTCAGCCTGTGGAGGAACAGTTGAGAGTGGTTCCATCTCCATTAGAGTTAGTTAAGCGCGATTTCGAAGCAGAACAGAGACAATGGAGAATGACTTTGCAGAAGCTGGAAGATTAAGTGTGTCAAAAGGGATTAGAGATTGACATTCAGAAAAGTAGAGCATATCGAATTGAAAAAGTGGAGAACCAACTTCGGCTAGACTTTGACGATCTTCGGTCAACTTATCAGCTAATGGTAAAAGCTCATACAGGTTCTAGCTCAAGTAAGTCATCTGTCGAATGGAGGAAAGAAGTGGCGAGCCTCAAGAGAGTAGCAAGAGAGAGTCAAGAAGAGCTCAAACAAAGCAGGCACCAAGTGAGGATTTTATCGAAAGAAAAAGATTCTTTAGAGCAGCGGTTACAAGAGAGTCAAGCCCATAACGAGAAGTTGAAGGGGAAAATTTCAAATTTAGAGATTGTATTATGACGATACCGAAGCGAGGAAGGTAGCTCGAGCCAGAGGGATGTTGAAAGTCTGAAAAAACAAGTGAGTGAGCTTGAAGCCATGGTTCAAGATTTTCAGAGGCAAGCAAGTGAGCTATCGATAGTTCCTTATGAGGAGGATATACAGTGGCGTTTTCGATGGGAGCGAGCTCAGGCGAGAGTTAAGCAAAGAGAGGACCTTATTGCTTGTTACCTAGGACACGCGCAGAGAATAGCTCAATATTTGGTCATTCTATCTGAGGAAACTGCTGATGTGACTGAAGAACTGGATCCCGAGGCTAAAGAGAACCAGAAAATCGTGGAGTTGCTAGCACACGTACAACAAATAGGAGAGATGGTGCAGATTTATTTGTGATATGTTTCAACTTTGTAATTGAACGCCATTCTAATATAAAGAGTTGTTCTAAGGAGTCGTTCTAGGATCAACACCCTGCATTTTGCATATGCATTTTTTTAATACATTTAAATTTTTGCATCGCATGTTATTCATTCATAATCATATATTTCAAATATTCATTAATAAACATCAACATTAACAAAAGGACTATATGACAGAGGAATACTGGAAAATCCCAAGCATACCTACAGAACCAGGAAGAAAGTTATGGAGAACAAACTTGCCCAAATTGAGAATGATCAGTTGGAGTTACAAGATAATATCAAGAAAATGCAAGAAGATATGCTAAATGCACAAAAGGATATGTTTGCCAAGTTTGCGAGTATGTTGGAAGGGAGAAATCTGGAACATGGGAAAAGCCTTGTGCCAGGAGCTGTAACTGAGGACCCACTTTATCCTCCAGGGTTAACCCCAGAACAATCTCAAAACGTTCAAGTGACCCATGTTCATGTCGGGAAGGTGCACATTAATCCAGTCGATGCTTCTGTTAACGTACAGCCTGGATCTAGTTCATATAAGGAAGAACATCAATATAATCAAGTTCCATACCTTGATGAAGAAGCCAAGAAGGACCAAAACAATCTGTTGGAAGAGAAATGGAAACAGTTAGAAAGAGAAGTCAGAGCCATGAAGGAAGATACCAGTGTCTATGGATTCGACGCAAAGGAATTAAGTCTAGTTTCGGATTTGGTTTTGCCTCCAAAGTTCAAGGTTCCTAACTTTGAGAAGTTTGATGGTACCAGGTGTCCCTCTGCGCATATCATGATGTTTTGTAGGAAGATGACTGGATACATAGGGGACGATCAATTGTTGATACACTGCTTTCAGGAAAGCTTAACTGGCTCAGCAATCCGGTGGTATAACCAGCTGAGTAGAGCTAATATTAAATCGTGGAAAGACTTGGCTAAGTCCTTTCTTGAGCAATACAAACATGTAAAAGATATTAAGCCCAACAGGATGATGTTGCAAGGAATGGAAAAGAAGTCTAACGAGAGTTTTAGACAATATGCTCAAAGATGGAGAGATGTAGCGGTGCAAGTCCATCCACCATTGGAAGAGGAGGAAACAAATATGCTTTTTGTCAATACCTTAAGGGCTCCTTTTTTCTCTCACCTTATCGGTAATCCTTATCGAAGTTTTGATGATGTAGTTACGGTGGGAGAAATGATTGAAATGACGGTTAAGAATAGAAATCTCGAGGGAGGAGAGTCTAGTAAGAGGCCACCAACGAGGAAAAAGGAAAACGAAGTCAGTAATGTGAGGCAGTACGATTCTAATAACATCACTGTTTCCCGTCCTCAAGGAGTAGGGTCATCAACAATAAATGATAATAGACAAGGGACAAGGGACCAGAGGAGAGAGAGGCCTCAATTTGACCCCATCCCGATGACTTATAAGGAATTGTTTCAAATTTTGTATGATCGGCATGTGGTTTCGCCGTATCACGTGATACCAATGCAACCTCCTTTTCCCAAGTGGTATGATGCTAGTGCTCAGTGTGAGTACCATACAGGGAATCCCAGGCATTCCATTGAGAATTGTATTGCGTTTAAGAAGGTTGTCCAAGCTTTGAGAACCAGGAATGTCATCAACTTTGGTGACAGTGAGCAGCCGAATATAGCTCAGAATTCGTTGCCAAGCCATGCAGGGGCAGGAGTTAACGCGATTACTGAAGAGAAAAGAAAGAAAATTGTGAGGAATGTTAGTGATGTGGTATCACCCATGAGTTGGGTCTGGTGCCAGATGGTCAAGGTAGGATTGTTGAAGCCCAGTTTGATAGGTGAATAGTTTAACAGTGGAGAGGTATGTCAGTATCATAACAGTGAAGGACACAATATTCAGCAATGCCCTGACTTCCTATCTTTGGTACAAGACATGATGGACAGTAAAGAAATTGAGTTCTTTAAAGAGATTGCTGAAGAAGAGGAAGCGGAAGTTTGTGCTTCAGAAGGATCGTCTAAAGGGGTATACAATGCCAGTTGCCCCCTAATCATTACTCCCAAGAATTGATTGCCTAAAAAGGTAGCTCCAAAAGTGGTTATTACACTTCCATCTCCATTCCCATATCGGGATAATAAACAAGTGCCTTGGAAATATGATTGCCAGATGGGAAATGTAACAAAAGAGAATGAGGAAGCAGGTGAGGTGAGACACTATACCAGAAGTGGTAGGTGTTATTCTCTTAATCCACCTAAAGAGTCTGAGAAGAAGGTTGCGGTTGATAAAGGGAAAAAGGTTGATATTCAGATAAAAGAAGATGAGCCTGTTATCAATGAACCAGTAACCGAGAGTGAAGCGGTAGAATTTTTGAAGTTTTTGAAGCACAGTAAGTACAGTGTTGTTAAATAGTTACACAAGTTGCCTGCCTGTATTTCTGTTTTATCATTACTTTTGAGTTCAGATGCCCATAAGAATGCTCTGTTAAAGGTTTTGAACCATACTTTTGTTACGAAAGAGTTGCCCATTGAAAAGTTGGACCGGTTAGTTTCCAATATACAAGCTGATAATGTTTTATCTTTTTCTGAGGATGAGATCCCTTCTGGGATGATTGGAAGTCAGAAGGTTTTGCATATCACAGTTAAGTGTAAAGGGCATGTGTTGTCCCAGGTTTTGTTGATAATGGTTCAGCTTTGAATGTGATGCCCTTAGTGACTTTGAAGAAGCTTCCATTAGATAGTACGCTTATGAGAACCTGCCAAAGTGTAGTTCGAGCTTTCGATGGGACTAAAAGAGAAGTGTTGGGCAAGATTGATGTTCCTCTGACTATTGGTCTAATAACTTATGAAGTGGAATTTCTCGTAATGGACATTATGCCTACGTACAACTGTTTGTTAGGAAGGCCTTGGATTCATCATGCCGGTGCAGTTCCGTCCACATTGCACCAGAGACTACAATTTGTGATCGATGGAAGGTTGGTATGTATTCATGTTGAAGAGGACATTATTGCTTCTGTTTCTACTACTGCTCCGTATATTGAAGTGGATGAGCAAGCGGTCGAGTGTTCTTTCAGATCGTTGGAGTTTGTCAATGCTACGTTTGTGGCTGAAGGCAGGAAGATACCAAAGCCTAGACTGTCAAATTGTACCAAAATGGGACTCAAGCTGACCCTTGGAAGAGGAGTAAAAGTTGGGAAAGGGTTAAGAAGTCAGTTATAAGGACCGGTGAATCCAATATGCCCTGTTACTAAAAGAGATCGATTTGGTTTGGGGTATCAGCCAACTCCGAGGGATAAGCTGAGGGGAATTAAGAAGGGTCAGGAAATGAGAAAGGCCAGATTGGCTGGTGAAGACCTTAGCTGGGAACCCATGACCTTCCCGCCGTTGAGAAACATTTTCATATCTGGGGGGCATATGTTTCAAGGGAATTCAAGGAACACTGAGGTGATGGTTGAGAATGCCTTGGGAGATTTAGGCATTAATGTTATAACTGATGGTGAGTTTGAGGAAATGAGAGTTATGGGCATTTATCCTGCACCGCCGGGCTTCATGTTAAACAATTGGACCGCGAAAGAACTGCCTGTAGTTTACAAATCTGTTACAGAGTAATGCACTGGAACTTTCTCCCTGTTGTTCATACCTTGGGGCAATAGGTGATTTTATGTAAAGGGTTAAGTTGTTTGTTTTTCTTACTTTCAATAAAATGCATTTTGTTAGTTCCAAATGGCAACATCTCCCATGCATCATTCATTCATTCTTTGTTGTATAATGTATGTATTTATTTCTTTCTATTTATTTATATGGGAAAGGATCCTTCCATATGTATATATATATATATATATATGTATATATATATTCTCTTTCATTATTTTTTTCAGGAGCTCAGATATCAATAATATGAATGCTAATGACTCTGACCCGGAGATTGATTTCGAGAAGCCTATATGTCAAGGGGAAATCGAGGATTGTGTGATGATGAGGGATTTGAACTACCTTCTGAATTGATAGAATTGCTTCGAGAATACAAGGATGTGTTTGTTTGGTCATACGAAGATATGCCAGGTTTAGATACAGAACTGGTTGTTCACAAACTGCCAATAAAGCCTGAATATAAGCCGGTACAACAAAAACTGAGAAGAATGAGACCCGAGATGCTGCTCAAGATTAAAGAGGAAGTGAAGAAACAATTTGATGTCGGGTTTCTTAAAGTGGCTAAATATCCTGAGTGGGTGGCGAATATCGTTCCAGTACCGAAGAAGGATGGAAAAGTTCAAATGTGTGTTGACTACAGAGATCTCAACCGAGCTAGTCCAAAATGGATGGTTTCTCTGGCTACAATCAAATTAAGATGAACCCTGAATATATGGAAAAAACGACGTTCGTTACCATGTGGGGAACGTTTTGTTATAAAGTAATGTCGTTTGGATTGAAGAACGCAGGGGCAACATATCAAAGGGCCATGGTGACGTTATTTCATGACATGATGCATAAAGAAATAGAAGTTTATGTCGATGATATGATTGTCAAAGCTAAGACAGATGAATAACATATTGGGAATTTGAGAAAACTCTTTAAAAGACTAAGAAGATGCCAACTAAAACTCAACCCAAATAAATATACTTTTGGGGTGACATCTGGAAAGTTGTTGGGATTCGTAGTAAGCCGAGAAGGAATTGAAATAGACCCAGATAAAGTAAAGGCTATTCAAGACTTGCCACCCCCACGAACACAAAAACAAGTTAGAGGATTTTTGGGGAGATTAAATTATATAGCTCGGTTTATTTCACAGCTGACAGAAAAGTGTGATCCCATATTCTGCCTCCTTCGCAAGAATAACTCAGGGGAATGGAGTGAGGATTGTCAAAGAGCTTTTGAAGCAATGAAAAGATATTTGTCAAGCACTCCAATCTTGGCGCCACTCATCTCAGGCAAACCATTGATTCTGTATTTGTCGGTTTATGAAAATTCAATAGGGTATGTGCTGGGGCAACGTGACCAAACTGAGAAGAAAGAAAGGACTATCTATTATCTCAGCAAGAAGTTCACAGAATGTGAGACTAGATACTCACCAATCGAAAAGTTGTGTTGCGCTTTAGTATGGGCTACCCGAAGGCTTAGGCAATATATGTTGTATCATACTATCTGGCTTATATCCAAGCTTGATCCCTTGAAGTATCTTATAGGTGCGCCTGCATTATCTAGAAGATTAGCTCGTTGGTAGATCCTATTGTCTAAATTTGACATCCATTATGTAAACCAGACGGCAATTAAAGGAAGTGCTATAGCAGAATTCATTGCAAGTATGGCTTCGGAAGAATATGAGCCATTGAGCTTTGATTTCCCAGATGAAGATTTAATGGCTATTTCGGTAGAAGAAGCAGTGACATCCACTAGTAAATATTGAAAGTTGAACTTCGATGGTGCTTCAAATGCCATGGGACATAGAATCGGGGCAATTTTGGTCTCACCAAAGGGAGAGCATTATCCTTTTACCATTTGACTTAATTTTGATTGTACTAACAATATGGCCGAGTATGAAGCTTGTGTTCTGGGTCTTAGAGTTGTCGTTGAACGCAAAGTAAAAATGCTCAAGGTGTATGGGGATTCAGCTTTGGTAATTTACCAACTCAGAGGAGAATGGGAGACAAAAGATCCTAAGCTTGTAGAATACCGTAAGTTGGTTATGGAACTTGTTGAAAAATTTGAAGAACTTTCAATTATCTCCCCAGAGAAGAGAATCAAATGGCAGATGCCTTAGCCACACTGGCAGCGGCATTTAAGATGAACGAGCAGTCAAATATGATGCCCATTGAAATGAAAGCTTATGAGTATCCAGCCCATTGTTTTAGTATTGAAGAGGAAGAAGATGGAAACCCCTGGTATTATGATATCTTGCAATATATAAGGTATCAGAGTTATCCGGAATAGGCCACTGAGAATAATAAGAGACTATTAGAAGAATGGCATCAGGGTATGTACTTGATGGTGAGACTCTATACAAGAAAAGTCTGGATCAGGTCTTGTTAAGGTGTGTGGACACGAAAGAAGCCAAGTTGATTCTTGAAGAAGTGCATGAGGGAATATGTGGTACCCATGCTAATGGGCATGTTATGGCTAGACAAATTATGAGATTTGGGTATTATTAGTCAACTATAGAAATAGACTGTATCAATTATACCCGAAAATGTCACAAATGTCAGATTTATGGAGATAAGGTACATATTCCTCCTCATCCGTTGCATGTAATGACAGCGCCGTGGCCATTCTCAATGTGGGGCATGGATGTTATTGGACAAATTTCGCCCAAAGCTTCAAATGGTCATCGCTTCATTCTGGTAGCCATAGATTACTTCACCAAGTGGGTAAAAGCGGCTTCTTATGCAAATGTTACCCGGTCTACAATATGCAAATTCTTAAAGAAGGAGATCATTTGTAGATATGGTTTACCAAAGAGAATTATCTCTGATAATGCATTGAATTTAAACAATAAGATGATGGACTCGGTCTGTAAACAGTTCAAAATAAAGCATCATAATTCCACCACTTATCGCCCAAAGATGAATGGAGCAGTAGAGGTGGCTAATAAGAACATCAAAAGGCTCATAGAGAAGATGACTGAGACCTATAAGGATTGGCATGAGAAGTTTCTCTTTGCTCTGTTTGCTTATCGAACTTCAGTACGGACTTCAACTGGGGCAACTCCATTTTCTTTGGTTTATGGGATGGAAGTTGTCTTACCTATTGAGGTGGAAATTCCCTCACTTCGGATTTTGTCAGAGGTGAAGCTCGATGAGGTAGAATGGGTACAGGCTAGGTATGACCAATTGAATCTGATTGAAGAAAAGAGATTGAAAGCTATTTGTCATAGTCAGATGTACCAAAAATGTATGATACGGGCACATGGTAAGAAAGTTTGTCTTCGAGAATTCCATAAAGGAGATTTGGTGCTTAAAAGGATTTTGCCTGTTCAGAAGGATTTCCGAGGAAAATGGATGCCCAATTGGGAAGGACCTTATGTTGTCAAAAAAGCAATTTCTGGGGGAGCTCTAGTCTTAACTGAAATGGACGAATCAGAATTACCCTATCCAGTGAATTCCGATGCTGTTAAGAGATATTTCACTTGAAGAAGAAATAAAAAAAAGGGGAAAAATAATGAAAAATGAAAAGAAGAAAAAGAAGAAAAGAAAAATGGAAAAAATGAGAAATGATGAAAAAGAAAAAAAAAATGGAAACAAAAAAATGGAAAATGGAAGGAAAAATGAGAAAAAAATGAAAATGATGATGAAAAAAGAAAAATAAATAAAAGGGGGGTTCAAGATGAAAACCCGAAAAGGGCGTCTTGAAACCAAAGTAGGTCTCAAGTTGAAAACCCGTGAAGGGCGGCTTGAGTTTTGTTTAAATTCCGAATTCGTGCATGGTGGAGGTTCTAAATTGATTTTGAAAATGGAAAGAGTTACTGATATGAGTAGTAACAATGATGTTTGGCGATCAGGATTGAGACTAAAGATTAATGGGTCTCGATTAAAATAACCAAGAGAGAAATTGAATGCACATGAGATTCAATACTGGTTTAGGGTATCCAATGATGGAAGATTTGGGAGTTTAGAAGTAGTTTCACGCTCTTAAGCATCATCACAACTTTGGAGATCCTTTTGATTGAAGCTACACTCAAGACCTTCTAACGGCGTGCCAATTCAAAATCATTTGCATTATTGATATTTGAAGATGCCTACTCTTTTATTCTTTTACTGCTTCTAGTTAAAAGTTTGCCATGTAGTTACCTAAAAATTCTCTGCATTTATATGTCTTTTCTTGTTAATTCCCTTTTTGCGAGCATCTTATTTTGAAAAGTTAAAATATATAGCTTAACTTGAAATATATGAGATCATTTTGTATTATTGTGCAAAAGGTTTTGGAAAATACATGTATTCTGAAGCTGACAATGGTTTTAACATGTAAGCTTGTGTGGTTACGAGAAGCTAAAACCTTGGAATTCATAGAAAATCTCAGCCATGATAAGAAGACCCAAAGAGATTGTCATTGATCAAGAAGTTGGTCATGGGTACTGGCAGGTTTCAAGAAAGGAAATAGTCAAGGTCCTGTTAAGCCGAGAGATATGGAATTGAGATTGTTAACTGGGGTGAATTGGTCAAATTTTCTATACCCAAGAAAAAATTGAGTTTCATCGAGATCAAAGGAGATGGTGTTCCTTCGAAGAAGAAAATGCATTAAATTGCATAATTACATACATTTTAGGCATGAATAGGATCATGACATTCATAATTGCATGATGACTTAAGCAGTTACATGTTTCCCAGGGATAGTTGAAGATTGAAGATATTGAAGCATCGAGATGAAGATAACTAGTTTTCAGATCTTGAAAAGAATAATGTTTAGACGAAAACTAAGCCAAAGTAGATTCACGTATCTAATGTCTTCCAATTAAGTTTTCGCGATGGAGATGGAATTTTAGAAATTTTCTCAAATTCTAAATTTTTGAGTATAATATTTTCAAACATACATTAATGATTGGTAATGTTTGATTTTCAAGTTGGACCTTCGAAACAGGTCAATCTTAAGCCTTCATGGAAGATTAGTGAAGCAAACTCATTTTATGAAGATCGAGTCCTATACTCTCTAAAGGAATAGGGAGCGGACACGTTTGTTGAAGATCGAGTCCTATACTCTCTGAAGGAATAGGGAGCGGACACTTTTGTTAAAGATTGAGTTCTATACTCTCTGAAGGAATAGGGAGCAGACCCGTTTATCGAAGATTTTCCGAGTTCTATACTCTCTGAAGGAATAGAGAGCGGACCCGTTTTATTGAAGATTGTTCAAGTCTTATACTCCCTGAATGAATAGGGAGCAGACACATTTTTTAAAGATTGTTCGAGTCTTATACTCCCTGAAAGAATAGGGAACGGACTCGTCATTGGAAGATTTTTCAAGTATCACTTATCCCGAAGTAACAATGAACTGCTTTAATCTTTTGAAGTTCTCAAGACCGGATAAACTCGGTCATCTTTTGATCTTTGCTCTATTCTCGTTGCACGACAATGAGCAAAGAGGGGCAGCTGTAGATTCTCATTTTTATCTGGGGCTAGATCGGAGCAGACCCGAAGCTGAGCAATTGAAGGCCCAACTCAAGCCCACGTGAATACTCCCTGGAGAACTAAAAGCAGTTATCGGGAGTTAATAAAAAAGGATTTCAGTTTTCTTAATCTATGAGAAATAAACTGTAAAGGAGGTGGGGGTCGGTTTTTGAAGATTTAACATAGGAAAAAGGAGGAATCATAAAACAACAACAACAACAAAAAGAGGGGAGATTACACAGACAGAGAGGAATCGAGATAGAGATATCAGCAATTAAATGAGAGCAAAAACGAAAAAATCTCCATTGTTTCTCTTTACAGAAAGTAGATAGCGAAACGAAAAACATTGTACTGATTTTTCCTTCAATTTGAAAATTAAAGGAACGGAAGATTTCGCTCATTTCAACGAATCAAAGCAATACAAAGTGGAATTCAGTTCCTATAAGGTTCTTTTTTTTCTTCTATGATTACATTAGTGTGTTTCTTCATCTGTTTTAATATATTTTTAAACTAAATTTAAATTATAAAGTATAAAAACAGAAATAGGTACCTTCGGTTTATCGTTGAAGTAAACAAATCATAGACATTAGGGTTTCTTTACCGAGGTGTCAACGTTGCCGGAGTTGGGTAGAATGGCTTGGGTTGTTTGAGTCCTCGTATGACATTTTTTCGGTCTTGGGTTATCATCTATCGAGGTTTTAAAAAAATAGAAATAAATAAGGTTTAAATTTACCTTAGTGTTTCGAATACCATACCATTGATGAAGAGTCGGGTAGCGCTGAGTGGTGGTCGTGAGGTTAGAGGAGAAGAATGAAGGAAAGAAAAGGTGAGGGGGTTGAGAAAGTGAAGAACGGCGGGGATTTTGTTAAAATAATACCTAGGGCTTTCATTTTAGTCTAAAGTTATAAGTGAAGCATGAAACGACAGTGTTTAGGCTTAGAGAAATTAGTGCATGTCCAATGGGGGCTAATCATGTGAGCAATCCTCTAATATTCACAGTATTGCATTTTGGTCTTTATATCTTTTGGATTTCTGTTTATATCTTCTAAGTTTACGCGTTTTCTTTTTAGTCCTAGTCTAAGATGTTTTCAATTTCATGTTGTTTTTACATTTGAACTGTAATTTTGTGGATTCTTGTTTTATTCCTGGAGCTAGTTATCTGGGTGTTGTATGAACTTTCGAATTTAACCTGTAATTTTATTTTTTGTGCATTTTAGTCCCTTAAGCATATCCATGTTACAGCTTTGCGATTTGATTTTCTATTGCTGATTTTTTTCCTTATGTTCGTTTTGGCCCTTGGATGTTCATAGTTTTTTTTTAGTTTGTAATGCCTAAATAAAATATGTTATTTAATTTAATCTCACGTGTAAGCATGTTTGACCATATGTATAGAATCGGATTTCATTATTTATTTAACATATAGTCATTTTTTTATATTATATGCATGGTTATAGTTTTTAATTTTAAATATATGTATATAAGTTTTTTTTATGTCAAGTTGTATGATATTTTTAATTTTGTTTAATTAATTTTGGCATGACATCCACTTTTTGCATAATTTGCATGATAGCCTCATTTGCATAACTCGACATATCACATAATTGGATTAAGGGTAATATACTTTTAATTTAAAATTGTTTTAAGTGGGCAGTCATAACTGATTTGAGGTTCGCTTTTAATGATTTTAAAATAAAAGTGTATCCCATTAGTGACGCCTAAAAATTGATCCATCACTCTAAAATTTGGGAACGAAAGAAAAGGAAATGTTCGTTTATTTAAATTTATCGAGAAAAGGTTGTTATAACTTTTAAGATCTGGTCTCGATATTTGTAAATAATCAAACATTCTTTATCTTTCTAAAACGACTCGGTAATGTTAATTTAATTTATTTGAGCGCTTTTGAATGTTTTTAAATTTACATCTTTGTTTTATGAGATCAAAAATAAAATTAAGTTCAAATTTGTAAAGTTTAATGCAAAGACATTAATTAATCGACTAGGTATCGTTTTATGGCGTTGTGGGGGTGCTAATCGTTCCCCGCACGTAACCGACTCCCGAACTTGGATTTTGGTAACATAGACATTAATTTGTTGTTTTAATTAAAATTATTTTTTTTATTTAAAATAACAAAATATTTTTGGGTGTCCAATCACACCCTAATCAAATATTGGTGGCGACTCTTTGAATAATATGTTTTTAACGAAAAGAGAATTTCAAATTTTTTGAAACGAGAGGTTTTAAATCGCATTTGTTTTTTTAAATTAAAAATCAATTGAAGGTAAATTAAAAATTAATGTGGTTTTTCAAAATCTCACTTTTTTTCACCTTTTAAAAAAATCGTTTCGACAATGTAAATCATATAATAATTGAGTCGAGTTCGCTGATCAAAAACCTAGTTGATTTATTCAAATTCTTTGCTCAACACTATTTGTATCATGCTGTAGATTCAACTATTATTGTTATTATTTTAAATTAATTTAATTAAAATATAAGACTAAATTCATAATTTATACATAACACATAGACTATAGACAGAATTTGACCTTAATATTTTGTGGCAACCAAAATTTTCAAATAACGTTAAAGGATGAACTAACAGAAAAGACTTTTTTGTTTCTATCAGTGTTATTCTCCGGTGACAAATCCACCAATGTTGTATCGAAACGGCATCAATTGGAGGCCACCCATTCCGTCACTTTCCTCCGTCGCTCCTCGCACTTTATCATCCAACTCCACCACTGCCAAGCCAAAGCAATTCTCGGTCAGGTCTTTGTCACGATGGAATTTGGGCTAGAATGGGGAAAATTGAGAATAAATCAGAAAAAAATTAGGGATTGGAAGTAAGAAACAATTAGGAATTGGAAGTAAATTCGGGAATTGGAACGGGGAAGGACTGAAGCTAGAAGGGTTGGGATAAAGGAAGATGAGGCTACTATTGGGGCCAGAGCTGATGGAGGTAATGGACCTAGATGAGATTGGGCTCCAAGATATGCAACCACCTGGAATGAATACCAAATCCTATTTGGGGATCATCTCTTATGAATAAAATGAATATTTTCTTTTTCCCTAAATTCTTTCTTTTTGAAATCTAATACCTTCACCCCTAAACCGTGATAATTGATAATCAGGGCCTAAGTACTGGTTAGTCAAAAAACTGGGAAAGTAGAAGAAAATTCAAGCAATGGCAGAACATGGAACGTTGGTTATCATTCAAAAGAGCATTAAGGAGCTACATAATCAAATGGCAGACCTAAGAAATGGCTCCTAAATGCGAAAATAGTGGAAACAGAAGGAGAAAAGGTTGGAGAACTTGGAATCTAAGTTTACGGAGCAGAAGGGATACTTGACCAATATCCTAAAAATCTTAGGAGCAAGGAAGTAGAGGAAACTTCTGAAGGGGAAACAAGTTATGATCCTAAAAAGAAGAAAGACAACCAGGTAAAGAAAACCGATACCTCCAAATCACCAGGCAAGAAACCTATACAAGTTACTGTAATAGGAGAAAAAAAGAGGTATTCTTACCAACATAATGAACCAAGAATTTTAGCATCTAAACCATTAACATTCCAAAGTTTTATTCATTTGAATTAGAAGTTGCAATTAGCTAACAATGTAGCCAGTGCTAGTGAGATTAAAATGGACGGTGAAGAAAATATTGATAATAGAAACCCATCTAAAGGTTATTTTGGAAGTTCAGGTTCTGTTTTACCTCGACCAAAGATAGAGTTACAGATATTTGATGGTAGCAATCCTAGAGGATGGATTAGGAAGTGCCAAAAGTACTTCAATCTGCTAGGAGTTCTAGAAAAATAGAAAATGGAGGTAGTTGTCATGTATTTAGTGGGAAAGGTCGAAACCTAGTTTGACGGCTACATTATGCATAAGTGTAGGGTAACATGGCATGAATTCGAAGTAGATTTATGCCATAGGTTTTGTGACAAAAACTATCCAAACATTATTGAGGAGTTTAACAAGTTAATGCAGAAGGGAAGTGTGGAAGAGTAACAGGAGAATTTTGAGGAGCTGAGACCTTATTTGCTGTAGTAGAATATGTATTTGGGGGAAGACTATTTTGTCTCTAGTTTCATTAGTGACCTTAAGGAAGAATTAAAGCACAAGGTTAAGGTGTTGGAACCCATAAATCTATCTGATGCATATAGGCAAACTAAAATGTATAAGTTGGAAAACGAGATTGAGAATAAAAAGTATAAATCTCCTAACATAAATGTTGTTTATACACCCCATAGTAATCAACAAAAAAACTTGTATGCTGGTCTGATGGTTAAAACAAGTCCCCTGAACAGTAATGCTAAGCAAAGCCTGGTGGAGTACAAGAGAACCCATAATTTGTGCTTTAAATGTGGGGAAAAGTTTACCCCTGGACATCAATGCAAGGTCAGACAGTTGAATTTCTTGGAGGAAGAATAAGATTATGCTGAAAAAGAAATGACCAAAGAGGAACCTGAGGAAACTGGAGAATTAGAAAATGAAGCTCTGGAAATTCCATTAATGATATTACGGAAAACGTGGGGCACACTACTTTGAGGATACAAGGACTCTTCAGGGGGAAGCTATTTAATATACCGATAGACAGTGGAAGCACTCACAGTTTTGTAACTCTCAAGTGGGCTAAGGAGAAAGTGGAGTTAGTAAACACTCAACCATTAGTGATCATAATAGCTAATGAAGAGAAGTTGTAAAGTACTACTAGGAGTAACAAGATAAGCTGGAAGATGCAAGGTTATGAGTTCCAATATGATTTTAGAGTCTTATCTTTAGGAGGCAATGACATGGTGCTTTGTGTGGATTGGATGGGGGAATTCAATCTTATTCTGATGGACTTCAAGGCTAGGACTATCAGTTTTATGAAAGATGAGAATATTGTTTTTATTAGAGGAACTCAAAAAATACCCCTAGTCGAAAGCATCACAGAAGAAAAATTTCAGAAGTTGGCAGTGAAGGATACTGAATTGAGTGGGGAAATTTTTTGGTTAAGTGTTGAAGTTACTGACAATACAACTCCTAAACCACTTCAAAACTTACTGGAAGGGTTTCAAGAAGTTTTTGAAGAACCTAAGGGAATGCCTCCCAGAAGGAAACATGATCATGTTATTGTCCTAAAACAGGGGGCACAACCTGTGAATCTTAGACCATATAGGTTTACACACCCTCATAAGACTGAAGTAGAAAAACAGATTATTGATATGCTAGCAGCTTCTATCATTCAAGTTAGTCAAAGATCTTTTGCTTCCCCATGTTTACTCATCAATAAGAAGGACGAAACTTGGAGATTCTGTGTAGACTACAGAAAGCTTAATTCTGCCACAATCAAGAATAAATTACATATTTTTATAGTATAAGATTTACTCGATAAACTGAATGGAGATACCTTCTTCTCAATAATTGATCTAAGATTCGGATACTGGAAAATCAGGATTAAGGATAAAGATATTCACAAGATTACTTTTAGGACTTACCAAGGACACTATGAATTTAAGGTAATGCCCTTTGGGCTTAATAATGGTCCAACTACTTTTCAAGCATTGATGAATGATTTATTTAGTGTATATTTAAGGAAGTTTGTCCTTGTGTTCATTGATGGCATTTTGGTTTAAATTCCAAGCTTGGCAGAACATAAACAACATCTAAGGATTGTTTTAAATGTTCTGTTGAAGAATAAATTATATGACAAAATGAGTAAATGCTTATTTGGACAACAACAAGTGAAATATTTGGGGCATTTGATTTCAGCACAGGGAGTGGCTACTGACCCTGCGAAGATTAAGGCCATGCAACAATGGCCTTTGCCTAAGAATTTGAAAGCCTTGAGGGGTGTCTTAGGCTTGACAGAATACTACGGGAAATTCATTAAAGGATATGAAGAGTTGAGCAAACCCTTGACCAATATGCTCAAGAAAGAAGGATTTTATTGGACTCCGGAAGCCATGGCAGCCTTTGAAGAATTGAAACAAGTCATGTGCAAAGCCCCAGTTCTTGCCTTACCCAATTTTGAGCAGAATTGTTTTTGGAAACAGATGCTAGTTCGAAGGGCATTGGGGTAGTTTTCTCTCATGAAGGAAGATATATAGCTTATCTCAGTAAGGATCTTGGCCCAAAACAGGTAGATCTTTCAATCTATGAAAAGAAGTATTTGGTAATTTTAATGGCAGTTTCTCACTGGAGACACTATCTGGAGAGTGGTCCTTTAGTCATCAAGACAGATCATGAACCATTAAAACACCTCCTCGAGCAGAAGTTAATTACAACTATCCAAAAGAAATGACTTACTAAGTTGCTTGGGCTTGATTATACAATTCAATACAGGAAGGGCAAGATTAATAAAGTGGCAAATGCTCTCTCTAGACAACAAGGGGATTCTGGAGAGATTTTACAAATGGGCATAACAGTTATAACTTCTACTTGGATATAGGACATTGAAAAGAGTTATGTGGATGATGTAATTGAACAAGAGAAGGTTCCTATTTGGTTCTTCAACCAGATAAGAAAAAAGTTTAGAAATTGGTTAAAGGAGTTTTGTATTTTAAAAACAAAGCCCATGTCAATAGAATGGGGGACCTCAGAGAAAAGATTATCCTGGCTCTACACGACTCATCACTAGGAGGCAATTCTGGTATTCAAGCTACCTATCAACGAATCATGTCATATTTTTTATGGCCTAAAATCAAGACTATGATTCAACATCATGTGCAGCAATGCGAAGTATGTCAGCGGACTAAGGTTGAACACATTGCTAAACCATGCTTGTTACAACCTATTCCAGTTCCAAACAATGCTTGAGAAGTCATCACAATAGAATTCATTGAAGGCTTACCACCTTCTATGAAATACACTTGTATTCTAGTGGTGATAGATAAATTTACGAAGTATGGACATTTCTTGCCATTAGCCCATCCCTACATAGTGGTGGAAATTGCCAGGATATACTTAGACAAAGTTTACAAACTACATGGTCCTCCTAAGGTTGCTATTTCAGACAGAGACAAAACTTTCACTAGCCTCTTTTGGCATGAATTATTGAAGCAACTGGGAACGACTACATTCTTTAGCACTGCATATCATCTAGAAACATATGGGCAAACTGAAAGGCTCAATCAATGCTTGGAACAGTATCATAGATGCATGTGGTTTTTCAAACCATCCTCATGGTCGAAGTGGTTAGCCCAAGCCAAGTGGTGGTATAACACTAATTACCACACTGCTTTGGGAATGACCCCATTTGAGGCACTATATGGCTACAAGCCTTCTAATTTGACTTGGTCAGGAGAGTCTAAGGTTGGGGCAGTTCAAGACATGATGCAGCATCATGATCAGTTGAATACATTGTTATAAGAACAACTACTTAAAGTTAGTAATTGTATAAAACAGATAGTCGACCGACATCGCACAGACAGAGAATTTCATATGGGATATGAGGTCTACCTGAAGCTCCAGCCTAGACAAACATCCATTGTTTTAAGAAAGAATTTGAAGTTTGTTGTGAGGTACTTTGGCCCCTACAAAATACAGCAAAGAATTGTTCAGGTTGCGTACAGGTTACAATTACCATCAGATTCAAAACTACATCCTGTATTCCATATTAGTTTACTCAAGAAGAAGGTTGGAAAAGGGAGAGTACATTCGATCGATCCTCCAGATATCACAGCTGATGGCCAATTGAAGGTTTACTCAGCCATAGTTTTGAATAAACTGATGGTCAAACGCCAAAACCAATTCAGTTGCTTATTCAATGGACAAACATGGGGCCAGCTTAAGCGACTTGGGAAGATTACACCGTCCTGAAGACACAATTTCCCGATTTCGATCCTTGGGGACAAGGATCCTCTGATGGAGGGGGCATTTTCATGATGGAAATTGACTTAGGGTTAGAATGGGAAGAATTGGGAATAAATTAGAAACAATTAGGGATTAGAAGTAACTTGGGGAATTAGAACAGGGGAAGGACTGAAACTGGAAGGGCTGGGATGAAGGAAGAGGAGGATACCGTTGCGGCCAAAGCTGATGGAGGCAATGGGCTTGGATGACATTGGGCTCCGAGATATGCAACCACCTGGAATGATCTTGCATGAGTCAACATATTTATCAGTTAGGTTGTTAGATTTACAGTACATATGACAGCTGTGAGGTACTTGTGCATATATAAAAAATTGTACCAAATCCAATTTGGGGATCATCTCTTATGAATTAAATGAATATTTTCTTTTTCCCTAAATTCTTTCTTTATGAAATCTAATCCCCTCACCCCTAAACCGTGACAGTCTTCCGCGTCACCATCGATTTGGCGGGAGAACCGGCTGTCGGTCTCAATATATTTGTTTCTCTCTTACTTCCTCCTTACACCCAACTGTACTTTTTTGGTTCTTTTCATTTATGAATCTATCAGTCTTGCAAAGAGTTACTTCTAAGCTATTATTTTTTATTATTCCCACTGCAGATGCTATTGCAGGTAGCTTTTTGGATAAATACGTGAAAAAGCAATCGTTAATCACTGACACCATTTTGAATTGTACTCTCTGGACATCATTTATTCATTCATTTTTGTGTTAATGATATGCAATTTGACAGGAAAAAGCTGGATCCTCTTGAGGTTTATGTGCCTCCTGTTATATTGACTCAATTCCAGATTAAGGACCTTGGTAACTCTTAAAACATAATTTGTTATCTTGATTTTGAAAGGGGAATTTCATAATTTAACCTCTTTCTTGTTGCATTAGTAGGGCTGTTAATCATCAGAGATTGAATGAATGAGCCTCCTGTGTTCATTGTTCAGTTTTAAGTTTGTATTCGGTTTGTGTTCACTAGGAATTTTAAAATTATGTTTGTATTCCTTCGTTTAAACGGCACATGTTCGCAAACATTAAATAAATATGTTCATAAATATAAAATTGAATGTGTTGGCGAATAATTAAAATTTTGTTTATTAATTTGTGTTCATTGTTCAGTTTTAAGTTTGTATTCGGTTTGTGTTCACTAGGAATTTTAAAATTATGTTTGTATTCCTTCGTTTAAACGGCACATGTTCGCAAACATTAAATAAATATGTTCATAAATATAAAATTGAATGTGTTGGCGAATAATTAAAATTTTGTTTATTAATTGAAAAGCAAACATAGACTAGTTTTAAATTATTTATCAAATGAGATTTAAACGAACATAAATGAACTAAACATGTCTTGTTCATGTTCGGTTCGGTTAGTAACGAGTCTCAAAATATTGCTCGTGTTCATTTTGTTTTGCTTGATAAATTAATCGAAATCAAACTGTTCATCGGATGATTCTTTTGCTGGATGAGTGATGCATTTTTGCTTGATTTTGATGACGACCTCGCTTATGTCATGGTTTCATTAAATAAAGTCTGAACTTTGAAGAATGTGGTGAAACTTGTAATCATTACCACCTAACCATTCCAGAGAAAAATTTGGAAGTTGATGATAAACCAGAATATGCAACCTGCAGATCCCTACAACGTTCCGGTCCGGCTGCATCTCTGCGTGTAAATATCCGAGCTGTAAGTCGAAGCATTGTAGATAGTTGTCTGATCTTCTCATTTCCATGAAGAAGTGTCTAAGAACAATCGAGTTTCAAAAAAGAGAAGCATTTGCATTGCTGACAAGTATCAACTTGATGAGGAAATTTTGTTCATTTCCTTTATTGCTATCTGCATTTGTCATTCCCTTTTAGTTTTTTGGCAGTTTTTAAATTTCTTTTCTGGTATTATTCTAGAGTTCCTGAGGTTTTGATCAATTCCCTTCGATCTTCAGGTCGCACAGTATGCTTCTGATGCTGGGAATGGTGAAATGGCTTTCAAAGACGTTGATCAATGTCTCAGGTATTCTAATTAAGCCATTGATGAATCCGGTTTAAAAAAAACCGATTTTTCCCAAATCCGGTTTCAGATATTTTTTGCGTAAAATAGGAGCCCCCAAAGCCCTTAATAGGTATTATTGCTTTAAACTTTCCATATATATATATATATGGTTATATACCACATTCAAGACAAGTAGAACTTCATTTCCTTCCATTGGCGGCCTACTTCAAACGATTCCAACCAATGTATTAAATCAAGGCAAGGAAATTGCCGATGCCTGGAGGCTCCTCCAACGATGACTTCGAGCAGCCTCGGGACTTGGACCCGGAAATGAAGCAGTTGGAATCGATATTATGATACAAACAAATGATGTGCTGTACGATAATTACCTGAATGTAAACCCTAATACGGAACTTCTGTGTAATATCGATGATCAATCTCAGAAAATAAGAAATATTAACCAATGCAGCGAATATGGAAATATTACACTGTAACGAGGACGCAAGCATGTCAAGTACCTACATGTATAACTTTTATATTTATATATATTCAAAACAATCTGGAAAGGATAATTACCATTTACAAACAAGCAGAGCCTACCATAACCAAAACACCAAGCCGTTGCTACCAAAAGGGAAATACATTTTCTTCATGACAATCCCATCATGCAGGTGACAAGCTACTGAATATTCGCTTCAAACTCGGACAAATCGCTCGCAACCTCCCCATGTTCATCGAGCAAATCTACAACCACGTAAGAAAATCCCATGAGTTCGACATTTTCCCCCTTCGAGAGAATATTAGACATTTGAGTCTAAGAGACTATAAACAAAACTTGAACATGATCAAAGAAAAAACATGGTATAAGAAGAGCATCTAGACAGGAGCATAACTGGAGGGAGATCTGAAGAAAAGAATGTCCTTACCTTTGGACAAAAGCGAACATCCAAAGTCTCCAGCATGCTACACTCCGATATAGAAGTTTCGACTGTTTCCTCCTCGATGTTGCAAGACTTGGAAAGACCGGTTCAAAAAATAGAATAGTTAGATGACAAACTCATGGCCGTAATACCACACGTATGAAGACATATGCATTGTTTGTTTGCATCAAAGAAATTGAAAGAGGAATATTGGGTTACAAAGCTAAGAGTATAAAAATCAACAAAATATATAGCATCTACGTCAATGTAAGAAAAGTCAAATTGCACATAAACTTACTACACATCGAGTAAAACAATAATTGCAGAGATAAGTCTGCTTAAAAGTTATAACCGATCTTTAACTACTAGCGAAGCATCAGAAAATGAAGTCGTCATACGACTCATTAGCTGGTTCCTAGAATACAAATATCAAAATACAGAGAACAATAACATAAATTCTTCACCAACCCACGAGGCAAATAAACAATATTACGCAGGAACTCTCACGGAAACCTCAGTAAAAAACCAAACATCTCCGAGAATAAACTCAAGATAGAAAGTCAACAGAACCAAGGGGAAAAAGAAAGGACCTAAATATTAAACACCTGTGGTTTCAGAGATACATACCTGAAGAAACAGACTGGTCAGTTTAGGACATCCCAGCTTCAAAACTTCCAAGGAGCTACAATTGCTGAATAAAGAAATAGGCATAAAAGTTTAGATGAGTGCCAGATAAAATAAAGACGGACAACCATAAAAAGGAGTGTCAGTACCTTAAATTAAGAAAGGACAAACTGTAACATGCGAGGTCAACTTCCTTCAAATTGGCTGACAAAGAAAGATTTAGGGATGACAAATGGAAATAACGTGCAGCTAGTGGGATGAGCACTTTCCTAATATTTGGACAACCTACACAATTGAGGTTCTGCAGTAAACGGTTTGGTTGCTCGATCAGCTCATTGAGGTTCTCTAAAGAAAACATGCTAGATCCACTATGTATGCCAAGTGACTCGAACCCACAACCAGTAGAACCCCAATTCAGGTCATGCATATTTATACATCCATTCAAGCTCACATGGGTAAGATGTGTGCAATAAGCAAGAAGCTCATCTATGGCAGACTGGCACAGGGTACCATATGACAAGTCCAAATCCCGGAGTTCTCGTAAAGCACCTTCCTTGTAAAGAGGCTCCAGTGATGAATCGGCCAGATATTTGCATGCTTGTAATTTTAACACCTAAAAGAGAGAAAAAAGTGAGCCAAAAAGCATAAACAAGATATTTAAACCAATGCAACTTTAATACAATATGGAGTAAAATGAAGTTAACATGAATAGAATGAATATGCCTTGCATGATTAATCAAGGATTATATATCAAGGATTTAAAGTTACCTTCAGCTGCAAACAAGACTCAAAAACCGGCTGCAAATTCGTCAAAAAGGTATATGATAAATCAAGTGTAGTTAAATTTGGAAGCCGGCTCAAAGAGAAAAGACCATCAGAACCAATAGATGGGCATGACATCAATATTAATGACTCAATCAGAGGGCAGGAAACAGTGGTTGCAGACAAGAAAACGTCCTTGAGTTGGCTGCATATGAAATTAAAAAGATTAGTCAACCATAGGCCAAAATAATATATCACAAAAGTAAGCAATTGCAACAAACCTGCAAAAGGAAGCATCAAGTGATGTCAATAGAGGACAATTTATTGATGCTTCAGATAATACACCACATCCTTTCAACTCAAGCGACACCATATATGGAGCATCAATTCTTAGTGTGTTCAATTTTGGGCATATTCCGAGATTAAGTGACCGAAGAGCAGCCTAGAAAGGAAAAAAAGTCTCAGCTTTTACATTTTATAACAGGATGACATTACATGCATAACATAGCTGTCACTCTAAACTTACAGGGCAAAACGATGCTCTTTCAAGATGATCACAACCATCTAGGCAAATTTTCTCAAGAAAAGGACATGCAAGATCCAGAGAAGTGATAGCACGACAGCCAACCAGAGAAAGACCGACTAAAGATGTACTGAATAACTGCACTGCTGTCAAGCTCTGGTCAACATAAAAACAAGGAATTGTCAGAAAACAGAATAAAATGACGCATGAAAATGCAGGAACCAAGGATCAATATTCATTCAATAGCACCAAAATCAATTAAAGGATATTGGTAACTCGTAAGTAATGCTGGATGCAGACCAGAATTAAGACGAATAAAACTATGGTGCCATTTGAAGTGATAAATCTGCTGAGATGTAGCTAATCTTACAGGTATCTATCACCCAATCTTCGAATGTTCTATTCGCATGCACATGCGTAATAACTGAAAAATGGTTCAATCAGAAAAAATCTATTCACATACCTCACAATTATCCAGAACTAATGATTTTAGCATAGGGCAACCACCACCATCACTAAATACATTGCATATAAAATTTGTCAAAGATGCACAATCTGTTAGGTCAACTTCTTGCAAACATTGACATTGCAGTGCCAACATTGTCAAATTTTCCTGCTTCTGCAATGCTAATTTCTGCATTTTAATAAAATCAACCATACAACATCAAAATCTTATTTGCAACCAAAACAGTAACAACAGAGACCAGATCATCATAAAACACACTTGAAGTGAATTTGAACTGATGCTAATATGATGGAGAGCAGTGCAATTGGACACCATCACAGATGATAGCATGGAACACTGTACATTTAAGTCAGCAAATCTGCGTGGCCAAAATTATAAACCATTATAAAATCAAAGAGAAAAAAAGATACAGCCAAAGACACCGCGAAGGCGAAGTCATTTTGGGTTGGTAAGAAAAGGAAAAGGGGAATAAAATGGAATAACAGTATACTTTCGACAGTGAACCAATCGAATTTTCTGCAAACGAGGAAGATCCAATGACACTGACGTTAACATGTGGCAATTATCAAGCTCCAACTCCTGCAACAGGTAACATAATAATTATGTGCATATAGAAATTTTAATATAGACCACAAAAATCCAGGTAACAACAAAATATACAAGAAAAAAACCCAAACCTCCAACATATAACTATGAGCTATTGCAGCCATTGAGGCAGATGTGATACCCTCACAGTTGTCAAGTTTAAGAACTGTTAACATCGGCAATCTTACAGACTTCAAAAAGCAAAAGCAAATGTATCAAAATACAACTTAACCAAAAGAGTATACCATATTAGAACTAAATTAACCGTTTGCAAGAAACTAACCTCAAGTGATATGTTGGGACAATAAGAAGAATTCAAAACATGGAGATTAGCACAACTGTGAGCTATCTCGCGCAATGTATCATCACTAACACAAGAACAATTCGACATGTCTAAAGACTCTAATTGGGGGCAAGAAGTCACTGTCGAGCGAATTGCAGCATCTGTAAGTTTGTGGCATGAGCTTATGTCGAGCAGGTTTAAAAGAGGGCAATTCAGGGCCACCTGAGCCATATTACTACGTTTCAGAGACAAACTTTTTAGCTGTGGACACCTACAAAAGATTCAGGCTTTAGCAGAAAGAATAACCACATGGATAAAGTTAACATTCAAATGAAGCTTTTGTTTCACCTGATAGATAGACGCATCACACGGCATTTTGTTACTTTCAGATCACACAATCTATCATGGTTAATAGGTATTTCTTGAACACCATTGCCGAGAATAGCATCATTCACATCCAAACTCCGTAACATACTACATTCTACCAATGCATGGAAAAAAGCATCCCCTAGTTGGCCTCTTCCCAATGTTAAAGCCTCGAGATTTCTGCCAATCAGAAAGTTCACATGAATAACAGAAAGCACAATATATTTATTAGATTACAAGAATGAAAAAATATGATAGAGAAAATATTACCGTAATGAAGAGACAGCCCTCATAACTAGCAGGTGCATATTACGAGTGCCACTGAGATTCACTTCAGAGGCATTCGGATATCGTTGACAGATGTCCTCAACTGCAGAATCAAAATGCAATGTTATAGCAGTCTGGAATCCAATTTTGTTATTAGTAATGGAGAATCATCTCACACAAAGTAATATAATAAACAAAAAGAATAGAAAATAACATGACCGGAACTGTAAAGTGGCAATCTCGACATAGATAAAAGGACAGCTTCTATATAGCTGCTTGCTCTTTTAATTCTCTTAATTGGTTATTCTAAACAAGTTACACTAACATTCTCATTTCTCCAGCTAGTTTCAAAATCATTTTGGAGTACACTTTTTTTCAACCAAAAGAAGAACTATGCAAAGATATTGAGCAAATACAAGACTCACGTTGTTCAAGGGATATATTCCGGTTTTCAAAATTCAAACACCTCCAAAAATCCTCATGAGCACTAGCCGCTCGCCACTGCCTACAAACCATAGCAGCATGGCAAAGATTGCAATGGTCCAGGAAAGAGAACACCTGGAAATAGGAAAAACCAAAAAAATAAGGTTCAACAAATGCAACAAAAACTGTAATAGCTAAAATGGAAGTATAATAGTTCAAATTATCTACCATATGCAACAAGTCATCGGTCAGATCCATCCGGGTTTCAAAATCTTCCACCATCAAATCATCCTCATGTTTCTCATCCATGTCACCATTTCCACTAGAAGGATTCCCATCATTCAAAATGAAATTGTGATCAAATATCCCATTATTAGATGAATTTGATGAGCCTTGGTTAATATTATAATCTCTACCCGTAGACGTGCTCTCGCTGCAGTGAGAACATTGCAAAAGTATAAGAATAACAAAAAATCAAATTCTCCTAACTAAAATGTGTATATAGTTATCAAGTTGATGACACACTGGAAACCAGAGTACACTTTGGCTCGCTTATGGTTCAAATCGTGGTTGTCACAATCTTCAATCGCGGTGGAAGCGGAGGCGCTACTGTCACCTTCGGAAAGAAACAAGCATCGATTCAAAGGGCGCCACGTAGCATCATCCCAGTTCCCACCGCATCTCATGGCTGACACCATTTCTTCAAACAACGACGTCTCTTCACCCTGCCTTCGTCTGCCTAGGGTTAAAGAAAATTGAGCCGCCGCGGCACTGGCGACAGCGTAGGGAGCTTCTTCTTCCTCCCCCCCTCTCTCCCCTTCTTTCTCTCGCTCCTCGTGGTCACCTTCGTCGTCTTCATTCACAAAATTACCCTCAAAACCGTCAACATTGGCTAAAAACCCCTCCTTCATGGTTTCTTCACGACGATTATCGTCCTCTTCCTCGTCGATAATGCATAGGCAGCACCAAATCCTCATACACTCCGAGGTCAAAAACCTAGTCCCTCACCAAAACAAAACAAAACAAACAAAAATCGAATCTTTTCAAAACCCTAGCTTACGATCCTGCACATTCCATCTCAGAAAGGAGAAATCAAGCCGGAAATTTAAGGAACCCCAGAGAGAAAACAAATGAAAGTTCAAAATCTTGTTGTTGGAGAAATTGAAAGAAGAATCGATCAATACATGTAAATAAACAGATGTAGACAGCGTAAATGGGAATTTCAGAGACGGATTGGGGAGTAATATGACCAGATCTAATCGGATCTCAGGAGTTCATAGTTGTTAAAGAAAGGATTTTTTTTTCCGGGAGCAAGATGATGATGAAGAAGATGAAATAGACCGGAGTTAATGTGGGTTGAAATTAATCGGAGGGGCAAAATTTTAATAATAGTCTTTACTTTTTCATCTTCTTTTCCCCTCTTTTCTGGGATTGGTACAGAACGAGCCAGAATTTATTATAAGAATTAGATGTGTGTAGGGTTCGGTTAATTTGATTTGATAAATATTTGACTAAACAAGTGTACAAACTATATCTAGAAAAATTATTGTAGTGTATTAAGAATTTTTTATTAAAAATAAGGGTCTAATATTTCGAACGTTATATTTTTAGGTGTCCAAATATTAATCGTCGTTAAATATCTTCGTTAAGTGACACGTGTCACGTTTTGGTAATTTTTTAAAAAATATTAAAAAATAAAAAAAAAAATATATATATTTTTTTATAAAAAAATGTACCCGCCCCCCGCGGACCCCCTCTCCCCTTTCCCATTTTCCCTTTCCCTTGCTCCCTTCAATAGGTCATCGGCTGATCGACGGTGACCATCACCGCCACCATCATCGGCACCGATATCGACCCCTAAACAAACCTCGTTAACATTTCGTCGTAACATGCCACCATTTGCCGTAGAGAAACATTCAAAGTTTCGTCGATTTTTAAGCCACCGCCTTTGTTTCCTTGATTTCGATCGATTCCAACGTCCACAAGCCACACTGCTGCAACCATTCAAACCACCATGCAATTTTGATCAAAACCCAACCGTTCGACAATGACGATGATAATCAGAGATGGTCAGCGACCATTTAGGTTAGGAAGTTAAAATTAGGAATCAGAAATTTGAATTTTGGGGGTTTTAGATTTAGGGATTTTTTGTCACGGTAAGGACGACGATTGATCAATGGGTGGATGTCGACAAGTGGGTGACTGTTCGACAATGATGATGGTGGTTGGAGATGTAATATCCCGAATATCGAGTCAGTGACTAAATTGAAAGAATTTGAAATTTGGGGGATTAAATTGAATAAATGGTAAAGTATAAGAATTAGTTTAGAAATTTTGTTTAAGACCAATTAGTAAGAATGGAAGAATAAAAAGGCATTTTGGTCCTTTAGAGGGAAATGGATTTAAAATTCATTTTTAATATGGGTATTAAAGAAAGTGGAAAAAGGGGAAAGTTGAAGGGAAAAAAAACTAAGTCATCTTCCCTTCTTCTTCCCCGTTGCTCGTTCTCTCCTCCATAGCCAAAGGCAAGACTTCATTTAGCAAGTTTTTGGTTTGGTCTTGGCACCTAAAGTGATGTGAAAGCTTAAGGAAGGTTTAAAACTAAGATATGGATGATTTATTTGATATTGAAGAAAATGAGTTTTTTGAATGATATGTTGAAATATGAGTTTTTATTGAGGTTTTCTAGTATATTTGACTTGTCAAATATGTAAATAAGAGATTAGAAGCATTGAATGTGATTAAAAACATGTATTAAAAAGTAGTATGATTCTTGTTTTGGGATGTTCTTTGGAGAATTTATATGTTATAAAAAGCTAAATGGAGGAAAGTTAGTTGGGTTAATTGATGTTAAGCTTAAGGGTATTGTTTGAGGTAAAAGTAAGAGATTTAATCAAAAAATTGGTAAAAATCGGGCTAAAAAATGGAAAATCTGGGTAAGGGTATCGGTACTAGAAGAACAATATCGATATTATAGGTTTAAATTTGAAGAATTACGATGAACAATATCGATACTTTTGCAATTAGTATTGATATTGATGTGGGTATCGATACTAAGAGGAAGGTATCGATACCATGGATTCCAAAATGCATAAATGGTATCGATATTGAAAGGGAGTATCAGTACTATAGTATAGAAGTATCGATACTATGGTAGGGGTACCAATACTACTTAGCCTGGAAAATTTAAGATAGGAGGAATTTTAATAAAAATTGAATATAATAGTACTCTTGAGTATTATTAAAAGTATAAATGTTAGAGAGTATACTAACATTGGTATGTGTTTAAACATTTTGATATTTCGATATAACAAATTAAGTTAAATGAATTTTAAGATTTTCCAAATAATTTTCTAAGTATATTCGATATAACTATTCGAATATCAAAATATTACTCCAAATCTTTCAAAAATCATTTTTAATCCTTACTCAATTGTAAAATTAAGTTTTAATCTTAAAACAATTTCAAAATAATTTTACAAAGTATTTCGAACCATTTCAAAGCCAAAAATTCCAGATTGCTCATAGGGAACCGATTCCCCCCACAAGGGGGTACCGATTCCCTCTGAATGGTTTGGCTTCGAGAATTCCAGTATGCTCGGAGGGAACCGATTCCCCCCTTGTATAACGGTCAAAATATTTGAATTTTACACTTAAGGAACCGATTCCCCATAGGGGGTACCGATTCCCCCCAGGCTCCAAGCTGTTTTATTAATTGTTTTCACACTAAAACGGCTATATGATCTTCACTAATCATCCCCAACGTTCAGAAGTGATTCAAGGTGTATTTAAACAAGTTCTGAAGCCTTTGATCAAGAAGAAATCATAGAGAAACAAGAGTGAAAGCATCAAACACCAAGTTTGTGCAAATCAAGCCAATTTTCCTTTTAATATTCATTTTGCTTTCAAAGAACATCATTTGTGCTCATTTGTAATTATTTGTGAGTGTTCTTTTCTTGTTCTAGAATTGTGCAAACATTGTACCTTGTGAGGTTTTCCTTGTAAGTTTGCAAATTTGTAATCTTCTCTTTGGGAAAAAGTGTTCTCAAGAATTGTGGTATATTCTTGAGGGTGTTGTAAGGTTATCTCTTTGGCCTCAAAAGAAAGAACAAATTAGTGAATTTGTTGGAAAATCCTTAGTGTGGATAGCTAAGGTAGTGGACGTAGACTTTGATTGAGAAAGTCGAACCACTCTAAATCGCTTTGCAATTACTTTCAATTTTCTGCAAAAGCTTCCACCAAATTTTTAATTGCCAATTCACCCCCCTCTTAGCCAATTCCGTCAATCGATTAACTCAACAATTGGCATCAGAGCCTAACTCATTTGAAGGTTTAATCGCCTCTTGAGTCGATTCGGGAAGAGTTATATCGATAATCAAAGTCATCAATGGCCTCCGCTTCAAACTTCGACTCCGGTCTCGATTCGATGCCCGTCAATAAGCCTCATTTCTTCAATGGAGCTAACTATGCCTATTGGAAGAATAGAATTATGTACTTCATTCAAGCAAGTGACATGGGAGCATGGAATGTCGTAGTGGAATGATACATCAAGCCTCTCACTCATCCAAGATTGTGGAGTGAAGGAGAGACAAAAATGTTCCAGCTCAACTCCAAAGCCATCCATATCATTTTTTGTGCTCTTGGACCAGATGAATACGGAAGAGTTTCATCGTGTATAACCGCCAAAGAAATATGGGACAAACTTCAAGTCACTCATGAAGGTACAGATGAGGTAAAGAAATCTAAAATTAGTCTTCTAACGTATAGCTATGAAAATTTCAGGATGAAACCAAATGAAGATATCAAAGCTATGACGGATAGATTCTCAACGATTTTCAATGGTCTCAAGTCATATGGAGAGATCATTTCAAATGAAAAGCTTGTGAGGAAGTTAGTCTACTCCCTCCCAAAATCGTGACAATCAAAGAAGACGGCAATCATCGAGTCTAAGGACTTAACGTCCTTAACTCTTGAAGAGCTAATTGGGTCACTCCTCACTCATGAAATGATGCTTGAAGATGAGGTGGACCTTGATAAGATTGAAAAGACACCAAAGGAGAAGGAGAAGGAGAAGAAGAAAAACATTGGAGTTGCTCTCAAATCCACAAAAGATGAGAGTGATTCGGATGAAGATGACGATGACGAGGAAATGGCATTGTTTGCCAAACGGTTTAGAAAAATGATGAGACCTTACCGAGGAAGAAAATTCAAACGAAATGAAGGCCTCAAAAATGAACCAAAAGAGAAGGACCCAATCATTTGCTATGAATGCAAAAAACTAGGGCATGTCAAATATGATTGCCCACAATTGAAGAGAAAGGGTCAATCAAAGAATAAGCACAAGGCTCATGTGGCTACATGGAGCGACGAAGAAGGTTCCGACGAAGAGGAACAAGAAGTAGCAAACTTGTGCTTGATGGTATTCGGGGAAATTCTAAGGTAACCTCTAACTCATCTGATTTTGATGATTTATCCTATGATGAGTTATTAGAGGAATATAATGGATTGGCTTCGAATTATGAGAAATTGTTTTTAAAATATAAAAATGATGTTTCAAAATTGAAAAATGAAAATAAGCTCATATCAAAAACCAACAACGATCTTGAAAGTAAGATCAAAGATTTTCAAATCAAACTAGAAGAGTTTGAAAAGAAAAATTTAGATTTGCAAAATTTACTTTCAAAGGTCAATGATGATCATCAAAAGAAAATTGATGATCTTAAAGCTTCTTTTGATAAAGTTGGAACAAAACGTTTTGAATGTGGAGAAAATTCTAAATCCAACTTTGTTAGAAAAAGTTTTAAAAACTACAATCATAAAGGTCCCCAAAGAACCTCTAATGGAAAAATCGTTAGAAGTATATGGGTTCCTAAAGAGCTCATTACTACTAAAGATAAGGATATCCTATACAAATGGATACCTAAGGGGACTAGAATTTTGGAAACTAATGAATATGAACCCAAAAGAATTTGCGTACCAAAAATTAGAAATTAATCTATGTTTGTAGGAAAATGAGCATTTCTACAAGGCACGGGAAACAAATTCAAACTCATGGTACCTTGATAGTGGATGCTCAAGACACATGACCGGAGATAAAAGCCGGTTCATTAAGCTTAACGCCAAAAATGGAGGAGAAGTGACTTTTGGTGATGATTCAAAAGGTCACATTGAAGGTATTGGTACTATTGGTAATACCTCTTCCATACAAATTAAGAATGTTTTATATGTGAATGGATTAAAGCATAATCTATTAAGTATTAGTCAATTTTGTAATAAGAGATTCAATGTCATGTTTGATATTAATGGTTGTAAAGTCATTGACATTGCATCTAATCAGATTATGCTTGTTGGTCATAGAATAGGAAACATATACATGGTGCATTTAGATTCTATTGATATGACTAATTTGTGCCTAGTTGCTAAGGATGAACATGATAGTTGGTTATGGCATAGGAGACTAGGACATGCTACTATGAGTGTTTTGCAATGGCTAATTCAAGGTGATTTAGTTCGAGGGTTGCCTAAGCTTAAATTTGATAATGATAAAATCTGTGATGCTTGTGCTAAAGGAAAACAAAAGCGAATTTCTTTTAAATCCATTAATGACGTATCAACTAGTAGAGTATTACAATTGATCCATATAGATCTTTTTGGACCAACTAGGACTACTAGCTTGGGTGGAAAACAATATGCATTTGTCTTGGTAGATGACTATTCTAGATATACTTGGGTTCTATTTTTAAGTACTAAAGATGAAGCATTAGAACAATTCATCACGTTTTCAAAAGTAATCCAAAATGAAAAAGGTTACTCTATAACTAGTGTTAGGAGTGATCATGGAACTGAATTTGAAAATATTGGATTTAATGAATTTTGTAACTCTAACGGTATTAGCCATAATTTTTCAGCACCTAGAACCCCTCAACAAAATGGAGTTGTTGAAAGGAAAAATTGAACTTTAGAATAAATGGCTAGAACCATGCTTTGTGAAAATAATTTGCCAAAATATTTTTTGGCGGAAGCCACAAATACCGCATGTTATGTTATAAATCGAGTAATGATTAGGTCAATTTTAAATAAAACTCCATATGAAATTTTCAAAAATAAAAAGCCTAACATTAGCTATTTTCATCCTTTTGGATGTAAATGTTTTGTTTTAAACAACGGTAAAGAGAACCTTAGCAAATTTGATGCTAAAAGTGATGAAGGAATTTTTTTGGGTTATTCCTTAAATTCTAATGCTTATCGAGTATTTAATAAAAGAACTTTAGTTGTAGAAGAGTCTATACATGTTGTTTTCAATGATAATCCCCTTCCGAGGAAGGATTCTTGTGTGAATGATGATGTAGGTGTTATAAATACAAATGACGTTAGACATGACGTTGGAGAACCATCATCAAAGGAAGAAACAACAAATGAGGAAACTCATGATCCTTTTGAGAATCCAACCATTGAAGAAAGGGAAGTATCTTATCCAAGAGAGTACAAATATGTCAAGGATGGTGAAATTATAGGTGATCCATCCAAAGGGGTAACAACTCGATCTTCTCTTAGAAATATTTGTAATTATGTTGCATTTATCTCATGCATAGAGCCTAAGAATATTAAAAAAACATTAAATGATGAACATTGGATTATGGCTATGCAAGAAGAGTTAAATCAATTTGAGAGAAGTAAGGTATGGACATTAGTTGAAAGGCCTAGTAATAAATCTACTGTAGGTACTAGATGGGTATTTAGGAATAAGCTTGATGAGAGTGGTAATATAGTGAAAAACAAGGCTAGACTTGTTGCTCAAGGGTATACTCAAGAAGAGGGCATAGACTATGATGAAACATACGCTCCCGTAGCTAGGATGGAAGCAATTATAATGTTATTAGCATTTGCATGTTTTCATGAATTTAAATTATATCAAATGGATGTTAAAAGTGCATTTTTAAATGGTTTTATAAAGGAAGAAGTGTATGTGGAACAACCTCCAGGTTTTGAAGATTCAAAATTTCCAGACCATGTTCTTAAATTGACAAAAGCTCTTTATGGTTTAAAACAAGCTCCTAGAGCTTGGTATGAAAGATTGCCAAATTTTTTAATTGAAAAAGGTTTTTCAAAAGGGAAGGTTGACACTACATTGTTTTTAAAGCATAAAGGTAAAGATTTATTAGTAGTTCAAATTTATGTTGATGATATAATATTTGGTTCTACTAATGATGTTCTTTGCCAAGAATTTTCTAAGCTAATGCAAAGTGAGTTTGAGATGAGCATGATGGGGGAGCTCTCATTTTTCTTGGGATTCCAAATCAGGCAAAGAAAAGATGGAATCTTCATCAATCAAGCTAAGTACGTCAAAGATATACTCAAGAAGTTTGGACTGGAAAATGGGAAACCTCATGACACTCCAATGAGCTCTTCAACAAAGCTTGACTTAGATGAAGGAGGTAAATGTGTAGATATTAAATTATATAGGTCAATGATTGGATCTCTACTTTATCTAACTGCAAGTAGACCGGACATTATGTTTAGTGTTTGCTTATGTGCTAGATTTCAATCATGCCCTAAGGAATCACATTTACTAGCTGTTAAGAGAATCTTTAGATACCTTAAAGACACTCCTAGTTTAAGACTTTGGTATCCTAGAGACTCTAGCTTTAGCTTGAATGCTTTTTCTGATGCAGATTATGGAGGATACAAATTAGATAGGAAAAGCACCTTCGGTACTTGCCAATTCCTTAGAAATATGCTGATTTCTTGGTTTTCAATGAAACAAAATTGTGTTGCATTATCTACTACTGAAGCCGAATACATTTCAGCTGGTAGTTGTTGTGCACAAGTTTTATGGATGAAACAACAACTTTTTATTATGGAATTGAAGTTGGTACCATTCCTATCAAGTGTGACAATACTAGTGCTACTTGTCTCACTAAAAATCCCATCCAACACTCTAGAACTAAGCACATTGAAATAAGACATCACTTCATTAGAGACCATGTCACTAAGGAAGATGTAGTTCTAGAATTTGTGGATACTTTGCACCAATTAGCGGATATCTTTACAAAACCTTTAGACAATGAATAATTTTGGACACTTAGGAGAGAATTAGGTTTGACCAACCTATCTTCACTTAGTGTTTAAAATAATTTTAGCACTTTTAATAATAAATGAAAAATGCTTATAATAGTAATTTTTGATTGCATTCATTGCTATTAGTTAGGGGGAGTTTATGATTCTTGATGAAAAATTAATTTTATGTTCAAATATCGTTTAAAGATTAATTTAATTGTTTGAACAAGATTAATTTTCAATATATGAGTTGCCAATACCACTAGAGGAAATTAATTTAGCATTTTGGGTGTTTAAAATCGGATTTTAGCATTTTGGTGCAGAGGGAATCGATCCCCCCATGAGGGAACCGATTCCCCCTTTGAAGGGGAACCGATTCCCCCTGGGGTTCTGGATATACACGGGCAGAACCCTTCAAAACTTCAAACCCTCTTCTTTTCTCTTCCTTGCCACCTATCACTCCTCTACTCTCTCAAATATCCATTTTTGCCTCAAATCAACGTTCTTAATCAGAATTCACTTCAAATATCATCTTCTAAACCTGTTGGAATCATCAAAAACGTGCAAACTTCATCTAATCTCACTCAAATCTGAAATCCTTCAAGGTATTTTTCCAAAACTTCTATTTCATCAATTTATGAACATAGAACTAGTTTTAATTAGTTCTAGGATGAACTTTAGATCGGGCATTGAGTGTTTAGTGATTACAAACTAGATATCACAACTAATTTCATCAAAAACACAAGAATTTTCCAAAAATTTTAAAATTTTTGAAATAAAAAAAATGTTGATTTTCAAATTATTGTGTTTTGATTGAATTATGTTGTTGTTATGAAAACTATACATATATTGTTTCTCAAAACCGTATTTTTCAAAAGTTTTCAAAAACTTTGCCCATTAGGATTGATTTAGAGAACCTTGAAATATTAAGGATTCAATTGAGTTTTGGGATTGATTGAATTGCATACATGTGTTTTCTAAATTGCAGGTTATCCATTCTATTCCGATTTCCTAAACCATGTCCAATCCTAAACATGCTAGGTCATCATCTAGTTGCTCACACCGTCAACCAAATCCACTTCCAAATCCTCAAAATCCAATTCCTAATCCTAATCCCATTGATCCTAATTTGACTATCCAAAATTCTTGCTTCAATCATCCTGGTCCTAGAAATCATCGTTTTTGGTATTATCAATATTTCGACTCTTACAAAATCCGGGAAGAACGTATTCCTTCTCGTCAAGCTATGTTAGATATTAATTTTAAATATCTTCCTCTTTTACAAGAGTGGAAATTTGACAAACTTTTTGATCTTGAACCCATTGTCTACCATCAACTTGTTCGTATTTTCTATTATAATGCCGTTTGTGTTAAAAACCAAACTGAAACCGAAACCATAGGAATTCGTTCCTACCTCCTAGGACAATTCTTATATATTGACTCGACTTACATAGCCAATTCATTCGGATTAGATAACGATGGTATTTCAAATGAAAAACAAATCTTAGGATCTCGTTTTAAAAGAAGAGATAGTGCAAGTGTCTTAGACCTTCATGAACGTTTTCTTCATCTAATGATTTCTTGGTGGTTTCGACCATCCGGAGGTCGTTATTCTACTCTTAGAGCCTTAGATCTTTGGTGGTTACATTGTTTCGAAAACAATATTAAAATAAACCTACCTCAGATTATTTTTACTGAAATTATTGAAACCGTAAATCTTGTTCCTAACAAGAAGATATGTGCATCTCTAGTTTACGGTTGCATTTTGAGTAATCTGTTTTCCAAAGCTGGGCTTAGAGTCGGTTTAGATGCCGTTTTTCCCCTTAAGAAACAAATTAATCTTCTTTCCTTAACGAGAGTGGGATGGATAAAGGATAAGGAAACCGGTGAATGGATTCGATCTTCTGCAAATACTCCGGGAGCTAGTTCTTCACGAGCTCCACCAGAAGCTGATGACGATCTCGAGCTTGAGCAATTAATACGAGACATCGATGAAGCCGAAGATGAGCCTGAGCAGCCCGAGGAGCAAGCACAACAAACGCATCAAATGCCTCCATATTTTTAATCCTTTATGGAGACATTCGATTTCCGATATGCTACCATGGATTCGCGCTTTACTTCTATAGAGTCTTATTTATCCACAATGGGAGCTCAACAATTAGAAATTCTTCGGGAGATGCGTGCAAATAACGAAGCAACCAACGCGCGTATTAATGAACTCACTCACGAAATGACCGCTATGCAAGCTCGTTTTCCTCCTCCTGATCTGGATATGTGATTCTGTGCTTAGCTTTAAAACCTTGAACTAAACGATTATTGCTTCAACTTTTTGGATTGTTTGATTTTGTGACTTTGGATTTGTTTGAATTTGTGGATTGATTGATTTTGAATTTGTTTGGATTTATGGATGATGTGAACTTATATATTTGGTGTGATTTATTCATTATTGCATCATTTACATAATTTTAGCAATATGACCAATTTTGCCATGTCACATTAATTATGAATATTGATTATGGAACTAATGGCTAACGTTTCTCTTGGTTGTGATCTTAGTAGATTAAACTATATATAATCAATTGGCTAAATAATTTCAAAAACTTGTTTAAATTCTTTAAAATGTCTTTTTGATTTAACAAAAAGGGAGAGAAGTGTTAAATGTGTTTTAAATGATAAATGGGAGAAGTGTTAAATTAAGGGGGGGAGTAATTTCAAAACTTGATTTCAAAATCTTAAAATTACTAAAATGTTTTGTTATATCAAAAATGGGGAGATTGTTGAAAACATTTTGATATTTCGATATAACAAATTAAGTTAAATGAATTTTAAGATTTTCCAAATAATTTTCTAAGTATATTCGATATAACTATTCGAATATCAAAACATTACTCCAAATCTTTCAAAAATCATTTTTAATCCTTACTCAAGTGTAAAATTAAGTTTTAATCTTAAAACAATTTCAAAATAATTTTACAAAGTATTTCGAACCATTTCAAAGCCAAAAATTATAGATTGCTCATAGGGAACCGATTCCCCCCCAAGGGGGTACCGATTCCCCCTGAATGGTTTGGCTCCGAGAATTCCAGTATGCTCGGAGGGAACCGATTCCCCCCAGGGGGTACCGATTCCCCCCTTGTATAACGGTCGAAATATTTGAATTTTACATTTAGGGAACCGATTCCCCCACGCTCCAAGCTATTTTATTAATTTTTTTCACACTAAAACGGCTATATGATCTTCACTAATCATCCTCAACGTTCAGAAGTGATTCAAGGTATATTTAAACAAGTTCTGAAGCCTTTGATCAAGAAGAAATCATAGAGAAACAAGAGTGAAAGCATCAAACACCAAGTTTGTGCAAATCAAGCCAATTTTCCTTTCAATATTCATTTTGCTTTCAAAGAACGCCATTTGTGCTCATTTGTAATTATTTGTGAGTGTTCTTTTCTTGTTCTAGAATTGTGCAAACATCTTACCTTGTGAGGTTTTCCTTGTAAGTTTGCAAATTTGTAATCTTCTCTTTGGGAAAGAGTGTTCTCAAGAATTGGGGTATATTCTTGAGGGTGTTGTAAGGTTATCTCTTTGGCCTCAAAAGAAAGAACAAATTAGTGAATTTGTTGGAAAATCCTTAGTGTGGATAGCTAAGGTAGTGGACGTAGACTTTGATTGAGAAAGTCAAACCAATCTAAATCGTTGTACAATTACTTTCAATTTTCTGCAAAAGCTTCCACCAAATTTTTAATTGCCAATTCACCCCCCTCTTGGCCAATTCCGTCAATCGATTAACTCAACAGTATGGTATGTGTACTTAATGGATGCTTGTGTAGATCATAACGAAGTCAAGCAAGAAAAAGGGCAAGGATAATGTTGCCGAGTAGTTGGACGTCATTACAGTATACTAGGGAGGTAATCAGGTGAGTGCATTTATTGTAATTATATGGGATGAGGAAGACTCGCAATGAGTGAACCTCTAATGTTTCGATTTTATTTATGTTTTACAGTATTTGATATATTTTATAATGTGTATGGAAATGATATTATGAGTAAGTTTAGAGTATGAACTGCTCTAAAATGAAAGTTAAATGCATAACGGTGCATTTTTGGTAGAAAGGTGTCACTAATGCAAGTTAAATGCATAATGGTGCATTTTTCCCAGAAAGGTGTCACTAATGCAAGTTAAGTGCATAATGGTGCACTTTTTGTAGAAAGGTGCCACTAATGCAAGTTAAATGCATAATGGTACATTTTTTTGTAGAAATGTGCCACTAATGCGAGTTAAATACATAATGGTGCGTTTTGGCAGAAAGGTGTCACTAATGACAATTAAATGTATAATGGTGCATTTCGGCATAAAATGTGTCACTCATGGTTTAACTAAAAAGGTTTTAAATGATTACCATGAAGTATACGAATTATCTCAGATTTTAATAGTCATGACATGCTTATGTATGAATTTTAGTTCATTTACAGTATTATGCCTCGCTAATTAAATACTTAACGTGTGTTGATTTCATACGTTGGTAAAAGCAAAGACTAGCTGAGTAAGGGGTACAACAGCAGCTATCATCAATCTAATATTGACTCATCAGTAACAGTAAGACAATCATGTTTATTTTGAAAATTAGCTGGCATGTAATCGAATTTAAAAAAATGCTATGGAATGTATTTATAGTGATAATTTTTGGTAATATGTTTCAACGAATTTTTTATTATTATACTAAAACGTTTTGTTTTATTTTTGAAACAAAATTTTATGGGTTTTACTAATGAGTGAATGTTTTTAAAATTCATGTGACACCTATAACTTGTGTACGGAAACGTATACAGGAAATAAGTGTTACATTAATTAGTATTAGAGCTACAGGTTTAGCCGATTTTGGTTAAAAATGGGTTTATTTGAATTTAGAAAAAGAGATTACATGTCATTAAGATTGTCAAGGTTATTGATATGGTGTCATTAAAGTGTGATTGATGTCACTCCTTACTAACTTTAGTATTATTATTATTATGTATGTTTAAGAAGATGTCGAAATCTTCAAACTCGTGAAGAGCGGCTGAGTGAGAAAATAGAGAGGGATCGAGTAGCAAAAGCTATGAGGAGAATAGTGAGCATCCGATTCCATCCGAGAGCGCTAGTGCCCCGGCACATCAGGTTATGTCAGTGCCAGAGTTTGGAGCTTTTATGCAAGCTCTCGATGCCATATTGACCTGATTCCAACCTCCTCCACCTCCCCCTGCTCCTCTAGTGTCGAGGATGTTGATCCCAAAAGAATTGAAGAGTTTGGAAGCTCCTAAGTATCGAGGAGATGAGAATGAAGGTCCTATGGAGGCTGACTTATGGCTGAATGATGTCATGGTAATGCTTGAAAGTCTTCACTGCTTAGATTCGAAAAAGTTGGGTGGAGCTGTATCTTTACTTCGGGGATCAGTTCGAGTATGGTGGTCAATTACTACAATGTATTCACTACCGGAGCAAGTGACCTGTCAGTTCTTCTTGGAGGAATTTAAGAACAAGTATGTGGGTGAGTAGTTTAGACGGGATATTGTTACTAAAGTTCCTTAATTTGAAACAAGGTGATCGAGCAGTACATGAGTTCGAGGCTGAGTATAATAAGTCGAGCCATTTTGCTGTTGAAGTAATTCCCAATGACAAGGCTCGACGTGATTGGTTCATTGAGGGTTTGAGGCCAAAGTTGAAAAAGATGATGTTGACTTTGAACTTGCCTAACTTGTAAGAAGTCATAAAATGAGCCAAAGCTATTGAAAGAGCTCAAGAGAAGAACCTAGCAGCGGAGCAGAGTATGCAGTCGGGGAAAAGAGTTAGAACGCCTTCCACTCATCATCATGCTAAGAGAGGCAATGGCTCGAGTTCCCGATATACTAATAGAGATGGTTTTATTGCAACTTCACGGAAAACTAAACAGTCATAGTCTTTTGTTGCTAGCTCGGGTAGAGCATTTGGAAAAAGAATTTCATGTCAGACATGTGGTAAATTGTACCATGGAGTATGGAGATTACTCAGCGGAGTTTGTTTCCGGTGTGGTGAGACTGGTCACTTTGCCCGAAACTGTCCTAAGAAATTCAGGGACAATTCAGCACAATCTGAGATATTAGTGGTGTCTTCTAATAGAAGTAGAGGAAGAGGTAGATCTAGAGGACAATCTGAATCAATGCCACTACAAGAGACTCGGGGAGTCACCAGAATTTACAACATTAAGAATAATGAGGATCGGGATGACCCGGATATCATAATAGGTACATTCCATTTTTTTGGTGAGCTTATATTTGTTTTAGTTGACCCTGGTTCTACACATTCATACATTAGTACAAATTTGGTTAGAGCTAGAGGAATTCCTTTAAAACTAATTGTTAGTGAGATGATAGCGGTAAACCCTATGGGTCACAGTGCGAGAGTTGTTCGGGTATGTAGAAAATGCCCTATAAAGATTCAAGGGATTGTGTTTCCGGCAAACTTAATGGAGTTGCCTTTCGATGAGTTTGAAATCATTTTGGGCATGGATTAGTTGTTTTCACTTCATGGATGGGTCGATTGTCTCAAGAAGCGATTATTTCTAAAAGATGTGAAAGACTCAGAAATCGTAGTGATCAGCGAAAAAGCGAAATCACCATCCAACGTGATATCAACCATGACTACAAGGAAAATGATATCAAAAGGGTGTATAGTTTTCCTAGCTAATATGATAGAAACTTGAGTACCGAAGTAAGATTAAATGATATTTCAATAGTTAAGGAGTTTCCCAAGATGTTTCCGAAAGAATTATCGGGTTTACCTCCAGACCGTGAAGTAGAATTCAAGATTGAGGTTTACCTGGGTATCGAACCTATTTCTATGGCTCCATATCGAATGGATCCAAGAGATTTGAGAGAATTAAAAGCCCAATTGCAAGAGCTACTCGATAAGGGATTTGTCAAACCTAGTGCTTCTCCTTGGGGAGTACTTGTACTGTTTGTGAAAAAGAAGGACAGGGTCTATGCGATTATGCATCGACTACCGTCAGTTAAATAAAGTAACTATAAAGAATAAATATCCTCTTCCGAGGATTGATGATCTATTTGATCAACTAAAAGGCGTAACAGTGTTCTTTAAGATAGACTTGAGGTCGAGGTACCACCAATTAAAGATAAAAGAGGATGATATTTCCAAAATAGCTTTTCAGACTCGGTATGGACACTACGAATTTGTGGTGATGCCATTTGGATTGACTAATGCTTCTGCAATATTTATGGACTTGATGAACTGAGTATTCCAACCTTACTTGGATCAATTCGTGGTGGTATTTATAGATGATATTTTGGTGTATTCCAAGTCGAGAGAGGAACATGATGCTCATCTTCAAGTGGTTCTTTAGACACTTTGAGAAAAGAAGTTGTATGCCAAATTGTCCAAGTGTGAATTTTGGTTAGCTGAGATTGTTTTCCTTGGTCATATAGTCTCCGTAGAAGGCATAAGAGTATATCCTAAAAAGATTCAAGCTATAGTGTATTGACAACCCCCAAGGAATGTTTCTGAAGTTTGGAGTTTCTTGGGGGTTGTTGGTTATTATAGACGGTTCGTGAAGAACTTCTTAATGTTAGCTTCACCATTAACTAAGTTATTACGGAAAGAAGTGCCTTTTGCTTAGTTGGAGAAATGCCAAGAAAGTTTTAAAATGTTAAAGAGAATCGTAACAGAGGCCCTAGTGCTTGTATAACCTGAGTCGAGTAAAGACTATGTAGTTTTTAGTGATGCATCTCACAATGGGTTGGGATGTGTGCTTATGCAAAATGGAAACATTATGGCTTATGCCTCAAGACAGTTGAAGAATCATGAGAGAAATTACCCGACACATGACTTGGAATTGGCAGCGGTTGTGTTTACTTTGAAAATTTGGCATCATTATTTGTACGGTGAGCGGTGCCATATTTATACGGATCACAAAAGTCTAAAGTACCTGCTGACTCAAAAATAACTAAATTTGAGTCAGAGAAGATGGATCGATCTTTTAAAAGATTATGATTTGATCATCAATTATCATCCCTGAAAGGCTAATATAGTAGCGAATGCACTTAACCAAAAGACTTTTGTCACTCAATGGGCTTTGGATGTGTGTATGTCTTTAAAAGAAGATGGTGCATTGATTGCTGAACTTAAGTTAAAGCTGATGCTTTTGGATCAGATAAAAGAGCTGCAAGGTCAAGATGAGAAATGCTTGGTGATAATGGTGCAAGTGGAAAAAGAAGAGGTCAAAGATTTTGAAATGAGGGATGATGGATATTTATATTGTCGTGGAAGACTTTGCATTCCCGATAATGATGAACTGAAGAAAGATATTCTTTCCAAGGTACACTATAGTCATTTGACGATGCATCTAGACGGGAATAAGATGTATCAGGATTTAAAGAGTCGTTATTGGTGGCCTGGTATGAAAAGAGTTGTATCAGAGTTTGTTGCAAGATGTTTGACATGTCAGTAAGTGAAAGCTGAACATCAGGTGTCATCCGGATTGCTACAACCGATATTCATTCCTAAGTGGAAGTGGGAACGGGTTATAATGGATTTTGTTTCGGGGTTACCATTGTCACCCGGCAAAAAGGACTCAATATGGGTAATTATGGACAAATTGACCAAGACAGCTCACTTTATTCCAGTTCGGGTAGATTACTCAATGGATAGATATGCGGAATTGTATGTAAAAGAGATAGTTCAGTTGTATGGAGTGCCTATATCAATAGTTTCTGATCAAGACCCAAGGTTTACTTCAAGATTTTGGATGTCCTTACATGAGACATTAGGTACTCGATTGAATTTCAGCACAACTTTTCATCTGTAGACAGATGGGCAGTCACAACGAACTATTCAGATATTAGAGGATATGCTAAGGGCATGTGTGATTGAGTTTAAAGGATCATGGGAAAAATATTTGCCTTTAGTGGAATTTGCTTATAATAACAATGACTAATCAGGTATTAAGATGGCCCCATATAAAGCTTTGTATGGGAGAAAGTGCAGAACACCTTTAAATTGGTTTGAATTTAAAGATCGAGACCTAGTTGGCCCAGATTTGATGAAAGAAATGGAAGAAAAAGTAAAACTTATCCAGGATAATCTTAAAAGAGCTTCCAATTGACAAAAGTCTTATGTAGATTTGAAAAGAAAATAAATTAAATTTCAAGTGGGAGACAAGGTATTTATGAAAGTTTCTCCTTGGAAGAAAGTATTGTGATTTAGGCGCAAAGGAAAGATGAGTCTGAGATTCATTGGACCTTATGAGATTTTAAAAAGGGGTTAGACCAGTAGTATATCAATTAGCTTTGCCTCCAGATATGGACAAGATCCATAATGTTTTTCACATGTCGATGCTTATAAGGTACCGATCAGATCCATCCCATGTCATCACACCCGAAGAAATAGAAATCCGACCATATTTAACTTACGAAGAAGAACTAGTGCGGATCTTGGCTAGAGAAAACAAGGAACTGCGTAACAAGAAGATTCCTTTAGTTAAAGTGATATGGCAAAACCATAAGGTGGAAGAAACTACTTGGGAAAGAGATGAGGATATGAGTAAGCAGTTTCCACACCTCTTCGTATCAGGTACATCTTTAAATTTGAGGACGAATTTTCTTAAGGGGAGAATTGTAATACCCCAAATATCGAGTCAGTGACTAAATTAAAAGAATTTGAAATTTGGGGGATTAAATTGAATAAATGGTAAAGTATAAGAAATGGTCTAGAAATTTTAGTTAAGACCAATTAGTATGAATGGAAGAATGAAAGGGTATTTTGGTCATTTAGAGGGAAATGTATTTAAAATTCATTTTTAATTAGGGTATTAAAGAAAAGGGAAAGTTGAAGAAAAAAACTAAGTCATCTTCCCTTCTTCTTCCCAATTGCTCATGCTCTCCTCCATAGCCAAAGGTAAGACTTCATTTAGCTATTTTTTTCCTTTAGTTTTTGGTTTGGCGTTAACACCTTAAGTGATGTGAAAGCTTAAGGAATGTTTAAAGATGATTAAAACTAAGACATGGATGATTTATTTGAGATTGAAGAAAATGGGGTTTTGAATGATATGTTGAAATATGAGTTTTTATTGAGGTTTGCTAGTATATTTGACTTGTCAAATATGTAAATAATATATTAGAAGCATTGGATGTAATTAAAAGCATGTATGAAAAAATAGTATGATCCTTGGTTTGGGATGTTCTTTGGAGAATTTAGATGTTCTAAGAAGCTAAATAGAGGAAAGTTAGTTGAGTTAAGTGATGTTAAACTTAAGGGTATTGTTTGAGGAAAAATTAAGAGATTTAATAAAAAATTTGGTAAAAATCGGGATGAAAAATGGAAAATCTAGGTAAGGGTATCGGTATTGGAAGAACAATACCGATACTATAGGTTTAAATTTGAAGAATTACGATGAACATTATCGATACTTATACAATTAGTATCGATATTGTTGTGGGTATCGATACTAAGAGTGTAACATCCTAAACAACGGGTTAGTGACCAAAATGTAAGAGTTTAAAATTTAGTGATTTATATGGGATAAGTTGAAAAGTTTAAGGATTAATTTTGGAAATTTGTGTTTAGGACTTGTTAGCAAAGATGAAAGAATGGAAGGGCAAAGAGGTCTTTTAGCAGGAAATGAATTTAATATTCATTTTTAAAGATATTTTAAGCATGTGAGGAGAAAGAGAAGGAAAAGAAAAGTCTGGAAACTTGGTTATTTTTCTTCTTATTCCTCTTGCCCGTAAACCTTCATTTTCCAAGATGAGTTTATCTAAGTTGATTGTTCCTTTCATTTTAGGTTGGTTTTGAAGCTTTTAATGATATAAAAACTTAAGGAAAGCTTAAAGATGATTAAAAACAAAGAGATTAAGAAATTATGGTGAATTAGAAAAAGGGTTTTAATAGAATTCTTAATATCTGGTGAGGAATTTGATTCTAAATGCATGTTTGACTTGTTAAGGATCTAATTAAAGGATTTGAAGTATTAGAAAAGCTTGAGATCTGGTTTGACAAATTGGTATGAATTTTAGTTTCAAAATTTATATGGAGAAATTAAGGTGTTAAAGAGGTTCTAATGGATATAAGTTCAGAGTAATAAGTGTAAATAAGTTTAAAGGCATGAATAGAGTTTAAATAGGAGATTTAAGTGAAGTTGGGTAAGTTTTCGAATGGAAATAGATGAATTCTAGGTAAAGGTATCGGTACTGGAAGAACAATATCGATACTATAAGGTTAAATTGTAAGAAATGGTTTGAACTGGATGAACAATATCGATATTGATTCAATCAGAATCGATACTGAGGTGGAGGTATCGATACCAAGAGGACGGTATCGATACTGTAATTGAAATTGGAATTCCAGAAATCCAAAATGGTATCGGTACCATAAGAGAGAAGTATTGGTATTGCAGATGGGGTACCGATACTATTAAGTCTAAAACTAGGAATTTTAAAGTTTTTTGTTCCATTTATGTAGTGTTAATTGGTTAAATGTTAATGGAGATTCGATATTGATATAAAACATGTCTATGTGTAGATTTGGATCAAAATGGTACTAAAGGAATCGACATATTACGAGATTGAAAGAAAAGAAAAATATTTCGTTTAGGACTTACGTGAGGCAAAGGTGAGTGCATTCTTACTTACCTTGCATAAAATTTGATGATGGCTTGCGATGAGCCAACCATAAATATTTTTGAACCAAATGGTTTGTATTGTATTATGAATATATATATATATATATATATATATATATATGTGTGTGTGTGTGTGTGTGTGTGTGTGTGTGTGTGTGTGTGTGTGTGTGTGTGTGTGTGTGTGTGTGTGTGTGTGTGTGTGTGTGTGTGTGTGTGTGTGTGTGTGTGTGTGTGTGTGTGTGTGTGTGTGTGTGTGTGTGTGTGTGTGTGTGTGTGTGTGTGTGTGTGTGTGTGTGTGTGTGTGTGAAAGACTATAAGTATATGAACCATGTGACCATGTCCTATGAAAATAAATGATAAGTTGAGTAAATGATGTTAATAATTGTTCTATGTAAATAAATAAGAAATTCAGGTAATTTTTTCTGGAAATAATATGAGTATATATTATATATGAACATGTGATAAGTATAACGTTTTACGTGAATAATTGATAAAATGAATAGATGCTATGTGAACTGAAATGCTATGAGTATATGATCTACGTGAATAAAGGATAAACTTTGATAAAGTTTCATGAAACTGTTCTACGTGAAAAGTGATATACATGAAAAGGTTATATATTATATGTGAATATGCTTTATACAAAAATGTTCTACGAGAATGTACTCTATGCGAAAAAGATACACTTAAACAATGAAACGAAGCATAATTATAAAGCTAAAGCTCAAAGTATATTTTATGAGAATTAGGGGTATAGTTGGCATGCCAAGAGTCGAGGGTTCTAAGTGGTCTTTTCCTTCGGGACAATTCTATGTGGTCCTTCGGGACAATTCTATGTGGTCATTCAGGACAAATTCTACGCGGTTCTTCAGGACATTTCTACGTGGTCCTTTGGGACATCTCTATGTGGCACTTCGGTGCATATTCTATATGGCACTTTGGTGCAATATATGTAAGTTGTGGTGACAGCATTAGTGCACAACCTCAATATACTCACATACATTGAGTTCTCAGCGATATACATTGGGCTAACTAAACAAATGCATATAAATTAAATAAATAGATATTGAATGAAAAGTGTATAAGTTATATGTAGTTTATATGAAATGAAAACTAGTTATAAATTTTACATTGTCTAAAAGTCTTTGTGTTAATAATATGAAATGTATAAGTAAAAGTAACATGTGTATAAAGTAATCAATGTTTAATAATATATGTTATAAGTAATAGAACTTGTAGTGTTTTGTACTTAATATTTCTTTTGTAAAATTTCTATAAAAGTTTTGTTGTTTTATATTTCTAATAATGCCTCACTAAGTCATAGACTTAGCGTGTGAGTGTTTTCACAGTAGGTTTAAAGTATGTGAGGAGTAAGCCGAGTAAGCAAGGGAATGATAACATACCTCTGAAGTCTATCAGATCAGAAAAATGTGAATAATATATGTTTTTGTTCTTTGGAATATTGTTGGCATGTACTAGTAATGTTTAAATTGTAGATGCTCTTATATGTTTTGTAAATATATTTTCCATTTTCCAATAAAAGTTAAATTTTAGTCATATTTTCAAAGAGTCAAAGTGTTTGATCAGTCAATGTGACACCTCAGATTTGTATCCGAGTCGGGTATGGGTCGTGGGTGTTACAAAGAGGAAGGTATTGATACCATGGATTCCAAAATGCATAAATGGTATCGATACTGAAAGAGAGTATCAGTACCATAGTATAGAAGTATCGATACTATGGTAGGGGTGTCATTACTACTGAGCCTGGAAAATTTAAGATATGAGGAATTTTAATACAAATTGAATATAATAATACTCTTGAGTATTATTAAAAATATAAATGTTAGAGAGTATACTAACATTGGTATGGTATATGTACTTAATGGATGCTTGTGTAGATCATAACCAAGCTCCCGAGTCAAGTAAGAAAAAGGGCAAGAATATGGTTGCCGAGTAGTTGAACGTCATTGTAGCATACTAGGGAGGTATATCAGGTGAGTGCATTTATTGTAATTATATGGATGAGGAAGACTTCAATGAGTCAACCTCTAATGTTTTGATTCAATGTATGTTTTACAATATTTGATATATTTTATAATGTGTATAGAAATGATATTATGAATAAGTTTAGAGTATGGACTGCTCTATAACAAAAGTTAAATACATAACGGTGCATTTTTTGTAGAAAGGTGTCACTAATGCAAGTTAAATGCATAATGGTGCATTTTTGCCATAAAGGTGCCACTAATGCAAGTTAAATGCATAATGGTGCATTTTTTTTGTAGAAATGTGCCACTAATGCAAGTTAAATGCATAATGGTGCATTTTTGATAGAAAGGTGCCCCTAATGCAAGTTAAATGCATAATAGTGCATTTTGGCAGAAAGATGCCCCTAATGCAAGTTAAATGCATAATAGTGCATTTTTGGCATAAATGTGTCGTTAATGCAAGTTAAATGCATAATGGTGCATTTTTGGCAGAAAGGTGCCACTAATGCAAGTTAAATGCATAATAGTGCATTTTTTGCATAAAGGTGCCACTAATGCGAGTTAAATGCATAACAGTGCATTTTGGCAGAAAGGTGCCACTAATGACAATTAAATGTATAATGGTGCATTTCGGCATAAAAGTTGTCATTTATGGTTTAACTAAAAATGTTTTAAATGATTCTCATGAAGTATACGAATTAACTCGGATTTTGATAGTCATGACATGCTTATATATGAATTGTAGTTCATTTACAGTATTATGCCTGACTAAGTAAATACTTAACGTGTGTTGATTTCACGCGTAGGTAAAAGCAAAGACTAGCTGAGTAAGGGGTGCAACAATAGCTATCATCAATCTAAGGTTGTCTCATCAGTAACAGTAAGACAATCATGTTTATTTTGAAAATTAGCTAGCATGTAATCGAATTTTAAAAAAATGCTTTGGAATGTATTTATAGTGATAATTTTTGGTAATATGTTTCAACAAATATTTATTATTGTACTAAAATGTTTTGTTTTATTTTTTAAACAAAATTTTATAGGTTTTACAAATGAGTGAATTTTTTAAAAGTCATGTGACACCTATGATTTGTGTACGAAAACGTATATGAGAAATGAGTGTTACAGGAGATAGCCGGTGACCGTTGGTAATGAGATTGAAATGACATATTTTAGTTTTAAGGGGGTTTTATGATTTCTGAAAAAAAGAGTTTTTTTGTAGATAAATTAATTTCTTTTCTTTTTTAATTTTAAATAATATTTTTATTATTAAAAAATTAATAAATAGATGGTGGGCACCTAAAAGTAAAACTGAGAAAACATTAGATACCTATTTTTATCGAAAAATTCTTTATGTATTAAATTGTTTTTCAATGCATAGTTCAGACACTTGTTTTTCTATTAAACCTAAATATTTTTATTAGTCCAACAACTTTTAAATCGGTTAATTTTAATTTCTGATTTTCATATTAAATTTGGTTTTTGATTTTTTTCTTATTTTGTTATGATAAAATCATTTATTTTATCATGTCGACTAATATATCTCAAAACTAATCTCATTGAACGATTATTAGAGGAGATTGAAATATTAACATGTCCAAACTTTAAATTGTTTTTCACAGATTTTAAGTGTTTTTCATGAAAAATTAATCTTGGAAGGAGAAATACAAGTGAAATGTGAACATTTTGATACTATCTTATTATAAAATATCAACGTTAACGAGTGGTGATTGGTTGCAAACATCAGCTAAAAATATGTAAAAAGTTATATATTTTTGAAGTTTAGTGACAAAATCGATACACACGTACAATTTAGAACCTAAAATGGTGTGTTTAGAGAATTAATAATCTTGTCAAAATGATATCGTTTTCTCTAGTTATTACAGTGACAAAAACATTTGTTCATATTGTTGTGTATTACTTTTCTAATCAATGAATAGCGCACCCATATTCTGCAGACTCAGTTGCTCGACCTAAAATTTTTAAAAATAATAATACTTCATTTTATTATCAAGATTATTTAATAAGTTTTTATTCAAGTTGAACTGAATAAAAAAATTGGTGACCAAAATAAAAGTAAGAAGAAAATTGAGGGATGAAAGTGACGTGAAAGCTCCACGCTTGGAATGAATACAAAACAATCCCAGTACTCCCCGTTGCCCATAACTAATTATCACTTGAAGCCACCTCTCTCGCACATCATAGTTTCAAATTAAAGTAAACACTTGATGCATCACTAAGAAATTATTATTTATTTCCATTCAAAAAAACTTATTATATGTTTTGTTTCCCAAATTCATAAAACTATATTTTCACATTCTTATTTTATTTTATTATCGAGACTTAATTCGAATATTAAAATTTATTAAATTAATTTTATTTTGAATTTATAATTAATATTATTCTAATGATGTTATTATCTTTTTCATATTTTTACACAATCTAAAAAAACTAGAACTAAATTTTTAATAATCAAAATACGTGTTAAATAAGATTTATATAAAAAGTTGTTTATCACTCCATGTAAGAATATTGTTGAATAATTTTTATAACATATATTTTTATATAAAATCCTTACATTCCACGTCATAGTGTTATTAAATATAGTTTTTATACAATTATTTAATATATACAAATCTAGCCGTTTTCTTCCTCCTCTCTCTCTCTCTCTCTCTCTTTCTTTTTCTTTATAATTTGTGTCAATTTTATTGATCAATCTAATTTTTCTTCTTTAATTTTGTTTAACCAACGACGGTATTGTTTTGATGTTGATTGTCGCCCGCTGGTTATCTTGTTTCTTTGTTTTTTAATTTTTAATAAGAATAATTATGTCTTTGTGACATATTCTCTCCTTTTATGACATATTTATCTCTGCCTTTTGGTAGCTTACGGTTTTTTACTGTTGTTTTCGTTTATCTTTTTTTTCACATGGTTAGATTTGACATCGTCATGACTGATCAATATGGCGTTTATTTTTATCATGATGATCTTCCCTGTTTTGGACTCTGAGATTGATTTGGATATACGTTTTGCGCTCTTGGATAGTTTTCTCACATCGCTTGACTCTGATTTGCGATTTGTCGATGGTCTTTCAGTAGTTTTATCCCTTTTGTGGTTTGTATCTTTATTTTATTCGAGCATTGATTTAGGTTTTTATAACCTTTTCTTTTTATGGTCCTTGTGTGATTTAAGTGACTAGTTTTTGTGTTAATGGTTATAGGAAAATGTCTTTGTTGAACTATATTTTGATATAACAATTAAGGTAAAATGTTTTTTTGGACTTGAATTGAATTTATTCAAATCTTTCAAAGTTTTTCAAAAATAATTCCAAGTCCTTAAAGCTTGGAATTGAGCACAAAACATTTTTCTGGACAAGTAATACCAATAATGTTCTTACAGTATCGATACATAATGAACTGTACCGATATTGTTCATATGGTACCGATACCAAAGGTAAGGGAAGTATCGATACTCACTAGGTAGTACCGATACTAACAGCATTGCTAAAATTCCATAATGTAAAAATAGTCCTGATACCCAAAGGGGTCTGATACTACTATGTATAGTAGTATCGATACCATAGGCATATTGTTGGGATTTTCGGAATCTCGAAACGACAACCGGAACGGTTTGCAAAGAGGGATCGAAATGGTTTTGTGTTTAGGGAGTAAGGAGATTGAAAGATAGAAAATTGCACAGCGATTTAGAGTGGTTCGACTTTATCAACCAAAGTCTACATCCACTACCTTAGCTCCTCACCAAGGATTTTCCAACAAATTCACTAATTTGTTCTTTCTTTTGAGGACAAAGAGATAACCTTACAACTCCCTAGTTTTTCCGGGCTAAACTAGAACCTTTCCCTAGCTTTTACATGGGCTAAGCTAGAACCTTTCCCCTTTACAAAAGGATAATAAATGTAAACAAGAAAACCTCTCTAAGGTAGGTGTTTACAAGATTGAGCTCACAAGAACAAAATATTTACAAGAGAAAGATGAAATAAGATTGAAAAACTCTTCTCTTGTGTTTGATTGCTTGGATAGTTGTTCTCTTGCTTCTTCAAGTGTCCTCAGCTTGTATTTATAGCTTGGAATGAGTTTGAAGTCGTATATAGCCGTTGGGGATGTTTTGGAGCCGTTTGGGGATGATTTTTATACTCAAAAAGGTTGCCCAGAATAGAGGGAATCGGTACCCCTTCATAGGGAATCGATACCCCTTCATAATATTCAAATATTATGACCGTTGGGCTGTTGAACAGGGGGGAATCGGTACCCCCTAGACATTCTGTTTTTCTCGGAGGCAAAAACCTGCAGGGGGTATCTGTACCCCCTGGGGGGGTATCTGTACCCGGGGTATCTGTACCCCCTGGGGGGGAATCTATACCCCCTGGGCAATCTTGAAACCCCTTAAAATATTTTTGGCTCAAATCCGAATTTTAATTGATTTTGAATTATTTTTGAAACCTTTTAAAAACTTTGAATAAATTCAATTAAGTCCAAAAACATTTTGTAAATTCAATTCAAGTCCAAAAACCATTTTGCCTTAAATTGTTATATCGAAACATAGTTCAACAATCTCCCCCTTTTTGATATAACAAAACATTTGAAAAATTGTTTTTGACAAAACTCCCCCTTAGTAAAATGTTTAATGAAAAAGATACTAGTTGTTGGAAAACATATGAAAATGTTAAGCTCCCCCTTTTCTCCTTTTTCATTAAGAAATTGAATTTTTCAAACCATAACCTCTCCCCCTTTTTGTTATATCAAAAATAATTCAATCTTTGAAGTTCAAAATAACTTTGGAGAGTAAGTAGTAAATTTGACATTTTAAAAATCATTTGAAAAATCAAAACTCCCCCTGAATAAATGCATTCCAAATAAAATTAAGCTTTTAAGTTCATTACACTTGAACAAAATATTGAATTTCTACAAATAATAACAAACATGTTAGAGGCACATGAAATTCAATATATCCAAGTCTAAAATACTTTATGCAATACCAATTGTTGAAATTTGATATTAATACCAATTGTTAAAATTAAGTGCATATGCATAAAGTTTTCCAAAAATGTTATGCATTTGAAAATTTTGATATCAATTGTTAAAGATATATCATTTTCATTTAAACCACATGCATAAACATTCAAATTTAGGTCAAAAATTTTTAAAATTTGTAAAATCAAAGTATTTGAAAAATTGATATCAATTGTTAGAGAGATATCAATTGCATTACAACCAATTTTGACCAAAATTTTATTATGATGAACTAAAAATTTTGAAAAATTATTAAGACATTAAAATGTTCATCATAATTTCTTTTTAACATACATGAGATTAAAAATAATACATAATTACTTAAAATCAAAACTCATGCATGCTTAAAATTAAATGAGCAACCAAATAACAAAAATTAAAAGCATTAAGCTTAGAGGTTACCCATTCCTTTTTCATGTGTGGCTAGAGCATCTTGAATATCATCAACTTCATCACCATTGCTCACACACACCTACAAGAGACATTCATTTCGATTTTGGTATCCAAATTGCTTTGGATCCTTGGACGTTAGTTTCAATGCCCCTTGTTCCTTTCGGAACCCATACTTGCCTAATTTTAAAACGTTTTCCTTTCTTCAAAGGACAAGTATGTTCCAAATGACCATGATAATGACAATGTGAGCATATTGTCATTATTGAACTAAATGAATTATTTAAAATGATTTCTTTTTCTTTTGTTAAGCATTTAAGCTTAACTTTTAAATCAAAATTTTGTTTTTCAAAACTATCAATTTTTATTTTTGAAAGCTCTAAATCCTTTTTCAAAATTTCATTTTGGCTTTCAAAATCTATTTTTGTTTTTAAAAGAAAATCGTTTTCAATTTTAAATTTTGAAATCATTTTCTTATATTTGGAGTTCATGGTCTCAAACTCCGAATATAACCTATTAAAAGCTTGTAACTCATCAAATGTATATGAATTAAATTCATTTGAGTTAGAAGATACCTCGGGCTCTTCATAAGCCATTAGAGACACCACCTTTGTTGGTTCTTCTTTCTTGTTTCCATGGATTTCCTCGAGCTTATTCCAAAGCTCATTGGCACTTGAACATGAAGAAACCCCTTCATAGATTTCAGGACCAAATGCACAAAACAACATGTGCATGGCCTTGGCATTTAGTTGAGTTTTCTTCCGTTCTTTGTCACTCCGCTTCTTCTCCTTCTTCTTTGGAGAAGAGTAGCCATTCTCGATTATCTCCCATACATCAAGATCATTGGATTGGATGAATACCTTCATTAATTTCTTCCAATGATGATAGTTGTCTCCATTGAAGTATGGAGGCTTGTCTGTTGGTAGGGAGTCTTCCATGTGGAACGAGCCGGAGGTGGAAGCCATCTTCTCAGTTGTGTCGGGAATTGGTAGAGCTTCTTCTAGGATCGTCTCAAGGTGGTTAAACATTCTTAACGAGTTAGGCTCTGATGCCAATTGTTGGGATTTTCGGAATCTCGAAACGACAACCGGAACGGTTTGCAAAGAGGGATCGGAATGGTTTTGTGTTTAGGGAGTAAGGAGATTGAAAGATAGAAAATTGCACAGCGATTTAGAGTGGTTCGACTTTATCAACCAAAGTCTACATCCACTACCTTAGCTCCTCACCAAGGATTTTCCAACAAATTCACTAATTTGTTCTTTCTTTTGAGGACAAAGAGATAACCTTACAACTCCCTAGTTTTTCCGGGCTAAACTAGAACCTTTCCCTAGCTTTTACATGGGCTAAGCTAGAACCTTTCCCCTTTACAAAAGGATAATAAATGTAAACAAGAAAACCTCTCTAAGGTAGGTGTTTACAAGATTGAGCTCACAAGAACAAAATATTTACAAGAGAAAGATGAAATAAGATTGAAAAACTCTTCTCTTGTGTTTGATTGCTTGGATAGTTGTTCTCTTGCTTCTTCAAGTGTCCTCAGCTTGTATTTATAGCTTGGAATGAGTTTGAAGTCGTATATAGCCGTTGGGGATGTTTTGGAGCCGTTTGGGGATGATTTTTATACTCAAAAAGGTTGCCCAGAATAGAGGGAATCGGTACCCCTTCATAGGGAATCGATACCCCTTCATAATATTCAAATATTATGACCGTTGGGCTGTTGAACAGGGGGGAATCGGTACCCCCTGGGGGGGGAATCGGTACCCCCTGGACATTCTGTTTTTCTCGGAGGCAAAAACCTGCAGGGGGTATCTGTATCCCCTGGGGGGGGTATCTGTACCCGGGGTATCTGTACCCCCTGGGGGGGGAATCTATACCCCCTGGGCAATCTTGAAACCCCTTAAAATATTTTTTGGCTCAAATCCGAATTTTAATTGATTTTGAATTATTTTTGAAACCTTTTAAAAACTTTGAATAAATTCAATTAAGTCCAAAAACATTTTGTAAATTCAATTCAAGTCCAAAAACCATTTTGCCTTAAATTGTTATATCGAAACATAGTTCAACACATATTATCGATACCATTATGCCCCAACGGCTAGTAACGACTAGTTGATTTAAATATAAACAAAGGTAGTACCGATACTCCCTTTAGGAGTATCGATACCTTATATTCTGGGCAGCTTTATTTTACATGAAAATTGATCTCCAACAACTCCAAAACACTCCCAAGGCTAGAAACGACCACAACAACATTCCAACATATAAATACAAGTTGAGGAAACTTGAAGAAGGGTTAGAAACACCTATCGAAGCAATCAAACACAAGAGAAGAGTTTTTCATTCTTATTTTTATTTCTCTTGTAAATATTGTGTTTGCGCGAGCTTAATTCCTTTGTGTGAGCTTAATTCCTTGTAAACACCTACATTTGGGAGGTTTATTTGTTTACTTCTTTTTATCCTTTTGTAAAGGGGTTTCGGTTCTATCTTAGCCAAAGATAGGGAGTTGTAAAGGTTACTCTTGACCTTGAAAAAGAAAGAACAAAGTAGTGGATTTGTTAGAAAATCCTAAGTGAGGTGATTAGGTAATGGATGTAGACTTGGTTGAGAAGTCGAACCACTATAAATCTTTGTGTTCATTGTCTTATCTTTTACTCTCCTTACTGCTTAAACACGTTTTTATCAATTCACCCCATTTACAACTCTTTTGGTTGTTAATTCGAGCTTCCACAAATCCTAACAATTGGTACCAGAGCTTAACTCACTAGAAGGTTTAACACCTTAAGAGATCCTATAAGAAGCTCTACCGATTCCCAATGCAACCGACAAAGAATTGGCTTTAACTTCCAGTGCCTACTACATTGAAGATTCATAACCGGTCAACAAGCCACCCTACTTTAATGGAGCAAATTATGCTTATTGAAAGAATATGATGATGCTCTTCATTCAAGCCAACGATGTAGGAGCTTGGAACTCTATCATGAAATGCTACATCATTCTAACCGGCGAGATGGATGATTGGAGTGATAGAGAGAAGAAGAAGTTCCAATTCAATGCTAAGGCTATGCACATTTTCTTTTATGCATTAGGCCCAGATGAATATGAAAGAGTCTCCTCTTGTTCCAATGCCAAGGATATATAGGATAAGATCCAAGTCACTCATGAAAGAACCGATGAAGTGAGGGAAACCAAGATAAGTCTTCTCAACCATAGCTACGAGAATTTCAAGATGAAACCCGATGAAGACATCAAAGCTATGAGGGATAGATTTTCCGTGATTGTCAACGATCTCAAGGGATTTGGAGAAGTAATCTCTAATGAGAAGCTTGTGAGGAAGATGATTTACTCTCTTTCAAAGTCTTGGCAATCAAAGAAGATGGTGATTATCGAAGCTAGAGACCTAAAGTCTCTCACTCTTGACGAGTTGATTGGTTCTCTTTTTACTCATGAGTTGATGGTGAAGGAAGAGGAAGAAGATGAAGAGAAGCAAAACAAAAAGAAGAATGAGGTAGGCATTGCCTTCAAGTCCACCAATGAGAGCTATCAAGATTCAATTGAAGAAGTGGATAAAGACGATGAAGAAGAAGAGATGGTCAAGCTATTCAAAAAGTTCAAGAGATTCATATCTTCCAAGGAAGTGAAACATGAATCAACCAAGAAGAAGGGTCCCCCGGTGTGCTTTAATTGTCAAAGAACGGGGCATGTCATGTATGAATACCCTCTCATAAAGAAGAAGAGATCAAGCAAAAAAAAGGTATTTGTGGCGGCTTGGAGTGATGAAGATGACTCCAATGATGAAGATGAAGTAGCCAACCTATGTCTCATGGCCATCAAGGGAGATTCAATGGTATCTTCTAACTCAAATGATTTAAATTCACATTATTTTGATTAGTTACAAGTTGCTTATAATGAGTTGTATTTGGAATTTGAGACCATGCATTCCAACTATAAGAAATTAATTTCAAAACTCAAAGTTGAAAATGATTTGGTTTTAAAAGAAAAACTTGATTTTGAAAATCAAAATGAAATTTTGAAAAATGATTTAGAGCTTTCAAAAGTCAAAATCAATGATTTAGAAAAAATAAAATTTTGATTTGAAAGTTAAGCTTGAAAGCTTAACAAAAGAAAAATAATTAATTTCTCAAAACAACTCATTATGTTTAAAAATGGCAAAAATGCTCACATTGTCATTTTTATGGTCATTTGGAACATACTTGTCCCATAAAGAAAAGAAAATCTTTTAAAATTAGACAAGTATGGGTTCCTAAGGGAACAAGGGGCATTGAAACTAACGTCCAAGGATCCAAAGCAATTTGGATACCAAAATCCAAATAAATGTCTCTTGTAGGTGTGTAGGAGCAATGGTGGTGAAAGTGAAGATATTCAAATGCTCTAGCCACACTTGAAAAGGAATGGGTAACCTCTAAGCTTAATGCTTTTGATTTTGATTATTTGGTTACTCATTTAATTTTAAGCATGCATGAATTTTGATCTTAAATGACTATGTTTTGTTTTTCTTCTCATGTATGTTGAAAAAGTTTTTTGATGAACATTTTAAATTTTTAATGATTTTTCACTATTTTTAGTTCATCATAATGAATTTTGGTCAAAATTGGTTTTAAATGCAAATGATATCTCTCTAACAATTGATATCAAAATTTTCAAATGCTTTGATTTTATAAATTTTAATTTTTGACCTAAATTGTAAATGATTATGCATGTAGTTTAAAATGCAAATGATATCTCTCTAACAAGTGATATCAAAATTTTTAAATGCATAACATTTTTGGAAAGCTTTATGCATATGCACTTAATTTCAATTTGGTATTGCATAAAGTATTTTAGACTTGGATATATTGAATTTCATGTGTTACTAATATGTTTTCTACTCTTTGTTGAAATTCAATTTTGTTTAAGTGTCAAGCTTTTAAAATCAAATTTTTGTTTGAAATGCACTTTTTGAGGGGAAACTTTGATTTTTCAAATGCTTTTAATGTTAAATTTATCACTTACTCTCCAAAGTTATTTTTGAACTTTAAAGTTGAATTATTTTTGATATAACAAAAAGGGGTAGAAGTATGAGATTGAAAAATAAATTCAATTTCTTAATGAAAAAGGGGAAGCTGAACATTTTCATACATTTTCCAACAATTGATATTTTTTCATTAAACATTTTGTTAAGAGGGAGTTTTGCCAAAAACAAATTTTTAAATGTTTTGTTATATCAAAAAGGGGATATTGTTTAACTATATTTTGATATAACAATTAAGGCAAAATGTTTTTTTGTACTTGAATTGAATTTATTCAAAGCTTTCAAAGTTTTTCAAAAATAATTCAAATTCCTTAAAGCTTGGAATTAAGCACAAAACGTTTTTCTGGACAAGTAGTACCGATATTGTTCTTACAGTATGATATCTAATGAACAATATCGATTTTGTTCACATGGTACCGATACCAAAGGTAAGGGAAGTATCGATACTCACTACGTAGTACCGATACTACCAACATTGCTCAAATTCCATAATGCAAAAATGGTATCGATAACCAAAGGGATATAGATACTACTCTGTATAGTAGTATCGATAACATAGGCATAGTATCGATACCATTATGCTCCAACGGCTAGTAACGACTAGTTGATTTAAATATAAACAAAGGTAGTACCGATACTCCCTTTAGGAGTATTGATACCCTCTGTTCTGGGCATCTTTATTTTGCACGGAAATTGATCCCCAACGGCTCCAAAACACTCTCAACGGCTAGAAACGACCACAACAACATTCCAACATATAAATACAAGTTGATGACACTTGAAGAAGGGTTAGAAACACATATCCAAGCAATCAAACACAAGATAAGAGTTTTTCATTCTTATTTTCATTTCTCTTGTAAATATTGTGTTTGTGTGAGCTTAATTTCTTGTAAACACCTACCTTTGAGAGATTTATTTGTTTACTTCTTTTTATCCTTTTATAAAGGGTTTTGGTTCTATCTTAGCCAAAGATAGGGAGTTTTAAATGTTACTCTTGACCTTTGAAAAAGAAAGAACAAATTAGTATATTTGTTAGAAAATCCTAAGTGAGGAGTTTATGTAGTGGATGTAGACTTGGTTGAGAAGTCAAACCACTATAAATCTTTGTGTTCATTGCCTTATCTTTTACTCTCCTTACTCCCTAAACACATTTTTATCAATTTACCCCCCTTTGCAACTCTTTCGGTTGTTAATTCGAGCTTCCACAAATCCTAACAGTCCTAATTATAATTTAGTTTACATTTACGGTTATGCTCATTAATCTTTATTGTAATTCTGGATATTTTCTATTTTTAATAAAACTAGTTGATATATATATTAATTAATTAATTAATTAGTTTACTCACGGAGCAGTCTATCTAAACTATATATTTAAAAATCGAATTGAATTTGGTATTATCCGTTAACTAGACATCAACTCAATTAAAAAATATTAAATCATATTTATTTATGGATGTAATAAATAATATCCTTATGATGTTTTTATCTTTTCATTTTTTATTCAATATTTAAATAAAAGAACATGAAAATCATCATTTAAGGATCAAATGTAAGACTATAGATTAAAATACAAATAATTTATTACTCCATCTAAAATTATTTATTGAGTAAATTTTAATAAATATATCTCATTTCAATCAAAGTGTGAGTGTAATAAAACATAATCTATATAAAGCTTATTTTCTAATTTGTGTCATGAATTCACTAGATACTAAGGTTGGTGAATGGAAATAGTATCTAATATATATATATATTCAGAATGGCATACAAACAATATTTTATAAAAATGACACCTATTAGGAATAGAATGTTACATGTAGTGGAGGATTCAGAAATATTTTTTAAGGTATATATATATATATTTTAACAACATGAAATTTTAAATGGATGGTACAAATAAAATTTTAGATTGGATACCATCCGTAAGATAAGTAACAAATCGAATAAAACTTAGATTTCATGGTGTGCACGAAAAATTTCAAGATGAGCACCATAAGTAAAAATAAATAACTAATCAAAGAAAATTCGAATTTAAGTGCCTACTCTCACCAAGCTATAGCTCCACGACTGATTCCATGAAAAAAATTTCTCAAATAATGTGTGTTTGAATGATGCACCATTATTAATATGACAAATATTTTGGACGACATCTTCCACACTGATACAGAAATAAGAATAATGACAATAAACTTTTAAAAATTATAAAAATTATATTTAAAATAAATTGTTTAGAAAATATATCATGTCAGTAAGTTTACGTTCTACAAAACATGGATTTTAAAAGCATTTCCATATGGGCAATCTTTTCTAAATAAAATCATTTTTGAAAAAAAAAATTGTTATTTTGAATAGTATTCCTATAATATTGCCAGAACTAACATATTTGATTCAATGAATTAATATTTTAAAGATGTTTTACCATATAGAGTCAAAACTACCCTTTAAAAATTTTAGGGTAAATTATGTTTTTAGTATCTAAACTATTAATTTTAGTCTGTTTTAGTACCTAAATTTTCAATTGTTTCAAAAGCATACCTAAAGTTTAGTTTTTGTTTCATTTTAGTCTCGCTACTAAAAACTTAATGGCAATGCATTTTATGGGTAAATTACATCATTCATCACTTAACTATCTCCCCACTCCTATTTTTGTACTAAAGTTTAAAAATTTTCATTTTAAACTCAACATTTAAATTGCTCCTATTTTAATCACTCTAATTTATTTTATTAATAATTTTTTGACATGACATTTTTATTATTATTATATATTTATATATAACTAAAAATTAAATTTGAAAGTTAGTATGATTAAATTAGGAGTAATTTAAAAGTTAAGTAATTAAATTAAAAAAATTAAACTTTAGTGACCAAAATAGGAGTGAGAAGATAGTTGAGTGATGAATGATATAATTTACCCATAAAAAGGTACAACGTGCAAATCACCCATTAAGTTTTAATGTCGGGTACTAAAACAAAACAAAAATTAAACGTTAGATATGATTTTAAAAAACTAGAAGTTTAGGTACTAAATCGGAGTAAAACTGATAATTTAGATACTAAACACATAATTTGCCCAATATTTTAAATAAAAAAGTGTAGAAAATATTATAATATGTTTAAGTATCACCTATTTATCGCTTAATGAATGATATTTATAGCATATATTACTTTGTAATCACTTAGTTTAATAAAATAAATAAATGATATTTATAATATGTCCAATTATGTCCAATTTTATTTTTGTTTCTTCCGTTATCTAATTTTAAGCAACATATCAAATATATTTACAATTTAAATTTAACACTTGATTTTTTATTTTATCAAATAACATAGCAGGAAAATTTTAAAATTTCATTTCCTTTAAAAAAATAAATTTTATTTAATATTTTCTTATATCCATAGGTTTTAATATTTATATGAAAAAAAATTCTAAAACTAATTTTTTATATAATGACTAATATTTGAACTGTTGATCAACTTAAATCATTAAAATGTTACCATTAACTTTAAAATTAAATAAAATTTCTACATTTTCTTTGGAACACCTACAGTAAAGGGTGTCATGTCATCTAGTTTGTTAATTAAACGTGTTAAAACAACTCAGATAATTAAGCATGATTAGTAGTAGGAAACAATCGACTTTCCATGTCCACCCGGTTTAGAGACACGTGGGTCCCGGTTGTAGTTATCAACGGTCGAGAAAAGACATGGAAGAGATCCGGGGGTTCTTTGACAAATCCTTGACAATGTTTGAATTTTTTTTATTAAGACGAATAATATAGTATCTGTTTAAAGGTAATTTTTAGTCATTTGATATTAAATATTTATACTCTTAATTTTTTGGTGTTCGAATATAAGATTTTAAAGAACGAAAATAATTTTTTTAATACTGAGATCACTTGGTTCATGCATGTGTTGATCCTTGCTCTCCCTAAATGGCCGGCCACTTATAATCCCATTCAAGAAACGTGGGAAAATAGTAAATACATATAAATTAAATGCATCTTCAAAGTTGATGTATAATAATAGCGTAAAATTTTATGTTAGAGATGATATAAGAGGATAAAATTTTATGTTAGAGATTGAATTTTTAAAAATTTAAGAAGGAATAAATTTATAAAATTTTAGCGATAAAAACATAATATCAATTAAAAATATTAAAAAAAATCTAAAATACGTGTTAATTTGAAAATTTCAAGAGATTGACCCATGCCCCCTTTAATCTATCACTGAGTCAGAGTGTAACCCACCATTAGGATGATCATTTGATCATTTTAAAATTAGATTCATATCAGATCAAGTTTGGGTTTAGAGTAAAAAATTAGAGATATAATGCTTCTCTATCTATATTTTTTCAATTACATCTCTATTTTAACTAATAAAAATAAAAATAAATGTATGTGTCGAATCCAGTCGAACGTGAGTTTTTACCTTAAAATTTGAATTAAATTTTAGACGGGATAGATTTCCCTCAATTTAGGTTAGATTAGGTGACAAATGGAGGAGTGTTATGCTTGAGAGCTTGGATGCGTAAAAAATCCTTTCTGACCCAACAGATGACTATTCGTGCCAATAATAAATTGATTTAGTGAATGATGTATTAGATCTTTTAAGATTAGAGGTTCAAATTTTGGCGTCATGAATATAAGAATCTAGGTTAAAAAAGATCATTTTATAATATACCATTCAAATTAATTAATCAATCGATAAGATTTTAATGGTTAATCCAAGAAGGGAATTGTGTAAATTATTCATGTCCATGGTGGGCTTAAATTTAAAATAAGTATAAAATGGGCTGACCACTTACAAAACCCATGCAAAAAAAGGTGGAAAATACACATGGTTTTTAGCATAATCTGATGGCATAAAACTCATGGGTTGGACCAAGTTTCCTTGGAAGACCTCACCCTCTCTTTCCTTTCATAACATCTTGTAGGAAAGAGCCATTCAAGGCACCTCTCCAAGCTTTTGGGTTAGATTGAAGGACATAAAGTCTTATCTTCAATTCATAAAGGGATTCTTAAGGCCCTTTCTAGTATTTGAATATGACATTTCGGATCCGGGTCGGTCGATTTTGATCAAATTTATATTTTATGAACTGAATACCCGAATGAGAAGAAATAACCAATCTCGTAGGAGAATTCTAAATCAACCTCAAAGTCAAATATAACAATTAAGGACGATAAATCAAATCCTAATTCAACAAATTTTGACTTAAGATCAAGATTCAGGCCAAATTAAGTTTTTGTCAAATATGAGGACAAATCAGGTTTAATTTGAATTTATGATAAAAAACAACTTGTGATAATAATATATTTTTTCAATATATTTATGGATTAATTACTATAATACACGTCTCTTTATAGTTTTTTTTTTCAATTAAATTATCATTTTATTGAATAAAAATAAATTTTATATATTTGTACCAAGACAGATTGTTCAGATCAAATAGGACCTCTAAATTCATATCGTATTGAAATTCGAATAAAAGAGATATATTTCTCGATTAACGGAAAAATTAATCCATTACCTCCCCCTTACCTCATTACGTATTGGAACAAGGGACATCCATTTAGCCTCCCTAATAAAAAAGGAAATTTCCCCCCGAGTATCTGATAGGGAAGCGGTGGCGGATTGATGAACGTTGCTCTTGTTGAAGAATCAAACCTAGAAAGCTCTAGACTCGATAAAGAACAAAGGTGATGAATATGGGAAGGTGGCGGCAGTCGCTAGGATTGTTTAGGGTTTTTTTTATGTGCTGGAATCAAGACAACACGATTAGAATAAAATAAACAAAAGATAAATAAATGAAAGATGAAATAAGATAATAAAGAAATCAAAAGATCTCCCTTATGAAGGTGAACGATAAAGATGATTGATGGTGCGGATGGATTTGTGGAAAAATAGATGGATAAGTGTCCTATCGAGCCCTCCTAGTCGCAATGAAAAGGCAAACACGATAAATGGCTCTAACCAACCCTCCTAGTCGCGATGAAAAGGCAAATTGGAGTGTGAAAATTAATCTCCCTCACAAGAACTTGAAAGAACTCCAGGAGAAGAAGCTTCGAAGGCACAAGGCAATCAGCACTTGCAAAAACGAACTCTCGTTGTATTATTAATCAAAGAAATCTTATTTACAAAGTAGAATGAAGCCTCCTTTATATAGGGGCTGAGTTCTAAAGGTCCTAAATAACTAATGAATAAAATAATAATAAACTAAACATGTCTTAACTCTAATTCCTAATAAAATAATAATAACTAAAGATAATATTTTAACCCAACCTTAATTCCTAATAAAATAATAAATATAATCCTAAAAGATAATGCATCATCCTATATTAAGTTATATTACAAATAATCAATATAAATATTGAAAATTCGTAATATTTACAAAATAACGTATTAATCCCGTATAGGATTTCCTGCATGCACAATCTTCAGTAAAATGACCATATCTTGAGTTCCCGATATCGGATTGATGCAATTCAAGAACCGTTGGAAAGATAAGAGACAGACGGTTGTATCTCCAGAAGACATGTCGACCAAATAAGATCAGCGTCCCATTCAAAAAGTCGTCGCAAGTCTGCTCCTGTTCTGATCTTCTTTTCCAAAGCTTGGACGAGTGGATCATTTGGAAGAGTTATTACTTCTTCCTTTGATGTGAACCTTGTGATGCATGTATCATCCTCCCTTTCTTCAAAAAGATTCGACCTCGAATCTGAAACATTAAAGGGAGCAACATTATAATAGTTTAATAATTCATTCACATTATGCTTACCGAATAGTTATGCTTTGAATCTTCGAGACTTTGTTCTTCTAATAGGTTCGAGTAGAAACATTAGTCCAAAGAAGCATGTATTATGGACTCTGGTGCATGTATCATTCCCCCACTCCTCAAAAGGATTCGTCCTCGAATCTAAAAATCCAAAAGAAAGAGAATTAGATGTGTTGAAATAAAAACTTGTGAAACATTTACCAGGATCAATGTGATGTGTCTGTATGCGTTTTAGTCGAGGTTTCTTCTTTGTAGGAACTGATTTCTTGTAGTCTTGAAATCATCTTTTGCATACAAGTCTTGTAATCTGATGTTTTGGTTGAATTTCAACATGGCGCCGGTCACTGTTGGCTTTCTGTATGATTATTTCAGATAATTTCTCCATGGTTTTATTCGTGTGTGGCGAGAATGAGTGTTTAAAAACCATGTCAACTGGTTTGTTAACGTAATCCCTTAAGTCTCCTAAGTGTGGTTCATGAATTAATGATTCCCATGAGGAGATTTGTGGATTGTATAACCTGTTTAGTTGGCAAGGAAACTCATATACAAGATAAAGCTCATTAAAAGCACTTTTAAATGTATGGGTAGAAATATCAGAAATATCCGAGTTATCGTGATATACATCTTTGATATGTTCAATTCTCGGAATAGTATGAGTTTGATAGGTAAGAGTATACCTTCGTGGTAGTGTATCGTCTACTGTGTTTTGCTTACCTCGGTATGTTACGCACTTAAAGGAGTTGTGTTTAGTATGGATGACAACTTCACGAGCCTTACCTTGTAAGATGGAGAAGAAGTACGTTACAATGTCATTAAAATGAGTAATAAAATATTTACCTTTGGACTCTCGTAAATCGTGACTCTTCATTGGTATGGCATAGTGATTAGGGCTTTCAGGTGGTAACCCGTCAGGAGGGTCACCTAGCACTATTCGACAACTCTTGGTGATGGAAGATGGTGTGGGCCAGTCTCGTGTTGCTTTTACTTTCTCATCATTTACATGGATTCCCTGTGCACGAACTATAAAGCATGTGGAGTTGTTCAAGTCATGTTTCGTCATTAAGATGACGTTACGACTAAGGCTTTCATGGATGTAGCCTTTTTGTAACAAATCTAACTCTTTGGTTTCTTCGAGATTGTATGTTTTACGAGGTATGATGGAACCTTGATTAGATTGGTTTGGTTTGTTTTCCTTTTCCAGTGGTAATCCGTCAGGTGGATCACCTAATTCTTCTCGAAAGCCTGTAACAAAGATGAAAACACACTAGGCAATCCTTGTTAATGTTAGAATCGAAACAATTGATTCTCTAAAGCGAACAAGGATGGAAGGCTGTTTGTAAAGAATATTCTCTCTCAATTCTTTTGTGCTCACACATAGATTTTGAGCCACTCTTTTCTTCTCACAATTAGGTTCACTCACCTCCCATGGGTCATTATTCTTTTGGCTTTTGTGACTAGTGACCTCTTTTTCTTTTGTCTCTTTCTCAGCTTTTTCTTTTTTTGCTTTCCCTACCTCCTCTCAAATTATCATTTGATCTTTAGGGATGGAAGTGTGTCATTCTTTGCTGGTCATTCTTTCTCCTGTTAGGTTTGTCATCTCTTGGCTTTATCAGAAGATGGAGTAGAAGATGAGGAAGGATTTGAAGGATTACCTTGGTAAGAGATGAAGTACCTTGGTAATGTTCACTGATTCGAGATCTCATTTGGATTTGTGCTTCGATTGTCATTGCTTTCTTTAGTGTATCTTTAAGGTTTTCGTACCCTTGTAGAACAAGAAGATCAGTGATTTTTGAGTTTAAGCCGACGACGAATCTTGACCGGTGACTTCTTCTTTTCGGTTATGTTAGCCCTATTGAGTAAGGACTGCATCTCCTTGTAGTAATCTTCAACTGAACTTCTACCTTGTCGAAGTCGGTGTAGTCGTTGTTTACTTCTCGTGTATAATGTGTCGGTAGGAATCGGTTCCTCATGGTTTGTTTGAGGTCGGTCCAAGAAGTGATTGTTGGAATTTGAGATCAACTTTTCCTTCCCATTCGATGTACCTGTCTGGATCGTTGTCTCCTTTGAAAGAAGGATTGTGAACTTTGGTTTTGTAAAGAGTTTGGGTGCTTGGAAACGTGGTTGTTCTTCTCGAGTACCAAAGTTTAGCATGTTTGGTCTTGGATTCTGGTTTGGTAGATCCAGTTGTGGTTCTTGTCGTTCTCTCACGATTTCATCAATCTTTCAAATCTTGAGTCGATACGATGTCGTGAGTCGGCAAGTGTGGCTAAGATAGCCGTAAGTGTCTTGTTGTTAGTGTCGCCCATTCTGAAATCATAACACTCAAAAGAAAATTTTAAAGTAAAATAAAAATAAAAGAAAGAAAATTCAACAAAGCAAGAAACCTCACAAGTCACTCCAAGAAAGTAACACAACGAGAGGCAAGTAAGCCGATCTTGTACTCTTTAAACTCACTTTACCAAGTAGTCTTCCACAGTTCGTATCGGAGTTTGATTACTAGCAAAGGCGATAAGAAAAACCTAAAAGCTCTAAGAGGCCAAACAAAGGTTAGACTCCAAGAGAACGAGAATACAAAGAAGGAAGAAGTATGCAAACTCTTTAGTCCTACTCACAAAGAAGATAATGTGTTAGATAATGCAAAAGAACAATAACAAGGAAAAACAAAAGAACCTAAAGCACAAAGAGTCAAAGAAAAAGGGACCAAACCAGAAAACCTAGAAAATGCTGGATCAAACTTGAGCAACGTTTTTGAGGGGGTTACCGGTGTCCAAAAATTCTGAAAAATTTCTTGAATGTCTTTCGATGCGTCAAACAATCTGTTTTTCTTGATCACTTTTTTCGAAGTTGTTCTTGATCTCCAAAAATTCTGATATTTTGTGTGAATGATCTCCAATATATGAAGTTTCAATCTGAAAATTTTCACCACGAAATTCTTCCTGTAAAATTTTCAAGAAATTCGACAAGATTCTAAACCGAATCTACCGATGAAACTTGAATGATGTATTTGAAGGCTCCAATGAACTCCGATTGGGGTGAAATTTGGACTGGGGATTACTCTTAGAATTAATATAATATATGGATAAAATCATCCCTAAATACCTTCGCTTGCAATTTTTTTGAAATTTTGGCTTTTTTGGCTTTTTTTTATTTTTTGCCCTTTTTTTTTGTTTTTTTTGTTTTTTTGAAAAAAAAATAGCAAACTAACAAGAAGAATTTAAATCTAAATTAAAATTAAATAAAAAGAACCTGAAACGCTGAATCGTTTGTGAACTAGCTCCGTTGAGGTACCTTGACGGTTTTGTGTGCAAGAACAAGCAAGATTGCTTGTTTCTCTCCAAGAATCGGCCCAGCTCTGATACCAATTGATAGGGAAGCGGTGGCGTATTGATGAACGTTGCTCTTGTTGAAGAATCAAACCTAGAAAGCTCTAGACTCGATGAAGAACAAAGGTGATGAATATGGGAAGGTGGCGGCAATCGCTAGGATTGTTTAGGGTTTATTTTATGTGCTGGAATCAAGACAACACGATTAGAATAAAATAAACAAAAGATAAATAAATGAAAGATGAAATAAGATAATAAAGAAATCAAAAGATCTCCCTTATGAAGGTGAACGATAAAGATGATTGATGGTGCGGATGGATTTGTGGAAAAATAGATGGATAAGTGTCCTATCGAGCCCTCCTAGTCGCAATGAAAAGGCAAACACGATAAATGGCTCTAACCAACTCTCCTAGTCACGATGAAAAGGCAAATTGGAGTGTGAAGATTAATCTCCCTCACAAGAACTTGAAAGAACTCCAGGAGAAGAAGCTTCGAAGGCACAAGGCAATCAGCACTTGTAAAAATGAACTCTCGTTGTATTATTAATCAAAGAAATCTTATTTACAAAGTAGAATGAAGCCTCCTTTATATAGGGGCTGAGTTCTAAAGGTCCTAAATAACTAATGAATAAAATAATAATAAACTAAACATGTCTTAACTCTAATTCCTAATAAAATAATAATAACTAAAGATAATATTTTAACCCAACCTTAATTCCTAATAAAATAATAAATCTAATCCTAAAAGATAATGCATCATCCTATATTAAGTTATATTAAAAATAATCAATATAAATATTGAAAATTCGTAATATTTACAAAATAACGTATTAATCCCGTATAGGATTTCCTGCATGCACCGTCTTCAGTAAAATGACCATATCTTGAGTTCCCGATATCGGATTGATACGATTCAAGAACCGTTGGAAAGATAGAGACAGACGGTTGTATCTCCAGAAGACATGTCGACCAAATAAGATCTGGATCCCATTCAAAAAGTCGTCGCAAATCTGCTGTTGTTCGGATCTTCTTTTCCAAAGCTTGGACGAGTGGATCATTGGAAGAGTTATTACTTCTTCCTTTGATGTGAACCTTGTGATGCATGTATCAGTATCCCAGTCTGATTACATTTTTTGTGCAACATAGAATCAGAATGAGTTGGAATAAGTATTTCATGAAATTTTAAAGTTGGATCGAGATCGAATTTAAATGAAACCTAAGGCTATAGCTATATATTTTCCCAAGTTCATTTGTCTCCGCTATACATTATGTTGCCTAAAGCTAGTGGCATGTATATGGAGCCTAGGGTCGGCACATGCATATCTTAGAATTTAAATTTTGTTATGTAATTGTTTATTTGATTAAAGATGCTCATTTTAAAATTTTATTTGTATCTGTCGTAACTGATTTTCGGCGATGCGACGAGTCTCGACTTATTTTGTGAAAATTCAATTTTGTAAAAGAAATGTTTTGGAGTCGTCATTGACCTTTGGGTTAGGTAGGTCGAATACCCAAAAATTTTCTTTTAAAAGAGTTTTTAAGAAAATGTCATTTTAAAAAATGCACCGATCTAAGCGTAACCAAAAATTAATTTTTAGTAAAAATGGTTCGGGGTCGATTACGTGAGGAAAGATAAGTACCCCCACAACGCCCAAAATTGGTACCCATCGATTATAAATTGTCTCTAATAGTGGAAATCTAAGAACTCGAATACAAATTTAAATTACGATCCCATTATTCCGAATTCAACCATACAATTTTATTGAACGAAAACTTCTAAGGAAAAATAGAAAATATTCTCATATTTCCAATCGAAGAGAAAATAATCCCTAAAATACTTTAGGACGAATATTTCTCTTTCCGAATGAAATGAAAGAAATATAATAATTTTCTCAAGAATTCAAGATTAAAATAATTTTTATTCTACCAAAGGAAGTAATTAAGCCAATTTATCCAAATTATATAATTAGAGAAGATAAGGTATATTCAATTATTTAAAAATATCGAGACTTAATCCCTAATAAAATTAGACGAATTGTCTCGATAAATTTAAATAAGTGAATATTTCCTTTTCCCTTCAAAATTAATTAATTTTAAATGCAATCAATTTTCTTTAGGTTTTTCTAGTGGGGTATTTATTTATTTTAAAACATAAAAGAGTACATCTAGTTACTTTAAGATCGTCATTTCTTAATATTTTAAAATAAATACTACCCTTAAACCAATTATGTAATCGGTTGAGTTATGCTAATGAGGCTTTTAGGCGAAATAAAAATGGTACATTGAAGCATTTAAAGAAAAAATATAAATACACATGGACTAAAAAACATTTTTAAGGTTATTTTTAACTTTATTTTACTTTATAAATATATACATATATTTTCTAAATATGATATTCAACATAGAACATAATATTTATTATAAAATATAATAAAATGTAAAATACAATATTTACACAAGGCTCTACATACAATATTATGTATATAATAAAGTAATATATAATAATACAAGTGAAATAAATATCTAAAACATAAAACATACTTTAATGGTACAATAAAACAATATACATTTGGATTCATTCATAACATGGTGACAAAAATAAATGTAAAGTAATTTTAAGATTATAAACATTAATAAAACAAATATCATAGCTTGAAACAAGACAATAACATAACAGGAGCACCAGAATCATAATAAAACCATAAATATATGACTTAACTGAAAGAGAATAAATATCAGTAGCCAATCTCGAAAGAAAAAAACATTCCACAAAGGACTAAATTAAAATAATACAAAATCAAGTATCCCATTATCAAATCATATTAAATAAAAAGAAATGGTGACCAAATAAAAAAATGCTAAACTTGAAGGGACTTAAGGCACGATTAACCCTAAAAATAGTTACTAAAACGCGAATCACATTAAACAAAAAGGATCCGTAGGTGATTTAACCTTAAATTAGTGACCTAAATGCAAAACACGCTAAAGGTCTAGGGACCTTAGCGTGATTTTCCCAAAACCTAAAATAACAACACCTCTCCCCTTTCACAAATTTATTTTTGCATGATACCCTAAACCTAACTCTCCCTCTCCCTTTCTTCTTCCTTCAACCCACGATGGTTGATCCCCAAATAATCAAAGCCTTCACCGTCTCGGCCACCCTACATGGGTGGCCATTACCTCAACTACCCACCATCGACGCCTTGAAATCTCTCACCAACAGACCCTGATGAAAACCCAACCTAGTTCTCTCGTCCACTTCACACACGATGGCTGACCCTCTATTGTAACACCCCCAACCCGTATCTGACTCGGATCCTAGTCCGAGATGTCACATTGACTTTTCAAAACTTATACTTGTATACCAACATGAAAAATTTCCACTTTTATTCAATAAAAGTTCATATTATCACAAATAAAATATCTTCAAATCTGATCAGAGCGTATATAATTTAAAACATTAATTACATGCCAACTACTTTCAAATAATAAAATACATATGCTTCAAAACTCGTTTGATATGATTATAGTAAAAGAGAGCTGACTTGTCTTGCTCCTCTTCGATCCATAATCTCCTTGAATCCTACATGTGACACATTCACACGCTAAGTCTTTGACTTAGTGAGACATATAAAATGTATAAGGTAACTATAACTCTTAACATTGAATGCATGCTATATACTATCAAATCATATAACCTCATATACACATTCATGTAATGTATATATATATATATATACGCATATATCATCATATCATATAGTATTGTATATTGTTTCATGTTTATATAATCATTTATATTTATCTAATATTTCCATATGCTTCTATTTATCATATAACCCATGGACTATTGTTACATATTATCATAACTTATCATACTTAATTCCTTTGATATTCTCATATGACTTCGTTTCCTAGATCTCTATAATGTGTTTTATATCACCTAATAATTTAATAAGTTTTAGATCACCATTTCATTAAAACATATAGACTTTCAAATACAACTTATTTCTATACATGTTTCCTATTTGATGTACTATTTATTTATCTCCATTATTTTATCTCAATTCTCATTTACTAATATCATTCCATTATACTAGTTCACCCTACAAAGTATATTCTCATCGTACAATCATAATTATTCTATTCATATAATCTTATAGTCCACCACTTTATTACAAATACATATACTTGTGGAGTTCACATCATTTCTCATGTAATTACTTGTAACATATCATATAAGTTCATTTTATTCTCTTATATTCAAATATATCATACAAACATATTTCACATAGAAACTATAACATATGCAACACATGCAACCACATATAACAATCACCTCAAATTATTTATATTATATCTTTATTAGCCCATGTACATTTGTGAGAACTTAAGGTATGCGAGTACTTTGAGGTTGTGCACATATGCTGTCACCATAGCTCGTATAAGGGTCCACTGAGTGGTATGCGAAAGATGTCCCGAAGGACCTATGAATATGTCCCGAAGGACCTGTGTCTATATCCCGAAGGATCTATGTAACCCTTGCTCTTGGCATGCTAACCATACATATAGCTCTCATATCACATAACATGGGCATTCTTTTTCATATCATTTCCTATATTCATATAGACATATGGTTCACTTCACATATCACATATACTTTTCTTATTTCTATCTCATGATTCTTTCACATAGCTCATTATCGCATTTTCATATCATATATCTTATAATAGATTCTTATATCATTACTTGTTTCCTTTATACCCATTCACAATCACACTAACATGTACTCACACATATCATTTAACATATATGCAATAATCAATAACACACATGTATCATATGCTCATATTAATGAATTCATGCATTCTACTATAGGAAATAGACTTGTCACAAGTCTTCTTTCCATTACACATCATATAACTAATATGCATTCACCTGGCCTCACTAGTCAATACTGATATCATATTTCTTCTCGATGACTATTATGTATCAACTTGTATGGACTTTGCTCTCGATCGATATCTACACAATCATATATATATACATATCAGCATTCTAAATACTATGATTCGATCTTTAATTTCTTAAGCTAGAAGAAAAAGTTGATCAAAATTTCTCTTGCAATGGTATCGATACCCCCCATAGGGTATCGATACTACCCTATCTGTGGTATCGATACCATGCCTAAGTATTGATACCTATATTGTATTATGTAATTATCGTTCAAAGAATGTATCGATATCTTCCTTAAGGTATCGGTACCCTGGGTATCGATACTGTTCTTCCCAGGTATCGATACCCTTTAAATGCCTTTGTTATTTTTACTCTTGAAGTATCAGTACCTGATGAATAGGTACTGATACCCATATCCCAAATTTTCCTTTTTAAGCCCGAAAATCCACTCATTTTAGCTCAAACACTTCATGTTTCATCCCCTTTCATTTACTTAACTCACATATACATGCTTAAACTCATTTATATTCATTTATCACATCTTTAACCTCAAAATCCTATCCTCCATATGTAAATCAAGAATTACACCAAATTTTCAACATGTTCTAATTCCAATTCTATCACTTCATATCTATTAATTCAACTATTGACAAGTCAAATTTAGCTTCCAATTCTGCTTATCAACTCTTTTCCAAGATTTCATCTAAAACTCATTCTCTTTAATCTCTCATAACTTGTTCATATTTGTGCTTAAATACCCCTAAAGCTTTCTTTAAACTTTCTTATCATCTCTAGAATCAAAATCAACTTAAAAATGAAAGGAAATCTTAACTTGAGACCAACTTACCTTATTCATGGTGCTACGATAAGAAGAAGAAGAAAGCTCCAACCATCTCCAGACTTTTCTTTCCTTTTTCCTTTTAATCCCCACGTGTTATATAGCCCAAAAAGGAAAGATAAAATCTTTCTTTTCAAATGACCATTTACCCTTCTTTCTTTCCATCTTTACTAATTAATCCTACTTACAAAATTTCTAATTTAATCCTTAAACTTTTAACTTATTTCAAAATTGAGCACAAAGTTTCCAAATTTTACATTTTAGTCACTAGCCTTGCATTTGGGATGTTACATCTATTGAGCAATAGCCAGCAACCTCTCGGCCACCCTATATAGGTGGTCACTCTCCTCTAGTTTATAACCTACCCATTGTAGGAACACTACTTAGACCACTACAACAAGACCCACTCGAGTTCCTCTCTTTGAGCGAGAACCAAACCCTAAAATGGCCACCCCACACGGTGGTCTGACAACCCTGACTCAACTATGACCAACCTATCATCTCTTCGACGACGACGCTACCCCGACGAATACTCAACGGCATCAAGGTAAATCTCAACCCCTATATCTATTTTATTTTTATTTTTCTCGAAATAACACAAAATCAAAATCAAACACATATTAGAATACCTTCAAAAGAGATTGTTGGACAAATTGGTAGTATTTCATTTTTGATTGCTCAGAAATTTTATCTCTGTGTACATTATGTTTCTCCTTTTCGGGTTATATATACCCTTACAGAAAAAAATCCCATCCCACTAAGAAAATAGATTTGATTGATATATCTAGCATTTGACAGTGCCAGAGTATGGTCACTGACATGGTGGTTGTCAGGGCAATGACACATCCTTGACTGGAGCAGGGCATGGTAGGCACTGTTGGTGGCAGAAAGATAAGGCACGAGGTATGATGTTGTCAGGAGCCGGGTCTAGATCGGGTTGGGTCTTGGGTTTGTTGGTTTGTTTTTTTTTGGTTTGATTTATAACTTGGGTTAGTTTGGTGTTTGAAGGGGTTGAGTCTTTGAGATTTGGGGTTATGAAGTTTAGGGTTATGAAAAATGGTGATTACAATATCCACCTTGTATGAAATTTTTATTACATATGTATCTACCTTGAAAAATATTTCTAAATCTTACACTGCCTACAAGATTTAAATTTCCTCTCCTTGGAAGCGAATCGTTACGATCAGAAGGAGATGTTTTGAAATTTCCTCTACTAAATGGGAAAACCTTTGGAGCTTCCATCATCTCTAAAAAAATGTCAATGGGACAAGACGACAACGTACTGTACCCTATTCACGTGCACATCAATTCCACACTATCTCTCATTTCTGCACTGCAACACCTGTACCCCTTCTCTGCCCTTATTTCCAAATGAGAAAATAACCTCAGTGACCAAAAATGCCTTATAATATACGATTTTAACCAACTTTTTTGGATTTGCCAAAATGACCAACTAAATCGCAATGCGATCGATAATTCGCAACGCGATCTTCGGTATCGCAAATCAGTTTCCAGATTCGCAACGCGATTCTAACTATCGCATTGCGATTTCCCAAATTCGCATTGCGATTTTCCTAATTCTCAATGCGAATACGTAAATCGCAACGCGATTACATAAATCGCAACGCGATTACATAAATCACAACGCGTATCTTTAAATCGCAACGAGAATACGTAAATCGCAATGCGTATCCGTAAATCGCAACGACAATACGTAAAATCGCAACGCGTATCCGTAAATCACAACTCGATTTTTAAAGCTCCATTACAATCGCTACGCGTATTTTATTTTCAAATTCCAAACACGAATATTAATTATCGGAACACTGAACCATCCACAGTATATCCTGTAATCGCAGCTCATAACCTAAAACCTAAAACCTAAAATCATAACTCAATCCCATCTCCATCTCTCACTCTCTACGGTAAAATCCGTCCCTATCTCCGAAGATTTCCGTCCCCATCTCCGGCGAAATCCCTCACAACCATTCACGGTCAGAAATCCCTCACAATCATTCAGAAATGGAAAATCAACCTCCGAGGGTTAGTTTTTTTAATTATTTTTATTTTGAAATTTTTGCATTATTTTAGGTTTTTCATATTAAAATTGATGATAAGTTTACTGGTAATTTCAATAATAGATTAACCATTTCACTTAGATTTCTTATTAAATTCATTCGATTGCTGCCAATACTGCTAAACTGTTTAGTCTTTAACCCTGTGAACTTAGTATTTGTCTTTGTTTTGTCTTTTGGTTGAAATAATGCAATCCATTAAAGTTTCAATTTGCAGAAGAAGAATAGTTTCTAAGCTTAAAATCGCAACATGAAAATGAAAATCGCAACACGAAAATGACTATCGCAACGAGAGAAATGAAAATCGCAACGAGAAACCAAAATCGCATTGCGATTTTCATTTCGCGTTGCGATTCTCTCATTGCGATTTTAATTTCGCGTTGCGATTCTCTCGTTGCGATTTTCATTTCGCGTTGCGATTCTCTCGTTGCGATAGTCATTTCCGCGTTGCGATAGTCATTCTCTCGTTGCGATTTTCATTTCAACCAAAAGACAAAACAGTGTTGCAAATTTTAGTTTCAAGAATAAACTACTACTCTTTATGTTTATTGTTTTTAGTATATCTTCACAGTGTAGTTTTTGGTATATCGAACTTGGTATGTTTATTGTTTTTGTAGAAATTTTTTTTCGGCTTCATTGACATTAAGGAATAAAGTTAGCCTAGCCACTACAATTGCTTCGAAGCTTTCACCTGCACAAAGAAAATTGTTTGAGGAAACCTGCTTCGGGCCATGGCTGAGAGTACAGCATCCGGGTGGAGATGCTAATTTGACCCATTTGTGGCTTCAGACCATGACTAGCAATCTACCCGACAGTATACAACGTGGTGAGGAAGAGATATGGTTTCATTTTCCACCGGCGTATACTTGTTTTGGGCGGAAGGAGTTCTGCTTAATCACTGGTCTACGATTCGGTCACGATGATGTAGGCCGGTACACTCGTCATAGCACCCACCCATCATGGTTATCTCGGGTTTTTCCTGATGAGTCAATAGAGAAGCCGAACTTACACGTCGACGACCTGAAGAAATTGTTTAAAAAGAAAGATGGTTTTACTCGGATGAATGACGTCGATGTTGTCCGAGTATGCCTTCTAGTGCTTTTGTATGCCGGCTTTTTAGGCAGAGAGGCCAGACAACCTATTCCTCAGGAGCTAATATTATTGGTAGATGACCTAAATGCATGGAATCTGTTTTCGTGGGGTTCGTATATATGGAAAGCTACCTGGACTAAGTTGTCGTCTGCCTTTGATGACCGAAAAAGTTTGCGTGGCGATGGGTCGAAATACACTTTGTCAGGCTTTGTTTGGGCCTTTAAGGTAAGAATTTCTATATAATGTTTTCAAAATTATAATTAATTATTTAACAATTACTAATGTTTGTTATTATATTGTTTGTAGATTTGGATATTCGAGGCTTTCCCCAGCATGCGGACATATGCATTAAAAACTTCAAATGATATTCCTAGGGCTATTTCCTGGAAGAGGAAACATCTATTGGATTGGGAAGACTTAATACCATATGCGACAATAAATAATGTAAGTTAACACAAATACTATCATATATAAACAAGTTATTAATAGTATACGTTTAACTTTGTTTGAGTTTTTATATTTTTAGGAGGCCAACACTCCATTACAGAGACTGACACCCACGGAGGCTGAGCTTGCCACTGATTGGTGGCAAGCTAGTCAGCGTTTTTTTGATGGCACGAATGATGAGCAGCCTCCACTTCCTCCACTTCGAGAGCCATCACCTCACCCAGAGCCATCACCTGATCGACCCGACTATACACCTCTACAACGAGAGCCATCACCTATCCCGTCACATCATCGAGCCACTTATCCACCATCACCTCATGATAGGCGACTGGCAAAGATGCCATGACTTCTATCTCCCTGTTCTCCACCTCCACCTCCACGGGATGAGTCAAGGGAGTTAAGTGATGAGGTCAATGCCCTACGTGAGGAGATCAGTACTCTACGCGATAACGATGGTGCATGGCGTGTGGAGGTGTCTACTTTACGTGGTGAGGTTGACGCTCTACACGAGATAGTAGTATCGTTGCAGAATGAGGTTCATACTCTACGCAACGAGGTAAGTTTAAGATTTTCCATATTTAACTTGATGATAAATTTACTCGTAATTTCACTTAGATTAACCATTTCACTTAGATTGCTTAGTAAATTTATTCGGTTGCTGCCAATACTGCTAAACTGTTTATTCTTTAACACTGTGAAGTTAGTATTTGTCTTTTGTTTTGTCTTTTGGTTGAAGTAAATTTATTCGGTTGCTGCCAATTCTGCTAAACTGTGTATTCTTTAACACTGTGAAGTTAGTATTTGTCTTTGTTTTGTCTTTTGGTTGAAAGTAAATTTGTTCGGTTGCTGCCAATTCTGCTAAACTGTGTATTCTTTAACACTGTGAAGTTAGTATTTGTCTTTGTTTTGTCTTTTGGTTGAAAGTAAATTTGTTCTTTTGCTACCAATTCTGCTAAACTGTGTATTCTTTAATACTCTGAAGTTAGTATTTGTCTTTGTTTTATCTTTTGGTTGAAGTAATGCAATCCATTCAAGTTTCAATTTGCAGAAGAAGAAATAGTTTACTTTCGCAACCACGAAACTTAAAATCGCATTTGTGAACTATGATAGAATAATGACTTGGGTGAATACAATGCAAGTTTGAAACATATTTGTCTTTGTTTTCACTGTTTAAATATCATGTTTGTTTATTTACTGATTTTTGTATTTAATTATTTAGCGGCCCGATAAGGTGGATGCTTTACGTCGGGTTTTTCTTGCACGACGGAGTTCACGCATCAGACGGCGTGCACGTGCTATTAAGTCTCCGTACACCCCAATAGTGCGAAGACACCGCAAGAAGAAGCCCGACTCGCTTGTCATCCCTCAAGAGTCCACTCCTAACGTTGAAGAGGCCTCTATCATTCCTCGAGAGTCCCCTCCCACCGTTCAAGAGGCCACTGTCATCGTTGAAGAGGTCCCTCCCACCATTTAAGAGCCCGATTCACATGGCGTCATATGTAAGATTCTTGAGAAACCCTCTAACGTGCCGGACATGATGGATGAGAGTTGGCTCTCGTATGAGTTACCGGCCAGTACCATTCCGGTATCTGAAGTGGAGAGGAGAGAACTACCGGACACAATTCTGGATAACACCCTTTGGGCTAAGACCGCAGTTGATTTTTATCTACATGAGCGGAGCCAGGGGTGTTTCACTGACATATGCAAGCTCAACGATGATATCTATTTGTTGCTTGATCGGTCTTGGTGGGCGTATTAGGGGTCGAAGACAATGGCTATTTCGATGGAGGGGTAAGTCTTATATTTTTCTTATATTTTAATTTGATTATTTTTTTTAAATTTATGTAAGTCACTAATATATGTCTTTTTTTGTAAAACAGCATATCGATGCGTGGGTGTCACGTCTTCTAATAATTAGGAAACTTAAGAAAAATAAAAGAAATACACGATATATAAATGCCGACGTCTTTTAACGCCGTTCACGTACACGATATATAATTATGCCGACGTTTAACGCCGTTCACTTGAAGAATCAATGAGATGAATCATTTGCGTTGGGCAATGGACAAGCTAAACTTTATCCTGCATGGTGGGAGGTCGATAAGGTTAGTATTTATTTTAGATTGAGTTTAAAGGTATTCATAAATAAGTGCGCAAATGAATGAATTATTACTTATGATTGCAGGTGTTTATCCCTGTTTTGGAACATAAACATTGGCTTCTCGTCGAGCTTCAGCTCTCATCCCTTAAGGCAATAGTATATGACAGCATGATAAATTACATATCATTGGCTGATTTAAGAGATATTATTAAGGGATTGAGCTCTCATTTGGCTAAATTCTTGGATGCGATAAATTATTGGACTCGTTCTGGAAGTTAGCAGAGACGAGACCGCACCACAACAAACGGAATGAGCCAGAGGGGATTATGGTCCTCTCGTATGCTTGGCGTTGGAGCGTTTGATCACATGAAGTATAAAGTATCTACCTCCCACCGATAGAGATAGAGCTGCAGTAGGCTTGTGGTTTCAGCATTATATGGCTAGATCGATATATACGAGACGCTGCCTACCTGCATCCGCGTCATAAAAATGTCCATAAACAATTGGTAAGTTTATAGGCTTTTGGTTTGAAAATGTTTGGTTAAGTACCTAGAATTCAATAATTTGTTGTTTGTAGGTTTTAGACGTGTAGAGAGTGTTGTTTGAGCAAATGTTTGGTTTCTGCAGGTTAATCTCAGAAGTGAGCTGCGTGAAAATGATGTATGGCTGCAAAAGTTGATTCAATAGTAGATGAGGAAATAAGAATATTGCTTATTTTTGATTGTTTAATTGATTGTAAAAGATGATTTGTAAAAGTTGATTTGTTTAATTGTGAACATAATTCTTATTTGTGCTTGTTTAATGATTGAAATGTAATGGTTGATTTTGTTGATTTCAATCTGCATTATGTTGAAGGCAAAAATGACTATCGCAATGCGAAATGAAAATCGCAACGAGAGAATCGCAATGCGAAATGAAAATCGCAACGAGAGAATCGCAATGCGAAATGAAAATCGCAACGACAAAATCGCAACGCGAAACTAAATTCGCGTTGCGATTTTCATTTCGCTTTGCGATTCCCTCGTTGCGTTTTCATTTCGCATTGCGATTCTCTCATTGCGATTTTCATTTCGCATTGCGATAGTTATTTCCGCGTTGCAATATTCATATTCGCGTTGCGATTTTCACGTGGCGATTTTCATTTCGCATTGCGATTCTCTCGTTGCGATTGTAATTTTCGCGTTGCGATAGACATTAAGATGATTGCGAACGTCATTTCCGTGTTGCGATAGTCAAATGAATGCCTAATAAGTGATAACAACTGAACAGATCATAGCATTTTCAACTTAAGTACTAATATAGCCTAACTGAAAATGTTAAAAGTTCACACATAAAATCCACATAATACAACGTTTGCATTTAAAATCACCTAAGTTAAACAGTCCCAAAAGGTGAAGTCGGTTGTGCTTGGGATTTTAAAGATGATTGCAATTTTGATTGCCTTTTGCTTGACAATGGTGATCCACATGTCAACCTTGTATGACCACTTTCCTTGCACCGACTACATGTCGATCTCTTATTCACTTCACCCTTAGACGGTATACGATCGTGACTTTTTGGTCGGCCAGGTAGCCTTCTGTCCATGGCTGGTGGCAAAACTGTTTGTAAGTCATCTGGTATGTCCTACTCAGAAGGATGTGGAATAGGGTAGACAATCTCGCCATAAGTTTGTCGATATACTTCTGTAGTGTAGCAATCTATAGCGTATGCGCTTGAATCATCTTGGTTTAGATGAAGAGAAACTTTTATAACATGGCCACACGGATAACCAGATGTTTGCCATTTAATACAACTACACGTCTTTGTATTTAGATCGACAAGCCCATTTAAGTTATTATCCAGTACTTCAAACAAAGTGTTTGAACATGGTTTACTCTCCATGACGTTGACTTCACACACGTTTCGTTATCTTTTTTCTGTCCATGGTGTAACACGATGTTCCAATGTTCCTGTAAATTTAAATAAATATACTTAGTAAAATATATGATAAGTTACGAATTTAAAGAAATAATACCTACATGGTTTCTTTCTTGTAGTACCACTGTTGAATAGAGGCTCGAAAAATTCCATTAACATAGTAATGGGTAATTTCCGGGAATGACGACTTAGAGCGTTGATTGATTCTGCACTATTAGACGTCATGAAACCATATCTTGCTCCAAGTTGATGTACTCTTGACCATCTTTCAAACCCGACATCTTCTAGTGTTTGAGCACACTGAGGCAAAGCACGTCTTAAACAATTTATATGCTTATTAAAATCCACTTCCCGATAAGCTTTTACAGCCTTCCATTATGTCCATTTGTAATTTTTTATACCAGCAGACCTTGATTTTAGATTTCTATACAAATGAACACCACAAAGTCCATGAAAATCATCTGGGAAACACCTTCTAACAGCGTTGTCAATTGAGTTTGTCCTATCGGATATGATTGTCAGATTGCTAATAGGACCTATGCAATCCCTAAGCCCCATAAACCATGTCCATGAATCAGATTTTCATATTTGCCAACCCCGTAAGCTATTGGCAGTATCCCATTGTTAGCATCCATGGCTACTGCTAATAAGTTTACTCCAAGGTATCGACCTTTTAAATGTGCTCCGTCAACTATAATAACGGGCGCATACAATTAATAAACGAACGAATCTACAAATCATATACACAAGAAATATAATCATTTAAATGTGAAATGCATGTAACTAACAAAAATGAGTCAACAAAATTATATTGATTTACTAACCGCAGCACCAATGGCGATAAACAGCAACTCAAAGCGTCCATCTCTATCTGTTTTGATATGAGTTACCGACCCAGGATTTTTCAGCTTTAAATTTTGACAATAAGCCGGCAGTTGGGCAAACGATGCTTCTGGCGACCCCCTCAACAATTCCAAGGCATAACATTTGGCTCTCCAAGCTTGAGAATATGAGATACTAATCTTGAACCGATCATTCATGTCAGTCATAATTTCATGTCCCGATATACCCTACATTCAAAAACATTAACTCAGCCAGAAAACCACCCAACACCTTTTTGTTTGCCTGTCTATGGTGAGGAAAAACTTGGGTTCTTGAAATGTATGTTTATCAATAAAAGTCCTAACTTGAAACATTTCGCAATCTTTTATCCTCTTTGCAATCATACGCCACATATAGTTTTTGTCAATCATACACCTTGTTTCGAAACGATCTTTGCTTGATTTGTTAACTTTTAGTTGATAGCCATCTTCCACACATTTCATATACAAAGCTATCTTCAAGTCTTCCTTTGTATCAAAACAATCATCTTTCTTGATACGAATAATTTTTGTGTAATAATCAACTGCTATCTTTACCAACTTCTTCCGGTATCTGAAGTAATTCTGGCATATTCCAGTTATACTCCCGTGGCATTTTCTTCGGGGACTTTTCTTTGGGGATTTTTCTTCTTCTTTTTCTTCTTCAGTGTTATATGAATTACAGAATGGATGTTCAACATGTTCATTTACAGTCATAACTTCCTCCTCATTATCATCAACAACATCTTCCTCGGCAACGGCTGTTTCATCATCAAAATTTGGGTATTGACCAATATCAAAATCATTACACGCAAGGTCTGTTTCTTCTTCTGAAAAATCATCAAAATCCGAGTATTGACCAAGATCAAAGTTCGGGTATTGACCAAGATCAAATTTCGAATATTGACTAGTACTCACAATTTTTTTTGTTGGCTCATCATCGTCTAACTGGTCAATACGAAAACCGAAATTTGGTGCTGAAAGTTGATTGGGATTTGGATTAGGGAAAGGTTGTGGGTTTTGAGATTGTGTTTGGTATTGGAAATGTGGTGAAACAATATTTTCTTGGTGATGAAATTGTGGTAGAACCATTAAATTTTGAGCACCATAAACTGGGGTTGAAAAACTTAGTTGATTACTACCCGCTACTGACCCAACTTCACTACTTCTAGGTTTAACAACATACAATGTAACATCATCACTTGAAACACTAATGTAAGCAATGAATCGTTCAACATCTTCATTGTCGGTTAACAAATAAACTTTACCATTTCTCTGATAAGATAGCCTAAATCCACTTAGGGGCTCTAAATTCAATTTATTTGCAACACATAACATTAGAGTTTCATAAGTTAACTTTTTTAATGACAGTTTTAGTTGAAGATTCATGGGTAAAGGCATATATTGTAAAACACCATGAACATTCTCCCATGACCCTCCAAAACACAAATCTATCCAAACATGATCAACATTAGATGATTTCATTATTGTAAATTAATTTACTAAACAAACGAGCTGCGAAACTAAAACCTGTTGCCGGATTGGGGAAGGATGTCGGTTGATATATGAACGGATGTCGCCGGAGAGAGTGATAGATGGAGATGGAATGAGTTGCGATTTAGGGATTTAGGTTATGAGTTGCTGCTGTTGCGTAGTTATATACCCAAAACATTTATGTTGCGAAATTAAAACCTGTTGCGAATTCAGAAATCGAGTTGCGAATTTGAAATTCAGTATTGCGATAGTCAGAATCTCGTTGCGATTACATAAATCGCAATGCGAATACGTATTTGTATTGCGATTTACGTATTCGCGTTGCGAATTAGGAAAATTGCAACGCGAATTAGGAAAATCGCAACGCGAATTTGGGAAATCGCAATGCGATAGTCAGAATCGCGTTGCGAATCTGGAAACTAATTTGCGATACCGGAGATCGCGTTGCGAATTATCGATCGCATTGCGATTTAGTTGGTCATTTTGGCAAATCCAAAAAAAGTTGGTTAAAATCGTATATTATAAGGCATTTTTGGTTACTGAGGTTATTTTCTCTTTCCAAATTACTACGGTACCTGTGGCCCAGCCCTTTCTACCCTTTGTCTACTAACACTATGATTGTGTTAGGTTTAAGCATGTAAAAAGATCTTTATTTTATTTTAAAATTTATCTTTTAAACGATATATTATATGTATATTTAAAAAAAATGAACTTTATATAATTTTATTTAATAATTTCTTAATTTTGTTCATATTTAATCATTAACGGTTGGCTTACACCTATCAGAAGCTAAAATAATTTTAGATTAACTATGTGATTGATCATTTATATTTATATTTCATTCATTTTTCTTCATTGATTAAAAAAATAATATATGATTACTTTTATTTTTATTAATTAAGATATGATCACTTTCGTTTTTATTTAATTAAGATGTGGTCACTATAGGTTAACTATCGTTAAATAGGTAACATAATATTTTAATATAATTACACATTTGATTTTTGTTATTTACACATTCTCTCAATTTGTTCATACTTTTAATAAATTAAAATAAATGTAATCTTCCAATCGAATGATGTCACTTGTCACGGGTACCACGTGTACCCAACCATTGAGCCAAGACCAATGCTTATTTTTTTGCTCGACAAAATTGATTTTATTCATTTAACAAAGGAGTGCTTCCACTGAATTGTAAGCCTCGTTAAAAACATCCATAATCCTAGTTGGAGGAAAAAAGTACACACAATCGAACAAGAAACTAAATAACTTCAACCATAACATAAGAGCTACATACTTGACAGATTATAGAACAAAACTAAACCAAACAAAAGTATAATGTAATACCCCAAAATTTTGATTAGTGGCCAAAATGTAATTTTTAAAGTTTAATGGTTAAAATATAAATTTGGGAAAAGTTTAAGGACCAAAGTGGTAGTATAATGGATAGTTCACCCCCAAGAATGAAGTTTTAGTGGGAATCAGATTTGTGATTTGGAATTTGTATAAAAGACTATAGAGCAGAAAAGTCCGAAAACAATTCGGATAATTGGATAGAATTGAAAATTCAGGAAATTTTGAAAGATGATATAAAAAGGTTAAAAACATTATCTCCATATTTTAGAAAGGTGAAATTAACATTGATTATTGGAATTAAGATTAATTTTCCATGTTAAATCAAGATCGTTTAATTTTGGTGACTAGTTTGTAATTTGTGGAAATTTCAAGGATAAAGTATAAAGTATGGAAAAGTTGGTTCATATTTGACTTTGAAGATGATGTCATGGTAATGGCATATGAGAAATTATCAAGTTTCATTAATGAAAAAATGGCAAACTAACTTTAAATGGATTTTAAATTCATTTAATTAGTATAAAGACACGTGCTAATAGATTTTTTGTAGAAAATTCAAGAAATTGGTGTTCATCTTCTCCCTTGGCCGTGTACTCCATAGCTAGGTAAGGAAGAATTTTCAATTTGATTTTTAAGTTTATTTGGTTAGTTTTTGGACTAAAGTGTGAAATAGAGAATTAAACTACATCAAATTCTCTATCATTTGGTATAAATATTTCATGGTTTTTATTCTTGGATCATTGGTTTGGTTGTTAGAGTGGATGAAGAACAAGTTGGATTTTGATATTAGTGATGTTGTAGAGTTGTTTCCAAGCATGCGTGATGATTAAAACCAAGAAAAAAATGCATGTATGAGGTTCAACCACCTTAATCTTTATGGAGGGATTTTTGATTAAACTGATATGGAATTGATTTGAATTTCTTGGAAATGATGTTGAGAAATTGAATTCATGCTTGAATAAAGTTGGAAATCATTAAATCCTTACTTTATAGTGTTCGACCCTGATGAATAAATTAGGAAAAATTATAAAAAAAAAATTCCTATGGGTTAGAGTTTATATAAGAATGATTTACATGCTTTGAAAAGTTGTTTGGACCAATTTGGAACTTGGTGAAAGTCTAAAGACCAATTCGTATATTTATGGAAAATTAGGAATTCAAGTGTAATTGTTTAATAATTGATGTACTATGCTGGAAATAGATATTAGAATACCGATTTTAAGGTTAAAAAGTTAATTTGGATCTAATTACAAGTTTATTAAAGTTTGGTGACTAAATCATGAATATTAGAAAGTATAGTAGTTAAATGGAAATTAAGCAAGTATGAAGGTACTAGTTTGAATACAATATTAGAGTGCTGGAAATTTGGTGTTTGGAATTAAATTAAGGGTAAAGTATACTAATGATTACTGAATTTTTCTAAAACTTGCATTTAGGTCCCCTAACTTTTAAAACTTACAATAAAGTCCTCTAACATTTAGTCTGTTTGCAATATGGTCCCCGACATAACCGACCATTTGCAATATGGTCACTGAACTTTTCAGGCGCTTGCATTCAGGTTCCCCAACTTTTAAAACTTGCAACACGGTCTTCAATTTCATTCTAAACCCCAAATTCTAAAATAATTCAATTACATTTTAAACCCCAAATTCTAAAAATACTTAATTTAGGGTTTAGAATGTAATTAAACTATTTTAGAATTTGGGGTTTAGAATGTAATAAGTGTTTTTGATTTTTGAACATGAATTTGCTATTTGACAGTGTTTACTTCATTATAAATTTGAGGTTTATTGCATCCACATCCAACGGTTGTCGCACTTTGAACATGAAAAGTGCACCTATCACGGTTATTGCATAAACCGTTGAAGTAAAAGTAACAAAGCCAATTTATCTTGTTCGTAGTTGCCGCACTTTGGTATGACAATCCAATAGATTTGGATGGAACATGAGCATACACATCCAATGGCTGCGAAAATAGTAAAGAGTTTTAGTTCATAGGACTACAACATACAACCAAGCAATAACTAAAATAAACCAAGAATATCAATTAATAACTCATTCAAAAGGAGGACTTAATAAATAAAGGGAAAGAGGTTCGATCATAGTCACTCCAAAAGCTAAGGCATCAAATGGGTTGTTTAAGATAGACATTAGATGCCAATACAACATTACCAGTTGCAAATGCATTAATGACCTACTCTTTTAACATATAATTGCTTCTAATGCTCCATGTTTAATGTTCCTCAATAGCCAAACATGACGAGAATCTAAAGCAGATAGCGAAACTAAAATCATAAGAACCCATAATTCTTGTAAATTCATGCCATGTCAGCAATAAAAGACATTGTAAAACATAGAGGACACTGCAACAAACATATATATGCCATAAATGAAGGTGCAAATGTGCAATGACCGGGCAACATATCAAGTAGTTGCTCCAAATATACTACCCTGTCATGATGCCTTTCGAGTTATGTGCATGCAGAATTGTCTTATAAAGCTATAATTCAATACAGATTCAACTGTAAAATTTCCAAAACATGTAAAAAAAATCAATTCGTTCACGATATATCAGTCCCATAATCAACTTTTAAAACTTATTAAAAAGAATACAATCTCATAGGAAGCCGAAAACCACAGGTTGGATCAATACAATTCCCAGTAAACTAGTACCAGTAGTCTCTCGGATTGAGCCTGACGATTTCACTATGTCGATACTCACATCCAATTCCCTGATTTAAAGAAAAACCAAACAAGAAGATAAAAAAAATTAGCCTAGGGCCCTCTTTCACTTCTGTTCTATTGGACTGAATATCTTTCATAAGGAGTACTATAAGTTTTGATTAAGAAGAAAGAAATAAAATTAGATGGTTTTGGTTCAAAACTAATACTGAATATCCAGATCCTTGACATGCAGTTCCAGAAACATAAAAATTTCAACAAAAAACACACAATGTGAGTTAAAAATGGGAAAATGCGAAAGAGAAAAAACTTACTTCTAGATAGCCCAAAAGAGAAAATAAATACCTTCTTGTAAGTGAGGTGAGAGGCTAAGAAATAAACGCAATCGGTGTTGCGTTCCAATAATTCTTCCTTGTAAATAAAAAGCTAAAAGACAGAGCACTGCTTGGGCTTACAATTTTACATGGTGGAAAACTAAAACAAAAACCAAACGAGAGTGCATGTGAGTGAAAAAGATTGAGAGGTGAAGGTGTTGTTTGGGATTTCATTATATTTGATCATCTGTTGGAAAATCTTTAACCACAAGGATTAAACGAAGAAATTATTATATGCCATTTATACAAAATAATTCCAACTTTGTTTGTGACTTTCAACAATGCATTTCATCGAACATCTATGCTTCACCTGAGATGACATGTATATAACATTACACCTTGAATAGTTGATGATCCCGATAGTCCCTTGGTCGGGTCTTCTCTCAATGGACGCTTATTCAAGTCAACACCTCCACAGAATTCAAAGTTAGATTAGAATTTCCCATGCATCCCAGACTGAAAAGTTACGCTGGAAATGAGAAGAGAGAAGCAAAAAAAAGAAATTCGAGATCGAAAAGGAATTTGGGGTTTAGAATAAAATTAAGGACTATGTTGCAAGTTTTAAAAGTTGAGGAACCTAAATGCAAGCACCTGAAAAGTTCAGTGACCATATTGCAAACGGCGTCAAATGACCGGTTACTTCGGGGACCATATTGCAAACGAACTAAATGTTGGAGGACTATATTGCAATTTTTAAAAGTTGGGGGACCTAAATACAAGCTTTAGAAAAGTTCAGTGACCATTACTATCTTTACCCTTAAATTAAAGTGATATGACAAAGGACTATTTCGAATAAATTGGAAAAATTAGGATGAATTCTAATCAATTCATAAATTCTGGTTGGATGTACAGTTGTGAAAGTTTTGTGGATAAGTGATGAGTATGAATATTAAAGGAATTGAAGTATCATTTTGGAATGTTGAGGTTGATATTGAGTTGTGAAATGATATTTGTATAGAACTAGTATCTAATGAATTTTAAGGATTTTATTTTTTAGACTTTGATTATGCTGGTACGACACTAACATATGCTTTGAATTTATGTGTTATATATATGATTTTGTATAGACTCTGATAAATCCTGTTATTCGAAGAAAATTGAAAGCAAAGGTTCAAGTACGAGAGTAAAAACTATTGACAAAGGTTTGGTAGTAAGGCATTTAAGGTGAGTGCATTCTTACTTATTTATTTATATTATTATGATACGAGGAAAACTTGTGATAAGTCAACTTCTAATGTTTTCGAAAGAAAATAACTATGAATTCTATTATGAAATACTTTCATAATATCTTCTGAAATGATTTAAGAATTATTTCGGGTATGAACTGTCCAATTACACTAATTTATATTATTATTTGTCGTGGAATGTAATTGGAATATGATTTTTTTATTATAAAACCCATTGTATGTGCATTGAGAGTCAGTGGTACGATTAACATGCCATGAGATTGAGTGATTCTGTATCTGGTACATTTGTGTACTCACACTATATGTGTGTTCTGTCTGACACTATCTATGCGTTATGGGTTTTACGATGTGTTGACATTGTGAGTTACCATATCTGATTTCAATATAGTGATGATATGTTCAACAACACCTATATTTTTGTTTGGCACCAAGGGTGTAAATTTATTTATGGCAGTTGTGCCTGCATATTGCGCATACTCGTTCTGACTTGTGTACCTTATATTCTCATTTATTATACATTGGGCTGTCAGTTAAATAAATGTGAAAAGTGCATGTTTATCTGATTCGTTGAAAGTAAAGCTTTCATATTCTGATTTGGCATAAAGTGCCTTATATCTGATCTGTTTATTCTGATCTATGGATTTTGACATGTTGATTTTCAGATTTCAATATAAAGAAAATTTTGAAAGTCTGTTTAATATGTTTTTATGATAACTGTTATTTTACAAATTTTCCGAATTAAGAAATATTTTATTGAGTCTTTTTATATGTTCTGATTCTATATTAAGACATTTTTTTTGTATAATAGTTTACACGATATTTTAAAATTATAATACTTTGAATTAATTATGATATTTTATTATTGAAATATTTTACTTTAGTCTGTATATGCTTCATTAAGTGATTACTTAGTGTGAGTGTTTTATGTGTAGGTAAGGAAAGAATAAATCAACGCAGTAGAAAACATAACATGTATCACTCTTTTCGGATAACACCTATTCCCATTATTAGTATGGTAATTACCAATATTTGATTTAGCTAGTTGGTATGTATATTATATATGTTTTGCTGCTCTCATAGGTAAGTTTCATAATGTGGTTTGTATTATATAAATAGACTAAAGAGTATGCGCATTGTTAGGTATAGCCAATATTTTGCATAAATAGTAGTTTATTAGATTATATTTATAATACTATTGAAATGAAATTTGTGTAGGCAATTTTTAGATAGTTTCATTTTCTTTATGATTCAGTATCGAACTGTCATATTACTGTATAAAAAGGGAACTGATTTAAAAGTTAAAATATTAATTTTTATGTCACGCGATTAGTCAATTTGATGAAAAAGGGCATAAATAAATAAATTTTAAAAATGATCGAAATTTTACTCGATTTTGTTTAGTAAATGTTTAAAAAATTAATGTGACACATTTAACTCGTAATTGAGTACGTATACGGATTAAGTGTGTTACATATAACCCCTTAAAGCTTCCAAAACAGCCAAACTTTAAATATTTCATGACTTACCATACCCACCAAACTTCAAATATTTCTTGACTTTTTTCGAGTAACTCCTCTACAGTGCACTTTTCCTATTATGCAAACCATCCGGATGATATTTTCAATGAAAATCTACCACAATTGAAACTGCTACTTTAGTCCAACCCCATTGAACAATTTCTCTTAGAACATAGATGAATTGTACTCTCGCGACCCATAATTCATGATTACTGCAGCAGGATTGATTTCGGACCCAAAATCATTGAAACTAATTCGAAATCTCGCTATCGTCGACTCCCATTGATTTCTGAGAATTCAATGCTTTCAATAAGCACCCTTACGCTTTCCAGTTAATTATATAGACTCTCATTCGAAATAAGGTTCCCGCATAAGATGATTATGGTCACAAAGTTCCTGATTTTTGCAGTTACAGTTACCATGTACCTTGCCTCGCAATATCCACTATTCCTTCAAACCCCTTGATCCTTGCTTTTCCTGATGATTTAGAGGCTGTCAAAGTCCAAATCCGCAACAGACAATAGCATCAAAACATTGAACATAATGCTCCTTGAAAGGCCTTCTTTTACAAGAAAGTCTGTCAGAGTATCTCTCTCTTGGAACATAAGGAATTTGACATCTCACATTGCCTTCCCCACCATTTCTAAGGACAAAACAAATGAGAGGAGATCCAAAATAACATTTCCTGGGAACCAAATTCTTTAGTCAGACCCTTTAGAAGAACAAGAACTTCACTAATCCTGACGCAACATCCTTTACAACTCCTACTTGGTGGGAAATTTCAAACTCCAAATTTTGACAAAATTGAAATATGAATTTGCTACCCCTCTTCAACCTATAATTCAATACGATTTTATGTCCTAATTAAATAAAAACAAAAGTGTATATATATTTATTATCTTTTTTGAAATCAGAGAGGAAAATTGATCAATCATGTTGTTAACCAATAACTTTTTAATCTTTTCTCTTTATAACCTTTATCAATTTGATTCATAAAAATCTATAAATGTAGACTATTGAAACATTATGTTCACCTAATGATATTTTCCTAGTTACTTTTATCATTAATATTTGACAAAAAAACTAATATAATAATTAGAAAAATAAATATAATTATATATTTCATTATTTTAATTTTAATTTAATTTAAAAATATTTATCCTTCTTTTAGATGAAGAATTGTGTGCACAGGTAATACAACATGTATCACTATTTTATTAGAGTTTTATTTTATTTTAAATAGTATAATACATTATGTATATATATATATATATATATAATATTGTAATTAATTTATCAAAAGTGGGATTTAGCTACATGGTTAAGGCATATTTCATTTTTCTCAAACATCTTGGGTTTAGTCCGCCACAAAACCATTCTTCACAATTTATTAAATAAAATAAAATAAAATAAAGAAAAAATTTACATTTAGATAATGTCATATTTTTAATCTAATTGGGTGATTATTATTTTTAAATTAAATTGAAATTAGGATCAAAATTGATAGACCGTGTAAATAAGAAATATTAAATGTATAATCATACTAATTTTATTATATTATCACATTAACACCTTCATAAATTGTGAAGTACGAGTGATTTAATTGACATCATTTAAACAATTAAATGATGTGATTGAAAAAAATATTAAAAGATCAATTGTAAGATTAAAATCTCTTATTTTACTAATACAACTAATTTTCAATCTTCATAAAATATTAAAATCAAATTCTGACAAATTAAAGGGATGAAACTCATAATTAAACCTATTTTAAATTTATGTTGATATAACAATTAAGGAAAAATGTTTTTGGATTTGAATTGAATTTATTCAAAGTTTTTCAAAGCATTCAAAAATAATTCAAAGTCCATTTAAAAGTGTAATTGAGCACAAAATGATTTTCTGGACAAAAAGTACTGATACTGTTCTTACAGTATCGATACCTCATGAACAGTACCGATACTGTTCATATGGTACTGATACCAAAGGTAAGGAAAGTATTGATACTCACTAGGTAGTATCGATACTACCAACATTGCTCAAATTTCAGAATGCAAAAATGGTACCGATACCCAAAGGGGTACCGATACTACTATACATAGGAGTATCGATACCATATGCATAATATCGATACCATTAGGCCCTAACAGTTAGTAATATCTAGTTGATTTAAATATAACAAAGGTAGTACCGATACCCTTTGTTCTGGGCAGCTTTATTTTGCACGAAAATTGATCCCCAACGTCTCTAAAACACTCCCAACGGCTAGAAATGGTCATAACAACATTCCGACATATAAATACAAGTTGAGGACACTTGAAGAAGGGTTAGAACACCTATCCAAGCAATCAAACACAAGAGAAGAGTCTTTCATTCCTATTTTACTTTCTCTTGTAAATATTTTTGTTCTAGTGAGATAAATTTTGTAAACTCCTACATTTGAGAGGCTTATTTGTTTACTTCTTTTATCCTTTTGTAAAGGGGTTTTTGGTTCTATCATAGCAAAGTAAAAAGATAGGGAGTTTGTAAAGGTTACTCTTGATCCTTGAAAAAGAAAGAACAAATTAGTGAATTTGTTAGAAAATCCTTAGTGAGGAGCTAAGGTAGTGGATGTAAACTTGGTTGATAAATCGAACTATTATAAATCTTTGTGTTCATTGTCTTATCTTTACTCTCCTTACTTCTTAAACAAATTTTTATTAATTCACCTATTTGCAACTCTTTCGGTTGTTAATTCGAACCTCTTCAAATCCCAACAATTTATTTAGGCAAAAGGGTACATAAGTCATCGTACTTTTAAAAAGAAACCAATGTGGTCCTCCACTTTTTTTGCACCCAATGTGGCCCTCCAAGTCAGGAAAAAAAACTCAATGTGGTCATTTGACCAACGTTTTCCGTCGTTGACCAACGACTCCGTTACTTTGTGCTAACGTGACACGTTAAGCAGGCCAACATCATATTTTTCTCTCAATCTGGCCCTCCAACTCAAGGAAATAACTCAATCTGGCCCTCATACTTTTTGTTTAATGTTGTTATAAATAATAAAATTATACCATTCATCACTCAACTATCTTCTCTCTTATATTTTAGTCACTAAACTTTAAAAGTTTTCAATTTAATCACTCAACTTTTGAATTATTACTGTTTTGATCATCATGATTTATTTTATTAATATTATTTATGATGTGACATTTGTTATTCTTATTTTATTAATATATGATTAAAATAATATTAATTAAATTAAAATTTTAAAATTATATTGAAACAAAAAATATTCCCAAAATTATAATTAAATTAAAAAAATATTACATCTACTTTATATATTTCCAAGTCTCCACTCTCCTCCTTTATCCTCTCATATCATTTTTCTTTATTTTCAACCAAAGATTTCTTTTTTTCTTCTTTCATTACCCAGTCAAGTACCTCATCCCCAATTTTTCAATTTTTTTACAAGTTCAATCTGGGTTCACTGAATCTGGTAATGAAAAAAAAAGAAATCTTTGGTTGAAAAGAAAAAATACCACATCATACATAAATATTAATAAAATAAATTAGATGTTTAAAATATGAGCAATTCAAAAGTTGAGTAATTAAATTGAAAACTTTTAAAGTTTAGTGACCAAAATAGAAGAGAAAAAATAGGAGGGCCTGATTGAGAGAAAAATTAGGATGTTGGCTTACTTAACGTGGCATGCCAGCAAAAAGTAACGAAGCCATTGGTCAACGACAAAAAAACATTGGTCAAAAGACCACGTTGAGATTTTTTTTAACTTGGAGGGCCATATTAGGTGAAAAAAAAAGTAGAGGGCCACGTTGTTTTTTTAAAAGTACGAAGGCCTTAGCTATCATTTTGCTATTTATTTCATTATTATTTTGTGGATAAATCAAAACCCTAGACCACTTTTAGAAATATCTAATATTCTAATCCATTCCCGGGGATCTGCTGTTTTTCTTTTATCTTCTTCACCATCTAAGCCTATTTCGATTTTCTCTTATTTTCTCTGTGTATTTAATTCAAAGTTTCATAGAAGGAAGAATCCTCGTTTGGGGTTCTCCTGCATTTATGTTCTTCGGCTAAAACAAAACAAAAAACAATTTGAAAAAAATGCATCCCATTAAATATGGTTCCCATCATCATCTTCAGCAGCAGCAGCAATTCATGGCTGATGATGGCGATTCTTCATCTTGTTCAGTTTTCTTCATTCCCAAGCCCCAGCAACAACAACAACAATATGTTTTCCCTTACCCTTTAAATTCTCAGCAACAACACGAACACCATGAGAATCTTTCTCAGCAACATCCGAGTCCAGTTACCCATCAGCTTTTTCAGCATTATCAAGCTCAGTTTCAAGCATTTCGACACCCAGAATCTGTTCATCATCATAGTCATCCCTTTTCAGCTGTTAATTTCAAGTTGGGTCTTAACGAAAACAGTGGGAAAAAGGAGGTTGTTTTGCCTTTGAATCATCAGCACAATGAAGCTAGTTTTTTCCATGGAAATCAGCAACATGAAGATCCTCTTTTGGTTCCCAATTGTTTGCATCCCCATGAAGATTCTCCCCTGAAAGAACCCTTTTGGTAATTTATTATAATTCCTTTTCTTACTCTAAACTTTTTTCTTTTTCTTGTTTGATTTCTTTTTCTCACCCATGTGTTTGTTGAAATGTTAGCAGGAAACCCTTGAACAGATACGAAGGTAGGCAGTGTAGTGGAAATAACAAGGTTTCTCAATCCAAAAATGAGAGGAGCAAGAATTTGGATCACAAATATAGACTCTTTGGTGAGCTTGAAGCAATTTATGGGCATGGAGGAGAAGCTTCTCAAGCTGGTTCAGGGTCTGCTCTCACGGGGGAGAATTCACCTGCAAATGTTGCCATCTCCATGCCCTTAACTGAGTTCCATGGCCATAATATAGGTGCAAATGAAGGGGTTGGTAATGGATTAGAGAGCACTTCCATTGTGAAAGAAGCTTCCTTGAGGAATAAGATTCAAAAGAAGATCAATAGGAAGACAAAAATGGAGGAAATGAGTTCAATGGTTGTGTTTTTCGGGAGCTTAGTGAAGCAAGTGACTGATCATCAAGAGTATCTCCACAAAAGGTTCTTGGAAGAGGTTGAAAGAATGGATAAAGAGAGGTCAGTGAAAGAGGAATCATGGAGACAACAAGAGGTTGAAAGACGTAATAGGGAAACCATGGCAAGAGCACATGAACAAGCTTTAGCTTCAAGTAGAGAGGCTCTCATTGTATCCTATTTGGAGAAGATTACAGGTGAAAGCATCAATCTTCCACAAAGGACTCCATTGTTAGTACAACTTGAAAGCACGGTTGTTAAAGCTGATAACAATAGCAGGTGGCCTATACCTGAAGTTGAGGCCTTGATTCAAGTGAGATGTAACTTGGAATCAAAGTTTCGAGAATCTGGATTAAAGGGTGCTCTTTGGGAAGAAGTGAGCTCTTTAATGTCTTCTTTTGGTTATCAAAAAAGTGCCAAAAGGTGCAAAGAGAAATGGGAGAACATCAACAAGTATTTCAGGAAGAGCAAAGAGAATGGTAAGAAACGCTCTCAGCAATCCAAAACCTGCGGTTATTTTGATCAATTGGATCAACTCTACTCAAGAATACCAATTAACACTGCTATTGAGATGCAAAAACAAGGTGATTCGGACCTTTTAGAACCCTGTATTCCTCAGAGAGTTGACGTTAATGGGAGCCTTAAAAGTATCTGAAATGAACTCCCCAAAGTTGGATTTTGATGGCACAGTAGGTGATAAACAAGGAAGCAACGTAAAGGACAATGAAAGCCGTGGGAATTACTTGGAGAATGATGGTGATGAGCAAGAAGACGATGGTAATGACAGTGATGGGGAGAATGAGAATTGAAGGTCAACCTCCCAAAGGTCTTCTACAAGGTAAGCAATTTTTTAACTCAAGGATTTCCAGTGCTAATAGTGTGCTTAGTTCAACAAAGTTAACATCAACTATGGGTTGTCTATAAAGCAATTAAGATGAGAATGTAGACCTATGATCTTACTATTGTCTTAGCCATTGTTTTTTCCTTTGTTTTTTTCTCTTGTTTTCATCTGCTTATGGACCATTGGTAATTTTTGTTTCAAAATTTGAACCTCAATCTTTGTTTACCTCTTCTCTTCACATTAATGTCATTGCTTTGGCTGCTATGGGGGCACTTTGTTTTAATGCTTGCACACATACAAATATACATACATACACTACGGGTGTGTATATGTGTATATATATATAGGGACGGAGCTCAATTAGGGTCCAAGGAACCCCGACCCTTGTTAAAATTTGTATATTTGATATAATTTTGGTTTAATAGTATTTTGGTTCATGTAAAAATAAATATTTAAATTTTAAAAATATAAAAATTTATTAAATATTTAATCAAATAGTGGTCGAATTATAGAATGATAAGTACGTGTTCTCAAATTTTTAGTCTAATTACAATTTAGGTCATTGTAAGTTTAAATATTAGACAAATTATAAATTGTCTTTTGAATTTTAAGTTTTTTATTATAAATTTAAGTGAATACAAGGTACTATATGTATAAAGATTTTCAACTATTTGACAACGAACGCTCATACCCCTACATACGCCTCAGGACCTCAAGGATAACAACAATCCCCTTAATCACTAAGGTTATTTGTTCATGCTGAATTTCGAGTTTAAATACCTAATAAGTCTTTATATTTTTCTTAAATAATATATTATTTCGGTCCCTGTCAATATTTAATTTTGACTCTGTCCCTATATATATATATATATTAAGAGATTGTCGTTATCTTTTGAGGTATCAAAATCGAGCATGAACACATAAGTGTACGTTGAGAGTCTTTAACAGATGCCACCTTTTATTCATCTAGACTAATCAATATGTGTATGTATATGTATGATGGTTGAATGGTATGGTAGGATGATGGCACGAATAGGAACAGTGCATAATTGGAGGGTACGTGTGGTGGGGGGTGGGGCCTGTTATCTCTGCATGGCATGGGACGACACGAGACCCCGCGTGTGTGTGTGCATCACTCATCCATTATAGAGTTGAAAAAGAAATATCTGAGATTCTGCAAAAATCTCATAGTACGTAGTGCATGATTTTAATGAACAGATGAGAGAGATGACATCAAGTTTTGTAAGAAGAGCACGAACGGTGGTGACCCGATTCTCACATGGCTTTCTCTCTGAATCTGATTTTTCAGCAGACCAATAATCCCACTTATTTTTCTGCACCCTCTTTCATTGGTTTTGCTTTGCATCCACCACCAAAATTAACTCACTCACCCACGCTTCACTCCAATAATTTTCTTCTCGGTTTTATAAAAGTTTTTGGCTTTTTCATTTTTTATTATCATTTTAAGATTTTTATTTTATTATATATTACTCCTATGACAGAATCACACATCGAGAGACGATCATAATCAAGTCAGATTAATTTTTTTGTTCATTTGAATTTGACTCGAATATAATATCCTTTTATTTGTTATTCGGTCTTACTCATATTAAGAAAGCTTAATCTGACCTGAAATTTGATCTAATTTTTGGGGTAAAATGCTCAAACTGGACTGGACATATATATATAATATAATTCTCATTTTTATCGATAAAATAGGGACATAATTTAAAAATATATAAATAGATACATTATAATAATTATTCTTAAATATATAAATGTTAATTATATTATTATTCTTGTGTCAAATATTTTTCCCTCTAAATCTGAATCTAACTTGAATCTAAATTTTCAACAACAAAAATGATTAAAAATGTCCATATGTAAGCACATCCACAGAAGTGATTAAAAATGATAATATATATGTGTGTGTTCGTGCGTGCGTGCATGTTAGGGTCAATTTGCATTGTGTAAAACTCTTTTAGTTTTAAACCTTCTTAGGACCATTGGATTGATGAGAATCAAAGACTAAGATTAACTCATTTTTTCAATGAATATCTTCTCATTTTCTATTGTTAATCTTCTCATTTAATTTCTCTCATCCAGTGGTCTTAAAAAGTTACAAAACTAAAAGAGTTTTACGCAGTGTAATTATATATATTATACACATACTCTATAAAAATTAAATCGTACAATCTTATTTATTTGAATGTCGCATTTTTTATTTTAGGATTTATAATTTAAGATTTAGAGTAGTGAAAAATTTTGGTAACATAGTTTGGAGGATTAAATTAAAAGTTTAATTTTCTTGAAGGGTTTAATCTAATTTGTTAAAAAAATTTGGGGTATAACTACATTTTTTAAGACTTAATGACAAATTCTAAAAAATGTCAAGAGGGAACATAATTAAAGTATTAAAAAAATAAAACATTTTAAGATTTTTTAAATTTTTTGAAAAGACCAAATTTTAAAAGATTAAGTGTTATTTTTTTTTAAAATTTTGAAGGGCTATAAGCCACTAACCAATTCAAAAACAAGAATAACAATGGATGAAACTTTAGGCTTAAGGGTTTTCATTATCTTACATAGAATTCAAATCAAAATATATTAGGATGATGTTTAGCTCACGATTTCTAAATTTCTAATTAAATCTTACAAGCATTTAGCACTTCTGAAAGGATTTTAAGATTCTCTTTAGGAGTTTAAGCTTTCATTTATTTGAAGAGAAAGGATGATGGATTTAGTTCAGTGAATTCGGTAGGTATTGGATTCGAATATATAAGCAGTTCTGAGGTTTGCATTTGGATATAGTATTTTCATGACGTTGACTTTGATTTGTTATTGTCAATAGTTATTTAATTGTTTAATCCCATGATATGGTTTATTTGTCATACAGTTAGATTTATTCGTATCTATCTTTTGTTCAAGACTTTTAAATAGTCTTTATATGATCTCAAATCACTAATTTCTTGTGTTGATGGTTATATGAACATGTACTAATTATATGTTAATTGCACTGTTGGATATTATTTTCTTAATAAAACTAGTGCTTTTAATTCTATAAAAAATTTATCAGGCGCACTAACCTAACTTGTTTATAATTAAGAAAATATATATATATATATATATATAGAGAGAGAGAGAGAGAGAGTAAATACCTATTTGAACTTTCTAATTTTAATTTATTTTGATTTTACTTTTCAGTTTCTGTTACTAGTTGTACTTTATCATTTTGAGCTACTATCATGACCTCGTTCCTATATAAAAGAAATAGTTTATAAACTTATAAATAATTCTATTTTTAATAATTATATATATATCTTAATATTATACATTTCCAACAATTTCCACTACTTAATCCATGATTAAAAGCCATGCAAGGCTTCTACTTCTAATTCTTTTCAATTATGTCATCAATATTCCCTTTCATAGTTTCGATCATCGATATGTCACGCCTTGAATCCCATTTAGAAGTCTGAAATCTATAAAATTTTAGAGTTGGGTTAAATTTGAGGGGACAACGAATTCAAGGATAAAAATGGAATTTTATGAAGAGTATTTGGCCGCTCTCGTAAACCTTAGGGAATTAGGGGACTAAGCTCTCAAGTTCCTCATTTCCATTAACATTAATTTGTCTCATCGTTTTTCACCATATCAAAATGTAAAATTACCTCTTTTAAGGACTCAAAATTTACCCATTTTCAAACGATTTCTTTTCTCTTGAAATTTCTTTTTAATCAACATATGTCATAACTATTTTTTGAAAAACAATTATGTTTAAAAAAATAATTATGACTATATTTGAAAAATTGGCGATTTTGAATTAATCTGAATTAAATTGAATAGGAGTCGCCATCGACCTTTGGGTTAGGTAGGTCAAATATCTAAAAACGTCATTTAAAACAATTTTAAGAAAAATAATTTAAATGATAAAAGTTGGTTTGCGTTTACCAAAAACCCGATTAAACAGGTCCGGGAGTCGATTACGCGTGGTGAAGGATTAGCACCCAACAATGCCCAAAATTGATACTTAGTTGCTTACATATTATCGTAAATGGCGAAAATCATGAATTCACATCAATAATTAAAGTATGATCCATTTATTGAACAACAAGTAACTTGTTCCGAATTAATTATTAGAGAAAATTCTTCAACCTAAAAAGAAATCTCAAGATTTGCAATCATCCATCGGGAAAGCTATCACACCTATTTCTTATCTTCAAAAGAATATTCTCTCTTCAAACTATTTAAAATATTAAACCTAATAAGAAATTAATATCATAATTCACAAAAATAATTTGTTACTTTTTTTTTGTAAAATAAAATAAATTATTAATATATAATAAAATAAAATAAAATAAAATAAAATTATTATTTTCATTTAATAAAAATGTATGGTTGACTTCAAATTCACCAATAGTTTGTATGTTGTATCGAATCACATTACCTCTATAAGGTGGTATTCTTCACATCCATTCTATGACGAGTGCTCTTGGGTATCCGAATGAAACAATTAGTACAAATCAATTTTATTGATATGAAAGATATAGAAACATGCATTGCATCATTTGAATTAAAAATAAATTATTTTACATTTAAAAAAATAAACTCGATTTATTTCAAATTCATTTTTGTTCGAATATCGTATCGAACCACACTACTTTGGTCAAATTATGCTTTTTCCACCCATTCTACAATAGAGTGTCTTTGAAAATCTTCGGATAAAATATACAAATATATTGTCTAGTGGATATTTCATAAATTAATTAAACGATATAAGGTAAAATATAATACTATCACATCTATACAAGGTTGAGAATATTAGATAAATATATATATTTATCCCATGGTATAATGTATACATAAATAATACTAACAAATATACAATGTCCATACATGGTAAAAATGAAAAGAAACAAAACCTAACTATGCAAGAATTAAATTATAGGGACTAAAATAATATAAACAAAATACAATCAATCAATTCAAAAAATAATAATAAAAAAAATCAATGAGTGATTAAATCAAAATAAAATGAAACAATATGAAATTAGAGTATAAAAACAAACATGGAACCAGAGTGCAATAAATGATAAAATCAATAGCTAAATCAACATAAACAAAATGTAAAAAGTGACCAAAATAAAATAAAACATAAATTACAGATTAGTTTAAAAATGCAATAAATAAAAAGAAATAGAGACCAAAACGTAAATATGCCCTAATCGTAGAGGGACAAAAACATAATTTACCCATTTTAAGATTCCAATTACTTAACAAAAGAAGAAAGGGAAATTAATACAAACAAACCCTTGCAAAAAATGGCCCAAACCAATTACCAAAATACAACAAATAATAGAACAATATAAAATTTGACATGAAAAAATGAAAAAGATTGATAAAAATGTAATAAACAATAAAAATAGTTTCTAATCAAAAAAAAAAATGGAAAAAAAGTTACCAAAATTAAATAAAAGTAAAACAGTGAGCCAAAAGTCGAAATAAATAAAAATGATAGGAATTAGAGACCAAAACATAAATAAATGGCAATTGTGGAGGGACTTAGATGCAATTAAACTCTAATTCTTTAATAAAACCTAAAACTAAGTAAGATATAACATAAACTAAATTCCCTTAGCTGTACCATTCTCTTCTACTCTTTCTCCCCTTTTTTTTTCTTTGCTAAGTTGAGAGAAAAATACTTAGCCCCGCCAAACAACGTCGGCCACCGTACTGGTAGCCATCTCTCCTTCCGATCGGTGCCATGCACAATGAACAGATCCACAAGAAGCCTCAAACCGAACGAAGTCTCCTCCTAACCGAAAACCAAAAGCTACTGATTCCTGGCCGTTAATCAGTCTCTCTACGAGCCTCGACCACCACTAATGGTGGTCGATTGGATCGAAACAACACTCTAGGTGAACTAAACTCGAGAGCCACAACGACCATTCGACTCTAAACCCGACGACGGTGACACCCTTACTTCGACGACGTCACCGCTATAAAAGGTAACGATCGAAAACCTCACTCTCTCCCCGCTACATTTTTATTTATTTTTTACTCTAGATTGAAATATATGCCAAAATAAATAGAGAAGAAGAGATTAAAATACCTAAAAAGGAAATAAGCTTTTTCGATTATTTGTTTGATTCTCCAAAAAACATCATATGTTACATTTATTTTTGTTCTTCCCTCTATGTTCTTTTTGTTCTGATCGAGGTCCCCCTTTTTACACTGATTTTTTTGTTGGGTTTTGTACCCATTACAAATGTTAACCAAATAAAATTTGTTTGTTGAATTTTTGTTGATGCGTTTGGTGGTGCCATATTTTGGAGGAGACGGTGGCCTTGCTGCTGTCGTAGAGGTATGTGCAATCAATGGCAGGGCATGGTGGAGCTGGCAGGGTATGGGTATGAGATGGAGTTGCAGCAGGAGGTTGGTGGTGATAGCAGCTAATGTGGGAACCCTAATAGGTCTGGGTCGAGTGCTGGTCCTGGACTGGGTCATCCGGGTCGGATATTGGGCCGGGTTGGGTTGAGTTGGCATACTGTTGGGTTTTTCCTTGTGGGCTTCGGGTTGTAATTTGGGCTTCAAGTGGAGCCTACAAAATGTAAACAAATTTTGTTAATAATAATAATAAATGTAGAAATTGGGCAAAAATGGGTGTCTACAGCTGCCCCTCTTTGCACATTCTTGTATTAACAAGAATAGGGAAATGACGACAAGACAACAAGTTTTTGTCTGGTTTTGGCTTTGAAATTTGATAAAAGAGACGATACTGCTTATCCGCGATGAAGAGTTCTGGTCGTTTTTAGGTAAATTTGGAGATAACACGGTTTCTACATGATGAGGAAGTCTAGCTATCTAAGGATGACGCGGCTCCTACGTGATGAGGAGATCTGGTCAGTGGATGACACGGTTCCTATATGATGAGGACAAATATCCATTTTTAGGGATAAAGGCAGATAATACGGTTTATACGTGATGAGGACGACTGGTTATCTAAGAGTGACACTGCTCCTACGTAACGAGGAGATCGGGTCAGTGGATGACACGGTTTCAACGCGATGAGGACGGCTAGCCATCTTTAGGGATAAAGGAATATAATACGATTCCTACGTGATGAGGACGATTGGTTATCTAAGGGTGACACTGCTCCTACGTGATGAGGAGATCGAGTCAGTGGATGACACGGTTCCTACGCGATGAGGACGGTTGACCATCTTTAGGGATAATTTGTTTCAAGAGAAACTGTCTCAAGTGAGACAAAATTTGTTTCGAGAGAAACAATCCCAAAGGAGACAGACAGTCTGCTTGTTCTTGCATGTTGAGGAAATGCCTTCAGAATATTTGATCGTTCACTTCAGGATGTTGAATTTATAGATGACATTGTTTCTTCAGGTTAGAGGCATCTGATCATTTTCGAACTTTTATTTCCTAAAAGATGAAGTTTATTTTATGTGTTTGATTTGATGAATTTTTGAATTTGTCCTCATGAGAGGGGAAAATGTCTTTAAGAAAGACAAAATTTCAAGTGAAATTTTTTAAAAGTATCATAATGAGAGGGAAAATCGAAGTCTTTATTGTGCGTGATGATGAATATATGATGCAAAGATGCAAACTCATGTAACATGTATGTATATGTTGATGTATGTTTTCTCGATTTGGAAGGGGAATGATTGCGTGAGCAGTCTTCACTCTATCCCTGATTCAGTTGTCTTTTTTTTTCCACCAGGGTGTACTCTTACAAACTTCAACTTGACACAAAATTGTTTTCCTTGCCCCATGAAATTTTGGCCCAAAATCGGCTTTCCTTGCCCCAGCTTCGATCATGAACTTCGGAGAGATATTTTTTGAATTCCAAGATATGCTTCCAGAGAGATTATCTTGTTTGAAAATATTTTTCTTATTTTTTTTATTTTCAAAATTTTGAAAAATATCAAAAAGAATTTTGAAAAAAAATATTGCCTCCTTCTAAGTTTCACAATTGAAACAAATCATAAAACAGGAGTTCACTAGATATCAAAAGAATCAACTGCTCTTTTAATCTTTCATAGCTGTAAATATTTGACAAATATCAAGATCGACATGTTGGTTTTGAGGTGAGCTACCTATATTTTTAGGTTTGTTTCATCAATTCGTCCTTGGTCATTATGACATGCCATTCTTTCTTGGTTTGACATTTTGATTGAAGGCGGACAAAATGTCACAACTAGCATAGTCAATTGCTAGACTTTTTAGAACACTTCTATTTCAGTTCTCTGAAATCTTCCATTTTTTCAAGCTTCGTAGACTCCTTTAGCAAAGGCAGTGCATAAATATCGGTCTAAAAAATGAGATTCCTGAGTTCTCGTGTGAAATTAACTATAAAAAGTGTTTCTCAACTCCCTTAGTCCATATTCACTGAAACTCCTTATTTAGTAAATTTGATTTAATTTGTCATTGTTTGGCTAGCTGAATTCAACTTTATTGTATATGTATATATATATATATATTATAATTACATTTATTTGGCTAGCTGAAGGATTCATGTCGTCACAAAGTCTTCGACTTGACAATCACATTAGAGCAAACATCGAATTGCCAAGTACCCGATCAATTTCATGGTTTGAATGTAATCTATTCATAAAACTAGGGCTTTCGAGTTTCCTCTATAACCAATTGCTTTAGCGGAATAGCTCAGCTTTATTGTATACTTATATATATATATTATGGGTATACGAATTCCATTTCTTAACCTTGTCAAGCATAACCTATTATAGTCCATATATTGTTGAAGCTCAGAAAATCTCATCGTTAGAGTTCAATTTCTAAGAAACTGACCTAAATTAGATTCACCTACTCGACCATTCCATTTGTGAAGATCATGATCATCATTGAACGTCATCAACAGAAGTAGAAACCAATTAGCTTTGCAATTTTATGTGCCAGATGCCCCATTTTGTTCGCTCCTAACACATACTTGAATGCCAAGCCTTTGATTGACTCTACATGTGAGAAGAAAGTTAGCTTGGTCTCTACAAGAGAAGGGTATGTATTCTGCGTATATTTTAGAGTAGGATTAGGGGTTCTTATTTTGTAGGGGGTTCAATCTTGTCATTTCTCAAAGATTTACAACCTCAATTATTAAAGAGCTTTTAATTGAGTTGGTATTCAAAGAATTTCAAGATTAAAATTTATTCATTGCTCATTACCTCAGTAGGAAGTATTTTATTTAAAATGTACGGATGTCAAATGACTTACAAACATTAAAACATAGGAAGCAAAAGAAAGAAAACAAGTTCAAACAAGATGACAAGCTTCTAATGTGAGCACAATAAAAATTCCTGATTGATGCCATAACCCACTCCTGATCAGAATGCCCCATCATTTATCAAACGTCCATGCCCCATCATTTATCAAACGTCCATGCCCCAGAATTGGATCAATTTGACTTTTTTCTTGGATCATCCTATAAGGCTCAATCCTATGACTAGCTGAATAGGCTCTCACCGTATTGATTTCAGCTTCTTCATTTAATTGTTCAAATCTTGCTTCTATTCTCAATGTGATATAACATGATCAGAACCACTTCCATTGAATTCTCCATGAATTATCCCTCATGTTTTCACGAATGATGCATGTGAAAATGTTTAAATAAATGAAGTGCAAATGAAAAAATGTAAAGATACGAAAAGATTGATCCCAACGATGAATATCGTAGAATAATTTTCACCAGAGATAAAATATTCATATTACAAGATAATCCATTTTACAGACATTCTTTCGCTTAGATACTCAGTCTGAAATGGGTCGATGCTTCATCTCGGATCTTCATCCTTGAAAATTATGCCCCTCAAATGCTCTGTAACCTAACTCGGTTAATGCTCCGTGCAGTGCTGAAGTCATACGTCGCTCCTTGGTAATTAGCGATGAAACAATCGTAGATAAAGCTTTTCTACAGGATTACTCCTCGGATCAAGGGATCGTCTTTCCAGTCTCAAATATTGCACGATCTTCGAGCAAGTTTCCTTCTTGTACTCTATGAATTTCTTTTAGCCTTCGGTGCATGTCTGTGTACGCGACTTCTTGATTGAAAACTTTTATCTCTTATTGTGAAATTTTTCACTTGAATATCCCCTTGCGGATCAACACTTTTGCATTATGTTATGTTGCTAAAATGCAATGCAGAAAAAGATGAAAAATGATGCAAACAAAAGAAAATAAATAAATTAGTATGGGCAAGATAATCAATAAAATTAAAAGATGTTATTTAAAGATAAATATAACACCTACCCAATCATGATATCTACCGGAGAATGATTTTATTAAATAACAATCCTACATGGACATCTTTATACCCAAAATGATTTGTTTTCAAGAAATTTATCCTAACTACATGGTATCTAGTTCACATGTTTTTATTCGAAAAGAATAAATATATTCTATGAACTTAAAGCAAAAGGTAAAGATTTAGAGTACACCTATTTTTGGCACCTACTGACAAACAGAGGTTCGGTATGGCTACACCCAGGGTGACCGTTCTACGGTTTACTATATGCATGGTTTCGACTCTATGAGGAAAGGGTACTCGAATTGTCCTTGATGTTGGTTCCCCCTTGGGCTACCAAACCCTCAATCCTAACCCATTACAGGCATAAATGGATCGAGTTAAGTTCGAGGGGATTCATTTCCTTATACCCATACGAGGAATAAATCCCTACGAAGGTATAAAACTTATGTATCCCATGGGTTATTTGCTAAAACTCATACGAAGAATAAATTCTTACGAGAGTAAAGCATTCACCCCGACTTATTTGGAACGAAGCTCGGGTCTAGAGCTTATGTCATGCAAATGCACGTGATGCGTGTGAGGAGGAACGTACAAACCTTTGAGTTAAAAGGAAACGAAAAAACTTGACAAAAACCTCAACAAAGCTGAAAAAAATAAATTAAAACGTTATTACGATAAACATACAGAAATTAGAAAAAAATCAATAAATGGATCATAAGCTAACTATAGACTCGAACTCATGATTTTCACCACAACGACAATGTGTAAGCGACTTACAGCACGACTCTAAAAAAATCCTCAGCGGAGTCGCCAAGCTGTCATAACCATTTTTTTGAAAAACAATTATTTTTAAAAAACAATTATGACTATTTTTGAAAAATTGACAATTTTGAATTAAATTGAATAGGAGTCGCCATCAACTTTTGGGCTAGGTAGGTCGAATACCTAAAAACGTCCTTTAAAACAATTTTAAGAAAAATAATTTAAAAGAAAAAAGTTGGTATTCATTTACCAAAAATTCTGATTTAACGGGTCCGGGAGTCGATTACACGTGGGAAAGGATTAACACCACACAACAACCAAAATTGATACTTAGTAGCCTACATATTATTGTAAATAGCGTAAATCATGAATTTGCATCGATAATTAAAGTATGATCCATTTATTGAACAACAAGTAACTTGTTCTGAATTAATTATTAGAGAAAATTCTTCAACTTGAAAATAAATCTCAAGATTTGCAATCCTCCATCGAGAAAGTAATCTCATATATTTCTTATTTCCAAAAGAATATCCTCTCTTCAAACTGTTTAAAATATTAAGCCAAATAAGAAATTAATATCAAAATTCACAAAACATAATTTGTTAATTTTTTTTGTAAAAAACATAAATTATTAATATATAATAAAATAAAATAAATATATTATTTTCATTTAATAAAAATGTATGAAAATAAAAATTAGCTGACCCTTATTCCCATATGTAATGGGGTAAGGGGAGGTAGGATAGTAGACTACCCCCAACGCCAGATTGAGAGCAGCTTCCGGAGACCTCCGAATTATGAAATGCCTTCCGTGGGACTTTAAATTCACCCATCGTTTGAATGTTGTATCGAATCACACTACCTCTGTAAGGTAGTACTATTCACACCCATTCTATGACGAGTGCTCTAGGGTATCCGAATGAAACAAATAGTACAAATCAATATCATTGATATGAAAGATATAGAAACATACATTGCATCATTTGAATTAAAAATGAATTATTTTACATTTAAAAAAATAAACTCGATTTATTTCAAATTCATTTTCGTTCAAATATCGTATCGAATCACACTACTTCGATCAAGTTATGCTTTTCGCACCCATTCTATGATAGAGTATTTTTTAAAATCTTCGGATAAAATATACAAATATATTGTCTAGTGGATATTTCATAAATTAATTAAACGAGATAAGGTAAAATATAATACTATCACATCTATACAAGGTTGAGAATATTAGATAAATATATACATATATATTTATGCCATGGTATAATATATACATACATAAATAATACTAACAAATATACAATGTCCATACATGGTAAAAATGAAAGGAAACAAAACCTAACTATACAAGAATTAAATTATAGGGACTACAACAAAATAAACAAAATACAATCAATCAATTCAAAAAATAAAAAAAAATCAATGAGTGATTAAATCAAAATAAAATGAAACAATATGAAATTCGAGTATAAAAACAAACATGGGACCAGAGTGCAATAAATGATAAAATCAATAGCTAAATCAACATAAACAAAATGTAAAGTGACCAAAATAAAGTAAAACAGAAATTACAGGTTAATTTAAAAATGCAATAAATAAAAAGAAATAGAGACCAAAACGTAAATATGCGCTAACCATAGAGGGATGAAAACATAATTTACTCATTTTAAAACCCTTGCAATTACTTAACAAAAGAAGAAAGGGAAATTAGTATAAACAAACCCTGCAAATTCAACTTAAAGTCAAAATGGCCCAAACCTGTTACCAAAATACAACAAATAATAAAAAAATAGAAAAATTAACATGAAAAAATGCAAAATATTGATAAAAATGTAATAAATAATAAAAATAGTATCGTATCAAAGCAAAATGGCAAAAATAAAAGTTACCAAAATTTAATAAAAGTAAAACAGTGAGCCTAAAGTCGAAATAATTAAAAATGATAGGAATTAGGGGACATAAACGTAAATAAACGGCAATTGTGGAGAGATTTAGATGCAATTAGACCCTAATTCTTTAATAAAACCTAAAACTAAGTAAGATATAACTTAAACTAAATCCCCTTAGCCGCATCATTCACTTCTACTCTTTCTCCCCTTTCTTTCTTTGCTCGGCCGAGAGCAAAATACTCAGCTCCGCCAAACAACGCCGGCCACCGTACTGGTGGCCATCTCTTTAGTGGTTGTCTCTCCTTCCGATAGGCGCCATGCACAATTAACAGGCCCACACGAAGCCTCAAACCGAACGACGTCTAATCGAAAACCAAAAGCTACCGATTCCTTGCCGTTAATCAGTCTCTCTACGAGCCTCGACCAGCACCAATGGTGGTCGATTGAATCGAAACAACACTCTAGGCGAACTAAACCTCCCCTCCTCTTCTAAGGTTCGAACTCGAGAACCCGAGAGCCACACCGACCATTCGATTCTAAACCCGACGACGGCGACACCCCTACTCCGGCGACGTCACCACTATCAAAGGTAACGACCGAAAACCTCACTCTCTCCCTGCTACGTTTTTATTTCTTTTTTTTACTCTAGATTGAAATATATGCCAAAATAAATAGAGAAGAAGAGATTAAAATAGCTAAAAAGGAAAGAAGCTTTTTTGATTCTCCAAAAAACATCCTCTGTTACGTTGTTTTTTTTTGTTCTTCACTCTCTGTTTTTTTTTTTGTTCTGATTGGGGTCCCCCCTTTTGCACTGATTTTTTTTGTTGGGTTTTATACCCGTTACAAATGTTAAACAAATAAAATTTGTTTGCTGATTTTTTGTTGATGCGTTTGGTGGTGCCATGATTTGGAGGAGACGGTGGCCTTGCTGCTGTCGTGGATGTATGGGCAACCAATGGCAGGGCATGGTGGAGCTGGCAGGTTATGGGCACGGGATGGACATTAGGAGGTTGGTGGTGACAACAGCTAATGTGGGAACCCTAGTGGGTCTGGGTTGAGTGCTGGGCCTGGGCCGGGTCAGATCTTGGGCCGGGTTGGGTTGATTTGGTGTACTGTTTGGTTTTTCCTTGTAGCTTGTAATTTGGGCTTCAAGTGGAGCTGTAAAATGGAAACAAATTTTGTTAATAATAATAATAAATGTAGAACCCGAATAAAAACGGGTGTCTACAATATCAATTTAATTTTTTTTCGAACATCAGGAATGTAAGAGGAGTGATCATACAATATCAAATAGTTGAGAGGTATCTTTAAACAAATATTAGTTTAAATATTATCTTGTAATTATCTCATATTAATAAAAAAAAATATCGAGACTAAATCGAGCACTTTTCTCTTCTATCTATGTATTTAATTTGTCTTTTAGGAAAAGAAACACAAGTTGTTTTAAAAGATGAGACCCGCCTCATGGCATGACCAAGATGCTTTATTACACTCCAACATATGTCAAAGTGGTCCAAGCACAAAACACAAACGAACAAAACGATGATGGCCAAACGAATTGCCTCTGAAGAAGGTTGCTCAAAATCCCAAACCTTTGAACGGAAGCTTGAATCAACTATGTATATGTTCTACTTGGTTTTCTTTGGAAAGGGTTTGGTAAGCACATGAAAATGCACGAAACAGAGATGGATGTATACTTTTTTATTAAGAGTAGACATATAAAAAAATATATTAGAAATTTAGAGGTACGGAAATAAAATTTAAAGGGATGTGTAATTAAATCATCAAAAGAAAATATAAAAAATACTTCAGTTATATAAGAATTTGGTAAAACTTTTAAGAGTGTGACCGCCCCTAACACTAGCTCAATTCATCCTTGAACAGAAAGGAAATATGAATTTTTCTTTATAATTATAATCCAACTATTAAAAATAACTCTTATACGAAACTATTACGTACATTTGTTGCATGGAATGGTAAAAAAATTTATATCTTTTAAGTAAAGTTTTAATCTTGAACCAATAAATACTAGATATAGTGGTATGGCATACATCGCTCTTAAGGAGAGAATCTATTCAAATCTTAATAATGCATTATTTGAAAAGAATTTATGGATCTCAAATATAAATAATAAAACAAACATCGAAAATACTTGTAATTTCGTCCGAGACAAAGTTTGAACCAAAATTCAAGGCCAAGGCGTGTTTGGAGTTAGGCGTACGAAACTGGAGTTATTTCAAGCTCGTGTTCATTAAGCGTTCGAAATCTGAAGGCTGAAGCTATTTTAAGCTCGTGTTCGTCAGTTACTTTGGTTTGAGACTATTACGCTACAAGTCAATGGATGACTATGTGTGACAAGAAGGATTGCAAAACTTGAACAATTTCGGGTAACGTTGGCAATCAAAGTCAAAGGGTCTCATTCGAAAATATCCGTGCTCAAAACTATTCGAATGCCAAAATAGCCTTCTATTCCTCTTCCACTTACATTCTCATTCGAAAGAAACAATAAAAAAAAATTAAAGTCCCAAGGAGATCTCCAAAACTTAGACTTGGCCCACATTTTCAATCAAGCCTACATTGCAAACCCAAATACATTCCTAAACCATAAGCCCGTTACATCAACCAACAGAGCATGACCAACGATTAAGATGTTGTAAACCCTAGTGAGGGTATCTCATCCATGCTCCAGCATCCGCTTGGTCATCTCATCCATTCGACTGCCACACGTGAGTAGAGCAACTACAGCAGGATCATCAAGCAACGTCAATGAAGATCACACCAGTGGTCCCCCTTTTATTCTCGTCCTTTAGCAGATAGCCACGCAAAGACGGTCCCTTCATACCTGCAATCACCATGCAAGCAAAAGAGACCAAATGTAAAAATAATTTTTTTAGTTTTTCTGATTGTAACCTTGAATGGGTTTGATAAAAACCCTTCACAACAAATTGTAAAAGGGGGGCTTCTCAATTTTTTTTGTGTGGAAAAAAGAGACAAGGAATAGAAAACAAAAGAAAAAAAAAACTTTGAAGGTATTCTCAAACTTTTCATTTTCGAGTAACAGTAACAATAGAATTTTTTTCTTCTTTTCGAAACCATAACAAAGTGAAAGAAAGGGAGTCATGGGAGTTTACCTGAGTCATAGGGCCCCGATGTTAGGGATTTGAACCCAAGAGTCTGGCTCATTTTAGAGGGGTACGATTTTGCTTTGGGGCTCGATTTTAAGGGCTTATATGAGGGAGATAGAGCTAGATTTCGGTTAGGTCCGATTGGGTCAGTTTTGGTTAGGTTTGACCATCGTCAGTGGTGGTCGAAGGCAAGGACTAGTTCAAAGTTACGGTCGTAGACGGTGGTGGTGAACTCTAGGGTCCAGTTAAAAGAAAAAAAAGAATAGAGATGAAGAAATCAAGGAATTTTGGGTAAAAACCACGGGTAACAGTAGAAGAATTTCACTATGAGAAAATAGGAATTACAACTTCTCTCGATCTAACAAGGAGAAAACAATAATAATTCTCTCTTGAAAAAAAGGAGAAAACAACTCTCAAGAAAACTCTCTAAATTCTCTAGTATTGAGAGAAAGCTAGAATGATTTGGGATGGTTTTGAAGCTAAATGAGTTAGGATATTTATAGTTGAAGCTTAAGGACTAATATTGTAAATAAACTGAAGTACAAGGACTAAATGTGTAATTTTACCATTACCCAAATTCAACAAAAATGGTGGAATTGTTTTTGTTTTTCAACATTCGGTGCAACTTGTTTTTCAACAAAATTGGTGCACCTTTTGGTGGAATTCGGTGCCACTAATTTTCAATAATCTCCCACTTGAAGATTTGATTGGAATAATCATATATTCACACCATTCTTTCTACCTTGTACCATCATGTTTCTTACGTCTCTGACAGGCCACAAGAGGATCGACAACAAGTAAATTTATCAACATTGATCGCATTCGTCATGAAATCTGCTATGTTGTATTTGGTATGAATTTTCTACATATCTACCATATGTGAACTCGTATGTGCTTTGTCCTTGAAGGAAATGCTGGATTCCTTGCTAGATGCAATGCGCTTTGATTGTCACAAAACATAGAGACATACTCTTGATTGTGCCCAAGCTCTTCCAATAGCATCTTCAACCAAATTGCTTATTTACTGGCTTGTGTAGCTGCTACATATTCTGCCTCTGTTGTGAATGTACCCACAACTGACTACAATTTTGAAACCCAGCTTACAACTCTACCAACAATTTTGAACACTTATCTTGTAGTAGATTTGCTTTTATCCAAATCCCCTGCATAGTCAGAATCGATATACCCATTGATAAGTAAGTTTGATCCTCCGTTACATAATGCAACATTTGAGGTCCCTTTGATGTATCTCATGATCCTCTTTACTGTATTCCAATGCTCTTTGCCTGGATTCACCATGTACCGACTAACCACTCCCACTGCTTGTGCAATGTCTGGTCTTGTGCATATCATAACGAATAATAAACTTCCCATTGCCGATGCATACGGTACTCGAGACATCTCTATCCGCTCTTGTTCACTACCAGGACTCGTACTAGAGGATTATTTGAAATTAATAGAAATAGGGGTAGAAATTAGCTTACAATCTTGCATGTTGGATAGTGACAAGATTTTCTTCAAGTAATTCTTTTGTGAAAGCCAAATCTTCCTATTACTTCTGTCTCGGTGAATTTGCATCCCTAGAATCTTGTTTGCTGATCCCAAGTCCTTCATTTCAAATTTCTTAGCCAGTTGTGCCTTCAATTCTTCAATTTGATCTTTTTTGGGTCCTGCAACCAACATGTCATCCACATTCAACATCAATATAACAAAATCGTTATCACCAAACCTCTTGAAATATGCACGAGAGTCTGTATTAAGTCTGTTATATCCAAGGCACATAATGAGGGAGTCAAATCTCTTATACCAACACCTTGGTGCCTGCTTTAGACCGTACATAGATTTGTTCAACCTGAAAACCAAGTTCTTTTGTTCTTCAAAACCTTCAGGCTGGAGCATATAAATCTATTCTTCAAGATCTCCATGAAGAAAAGCTGTTTTAACATCTAGCTGCTCTAGATGTAAGTTCAATGTAGCACACATTGCCAAGACTACTCAAACTTTTGTTAGTCAAACCACAGGAGAAAAGATTTCATTGAAATCAATACATTCTTTTTAAGCATATCATTTGACCACCAGTCTTGCACGATACCTCTCAACTTGATCGTCACCATTTCACTTGATTTTGAAGACCCATTTGTTACCAATTGGCTTCATTCCTTGTGGTAGTGGCACAAGGTCCTATATATTATTTTTATGAAGGGATTCAATTTCTTCTTGCATCGCCATCATCCACAGTGAAACATCTAAGCTGTTTATTGCCTCCTGGTATGTTGATGGCTCACCGTCCTCTGTTAAAAGGCAGTATGCAATATTTTCTTCTATAACATAATCTGAGTGCCAATTGGGATGTCTTCTCACACGATCTGATTGACGAGTTGTTGGAGCTTTAGAACTCTCTGGTTCTTGTTCTTCGTGTGCTGGTTCTGCTTAAGAAGAATCTCCTTATTCAACCTCCTTTTCCACATATATCTGTGTAGTCTCTGACTTTTCAATACTATCATCGTCTTCTTTTCTTTGTAGCTTATCTTCTACAAAGATAACATCCCTGCTGATAATCACTTTGCGGGCAGTGGGATCCCACAAGAGATACCCCAAGAATTTACATTTCCTGGATTTTGGATCCAACTTTGAAATTTCTTGGGAGTTGTACATCACGTACACAATACTTCCAAATACATGGAGTTTTGAATAATCAACTGGTTTACCAGTCCACATCTCCATTGGTGTCTTTAGCTCTATTGCTTCTGCCCAAAATGATTTTTCTAGGCCTGTAGCTCTCAACATTGCTCTTGTTCTTTCTAACAAGGTTCTGTTCATCTGCTTTGCCACTTCATTTTGTTGAGGAGTGTTCGCCACTATGAAATGTCTTTTGATGCCTTCTTTCCTGCAAAAGTCATCAAATTCTTCACTTGTGTATTCTCCTCCATTATCTATTCTGGAACACTTGATCTTATTTCTAGAATCAAGTTCCACCAGCGCTTTGAAGTTTTTGAAAGTTGAAAACACATCTGACTTCTTCTTAATAGGGTACACCCAACATCTCCTAGAGTAGTCATCAACAAATGAGACAAAGTATTTTGCTCCACCTAGAATTTGACGTGTTGAATTTCAACCGGTGCTGTTTACTTGTTATGTAATGCTCACACAAAATAAGTGATACCTTTGTTAAGACTGGAAGTATCTTTTGCTCCACAAGGACTTTCATTCTTTGTTCTAACATGTGTCCAAGTTTCTGATACCATAGCATTGCAGAATCTGAATTACATGAGGCAACAGAGGCTTCTGCTTCTGGCAAAGTCTCCCCCTTCAGCATGTACAAGTTTGCTGCTATCTTTTTGTCTTTCATCACCACAAGCGCTCTACGGAACACCTTCATGATTCCTTTCAGTGTTTCAATCTTGCTTGCATTATTATCTAACAATCTGTAGGATAATAAATTTTTCTTCAGGCCTTTCATGTGTCGCACATCTCAAACAACTTTAATTGTTCCATCATGCATCTTCAATTTGATGGTTCCCATGCCAACGATCTCTAAGGCATGATCATTGCAGCTATACACAAATACTCCTAAGAAAAGTTCATAATGATGGAACCATTCTCTTATTGAGGTCATGTGATATGTTGCTCCTGAATCAATGAGCCATATATCTACAAATCTCTTTCTGCTTTCCACGGTGGTTGACGCTTCACAACATAGAGCATTTCCATCATCTGAAGTGTTTGCGGTATTGCCTTGTGGATTGAAGTTTTTATTTAGAATCCAACAATCCTTCTTCAAGTGACTATGCTTTCCACAGTTGTAGCACTTTAAATTATTCTTGCTTCTTGACTTTGATCTACCATGTTTGTGACTGCTGCTTTGGCCACGTTCTGTTGATCTCCCTCTCATCGTTGTCAAAGCTTCTGCTTGTTGCAGATTTACTTTTCTGTCTTCCTTGTTCTTGTGCCAAATTTCTTCTTGTAGAACAACATCTGCAACATCATTTTAGACTAGATTGGTGACATTACTATTTGTCAAGTTGATGATGAGTTGATCATACGAATCAGGTAGACTTTGAAGTAGAAGTTCAACATGTTTTTGTTCTCCTATTGTACATCTTAAGGATGTAAGCTGAGAAAATAAAGTGTTCAGCGTGTTTAAGTGCTCTGTCACTGAAGTAGATTATGGCATACAGATAGTGTATAATTTCCTCTTAAGGAAAATTTTATTATGCAACGATGTGGCATCGTACAATTTGGTGAGATGATCCCATATCTCTTTAGCTATATTTTTATCTTCGATGCTTGACAATACTTTATCTGCTAATGCTAGATGAAAGTTTACCATAACATTCCCGTCCATTTCGATCAATTTGTTGTCATCTGTGAAATCTACCGGCCTTTCACTGATAGGTGCTAGACAACTGTCTTTCCTCAGGATGTCATTCATCTTCAATTTCCACAATGAGCAATATCTCCCATTGAATTTTTCAATATCAAATTTTATTGCCATAACTTCTATTACGGATAGCTCCCACTATTTCACTATCGTGAATAGTTCTCTGGAACCTTTAAAGAATGGGTAATACCTTCTTACTTTCTTATGTTGGAGGATCCACCTTTTGGTGGCAACCACAAAGACAATAAGTAGATATCACACACTCAATCTGGCTCTGATACCAATTGTTGTGGAATACCGCAATCAGATAGAGAAAAATTACAACTGATAATTTGAGAAAATAAAAAAGACACAAATTTTACGTGAAAAACCCTAAATAATATAGGGTAAAAACCACGGGCAACAGTAGAATAATTTCACTTTGAGAAAATAGGAATTACAACTTCTCTCGATCTAACAAGGAGAAAACAATAATAATTCTCTCTTGATAAAAAGAAGAAAACAACTCTCAAGAAAACTCTCTAAATTCTATAGTATTGGGAGAAAGCTAGAATGATTTAGGATGATTTTGAAGCTAAACAGGTTAGGGTATTTATAGTTAAAGCTTAAGGACTAATATTGTAAATCCTCTAAAGTACAAGGACTAAATGTGCAATTTTACCATTACCCAAATTCAACAAAAACGATGGAATTGTTTTTATTTTTCAACATTCGGTGTAACTTATTTTTCAACAAAATTGGTGCACCTTTCGGTGGAATTCGATGCCACCAATTTTCAATAATCGGAGCACCGACATTAGGCTTTGAGTCTTGGAGGTGGTGTCGATTGAATAAGGAAGAAGAAAGGTGAAAATTAGGTTTTTTAGAGTTTGCTTAAGAAAATAAGGTGAATCTAAGAACGACATTATTATATAAAACCCCTTAAAATTCGTTTATTGGACCAATACTTCACAACCAAGATTTGTTAGAAAAATACTTTCCAAAGTGCACACGTAACAACATTGCATTTTACAAAAAACGTTTAATGGATCTCAACTTTTTAGATAAAATAACTTTTTTTTGGATAAGACAACAAATAAAAACATAAAACTCATTTTTTCATAAAACGCGATGTATGACCTCATTTTTTACAGAACGTGAGGTTATCCTACGTGGGCAGTTTGGGAGTATTTTTCTAAAAACACTTGTTTGGGAGGTATTGTTCTAATAAATGAATTTGTAGGGTTTTTATAAAATAAAGCCATAAAAAAGAGTGGCTTATATGTTTAAAATTTTGGGAAAAATTGCATTTTAGTCCATATAGTCTTACCGTATTTTTTTAAAGTGGTTAATATTGCTTGATTTGAGTGCTTCACAATTGGTGCAAGAATACAAGTCACAAGTTATAGTATAGAATATATATCGTCTCTAGGACAATGAAGTCAGCGGGAAAAATAAATTTATCAATTCTTACCAGTATATCTTCAATTTTTCCCTCTGGATGCACATAAGATCTATCTGCAAGCTGTAACATAACCCTCGTAGGTCTCACCTTCCCAATACCCATCTCTGGAAAACATATTTAGGCATAAGGTTTATGATTGCTCCAAGATTGCATAGTGCCTTCCCAACTTAGTGATTTTCGGCCATACATCCCTCTATCACAACATTTCAAACTCTCCTAGCCTAATTCTCTTAGAGACAATGTCCTTACGGAACTTAGCATAGTTCAACATTTGCTCAATCGCTTGATTGCATAGTGCCTTCCCAACTTAGTGATTTTCGATTGCACATGGTATTGTGAAACTACCGAGATTTTTTAGTTTGGGTGGCATTCAATTGTGCAACATGGCCATACATCCCTCTATCACAACAACTATTTCAAACTCTCCTAGCCTAATTCTCTTAGAGACAATGTCCTTACGGAACTTAGCATAGTTCAACATTTGCTCAATCGCTCCAACCAACGACAAGTTGATGTGAACTTGCTTCAAGATATCCAAGAACTTTTTGAACATATATTCTTGTTTCTGTCTTTTCAGTCTTTGAGAGAATGGTGGTGGAATTTGAATCTCCTCAATCTTCCCATCTGTTTGGAATTTGATCGATAGAATTGTCGCGATAATTGGATTTGTCGAGGCATGTGGGCTCGCCTGGGAAATCTCAATATCGACTGGGGCAATGTTGGATGTATCTTCCTTGACAGGAATCTACTTTATTGGTTGAGTTCCCTTTGTGGTCTTTCCAGGGGTTTCAGTTAGCTTTCGTCTGCTCCAAGTGGTGATTACCTTACACTGCTCATGGTCTAATCCCTTTACGACCTCAATATCATTGGGTAAACCACCTAGTGGTCTTGTGTTTAAACTCTGGGCAAATTGTCCGACTTGTGTCTCCAAGGTTTTCAAAATTGCCTTTTGGTTCTGCAATCTTATCTCAGTTCTATTAATGAAAGTGTTAGTCATTTTCATAAAACTATTATTATGAACCATACAAGATTCAATTTTTAGCATAAAAGATTTGAGAGAATTTTCCAAAGAACTAGACGATACTGATTGTTGCTGTGGCATCTGTTGTCTTGGAATGTCCTGTTGGAATCTCGATGCTTGTGTATCCTGATTGTTTTGATTAAGAGTATTATTCGGGTTACTCCATGAAAAATTTGGGTGCTTCCTCTAAGCTGGAGTGTATGTGTTGGACATCACGTTGTTATTCTGGTGGTAGTTTCCAACATAAAAGCTAGATTCTGGGTTTGGTGAACACTCAAAAGAATCATGGTTACTATTACATAACTCACAAAAGGAATTTAATACCTTGATCTTTTGCGGATTGCTTGGTAGCTGTATATTTTTAACCAAGTTGGTTAAGGTAGCCAATTGTGCGGAGATAGTGTTTGTTGAATCAAGCTCATTTATTGTGGCATTACGTCTGATTCCTCATCTTCTTGTATTTAAGAATTGATAATCATTCTTGGCAAGGCGATTTAGAATCTCTATTTCTTCCTCTAGAGACTTGTTGAGGAGTATGTCGTTCACTGAAGCATCTAACATCATCCTAGTTGGCATATTCACTGAGTTATAGAACATCATCACTTGTGTCCATATTAGGAATCCGTGCATGGGACATTTGCATAAAAGCTCCCTGTATCACTCCCAAGCCTCGTACATGGATTCATCATCTGCCTATAAAAAAAATTAATATTGCTACACACTTTATCAGTCATATTTGTAGAACTAAATATAACGAGGAAATCACAACATAAATCCATCTAAGATTCAAGATATCCGGATGAGATACTATTCAACTACGATTTTACCCTATCTCTTAGTGAATAGAGGAATAATTTCAGCCTTGGGACATCCTCATGGACTCCTTATTGCTTGAATGAGTTGCAAATCTCCAGGAATAATTTGATATGTTGTCTGGTATATTCTATTGTCGATCCACCAAATTGACCAATTATGTTGATCATATTGAACATTACTGGCTTTAATTAGAAGTAGGTGGCTTCTATTGCCGGTGTGACAACTCCTGGATTGAAACCGTTGAGATCTTCCTCTAAGTAGTCTCGAATGGGTCTGTCTCACTTGAACATGTCGCTCTACTAATACTTCTCTTCCCCTTGCTTCGACTTTCTCGTTGCCAATGGCATTGGGGTTTCCAATTGGATCAATGAGTTGATCTCCCATTACTACTCATTGCATTTGTCGTCTTCTATGAAATACTTGCTTGATTTCAAGTTCAAATGGTTATTCAGGTGATGTTTGTCTCAAACTGCTCATACACAGATGCAAAATCACAAATTGTAAGCCCCTTGAATTCGAAAAGAAAGAAAGAAATAATAATAATAATACTAAAAATTAAAGTACACGAAATAAAAAAAATTAGTCACTATTGCCAATCCATGGCAACACCAAACACATGTTGTGTGATTTGAGTGCTTTACAACTGGTGCAAGTATATACGTCGCAAGTTATAGTATATAATATATATTGTCTCCACAGGGATTGGCATAATTCTGTGTTCTAACTCTTCGCTCTGTAAAAAGGAATAAATTGATGATAATGAAAGTTGAATTAACAATTAAAATAAATGCTCAAGTAAATAAAAGAAGATTGTAATTCAATAAGAGAGCAAGCTGGGTTATCGTGAGTTGTGGTTTGTTGACGGTATGAATAGTTTGAGCAATTGATTGTCAAGGAAACATGATTGACATGACAACTGAGAATGATTCAATTGTCGTAACAACTGGGTTCCTTCCTTCAAAGCTCGACGAAGCATTCTTCAATGCCTTCTTGTTATCCCTAACCTGAAGAACTTGTCAATTGTGCATACCTTGGTGATACTTCCTTGTGTTAACCATGGGTGAACTACAACTGATCTTGCACTCTATCTAGCCATTGAAATCCAAATATTATCCCTAAGATGGATTAACCTTTACCAACGTTCGTTAGGATGGAGATCATGCTCATTCGTTTCTTGAATCTAACTCTCCTGATATTAGATAAATGAATAATTTTCAAGATCCTCTCCCAATTCACTCAAAATCAAATTAAGAACCAATAATGAACAAACTTTGAATTTAAACCACAATCAATAAACTTAAACAAATTCGAACGTTTTCACAACCACAAAACCCAATAACCCAAGCCAAATTAGTTTTGTTCATGGCTGAGTGCAAAAGAAAAAAAAATAAAAATTCACAAACATGAATTGAAAAGAAAACAAGGAAGAAGATATGCACTCAGCCCTTAGTTTTTTTCTTTAGTTCATGGCCACACTCTGCAAACGATTTTATGGTTATTTAAAGAAGATGATTGGGTTTTATTTGTTGATGAAGATGAGTTTTAGTTGGAATAAAAGAGAGAATAAATCTATTTTATCTTTATCATAAAACTCCTTCCAAATCTGACTTCCTTTTCCCCTTAAAACTATGCGTGAAATTCTAGATTTTTTAGACTTATCCCTTGCTTTTTGTTCTTATCTTGAATGAGGTGGATTTGTCCGGTCGGCATCGGTAATCTGCTTAGAAAACCCTTCAGAAATCAACTTCCAATGCCATGACATTTCTTTCTTGCCGAGGCAATCCTTAATCTGCACAGATTAACACACACCAACAATGTCTTTTCCAAAAAAACCAGCCAAAATGAAATATCAAACTTAATGGTGAAGGAAACTATGAAATCATGCATGAATAACTAATAATACAACTAAACCGAGCCTAAATCTAGTAATAATTATAGGAAAAATGATAAAAAATACTGTACTTTTGTACACTTAATAGTCACCATGTTGTTTTTTATTTACTCCGATTTGAATGTATCAATATTTCTATTTTCCCTTCTTTTTCTATTAGGGTTAAAACAAAGTGAAAAACTACCTTTAGGTCCCTATAACTTTACTGCATATTTGTAATTTGATCCTTATCTTTTTTTTTGTCTATTTTGTGATTTTTACACTATTTTATTTGTTTCAGTTTGATTATTATTATTTATTGTTTCTTTCATTTTTAATATGTCACACCCCAAGTTAGGGGCTAGATTTTATTAATTTTAAAGTGTCGAATTAAAGTTGTAACAAGGGAAAATTTGAGGACCAAATTGTAAATTTTAAAAGTTGTAGCTTGATTTTAGAACCTGTGGAAAGTTTAGGGACTTAACCCTAAATTTTACCATTTTTTTGTCAATGAAAAATAAACCCTCCTCGGTGATATACCCAAAAATTTCCTAAAATTTCCCCTAATTGAGCAACCCCACCCGTCGCCTTTTCACCACCGATCAACCGTCGTCCGACCGCCGTGCTTGTCACCACCCCAACCAAAATACTCCCCGTCCCAGTCCGACCGAAACCCCTCAACAAATTCGTCAAAAGGAGTCGCCATTTACCGTAGAGACGTCGAAGAAGTTCGATCGAAAACCCCCACTCGTCACTAAGTTTTTCACCGATTTTGGTATGGGTTCCATGCATAAATATTATTGATCATTTAAGTATAGTTAATTATTTCTGGGCTCGAATCGGATATGGTGTGAAGTTAGTAAACTGAATATAACTCAAATGACTCGTATAAGAAATTAGAATACTGATAGGAATTAAATTACAAGTTCTGTGATTAAATGGTAAAACAATCAACCTTAGGATATGTAAATTCTATTTTATATCCTTAAAGGTTAAATGCCATAGGTACTCGGATGATAAATTATGTTAATACTTCTATTAGGTAAATTTATGAAAATACCCTTATAGGGTGAAATTTCAAAAATACCATCATGTTGTAAAAAGGACAAGAATCGTCCCTAGAAATGGAAAAATAACTCTGAAAAGACATATTGATCCAAAGAAATTACTGATGTACATGGAAAAATTCTAGTTTTGCTTAAAAAATCTTGGATAACCTATTTCTAACCTTCAAGATGGTAAAAGAATTAGATTTTGTAATCTTTGGACAAAAATAAATAAATTTCTAGAAGGGTTCATACGTTTGAATCAAATAAAATGACTGAATACCCTTGAACTGTAAAATGACTAAAATGCCCATAGAGTGTAAATGACCTAAGGTAACCCCAAGTAACAGAATGACTGAATGCATGATCGTCTCCCTAAGTTCCATTAAACAATGATTTTGAAGATGACCAGTTCGACGAGAGTTGTTAGTATTAAAGTGTGAATACCCTTGAAGTGCATCGATTTGACCGGTTGATAGGTATCACCGTGCTGGGATTTGTTCAGTTTGAGTTAACTCGATATCCTGATAAATCGTCACAAATTGTAAATACCATGAATCATCGTTTCTCCCTTATTGGGTCAAATTACTAAGAATCCTCTAAGAACTTAATGTCTAAATTGCCCCTGATTTCCTGAATAATGGAAACACTCTTGTCATATATGAAATCACAAGTAACTATGATGCAAAGGATTCTGAATAACTTTATGATTTCATAGTGCCTCCAAAATATATATGAATACTGTATGATCTTGATAAATTATGTCCCGAATAACTGATGAATCCGTCATCTATAAAACCCTTTTATAGGGTTCTCGTTTATGAATTTAATCCATCTATAAAAGTTTTATGGCTCCCTACCTGATAAATACCAAGTACATTTGGAAAATAACTGGATCCTTTAATGTGTTTCCTATGTGTTATATGATTGGTTTTATCTATTTTGAACTGTGCTTTATCGAGATTCTAAGTTACTGAAGTTTTAAATCTTTCTGTCTGATTCATGATCTCTAGATACCGTTACTACTGAATGGATATGTCTAAACTCTGATTTCCTACTACCACTGGTTAATGTCTAAAAAATGTTTTTCTTCGGAGTACTCTGGGATCTAGTATGAAGTCTATTCTGGTTCAGCTCGATCAAACTGGTAATTCCTTATATAGGTTCAGACCGATCGAACTGGTAATTCCTTATGGCAGGTTTAGCTTGATCAAACTGATGATTCCTTATATAGGTTTAGATTGATCAGAATGGTAATTTCTTATGGATCTAAGGTGACCCTTGGGTGGGCTCCTAAGCCTAATAGGCCTAGTGGTAAGACCTTATGGACCTTAAGGAACTCCCTTAGGGTGGCACCTCTGCTATGTGCTTTGGGCAAGTCCTTATGGACCTGAGGGCACTCCCCTCGGGTGGGCACCTACGCTTCAGCTAGGGTAAGACCTTATGGACTCAAGGTGTTCCCTTAGATTGGAACCTATGCCCAATGGGCCTAGGGTAAGTCCTTATAGATGCAGTTCTGGGGGACTGCATATTAACGTTCAGTTGGAGGGTTTTACTACAATTTTAAAAATATTTTTTAAACTGTTACTATTTTAAAATGATATATATTTTCACTAGTTATGGGGGAACACACTAGACACCCTATTCTGATCTCCTGAACCTAGTCATCTGAACGTTTCCTCTGAATTGTAAGCTTCATGTCTTTTACTACATAAAATATCAGTGAGACTTCAGCTCATCATAAAAATCTGTAAATGTTTGAATCAATAAGGAAAATTTTGCTTGTCTATTATTTGCATGTCCTTCAACATCACTTGGTAGTTTTGTATTACTGAGCTTCCTAAAGCTCACTTTGTTACTCACTATTTCATGTTAAATTGATCTAGTTCAGCTATCGACATCAGTATTGGAGTTCCACTGGCATTACTTGCGGAGTACGATGTATGTGTTTTGGGGCATGTAGGTGGCATTCTGTTTTTATATCCGAGTATGAAACATGTATGATTTTAATTCTGTTTGTAGTATATGAATGGTTTTCTGAACTTGTATTTTAATTATAATTTGTTTTATGATTTTACACGTTTTAATAGAAATTTTAATTTTTTTGGGATTTTACCATGGGTTGTTCCAGTGACCCTAATGTGACACACCAGATCGGATCGGGTCACCCGCATCTGTCTGTGGGTGTTATAGAATATGTTATGTTAATGTTATATTTCTTAGTTCTAGTCATTGTTAATACTTTGTTTATTTCAAATTAGCTACTGTATTTTATCTTTATTACATTTTTGTTCATTTTATTAATTTATTGCTAATAAAAACTAGATACAACCTTGCAGTGAGTTGCTCTGGGCTACGACCCGTATTATTTTGGTCCAAATAAAACTCTAATTTATTATTTTCTAATTTACAAACCTCTAACCGTTAACTACTAACTTACTAATTGCTAACTACTAGTTTATTAATTTCTAACTTATTAACCTCTAATTTTATTACTAAATTACTAATTTTTAACAATAACCACTAACCTTTCAATTTTATTTGATTTACATTTATGTTATTTACATTTGTGCACTTTACATTTATATTATTTATATTTATGCACTTTTTTTCTATTATTTACATTTTTGTCTTTTATTTTTTTTGCAATTTAAATTTCTGCCTTTTAAATTTCCAGAATTTACATTTCATTCCTTTTAAATTCCAGCATTTTACTTTTCCGCTATTTTTTTATGTGCTTTATATTTTGTTTTATTTCATTTTAGCTCTTCATGGTATTTATGACTTTTATCTCATTTCCAATACATATAATTTACTTCATTTACATTTTCGTCTCTATACTTTACATAGTTGTACTCCTTTTATATTATATATATTTATATTAAATATTATTTTTATAAATATGTACACATGTAATTTATTAAAAGATAAGACAATATTATTTTGTGAAAGGAATCTATGAAAACACACCTTAATTAAGAAAGAGTGTGTTTTCAGGGACTGCTAAAAAATAGTACCTTTTTTGATATCTAAAAGAATATTTTTAAATATATCAAAATACATAATTTGTTAAAAATCAGGGCAATATTATTTTGTATGAGGAATCTTTGGAAACACACCTTAACTGACAAGGAAGGTATTTCCGAAGATTGTCCCACAAAATGATATCCCTTTTTAATTGTTTTTTCTAAAAATGAATCACAATTTAAATACCATTCAAATTTATAATTTTCAAGCATAAAAATGTCGAATAATCACCCATGTATCAATTTTGGGCGTTGTGGGAGTGCTCATCATTACCTACGCATAATCGACTCCTAAACCCTTTTTAAAATGAGTTTTTGGATAAACGCAAACTATTTCTATCTTTTAACTTAAATTTTCTTAAAAAAATATTTTAAGATGTATTTTTAGGTATTCGGCCTACTTAACTCAATAGTCGATGACTCGATGGCGACTCCAAATTATATGTTTTTAAAATCATATATTTTAAAATTAAATTGAATGGATCCCCATCTGACATTGAAAAAACTTAAGGACCGTTTCGACAATACTAAAAACAAAAGGATCTTAGAGTCGTCTTGTAGATTAAAAAGATTTGTTATTTGATTTTGTTCTTGTATTAATGAGTAATGCAAATTGCTTTTAAAAGGCCAACCGTACGAGATTAGATAATTCAATATTCTTAAACGAATCGAAAAAAAGAAGGAAAACCAAAGATGGTTTATATCTTTGCTTTACGTTCACAGTGCAAAACATGATAACCCTAGAGATTATTAGCCTTTATTCATTTCAACGTGCTACACGTAGATATTATTTCAACGTGCTACACGTAGATATTATTCCTTTACAGGAATTCACTATTGATATCCAAAAACCCTAAACCAAACCGATATGTAGATATTATTTCAACGTGCTACACGTAGATATTATTCCTATACATGAATTCACTATTGATATCCAAAAACCCTAAACCAAACCGATATATATATATATATATATAACATTGGCGGTACGAAGTAGTTCAATTCACTTAAAACTTTACTTTTACACGTTAACGAAAAGTAAGAAACTCAATTTTTGTAGTTCTAGTAAGGTTTAAGTTGTATTCAGCATGTTGTTGCAGGGTGTTTAGCATGGTCATCGGATTTAGATTGTGTTTGTTTGAACTATGTTTCATGATTGTGTTTTTGCAGGGTTTTTAATGATGCATACAACTCAGACTCATTAATATAATATTCTTGTATAGTAAAAATAAAAACAAAACTCAGTTCGAGTATTTTTTTTTCTAGGCTTAAATATACAAAAGGTGCTCAACCTATGTCCCATTTTTCAGTTTTGTGCCGAATGTTTATTTCGTTCCAGTTTGGTGCCTAATGTTTCATTCCGTTACTCATTTAGGTGCCTGGGCCGTCAATGACGTTAATTTTCCCGTTAAGTGACACGTGTCACAACTAATAATTTTAGGATGAAAATCTCGATCCTACGCGATTCTGACAAACGATCGATCGTTGATTGGCCACGATTTCATGGGGGTTTTGGTCGCTGAGGGGAGCGGAGGTCAAGTGGAGCTTTGTCGACACCAAAAGGTGACAGTCGACATGAGTTTAGGGGTTGAAATGAAGGTTTTCAAAGTTTTGGATTTATTTTAAAATTTATGTTTTCTTTTTAATATATATATATATATATATAATTTTAATTTTTTAATTTTAAATATAATTTTAAAAACTATCAAGTTGTAACATGTGTCACTTAACGACCAAACTTAACAGTCCATCATGCTTGACCCATTTTTAGTAACAAAATGAAACGTTAGGCACTAAATTAGAACGAAATAAACATTAGGTACTAAACTGAAAAAAGGGATATAGGTTGGACACCTTTTGTATATTTAAGCCTTTTTCTATGCAAATTTCCTTTCTAATCAAGAAACCTATCTCTATAAATAAATACTAGGGATTAAAATTTAGATGTAAGTTGATAAACCTTAAATTACGTTTTGACACAAGTCTTTTTATACTCTTTTTCCGTCATAGTGAACTTTCTCCTCTTTTGTTAATGATTTTTTCTGAATTTTTTTTCTATATTAAATATTGGTGTTCTTTATTCTATGATTATTTTGTCTTCATTAAATCTTGGTGCTTTCATAATTTCTATATAGAATTCACTATTTCCATTAAAAAACCCTAAACCACCCCTATATATATATAACACTCAGACTTGCAACTTGAGCTATCTATCATTTTTTTAACTTGATGGGGGCTGTAATACCCTAATTTTTCCCGGGTTAATAACCTTGGCAGAACATTGGTTCCTCAACACACGTCAGCAACACTACAGCAAGCCAACAGCCCGTATACGTTGTATCAGTTACAAGCTCATCTCCTTAACAACAATTAATATTCCAGAATATGAAGCGTTTGAGAATCTGTCATTTTCCATTTGTGCAAACCGTTGCACCAAGTTGTATTGACAGAAGTAAATGAAGAGTAATTAATATATATCATTAACAATAATAACCAGAAAGAAAAAGGTTTGTGCAAACCGTTTCACCAAGTTGTATTGACAGAAGTAAATGAGGAGTAATATATATCATTAACAACAATAACCATAAAGAAAAGGGGGGGGGGAATAAAAGAAAGGATTTTTCTTGGCAACCATCACCAGAAATCATTCGAACTGTCCATAAGAGAGTCCACACAACAATCAAATGAAAAGGAACCATCTTATTATCCACCACAACAAACATATTCAAAGAGGAAAAAACCCAAAAAATAAAAAAAGAAGAGAAAATAGTTTAAAAATCTCACTTTTTCCTTTCAAGAGTGTCATCGTTCGTCATCGGAGCGTAGAAAAGCCTTTGCCGATAGAAGGTAACGTTCCTAAAGCATTTCGATTTGGGGAGTTTGTTTGAGATCGGAGTATTTTGTTTTGGGATTGCTTTGATCATCTTCTCTCATAGAGTGAGAGAGATGTAAGCGGCAGAAAGCTAGAAGGGTAAACATAACAAGGTTTTAGGGCTTCTTTAAACTTAATTTTTTTAATGGGATTCAAGTGCGTGTTTTGGGTTTAGCATCTTTTCCTTTTTATGGGTTATACATGTATGTGCTCCTCTAACTTTAAAGTTAATACCATTTAGGTCCTTGTTTTTTGAGATTTTACAACTTGTGATTCGGCCTTTCATTTTATATTTTCCTTGCGCATAAATGTTTTGCTGTTTTGCACATATTTTTATAAATGTCAATATGTATGGTGTTATTCAATACATATATGCAACACATATTCACGTTTCTTTTCTAATTAGATTTGTATGTATAATGAATTTTATAGTTTTGTGCCTACTGACTCATTTTCAATTCAATATATTATTTTCACATCTTATGCAATGCATACATATGCTATCATATGCCTTCTACCCCGTATTGCATGTAATATATCATATTATACTTATGTTAAATGAGCTTTGTATCTTATATATATATCATATACGTTTCTTATAGTTTAAATATTTTTTACATAGTGAACTGTCATTTCCTAAAGTATGCGCATATAAGTTTAGCGTCTAATTCGAATTAATTTACATGATATCCTATGAGCATAACTTGGTTCGATCCAAATAATTTGACTAAGGGTAATACCCTTTTAATTTAAAATTGTTTTAAGTGGTTTGACTTAACTTATTAGAGAGCCGCTTTCGACGATTTTAAATTAAAAGTGTATCCCAACAGCGAAACCTAAAAAATGTTTCCTCACTTAAAATTTGGGAACGAAAGAAAAAGAAATGTTCGATTATTTAAAATTTTCGAGAAAAGATTGTTAGAACTTATCTAAGATCTGGTCTCGATATTTTTAAATAATTGAATATTCTTTATCTTTCTAAAAAGACTTGGTAATTTTAATTTAATTTATTTTGGTGCTTTATATTATTATATTTCATTGTAAAATTCATATCTTTGTTGTTTAATGGGATCATAAACTAAATTAAAGTTGAATTTGTAAATTTCATTGCAAAGACATTAATTAATCGATTAGGTACCGATTTAGGGTGTTGTGGGGTGCTAATCCTTCCCCACACGTAACTGACTCCCGAACTCATTTTCAGGTAACGCATACCTCAATTTGTTGTTCTAATTAAAATTAATTTTTATTTAAAATTGTTGGGATTTTGTGGAAGATTGAATCGACAACCGAAATGGTTCGCCAAGAGGGGTTGAGTCGGTTCTTGTGTTTAGGGAGTAAGGAGATTGAAAGATAGAAAATTTGCACAACGATTTATAGTGGTTCGACTTCTCAACCAAGTCTACATCCACTACCTTAGCTCCTCACCAAGGATTTTCTAACAAATTCACTAATTTATTCTTTCTTTTTCAAGGACAAAAGATAACCTTTAGAACTCCGTAGTTTTTCACGGGCTAAACTAGAACCTTTTCCCTTTACAAAGGATAAAAGAAGTAAACAAATAAACCTCTCAAAGGTAGGTGTTTACAAGAATTAAGCTCACAAGAACAAATATTTACAAGAGAAAGGAGAATAAGAATAAAAAGCTATTCTCTTGTGCTTGATTGCTTGGATAGTTGTTCTTTTCTTTCTTCAAGTGTCATCGCTTGTATTTATAGCTTGAAATGTGTTTGAAGTTGTATCTAGCCGTTGGGGATGATTTGGAGCCGTTTGGGGATGACTTTTCTGCAAAAACAAGGCTGCTTATAACAGGGGGTATCGATACCCCTTTATTAAATTCAAATAAACTAACCGTTGCAGTCAGAGTGTAAGGATACACTGTAGGGTGTATTGGTACAGTAATTACATTCGGTGTTTGAGCAGTTATAGGTGTATGGATACACCTACAGGGGGTATCGATACACCAGTGCATCGATACACTCATAGGGGTATCGATACACTCATAAGGGGTATCGATACACTTTAGCATTTTTGCTCAAAATCCGAATTTAATAGACTTTGAATTATTTTTGAAACCTTTTTAAAACTTTGAATAAATTCAATTCAAGTCCAAAAACATTTTTCCTTAAATTTGTTACATCGAAACATAATTCAACAATCTCTCCTTTTTTGATATAATAAAACATTTGAAAAATTATTTTTGGCAAAACTGTCCCTTAATAAAATGTTTAATGAAAAAGATATCAATTGTTAACAAAAGGATATCAATTATTAAAAAGATACAAATTGTTACCAATTGTTGGAAATATATGAAAATGTTAAGCTCCCCTTTTTTTTTATTAAGAAATTGAATTTTTCAAACCATACTTCTCCCCCTTTTTGTTATATCAAAAATAATTCAAACTTTAAAGTTCTAAAATAACATTGGAGAGTAAGTGGTAAATTTGACATTTAAAAATCATTTGAAAAATCAAAGCTCCCCCTCAATAAGTGCATTCCAAACAAAATTTAGCTTTAAAAACTTGACAATTAAACAAAATTGAATTTCAAAAAAAAAAAAAATAACAAACATGTTAGTAGCACATGAAATTCAATATATCCAAGTCTAAAATACTTTATGAAATACCAATAGTTGAAATTAAGTACATATAAAGCTTTCCAAAAATGTTATGCATTCGAAAGATTTGATATCAATTGTTAGAGAGATATCTTTTGTATTTAAAAACACATGCATAAACATTCAAATTTAGGTTAAAAATTTAAAACTTGTAAAATCAAAGTATTTTAAATGTTGATATCAATTGTTAGAGAGATATCATTTGCATTAAAACTAATTTTGACCAAAATTTTATTATGATAATCTAAAAATTCTGAAAATTCATTAAAACTTTAAATTGTTCATCATAAATATCTTTTCAACATACATGAGATTAAAATAATAATGCATTATCATTTAAGACCAAAACTCATGCATGCTTAAAATCAAATGAGCGCCAAATAACCAAAATTAAAAGCATTAAGCTTAAAGGTTACCCATTCCTTTTTCATGTGTGGCTAGAGCATCTTGAATATAATAATTTTCATCACCATTGCTCCCACACACCTATACAAGACATTTAAGTATATTTTGGTATCCAAATTACTTTGGATCCTTGAACGTTAGTTTCAATGCCCCTTGTTCCTTTCGAAACCCATACTTTTCTAATTTTAAAACGTTTTTCTTTCTTCAAAGGATAAGTATGTTCCTTATGACCATGATAATGGCAATGTTAGCATTTTGCCACTTTTAAACATAATAAGTTTTTTTTAGAAATTAATTATTTTTCTTTTGTTAAGCTTTCAAGCTTAACTTCTAACTCAAAATTTTTCTTTTCTAAATCATTTATTTTGATTTTTGAAAGCTCTAAATCATTTTTCAAAATTTCATTTTGATTTTCAAAATCAACTCTAGCTTTCAAAATCGATTTATTTTCAATTTTGAGTTTTGAAATTAATTTCGTATATTTGGAATTCATGGTCTCAAATCCCAAATACAACCTATTATAAGCATCTTGTAACTCATCAAAAGTAAATGAATTAAATTCATTTGAGTTAGAAAATACCTCGAATTCTTCATAAGTGGCCATTAGGTATAGGTTGACTACTTCATCATCATTTGAGTCATCTTTATCAAATATGCCTTATTCTTGGAAGATCCATTCTTTCTTAGAAGGGGAAAATCATACTTGACATGCCCCATTCTTTGACAATTGAAGCACACCGGGGGACTCTTCTTCTTGGTTGATTCATGCTTTACTTCCTTGGAAGTCATGAATCTCTTTAACTCTTTTAAGAGCTTGACCATCTCTTTAACTCTTTTAAGAGTTTGGCCATCTCATCTTCTTGTTCATCGTTATGAATCTTGATAGCTTTCATTGGTGGATTTGAAGGCAATGCCTACCTCCTCATTCTTCTTATTTTTCTTCTTTTCACCTTCTTCCTCTTATTTCACCATCATCTCATGAGTGAGAAGAGAACCAATCAATTCATCGAGAGTGAGAGACTTTAAGTATCTAGCTTTGATAATAGATGTCTTCTTCGATTACCACGAACTTGGAAGAGAGTAGATCATATTCCTTACAAGCTTCTCATTAGGGATTACTTCTCCAAATCCCTTGAGACCGTTGACAATTACGAAGAATCTATCCATCAATGCTTTGATGTCTTCATCGGGTTTCATCTTGAAGTTCTCGCAGCTATGGTTGAGAAGACTTTTCTTTGATTCTCTCACTTCATTGGTTCCTTCATGAGTGACTTAGAGCTTATCCCAAATCTCTTTGGCACTTGAATAAGATGATATTCTTCCATATTCATTTGGGCCTAAAGCACATGAGAGAATATGTATAGCCTTAGAATTAAGCTGGAACTTTTTCTGCTTTTCATCACTCCAATCATCGTATTAACCGGGTGGCGTAGAGTAACCCTCGTGATTGAGTTCCAAGCTCTTAGATCGTAGGCTCGAATAAAGTACATCATCGTATTCTTCCAATGAGCATAATTTGCTCCATTGAAGAAGAGTGGCTTGTTGACCGGTTGAGAATCTATAATGGGTAAATCTTTTAAGTAATAAGCACCGGAGGTTGAAGCCATTTCTTTGTCGGTTGAGTCGGGAATTGGTAGAGCGTCTTCTAGGATCGTCTCAAGGATGTTAAGACTTTTAACGAGTTAGGCTCTGATACCAATTATTGGGATTTTGTGGAAGCTTGAATCGACAACCAAAATGGTTCGCTGAGTCGGTTTTTGTGTTTAGGGAGTAAGGAGATTGAAAGATAGAAAATTTTCACAGTAATTTATAGTGGTTCGACTTCTCAACCAAGTCTACATCACTACCTTAGTTCCTCACCATGTATTTTCCAACAAATTCACTAATTTGTTATTTCTTTTTCAAGGAAAAAGAGATAACCTTTATAATTCCCTAGTTTTCACGGGCTAAACTAGAACCTTTCCCCTTTATAAAAGATAAAAGAAGTAAACAAATAAACCTCTCAAAGGTAGGTGTTTACAAGAATTAAGCTCACAAGAACAAATATTTACAAGAGAAAAGAAAATAAGAATAAAAAGCTCTTCTCTTGTGTTTGATTTCTTAGATAGTTGTTCTCTTGTTTCTTCAAGTGTCATCAGTTTGTATTTATAGCTTGAAATGTGTTTGAAGTCGTATCTAGCCGTTGGGGATGTTTTGGAGCCGTTTGGGAATGAATTTTCTATAAAACAAGGCTGCTTATAATAGGGGGTATCGGTACCCCTTCATATGGTATCAATACACCTTCATTAAATTCAAATAAACTAGCCGTTGTAGCCAGGGTGTATGGATACACTGTAGGTTGTATCGGTACACTCATAGGTGTATCGGTACACTAATTGAATTTGGTATTTGAGCATTTATATGTGTATGGATACACTTGCATGGGGTATCGATACACCAGCGTATGGATACAATCATAGGGGTATCGATAAACTTTAGTATTTTTGCTCAAATTCGAATTTAATGGACTTTGAATTATTTTTAAAACCTTTTTAAAACTTTGAATAAATTCAATTCAAGTCCAAAAATATTTTTCCTTAAATTTGTTATATCGAAACATAATTCAATAAAAATGACAAAATGTTTTTGGGTGCTCAATCACACCCTAATCAAAGATTGTTGGCGACTCCTCGAACCGTAATTTTTCTATCGTAAAGGAAATCCCAACTTTTTTTTTTCGAAACGAGAGATTTTTTAAATCGCATTACTTTTTAATTAAAAACTAATCACAAAGAGAATTAAAAATATGTGGTTTTTTAAAAAAAATCTCATTTTTTAAGAAAAAAATCATTTCGATAGCTTGGCAACTCCACTGGGGACTTTTTTTTAGAGAGTCAGGCCGATAGTCGATTAATTAATTGTCTATGCAAGTGAAAGTTATAAAGTCGTTCTAATTTGGTTTGTGATCCGTTGTTTGATTTTAAATAAGTTTTGTTTGCATTTTGATTTGTAATTTGATTAACAATTAAATAGTTGTACTGACTTGTTTGCTAATGGTTTCAGATTAATTGTGCATTTTAAAAGGATTTGGGAATTGATTTGAGTGTTTTTGTGTTTGTGTACTTTTGCTTTTCCTCACACACTGCACAGTTGTATTATCATGAAATGAGCTAAAACCCTGCTCTATCCTATTTAAGTAGGAGTGAGAGACTACTTCCTCGTGTGCTTTTCACCTTCGCATTGGATAGTGGATCATTCCTGGAGCTCACGCCTTATGGTCCTCGTGATGGTATTCACCTCCGCATGGACATAAAGAGGTGTGTTCCCTCGAATTGAACTCGATCCCCAAAAGCCTATGATAGGCTAGAATTGAGGGTTCGACAACCCAAGAGAACACCGACAAAGATAATTCGAGAAACTATTACTTTAGAACTAAACCAAACATATAGTGAACATAGAGCCTGAATGTAGGTTGAGCCTAACCCGAACCATTAGAGTCCTGTGAGTATGGTACATAAGGAAAAGCTTTTTGAGTCATTTAATTTTTCTTTTCGAATAAATGTATGCGGACTAGAGATCATGCAGTTAGGTTTATTTTTTGAATAAGCATGCGAATTAGATATCATGCGGTTAGGGTTTTAATTTTCAAACAAAGCATGGGGGTAGATATCATGTTTGGGGTATGATTTGATAAAGCATGATTGGGTAGCCAGCATGTGTAGGTAGGATTCTTTAACAAGCTATTATCCCTTATTAATTGCTTTATGTTTACTATATGATTTTCTTTTGTATTTGCTTTATTTCTTTTTGTTTTGCATTGCATTATCCATTTCATGGTGTTGATTTGGGATTGATGTCCATATAGAAGGCTAGTAATATGAAACGAAAGGTTCAAAAAGAGGTTGAAGATAATGTAGATGTTCTGAGGTGGTTGGAACAGTCCCAGCTGACCAATAGAGATAGTTTGATGCATGGGCACGTGTCAGAGTTGTTTGGTTACACTCACATCAATGTACGTCAGAATGATCTGAGTGAGCTAAAGAGGTATGGGGAAGATGGGAAGTAGCTGATAAGGAGATCTTTTATCAGTTGTATGGTGATATTCCTTATCTTCTAGATGTTCCAATTGATCAGAATCTGTTTAGAGCCCTGGCGCAGTTCTGGGATCCCGCTTATAGCTGTTTTACATTTGGCAGAGTGGATCTCACACCAACCATAGAAGAGTATCAAGCTTTGATCCGTTGTCCGAGGTCCCAAATGGATAGAATATATACCAAGCTGCTAGTCACTCCTTTATTCAAGAAGAAGTTGCTATTGATGACCGGAATGAGCGAGGATTGGGTTGTCAGAAACATTAAGAAGAAAGGAGACAGTGAGTGCATCTCTTGGACTGCTCTAAAAAAAGTAATTGATCATCACCCTGACAAGAGGAAGTAGCTTGACCTATTTTCTCTAGGGATTTATATGCTCGTTATTTTTCTGAAGGTGTTGGGATATGTAGACGTATCAGTTGTCGACCTGTTCGAAAGATTAGATGTTGAGTTAATCGATGGGATGAAATATCTAGGGGTGAATTGGCAAATAAAATTTTGGTGGAAGCTTGACACAAAATAAAAATATTTGCACAGCGATTTAGAGTGGTTCGAATTTCTCAACCAAAGTCTACGTGCACTACCTTAGATCCACACTAAGGATTTTCCACAAATTCACTAATTTGTATTTATTTTGAGGACAAAGAGTGACCTTACAACTCCTTCAAGAATTATACCCCAAATTCTTAAGACGTTCTCTCTCAAAGAGAAAATTATAAATTTCACAAACTTAGAAGAAAAACCTTACAAGGTAAGATTATTTGCACAATTCTAGAACAAAAAAAGAACACTAAAAAATGAATACGATTGAGCACAAATTGTGTTCTTGAAAGCAAAATGAATATTGAATGGATGTTGGCTTGAATTACTTAAACTTGATGTTTAAGGCTCTCTCTTTTTTTTCTCTCACTTCTCTTAATCACCGAGGGCTTCAAGAGTTGTTTAAATACACCTTTGATCAATTCTAGACGTTGGGGATGATCATTGAGTAAATAGAGCCTTTGTAGTGTGAATTCCATTTGAAAAGTATGCTGGGAGAGTATGGGTATCGGGACTCCTTCATAGGGGTATCGATACTACCTGTATAAAATTCAAATATTTTGACCATTGCAAATTAAACGGTATTCATACCTCTCATGGTATCGATACCCATTTTGCATTCGATGTTTGTCTTGGAGTCAAAATCATGTAAGTAGTATTGGTACCCAAGACCATGATATCGATATTACTATATAAGGGTATCGATACCTTGTAGGGTATCAGTACCTCTTTTGTATTCATTGTTTGGGGGTATCGATAATGTCTAAGAAGCTATCGGTACTAGCTTATTTGAAACTCAATTTTCACTCAATTATGGTTCGAAATACTTTGTAAAAATTGTTTTAAAAATATTTTAAGTGTGAAACACAAATTTTCATTTAAGTAAGGAGTAAAATTGAAATTTGAAGACTTTGAGTAATATTTATAATATTCGAATAACTAAATTAAATATTATATTTGAAATTGAATATAAAATCTTAAAATTCATTAACACGTATTTGTTATATCGAAACATTAAAATATTTTCCACAATCTCCCCCTTTTTGATGTAACAAAACATTTTAGAAATTTTAAGATTTTCTTTTAAAAAATCGCTTTGAAATATTATTATTATTCCCCCTTACTATATTCTCCCCCTTTTTGTTAAATAAAAAAGACTCAATAAAATTTAAACAAAATAGCCAAAATGATGTATAGTTTAAGCTGCTAAGATCAAGACAAGAGAAATATTAGCCATTAGTCTACATAATCAATATTCATAAACAATATGCAGTTGGGATTGGTCATATTTGTACTAAGATGCAAAACTAATAAATCAACATAGATATTCACTTAAGATCAAAATACTAATCATTCAAAGTCAAACATTCAACACACAAAATATCCAAACAACCAAATATCAAAAACATAAATCCATCAAAATGTTAAGACAATGTTTAGGTTCAAAATAGAGATCAACTAAAAGAAAACTAGCAACAGTGGTCAATCATCCTTAGGAGGATCATGATTGAATCGATGTGCTCTAAGGAAAGCAACATCGCGAGTGAGTGCGTCTAGTCTCTCATCTACTGTATTGAATATATTTTCCATTGCTTCGCGGTGAGCTCAAATTTTCCTTTGATTCTCCAACTGTTGAGTTCCCATAGTAGTCAAATAGGATTCTAAGGATGCGAACCTTAAGTCCAATGTCTCCATAAAAGACTAAAAGTATGGAGGCATTGTACTGTCTTGTCTAGCTGGGATACATACCTTTCGTAGAGACCCCTACGGTTAGGTTCGTTAAAGCAAGAGTTAAGGATGTTCATTTTGGGTTCATTAGGGATAGGAGTTTAAGGTGGAATAGGAGGTGGATTTTGTGGTTGGTTTGATCGACTAGATGAAGACCTAGTTCATTTAGACATGGTTTAGGAAATCGGAATGGTAAACCTGCAATTCAATAACATATATATGAAAGACAATTAATCACAAAACTCAATATGAGTCCTCAATATTCAAGGTCCTCTAACTTAGTGTCTAATGGGCAATATTGAAAACTATTTTGAAAACTAAGTTTAAAAAATCATATTATGTATAGTTTTCATGAAAATAATATAATTATATCAAAAACAACAATTAAATAAAAAACAATTTTTTTTATTTCGAAAAAAAAAAAATCTTGTGTTTTTTATAAAATTAGTTGTAGATTCTTGTGTAAAACCATAATCTACTAAATTCCCGATCACTAATTTGAACTAGAACAAACTAAAACTAGTCCTATGTTCAAAAATCAATAAAAAAGTGTTTTAGAAAAATTTACCTTGAAAAATTAGATTGAGATAGAATATGGTGTTGTTTGCACGATTTTAAAGATACTAGCAGGATTTGGAGTTGAAAAACTGTTGAATTCCAACTTGAAATCGAAGTAATGAAGCAATGTTGTGATTTGGGGTTGAAAGAGAGAAGAACGACGGAGTGCTTGATGTTTTTTGGGGTTTTTCGGCCAAATGAAATTTTAGAGATTTTAAAGCCTAAACCAACAGGAGATATCGATACCCCTAGAGGGTTATCGATACACATTCAAGGAGTATCGGTACCGTTAAGAACAATATCGATACTTATTGAAGAAGTATCGATACCTAACAAGAATTGTGTTCTTGAAAGCAAAATGAAATTTTAGAGATTTTAAACCATAATCTTTTTTTTTCTCTCGCTTCTCTTAATCACCGAGGGATTCAAGATTTGTTTAAATACACCTATGATCAATTCTAGACTTTGGGGATGATCATTGAGTCAATAGAGCCATTGTAGTGTGAAATTCATTTAAAAAGTCTGATGGAAGCGTGTGGATATCGATACTCATTCATAGGGGTATCGATACTACCTGTATAAAATTCAAATATTTCGAACGTTGCAAATTCAACGGTATCGATACCTCTCATGGTATCAATACTCATTTTGTATTCGATGTGTGTCTTGGAGTCAAAATCACATGTATCGGTACCCATAACCATGGTAACAATACTACTATATAAGGGTACCGATACCATGTAGGGTATCGGTACCTCTTTTGTATTCGATGTTTAGGGGGTATCGATACTATCTAAGGAGGTATCGGTACTAGCCTATTTAAAACTCAAATTTGACTCAATTATGGTTTGAAATACTTTGTAAAAATTGTTTCAAAAATATTTTAAGAGTGAAACACTAATTTTCATTTAAGTAAGGAGTAAAATTGAAATTTGAAGACTTAGAGTAATATTTATAATATTCGAATAACTAAATTAAATATTATATTTGAAATCAAATATAAAATCTTAAAATTCATTAACAATTTATTTGTTATATCGAAACATTAAAATGTTTTCAATATTAGATAAACAAGTGGATCCTGATCCATCAATTCTAGCCGATACATTTCGTTCTTTGAGTTCTTGTAGGCGAGAAGGAGAATAACACTTTATAGGGTGTGCGCCCTTACTGCTAGTGTGGATTCTTAGTCATTTCAAACACGTTGAAAGGGCACCAGGACGAGTGTTTCTGGATGTGTTTTTACCTTTGAAGGATTTCTTTTCTAAAGAATGACATGGGGGTTTCACCGAAGAGAAATGGATGGTTATCTTCAAGGATATCAGGGATGGAGATATTTTATGGCGAGCTTTATGAAATGTCTATTCGCATATACTTTGCAGATGTAGAGAGCGAGATTGGGTTCCTTTGCCAGGTATCTGGGGTTCTATCGGGTATGCACCTCTACTAGTTTCTAGACAGTATGGGTCAAGACAATTCATTCCAGCTACATGTGACTTGGTGGGGTAAGATTTTGCATTCAAATGAGAACAATATAAGAGTAAAGTCAAGGGGGTTACTGAGGCATGGAAACAAACTAGTTGTGTGAATCTGTTCACTTATGATCTTGAGTTATCTTAAGAGTACGAGCAGTGGTGAAATAGTTGAGTAAATGACAACATCCCGATGGTGAATCCTGAAAATATTCAGCCTATGGAAGAAAATTTGAGAATGGTGCCATTTCCATTAGAGCTAGCTAAGCGTGATTTCGAGGTAGAAAGGAAATAATGGAGAATGAATTTGCAAAAGCTAGAAGATGAAGTGTATCAAAAAGGGTTGGAGATTGATATTTAGAAGGGTAGAGCGAATCGAATTGAAAAAGTGGAGAAGCAACTTCGGTTAGACTTTGATGATCTTCAGTTATCTTATCAGTGAATAGTAAAAGCTCAGACAACTTCTAGTTTGAGTAAGTCATCTATCGATTGGAGACAAGAAGTGGCAAGCCTAAAGAGAGAAGCCGAATAAAGTCAAGAAGAGATTAAGCAAAGTAGGCATCAAGATAAGATTTTATCGAGAAAAAAGAATTCTTTAGAGCAGCGATTACAAGAGAGTCAAGCTTAGAATGAGAAGTTAAAGGGGAATATTTTGAGTTTAGAGGCTGTATTACGATGATACCGAAGAAGAGACGGTAGCTCGAGTTGTGGGGAGGTTGAAAGTCCGGAGAAACAAGTGAGTCAACTTGAGGCTATGGTTTAGGATTTTCAGAGGCAAGCAAATGAGCCTTCGAGAGTTCCTTACGAGGGGGTTATGTAGTGGCATTTTTTGTGGGAGAAAGCTCAGGTGAGAGTTAAGTAAAGAGAGAACCTTATTACTTGCTACCTAGGACATGCTCGAGGAATAACTCAATATTTGGTCAACATATCTCAGGAAGCTGCTGCTGTAAGTGAAGAACTGGAGCCCGAGGCTGAAGAGAAGATTGTTGAGTTGCTAGCACATGTGCAACAAATAGGAGAAATAATACATATTTATCTGTGATATGTTTCAACCTTATAATTGAACATCGTTTCTAATATAAAGAGTTGTTCTAAGGAGTCGTTCAGGATTAACACCCTGCATTTTGCTTATGCATTTTAATTTTTTTGCAATTCATTTAAGTTTTTGCACCGTATTTTATGCATTCATAATCATATTCATTAATAAATATCAACGTTAACAAAAACATTGTTTGACAAAATACTAGAAATCTCTAAGCATCCGTATAACACCAAGAAAAAGGCTATAGATGAAAAAATCGCCCAAATTGAGAGAACTCAACAAGAGATACAAGAGAACATGAGAAAGATGCAAGAAGATATGTTGAATGCCCAAAAAAATGATTGCTAGGTTTTCTAGAAGGAAGGAATCCCATGCATGAAAAGAGTATTGTACTTGAAACTACAATTGAGGTACCACTTTACCCATCTGGGTTCACCCCAGCTCAATCCCCGATCATTCAAGAAACGCCTATTTATACTGGGAAGGTACACATCAACCCAACTAGTGCATCAGTGAACTTATATCCTGGAGCTAGTTCACACCAGAAAGAACATAAACATCACCAGGTTCCAGATCTTGATGAAGAGGCCAGGTTGGAACAAAATAAACAATGGAGTAGAAGTGAAAAATGCTAGAAGGGGAAATCAGGGCTATGAAAGAAGATACTAGTGTATATGGACTCAACGCCAAAGAATTGAGTTTGGTTCCTGATTTAGTGCTACCTCTGGAATTCAAAGTTCCTGATTTTGAGAAGTTCAATGGTACAAGTCATTATTCTCACATCATAATTTTTTGTAGGAAGATGACTGTATACATAGGGGATGATCAGTTGTTGATACACTGCTTCTAGGAAAGTTTGATAGAGTCAACAATCTGATGGTATAATCAACTGAGCAGGGCTCATATCAAGTCATGGAAGGATCTGGCCAAAGCCTTCCTTGAGCAGTATAAACATGTGAAGGACGTAAGGCCCAATTGAATTATGCTACAAAGCATGGAAAAGAGATCTAATGAGAGCTTTAGACAATATGGACAAAGATGGAGGGACGTGGCTGTGCAAGTTCACCCACCACTCGAAGAAGAGGAGACAAACATGCTCTTCATCAACACGTTGAGGGATACTTTTTATCACGTAGCTCATAGGGAATTCTTCTAAAAGTTTTGTCGATCTGGTTACGGTTGGGGAAATGATTGAAATGGTAAAAAAATGGAAGGCTTGATGGAGGCGAGTATAACAAGAGACACCAATGAGGAAAAAGGAAAATGAAGTCAGGAACGTGAGGCAATATGATTCAAATAACATCACCATGTCTTGACCTCAGGGAACAGGGTCATCAACACAAAATGACAATATACAAGGGGCAAAGGACCAGATGAGAGAGATGCCTCAATTCGACCCTATCCCGATGACTAATAAGAAATTGTTTTAGATATTATATGACTGACATATAGTTTCACCGTATCATGTGACACCAATGCAACCTCCTTATCCCATATGGTATGATGCTAGTGTTCAATGTGAGTACCATGCGGGGAATCCCGAACATTCTATCAAAAATTGCACTGCATTTAAAAAGGTCTTCCAAGCTTTGATAACAAGGAATGTCATCAATTTTGGTGACAACGAACAGTTGAATATAGCTCAGAATCCATTGTCGAACCATGCATGAGTAGGGATTAATATAGTTACTGAAGAGAAAGGAAGGAGAATTATAAATAAGGTTAGTGAGGTGGTATCACCCATGTATTGGGTGTGGTGCCAAATGGTTAAGGTAGGATTGTTGAAGCCCAATTTGACATGTGAATAGTTTGACATGTGAATAGTTTGACAATGGAATAGTTTAACAGTGGAGAGATGTATGCCATTATCATAACTGTGAAGGACACAATATTCAACAATGTCTTGATTTCCTATATCTGGTACAAGACATGATGGATAGTAAAGAAATTGAGTTCTTTAAAGAAATTGCTGAAGAAGAGGAAGCTGAAGTTTGTGCTTCGGAATGATCATCTAAAAGGGTATACAATGCTAGTTGTCCCTTAATCATTACTCTAAAGACTCGAGTGATAGAAAAGGTAGCTCTAAAGGTGGTTAACACACCTCCATCTCCATTCCCATACAAAGATAATAAACAGGTGCCTTGGAGATATGATTGACAAATGGGAGCGATAACAAAAGAAAGTGAGGAAATAGATGGGGTGGGATACTTTACCAGAAGCGCTAGATGTTATTCTCTTAATCCACCTAAAGAGTCTGAGAAGAAGGTTACTATTGATAAGGGGAAAAATGTTGATCTACAGATAAAAGAGAATCAATGAACATGTAACTGGAAATGAAGCAGTGGAATTTTTAAAGTTTTTGAAACACAGTGAGTACAACATTATTGAACAACTGCACAAGGTGCCTGCCCATATCTATGTCTTATCACTTCTTCTGAGTTCAGAGGCCCATCAAAACGCTTTGTTAAAAGTTTTGAACTAGACCTTTGTTCCAAAGGAGTTACCCATATAAAAGTTAGACCCATTAGTTGCCAACATACAAGCTGATAATTTTCTATCTTTTTCTGAAGATGAGATCCCTTCTGGGATGATTGGCAGTCATAAGGCTTTGTACATCACAATTAAGTGCAAAGGGCATGTTTGTCTCGAGTATTGGCTGATAATGGTTCGAATTTGAATGTAATGCCCTTGGTGACTCTGAAGAAATTGCCATTAGATAGTACACTTATGAGAAGCTGTCAGAGTGTGGTTCGAGATTTTGATGGGACTAAAAGAGAAGTGTTAGGTAAGATTGACATTCCTCTAACCATTTGTCCAGCAACTTATGAAGTGGAATTTCTCGTGATGAACATTATGCCAACGTACAACCGCTTGTTGGGAAGGCCTTGGATTCATCAGGCTGGTGCGCTCCATCAACATTGCACCAGAGACTAAAATTTGTAATTGATGGAAGACTGGTATGTATTCACTCTGAAGAGGACATCATTGCTTCTGTTTCTACTACTGCTCCGTATATTGAAGTGGAGAAGCAAGCGGTCGAATGTTCTTTCAGATCGTTAGAGTTTGTCAATGCCACATTTATGGCTGAAGGAAAGAAGATACCAAAACCTAGATTGTCAAACTGTACCAAAATGGGACTCAAACTGACCCTCGAAAGAGGAGCAAAAGTTGAAAAAGGGTTAGAAAGTCAGTTGCAAGGATCAATAAATCCAATCTACCCTATTATTAAAAGAGAGATCGGTTTGGTTTGGGGTATCAACCAACTTTGAGGGAAAAGCTGAGGGGAATTAAAAAGGGCCAGAAAATGAGAAAGGCCAGATTGACTGGTGAAGACCTTAGCTGGGAACCCATGACCTTCCCACCGTTGAGCTGTACTTTTGTATCACGAGGGCATATGTTTCAAGGGAATCCGGGGAACAAGGAGGTGATGTTGAGAATGCCTTGGGAGATCTAGGCATTAATGTTATAATAGATGATGAATTTGAAGAAATGAGAGCTACAAATATTTACCTTGCATCGCCGGGCTTCGTGTTGAATAAGTAGACCACGGACGAATTGCCTGTAGTTTACAAGTATTTTATAGAGTAATGCACTAGAAATTTCCCTTGTTGTAATAGGTGATTTTTTGTAAAGGGTTAAGCTGTTTGTTTTTACTTACTTTCAATAAAGATGCATTCCATTAGTTCAAAATGGTAAACATTCTTCCTTGCATTTTTTCATTCTTTGTTGTATATATGCATGTATCATTTCTTTCTATTTATTTATATGGGAAAATGTCATCCCATATGTATATATATCTTCTCTTTTTTTATTCTTTCAGGAACTCAGATATCAATAATATGAATACCGATGACCCTGACTCGGAGATTGATTTCGAGAAGCCTATATGTCAAGGAGAAATCGAAGAATGTGATGATGATGATGAGGGATGTGAACTACCTTCTGAATTGCTAAAAATGGTGGAAAAGGAATATAAACAGATTCTTCCTTATAAAGAGCCTATTGAGATTTTGACAGATGAGGATAAGAAAGAAGTAAATATTGGTACCACTTTATCTGTTGGAGGACAACATGATTTGATATAATTGCTTCAAGAATACAAGGATGTGTTTGCTTGGCCATACGAAGATATGCCAGGTTTAGATACAGAATTGGTTGTTCACAAACTGCCGATAAAGCCTGAGTGTAAGCATATACAACAATAACTGAGAATAATGAGACCTGAGATGTTGCTCAAAATTAAAGAAGAAGTAAAAAAAAACAATTTGATGTCGGGTTTCTTAAGGTGGCTAAATATCCTAAGTTAGTGGTGAATATCATCCTTTTACTAAAGAAGGATGGGAAAGTTTGAATGTGTGTCGACTACAGAGATCTCAACAGAGCTAGTCCAAAGGATAATTTTCCTTTACCAAACATATCAAAGGTCCATGGTGACATTATTTCATGACATGATACATAAAGAAATAGAAGTTTATGTCGATGATATTATTGTCAAAGACAAGATAGAGGAAGAACACATTGGGAATTTAAGAAAGCTC